>NW_024881302.1:6816651-11616651 GCF_018691265.1 Tyto alba
CGGCCCCGGTGCGGGGCCGCAGGCGGGGACCCGGCCCGGGGCCACCGGGGGAGCCTCGCCCGGAGCCCCCGGCCCGGCCCGAGCAGCCCTCCCGAAGTTAGAGGCAAAAGCGAGCTCCGAGCAGCCCTTCTAAAAATGCATTAACTGTTTCCAAAATCTACATCGCCGCTTAATTAAATATGTTATCCTGTTTATAGGATCTGTGGCTAATTATTTAGAGTCGTTTAATCTACGCGATTTGCACGTTAATTAAACAGCACCGGGCTGCATTGTGAGCGCTCGGAGGGCAGGCAGCGCCTGCTAGGGGCTGCCCGCAGCTCTGCAGCCCCGGGAGCCCAGGTTTGGGGGGGCCCCGAGTTTCCTGGGGCAGCGGTGAAAGCCCTCGGGGGGGTTCTGCCAGCGGCTCCCCCCCGCCTCAGCCGCCCGCGGGGAGAGCGGCGGGTTCATTTCTTATGAAATCAAAAGATGTTGGGATGCGTCTGGAGAGGCCCAGCGGGGAGGGGGGGGGGGGGGGACGGGACGTGCAGGCTGGGGGCACCCCATGGGGTGGGGGGGACACCAACTAGGCTGGAGGGGACCTGCCGGGAAAGGGAGAGGACCCAATGGGATGGGGGTGTGGGGGGGAGACCCGCAGAGATTGGGGTGTCCGTCCGTCCCCAGCGCCTCCACTCACTGCTCAGCGGTGGAGCCCCTTCCCTCCCAGTGTCCCGTTCCCCTCCCCCGCTGTTTCCTCCCCTGTCCCCATCTGTCCCCCTCGGAGCTCGTGTGTTTTGGCCTTTGTGTCCCAGCCTTGCTGCCGCCCCGCTCCCATCTCCTTCTGCCCCATTAACCCCCGGCACGAGTCCCGGCGACAAAAGGGCTGCAACCTGATCCGGGCTTTATTGAATCCCTATTGTTCTCCCGGCTAATTCCCCCTTGTCCTCCCGTCCCCGCCACGGGCAGGGGAGGCCCGGGGCCAGGGGGTGGGTGTCTCTTAATCGCTTAAAAACTAACTACCGCACCAACCGACCGCCGAGAAACCCGCAGCAGGTTGGGAAGAGGTTGCTGTTCCTTGGGAAATGAATGCCTTTAATTCCAAGTTTGTCCCTGGGAAAATGCTGCCCACCCTCATCCTAGGCATGTCAGGAGGAATCACAAGGCTTTTAAACAGGGGATTAAGGAAAGTGGTCACTTTTGACTCAGTAGGAAAAATCCCTCCATGATGGTAATAAAAGCCTGGATGATATAAGTATCTTCTGGTTCACAATAGCAATTAATATGGTAATATTCTACTATTAAAGATGCTAACATTAAGATGGAACTCGTACGCGGTTAAAACATTTAATAGAGGGGAAAATGCATTCCTCGAGCATCAGGTAACAAAGTCAAACGGAGAAGGGGTGGGAGTGAAAGTCTCTTAAAATAACAAAGGTATCTATATAATTTGGAAAGGCTTTCAAAACTCCCTTCCTCCTCAACAAAAACTTGAGGTGCTTTGAGAAGCAGGAATTAGGGAGTGCTGGAGGAGGGAGCTTGTGCTAGGTGGGGAGCAATGTCCTGGTGGTAACCCAGCCCTGTTTGGAGACCAAATGCCATGGGGGACCACCTGCCTCTGCCATGATCCACTGGTGGCTCACAAGGAGCCTGTACTGGGACAAAGGCACTGAAGCATCACGCTATCCCAGAAGGATGGGTGTTGGAAGGAGCAGCTGGAGGGTTCTGGTTAAACCTCTGCTCCAAGTAAGGCTAAATTCAGAGTTAAGCCAAGCTGTCCATGATCCCTGAGCAGGGCAGCTGAGCATCCCCCAAGGTTGGAGGTCCCAGGATCTTTCTGAGCAATGTTCTGGTGCTGCGCCACACTCATTCTGATTTGTTTTTCCAAATTTTATGAGTCGTTTGCACCACTTAGATCTACTCATGCACTCCCTGGTTTGCCTTGGGGCGCCTAGACCCATGCAAACACCCCAAATCATGGTTGTATCATGGGGCATGGCAAAGTCTTTGGTTTCTGCTGGAGAAGGAGGAAGGGTTAAGACCTGCTCTGCCCTGTGAATCCACTAGGTGTGATCAATTTGCCAAGCAGAGGATAGATACAGTTACACAAAAATACTTTCTTAGCAGAGTTTTTAAAGAATCAAACTATTTGGGAGAAAATTAGAAAGTACTTATTTAAACTATAGTCCATGCTTTTATTATTGTAAAAGTATTTTCCTTTTTTCCCCCTTGTTTTCAATTAAAAACATGCAGGATTAAGGTTTTTGCTTTTAACTAGAATGAAAGTAATTTGGAAAGAAAATAGTATTGTGGGAAAGGAGGAACCTTTCAGTTGATCACTAGAAGAAGCAAATATTTACCAGCTGGCTCTGATGATGAATTGGAGACTGATGTGGAGAACATGGTCTTCGTCCTGCCTACAGCTCTGGTGACTTCATCAAATCAAACCATCTTCATTTTACAGTGATTTTTTTTCTCTGAAATGTAGCATTCCTGGGGAAAAAAAAAATTGTTTCTGAAGCTTGAACTTCTGTATAGCTTATTTAAAAGAAATTCTGTCTGGCTCATCCCAAGGATTCATGTTGGTCATTCAAGCCCCTATCTGGTCATTCAAATTCCAGTCTGACCAGCTAGCCCAGGTTCCCTGCTCCAGGTTTCCTCCTTCCTTGTCTCTTACAGAAAAGTTGCACACACAAAGCCAATCTGAGGGTAAATCCTCTGCCAAGTTCACAGCTGAATCAAAACTGTGCATCACAGAGAGATGTGAATTGTTGCCCTTTCACCAAAACCGGAGAAGATGGAAAGGAAAACAGATGGAGAACAGGGCAGTGAGGGCTGTCCTGGTTTTGGTTGGAAAAAAAGATATTTTTGTTCCTAGTAGCTGGTATAGTGTTGTGTTTTGGATTTAGGATGAGAATAATGTTGATAATGCAGACACATTTTAGCGGTTGTTAAGCAGTGTTTATATAAAGTCAAGGACTTCTCAGCTCCTCATGCTGCCCTGTCAGCGGAGACTGGGGGTGCACAAGAAGCTAGGATGGGACACAGCTGGGACAGCTGACCCAAACGAGCCTCAGGGGTATTCCATACCCTATGACATCATGCCCAGTATATAAACTGGGGGGAACTAGCCAGGGGGACACTTCAGGTCAGGGACTGGCTGGGCATCAGGTGAGCAATTGTATGGTGCATCACTTATTTTGTATATTCTATTATTTTTATTCCTTTCCCTTAATTTTCTGACATATTAAACTGTCTCTATCTCAACCCATAAGTTTACTTTTTTTCTCTAGTTCTTTCCCCCATCCCACTGTTGTGTGGTGTTTAATTGCTGGCTGGGGTTAAACCATAACAAGGGGCCAATGCCAGCAGAAGTGTTATTGCCCCATGCTACCCCATGTTGGAGGTTACACCTCTGTGTGTGTCCTGCTGAGGATATTCCATAACCTACACTGAATGGATCAAGCCAGATTACCACAAGCTCCATGTTTAACTTCAGCTCATTCTGATGAAGCTGGTGAGGGAGCAACCACTTACGCCAACAGCAGGCAGGTTTGCAGGGACAGGGACCCGCGCAGCAAGGGTGAGTGTAGCCACGCAACTTCTTCAACTGGGCAATGGATGTTGGTAGTAGCACCTTAACTTGTGTCTTTATTGCCTTTCCCACAACCTTGTCTCAAAAAAAATTTACTTGTGACATGCTTGAAATTGGCTCTGTTTCAAGTAATAACGTAGTGACGATATAGCACAGAGCAGTGGATCTAAATAGAGAAATACGAACAAGTGAGAAAAAATTGGTAACCAACCCCACTGTTTAATTCTCATTCTTTTCCTTCATTTTCCTTCACTGTCTGTTGTTATTTTGATAGTAGTTAAAGTTGAAGACATCAAGGAAAATGGGGACCTTCCAAACAGCTGCTCAGCTGCAGCCAGCACGGTGGGAGCTGAGAGGTAGCCTGGCCCTGTGACTGTTCCCAGCTCTGCTGCTGGAGGCTTATCTGGGTAAAGGTGACCTTTTGGGTTATCTCCCACGCTTGTCACCTTGTCTAGTCCATGCATGTCTCCTGGTGGAGCCCATCTCCCCATGCACAGAGGGGCTCAGCCCTGCAGGTGGGGGGGCTTCATCAGCAAGTGCCATGGAAGCAACTGTAATACAGATAAAAAAGTAGGAAAAAGGAAAGAAAGCTACTGAAATTGAGCAGTGGATGGCACTGTGAGAGGAAGAAAAAATCTCAAACTTTAAAGGCTATATTAAAACAGGGCATGCAGAAAGTGAAGTCAATTAGGCAAAAGGATAGTTTGCTGACAGAGGTCGCTGGGCCGAATTCCTAAAAGAATTCATGAATCGACTAAAAATACCCTTGGGATAGTTTGAGTACGGACTGAGTTACTGAAGGGCAATGCCCCAGATGACCCAGGAGACCCTTTCCAATCCTACAGTATAAACAATGATGCTATTAACATTTGTACTAAGTACCTGCTTGGGCTCCTCATCTGCCACTGCAGTGCCTCGGCTCCCAGCAGGAGCGGAGGGTGCAAGACGAGCCTGGAGACCATCCTTTAGGTACCAAGCAATTGCTTTGGTTTCTTATCCCTAAAACCACCCCTGCAGACAGGGAATTATGGAAAACCCTCTTGACAATTGTAGAAGCAGTGAGAGGCCAAAAAGATCAGCAGAAAAGCCTGATAGAAACCCTGCAGTGCTGAAAAGAACAACAGGAAGGCTGGAGAAAATCACTGGCAAGTGGAGAGACCCAGGGCACGGAGACCTTAATGGCCAAGTAATGCTGAGGAGGCACTTACAGGGCACGGAGGGGTGGGGACAGTCTGGGGAATTTGCAGGCCTATATTGTAACTGTAAAAATAAAGCCAGCTACATCTGAGGGGACTGGAAAAAACTCAGATGGAGTTTGGGTACCGCATTAGGGAACGTGGCAGGATCGTGGGACCCACCAAGATGCTCCAGGTGACCTTTGCTGTTGGGATGTGCCATCCCACTGGGGAGGAGTTATCAGCATTCAGACCCTGCATGGACCAGGAATTGTGTGTTGTATTGGCTGTGGCAGGGGAAAAGCCATTTTGTTATTAACTATTTCTCTTTCCCTTAACATCCCTGATGACCAGACCTGGCTGAAATGACACCCTGTGGTGTCACCATTGGGCACTGTTGCACCTCGTGTAGGTGTACAGGTCTGGGTTTAATACAAAGGCAAACCTTCTGCCCTAAATCTCTAACTTTTAATTCCAGTACTGAGGATAAAAATGAAAACAAGGTTAGATAAAAACATTCACTATCAAAACTTAATTATGCATCCACAGGCTGAGGCTCATTATTCACCCTCCAACCTGGAAACAAATTAGTCTAATGAAGCCATGAGTTAAAATGAAGAAAAGATGTAAAGGCTGGAGAATATCTGTGTCTGTGTTCAAGTGACAAATCCAGCACTGAGCTCTGGGTACTACATTTGTCACCAGAACTGGGTGCTTCCTACATGTGGTGGCATGACCAGGACCTGGGCTTTGTTAAGAGCAGGTTACAGTTGCTTGTAAGTGGGAATCTGAAGCTGCTAGAGACCAGTGAGATGTAGGGGCTCAGTGCAGGCATGGGGGATCATCAAAACCAGATGTGGTCAGAGGCCACGGATCTAAAGAAATCCAGAGTGTCAGCTGCCACTGAGTCAACCGAACCTGAGAGATGTTTAGCTCTGGCACAAGCTCCCTGGTGACAGCCAGTGTAGCCCCAAGGAGAGTTTGGCTCCAGTGACCTCTAGTAAATGTGGAACCAAATCTCAGGGGCTGTGAAGAAAAGAATCTGATAACTAACTATAGTGGGATGACAGCTCTCTGTGGGTTTACTCTGCAAGTGTTTAAGAAGCTCAAAACTATAATTATACTGCCCGGGAATGTATAATCACAGCAAGGAAGGACTTTTGCCCTGCTCTTTCCCTGCAGAATTTGGGGAGAAATGAAATTACATCAAAGGAAAGAGACTTGATAGGCATTCAATCTCATGCTCTCTGCCGCATCGCCCAGCACCTCTCGGTTTTGGACCGGTGGCTTTGGCCACCTATAAAAGTCACCCATAAACTATAACTCCTGGCATAAGTGGGGGAAGCCTGGGCTTGGGGATAGTTAGGGGCTTATCCACAGCACACCACAGCAAGTCTGGTGATATACAGCCCAGATCTGAGTTCTGCAGCAGAGCGCAAAAGGTTCAAGTGACCTAGTAAAGACCATGCCAGTAGCAGAGAACAAGTCCCCATAGGCTCCCAGCTGAGCCATTCTCAACACTTTATTCTCTCACTGCCATCCTAATGTGCTTAACTATAAATGACCCTTTTATTTTTTATATCTTCATTTCATTTTTTCCCCTTCTTCCACAGAAGCAGTAAAACAGGGACACCGAAAAGCAGAGCTCTTACTGTAAAGTGAGTGCTGACACAGAGCAATTCTGGGGACCTTGCAGCTCACGTCAAACATTTGTATCATCACAAGGAGGCTCTGGGCTTCTCCTCTGAGATCCAAGCCCTAATCCTGCTCCCAGGTTCCCAGCAGAAGCCTATTGGGATCATGCAGGCAGAGGTGAGCTGCATCTGGTCTGGGGGGCCCTGGCATTCACTGGGTGAGCTTGGCACTATTTTATTTCCAGTTTTGCTAGGTGCTTTATTCTGTGCTGTCATCACAAGGATGGCAGATTGGGGGTGAAGACAACTCAGCTGAACAGAGCCCCCCACACACAGCCCCTCTGTTGTGCTCTTTGTCTTCAATATGCAGAAGATGCTCAGCTACCCTGGGCAGAAGGACAACAGCTTGCTGTTTATTAGTATAATTTTTAAAGGTGCCTCATTGTATTTATTTGCTGTGTGGTTAAACATTTATTATTTATATTTAATTTTCCCAGATTCAAAGGGGCATCACTAGTGGCTGAGCGTCTGCAGATTCAGTGCAGCTCCTTCGCACACTTATTTATGTAACCTTGGCCTCCCCCGAGGGGCTCCCGTTTCACTATGTGCCATCGGCCTCTTAATTGGCCTCACAGATCACGCCTTCTCCTTCGGCTCACCCAGGTCCCTGCAACTCGTAATTTCTAAGATATTAAATGTGGTTGAAACAAAAGAGTTCAGTGAATTAAAGCCAGGAAGTTTCCTATCCCTCCTAAACCTTTGTTTTCAATTCCCTTCGCAGGGCGATGGCCAGACTGGGGTCATCACAGTTGATCTGGAGAAGGACCAGGCTGTGCCCTGGGCAGGAGATGGACATGCTGGCTGGTGCGCCCAGCCGTTTTCATGCCTGGCTTCACACCCAGCCACATCTTCTTGATCAGAGTGTTTGGTACTAATTAGACCTCAAGCAGCTGATTAACCTGCGGGGATGTAGGGAAGCTGTTTTCACTATACGGTACAATGAGAGAGGCAGGGCTCTCTCCTCAGGACCCTTTAGCACAGCCAGTCCAGTGCCCTTGGGTGGACAGTGAGTGGTGTGATGAGGAAAGACATCTTCTGCCTCTGAGTCAGCCCAAAGCCACATCTCCCTCCACTTCCCTGTACTGTAGCTCTTGCCTAGCTAACAGTTTGGGTATCAAGCTTGTAGGGGCAGCCAGGCTGGGCTCCCCACCAGGGCGCAGACTCTGGGGTATAAAAATATAATTTTCAGAACCAGGGAGACTAGGAACCCCCACTGAGATTTCCTGAGAAGTAAAACCATGTCAAGGCAATGGCTTTGGATATTCCTTTCACGATACACCCTCCTGCCAATGCACCCCAAGTGCCTTAGGGACACATCTGACCCAAAGATGCTGCATTTCACTTCCAGCCACCATCTGTGGTGCTTCATGAACAAATGATAAAGGGGTTTAATCCAAACACAGACCAGAAAATGCACTTGCAGCTGCTAAAATTTATTTTAGACAATACAGATCCTGTAGCAAGGAGTTCCATGTGTCAGTGATAAGACAAAGACATCTGGAGAACTCAACCATGTGAGGTTTTCACTGGGATAACTAAACCTCCAGGTGAAGGAGGTTGATATCTCTGGTACATTTTTACCCAGTTGCCAGCTATTTGGATTTAAAGAGAAACTTCACTCCCATAGGTAAAGCTATTTCAACATTAATGGTTTTATACCTTCTCCTTAAATATATCACAGGCTACACTTGGAGATAGAGTTTGAGAGTAAACATTGTTATGCTGGAGCTGTCATCTCTGAGTAATCACAGACCTAATTGAAGCTGGCCAGCCTATTAAATAAACATTCAGCGTAAACGAGGGAGCAAAGAAATACCCTTTAGTTTGGTAATAGTTGAAATGATGGAAACCAGTTCCTGAGTCAGGGACTAGGGTGATGGGGTTGGAGTGGCAGGAGAGCCAGGAAGGGGGGGTTTCCCCCAGGCAGCTCACAGCATTGTGCTGCAAAGCAGCAAGAACCAGAGAGCACCAGCAACCAGCTTTTAGAGGGAGTTCAGGGAGAGAATCTCCCCGGGGCAGGGTGCTGGCCATGGTTTTGGGGCAAGGAGACTGCAGTCTCAAGGAGTCTGGCTTTATTGCATCCAGGGAAACATGACTTCCCACCACCTACTGTTAATAGCTGGGCTAACCCTTGAAAAATAGCCTAACAGAAATCATCCTCCCAGCATCAAATACTGCTTAATCACCCCACTAAAATGGGCAACGATACAATCTTGCAGCATTTCTTATGTTCCTTGGGGAACCACCTAATCCTCCTTGTTGTCTGCCAGTTTTTCCTTGTCCTTGGGAATTTCACGTATAGAAAAGGCTATAGCTTTTGAGTGAGGCACTCGCTGCTGGCGGCTCTCACAGCCTGCTGCAGTGCCATGAGTGGCACCAAGGCACACGGGCATCTGAGGCTGCGCTTTGGGGCATGTGATGCAGAATAGGCAAATATTCACCCCAGCAAATCTCGCAACATCCTGCCCCTCCTTGCCCTCTCTCCAGATGTTGCACGGGTGTGTGCAAGCAGCGCTGCCTCTTCAGGAGGTGGTGAGAAGAGGGTGACACACCAAAGTGACATGCTCAATTTCCCTCAAAGATGGTGCAGCCACAATAACATTTTTCCTGCTGATGGTGTCCATGTGTCTCTCCCTTTTCACTGGAGCTCTGTTACACACTGGGATGCGGTATGAGTGTGTGTGCACCTTCTGTTCCTTGAACCGTCCCTGCCTTTCTGGGGAGGATGAGGTGCCTGGCCTTCCGTGGTTAGTTTAAGAAAAACACTCTCCCAGTGATCAGTGCCTGTATGAAGTAGATGTATGGTTTCAATTCTGTCCTTGAGCCATGGATCATTTAATGTTGTCAACACATATGCATCCTTCTCAAACATCCCACTGAGAATTTCTAGGGACTGTAGACAGCTTAAAGCTAGCGTTACAGCAGCAGCTTCATATTTGCTTTCAGATCCACGTGCATTTTTTAATACTAAAGCTTGCATAATTGCTGCTGAATTTCTAAGCAACTTCTTCAAAGGGGCAGAGGCACATTAGCAGTAGGAGTACTGGTGGTTGAGCAGGAACAAGGCCTGTTGTTGGCTTATGATTTCCTGGCAGCTGCTCAGGGATGGTGTTTGAGGAGCCCTGAAGAAGGGCTGAGTTGGGACCTCCCAGCTCGGCATGTGTTTGAGCACATTTTCTTCCAGACCGTTGGGGCAGCTGGTATGTGCTTGCCAAACAGCCACGAATGTTAGGTGCCTGTATTAAAAGCATTTTAGCACTGCACTTATTTTGCCAGGGAAGCTTGTACTGAGATCCTGCTTTGAAAAGTGTAATAGGGCACTACCAGGTTTTTTTGTTTGTTTAGTTGGATTTTCTGGTGAGGTCTGGCTGTGCCTGGAAGCACAGTGAGATGCTGTATGCAATGAAGATGACCTGGCAGGTAAAGAGGGCTGGTGGTGGCAGGGTTATAAAAGGGGAGAAAAGGTGGTTCCTCAGTATAAGAGAATGGTCTCCTGATCTCTCCCAGCTGGTGTAAATGGAGTTGCAGCTAGGTGGGGTTAGTACCTTCTGGTTTTGAGAGTGGCAGCCTCTCTGCAACTTCCCTCTGAGGTGGGAGGTGTGCTGTTGTTCTATATCAGTGGCATCAAGCTCTGGCTGGGATGTCCATCCCCACAGGGGTCAGTCCCCCCTGGGTAAAGGGCATTGACCACAATAGGGAGTGGGTCACCCTCCTTTATGTTAGCTGCCAGCTGCTCTCCTGGGTGTTGAGAGAAGAGATCAATGTAAGGTGGTGATGTCTGCTGGCTGGAGTGTGAGAAGAGGGTGCTGTGGGTTTGCTGAAGAACCTGCACCAGCTGATTACTGCGGAGAGGTATGGGTGAAGCTGGGTGCCCAAAGGATTCTTGTGCCTTTGGAAATGTAAAAGGGCTGTGGGTGATGATGACTCCCTGGCTGCACATCCAGCATCAGTTCTCGGGGCTGCAGGGCACTCCTGTGGGCATGGGAGGCAGCTCCTTCCTTCCCCTGACAAAGGGCATTGCTAGGGGTGACACCAATCCAAAGCATCCCCCTCTACCAAGGGGACTGTCCCCTCTCCATCCCCCTGGCTGCTGCAGGGCCCTGCACACAGCACATTAAAGGCACCTGGTCAGCCAAAATCCATTTACTGTGTCTATGTATTTATCATATTGGAGCCCAAGGTAATTACTTTACAACTCTGAACATTAAATATCATTTGTCTTATTCCAATAGGTCCAAATCTTTATGAATTTTATCTGACGCTTGCTCCCTTCAATTATCTGCCATCAGAAAAAGTTTACCATTGATGCAAAAATATCAATTTGCCAGAGGTTGCAATACATTTATTCTACACTTCTGTAATTTACAAACTTACATTCTATGATTAGAAAGAAAAATGGCTAATAGGAGAAATATTCATGCAAAATCAATACTGAATAAGATACTGCCACCTTTTGGCTTAACCCAGTTCTACATCTGGGGCCAAATTCACCCCTGGTGTAACTGCTTTGCTGGAAGAGGAGCTACAGCTGCCCAGGGAAGGGCTGTGGGGGATGGATTGGGATGGGGAGATGAAGCATGATCTGGGGGGCTCACCCCATGACTGAGAATGGGGAAGGGAAAGTTGATGCTGTGGGGTTTGCAGGCTCTAGTAAGAGAAAATTTTCCATAACTGTGCTTCTGCAACAGAAGTTTCCTTCCTGCACATCCAGAGCTGAAGTGGAGGTTCCTGGCAGGTTTTTCTCTCCCTCCAGCCATCCAGGAGGCTGTTGGAGCTGTGTCCTGGGCACAGGGACCAGTGCTGGGCTTCAGGTTTTTGTCGGTCCTGATGTGCTGGGAAAGAGGTCTATGATCTGATTAGACTCAGCACATGGCTGAAGGTGTCTACTCAAGCTTTAGAACTGGTTAGACAGTTCATCTGAGCTTGTAGGCAATCTCTACCCTGTCTGTCTGGAATACGGTTAGACAGTATGCAACACAGCGGGACTTGCAACACTGTCAGTCTTGGTAGATGTTAAATGTATTTATTCTTCAATTACATTACATTGCAATGGGCTGTGGAGCTCAAACACTGCTGTGCTCTCAAAAGAAAACAAAGAAGCATTTAATTTTCATAGCAAAGATATTCCAAAGTGCTAAATGCTACGGCAGAGCAATTGCAACGCTGCTCTGTCTCCTTGCCCAATGACACAGAGGTTTTTCATCTGAATACCAGCAAGCACATGATTAAAAGCTCTTAGGATTCTGCGGTTGTGGGATTTCCAGCAGAACTTGCTATTTCTCTCATATCTTGCCCATTTGTTTCCCCAAGTCCAGGGCAGAGTCTGAATTCGGTAATTGCCACCTGGATTTGCTTTGCTGTCTTCCCAGGGAACTTGTTTGAATAAATTGAATTGGCAAATGTATTGTTCAGCTGTAAAGCGTTGTGTCAGGAATAATGTAGGTATTACCAGTCTCTCTGTTACAGTGCTGAGTGCACTGCCAGGGACAGCGAACCAATGCAGGAGAGCTCCTTTTGAGCAGCTCCCTCCGTTTCCTCTTCAGAAAGAAGTGAACGTTTTTTTTTTTTTTTTTTTTTTTGGCTGGTTGCTCCATGCTCTAAAGCAAGAGCAGAAGGAGCTACTTGGAGTTTCCTTGGCATGTGCAGAAACTCTCGTCCGTTGGGGAATTTTCTGCTAATATGTTCCTATGTCTTGTACTTGTGTTTCCTTCACTAAGTGAGCCTTAGGTGCAGCAGTCACCTTGTTTTCCATAGAGCATCTGAGTAGTGAGTCCCACTGACACCAGCGTTAGGTCTGTGTCAGTAGAGCTCAGGGCAGTGTGATAGGGAGAGGCAGGACCTGGGGCAGTAGCCCCCCAGGAAAACAGGGCATTAGGCTGCAGGGCTTTGCTGAAGGACTCCAAGGACTGGGTTAGGCCAGGGAAACTCAACAATTGGGAGCTCAGGAGCCTAAATGAGACATTAACCAGGTGCTGGGAAAGTTCTTTAGGTTGGGGACTGTCACCCACTGCATTTCTTTTCTGCACTGGTGTTCTCAGGAAGGATGTGATCTGAATGTACCAAGGCATGAAGTTTAAAGGTCCTCAAGGATACAGGTTCACCTGAATCCTCCCTAACTTGACATGATCAAGCTCTATGGGAGAAACAAGCTCTTCTGCATGCAGGTCCCTGGAGGGTAGGGACATAGTCAGTGCACACCAGCAGGTCAGCACACACCAGCCAGGTGCAACCACCACCGTGACACTGATGTTTCTCCCAGTGCCAACAAATGACAGCGACAGCAGGGACAGGACTGCAGGGATTTCTGCAGGAGATGCAGAGGGCTTTCCTAGGTGAATAGTCCTGCTGGGAGGATGCTCCATGGGACAGGGCAGTGGCACCACCTCCTCCCTCAGCTGGGTCTTACAGAAGAGAGAACTGCCCAGTTATTAAAATAAAAATAAAAATAAAAATAAAAAAAGCTCAATGGAGGAATTTTAACGATGGGGTGATTGGAGGCCCAAGGCCTGCCAGGTGAGCAGGGTCCTGCAGAAGCTGCTTGGCCGCAGAGGTGACCCTGCCGTGCGGGTTAGCAGTGACATGGTGCCACCTCGTGGCACGCGGCTCTGAGTGGCACGCGTCCTTGTCCTTGCGGGATGGACAGCTTTCCAAGGGGAGCATCAGCCTGCGGGTGCTCCACCACCTCCCAGGGCCGCCTGGTGCCTCCAAGGACGTGGCTGCCTCACAGGCCAGTAAAGACCACCAGTAAATGGGTGGTTGGGACTGATGGGTGAGAGACAACTCTCTGGAAAACAAGGGAAAAAATCACTAAAACTGTTGTCCTACCCCCTAATTCAAGTAGCAGCTGTAAAGCAGGGTATGACCCAAACTCATGCTGTTCAGCTCAAAGCCATTGGTTTTGGAGATGATTTCTTTAAGGCCATCTGCCCACTATGGGATCCATGCATTAAGGCGGTCTCCTCCCCTGCTCAGCTATTTCCCCCACGCTGCACACCGCCCCCCCCCGCCCCCGATCTATCCTTTTCCCTCTGGCTCCCAAGCTTTACCAGGACTCTCCTGCTAAACTGCAGGAGACCCACTCATCTGTACCAGAAATGTGTCTGGTCTCCTTCTGTACCTACTGTGTATACCAAATCCCATTTATGAGGGTTTAAGTTTCTTAGTGCTACAAAATGGGAAAGAAGGATGGCTTTGTTTAGCTACATAAAAGAGGGAAAAATAAAGGCAATGCTGAGGTTTGGCACTGCTGTTAAATCATCATCAGTTGAAGTACTTAGGGATAGAGTCTCAGTTTTCAGTGAAATGCTTTAAGTTGAAACTATCAATGCAATGAATAAGGAGGATTTGGGGTCTAGCTTCCCTTGCTGATTGATGGCATCATGGTAGTGCCTAGGAAATCTGGGGCTGGATAGGCTGGGTCCTGTTGTGCTATTTGCAGTATGGACTCAACAAAAAGTTGTTATTCCAGGGAAGTCTGCCATGCAGACCCCTAATCTGTTTTTTGCTAGGTATCGGCAGCTGACACTGTAAGACATTAGTGTTTGATCTGTGACCAGAAATCACCTGACAAGGGATTTATTTTTCCACTACTATTAGAAAGGCTGGGGCAATGTTTCCCACCCTTTGAGATAGCCTTTTTGGAGATATGTGCCCTCTGTACCTGTCCTGCTGCCGGCCTGGCTGCTGTCTGTGCTCTTTCCTTTTGGGTTGGGACGTTCCCAAACAGCAAAGCAAGTGGCTCAATTCTGCTGATTTTTGTTCCTCCTATACAGTACACAGTGATACTGAAGAAGGAAAATCCTCCTCTTCCTAAAAGGATGCTCCTGCCTGGATGCTCTAAAAGCATGTTGGAGACATAGCAGGTATCAGAGGCAGTGGGAGATATGGTGGGTTTTACCTCTAAAACACCAAATCTGAGGTTTCCCCTGGAGGGCCAAGGGCTGGGGATTAGGAGAACTTGGTCTCTGAAGTTCAGTCTACAAAGCAAAGGGTTTTTTTAGTATAACCCAAGGAGACAATTTAACATTCTTGTACAGGTATATATCATAAAAAATTAACCATCAGAGGAGGCCCCTTCCAGTTTACTTCATCATTTAGGAAGGGGGTTTTAAAGAAGAGACTCTTCTGTCAAAGAAGTGAGCTCATGCTGGTATAACAGTATCTGTGTAAATCCAGCAGCGTAACAGTAGCTGCGGCAATGAGTCCTTAGGCACTTAGCAAGGATTTGCCAAGGAGCCCAAGGGCTGATACGCACTTGAATCTCAATGGGATTTAGGTGCCTAAATGCATTAGGCTGCTTGCAAAATCCTGGCCTTTGAAGTTAAAGTAGGCACTAACAAAAAATGGCTAAAAATATTTTAAATAGTAACAGTCAGGCCGCCATGAAGGCAGCGGCTGCTCTGAGTTTGGTACCTGACATAAGGCAGTGGGAGGTGGCCACCAAAGGCAACCGAGAGGCTCCACCAGCGTGAAGGTTCAGAAGAACTCCATCCCTGATGCCTCTTTCCCGTCAGGAATTGCAGGATGGCCCCTCTGAACCATTTCCACTTCTGATGGGTGTCTGCTTGGGTGGGAATGATTCAGGACATTTGGCTGTGGACATCTACTATGTGACAGTGTATGAGGAAAACATTAAAAATGCCTTTTTTTTTGGTTGAGAAGAATCTTAGGACATTAAAAGTTGGAGAACTCATCTTCATTATTTCTCTTTAAAGTTACTTATGAATTGAGAACAGCTCTGCTCATATTTCTCTTTTATTTGCTATCTCCCCAGGCTAAAGTGTTGTCTATTTATCTTACAGATTAGGTTACTTTTTATGGGGTTCCTGCTATTATATTTCACCTCTAACTTTGTTAGTTTGTGTTTGATATTAAATTATGTTGAATAAAATGGGCAGCTCAAGGACATTTTTCAGCTCCAGCCTGAAATGAGGTTCTTAATCCTGTTTCTGGGTCTGCCCCTAGTCCTGCCCATGGGGACAGGGTCAGGTATGTAAGAAGGGCAGCAGAGGAGTGTTTGCATCAACTATGGGCTTTGCAGGGTGAAGATGCAGGACAATCGTGCCTGTAAAATCAGTCTGTTCGTGTACAGTGATTTTGGAGGCATCTCTTTAGAAATGGGTTCTAATAATATTGACATCATCACAAGATAAGATCCAGGACTAGTTAAATCACAGCCTCAGTGCTCCTTTGGGGATTAGAAGAAGTCGCTGAGCTGTCACTCTAAAGCTGATCATGGGTTCGTTTAACTATGTCATCCCATAAGACAGCCCTTTCAATTATGTCAACCTGTCTGCTCTCCCTAGACTCTAATTTTAGAGCAGCAGTAGCTAATATTCTTGGAAAACTGATCCGCCTCCACAGATCTCTCCTCTCTGTCTGCTGCTGTTAACGGAGTATCCTGTGGGGAGATCGGACTGCTTTACTTCCCCTCCTGTAATAAACCTAATAAAAATAGGTACCATTAGGTTCCTTTGTGTGTGGTCTCTTTAAGACACTTATCTGAGCTATGTAATGGAGATGTCATGTCTCCTCCACAGGGGGATCTGGCAGCACCACAGGGTCATTGCAATAAAAATAAAATTCAGTTTTAAGAGCCACGAAATTATGAGCCAAAATGCAGGATGATGGGATTGGAGTTCAGGGACCTGAAGAGGTAAATGCAAGCTGTAGTCACCCGAATATTAATGCTTCAGTGGTGGGTCTGCAGCTGGAGCAGCAAGCAAGATGTTCCTGGCTGGTGCAGGAGGACCGTGGGCGATGGGGTGGCCCTGGGGACCTTGGGGGCAGAGGACTTGTCTGTGATTTTCAGACAGTGCTGGGAGGAGTTTGGGGCAGCCAAGGCAGAGAGGAGGTGGGTGGATCCGCCTTTCTTGGCCATGGGCATCTCTGTGCTGTGCTGCCCATCATAACACACCTTGGTGGGAAGGGGACAGACCATGCCCCAAGAGAAAGGATGGAGCCAGCCACATCCCTGGCTCCCCATCCAAGGCCATGTCCATGGCTGGCAGCGATGGAGGACAGTTGTCCCCCCGCCATCCCATGAATGTCCCTAGCACTTGCAGGCTAGCCGCACAGGAGGAAACAAAGCCAACCTTGGGCTGTCGTATTTGGGGTTTCCATCATGTCAGCCGTGGCACTGAAAAGCAGCAAGGACCTTCTCCAGCCATGCAATCAGAGCTCCCATGACAGAGAGGATAGAGAAGGCCTTTGAAGACCTTCTCTCTCTTCTGGGCAGCATGACAGTCCCTTTGGCTGGGTCAAGGCTTCCTTGGCTGCTGCTCCTCCATGCTTGACCTTCATCAGGATGGACTGGCCATACTGGAGGACAGTGGTATGCACATCTGAAGCTGTCCAAGGATTTTGTTTTCTGCAGAGCAATTCTAGCCTTCTCCAAAATAATGACTCTTAAGGAACCAGTATGAAGGAACAAATATCTGCAAAGCTGAGGTAGGCTGTGATCCTCTTCAGAGGTGTTTTATTCCCTCTTTAGAATGCAGTGTGGGTCCTAAGGCAGACCATGCTGGAGAGGTGGGGTGGATGGTGGTGTTTAACCCCCACAGAGCCACCAAGAGGCATTCCCAGGTCCCATGGAAAAGGAAGGGAATGACAAAGAGCAGAACCACAGGACAAAGGAAGAAGCAATAGCCCTCCTCCCCTAAAAAACTAGAAAAGTAGCAAAAGGGATGGAGGGGAAAAAAGGAGGCAGAGAGGCTGTGCAGAGACAAGGGAGGAAGGTGACCCTCATCCATCCCACCCAGTGTCACCACTCTGGCGGCAATGGACAGGCCTTCCCTTTGCAGATCAGGTTACATAAAACCAACATGCCGCAGGCTGCCAGGAACGGTACCTCCCCCAGACTCCAGCAAGTTAGTTACACATAGCTTTCCTTTCATAAATCCATGTTGGCTGTCCCTAATCAAATTCTGCTTCTCAAGCAATTTCCTTTGCTAATTCCTCCCAAATCAGTTCTAACCCACCTATCCCCCTTGTTGCTAAGCTAGCCAGCCTCTAATCACACACTGCACTGTGTGATCCTTTCCTGAGTAATACGGAGTTCGGCACTTTCCTCTGGTTCTCAGCAGCCTAACCTGTCAGGAGCAACCTTCTAAAAATATCGCTAAAGACCTTGGCTAATTTCTAATCCTCATTTCTATTAAGATGGCTCCCTGTACTATGTGCGTTTCTAGACTTGGGATTTACAGTCTTTCTTAAGAGCATCTAATCTGCGTAGAGCCATTTCTGTTGTTATCCATACGCAGACTCCTCCCTTCCCCACCATAAAATATGATCCCTCTGGCAGCAGCTCTCCAGTCTGCAGGGCAGCATCAGCCAGCCAGTGAAGACATCAGTCTCTTCGCTTAGCTAAGCCCGCTGCTCTTTGGAAAGCATTCCTGGGGAGATCACTGGGGTTCCACTCCTCTTGGGTGCTGGGTAGGTGCTCTGTATGAAAAAAATCAGCCTGTGAGCTCAGCAGGGCATGTGATTTTCATTGCACTTCCCAAGTTCTTGAGTGTTGTGTAAATAGTATAATGGAGCCAATGTATAGATGCATAAAGGAGCAAAGGTCTTGAAGTACCTTGTATAACTGGACTTCCTATTGCTGTTTGGTTTTGGATATTTTTTGCTGTTTCCACCTTCTTTTTAACACTCCCCCCATCTCCAACTGTCAAAGCCAACCAGGTCAGAAGAACGAGGAAAGTGGAGGGAAGTGCCGTGCTCTGGCTGCCCCCCATTGCCCTGGCAGACATCAGGTAGCTGGCTCAGCTCAGTCAGGGGAAAGCCTTGTAATCACATGCCATGGGCCAAAGGAACCTGGTGGAAGATGCTGCCTGGCTGTATTATCAAGTACCAGGCACGTCTGCGTGCTCAAAGGAGCACTGACTGCTAAAGCTTTCCCTGGGCTCGAGGCCACCAGGGTTTGCATCAAACATGAGTCAAGAGGCAGGTTCTGACAGCAGGGAGAAGGGCAGCCCAAGGATGGGACCATCAGCAGATGAACAGTGCAATATCTGATGGAAACATCTACCACCGCTGCAGAACGCTCTTCTGGGACACAGCCAGACAATGATGGTTCTAACTCATACAGTCAAAGCAGCGTCAGCCTCGTTCCTTCAGCTGCTGGTTATACACAGTGAGAAGAAACTGTAAATCAAAGGACAGCACCGCTTTGAAGGCAGATTGCCAGGGAAAGTTTTACGCTAGAAACTTGAAACTGTCTTTTTTTCATGAGAGTGGGGTTGTGGGACAACCTTCTGATGGGAATAAGCTGCTTTTAACATGAAGCTTGGTTTGTTTATGAAGGGAATTACATGAAGTAGTTATGTGTTTAATAGACACTTGAATTGAATGACCCAGAAGGTCTCTTCTCACATCAGTCCCCGAAGTCTATGTGTCTGTAGCCACGCTGGGCAGAGGGCAGGACTCAGCCCGCTCGGCGCAGCACTGCCTCTCACTCTGCTCCTAGACCTGAGCTGGTATCTCCCTATAGGGCTACATCACACCCCTGGGTGTCTCCAGGGTGGGTTGCGGGTGCTCCCAGTGTGGATGTGGCACAGCTGTCCAAGAAAACCCCATGCAGCAAGCATCACAGCGGAGGAGATGGAATTTGCCCTTTGCAAACCAAAGACCCGCAGCAGACTACCGTGCTCCATCGTTGCAGTTGTTCTTTGGAGGAAGGGCTTTAAATGAGGACGTTGGGTAATTTTATGGATCCAGGAAGGAAAATTAATATGTGTGGGAAGGCTGGGGAAGAGCATCTGGCTGATGACGTGGTATCATTCAGCAACAATTCAGCAGGGTTGTGCTCTCGGGAAGCCCATAATACCCGCGTGGCCGGCGGTAAACTGGCATGCACAGCAGGAGCCACACGGATGCTGTGTGTCAGGGTGGTGGGGAAGATGGATGAGTGGCACATGCCGTTCCCAGAGTTTATCAGCACAAGTTGGCCCTTGCAGTCAGTCACCACATGCCTTCCTGAAGCTCCTCTTCGATCTCATAGCTCCACTCTGCATCTGAGTCATGTACTACAGGAGAAAGTCAGGTGTTTTCTGGGAAAAGGAGAGGCAGAACAACATTTTGCCATTTCTCAATCCTGCAACAAATGTCATTAAATCAATAGTCCTCACCTCCTCCGTGAGCAGACAGTACTGCTACACACATTAAACGATCAAAATTTCTAAACTGCACCTTGATCTTGAGGTGCCTTGTTAAAGTGCGACAAGCATTGAAAAACAGAGACCAGCTGGGAAATTTTTTATCCAGTTGACTTCTGCAAACCCTCAGCTGCAGCTGGGGCTTGTCCACCCAAACCAGTTAGCACGTGCTGAAGTCCTGCAGCAAGACCCTGAGCATCAGCCCGGTGTGGTGAGAACGCCCTCTCCCACTGAGCTCTCCGGCTTTATTTTAAGGTTTGGTGGTAACGCCAGGGAAGCATCGCACCCCAGAGGGATGGTGCTGCAGCCCGAGCCCTGATGAAAAAATGGAATGAAAATGGAAGGCGGAAAGGGCTGAAACACTCCAGCTGCCTCTGGAGCGGAGCATGACTCAGCACGCCCCGCCCCCGAAGCGTGACTCAGCACGCCCCGACTTCCCCCGGCCGCAGATTGGCCGCCCGCCTAGCACACGCAGCAGGCGGCGACGGAGAGCGGGGGGCGCCATTGGTTCGGCCCGGAGTGACGTCATCCGCGGTGGCCGGGGAGGGCGGGAGCGTGACTCAGCACGTGGGCGCGGGCCCGGGCTGAGTCAGCGGGAGGCGGATAAAGGCGGCGGCGGCGGCCCCGGGCCGGGCGTTCCGGGATCTGCCGGGATGGAGCTCCCGGGGCTGGGCCAGCACTGCTCGGAGCGCGCCTGCAAGCAGCTGGGTGAGGAGCGGGCGGGGAGCGGGTCCCCGGGGGCTGCGCCCTTTGGGATGGGATGCTTCTGTACTGGGGGGCCCAAATCCTGCACCCCGAGTCTGTGCAAGGCTGCTCTGGTTAGTAGCCGGAACCAGTGCTGCTTTTGTAATCCCTCTTCAATGGGTCTGGTAACAGAGTGGTAGCTGAGCTCAGTATTTCACTCGTGTGTGTTGTTAAACTGTTAAGGGATGTTCTTTAAACAATAAGAAGACTTTTGAGTCCAGGCTTTGGATTTGTACTTCAACTCATCACCCTTGAATAATGCCTCACTAAAGTTTCTGCAGTCAAGGAGCTCCTGAGGTATTGATGGCTTGTGTTATTGGATAAAAAGAGGGAAGACTTCCAGCTCTTGCTTAGTTTTAGTATTTGTGAGGAATGGCTTACTTTCTCTTGAGATAAGTAGATTGTAGCTAGACAAAAATTATTTGCTTTAGAATTTTTTTGTAGTCTTGTTTGAGTACTCTTACAGCTTTTAGCTCTGCTCCATGAGAATCTGTTTTCCTTTTTAATTTTTTTCTCCCAGATTTCCTTCCTCTGAAATGTGATGCATGTGGAGAAGTCTTCTGTAAAGAGCACATCCGTTATGATGACCACAAATGCAGTTCTGCATATAAGAAAGTAAGTTCCTGTACATGAGTCGGTAATTCACACTGCAGAATTGCTAAGTTATGTATAAAGACTGCTCTGAAACTTGACCTGTGGTTTTAATAGAAGTGGATGGAAGAATCACAAGATATAAGTTAATCATACAGCTGATTTTCAAATATATAGAAACTTAACATTTCAGAGGTCAGTACTGCTAGATTCTAATTTATTTCACTTGCACAGCCTCTTCCCAGAGGAGTGCTTTATATTTTAAGCAATGTATTATGGCTTGAAACTTTCTGCAGCCCCAGTCCTTTGAGTTGAAGGGCAACAAACATGAAACTACAGAATAAATAAATAGAATAAGTGGGGCCAAACTTTGATCGCTGACCCATACATGGGCCTTGAGGTGTTCAACGTCTGTAATTCCAGAAAGCCTGGAAACATATATGAAGTCAACTTACCAGATATGTTGCTACAAATTGATTTGGTAAAGCATGTCTGACTATTTTTTTGGATAATGATTTGCAGTTGCCTTTGAAATACATCTTTAAAATCATTAGTAAATGAGTAGAACATAAAACACTTGTAAATACACTTCTGTTGCCCATGGATAAGAGAAAGGGGGAGGACAGAAAAATAATTGAGTTGGTCTTCTACTGTGTTGTATGTTCATAGAATGTGCAGGTTCCAGTGTGTCCACTCTGTAATACACCTATCCCAGTACAGAAGGGGGAAATACCAGATATTGTGGTTGGAGCCCACATGGATAAGGACTGCAAATACAATCCAGCACAGCAGAAGCAGAGGGTAAGGAAACTGCTGCTGAAGTATAAACTGCCTGCCTAAATGCTTGTGAAGTTAAGTCTTCTGACAGCAGAATGTGTAGGAGCTTGCTCTGTTTCATCTTGATTCTAAGGGCACTTGAGCATTCATGTTTCAGCTTGGTCATTACTTGGGAGGCTGATCACAAAAAGCAAGCAAGCATTGCTAACTTCATGTCCTCTGTTATTTAGATCTTCATAAACAAGTGCTTAAAGCCAGGCTGCAAAAAGAAAGAGATGATGAAGGTAGTTTGTGAACAGTGTGGTGGTAACTTCTGCATAAAACATCGGCATCCTCTGGATCATGACTGTAAAGGGAGCAGCCACCCCACCTCCAAGGCTGGGTAAGCTGTATTTATAATACTTTGAGCTCAAGCTGAAATTTCAGAGATAGTATCAGGGGTTGGTGGGGAGCTCAGACAAATAGGGAATTCTGTAAGCTACTAGTCACATCAGTAAAATAGCCACTGTTTTTTCTTCATATTTCAGGCTTAATTTCTGAAAGTCTGAAAGCCAAGGTAAAAGCTTGTCAGGTGCTTCCCTAAAATTCTTCCAGTCTTCCCTGTGTCAGTCTCTCCCCCAACAGAGAATAGCCGCTGGCCCACTCGAGTACTCTTTGGGGTCTGTATCTAAATACTAGAATTTTAAAGTTCTGTCCAGCACCTTGAAGTAACCAAGAGCAATCAATAACTTGTCAAGCTGAGTTTAGACTTGGTTTTAATAAAAATGTCTCTTGCAGGCAGATATACCTTAATTGTTCTGTGCAATAGGACTGTAAGACTTGTGACAGATGCAGATAATTAAACTGGATGGAAGAGTGAAACTACTGGCAGCTTGTGTAAGAGGTGCGGAGTCTGGTTGTATTTCTTTGTAGATATGCAGCCCTGATGAGAGCCTCTCAAAATGCCTTCAAGTCAACAGGAGCAATTGGAGTGCCATCTAATGGGAGTCTTCAGCACAACAGGTATAAGCTGTAGAAGGAGAAAACACAAACACTGTTTAAAAATAGTCTTGTGTCAACACAGTGTAGGAGTGCCACTGTCATACCTCTAACTGTTCTAGAGTCGGTAGTTAACCTTTAATTGGTGTTGGGAATGCAGTAGAGAGTTTCTGACAGCGCAAGTAAATCTTTACTTCTCTGTACTGTAGTGATTAAGATAGCTATATAGACACAGGCATTAGGACATCAAATTGTTGTAACAGCAGGTTGGTCTCTCACCTGCTCAGTGTGGGGCTTGGTCAAGATCTGGAAAAACGGTGTGTCATCAGAATGCTGAGGAAAGCATAGCAAGCATCTGAATTAAAATAAATGGCTCAAGCCCTTCCCTGCCATGTTTTCTTTCTTTGGAAAGATTTAGCTGTGTAACTCTTACAGTGCGTTCTTATGTCTTTCAGATGCAGATAGTAGAGGCTCTTCACATCTGGATCAAACCTCTGTCTACTTAATCTTGTTTATAGCTCTTTAATTTTCTATGCAATTAATTTATTTTTGTATCATAGTGTTTATGCATTCAATAAACTGTCACCCTTTCCAAGTCAACTTTACTTGTTCCTGTATTTGGAATAAGAACTTTAATACTATGAAAAACAGGATTGGTGGAGGAAACTGGGGAAGGGTGGTAAGAGGAAGACTAAAATTAGTATGAAACACACCCAGCTTTGCTAATGCAAGGCTGAACTTTGATTCTCTTAAGATGAAAGTTTGAAATACAAGCTGGTATCATATGTCTCCATCCTTTTGGAAGTGAACTGGCACACAACGCAGCATTCTGCTTGACAAACAACATATATCAACATGAAGCAAGTTTTACATAAGCTGCCTCTTGGTTTCTAAATGTCATTGGAAGTACTTGATTTATAAAGCCATACCTAGTTTTTCTAGTCAATCCCTAAGCAATTCAGAGGCATGCACAGTATAATTCTTCATAATTTATTGCCTCTTAGAAACCTAGATTTGTATGGTTATTTTTTTGCAGTTGGAGGGGAAAAAACAAAGCCAGAGAAAGTAGCATTAACTGTTTGTGTCTCATGTAATGAGAATGAGGCCAAAATACAGCATTGTCTAGGGAATCTACTCTTGCCATCTTCCTGAAAAGCTTAAACAAGTGAAGACGTAACAGATATGTTCCATCTATTATCTTGATCAGCTATCTTGGCTCTTTTAAAACTGCATGAATATCCAGCTGCTTAGCTTGAGGCCTGAAATATTGTAGGCTGATGAAATGGAAATGTGCTGTTAATGAACAATGCTAATTCCCCAGCTGGGATCTAAGTAGACCTCTCATCCAGCTAATTGTGAGAAAAATGCCAAGGCTTACTGATGATGTCAGGGGGTCAAGACCTCAATTTCATGTGTCATTAGAGCTGTTCCTCTGCATGCTGGGGCTGGTGGGCTGGAGTGTTGGCTTAGGACTAACTGAAGGGTAATTGCAGTCCCTTGAATCACCTGCAGCTATGAGTATCTAACACTGTTATGCTGAAGTGGGAGGACAAGCAGTTTGCATAGCAGAGAATGCTGTGTTCTTTGACCTGGGAAAAACAGTCTTTGATAATACTGTAAGAGATGGGAGCGTAAGTCCAGTTAATGCATATGCTTTATACAACCTTGAGGTGTACTGTGGTTGTGCAAAGACTTGTGTGCCTCTTGTTTCTCTTTGAAGAGGCTTAATCTTTAAAGTGTATATGCTGCCTGAAGAGGAAATGTGGATTTATGTTCCTTCACAGGGATAGCATGTAAAGAATCAACATAGTGAGTTGTATGACTTTCATTAGAAAAGGTAGAGATAATGTAATTCCTGGCCAACACAGCAAAATATCTGATAACATGTATTCATGTTTGGCCCAATATGCTTACTTTGCATCCAGGAGAAGTTTTTGGAGAAGGTCAAAGCTATACAGAAGGCTATAGTTGGCCAAACAATATGTAATGTAGGTATGAGTTACCACTGCTAATTCCTTAGAGTCTAATTTTATGCAATCATGTGGTCAAAACTGATTTGAGAGTATCTGTAATACTGTGTTTAACCACAGGATGTCACAATAGGATATATAATAAAACACTATTTTATAAAGTCTAAACCTCGAAAACATGCTTTCCCTATTCACATTGGAGCAAATGTTTAAATTACAACTCTAATTTTAGATACCACCGCCTACTTATTATCCTGTGTGTTCTAATGCCATAATCCAGCCCTAGCACATTGCTACAGTACTAGGACTTTTGTAATCTTTCTGTATAATATCTAACTGGCCACACATTCCCAAATGATGCTGTGTACCCCACTGGTGGAATGGGAAGGGGTTTTCCAGCAGAGAGCAGCAGCAGGTGCTGATCAGGGTGTGAGGATGTGGACCTGAGCCAAGATACTCTGCCCAGCCCAGCAGTGGTGGGTGGGTGACAGGACTGGCACCCCATGGTGTGGGGAGGAGGTGGAAGGACAGGAAGGTGTGACCCTGGTTTGGACAGGTGAAGGAAGCAGAGGTGTGAAGGTTTACCTCTTCCTATTGCTGCATATAATGGTGCCAGGAGTTGTTGCCACCAGCATCTGGTACCACAGCCAGCACCTCAGCTGCTACTGGGATCAAAGCAAATGGAAACAAACACCCTGTTTCAGGTTGCTGTGAAAAAAATGTTCCCTGTTTCTGGTAAATATTCTTGCCCTTAAATTACCAAGGGATAATGGAAATGTTTGTGCACATGGTATTTATAGAAAATGAAAACATAGAAACCAATTTGTTCCCTGGAAGCCTTGTCCTAGGAGGATGTTTTCTCATCCCCTCAAACCGCAGTGTCCGCCTCTTCCCAGCGTGTTCCCTCAGACCCGATCAGGACAGCAGATCAGGGTCTCAGACACGGAGCCTGGCTAACGGGAACCGCCGCCGTTCTCCGGAGATCCGCATCGCGCTGCGGTGGCAGCCGGCACGGCGCTGCTGTGGCTGGGAACGCCCCAGCTCGCGTGGGGAGCACCGGGGCTGACACACCGGGCGTCCCTCGGGGGGAGCGCGGGGTGGGTGCTGCCGGGTCCGCGGGTCCCTGTCGGCACGAACGGATCCCGGCCAGAGCCTGGAGGGTGGCGATCACCCAGGCAACGGGGGGCGGAGCAAGTTCTGACGCCTTCCGTGTGGGATCGTGGCGCAGACATGTGACGTCAGCGCGCCTCTAAAAGCCGGCCGAGCACTCCTCAGCACGCGTGGTCCAGGTGGGCGTCCCGACTGCGAGCGCGACTTCCTATTGGTCACGCGAGAGATTGGCGTGCCGAGGACCAACCAGAAGCCTCCGCTCTCTCCTTGTAGCCAATGAGAGGGAGGGGGCGGGCTGCGGCGCCAAGCGTGGGGCTCAGTTAAATGTGCAGAGGAGGCGGGTCGGAGAGGTGCGTGCGGGAAGGGGCGAGGGGTGGTCGCGGCTTCTGTGCTCCCACCCCACCCGTGGGGACGCCGTTGGGGGCCCGATGGCGGCGGGGGCCCCGGGAGTCTCCCTGCCTGGCTGGGGGCTGCGGGAGGACCGGGGCGGCGCGGCGGTGGTGGTGGTTGAGGGCGCAGCTTCCCGCCCCCGTCCCGCAGCCGCCATCCCCCCAAACCCCACGGAGGGGGGGAGCTCGGTGCCGGGCGTGCGCCGCGGAGGAGCGGGGGGAGTGGTGCTGGAGCCGGGGCAGTAGCGGCCCTTTTGCCGCGAGGGATGCTCGGGTGGCTGCTCTTGGGAACGTAGTGCTCGGATTTAAAAGCTGTAGCGTCCCGAAGCCTTAACTCCTCAATAAAAGGAAAAGCAGACCCAGGGGTCTGGGGTTGGGGAGCTAGGGCGTAGGTGCCTCCCAGTTGTTGCCTGGCTCTGTTGGGCCTGGGCGAAGTATCGCTCACTGAGAGGCCGTTGTGGCAGAGGGGTCGAGGACTGCGGTCCCTGTCGCTCTGTCAGGCAGTGCAGGCGGTTCCAGTCTCTTGGTTTTGCGGGTTCAGCTGTGTGGGTGCCTATCAAAGTGGGTTTGTGGGTTGATTCAGAGTGTGTAAAATTTGTGATTGAGTCAGCTGTTGTCTTTGTGCTGTTACACAGAAAGTGCCTGTTGGGGCAGCTGTTGAAAGCCACTTAAATAGGATTTTTATCTCAGAAATAATATGCAGTTACAATTAGGATTGGTTTCAGACTCAGATTTTCTGCAACTCCTGTTGGCCTTTGCCCTTATGTCAATGTAAAATGAAAGATAAAGCTTATGAGACCTAATTATTTAAGCATAATTTTTCCAGTTTGATCTGTATGAAAACAGGAAAGCTTGCAGTTTAAACAGAACCAGTGGTTTAAAACTATCTGTTTAGTAATCAGGTGTGCTTCCTTTTTGCTTGTGGATATGTGTGTATGCACACATGTATATTAATGAAATGACTAACTGTCACATTAATGTATTTTGAGAAGAGAGAGGTCTTATTGGTGTTATCTGAGGTACACAATTGATCAAACAGTTCAGTGTGGTGCGTTATAACCTGCAGAAAGCACCGTACCAGCTATGGGGGCTTTCTACAAGGAAGGTCAGTGAAGCATTTTCCACAACGGGGCCTGAGAGGACAATGGACATTGAATTTTCTACAGGAGAATGACATTCTAGTTTTACAGCATCTTAACTATAATGTAGTCCTAAAGGAAACATGATGAAAATTCTCCAAAATGGATTGAAATTCAGTGCAGACATACATTTCATAGTTAAGCAGTCACAAATAATTCTTGTACCAGTGTAATTATAGTATAAGTCTGTATGTAAGACTTGCATTTAATATAAAAAAGGTTCTAATTGTAGTTTGGTGGTTTCTCTTACAGAATAGTTCTATTTTAGAATGCCAAAAATGAGTGGAGAAAAAAAAGAAAAGAAGGCAGAAAAAAGAAAAAAACTAAAGCAACATGTGGCCCAAAAGGGAGAGCTGAAATGGGAAACTGAACCAAAGAAAAAGAAACAAAATCTGCAGGTAGGTTCTCCCAGGTTTGACTGTAATTCAATAAACTGTGGACATACTGTTACCTGTGATGTGATGGGTTTAGAGATTCAGGACTGAATCTGAGTGTACTATTTGATTCAGTTGCAGTGATTCCTTAGATGCTATGTATCTCGTGTGGAAGTTAGAAAGAGAAGATAAATTAAGGCAAATCTGGATATGATTGTATCAGTCAAAAGTACATGATTTCTGTTTGTTTTGGAAAGGCACAATGGGTGAGAGAATGTGGGTGAAAGGTGAACCAAATGGCTTTAAGCAACTGTCATATGGCAATATAGACGTAGCTTAAGTCTTCATGTGATCCTGAGTGGTTGGAAAAACATGAAAGATGTTTTCTTGGAAATCCTCTTGATTTTTGGACAGAATGTTGAGTGGCCAGAAGGTGTCAGCAGTCTCTTTGTATTACTGAACATTTTATGAATTAATTTTCCGAGAATGAAATTAACGATAGTGAGATGTTATTTAAGTGGAAACTTAGAGCTATAAGTTTTTTGTGGTGGAAGTGATATGTAAACAGGGCAATTCAGTTCTGCTGTTCTGAGTCATTACTGTAGAATGTGGATCAAAGAAATATGCAGCAGTTTGATACTGTAGAAAAGTGGAGAAGGAAAGGCAAAGGTGTTTTCCTCAGGAATTCTCAGGGTGTTATTAAGCCATTGTTCTTAAACTCTTATGTTCTCTGGCCTAAGATAAAATAGATCTGAAAGCTGCTTGTTACTTCATTTATCATGAGATGTATAGTTCAATGGAGATCATATAACTAAAAAAGTATTACTACTTATATTGTTATTAGACTTTATTTGAGCTCGTTGGTAAGAATATTTTTGAGACCCTTTGTGTGCCTAAGTGTTTCCAGCTATTCCATTTAGAGTTTGTGAAGCATAATAGAAGAAAAGCCAACCTATTGGCAGTAGCTGTTCAGAAGTCTGTAAATGCCTGCAGTTTTGAACTCGGCAGAAATGTTCCTAAGTAGGGAAAGATTGCATCTTTGTCTATATCAAAGCAAAAATAGAGAATCTGGTATTTATAGCTTAATAAGAGGGAATATTCTTTCTTTTGTAGGGTGTATATTACAGGGTTTAGATTCACAGTACTATAATTCAATTTGAATTAAAATAATTTTCTAGGATAAACCAGTGTGAAATTGAAATGCTAAAATTTTATTGCCCATGACAGCCTCTATAATTTCACATAAAAGTAGAAAAAAACCCAAGTGGGCTTCAAACCCCTAGCAAGCAGGGCCTTTTTAGACCATCTGATGTCAAGTGAGAAGTTTGTAGAACCCCCAAATTAGATTTGTTGGCTAAATGCAGACTGTAGGACTGTGAAAGAAAAAGCAGATATTAAATGGAAAGAAGAATCCTTAATACTATTAGGGAACACCGCTAGGCACAACAGTTCTTAGAATTATAAAAGTTGGTGTCAGTGGGTGGCTTGAACATGTATATAGTGCTGGTTTTAGGGAATACCATATAAGGTCTATGACAAGCCATATTTTGGCATCAGCTTTATAAACTATAACTGTTGATAGTAGGAGAGCATAAGTTAGTAGACCACTTTTTTTTTTTTTTGTTTAAAATGTCTGTTGAAAATTAAAAATGTTAGGCAGGTATTAAACAATTTTACTTCAGAAATGGTTAATGAAAGTTAGCTGTTTACCAGTTCATGACTGTGACTCAGCATGTGTGCTCCCAGCTTTGCGTGAAATACTCAGTTAAGTCACAATGGCAGTTATGCTTTAAAATGCTTTTGGTCATTAAACCTTGTCAGCATGGAAAATGTAGTAGAAAACAAGGTAAAATTGCTTTGTGTGTACAGGAAGATCAGGAGGAACTCTGAGGCTGCAGTGATGTGCTCAGTTAGTCTGGATGCTTCCAAAGAAGAAATTTGGAACAAAAATAAAGGCAACTGCTGAGAGTGTATACTCTGCAGCTTTGCTTTCTTTAATTTTATTTGTTAATTTAAAATAAGCTGGAACCTTGATAGATTTACAGAAACTCCTCAGTCATGATGACTGGATTCTGATCAGCTGTAATTGACTTTTAATGTAGTAACTGAATTAAAGAAAACCTTTTTTTTGGCATTCTTAAAGTCAGGATGGGTAGATGCCAGTTTCTCCTAAAGAGTCTCATATGTGATGGAAAGAAGTCAAAAGACAGCTGTATAATACATTGCTTTTAGTGGGAGAGAGGTTTCTCTGGTTCATTAGGTGCCTTTACTGTGATTTACTTTTTTTCTATTCTAGTACAGCAAGTTCAGTCTCCAAAGTGGAAACTGTAAATCTCTAATTGATTTTGTTATAGAGCTGCAGGCAGGCAAGTTGAAATGTGTCTTAAGTGACTGGATTTAGTGTACATTGATCATTCCTTTGTGAAATTTGTTGCAAAAATTCTTACCAGCCTAAGACTAAAGCATTTTTCTTTGGAACAACTTGACCTTTCAGAGTAATCTTGATGTTTTATAGATTTTCATCTACTCAGTTTCTTCTGTTTACATTAAATAGCAATGAGCAGTTCAAGACCAATATAAATGTTTTCATGAATGATCTTAGAAGCACACAGCTCCAAATGACACATCTCTAACGGAGCTGGGCAATACAAGTTTTTAAACTTAGTTCAGCCTTGTGTGGTTTTCTGACAGATTTTCATAATGTTACTGTTTTATTTAGCTACTTGGCAATAAACCTCACATTTTAAACATTGATTTTATTTATTTTTTAATTATTATTATATTTTAAAAATGCCTGGACATTAGTTTTACTTGTTTTTAAATGATGTTGTAGTTTACTAACATACTTGTATGTTAAACATTCTAATAGTTTGAGTTTATTGTTTTGAATTGTCACATAACAGGCATAAAGAAAACAGATTTAAAACATGCCATCTAGACTGGTGGTCTGAAGTTAAATACTGGCTTCTTAAAAACTTTCTGATGGACCTTGTCTGAGACAAATTAATTTTGTTTAAATTTGTGGAAAAAAATATTTACAGTATTGTTAACCTGTCATCTTCAAATAACATAACTGTTTGATGAGCTTGTTTGCAATTACCCGTATCTTGCTTCTGTTTATGCATTTCTTCACCCTTCAAAATTTCAGCTGCCTTCATGCCACAAAGCTTATCAAAACGTCAGTACTGACACTTACAACACTGTAAGTAGGGAACAATATGTTGTGGTTGCTTTGTTTATGAAGGCTTTTTGAGTTCTACCCAAAATGACCTTACTGTATCAAAGGATCTGTTAACCTTGTAATTTAAGGGTAGATCATGTTTCTCCACCGCTGTTTTCAGAGCTGCAGGCTTTCTACAGAACAGAAAGACATTATTTCAGAGTTGAATATCTATTAGGCAAGACTCAAAATTCATAATGCATAGAAAACAACATTAATTTGCTGTTCCTTCCCAATTTAGTAAACATTGTAACTTTAAGGAAAATTACAATGACTAAGAGGCAATCAATCTTTATAAATCAAATTCCGTTGTTCATGGTTGAAGAGTGCTTTAGGTAATGATCATATGGTCAGTGAGTGTTTCCTTGCATGTTCCTTCAGCATTGCAAACAGTTTGAGGAGGAAGACTCATTTTCCTCAGATAAAGGCAAAATCAGTGGGAAAGGAATTTAGTTTTTGAGATTCCATACAGATAGTACAAACAATGGCAAATAAACAAGTAGCTCATGGTGTTTCTTTCATCAGAGGGCTAGTGTGCAGGTGCCCAAACAGTAAGATCCGTTTACTAATGGAAAATGGCAAAACTAGTGGGGAAAGGGTTTTTCTGTTCAACTTTTTGGAGGTTATCATAAAGACCAAGAAAGAGTTAAGCTAGTACTGCAGCAAAGAAAACCAGAAAAAAAATATTTTTTTAAAATTATTGTTTGCTTGTAGTAGTGGGAAACCCCATAAAATGATGTTTAAGCTGTGGAGATATAAGTTTTGGCATGAGTTTGCTGGAATACCTAGGTATGCTACTTTGATACTATCTCTAACGCTGCTTCTATTCAGGTTACTGGGGTAGTAACCTGACTGTTTAATGAATGCAAACCAGACATTCATGCTATAAAACCAATCAAGCAGATACTGTAAAGCTATCATCGGAAACTGTATTTATTTATTTGACAACCTACTAATTCATACCAAAGCCTGTTGAAATAATGAGTTGTGGATGATTTGCAAACAAACATGGTAATCCTTTATTGTTCCATTAATTTATTTTTTTTAATTAATGGGAAGCTTATTTTGTAACCATCAAAATAACTTGTTTTGGATTTTCCCATCCTAAAAAACATCATAAAGTTACAATTTAGTGTGATTTTGCAGGATTTTCTTCTGTTTACCAGGGTACCATTATTAGATGTTCGTATATACATTAAAAATACATTTTGGAAACTGCTTGCATTGCAATTCTGCTATCAACTCCTGCTGCGTTTGTTTAGTTTTGCTTTACTAGTGTAATCCTCTACTGTATGCATGAGTGTTATCTGGGATTATTAATTTTTTTTGTTTAAGATATAGGTAGAAAACCAATCTTAAATACTGAAAAAAAGGAAAATTCCCAAAAGCTAATTTTATTTAACATAACCTTTAGCATAAGAATCTTGTCTTGAACTAGGGGTTTTTTGGACCATTTTTAAAGTGTGTCCAATATGCAAATAGAGTTTTGCCCATGTTATGAAGAGAAGATGACATAATCTTTCATCTTCTCCCCCATGCCCTGATGTAAGGATACATCAGCAGTTAGCAGTTTTCTGCTGATAAAAGGGGGGTGATAACTATTTCTCAAAATGGCGAAGTTAAATGTCAGTATGGATATTAGTGCACTCTTGTTAGTCTGCTGGTTTTGGTCAGTCTATAATTGAAATGTTGGACCTATTTCTCTTTTCTTTGGGCTACCTTTTGGTTGAATGTTTATTCAAATTTTTTTTTTTTTTTTACTTGCACAAAGAAACAAGTTTGCTGGCCTATTGACTTATTATTTTGCTGTGTGATGGCCTTCTGATAGTTGAAAAAAATTATGAAGCTATAAACCCATTTGGCATTTATGACCTACTGTGTGACATCTTGCTTGGTTTGCCTGCTTTCTTATCATCTATGCAATATTTCTCAAATTAGGAAAAAAAGAAAACAAAACCACCAAACTTTAAGGGTAGCTGATTATGAGACTGAAATGTGTTTCCTACTAACATTTTTCTTAAGAATATTGCTAGAGTTGCTTTAAATTATTTTATTAAATTAACCATACTTTTGTTTATTTTTGAAACAGAGGTAAATTTGATTGTGACACCGTATAGTGTTTATAAAGAATGGTAGGTCTTTTGTAAACAGACAAGAAGGTACGAAATAGTGTCTGAAATATGGATATGCATAGATTAGGCTGAATAATTTTACATTCCTTTGAAAATTATTTTTGTAATGGTAGGAATAGATTTCCCAGGAAAGAGTATTCGCAGCTGGGAAAACAGTTGCTACTTTGAAGATGGTTTTCCCAGGCGAAAGGCTCATGTCCCCAACTGTGTTTGGTATAAACAATATGTGGTGTATTTCTTACTTTTGTTTAAAGGAATCGTGCATTCTTCATTTCATATTAACTAGCAAGGGTTTCATGCTAATTCCACGTATTTGCCTTAATCTGTATACATTCAAAGTTAATTCCTTACTTTATTAATATAGCCAGGGTATTAAAGTGATGGGGAGTTTGGTGGTGAAACACAACTGTTCCTTTGCTATTGAGGGGAAATTCATCCTCCTCTTTGAAGCACATACTTGATGTTTCTTCCCAGCTCCCATTCTTGACTTAGTGGTGAGACCTTCCTTGATGGTTCTTGTTGGATTTCCCATATAAATCCTTGCTTTCATGACTTAGCTGCAAATATATTCAGAAAATTGAAATTCAGCACAGGATTCCCACTTGTGGGCTGAATTTGTTGGATAACAGTCTTCAAGCAGTTGTTGAAGTAAGGAGCAGAGGCAAGGTCTGCTTGACTATGTGTCACCCAGCTCCAGTCCAGTGAGAACACTGTTTTCTGCCCTTTGTCGATTATGATTTTTTTCTGATTCTATGTTAATGACTTCTGACTCATCATAGAGAGAGGCATCAGAAATGAAAATTGATGAAGGCCAGAATTGTTGAATATAGAAAATTTGGCACAAAACCTCAAAATATGTGTAACTTCAGTTTTTTTTTTTTTTTTTTAAAAAGTCCCATACACATTTGAATTCACAAAATGTATTCCACTTGGCAAGAAAGTAAGTTGTAAGCTTGAAAGGATAAATGTTTGCTACATTTTGATACAGGGTAAAGAACAGAAAACTGGGCATTCAAAAGCAACTGTTCTTGACAGGGCTTGAAACTTGGAAGTTCAAGCGATAATGTATTAATGCAAGCCTGATTCTTGTGGATTTGTTACTTCCTCTTTATTGCTCTCTGTACTATTTTGTTAATGTTAATGTGTTCAAAAAAACTAAAACGGCACAGATTTGGATATTTAAAATATGTTTATTCTAAAAAGCAGCAGTTTTCCCTGTCCTTAATGCTACTGCTTTTTAAAACAATGTCGGAGTCTGGTATGAGGATTTTTATAAAATACAGGCTATTGTATGTTGATAGAATAGATTAAAAAATTTTAAAAACCCAAAACATTTTTGAGCAGATAAAGGGAGGATGATGGCTGCTTTCACAATATGAATAAGAAACTAGAATTATTTCACCAGAAGTTTCCTCCTCCAGAATACCTTTTGTGTTTAGATACAATATTGTGAACCACATGGAAGATTAGTGTATATTTATAGAAGTTAATTAATAAATTACAGCATAGATAAAATGACTCTTGGGTATTAGATCAAAGCCACACACATTAATAAATACTTAGAAAATGATTGTCTGATATATCCAGCAGGTAATTAGAACAGAAAATTAATCTTTTGACTTTTAGAAGCTGCCTGAAATAACGAGGGTACAAGCACGAAGGTATTTGACAGGGGAAGCTCTTGCTTAAAGAACCAGACTCTGTCTTTGGATGCATTTACCTATTTCTAATTGAATCCCACAAGAGTTCTGTAGGACATCAAACAGAAGATCATCAACCAATGTTTTTATTAAATTTCTCAGCATTATCTTAATAATTTGCATCTGTAAACCAGGCTTTTGCAAACAGCTTATATGCACAATGGAAGACAGAGCTCTGCTCCTACCATTTTACAGTTTGAAACATGTCAAAACTGTTCAGAGAATGTACTGAAGATTTAAAGCTGCATTGCTTTAAAAGGAGTGGAGAGGCTATGTAAAAGGGAACAGAAAATCTTAAGTATGCAGGGAAAATACATGCTTTTAATTAGTCATTTTGTCCTACCTTTGCATTATGTACTGAATCATAAATTTGAGTTATTCACCCCCTTGTAAAATAACTGAGTGGTTACAGAACTGTTATACTGAACTGTAATACAAAGCTCATTGAAATAGGTCATGACCTTTTTGTGGACTCACAGTAGACTTTGGAGCCTTCATGTACCTCATTGGCTGGTTCTTGTTTTGTAGTTACCTTTGAAATAGGCAAGGTTTCCTTATTTTATTATGAAAGTCCCATCTTTCCTGGCTGTTCTTGCATCCAAGTCTGTAGCTCCATGATTTTCTAAAGGCATTGTTAATAAACTTGTGGTGATTGGTTTTTTTTTTTTGTTAATTGTTTGTTTGTTTGTTTTGTTTATTAGTATTATTTATTTGCATGGTAAAAGTTTACTATGCTTCATTTAAAACATGATATCTTCTTTGCAAACATTTGTCTAGATTAAGTCATGGTCTAGTTTGGGTTTAGGAGTGGCCAACTGTACTGATCCTATAGGCCTTGTAATAAAATTTTTTGGCCAAGATCCAAGAGGTCTCAGTATCAGTGAAAGTCAAGAAGAGCCCAAACCTAGCAGGGGACAGGGACAGTTTTCCATGGGTCCTCACGGACCCCTTGTTCCCGGCTCGGCGTGCACTTCAGTTCCGTGTGATCTGATGTCAGTTTCAGCAGCACCTCCACCAGCAAGTTTGCGCTTCTGATTGCGTGATGCTTTAACAGTGGCATCATGCATTATCAGGCATCTTTACATTGGAATAACATGTCATGTTTCTCACCGTTCTAAGAGTTTTAAGCTTTTAATATCAGAAGTAATCGTTCTGACTTTATATATTTGAAAGGCCAGCAAGTTTATAAATGAAGTTGCCGTAGGCATCACTGTCTATCTGTACCTTCTTCTTGTCTTGTTAATCAATCATCAGATGGATGTTTGAAATGTCATCACATTAAGTGAGCTCTTTCCTTGGTTTCTCTCTCAGTTTGTGTGCACTTCACTCATAACTAAGTACTGGAACACAAGAGTTAAAAGGTTTCTTTAGTCAGGTAAAGGCTGTCTCTCTTTTGTAGTTCTGAATAGAGAGAGAATAAAAAGAAGAAAACTTTATTTGCCATTATATTACTGTTTCTGTTGAGCAAATGCCTGGGAAAGGAAATGTTTCTGCTGCTGAGGCAGAAAACAAATCTATCTCCACCACTATTAGGCAATTCTACCATTGAGCTATTTCTGTAGAAATAGCCATAACTCCAATTTCTAAGGATAATTTAACAATATTCCAATAATTTTCCTGTTTCTCTAGTATGTCTTTTTTTTTCATAGTTTTTCTAAAGTCCTTCCAGAAAACACATTCTGTGCAATTTGAAAAGGTTTTAAGCCTTTCAGTGATTTTGCTTGCAGGTCAAGTGAGTTGGGACTTGTAAATAAGGTTGCTGCTTTGGAAAGGCTTACCTTGCTGCATTAAATATTTATTTAGAGTAAATATATTAAAAAAGTTAGGGTTTACTTTTTTGGTAATGAACAGCTCAGTAGGTTGTTAATTTAGAACTTAAAAAATTCTGTATATACCTGTAGCACACCGAACAATTTGAGAAAATAGGTAGGAAACTTTAATAAGGTTTTATCACCAGAGTTGAAAACCTTCAAAAGCCATGCTAAACACACAGGTTACTTTGTGAAACTCAGACAGTCATCTTTAAATGTTGTAGTGGAATTTACTGGACATATGTAAAATAACTGAAGTAGCATCTAAGAGACTGTGTTGAAAGTAATGAGCTGATCCTGCACTGTCTGAAGTCCTGAGAAGGCACTTCTCTTCTGTTGGCATCTTGGGTGGCTGGCTCAGTGTGCAACTGTTTATTCTTAGCCCCTGGCTGTGTCATGCTGCCATATGATGGAATGGAAGCCTAAAAGGAAGCCAAAAGCCGAGGGCTAAAAGTTTGGTGTATCATATGTCAACGTGGAATAAATAGTTTGGACAATACTGTTAAAGAAAGGACACCAAAACTATAAATATGAATGGAGGGTGTTCAGATTTTCAAATCTAGTGTGTGTCTCTTCAAAACATAGCACAGGGCATGTGCCACAATATACCTCCCCGGCAGCAGAGCTTATGTATGTACTGAAGAGATGGTCTGTATGCACATCTTACAGATGACTTGTTCCCTATCATCTGTTGTTGCAGGTTTAATGTAAAAAAGATAAAGCGCAATTCCAAGGTGGAAATGGTTTATTGGTGACATATTTATTAAACAGAATGTAAAAGTAATAGTAGTTTCTTAATGTAAACAGTCTCCGAACGAGGAAGGGCTAGGTCTAACTGTGTACTGATGGACTGCTGTGGATGTAATTGGTAATGTAAGTGTAAACTTTTATTGCAAATACATAATTCAATTGATTGAATTAAACAATTAATTTGGCCCTGTGCCCTTCTATGATGAAAGTTTTAAATATTTGTCTGATGGTCTGAATGGTTAAAGTAAGACTTTTGGAGTGGAAGGGAAGGATACTGTCCCTTAAATTAAAATCAAACCCTTATCTTTGTTGTTTTCAATCAATATCACATTAATTCATTGCTTCACCTTCATGAATAGATATTAAAATTCAAACCTGCCTTCTTCATACATTCACTTGTTTTTCCTACTTACGCAGAAACAAGTTCAAATGGAATTAAATTATAATCAAGGTTGAACTTGACATGCTTTTCCTTACGGAAACCCACTTTTTAACACATTTTTTTTATGTGACAATCCTAACCATTTTAAATTGTCCAGACAACCTTTTCCCTTTTGCAATCTTAATAAACAGCTGAGAGAACACAGCAAAATCCTTACACAGAAAAAAATTCAGTTAGCTTCTAACATGACTTGATAGCTGGAAAAAAAGATTAGAGCCTGCACTGTACAGCCAGTGAATTTTGGTTAAAACAGATACTTAGTCTGAAATTCTGAAAGCATCTTCTTGTTAAAACTTTGTGCTTTGCTTTTTTTTTAAAGCTTATTTGCAAGTTTAGTAGAATGGATTTTCTATGCCAGATAAGCCATTTTCAATTAATAATCTAAATGTCAGATTACATTAGGGGAATGTAAGATGAACCTGTATCTTTTTCATTTGGTAGAAACTATATTGAAGAAAACCATGTTTTAAGAATTCTGATTTTTGCTTTTTAAAAAATTTACTTTATGATGTATGTTGTCTTTTGGAATTGGTGGATTGACTATTCTGCATGGTAATGTTCCAATTTTCTGTGGAGCCAAAAAGGGAGGGGAGGGGTGACTTTCCTTGCATCTTGCCCGTATTATGTCAAAGTCTCGCACAGCATCTGGGATCACCTGACTCATTGATTCAGATTCTCTGTCACATGCCCTTACATTATGTAATGCCTTTCATAAATTAATCAAGCTTTATCTTTAAACTGACTGGCTTTGCTTTTTCTAGATGTGGATGGGCTGTGCCTGCACAGTCAATATTTGGTGTATCTCCTGAAACTTAAAACGATGCAAAGTTACAGCATCTCTTTAACATGTTAAAATGGTCTCAGATGGCTATTTTTTTTCATATTTTACACAGCTGAGGGAAGACTTGCTTTCAGTTGTATCAGGTTCAGACTGGTAGTTTGTGCTGTTTGGATTTACTTTGTTTCTAGATATTCAATAATACTCTATGTGTCTAAGACATTTTTGTGTTAAAGGTATTTTTGTGTTAAAGGTAGTATTTTCAAAAGCAGTTAATGGTTTTGGTGGTTCTTTGATTTATATGTTTTTGTTTTTTCCTTCTGTGTGCTTTTCCTAATACAAGACTTTTCTTGTCTGGAGACTTGATATAGACTATTATAGCAAGATTGTAAGCATCTGTGATAAACAGATTTTAAAATCTCATAGTTGTTATGAGTCCAGCATTTTAGAAAGGCATCTGGAATCCTTTCCTTAAATTAAAAAATTTGTGAGAGACCAGAGAGAACAGTTAAGTGAAGAAGTGGTATCAAAAATCTCATTTCCTCTTTCCCCTACACTCCAGAAAAGGTTTTGTTTACTGATGATCATGCTCTTTAATTTTAAAGAAGGCTACATAAAGCACAGATCTTTTTGGTTCATGGATAAACCATGGTGAGGAGTTACTGCAAGATGATGGGCTGCAGAAAGTGTATTGTATATATGAATACATGAAAGTTGTATGGTATTTCTGTAAATATTACTTTTTACTGTTAAAAAAAAAAAAAGTTTTGCTAAGAGTGCCATTTTTTCCCCTGGGAGAGTACTTTTTATTTAAAGTAAGTAATATGGTTAAGTTTACTCATTTCAGGCACAGTTCATAAGCCTGTATCAAAATATCAACAGCAGAAAACTTGTCAGGTAGTTTAGATTTGTAATTTTGTTTTAAACATGCAATAGGTTGTTTCAGGTTGAGTAAATATTTTCTTCATACTGTAGTAATCTGATTTTTCCTAGATTTCACTGTGATATCAGGATGTTACTGAATATGATCATGTAGAAAGTATTTCATAGCATGTATAAGCAGGCATTTGCTATTACTGTCTATTATAAGCTTTTGAGCAAAGACACCTTGATTTGCGGTGATACAGTGGTGATGAAAGGGCTTCTACTATAGCCTTGATCAAAACCCAGATTCCTATATTGGTAAGAGAGGAATAAGAGAAAAGAGTTTACTCCTATAAAAACAAAATAAGCAACAACTACAGTTGGGAAAGTGTATTCCTATAATCTCAAATTAGTTATTCATAGCAAATGTCAAGATTACACAAACCTCATATATCTGTAATCTCGGAAGATGTGTCTTCCTTCACAGAATTTCATTGCCAAGAGAGTTATCCATTCCTTCAGTTTTGTGTTGTCTGAAATAGCCATTTTTCAAGGTGTGATTAATATACATTGGTAGTCAATAGAATATGAGTAATTGTGGCTAATTCAAAAGGGAAGATAATGAGGAAGAAGGGCTATGTGTGATGTAGCACAATTGGTGTGAGATTTCTTGCTGTGTGTTGTTTAGGAACTCATTCTCTGCAGAAAAGGCATGGCAATGCTTGCATCTTTCTTGAGGGAATATACATGTGGTGTTCTACAGGGAAGATATGACTAAATGACATTTTTACATAGAGTGTGATTAGCAGTCACTTGCAAATAATCAGCAGTAGCTGCAAACTCCACCCTGCAGTTCCTGTTTCAGTTACAGGAATATCTAGCAGTCTATTTCAAATTCAGCCATCATATCGTGGCCTTTCTGTTTACAGGTCAAGTCTTTTGTGGCCAAAGCTTCCACTAGGAAACTCTAAATATTTCATGAGAAATATGAGTGGAATCATTGTTTTCTGTTTTCCTTATTGCTTAGTAACTTTAGTCATTGTTTTAAGTGTTTACATTTAAAAATCCTTTAAAATCCGTTCATGTGCTAATTAATTCGCATATGACATTTGAAAATAGGCCAGCGCATCTTATTCTGCAGAGTTCTGGTGCTTAAGTCAATGAGCACAGGGGTGAAATGCGTTTGTTCAGAGATGCAGCGCGTGATGTTTTAATGCTCTTGCACACTAATCTCTAGGAACTTTACAGCTTCCTCTGAACAAGTTTAGCAGTAACCTGTGCTAACCATCAATCAGATTTAAAACCCAATTATTTTCTAGCAGAAATTAAAAACTATTGTTTTCAAGTACGTAGTGCTAACATTTGTTTTCTTAATATAATTAATCTTCAAATGAACAAAGCAACCAACATGCATCCTAAAATCTTGAAAGGCCAGTGGTTTCTGGAGGTGGGATGGATGGTGCACAAAGTATAGATCTGATAATAGCTAATCACACTCCTCATTGCATAAATTATTCCTTTCTGAAAACTGAGGCTTCTGTAATTTTGATAAGCAGTTTTTACATTATTTTGCAGAATGTGACTTTTGTTTATTGGTTTGTTTGTTTGTTTTTAAGCCACAGCATTTTGTTCTGGCAATCCGAGTAGGCCTGCTAAATTTAAAGAGATCTCATGCAACTTGCATTTAAATCTTAAGACATATGAATGTACATATATATGCACTGGCATTTTTGACAAAAGGCCCAATTATGTCTGTCATGGGAAAGACTGTATTGGGCAATCCTTAAAAGACAGAATGAAGCATTACATTTTGCCTCTGTGAAGTTCTTTGAGATGAGCAACATAGTTACAGATTATTTCAGTTTTGATCAAGTACTGATGTAAACAGTAGATTACATTTATGAGACAAAAACTCACCACTGTGCTATATTATATTAAGATTAAAAAAAAAGTTAATCGTGGAAGACATGCTAGAATACAGTGACAATAGTAATATGTACTTCTTCTAAGCAAAATCATTTATCTTAACATATTTGGTTGAAAAAAATCAATGTTTTCTGCATCTCCACATCAATATGTTGTAATGATTTTTCCCCACTGTTACAGCAGCTTCATTATTTCAGTGGAAGTACCTTATATACACCAGCAAAGTAGCATCTCTGATAATCATGTTACATCTAGAGTCTTCCTAACTTGATAAAATTTTCTTCTATATTGTAATTCGTACATATATAATACAAAATGAAGCTCCTTCAGTGCTCAGCTTTTAATAATTCTGTTCATAATTAAATATAAATCTGACTAAAGCATATTCTTCTACATTAAAGTCTTGTCATAAAAACATTTTTAGTATAAACCTTCAATACTCACTAGAGCAATACTATATATGTATATATATATATACAGAAACATACTTTTCCCTGTTAGTAGCAAGCATTTTGTTCACTATTTGCACAACTTCACAGTCATAGGAGTCATATGTTTTATACAACCACTAGTAAATCAGACTTCTGATTGCTCATTACTGTCAGGAATGACAGACGTTAAGGCAGTCTGACAAAAGCGATGTAATGTTGACATTTTTGTTTTCTGTTCAATATACAGTCGCAGTTTGTCTCTGAAGGTTTCCCCTAGAAAACTGTAAATTAAGGGGTTCAAACAGCTATTAGAAAAAGCTGCTAGGTTCACAATATGTCCTGTTAAAGGATAATCATGTCTGAAGGATGGGCTGCTTGAAGAGCCAGGCTCGCTTTTCTTTTGAAGAAGTTGAACGCTAATGAAGACATTTTCAGGTAGCCAGCAGATAAAGAAAACCAAGACAACAACAAAAATCATTCGAAGAGCCTTTTGTCGCCGCAGTCGAAGACTCCTATGCTTGTGTGCTTTTATAAGAACTCGAACAATTAATGAGTAACAAAGACCAATGATCACAAAGGGGATAATAAACCCCAAGGTTATTTCTAGCCACTGGATTTCTTTTACATCTGCAAAACAGAAATAGACCTCTCCGGTGTGTTGTAAATGCACAGCTGTAAATGGAACTAGTGCTGCAGATATAGACGCCATCCATATGAGCCCACAGCTTAATCTAGCGTGTTGCATAGTGCGAAATATGTTGGACCTCATTACTTTTGCCAGTGCTATGTATCTGTCAAAACTCATCCATGTCAGAAAGAAAATGCTGCTATACATGTTGATCTGAAGGAACAAAGACATAAAGGTACAAATAATAGTGATATCATAATACTTTTCATCAAGATTAAAAACCTCAATGAGAGAATCAGCAACTAAAATGAGATCAGCTACTGCAAGATTTATGAAGTAAAGGTCTGGAATAGTCATCTTTTCACGAAAGCTTATGTTGACAACCAGTATTAGAATGTTTCCTACGAAACCAATAGGAAAAAGAAATATTGTGTAAAGACATGATAAGAAAAGACCAATAACATATTGTTGGTGTTCTGATTTATCAGCTAATCTAGAAGATATGCTTTCATTACAGAAATGTGATCCATTTAGATTAAAAGTTGTGCTGTTACATATAACAGGTGATACTGAGGCAGAGTAAGTTTCCATGGTTAAAATATTTACAGAGAAGATCCTAGTTCTCACAGTTTGATGGTAATGCCAAAAAAATCAGATTCTTGGTTGTTTTCAACTAACTTCATAGTAAACATTTTGATTGGAATGAAAAAAGATGTACACTTCTGTATAGAAAATTAAATTTTTTTAGAAGTCAAATTAACTAGACTTAACATTGACTGATATATAACAATACAAATAGTAAATTTCTTACTTTTTTTTACAGCACACTATATACATTGCAAATGAGAGAATTTGCAGTTTCTGTATGCCTTAAGATCACGTAGGAATCTTTTTACCATTATGGTACTTGGATCTCTTTAATAAAAGCTTTTCATCAACAGTGTTTCTTCATGCAGTTTGGAAGGTAGTGGAATTTTTAGCTCCATTTTTTTTTCTTTTAATAATCAATGAACATCCTTGGACCTGAAATTTGCAAATGGAAAATGATTAATCTTGTACTCCAGCATTGTACCATGTTCCATATGCTCCTGCTAACTTAACATACACAGCTGAAGTTGTAGGAAACATCATGTTTGAATATATATACAAAGGTTCAGTTAAGAGAATTTAGATTTGTTCTAGATGATAACGTATTGTGAGGGCAGATCTGTTACAATTTTGTGTACCCTTCAGGGATTCAGTGTTGAATATGTTGTGAGGGCAGATCTGTTAAAATTCTGTGTAACCTTCAGGAATTCAGTGTTGGGAAATGTAGAAATACAGAAAATCAGATGAGTGAGTTTAGTCTACTGAAGAAAAACTTCATTTTTTAATACATAGGTATATATATAAAAATGTATTTATTTCATTGTCAGCTTGTAAGGCTTTTAAGTAACAGTCTGTGGCTGAGAAGGCGACAGATGAAAAGCAGTTGGTTCCTTCTGCTTTCATTGGGAAGGAAATGGCAAATTTTAGAGATGAAGGTAATACAAGCAGCATATTGATTTACACCAACATTATTATACTCAGTTTGCTTTTCTTTGTGATTAATTATGTTGCAATGACTTCCGCATAGGAATGGAAAATATCAGTTATCTGATTGTTTACTTATAAATGTTGAATGTTATGGACTTGAAGCATTGCTAGAAGTTTGTTTAAAAGAAAAATACAACTAAACAAAGACATCCCAAACTAATAAAACAGCAAGAAAATGATAACCCTGGGGATTTTGTGTTACATTTTAAATATTTATAATTGCTTTAATCTTCATCTTGCTATCAAAACCTTGATTTTAATTACGCTAAAACATATTTTTAAAAAGTAAATTGTTTGCTAGTAAAATTAATGCATATTTCCACATTTTAATGACTTAAATACTGCTGATGTACAGTCTGGGGGAGAAAAAGGAGCAGACCAATAATGGAGTAGGGGTGTTAGAATATTTTCGGTCAGAAATATGGCTCTGAGTTTGCTTAAATGTATTCAAGTTGTCAGAAGTAGCTAGCAGATACTTAAAGATATCGGTTCCAAAGCTTCTATTCCTTAATGAAATATAGCAACAGCTACTGTCTACTTATGCCTCTTTTGAATAATTTTCATAATGTAAATCTTTATGCTAAAATATCTGTATGAAATTACACTTATTTGAAGAAGGTTCAGTGTTTGTTTCAAGCAGCTATGGAAGTCAGCCATGAACTTATCTTTTATGTAATTTCTTTTCTTTTGAGTAAGGTAGTAAAATTGCTTTAAACACAATAAAAGATAAGTTATCAGTCTAAGCATTTGATTTCAAAACGTTGGTCTGTGATCAGAATTTAGTTACATCTGAAAGGCTACCAAAAGCCAAGCAATTACAAGCATTACAGGTAACCATGTACTGTGGAACACTTTATTTACCTTAATTCCATTTCTCCAGAGCTGATTTTCCTCCAGGTGACAGAAGGCTGGTTCCTGATCAGGTACACACTTAATGGATGTGTCAGCTTCGACTGGCGTGTCAGTAAAAACTTGTATTTAGGTGTGCAAAGCCGAAGTGAATGCCACCTGTTGACGGTTCAGCAAAGAAAAATCATATAAAAGTCTATTCTGTTTTAAAACCTCTTAAATAAAGGGTAGATTACAACAGCAAAATGCAGATCTTGCTGCATGTCCCTGGCAATAAAACAAGCTTTATAGATTCCCAGGGTTGTTCTAATTTGTGTGCAGTTGAAGTGCTGCTGAACAGCCTTATAAGGCTAGGATTAACCCTGTTTCTGCTGGTTTCTTTTTTACTAGAGCTAGTCCAGCATCTTTTCTTTCATATTTGTCAGTTTTAATTTGCCTAATGTTATTTCACCTTCCTTTCTGCCTCTAGCATTTTTTCAAATTATATAGTTCATTCAAACCTACAGCTCAGCTGGTGGACAATCAAGAGATTTATCTGCAAATTGTAAATAAGCATATTTTACATAGATATAAAGCAATAATTACTCTTATAAGTGATATTTTTTTTCAAGCCTCTGGACAATCTAAAGAGAAATATGTGATTAAGAGAAATCTAGATGCTGGGAAAGGGTCATTTGCTAAACTGACAATATAAATTTCAGTTTTCCTACCTTCAAGTTGATCCCATTTCACCTGTTTGTATCTAAATTTTCAGCTATACATTTTCATCCTCACACTTCTTAGAATTGCTCAGCTCCAAATCACATGGATAAAATAAGCTTATTTTGCAGAGAATGTGGAGCCTCAGTCTTGCATAAAAACACCAGTGTTGCAGGTGGAGTTTTGCATTTCCTCTGTAGGGGGGAAAAACTGTGTGACATTTCCAGAAACACCACCTACTGGCAACCAGAATTCTTAGAACAGAAAGAAAGTTAAACCTTTCTTTCTCATAAAAGAGAAATATTTCATTTATGTAAGTTGCTTTTTATGATTATATTGATCTGATAACTGAATGTTAAGTGCCATTAATGGATATAGCTGTACGTTGATGCAGCATTTTCTGCTACTGGAATAAGATGAATTGGATCTCAGCATTTAGTATTTCAAGACGACAATGTTACAGTTTCATAAGTGTGGAGTAAACAATTAACATGTCATTGTAATGGATGCAGTACACCTATTACAGCAGTCAGGTATTTTTAGATTACAAAAGATCTCATATGTAGAAAAGTGAAACAAAAGTTCTTTACACAAGCGGCTTTGGGAGTAGAAGGAACACAGGATTTTGGCAGTGTCACTAAAGATGTTTTTTAAGATGTTCTTACACGATAGGTCTTAAATAGTTTTGGAATAAATTATTATTTAGCAAATAAGTGCTGGTAAAGCTTTTCTGAGCAGAAGACTTCCACTCTGTGTGAAATGGCTTTTTGGAGTGTCTTTCTACAGGGTTATGAGAACAGAGAGCCTGAAGTGTTTTGCTTTGATAAGTGTACAGATATGGTTGCATTATAGGACTGGAATAATTGTGATGTTAGAAAAATCTTGTGATACCAACTTTGAAAGTCTTAGGTTTTTTTGATGTCCTAAAGAACAGGATTATAAAGAGTCTTTATTGTTGTTTGTTGATCATGTGGTTTTGCTGTACTTAATTCTGTCCTTCAGAGCTTTCACTGTTCTTGTAAGGGCCAGAAGGAATTTTTAACTTTCCTTTATGCATAATGTTAGCTTCTGGGTGTTAGTTGTTTGTGATTATGGGGGCCTGGATTTGATAATCAGCTGGTCTGTCTGTACTTGTTTTTCTAGCTATGAATATCAGCTGATTTTGCTGTTAAAATGTATAACTCTTGAGTGCTAATTTTCTTGTTTGAATTTGCATTAAGGAAGATGTCACTTTGCCATACTTCCAGAATTGTTAGGAAATTCTCTTTTGAAAGGCTCATTAAGTAGCTGTTTTTCCCGCTAGCAGAACAGTGAAGTGTAAGAGGTCAAATCTAGTATTATTATATTATATTATTATAATTAGTGAGTTATGTATTTCACCAAATATTTTATGAGATGATCCTGTTTCCTAAAACATATGACAATATCTTCAGGCTCTCGTTTATGCAGTCAAATTATTGTTACTGATTAATCTGTCTTAATCTCACTATTCGTCACTTCCATATTCCATGAAATGCTTAAAACTAATTTTAGCAGCTGCTGAAAATTGTACCCTTTCACTTTCCCTTTGCCTGTCAGTTGCTGATATTCTGTGGGACTTTATAGGGAGTGACTTAATGATCCATACTTAGTGACAGTTGTGACAATATTAAATATTACAGTTCTGCCTGTTGTACCTTATCTTTATTGTTGCTGAGAACATCCATGAAAGCAACTGGTGCGATAGCAGTCATATAATGTCAGACTCAATAATCCAGCATTTAAAGTTTTCCTAACAGTTTATTTTAAAATCTGTAGTAGTCAACTTCTAAAACACTGTATATATCTCAAACATACGTAACACTACAGACTTTAAGGAACAGTAGTGTAATTGTCTATATATAATGTACTTAGGTGCACCAAGAGGCTTGTAGTGGGGTATACTGAAGATATTTTGTGTCATTTAGCAGACTCAACATATGTGCCTGATGTTGTGTTGCAAAAAGGTGACAGCTGGGGAGAAAGAAAGTGGGATGTGTGAGTACAGGAGAGAACAACCTAAGAGGTCCGATGTATCACAGCTCCTGAGCCACCACTGCACGGCAGCCTCTCCCGCAGGACGATCAGCAGGATAAGCCCTGTAGGATGTAAAAGCTGTTGGATTCTGTTAGAAGTGTGGAAGTGCTTTGAGTATGAAGCTGCTGAGTCCTGAAGAAATTAGATCAGGGCCAGGGTTTATAAAGCTGAAAAGAAGTAAGGAACTGTATTGCATGGAAGTGGAAGGAAGCATAAATTAAAACTGTGTTGGAATGCTTACAGTGTAATATAACCATATGCAGAAGAAATAAGATTTGTATAAGAATCTCTACTGAAATGATCTCCAGAGGAAACACAGATGCTGTTGTAATGTTTATGAAGTTTTACAAGTAGATTGATCTTTTCCTCCAAATTCTCCTTTGTATCTATTAGCATGGATACCAAGTGACCTTTCAACTGCTGAATGACATCTGTCTGCATCCATTACCCTGCCCTAGAGCACCCTCATACTTCATCCTGTCCAGCCTCAGTAATTTTCCCTTTCTTGCAAATAATCAAACTTAGTTTGAGTTGGAATTGTGTTCTGTGCATGAAGAAAACCTTGGAAACTGTATTTTTTTTGTGTGTGTTTAGGCTTTTCAGTTGTCAGTAATTCTGAGAATGTGTTTTTCTTACTAAAAACAATTTTCACAAGTTCAGCCTTTTCTTTTGTGGGGACAACACCTGTACCCATTCAAACTATTTTGATAAAAACATTTTATTTTTCTTAAAGTGTATATTGCAAAACTCTTGGGGGAACAATATAAAAATTTTACAGAATTGAACCACAAAATATTGTATAGTGAAAGATGATTCATCATAGGACTTCAGGATCCATCAGTATGCAATTAAAAAATAAAATTTGCAAAGCATCAATCATTTTTACTTTAGTAGTTGAGTCTGACACTCTTTTACTGGCCACTTGTACCATGGAAGTAAAACGCATTCTTTCATTCTAGCCAATTAGTGAATCAGTTTGTCATGCAACATATACAGTGTAAATATTATATAGAGTACTTATTTTGGCTGAATTGCTTGCGCTTTTACCCTACCCCAAATCTTCTGCAACTGTCTCAAAATCAAGATAAATAATGCTGCAGCCTTTTCAGGGTCTGTGAGTTTGAAATCAGAATGTAAGTAAGGTCAGGCTTAGTAATACATGTACGAGTGTAGCAGTTTGAGTTACAATTGAGGTGTGGAAATCCAGTCTCTCTTTACTTCAGATGTTGTTTTGCAATGGGATCAGATCAAATTTGACCCAGCTGGCTCATCAAAGATGAGCCCTTATTCTCTGCATGTTCTTTTCCAAAGCATGTTACCAACTTGGAAATTCATGCTTAAACTTCAGCAGCCTGCTCATTTCTCTTCTTTTATTGAACGGAAGGGTTTTTTCAAAAGCAGGCTAGAGTCTTAGGAAAATATGAATATTGCCATTACAGAAGTAAAATAGTCATCTTTTGAATTTTCCAGTATATTCCTTTAGTTAATTTTGACAGCATGCCTATAAAAATATATGCTTTATTTCTTCTGGAACATACTGTTCAAAACTAGGTAAAGCCTGGAGGAAGTTAAGTGTTCAACAAAGCTCTTGCTTGTATAGGGGGGAAAAAAAATCTCTCCAAGCAGGGAGATTGTATTTTGTTCTTAAAAATACACTTAAAATTATTAATTTAAAAATTATTAATTTTAATTTTAGCCAAAGCTGCTCTTTTCTCCCTCATATAAAACTACTGTAGAATGCCCTCTGGGGACTGTTTCTTCATCTATTGCACACAGGGGTGTTTGTCCTCTTATTCTAGCTGGATGGAAGCAGATTTTCTCTAGGACTGCACATTCATTGTCCTGAATTTTAATGAAAGCTCTGAGTAACTCTATCAAGAATGATTTAAGAAAACATTTCTGTATTGCTATAAGCCATAGTCACAAGTATTTGAATTACAGTTCTGCATTTTTCAACCTTTTCTCTCCTTTTTACCTGTTTTCTCCTGTTCAGTTACAAAGTCTTCTCATTGTACATAGAGGTTTCTTTATGACAATATAATCAGCCATCCAGAAAATACTGTTTTTTCCCACGACAGTAGCCGTGGACAGGGAAGAGACCAGAGTACATTCACTCATATCTCACGGATGGCAGCCAGAAGCTATACCCAGGAGACTTGTACATAGTAGTTCATTCTTGACAAGACATCCTTGTTCCCAAATCCTAGACAGTATGCTCCTACAGGTTTTATTTTTCTGAAACATTTGTTTGTGGTTCTGCTTTATCAGTGTACCTTGCTGAGAGTATCATGAAGCATCTTTCCACCCATGTTGAACCTTCAGGCTCCTTACAGGTAGGTTATTGTGATTCACTCACCGTTAGACTAATTTCCAGTTCCCAGCCAACGTTAACTGGAACCAACATTTATTGACAAGGTTTTCTTTTAGGCACCTTTGACAGTAACTCAGGACTCAGAAACAGCACAGTATTTATTCTTTCATTCTCAAATATAAAATATATAGAAGCAGTGAATAATGTAGAATCCTTCATATATAATTCCCACACTAGAAAATAACCTACTTATCCGTGGCACAGCTGAAACTATGATACTCTATCTGAATTGGGATAAATAGCTTGTATCTTCTGACATACTCTTTTACTCAGTCTGTCAGCTTTTCACTGACATACAGCTCTTACAACTCATTGCTTCAAACTTCTTCCTGCAGGGCTGATCTTTGGTCCATGTTGTTTAATCTTCCTCTTCTCAGGTGCAAAACAAAACCTCTGATGCCAACTGAGAAATCCTTTCACAAGTATGAAACTGGCTCTTGTATTCAAAGAGATGATTCTTATCTACGTACTTCCTTTCTGACCAGGTTCTCTAATGGTCTGTTTGTATGTAGTGTTCTTTAATTATCCATCTGTTCATGCTGGCAGCAGAACAAAAGTGAATAGGAAAACAGGCTGACATAATACAGTGCAGACATCTTACCAGTTGATTTTTACATCTTGCAGAAATGTTGGTCTTTATGGTCATGGTAAGTGAGACTATGTATTGCCCTTTATTTGCGTGTGATACAGTCATGGTCCATAAATTTCAGGACTTGGATGTCTAAAACTAGATCCAGGTATTTAGATACTAGATCTACATACTGTATTATTACTGAACAAATGTCCTTTAGTCTTCCAATTATGCACTTGGCTATTGTTCTGCAGAAGATGTTCTTCTTGATTGATCAGTGCTCACTTTTCTATGTCTTAGGCAGCCCATGCTGATTCGTACCAGATGTCTGTGCAAATCTGGACTTTGTCAGGAAGACCTTCCAAAGCATATAACTGCAAAAAAATTCTATCAGTTCCATTAGCATCTGGGTGTCATGCAAAGCCACATATTTAAGCATCAAAGTGGCTTTTCTCAGAACCCTTCAGGTCCCTTGAGCCTTCCTCGTCACATCACTGTATTTTTATAAGTTTGCAGTTGAAGTCTATGTCTTTATCCAAGATCTAGTACAATTTTGTGCCTTCTCTGTTGTTCCCATTCTCTCCATCTTTATGAGAGGAAGGGCTGAAACTAAAGCTAAATGTGTAAGATGGTTCCTGGCCAAATTTGGTTACAGTAACAATGTGTTCAAAGCAAGCATTTAAAACTTTGCACCTACATCTCAGCCTGAATTTGTCACTGATTCTGCAGGGCTACATCTGAACTCTTATACCACAGCTGTTTTATCCTCTGGTTCAGTTTTTTTCCCCATTTTGCACCATTTACCCATGAATTCTCATGTAAATGTGTAATGCTTCTATCTTGTCTCCAGCAAAGCCCTGATTTCAGTTTGGAACTGGGGCTCTGCTTTTGTTTGCCTTTTTAAAGACATGCCTCAGTTATACTGTTCTGGGCTGGCTTTTTTCTTCTTTTAGTTAGTATATTATTGAATGTGACTCTTCCAAGGCATGCGACTTCATACTTCTGAATGAACTCATCAAGAATGGCTTAAATCAATAATTGCTGTAAGTCTTAATGTACTCTCAGCTTCAACTTCGCATTAACAAAAAGCTTTCATTCTTGCACAAAGTTTTAATTAGCCATCCTGTTGATCTTTCCAGTTCAGTGCCTCACAAAGGACCCGAAGCTTTCCTTTGTGGACCAGCGTTTCCATTAATTTGAATTTTTTTTTTTTTTGGCACAAGAATTCAGACAAAAACCTTAAAGGTTCCAACAAAAGTATAAGCGGAAAATGGAAAAAGGGAAGAAATGCTCAGTTTGTGTGTGTGCGTGTGTATATATAACATAAACAACTATTACAGTAGACTTATAGTATCACATACTATTTCAGGATTATAATGGAGTCTTAAGCCATACTTCACTGCTGCTGCTACTGGAACTTACCAATGTTATAAAAATAAGTAGTTTGTAGGGTAAGAAGTCAAAAGAGAAAGCACACATGGGAAAATGCTTTGGCAGCAGATTTTTACCTTTGTTCAAAGTTGTTTTCTTCTATGTTTTTGTTTGCATCTTTGCCAGGGCATTGATATTGTTACAAAAGAACACTTCTATAGCAACAGTACTTTCCTTTCTACTATAGCAACATTACTTTTCTTTCTACTTGGCTTTGAAGTAACACTTGCAGAAAATAGGCGATTTAAAAAATATATGTTTGAAAAAAGCCTCAAACAACCCTAGACCCTACATGCTTTCTCAGATCACTGCAAATACTAGAACTAAATACCTTTTTTTTCTTCCAGTACTGCTAGATGTAATATAGTCCAAGTTTGGGTTGTAAAGAAGGAACAATGGTCCTTTTTTGAAGAAGTAAAAAACCAAACCAAAACCCACAAACTAAAGAGTCAAGTGGATTGATAGGTCTTCTAATAGCAGGTATTACTGAGACCCACTTTCATGGGTCATAGTTGTTACTGGTATTTCAAGGTGATTGTTGGCAGTGTTTTTCCTTCGGCAGTTCCGTATGACTTTAAGTACTTCATCCTTGCACGGCTTATGAAAACAAAGTATAAATACCAAACTAGCACAGCTCTCGCAGAACAACACTATTTCTGCAATATTCATCACAAGCTCATTCTTTGCAGTTCCAATGCTCTTCTGTAATTTGAATGTTGTCCTGAAGAGAATCATAATGTTATAAAATAGACGGCATAGAAATATTGTTATGCTTATAATGTATGCAGCAGGGTAAGTACGAATGTGCTGTTGTAAGGCTGGAGCTTCAGCAGGTGCTACTTTAGTGAGGAGAACAGTAAAACAGAGCATCTGAAGAAATGATGGGATTCCAAATCCAAAGGTGAATTTAACGATCTCATATTCAGGCCATGCAAATAATGGATCTAACTGGCAATCTGTTTCTAAGTGATAGTTATCTGTGCCAACCAGTACTGCCTCAGTCAGTGACAAACAGAAGGCATATGTAAGTACAAGTCCAACACACAATATGGGTCTCTGGGTTGCTTTGCAGAGAGCAGTCCTTGGAGGAAATCTCTTGAGTAATAGTATGAGAAGCATTAAAATCAAAACATACTGAGAATTGAAATAGCTGCAGTTGAAAAAAAATGACAGTATGTTACAGGCAAGGTGGGTTGCTTTTAAATAGTCAGGTCTAGTAATGACAGTAAATGATAAAAAAATCATTATAATATTGCTGATGGTGAAATGTAGAAGTAGTAAGTCTAAGTTTTCTATGACTTTGTACTGCAAATAATTCTTTATGAAAATGATCAAAATGCATATGCCGGCTATTAATCCTGCTGGTACAAAAAAGGCAATGTAACAGTGCATAAGTCTTGATATGATGTTTTGAGAAGCTATGAAGGATTCGATTTCCTCTGGGGAGATGAAAGCCAGGTTCTTGCTTGGGTAGCTGATCCATGTCATGTTGTGAGAAGTCATCCTTCCTTCCTTCCTTCCTTCCTTCCTTCCTTCCTTCCTTCCTTCCTTCCACAGCGTGCTTATTTTCTGTTCAATGGAGTTTGAAACTGAAAAGGAAAGTGCAACCGGTTTTAAAGTTCAGTTTGTAATGTCTTTAATTTCTGCATTAATTATGTGCAGTAAGGAGTATGAACCATTTGTTCAGAATAAATATAGTCATTTTTTTTTGGTGAATTTTACGTTCCTATGTTAATTTCAGGTCAACTTGCATAATATTTTTAGCCAGAGAAATCTGCCTTTTTATTTTTTATCTGGTTCCTGCTCTCCCCACTATCCCATTTTCCTCACTTGATGCAGACAGGACTTTTGTGCAGCTCAGCTTTGTAGAAAACAGCTAGGATTCAGCGCACTCATGTCGCCTGCAGAATAAATGGGAGAGTTGGGCGGGTGAGGGAGGAGTTGGCTCTGTGATTAGGTGGAGCCGTTTTTCCTCACCGTCTTGCCAAGAAAGGATAAGGCAGTACTCAGGACAACTTCAGTGTGTGGGTTGCAGCTACACCCACTGTACTGTCGCAAGGGTGGGAATTTTGTATAATTTGAACCCAGCTGACGGTCTCAGGGCTCACGCCGCATGCTGAGGAAAATGCAAAGATAATCACAATGTGAGGCGAGAGTCACATTCCTTTCTTTGTTTTAGTTTTGCTTCCTTTCTGTTATGAAAAAAAGCCTTTCATAGCTGCAGTCGTACAGAGGAGCCCATATAAAATTAATGTGAATGTTTAAGAACTGTTATGAACAAACTGCTTTCATACTAAAACATCTTTATACATTAATAATACTGTATTTTTCAGATGTAACTGTTGCATAAAACTGCAAAAAATAATGCTTTTCTGCATGCTTGAATTTAAGAAAATGATTACTGGTGCATTATAAGCCTATTGATAAAGTTTTAGCAAGGAACATTTTTACAGATGAGTTATAAATTCCTGAAAATAGGGAATTTTAAGAGTAATATGGATAAGCTGTTAGCTGTAATGACTCTGATATGTTGCTATAATAATTCTGCTACCATATAAATGTTTCAAAGATCCTTTTTTTAAGCCAAAAAGCTTTGAAGAACATAATATGTACTCATGAAAAACTGAATGTAATAGATATGGATATATCAATTTTACAGACCACCTAAAAGCATAATTAACTCAATTTCTAAAAGAAAATGGCTGTGTACCTTTTACTGATTGATGCAGAAAATTACATACTCTCATTAGTTGCGAAGGATAAATATTTTTAAATGTATGATAATGAACTCATTATTCCTATTGAATTTTGAATATCTGATTAAGCATGGCCCTTAGTACTGGAAAAAGTTGAGCATATAGGCATTTTTTACAGTGTAGAATGTTATTTTCTGGAAAAAAAAAATCCTTTATTCATAAGGATTTCAATTTTGTGTTGGATTAAGAGTTTGGTGGTTATACTTTGTTCCACTGTATGCAAAGCTGGTTTGTACAAGCAATGTATGTAGACAGTACATCAGGCAAAGACAGGACAGTGGAGTTCTCCTTATAGAAGTTTCTATGCAGTCATATTAGTAACAAGGTTGATATACTTAGTTGTACATAATGCATTTTCTGTAAAGGGATTCTACTGATGTTAACTCTTAAAGTGAAAGTAACTTTAAATTGGTAGAAGTTCATAAAGATGCATTAATGTTTTTAAGCAGTTCATTATAGATAAGTCAGTTTCTTAATACTGTTTGACAGTTCATTTATGGTTGTTACCTCTGACACTACTACATATTTCTGATATTTCTAATCTCTCCTCAAAATTGGAATTCTAATACTGGTTTTAATTAGAAAAGTTGACTTATCAAAGTGGCTTTGATTAAGTGTGTATATAATCTTATATGATTATAATTTCATTTATATAAAACCATAGAGTTATGTTTTGATTCAGCAGTGTTCTTTGTCCCTTTTCAAAGACAGAGTTTCATCCTTTCTAGAAAAGACTATTTTTGGAGAGATTCCACTACAGGAAGGATTGAGGCACCTAGGGATGTTTTTTTATGTTACAGGTACACTCTCAGGAGGGGAAAAGTTGACTGGTCAGAGTCTGGCTGTGTCCTAACCTCTGAGCTGGAGTACACCATGTAGGAAAGCACTGATGGGCAAAACCAGCAGAAGTTTCCAAAGCAAGTTAAGAGTCAATATAGTTTTGAAGCTTAAGCATAGATTATTAAATGTGAACAGTCTTAAGAAAAATGGAATGGAAATCTTTTCAAAGATAATAGGTGTTGGGGGGAAGTACTGTTGTTTTGTTAACTGAGGAAATATATCTTAAATGCTTGCAGTAGAGCTTTTGTTTCTGCTCAGCTGATTTTTAATACAAACCACTAAGAAGGACTTAAATTTGTACGGAAGTGCTCAAACTGAAGAGTGAAAATAATTGAAAAAACCCCCAACCAAACCACACATGCAAAACCTCACAACCATAGTCAACTGATTGGCCTTCTATATTTCTTCATAGTAGTGATTTTTCCCCTTCTAGATTAAAATTTCAGACTATCTCTCTTGAAATAAAAGTGATCAGTCTGATTTCGAAATTACGTTCCATACTTAATGCTAAAGCACTGGGGGTGTGCGTGTGGGAATCTAGAAAATTGTCAGTAACCAAGTAGCAACAATGCTTTCTACATCCCTTTGGCTCAATGGCTGAAAGTGATCTACTGTGCTACTCAGCTGCAGCCGTGGAGCTTGACAGACTTGCTTCTTCTGGCTTCCTTCTGCTGCTTTGATTTCTCTTTATTATTTCCTGGAAATCTAAAGACCATGAAATTCTAACTTCTACAATTCATCTCTTCTTAAATACTCAGGAGAGATCTCAAGAATGAAGGAAACAGTGTAAATAAAATTTTGACCTTCTATTAAAACAGAACTTTGAAGCTTAATCTGGCGAAGGATAGGTGCTTTGTAACTGATAGAGAAAGGGAATGTGGAACCACATGAGCATCTGAAGAAAGCTTGTTGTTAACATCCCCATGCAGTAGCTTCAGGAGATTAAGAAAGATTTACATCTTGAGCTCTTCCGCCAGTCTCCAGTGTTACCTTCTGGTCCCATCAGGCCTTTTGGGGGACTGAACATTTGAATTTAGTTCTGGCACTGTGAAAGTCCCCATTATATTCTCAACTTCTACACCATAAGACAACTAACCATGCTCGCTGTCCTTGCAGAGAATCTCAGAATAGCTTAGCAACATTCAACTTTTATGGTAGCATAATTGCAAAGGAAACAAAGGACATAGTTTTGGGTTTCACAGGAAATGAGACAGTCTTACATCAAATCACAGAAAAAACAAGATGCCAAAGCTTCGTTAAATTTGCTCAAGAACTGGCCTTGGTATTGGTGCTGGGTTCATCTTTGACCATAGAAAGTTATTTTTAATTTTATGTAGCTACTCTTTGGGCATTTAAGACAAAGTAAGGAACGTTTGACGTGATGCAGCATGTTCACATAGTTGCAACTTACCGTGTAGGAAAGTGCATCGTCTCGGGTTTCTCTTTCTGTACCCGCTAGTTTGCATGTTGTGATATTTTAGTGATGGACAAGCACAGTATTATGGAGAGACTATCAATGTATTTAGGCCTCATTTGTCATAGGTGTTAAGACAAATGCCTGAAATAGTTTGTTGGGTTGCAACTCTCATTTATAACCACAGACCATTATTAACATTACTGTTAAATAATAACAATGATGTTACTATTACTCTTACTCTCCACCTAGACATTGTTATTCTAACATAAGTGTGTGTCTTTTAATTTACCTCATCTGGTGAGGGATTTAAGCTAAACAAAAGTAATCTATTCCACCTAGAATTAACATACTCACTTGGGGAGAAATAACAATGCAACTATATTTGTATAATTAAAAATCAGCGTAAGTATTAAAATTCTGACTTAAGGAAAAATTTCTAGGTGTGCTGTTTTAAAAGGAACTTCTAGAAAATCACTTTAGGATTACCCACACAAATAAAATTTTACCAAAACAACAAGATGTTTGCAGCTTTGCTATGGTTAGTCAGTATGAGCTTGCTTGAATTCAATAAAGCGTTCATCACAGAAGAAGAAATATCTGCTAGCAGTTTGTAGCTTATTCTGAAATGCTTTTGGTTTGGCAAATAAGAATAAAGTTAATGCTGTAGACATTATTTTTCTTCCCCCTTAAATTAGTCCTAGAAGTTTTTCTTCTGCTTTACAAAAAAAAACCCAAACCAAAACAAAAACAAAAAAACAAAAACCCCACAATGATAATGTCAGACTATTTTCTTATTTGCTTCTGGTGTCTCACTAAGTATTTGAAAGAGAGCAAATTGTGATTTTTGAGTTCACATTGTGGTAGGAAAGGCTTGTGTGCAGGTGGCTGCAATCAAATATGCCTAATACTTCATATTAACTAGTATGTATATGTTTTTCTTTCAAATGTGGTCACACCTAGATATATATTTCTGACTTATGACCTTATCCTACAAACTAAATTTTTTGCAATATTTTCTCTCTTCGTAACTATTTCAGTGAAATTTGAGGATATAGAGCACTTTACAAGATGTATTGCTCATCACCTCATGAAGTTGCTGCATTAGGGTTTTTTAGCTGAGATTATAAATTGGACCTCATCAGAGAAGCCGGATTGCTTTGCATCCTTTGCAGCTGATAGACTGAATATAGTCACAGATGGCATAACCTCTCTATACGTTTGTTTACATCAGAATGGATAGCTTTTGAGAGTCTTATGGCTGTAAGGTGCTCATCTATCATGTAAAGCAACTCTTAAAAACTGTAAGTCTTTACAGTTTCAAAACATTCCCAAAGCATTAAGTTCATTCCTTGCACTAAAGCATATATATGCTATGCTTAGAATAATAATGGAATGAAGGAGCTTACAATTTTTGCTGTAGTAAGATGAACATATTTGCAAATTTTTATAGACTTTTGGTAATGCTAATTTAATTTAAAATAAGAAGATATGTTCCATGGGAGCAGCAGAGCACCAGAGGGTTGTTTATTTCTCCCATCTTTTATTTCAGAATCTCCATGCAGCTGTCCACATTTTTTTGTCAAAATGCTGTTGAGTTTCCATCATTAAAAAAATGAGGAATTTATTATGTCGTTTTCCTCTGCTGTGAGAAAATCTGGTATTCCCCTGGTTTCTGTCTGGTTCTTGGATTTACTGCAGGGACATATATTTTATTTCAAAATGCATGTAATGTTTATGTTCTGCTTGGTGCAGGGGGCTGACCCATTTATTCTTTTAGTGGAATCTGTCAGCTTAGAGTGCAAACACCTTGAGACCTGAATTAAATTTTTTTTTCTCATAACATACTATGATGTAAACTGACTTTGTTATTTCTATTTACTTACTGGTAACTGAGAGTAATATACAGTGTGTCAAAGCTCACATATATTGAAGCTGTGGCCGAAACCAGGCCTATTCCCATTTCTCCTAAGATTGATTAATGAGGGAAATTTGCAGTATTCTGTTTGCATTATCTTTCCCTGTATTGTCATGCTCCAATACTTTGTCCCTTCTCTACCTCTGCTCCCCCTCACTTTAATTGACCATCATTTGCATGTTGTGAATCTTTCCTTAACTTCATGTGGCCTTGCTTCCCCCCCCCCCCCCCTTTTTTTTTCTCTTTCTGGCCCCATTTCCCCACTGTTACCCACTCTGCATTTTGTGACAGCAGTTAAAAGCAAATATATTTGATTTTTACTTTTTGAAGCACATCAAATACACTATCCTTCACTTCCAACAGATGGAGCTGAGCAAATGAGCATAGTGTTCAGAAGGCAGTTTAAAAATAACAAGTTGTAAAAAGACTACTTTCAGTACTGAGAGGACCTAGTCTCTAAGATTTCATTGTTTTTGGTCCCCAGTCTGCACTCTGATGGTTAACTCTTGCAAATGGAGAGCTTGATTTCAAAGAAACTTTTGTTTATTTAAAATCTAGAAAGAGGAGCTCCTAAAACAGGGAGTTTCTTCCTGGCAGACAGATCTCTTCCTCTATAAAAGGTCTGGCAGGGCAGTCTTTCTGCATTCTGTCACCAGCCTTTAGAAGGAAAATATTCTTTCATCCAGACATAAAGCAATACGTATAATATTCCTTGTGAAACTTGGCTCTTGGTGGGCATGTCCTGCATAGACCTGTGAAAACACTGTACATAATTTGGGGGGTGAATTTGTCCTTTCTGTTTGTACTACGTCTGCCAAGTTAAAAGATGAGGGCATGTATATGAAAGACTGAAATGTAAAATACTATATTCCTCTGTCTTGTAATGTCAAAATTTCTACACTTGGGCAAGTATTTGAGGTTGTAAAGATTTAAGAGATCTCACCCTTCTGAAAAATTACCAGTTTCTGAGAAACCGAAAGCTTTTATTTTTACTTTTCCTGATTTTAAATGAATCAGCAGTAACTGAACATAATTTCCAAGGAACATTGCTGACGTGTTTCCTGCCTTATAGAATTCCTGCAGTGTGGTTAGGATTATCCAACAATGTCCATTCTTTAAAAGACTATTCTTAAGTAATGCTTGGAGTCTTTTGTCCAGACCACTGAATGGTATTTCATCATCTAGCTATCATCAATTCAATAGGAGTTAAGTACTTACCGGAAAACAGTCTTCACATTACTCTATTTAATGCTCAGCTTTATTATAAATTTCAGCTTTCTGAGGATGTTCCCATCCTCAGATACAGTATTTTGCTTTGTATTATTCCAATGTTGTTAAAGAAGGGAAAACTAAAAACGTTAAATTATAACTTCAGCTTCACAATTTGAGCCTCTTGTGATGAATAAAACATTGCATATTCAAAGTAATATAAAGCACTTACCTTTTAAAGAAAATGCTCCACAGATACAACGGTCTGTTACTTTCACTGTGAATAGTCAGATGAAATATAATTATTGTTTGGAGCATATGGCCCTCTATTTATGTAGAAAGCAGGATGTATATATTACAATAATTTCTTCAGCTGCTGTACATCACGATGAAAAATCTAGACACTAGCTGACTACGAAAACATGCAGTTCTGTAAAGGAAACAGGAACTTGGTTTAAGTCATTCAAACCATACACGTTGCATGTTTAGCAAACCTATGGTTTCATCATGTGACTTTAAAGTTCAAATTATCCTCTGCAGTGAGATATTTTAGAACAGAAAAGTAGTGTTTGTCCCTGCCATTTCTAAGTATGTGAGGCCATCCAGTGGATTATTTTTTTCCTGTTCGTGCAGTAATCCAACACATACTGGCCAGCCTTTGCAATTACATTTTTTTCCTAGGGTGCTGTTTTAAGTGCTAGAGGTCTAGAAAAGTAAAACCCTGTTGAATAAATACCAAGCAAGGCCCTTTTCTTAACAGGACAAAAATTCGTCACAAAAGTAGTGCATGTCAAAAATATGGGTATCCTTTCTTAAAAATAGGGTGTATTTTTGTTTTTCCATGGGTCCAGGCTCTTGGAAAACTCCCAGTATTGTACACATGCAATAAATTATTTTTCCAGGTGCTCTGTAATGACTGAGGTATTAAAAGACAGGAATTTGAGTCTGTAGTATGTTTTGGGTCTGGCTCAGCATCAGTCTTCTTAGTGACTATGTTGAATAGTGTTCTTAAAACTTCAGATATAAATGAGCAAGAAAGGGTTGGCTCATCATTTTTTGGTGTTTTTTTTTGGTTTGTGTTTGTTTTGTTTTTTCCCCCCCCCCCCCCCCCCCCCCCTTGTTTTAGTGTATGTAGTCTTTCTGTCTGGAATGCATCGGTAGCATCATGTTTTTTCATACCAGCACATGGGGAAGAACATTTTTATGGTAATCTTTTAATAATCTGTACTGGCTTTCATAGGTTGAGAAGACAATTTGTGACCAGTGTTTGACCAATGCTCATGGCATCTTGCTTGTTGCACTTTAACAAGCTTTATTAAAAAACACTTGGAAAGAGCCAGAACACTTTAAAGAAATTAAATGAGACAGATGTGTATGAGTCTAGATTTCAGAATTGAAGTTGGGGGTTACCTGGAGAACGTATTTCAGCACTAGGTCTACATTTCCACCTGAGGGTTCATATTACTGCTCCAAATATTTTTGAAACTGGAGATTTGCGTGGAGGGTCTTGGGATGCAGCAGTGGCCCAGAGATTTTTCAGGTTGAAGGTTCATGTTCTTTGTGAAGTAGCTGTGCTCCAAAACAGCTCCTTGGTTTCCAATGAGTTTACACATATTGACTTTGGTTTTGATCATCTCAGCATAGTAGTTTGTTGGACTGGGTAGACTGTTTCCCTTTTATTTACAGTACTTCCTCCAAACTGTTACTGAAAAATTTGGATAAAGCTGGCAGTGGAGCGTAGGTACTTTATATATAGCATTTGCTTTTGAGGTGTACCCAAATCCAGGTTTATTTTGTTGATACTAATTTCTCACAGTTAAGAATGATAAAGGAAAAGTATGTGTTGTAATCATATGCAAGTCAAACAATTTTTATTTTTTTTTCCTGTTGATTTTCCATGAAAGATGCAAATTTGAAGTGTCACGTTATTCTTTCTAGGATTTAGGGCTGTGCAGAGAGCACAGTAAACTATGTAAGCATAGTCAAATGATTGTTTTTGAAATTGCAGTAAAATTTCAGGAAGTGTTTGGTCATCAACTGGTAGACACTAACTTGACTTTTTAGCTTCCAAAATGGATCACGTGTGCAAATGGGGCAATGGTAGACAGTTATGGCATCAGTTTGTTGCTGTACTTTCCACTGAAGTGGTCTGAATAGGCACGTGATTCATAACCATGGCTCTGCTGGGGGCTAGGGAGCACATAAAATTATTTATTGGCTAAGGGCCACCAGCAAACAGCTGGGTTTTGTACTTTTTTGAAGTTACATTGGGTGGATATACACAAGGACATGTGGCTGTGCCCTTTGTGATTATTAGTAAAATAAAGGCAAATCAATGGCTGCACCAAAAGTTTTAAGGAATATTTAAACCAGTCTTTACAAAAGTTTAAATTATTCTGAGTTAATTAGCAATCAGTGAGCAAGGAGTAACTCAAGTGAAGATAAGCCCTAACACCGCAGTGTTAAGACTACACTTCCTGTTATTCAGTAACTGCTTTTCTGACAATGCAAGGTGTAGTAAAGCAGAGCTCAAAGGGGACTTATCGTCTAATGAGAAAAATTATATACCCAGAACCAGAAAAGCAAAAAGAGAAAAACTATTTCTTCTGCTCCCTGTCTTTAAAAAGAAACAATAATCTAAGAGAAAGCTCCCATCTTCAACATTATTCTTGCATTTACAAACATTATTTCATACTTTGACTGAAACCTGTATTAAGCCTTATTATTTGGTGGTATTTAGAAGGCAGGAACATTTATCATACTTTGATTCAGGAGCAAGTAGCACATTACCATTTCAGAATGTGTATGTAGATTCAGAGAATCGTATCAGAAAGTACCCCCATTTTACAGGTGGAGAAACTTGGCTACTGAGAAATTTATTCTTTCACGTTGATGGAATAAATCGAAAGCCAGAGGAGAAATAGTGGTTAGAAAATCCAGGTTTGCCAACTCCATATTCTTTATTCTGTTTAGACCATGCTGCTTCCCATCTTGATAGCTGCAATTCTGCCTCGACTATGGAAACAGACAAAACTTAGTCTGATGTATCTTAACAGCTATCGGTGTGGTTTTGGCAGCAGCTCACTGTGCTGTTATTGTCACAGTTAATGGGTTACTAAAAGAAAAGCAAGATATAGCTGTTGTGTGACCAGCTACATCTTTACTTAAACAATGAAAAAGTTTCTTTAATTTGCTTAAATGATCACAGGGTGCAAGTCGTACGGGAACAGTGGCAAATAGAATAGTGTTTATTTGTATAAACATTTCATAAAACTGCAAAAAATTCTGGTTGACTGTGTTTGGGATGATGCATAATTATACTATTCTTTTTATTAGTGATTTATGGATTTATGATTTCTTGGTGATTAGTATGTATATAGTATATGTAGTATACATGCTCTCAATGGAAAATGTTGATATATGGTAATGATGTTCCAGATATGGTGGAGGCAGGAAAGGTAGCAGTTGCAGAAGTTAAATAATTGTGACAATATTTAAGGATTGGCTCACAACACATATAATTCCACTAACCACCTGCAGTGTGCTATGGTGGGCAAAACTCTTGTTTTAACACATCTTATTGTTCCTATGGCAAAATAAATATACCCAGTACTGAGTGACAGATATTATTGTAAAGAAAGCAGATGTGAGACACTTTTCTTTTGACCAAACCCAGTAATTTCTCTTAATTGACCCGTATTACTGATGTGTTTAGCAGAGTACAGATCCCTGACAGAAGATTTAATTTAAAGTCTCTTTCTCTCGTACACATGTATGCCAGATGAGAGAAACCTTCTCCCTCTTCTCTAAGAAACACCATTCAATGCTTCTGGCTTGTGAAATGCCAAAACCGTGGAGATTGCAGTCTTTTTATTCTCTGGTTTAAGGCAGCTCCATTCAGTAAAGTACGATGGAGATGGTGATTCTGTCTTGCTCACCTTCCTGCCGAATCATGGTGATCAGTTGTTCAGCAGAGTCGCAACACTCAGTGGAGTGGCAGAGCTCTGTTTTGCTTGGTGCAGCATCAAATAGCCACAGTCATCAAGGACAGAGAGCAAAGGCTGCAGTAAACTTGCAGTTAGTCTAAGGATTGGACTGGATTGCTCCAGGGTAGTGATTATTGTTAGGGAGCTAATCCTGCAAGAGAAGCCTGAAGTCGTTTTTAGACTACGCTGTTGTCTTCTGCTCTTGATTAACATACATTTTCTTGCCTTTTTGATGTAATGCTATTAAGAAAACTGTCCCTGTGTAGTATGATAGGATTGTTTTGGAATATTAAATGGCTGGTTTTGCCTGTTCCCCAGTGTATTATGGTGAAAAGCAATTGCTGTGTTACTGGAATTTAGAATTGTGAAATAGTCTATAATTTCTTTCAGATATTTTTCATAAACTACCATATATTTCCATCTTAATTTTTTCTCTAATGTTCTTATCAAACAAAAAAGTAAGTGGAGTGTGGGGTATTAGCCACAGATTTAGTCAAAGATTGTTTTGACTCTGTTCAAGGTGAGCTTACATGTTGGAAGCTTTTCTTGGTGGCATTTTAGCCCCTTAAGGCTACTTGTATTAATGCAATAGCTCAAGATTCCTGGAAAAAAAGAATTATTTTTGAGAAGAGCATCTATTCTGAGGCTTTTTTTATATTGATGCACAGTTGCCAGTCACTCTGTAAAATTGTTATTGTGAAGACCTTTTATGTATATTTAGTCTTTCTTTACTTCGCAGCAAGCAAATTTGTATCCTTGATTAAAAGACCATGAAGCTCTAGGCCTTTAACATAAAAAAGGGGAAAAAAGGCAGGGAAGTTGTACACAAAGCCAAGAATTGCTAACTTGAAGAAAGTTAAAGGAACATTGTTCATGGATGAATTTTAGAATAAAAAACCTTGCGTGTCTTTATTGTATTATATTTCCTGCATGTTTGGTTTTGGGAGGGTTTTTTGAGTGTGTTGTTTTTTTTTTTTTTAATGGAATTCAGATACGCTGATTTATAAGGTACACAGAGCTATGTGAATATGTAAAATTTTAGTCTTGGTGCCTCTGCTGGGAACTATCAGCTTGGATAGGGTTAAAAAAGCACAAGTTGGAGAAGCGTATACATAAGCACTGGTATTAATAATTACCTATGTCTCCGAGGCTGGTCATAATTCAACATTTCTTTTATTTTAGAACAGCCATGCTCTGTGCTGTGTGATTGCTGCCTTCGCATCTCAGGGTTGCTTGCCCATGATTCACTATTAGTGATTTTATATTGGCTTATTTGGGCATTGTTTGTAATGTAAATTGTTTTATAAACAGTATTTTATTGTAGCTACTATATAGTAATGCTTCTATCAATCATAAAATAAATTCCTCAGTACAGGGGTATTAGTTACGTAACTCAGCTACAAGAGCTCAAAATTTGCCTGTATTTCTAAATATAATGCTCTACTTCTATTAAAGCGTGGAAAAAAGCTTTTCTAATGGCAAGTTTTATAAGAGAGCTGGTCTCTGCACAGCACTGCAGGTGCTAGAATGATTACTTAATTGCACACAGGCTTACCTGAAAAATTTCAGAAACTTCTGTATTAAGTATGAAATCTATTTCATTGTGAACTAGTGAAACCATAACTTAATTAGAAAGAATTACAGTGCTCTGGAGCTGAATGGGAATGGCACTTTGATCTTTGAGCATCTTGTCAACCACAATGACTAGTACCAGATGTTTCATAAAACAGTACAAGAAGCATATGCTTTTTTTTATACATATTTCTTTCTTGTGAATAATCATACCTAATAGCCTGGTTCAATATCCTTCTGTTAGGTTCAAAACCAAAATTAACCATGGTTGCGATTTGATTCTTGCAACAGAATTTTCTCTTACCTGCCTCATCCTCACAGCAGCAGTTGTAGAAGTTAGTCAATTTTGTTCTTACAAATACTTGCAGCAGTACCCTTACTGCCTGCAGACAGGACCAGCTAGTACAAATCTGTGTTTAACCAGAAACTGGGACTGATTTTTTTTTTTTTTTTTTTTTTTTTTCCCTTCCTAATGATTAACTTAAATCCTTTAATTACCTTTACTGATCTTACTACTTTTGGGAACCGCAAGAATATTCTTCTAGTGGCCACCAGATGGAGTTTCTAAAACAGCATTGATAACCCAATACCAGAATTAGTTTTAAAATATTTTAAAGGTTTTGGAGACAAGTTAAACAGTTGTGGAGATTCTACCAGCTTGAAGATGAAACTTTAAGCTAAAATTTAACTGTTGTTGCTAAAATTAGCCTTTTCAATTACCATTTTGTAACTGGTAATTGTATGGGGTTTGCATGGCCAGGTTTTGGTAGCAGGGAGGCTCCAGGGGTGGCTCCTGTGAGAAGCTGTCAGAAGCTTCCCCTGTGTCCAACAGAGCCAACACCAGCAGCTGCAGGATGGACCCACCGCTGGCCAAGGCCGAGCCCATCAGCGATGGTGGCAGCACCTCTGGGATAATGTATTTAAAAAGGGGGAAAAAAACCTGTGCAAATGCAGCCAGAGAGAGGAGTGAGAATGTGTGAGAGGAACCACTCCGCAGCCACCCAGGTCAGTGAGGAAGGAGGGCAGGAGGTGCTCCAGGCGCCGGAGCAGAGATCCCCCTGCAGCCCGTGGGGCAGAGCAGGGGGAGGCAGGCTGTGCCCTGCAGCCCGGGGGGGTTAACGGTGGGGCAGCTTCCACCTGCAGCCCGGGGAGGACCCCAGGCCGGAGCAGGGGGATGTGCCCCAAGGAGGCTGTGACCCCGTGGAGAGCCCACGCTGGAGCAGGCTCCTGGCAGGACCTGTGGCCCCGTGGAGAGAGGAGCCCACGCTGGAGCAGGTTTGCTGGCAGGAGCTGTGACCCGTGGGGGACCCACGCTGGAGCAGTCTGTTCCTGAGGGGCTGCGGCCCCTGGGAGGGACCCACGCTGGAGCAGTTCGTGAAGAGCTGCAGTTCGTGGGAAGGACTCACGTTGGGTAAGTTCGTAGAGGACTGTCTCCCTCTGGGAGGGACCCACGCTGGAGCAGGGGCAGAGTGCGAGGAGTCCTGCCCCTGAGGAGGAGGGAGCAGCAGAGACAACGGGGGATGAGCTGCCCACAACCCCCATTCCCCGTCCCCCTGCGCTGCTGTGGGGAGGAGGGAGAGAAATCTGGAGCAAAGTCAAACGTGGGAAGAAGGGAGGGGTGGGGGGAAGATGTTTTAAGATTTGGTTTTCTTTCTCCTTATCTTGCTCTGATTTGATTGATAATAAATGAAACTAATTTCCCCAAGTGGAGTCTGTTTTGCCCATGATGGCAGTTGGTGAGTGATCTCCTTGTCCTTATCTCAACCCACGAGCTCTTCATCTTCATTGTATTTTCTCTCCCCCATCCAGCTGAGGAGGGGAGTGATGGAGTGGTTTTGGTGGGCACCTGGTGTCCAGCCAGGGTCAACCCACCACAGTAATATGTAGAACTTCCTATCAATATCAGTAAGATTTGTGATAAACGCACTTCAATTTAGGAGATTAATTCTGTGGTTTTGAGGGTTAACTTTATCCAGAGTTGAGCACTTTCTCTGCATTTTCATAGCAGAATTATATCTACTGTTGGGCAGTATACCTGCAGCTACAGTTCCTGCCAGGTATCTCTTAAATTTTAAATCTGTTTCTTTTCTTACCAGTTCTCTGAGTTTGGAGTGGTTATGCTGCTTACTATTTATCTTTTCAAATAAGACATCATCAAGTACTTTTAAACTAGATAAAATGGATTATTTGTCTGGTTACAAATTTTGCTTGTTTTAAACAACTTTTGGTAGAAATTGTTTGGTGATGTGTTTTGTTTTTTAACAGATTTGTACATTTAATTCGTAAATACTCTGATAAGAATCGGGTGTTTTAAAAATCTGTTACTGTCATGATTTGTAATAATACAAGAATTCAGCCTGCTGTAGACTGTGAATAATTTTGACCATTTTTATGAATGTAATTAAAAGTGCTAGTTCTTTAGAAGGAAGGAATATAGGGAAATCACATGTCCTTCCAAGGCAAGGAAAGGAATGAGTGGGAAGAAAGGGGAATAACAAAGTAGATAATAAATTCTCTGCTGATGGAAAAAGAATGTATGCGGCAAAGTCAATGTGTTTTGCTATATAATGGAAAGGTAAAGGAAGTACAACAGAGGAAACATTTCACACTTCAAATTTGTTGCCATGGCAGTCTGCACAGCTGGTCTTGTATGTTTAGATTGCTTTCACGCGGAAAAGGTATTGCATGAGATGGCTAAGAAATACACTAGGTTTTGCTTACTAAGGAACTGCAAAAATTAATCTTAGAGTATATGTTTCAGATTCATCAGTGTGTTGAGCACTTTACAGCTGCAGAAACTTAGGCAAAAGTCAGTAGTTCTGAAAGGCCTCAGCTAACAGCAGAGCCAAGAGCAGCACTTGGCCAGGTTCTGCTTTTTTCTCTGCTGCTGCAGTAAAGCTCATGAAGAGGTCTCCAGCCTGAGCACTGTACTGCTTTCATTTTCAATGAACAGGGGTAAATGAGTTTCTAGCTATGTACATATCCATAGCACAAGAACAATTTAATCAATTTAATTGAATCTTAGGGTTTGATTTGTTTTGTGGGTTTTGATTTTAAAAAAAATACAAACCAAAACAGTCACTTCCCTTTGTGTTTTCTGGTAGTGTTGTCATATTTTCTTGGCAACCTTGGGGGCTATTTTGCTACTATGTGATAGTTAAATGCAAGTTTTCTGTGACTCCTCCAATACGTGGTTGTCTTCAGTGAAATCTCTTTGTATTGACAGACAAAGGCAGATTCTGATGCTATTGGCCTGGTTTGTACTAGTGTAAACCTATTGACATGGTTGTACCTTATCAACATTTTACTTGCATTTATGTAGAAGTTCACCCTTTGCAAACTTGTAGGCTTGTTACCTTGCTACTTATTAACTAACTCTGTTCACATTTAAGATCCTCCAAGTCTGTGTTGTATAAAAGGGGTTTTACTAATGTAGATGAGAAACGTAGCCTTCTTATGTATGATGGTTCTATCTTAAAGCTCTGAGGAACAGATAATCAAAAAAATCACTACTCTGTTTAGTGATGCTGGCTCTCCAATGACAGTAACAGGAAATACTCTTTAAACCATTGTATGGGAGTAAGGGCATCTTGTCAGATACTAGGCTTTGACTAAATGATGTAATATTGCAACTTTCATTTTCACAGTTGCCATTTTAATTTATTTCTCACTGAGTCTTAACACTCGGAAGTGGCTTGGACTGTTTTTTTTTTCCCAAGGAATTCACCAATGACAATTTTAAATAGGGTTTGCTTTTACTTGCTGTCATCTTACACTTTACAGCAAATTTAAAGGAAACAAACTAAAAATTTTGAAAGTATAGCCAGGGAAGTACTTTTATATATATGGGGTAAACTAACTGATCCATGGTGAGTGATCTTTTGGTTATATGCAGTGACTACTACAATAAATGTAGTATGAGGTACGTTATATTCTTAAAGCTAAATTTTCTTTGGGATGCCAAAGGGTATTTGTTGTTATATTATGTTGTTCTGGGAACCAAGAGAATTTCTGCAGGGAGATGATTTCCGAGATCTCATTTGTGGCAGCACAAAGGAGAGGAAATGACAAGGACATGGCCAACATGGATTAATCACCAGCCTTGTAGTTCTGTGGTGCAATGTTACTCTATCCTGTGAATTGCAGGATTCTTTATGCTGGAAAAAGTGTGTCTGTGTGTGGAGGGGGGGCGTGTGTGCCTTTTTACTTTCGTCCCCAGCTAACTTCACACTGATGAATAATGAGATTTTAATGATGTCAGAATTACGGCCCGGAAAATCTGATAACAACATGTCTGATTTGACACCCAAGTCATGCAATTTGTTATGTTTTCATTCAGTGAAGCAACATGTTTAAACTTGTCTAGAATAGGTTTTTATCAGGAAGGACAAAAAAAAATCACACATTACTGACCAGATACTTTTTAACACTTTTTATTGAGAATGTATTATGATTCAATAGTTCCTTTGTGAAGCTTTGCAGAAAGTCCATTTCTATAGTGTTTTGACATAATATTGGAGGCCATATCTCTTTGTTTGAGTAGAAATTTTCTAGTGGTTGACCACTTCCTTTCATTAACTGAAATAATTTATTCAGAGACCAACTCAGTTAGCTTTGTAAATGGAAACTTTTGAAACTAGGACCTCTACTAGGTTAGTAAAAAAGGACCTGTCTTGAGCTACCTATGTTAAAAATTCAAGCAGAAGCAGAGTACAGACATTTTTGTTAGTTCATTGATTTGACTTAATTGGTTTCAGCAAGAGGGCTATGAGCCACAGATCAACTCAAATATTAAATTTAATTTTGTGAGAAAATAACACTGTTAATAATGGCACTTAACTAGTGCTTACTTTCTAGTATACAGTATATACATACAGAAACATACAGTACACCTTACTGCTCAGAGGTTTTCATTTAAATGTTACACTTTAAGAAATAATTTAATAAATTCTTTGCAAAACCTTTTTACATCAGTAGGCTGATTTTTATCTTGCATATATACAGTATTTTATTAATATTTATTTAAATGAGAAATAGTTAAGCCTCTATTTACAGTCATCAGTAACGTTCATGTATTTGAAATGGAAAGGCCCCATTCTTGAGAACTTTGTATATTAAAGATCTGTCCATAAAAGTTCTTCCATGTTTATGATACCATGTATTTCCTTAAGTGTTTTACTGTACTTGCTCATCTGCTGTTCTTTTATAGAAATACTGCAAAGTTCTTAGTTTTTGGGATACTGCTTTTTAAGAGGTACCATGTGAGGGTGCTGCAGTCAAGTTCATAATTTCCTTAAGAGAATAGCAGTCGGGCAGCTCCATGGCACAGTTTAATTGAGGTAACTAATGCATCAAATTAACTCTTAAAAAAAGTTGAGCTGATATCAATTTTGTTCATTAAATTATGAAAGTTGTTTGCCTGTGTGATTGCCATCACATTTAGTATATTATCAAGGATACACACAAACATACTGAACTCTGCTGCAATAAAAAAAGATCAGGGTAAAAAATAAAAATTGAGATTTCAAGGGTAAACTACATAAAAATTTGTTTTTTCTCTATCTCTTAAATAGCAGTTTCTAATTTTACTATATAAATCCATTTATAATGTCAAATCACTTTGTAAGATTTGGGTCATCGTAAAGGAGTCAGTCTAATGAAGTAAATGTGAGTGGTGAACTGTACCACGTGTACAAGACCAAGCATGGATGGAAACAGAGGAGCAAAAAGAGAATTAAATAAATAGTGCGGAGAAGTGAAGATGATGAGAGAAAAAGGTAGAGAAATTATAAGAGTCATGATCTGCAATCAGGAATTTAACACAGAGGGAAAGGTACAGAAATAAATGCAGGGTCCTGTGGGAGACAGAAAGCAGGATGTCTTGGGAGAAGGGGGAAATACAAGTAAGGATGCAACATGAAAGTTAAAATTGCACTTAACACTGCCTGTTCAGCCACACTGTTTTGGAAGCCTCCTAGTAGTGGAAGCCTCTATTCGCACCAGATAAGCCAGTTCTTCCCTGCTGGAATTTTTCCTGCATAATGGGACAGAATTTCTTTAACAGATTTTACATGAGAGGTTTAATGTGGTACATTAGGAAACCTAATTTTTCTCCAATGGGAAGAAGAGGAGCCTACTTGCTTGACAGTTGTAAGGAAAGATTTCTTTCTTAAGCACTTCTGTGTGGAAGTGAGCTTGAATGCTCAAGATAGGTACAAATTCATAGAAAACCTCTCAAGGGGAAAAAAAACAACCAAAGCAGCAGAGGCACTATAAATTAGTGTGTGAATTGGACGCAATGATAAAGAAAAGCTTAATTTCTTAACATGGTTTTCATCAACAGGCTAAAAGTATCAAGTAGACTGATGTAGTTGTGCTAGATAGTTTTTGTGTGGAGAAAACACCCTGGAAATAGATGATTTACTGTATATGGTTTAAGGGTTAAAAACATTCCAAGAAAATATGAAAAGCTATTAGAAAAGATTAATGGAGGGTCTTCCACCAGGATGTTGATAAATTAGAGATTCTTGTATATGGAGAAGATAAGCAAAGATTGCTATGAGAAAAAATAACTTGAATAATGTTGAAGGTAAAAGATCAGAAAAGGCTGTTCTTCACCTGCTTCCCACTTAGAACTTAAGTGTGTCTCTGTGGTGACAAATTGGGACCAATTATCAGATGAGATTGTGCTATAAGCAGTGGAAAAGGTTCAATGCTGTTTTTTTTTTTTTTTTTTTTTTCCCCATGGTTTTTCTATACCAGAGGCTTGAAAAGCCACATTTTTTGAATAAAGTCATGTCGAATTTGAGTTGTGTTGTGACAGATTAAACAACAGAATGATTCTGCTGTGTTGCAGGGCGAGTGACAAACTCGTCTTGCTGCCCCAAAACCAGTGGGCAAGTATAAGTTTAACTTCTACCCCTCTCTGTCATTAATAATGCAAAACCAAGCTAGGAACTGGTAGTTCTTGGGTCAATGTTTCAGTTTGCTGTTGTGGGTAACTGTTAATTTGCTTCCTGCAGCATGTTTGTATTTCTTACGTATTTCATATACTCTGTAAAATTTGGCAATCTGGATTGGATTTCTTCATCTCCACTGTGAAACACAGAAACTACACTTTTACTTGTATACAATGTGATACTTGTATACAAGAATCACACTGGGAGGCACTCAGTTTCTGAGAGGTCATCAAAAAGCTGATGCTGGCTGGGATTCCTATGTATTACTCCCATTTTAAAATCTTGTATGTATTGAGGGATTTTGTATGGTTTCCAAACCTTCAGCAATGCCCTAGATTAAAGAGATTTTAATTTATTTCTTGCAAACATATCCCTTGAAAATACAAAATGTTAATCATAAACATATTTATTTTTAAGATAATTACTCGTTACATGAACATATGTGGACCATAACACTTAGCCAGACAATCCTTACTAGTTAAATTTTGATTTAACTTTGTAAACCACTGTGTCCTTCATTTTAATATGCGGAACAAACATCTCTCAGTTCCCTTAGAATTAGTTAATAAATATTTCTGAATTCTTGAAATGTTTTAGGATGCAAAGCAAGCACTGGAAAAATAAAACACATTTTTGTTAATTGTTATATCTAGAAATAAAGTCAATTTACCGTAAACATTAAAACTTAGGTTAGTTTGAGAAAATAATTTCTGAAAATGCTAAATTAGGCTTCTTTAAGAGGGGATTCAGTGATGGAGAAAAAAATTAAATAATTTAATTTATAATTAACATTTACTATTTGGACATGTGTAATTGGGTAATATGATCTTTAGTAAAGATCATCTATATCGTCTTCATTGAAAAATGCTATTTACTTCATCAAGGATAGCACTATTACTTCTTTGTACAGAAAATAAGGTAAGAACTTTTTCTATACAAGATTCAAGGTGCCGTGTCTTCAGTCAAGACTTCAGTAAACTGCTTAGTGATTTCTTCAGACAGGAATATTAGAGCGATGAAGACAAGAGTTTATGCTTTGGAACCGATTCAGTGCACTGAAAGTATTAGATATCACAGGTATTACAGCACATAGGCCAGAGTCTCACAAGATTTCATCAATTAATTAACTATTTGAAAATTAAAACTGTTTCATTTAACTGTAATGGAAAGCTCCGTCTAGGCTCCTGGTTGGGACTCCCACATTAACGACTCCGAGTGCCAACACAGCAGTATCACAGTCCCAGTACCGGTACACTAAGTACTGCGGTAACAGAGCACCAGAGGGGTTTTTCATACCTACGTCATAACTTGCTGTACCACTGTGCGTTCATGAGAGCACCCTTGATTCCCACAGTGTATCTTTTTAAGCAAACGTCGTAATTTGTTGGGAAAGTTTTTGTTAATGTATCTGTAGAGCAGAGGCATTACAAAGCTGCTTGAGAAAGCCAAGAATTTTGATAAAATCTTGGTAAAATGTAATATTCTACTGTAATTTTCATTTGAAATTCTTCCTTGTGCATTAGTAAATGTGCTTACTAAGAGAATAACATAATAGGGTGTCCATAACGTGAACTGTGTACAGACTGTGGCAATCAAAAGCCTGTGCACTGATGGATCTAATCGTCCAGTGTCTTGATCCAGTGGTGTAGCCTCTTTGCGTATTCGCAAGATTAATGTAAGTGCATACAGTACAGCGACAGCTGGTACAACATACCCGATAAAGACCATAATGGCATCTGCTGCTTCTTTGTTCTGCATCTTGGAACATTCAATTATTTTAGTGGATACGTGATTGCAGACGTAGAACAGGAGAGATGAAAAACTTGTAAGCATGGCACCACCCCATATGAATCCACAAACATGTTTGGTGTTGTACACACTTGACATATAAGTTCTAGGTAGAGCACGTTCAATGTAGTAGTCCAGACTGAGTAATGTAGTAGAGTACATGGTAACTAAAGACGAGACATTGAATAAAATAAGCAAGGTAATATAAACTTCATTGTTAGAATTCCAGATGGCCCATTTTGTGTTGGCAAGACCTAGAAGGTACATTGGTGCCAGAGCGTTGATGATGAGACCAGCAATGGCAATGTTGACAAAGTAAACATCTGGCATAGTCATAGTAGCTTTGTTATAGAGATTAACAAGGACCAGCAAGCCATTGTAACAAAGGCCAATTGGGAAACATATAATGAGGTAGAGTAGGGAAAAGATGGAAAGCACAAGGTGGAAGTCATGACAGAGATGCTGGTCCTCACTGTTCTCAGTACTGTTGTTTAAGGTTTCACAGCTCCACATAGTGATTTTAGCTTTTGTATCTTCTTCGCTGATTACCAGCTTTTCTGTAGAGAGAGAAACAGTGAAAATACTGTTGAAATACTATGTTGAAAGTGAAATGCAATGTAGTATGAACAGAACGTTTTAAAGATAGAGATTATATGCTTTACGTAATTGATCAATTTAAAGTGAGTGACTGAAATGCCTTTCATTTTGTTAGTCTAGAAGAAAGTAATATTTCAAATTTCATGAGACTAGTAAATGTTCTGAAGTTTTAATTTAAATTAGTGGCAAATGATTTGATACAGGACACTCAACAGAAGTAAACTGTATAGCTTTAAAGTAAGTACCAATGTAACAGACACGAAAATCAGTACAATGCTTTCTAAAATTACTAAACTGTACCTTTTATATAACTAATAATCTGTAAGGGTAGTTGCTGAAGAATTGAAGTATATAAGCTGAAGCACATAGCAATAAAACAGAGAATAGAGTTCTCTTAGGTGTTAAATAAGCCTTCTCTCAAAAAGATAGTTTCTCAGGAGGCACATCTGAAGCAGCATGGTGGATATATACTGAATCACTGGTAAAACTGACTAGAGGAAACTGGGAAATGAGGTGAAGGGTTTTTTTTTTTTTTGTTTGGTGTGGTTGTTTTGGGGGGTTTTTTGGGGTGTTTTTTTTTTTTTTTTTAATAGGTCAGTTTGTATTCAGACTTCCAACCTCTAACCATTTAGTTCTGAAAAAAAAAAACAATGGACCTCTGTAGTCTAGGGAACCTAATATCAGGGCAGCCTGGCTTTCCAAAATGCAAGAATTTACTATCATTTCCTCTCAAAATAGCTTGAATTCTTTAAAAAGTATGCTAGTATCAGTAGTTGTTGTCCAGCTATCTTTGCTTTATCATCAGTAAAGAGATATTTTAACTGAAATCAGTGAACTTCAAAGCAATCATGGAAAGTCTCTTTCCACAATACAGAAATTTGAAATAATCTCTAAAGTAGAACTCAAAACATCCACAGCCTTAAAATCGTGGTGGTTATTCCTGCCAGCCCATTTCTAGGACAGTGTAGAATTTATGCAGCAGGTGATTTCCCATGTCACATGTACTCTGATACTGTCAGATACTCAGCGCTGTTTTGTGTGCTTCCCTTCTAGCACATACAGGAAAGTATCAGTACACGTACCTGCGTTCCTTCCAGAGAACAAGATTTAATCAATTCCACAATAAACATTGTGCAATTAAAATGAATGTTACTAGACAACACGCTATACTACATGAACCATATGGCTAAATTATACAGTATGAGTTTTGTAAGCATACGGATATGTGGTTGCATCTCTCTTGTGCTAATCCTTTGACACTGCAGCCATAGTACAGAATTTGTTCCAGAATCATGTCAGCTTCCATTTTTTATTTCCTATTGCAGTTGTTCTGTGTGCATTTTTTTCTAAATACAATAGCCCGTGCCAGAAATCAGGCTAAAAATACAGTAATTTTAGCTGGGCAAACGAATTTTTATTCCACTGTCATATGTTGGATTTCTTCAGAGAAGTGGCTTCTGTAGCAGTAACACAAGATGCAGTTCTGTTGTTTTCAAAGCTTGTTTTCACCTTTGTGGAAAAACTTACTTTTTTGTTTTTTCCAATCAGTTCTTTGGCTATAGTATTGCATATGAGTAGAAAGTATATCTTTACGTTGTCTTTCAATGCTTATGCTATTTTTGAGCACTCAGAACAACCCTGTTCATTTTCAGGAAGCATCTGTTGTTTTAAGATTTTAAGAAAGAAAAAGCAAAGCTGTTTTGCACAGTTGAAGGCAACCAAAATTACATCTCACTGAATCAGGTCATAACAGTTCAACCAAAGCAATAGACTGGAACTAGATATTGCAAATATATGCATTATGGTGAGGGCAAGGGTGACTAAGCACAGGCATGGATACAATCACATAATTCCATTATGTAGGTTTATCCTTAAGAATGTAGCTTTGATTACTCCAGACTGAATTACATCAGCCACAGAATACTCACCTGTATATTGTCTCAGATCAACAGTCTTTGCTACTGCGCTTTATATTTTACAGAGCAGGGGGATGTCTGGTTTCACAAATGCTTTTAGTAACTACCCCTTTTTTTCTTTACGTCCTCTAACTGCAGTTTACATAAGACAATTATATTTTAATGATAGAAATGGTAGGCAACTCATTGTGTTAAACTGTAATCTTACAAAATTACAAAACTTATCTCCAAAATGAGCAAAAATACAATCAAAAATAAAAATACTTTCTAAAGAAATTTTGTTGATGACTTCTGAATTACCAGATGAGGTATTTTTGTCTCTAATGTAGAAATCACCCATTTCTAATTGTCACTTACCTGTGTAGGCACTGAACCTGTTTGCTGTGCTGTACAGGCCCAGCTAAGCCTTTCTTACCCAGTCATGTTTTTTTGACATTTTAAAGGCAGTTTTGCCTTCACAGCCCGTGTCAGGCGAAGTCCTGACGACGCTTCGGATGCAGTTTTACTCGGTCAATCTAAACTAGCCCCTTCTCCAGTCAAAGGCACTTTTGCAGCCCCGGGTTGACTCTTGCATAAGTGAGTGCTGCAGTCCTCTTGTTTACTGTGGCCTGACTCAGCCTTCCCTCATGCTTCCCCTGGTCTTGACTGCTTTTGTACTTTTATCACACTGAGGATTAAAATCAGAACTCAACACATGGGAGGCCGGAGCGTCCTGCGGCCGCCGCTCGCCCTCCAGCCCGCCTTTCCCACGGCCCCCACCTCGGCAGCGTTGCTCCACAGCCTCTTACCTCTCCCTCCCGTGTCACATTCCCCCGCGTTGCCGGGCCCCCACGCTTTGCCGGCGCGGTGTTTCCGCGGAGGGAGCCCGGCGGCAAAGCTCGGGCTTGTTTCCCTCGGAGAACATGGTGATCGCCGCTCGGCAGCGCCCGGGCAGCGTGCTGCTCCGCGCGCCCGCCTGCGCTGCACTTGTTTTTCCTCTATAAGTTACTCACAAGTTTCTGCTTGGCTTGGCAGGCGGCAGGCCCCTCCCTTCCCCTGTTTACAGCCAGTTTCAAGAAGTGAGAGGCTGTGCTTGGAGGGGAGAGAGCTGTTGTATCCAGCTCAGTTTAGTCTCTGGGTTTCAGATTTACTACTTAAAATATACGGGCTGCTGGAGCAGGCAGGTTTGTTATGGTATTGTCGTCTGTTCTGGGGTTCTCCGGGGACGTGGGAGAGGCTTTTCCATTCCCTACAAGTGCAATCAGCAGCTCCTGTTCAAGAGCATGGGTTTTATTTTTAACCTGAGATGAGAATATGTAGCTTTGAGGTTTCATTTTTATAGGCCGTACATCCTAAACAATCAGTATTTTAAAATTATTGTACTATATTATGAAGTGCACAGGTGCTTGTGCTGCTTGCAAAGGTGAGCGAGCTTGTAACAGAAGGTCGGAAGAGAAGTTTCTGAGCGTTTACTTTGAATTTGGAGATTGTTTTGGTGTTGTGGAAAGGCATTATGATGTGAGCCTCACTTGGTGGTGTTATTATGAGCTCCATTCTGTTTCCTTTTTTGAAAAATTGAAAAGATAATTGTTCTAAAGACTATTTGCATGTCACTTGCAATTAATGGCTGTGTGTATATTCTCTATGCCTTTAACATAGATCATTTCTTGAAAGAATTTTTGCACTGTAGATTGATAATTTATCCCATAGCGAATTTTTTTCTGTGGTGGTTGTTTATATGGAAACTCCTCACGCTAATGAACTGAAGTTACTGCCTTTGAATTATGTTTTTAACTGGCATCATCAAACACCACCGAGAACTACCTTTTTCAAAATAATTTGTCTTATATTTAGAGATTCTGAGGCTTTATTCCTTTGCAAATAACAGTGAAAAATCCCTTAATTAAACAGGTGTTTACAGAATAAATACTGGAAAACCACTAAAAATGGTTACATATTTTATGTTGAGTTACTCTATCTGACTGCAGGTTTGGGGGTTTTTTTTAGGCAAGGTCTTTGCTTCTTGGTTTGTATTTAATAACTCATCAGGAATATTGTAAAACCACTGTAACTCCTGAATGGCAGAAAATTCTTATGTACCTATTTGATACGTACTCCACAGAAAAAATTGCATTTGTGCTATGGATAATGATGTATTACAAACTGTGGCATCAAGTGTTTGCTGCCTCAAAGCTTTCGAAGGACTTTAACCGTCATCAGTTCATTGGGGAAACACCAAAGTAGGAAAGGTATTAGTGTAGAAGTACTTTTAGATTCTGATACTTGACCGAAAGCCAGTTTCTTTACATGTCATAAGTTGCAGGTGGTTTCATTTAGATAAAAATTTGCATGAGGTACGTACAAAAAACTTCTTACAACACTGCACAAAAAGTTAAGAGCAGTTGCTGGCAAAAATTATTTTAGAAAAGATGCATAAAATGAACTTTAATTACAGAGAAAAAAATGAAATGCTGTTTAGTTGAATTACAGAGTCCATAGCTGCAGTTAGTTTTTTTTTCAGACATTTTCATTCATAATGCAGCACTAAGTTGCAGAGCAGGTTGGTTAACAGTTTCAAGCATGACCATTCCACGATCTGGTTATTTTATTTAACTTAAAATATCCTGAACCTTTATCCAGCTATAGCACTATCTCTTGCTCTGCAGATTTTTTTGTTTAGACAATAAATGATTTTGTCTAGTTGTTTTGTTATCATCTATATGTGAAATAGCTCTTATCTAGATTATCTAACCTCTGAATATGTGTTTTCACAAGCTATAATTTCATTATAAACCACACATAGCTAATAAAGATGTTGCCAATGAAGTACGTCTCTAAACAGGCCTGAGACTCCTACATTCATCAGGTCTTCTAGAGTTCCCACAGGATCTCTTAATTCCTCCAGAGACTGGAGCACAAGGGTACTGCATACGGGAGGGCTGAGTGCTGCGTAGAGCTTTGCTGGATGGCACAGATTTGCTTCAGTTCCAGACTGAAAAGCTTGGCCAGAAGTGTTGCATATATGCATAAATCATGACTTAGTAGACTGTCAGCAACTCATCAGGGTTTGAAAGGTGCTTTTTGAAAGTGTCATGCAACTTATGGATTAATTCTTAAAACTTTAAATAATGGATGGTTGCTATTTCTAGAAAACAGGATACCTGCTATTAATTGTACCTCAAGGGGAACACACTCTGAATTCTCAAGTGCAAGAGAATGAAGTGTCACACTGCTGTTACCTCTCAGTCTGGGGAACATGACATTTTTTAGGCTTACTAGCTTATATACATACCATAGGGATTAACAGAAGACTTGTTGGCTGGATATACAGAAAAGTAAAACTAGATTGCCCAGGTTAGATGTGAGGGGAAAAAATGCAGCAGTGCAGGCAAGTAGGTTTCAGAATGTACTTTCCTTATGCAGCTGCTGAGTTGTTGCTGTTTATAACATAATGATACAGCTTAGATAAAATACTATTAACATTAGTGGAGAAGAAAATCCTGCTTGATACTGAGTGCTGGGCTGAAAAACAGGCCCCTTCCAACCCTATCATTTATGTCGTTGTGGTGAAATCATTGACCAGTTTGGCCGGTGGTATTTTTATAATTGATACTGGTTCCATTTTATAATGTAGTTAATACAGTGCAATATAATGTGAAAGAAGCCATGACTAAATAACAAGAATAATTGACATACAGTAGCATTGATTATAACCCTGTCTTGGATGATTAAAAAAGTACAACTAAGAAAGCAAGAGTACATCAGTTGGAAGAGGGGTGTTTTTTTCTTTCTACAGTAGCATTGTTTGTCCCCGGTCTTAACAGAGGGAGCACAGAGCAAGGAGTTTGCCACCCCTGGCAAGTGAACTCTTGGGAAGAGCAGGCGTCCAGCCTCCTCGTCCCACTGATTTCACCCTCTTTGTTAGGCTCAGTTTTTGGTTTTCTAAACCCATTCCCTTTGCAGTATGAGCTTGCTTTGGTAGTAGCATAACAATAATTAAACATTGTAAAAAAAAAAAAAAACCAAACCTTTGACTCATGACACCCAATTATTACCCTCTCCTGCTTAATTCTGTACAATTTGAGTGCTGTGAGCCCATTTCCAGCTTTATAGCTTATTGCTTCCCCTTGGTCCAGTGTTATTCCTTAATCATTCCTTCTGTCCAGACATAAATGCTTGCATACATTTCCCCCTGCTTTTTAAAAAAACTTTATCACGTCTGCATGGCCCTTATTTTCCTCTTTATCTCTCCCTGATGACTTCATTACGGTTAGCGCTGCACCTCCCATCATTATTTACTTGTATGACACACACATGGTATCCTGTCAGGCTTATCACAGGGTTTCTAGGTATGACACTCTTTTACTTCTTACTTTGTTACTTTCCCATGGGACATCTGAGGCTGTTCTTAGGCATGTTGAGTCAACAGTAAAAATTGAATTCTTAGGAACTACAAGCGTGTATTTCTGTCACACATGGAATAAGTACAGAGATTGTAATGCTTCTGAAATCAGTCTTTGCAATTTTCTTCCGTCATCCTTATAGGTTGCTCATCTTCCTTTTCCAGAAATTCTGAATACATGTTGTCTTCAGAGCACTTCAAATTTAGCTCCTTCCTGTGGGCCCCTCTCTAACTTGCTAGGTGACCTTTTTTATTGTTCTGCAGATGTTGGCAACCACTGTTGCTTGTTTATTCTTTTATTCTGTAAGCACCATCTTTGTGGAAAATTATCTGCATAGCAGCTATCTGGTCTTTCAGATCCCACTTGTGCAATGATAATCTGTTTAACTGCCCCAGCCTCTTGACAACCTACTAAATAGATGCATATCTTTTTCCTGCTTTAACTCTTTGTTTGCACTGTTCTTATTAGTAGTAGTATTAGTATTACTACTAATAATATAAATATATTAACAATGTCAGCTGCACACTTTGTTTCTGTTTGGATTTTTCATGTCTTTGGGAATCTGAGTTTGTGTAAGGCCATGTCAGAAGTCAGTCTCTGCAAATTGCTGCCACAGATCAGTAAGCATCAACAAATGAGTTCAGATGCTCCTTTGGTTTGGAAGAAACAGAGGAAAACTTGATTTTTAGATTATGGCAACTATTTTGTAAGATGCTCATCTTCTGTATATTATGCTAGTACTGAAGAAGTTTATTCTGTCTTCAGAGTTCATAGAAGATTGCTCAAAACATTTTTATCCACCAGAAATGGATAACTGTATTTGATTTCTCTTTCTCCCCCTTCAGTTTTAAAGCAGCTTAAAGGTTATGAGGACAGATAAGACACTCCAATACAGACAAAAAAGATCAACTACACTGGAAACCATAATATAAACTGCCAAAGGGTGTTTTTAAGAGATCTTGTATCTGTTAGAGTGGTAGTGTGGTAGTGGTCTGGAAGGTTGTAATAACCAAGTACTATGGGGTAGAAGAGGCAAATGAAATTCCTGCAAAATGGGGATACTGAGTTCTGTGGAGAGGAGATAGTCCAGCATTAAGTTCCTTAAAGATTTGTGTGGAAGGAGTCCTGTGTTCAGATGCAGATGCTATCTCCCAGGCACATCAGCCATGCCAAATAAATCTCTCCTGTCTTTATACTGTTTATTTCTTTTCAATAGAGCCTTTGCAGGATTTAGGGTGCCAGTGGCAGTGCCCTCCTTGAAGCTCCTCTGGAACAGCAGCACTGGGGGCTCTGCATGGGTTAACTCTGTAAACTCAACCATGTTTTGTTAACTTCTCTCAGTGTCCCAGTATCAGATGAGTGTGGTCTCCTGCTCCACCTCTTCCTGACTTAGCTTTATCACTGAATTCTGAAAAAGCCTCTATATGGAAAACCTGACGTATCTTTTAATTCTTAACGTTTATGTGCAGTGAGAAGGAATTGACCATAGAGTGAACAGTGCAGCTTTTAATACATGATAGAAGACTCGTGGGTTAAGATTTCACTACTGCAAAAAGTGAAATACCCTATTTTTGTGCAGTTCTAAGGATATGGTATTCCATCTAGTGGAATGAATTTACCTGTATTTGTCTACAAGCCTTAGCTGCCTGGTTTTCTGAAATGAGATACAATTTTGAGATGCCCAAATATCCACTAGGTAATACTGTCCTTAAAAAATTGAGTTACATACGAAGCGAAACCCCTGTAATTTTCATAGAATTCATATTCACTTCCAGTAACTTTTATGGTGTATTACAGGAGTAGTTAGAAAGAATGTAGTATTAGTGTATAGGCTTCATAAAGTTCTTTGAGTTCTGGGTTTTATAAAGTTGACTAACTGGAATACAAGAAATTAGAGCTTTTAAGCGTCAGCAGAGTTGCCAGCGCCATTCGGAGTGCTGAATACCAACAGCCAGTTAGCACTACTGCAGCTCCTGGTCCGTGTTTTCAGAGCACTTGGAAGCTGATTTTGATACAGCTATCCTACTTTAAAACTAAGTGGCAACAAACTTAAATAAAATTCAGCATCAAGATGATGGCTATATATATTCGGTTTTTTAGCTGGTTCAGTGAAAAAAAAAAAAAAATTAAAAATTTAACCCACGGCAGAATTTCCACTGTGCTTATAACTGATGAGCCACAGAAACCAAAAGACTTAATTGAAACATACAATTTCAGTTTCTTGGAGAGCACCCAAGCCCATTAACTGTAGCAAGCATTTTCATTCAATTTAAAACTGAATGTAAGTTGCATTTTCTTTTCATATGAAATACTTCAACTCAGTGGATCTAGCACGGGTTACACGCCCCTTCAGCAAACATTCTTACTATCATGATGTTGATGTTCAAAGTAGCTGGGACTTTGTAGATTTGCATAGTAGTGCCACTGTTTTTAATGAAAGTACATAGTTCATTTTTTCTGATTTAACAAATTGAATATACTAGGTGGGTGATTTCATTAAAGGATCTTTCTTATATGGGGAAAAATTGTTTATGAATCTTAATATGTTCCTTTTTTTAATGTAAGGATCATCAGATCATGGAGACAAATTTAAAATTTTCTGCTGGGGCCTTTTTCATATTGGGGAAAATATAAAATTACAAGGCAGTTTTATGTTAATTTGAATTGCTTAGCTAATTCAATTGTTTAGAGCACAGGTGCAAACAGATAATTTGCACCCCTTACAAGATAGCAAGTGCTTAGATCTCTGCATTCCTAACATTTTGGAGATGCTCAGGTTCCACTTAAGCAATGTATATGAACTGAACACCGTGCTTTTGGTCCACATAAATCAGCATCACTCCAGTAAAGATGACAGATTCTCGCCAATCAAAATTAACGGAAATTATCCATATTCTAGATATTGCAGGCTGAATTTATCCCAGGGACAGAGCATCAAAGGTGTACTGACTCTGCTGGAATTACTCTGTAAACGAATTGGCCCAATGACTTGGCATGGTGGAAACACCAGCTCTTATCTTAACCCACTGTTTGTTAGCTTCACCCATGCGTAGGACTTGTGACAGGGAGCACTGCTGAAATTTGGCAGCATGAAAATGCTCCCTATAGATATTCTGCTGCCAGTTGCAAAGACTGACAGGAGGCACAGATGGTGGTTTTCCTGGAAACTGTAATATAATGCCATTTCCTATTAGAAACATCAGTGAAAGATGACCCAGTGACTTGTCAACAAGACATCACTTTGACCACGTAGGAAACTCTTGTGAAACAGATTCAGGTTGCAGGTACCAGGTTTCCAGTAAATGCAAAAATATTGACATAGTTCCTTCTCAGATAACATTTATGAGTATAAAACTGGTTTGAGTTTAGAGTTTGAAGGGGAAAATCAGCCCTCAGCGAAGTTGCACTAAGGCTGAAATTACTTCAGAATTTGTCACATCCGTTGGAGATAAACAGATCTTTTCCTGATAATTGTCAGCAAGTCTGACACATCTTGTTCTTGATACTCCTGTGGCTTTTAATTTCTATTGCCTGGTGAAGGAAATAAAATTTTCTAGCTGTCTCTTGGATGAACTTGCGTATTTACTGATTGCGTCTTATGCCATTTATAATGCCTGAATAATATTTTTAAATTTTGCATTCTAGGAGGGCTAGTATAATATTGATGCTTATCTAAGGGTGGCTATTATTAGACTGTAAGGTTTGGAGTAGGAATTTTCATTTACCAGGGTCTTGAAATTCATTAAGAGGCATCTTACTGACATGAATGGGTTCTGATTTGTCTTTATACTGTTTGTCATGTGCCATTCCCCACTCTACTTTATCAGTGACAGGAGTTTTTACCCCATATTAATCAAAATTTTCTACCAATAATCTTGATTTGTCATAAGGCTCCCCATTGCACCTATATTTATGGAACGGCCCTTCCAAGCCAGTAATAACCTTTAGCACTTTTGACAGGTCTAAATATTTGATGATTTTATTTGAGTCCTTGGCCATACCTTCACAGGTGTGTGGGTGGGCATGCTTCCTCAGATGATCTTAATGGGTGTCATTGTTTCCGGCCCAGTTTGAGGCTGGGATAATATCCAAGGGCAAAAAAATGAAAGTGATTTTGGGGGAAGAAATATGCAAAGGAGTGTGGGACCTCTGTAAGCCAGGACTCTCTAAACCTAAATTCTCCCATTAAAAAACATCTGTGAAGTTACATCTTGAGTATACTACCTGTAGCCACCTATTACCCACATTCTGTCCAATCCATGGTATTTTGTGAAGACATGGTTAGGAATTGTACAAATTCCTGGGGCTACAGTCAATAAATGACATTGAAATAAATACCAGTGCTTACTAATTGCAGTGTATTGATTCACATGCTATACAGCAAGTACTGGTGGAGATTTTTTAAAATTTGAACAGATTTTTTTAAAAATATTTTTTACTGTCCTCAGTACATACACACATTTTTAATAATCTTGAACACCACAGGAGGAAAGTATGATTTCTGTAGCGCATTCTCTTACTGCAGGAGCTGTACAGAGCCTTGATATATAAAATTGCATTGGGTTTGCATGGCAAGGTTTTGGTAGCGGGGGAGTTAAAAACCTGTGCAACTTCAGCTGGAAAGATGAGTGAGAATGTGTGAGAGGAACCACTCTGCAGCCACCCAGGTCAGTGAGGAAGGAGGGCAGGAGGTGCTCCAGGCGCCGGAGCAGAGATCCCCCTGCAGCCCGTGGGGCAGAGCAGGGGGAGGCAGGCTGTGCCCTGCAGCCCGGGGGGGTTAACGGTGGGGCAGCTTCCACCTGCAGCCCGGGGAGGACCCCAGGCCGGAGCAGGGGGATGTGCCCCAAGGAGGCTGTGACCCCGTGGAGAGCCCACGCTGGAGCAGGCTCCTGGCAGGACCTGTGGCCCCGTGGAGAGAGGAGCCCACGCTGGAGCAGGTTTGCTGGCAGGAGCTGTGACCCGTGGGGGACCCACGCTGGAGCAGTCTGTTCCTGAGGGGCTGCGGCCCCTGGGAGGGACCCACGCTGGAGCAGTTCGTGAAGAGCTGCAGTTCGTGGGAAGGACTCACGTTGGGTAAGTTCGTAGAGGACTGTCTCCCTCTGGGAGGGACCCACGCTGGAGCAGGGGCAGAGTGCGAGGAGTCCTGCCCCGGAGGAGGAGGGAGCAGCAGAGACAACGGGGGATGAACTGCCCACAACCCCCATTCCCCGTCCCCCTGCGCTGCTGTGGGGAGGAGGGAGAGAAATCTGGAGCAAAGCTGAGCCCAGGAAGAAGGGAAGGGGTAGGGGGGAAGGTGTTTTAAGATTTGGTTTTCTTTCTCCTTATCTTGCTCTGATTTGATTGATAATAAATGAAACTAATTTCCCCAAGTGGAGTCTGTTTTGCCCATGATGGCAGTTGGTGAGTGATCTCCCTGTCCTTATCTCAACCCACGAGCTCTTCATCTTCATTGTATTTTCTCTCCCCCATCCAGTTGAGGAGGGGAGTGATGGAGTGGTTTTGGTGGGCACCTGGTGTCCAGCCAGGGTCAACCCACCACAAAAATAAATCTATAGTCTGCTTCCTACTGTGCTAATGGGTGGAAGCCTGAGGAGTAATTAGTTTGTCACAGAGCCAGTTTCTTAGTAATGGTTGATAAATGGTTGTTTTTACATAGCCCACACAGACACAGGGTGCATTCCAACAGTAAACCACAGTTCGTAGGAGGTCACTAGAGCCTACTAGCCTATCATCACTGAAATGAGCCTTACATGTTTTAGCTGTTGTGGAAAATATCCAGAATATTCTGATAAATGCTTATCTGATGTTCAGATCCTACATGCAGAAGTTTAAATGAATCATCCTGATGTGCAGATCACAAACATAGATGTTCACATGAATCACTTTGTCCAGACATTTGATTAACTTTTATTTCATCATTTCAGAATTAGTCCAACTTCTGTTGAAACTCAGGGGATACTGCTTTGACTTAAATGATGGAGCCAGTAAAATACGTGAAGGATATGATGCTGCCATGAGAAATAGGGTGCTGCCTTTTTATGCTCCTTTAGCACTTATATAAAAAGGACATAAAGTTCAGCTGACAGAGCCCTAAAGGAAGGTAGGTCTTCTGCTAAGTACAGTAAAAAACAGATTTGCAGATATGGTGATTAGCATAGTTAAAAATGCTTAATGGAGGCTAAAAAGGACAGCAGTCATTCTGCTTATTCAAAGCTTCTGTTGAAAGCAGTTAGGAAATTTTTGGTGCTTTGAAGTTTGCCTTTGGCTTTCTTTCTTTCATAATGAATGAAAATGCAGCTTAATTGTGATTAATTAGTTAATTAGTTACTGCTGTATCTTTTAGCTGTTTCGCAGTAATATTTCACAGTATGGTTTGCTGTGTGTTTTATTGCTGTGCTATGAATAGAAGATTCATAACTATCTCACTTTCATTGAGAACATTTTTGCTTTATTAAAGACTAATTAGTTTAAGTTTTGATCAATTCCTCTGCTATACTTTTGCTATACTGTTATATTCTAGATTTAATATACAGAAAAATTGAGATCTCATATATTCAGTGATTAACAAAAAACTTAAAAGCACATACTTAGCATATAAAGAAACAGTAAATGAGAAATCTGGCGTAATATACAAGAGCAAGAAAATTTATATGCATAAGAAAAAGCCTACTGTAACTTTTTTTTTGGACAACTAGGGAAAAGTAGGAACATGACAAATTTAATCAGTAACGTTTTTCGTAAAGAACTGTTACCTAAAAACTGAACTTTGGTTTCTAACGATGGCACCAATCATTTTCACTGATCCAAGGTTTATATGCATTAATGTAAATTGTTTCAAGGCTCTTAAAAACCAAAAGCAATCTAAAAGGTGAATTTCTTAAAATCTCACCTGGTAGGCACTGCCTTGTTGTTCCCTGATGGTTGGTAGAAACATTTTGCCCATCAAGTCAGACCCTTTTCAAAGTGAGCTCAGCAGAAACTCCAATATCTCATTGCTCTAGCAGGAGTAAACAATGGGAGAGCTTAGAAAAAGAGCGCTGACGCTGCTGCTCTGCCCTCGGTAGTGGTACCAAGCTTTGTGTATACATGTGACTTCCCCTGCACATACATACACATAATCCTTTAAGCTTCAGCTGCACGCTCTTACTGGCGCAGAGGGCTGTTGCAAAAACAGGGGGCCTGATCCTGCCATAAGGACTATTCTGCATACTGTGTTCATAATTGTGAAAGGGGCTTTTAGGGGTCTTTTTTGGGAAAGGACAAGCTGAAAGGACATTACTGCGGTTTGAGAACAGCTCAACCTTTGGTGTAGTTATGTAACAGGAGACAAATAGCGGCTGCATTGAACTGGGAGAGCTTTTTTGGGTACGAGAAAAGAATTTTTACCATAGGAGTAGTTACTATGAAAAGCTGTGTTAACATAGTAATAAACTTGGAGCAAAATAGGCCAAACTGGCAAAAATACTGTTATTAAAATTTGATTTTCTTTACAGCTACTCATCCCAGCTGTGTTTGTCGGGAGTCATATCCCTTCCCGCCTTTGAAAAACAATGCTACTTAGCAAAAGCAAGTAACATCCACTTGGCCTCTGGAGAGTTTACACAGTAACCAACATAAGACCTGAAAAAGAGCCAATGTATACTTTTAAAAATACTTTAATGTAAACCTCAGAATTATTTTAAGCATTCAAAAAGAACATTTTAATTAAAATAATAAAAAAAAAAGGTAAGGAAAACACTACTGCTATATCATCTTACTTTAATGAGATGGTAGGTAAATGTAAATTCTTTCCATTTGAATAAAAAGCATGTAATGTCATGATTCTGTCTACTTAGCTTGAATACAAATAGTCCTTAAATAATTTGCCTTTTTAAACTGTACCAAAGAATTAATTTATATGTTTTCCTTCCTCCCCAAAGCAGTAAAGTGCAATATATGCTTTTACTTATCAACCAAAAAGGAGCTGACCCCTAAAATGAGTGAAGAATTTGTCATTCGTATTCAGTGTGTATGTAGCATGTGTGTTTTCTTTAGTGTATGTAATATATGTGTGCTTTCTTATTTTATACCATTAGTTGCTTATTTTTGTTCTTATACTATCTTCTAAGCTAAAACTTCACAATAGGACTCCAGGACAGAATCTAAGGTTAACTTAACAACTGAGAAATTTTTTGATTGTCAGTATTTATGATCTAAGTATTTGCCTAGTTCAGTTATTTTTTTGTTCCTTTTGGCTAAGCTTTTATTGTTTAAATTAAAGTAAAAAAACCCCAAGTCTCTATTTACAATCTTTATGACATAGCAGCTCTGTTTAGAGGTCCCACGTTAATATTTTCCATTAAATGCTCTATTGTTAGAGATTGGTCAAATTGTTAAATAAACAAAGACTTAATCTCAGAAGTAATATTTCTTTGAGGAGACAATGTGGGGCAGCCCAGGATTATGCTTTTTCCTTTTATTTTATGGTTTGTTATATTTCATGTTTATCACTCATTTGATTAAGCCATTATATATGGTTTGTATTTTGAAACACAGAGCAAAACCCCCAAACTGTGTTGATTTACATTTGATAAAATACCAGTGACAGTTAGGCATAGAGTTTGAGGTGAAGTGTACTTTCCTTTTGAAATTCAGACCTCATAAACTTTAGCATATAGGCTTTTTGCAGGAGAAAAATGCAGAGATTGAGAGACGGAATAGTATGCTTTCAGTCTCTAGGGAGAGCAGAAGGTAATAATGTGGCTCCTTTGAGTCTGCTGCTCTCTTGGTTTTATAGAGGTGACTGCTTGCTCTTATAGGCCCCGCCAGTCCATCACTTATTTCAGTTTGCGGTGCCCACAACCTAATATTTTTTACATTATCCTGGTCGGGTTTGTCTAGCACGCTTTTCCTAGGGCTTGTTTGAATGTAAAGATACAGAATCCCCTACACAGTCATGCTATGTAACTAGCACGTGTCACTGATTGTCTGGAGGGACTTGGGGTGGTTGTGGAGCAGAGGAGAGTGTTGTGCTTTGACCAAAAAGGTCCAAATTTTAACGATATTTGTTCTTGTAGAATTTGCTCAAGTATTTCTTGTGGCAGACCCACGAGGCTTTGTGCTGAGAGTCAGTCCTGGCCAGACAGCTGCAAGAAGACTGAGTGAAATGGGGAACAGGGATGTTTGAGGTTTACTTTAGTGATTTATTTTTTAACTCTGCCTCATTGCAATGTAAGCAAGTGCCCGCCTCAGTGAAAGTGGAGCCTCTTACCTGACCTGCCAGGAAAATTAACCCATACTGAAAACACCTTTAAACACAAGCCAGATATTTTTTTCTGTGCATGGGGTAGAAGTTCCACTGGATAGGAGTCCAGCATGAGTGTGAAACACATGCATAACCTAATGCACTTTACTGCCACTAGGCAGCAGGAATCTGAGTGGCCTTGGGGGTCTCCTCATATGCTTAATTTTCATAAGCAGTATACTGTTGCTATTGGCTTGATTAATATGCTGAATTAAATATGGCAGTTCCCTGTCCATCCTCCTTCAAATACAGTTCTCATTGCTGATGGTTCTATGAAGTTAATTCACATTACAAAAGTTTGTAATTACAACTAACTTTGTTAATATCAAAGTTGTATTTGAGCAGTGCAGGTTTTTGTTTACAGAATAATTTGTAGTGGTTCAGATGATGAAGTCGATGTGTTTGAGGTGCTGATGTTTCTGACACATTGCTATGTCTGGTATGAATTGATAGACAAGTCTGGTAATATATTTTACTTACAGGAGCTAAATAAGACAAAAACTAAGAAGTTCAGTTTTGTTCAGAAGTATAATGACTTTCAAAGTTCATCTTCTAGGATTGCTCTATGCAGTAACTTAGACTTAGGCAGGGTTAAGTAATTTAGATGGATTAAACAAATCATAAGGTTAAAGTGAAAGTAGTTATTTAGGACTGTGGTTGCCAGAATATTACTTTTATGAGCTGAAGTGGTTTTATTGAAGCATCACTATGGCATTAGTGAATTAGTGGGTGCACATTTGGGCCCTTCATACCCATGTGTAAATTGTTTATAAAGAATAGTTATTCATATTAAAGGATTATCAGAAATACACCTCAGTATACTTTTATCTTAGGCTGAAATGATGGTTCCTTCAGAGAAGCACAAATGGTTGATCGTACATGATAAGGAGACCGTGGTGTGGGCAGAGATCTCATTCATGGCACAGAATGTGGCCGGTTCCCACTGACATTTCTTCTCATTTTTCAGTACTGATGTTTTAAGCGTAGAAGCAAGTGGTAATATTAACGGGATTCATTCAGAACTGTTTATTTGTGTTTTATCTGAGTGTGAGTATTCAGCAAGTTCATATTTGGTCATAACATGTCTGAAAATGCTTTGATAATTGCTTTAAAAAAAATTGAAATTGAATGTGCAAATCATCTGAAATAAGCAAGACTTATTTGCAAATTTTAGATTAGTTGCTTTAGAACTGCCTTTTATATGAGCACAACTTTTAGTTCCTTTCATTTTTTAATCTGCTACAATATTTCAGGTTGTAAGAACTTTGATGGAAAACTTTAAAAAGGCGACCACGGTTCTACCAGTGCTGCAACTCCATTAATCATACATTCATTCTTCAGAACCAGCGTCTCTGGTTTGAGCAATTCAACCAGCTTTCCCTGAGGGCCGTTTGCAAACCAGCTCTGGTGCAACTTGCTGCGGTAGCTGGATGCGCGGCGGGCGGCACAGCCTCCCTGCTGGCGAGGGCCACGGGCCTCGGGAGGGGAACGTGTGCGGCTGCACTCTCACGGCTTGATTCCCAAAATGGACCGCCAAGGTGCACCCTTTCCAGGGGCAACGCAAACTGCTGACACGGGTGCATGAACGTTATTTTCCTTGTGCCGGCTCCATCGTTACAGGAGCAGGAACCTCCGGCAGAGGGTCAGTGGCAAGCGGGCTGGGAGAGGAGTGATAGCATCTGGGTCCATCGCAGCTCCTTCCTTTGCTGCCACATGACTCAGGATCCTCGTGTGGTTTTAGTGAAAATCCTTCAGACCTGCTAACCCAGCTAATGCAGAGAAGCTTTCCAATAGTATTCAGAGCTTGTGATTCACTTCAGTAAAATGCGTTTTGTTTGTTTATTTTTGAAAAGACTATGATTCTGTTTCAAAAACATGGTTCTATGCTAAAAATGTAGGACAAAACCTGATAGTTGCATACAGATGGGAGTGACGATAATGGGAAAGGCGGAAGTATTGGTGTCATTTCTAGTCAGTAGACTTTTTAACTTGGGCTCCTTTATATTTGACCTCTAATTCAAATGGCCAAACTGTTCAAATTCACTTTTATGTCATTGCTTGTGTGGATGCATTAGAGACATATTCTGGTGCATCTGTGTGCATCTTTTGTCTCCGCATACTTTGGATAATTTTATTTGCTATTGTTTGAAAATGTCATTAGACATTAAATCAGTTTGTTTAGTTATTGTGGGCTAATCCAAACATACAGAATATAATACACTGATCCTGATCTTTTCCTGTTACCAGGCTTTCAGCAGCTTTTTTTGCAGACCTCAGGTGGTGGGGATGGAGGAAGGGCTTTAACCCTCTGGGTGTATTTTGTGAATGCTACAGGACAGGCTGAATGCTACACTACAGCTCCCTTTGCAGTACAGGAGAAACAGGAGAGGAGATATATAAGAAGGGAAAAAGTCCAGGGCCTTACTGTCTTCCTTAATAAATGCTTGGGTACAGTCTCCCCATGCTTTCAAAAAGATGTAAAACAGCAAGATTGCGTATTCAAGACTGTGACTAGCTAGCAGGATTTCATAGCCAGCTGACCATGAAGCGTGCCTAGCTTCTAAAATCTGCTTGATTGAACATTACTTCCTGAAGCCTTCCGGATTTTGGTGAAAATCCTTGTACAAAAATCTTTTAAGACGAGGTTGTATGGTTGAAGAACTATTTCTTTTAAAGGAAGGGAAGTGGAGTTTAAACATCATTTCCTCTAGCTGTCCATTTTACTATTGCTACTTTTGATCTATGTTAATTTGAAAATACAATTTATTAATCAAGCTCTACCACAACAGGTATTTTGATAGCATAAATCTATTGTATTTGTTGTTAATAGCAAATTTTAAAGGGAAGAAAAAACAGAGGAAGAACTCAACAAAAATGTTGACCTCAATGAATAAAAACTGGACTGTTTGTACTATGAGAAAATGAGATAATTATGGCTATAAAATTCTGTGCTCAAAGAATGAAAATATACAACTTGCATGCTATGTGGAAATGGGAGAGAGCCATTACATTAGGACAGATGCAATGAAATCTTTTCTTCATAATAATTCTTAATAATGTGGGGATATTTTTTTAGTTAAGGACTAAAACTGTCCTGGAGAGTGTTCCTGGAGTTTGGCAGCAGTGCAAGAAGATGGTTTGCAAACATTCCACACCAGGGAAATATTTGAAAACTGGTACGTGGTGCTTGGCCACTATTACAAGCAGCATTAGATGCATTTTTTGTTGCATTACAGCCATCTGGCAGGTAAGTGGTCCATTTGTCTGTTAACAGATGAAGTTTTCCTAGCCAGCCTACTTTTCAATCATTCTGTGTAAAATTTAATTTTAGGCTTACTCTTCTTTTTTGGGAAAAAAAAAAAGTGATTAAAAAAAAAGCATGTAAGAACAAAGGGTTAAACCATCGGTTAAATACAGCATAGTAACACTGCAAAGTAGTTAGAGCCATTATGGAGCTTTACTCTAAATTTTAGAATTAATTTTTCCTTTAAGCAATAGCTAAATGGTTTTCTTAAATTGTTCGTGTGTTACACGAACAGTATCAGATCAGTGTATAAAGTTCAGCATTTTCTCCAGAGTTTCTGAAATCCTACTACGAAGAGTACTTGCATCTTAGAGTCTGACACCAAGTAGAAATAAAAGACTGAAATAATAACACCACTAACTTGCTTTAATTAATTGTATGTTTCTGTACCTAAGCTTGAAGGGTGGAAAGTATTGCTTTAAAGACTACCTACAAAACTGGTGAATGAGCAGCCACTTAGGGTGCCACTTCAAAGGTCCAAAAGAGCAACAGAAGGGAAGCTGCTTTTGAATTCTCTCAGTTCCTCCTGCAGCCCAGACCTTGCAAAGGAAAACAACCTAGAAATGGTTATTTTCTTTTGTGTTAGTTACATAACCAGCTCCTAGCAAATAAAACTGGAGGTGGAGCAGCCATACAAAGATCCACTTAATAACCTGTGCCTACCATATCTGCTAAAAGAATCTTACCTGACTCTAATAGTTTTTCCTTCCTGGCAAAGGGAGATTCCTCACACTGTCTTAATACAAAAAGACCTAATAAAATTCAGGAGCCAGCTGTAGCTTTCGGTTGCACTGGTGCATATTTTGAGATTCAAGGATTCAAGACTTTGTGGTTACTCCAGATTTATATCTTATTGCTGAAGCGGTCAAACAAATCTTGTTTTCTACCATTTTATACTTTTCAGATTTCTCTGCATGTAATATTGCTGTAATTAATACTAAAGAAGTAGAAAAAAGTAGCTGAAAATGGAACCCTGATTTGCACAGAAGTGCTCAGTCTTCCCTTTAGGATCAGTTGAAGCTCCAGTAATTGTGCTTTCATGCTAATTATCCTATGCTGTTTTTAAACTTTGACTTTGCAGTCATGCTGTAGCTTCCATTAACCAGCATTTGAGATGCAGGCTGGTACTTTGTGCTTGTCGATGACAGCTTCAGCTGGTCAGCCTCCTCTGTTTTGGCAGTTGTGCTCTTTGCCTCCCTGCCTGTGTTAGCCATTGTCCCAGCCACCCACTACACGCCATGCCTTGACCTAGTCAGCTGGCGGATGGCTGTCTCTGTCTCCCTCATTATTTTCTTCCCACAGCTCTACTAATGGCCCTCTCTTGGCTCTGGGACTTCAGTTTGTGATTTACTAGTTATGAAATTCTGGAACTACATCAGTGTTCTTTCATTGTCTTCAGGTGTCAGCTGTAACACCACTGCAGAGATGTTAAAGTATAGTGCCATCATTTGAAGGATGATTAGGAGACCAGTTTGAGGGTAGCTATTACCGATGATATAGTAGGTAAAAAGGATCAAGAGAATTTGTGTATTTGGTCGTTCTAACAATTTTTTACACTTTATGTGAAATTACACCTGGAAAGGAGGGACTTGTAGTAAGTATAAAATTCTAAGATGTCACCTGTACTCACCTTCTACAAACTTGATAATCATTACCTCTGTAAGAATTAAAAGTCTGTTCATGTAGTCCAGAGCATAAAACACTGTCAGACAATGTGTAATGGAAATTTATAAGAGCCAATATTTAACATCTTGAAATGAGAAACATCCATGATATTTTTTTTAAATCACTTCACTTGAATTTAGTATATATTACAACAAAATATGAAGGTAAATATTAAGGTATTTTCATCAGATGGCTTTAAATTAATCTTTGGTTTTCCTTTAAAAAAGGAAAATAAAGAACCTTTGAGCAATGGAGAAACAGGGTACTTTTCTTTGCTATCACTCTAAAATAAGACACTAAGAGAAAAATTACCTAGAAATAATTTCATCTCCATGTTTAAAGCTCTGGTTATTTGAGTCCAGAATGCTTTTAAATTATCTGTTTCAGGCCTTGATACTGCAAATTAACTTTGGATAGTTAGATGCATACATAGAGGCAGAACAAAACCCCACTGAAATTAATAGTTCTTGTGTGGCCTGGGGTCCTGTCTCTGTGTTTGCTGTGTGTTTGTTTATTTTTGAAGTGTTTTAGAATACCTTTTCCAACTAAATATATGATGTTCTATATATGACAAATGAGTAGTACCACACTTCAGACCATCTGACAAAGTAGCTTTCCTTCCCTTTGTTTTGGAAGATCTCTTTGATTCTGCTTGTATTTAAAGTGTGCTGCTGGGTAATCATGGAACGTGTATCTGTTTAAATCAAATTCAAAGAGTATCATGAACTGACACCTGCTTAGGTCTTTAATTAAAAGTGGCTTAATCTCTAACAATCTCTACATACATAAGCAAAAAGTGTCTGTGTTTAATGTGTACTTTGAACTGCCATTCATTTAGAAATCAAAGATTTGTAAATGAAACACAGTATGCTAGACATGATGGTGTTTGACTGGAATCCCTTCTCATTGTCATAGCCTAGTTTTCCTAATGCTGTCAGCCCTTGGGAATACATTCTTATTAAAAATTATGTATTGAGGGAAAATGTATGTATCAGCTATATAAAAGTGTAATTAAAATAGGCAAATACATACAATGGGACATGTAGTGGAGAATTGCTCCTCCTTGGAAGGGTCACCAGAGGGAATACTGCTTGTATTTTCAGGTGTATATATGCTATAGAAAGAGATGTATTTTGTGTGTTTTTCCCAACTGTGTAAATTTTGCTGTTATAATATGTCTTAAAATTAAAGACTGATCTTAGTTTAGTTAATGTTCGTATTTTCTTTCTCAAATCTCTCAGCTTTCCTCCTCCAAAAGATCTCCCCTGTGTTCCTGAAACAAATGTATAGAAAGCTTTGTATTTTTCTTTTTTGTTTGTTTACTTTTTTTTTGTTTGGTGGTTTTTGTTGCTGTTGGTTTTTTTTTTGTGTGTGGTTTTTTTTGTTTGGTTGGTTTTGTTTTTTTGTTTTGTTTTGGCAGCTGGGGACAGTAAATCGCAGTAAGCGATAATAAGCATCAATTTTAACTATTGAAGGGAAAAAGAAAAAAGAAAAGCAGCCTTTTCAGTTTTTGCAGATCCGTAGTTTCAGTTATCCCTACTCCCCGGTGGCATCTATAACGATTTCCAGAATAATAGTCTGATCTCACTTCTGCTATCCTCACAGTCAAGTTAACAGGTTGTTTGAGAACTTCAGCCTCTCTTCCAAATAGAAAACATTAGTAACAGTTCTTTTTGCAAAATGAACGTGGTCTCATCTGGCAGGAAGGGAGACTGAAACTTCATAAGGGACAGATAAACAAAGTCCTTAATTTGTGAGAGGAAGGAAGCTGGTAGGGAGAATGAAGATTTATAATAATACAGAAACGAGTATGAAAGGGACGTAGATCTTAGCAGGCAGCTGGAAGGAGATTGGGGCAAGCTGGAGACGTAAAGCTCATTGGTGATAAATGGAAAGGAGTAAATTGTGATGGAAACATGGATAATGAAAGGAGCCCCTGGCATGGCTGTGGGTGGGAAGGTGGCACATGTACCAAGCCAGCAAGGGAATCTGTAGTACATGTAGTGAGCTTGGCTTGCACAAGCTTAGAAGCGTGTAACCCTTTTGATGTGCTCATCTTGTCTATCTTGAGTTACTGCAGTGTCTGTGTTATGTATGTGTTGCGTTAAATTACTAGCAAAGATGTGTTGAAAAGCATCCGGAAAGGAGATGAACATTCCTTGTAAATGTTTCAGAGCTGATGTTTGAGAGTACAGTGTTAAAGGCATTTGCTTTTGACAACCTGCAGAGCTCACCAAACTAGTTTTGGGTAAGACAAGGCAGCACAGAGAACATTGGCTTGATTTAAATGTGGGTAGTTGTGCTTTTACGATAGAGACTTAAATACTGAAATGTTAGGTGTTTTGTTGTGTTTTTTTTTAGTTTGGTTTTTTTTTTTTTTTTTTAGAAACTTTCTTTTTCCCTTATGCTATGGTTTGTTTATATTGCTCGTTTTAAAATATTTGGGATACTGTTTGGATCACTGTTACCCGCTGTTTATGTTTGTATTTGCTGGAGCCACTTTATACTGTGGTACAAAGAATCCAATGGGACAATCAAACTATCATGGTACCTCACCCTAAGAAAGATTGGACCTAGCATCTCCACCCGCTGCATTCAGAGAAAGACACCTAAGGTAATTTAAAAAAAAAAAAAAAAAAAAAAAGCAGTCTTTTAACTCTGGCACAGGTAGTTCACTATGAAGTTTATTGATGGCTGTTGACATTGCATGTCCAAAACTCATTAAGGTGAATCTTTGTTTACCCTCTTTTCTCCTGTCAGAACTTTGCATCAAAAAGCTATAGCCACCAGTGGAAGATTTCAATTAAGATTTTAATTAAGAAATTTGGAGTCTGAGGTTAAGTGCTATCCACACCTCTTTTTCTGTGATTAATTAAAAAAAATTATTGCACCACACACAGTATTAGCAAGCTGGTATGTCTAATAAGTAGCGAGAAAAAATAAAAAGTCTGAATAAATTCCAGATGCATTCTGTTTCTGGTATTTAAAATCTTAACTATTTTTTACTGGACTGAATCAATCATAGAATAATTCAGGTTGGAAGGGAACTCAGGAGGTTATCTCTCCAAATTCCTGCCTAAAGCAAGGTCAGCTATGAGATTAGACCAGATCCTGAAAATCTGGGAGAATGGAAACTGTGCAACCTCTGGACAACTTGTTCCAAGACTCAGTTGTCCTAATGATAAAAATAGATATTACCTTATATGTTGAAATCCATCTACTTTTCAATTTATGCCCATTGTCTTTTTTCATCCCACCATGCATTGTTGTAAAGAGCCTCAATCAGTCTTCTCAGAAAGCCCCTTGTAGGTGCAACATGGTGGTTGTTAGGTCCACCCAAAACCTTTTCTTCTCTAGCCTGAGCATGACAAGTTCCCTCAGCCTTTCACCACAGGGCAGGTGTTCCTGCTCACTGGCTATCTTGGTGTCCCTCCATTCAACTTGCTCTAGTTTATTGAAAGTTTTCTTGTATTGGGGCACCCAAAACTATAGTGAGAAGTATCAAGTTGTTCTTTATGCAAAAAAAAAGGACCTTTTTGTAATTCTATTATGTGGAGTCTTAGGGAGGTTTTCTTATGTTTTGTATCTGGCCAATGGGATCAAACTTTTTTAGTTGAGTGTCTTGCAGGTGCATACCTTAGAGGAGTCTTTTTCTAGGCGAACTCTAGGTTTTGGGATAACGGACTTTTTATTTTTTTATCAGTGGCCCCTAAAAGGATGGCTGCCCATGAGGCTGCATACATGTAATGGGTTTATGATCAGCCTTCAGTGAAGAATTTAAACTAGAAGCTTGACTTGCTGTAGCTGGTATCTTACTTGAGATATTCTGTCTTTATACATAGACTTTAAGATTAGTGTGGTTGAGTATATTGAAAGTAATAAAAAACAGACACAGAAAAATTGTTGCATGTTTAAAAAAAATCATAAAATGGAAGAGGAAGTGCATCATTTATTATAACACCATGTAGACTAATGAAAAACATACTGCAGGCTGGAAATTTGTTAAGAGCTGAACTCAAAAAGTTTCCATTCCCAAAAATGCCTTGGGGCCTCCAGCTTTAAGCTTGTGGCTAAAGAGGCCCTATGGTAAACTGACATAAAAAATAACTACTCCATAAACATTCAGCTCCTGTTTCACAATAGTTGGAAATAAGTTTTTAAAAAGTGTTACGTATTGATACTGACTGTACTTTATCAAAGTAAAAGAGAGGCAGTACTTTTATGACTAGAATATTAAATTGGGGATTAAACACTGGGTAGATGGGCACTAGGCACAAAAATGTGATGCTCATTGTACATAGGAGAACATGAAAAATATTAAATGAATTGCTGAGAGCAACAGAACAGCACTTGGTACTGGCAGAGCTGGCATTAGCATTAAATAATTCCTGGTTTCTAGTCTTTTGCTCATTAACTAGACTGGGATGAACAACTCACCTACTTCCCACCACTCTGAGCAGGTGCCAGCCCTTGCACTTGAGCACATCTTCAGGTGGTGTGCAAACACACCCTCAGAGTATTGACAGTATTTGCACCATCAGTGCTCAGATGAATGGTATTGGCCACTTAGAGAAGACTGTGATTTTTATCTCTTTCCTTTTAATCTGTTTGGCTCTCTTAAAGGTGTGTCTTTCTTGCAGAATTAGCCCAAACTGACTGACTGGGTGTTGGCTTTGACTTTCTCCTTCTCCCTTATCAGCCTTTGTCAATGTATGAAAATCATTAATGGGAGCTGTGGGCTTTCAGGAAGTTTTAACTGTCATGATGGTGTTGTGGTAGAGGTGGTGGGGAGAGCATTACAACCTCAATTCCTTCTTCACGGGGATTGGCAAGCAGTTTGCAGGAATAGTGACAATTAAACCTTCTGAGAGCTGATGTTCCTCAAGTCTGTATCTGCAGTTCTGGATGACAGAGGTTCCCCTGCCTGGCAAGGACCCCTGGAGTGCCTAAGGATGATGGAACAGTTCCATGAAGTCTGTATTTCACAGATCTTTATAGATAGAGTAAACTGGAACTATCTTTGTATGAGACTACTGGGGTGGCTGGTTTGTAATCTCTGAAAAGGACAATCTGGGAGTAGATATTGCTTGCCTTAGATAACCATTCAGTGAGGATTTAGGAATCCAGTACCTTTTCACAGAAGTAAATAGCAGGTGTAGATGTCCCAGTTTTGGCAAACATTTTCACTATTGTACAATGGTGAAATAAACATATACTGTAATAGTCACACTGTATTGCTATAGCTGTACTTACATGAGGTGCAGTCCAGGAGAATGTCAGTCTGAGTCACTGGGAGGAAAAAGAAAAGAAAGAAAAGGTGAAACAGTTGTTTGTATGTAGTTGAAAGAAATTAAACGAAAATTTAATCAATTCTGATAAATACAGATTGCTTCGATTTTTTTGTCTTGCGTCTCACTGTATCATGCTCTGTGTAGCATTTACAATACACAGTGTTTTTATCCAGAGATTAGAAAATCTGTAACATAATTGTTCATGATGTTTGGTGTTAAATTGTTGTATGTACTGACTTGACTATAGCTGAAAAGTTGAGAGAATTAATGTATCACAGTGGTGGTGTTGGTTTTATTTACTTTTGTGAGGTGAATTGAGGATCTTGAATAAAAGCAGTAGATTGATCTAAGAATAGGAACATAATTCCTTCTCATTGAAAATGTCATGCTTGGTGGGCTAAAACTGGCACATGACAGTCCTGATATGAAATATTTGTCATGTAATATGATACTATGATAAATGTCAGTTTGGTTTGTTATTGTAAAGAGCAGTGGATTTGGCATACTGTGTTACACTAATTCACTTTTGTTACTGAGTATATATTCGCACACTTTGGGGAAAAGATATGGAGAACAAGTATATTTTAATATATCTGACCGCTCAATATTTGTAACCAGTATTTCAATATGCAGATATAACTTATCTAAAGGAGGAGAAAAATTAAGCAAAGCACTAATCTCCCTATGTCTTGTAGTAAAAAAAATATTTGTATATATATATATAGGCATTAAGGAGGTTTAAATGTTTTAGCTTGGATAAATGATTGAACAATAATGTTTGAGGAACAAGATAGCTTTTAAGAATAGATGAATTTTCCCCTAAAAATAGAGATTAATTAGTTTAAGGTTACTTAATTGTGAACTGAATTTTGAGGTAAGCAGAGTACTTTATTTGGGAAAAAAATGGTTTAAGATAGCAGCCTGTGCCACTACATTCTTTTTATATTAAAGTTTTATTGAGAGGTGTACTAACAGTCTGTAAAAGATCTGATCTCTTTCTGGTGCACATCTTTCCTTCCCCTTTTCTCCACTATTAGCACTGGTTCTAGTCTTTACTACCACGTGTTGCAGTCAGAGCTGCCCAGCTCCCCTGCTCCGTTTGGCCTCTCTTTGCCCTCTGGTTCACATATTGTGGCTGGCGTTTAAGGACCCAAGAAAAATAAACAGTGCAACCAGTATTTTGCTTGCAATTTTAGTTTCATAATTTAATGAAGAATAGTAAATAGAAGCAAAAGCTGTTACTATTATGTGGTCTTGATCTTAAGAGAAAGGGATTTCCATGGCTAATGTGTATTTGTGATATGTCACACAGGTGGAAATCACCTAACACCAACTCTGGTGGTCTTAAAACTATGCTGTAGTGGCTGACTTTTTGGTCGTAGTCTCTGGCTGGCCTTTCAACCACAAAAATGAGCGTACCACAAATTCATGCAAAGAAACGGTGGCTTTTGTTTATACTTTTATACAGATTTAAGTCGTGTTCAAGGACTTGGTAAGATAGCTGCCCAGTGCATTAGAGCAGAAAATGGATGTGGAGAGCTCTTCTTCTGTGTGTGTGTGTGTGTTAGGTGGGAAGGAGGATTTAAGTAGTTAAACTGGTGGATGTGAAGAGGCCTGGCTGACAGCTCTCACTGCTGACATCCCACCTGTGGAACAGGCGTAATATGTTGTGGAGCTCTGGGAGCTCCAGCCGTGTAGGGACAGGCTGCAGGAGATGGCTTCTCCTGACTGATGCAGTACTTCAGTGCCTTAGCTGTGGCCTGTGGCCTCATATCCCTGTATGTATGGATAAGACTAGAATTAGACAGGTGAACTGTCGTTGAATTCAGCTGGTTAAGTTGCATAAACTTATTTATATGCATGGCAAGGTGCAATACGGAGATCTGCACTCTGAGGACCACTTCTGGGTGCTCATGGAGCTCTTCGGGGTGGGTTGGAGAAAGGTTCTGTCCACAGTGGTCGCCCAGCACTCACCAGAGAGGAGCTTTGCTGCTTCTGGCCTCTACTCCAGGTTCACAGGGATAACGTCTATCTCATTGCCTTGCTCCTTAGTGACTCAGTAGCTCTTCTGGATTGATTTGATTTTCTTGCTTTCTGATCCTTGTTGTTGAAGTACAATTTCTTTTATGTAGTAAATAATGTTTTGCAAATGATTAAATCACAACATGAATCATAACTTAAATGCTGAGCTTTACACACTGCTCTTCACATCTACAAGCCTGTGGAGATGAATAACAAGTTTTGTAGTGACAGCCTTGAAGTGGGTTTGCAGTTTTGCTGGGAGCTGAACCCACTGGTTTTTGTCTTTTAATGTAAGCAACTTGAGTGGACTAAAAAGCTGGTTAATCACTTTGAAATTAAGTTGTAGGATGGACAGAATGAATATAGTATTTCTAGATAGCTTAAAGAATGGAGTACATTTTCAAATGTCATATGTAATGTATCGTTTTAATGATGAGGCCTGTGTTTTATATTCTAACAAATAATGTATTAATTATATGTAATTCTGAATCACAACGTAAAATTTTGAAGTGCTATAATTAAGAAAAATAAAAAAGATAAGTAGTAGCAGCTGTAGAGCTAATGAAGGAGTTAATTTCAATGTGTGTTTTAGGCCATTAAGTACTGTAAAGCAAAAAGTGTTGGGTTGCCAGCACAAACCAAAGGAAGGCAGTTAACTACCACTCCCTTTCCCTTCCCCAGACCAGAAACTACGGGGATGCAGTAGTGCTCCGGCTTCACTAAAATGGATTCATTAGTTCAGGCAGTAGCATGTGCTAGAAGTGTGGAAGAAGATATAAATCATTGTCGCAGATTGTTTTTAGCAAGGAAAATCTTCTGTATTCTGCATGTGAATATAAATTTTTCTCTTCTGAAAATGTTTTTATCTGTTCAGGTTGAAATACGTTTTATAAACTTACTTAACAGTTTGAGAGCCAAGAGTTCAGGTCTTTTTTTTCTGTCTGTCAAGACTCTCCAGAGGCTGAGATCTGCAGGCCATCCAAAACATCATTGTACTTTTTTTTTAACAAGTCTGAAACGTTTTCCTTGTGTGGTTTCGCAAGCCCGTTTATTTTTTTTTCCCAAACAGCATGAGTCCTATCACTAGGTCAAATTTAGAATTCAATGCTTCCAACAATTGTCTAATGGATCCACATGTTTACACAGCATGACATTGGCATCCAGATAGTGTCATGAAAGTCTCCAATCAGTACTACTGTTTCATCCTTCTTCCCTGCTTTAAAAAAAAAAAAAAAAAGCTACAGGCGCAGTTTTTCTGGTCTTCAGGGAAGCAGTGAATGGTCACTACTTCAGCCACAAGTATTGTTTCACAAAATTTAGAAAACAAACTTTTTTCATCCACTGTAAATGAAAATGTCAACTCTCAGGTATTTCATTAATAAATAGATCTTAAAATACTAGTGAATGGGAAAAACTGGACCCAATCCTTCTTTCTGTCCTGAGATTCCCAGACTGAATAAAAACTTTGTGTATGCCCCTGCTACCAGCATGCGTACTGCTGCCTTGCTAAAGCTCCCAGCTACTTCTCCCTGCCACTGTATCTCTCTTTGTGTTGATACTAGTATTTGCATAGCTGTACAGTGAATCAAATCACTGACTTGATCTTTCTGAAAACTAACCTACAGAGCAGCAGGCTCAGTCACTTGGCATTTACGTAGCATGGGAAGACCTTTTGTAACTAACTTGCCCGTGTATTTTGCAAAGTGTTTAATTCCTGTTCTCTGGGATTGGATGTAAATAAATCAGTGGCAATTACTTGGCAGCAGCCTTCCACAGTCATTTGCTCTGATGAAACTTAGTCCCTGGTAGCATTAAGTGAAGGAAGGGGGTTTGGCTGGGACACCAAAACCTTTCTTTTTTTTTAATGCTCTCATGGGATCTGTCACTTCCACACAAGCAACTGCCTGAACAGGCCAAGTGGTCTTGATTTAACATTGCTTTATGAACACTACTTGTCCCAGCTGCAGAATGTCATAACCTCTATTTCCTTAGCTTAGATTTGAAATCTGGAGCCATATGATTCAGATGAACCACAACTGCCCTCGCTTTAACTTGATGTATTTGTTTTGAAAATACCGTTGTTCGCTCCAAGTTTTAGCTGCTGAGCAAATTAAGCTGATCTGCATGGATAAATGGGGAATACTTACCAGCTTGGTTAAAAAAACCTCTAAAACCTGCAAAGAAAGCTGAAGTAGTTTTTAACTCATCAGTGCCAGTGAATATACTTCATTAGTGTAAACTTTATAAATGCAAAACTCTTTTTAAATTAAAAATTACAGACTGCCCTTAAGATAAGTGTAGCTCTGAGACAAAAAAAAATTTTTTACAAAAATAAATGTATGTTGTACAATATGTCAGTAAAGGACAGTGAGCTCACAAAAAACTGTTGCTGCAGACAGGATTCGGAATAGAGGATGATGAGCAGAACTGGGTTGGCTTTGCATTCAAAATTCGATTTTACGTGGGCTCCTGTTCTTGTGCAGCTTAGAAACAAGCTTCTGGATTTGAAGTAAAGCCAACTGGATTTGTAAAGATGCTTATCTTATTCTCTGGCCCTGTGCAAATCACCAGAAAATATTAAGGCTGACAAGCCTAACTTGATATGCCTCTCAGTATTTTTATGCTGAATTATAGTACACACAGATCTGCACAAATGCTAGGTTTGTAGTCACTCAGCTGGTATTTCTAAGTGGCAGATGCTTGCTGCATTTGCTACTGTGGTGTAGCCCTGCATGTATAGTCTCCACAAATAAAGTCACGGTAAATATTAGTGTCAGAGTTTAGGGCCTTTGATTGTTACTTGTTGCATTACAGAAATCTTAATTTCACTGACAGGTAACTTTAATATGGCACTAAACTTCTCAGTTCTATGTTCATATGTATGGTGTCTGTCTGTCAGCTCTTCTCAAGTCCCTGTTCTTTTTAGCATTTTGTCTTCTGTTGAAATTTATGTGCTTATCAGTTGAGCAAGACATTATTTGTAATTTGTTTGTTTTTTGTTTTTTTATTATTATTATTTTAAGAGTAACATAATCCAGAGTAAGCAGGCAGAATAAATGCTGTGCCACATCCTTTCTGAAGATATTTGATGGCATACTTTAAAAATGTAAAATAAAAAATTATATGGAAGACCAGCTTTTGCCATGGCTGTAGACTGTTTAAAACAAAACAAAACAAAATAAAACACAAAAGACACCCAAACAGCATCAAACAAAACTTCCCAAACCCCCCTTTTATTAAAAAAAAATTGAGACAGCAATAAAAATGGAAAATCACCCAAGAGGGTCTGCATATGTACCCCATCACTGAAGGTCAGTCAACATTGCCAGTATGTCCTATGAGGTTTTTGTCATTACTTGTTATATAAATGGAGATGTATTTACAGGCTCTAATTTGTAGAAATCTTTTATAATTAAGCTTATAACCTTCATAATCTAATTGCATTCTTTCACTTTTTATAATTGCCAGTTTGTAGTGGTATTTTGTGAATTTTCTTCTGGATTTCTTCATAAATGCTCAGACAGATTAAAGAGAAATTTTAAGAGCTTGGGATGCTTTCCCAAATATAGTTTAGAGCTGTTGGTCAATCAGCGAGCTGCCTCTGCAGTCTGAAATATAAGTAGCCCCAGTGGCACCTGCTAGTACAGCATGCACAGGATGCTAAGTTTGGCAAGTCAATATTTTTGTTCAGATAACGTGCAGGCAGAACAATCTTAGGGTGTCTGCAGAGTTGCTTTTAATTGTCAGCCGCATTTTCTAGCTTGGAAAGTATTGGGGAAATTGCATTCAGATACTGAAAGTGACCTTACGGTAAAATGTAGTTCTGCTTGATGGATTTAGGCAATTTTACTTGCTGCCAAACTGCATGGACCGAATGAGGTTTTTCTTTCTCCTTCTATTTCCCGTCTCCCAGGGAGGTTAATGCAGTATCTGATTCTGAGTTTGGTGTAAGGCAGCGGTGTTATTCTGGATTTAAAAGCTGGGCAATCTGAAGGCAATGCCATGTCCCAGGGACATTAGCTGAATTCCTTAGCAGTGGTTACACGACCAGCTGAAGCAGTTTCTTGCACTTCATTGTCCATTCTTTTTTTGACAATGGGCGCTGAAAATTATTTATGTGCCATTTTATATGTTGTGCAATGTCCTAAACTTGGGGGCAGATCTGATTTTACTTATATTCACACACATACATACACACAAAGCTTCCATTTCACATGTCTCTAAGACCTGCAGAGCTGAACAGCTCGCAGAATGCTTTCTCTAACCTTCTCACAGCTGAGAGGCAGCGGGTGCTGTTGGGCTCAGTGGCACCATTGCTGGCCAAGCAGCTCCCCGAAAGGGGATGTGTGTGCCTCCTGGCTCGCTAGCGGGTTTGAACTGGGGCATTTTCTTGCCAAGCAGCTGGCCCATCTGAATGTGGTCGCCTTCTGACAAGCTGCAGCTGGGACATCCTCATTGCCTCCCTTTCTGCTACGTGCCTGATGTGATTATTTATCAGCTAACCTGCTACTGGGACAGCTAGCAAGAGAAGAGAGATGTCTTTGTGTCCTTTATTAGTAACCAGCATTACTAGAGGTAAGGATTGTAGAAGGGAGGCAGAGAAAAGGATGCGGAACGCTGTAGTGCTCATGAAAGGAGAAACTAGAGGTGGGTTGAATATGTTGTTATGATAGAAAAGAAAAATGGACTTTTGCAATGGGGAGGAAATGCTGTGGTTGATATTGCTTCATCGCAGTTCTCGGTGGCCCACCCATTTGTTTTGACATAAATACCTACTTTCGCGTTGTGTGGAGGTGTGAAGACTAGATGCATACCTTAAGACTTGTGGTCTTCAGGGTTTGCTACTACTCTTTGAAGCTTGAGCTTGATGTTTTAATATTTTGTTTGGAGACTTAAGCATTTAGGTTTATAATTCTGCCCTTATAGCCATTTCCCTGATTTACCTTGCAGAGTAAGCATGCTCTCGCTCCATTTTCCAGACTTCCTTTTCCTTTTCTTTTGTATTGGCTTAATTTTGAGATATGATATTCAAGTCAGAGGTAAGTGTCTCTTTGGGAGTGAAAGAAAAAAACAGCTAGGGATTTGAGCGAGGTAACTATTTTCTCTGTTCAGAAGCAACAGCTTATTTTTCAGTATTCTGCAAGTCTTCAAACACAGGTCCTGCCAAAGGCACTGACAGCAGCAGCGCTTAGGAGAATGTGCTCAGGTTTTCTGGCAGTGCTTACAAGCTGCTTAGAAAAAACAGGCATATTGCTTGTAGCAAGTACCCCACAGTTTGGAAAGCACTGCTTAAGACAAATTCGTAAAGATTTTCTTTTTGTGTCTATAATTCTCCATTTTAATTTCACTCAGAGTGGGCCCAGTTTCCTCGTATTTGATATCTAGGATCTTAACATAAAATCTGTAATTAATACAGCTGCATTTAGAGACTAAGACATTTGCAGTGTTCGTAGCAATAATTCACTGTGTTGCACAGTGTGGAACTCAGCATGTTTTAAACATTCTCCACTTGTGCATGTACCAATTTTTATAGTTGAATTAAGAATTTATAACATGCTGGGTCTCATGTTCTGGGTCTGTTTGTTTCTAAAGCTATATACCGAACTTGGACTAGGTCATAAATTTCTGTAGATGAAATGAAGGCTGATTAGAATTTTAATATTAAGGAAGGAAATGGCTTTGGGTAGTGCACTACAGAGCAGAACAGGCCTTCTGTTAATACACAAGAGTATTACTGTTTTCTTGAACTTTGCCTCCCAATCCAATTACCACTTGTGCCTAGAAATCATAACTCTGATGCCTCCCATTTGATAACATTGAATGTTATCCTTGTCCAAGTTTATATCATTTCCAGTAGTAAAAATGATCTTGATTATAAAACTGCTAGATAATATGCTCCTAAAATTGAATTATGGGCAGTAGTACATGGTATTGGTTGATAAACAAAACAGAGTCATGATGGTATATCAAATTGACCCAGTTCTGTCTCTTTGTAAATTAAATGAAATCAAGAGGTTTTTCTTGTGACATGCTTTTCTTATGATAACATATTGTATACTGCAATGTTTGAGATATGTATGAAGACAAAGCTTTCAGTGTAAATGATTCTTTTTTTTTGAGTCACACAAAATAACAGGAATGTATGTTGTCGGCTTTCATTTTAAGCATTTCTGTGATGGCATCATGCTCACAGTATGTAATGAGCTCATACAAGGAGGAGTTCCAGCCACCTTCTTTATCAGCGTAAGCCATCGTAGCTCAGTATGTGTCCTCCCCTGCCCTCCTCCCCTGCCCTCACTGGTAACTGGATTGGACTAGATGCAGCATAATTCTCTGGATCTGTATTACCAAGCCTTTGCTGCACACATCTTTGCTGCACATTTACAGCAGAATGTTATTACTCAAGTGTGGAATCACATTCTGGTATTATTACATGAAAATTGATTCCGATTCCTTGGTATTTCAGAGTATATTATTAACATAGTACAACTGATCATTTTCTTACAAGGGGAATGACAATCGTAGCCTTGTTCAGATGCTGCATGTGTATTTATAGGATTGTGATGCCCGAATGTGGAGGCTAAACTTGGCTGCTTTCCTGCTGGTTTCTGTGGTTTCCTTTCATTGTCCAGAAGAAGTGGCAACATTCTCAACTCTGTAACATCCATCACCAGTATTTGTGTGATGTCCACTTTTGACAGGAAAAGAAAGGTGTATATTTGTTTATTTGGTGCTTTAAATGGTATAACAAACTTAATAGTTTATTATCTATCTTTAAGAAGTTTTGTTAATAGTTCTCACACCATTAAGACATCACATTAGTGGCACAGTCTGACACATATTTATCCCACTCAAAAGACTCAACGGTTTATGCAGTCTGTTATGTAAGTAGCTTTACTTTAGGTTTCTTCCCTTTTTTCTTTGATCACTTGTGTAATGTGTTTGAAATGTATATCTGATGTTGATGCTTTTTTGTGTTCCATTGGGTACATTTGATTTTGCAGCTAAAAGGATTGAATACTAAATGTTCTTTCTGCATGTGTACATAACAGCATTTTGGTTTTCTTCTTTCAGGCAGGGCAAGGGCATCCCTAGAATTTAAGGCCTGATAAAGTAATAAAAAAACAGAAAAATGAAAAAGACTAAATAGAAATGTATTTTTGTAATTTTGGAGATTTTATACTGTAAATCAAAGCAGAAGGAACAAACTATATCAGAAATAATATTGAAAATTAAAAATTCAGATTATTACATTATGTCATCCACACTGTAAGAATGGTACGAATAAACTGACTTCCTTAGTGCATTTTTTTCCACTATATTAACCCACCAGTGTTTCAGTAACCAGGAATATATGGATTTATGGTGACTTGGTATAATGAATCCGGTGCTGAGAAAGAGAGTTGTATTCAGAGATTTTTGTTTTCCCCTTCTTTCTTAAAGTATAAAAATGCTAATGTTTCCTTTTCCTTTCTGAACTTCCAGACTGGAACAGTATTTGATAAGCCGACTCCCAGGGTAAAAGGGACCCTTCAGAGATTCTCACTGTAGAGCATATGAATTCTTTTGTTTCATTTATTACAGCTTTTAGGCACAGGACAGAAAGTTTCGGTTTGGTATCTGCATTAGACATAGCATTTCAGTAATGTTCGTGTTAAAGGGTTCTGTAGTGATTCAGTGCTGACCGTGCAATGATCCTGCAGCTCTGGAGAGACTAATTTCTTTCTGGTCCCATGTGTTATCTTTAATCAGGAAACCACTTGCACTGAGATCCCTTCAGATACAGTATGGGCAAATACAGAAGTTCAGACCTTACTAGACAGTTTTACAAACTGCAAGGGAGGATCTGATTGTGGGCTTGCCTACAAACACTTTTTATCCATTGAGTTACAGTTTTTAATTACTCAGGACTGCAAGTGACTTTGTCAGCCATGTGGCCTGTCTGAGCATTCAAAACTGAATTATCATTACAAGTTTTCCATGTATTTTTAGCTTTTCCCCCTCTTCAATTCACTCAAAAGCTGAGAAGAAGGAAGCACTGGTCTTCAGCGACTGAAGAGAGATCTCTTCCTTCAGTAGACAAAAATGGAAAGCCTAAGTTAGTGATGGCCTAAGCCATACCAAAAGCTTCTCAAATGATCCAGGCATCATACAAAATGCTAACATCAAACCAGGTGTGGTGGTACTCAGCACTACTAGAACCGAACAGTACCACACTTGGTGAAAGACACCAAGCCCTGTGCTACCTCGTGTACGTGGAGCTGCGTTCCTAGCACTAACCCTGGAGATCTCCCCACCCTCGGTGGTACCTGCCCCGCTGGGCATGGACATGAACCAACCAACCACCCCCAGAACCAACTGGGCATGTGTGTGTAGACCAGAGATCCCCCATGGGCACTGAGAGAATATCTGCAGCTTTGTCAAAGGTGTCTCCACCTAAGAGTTTGCAGAAGAACTGCTGGGAGTGCAGCTTCCACCTTCACCTGTCATTTCTTCCTGAAGGATAATGCTATATCCAATGCTTGCTCTGGCAAAGCCATCTTTGTCTTACTGTAATAGTTTCTAATTACTCATTTCTGCAAGACCACTGCCTGAGAGTCACTGCAAACCAAATACTCTCTGAACAATTATCCCAAGAAGTTATTAATTACTGTGGAGCCACTACAGCTCTTTAAAATGTATTGCCTGTACTGATACCATAAATCCACTTTCCTCTCAATTTACTATGGAGCCCTTTGTGTTCTGGATTATGTGTTAATGAAGGGACTGAAGTGCTGCTGTGGCTTATTCCTCATGCTGCTGGCTGTCGTGTGCAGATGAGGATGTGAGATAGAGGCATAGCTACAAAAGACCCTGCTAACCAATCAAGTTGGGTATTTTATGGTCTAGGTTTTTGAATTCTGATAATCAGTCTGGAGAAAGAGCCACAAAAATGCTACAAAATTTTCTATCTTTGTAGTGGATTTTGCGGCTTCCTATTTGCAACATTTGTTGCGTGTAAATTTTTGCACTTTGGCCAAAACAAGACTGTTTTTATGACTTTACTTCCAAATGTGTTGAAAGCGTATGTTGCTATATTATTTATTGTACAGCACTTAAGTAACTTTATGTACTGAACGTATGCTAAAACAGAATTCACAAATGGCATCTCCCTCAGTGTAACTTCTGAAGTATTTCAGAGAACCTACAGTTGTTGTCTTATTGAAACTGCGTAACTTTGTAAGAAACACACGATTTAAAAGGTTTTGGATAGAATTAAGAAAATTATTAGTATTTAAAATTGTTACAGTACCAAGAACATTAAGCCTAATTTGATTGAAATTCAAATGCAAATCTTATTCTAAAAAGCTAAAAAGAAAATAATTGAAGTTTTAAGGCTTTTATTATGCGTGAAAGATTTCAGAAGCCTGTAGAGGTCTGTGTGTTCTTTCATATGGGTTATATTTCTGACACGTCTCAATGTGGGTATTAAAGCAGTTTATTTATTTGAAAGGAAAGATATACAAACAGTTGGTAGTAGATCTACTCTTTGAATAGATAAAAATGCTTAAAAAAAACCTGACAGTTGCCTGTAAGAGGAACTGTATTAGAAAGTTATTTTTCCGCTTTTATTTCTAGTCAGTTCATAGGCTGAACAGTTCAGGAGGCATTCCACGTTAATTATTCATATGCAAGTAACAACTCTTTTTCAGTCTTTTGATCATACTTCCAGTTTTAAACTGAAGATAAACCTTGAGATGATTATGCTTTTTGCTTCTTTAGACTATGTCTTTTGTAGCCTGTCAGAAATTTTGCATAGATATTAATATGGATGTTTCTACTGTCAAATGTTTATTCCTTTCACCTGAATGGTATAGTGACATGTTCCACTGCAGTAAGGATAGGTGTTCTCTGGTTCAAAACTTGGAAAGCATATACCTGCTCTTTAGTAAAGCTTCAGGAGCACCTGAGCTGCATGTTGTTAACTGCATCTTTATTTTTTTTGGTGGAAACATTACAGATTTGTGCTTAAAATGTTTACTTGTTGAGTATTGTATTGTTCAAAAGGATATTTATTTAAATATTACAGATAAAAAATTTCTAGTAAAATATCAACAAAGTAACTGATGTATAATTCCTTTTCTACTTGGGCCTAATCCCTTCCCTGCAAGGAGGTCACCAAGAAGCTGGAGTCAGGCTCCTTGCTGATGGTGCACAGCAGGACAATGTAAGAAATGATCATAAATTGAAACAGGGTGTTATAGGTGGATACGAGGAGAACATTTTTCACTGTACTTAAGGACCGGAGCGCATTGCCCGAGGAGGGTGTGGAATCTCCTTGCTCTCGAGGGTTCCCACTCCCAGCTGGAGAAAGACACCTCACCTGTGGACGGCACTGGTGGACCAGGAGTGAGGACAGGATTCTGATTGCTGCGTGCCCCTGGCTTGCTCAGATTCCCCACAGTGTCTCACTTTCATACAATTATTATCAAAAACGTCTTTAATGAAATCTCACTGCGGTGAGATAAACTCCTGAGTTAAAACTCTTAACTCAAGAGTTGGTCCGAGACCAGATTTAACTTTTTGTTCTTTGGATACTGAACTTGTGCCTGACAGGAGGCACAAGAAATCAGCTGCACAGGTGGAGACAACCTGAAATGTGTATAAGAATATCATAGGTGTGCTTGGAGGGAATTACGAGGAGAATAGAGGCAGAGCTTTTCTTTAAACAAAAGGACAGATTGTACTTGTGGACATGACTGGAAGACATCTTGACTCCTCCAGATGTTGCTTTTACAGCAGAAATCATGATGAAAACCAGTTCATACTTAATACCTAATTCAAGGGTAAAACTAGTACCTAAACTAGCTCTGCTTATTTAAGTAGTAGATGAAGAGTGTTTTGTCATATCAGTTCTTAGAGTGTATCTATTCTTTCCTATTAAAGCACTCCTATTCCTAAAGCATTTCTCATTTACCACTAGTGTCCCTACAGCAATAATTGGCTAGGAAGGGTCTAGTCTGAGACCAGGTAAAAAAAAAATACTAAAACCTTGTGAGCTCAGTCTAACTCTTGTTTTGTGGTGACCAAAGGGAAAAAAGTCCTTTTAAATAAATTTGTTCTCTTTCTAAATAGATAACTAGTGAAATGCATTTCAAATATTTGTTCAACTGGTCAAATATTGGTTTAGGTTTAGAAAACAAATTAACTTAGTGTTTAAAGAATTATACGTTTTGTACCTGAACACTCCTCTATGTCATTACTTCTGTGCCAATGACCCTAAGTACTTTGGTCAAAACAAAAGATCCTTCTGATGAAAATTAGTCAAACATTTTTGTAACTTGAGTAGTTCTTACTGTTGTGTTCATTCACATTAAAATAGCGCAGTTGTATGTTTAAATTCTAGTAGTTTCACTAGGGAAAGATGAGTCAAATTGTAGTGTAGTGCTGGTAATATGGAATTTTTTTTTCTCAAGGAACTGAAAATATAAAGAATAGTTAAAATTACAGTGTTATGTTAGTCTGTACTGGGTGAAATCAAGTTCATATGGCTATATGTAACACTTAAATAAGAAAACAAACTTGTAAGATGGAGCAATTTTACAGCAAAGTTGAACAAAATTACTAAGCTAGCTTGTTTACTGCATAAAACAACTAAGCTATGGAAGTTCTGACGCATTTGCTCTTACCTTTTTGCTTATGAGAAAGGCACACCAGTGCGTCAAATTTAAGTTAATACTTCTGCTGTAGATACATTGATTTGCTGAGTTACTGTTATATTAACTATATATTTTTGGCGAAAAGATAACTTGATAGTTGGAACATCAATTTGATTTTGAGATAAACTCATTTCTAAGTGGATGGGTTCAGAAGGCAGAGTAGTCCTCTGTCTTGACACTAAATAAAAACAGTCAGTCTTTTTTTGCTCCTTGTATTACCCCATCTATTCCACGGGGTCCTCCTTCCTGCCCTGCAGTGTCCTCCTGTGCACTTACTAGATATTCCTGCTCTTTGTACTTTCATTTCTCCTTCTGTTCCCTCTTGCATATAAACATTAATTCTCCTGACTCACTTCAGTTTCTTGTTCCTTTTTACTCAAACATTTCCCACTCCCTGCTGCCTCCTATGTCTAGTTTTTTGCAGTCTCTGTCTGAGGTTATTGGAAATGGTGTCACCAGTCTTGGTGACAGAACCAGACTCTTGGTGATTGATGAACCCTTGTGCTTCATGGGAACAGCCTTAGTTCAGGCCCTCAGAAGCAAAAATTACGTTGTCTGCCTTTACTTGGCCTCTACTGTCATTTTGAAAGTAGAAGGAAATAATGGAAAGCCCCAAACCATGCAATGCATGGCACTCCTAAAAAGCAGCAAATATCAAAAGATCTGTGATAATTTGAGAGCTGGCGGGCTGAAGTTCATCATCCCTATATGTAAAAGGTAGGCTACACATAGCAACATTACGTATTTTACACTTATATTTATTACATTACGTATTTTACACTTATATTTATTTTAAGGAATGGTGTCTTCAGCCAGAGGCTGCAAAAAATGGGATCCCACAAGCTGCACAGCCACTTGTTTCCACCTTTCTATCACCTCCTCTTTTTTTGCTGGCAGAAATATTCACAGTGAATTGAATTAAGGAACTGATTTGGTTTTAAAGTAATCTTGGGGGGGGAGGGGGGATAGAGAGGTAATTTTAACCCAGATGAGTTTATAAGACTGTACAAGACCTTGTGCCAACCTAAGGAAGAGGTGGGAGAAGATGGAGAGTGTCTTTTAACAGCAGTACTAGCTTATACAGGTTTAAATTGTTCCTGACACTATTACCTGAGATTCTTTTATTCATAAGTAAAGCTTTCTTTAGAGCCTAAACAAAAGTATTTGGTTGTATAATCTTTCAATGTAAGCAAAATATACTATATCTAATTTATAAGCATATCGTTTGTGTTGGTGCAGTCACTGTGTGACTATATTTCTTCCAGTAGATTAATAACTTCTATTATATATAATGTAGATATGCTAGTGTAAGGTGGGAAAGGAAGAAATCACAGCTATGTGTAATGACATTAAGCTTTTAGGAGTATAGACAGCTTAAATGGACTCACAGCTGCTTAACATATGCCCTCTGCCTGAACTCTTTCTATCACTTGGTATCTGACTTCTCTCAACATATAAAAAGTTGATGTGATTGATAGTTGGTTATACAATATTTGTCAGGGTGAACTGAATCATTATGTGTATAGATTCAAGAATATGGAAAAATAAAACTGGAAGAACAACAAAAAATCTGACATTTTCCATTCACTAAGCTTACTTAAAGCAACTCTTTCTGTTTGCTGGAGTTAGTGATTGCTAGTTTTTCTAAGCAGCAATTGCTGAGTGATTTAGAGTACATCTCTGCTCTTTTGTTTGGATTTCATTTGTGAAACCATTTAGAGTTATAAACCTGTCAACTTAAGAACATTCTATATATTTTGCCAGTGAGGGCCTCATATATGCAGAGTTTATATTTTTCTCTCCATTTTGTGTGCCTTTTGAATTCTCCAGTATGTATCACCCTTCTTTGGACTGCACATTAGAATAAGTCCCATGCCCTTTGGAGAAGCAGGAGTCTTCAAAGTAATTATGAAATTGCATCTCAGATTAGTCGTTAGATAAATGAATGTGTAATATGTGCTAGCCACAATATCTCGCTCTTGGCTAAGCCTAGCCTAGCAGTGTAGTAATAAAAGGCTCTGCTGATGCTTAAAACCACATGAAATTTAGAAGGCCTGATTGCAACTGGAATTGAATCACACATGTAAACATTAGAAAGCATAGACCAGAACTGTTAGTTATGTTAATTACAGTAGTTAAAACACAGTATGGTACCTTTCTGGATTCTCAGATTCTCTAAAATAACTACCAGCTGGAAGATGAAAAGTGTTATGCAGACTATATTACCTACTACTTGGCGTTCTGCTCACTATGTTTCTCTCCTGCAGAATTCCTCTGGCAGCTAAGCTCAGCTTTACATTGTGTGGAAGTGGTAGGGCCCAGGTCTATCGTTACGCTGCATGAGGGTCGTCTCTTATGGCCTTCCTGCTGGTTCTGTGTGCAGAAAACTCTGGAATATTGTCCAGGTAGTTTCATGTATTTATTTCAGATTTTCTATTTGTATTGTTTATAAGGTGTGGTGGATTTTAAGGTATCAAGTACTTAATACAATTATTTAAATGTTGATGTGAAAAATCTAGAATGAGAGAGGAGCTGTATCACCTTTGAGGACTAAACAGCATCATGGCTCACTCTTTATGATTCTTTGATTATTTTTTTTTTACTTATTTTATTTTAATTTTTTTATCTCTGAGCAGTGTTTCGACCTTGTTGAAGAACTCTGTTGTGTATGTTTTGCCAAGGACAATGCAGCTTTAGGCTTTGTTGCTGTATTTCCTGAGCCGAGGGCTCCCTGCAAGGGCCAGGGAGCGCAGAAAGCCCTGGGTGGGATGCAGGAAGCAAGGGCTGCCAGCTCTGTTTGCCACGCTGGCCATGCTCATGGCATTTGCACTGGGCAGACACATAAACGTGCAAAAGAGCTGACATGCAAAAATGTATACGAAACAAAACAGTTTGGGAATGTTTATCCAGTTGGAGGTTCTAGGACCTATAACCCTTTTTGATTTTATGGATGTAAAAATGAATACGTACTGTATGAAAGGAGAAAATGTAGTTATGTGATTATTGTTGTGCTGAACGTGTGCCTGAAAGTTAGGAATTTTTAAGCTGTGAAGTTCCACAGTTGGTTTAAATTTATGCTACTTTGGGCATGTTGCAAAGTTTGGCTTAAAACTGCCAACATGAACCGTACTTCCTGTCATGAAAGTTGTCAAGAGTGTTTGATGAATCAGATTATTATATTTCATTTTCAGTTGTATCCCAAGTCTAATCAGAGCAAGATCTGGGTGTAGAAGTAAAAAAAAAAAAAAAAAAATTTTTTTTTCAAAGCCAGGAAAAGTACGCATCATGCTCCTGTTTATAGCTTAAAAGATGGGATTTATCATGAATTTGCACCTCTTATTGTTACTGGATATCTGATTGGTCATGTACAGTTGGAGATACATCAGTGCTTTAAAACTGCATTGGAATTTTTTGAGTCAATTAATAGAAGTTTTTAAGGGTCAGTGGCAGATTTTATGAAAGCATTAAATAAATGAAGAGTTCATTCAGATAATCTGGAAGAACCCTGGGCAGGAAGTATAACATTTTGTCTTTGCTATATTGAAAGAAAAATAGGTGTTGATCTTTAATTTTTCCAGTGTTCCTATTTTCCTTGAGTTCATACTTCAGTAACCATGCTGCCTGCATCACTGGCAGGAGGTTGTCTCTCCATTTCTGCCTTATGACCTTCCAGTATTATTTTAACTCCCAGTATTTCACAGGAAAGCACTCAATTCTAAAGAAAGTTTAAAAAAAGGAAAAACTGAGAAAATATAATTGTCAAACTTTTTTTTTTTTGAGATTGCAATTTTATTTACAGTGTTTTAGAAAACATCTTAACTTTTAATTTATTCTTCAACATAGAAATATGACATCTGTTTTCTCATTTCACATTCATAATACCAAAATGTCTCATGTTAAGTTAGAATATTTATTTTAATTTTGATTTTAGTTTGATTTTTCTGTTTCAAAATATGTTGTATGGTTTGCAAGTAAAAACATATATGAAGCTTTTCTATTGCCATTTTAAAAAGAATTCTGACATCTTGGCTTTTTCCCAAGTTGTTTTTTTTTTTTTTTTTTTTCTTGAGGATCAGAATTGCCCCTGAGATGGACCTTCTGTTTGCTATTACTCTCTCTTTTTCTTTGCTCTCCTTCTGCCAAACATAAACTACTTCACTTTCAAAGCTTTGCAATCTATTCCCACTCTAGCCATTATCCTGTATGCGTTATGGAAATGTTGACTCTTCTTTCACTAACAGTTGAAACATTTACCTTTGACAGTCTGCATTTGCTAATGACCATCTCTAGTGCTTTCTCCAGTGCTGCTCTGTGTGCAGTGAAGTTGCTTGTTATTCCTACCTTAAAACTTTCTTTTCTCTTGATCCCTGGAAAATTACATGATAACAGAACAGGTATGTCATAAACTTAATCCTTCTGTTTGTGAGTTGGTCCATGCTTTCTTGTATTTTACATATTATTCTGTCTGTAATTATCCACTCTGTTTTATACTTAACTTCAAAATCATTTGGGCCACTGCCATTTTCTGTTGGGTTTATACTTGGTTTATCAAAGATGTAAAATGTGCCTTCTGCATGTAAAGCTTGACTTTGAGTCTAACATGAGTTGTAAATTCAGTCTGTGTATTTATTCTATAAATATGTGTAAGCGATTTATAAAATTGTATTAGTCTATATTTCAATAATTAATTGTATTAATTCCAAAATAAGCAAACACCACCAACACCTTGTTTTGTGTTGCTTTTACAATTATATCCTTCAGTGTGGTCTGTTGAAATACAAACAGGTTTTATGGAGTATTTTTACTAAACAGTCGACAGGTTTTAATTTAGAGTCTTAAATCATAATTGTTTTTCAATTTTCTGCTCTGCCTCACAAAAGCATAATGAGGGCACACCTGATGCTATAAAAACCAGATGTCATTTCAGTATTCCAGGACTGTGTGATAAATTTGGAGAGCTTAAGTGTTAGTATCACACATGTATAGCTATCAGGGAGCTCACAAGAACAGAAAGCATGCAAAGCGTTGCTAAATAAATAGGATTTCAGAATGATTGCACTTTAATTTCAGCAACTTTCAAAATGCTGAAAATATGGATGGAATTTTCTTAAGGAACTTTCAGGAGACCATTCAAACTGATGAACAATGTATTCAAATTCTTTCTTTCTACCAGTCATATTTAATGAGACAGTACTACTTGCACTTGTTCATTGTGATTGGAAGAGCAGCAAGCAGACCTGAAGGAAAGCTAGATCGTGTAATTTGTGCCATCTCTTAGAAACGTTTTTCTTTTACCTTTCTTCTTGAGACAAAACTTCTGAAAACAGGATGTTCAGTGGGAACTGAACTGTACATGAGATACAGGTGTAACTTTGTAGTGTCTGTTTCTTTAAACAGGTTCAAATTCTGCATACAGGTCTTCAAAGGTCTATTAATGGAAATTATATATATTATTTATATATTTACAAGAATAATCATTTCACATAAATTAATTGGCACAGTCTAAGTCACCTATCTCTGGTTATCATTGGGCATAAGTCAAATGCAAAAACCAGTGATGTTCATCACTTACATTTCTTATTTTGTGTTAAGATGTCTCTCTTTTCATAACGAAACTTAGGGCCCAGTTCTCTGTCTCCCAAATCACTTATTTATTGTGAATCAAATTTAGCGGCAAGACATGAGTCAAGGTTTTGATACCCTTACGCTCAGTTGTCATGGTCTAAATGTGCAGGACAGTTGAGGGGCTGCTTGTGTTCTGGGTGTAGCTGTAGGTATCTATTTTAGGGTTATTGAATCATGAAATGAACACATTCTGCTAAAGAAATGAATCCTACCCTCTCTGTTTTCGTGAGTGTCTCCTTCTGGGTCTTGTTCATCACAAATTAAAAATTGCATGTTCCTACATGCATGTGCGTATGCAGTTGAGTGTATATAAATATATGTATGAAAAACATTCTGGAACATTTAGCTAGGTTTTTAAAAAGCTATTAGTATAGAAAACTACAAGTGATGCTAGTTTTATTTAATAAGAAATTAATTACTGGAAGTTTTGTTGAGGTCTGGGATAATACAGAGCATTTGAAAGTAGAGTGTATATATACTGGGACATCAATTCCCTCTAGCTATACATCCTGTTGAACTCTGGAGCTGAAGCTAATAACAACTTGTTGGTAATGAGGTATAAAGTTTTTTACAGCTTTTGATGGCTTTTTTGTTTTTAACAAATGCCTTTGTAAGGTTTCCTGTTTGACTTGCAAAGAAGGCCACCTTTCCTAGGGATTGATAATCATTTATTTTTCATTTAATAACGAGTCTTCTGCTTCACTAGTCTTTCCCATAGATGGGGAAAAAATTACTTTATCCAACTGTATGTTTAATTATGTTCCATTTTTGAGTCAGAATGGGTATGTTGCAGAGAAGCTGTCAATTTGAGACTGAATAAACTAAATAGATGCAGCTGAATGAATCCAGTACTGTGAACATGAACCACTAGTATAAATAAGAACGGAGACGCCTTAAAGCTTTACAGTATTCAAGAAGTGTCAGATCATGTTCATTTGAATGGGATGGAAACACTCTTTTTCCACCAGTGCAGACACAAGTATTACATTTCAGCCAAGATGGGCTATCCAAGTGTTTAACAGACCCTGATGTTTGCACTTTTATTGTTGAATTTCAGAATTTTTGGAATAGCCATTCAACTTACTTTGTAGAATCCCAAATCTTTCCTTTCATAAAGATGTAGATAGGTGAGATTAAAACAAAATATTTGTCCTTACACCTTTAAAATAATTTAATCTACTTTTCTGACTCTTAGAAAATCTTATATGCTGTTTCCAAAAAGTTCATGTTGTTGTAAGGACAATTAGCATCAACTATTAGGAACACTTGAGTATGGTGAAGATGTGGTTTGTTGTTGATGATGAAGTACTTCTGATGATATGGAACTATCAAGACTAGTAGAAATGTGAGAAATAGGTTCCCATTAGTTCTCTTTTGTTGTATCCAAGTTGACAAAGCAACATGAAATTCTTCCAGATCTCCATACTCTAAAGGAATTGTCTGAAGGACTGAGTCAGTGTTCAGGGAATCTGTTTTAGTAACATTGGCATGACTGAAAAAGTTTGGCAAGTCTTGCCTTGTGGTATGACTGCTAGAATGTCTGTATGTTGTCAAAACTTCTGAATGAGAAAATGCTTTTCTGTGTTGTGTGTTTGAAAAGAACACGTGCCATTAACAGTAAATGCTATGGAAAGTCATAATGCTTAGTTGCTGAAAAATGCATCACTATGAATAAAAATACTCTGCACTCTGCTTTAAGGAAAGTATTTATATTTTCTGCAGAAGGAGTAATTGGGGAGGAATATCATCTGAACTTGACAATGTCGGTACAAGTGATATGCGCTGTTTAAGTCCCATCTAAACTTTTCCTTGTTTGAAATTTTAAGTAAAGACTTCAATGAGTTCCTCTGCATAAGGATAAATTTAGCTCCAAGAGCAGTGCAAAGCAGACTTATTGATTGGTGTGGGAGTGATTGCTGTGATTCCCAAACTATGAAGATGCTGTCATTTCTACAAAGGATCCATCCAGGGGGAGGCAAAACATGGAACAAATTTTGAAACGGTAAATCATGGATCTGTGGATATGTCGAAAACCTCATATCGGGCCGTATTCTATTATGAATCACAACTTTGCTTTTTTATTGTAAATTATTGTTCTTTAATTACATCTTCAGCTATAATTTTGTGACTGTTCTATGTGAAGAGTTCAAAACTGGACTGATAAAATCAGTGTAAAAACTTCTTACTATTTAAATATTGCCTCATCTATTTTCATAGCTTGATCAGACCAGTTCATGCTTTAAAAATGCTTAAACTTATGTGCAGAAATAACAGTCCCTTACTTTTGGTCATGGAGGTGTTCTTCAGGTCACCCTTCAAGTGTGAGGTCATTTCCATTTCTACATGATGTGAAAATAGTAAAATCACCCTTAAAAGGCTGTGGTTCCCAAAGAAAGAGCAACTCTGCACCTGCAGAATACTTTTGCACTTGCTGTACTGAATTCTTGCATTCTATCTGCTGGTACTGAAATGGAGGAGATGCTGGGAAGTCTCTTCTCTCTACTGTCAGAGTCATCCAGACTCTGTAACCTACAGGTTTGGGAGAATGAGGTGCCAAAACGTTGAGTGGAAGTAGAGGCACCCGGTCCCTCCCCAGCCCTCTCTGGCAGTGAGCATGTGTGTTGCTGTCAACATCTAATGACAACCAGCACACAGGAGGCAAGCATGGTTGCTCTTGCTCCACAAGCACCTATTTATTATCTGTTCGAGTGAATTCCTGCCACTGCTGGAAAAGAGGTGTAGCTATCATCATTTTCGCTTCCTTTGCAAAAGGCAGGCTTTGATTTCACACTTCATGTCTCACTGAAGTCCAGATAAATCATCTGAAGTTGGCCAAAAACTTGAGAAGAATGTTATCTACAGCTCTGATCTGTGTCTTCCCCATTTTTATAGGGGTATCTGTATAAAAGCTGCATGCATTAGGGCAATGGCAGAATATACATGTGCTGGGTAAGCCTATGTCAGTCATTCCTAAACAATGTGCCAGAAATCCCCGTTGGCTGTAGTCAGAAGTAACTGCAAAGTTCTTTTTGACAAAACAATCAGGCTAGCCCCTGTGCATGCAAGTTGCTGTGACTCGTGGTACAGATCAGCACATGGAACTCGGTGCAAGTATGTGCTGTATGTGGCTGCTATGGTGAATAAAATACGTAAAAAGAATAGATAAATATGGACCATATTAGAAATTCATTACTGGCACTCTCTCAGGTCACAGTCAGCTCCAGCGTGCGGGGTCAGTCATGTTTCCTCACTCTGTGCGGGCCCTCCTGGACTGGGAGCACGAGCTCCTGGAGGGGCTGGACTTACGCAGTGGCCCCGACCTACCTTGTCAACTAGCAAAATTCAGCACAAAAACGGTAAACAAAGGGCTTTTGTGCATGTTTTATAGTTCAGTGAGGATTAGTGGCCTGACACGATTTTCAGACAGGACAAGCTTAGTGTTAACTTGCCTGAGGTTAATGAGGGAGGACGTGGGGCAGTCTGTAGAGGCTGAAGCAGAAAGGTCTCGCTCCAATTTCGGACGCGGGACGGAGAATCGTTAAAAGCAGGTTCTGCTTACCTGGGTCGGCGCGTGGGTCACGTGTTCCCTAATGTTTTGGTGGCTTTAGGATGTGGATTGTGCCGATCTCAGGCTCTTACTTGCAGTCCTTCCCGCAGCTTCAGAGGTCCCCTCCGCCGTGGTGGACATCCTAGCCTGTACGTGGGCTCTGGCTGAATCAGATTCCTGCTTTTCTTTCCTCTCTCACCTTTTAGCATTCTCCGACTGTAAAATCCATCCCTTTCCTGAAATGCAGAATGATGCACTTGTCCGATGAAGTTTTTCCAGGCAGGATTCAGATTCCAGGCAAGCCTTTCATTTCCTTCGTGTGTGGGGGGAGAGCGAAGGCAGGGAGGCGAAAGGAAAGCGCTCGCTTCCTTTAAATCCCCACCAGCGTCTTCCCAGCGCTGGAAGCAAAGTAGCTTGTCATGGTGATCTTCAGAGTTTAACTTTAGGGGGGGGAGGGAGAAAGTGGAAAGCAAACTGAATGCTGTAGTGGAGATTTCTCTCTTCCCCCACTGGGCCCCTTGCCGACTGTTTTTATTGATTTCAATCACTGGAGGCTAGCTGGCTCTCAGAAGAAACACTGTGTAATGTGTTCTTTCCTGGCTTTCATTAAAGAAACTCAATGCAGTGCGGTCACGCTGCCGAGCTCGCCTGGCAACCTGCCTACACCCTGTGGTACCTCTTTCATTGGAGGAGATTGAGCTCGTGGTTTGGGGTTGTTTTATTTATTTTTTTAAATTCTCCAGCAAGGATTTCAAAACAGTCTGTGCTCTGCTTCTACCTCCTCTCACAGCCCAAAGCCATTTTAAGCTTCAGAAGAAATTGTCAGCACCCCTAAAGGGGACGACTTTGGTGGCGATGAAAACACCGAGTACCGCGACAGTCTCGTGCTTCTTCTATTAAAATTCCTCTGTGTGTTTCTGGGGAGGGGTTAAAAGGGCTGTGTGTAAGCCACAGGGATGTGGATACAAATGATTTCCTAGGGGTTTCCTTTTTTTTTTTTTTTTAATTTCATCTTCTCCTGATTGGTTAACATGGTTTAATTAAGGGTAAGAGAGTAAGCAAAATCCTTCAACAAATATGTGAAAATTCCTGGCAGTGCTGTACTTGCAAATGAAGCAAAACTGCATTCCCCAAGCCTGCAGTCGCGGTGGTGTCTTAAATATTTCTCTTGTATTCAGCACTGGTGGAGAAAAATGAGAAATAAAATATGGTACTAATTTATGCCTTAGAACTTAATCTACTACAGTATGTATTTTATAGGGGAAAACAAACTATAAAGTGGAATTCAACAAGCTAGGTTCTGTAAATCGTATTGTTCTGTGTGCCTATAAATGCTTTCATTTCATTTAGTAAATTGTTCAATTTCTCTTTATTCAACAGTTCCTAACGATAATGCTTTATGTGCTCTTCAGAATTGGCTGTAAATCTATGAAACACATAAATATCACAGTTGTAAATTAAGCCAGGTTTCAAGCTAATAAAGGTACATCAATTCTAAATTACAACTGCAACTTTAGGGTGCTACCTGATCACTTGTGCTTGTGAGATGCTATAACTGTGTACACAAGGATGCCTTTTTTTAAAAAAAAAAAAAAAAAACAAAAAACAAAAAACAAAAAACAAAACCAATCCACATTTATACAACCACTGAAAGAATCCTTTCCTGGATCAGAAAGATAAAAAGCTTGTTCTTATTTAAATCTGGCTTCCTGCAGAACTTGTTTGAGGCTTTTCTGCCTGTGTTGCATCTACAGAAACCTTTTCAAATCAGCTTAAGGTAAGTTATTCCCAGTGGTTTTGTTGTGAGGAGTTGAGACTCTAAAAACACATAGCTGTTATGAAAAATCTTAATTTTTTCTTAGAGCAATGTATAATTTTTAAAAAGTCTTCCTCTGTAAGTGCTACAGACATGGTATAAGGAGGTATATTTCTACAAATGTTACTTTTCATTCAAAATTTGCTCTCTGCATGGTAATGAAATTTCATATGCCGTTTCTGGTCATACTTACTCTCTTCATAAGGTACTAAATGATAAAAAATAATTACTTAAATTCAATATGGCCTTGAACTATTTTATGCAAATTCTTTAGCTGGAGTTGTAGCACAGTTCTTTGACAAGCCTCAGACAGTAAATCATTTGTCAATCTTTCTTTTATGAACCTTGCATCTAAGGATTTGCCAGCCTTTCTTCTTTGTTGGTTTTGAATTGTATTTACAGACTCCACTTTTTGTTTTTAAGCTGGCAGATGGCCAGTTGTTTATCTGGATTCATATGTATTGTGTAAGACAGAAACAAAACGTTTTGCATGCTGATTTCATGCACGGGGCATTTTTGGGGCAAAAGGCTACTTGTAAGCAGAAGCCATTATGTGATGGGTTGTTAGCTCCTTGTCAGATCTTGGTCCGTGAACAAAGCCCTTTTTGACATTTCTCTATATTAAAAGTTATGAAATAATGTGAGCTTAATGAATAAACAAGGCAATACAATACTCCTACTATGAAATAAACAGTATCATCCAATTCCCCATCTTTCTTTTTGGAGTTCAAAAATTTGATGCCCTTTTTATACGTTAGTCACTGTTAGTTAGGTTATATTTTATTCTTCCAAATTTCTGATGTTGCTTGCTTTGCTGTTGTACAGACTTGTGTTGCTGTGCTGGTGGAAAAGGATGAAAGTCTATTGGCTTTTGAGGAGCTGGATTCACTGGTACTAATGAATAGTAAATTTGGTGTTGTGGCTGGTCTGTGGTTAGTGCTAAAGGTTTGGCAGGAAAGCTGAACCCCTGAACAGGCGGAAAGTTCAGACCTACACAGGCGAATCCCAAAGGCAAATTTGTAATAAATGAGTATTCGGCAATTCTTCAGAGTTTCTGACTCTGTCAACCTTAATCTGTCCTGGCAACAGACAACTAGGGATGCAAATGTAGGAGTCTGAAACAGTGACAAGTCAGAAGAAGGAACAGAAATCTTTAGATGTCTTCAATTATACCCAAGTATGAGGCAGTCAAGGACCTTTGGGTAACTATAAATCTGGAAACAAATTAAGAAATGCACTTACTGCTCTGCTGAAGCACAATACAATTACTGTGCCGTTAATACCATTTTGTTACTGGTTGCCCAGGTGTTATGGTTTAGAGTCCCCTGGCAGTGTAAGCTTTTATGCAGATGTAGTCTCCGAAAAACTACCCCTGTTTGGTTTTGCCATTCTTGATGCAGAAAAAAGGGTCAGATATCTTCAAGAAAGTCTGTCTTGGGTATATCTTTCTGCCAGTTTCTCTTGTGGTTATACTTATTTTTCTCTGTTCTGAATTGCTTAGCAGGACTGCTTTACACTATTAAATGCTTTGCTTTAGTTTGAGATGGCTCCCCTTTTATGATGGGTAAGCTCATTTCTAAAGATCACTTACAAAATGTTTTAAATTTGTGCAATATTTCCAGATTACAGAACAATGGAAAACTTTAACTGGTATCTAAAACCGCCACAGCTGAAGCATCCAGGTATTTTGAGTCAGATGTCTTAGACTATTTACAGTACATTACTATGTTTGTATACAATTCAGAAATTTAGAGACTGGCATTGATGAAAGCCACTGTATTTGCAGTCACAGCACTTTGCATGCAGATGAACATGGTATAGTATGAACTTCATGAATTTACTTGAGGATGTCTGAGCTCACATCTCCATACCCTTGCAAAGATGACACGGGTTTTTATGAGCATAAGTGTTAAAGATTTGGGGGTCTGTCTTTTACTCAAAATATGGCATCCAGTGGCAATATCCCTTTTAGCACCTTTTCAGGCCTTCTGGAAAGTTTCCAAGTAGAAGACTCCCACCTCCTTAATCACGAGAAAACACTGGCTCTCCTCTGAATGTCATTCATTCAAGTGTACTGACCTAGCCTGACCTTGTTTAGATTGAGATCTAATGAGCCCACAATCCAAGGTGGTGTGGTAGCTCTCAGCAGGCTTTGCAAAAAAGCAAGTGTTGTGTTTTCCTGTATGCATGTGTTTTAAATTTATCACATCAATAAACAAGTGTCTCACATGCTCAAATATGGACTTTACAATGTTGTAGTTCAGACTAAATTGTAGCACTACAAATTGTGATGTCACTTTGTAAATATAAAAGGACACAATGTGGAATATTTATGACCTTGAAACAATGAAGTCCTCTTGGTTTTTTTTTGTTTTTTTTTTTTTTTTTTTTTTTTAATTTAAATAGTGACATAATGCTAAAAATCTTAATCTGAATGGCTCAGAAAATTTGGACACATCTTTCAGAAAAATAGTCACAGTAATGGTTCAGGGAAAGCAAAATTTAAAAATAAGGCTGTTGATTTAAAGAAAGGAGAGATGCCTCAGTAGAGTATCATAACAGAGATCATCCAAGTTAAAATAAATACAGCTAGGCTTTAAATTCCAGTGAAAGGTTTGTTTTTGTGTCCCAGGTTTTGGAGAAGGTTGGTTTTGGTTGTGTTGTTGTTTGGGGTTTTTTTGGTTTGGTTTTTGTTTTAAATTGCAGTAAAACTACCTTCAGCTTCACTGGAGAATATACCACTAAATGTAAGTATTTTATGAAGCACATAAAACTTGAGGCTTTCAAATTAAAAACCCGTCAAGGACGGACTGTGGTATGTACTACTAGATTAATCAAGTTGACATGAATAGATAGAAGTATAGTTGCAACTAGTTGGTTGAGCTGTAAGTCTGTGAGCGCTTGATCACAGTCTGTGTGCTGGGAGTCCCAGACAGAAGCCTGATGAATCCGATTTTCCCTGGATGATGCTGTGGGCTAGCAGAAGGTACCTCCAGCTGTAAATCCTGACTCTTTCATGCCTGGGACAGCACCAGCCCCGCAGGGAGAACAATGCTTTTGTTTCAGACAGCCCACACTGCATCAACTGCAATGCTGGAAACAAACGTTGTTAGGGCTCGGTATTTACGTTGGGAGGGGGCAACTTGTTTTGTTTTTAATGGAGCGGTTGGGGAGAGGGATAAAAAGCTTTTTGATAATGCGAGGAATGTGGGGGGGAAGGGAAGGTACAGAGATGTGCATTTACTGTAAGTATGAAGAAGCAGAGGCCTCTTTATCGGACCGGCTCTAATGATGTGCCACAGTCACTTTATTTGAAAGCTTCATGGCTCACAGAAAAGTAAACAAATTCATTACATTATTTTTAAAAGAAGATTAACTGTAGTGTGTCGTCTGTTGGACAGCTGCTGTAGTAATCTTTTACAAACACTTTATAAATGACCACCCTCAGTGTTTTCCTGGGCTTTGTGTGGCTAGATTGTTACTTTAGCAAGTACCATGGTGGCTTTTCAAATGAAAACGTTGTTTCCTGTATAGCAATTACGTATCTACCTTCACCTAAATATTATTTTATTCTCAGCATGAGTTATAAAATGTCTTCTATACAAATGCAACATATGTTGCTTTTTTGCCTGTGTTTGCAGGAGCGCTGGATTTTCCATAAAACTAGTTGAAAAGTATTTTAAACAAAAAAAAAAAAAATTCTCTTTACTGTCCCACTCCCATTTATTCTAATTTCTGCTTTCTTGTCCTTTCTCGATCTTTGAAAACAGAAAGTTGAAAAGATGAGTCAGACTAAACTTAGATGATACATGAATTGACACTGAACAAATGTTTAATCCTCAGCAGGTGTCTTTGGCAAATAAGATGGTGTTCAGGTATTGTCTTGTTTAACCATCCTTTGCTTGAATGTCAGCAGGAATGATGTTATTTAACATCACGTCTGGATTTTTGTTTGAAAGCACTCGACTAACGCAGATCAATATAACACTAAGGATTGTCAGTTTATAAAGTGGTTTTAACTAATTTTTCCATAAAGCAGTTGATCTTCTTGTGCATTAAGGTTTCAGTTAGGAGTTCCTTAAACAGATGAGAAGGGGGCAGAGAGATGAGGAAGAACATTTCTTTCACACTCAGTTTGGCCTCCATGGGTTTCTGATGCTCTAGCAGATGACCTCACCTGGCAGATACAATGCTATGTTAAAGCTGCTGGCTCTGAACCAGTTTCACTCTGTGAATGTAATTCTTGTTCTTGGAAATGTTAGTGGTGGTTACACTCCTTTATCTTCCCCGGCCCTGGGATGCGAGATGCTAATACAGCTGCCATAGGTGTGGGTGGCTCCTCTGGACTGCCTTATTTGTCTCTGTATACTTCCCCTTCATCAGCTTATAGCTGAAGTGTCCAAGGGACATGCAAATTTGGCAGAAACATCAGAAAGTGTACTTTATTTTGAGCAGAAGAATTATAGATTTAAATAACTCAACAAACACTTGCATGCCATCTCCCATTTTTCTGTCCTTGCCATATAGCAGTCTGCTTCAAAGTCCACTTCTGTACAGATAAGGTAGACATTTTCCATCTGTGCCATATCCACTGCTGTCGGTGGGTGGTTTATCCATACCCAGAGACCCCATCTTCTTATAAATATAGCCTGGCCTTGCAGGAATCTGTTCCTTGCTCAGGTTTTCTTAACAAACCCAATACAACTGTTTCTGAGGAAGTGGATTAACTGAGTCATTTGCAAATCATTACTGCTGGGGCAACATCTCTATCACATTTGATGTTACTGCAAACACTGTTTCCACAGTGTTGCCCACAGCCCCATCTCTTCTTGTTAAATGCCATGAGTGTGTTAAATGGACTTGACAGAAGGTGCTAAGTATGGTTAGATAAAAAAAATGCAAGTCTGACAACCTATTCCAATATGAGCCTGTAATTTAGAAGTGTATAGATGTTTGCAATTTTGAGTTGGCTACAAATGATAGCAGGGAAGTAGTACAGCACAGCAAACAGGAGCTAAAAACCCTGAGTTCGTCACAACACCTAATACTTCTAATATTTTTGCTACTAGATTTCTGTTCTTACCTTGGAAGAGAAGGTCATATTTAAATGGTCCTTTCTGCATACCTTTAGCCTGCGTTTTATTGCAGTGCCTGACCCATGGAAGTGGCTAAGAAGCAGCAGTTCCTTAAACCACAATGAAGGTATCAACATTTTATTTGGGATTGTGTAAGATCTGTAACTATCATACAAGCTAAGAATTAGCACCACCCCTTCAATCTTGGACTTGGAAATATACAAAAGCAAGACCAATACAGTGTAAGAGTCTTGTTTGCAGAACTTCATACTTTTTTCCATTGCTCCGTTGTTACTGGGATGTTGCACAGAAGAGGTGGCTTCGTAGTGTCCAAATCAGTCCTGTTTCTGGAGGTACATAGGGGTTTGGATACCCAGAAGCTGCTTTGTCTACACTTTTGTGAAGGTCTGTGTACAATGATCATGAGAGTAGTTAGGGTTCTGTAAAGAGTAAATCTCTCTGTCTCTCAGGGAAGTCTTGGGGAGGTCATTGAACAAACAGCCATCTAATACTAGACCAGCTGCAATTTTTTTATGCTTCCAGTTGATACTTAACAATTCAGTGAGACTGTTGCCAGGGAAGATATGAATGAACCTCTCTCAGACATCTAGGAGTCCCTGGAGTCAGTCTCATCTTGCTGTGGAACCACGTTTTATTTCTACACTGTGATCTTGCACTGGATTTTCCCTGAGAAGTTCAGCACATCTATTTAGTGCTCTTCATCTGTATGTGAAATACATATTTTCATTTGGGGTACACTTATGCATATATTAATAGTAATAATGTTTTAGATGTGAATAATTAACTGTTCTGTCTGCAAACCTAAAGAAACTTCAACCTCTGTGGGATATATGTGTGTATGTTTATTGAAGTTCATGAATGTTTACCCAAGATTGCTGAAAGACCTCCAGGAGGTCTTGGATGAAGATGGTAGTTGTCACATCTCCTTTGGCATAATGGAGATGAAGACCCTGTGTGGCAGGCAGGTTTTCTTAATCCAGAGAAGTGTGAGGTTACACAACAGCCCCAGAAAGTAATGATCTTAAGGAAACCTTACTTCTTGCACTTAAATGTGTATATGCTAAAAAAAAAAATCCATACCCTCCCTCCACTATGAAACAGCCTCTGCTGTTCACATTCCCCCCCACCTCAGGACGGGATGGGAGAACAAACAGTACAACAAATGTTAGATATTATGTTTAAAACGTAGCTAGAAGGTGCTCAGATTACAGTACTGCTGAGAACAGAATAATCATCTGTAGAGAGCAGTTCTACAGACTTCTGCAAGTGCAGTATTGCATAAATTCTGTGAATTGAGCAGAGTAGAGAGGTGATAGTATAGTGAACAGTAAAATTATGAAGCTTGAAGCTTCTGGTTTTAAATACTACCTGTGCCCTTCAATTGCCCTTATGCATATTTTGTTCACTTTCCTATAGAAATATAAACACTTTATTTAAATGGGTTTTTTCAGACAACAAAAGAAAAGGAAGAACTTACAGCAGAGGAAAGGAGGAAACTGGAAAGAAAATTAAAAAAAGAGAGTAAGAAGAAGGAAAAACAGCTGATGAGAGAAGCTGGAATCTCTACTAAAAAGGTGGAGCCCAAAAAGCAGTCGGGATCTGAGCTGGCTCTGGCCTATTTAACCAGGTAAGAATAGTAAAACCACTGCAGGTGCTACTTACAGAAGTAAGCTATAAAGCGTGCCAGAAATCCAGAACAAGCTGAACCAAGTAATAACACATTAAAGGAAATTGCTGCAGTTAAGTACTAAGTTAATGTTTCATCTCAGCTGACACCCCAGCATACAGTTGATCACCCCATTGTATTTATATCACAGGAACAACTGAGAGATGTTATGTATGGTGCAAACATTTTATAGAAAGACAGATTCTGTCCTGAAGATCTTCTAGTTGATATATAAATATCACTGGGTTAGCTGCACTTATAAAGATGAAAGGCACGTTGCAGAAAAGATTGCATTGAGGAAATTAGTTTTGCTTCTTGAGTGGACTGTTCTAAGCAAAGGATTTCCAGTTGTTCTCTTTATGTAAGCAAATTGCATGAAGTGGTTAAGCATTATGGAGTCTGAATTTAACCGCCTGCATGATGTTTGGATATTTGTAAATTAAGATGGGATTATGTCACTATTTTAAGGTTAATAGTGTACAATGCCTTATTTTTGCATAGCAAAGTATACAGCAAGTATAGTGGCTAATTTCAGATCAGAAGCAATTACTTCATCTAGTTAGCGCACTTATTTAGAATACTTAAAATTCCAACGTAAAGCAAAGTCTATGGTTAAACTAAAGAACTACAGCAAAGCATTCATAGTACCCTACAGACAGTAAGAGGTCATGTATAAACAGGACGATAGTGTTTATTTTTTTTCCAAACTGCAAAATACACCCTGTCTGTAAGACCTCCAGAAGACTGGCGTGTTACAGATAGTGGGTTCCCCTGTGGAATAATTCCAGGGTTGCATCTCTGGCCATGCTCAAAACTGAAACAACCAGGCTGTCTGAATTGTTACTTACCACTCTCAGTGGGGAGGGAGGAAATTAATTGCATTCCAGGCAGAGGGACATGTGCATTTTTGTTACATAACCCTCAGCACGCAGCGATAGCAAAATGACAATAATATTTTTGATCTGGAAAACAGCTGGAGTAGTTCACCACTGTTTTGAACTGCAAATGGATTGACAGTTAGCTTTGAACCATCTGCTCAGACTATACTCTCACATGTGTGCTAGTAGGTGGTGGATCTCTAGATAATGGATTTCAGGTTTGGAAGGCAAGGGAACAAGCTGTGGGTTTTTGCTTGATACTCCACTGTTGTCTGTATGGATTTTGGCCTTATTAAGTGAGAGAATATGAAACTATATTTGAACTAATATTTGAACCAGTTTGACTCTAGGGTTTCACATAACCTGTACCAATTTAACCTGCTATGTCATTTGATCTTGTAATATGCAGAGTCCAAGGGCTGTATGTACAGCAATAGGTTGTGAGGGATTATTTCAGCAACAGACAATTTGAATTTTGTAGACTTAAGGATGGTCATAAAATGGTGAACTGCCAAGAAAACATAACCATAGGCATCGTTCCAGCCCCCAGTGTGCCAGGACCATCTTGCACCATCGTAAATTACAGAAAAACAGCTTAATTCTTTTACACCTCAGATATTTTTTCAACCCAGCAAGATTGGAAAAAGAAACAACTGGATTTAAAGTAATTAGAGTAGTAGTATATTAGCTGGGGAAGGGAAAATAAAATCCAAGCTCTGGAAGTCCATTGAAAAACTTCCAGCAACTTCAGTGGGTCAAGGATTTCAGTCTATGTGTTTTTGTAGGGCTACAGGTGTGAACAATATGGGGGAGGATAAGTTAGTCTTATAGATGGAAGAGATTAATATATTTGGAAGTAAATAAAAGGGTGCTGTGGATTTATGTTTTGCCCCACCTATAATAAAAAGCCTTACATGACATAAGGGTTGCTAAGTGAAGCAGCATATAAATTCCCTGGTGACATGTGGGTTCCCTGTAGGACAGGTGGAACTTGAAGTACCATATGATAACTAAAACTCTAGTTTTTATTTATTAAGAGACTATTTGCAGTATGAGAGCACAACTGTATGATACTTCAGCCTGTGACAGGAAAATACTGATTTTGTTTCAGTGAAATTTTGTTTGATAACTTAAAAAGAAAAATGTTAGTATTCAGTGAAAGATTTTTTTGTTACACATCTAAACTTTTGACATGCAAAGGAAAATTAAACTCATTTTGTAGGTCATACATATTTTAAGAGATAGTAGTTCCCTCAGAGTGCAGAATCATCTTTTCTGGTATGTGGAATTCTTCATCAGGAGAGTACATTTCTGTTTCAAGCAATAATGTCAGGGAGAAGTAGCAGAATTTTACTTGGAGGAAATAAAGCATAGTTAATAACAGTTATTGTTTTGTGCTTAGGAAGCCCTGCTTCTGCAGTAGCTTTGTATGTTCTATTGAAAAAATAAAATGGAAGTAGGAGACAGCCCACAGGCAGCGCTCCTCTCTTTGCTGACGCACAAGTTGACTTTCACAAAGATGTGCCTCATCCTTTTAGTCTCTCACCCTTTTAGTCAAGGTGAGATAATGAAGAGAGCATTAATGAGAGGGAGTAAGGCATGGAGTGCGGCGGGGGCAGGGCTGCTAATTGCATACTGCCCTTACTGATGGCTTTAAGACCAACACTGCAGCAACAGACCTAGATTCAGAGGGATGCTTCACACAGAGCAATGCTAGGCAGAGGCACATGGCTGTATTTGGTAGCGCTGTTGATGTGTGTCCCTACTGCTGGGGGCCTTTGTAAACCTCTGGACTGCTGGGCACAGTACGCTGCTACAAGCTGACTAGTTCTTCCAGTTTTCCAGGTTTTTTATTTGAGTTTAAAAATAAATAGTCCTTGATGCTTTGCCAGGCTCCAGAGAGGTCAAATTATCATTTTATTGGAGGATCATCCTAGCAACTGAGAGAGGCTTTTTTTCCCCTATGCAAGGGATGGCCACATGCAAGAGCAGCTGATGCCAACTAGCAAACTGCAGCTCCCCACCTAGACCTGAGGGTGCTGAAGGGTTTCCCCTGTGAGCTGGGTGATGGTTGATAGCCCAGGCTTTTCAGCTGCGTTCTCATTTGAATGAGACCAGGACAAGCATGCACCAGGTCTTGCATCACTGAGGCAGGAGAAGCTGCCAAATGGCTACTGTTTTTTTCCTCTCTCACTTTCTGTTGGCCTGCAGGAAAAGGAAAGGGGGAGAAAAACATGTCTTTGCTTCACCAGTTTTTATCTCATCTTTTCCCTCGATGAGATAAGCTCAGGTGCTTTCCCAATGCAGTTCTGTCTAATGCAACAATCACAGCGTGCCTGAGGAAACAGAAGAAAGTCATCTACTGTCAGATTCTCCAGCTTGTTTGGGGAGCAGAGAGGAAGATCTGAAGATATATAGAGGATTACAAATAGGGAGCTGAAGCAGAAAGTATATAAAACTATGAGAAGGAAAAAAGAAAATGTGGAATAATGAAAAAAAACCTCAGAGCGGTATTGAACAGAAGAGAAAAAAACCTGTAAAATTACTGCGGATAAATAGGGAAAAGCAGGTGTAAGGAAGTATTAATGGTTGAATAGACTTCTGTATTGGGTTTGCATGGCCAGGTTTTGATAGCAGGGAGGCTCCAGGGGTGGCTCCTGTGAGAAGCTGTCAGAAGCTTCCCCTGTGTCCAACAGAGCCAACACCAGCAGCTGCAGGATGGACCCACCGCTGGCCAAGGCCGAGCCCATCAGCGATGGTGGCAGCACCTCTGGGATAATGTATTTAAAAAGGGGGAAAAAAACCTGTGCAAATGCAGCCAGAGAGAGGAGTGAGAATGTGTGAGAGGAACCACTCCGCAGCCACCCAGGTCAGTGAGGAAGGAGGGCAGGAGGTGCTCCAGGCGCCGGAGCAGAGATCCCCCTGCAGCCCGTGGGGCAGAGCAGGGGGAGGCAGGCTGTGCCCTGCAGCCCGGGGGGGTTAACGGTGGGGCAGCTTCCACCTGCAGCCCGGGGAGGACCCCAGGCCGGAGCAGGGGGATGTGCCCCAAGGAGGCTGTGACCCCGTGGACAGCCCACGCTGGAGCAGGCTCCTGGCAGGACCTGTGGCCCCGTGGAGAGAGGAGCCCACGCTGGAGCAGGTTTGCTGGCAGGAGCTGTGACCCGTGGGGGACCCACGCTGGAGCAGTCTGTTCCTGAGGGGCTGCGGCCCCTGGGAGGGACCCACGCTGGAGCAGTTCGTGAAGAGCTGCAGTTCGTGGGAAGGACTCACGTTGGGTAAGTTCGTAGAGGACTGTCTCCCTCTGGGAGGGACCCACGCTGGAGCAGGGGAAGAGTGCGAGGAGTCCTGCCCCTGAGGAGGAGGGAGCAGCAGAGACAACGGGGGATGAACTGCCCACAAGCCCCATTCCCTGTCCCCCTGCGCTGCTGTGGGGAGGAGGGAGAGAAATCTGGAGCAAAGTCAAACGTGGGAAGAAGGGAGGGGTGGGGGGAAGATGTTTTAAGATTTGGTTTTCTTTCTCCTTATCTTGCTCTGATTTGATTGATAATAAATGAAACTAATTTCCCCAAGTGGAGTCTGTTTTGCCCATGATGGCAGTTGGTGAGTGATCTCCCTGTCCTTATCTCAACCCAAGAACCTGTCGATATATTTTCTCTCCTCTCTCCAGCTGAGGAGGGGAGTGATGGAGTGGCTTTGGTGGGCACCTGGCATCCAGCCAGGGTCAACCCAGCACAACTCCACAAATCTCTTCCTTTTAATGATGATATGCTTTTTTTCTTTATAATGGTAAGTTATGATTCAGGTCTGAAGCCAAGATTAGAACGTCTCATTACTTTGATTCTAGGAAAATATAAAATAAAAACTGATCCTTTTCTGAGCATTAAGCACCGTCAAGTGAAAAGATGTTGCAATTCATGAGAATGGTAATTAGACTTAATTATAACCTAACTGACCTTCTGTGGTGTTAAAATGTTGGCAGAACATGTTTGTCTTGGCAAGCCACTCTCTCCTAGAAATGCTTCTGTTCTTGTGTTTGGCTTAGAAAGTTCATTGCTCTATGGATCTGCACATGTGGTTTTCTCCATCACCTATCAAAAGAATAGACAGAGATCTGAAAAGATGTCACTAAAAGTATGTGGAATTACAAGATTGATGTCATCTGAAGTAGAAGGAATAGATAATACTGTTGTTCAGATATTGCTGTGAATTACCTAAGCTTTGAGATATTATTTATCATCTGTTAAAATTTAAAAAATAAGCTGCTGGAGTACATTTCTTTTCCTTCTGTAATGATTTATGTTATACTTGTAATATATGTCACCAGAATGTTTCCCAAGGCATTGTCTTTTCAGTTTTCTTTATAGGTCTTACTTTCCTCATCCCTAATTTAAATTTAGGTGAGATTCAGAGAGTATTAGAACTTTCTTTAAACAAAAAAAAGATGCTTATAAGAATAATACAAAGCACATTACAGAAACACAGAAGTGAGAGACAGTCAGAATTTCCCATCGAGTGGGGAAACAGTCTGACTCTGCAGAACACAAGGTGGTTTTTGCTGAGCGCAGTGGCGGTACTGCTGAAAGCAGTGTACAACCCAGGGCGGTTGTTTATCTGCTGGGTTTGCAGAATGGAAACAGATCTCAGTCCTCTGTCAATCTTTGTTACAAACAGTGCCAAGCATGGGAGATTTTAAAGCTGAAACACTGTTCTTCCTTTGTAAGCAGTTATTTTGATATTTTGATATTTTTAAATATATGTATTGTAAAGATATATAAATAAAAATAATGTGGATAAAGTATAAGAAGTTTTTACTCCTACTGGAGCAGAGGCCATCTGGAGAAGGGTATTAATAGATAGCTTAGTGTTAGCATCTAAGAAGTTTCTGATTTTTGAAGGAACTTCAAAAGAGGCTTGTGCTTGGCTGTAAAGAGGGCAGCAACATTTGAGATTTGTGGCCAAACAGCTGAGATGATGGTGGCCCTTCAGGAAATCACAAAACCATTCATCCTGCCACATTTGGGATCAGGTGATTCTATTGGGAGAGCTTCTGCACAAATACAACCACACTCATTAATATTGAAAAACAGTTTCTAAATTTAAAGTACATTGAGTGGGCTTATGTCAGATGTAGTTTGCTTTGTTGATCCATAATGTTTTGAAGCTGTTTTTCCTCTCACAGTTTAAGTATTTTTTAGCCATAGTCAGTGACGACTGTTGATGTTTGAACTTACTTAAATCATTCTCATTGCTGCTGGCCTTAATCTTTAATTTCAAACTTGGCACTGATGTTGATGTTTTACCATCAATGGCTTAAGCTTTTAGATATTAAATGTAACTGATGCACTAGAAATCTAAACATACACAGATTTTTTTTTTCCCCTTCCAGAGGCAGACTCCTTGTGTTTGTTAGCAACTAACATTAGTATTTAGTGTCATTCCTCCTTCCCCCATGCTCTGGGATGGTGAATGAGTTTCCTTCCTGATAAGGAGGTGCAGCATATATAAAAGCTCATCAGTTATCTTGACTTTCATAACATACTGGAGAACTGCTCGAGTGATGAATCTCAATTAGCTAGTAACAAAAATAGTATGTGAATGTAAGAGAAACCACTGTAATTAGACACAGCAGTGTTGTTTCATTCCCTTCAACAACTGGGGCTTTAAGGTGTCTTGAAAGAGCAGCTCTTCCTCAAAGATTAGGGGAATAGTGATGGAGGCTAGTTTTGCTTTAATAATCATAGGGCTATTTTTTAAAGGTTCTGGTGCAAGCATTAACTATGGATGTAATTAATCTATTCATACATGCTCTTAGTCATTTTGTCACATTCATTAGTTCCATAAGAAGCCTCATGAATTCAGAGATTCAGATACAGGATAAATTTGCATTTGGCATTGTTCTGCAGCTGTTTTATATGAACTTGGGCAGGTACTTGCTACTATCTGATTTCAAAGGCTTGCATTTCTCCTAATACTCTAGAGATTAGTGAATTTGTTTTAGCACTTTTCCAACTTTCTGTATTGCTTAACTTTTAATTTCTACCAGAGCTTTATCTGCCTCTAAGTGGGATTCCTTTTCTTGATCTAAATCAGTCTCTGTAAAAGTGAATGTTTTCAAATTGATGTTAATAGTTGGACAGATGTTCCTCATTTGCCACTGTCTCTGTGGCAAAGTAGTCTCATCTTATTAAGAGTGAGTTACCTTGTCATTATCCTGTGCTCCCTTGTGTAACTTCAGTACCCCATGGCATCTGACGAAGCCACCTCAGTTTGTCTGCAGTTCCCTAGCAGCCCCGGCATTACTCAGAAACTCTACAAAGCTCTCTGTTGCAATGCCCACACCTTTCCTATTTTTAGGGTGCCGGTATGCCGGCAGTTATTCTTGTGGGGGTAGGTGGAGAGGGCATATTCACTCTACAGATTTGATGCTGCTTAGGACTATTCTGTAACTGTACTCAAGCATATTAACTTCTGCAGAAGGCAAAGCTTGCTTTTAGGGTATATGAGGCAGAAAAAATGTTCTGCTATGTTGGACCCATTATTGAGCAAGGTTTTCTAATTCATTGTATTGCCCCACATTTTGTAAGTAACTTCTCCCTGTCCTGGTGTTTACATCCTTCACATGACTGTATTGGTTTTCTCAATCTTACTGTCCCTTCAGTGAAGCAGTGCATACATAATTCTGCATGTGTTGCTAGTCCTTCCAGACACTGATGTGGTCTATTGCTCTTCTGTGAACTCCTGTGTCTGTGAGAGTCTGCGATTCCTTCCTGCTCCCTGTCATTCTGGCTTGGTTTATGGGCAGCAACATTGGATTCATCTTTGAGCCATAGCACATTGAGATTTCGTATTTTAATTTGCTGCACACTAAAAACCTTTTCTGTTTCCCGCCTTGTCCCCAACCTATTATTCAGTTTTGTGTTGATGACAGTGTTGGCATGAACATGCCAACTATAGCTATAATAAATTTTTCACTGACTGTAAAAGGAACAGTGATTCTCATCTGATTTCAGCCTGGCTGCAGTAAGTCAGATACCCTCCCATTGCAGAGTTGGCTTTATGATACACTTTTCCAGATGTTACTGTTCTCATTATCATCTGATTATTCAAACCATGCATTTAGGATTCTGTGAATGTCACGTTACACTGTCAATAATATCACCATACAGCTTTTGCCTGTTTAATCAAGACGTCTGACAGCAGCCCAACTTGATGATTTTCAGTCCCTATGATACACTTATTGACTTCTGGATTCACTTTTCGTTATCTTGATGGCAAGTGATATGCAGAACTGTGTTGGAGCCATGCCAGCGTTTTTCTAACCCCAGCATGACATCCAGAGGATGTCATATTGTGAAGGAATTGCTTTTAAACCATTATTAACTTCTTGGTGGGTTAGCTGCTTTTTATGGTTCTAATACAACAATTTCTCTGCTTTGCAAGAAGCACATTAACCTCTTACTCTTAATTTAGTGAGTTCAGTCAGATTACTGTTCCTTTTGTATATCTTGTCTCTTTTTCCACCTATAGCTATTACAGCTATCCAGACTGAGTGATCCAGGCTTTGCCTGATGAAGGCTTACCAAAAAAAAGGAAGTTAACAATTTTGGTCTGCAACTTTTCCATATGAGTCCAACAGCTCAATGCAGATGGTTAAATTGATGCTTGTGCCCGCGCTAAACAGAATAATGTGCCTGCCTGAAAGTGCTGTGCAGAAATACTAACTTGGTCTGGAAGCTGAATAACTGGGTTAACACCCAGATGAGCCTGAATGAAGAAGTTGTGGCTCTCTGCAAATGAGCTCAGGCACTGTACGGAGCTAATTTATAAGTTATACAACTTCCTTTGCCACCAAGACTTCGTCAGCTGTTAGTGAAGATAAACTTGTCAGTTAAAGCTAATGCTGACAAATAATAGTATTATTTACTACATAGTTTTAAAACCAGCAACCAAAAGTAAGAACAAAAAACAACTTTAAGTAGCTCAGAGCCAATCTTAGCTATTTTTACCAAGAATTTCTGGGATGGAAATGAACTGTAGGAATATATTCTGGGTATCTGTAATACTATCCTGGAAATGCTCCAGATGTACAGAATTACATTTTTATATAATTTCAGTCATTTCTAGTAAGTCCTCTTCATACTGGCATATCAAGTTGTGAAGATCCTAGGTACTTACAAATATTTGTTGATGTATTTTGCCATTTCTGGCTTGCTGGCTAAGCAGCTCTGGTTTCTAGAGACAAAACAGATGATTGCTTTGTAGATTCTGAAATGTCAGGTTCTAAGACTATTAAGCTTAGTTATATGTGGAAGTTCTCAGAAGTTGCAGATATTTTTGTGGTATTTTTAACTCATTCAGAAATAGGAAATTTTAGAAACATCAATGATTGAATGATTTTCCAGCCAAATTAGTAAATGCTTCTGATGCAACTCATTCGACTGGGCTTTGGAAGAGCAACCGGACCAACACTACTTTCCCTGAACCAAACCTCTTATGGTTTAGCTATTAATATTATTCTGGATAATCTCCTTTCTATAGGGAATGGTTTAGGAGTAGCTTTCTTACCCCTTTGCTTAGCACTAATGTATGGCTTAAGAGGAGAAAGTAAGGGAAGCTCATGTCTGTGCTAAATTTTTCTCAGAGTCAGTAGCTGTTCTATCTTTCTAAATCTGCTCATTGTCCTATTTAGTTTATGGCAGAGGAAAGAGATTTCTTCTTGTAATTTCCATAACCATAAATGGTCACTAAACTTAACAAAAATGGAGAAATAGATTAGGAAACTCTAATCCTGCTTTATGGCTCCAAATCAAATAATTCATCTTTCTAAATCTTTGAATTAATTTTATGGAAGGTCACAAGTACACATCTCAAAGCATATTTCAGTAAAAGCTGCAGTGATTTACTTTGAAACCTTCTGTCTCTTTGCGCTTCTACCATTTTTTCAGTGTGAAACAAAGCTGTCAAAATATTTACTTGGGCATTTCGTTCAACCATTCTCATAGGAAAATACTGTATTTAATAGCATCATTAACATGAATTCACAAATCCTTTCATCTGACATCTATCATTTTACAGGATCAACTGAAAAATATGTTATTGACTAACCAGCCTTGTCTTTAAAGGAATTTTTATTTTTGTTTTTTAAAAAATATTTTCTCTGTCTTCTCCCCACCATAGTAATGGTAATTTGCTTTTCCATAATAGCTTTCCTGATAGCATATCATGACTGTATTTTGACAAAATAAATTAAAAATATTTTGACACTGATTTATTCACTCTTGTTATGACAGCTTTTGAGAAATCGTTATGTTACCCCATTTTTCAGATGGATAAGTTAAACAGTGATGAAGTTTGTGACTCACCAAAGTCCTTGTACTATCCAAAGGTCTCCTTTCAAGCAAGTGACACGAGGGAAACTAGACATAACTTTCTTCTCATCTGAACACAGGCTCTGTTTTCTTTGGCCCTATACCAGCATCTGCTCCCAACAGACCTGTAGGATTTTCCTCAATTCCTTATTTTGAAAGAGGAGCTTGCATGGCTGATTTTTTTATGTAGCGGCAGCTCCTAGACATTCCTAAAGGCCGCTAGCAACTATACTAATTTCTGGGTGGGTATGCAATGTATGGATTAATATTCCAATCCCTTCTAGCTCCTTTGGGAGAGGTTTCTGTCTTCCATGGTTGGGGTCTCCTTGCAGTTGTGGTCCTTTGTAGTATCGCTGCAAATGACTAGAGCAGCTTTTGATAAAACTAGGAACAAAAATTCCTGAGTTAGCCAGCCGGAGGCTACAGACAGCACTTTTGCTCTCAGTCACATATATAAGATTTTTCTCCTGCGTATGATCTTGTATCGGATGAGATTGGTAGCTCTTAAAATGACTCGTTCTCATGCGCCTGAGGAGGCTTCCCATGCATTCTCAGTGAATTGATTTTTTTCAAAGTTTAGTTTGCTTTTATTTATTTATCATTTTTTCACTAAGGTTTTTAAGATTCCTCATAATTTTTCACATATATGTTGTCATAGCTATAAATTGTATTAACAGTAATTAACCATTGTGCTGTAAAGTGCTTCCTTAGGTGGGGAAAACTAGATTACATGTGTTAAATCCATCAATTTGGGGATAAAAATAGTCAAGGTTTCTTTGCCTGATTCTCTTTCCTGTAAAATAAGGTCTTTATTTCTAAACCTAGTTAAGAAAATTTAATGCATCCTTTCTTAATGACCCTCATTTCCAGTAAAATAAAATTTAGTATAAATGAATTTTTTTAACAGTTTATTAAATGTAGCCATTAGGTATTTCTTGTTGAGATACAGCTTTCATTTGTCCATAGTATTATACAAAAGAGATTGCATCTAATTGAATAATTAAGCAGATTTAATATATTATTTCATCTGAAATGACTTTTAAAAACCTTGTGAGATATATTAGGGGGATTCAGAAGCAGAAGTCCTTAATAATAGGCCAGTCTGCTTCAGGACCATATCCTGGCAGTAACTAGACACCTTCGTTGCTTACTGAAGTTGTGAGTGCTCAAGACTTCACACAATCACTTTGACCTTCTCCGTTTATCTTGAAGAAAACTTGTGCACTATTCAGGTCAAATAAAACCAGAATAACTAAAATTACCCATTTCACATAGAAGTATTACGACAAACTATCTCTTGATATTTTTAAACTAAAAGCAGATTGCAGGGGTTATTTACTTTATTTTAATAAGATTTTGTTTGCAGTGAGGCTTCATTGAAGACATATGAGGCATGGCTTTTTCCTCCCAGGCTCTGAAGTCTGCTCTCCCCTGGCTCTCCAAACTCCTTTCCTAGCACCTGGCTCCCAGCCCAGGCATCCCATCCTTAACCCGCTTTCTGGATTTGAGAAAAGGCATTTTGTACTCACCCATCTTCTTTCATTCAGACTACGTTCTTGACATGGCAGAAATGCAAAAGGAAGGTTTTATGTTTTCTCTGTGTCATAAAATTTAGATCTAGGAGAATTAACACTGCTGCTCACTTAAACACATTCAAACCATTCATCCAATGCCCAAATACTCAAAATAGTGGCAAGTAGTTTTGTAGCTCTAGGGAATCATTAATCTAGTCAGCCAAAGCCAAAATTAAAATTTAAAATGTAGTTGGCAATGATTATTAATCAATTAGCTCCATGGAGCCGTCAAGGTTTCCTAGCCAAAGTTAGAATAACAAGCAATATTTTTGAAATAATAAAACTGGATCCTTAATAAAACTTGTCTCCTGCTTCACACATTGATTAACAAGATGATGCCCCAAAAAGTATCAGTAATTACTTTTATAAGAATAAAATCGAATTGGAATGAGAGCCATCTGCAGAAAACAGTAATTGGCAGATCAGTTTCTTAAAGCATAGATTACTTAAAATCTTAGTAGTGCAATGCACATCACAGGATATTGGAGGAGGAGAATTTGATCCTGTCCTGAATACTGTAGTGTAGTTGTGGATTTGATTATGCAGTGAGAGATACCTGAACATACCAGCTAAATCGAGAAAATGCTAGTGGGCTGTCAACAGCTGTACACTTTTAGGTTGATCTTGATATTTTCATTGGCTTGTCCCTTTTTACAACTCTTCTGCAAAAAGAAGAGTAAATCATTCTGCGAGGTTACAACTCAGGAGATTCAAATGGCCAGGGGTCTGCAACACACTTTCTCCTCCTGCCTCTGCCACACTTGCTAATGAATGCAGCTGTGGGACGTCCAAATTGGGATGTGAAAAATAACAAGGATGGTTGACAGGTCATTTTGTTTTCGAGAGCTTCTATATATGTTCTTGCTGTTGGTCCACAATAGCCCCAAACGTGATATTGTCTCAAATGCGCTGTAAAAGCCATCTGTGTGATGGGTTATTTGAAGAGGGCTGTGCAGGGCTTCCTGTAACAAAGATGAGCTATGTCTAATTAGCCAGCAATAAAAATATGTAGATTTAATTTTCTTTAAAAAAAGCCCACAAATGTAATTTCTACAACAGTGCATGTAGGGCTGGTGCCCAAATTAATAAATATCTGTTCTTCAGTGTTGTCCTAAGAGAATTCAGTTAAGTAAAGGGGCTAGGTAAGAATTTGACAATCCAGGATGTTTTCTATATACCTACAGAACATCGTCACCAGAACAAGCCAGCACTGTGGAAGAGGTCAGGTCTCCAGTCCTATAACATCAGCTCAAGGTTCAGCTTCCCTTTGAGGGAGGGATTTCTCCTTTCCTGGAGGCTTCAGCTAGAGCCCCTGGACACCACAACAGATGGGATTGATTTGAGGCCAGCTATTTTTCAGTGTGAGTATCTCTGCTTGTCAAGCAAGCAGAGGACACAGGAGGTACTTCACAGATGCTGCTGGCATGCAGCCTGCCTGGCCATCCTCCAGGTTGCACCTCTTGCATCCCTCAAGTTCACTGAGACCATGCTCCATGGTCTAAGCAGCTCCTGTTCCTTAGGGATGTGGGGAAGCCCTGTGGGGAGGTCTGCAGGAACAGGATTTGAATCTTGTGAGGAGGAAAGGAGGCCAGTTGGGCTCCCTGCAACTGAGACTAGAAGTCCTGGATGCTGAGAGTCAGAAAGAGACAATGTGTGTGGTGCTGGGATGTAGTGCAGGTAGGCATTTGGCACACGGGCATCTTGCTAGCATAATGAGAGAGCATTGCTTCTTTGTATTCTAGTCAAATGTTTGGAGTTTGGAACTGCAGAAGAACACTTCTGATCTTGTCATCCATGGAAGTCCGTTAGGTCTGTGCAAAGGTAGAAACAGCACAGAAACACCCAACCTGAAGTTAAATTAAAGACATCTGGTTACAAAAAAGCAACACATTTTCAGTAGTGTTGCTGATCAGAGGCCCAGCTGGATTAGACACCTTCATAGGGTGCCAGCCTCACTTTATAGCTTCAGGGCTTCTTGAAATAGCCAGTGCATAATGACTGAATAACATAGACTTTCAACTCAGTATACTAAGCAATAAATTGGCACTTTGGTATCCTGGCTGGTTCAAAGCAAAATCAATCAGCCAACATCTTCAGTATCCAAATTTTTCTCTAAGTGGTCGTTTAGTCACACCTTCTCAAAAACTTGCACTGATAAATTTTCTCATGGAGTTGGTTTCTCTTTCGGCATTTTCTTTCAGCAACACTATATAGAAAACCATGACACTTTATTATATTTCTCATTTTTCTTATTAAGAGCCAAAAGGTTGGGTTTTTGGTTTTTTTTTTTTTTTTTTTTGTTAAATGATTACTAGCTTTGAAATAGGTCTTAAAATTATACAGACTTTTACATTAGTAAATATTTGACTTCTCATAGCAGCTTTTTGTAGCTCGTCTAATTCTTCTTTCATTAACACTGTAATATTCTGAGTAAGCTAGTATAGGTATGACCCAGTACTGCTGAAACCGTAGAATTTTTTCTATTGACACCTAGAGAAAGATTAGGGTATATTAATGCTCCACTAGCTGTATACCTGTGTCTAGGTGCCACTGTTGTAGTTTTGTGGCACTGAACAATAGAATTCAATTTTCTAGATCTAGCTTGGAAGGACTTGCATTGCTTATCCTGGTGAGCAGTAAAATCCAGTGATTATTTGCTCTAGCTGAGAACCACCCCAGAACCTAGTCTTCTTTCAACAACATGGTATTATAGAGTTACAAGCATTGATTTCAGTTTACTTGCTCTTCAAATCTTTTCTTTGAAATGTAACAGTTAGTGTAAAATTAAGAAATACATTTTTTCATTTGTTCTTAATTGTTTAATCTCTTCTATTATTCCTTTCTTCATTGAGACATTAAGGGGGAGAACCTTTAAAGGTTTTAGTTTTAAAAGCTAATTTAAAATTTAAAAAGCTATGAAAATGAGCTACTGATTACAACTCAGCTCAAATCCATGCCTTGGCAGGGGTATTCTGTACCACAGTTGGATGTTATGTGATGTAATGGTAAGACAGAAGAGAAGTGACCATATTTGTTTTTTTTCTGGGTCTGGTAGCATATCCCTCATCTGATCAACAGAAAGCATTTATCTAAATGGACTATTGCCAACTTTTGAAAATTATTTTAGTTGCAGCTGGCTTCTTACATTATTTTCATACAGACTATGGGGCCCTCTTTATCTCCTCATACCCCCCAGGATGTTCTTCATGGGAGGGAGGCATAACAGTTGTTTTCATTTTCCCTTTCCCTTATTTATGGTCTGGGCATCATTTGTGACCAGAATTAAGTGCAAGGAAAGATGGACATCTGGAGAGGAGATGGGACTTCAGCACAGCATTGGGATAGCATTTAGTTGCATATTCCTTGCAGGAACAGAACAGATTAGCGATGAAGGGCTTCGTTTCTATTTTTTATTCTTCTGTGATAATTCAACTCCCTCTTTGTCTTATTTTTGTGAATGTATGTAAAATAAAAAGCTAATTTAGCTTAATAGTATGGCAATATTAGCTGTGGGCTTTAAAGCCTACTGCTGACCTTTTTGTTATTACTGAAAACAACAGAAAGTTCTCAGCATATTATTACTGCTATATATATATATTTTCAGATGAAAATGCAATATTGCTGCAGGCAGGCTAAGACAGATAGCAGCAACAAAATAACTGTACTGGAAAAAGAATTAAAAAAAAAAATGTAGAGGTTTTTTCTCAGTGGAATACTCTTGGCATTTGCAGGTAGGTTGGTGTCTATGAAAAGTTGACAAGTTGAATCACAGCAAGATACCCTATATGTATTGTACCATATGTAAGAGGTATGAGCTCACCTGATGACCTGCTGTATGATTTTGAGGCATTGTTACGATTTTCTGGGTTAACTTTCCTTTCCACTTATCATCTGTCTCATCTGTTTATACTTGAAGCTCTGCGTTTGAACAGTGCCTGTAGTGGGGGAGGAAGGGGACTTCTAACTTGGCTGAAGCTTCAGGATGCAAACATAATATAAAATGTTACAAATAATGGCAAGTGATAAAAGTACATATAATAAAAGATATTCTGTGATAAACATTTTATGTAGATTTAATCAAAGTTTTGCTTTGAGGCATAAAGGCCCTTTCCTTTTGCTTTATAAATACTTTCTAAGAAAATTCTGTGACCTGTGCAGTTTGCTGAACAGATACAATCAGATACAATCTGTCCTTATTTTGGACATCAGGACAAAAATGGGACACTGAAAAGCATGTTTATTTCTTCCTGCATGTGTGATTCCTAAATTTAAAAATAATAAAAAAAAAGCTTCCTCCCCTTGCCTTTTCACAAGTCTTTAGTCATTATGCTGCGTCTAAACCAGATGGAAGAATATATTAAAAATTGTTTTTAAACCACAGATTGAGAAATGGTGCCAGGATTTTCAACCAAAAATGTGGCACTGATTCTAAAATATGTTGACGATTTTAGAAAGTTTTCTTCTGGCAAAAAAGCTCCATTAGTGTCTCCTCTTCCAGGAAAATAAGGAAAACCTTTATCTGAGTCATAATTTAATTAGCTGCCAAACTGGATTTGAGAATATCAGTATAAATATATTAACTTTCTCCAGGAATTGGAGATGAGAGATAAACAGAGTCATCCATAACATGAGTAAAACCCAGTTAAAAATAAAGTCTATGACTCTTTCTTACATCTGTATCTTAAGTCCTGCCATAGGTTACTGTGTCTTACAGTCAAATCCTTGAAAACCTATTTAGAATTTAAGTTTTGGATAATTTTTCCAAATGAGGAATGTAAGCATCACATACTGTTGAAATTAGATTTCCTCTTATCTTGCATTGAGCACTGAAGTGCACCGCAAGGCGGCTTCCTGGGCATGCAGGTGTTGACAGACATTCAAAAACTGCCTTTTCAAAAGTAAATTCATTTTAAATGCCCCTGAGAGAAATAGAAGAAATTCTGAATACCCCCAATAAAAAGAAACACTTTTACATTTCCCTTTAAATAATTGTATATGTTATAACTGGACAAAAAATTATTATTCCTACTTCACTATATGCACTATAGGGCATATATAAAACTTCCATCCACATCCCTATACTTTTTATATATCTATATAAAACCTCCATCCATAAAATGGCTCTTCTCCCACAAGAATGAGCTTATGCCAAATTTCTGCTCCCTCCGTGGTACTTCCAGTGGTTCTAGGGAACCTCTTTGAGGTGCTGGGCTCCTGCGCTCACCCTGGGCCATATGTGGCATTACACTTGCCGCTGAACTGACTTGATAAAAGTATTCAGAGTTTTCAAATTCAGGCCATATAAGGGCAGTGAGCTTGCCTTAAACATAAGAGCATGGTATTTTAAAGTCGCTGCTATTGTATGTATTGCATTGTGAAATATTACAGCAAAGCACTCAAGTGCCAAGTGTTTCAGCAAGGCTTTAAATATCTTGAAGGGAATTTTTTAAACTATGGTTGTGCTTTATTGAGGAAGCACCTGTTACCCACTCTTTACACATAGGGCAGCAAGCACAAAAATTATGCCTTTTGCACTATTTGCAGAGCACTCGGGGAATAAAGCACTTAACTTGATTCCTGCAAGCCTTAATCATGTGCTGTAACTTCTGTTCAGACTTCCTTGTGGGGCATGTAGAAGATTATATGTGATCCTTAAAGACAGGTTTCAGGGTGATGAATAACTGAGTGTATCAAAACAGGAAAGTCCCAGATAAATGAGGTAGGAAGAATGTGACAATTTTTGTATAGTGTTGTAATATGCTGCTTTTAATGTTTTCAGTGGATCTTTTCAATGTAGCCTTGAATGTGGTGTAGTGGTTCAGATCCGTTGCTCTGTCCCTCTGAGATTCAGTGAAGCTTGAGAGAGTAAGGCATAAGGCTCCTCATGGCTAAATCACAGCAGAGCAAGAGGAGGCTGCATTCTGACCTGGTCCTCAGGCCTGGAGAAACCTTTCTATTTAATTTCCTGATGCTAAACCTGGGCTGTATGTGGGAAAAATCCAAATTTGGTGGCAGTCTGCTTTACCTGGAATAGATATCCAGGCTGGAAGATGTATCCAAGGTGGGTCAGACTGTCAATGGCACAAAATCAGAGCAGTAGATGTAGGTGAGTCTAGGTGTCCTTGCATTTGGCATGCAGCAGTGTTCTCATGTATTCTGGAAGGTTATCAGTAGTCATCAGTGTTCTCATGTATTCTAGAAAGTTATCAGTAGTCATATGTCTGTCTTTCTGGTTTCTCAAGACTTGTCTCCTACCCAATATTATCTTTTCAAGCTGAATGAGTAAAATGGTTGATTCTCAGCACAGTGCTTTTCTACACATAAGAGATTATTTAATAATTGTGACAACTTTGTAGTGTTTTATCCTGGCCAGTAGTCTAAGGAGATGCATTGTGTTGTGTTCCCAAATCAAATTTGTAACAATTGTTGAACTGTTGAGATGTTTTTCTCTTACTGTGTTTCTGGAACCGATTTGACTACTTTCCCTTCCCCTTCTCTTTCTACGAGGACATCTCAGAGAGCGCTCTGCCCTGCATGCTACCAGTTGTCTTCTGTTTACCTACTTACGCTCCCCATGTTCCCACATTTTGGGAAGAGATTTGTGTGAGATTATTTTAATGTAGAGACTAAAAGTCATTTATGAGATAGACCAGTAAGAATCTTGGGCAGCTTTTCTACATGAGACTCTCATGCTAAAAACCAAAAGCCCAAATGTAAAATTCCCTAAGCTGCTTGATTAAGTTGATTCATTTTCTCTGTATCTTCAATTTCAAAGCCATTTAGGAAGATCATTTGCATAAACATAAAAGTTCTCTTTAACTAAAGTCAATCAGTGTGTTTTTTCAATGAACTAGAGCTCATAAAAAAGATTCAAACATTAACTGTGTAAAGAAGGCAATTAGTGTTTGTACAATATATTGAAAATTAGCCCAAGGCATGCTGGAAAAATACATGTTTTACGCATGTATATTTTTCATCCAATTCCATAGTTTATATTAGATATGGACATAGATACTTCTAAAGGCTACTGAATAATTCCAACTGAGAAAGAGGTTGTGATTGTCTATAAAAAGTTTTTTTTAAACTATAATGTAGTTGGTCTTACTCTGTATATTTAATCATTCAAATGGACAGCCTTTTCTACTGCTATAGTAGGGCAAGGAAGCTTATCTGCATATAAACATCAAAATGAGACCTCTTTTGTGTTACAAAGCTTTAACTTTTGTAGTTGAAAAGTTGAGCATTTCTAAAAATGTACTAATTATGTCATTCTGATAAAAGGAGATACCCCTCTCACTTTGTCACGGAGTGATACTTTCCATAGGTTTTAAAGCTGCCATAGGAGTAGGAAAAAAGCTGTCATAGTTATAGGAATCAGTGGAAAATTTTTATTTTAAATAACTGCTGGGGAGGGGGGGCAATTACAGGGAGCAACTGCCACGTTACCTCTCTTGGAGATTGTGCATCTATTATCGTGTTTTCCCCACAGTTTGGTAGGAATTAAGGTCAAGAGAAGAACTATTTTCCTGAAGGGAGAGAAATGGGAATTGATGTGACTGTGGATAGAGTACCAGTTAAAAACTTGGGAGCATTTTCTGAAAATATGAGTACACCCATAGTCTATTAAGGAAAATACTACTTTTTTTACCATACTCATTTAGCATTTGATTCTAATAGGACAGAGCACAAACCAAAACAAATAGTTTATGAGACTCTGGTGCTATAATGGGTACAAACATACTTTCTGCAGTTGATTATGTTAAAGCATTTGTTGTTTATATGAATTATTATGGTGTATATAGAGCGAAACCTTTCAGGAAGACTAGCTGAAACTTTTGTTTGTTTCTACAAGAGAATTCACTAGAGTGAAAGTCAGTGTGGAATCTTAGATGCAGGACTATAATGTCTTGCCTTAACATGTAGAAGAGAGCATATGGTTTTGGTAATAGGCTAATAAGAGCAATTAACCTTATAGTGCACTCATTTGTTGGTCTCAGTTGTTTATAAACTAGGTAGTAAAGATATTTTAACATCCTATGGCTTTATAGGAGATTAGTGAAATCAGGCTGTATTTTTCAAATTAATGCCAAACAGTACTCAGGTGATAGCATGATAGAAACATAAAATTAGCAGAGAATTAAATATTCAGAGTACTATGTGGTGTGTCTAACCAATTAATATAATCACAAATGTATAAATACATAGTATGGTTTAAAGAAATAAAAACATGTGTTAAAGGTTTCCATTAGAAGAGGGACTGTTCTCACAGGATGTGGTCACAGATCTGTCATTCAGCTTGTTCTTGCCACCTTGCAAAGATTATAATGTAAACTGTTTCCAGGCTTATTTAACGTAAAAAAGAATTTTAAACTTACCTTCGTCTTTGTGCTGTACAAATAAACAGCATTTTGTACAACAACTCCCATGTAACTGTTCAGAAGGATGAACCTCATAAAAGAATGAGTTTCTTTTAACAGAAACCACCATTATTGTCATCTTTTTTTTATTATTATTTTTGATCGACTTTGGTTTCTAGGTTGGTGGTGATGGAAGAAGGATGGTTTCCCCATAATAATATTCTTTTATTTGATTCTGTAACTTCTAGCAGTCAGCTTTTGAGCTCCTGCTTTTGCACAGTATTTGTTTTGCAAACTTTTCCCTATTTATTGACAATGTCCCCAAAGAGACCTCTAAATCAGTTCATATGTGGATTTAATTTGAGCATGTAAAATATGATGTATTGTAGTTAATAGTGTTTTGTCTGTCCTTCCTGGCTTACTGTTATTTGTCCGATTTTTACCTTATATTTTTGTTACAGACATCTTTATTCAGTTTAGCTAGTGATGACCCTAATGAGTTGTTGCTGCTTTTTCTTAATCCTGAATTTGAAAGTTAAGATGGTATTTTTTGACTTTGGGTTTTCTGCAGAGGCTTCCATGAAACCCTTCTGTACAAATTTGTGGTCTTGTTTTTTTCTGTTTCATTGAATTGACTGAACAATGTATTTGCTGGTGCAGCGTTCATCGAATATGAGGACTCTTTTGCTTTATTAGACTTGACAGTGTTTAAACAATACTAATTCTCTTACCCAGCTGGCTTTTCAATTGATTTCTGTGCTCTCTGTTGCTGTGTAAAACAAGCTGGAACATTAAAGACATCTTGCATGCTACCCTCTGGAGACTTGTTTTTCTTTAGAGAAAAATCAAATAAGTGTAAAGTTTTCTGTTTTTTTTTTTTTTTCCTCATATATTTTCTTCTGGATCTTTAAATGATATTTCAGTGTACTGACAAATTTTGTAAATGTTAAGATGTTAATTTTCAAGCACATACTTTTAAAAAGCAGTGTTCATTTTATAGTGAGATTTGCTAGTTTGCTCACTTGTTTATAGAAAGAAATGTCTCTCTCTTCATCTAAACCAGAATGTAGCAGCTTTGAAATCATATTCAAAATGTACATAAATGTGCACTTCTAACCCAGCTAAAATTTTGCATATTTAAAATATGTTTGATAAACAGTCAAAGAACATTTGCAGATGTTAATAATTTGTTTTACCTGCGCACTTTTAACAGTATTGAAGCAGCCTGAAGTTTTGAGCTAAATATTGAAGTAGGAATTCCTGAGGAGAGTGATACAGGCAAAATATTTTTCTGTCCTGTAAATGTCAATATTTATGTCATACCTTTAGACAAATCCAAGACTTAAAACATATACTCGGAAAAATGAATTTTCTCTACTCTAGAACAGTCATCTGTGACGGGCTTCAGCCACTGTTGAGGTGATCGTTACAGCACGAGTCTCTCCTTCCAGTCCTTTAGAGGTTGCTTAATTGCATACGAATTTCAGCTTATTGTGAAATATCAACTTTCTGAAACCCAAACTCGATTCCCAATCCACTCCACCTCCCCACATACTCAGGTAGCCCTGCAGCTCAGGTAAGGATTTGAAGTACTCAGTTGTCATGAGTCAAATGAGGGCAATGATTTTTCATAAAGAACTGCTCAAAGCTGAGGAGTGGGACTTCATTTTTATCTTGAAGGAATCAGTGGTTTCTGATGAAAATTTATAACATTCTTGGCCATGATGTCTTCTTATAATCTTTTCATTTTTTGCATGGAAGCCAGGTAGCTGTCCCTTGTGTTCTTTTTTGCCACTTATACAAAATGTGTGCTGGTATCTGTTTTACACAATGTCATGAAACTCCATGTCATGCATACAAAGTCACTTGGAGTCATTGTAAGAAATAAATATTTTATGAATAATGAATATTTTGATCACACAGTATTTCATTTAGGCATTTTTTTTTTAATTTACTACAGCTGGTCTGAAAACCCAGAAGAATGGAAGTTTCAAAAAACAAGACAAACCTGGCTTCTCTTGCACATGTATGATAAAGAGAAGGTTTGTATTAAAGCTACTTTTTCTCAGAACAAATATTATATAAAGTTTTATGCAATAATTGTAGCTAGTTTTTATTAATCAAAAGCTGCTAGTACTAGTCATGCACTTTTCTAATAATTTTTAAATACTTTATAAATAAATTACTTTGTTTTTAAACAAAATGTTGAATCATTTTAATTGCTTGTAATCAATCTTTTTATTTTGTTGATGATCATTCTCCTGTGATGCTAGATTTGTATGCTTTGATATATGTCAAGCATAAATAGAGCAGATTCATGTTTTATATAAATCTGGAGCTAACTGAGAATTTGAGTCATACACTTAATTTGAATTTCTGAATGTGGAACCCAATACTGTAAACCACGATTCTCTTATTGCCTCAGATATCTCTGGCTCCATATAAGATGTACAGACATATTGCCAAGATGTTAAAATAGCTTTCTCATTAAAATATAACTGAAACCTGATGTTGATTGTAAAAAGCTTAAAGTATAATCAGAAGCTAGGCTTGCATCATTACTGAAATCCATTCATTTCATAATTTAAAAAACAACATAGATTGAGTTTCCAATAAGTGTCTGACTATCGTGGTATTGAATGGGGGCTTCAGGTCATTCATTTTGTTGTATAATAGAACAAACATCTAGCCATTTGCACAGTGCCTTAGTTACTGATTCATTTAGTCAGTTTTTGCTGATTTTTTTTTTGTGTACTTAAGCATTTAAGCATACCAATCTTCCTGACCCAAATTACTCAGCAGCTCTTAAGCCAATCACCTGACATAGGGTGTTACCTTTATGATTAAAAATACTTTTAGAGAACCAGATAATTAAAAGCAGAGTTTCATGAAGGCAAAAATGTTCACACAGTGTAATACTTTAAAAGGATTAGTTGCAGAATACAAATTTCATTGTAGGTGGCTAGGTTGTTTGTGCCATCTTCTATTTTTAAGTTTCTCCCATGAAAGTCTTTGTCAACCTTTCAAAATCAAAGTATGCTCTCTAAAGCTACCTAGAAATTGTTTTACAGATAGAATGATGTTTTTACTTTTTTACCTGTTTACTTTGGGTTTTGTGTTGAAATATACTGGAAAATAATTAACTGTAAGTAGCGTTTCTGTTATGTATCAAAACACAGCTCCTTATTTCCCAATACTGAAATGAAGCTTCCTTTCTGTTTTTTTGTTTTGTCTTAAATCTGATTAAAGTGCTATGGTTTATTTAAATTCACATATTTTGTAGTTTAATAATCAGAGATGCATTGAATATGAGCTTTAGATAATGATTAACATCTTCATCCAGATTCAGTAAAGTCAGTGGAACCGCTCAAGTGCTTATAATTAAGCATATGAGGAAGTCTTTTTCTTCATCAGGACTGTAGGGAGGGCAGACCAGCTTCTTTTGAATATTTTTTATACCCAAACTCAACTTCCTGTACATTACAGAATAAAATCTGTTGGATATCCAACCATGACTAAAATACAAAAGGAGACATGAATTTCTTTCCTTCCTAAGCCACATCTTTGATCTCATGGTGTCGCTTCGATGCCTACTGAAAAGCCACACAAAGGAGCAAACTGAGTTTCCTGTACTGATAGGCCTCTTTCTGTAAGAAGTAAGTTGAAGTTTTAAAGTCCTTTACAACATGAGGGGTTTTTTAAATCCCTTTAAAATCCGTCTGGTGGTTGGCTGACATCTTCCAAGCCCAGCCTGTATACCTACAGTGTATATACTTCTTCAGGATCCAGTATAAAATAAACACTAGATCATTTGTTGATCTTTGTCATCTGGCACAGCATTTATAGAAAGTAACTATATCGCTGTCTTCAACTTCTGGACTGCAAGGCCCAGGTTCTCAGAAGGTAACTGAGAAAAGCAAGCTTGGCAGCAATAAGCTGAAGTTCTCTGTGCAGATATCTGTATTTTCTTTGCAAAATATGTGGGCATCTGCAAGTCTAAAAAGTCAGAAAACTCTTGAGTTGCACAGTATAATTTACAAGTGGTAACTGTTCTCTTCCTGTACTATTTGGTAGTGTTTCCTCCCTTTTCCCAATGATGATAATTATTTTGCTTTGGGATATTCCCATATAAGTCAGCTCCAGTGCATGTTAGCTAGTTAGAACAGAGGCAAGTGTGTGAGAGAGAAAAAGAAACAAGAAAAAGGTTAAAACAGTTGTAACAAAAGAATAATAGTAAAATCCCATAAGCATCACTTCCACTTGCCAGGGCCGTGGTGGGAGATCTTGATATCCAATTTCAAGCCAGCCCAAAAGCTGATCTTAGAAGGATTGTGTTCCTTCTTGTAAAACCTTGCCAAGAGTCCCTGAAATTTCAGCTCCTGTACTACTGTTTTTGAAGAATTAAAATTTGGTTTTCATTTTTTTGCTGGCACTTTCTACATTCCAGTCCTTGCTATGGCTCTATTGTATAAGTTAGGAGAAAATATAATATTATTTTGCCTACATGGTACTGTATTGTAAGCTCTTGTTGAAATAAGCCTAACCATGTTAAAATAAAAAAATCAGAATTTTGAACACTTGAGCACTTATCCTCAGGGCCAAATGCTATATGCTTTCTAGGCTTCAGGCAGCCACATGTCTGTCTGCACATTTAATATTTCTAAGTTTAGGGTGCGCTTTTAATTGCCCCTTCAAGCACTTTGCTTAAACGATATAATAATAACTGTAATTCCACAGAGTGAGGTATGCTATACCACAAGGTCTGAGAACAAGAGGTGTAAATTATGTAGATAATTTGATAAGGTTTGAAACCTATAAATATTTCTGAGCTTTAAAAACCCAGTACTGAGCATCTGCATTAAAGGAGCACTATCATGCTGAAATTGTTTGTCCAAATGTTTTTGTCTGTTATTAGTACCAGTTTACTGTGAGTAAAAAGGTTTCAAAAATATAGACATTTTTCATTATGTTTAAATGTGTTTGATTCGCATATTATAGCAACAGTCAACCATTTCAGTGTTGGCCACTGTAAAATTACTTTTTTTGTATTTTTGTTTCTTTAACACAAGAGTGCTTGTGTGAAGAATTAGAAGATTTTCCATAGTGTACAAGTTATGAGGCTGAATGCAGACTAGTTTTGATTTATTACTTTGTAATATCCCTGATTGATGAAGGCAGTGTTGGAATATTCTTTCTTACTCTTTTTTTTGAGTGATAGAAGTTTTAGTGATCAAAGTTATGCTGCCAAATGTCGATGGGTTGTAAATTAAGTATCTGTTGAAGCTCCATCTTCTCTGACATGTTGATACTTTGCAGAATTGAAACAGCCCTTGAATAATTAGTCTCCAATCCTTTAAATACTTACGTATGTGTTTAACTTGACTCATGTCAAGTATGCCTTTTAAAGTTATATGTGTAAAGTTAAACATGGAGAAAAATATTTGCATGATTAGGTCATTTTAACATCTCCTGATTCACAGGGAAAATACTTTCTTATTGGCTGAAACCTGTTCCACAGATATACAACATAAAAATTAAGATGTGCTTCAATGTAGATCTGTTCACCTAATACTTTTGAAAATGCATTGGTTTGAAATACTGAATAAATCATTCAGAAGTCTGCTACTTTATTGCCAAGATTATTTCATGTAATGATTATTTAAATTTTATGTTGTACTATATAAGCTAAAATTTAACCTATGACTAGCTAATTAGAAAGGGAGTGAAATGGGGGTAATGCAGCTGTAGATGACTAAACTGTTTTTAATGTTAGGCATGTTAGTAGAGCCTATCAGTTTTAGTCAGCATGATTTTAAAATTATTTCCATATGTCTGAATTCAATTTGTTTTTCAAGTTAAATTCTATTCCTTTGTATCAGCTTTCTGTCGAAGTGCTTGATAGTGGGTGGTATCTCATCTTAGCAAACAAATAGTTTTGGGTAGGGGCGAGGGTAATTCCAACAAAATTCTTTCCTCAGACATGTGCATGCAGTTCTCACTGACTTTAGTAAGGTTTGCATACATGTTTCCAAAAGTAGGATTTGGCTAATGTTTTTGGGTTTTTTTTTGTTTTTTTTTTTTTTTTCTTTCAAACAACCCTCACAGCCTTGAGCTCACTGTCAGGGAGTGTTTGCATTTGCTGATCAGCATTTCCACATCTGCTTAGAATTTCCTCTCAGATGCTTTGCCCATCTGAGCACATGACAGTTCTCTCCCCATGGTCCATCCCTCCCGGCAGCCTGAACCTTGGCAAGAAACACTTCCACTCAGAGGTGGGCATTGGCAACCACAAAAGCCCATGCAGTTCTCCTAATTGTCTTTCAGGTGATGGTTTGACATGATTGTGAATGAGTATTGAGAGAGAAGAAAATAAAGCAGTTTTTTTTCTTCCTTGTTTTTTTTTTTTCATTAAAGGTTCCAGACAAGTATTTCACTATTTTACTGGATTATCTGCAAGGGCTTCAAGGTGGTGCACGAGACATAACTGTGCAGAAAGCTGAAGCTTTTATGAAGGAATTTGATGGTTCTGATGCAGAAGATCCAGACCTGTTGGAGAAGTGTGAGCGCATACGACAAGTTCTGCAGCTGCTGTCCTGAGAGTATTTTTGTGTCTTAATGGTTGTCTGGTGGAGAGAAAGATAGGATGTTGTATACAGAGGCTATAAATTAGTTGTAAAGACATATATTCTAATAAGAATCCTAATACTAAATTTCAGATTTTGTACTCATATTTTTTTCCAATTGCAAATATCTATCATGTTATGAGGTGATGAAATAAAAATAACATATTTGGTCCATACACATGCTATTAAAGGTAATTTTACTGCGTATCTTTAGAAGAAGAAACTTTCTTGTTAGCTTTTCTCCACCTTCCCCTGTAATTACTGTTAAATAAGAGGAGCTATGCAGTTCTTAATAAGAAGAGCAAAGGAACCAACAAAAAGCCTCGAGAGTCTTTTACAATGGCAGCTTTTAAAATGAGCATACAGTACAGTGTTTGCTCAGCCAGCTGTAATCTATCACTTTCAGCTTTAGAAGTATGTCATTTGGATTTGGGAAAGATCATTTTCAGTCTGTTGAACACGGAGTGTATAACACAGTCGCTTATTGGTACTTTACACGGTGTTCTCAAGATGCCATCAGCTTTGTTAGTTTTCCTTTTATATTTTAAAGTTTTCAAATGCGTTATGGCAATTGTTAAGATATTCAGATAATGTACAGATGGAAACAGATCAAATCCTTTGACTATGTAGGTAAATCATCTGACTGTGCCTAAACTTACCCTATGATGAGAAGTGCTGTGCTGCAACGTTTTGTATCTAGCCTGCCAATATTACATTTTCATCTTTCTCTTGTAATTGGCACCCAAAAATCTGTTAATTTGTGTTCAGTCACTTTGATGTGGGCCATTTGTCTCCAATGAACATGCTGAAAATGAGGCTTTCAAGTAAAAAGCAAGGACATTAATTACTCAGAAGTTGGATGATTGGCTTGTTTAATAACACTTGTATTCAGACAGCATTCTTGACCTGATTCTTTAATGTTTATGCAAACATTGTTCATACTTTATTAATAACAACTATATGAAATGTGTAGTGTTTGAAAAGAGTGGCTGTCTTTGGGAATTACAGCTTTAATTTGGATGGGTGAAGGAGGGGAGGATCTATGGATACCCAGGCCTAATTTTTCAATAAGAAGCATTTGAGTGGATTTGAGAGCCTTCACAGTCATGGATTACTACAAATCTTTAAAAGTGTGAAATCTATTACTAGTAACAAATAACTTACGATTCTGCCTTCTTGAAGATGACGTCTTCAGCCAAAAAAGGCTAGACACCAGCATGCCCTGCTCTAACACAGTAGCTGTGATGGAGTTTAACACAATGGTGAGCAGCGTTGAGCAGCAGTGGCCAAGCTCCCTGTTGAGCTGCCGATGGTTCCTCAGCAGCTCGGGTGCTGTTCCTGTACCGAGCGGGCGACAGCTGGATGGGGGCTGCAGGGGGTGCATGCAGTATCAAAGCCTTTCTGAGGCCCAAAGCTATATAAAACTGATCTTGCAGTGTAAAAGTTGGTGAAAAGGGTCTGTAATAAAAAGAAGTGATATTGACATTTAGGGAACTCGTAAAAGGTTGTTGGTTCTTATATTTTATGTCTGAGAATATCCAGCTGGGAAAAACTACTGTCACTGCAAGCAGAAGCTGATACTTTTTCCTTTCCATCTGGAAAAATAGGGATTTCTCAGGGATGAGGTTCTCAAAGTGTCTTTTTGCAACTTTATGATTGCATTTGGGGTGTCAGAGAAGAATCTGTGGTCTCTCTATCACACAAAAATATTGGTCCTTGTGCACTTAATATACCTTGCAGCTTAAAAGCACTAGCAGATTACAAATGTATTTTGGAAGAGACTTGTAAAAAAAGATGGTAAAGGTAAGATCCAGGCAAAAAGATGTGAACCTTTTATAATTTCGACAGATTTGGCAAGATTTGCCTTTCTTGGACCTTGGTTCTGACCATGTTCAAATGTTGACAAATCTGTGAGAAGAGAGGCTTTGTAGGTCAAGAATGTCATATTTCTTTTTATGTCAATTAATATTAAAGGCACATAAGGCCAGTTTGGAGTTCATGTGAATGATAACATTTGGAAAAGAACAGTTAGAGCCTTTCACTGGTGCAGTAATAGACCTTTGTGAGTGAGGTCCTGCTCTGCTCATCTCTTCCTCAGCTGCAGTTCCAACTTTCCCTCCAGTGCTACCAATTACTGGGCAAAGGACATGGTCTTTGGCCTCTGCTTCTTGAAGTTATGGAAAATTCAGAAGCCAAAAACTAAGGTAATTGTTGCTATCATTGTGTTTGGTAGAGAAAGCAGAGTATGATGTTTTCTGCCACATGTCTTTTGGTGTATGGTACTGGTCAGTGGTTACTGGTGTCCTGAAATTGGGTGAAAGGCTTGTAAAACTTCTGCTTTGTATTGTTTACTGTATGTATCTTGGGTTTCAAAGCTCAATATGAAATATTTTAAATGTCTTATACTTGATGTTGTAGTGCAAATAGGAAAGGGCTCTTAATTGCATTTTGCTCTTTTACTTAAAGAATCTTCAACTGGTTGGCAAACAATCATCTTGAAAACACCCATGAAACACAAAATCAAACACATTTTTAGGAGACGTGTATTGCTAGGTCCATTTTAAAGACAAGAGGACCCATACAGCTTATCCAACAGTGTGCAAATGCAGTAACATCTCTGGCCATCAAATTCTCTTTTCCATATGCTAGCCACCAGGTCAGCTTCTGCTTCCTGCTCAGCATGGCATTTTAAGCTAGGGATGTACGTTGTTTGATGAATAAATCTAGCAAGATTTCCTCCATCATGTATTTTAAATTATGTATTTTAAATTATTAAGTTATTGAATTCCTGTAGCTGGCAAAGCTGTACAGGAAGATATTATCTGGCACTTCATTCACTTTGTTTTGTCATTTGGTCACACAGAATTTTCAAATCTCATCATCACTTGTACCGTAGGCAATCATATGGATACAGATAGGACAAAATTGTGTCTCTGCCTCCACTTAAATTGGTCTAGTGTGCTAATAAAAATTGCATCCAAGGCTAGAAGTAACAGTGTGTACAGACTGACAAATTACATCTTCATCTGCCTACTCTAATTGTCTTCTAGTTGAGTTAATCTGTATTGTGTAGCTCTGGCTAGAAGAATTTGTATCCTGAGAGAATGCTGAAGTCAGGACTTCTAGGCAAAATACAGGAACATTAATTACTTAGAATTGCTTAAAGCTGGAACTGTGCCTCTAATGGAAGTACTAATTACTCAAAATCTGACAATGTAGAAAGTTCCCTTTAATTTGGCTGATACTTGCTATGGATTCTGTATCTTCTTGGTTCTCTGCTGTCTGCCCACAATTTTAATTTGTTATCACCATTGTAAAAGTACTGGGTAAATGAATTCCCTGTTCTTATTTGGAAAGGTTGTGCCGTAGTTGTGGGATGTGTAGTTTGTTTCCTTATTTCCTCTCATTGGAGAATAGCTCTGCTGTGTTTCTACTGATTTTAAAGCAAGGTGTCTCTTGACTCATCATTTCAGATAGCTTAGAAATTCACTTCTTTGGTTTGAGCTTGGGGATTTTTTTGTTTGTTTTTTAAACTTTTGTCACTGAATAAGGCAAAGTAATGAACATTAAAATCTTTGCACATTTCTGCAAATCAGTGTCAGAAAAAAACAATTATAAAAGAGATTTAAGTTGCAAAGTCAAATGCTCAGAAAATTAGAAAACATAAGAATGGAAATTGCCTGTGTAATTTCAATTTTACTCTTTCACGCATATGTAGTATGATGCAACCTCTAATTATGTCATCGCTGCTGTACTTTACATTGTGTATAACTGATAAGTCATTTTTTCAGTGTTTTCTTTGCAGTTCTGCTGCTATTTTAATTTTCAAAATTTAGGTCTACAAAGTAGTACTAAAGCTAGAGAAATAGCTTTGTTGTGTGGATTTGATCCTGCAGAGAAGAAATAAGTAGGAACTTTCCTATTCATTTGGTGTAGGAACTAGTCATAGATGTTTCATCACAAATGTTCCCTTTAAAACATGTTTTAATGTTCTGATTCATTTACAGTCAAAATACTGAATTGATGTTACTTAATTTAAATCCAGTTTTGTTGACATAAAACTTTCCAGTGGCTTATTCTGGTTTAGCCCTTGGTTTCCTTTTATGTCTTCCTTTCTGTACAGCTGAATGAGCTAGTTATTTCTGTCCCTGCAAATAGGAATATTAGTTGTTTACAGTGATTCCAGTCATACAAGGACACAATTAAATGTCCTTGCCTTTGCAGGACAAGCTCATTTTAGCAGTGATTTATAATTACATTCTGTTTTAAATTCTTCATAGGAACACACATATCAACAACTTAATATGGCCAAAAATATTTATTTTTTTTTAATATTTTTTTTTTCCCTACAAGGACCAGGGAATACCAAACTAAATAAAACTAATGAGTAAATGGTGGGGGAAGGGCAAAGCAAAACAGTGGTTTATCTTTCTTTGTGAAAACAAAGCTGAATAAGAAGCTTGTGCTACTAAGAAAGTTTGACTGGTGTTACAGACACAAACGGAGGGCCCTTTGGTTAAAAACAAGAACAGTCATACAGTTGCTCTTATTGATTTCCCATCCCCCCCCCCCCGCCGTAGAAAATTTTTGGCATTCTCCAACAAAACCCACGAAAACACCTACGTCAAAAAGCTAAATAGGTTTCAAAATCAAATACTTTAAGGTCAAGAAATGCCACATGTATATAAATGGCCCGAAGAATTAAAATTCTACCTCTCTGTGCCTCCAGCGTGGAGACTGAATGAAAGGGGATTGTGTTAGAAGTAAACAAGCAAAAACCCCTAAATTATATTAGCACATAGTTAAAGATTACCAGTTGCCCTTCTATTCATAGGAAGGTGGAATTACATTCCCTATTAGCTTTAGTTATTCAGTTTTTTTAAGGAAGTTTTGCTGCTAATTGAAATACCATTTTGCTGTGACAACTTACATCTATTCTCATGGTCTCACATGTATTTTAGAAAATTGTAAGCCACGGGACATGGGATCTGTCACTCTCATTTGCTTATAAATAGCTAGACCTAGCTACAGCCCTGTGAAAATCACCATTTGCTGTTGAGCTCCTTCGGACCCAAAGAAGGATGTTGACACTGTGTTTCCCTGTACTGGTCTAGAGGTACAACAAAGCTTTGGCAGCATCCTTTGTATCAGCCGGGCTTTCTTAAGCTCCCTGAAATTGCCCGAATCCAGTACAGTGATGCTGCTGATGGAATTTGCCAAGTGAGCAGTGGCGTTTGTCTGTGGAGCACTTTGAGACGTGAGGCTGCAGGAGCTCAGCTGCTTGGGATGCTCAGCCCACAGCTTAATGCCTTCCTCGGCCTCGCTGCTTGTTTTCAGTCTTGGGCTGCTGAGAGCTGCAACCATTTTATTTGTCTACATTCTGGGGGCTTAATTTGACTAAAATGGTTTTAAAGCTATTTTGGCAGATTGAAAGCTTAAGCTTCAGCAGTGATGTTTGTCTGCTAACATAGATACGTGTAAATAGACTTCATGGATTTCACAAACATAGTACCCTTTATTAGATGCAGAAGCTCTCGCAGGATGCTGGAAATGACTGACCAGCACCCTGATTTACCTTGTTAAATAAGACCAGTATTTCCGTGAGCTGTCACAAATACATGCTAGCAGATAGACACGATGGCAGACAGCCGAGGAACCATGTATGGGCATCAAGCATACCAGAGGGCAAGGATGACAGTCAGGAATGTAACCTCCTGAAGTTGCCTGGTTAAGGCAAAATGCCACCTGGCACAAATCCTGACTGCCATAAGGTTAAAAATAACAAATAGTATCCCTATTACATAAGGAAATCTTTCATCCTTGTTTAATGGGGCACTATGATACTCAGGAGAGAATAAATGCAGAACTTCTCTGAACTCTTACTTGTGGTTGGTGCATAGGACCAAAAGAGCTGAAAATACCAGGGTTGATTGTAAGCAGGGCCCCATGTACAAACTGCTGGTGTTAAACAGATGAAATCTGGGTGAAGTTCCAGTGTCTAAGTGTGCTCATCAGCAGCATCAAACCAGTTCACTGCACTGATGACATCTCAGCCCTGGGAAGGACTTCTAGTCCCTTTTTGTGTTGATTGTGTTACTGTAACATAAATACAGAGAATCTGTGTATCCAGAACCCTCTGGATGGCTGCAGTCCATTGGCCATGTTCTGCTCCTTATTGCAATAAAATGGAGCAGCTGATGAAGTTACTGTGGATGAACTTGAAACTTACCCCAGAACTGCAGTCTGTTTCCACCCCACCTTGCCTGCCTGCAGGTCACTTCCAGTCCCATAAAGGAAACACCTGATTTGGTTTCAGTTAAAGATTAATCTGAAATTATCGTAATGTTGAAGTTTTCCTTTGAGTCCTACTACCTTCTTCTTCTCGTGATCATGCTCAATGTGAAATGCTGTCTGTGGTGAATCTGCAGCCTGTGTCCAAGCCAAATTCTCCTGTTGCAGTGGCAGCTTTGAGGACTGTCAAAGGCAACACTTATTTCCAGTTTGACTACACCACTCTGCCTGTAACCATCATCTCTTTGTAGACTACAATGCCTTTCAGGTCAGTACAGCTAATACTTACTAACACTCACCAAAATTTTTTGGAAGCTTCCAGTGTCTCTTTTAAGCAGAAGCATTCATCAACAGATGATCGTCACACTCTCCTTTTAGGTCCTCAGCTCTACCCGCACCATCTCTCTGCACTCAATGATCTGCTTCCACTAAAAAGTGAAAAAGTGCTTTCTGATGCTTGCCATTTCAGCTAGAATAGCAGAAGACATTGGGGATTTAAAGGTCTTGATATATCAGTCATAAAAATGGAATTATCCTTAAAATTCACCCCAGATTCCTTCAAGATGGCTCTGGATTTCCATCTCCCTCAGCTCTTCTCTGGGGAAATGTCCCATCAAGCAAATTCAGACCTTACATCTGGATGTGTAGTGTGCTTTTGTTCTGGGCCTCATCCCAGACTGTGTGTGACTTGTAGAAATCAGGGCAGATGGCAGAGATTAAGCACTTTTAAAACTGCCTTAGATGACTAAAAAGAAACCTTCAAACAAAAGGTCATCAGTGCTCTGATAACACTTGTGAGCATCTGCCTCTTCATTGGGTCGTGAAACGTGTTGATGCTTTCCAGCGATCAGTCCGTGCATTTATCTCCCCTTGCTCCCCAAGTCACGTTTCCAGACAGTATCACTTTCCAGAGGATTGTTCTCTAGGCTGTCCCTTCATATAAATGAACACTTACTGGCCAAATTACTGAGTTGCTAATGAGACCACTCCACCCTGTGTACAGTTGGTTACAGTGGTTTGAAGGATAAACACAGTAAAGGTACAGTCACGGTGAAATGCTGCTCTTGGAAATTATGATCTTCTCGTACAGTTTGTATAGGGCACACACCTCAATCAGAACTCAGTCTATTGTCAGGTATCTTTACTACCAAAAAAACCAAAACCCTTTAGATTATTCTAATTTCCAGTGCTTTTGATATGCTATTTAATCTCAGAGATGGAAATTCTGCAGTGAGCAGACAGTTGCATTATGATTATTGCACCAGCATCCTTCTCACCTTCCTGTACAAGCTCCTGAACACATTATAACTCACTTTAACTGATACACGGAAAAGTTCAGCTAACTGTATTAGCAAAAAGATGAGGAGGAAAACAGGTCATCAAATTTAGGAAATGCAGAAATTAACTTTTATTTCAAAATAGGCCAGTATAGCTATCTGGATTCTGAGCCTGTGATATTTAAATAAAACTCATTCAAAAAGTATCACCTGTGCAGGAACATGGCATGAAATAGCTCTATGCACTTTATTGTATGGTCTTACTTTTCTTCTGAACAGTCAAGACTGCCAACTGCAGAACACAGTATGTGGAAGGAAAACTACAGTGAACTTGACAATTATTTCCAGAGATTGGTTCAGTCCTAGAAAATATTTATTGGCTCTCTAAAAAAACCCAGGGGTTCCCCCTTTGTTTTCTAAATCCTTTTTTTATTATTTCAGCTGTCTTTGGACAAAGGGAGGGAAAAAAAAGTGACCGCAGAAAGATCAAGAGTACATCTTTGACATTGTTTAATGAATTGTTGAATTACCCCGTTAACACAGAGCAGACAGAGTGTCTCAGTTAATTTTTGTTTGGTTTTTTTTTTGGAGGGGGTCCCAGTAGAAGATGAAAGCATGGCAGGTGTGTCTTGGTTTTTGCTGTTCCCTACACAAGTGTTACAGATGGCTGCTACTCTAAGAGAAGAACGAAGGGAATGTGACAAATGCAGTCCTTCTGCAAACAGCACGTCTTGCACGCTTTTCTGCTCTACTGGTGCTGATGTTCCCCTTCCTTGTTAATAGAACGGTGTTTCAGCCAGCAGAATGTATCAATCAGCCTTTATTTGCATCATTGCTGTGGCTGTGGGTCTTGTATACCTCATAAAATTGCCTTAATGGTCTAATTAAACTTTTGACCTGCTATACAGCTGCAAGCCACTGGTGTTTTGAGTTGTCTGCAGGAACACTTCGGAAGATGCTCTGCGGATTCCAGCATTGGTCCTGGCAAAGGGCAACTGAACACAGGTAATGGAGAACACAAACTTCAGACATTTTAGACAGGAAGCAAATTCACTGTAATGTTGAACTGTGTGAATGATGATTGAAAATGGCAACTACAGAATGCATGCCTTGATACCAGGTGCCATATGAGTTGCTGATACTTGTTTTTTTGGTTGGTTTTTGTTTTTGGGGTTTTTTTTTTTGAGAGCTGAAAAGTATTTCCAGTTTAGCCAGTTGCAGGAAGATAATTATTGGTCCCACAAAAGTAATTGCTGCTGAGATTTGAAAATGACAAAATACTGTGTCCTGCTACTGCACCCCCATGGCTTAAAAAGTTCTGTAACATTTCAGAACAATTTTCTAATATTTGGAAATGATAAAATAATTGTCTCAGAGGAAGGAAAATTGTTATCTCAGCTGTCTTATCTAGAAAATCCTGCCTTTACCTAGATCATCTTAACTTCCTTGCAACTCAACTAGATCATTATGATGGGCACCAGCTTGACGTACCCTTGAAATGGATTCAAAATCTGGCCCAAGCTGTTCTGTGGATAGAAGAAAGTAAAATGCTTATAGTCCTGTTCTGATTGTCAGGATACTAAGGCTATATTCAAGTCATTAGGCTTAGTATATAAAGCCCTTCGTAATCCAAGCTTTAAGAATCTGAAAGGTCACTTGTGGTCCAATAATCCTGAATAGTAAATGTGATGAGCTAGTGGTGACTGTCTTGATCCTAAAACACCTCTTAAAATAAACACTGGTCTCTGCCCCAAAAGCATACGCACATTATTTCAGCATGATCCAAGAGGCTGTGCAAAGAATAAGCAGCTTGACTGTTGCACAACATCATGCAACACTGATTTTTTTTTGAAATTATTTTAATAACTGGATTGAAGGAATAGACAGGAGGATGCTCAAGGTTTTAAAGACTCACCCTCCTGTGGCTGCCATGGTCCAGTGGAGAGATCTCTGCTGGACTGCTCATCACCAAGATCCCCAAAATCCTCCCCAAATGCAGCTGCTCATGTAAATAAAATGAGCAAAGGTGGTTTAGATGATAGGAACAGCAGGGCTTTGCTCATCCCCTGGTCCTGACAGCAGTGTCAGAGATCATTCATACAAGAGAGTGTTCACACGAGTGATGGGGACAGGGGTGTGAGGAGAGGGTAGCATCTGGTCAGAGGTGCAGCAGTTGGCATTAAGCAGGCAGGGGGCTGGGAAGATCTGGCAGATCCCAGGTAAGCGTAGCTCAGCTGTGACCAGCTTGCAGGGATCCGAAAGGCAGTAGCTTTGCAGAGCAGCCCAGAAAGGGGGTTTGGTACCTGGTGGTGCAGGATGGCTGCGTGTAAGGAGCCCAAGGGAAGTTTTGTGGGAGGAAAGGACAAGTGGCAATGTGACAGCCCTGGAGGATGTAGGCGTGGACTGATGGGATAATTTACAGGGTCGATTACACGTGAGATTGACGATATGCTTTGCTAGATGGCAATTAGGGAGCTCAGTCCTTTACCCACTTCCTTGACATCTCCTCAGGAAGATGCCAGACGCGTAAAGAAATTGAAGACTGGGAACACTTAACGATTTATGGGACCACTTGTAGCATCCCCTCTTGGTACCTGACATTCTTCTTCATCCACATTTTTGTGCTGAGGGTGGTTAGATGCTGGGAGGAGGGCTGGATGACTTTGTTTTTCCTCTTTAATATCTCCTTGCTTTTCGATTTGTTCAGTATTTGGAGTGATTTCATCTTTATATTGTATTTATTCAGTGGTGCTCTGGATATGGTTATTTTTGTGCCCTGAAGGGCTTACTTTTCCATTCCATATTAATATATAACTTCTATTAACATCAAAGCATGGTGCATGCATAAAGGAGCACTGAATAGCTAAACTGTACTTAAATATCTGTGACCTCTTGGCTTTTTTATATGGAATGATTATTAATACTTTGCCCTTGCTGTTTCATCAGAGGATGCTGCCACACAAGGCATAGCTGGGGAGGTCTGATCATCCCTTTATTACAGAAGGGAAAAACAGAGGGAAAGAGATTAAAAGATTTGCCAGTAACACAGAGCAATCAGTGACTGTGCTGAAAATAGAAACCAGGCTTCTGGTTTCCATTCCCCAAATCTGGCCTCTAGACAACACGACTATATTAAAAATGTAAATGCAAATATAGAAAATATTTCCTTTTTCAAACCTTCCCCACTAACATTTTGTGTCCTTTTGACTCTGTGCTTCACAGAATAAGTTGGTAGCACTTGGATCAAAGACTCAGCAACCAGATGGGCTGCGCTCACTGAATACAGCAAAGGAAACTGGACTGAACCACCAAAACCTCAGAGTGACCAAAAAGCTCATGGCAGAAGGTGGGAGGAGGCTTGTGTCTATTTTGAGATAGAAAAGTATTCAGTAGCTGTAGGCTACTGTTCAAAATACTTTGATTACTGTATTTAAGGAAGACAAAAGTGATACTGTTGTGACAGTCAGTGCCTCGACCTTCGTATTCTAGAAAATGTTCTCTTATAATGTCCTGCAGATATGAAGCTGGCAGCTTAAGGACATGCAGGCATTTTAACTGTTTGATATAAAGTTTGAAAATGATGGGTAAATCAAACACAACTGAGGTTTGAAATACATAACCAGAAGGGAGTAGTGAATTGAGACTGACTGAGGTACTGCACAGCTGCAGGGCCTCTTGCTCTTCAAGCCAGAGATGCTGGCAATACCGTTACTGGTCTCATTCCTTTGGGTTTGTCCCAGCTTTATTTCTGTTCCCATATTGTTCCTCTATGCTGTAAACAGGCTTGATGATCAAAAAAATAAAAATAGCGTGTGGATGCAACCCAACCAAACACCCAGAGTAAACTTCATGGGAGAAACTGGATTTAGAAATGCAGCCCTGAACCATGCCAAAGAGAATCCATGTTAAAGGCTTTTTTAAGAAGCAATTAGAAAGCTGTCTCCTTTTAAAGACACTTCCTTCCCTGTGCTCATTACAGGGCCATAACGCTGCAAATTAGGGCTAAATTCTGCCAGTCTCTTGCGCATGTCTTTGTATGAGTAGGGCATGAGATGTAGCTGCACTTGTTCAGAAATCCTTCATGGAGATAGTGACAGCAGCGCAGGGTTCAGCGTTGTGTCCAGCAAAACTTAACACTGCAGAGAGCAATCATGGACACATCCTCACTGGGACACCTGAAGGAAAAGTGAGCGTTATTGGAGCCTGTGTAGGGGATTGAGCCCCCCTGCAGTGTGTTCCAAATTCCTGCTGTTGTTAATAGCAAGCTGAAAAAGAAACTAATGGTAAAACTCAGCTGATGTCGGAGGGTCGAGAGTTGGCCTTGAAGTTGATGCTTCTTCCCTAAGACATCTCATCCCAGAGCTCAGCTCCTTCTGAATCCCTTTCCACTTGACAGAAACCCAAAATAAGTGAGATGAGATGAAATTTAAACCATGGTGGCAAGCTGAGGACATCCCCTGTTCTCGGGTTCTGGGACCAAATGGTTCTTCCTGCAGGTTGCTTGCTGCCTGGAGAGCGGGGACATGGTGGTGATGTGGGTAACAGCCTGGCCCACCTGCACAGAGTGCTCAGCTTTGGTTGTGGGGTCAGTCAAGAGCTGAGGTAAAGACCTAGGAATTTCTTCTTGCAATATCTTTTTTTGAGATAACGGTGAGATCTTCTTTAGAAAAGGGAAAATACTTACAAATACTTCACAGTAACTTAGAAGATTTTATTCCAACAACTAGATTTGTGTCACCGTAACTAATAAATTGCAATGCATAAGGTGTACTACTTCTGATTTCTCTTCCCATCGTCACCTGTTTCATTAAGGCTTTGCAGCTCTAAAACTATTTTAATGACTGGGAAAAGCCTGTTCAGAAAAGATCTTTTGTGTCATCTTCATGATCATGTTTGATATGATAGCAAGAAAAAGGCAGTTTTTATTAGCAAAACTGTTACCTTTTCCCTTTTTTGCTGGCTTAGGAGAGAAAAAGTTTCACTGATGAAGACTGAACAATGCTCAGCCAGCAGCTGCTGAAATACATCCCCATTTTGTGAGGTTAATAACATTGTAGCCACTGATGTTGAATTTTTTACTGGTTCAAGACCATATGTCTCTAACCTAATTAGACTTTTACTAGCTAATGGTTTATGGAGCAAACCTCTGAGGATTTTTTGCCTGGTTCACGAAGAATCACTAGCAAGAAGGAAATGAAGCTGGCTAGCACTGTAATCCTTCTTTAAAATGGGCAAGTGTCACATTCACTTACTGCAGGTTGATAACTGTCCTTGCTGTTAACCTGGTCAGATAATACTGCTACATTTTAACTTAAAATTATTGATTGGATTAAATATTAATCTGTAACCTCAAAAGGAGTGGTGCTCCTTTGGCTGGTGATGCAGTGCAGTGATACATTAGCATTTCCAAACCCCAAAATTTGCAAATCCCTAGAATGCTTCCAAGGGAGGTCTGGGTTTGTTTAAAACAGCTCTTGAATGGAGATGGGCTTGTTTCTCAGTATTGCCACTGCTGAGACCACAGGTTTAAAACCACAGGCTGGATTTTGTGATTGCAAGTCATGTTTCAAGTGCTCCATGAGTGATAAAATATCTGAATCGTGATAGATTGAGTTACTTTATTATCTTCTGGGGGCATGTTTATTGTGTCGCCCTTTTTGGTATGCCTGTTAGCGATGACTGCGATTCTGCTCATGTTTCTGTCATTGTCTCATGTGGCCTTTGAACAAATCTTTTCGTTTTTTTCCATCTGGTTTTTCCTTTTATAAACCAGAGATAATGGCATTTTTTTAGCTGGAGTGCACTTCACATTCCACTGAAGGGTAAAGTACTGCCGCTGGAGAGCAGCTAGTGTCCCTGACATGAGTGATGGACCCCAGGAACTGAGAAATATGATGGGGCGTTTTGAAAGACCATCTACACAGGACTGTAGAAGCTTGTATCCCGCTTAACACCATTTAAGGACTTCAACCTTCCTCTGACAAATGCCCAGCCTGCAGCTCTGAACAGGAAACCCCAAACCTCTCCAAACCCAGTAAGAGCTGGTGCTCCTGAGCTCTGCGAGGAGACACAAGCTCATGATAGGCAGCCCCAACCTGGAAGATAAAGCTTGTGCATGGATTAATGACTTAAAGGCACTTGCTGGTTTCAGGGTCAACAGCATTTTGGCTGTGCAAGGCATGGAGGGGCTTGGGCGGTGGGGTTTGGGCCAGAGCTTGCTCAGGGCTGCGCCAGGCTGTCACGGCTGTCGGCACGTGTTAATTAGCTGAGGAGAGAGGTCTGAGGCAGCTCGTGCTGCTTCAAAGGGCCGTTCAGGGTAACATTTAAAACACAGCTTGGAAGAAAAATAAATGGAAAAGGGCTTATTTTTTTTTCCCGTGGCCGCCTGCAAGCTGCAGCCATGGAGCAAAGTGCTGCTGAGGCCACCCACGCTGGAGGGCTGCTGGCTCCTTCCTGGCTGATCTGCCCTCCGTGCGGGTCCTGCCACTTCCCGCTGATCCCACTGGCTTCCCAGGGCACGGCCCCCCGGCACTCTCCTGCTTGCTTGAGGCGGGCTGTGTGGAGATGAGGATGGAGAGGAAAAGCCCACTCACAAGAGAGGGAATGGCATTTTCAAGGTTGCAACCTGAAAAACACAACCTGGAGACCTGACCTTGTTATCTTGGCAAGACTGGCTTTTGTTTGGTGTGCAGTAACATGGGACTATGGAGGTGGGAGGCTTTGCCCACCTATGATTTCATGTTTGCTTTGGAAGAACTGCCAGTTTCAGGCTCTATTGTTGCCAGGAAAGCAGCAATCATGTAAGGATGTGTCCCAGGCTAGTTACAGGGACATGTGAGCTGCAGAGAGGTGGCTGTTCCTACAGCCCTGGGGACAGCAACATGGCTTTGCCACCCAGGTACGGGCTCGGATGTGCAGAGCTTTTGGTGCAGGTAAACACCATGTAGGCAGGGCAGGCCTGCCCATGGGTACCATCAAGGAGCAGGTTGTTTTTAACAGAGAAAAGGGAGGGGGAAAAGCGGAAATCTTCATGCAGAAGGAGAGGAGCAAAAAAGTATTTATGTTGAATATGTCATGTTTTTGCATAATTAAGCAACAGTTAAAACCTGGGGTTGAAACTTCAAGGATCAGAGACTGGGTGACGGGATGAGAATGCCAGGGAAGCAGAATTTAAAAATTACAGCAAATCCTGCCTGAAAATGTGCAGCAGCTGGGTTTGCCAGTGGTGCTGGGGAAGGAGGAGCCCAGTGTGATGATGAAGAGCAAACCCTGAAGCCTCAGAAAACAGTAAAAGGTCTGAGAGCAAAGTTGGTGCCAGGCTGGCCCCTGGAGAGACAGACTGTCTCAGCCCAGTGCTCATCAGGTAAAGCAGCTTCAACTTGGAGCCAAGTGTGCTAGTGGAGGGGATAGAGCATTCACCTCTGCTGCAAGGTTATTTCATTGTACTTACCTTGAAAAATATCCTAGATTCAAAGAAATGGACAACCTGGCTTGGGCCTGAAGCCTTTTTCTGTAAAGCAGAAATGAAATACTTTCCTACCACCAAATGCCCAGAAGTGACCTTAATTTGTTAGTTTTGCCCACATACGGGAGAGGCTGGGGACACAGTTGCTTGTGAAAGGGACTTTGCTGCAGGGCTGGAGAGCACATCCCAGCGCACTCTGTGTGTGACTGCTGTACGTGCTGGAGAATAATATGATGCTTCTCAAAGCTACCAGATGAGGATTTGGGGGACAGATTTATCCACCTGATAAATGTAGTCCTGAATACCTCAGTGAAAGATTTTGAAGGCTTTCTCTACTGATTCCTGCAGGAGCAGGGCTTGAACAGCATGGTGTTCATGAGGCCCCTTGTTATACAAAGTTACAGTAGGATATATCCAGAAAGGGTGATGATTACAGTCTGAATTTTAACCCCACCTGCTCATTGCTGGCTCCAAGGGCAGATGCAGGGAAGACCTCAGTTTCTGCTCTCTAGTCCTCTTTAACCAAGAGTGACTGATTTGGAAGGACTCGACCTCCAAATAATTATAGGCAGCCCAAGGAATTACTTTCTTTCCCAACTACAAATCCATGGGTGGTTCGGTCCTGGAGCATTCTGTATAAAGGCTTTTCTTTCTGAGCTTCCCTTTCTGTAATTTCTCCCTTGACTTGTGACATGACCCTACCATGAATGGAGAGATTCTGACTTTTTTCAGAGAGATCATTTACTCCTAGATAAAGATTAATTTTCATTTTAATTTTTAACTTAAATCTCTTAGATGAAAATGTTTTTGCAGGCCATCTAAGATGCTGTTATCTTTGCCCAGCTTTGCCTCTTTCACGGGTTGCTTCACCCAGCAGGTAATGAGTAACCTTTCCTCCGGCTGGGCAGGCTGAGAGCAGAGGGCTGGGTGTGCAAGGAGGGGTAGGCTGATTTTGCTTCCTTGCTCCCTTCTTGGGAAACATAAAGACATTCCTAGTGTCAGAGTGACATCTCTCTGCCTCTTGCTTTTGGTAATTCTTACGGTGTGAGAAGATGCCATTCCTATACCGTGTCCTGCTTACCTCCTTTCTACATGCAGCCCAAAGGCCTCCCAGAAATGACGATAACGAAAGGGTAGGAGCTGAGTCAGCCCCAGGGGAGCGGGGCTCTGGGCACAGCGCCTGCATTCACAGCCCAGCGCTGGTGCACGCCCCGAGGACAGCCCTGTGCTGCGCTCCTCAAAGCCACACAGGCAAGTCATTGTCCACGCAAGGACACAAACACCCGTATCCAGACGCCCGGTCTCCTGCTCTTACCACAGATGCTGTTGTTTGTAACACAGCGGGCTTGGGATTCACGAACGGTTCCCATCAGTGCACAGCTGGGGAGAGGACTGCGTATGAGCTGAGATCACATCCTCTCCAGTCCGTCTGTGGCCTGACTGTCATGGACAGTCCATGGGGAGTCCAGGTTTGAATGTGCATTGTGTCCAGTGTAAGTGTGAACCTTGCTGCAGCTTGGAACAGACCCAAAGCATCCTCAAGGCTGATGCTATCTCATGGTACAGTACGGAGCAGTACAAAATCCCTGTGATCTAAAAGGGCTCAAAAAAAAGGTGTCAAATGCTCTTTTCCTACCTGCGGGACCATTGCATCGTTTGTGAGATCAGGGTAATTTTACAAAAGTGATGTGTTTCCACTAATGTCTCTGACAGGTCTCACTCTGTTAGACGCTGCCAGAAACCAGTGGGAACAGCAGACCTTTTGCAAAGCCTTCCACATTTATATTGATTCAATAATCCAGCTCTTCAAGACATGATTTTTATATCCCTTTTGTTGTGTATAAAGTGAAAATGCTACCGGTTAACACTGGATGGGAAGCTGGAAGAAATGCCCCTCACTGACAGACCCACTCATGAAAGAGGGAGGCATGACACTGAACTGCGACTTTGGGGTTTGCAGCATTGAATTAGTTTTTCACTGGTCTCTGATGGGGGAAAAAATAAGAGGACTTCAGCAACTCTGCATTTTATTGAGCTTCCTGTAATGTAGCCCACAGTAAGGAAGAGTAAGAACTGTAAAAGCGCCTTGTTCAGTGTTTTACATGGGGCTGACAAATTGTTCAAGCCAGGCTATAGGGCTACCCTGATGTAAGGAGTAGCTTTCTGTCTGCCTACCATATAGGCCTTCAGGACAGCCCAGATTCAACGTGTCAATAAATAGGAAGAGCAGAAAAATACGCAACAGAGCTCTGAATCTGTGGAGGGAACAAACGGGCCCTGGGTTTTTTTGCATGTCAAGATTATCCTGTTTTGTTTCCCTTCACTGGGAGAAAACGCTTCTCTGCAAGGACACAAGAAGGTGGAAGAGGAGGGAAGATGCTGTCCACAGGCTGTCCACCCAGCTCCATGCATGGCCTGGAGCAAGGCTCTTCACCTGCAGGACCTGCTGCTCCTTCACTGTGCCGTGGGATAAGCAATGCTTGTCTACCCTGAAGGATTATTTTGGGATCAGCATTTGTAAGGTAAAGAGCTAGAAGGCAGAAAGTAAAGAGCTGTTTGTGTTCAGAGAAAGGTTAGATAGAGAGGATGGAAATGAGGAATGAAGAGGAAATCTTAAGAGAAATTCCGTGGTTGATTCATAATAATAAAGATATGGGGCTCCCAGGTGCTGGGAAATTATTACAGGCAGAAGAATCTGAACTAGGCTTTGGAAATGAAGCAAACCTGTCCTGCTACACTCGGCAGGAAGCCTGCAAGCCTGCACCTCCACGAGTTGTGCTTGGACTTTGCCTTTTGCAGACATAAGTTCCAATTTTTGTGGAGAACTCTGGGGGTGGAGGGGAAGATTGTGCAAAGTGCAGCAGAAACCCTGACATCATTTACTCTGAATAAATACAATGCAATAATGCGAGCATTCTAATAAAGGTGTCCCAGTGGCTTTCCAGAAAGGCAAGCCCCATCACAATATGACTGCCTTCATACTCCTCTTCATCTGTGGGGCGTGCGCATTGCTTTTATTGGCTGCACTCTATGTTTTAAAGGTTTTTAAGCAATCAGCTTTAAATTTGCCTCCCGGTCCTTTTCCTCTTCCGATCATTGGCAATCTGCATTTGCTGGACATCAGAAGGCAAGACAAGTCACTAATGAAGGTAAGAACAAGTGTCCTTTGTTTCTAGGGTGTTGAATGTCAGCATGTACCTATTTAAAATTCTCCTCTGGTGACAGTGATGAGATGATTTTTGTTGCCAAATGCATTTTTAAAAAACTGTGATGCTTTAAAGGTTTCAGAATGACCAAGGAAATTGTTAAATCCCAACTCTGCAGAAGGCGATTTTAAATATGAGCAGTGCTTATATGAGAACTACCCACACATTGAAAATTGTAAGCATCCACATCAGATCAGACTGACGGACCTAAATTTTGGCTTCTTCCTTGTGTTGTGAAATACTTAAAAATATTTGAGTGTCCACACGGCCAAATTGAAAGATGGATGCTTAATTGTGGTTGCCAAAATATCTTGTATTTCTTATGCATGTTGGCAGTTTTTCATGAGAATGGGAATTAATACCGCACAGCCCAAAGAAGAAATGTACAAGAAATCATTTGAAACAGTGAATGACTTGGACTTACGCAAAACAAGGTTCTCTATAGGAGTCACAGTTGCCTCACATCTGTCTTCCAGAAAAAAGGGGAAAATTTCAATGTGTTTAGTCTCTCAGAGCCAAAATGTGGCTCAGCAGGCATTCCACATGTCAGGATATGGGGTGTGAATATATTGCACCTTACACCAAGCCTTTTAACATCAGGTTGCCAGCAGCCCCCTGCCCTGCTTAGCACTATGTAGAGAAGAGGAGCTGGCTTCCCCTATTTCGTTCGCATCACTGTGCCATGTGAGGGGCCTCCAAGATGCCTGTGGAGATGCATCTTCATCCTACACCAGCCAGCTCACAGGGGGCTCAACATCCAGAGCTTGGGAGGTGGGAAATGGTTTGGACTGTGGTTCCTGTTTCTGGCAAGACCAGAAATCCTTCTGCAGAGAAAGGTAGGGGGGGAAGGGGTTTGGGGGTTGTGCATGGACGTGCTGGGAAGAATAAACAAAGAAGAAACTGGAGAGGAGGTGACCTGAGATCCAAGAGCAAGGTGATAACATCTCAGTGAAGCACAGACTCAAGAAGAAGGTATCGGACACGTTGGCCATGCCAATGCCTTCTTTCCCCCACTGAACTATAGCATCAAGAAGCCAACTGGGAAAGGGTTCTTCTGCTGAAACAAACTGGGAAAGGAGCCTGTGGTTACAGCACGGAGGACTCTCTCACCATCCTCTGCCCTTTGCAGTCAGCCTGTGTCTGCTTCGCCCTGACTGCAAAGGGCAGAGGATGGTGAGAGGGTCCTCCAGGCTGCAGCTACAAGTGGGGTGAGATTTTATATTCAGCTTGTGAATCTGCAGTAATGATCTGAAAGTTGACTTGCCAAAAGACTTTTAAGGTATTAGCAAACAAATGACCTGGAGTAGAAAATCCTCTCCAAAAGGAGAATTCCTAAAGGATTTCCCCATGAAAGTTGCACAGTAGATGATGCAGCAATCAAAACATTATTTTGAACAAATAATTAAAATCAGCATCCTGTGAACTATATTTTTTTTTGTATAAATAAAACAAGTCTGGCTATATTGCTGAAGCACAGATAAGACTCTGCCTGGGCTACCTATTTGATTTGGTACAGCAGCGGAGGTTACTAAGTTTTGGAACCTTCTCTGGTTTACATTGCCAGAACTGGTCTCCTTTTGTGGGACACCAGGCTTGATTTCATAATAGCTTTATGCAGTTTCAACTCCATTGCTCTCAGTCGAGTCTTAATTCTTTGTAAGGCCTGGCAGAGCCATATTTGTGAGCCTCCAGAGAGTGCCTGCTACCTGGTATCTCAGATCTCACTATGAAGTCCAACTGTGCCGTGGCTTGAAAACTATGGTGTAGCAGAAATAAAAAGTAGAGTGTGGTATTGTGGTAATTTTCTAGGGCAAGTTGAAAGAGCAATGGTTTCTTATGCCTTCATATGTCCATCCTTGGTGAATCATATTATATACCTCTTTGCCTTAATTACTATAAAGCTTTTATTTAACTTTTTCTAACAAATAAGGTTATGCTCTTCCATTCTCTTTTGGTGGACTGGAGTGTTACAGCCTGCTCAATCAGCAGTTGCTCAATAGCTGCCTGGCAGTGATGCTTTTATGCTGCTGTTGGTGTCCAAAGAGTCTTGTTACCTTCTGACTCTTTAACCCACCCGGCCAACCTGAGTCCAGCCAGCTCAGAAAGACAGTAGTTTTATGGAAGCTCTTGGGTTAAAAAGACCAGTGTTTATTTGCTTTGATTCCTCTTTCATTTAAGTGTCTCAGGGCTTTATCTCTGGCATCCCTCCATCCCTTCTGGCCAGAGAAGGAGGAGGGAAGACAACTCTTCAGCCACCCCATCAAGACTTACCACTCCCACTCACAAATTCCATGCTCTGATTTTTCTCTCCTTCTAGATTTCAGAGAAATATGGCCCTGTGTTCACCGTGCATTTGGGTTTTCAGAACGTGGTGGTGCTCACTGGCTATGAAACAGTAAAGGATGCCCTTCTGAACACGGCAGATGTGTTTGAGGACAGACCAGCTATACCCATATTCTATCACATCCAACACGGAAATGGTACTGGCAGGTTGAAAAGACAAGGATGCGCCTGCTATGCTGTTTCTCAAATGCGTTGTTTCAATTGCAACAGTATTTAAGTCTTGATATGTGTCCTTATCCTTGAGGGCTACGTTTTGTGGGGCTTGGGGGCAGTTGTTTGTTTTCTTAAGAAAAATACTTCCTATCTGGGGATCTTCCTCTTTACCTTATCAGTTTTTTGCTTTTAGTGTTACTTGGGTCACATTTCAAGGGGTTTTTTTTACAGTGCAAAGGGAAGGAAATTATTTTTCACAATGTGAAGGCTGAGGTCCTTATGCAATCTCTTTTCTACAGTTACTGGGAGTTCAGACAAAGCATGGATCACACATGACTCATGATAAAGACTGAAAGAACTGGCAAGAGTGCAATAGCACGGGCTGTTTGTACCTCAAACAATTACTTCTGTAAACAGATTTTTGGCATGTTTCTGAATTGCACGCTAAAAAGTAATACATTGCCCAAGACTAGACATTGAAAAACAATGAAGGGAATAATCCAGGGCTGAAAGGAAAATATTTGATGACCTAATATGTATATAATGCATACAGTGTGTGGCGGTTTTGTTTTTTTTTTTTTTTTATCTTGTTTTTAAGAGTGAGGCCCAGCGTGAGGAAGGGTGCACTGCACTACTTTCCCAACCACCATATGAAGATGCAGATTATGTTCAGCCCTGGAAGGCTGAAGGGGGGAAGGGAGGACTTCTGAATTGTACCCAAACACCTCCATGCACTCTTGGCTGAGCACTTTCTTTAGCCAATGAGTTAGCCAGCCAGGGGGTATTCCCCAGATGTAAGCAAAGGTGCCTCCCTGCCACCCCTCCTTGTCCCCCTGCACAGTGTACAGTTCATCCTCTAAACCTCAAGTTGTTCAGTGAAATGATTTGTTCTGTTCATGACAGGGATGGAACGGTGTCATCTGCTCCTAGCCTTGCTCTCTGAAACAGCTGGTTCATTTTTCTAAGGAAAAACAAGTCGGCCTGAGACAAAGACCATGCATAGAGCTTTTTACTCTGTATGGCTGCAAAAAGACAAAGCTATAAACAAGCCAAACCCAGAGCCTTGGTGTGAACAGCACCCAACTGTTTAAAATATTGCCTCTTGCTTTCCTGAACCTACCTGGGGCAGTGCTTTCCCAAGCCAGCTCCACAAGAGCCCCCCCCCCAGTCCTCTTCCAAGCAGGCTCTACCAGGTTGCAAAATGCCTGTGCTCCCCAGCTGTGCTTTTGATGTTTCTGAGAAAATCCTGTACTGCCTCGGCAAACAGAGCATGCAATCCTTCCGTAGGTGTGTTCTTTTCTTCTCAAGAGCTCTGGAAGACAACACGGCGGTTCACCATAGCCACCATGCGGGATCTCGGCATGGGGAAGCATCTTGGAGAAGAGAAGATGCTTGAGGAGCTTCATTTTCTCATTGAGTTGATCAAATCCTTCAAAGGTGAGCTGGAGATGCCATTGAGTGTTTCATGCTACTTTACAAAGCCACTGTGAAGACATTTGGGTTTCCCCAGAAATGGCCAATACAGTTATGATTTTGTTAATTTCTAGGTGGACCTTTTCCATTACGATTTTTGAATATGGCCCCCACCAACATCACCTTTTCTATTCTCTTTGGAAGAAGGTTTGATTATGAAGACCCAACATTTCTCACTCTGTTAAGGCTCATAGATGAAGTTATGCACCTTCTTGGCTCTCCATTCTTACATGTAAGTTACCCTCTGTGACGAGATGCTCCAGTATCTCATTGGAGTTGGTAGGTCAAGCTGACCTACTATTACTGGATAGTTTTGGAGTGTCTTTAGGGTACTGAAACATAAGAATCATCAAAAGAGTATTCCAACTAAGAGGTTCTCATATGAGCGGCAAGCTCTTGTTAAACTTAATCCTCCATCACAAGGAATGGAGTATTAATTACTTAAGGTAATATTGAAACAGTTATCCAGAAAGCTGTTAAGAAAAAAAAAAAAAAAAAGATGCTGATGAATTTATTGCTTGAATAAGAACTATTTACAATAGTTACAACTTACAATACTACAACATCCCCTTTCTTTTAATCTCTACAGCAGGTTTAGTTTTTTCAGAAAACAGCAAAAATTATAACCAGTTAGCAAGAGCAAGAGATGTGTGAATCTTATTCTGCAGCCAGTTTATTTATAACATTGAGAAATGGTGTAAGTAACCCCCCCTGCACATAAAATGCAACTGTTTATTGTGCTGTGAAATTTAATGATGCTGAGAACTGAGTGTAATTGATTTATAATTCATGTGAAAGTTAAAAATGATGATCTAACAACTTTAAAACATAAGTATTTTGAATTGCTAAACATTTAGAGTTTGCGTAATGCGTAATGCTTTATCTTTTTGCTTTATTACCTCTTTAAAAATGTAATTTTATTGTTTCATGAGTTTACTATCACTTTCCCTTAATTGTATTTTTTTAAATTCGTGTTTATAGGCTCTGTCTAGACAAGTCTGATAGGCTCCATTCATTTCTGTAGAGAATTTTTAATAAGAAAAGGCATTTTTATACATTAAAATTTTTTAGTTACCAAACAAGAGGATCCAATCACATATCATTTGGTTCCTCACATAAATGATTTCTTCATTGTGATACCTGAGTTTTGTAAGGTAATGGGCGAATTTAATTTTTTTTCTGTGATTTTGTCCCCTTTTTTTCTTTTTAGTTATTTAATTTCTACCCTGTCCTTGGATTTCTTCTCAAACCTCACAAGATGATACTGAAAAAAGTAGAAGAGGTCTGTGTGATCTTAAGGAAGCACATCAAGGAAAGCAAAGAAAGTATTAATGAAAACAACCTGACGAGCTACATTGATGCATTGGTATTCAAACAAGAGGTATTTTAACAATATGATGTTTCCTAGTGCGGTATGTTATACAGAGATGCTCTGTGTTGCTCTATTACAATCTATCTGAAAATATTTAAATTTGGAGTATTTTAATATGTTAAACACTGGATACTGAAGGAAAAGCAAGAAATAATTAAGTACACAGTATTGTGTGTATGTCTAAAACTTGTCCTCAGCTGTCAGCTGTAGTCCCTTCATTGCTGGAGAAAGAGAAAGAGGTAATATCATTTTTCCAACACACTCCAGGCAGACACATCCCTCCCTATGGGCATGGGAAGAGGCAACAGATTACGAGTTGCAGAGATGCAGAAGTTCCTATTGCGTTTCTGCAAACACATCATTAGCTCCCATGTGGTGGATTTACCAACAGGAATGACAGTGTGGGAGTATAGCAAGGAAGTATCAGTCTGGATGTGCCCTTCTTCTCCAAGTGTTTGCATCCCTGTACTTGAGCCGGGTGGTGGGCAGGACGGGTATTTGAGCTTGACACCTTTTGTGAGTGCCTCAGCTGTTGCACACAGGAACGGGCAAAGTGTTTCCCACCAGCAGCACGAAGCAGGGACAGTGGAATTGATGTACCAGTGGTGTCCTGGGCTTTCATGGCTTTCCTGTGGCTCCTAGGAGGGCCTGGCACACACCTAGGCAAACCCCAGCTCCCTGACTTGGGAAGGCACGGTCCTGCACCACTCATCAATTTCCCACCTTTTCAGGATCCACAGGCAGGAGATGGAAGTTCTGAGTCGATTGAATAACCACTGCCCAGAATAGATAAATGTCATGTGATGTTGGAAAAAAACAATTAATTTGTCCAGTTAGTTAATTTTTTGGAGCAAAACTTTAATTGTGAAAATATTTCTGCTGAAAAGTGTAACACTTCCGTATTGGTATGTCAGTGCAGTGCATCTTGGCACTTGTAATCGACATGCATCCCACTGTAATGTTTCTGAAGACTAAGTCACCTGCCCTAGTTCTCTCTCTGTACTAACAGCCATGTTTTTTTCTTTTTTTTCCCCAAAGGAGCAAAATAAAAACAATACAATTTTTCATGATGCGAATGTATTGGCCTCTGCGCTTGACCTGCTCATGGCGGGCACTGAGACAACATCCACAACATTGCAGTGGGCCATCCTTCTGCTGATGAGGTACCCTGAGATTCAAAGTAAGACACTTTTTTTTGCTTTTGATTTTGCTTTTCTTACGTAGGGTACTGAAGTACTCTGCAGTGACTTCATAAGTGATTCTCACCTGCAAAAGTTTCATAGTCTCTCATGCATCCAAAATCTGGAACCTGTCCACCGCTGTTCAAGCACTGTATGCTGCCATTCGGGACCAAAGGATCTGAGCTCTCTCTCTGCTCTCAGGGTCTGGGCAACCTCCTGCCCTGAGGTAGTGCAACCAACAGTCAGCATGAGTGGGGATTTAGAGGTGCTTTACCACCGAGGGAAACTCACTCTGTGCCTTTCCTTTGCCCTGCAGAAAAAGTGCACACAGAGATTGAGCAAGTTCTTGGCCCTGACTGCTTGCCTACCTTTGAGGACCGGAAAAACATGCCATTTACCAATGCAGTGATCCACGAGGTGCAGAGATTTGTCACCCTCCTGCCACATGTTCCACGGTGCACCTCCATTGACACCCACTTTAAAGGTTACTTCATCCCCAAGGTACTTGCTTCTCTTCAAAGGAAGAGGGAGGTGCAGCACACCAGTGACCCACAGGACTAAATGTCATAAGGAGTGGGGAAGCTTGAAGCACAGGGCTTTTGGTGGGGAAGAGCCAGTTCCCTAATCCCCTGTCTCCTTCGTGCCCAGACAGATGGAGTGTGACTTCAGGGTTATGCACACAACTTCCCATTTCCCAGAACTCAGTCTTTGTAATCTGGAGCCTGTACCTTATTCTCTTCATTCTCTATTGTCATTCATTCCCTGTAGAGCACTTCTGCCTCTGGAGTACCATGGCATTGTCTCATTGCCTGCTTGAGAAAGCAGAAGGCAGCTGGGCAGGAAGGAAGCCTGGCCCACATCTTTCTTCTGCTTCATAACTCAGGAAGAGCCAACAACCAGTGTTGTTTAATCACATATTAGTCAGTAATTTCAGTGAACTGGGTATCCACATTTACTGAGGGTAATTTGGTCATGTGCAAGCCTAGAAATCAGTTCTTCAGAGATAGAAGTTTGTTTGCAGACACAGCCCAAAGGGAGAAGCAGTTATGTGGCTGAATGGGCAAAGCCAGAAGTTTGCTACATCCACACATTCTAAAGCAGAGCTTTGTTATGCTTCAGGGAACAACAGTGATTCCTCTGCTTACCTCTGTGCTACTGGATAAAACACAATGGGAGACGCCAGATGAGTTCAATCCCAACCATTTCCTTGATGCGGATGGGAACTTTGTAAAGAAGAAAGCATTCCTGCCGTTCTCCACAGGTAATGAAAGTGTTTGGTCCTGCCCGGGGCACCGAGTTCCCAGTGCCCCTCAGAAGATATTACTCAAGTGGCAGGATCGAGCCTCCATTGGGAACAACATAGACATCAGTGGTGGGGATGGTTTGGAAATACCCTCTCTGGGGTTTGATGATTTGCAAACAGCCCTTCAGCCCACACAGGGAGGCATACCAGGCCCTGGTGTTTAAAGACACCACTGGGACCTACAGAATACTCAGTGCCTTCAAGCAAGAGTTCAGCCTTCCCTCTGCCTTGGGAAGGCTGGTTTCTAGGGTGTCCCAGATCAATTCCTGGCAGGCTCAGAGTGAAACAGCCATGTTCAAATGCCTGTAGGAGACCAACAGTGATGGCTGCTGAATATCATGCCATGCTATTTTGCATTTCTGAGGCCTATACTGTCCCTCACACTACTGCTACCAAGTAGTAAGGAAGAGGTGTCCGGATGAGCTACCGCTTACCCAATCACTCCACCAACAGCCATGCTTTTGGCATTGCAGGACGGAGAAACTGCATTGGAGAAAGTCTTGCTACGATGGAGCTCTTCATCTTCTTCACAGGCTTGATCCAGAAATTTACTTTTAAGCCTCCACCTGGGATCAAAGAATCTGAGCTGGACATGACTGCAGAAGCTGGATTCACCATGAGACCCCACCCACAGTGTGTCTGCGCTGTGCTACGCCAATAAGCCCAAGGCTCTGAACTGAGAAAAATCCACATAATTGTTTTGTGCAGAACCTAGCAGATGCACAAAGGAGAAACCAGATCCATGTGCAGTAGATACAAGTAGTGTCTTCTTACTCAAAGCCTTGCAAGTACAGGCTCTATGCTTAAAATATCTCTTGAACAAATATTTTTCTAAGAAGCAGAGGAGGGATGGTGGGTAAGGTTACCTGGAAAATTCCAGCCTGATACATGACTGGAAATGACAGGACAGCCACTGCTTTACACAGCAAATACACAACATAAGAAAGTTATTCTAGTTCTGAGCTTCTGGGAGATTATGCTTCTCAAGAGTACATTATTTCTTCACTTGGGGAATAATATTAGATACAAATGTTGGCCATCATCTAATCCCTGCTCTTTTCTCACTCTCAACTGCACATGGGTTAAATTATTCCCAAATACCTGTTCTTTCTGTGTCTGATGGATGCTCTTCCAATAATTTTCAGACTTCTGGTTTTGAATCCTAAATACCAAACCCTGGACATTTTAGGTTCCCCTTGCTCTGAAGGACCTTAGCACAGTTCCTTTGGAGTATTGACCCTTTCTGGGTACAGGTTTTGCTACACCTGCACTGATGTGGGACTTAACAGCTCTCCCTAGACAAGTGAAGACACCCCTCCCAACATTTTACAAAGGTAGCTCAAATACATAAACTGAACTTTTTTTCAGAGCACCATATGTGAACAAGCAAGCATTCAAACATTGCAAAAATGCTTCTAAAATGCTCTTGCCTTAAGCAGCACAGAAGCTAGGCTGATCAGGGTAAAGCAACAGAAAACCTGTCCATCTCCCCTTTCCTCACTTCTCCCAGCTTTCTGTGAGATTTGTCAGGACCCTCCCTTTTCCTGACATTCCCGTCTCTTCTCCTCCTCCTCTGAAATGACTGGAGATGGAGCCTTATCATGTCCCTTCATCGGTGAAGGCAATAGGACTCTCTTATAGCAGCTGGCTTCTTCCTTGGTCTGTAATGCTGAGTGGAGTCCAGAAGGATCTGATAGGACTGCAATGGGAGGTGGGTTGATCCATTGTCTCAGAACGTGTTTGAGCCGGTTAATCCCTGGTAAGGATCCTCATCTGCTGTGTGATGGGGACAGGACTTCTCCTGTTCCCTGCATACCACTTGATTCTTCCAGGTTAACGGTAAATAATTGTCTTTGTTCTAAGCCTTGCTCGCAGGTAAATGCAGTTAGATCTGAGGCTGCATAAAGACTCAAGATTTAGCTCTGCCCTCTTCATACAGCCCGGATTTGTGGCTGGCAGGGCGTTTTATCCCAATAAGGACTGCCTGGCTGGGCTGTCTGTGACTCAGAGGGATCGTGGTGCCATCTCGTGGCAAAAAGAAAATAGAAATTCTATTCTGTACAAAGCTTATTGCTCTGGCCAGTGCATAGAAGGGCTGCAGACGCAAGGCAGCCCTCGTTTTACAAATCTGTACAGTTGCTGAAATCCTTGCACCTGATCATTGCCCCTCTGAGAGCAGGAGCCCCTGGTCCCAGCACCATGCAGTGGTAGGGATGGCAGGCTGGGCTATGGGATGTGCTGCCCAGCCAGCTGCATGTGGCATGAGCCACAGACAGCGTGACGTGGATTTGTTCAGATCTTGCTTTAAAAATCAAGCCACCTGTCCTGCCTCAAGATGTTTGTCTTCAATTCAGATCAGTGTGTTGCATGGCACAAACATGTTTTGCAGCTGGAAAGAAGACCCTCAGGCCACCGAGGAATGTAGAAATGGTATTTCCACCCCTGAGAGCCAATGTTTGCTGCTAGATAAATATGTAGCTGAGTCATAATCAATGTTCTTCCATTTCTGGGCTTAAAAAATAAATGGGAGGTAGGTACTTTCTTTTGCAGAGATATATTCAGCTGTCTAATTCAGTGTGCTGAGGAGTCATCACTTCCATCCATCTGCTAACACAGGCACAAGTAGGATGCACTTTTCAAAGGAATCAGAGAAACATGTTTTCCTTGGATGTTTGCACCTGGTAACTCATGGCTCCTGTTGAGGCACGGGGATTGTGCAGGCTGCTGAACCTCTGTATGTGGCCAGCACTGCTGCGGGCTCTGCTCTGCCTGCTGGGGAGTGCCAGTCTGGAAGGTGAGGTCCAAAAAGAGCAGGCTCTGAAGGCTGATATGCCATGTAAGAAGAAATCCATCTCTCTCCTTCGAAGCCAAGAACCTGAGAGCCCATGGCAAGGGGCAGGGCTGATGTTCCACCAGCGAATTTGTGCAGATTTGAACCCAGCCCAGTTTTGTCCCCTGGAGCACCTAGAGTGTTGCCATATCTGTCTTTTGGGTTCATACTACTTCTGGAAGGGGCTAGTGCAGGAACAGTCCTGGCCTCTCTGAAGCCAAAGTCAAAAGTCGTCTTTTATTTCAGCAAGGCCAAGACTTCCTTCATTGAGTTGATATGTGGCTTGCTCTTCAGTCGCTTTATCTATCCCTCCCTGCCTTCCCTGAAGAAGACCCCATCCTGCTGCCACCACTCCTCAAGAGTGACATTGCCAGCAGGCAATGCTTTGGGAGAGCAAGAGGTGAGAAGCTCAGGATCCAAGGCACTAAACAAAAGGACAGCACCAGCATCAGTGAAGCTATGGTGGCAACCTTTCATTCAGCCTCTGCAACTAAGAGTTGAAGACATAAAAGTGAAAAACCAAGGCCATCCCCAGGACTGACTATTAGCCCATAGCTGCGCAGAAAGGGAAAGCGCTTTGCCCTGGAGAAACCACTCTGCAGAAAAAGAGGGTCTCCTCTTGAGCTGTTTTTCACTAGGATGAGGGTATGCAGAACCTCTCACCTATGAGATACAAGTAAAATGATAATATTTGTTGTCACTCTGGGCTCAGGATCAATCTTTCATGACATTTCCATTTCTGTGTAATGTAAAGTTGGGTGGCAGGCATATGAAATATAATGAAGACGTGGGATTAAAACTTTATTTCGTTCCCATGAAGGGGGAAACAAACAATATGATAAAGCACATGATAAGAAAATGCATATGGAGAAGTGGCAGTTCACAGGCAGATAAATGGATGAAAATTGCCTGAGCTATACATCAACTGGAATAAGATTGTGTAATATGATGGCAGATAAGAGTGCTACAGATGGGGAAAACAGCCAGACAAAGCTACAGAGGAAAGGAAAACAACCAAAACCAGGACGTCTCTAATCCCTGATCCCAATTCTCCTTGCGTGTGTGTGTATGCAATACAAGCATTGTGAAATCAGACACCATTTGCAAGGAAATTGCATGGCTGGTTCCAATGGCCAGACAATCCCAAATACCAGATTGACTGCTGACGTCAGCTCTTAACACTACCCAGGAGGTCTGAAGAGAGGAACAGTGTTTGTTCCTATTTAACAGGATCAGGAAAGACAGAAAACCATAAAACTAGAAACAGGCCTGTATCATTAGCCTTCTGTGATTGCTTGCTGGTACAAATCTCATATGGCCTTATGATTTAGACTGCAAATTTAGAAAAGTGGATCTTCTTTCATTCAGATTGTGAAGCAGTGTTGAATTTGGTGGTAACAGCATTTGCTTATCTAAACGGGTTTGTAGACTCTGAGACATCTTTCAGGACACTGTTCAAGGTAGAAATAACTTTGTCATCAAATTACATGAATTGATCTGTTTTTTCACTCCCGGTGTTTGACTTGGCTGCCTAGCCTGGTAGGATTTTCATAGAAGCTATGGGTAATTAGGGAGCTTGGAAAAGTTCAGGAGGTACCTACAGACGATCCAAGTGTGTGACCCAAAGTGTATTTCTGTGGCTTTTAGCAAACAGTGGTGTGCCTTTCCTCCAGATTTTGGGCAGATTTCTGCGATGTTATGAACCTCACTGCTTTGCCATAGGAACCTGGGTGTCACACCTACTACTTGTGGGCTGTATCCCCTTCACCAGAGCAGCCCCTTGATCCCTCCAGTGAATCCTTGCACAGTCTGTCTTGAGAAGAAGTATGTGTTTGTCAACCACGATCATGGTTTCTAACTGATCATATGCACCCCTCACAGCACAGGAGCAAAGAGGGGTCAGCAACCTATGGGTGGATGCAGTGGTGGAGAGAAACAGAGTGGGTGTGGATGGAGACAGTGAGAAGGGGATGTGAAAGAGGGTGATGTGGCAGGATGGGGGGTGGTGAGTCCTAGCATAGTTAAATTGGGTCTAAGCAGCTTCCCCACTTGTTGGGCTGCTCTTCAGCAAGGCTGTAGTTATTCACGCAGGACAGCACAGGTTGCCTGAGGCTGAGGCCTTAACGTGAAAGTCGTCTGAGGGACAGTAAGGTCCAAGTCAGACTCTGAAACTCCTGGCTGGGGTTGAAAAGTAAATGTCTGCAGCAGCCCTACAAAGAAGACAAACAGCTCCATCTTGGCGAGACTTTCTCCAATGCAGTTCCTCCGCCCTGCAGATGAAAGCAGTGTGTTTACTTGGTGGACAGATTGAACTAGAGTGTTTGCCATGGACACAGCATCTGAGATGTTGCAATGGAAGCAGGAATGAAACCTTGAAACACACCAGAGCGTTTCAGAGCAGAGGAGCCTGTGTTGCTAAAGGTATCTGTCCCAGTCACACTGGTACAGTGTGCCTGCCTGGTCTCTTTTATCCCACAACTACCTGCAGCAGCAAGTCACAGGCATGTTACAGGGTTATTAGGCACTTATGATGTACCCTCTCCATAGCTCTTCCAACCTTCTCAGCATCTTTAACTCTTTCTCTTTGAAAAGCAGCCTGAGAGAAAAATACCACCTCCTCCCAAAGCGGAATGGTTTGAAACTAATTTTTCCTGTACAATTTATCCTAGCATCCAACTGTTAGAAAAGACTGTGTTACTTCTTTCCTACTCCCTCATTGTGCTAGATTCTCAGGCTTTGCATGATGACCCCTGTACAGGTGAAGCACTTGGTGGACAGCGCCGACTGGCTTCCTAATGTCAGAAGGCACTGTTGAGGGTCTGTGGTTGGAGCACATTCTGGAATTCCTTCAAGCAATCCTTTCAGAGGAACAGCTGGAAAGTGCAGGGTTACTTGGGAGGATTTGTAGGATTTTGCAGGAAATCTCCCTTTATAGTACTTAAGGGCTCCTGCAGTGTTGGGATTTGTTAAACTCCCAGCAAGACTACTCCAACCAGCCGTGTCCTCTCGTAATGCACACTGCTGCAGCCATGGAGCGCATGGGCTGGGTGGCAGGCATTTCTGGAAATCATCAACCTTTGGAAGCTGTTGGGAAGGCACAGTGGAAGTGACATTTCTTCTGTTAGGATGGCTCAGGGGAGAGTTTCTGATATCTAGCAACTATTCCTAGCATTATCTCAGTTTGAGTCCCAAGGGACTTGGGTTTATGACCCTTCAGGGAAAGAATGTTAATCATATTTTGCAGGTGCAACTGAAATTTAAAAAAAAAAAAAGAAAAGAAAAAGTTTGTGACTTGACTAAAATGATGGTTGGAGGTAGTGTCAAGATGCCAAGTGCTCTATCATCTCCCCTAACCATGGGTCTGTGTTTCTTCCTCTAAAAAAACACGTCTTTCTGGGAATCCTTGGCAGTTCTCAAAAGTGCCACTGGAAGAATCACCATCCAAGGTGATTTGTGGGAACAATCCAGGGCCTTGGATTTAAGATTTCATAGTGAGAGTAATATGGTTTGGTGTACTCTGTCCCATATTGGGTCTCTGCTGCTTGTAATAACCAGCCAAGATGCAAGGCTTATTGGGACCATCCTCCTTGGCTCTGGTAGACAATGGATGAGGCCTTGTCCATCAGACCCACTCACACGTGGGACTTTCCTCAAAGCAGGACTTGAGGGTCCCTGGACTGTATCCTCACTTCCAGGAGAGCTCACAAGACCCCATGCATAGTGAGGCTGGCAGCCCTATCACTCCTGTCCGATTATCTACCTACTCTTTACAGCTTTAAGGCATTTTTCCACCTTCTTTTGGATTTAATATATCTCTTTGTCTTTTTCTTCTGTTGATTCTTTGGTAACCAACCTCCTTAGTGGTGGTAGAGGTGTTCTCTAAGAGCAGCCATTTGCCTGGATGCAGAATAATTTACTCCATTCAGTTGCCTGGTTGCTTATTGACTGAGTTAAAGGCAGTACTTAGCCATGAAGTGCACATCAGTGTATATTGTAATAAAATGGTTCTGCCATAGCCTCAGCTCTGTGCAGATCAGCCCTTTAGTTACCTGTGGAGAAGGGCAGGAAAGCCTCTCTCTTTACAAAATTCCCTTCAGCATCAAGGAAGTGGTTGGGGTTGAACTGATGTGGTGTCTCCCACTGTGTCTTATCTAGCAGCACTGAGGTAAGCGATGGGATTACAATTATACCCTGGAAGAAAAGGACATAGAGGCACAACAGATAGCAAAATGCTCTGTTTTGGTTCATTTTGTGACACAGACTTTGGTGTCCCATGAGATTTGCTCCACCTGGAGTACTGGAGACCCTGAGGATTTTATCTCATCAGCTCATAGAGAGAGAAGTCAGTGAGATTTTCCCAGCAGTACAAAGGATTGAAGCCAAACCCCAGGAGGTGCTGTGAAAACCTCAAGCAGAGGGTCAAATCCTGTAAATTCCCTGGCAGATACTTCACTGTGCAGATGGCATCAAGGAGGTAAACCAGGGTCACTTGTGGAGTGAGGAAGTCCTGAGCATGAGAGGGACTGAATTGAGTCCTACAATACCAGTCTCTCTGGACTCAGCATAGTCACCAGAGAGGAAGAAACTCTTCTGGGGGTGATTCTGGATGCTTACTTTGGGCTTCAGTCCTACAATTCCCTCTAGAAACCAGTCTTTAATGGCACTAGCAAAAATGAGGGGGCGGTGTGTTCCTGGGAGGGAGCAGTTACCTACCTTGGGAAGGAAGTAACCCCTGAAGTGGGTGTCAACAGCAGTGCAGCGGGGAACATGGGGCAGGAGGGTGATAAACCTCTGCACTTCGTGTAGCACCGCATTTGTAAATGGCATATTCTTCCGATCCTCATATGTGGCCCAGCTTCCAGATTTGACGGTTCTCCCAATCTCCTCCTGCACCTTTTCTGGAAGGAACAAACAAAGGGGATGTTCTCCAGCAAGGAATCCAGCTCCCTCCTCAGATTCAGTTTTGTGAAAAACATATTTTTGCAGGGCCTGGAGGGTCTGAGAGGATTAATAAAACAGCAGCCTGGATTTCCCTGCTTTATTTCTAGTTCAGACACATGGATGGGTTGTTTCCCCAGCATCATACTTTGATCTCCACTCATCCTTTCTCCTAGCAAGACAAAGGGACTAATTTATTGTGACTCTGAACAGCATCTAATTACATCAGGAGTTCATAACAATGAACAGATGGGATTCAGCTCTTAAGGGAAAAGAGCCAGGCCTCTCCCTTCCCCATATCAGCCATGCCATGGACAGAGCATAATAGAAGGAGCTCACTTTGAATCTCTGGGTATTTCATCATCAGCAGAATGGCCCACTGGAGCGTTGTGGCTATGGTCTCTGTTCCCGCCATGACCAGGTCAAGTATGGATGCTATTAAGTTGTCATCATGGAATAGGCTGTCTTTCTTGTTTTTCTCCTTGAAAAACACAAGTGATAAGAAAGGTCTTAAAACCATCAGTCTTGGTATTCAGCAAGCTTGGGAAATATTGCATAGCCTGGGATCCTGTTGACTACGATTTTGTGTTTGTGACCTGGGTGATAAAAGAGACCTGATCTTGAATGCACAGCATTCACCAAAGATGGGAGCACCAAAGATGGAAGGTTTGGGGTGGAGTTTTGGTTTGGCATCCATCTCCACCCCGAAGCAGGCTGAAGTCCAGGGCCAGATGCTGTTAACAGACTCAGCGTCACAGGTTTGGAAAGAGCCTGGTCTCTCCCCTGTACAGAAGGAGATTCAGCTAATCGTAGCTCTGAGAGACTCCTCCTGTCCAAGGACAGTTTTGAACCCCGAACAATGTTCAAAATAACCTTTCAGGCCATTTCTGTTAGGCTTTAGGACTGTACCGACCCTTCCTCCACGTAGCTGGGTAGAATACTTAGTGCCTAAGTTTGGCCCTGGTCCAGCTGGAAAGAATTAAAAACTCAGAGCCCATATATTTTCTGTTGAATGAAATCAACTGAGATGTGAAACTGCCGAGTCGCTACTAAAGTAAGATACAGGACAGGGCTAGGACTTGTACTGATGAATTATCATTCAAGTACTTTAAGTGTATCATTCATCTTAGAGCAACAGTATCGATGATTAATTGATTTGTTCTTGTAAAAAGAAAGGCAGAGTCAGCTTTCATGTGAATTCATGCATTTTCTACCAGGAACAAGGAGTTGATCTCATATTAGCAGCACTGCTATTTTAGTAGCAGATTGAGACAGTGGCTTTCATATCCTAATTTTGATAGAAAAATCCCTGCAATAAATTACACCAACTGTAATAGACTGGTGTCTGATTTCAATACCACTAGAATAACAGCCTGGATTTCAATAGGTTTATATGACATGATTGAAATCAAGACTCAGCAACTGTTTTAGCTAGAAAATCGAAAGGAGACACTGCAACCAGTCAACAGAACTAAGTAGACAAATACCTCTTGTTGCTTGAATATCAGTGCATCAATGTAGCTCCTCACGCTGTTCTCATTGATATCCTCCCTGCTTGCCTTCATATATTGCCTTAAAATGACACGCACATCTTCTATTTTCCCAAGCATAATCTTGTGGGTTTTGAAAAGAAATCCAAGGAACGGGTAGAAATTGAAATACTAATGAGGAATTAAAAAAGAGAAGCATTAAGTCTGCAGAAATACTAGTATACTGAAACAGCTTCTTCCTAAGGCATGACATATCAGTTGAATTTTGTCCTGTAGTAGTAGTATCTTAGCATCCCAGGGACTTCCTGGGCAGATTTTCATAATGGAGGGCTTTGCAACCTTTGAGCCTTTCTTTAGTGCTACCTAATTTTAAGCATTTATGCTGTTCTGTATGAACAGATCCTCTACCAGTGACAGCCTGGTCAGCCTCTGAACAGAGATGGAGCTCCACTGTGCCAGGCCACCAGCAAGTTTAGATCAGGATGAGACTAGTTAGTTTTTTACAACATCAGTTATGAAGGACTGGCTATGAGTTTGAAAATAAGTGAGTTTTCCTGGCCCTCTTCAAGGAAGCATTTTTAATGCAGTCTGTGAAATCTCACTCACCTAGACATCAACACTGAATGTGTCTTTTTAGAAAATGCAGCAAAGACAAAGAAATCCTAGATAGTGCAATTATGTTGAAAAAGAAAGAAAAAAAAAATTCCATGAAGCTAAAATAACCGTAGTGCTGTTCTCATATTAGTGCTACACAGATGTGCAGGATGGTTCAAAAGGAGAAAAGCAAAGGGGAATCTCACAGCACATTTGTGGTGACCATGGTGATACATGGAGAACTGTCACATTTTAGTTGTAATGGCTGCTTCTGAACATTTGAAAACTGCTGAACCAAATCCTATGGCTTGTGTGGCTCACAAATGTAATATGTCAGTGTAAAAACCTGTTAATCTGTGGGACAGATTACTTACATTCAAATATGGAGATCCCAGAAGAATCATAACTTCATCTATGAGTCTTAAGAGAGTGAGAAATGTTGGGTCCTTATAGTCAAACCTGTCCCCAAACAGCATGATAAAGGTGATGTTGATTGGAGCACAGTTGAAGGATGTCAGGCTAAAAGGTTCCCCTGCAATTGGAGGAGGATGGAAATGTTAGTGAGATGTTGCGGCAGCAGTGACACGTATGAGGCTGTATAGCACTGTGATGGTCTCCAGCTCACCTTTGAAGGATTTGATCATCTCGATAAGGAAGTGAAGCTCCTCAAAAATTCTCCCTTCTATCATTTTTTTCCCCATGCCGAGGTTGCGCATGCTGGATACGGTGAATCTCCGGGTTGTTCTCCACAGCTCCCCGATAGAGAAGAACAAACCTGGGGAGGCCGTGAGACATCGCCGCTGGGCTCATGCACGGAGGAGCCCCACCGCACGAAACAAAATAGGGGACTGGATGAGGAGGGATCTCCACAAGTGTTTCTGCTGCCCAGTTTCCCATGGATTTAGGGACTAAGGGTCTCCCATTTCTGTGTGCCCCATCCCTGTATTCTCTCAGCTCCATTCTCCCAGTCTCACTGAGCCTGTAGCTTGGAAACAATAAGCTCCCACCCAACCCAGTTTGTCCCAGCCCTCTCCTGAGTGCAAGACAAGCAGGTATGGCTTTCAGACCAGTACGGGTTGGCTGTAGAGCTGGAGAGAATGTTGTTCTAAGTCAATCATGCAACCTTTCTGACCCTATTTGGTTGCAAGTCTAAGACCTCAAGCAACAACCTTGTATTTGTGAAGCTTCTCTGTTCATCCTATTCCTGTCATAAAGGTATTTTATCTATGTGGGATGGGATAATTCAGTCTCCTCAACCCTGGTCAGTGCTGCACTGTCTTACTGAGATTCCCAGCAACACTGTATTTTCAGCAGTGGAAAAAGTACTATCATTTTGTGGAAGTTTCTGAGCTCATGCCTTGATGATCACTAACACTACCGAGCAGGGATAGGTATTTCATCCCATCAAGTACTGGAAATAGTGAAAGAAAAAATTGTGTCAGTAATCCAAATACTATCTCAGATTGTCAATTGAAAAACTGGATTCGTTGCAAGGTTTTTAAATGTGTTTGCTTTTTCTAGAGTAAACGCTATTTTAAAACAGTGTAGTTTTAATTTGGAAAGCAAAACTTCTTGCTCTAAAAATGCTAAAGCAAATTTCTAAACTTGATTTAAAATTTTTCTTTAATTTATGCAATTTCATCTGGATCATTCTTTTTCTGCAAACAACTTCAGAGTCAACAAATTTTAATTTTCTGAAGAAAAAATGTTCACGGGAAAATTTGTGACCATTGTTACTTGACAGGCCCTGTGAATTTACAGCTTTGGGTCACCTCTAAGCGGCTCAGACTTGGGCTGAGAAGGTAAGTGTGAAAGGACTTATAGTGCAATACTGACAGTCTCCCACAGGGATATTTTACATGTAAATTAGGTCTGAAAAATGCTTTTCTCCCCATTGATTCCTTTCCCTTATGTAGCGATAAATTCATCTACTGATATTATGGCTGGGTAATTTAATTTCTAATTGTAATCCCAACTTCAGCCTGTGACCAGCATAAAAAGCTGCCTTTTGGATGCTCAGAGCTAAAGCCTTAACTGAAGCAGAGGATGGAAAAACAAGGCAAAAAGTCCTCTGAAATACTCAGGGATGGAGAGTTGCCTTGGAAAAACTATGGAGTTGTTTGTGGGGATGAATTTCCAGACTCAGGCTATTGCTTCTGCCTGAACCTGTTTCATGTTTGTCCACCCAAGAACCTTTGTGGGGAGGCAAGGCACGGGGGACTGATGTGCAAAATTGTGGCACCTGCCAGTGGGAGAAAGGGAAAAGCCCTACAGCTCTGAACAGCCAAACCAGTTAGTCCAAAGTGCCCTGAAACTGTGGGGAAGGTTTGTAAATGTGGTGGTGAGCCGCTCTCATTCACATCTTATGGAAATTAACCTCATAATTACCACAGTGCCTTTAAAAATCCCACTCCTCACCCCTGAATGTTTAGGTTATGGGTCAGCTGCAGGTGTATTAGCAAAAATGTTGAAAAGCCAGGAGGCATTGCATGCAAGCAAGGAAAGCCAGATATTTTCCGTCACCTTGGCTTCAGGAGGGTCCAAGGGGGATGTTTAAAAGCTGGGCTCCAGGGATGCACAGCTAGGCTGGCACTAAGCGACGGTGTCGTCCCTCCCGCCCACCCCCGCTCATTGCTCTAGTACCGTTTCCGTTCTGAATTTGGTCAAATATTGGGATGGATGGTCTGTCTACAAACTCCTCTGTGTAGTTCACAAGCGCCTCCCGCACAACTTCGTACCCGGTCAGGACCACAACTTTCTGGAACCCAAAGTGGAGGGTGAAGATGGGGCCGTATTTTTCCGCAAGCTGAAAAAGAAGCGAGCTGTGATGGTCAGGAAGGGAGGGAGCGTGCATGGGGCAAGTGCCCGTTGCTTTCTGAAAGGATATATTACATCCTGGCATCCTGCTGGGAACGGCTGCGGGAGCCGCTACCTGCAGAACAGTGCCTGTGAGCTGGAGCTCATCATGATCAAACACAAGGCATTTCGTACGGATGCCTGGCTGGCATTCGTATGGATTTTAGGCTTTTTGTCATGAAAGAACCCCCACCCCCATCAGTGCATTAGTAATCGGGTTTTGCTGTTAAGGAGAAAGTGAATGCAAAACAAAAAACCCACCTAGAGTTAAGGACAGGACCTCAAATGTCAAGACAAGTTGGCAAACCGGAGAAAGACGAAAAGAGAAGACATTTCAGTGAAAATAATGATGCTGTCACACAGGAAATCTTTGATACAATGCTCCTCTCATACCAAAGCACTCCTGCATCCCTGCTACTAGACCAGGGGAGCTGTTTGTCCCATGCCAGGCGTTTAATTGTGCTGGATGACCACAAATTGGAAATCCATGCCCCTCTACTCAGACCTGGCTTTGGTATCAAAAGCTCAGCTGGGCACAGCAGGGAAACCCACAGCAGGAGGCTGGCCGTCCGCATGCTTGTACACAAAGTGATGCTTGTTTTGCACTGAGAGGGCTCTGGACGTATCTTTGCAATAACACAGAGAAGGTCTTTCACTGCTACATGCCCCAGGACAAATTCTCTGCAGCTCCTCGCCAGAGCTGTGCCTTGCTGGGTGGTTTTCAAAGGCAACGCAGTACCTCAGGAGGCTAAAAATCCTTCCAGGAGCATGTGGTCCCGCTGGCATGTCCTAAGTGTGCCACTCGGAGCCGCCGTGCTGTGTGCAGATCCCCACTCCTCTTTGCCAAGGATGGGGTCTGCGGCAGAGTGAGGCAGGCTGACGAGGGAATCCACGTTCCGTAAGGACCATCGTGTGTGTGTGCCTGCTGCTACACGTCTGCTTTTTACAAGGGTGAGATTGTCATGCCCGCCCCCAGCTCCTGCCCGTGTATCCCCCCTGGGGCACTGGGGACGGGGGCAGGCTGACTGCTCCTGCCTACCTCCTCCCCATTGCTGCAGCTGCATCTTGTTCCCTGACAGCTTGGAAGCAGCACTTGGGGACAGCCGAGAAGAGTTTGGGTTGGGCTGGAGCAAGGTGATAGGAAGCCATAGTCCAAATCTGCTGCCTAAGCAAACACACTGTGTATGCCTGCAGCCTCAACCCGTGCCGGGTCCACCGGCAGCTTTTGCAGGGGAGAAGGGACACCCCATCGGGGTGCCCAGCCAGCAAACACTGGTGCCTGCTGCTCAGTGCAATCACCAATTTTTGCTCTCTGTGGGCTGAGCTGGGGGATAATCCCTCTGGAGTAACCCCAAAGTAAAGGCAAACATAGGCGATACCAAACAGAGCCTAGCAGGTGATGAAAGCATGTGGAGGTAATACCAAACCACCATTCAGAGACTGTAGCAACGTCTGCCCAGCCCCGCTGGGTAAACTGACCCCAACCCTGACATTGCCCATAACAACTCCAGGTGCTGGGAGCCTCACCCCATGGCAGTGCTAACCCACCACTCGGCTGCTCCCAGAGACCTGCCAGTGTTTGCCGAGCACCGGTGTTACGGGAGCCGTGTCGACGCCTGGTCATGAACCGCCGCTGTCTGTTTGCTCACTCTCTCCCTGACCCCGGCGCAGGTCGGTCCCCGAGGGTGCTGTCTGCTAAAGCAAGGGGGGAGCACTCAGCAGCCTAACAAACACCCCGGGCTGTGCCAGCCTCGTCCTGCACTGAAGAACTGTTTACCACCATAAGTGGGGTAAGTTGTCTTAATTACAGGTTAATAGAAGAGCTTGCAGGCTATTCATTCTGGCTCCTTAGCGCAATTTTTCCATCCCTCCCTTGTGCTGCTGTCTAGATTTTAATGCGTATCCAAGAGGGAAGTGGTTTTTGCGATGGGGCATCTGGGTTTGGCCCTCTCCAAAGCAGTTTTGGGGTCACTGGATCGTGGAATTCCCCTTGCCAGTTCTCCAGGGCTGAGGGGAGGGAAGCAATTTAGTTTCATGTTAGTTATGTCCTAGTGCTTTAAAAGATTTCTGGGTGTCCGAGCTGTCAAATTAACATTCCAAATCCCACAAGCATTATATACTTCATGTACATCACCACAATTACATGAAGAAATCCCATATTACCCAGAGGTCTTTTTTTAATGGTTGATCGCTCATAAATGACATTGCATTAGCACAGACATTGGCTAGAAGAAGCCCAGAAAAATATTAGAAATCTATTTTCACACCTTTACAATTTAGTTTGAATTAAAAAAGACAAAAAGTTCTTGCTGATATATCCCAGGCAGATTTAAAATCTATGAGGGTCTGGGTTTGGGGGTTGTTGTCCTACCTTCATTAGTGATTTATCTTGCCTTCTAAGATCCACCAAGTGCAGGTTACCAATGATCGGAAGAGGAGTTGGACCAGGAGGAAATTTAAAAGCTGAATTTTTATAGCCAGTTGAAAAATAAAGTACAGCTAATAATACTGCTGCACATAGCAGACAAATTAATGCAGGATCAGAGATAAATGAAATTAAAAAAGACATTTTTTTAGTAATAATCTGTTTTTTGGGGTTTAGAAGCAATAAAAATGCAGTGGCACTGTTCAGTTTCTGCCAGCTGGCTTTCTGTTTGCTCTCTGCGATTGCTACAAGCACTCGATTCTTATTAAGGTTTGTAGAGTACCTAAATAAATACTGCATACTCCACCCTCTTTAAACACCTCAGAGAATGTGGTCTAAGCAGTTTGCAAAGCCTGTCCAGAAGTAAAGAGAGTTTCAAATTACAAACCCATGCATGTGTGTGCAAGAACATATACATGGGAAAAGGTGCTTGGCATTCCTCTATAGCCTCCTCCACCCCCTGAGACCTCAAGGTCCCTTATTAACAGTACTATGACCCTCCAAACACTCTGCTGACATGGGGAAATAAAAAGGTTTCTTTGAATCCTATTAGAAACCTCCAGATTCAGATCTGGGTAGGGTTTGAGATCTCCCTGTTACTAGAGAGAATAATAGTATTGTTGTGGGAAACTTTAGCTTTGTTGATGTCAAGTGGAGATCAAAGGTTGTTAATAATGGCAAAGCCCATGTATCCCTGGGGGTTGTAGCCCGTAAACTTCTTCATAAAGTCGGCTCTGAACTGCCCAGAAGGGATGTGATTTCAGACTTTGTGTCTGAAGTAGAGGACATGTAATAGCTAGCCATGGAAAATTAGCTTGGATCAAGTGATCATGAGTGGTTTCATGAGTAGAATGGAAGACAAAATTAGATTTGAAACTTCTGGGAGGTTTCTTCATTTTGCAAGAGCAGCTTCTAAGATACAGAGGGACGAAGTTAATGAAGCCAGCTGACCTAACTGGCTTCAGAAGGAGAACAAGACAGGGGAATGGAATTATTTTAAGCCAAAGATGCTAAACACCTGGAGCTTGCATCTATCATAAAGGTTTAAATCTTATACAGAAAGATTTGAGATCTACCTGATTGAATAGTGGTTTTCAAGAGGATATTGGGAACAAACAGCCAATGGAAAAAAACTGTTCAGGGAAGAAAGAACTGTCTTACATGATCAGGAAGCACAAGACTAAAGGTACATTTATCCAAAGGTTAGATCATAAAAGGCCATTACTCGGGAAATATGGGTCCTCAGCCTTGTGAATGCAAAGAAGATAGGGAAGGAAGTGGACCTACTCCGAAGTACGGCACAGTTACGGTTAGCACGGTCCCAGAGCAAACGGCTGCTTGGTTGCATGCTGGAGCTGCCTGCGCAGTGTGGAGATGTTACAGCACAACAGCCACCCAGAAGCAGAAGAAGCAAGTGTGTTGCAACATTTCTGAGATATTTTTTTTTTATTAGTTTCCAAGAAATGGGCTGGAGGCAACGGTTTCCCCCAGAGCATGCCTAGGATGACTCAACCCTGCCTGTTCAAGTGAGTGAAGAGGCAGAGGGGCTGTAAAGACAGGCAAGAAGGATCAGGGCTGGCAGAGGACGCAGAATGTGGGCACTGCAATGAGAACTTGGGATGGCACACGCTCTGCTCCCTGTGAAAAATGTTTGTTCCTGCAGGGTTTTGTTTGACCAGCAGCACCCTGCAGTGCGAAAGTTATGTGTTACTGCCTTTTCTGCTGGTATTTCATCCTTGCCCTGTGAGCTGCTGAAATCATAAAAAGGCCTTTCAGAAAGAGACTTAAATTATCTTTGAAAAGCCAGGGTGGGGGGGAATGTATTGTTGTGTTTTTTTTTTTTTTTTTTCCCAAAGCAGGCTCTGAGTGCAATGCATTAAAATGACAAAGGTAAGTCAAGCTCTTTCAATGACAAGAAATTCCTGTCTCAATAATGTGTCTGGTACGTGTTTCGCTCCGGAGCCGCGCTGCTACGTGCTCCCCTGCCTGAGCACACAGAGCTGAGCACAAACCACCTGCCAGGCGCTGACACGGCTCCGGGTGCATTCCTGGGGCAGCTGGGCCCCTCGGGGTGCTCGCAGGCCGGGTTGACTTCGGTCCCTTGGGCCCACGTGGCAAATCCCCTGCTGCCACAGCGTGTGAACCAGGTGGTGCCGGTGAGGAGACTGACTGTGGGCATCGTGCACCCACCTCTAAGCGTAGCCACCGGGCTGCCAGTTAGCCTGGGGAGAGCCAGCCAGTACAGCACCAGCCCTGCATTCTTTAAATTAACTTAAATCCTCCAAAATCTCTGTGCCTTCCCTGCCAGTCCCATTCTTGACCAGCAGTGCATCCAGGACTGCAGCCTCAGATAACTCCTGCTGGCTTTTACTGTAATGAGCTCCTTTTAAGCAAGGGCAGGAGCCACAGGAGGCCACATCAGAGAGCCATCCAGAGCCATGTCCTGTTTCAGACAGCAGTTGTGATTTTCTGGAGTTAGAAATTCAGTTATTTCCTTTGAGCCATTCGTGGCTAGGAATATTGCTCACTCTGCATTGCTAAGCATGTCCTGGCTCCATGTTGCCCCAGGATCCCTGTGCTCACCTCTCTAGTATGGGTGTGCTAAAGGTGGTGCAGCCCAACTTTATCAGCTTGACCCAAAATCAACTTCATCCTGCAACACCAGATAGATAAACAGCAACAGAGCAAAATATTTATTTATTAAGTAGGAGATAAGGTCAGGCTTGCAGTAGTTAGACTTCAAATAGAGCAACAGCAAAACAAAACGTAAGCAAGTGTAGCAGAGAAGGCTTTTCTGTTACATAGCTTGTCAAGCAGACTCCTTGAGATGTAACCAGAAGCTAGAGCTGGCCGCATGAAACAATAGATGTACAAGTGCAATACCAGGACAAGTACAAGATACAGTACAACTGTTAGAGTGCTGCCTTTAGTTGTGTGACCTAAAGCTAGTGTGAAGAGTCAGTGTCTTGGCCAAAGACCACCCTACTTTGTCATTCCTTCATATTCTCTTCCTCCTTCCTTTCCTTCCACTCGCAGCACAGACTAGCTTTAGATGACAGCAGCTTTAGTTTTATGTCATAGATTTGCCATAACTGCCCCCTCAGTCTCTGTAACTTTCTGTTTCTCCCTTTTTTCTTTTCATCCTAACCTGACTTTCCTGCCTCCAAACCAACACAAAAGCATCCTCAGTGACTCACTGCTCCCTAACCCACATGTGGTTTTCTGCCTGTTCCACAGCACATGAAGCAGCCTCCTCTCTTGTACCTGCACCGCCATTCAGATTTCACACACGTATCACGCTTCCCTCAATGGGTGTAGCCTTGTGGGTACAGCTAGTTGTTCCTACTCCTAATGGCTGCTACATGAAATAAATCATTAATTGTAGTAATCAAACAGCTGCTCTAGGACAGCTGCAGTCTCTTGGGTGTCACCAGCTTTCTACAGAGACCCCCGTTTGACAAGTTAATGGTACAGAGGAGCAACTTGGTAACAAAGTCTAACCTGCTTCTCCTTCCTGACACTATTACCAGTTTTACATCTATTTTCACAGTGACTACATTCAAAATCTTATTAGCCTTGACAATGATGCGAGATCACTGCTGGCAGAACGTGAGCATTATCATCTCTAGATTTGTAACTTCAGTTCCTACACAAGTGGCCAAGGCACTTTTTGCGAGCACCAAAATTTCGCTTGCAGTTCTTATTGTGGTGGCCCTGCTCCTGCTGTGTACTGAGCACATATAACTTCCACGAGAGGCCGTGGCAGGGGTATTCGCTCAGCAGTGCTGGCTGGTCTGTCACTCTGCCTGGAGACCTTGCTGCCTATCCCTCACACAAGGAATGTCTGGAGAGGAAGACAGCTTGAAATGCCAACGGCTATGTATCTGGTGCAGAGCTGAAGACAGCAACATTTTCTAAAGAGTTGAAGCCCCATTTTCAGTCAAATGGAAAATATTGTCCCTATTCATCCCAACACACCTGATACATGAGACTGAAGTTTGAATTAGGAGCTTGTCAATGATAGTTTAGCCTGCAGACAACAGAGAGTGAGTAATTCAGATCTTATGGCAATTGGATCATACACTGAAGGATTTTCTCTCTCTATGGAGGCTAGAGAGGATCTAGAGAGCAACTACGGCTCCTAAGGTGCAAGCAGAGAAGAGGGCTGAGCCTCTCTCAGCTCTCTGATGGGAGCATGGCAGTTCTGCTGCCCAGCCCCAGGCTGCATCGCCCTCACACTGCCTTGGGCTTGTGTTCAGCTTTAGCCATGCTGAGTCAGAAAATTTCTGTGGCTGGTCATTTTCTGCCAGTTTAGAGATCTAAGATGGCCCAGTAAGGAATCAAACAAATGCCAGAGCCAGCATGAAGCCAGGAGAGGTGAGGGAGTGGTAGAAATGCCTTTCTTAGCAGAAGCAGAAAGCTTCTAGATTGGCCCCATCATAAACAGGCTCTTTGGCATAAAGTGCCCTGTGTGAGTTGGAATGAACCCACTTCCAAAACCACTTAGATGTTTTCTGATAACTGTCCCGTGCCTGGATCTTGGCATCAGCCCATGTTACACCCTCGTGTCTGGGACTCTGTAATAAAGATAAGGCAGGTTGTATCACACAATGGAAGCTCAGTCTGGGGCTCAGCTGAGCAACTGTCCTGGGGAGATTTCTAGATCCATTGTCTGTTGTTTCCAGGTGGACCATTGATAATCAGCTCTGCTACAGAGCTTGGAATTTGGGCTGAGAAATTCTCCATGGAGGCTCTCAGAGGAAAGCCTCTGATGGGTTACATCTATAAAGGAGGCTTGAAGCCATTTAATTCTTTCAAACAGCCCTGAAAACTGCATCTCTGATGTGCTGTTCCAGGAATGAATCACAGTTTCTGAGAGCAGTACTCAGGGGTGTCTGAAGGGTTTGCATTATACAGACACCACAAAAGCTGCTGGAAAGAATGGCATAAATGAGAGTAAAATAGCAGTGCCCAGTGTCTTCCTTCCCCTAAAGCTCAGTTACAGACAGCTTTTTCCCCCTGTAACTAGACTTGCTTTCAAGCTTGAAGTGTTCACTACTCTAACTCCATGTCGTTTGATCATTCATAGGGCACAGCACAAACCAGGTGAGGCATGGGGTTCAAGGTAAAGCCGACATCAGCAGTGAGATCTAGCTCTGACTTATCCACTCCTGGAGGGGGTTGGAAAACAAACTTGCGGAGCAAGCCTGCAAAGAAGAGGAACAGCTCCATTTTGGCCAGTCCTTCTCCAACGCAAGCCCTTCGTCCTGAAAACAACCAGGAGAGACATAGATGATCAGCACTGTAACTGCTGGTGTTGATATTTGGGAGCTTCTAAACTGGATGTACAGCTCATAAGGGCAGGGTGCTGAAGTAGAAAATTTTTTCCTTCTTTCTCTCTGTATATTAGAGGTGCTACTGACTTGGTCTCAAACTACACAGAAACCTGTAGGTATATGAAATTATTCAGTGATTGTGGGAAAATCAGTGTCTCCCAGATCTCGCAAAAAGAGGTGGTTATCTACAGCAATGGTGGACAGGAGAAATGACCAGAAATCCCTTATCCTGTGTTCTGTGTCCCTGACTTTTATACTTTCCTGGAATCAAGGGGGACTGTGCCATTAGCCTAGCCCCGGGTGGTGCACACACATCCCTCTTACCTATGGAGAATGGAATAAATGCCTCTCTCCTAATGAAGTTCCCACTGGCATCCAGGAAGTGGGAAGGGTTAAACTGATCTGGGGTTTTCCAGTGTAACTCATCATTCAGAGCGGAGGTCAGCAGTGGAATAATCTCTGTACCCTGAAAAGGACCAGAGAACTCACAGTAGCTGTTTGGAGCAGATCACTTTCCTAGTCAAACCAGGCGTCCTTCTTTTTTCTAATGTGAAGAGGTAAATAATAGTGAGCCACAGCAAATACAACTGGGGGATGCTTCCCTGCCCCATTGTGGCTCTGCCTCTTATCAGTAGCTGCTGCTCACTTTTTGGACCACAAAACATTCCTTTCAGTTCTTTCAAGAAAGGTGCCAAAGTAGAGGTTCCACATTTGACATAAGAGATTCAAACCAGTGTGATTTAATTAAAGTCTCTGGTTATTCTGGATTCAAACAGCTGTAACAGACCACAGACCAGTGCATGTTTATAACAGCTATCCTGGATCCAAGACAAAGGATCACTTCATAGATTAAATCATGCATCACGGTGTCTTTAGATTTTTGTATTTTTCTTCTTATCAGCTTTAAACATAAACCATAAGGAGTCTGTGCATAGTAAGCTGCTAGCCTCAAGACTCACCTTAGGAATCACATAGCCTTGGAAATTCACATCAGTAGGAGTTGATCGTGATACACCCATTGGGACAATATTGGCAAACCTTTGTATTTCATGTATTACTGCATCTGTATAAGGCATTTTTTTCCGGTCCTCCAACTTAGGCAGCTCTCCTGGTTCAATGACATGGTTCATTTCTTCCTGAATCTTTCCTTGGAGGGAGGAAAGGATTTAGAAGCTGATAACCCTCTTATCTTGCAACTGAAATGGCCGAGATGAATAAAAGGGAAAACTTTGAGGGGTATTTGGGAAGAGCAGAAGTGGGTAAGTCAGGGCATGGTGTGGCTCTTTCAGGTTTGTTGTTGAACCAAGGGAGCTTGAACGGAGTTACTACACTACATCCCATGTCTGATTCTGATTAAACACCTTTGTTATCTCATAACCTTCAACAGAAACCAGATCAGAATCAGCTCCTGAGGAGACCTTTAGTGACGTAAGCCCATAGCCTGCAGGAGAATAACGATGGGGGAGATTTATTGTAACTGTAGACTGGCCCTTTGCCTCTCCCACTTGGCTGGGCTGGTTTATGGAAATCCAGCTGAATAAAATTCCTTTGTAAAGTCAACGGCTGTTATCTCTCTCAGAGTACTCAGAATAATTACTCTAGACAACACTGAATGAGTTCCACTCCCTTCCACAACCAAAGCATTAAGCATGCAACAGCATATTGTACAAGAGGAGTTCTCAGGCTTACTCTGAATCTCTGGGTATTTCATCATCAGAAGAAGACCCCAGCGCACAGTTGTAGAAGTAGTCTCAGTCCCAGCAGCGAAGAGGTCCAGGGTTGAAAACAACAGGTTTCCGTTGTTGAACATAGTGTGGGTTTTCTTTGACTCCTTCAAAACATACAGGTAATGGCCATAAGATCTACATCAAATGATACCAATATGTGACTGTGTTGCCACCATTTTTATCTGCATTTTAGCTTTTTTGTGGTTTTATATGCTCTGGGAAACTAAATGTATAGTATTTTAGCATTAGGGCCTATGCTGTAAGGAACTTGTCTGGTCCCAAGTGTATGAGCAATTCCCAGGTCTAGATATTAGGTTAGTTGGAATTTAGTTACTGCAATGAAGTTTATCACTGTACCATTTTTGCAGGAAGGCTTGGGATGATCTCCTTACGTGTGCTGAGTGATAACTTATTTCACCCACGTGGGACATCTTGACAATCAGATCCCTTTAACCAGCAGTTTCAGTGGAGCTATGGAGTGAATACAGCACAGCTCACTGTGAGTATGAGCTTTGATATATTCTGCTCACTGCAGTTCTGTTTCCACTCACTCCCAGTCCCTGACAGATGGTCAGTCCTAATAATCAGTCAGAGCTAAGAGAACAGAAAGACTCTGAGACTTAGCTTTAAAGTACCTGTTGTTGCTTCATCAGAAAGGCATCAACAAAGCCTGTTAAGTTATTTTCATTAAACTCTTCTTTGTGTTCCTGGAAGAGCTTCTGGAGAAAAGCATTCAGTTCACTGACATTTTGTAGCACAGTCTTGGAAGCTCCAGAGAGAAATCCAAGGGATGGGTAGAAATTATATAACTGTAGAAGATAAGTCTTACTGTTAATTGGCATTTTGAACACACACTGGTATCTCAAACCACACTGCTGGTCCCCTGTCCCATGCCCTGACATTTCAGGTCCTAATTCCCCCACATTCACTTGTACAGTCCAAGCAGCTATGAACTGCTGCAGAAATAGAATGTTCTCTCTGTTATACCTCTGCATGAGTCCTTGCCATGTATGTTGGAAGACTCAGCAGCTTAATCTTCTTTCAGGGCTTTCAGCTGTGTAGGTGGTGGGACAGAGGGTCTTAGATGTGAAAGATGGGAACATGAGCATTGTACTTTTTCCAGGCACAGCCCTCGGGTCTGTGACATCCTATGGCAGCAGAAGGGACATGGACTGGCCATTTACACAGACAGACAATATTGCTGTGTCAACATGGTGCTTTCCAAGCCAATTAGCTTAGGCAGAGCATCGAGCTAACCCAACTACTCTGTTCCTAGGAGCTGGACTGAGCACAGCATTGCAGTATGTCCCATGGACATACGTGCTGTCAGGAAAAAGGAGGGGTCTCACCCCCATCATCCCATGAGAGGTGTGCACATCTTCAAGGACACCACTAGCTGCCCTGCTAGTCAATTAAACAAACACTCGCTGTTAGCTGGTGCCTTGTCCTGGGAGAGTGTCTGTACACAGTGTGTAACTCTCTGACCTGTGCTTGGGTGGTGCTTTTTGGGCTTAGCTTGTCTGGAGTTACAGCCAGCTGCAGATCTCAGTGTGGCTCAGAAAGATGACTACTGGCATTCAGAGCAGAAGCTTTGTGTCAGGAAGGAATGGGTTTGTATCAGCTGTTAGTTTGCTAAGATTGAGTTTCAGTGGCCAAAATAAAAGAAAAATAAGTTTGTCAAACCTAGATCTAGGGGAGGCAGAACTAAGACAGTTACTGAAGGTGTAATACAAGGAGGCAAATTTGAGATGGCATTTCAAGATTGATCTCTGATAAGAGAGACATATTGTGCTTCTGGTCTTCAAAGAGGGTAAAATAGTTCCTTTTATGAAGAATTTGGGTTTTTTTCTTTTACTAAAAAGCTTCACAGACTAAGTGCATGGGCCTGGGCATCTGTGTCTTGCGGATACAGAACCACAGATGTGTTCTGTACAGGCTGGCTGACTGAAAATGTTCTTGTTCTCATGAAGCAAGATGTGGGAGGCCACACAGGCAACCAAATATCCCCCCAAAAACTAAAAGCTAAACATAAAATCAAGCTCTTACCAGCACCATAGGGGATCCCAACAGCTTAGTATTTTCATTTATCATCTTCAGCAAAGTTAGAAATACAGGATCATCATATTCAAATCTCTCTCCGAACAATATAGAGCAGATGACATTGGATACAGCATTGTTCAGAATCATCTTCGTATCAAATGGTTTCCCTGTATTTCAAGCAACGAAAACAAACAACACTGTGATTATGTTCATTTCAGTCTGGTTTCCTATGGAAATGTAGTCCTGAGCTCCCAAAGGAAAAAATAATTCAACACTCAGAATGCTTAGCAGGGAACTTGGTTTCAATGTTTTAAGTCCTCAGTTTAATAACCTACTTCGGCGTATGTTGAACTTTAACCATGAGATACCATTTGCTCAGAGTTAAACTTGCATTAATCTTTATTGTTCTGCTAGACATGTTTTCTGTCTCTGGATGAAAGTCTTGCCACTCACCATGGTAGGATTCAAAATATTTGATAAGGGAGTTTACTTCCTCCAGGATTCGGATCTCAATGGTTCTCCTTCCCATTCCGAAATCTCGCAGTGTGGACAAGGTGAATCTTCTCATAGTTTTCCATAGCTCTCCATGGCTGAATGCTATGCCTATAATAAAGGTGTAACATCCTTATGTTACCTGTGGTTAATAAACATTTGTAAGATCTTCTTAACACACTGGTACCAAAGCTGCTTGTTACACTGTTGCAGAAACAAAAAGCAATGTGTAAAAGGATGATACTCTGTGCTCTAAGAACATGAACATAGACAAACTACAAAAACTAACCAGCCAAAAGGTCACTTACCATTTCCTTGTGTCATTTTCCTAAATATGGGTATTTCTGCCCTCTCTCCAAATTCTTCAGCATGATTTAAAAGGGCATCCTTAATGGTTTCATATCCAGCCAGTACCACAGCTTTCCTGGGTCCAAAATACACAGTGAAGACATTGCCGTATATCTTGGAGAGCTGTCAAGATGAATAAATATGTTCATTCAAAACCAGATCTGGACCCAAACACTAGCACTAGCCACCCTAGGTGTTTTCTAGCCCGAAAGGAGCCTCCCAGCCCTGCCTGAAGTCTCCAGGTGCTGCTGTAACGCAACTAATGAGCAACAGCTATCGATGCCAGCATCTCTGCTTGCACCCTGTTTGCACAACAAGGTGTCTGCTATCACTGCTCCTATCAGAGAAGTCAATACAACGCCATTGCATTCCTTTGCTGTTCTGCAGTAACAGGCCAGCCCAGAGATACTACCATTCGGAGGCTAGTTAGAAAATGCTGTATCAGGCAGGCCTGTTTATTTTAATGCTGTTGACCTGAGGCAAGCGGGTGTGCACACATCTTTGAGGCTGAAGCCACAAACACTGCAAAAACAAAGCTAGACAATAATTCTTTCTTTCAGGACAGCACTTGTCTCTAATTATGGCAAGGTGGGTAGTGTTGCAGTCATCACAAAATTATTTGCTGGCCACCAGCAACTTGAATCCAGCTAGGAAGCATATTCTTGTAGATAATGTCACAGGAGCTCTAGGCTTTTATAGCAAATTAAATATGAATCATCTGTTACACAGAAGGGTGGCTTTGACAATCTAATCATTCACTCGGTATTTTAGACTTCGTTTAAACACACTGCAAGCCATCCGCTCCAAATGTCTTCTTGTTTCCGATGTGCCTGGGTTACCATTTGCTATGCATTAGATACATTCCGAAAATTGAATTTCAGATTAGAAGCAGCTCCTGTTATTACACCAGACAAATTGAATTTGTTTTCATCAAACGGTGGTTTGACGGCTTGGGAGATAACATTAACACTGGTTCTTTCATCCCCAGCAGCTCAGAGAGTGTGTGGCAGAGCCAGGGGCAGGGAATCACAGCCACCTCCTAGCCTTCCTTGGGTCATTTCTTTGCATTAGTACTTCTTGGCATCAGCCCTGTTTTTTCTCAGCAACAGAAGTATTGGATGTGGCAGGTCTGAAAGCCTAAAGAAAGCTGCTTGGCAGATTATAGGAAATTAGTCTGGTGCCTTTGCATGACATTTGTATCATAAAATCCCCCAGTAGCGCCAAGAATAGCTACTCTTCCATACCAGCACCCTCAAACATACCTATGATCATAGGGGAGCTCAGGACCAGAAGTCCATCAAAACTGTGCTCTGCACCATCCTCTGCACTGTACATCAAGGCAGATGAACACTGCATGACTGCTATAGGAATTCTGTACTTTTTCATCCCAGGATGCCCTTTCTTCCATGGCTAACTGGAGAATTTCGATGCCTTCACTGACCCCTCACTGTGGCTCTTCAGGTGGCTGAAGGAGTTCACTGAGCACTGGGTTTCCCCCATCATAGTGTCTGGTAAGCACACACACATGGTATGTGACAGGTCACTCACAGCACCTCAACAACCTCTACAGCAACTGGAAGAAATCTAAATTCACATTGACTTGTCCCCACCTCCCTATGGAAACAGAGCATTTTCTGAAACAATCATTGCACCTGGCTTTATAATATTTAAGTCTTTTTTTTTTTTTTTTCTCTTTTAGAAATAAAAGTATCCATGGATCTGCATGAGAAAAAGCAATTTGTTTACCTAGATATACAAAAGTCATCCATCAAGTCTTAAATAACCCTGACCAGTGTGTGTGTGCAGGGGAAGGGTTGGGAAAGGTTAGGGGAGGCAGAGTTGATCTTTGCATTGCAGGGATATAATTAGCTTTGGAAATAAATGTGCATATGACGCCATTTTCTCTGCTGTGGGGATGATACCCTTCCTTCCTACCTACCTTCAGTGGGAGAGGTCTGTCTGCAGTGAGATGTCTCTGGATGGCAAACAGTCCTGATCTGTCAGCAGGCTGGCCCAACTTGAATCTTCTACCTGCAGCCTCTGAGGGGCTCAAAATACCAACAAGGTGGAGCTGATTGCAAGCGGTGGGGGTTTTTGCTTGTGTGTGTATAAAGGAAGGAATGTGTGTATTATATTTATATATATAAATACGTGTATATGTGTGTATGCCTCTGAAGGTAAAGAAACTCTGCCAGCCTGTCTATACACCAAATATCTCATCTCTGCCCTACATACAATACAAACACAATTACATCTCCATTTCCCCAGTTGCATTTCTCGCTTCAGGAATTGCACATTTTCCTCCTGCCTGCTCACTCAGGCCCTACCTCTGTCAGCGACTGGAACGGCTTTTTCAGGTCCACCACATTCAAGTTTCCGATCAAAGGAAGGGGTCGTGGCCCAGGAGGCAAACTGCAAGCCGAGTTCTTCAAGTTGGTAAGAAAGTAAAGGAGAGCGACCAGCCCTGCTGCCAAATAGAGCAGCGAGCTGGAGCCCACGTACTGCAGCAAACTCTGTATGGCCATGTCTAGATTGAAGTGTGGGTATGAGTATCTTGGGGTCCCTTTATAGCCCTTCTGCCACTGCCTGAACACACCTTCTGGGGAAGTGGCTTTGCACAGAGAAATGGACTCTGAGGTCTTGTTTACTTCCATTTAGACCAGATGTAGTTTATTTTTATGCCAAATAAAGCAACCTATTTTATGCTGAAACATGGATTATCTTAATCTGGAGCTCCTATTTCATCTACAACACTGGGGCAAGGTGTTTGTTTTCCAGTGAAAATCTGTGTTATGGGTATGTTGTGGTCTACGTGATTTCAGGGGCAGAATTAAGGGACAGGACCCATTGTGGATTGCTGTTACAGTGCCAGGTCACAGGCCTCAGCTGGACCACTGGTGATGCAATGCAGGAAGCAGGAGAGAAAGCCCACAGTAATTCATGGCCCAGGGTGCTGCTGGCAAGGAAGTCCTCAGGGAAGATGATGCCGACCAAGGAAGAGTTGGAATGGTGGTAGCATAAAGATGTACTAATTCAGGATTGCAGACAGGATTAGGGCTGCTTACAGGTGACAACTCTGATTCTCTTTGCTTTCCTGTCACCCCAGTAAAATCATGTCCTTGAGCAACACAGTGTTTTCATTGCTGACACTGTTGTTGATCTTGTCCCCCAAATCCTCTACCAGCAATTCCAAAATGCCTCCGAAACCACTTCAGTCACTATTTTGCAGTTTACTCTCCAGAGAACTGTGTGCCTGGATGTCCACCTCTGCCTCTGAGTTTGGTGATGACTCTTTCCTGGCTGTCCTGCCTGTTTACGAGCAGATGCATGCAATCCTGTAGGAGAACCCATCCCCTCCAGGCAATCCTTCTGCTTAGATTGGGAAAGAGATCTGGGATCTTTGTAACCTGGGAGGGGCCAGAATCAGGCTCTGCAGCTGGCCAGGCAGAGGCAGGAGGCTGGAGGCTGCCTGGGCAACTATTGCTGAGGGGCTGCCAGCCCGGAGGAGCACACAGCAACAGCTCTGGCACTCCAGGTGTACTGAGTCACGCACCATGCCAGGGCAGGGTCCTGCAAGAGCCTGCGTGCCCGGGCGACAGCTCCCCAAGAGCCACCTGCACACCCTTTGCATCCTTGGGGCATGACAACAAAGCAGATGTGATCGTGAACACGAGGCCACAGTTTTAAATGGTGGCTCTAGGCGAAGGACCCAGTTTGATGCTCTGTCACATATTCTCAAGTGGGGATATTTTGCTCCCCAGTTGCAGATTCTGTCTGATTCCTGGGTCATGCTGCTGTTCAACCCTTTAGAAACCCTTAGTTTTAACAATACTTTTGCTAGAATCCTCCAAGGCTCCCAGGTGCAGGCTCCACTGATGGAAAAATGATGATTATTTAATAATAATAATAATAAAAGTACATTAGCTGAAGGCAAGGAGAATCAATAAACTCTAACTAGATTGACATGAAAAAGGTGCCTGCATGTCTGCCTATTTTCCAAGGCTGGTAATCAGGAGTGGAATTTTTCAGAAGGGAGAATTACCCTGTGCAGACGAGGACTAGGCAGGGTGGGCAAAGAAAGGACGGTCATGGCCGTCTCGAGATTTGCTGCACAGCTGTGAGACCTTGGCCTGCACCCTCTTCTCCCAGATATTTCCAAGAATATTCTGTTCTGTCAGACTCTTCTCTGAGCAAATAGTGTGACCACTGGGACTCTTGAGACATCATAATATGCAGCAAGAGTGAGGAAAAAACCCTACATGGGCCCAGTTAGGTACAAATGGAGGAAATGTATTATTTCTATTTTTGTATAGAAGTTGGAGTAGAGCTGGCTACTGTCACAGAAAGCAAGAGCGCCTTCTCAAGGGCTTTCATGCTGTTTAAACCTTCAGGTTGTACCTGGCGATAAGACAGTGTGAAATCCTTTGTCAAGTAATGAGCCTATGGACTTGCAACCTGCTGGACTGATGCATGCACTGTGGGAAATGACGGATGAGTTCTCCAGTGGGACGGCATCACTGCGGTTTTAAAATAGAACTAATGTGATGTCCTCACCTCCATTTCTTCCTCACATGACTTGGCTTCCAGTACACTATCCTGACCACAGCCTATAACTGAGTTTCTGGCTTGCAGGTGAGGCATCCCACACATGACTGGGGGGAAAATGTTGCTCCCTAATCACAGGTCTTTGTCTTTCTACCAGCCCAAGCCAGAACCGATATCATCTGTAGGTAAGTAGACTCTGTGGGTATAGCTCAGGGAAATAATCAGTTCCTCTTAGAAAATAAGCCTGTACATTAAACAGCCCAAGAGTCATCTAACTTCTGTGTGCTCATCTGGAGAAGGACTTACAATCTTCTAATGGGACATAGGTTAATAATGCTACAGTAACAGCAGGATAATATAGAGAAAGAGCTGTTATAAGGCCATAATTCAGTCAATGAGTTCTGATAACATAATAAAACATGAGAGTGAACACCAAGTATTTGTGTGCCTTGCAAGGCTCTGCCACTGATTTACAACCTCAAGAGATGCCTATCAGCCCATGCATTGTTATCAGGGATATATAAAGCATGAGCACACCCTATTAAACATTAACATTTTTGAAGACTCAGATGTGTTAAAACTCAGGCTGCTCCTTGTTAATGGATTTTGCTCACCTTGACAAATGCCAGTGCAAAAAGAGATCAAAAGCTTTCCAACTTTGACCTCTTTCAATTTTTCATAAAAAATCACAGGGTAGTGATCAGTATCTCAAGTGTTTACTGTGCTCATTTTGATACAAATAACTTGTACTGGAATTCTTTTATGTGTCAAATCAGTGTGTGTTGCACATCTACTTTGGGAGGAAAGATTCCTGAAAAATACCTTTCAAAATCATTATTTCACTGCAAAATTTCAATGAAAGATTGTTGGGTTTTTTCTATATTGTGAGCTGACAGATTGTATGTGATGGGTCTGGTCACTGGGAGAAGAAAAGTTAAAAATTTGTGCATGGGATCAGTGCATTGTCTCTGTGTGGAGCCTAAGGTCACAGTATTTCCCATTCATGTTAAGCATTTACCCCTTTTAGTAACAAGCTGTTCTCAGGAACTTTGTTGCTGTCAAAAGCCCTGTTCTTTCACGAGTCTCACTCAGTGACAAAATACATGGGAGATCCTGGGATCTGGTGCTGGTAATGTACTTTATAATATGGATAGTTATAAGAATATTTGCAGTAAAATCCATTGTGACTATAGGCAGAAGCATGATCTTCCAGACCTCACACTTATGCCAACAACCCAAGACAGCCTGACCTGAGAAGTCAGTATTGAGGAGGTCAGGTTATGAAGAATGTATTTTCAAAATATGACTGAACAGATCACATGCCTTGACATAGCTCCAAGGACCTCTTTGTTCTGGATTTATAGTTTGACTCTATCTCAACACAGTATTGCAGAAATTACAGGGCATATCCAAGGGCAGTTTGGGGAATAGCATGAAGGATGACTAGTTGATAAGTATCTGCAGAGCCAGGATCCCAGCATCTTACTTTTGGGTCCCTTGTCTTGATGCAGAGAGATGTGGATTTAGATACACCAGAATTACAACTATCAATGTAAGAAAAATGTTTGCTTTGGCTTTCAGCACAGTGTTACTATTTCTACCACATTCCCCTCTAACCTGATGAGGCTTTGGCTCAATCATAACAGAAAATGAGCTATTGTTCTGTACATCTTTGTAGAGCACATAACATATTAAGGCCCTGACCTTACTGGCATGAAACTATGATTTCCCTGTAAGTGCAAAACAGTAATATTCCATTAATCATCCACAACAGAAATCCCCATTCCCCAGACTATTCTGGCAATATTCTGCATTTTTGCTTGTCTAGGAACCTGAACTAAAAGGGAAAAAAATGGTTTACAACAGCCTGTGGCAATGATGTAGCAAGAGACCTTATGTAAGAGCTGGCGGCATGCTTGCCGCGCAAGGGAGAGGCATAGGAATGAGTGATCCTGGAAGGATGTTTCTCTGAGGTGTGTTCTGTGCCTGGGCTGGGAACAGCAGTCTCAAGGGCACAAATTCCAGTGTCTGAATGTGCTTGGTCTTGTTCAACTGATTAATTTCTTACAGCTATCCCAAGTCAAGCTACAATATCCCCTAGTACTTTACTCAAAGCCTTTCAGGGCTTGTCTATAAATTATTTTCAAATTAACTACCTGATAATTTGAATCTGTAGGCTCTTAGAAGATGCAGCATGGTGAGAGAGGGAAAATAATGAACATCCTGGACTCTACCCTGTCTATAAAAGGGAATAAAGGTTCTGCTCTGATTTATTATTCAATTTGGTGCTTCCAAAAGTAATGCTAAGTGTGTAAAAACTCCTTCTGGAGGTACATTTGTACAACTGACAGATAAGCACCAAGAGCGGAATAAATATTCAGTGTGATCTGATGTTGTAAAAAAGCAGACATTTAAAAAATGTTACTTTAGTCCATAATTAAGGACTTTTTAGTCCATAATTAATGACTAACAGCTCTGATTCAAGGAAAGGATTTTTTTTTTTAATCTATCAAGCTGTGTAACTTGAAAGGGGAAGATCCAAGATTTCCTCTAGTTTGGTGAGCCTTCTAATTTGAGCCTTCTAATTTTTGGAAAGGGCTCAGGATTCCAAACTAGGGATACTGTGAAACACTGGATGCTTTACAAATTATCCAATTTCTCTTGTACAATGGGCACCTTTTTACCGAAACAGCTATTTCAGATTTCCCTGGTGCCATGAAAGTCTCTCACATCGTTGAAAGATAATATGTGAAAAACATTTAATTCTTTATTTGTGGCACTGATCTTTGTGACACTGGTTTTATTGAATTCTTTTGGAACTGGTTGGCTTAATCTGCAAACAAGGTTGTTTTTTTTTTTTCTTCACACTGATTATCTAAGAGGGGTTTAATTTGATCTCCTTGAGAAAAACATGCTAAACTGCTAAAGCACATGTATTAGGCTCTAAGACAAACCGTACCATTAAAGGAAACTCTAGAAGATACAATTAACATTTGCAATAAAAACATTAAGTAAGCATAACCAAACACCTGCTACTATATCTGATCTGAATTTGGGTAACTACAAAATTTAAGACTGCAAAGACAGTGAGTTAATTAATAGGTAATCAAAACATCTGGATATAATGTAATACAGCAAGGTGATACAGCCTTTGCATAGGATTGTTGCTGTCTGTTCAAGAATAATTCCACTGGGGGATCCTTGCATATCTTTTTCCTTTGATTTCTTCCTTCATCACATGAAGAATCAGCAAGTCAATCACTGTGCCAGAAAATAAGGGACATGATTTGGGCAGTTTGCTAAAATCAAGTACCTTGACACTTCAGTTAAACTTGTCCAGATAAACCAAAGCTGCTTCTCTGCTGCTCAGTCCTCTGAGACCTGGGAGACAGTTTGCTGCATGTATTTATGAAAAAGGAGTATCTCCCTTTTACTGTTAAGTGTTATAACGAAGTCAAGTGGAAAAGTGCTATTTACCGTATAATAAAAAACATCTATTGTTCATAGCCCTGAAAACATAATAAGAAATAAAACCTTATATTTCAGGCTGTGTAAACCAGTTGCTTATGTAATAGAACATAGTGTAATTTTCCATTTACAATTTCAATACTGTAATAAGGAAGCAATCAAAGCATAAACAAAACACACTGTAAATGGGGCTGCAGGTAATATTTCCATAATGGCTGTCCTTAACAATTGCAGCTGTTTCTTTTTTTCTTCCCAACCTTGAATTCTTTCTACTTATCTCAGTCATTTAATTAAAAGAAAATCAACTTAAAGCAGATGAAAGACCATCTTAAACCAATTGCAGCTATGGGCAAAGAAGAAAAAAGACTCTAACGGCGTAAGCCACAGTTTGCACTCGGGTAGGTTAAATTAGCGTCATTTCTTATCCTCCTTTCAGGATGAGATCTGAGGCTCTGCAGAGAGTGTGCTGTAAACCTGCAGGCAGAAGGGGTGTTTTTCTTGGTTATCTGTCTTGAGGACCCAGAAGTTCACCATTTCCCAGGCATCTGCCAAAGGTTTTACTGGCCTCATGAGTGTTCATGCTGCCTGATGCGAACCTGCCCAGTGCTTAGGAGGCATAATATAATTCAGTGCTGCCCATCAGGTTGGTGCACGGGCGTTAAACCGGGAGGATTAAGGAGGGATGAGCAATTGTGTTGCTGCTGTCATGGGTGGCTGATGGCGGAGTTCACGTCATCGCGGCAGGACAGGGTTGGCTTTTTCCAAAATCTTGCTGGATTTCTAAGGAAAGTTCATACTGCCTCCCCGGGTACTGATCCCCAGAGCTTCTGATCACACCACCAGCCAGAGCTGGGTCCTGAAAAACATGTTTTAAGTCGAGCCCCATGCTCAGCAGTGCCAGGTGAGGAATTTGTTCTTCGTGGTGGAGGGCAAGGAGGAGCCCACCTCAGCCCAGGCCCGACCGCAGGCTCCTGGGTGGAAACGGGGGATGCTCAGATAAGGCAGGATCCCGTATACACTGGTTTGCCGGCACCGGGCTCTGAGTTTTACCCTTTCTCCCTTCATTTCTAAGCGAACAAACGCGACACGACAAACCCTTTTCCCCTGCCCCTCACCAGGCAGCGACCATCACTCTCACCCTTCCCATTCACAGAGCCCGGCGGCTAATTAGGAGACAAAAAAAAACAACACAACTGCTTTTTATGAGAATAAACCGTTTTATTTCGCAGAGGTTGATCGAGCCCTGGCTGCGGGGAGCGGCAGGAGCACAGCAGGAACGATCCGACCCGACCCCGCCGCCCCCCGGAGGCCGCGGGCCCGAGCCAAGATGGCGGCCAGCGGCAGTGTCTCCATGGTGACACGCGCTGGTGGCCGAGGCCTGCGGCGGTGACGTCACTCTTGGCGCCCACCCGCGCGTTGCCGTGGCGACGCGCCCCCTCTCCGCCCCCGCCCCGCAGGAGCGAGGCGCTCCGGTTGACGCAGCAACGGCCACGCCGTTCCCATGGCGGCGTGGGCCCCGCCCCCCCCCCCCCCCCCCCGCTGCGGAGCGGCCGCAGTCACGTGCCCCCCGCTCGATGCGCTCGGCGCTCGGCTCCCCCCAGGCGGCGAGTGTGTGATTGGAGGGACCTGCGGCTTGTCTGTCCGTCCGTCCGTCCTCCCGCCGCCGACATGTCCACCGCCATGAACTTCAGCAGCAAAAGCTTCACACCGCGGCCGCCGGACAAGGGCGCTTTCCCGCTGGATCACTTCGGTGCGGTAACGCGGGCCTGGCCTCCCCGCGGCCTACCGCGGGTCCGCGCCTCCCCGTTCCCCTCAGCTCCCCGCGGGCCGCGGCGGGCGCTGCCCGAGCCCGGCGGTAGCGCGGCCCTCGCTCTCTTTCAGGGGAGTGCAGCGCCTTTAAGGAGCGGTTCATGGAGTGCCTCCGCGACAGCGGCTACGAGAGCGGGGCCTGCCGGCAGCGCGCCATGGCCTACCTGGAGTGCCGTATGGAGAGGCAAGGGGCACCCGGCCTGCGGGGCCCGGGCGGGCGGGGAGGGGAACGGACCCCGCGGGCAGGGGTTCGTGCGGAAAGCTCGTGTCCTTGCAAGAAGCAGGTGTCCTCTGTGGCTTTAGCAGTTTCCTTGCCTTATGTTTTCGATGTGGTGTAGATACCCAGCCCGAAAGGCTGAGTAACTGCGAGGCCGGCCAAGCTTCCACCGTGCACAGCCGTCTTTCTCAATGTGAAGGTTTTTTTTTTTTTTTTCCCCCTATCTATGGTTACAGGTTAAAAGTTTAACTTGTTGTGCAGTTCAAGTGAAAAAAGTGTTGATGGTTGGTTTTCCAGGGATGTTTCCATTTCAGTGTTGCTTTGCAGTGCTTTCTGTTCAGGGCAGAGGCGGGGAAATGCACAGAGTGCACTTGAATACAAGGACACTTGCATACGCTGCATGGGCTGGTGGTGAGGAAGGCTGCAAATCAAAAACCGTTTGAAGGTCACGACAGCAAAGTGTAGTGACACTACAAATGCTGTTCTAAACCACATTCACTTAAAAATCTGGTAAATGGCACAGGTAGAATTTTAGGAAGCTCTTATGCAGTCTGTAAATTAAAGATAACCAAGAGTCGGGTCAGCTTCTGAGGGAACTCTTATTCAATATCTAGTATTAGGAAGCAACACATTTAATTGGAAAGCTACTGTTAAGAAAAAAAAGTATCCCTGAATGTTGCTTTCCCAAAAAGTTTCAGAGGCTTTTCCAAGCAGCAGTTGCTTGGTGTGGATACCTGGGATTTCTTTTGTCTAGCACTGTTTACTCTAAATGTTGCTATTCTCTTGGTTATAGACTGTGTTATACAAAACATTCTTGTTGTTTTGTTTTTAACTTAGGCAACTTATGGCTAACGAACCACTGGAAAAATTGGGATATAAAGACCTGATAGATGAGCAATCAGAAGCAAAACCTGAAAAGTTGTAATGAAGACAGACAACTTTACTCCTCACGTATGGAAAGCATAAGTCAATGTAGTACATATTGTACATTCTGTTCGTATTGCAATAGGAAGTGTTAACTGAAGGAACTTTTTTTCAGAGTTTTAATTTTCTTAAGATTTCTTTTTTTAAAATGAGCAAAAGTACTGCCTTTGACTTTCCTCAAGTATTTATTAACTTTTTTTCTTTAAATTTCTCTAGCCTACTTTTAAAGATCCATAAGAACCTGGAGAAAACAATTATTGCCTGAGGTGATCTCCATGCCTCTGTAAGAACAGTGAAGTCTTATTTTAAAAAGACAGAAAAAAACCCACCAACCTTTATTGTGTAGATCTTGAACTACAGATTAATCTTATGTGGTCATTACTAATATGCTTACAGCAGTTACTTGTCAGGTGGGAATAAAGCTGTTGTGGTACTTGAAAATTGCTTTTTATTAAATACTGATATTAATCTCCATCTTTGGGGTGATCTCACTCTGCTATAGAAAATACTTGGGTACTGGGGATGGGGTTTTTTCAGTCTCTTAACCTTCATTGTTGTTGGGAGAGTATTTCTAGTTCCAGACAGCAGGCAGGTAGTGATTCTGCTTTTATTTACCATGCCAACAGTGTTCACCTAACTATTTCATCATTTAACTGGGAATCTTCCATTAGGAATACATTCATTTCTCCAAGGAGAGCTGCCATATGTTTTTTTAATATCTTCATGGTAAAATCAGCATGGCGACAGGAATGGTATATATTTGTGTTCTAACTCTAAAAGGACATATAAATGTGATTGGACAATTTTATTCTTTTAAAACCAAATGTTTTATGTTAAAAACCAGGGTATGTCAAGAGTTAACTATCTCAGAAATACAGTATTTATTCCCAGAACACGTAGCTGCAGCCCATACATTAAGGTAATGCAGCAGACCATACAGTAGATAAGCAGTCAGGTCTAAGTATGTCTTTAAGATCCCTGATAGGTGTTTGTGTAACTCAGCCATGAATTATCAGACCCAGTTATATTTCTCTTGCATGTACTAATGCAAATGAGTCTTTCTTATTTTGGTTTGAACTCATTATGAATTAATTTGGCCTATTAACCCCCTAGAAATATGTTTCAAGCAGACAATAAATTCGTAAATCCGTGGGATGTGTTTTCCACTGTATTTCCTGCCCTGTCCCTCCTGCTGTTTTTTTTTTTTTTCTTTTTTTTTTTTAACACACAGAGAAATGGTTCACTGGATCTGGCTCTCAAACAGCAAGCTTTAGGGTCAGAGCCTGCAGATAGTGATACACAGAGTTTACCAAGGCAGTTCTCCTACACTTTCTCCTTTATTTGGTGTCCTTTGTTTGACATATCTCACCTTTCCTGCTGTCTGCTATTATTCCTTTTGATTCTGCTTCTCTCAACTGTGCATCTTCACACAGAGATCCACGAAAGGGTAAAAGAACGTTTTCTGCTCTTCATATTGATAGTTGGAGCTGGGATTTAAATTGTTGCTCAGGTCTAATCTGATTGAACAGACTGCACATAGTTCAGAGCGGGTTTCTGTTTGAAAAGAATATTCGCTTGCTGCTGCATATTTTTATTCTATTTCATTCTACTGTTTAGATTATATCCTTTGGTGAGATTAGTACATTTATAGAAAAGAAAGCAGAGATTTTATTGCTGAAACATATTAAAAGACTTCATATAAAATCACTGAACAAGAGCTTTCTTTCAGTAATCTAAGTAAGAATTATTAAAATAATCTCCAGCATCTTTAGAAGAAAGAAATCAAATTTCATGCTTCTGTGCTCCCTGAATATTACAAGGTGAAGTGAATCCCTGGTAGGTATGAAAGAACCTGACAGTGGTGGTGGACTAATCTGGGCTGTTATCAGTGGTGGTTTCATCTTTCGGATGTAACTCTGCACTGTTGTTTGTCCAAACAGTTACTTCATGAGTTAGGTGCATGCTTTTCCTGAGACAGTTGATACCAACTCTTTCCTCCAGGTTATTACAGAGTAATAGGGGTGAAGCTTTTGAAGTCTTGAGTGATTGAGTTTTGATTGTTGAGCTGGAGTGATAGTTGCCATTTAAGTGAAGTGTCTCAGAATGCACACTGAAGGAGGGACCACTGGGGACTCTGTTTATAGAGACCAAGGCCCAAATTTTGGACCTGCTGCAGGAGGGATGGTGGGGTAAAAGGCAGTTTCAAAAAGCTTTCTGGCATGCTGAAGTGAACAGTGCTCTGTGCTACTTGTAGGCCTGGAGTCCTCCTGTAGTGTTAACGGCAGCGTAGCCAGCAGGAGCCTGCGTAGCGCAGACTGACTGAGCCACCAGAACGGCCAGAGAAGGCTTCATCCTTCACAAAATAACTACAGAAATAGTAATTGCCACCTTAATGGAGTTACCTGGGGTGAGAGTTTTGCACTTTTCACCAAATTGAAAGAAGATAACATCTTTATCCTGTCCAGATCCATGGGCATGTTTCATCCTGCCTCCCAGCACGGTGAGTCAGCTTCCCAGTGCTGTCCCCTTCATGCCAGGACAAGAAGAGGGCTGTGAGTGGGTAGCTGAGAACTCAGGGAATTGGCAGGGGCACATACTTCCTGGCTGTAAGGCATTAGCTGGAGAAGGGAATATGTTTAATGGAGCTGTAAGGTTTGTTCAAGGCTGGTGAGGGTCATCACCTGATCTTGATTGAGATCTAATGCAACTGAGGAGTGGTGGGAAACCCAGTCATTAATCAATGCTGAGCCTGGGGTCAAACAATTTTCCCAACTTGCTCTATAGGACAAGTTTTTGCAGCAGCAGAGTCATTTGGGGGAAGAGTCCCAGAATGCTCTTCAATTTATTTCCACCAACATATAGATTGTTAAAGCCTTTCCATATAAACCTCTTTATTTTAACCTTGCTTGTGGGATCCTGGTTTATGCTCCTTTAAAATTACAGCAGTATATAAGCCAAAGGAAAGCTGTAAATCTGTAGTTACCTTTCCTGTACCAAGGAGGAACCTCTCCAGAAGCCTGATGCCAAGTTGCAGAAAAAATTATTAAACACCAATCCAAGGCGTGTGTCCCGTGAGGGAGGTGGTTTGTCAGGGGCACCCATTTCTTTATGGAGCTGTTTGGAGTTGATGAGCTGTCCCACACCAATGCATTAATCTTTCTGTGAGCAGGCGGCCTGCGTGCCGCCTGCCCAGCGCTGCCGCGAAGCACCACCTGCTGACAGACCCTGGGAGCTGGAGAAATGCAAGCGGTTGTGAAACAAGGTTGGGCTGGGACTGATGTACATACTGCCAGCCTGGATGTGATTGTACAGGTGTGGAAGGGATAGCCCAAAGCAGGAAGGAAGTGTTGGCTGTGTTGGAGTGAAGAACTATGTAAGCTGTTACCACAATAATCAAAACTGATAAGTGAGGGCGTTGTAATCATCTTTCCTGTAGCTTCTCTTCAGCAAAGCCTGGTTTACAGCCTAACCCCAGGCACGCTGCTGCTTGGGATCCTGGCCCAGGGAGTCCCCGGAGGGCTCCGGGTCAGCAGAGCTTTGCATGTTGGCACTTAGGAGAGCCTTGCCCACACATTCCCCCTTCCTTTGCTTAGATTAGAACCCATTCAACCGCAAAGAGCTTAGACTTGATCACCACAGCTATTTACAGGGAGAACATTGCTGCAAGCCAACTGTTATGTCTTTCTGGGAGACCTTGAACTCTAGGTGTATGTCTCCAAACAACTGCAATGACCTGCAGAACAAGGAAGAAATGATTTAATAAATATTTCCTAAGCTCTGGGTATTCTTTCACAGAAAAGCCTACACAGAGAGCCTCCTGTGCTTGTGCTGGAAGTGGGCCATGGTCCAAAGTGCTTTATAGGAGCACAGTGAGCCTGTGCCTCTATACTAAGGAAGGACTGTTGCTGCATCTGCCACCTGGAAGTGTGGCAGATATATGTATACCTGGCATAGCAGAAAGGTTGTGTCTGTCAGCACCTGTAAAGTGATTGTTTTGGGGGTTGTGCACAGGCAGGCAATGGGGTAGCCAGCTGATTTTCACATTTGGTCCTCTTTCAAAGCGTTCTCCCCAGTTTGTCCTGCCTGATTCAAGGCCACGGAAGTCCTCGCGGCTGGGCATCACACGGTTATGGTAAGTTGTCACCCACTTGGTTTCCTTTGGAGACTACCAAGTTGCTGGCCTTTGCTGATGATTAATTACCCTTTGTGGCAGCAATTGAAATAACTTACTGATGCTTTTGTGGGTTTGGCCTGACCAGTGCCAAGAGTGCGAAGGAACTAGATCAGTTAGAGCACCTTTTGAATTTCACACTGTTGTTATTTCAGTCCAAGTAGGCCTGGAGAGCACTGGGAGGCAGTGCCATTTCCACTAGGCTGCTGGAACTAAACCTGGGGTATACGAGTCTATGGGAGAAGGAGCAGCTTGGTCTCCTATAAGAAGAGTCTTCTAGAATCACTTGTTGCTGTAGGCTCAATGCCATCATTTCTGGTAGCATATCCAATGACCCCAGAGGACTTGAGTTACTTTTTTGCCTGGAGAAGATTCTGCTCAATTGGGAATGTTGCATATTGTGTCAGGTTTCCTACAAAAATCAAAGCTCTAACTCAGATTAATTAAAACAAGACTGTTTGGAAGAGCACATGCAAGGGTCCATTTTCCCTTCCAGGGTATTTCAGTGGAAGTTGGATGTCTGGTTTGTGTTATCCTGGTTTTCTTTTTTCTCTTAATGATTCTGCTTCTGTGAATAGCTGGTGATGCTGCATTTCCGTCAGGATGCAGCAGATTTTCTAGCTTACAGATTTCAAGACAAAATGCCTTCCTTTTGGAATGAAGGTGCCATATGGCTTGAAATGCAAAATTGATCACTGCTCAAAATAGGAGCTTCATAGAAAGGCACCTAGAAGTCCAATGTGTGTGTGCAGAGGACTTGATAGACCTTGATGCATTTGTTTGTTTGTTTGTTTTTTGTTTCCTGGGACTGATGATGATACAGGGATGGGTTTTTATGGCTCTTCCCAGAGATACTGATGCTTGTGCTCTCTCTCAAGCACTACACAGACTGTTTCACCACTGGATTGTTTATTCCTATTATTCCAGGCAATGTTGGGACTTGCATTAGTGGGTGCATCAGTCTTACGCTTGCTGGTTCCTCTTGGGCTCGGCTGGATGAAAAACACCCCAGACAAGACTGGCATTCTCTGTATAGCCCAACAAAAGCTGAAGTTATCTCTGTGAGTGTCAAACATTTCAGGTGCATCAAATCTGGTGCACCTGGCCAAATGTGGCTGAATCCAGCCTTTACTGTCCCATGCTTCCCCGCCTCTGGTGGGACATGTAGCTGTTTGCACAAGTAGTCTTTCCCAGCTCCCACACAGAGTAAGGTAGGTTCCCACTAATGTGGGAAGGATGTTGTGGTCCATCTGGCTGTGTGTGCTGCTGCCTGGTGATGAGCAATACCTTAAACCACCCAGTATTGTAGATGCTTTTCTGTTCAGGTCCTTATGAATTATGTCAAACTCTGATAGGAACACTGGTGGAAAGCAGCCTTGCAAAAAGAGAGCAGGGGGGTGAAGAAATCAAGGAGACTACCTGGAACGACCCAGGCTTTTAACTTCACCTTGATGGTTTTAAAAAGTAGGCAGTGGGGGGTGCTCCTGCAGCCCCTTTGGGCAACTGAGTCCTTTGACTATTTTAGTGACTTTCTAGGAGTTTACAGCTCTGATTTCTGGAGGTTTTCTAGTTTCCTCATTGCTAGTAACCCCTGCTCAGCAAGAACTGGCTAACACACCTGGTTCTGATCTTGCTTTCAAAGCTGCTAATCAAGGATAGCATGTGGGAAGGCAGTTGCATGGGGGAGGTGCTCTGCAAGGGAGTCAAGCCCAGTTTTGTTTGCTCAATTTACATTTCTCTCTTCTCAGACAATGTCCTGGGTTTTAGCAGGTTTTGGAAGCACTGAATTTCTCCTTAGTAGACAAAGGAGGACAGTGATAACACTACAGAATCTGGGACACCAGGACTGCCCTGAGGATTTGATGTGATACTGTGTGCTGCAGCCTGCTTAGAGGAGCAATCTGCTGCCAGTCTACAGAGCGCTTTTCCTTCTGGGTTGCTCTGACAGCCCCATGGTAGCATGGCTTGCTGGGTGGTCAAAAGGATTTCACCACAGTGAAGAAGGCAGTTTGGGGCAGGCAGACCCAAATGGGAAAAAAATGCCCACTGCCACTCAGGAATTGTACAGAAGCTGCGGATCAGATCAGTGCTGAGAAAATTGCTGGTAATTCAGGATGCTGAACGAAGCAGGACCAAGACCCCCCATTGATAAATGAGCCTTCACATCCCCATGAACAAATACCAAATAGGAAAGCCCTGGGGCGTAATGAGGCTGGTTGCTTTCATAGCTGGGGCTGCCTCCCTCGGCTCTTGCTCTTTAACATGGATGTGGGAGTTACACTGTGCTGACTTTAACCCATGGATTTAGCGGGCTGTTTTTAACCCCTCATCCTTACAACCCATCACTGTGACCCAGCCCTTCCAGAGCACACACTCCAGGGTGTGCCTGGTGTTTGGCACATATCCGGCGTGTGTGTGTGTGCTTGGAGCTGTTGCTAAGGCAGCATAAATCTGTCCCCCTCTCTCTGTGCATTTGAATTTCTGTCTGATCTATAGGTATGTGGGTACTGGGTCCATGCAGCCCAATGCCAGACAGGTATCTGTATGGGAGAAGCCCAGGCAGTGCCACGGATCAGGTGTTAACAGGCTGTGAGCACAGACATCAGTGTGAATGGTACAGGTGAGCGGAATGTGGGTTTTGGTTTAGTTCCCCCCCCCCTCCCCAAACTGTGCTGCTGAGTCCAGTGGAGAAGAGGGACTGTCCACTGCCACCTAGCAGGACAGAGCAGGGAGGTGAACATCTCTGGCAGGAGATGCATCCTGGCCTCCTGGCACAGGGAAGTGCTCAGTGTGGGCATGTGCAGCACAGAGATGTAACAGGAACCAGGTCACTGCAGGGCTTTGGTGATAGATGTGCAAGACCTGATCAGAGGGACAACAGAAATGCTGAGTTCACCAGCTGCTGAAAAAGAACCAGGTGGGTGAAAAATGACACCATGTCTGGAGCATCTACCTCCGTCCTTTCAGCGTGCGCGGCAGGAGACTCGCAGGTGCAGTGGTGCCAGCTAGAAGGACTCATTTGAGCAGAGAGATGTCTGGATTGATGGCTTTATTTCAGCTTATTTTAGCAAGCAATAGGCAGGGGGGGGTGATGTTTATCACTGAAACTGGAGCTGGCTAGTACTTTAGATCACAGCTCTAATCGTTTGGACTGACTTGGACAGTAAATCACTTTAGCAGCACTAATAACACAGAGTGACGGGTATAGTAAACCCTCTATTGCAGCAATAACCTGGTCCTGCTGGTCCTTTGACTCAGCTTGGTGCTTCTGCTCTGGTTTGTTTATTAAAGATCCTTCACAAAAGTCACCTGGGTGGCTGCTCCGACTCAGCCATCAAAATGGCTGTTCTCCTGCCATTTCCCAACCTGGCTTGGGCTCCTTTTATAGCCTGCCATAAAATTGTTTATTTTTGCACCTGTCTATAGAGGGCTTTCAGCCACAGGGGTCTCATGATGTTGTTTTCATGGCTTCTGGAGCAGGGCTGCTCTGTTGTTGCTAGAAATAATTGCTGTTAATTAATTCTTTGCTGATTTTTCTTTGGCAAAGCATATTGAAATAAACAAATAAGTGAGCAGCATGCTCTGTATCTCAATGGTGTGGGAGCTTGTAAGAGGCATGCAGTGACATCCAAACAATCCTATCAGCAGCCAGAGGAAGGATAGGACATGGTCCTCAACTTTCTGTGGACAAAGTTAATTGGAGGGAGGCTCAATTACCATCTCCAGCTGTTCAGCAGCTTCCTTCAGGCCATCATTTCTAATCTCTTTCTAGAGAAAACCCACAGCTTTATTTCCATCTAATGCTTTATTCAAATCACAGCTGAGCAACGTTACAGAAAGTGATGTGGTCTCAGATGTTTGAGCTGGCCGAGCAGCTGAAGGCAGCAGTCCGTGATACGAGACCAATCGCTGGGACCTATAATTGCACCATTTTCTTTTTTTGTCTGTGTCCTTTTAAAAAGGCTTGTCTTCTTTCTGAGGGACTTGAGCTCTGCTGCAGGGACTTCCAGACCAGAAGTTATGTGTTGGGCTTCAGCCCCTTGCTCTCTGCCCTGTGGTCCTGCCTACAGCATCCCCATCACCCTCTTGGCACTGGGTCCTTGGCAGGAGCAGCCACGGGTTCCCAGGGTCCCCAGAGTAGGCAGGAGTTGGCTGGACAACTTCCATCTCCACCCTGCAACGGGACATCGTGCAGTCCAGTCTCCTACTTGAATGTCTCCAAGCTGTTCCTGGAAAGATGAGCCATTTGAGCCAGGAAGAGATTAAATTATTGGAATTGAGCAAAAGCAATTTCCATGGTAAGTGCTTGCCCTGCAGTTTGCACGTCGAACCTGTCCTGCTGCTGTCTCTGACTCAGACTGAATTGATGATGGCCTGCTCTGAATAATCACTTTGGCTTTTCTTGGAGCTGATACCCTGACATATGTATCTCTTCATATATATGTTGGTTTTCGCCATACAAAGCTTCCCTAGGCCTAAGCCTTTTAATTAGTATAAATCAGGAATAATGCTAAAAACAGTGGTCTAACATTAGTGTAGGTGAATTATTGACTTCATTGGTCTAATTTCATCTTCTCTGAGAGCAGAAAAGAACCCATCATTAGGCTATAGAAATCAGTATAGCTCCAGTCAGATGCCTGGTAGCTGCCATGGAGCCATTCCCCCAGCTGCCCCCTCCACGTCATATTTTACATTGCATGAAATGGATTCAATACAGCAGCAACAGGACTGTTGCAGTGCAGTTTTTCTTGCATTGAGATTTCCCTGTGTACTCTAGAGCAGATGTACATATACCCAACATCCTCAAGCTATCAATTACCCCCTTGCTCTCTAGGCTGTCTCTTGGCTCCCGACCACCCTGTCAGAGTGACTAAGCAGCCACTGTGACCATATACCGATTCCCAAACCAGCCCATCGCTACAGCGGGCCTGGCCAGACCGTGGGTGGAGAAGAATCAGAAAAGATGTCCTGAGCACATGATGGGCAGACCCAGAAAAGTGGTCAGAGCTACTTTCCTTTTTGTTGTGGTATAGCTGTGAGAGCGGTTCTCAGCTCCAGGGTGTTGCAGAAGCCTAAAAAAATGGTGTTCAAGTCAATCATCAGAGAGATTTTGCTCTGCACCCCCTTCTTGTCCTCATTCTCCCCATTTCTTCTCCCTCACAGAGGATCTCCATGGCATGGTGTGCATGATGTTACCTGCACGGCTATTAAATCATGGAAATAAAGGAATCTCCTTTTTTTCACACTGGTGACACTGAGATTTGCAACAGAGTTAACCACTATGCAAATATAATGAAACCCTGATCTGCAAATTGCTCTGCAGTGAGGCACTTTGAGTTGCACAATGCCTTTTCTTCTTTGAGGGCCGGTGCAGGTGCAGAGCAGCTCTGCAGACATAGGACTTCAGTCTGTTATTTCTGCACCCCCACATCATTTTCTCTTGCAACATCCTCTTCAACTTGACCAACACGTCCTAACCATGCAGATGCAATGAGTGTTCTTTTCCCTGTTCTACAGGAGAAAAATCCCACAGGGTCCATAAAGCAATTTGCTCAAAATCAGAGAAAGTTGGCATCAAGTATTGGATTTTCAGTTCAAGAGTTTTTAATTGCCCTGGTCTGAGCTCTCTGCTCCATGGCATTCCTCTCTCCCAGCTATAGCCACTCTTAATTTAACTGGATAACCCAGAAAATATATTTTTTTTTTAAGAAGAATTTCTAGGATTTCAGTTTTTTGGTTGATTTTTTTTTCTGTTGTTTTGATTTTTTTTTTTTTTTTTCCTATTGAACAGGAAACCATACTGCAGCGGAAACTAGCTGCCTTAGCATAGGTGCGGGTGGCTAGTGCTATGGCTTGTTCACACAGACCTCCAGCTGCAAGAGCTGCCTCCCCTGTGGTGCTGAGGAAGCCTAAGGGATCCAGCCTGGTGTGTCAACTCCTCCAGAGAGTTTTGCTTGAATGCAGTTGCAGTGGCATGAATTATTGATATTTCTGTTAAGGTTTGCTGTTCACACAGGAATTTGTAATGCTTCCCCACATTATGCTGTGAATGCGCTGCTGGGTCACATAAGGGGTTGAGTTTAACACCCTTTTACTTGTATGGTTGTGACATTGATTTAGCCATTTCAGGTCTGGGGCTGCAAAATTAACTAAAAAACAGTGTAAACAGTTCTTTCCTAACAAAACAAGGCAGTCTCAGTGTGAAAGGAGCTAATGTGGAAGGGTAAGGAGAAGGTATAGTTATGTCTGTGCCTTTCCAGGGTGTCACCACAAAGATGATGAAAAGGTTTCCAGGAATTTCTGAGCATCCTTTGCCCTGACCTCAGAGTCTGGCATTTCCAGAGGTTGCCCTTGCTGCCACTGAGCTTAGCACCTGGGGAGATCACATTAATAATGTCCGTTTCTAAGGCAACAACCTTGTGATTTAGAAAAGACTGAGTTAAAAGTGTGTGTGTTTACAAACAAACACATTTTACACATAAATATGTACGTATTTATATACATATGTATATAAATTTATATCAGACTTAACAAGGCACTTAGCAGTGGAGAGACAGAAAGCATGTGAATGAGGGTGATATATTGACAGTGACAACCAGTCTCCAGGGAGTTTGGCCAGAGACTTTGTGAGAAGTAGGAGCAAATTCATTAAGTGTTCCCTGACAGGTTGTACCCACAGGCAAAATGTGGGGAAAAAGCTCAGACAAGGTGTCAGCTCCTGCAGGCACAGACAGGAGCAGTCTGACATGGACAAACCCAAGCAGTGATGCCCATCAGCCTCCCGGGAGCCTCTACTGGCCCTGCCAGGGCAACCTTCGTCCTTCGCCCTGTGCGGGATGGTGAGATCTGGGATGTCCCTGCTCTATGCCAGGAATCACAGTCCTTAGGAGCCAATGACCATCAGGAGAGCATCCCTGGATCAACACTGGAGCCATACCCAGCCTCTTGGCCTTGGATAAATCAGGAGTAATTCTATGGAGATACTCTTGTATATTTGAGATTGGATTGAGCCTTTGATTTTCCGCCGAATGAAAGTTTATCTTCAATTTTGGCTCATTTAGTTTGAACTTTTCTCCCTTTTTTCTCCACGTCCCCTCCACCTGCATGGGCTGTTTGTTTCCCAGTGTGAAGTCTGGAGTAATTGGGATGGTACTTAAATGCTGAGGACCACTGTTGATCAACCCTTGCTGGCCCTGTTCTCCTGCTCTGCCTGTCCTTTACTTCCCTCTCATCATTGACAACAGGCTCTGTTATATCTGATTTTATTACAAGATATAAATTTATGTCTGTAGCCCTGGCTTCCAGCATGCGGAGGAGAGAGAGGGATTGCCTAGCAACCAGGAGAACAAAAAATTAAGAGAATCAATAAGTCTTAATGGAAAGCTAAACAGAGACTTAACCAATCCCCCTTCCTCCTCCCAGTCCCTGCCCTCGGTAAGTTCATGGTGATGTGCAGAATCCTGGCTATCGCATGAGGAATTCAGCAATTGCATATTCTGGAAAAGCCAGAGTTCAAATGAAAACCTAACATACCTTGGACTTAGGTAAAGCTCTGATCCAGTAAGCATTTACACTGACAAGCTGGAATATGGCATGGGTATGGAGGATGAGAGCTAAGATACTGGAGCTGGTTTTACTCAGTGGATGTTAGAAGTCAGTGCTCTGCTCCAGGTTAGTATTAATGACTTGGGGCTTGAAGAAGGTGGAGATCTGGATACAGCAGCTCAACTTCTCTGCAAAAGGCCCGTGTGTGGGATTATGCCTTTGGTTAGCGTGGGAATGAGTTTTCAGACATTATCAGCCTACCTGTGTAAAACCAGCAAACCCCAGCATGATGTGTAATGCTGCATAGAGTCAGCAAGGAACAGGCCAATATCAGTTTAAAACAGTCAAAAATCAACTCGGTTATAGTCACCTGTCTGAGAGCACAAATGCAAAGGTCACATAGGAAAACATGTTCTAGGCAAGGGGGACATTGTAAATGCACCAGGCCGTAATTCTGTCTGTATTTAAGGGTATATGCTATTTTCCCCCACAAAGTGTTCCCTGAAACCTGCTCACAGCCACGTACATTCGCAGGACCAAGACGGTAATTTGCTTGTGGAAGTTTTCCAGGAGCTACTGGTACCTTCCTCCTGCAGACACTCGTGAGCACCCTGACCCTCGTGGGGAGCATGAAGTGTGAGCTGAGCTTTGCAGGAGGGTGGGTGCTCTGCTTTGTTGGAGGAAGCAAAGATGGACCGTTTGAATGGGGGACTTGCTTTGCAAAACCAAAAACGTTTCTATAAGCAGAGCTGTATGAACCACAAATAAGCCATAGCAGCATCGCAGATGCCTGTGACCCATACTTGAGAGGGAGGTCTCAGCAGGGGTTAGTTAAGGCAGCAGCCTACAAGGCACAGCTCTGCACCCCCTCCTTGACCAAAGACTTCCCATATCACCCCGAGTCACCTTCTAGTCCTTAGCTGGTAAAGCAAGGACAGGAGCCTTGCCCCTGTAGGTGACACAAGATGCACCAGCAGCTGCAGCCCTTGGTCTCAGCAACACCGCCCTGATGACACAGGGAAGCTGTGACCTTGCCCCAGGGGTGTTTTCTCCCCTGATACTTCCTTGACACCATGGAGGGGTGTGAAAAAAACAGGAAGATGCTTGGAGGACAAGCCTGCCAAGGCGCAGACATGAGAGGTGGTGGTGATGTGCACTTGGAAGGGCAGCGGTGAAGGAGGAGCATTTTGGAGTGCACGTGGATACCAGTTAAATGTTTATGAAGACCCCCCCAAAAGATGCTAACGTTAAGGAGGCGCCACAAAAGCACTGCTCGTGAACCTGCTGAGGTGCTCGAGCGCTGAGGCCTCACCCAGTGAAGGCTGGGGTGCTGTGAGCCCCAACCTCCCCCACACGAAGACTCCTGTCCCCCACCCTCCCCGCTGCCACGGCAGCTCCCACCCCCGGGAGCGAGCGCATCCCCTCGCCGGGCAGCCCCGAGTTAAACCTGGGGAAGGACCGCTGGGGAGCGCCGGGGACACCCGGGGAGGGGCTGGGGTGCCCTGAGAGTGGGGGACCCCCCGACGGTGGACGGGGGGAGCCCGACGACGAGCGGCCGCTGGAGGTCGCGGGCGAGCGGCGCAGGGAGCCGCCAGCCCCCCCCCCCCCCCCCCCCGGGGCCCGGCGGAAGGCGGAACCGGCGCCGTGCCCGGGCGGGCGGCTCCGGCTCCAGCTCCGGCTCCGGTAGCGGCGGAGCGAGGAGGCGGCCGGGGCAGTAAAACCTTTGCGGTTTTACTTATCGGAGGCGTTCACCTTGGCGGGGGCGAGCGGGGCCGCATGGAGCAGCCTCGCCAGCGGCCCCCGCCCCGCGCCATGAACCTGGCGTAGCCGAGGGGAGCCCCGCACCGCCCGCCGCCCCCATGGCGAAGGAGAGGAGCAGGAAAGCGCTGGTGGAGCTGCTCCAGCGGCCGGGCAACGCGGCGTGCGCCGACTGCGCCGCCCCGGGTAAGGGCAGGGCGAGGCGGGGGGAGCGGGCGGCGGCCGCACCTGCCCGCACGGAACGGAACGGAACGGCTCGGAACGGAGGCAGCGGCGGGGTGGGGGGGGGGGGGGTTCTGCCCTCTCCGGGCACGGCTGCGCCACGCCGAGGGGTGACCCGACCACCCCCGCCACCACCCAATCCCCCCGGGGGAGGGGATGCAGCGGGGATGCTCCGGGGAAGGGGGGAGGGATGGGGATGCGCTGTCGCGGTACCCGCGGAGCAGCCCCGGCTGAGCTATCGCCCCATCCCTCCTTCTCTCCCTCCCAGCCCGGCCCCTCGCCCGGCCGTGGCAGCGCTGATGTCATCCCCGGCGGGTCCCCGCGGTCTGCAGTGCAGCCCCGGTGTCGGTAACCGGGCGGCTGGGGGCTGTGCCCGGCGGGGTGCCCGGAGCTACTGGAGGCGGCTTGTCCTCCGTGTCCCCTGGCGAACAGCGCTGTTCCTGCCCTACCCGTGAGCAAACAGAGGGGAACCAGAGGCACTGCCCTGGGCATCCTGCCCACCAACCTTTGACCAGCGGAGCCATCGATGGGCACCGGCCTTGCGCACTGCTTTGCACCGCGCAGAGGACGGGGCCGAAATGTCCCTAGTCCTCTTGGTGGGCAGAGGGGAGAAAATCTGAGCTAGGAGCATCTTCCTTGCCCTTTGGATGGTGAATTGTTGTGGTCGGGATGTGAGCATGGGAGAGCCTTTGCTCTTGTTGAGTAGGGTCTGCATGGTGTGGTGGGACTTGCCTTTGAGAAGCATCTTAGAAAATTGCATGGCAAGTAAGTCTTTTAAAAAAAACCAAAAACAACTATATAGAAACACCTAAATTTGCATTAGCTTGGGCAGGATGGCTCTGAAGAGGTATAGAGAAAGGATGTCCTTTTCAGCCTGTCATTCTATAGGTTAAAGAAAACCCAACACTTCAGCAGAACCTTATATTTCCAGCTATTGATTTATTTAGGATTTCAAGATTATTGGATACCACCATCTAGCTCGTACTATTACCAATGGTTTTATGTCCCTAATCTACATCTCAGGACACTGCAGTTCACTTTTGGATGCATTGTGTCCCCCGCTACCTGGCTGGAAAGGACAAAGAACTTTCTGCATAGTGCGAACAGATTTGCAGCGCTGCACTGCTCTGCCTCCTCCTGCCCATCTCCTGGCGGGTGTTACTGTCTAAGTGTACCAACCCACCTTTGAGGTATCTTATTGAGCTTGGGCTCACCGAATAGGTGTCTGCATAAATTACCCCTTCCCAGAGAAGACCTTACAAGCTTGGGCCATTCAGATCCATGGGGTAATTCTCCCTTGCTCTGTGTGTGATATAAAGCCCCTCTGCAAAATGGGAAGTTTCTCAGCATCAGCAGAATGGAGATGAAGCTGTAGGTCAGTAAAATAGTTCATGGCAGGGAAAGAGGGTTGTTTTTAAAGGCTTCAAATGGGCTTGTAAAACAACAAAACTGTATTTTGCTTTTGGTGACATTTGCATGCAGAGATGTCTTGGTGAATGTGAAACTCTGAGAGGAGAATTTGGGCCAGTGTCTTTTGTAACACAAGATGTGCTATATTCATACCATCCAGCCTCTCTTCTGAACTGTCACAGCATTACTTCCCTGGGACTGGATCTCTGTTCGTCAACCCAATTTCTTTAGTGATCACTTTGCTTCAGTTTCTTTGGCAAATGAGAGCTACTCATGGTGCTGTAATATGCTTGTCTACCTGGGAGTGAGGATAAACTTGAGATGCCCTGGGCTGCTTAACATAAGTTAAGACACATAACTTGTGTCTGTAGATAATACAGAAAATATTCAGGCTGAATTCTGTTATTCATCCTGGGCAGGTGTGGCAGGCCAGGCCTTTCTGGGTATGAGATAATGCAGGGTAAGCCTCCAGAGAGCCCTCAGAATGGGGTGCAAGTGTGTTCTTTGCTGAGAAGTGGGATGCACAGAAAGATAAAGGTGACAGGTGGAACTGGACGGACAGCTAAATGCTGGAAAAGCAACAAAGCAGAAAAAGTGAGAATGAAAGAAGGGAGGGTGGGGAATGAACAGAAGATAAGGAAAGCAGGGTGTACTTGTGATTTCCCACATGTGTGTATCATCATAGTGCTGATCTGGTACAGCTGGGGGTAAGAGAAAGGTCAGAATCCCTGATTTATTATTGCTGCTTCTTAGGTGGGTGTGTTCCTCTCCCTGAGATCCACAGTTAATACAGGGTCCTTGGTAAGAAGTGGGTATTTTGCTCAGGGATGCTGATAAAAAAGAATAGATTGGGTCACGAATATAACACGAGAAAAATCTCTATTAGTCACTGCACAAATTTGTGTATTTGGAAGCCAGCTGGATTTTCTTTTGCTCTTGGAAATTATTTGTTTCAGAAATTAGCCAGTCAGTGAAAGTTTTGTTTTGTTTTGTTTTTTTTCCCTGCTGTCAAGAAAGGTTATTTTCTTTTGTTACTGTTCTGGCATTTGGGTGAGGCTCAGTTAGCCATATCCCTGAAGTAACAGCTTGTCCCAGGTATTGTGTACTCGTGTAACAAAAACCCGGGTTCCTGATGCAAAAGAGCTCACAGCTTGACATTGCTGTGGCTAAGCTGTGACCAGGCAAAAAAAAATCAAAGCTTGGGATGGATGGAGAGCATTAGGGGAGGCAGTGCTTTTCCTCCTGGGCTGTGTAACTTCATCTGTTGAAGGGTCATTGCTTCTCCTTGGGGAGACCTAGGCAAAACCTGCTGATTGCCTGGGGCTGTGCCAGAATTTACCACTTAATCGTGATTGAGAATTAATTAAGTGGCCAAGTCCTGCAAGCAAGGCTGCTATGTGCAAGATGTGTGTTCTCCTGGTTTGTGAACAGGGTATGTACACTTGCAGCTGGGCAAAACATGGTATTGGATGTGATGTTCAGGAGGGTCAGATCTGTGTCGTCCACAGGACCAGTATGTGTGTATGGCAAAAAAATCTCTCGTACAAAAGCAGAGCTTCCAAAAACTCCTCCCAGATTTTGAGGGCATGTCTCAGGTAGGGAGAACAGGCTTACGGTGGCCCTGGCCACAACAGCTGGAAATGCAGAAAGAATGCAAAACTAGAAACTGAAAACTAGAGTGGAAAAAAGCCTGAGAGGTTACATTTTTCACTTGCAGTTTTGTTGTGGTTTTGGTTTTTTTTTTTTTTAAGTTTCTAGTTAGGTTTTTATTAATTGTATCTTTACAAAACATTAATTTGTAATGAAATGTATTGAATAAAAGATATTTCAGTTGCAAAAATGTCATCCATCTGTAATGAATAATGAAATTGCATTAGCTACATCTCTGAGACTGAATTCTGTGGTAGGAGCCACTGTACTAAAGTCATTATCTGGGGTGTTGGATCTCTTGTCATGACATACTTCTGTGTTGGAGTCAGGGTCCTGGATGTTGGTTTGCATCTTGTTCTGGTGGGTTTAAAGATGTGCTTTCACAGTGAAGACAGCATGGTAAATGCAGTCTTAAGTGCAAACTGAGCAATCTTGCTGAATTGCTGGTGTGTAATGGCTCTCCATGTATTAGAATAATCTTTTTTTCTTCAAGACTAATGTGGCAGTTAGGCCTTTTTTTTTTTTCTTTTTCCTAAATGATTCTTTGTCTCAGGCAATCTTTCCTCACATCATGAGATGGATGGTTATCTCAGGGCATAACAAGACCTTGAGTATTTCTCTCTTTACTCCATTTTTCTATGACTTAAGCTTGTGTTTCCATGGAGCAAGAATCATTTACATTGTAGGAGGACAGGGAGGCTCTGAAGACAGAAATGGAAATCCCATCAAAGTGATCCTGCAGTTTAAACCCTCCGGCAGCAGTTTACATGGCTTGTTTTTATCGTTTTCATCTTTCCTATTTGGGATGGATTATAGGGACATGGACCCTGGGTAACATCAGCCTTAGTGCCCGAGGCTCAGAGGAGGTGAGGGGTGAAGGAAGAGCAGAAGGCATGCGATGGAGCGGAGCCTGGTGTTGGAGCTTTGTTCTGCAAAGCTGAGTAGATCTGGTATTTTGGTGTAACAGGATATATAAAAGCCTGAGGGTGGGTGGTGTGTTGCTGAGGTGATTGTGAACACCTTTCCTGCAGGCCCAACATCTTCTAATTTCTAAAGCAGGTGAAGCTTTTCCATTCCCTTGATGTCGTGAAATGAGGGTGGTGATTAGAGGGAGACACGGGAGTGCTGGGGGTTGCTTGATTTGCTCAGGGTAAAGGAAGGCACTGAAAGGATTTGATCTCAACCCTCCTCTTCCCCTATCCAACCACCGGTCCTAAAAACACAGATCAGAAAGACAAATGACTGAGTCATTGGGTCCTGCCTCGAGCTGTTATCCGCAGCAACATCTCCCCATCCCCTCTGTGGAGCGATGGGTCTCTGCCTCACAGCTAGTTCTCTCTCTTGCCCCCACTACCTCCTACTGGAAAGCTGTTCCAGAGCTTCACCACTCTAATGGCGTGAAACGGGCTTTTCATTTTCAAGCTAAAAGTGGAAACTTGTTCCTGCACCTCCATTGTCCTCTCACTTAAATAGTGATTTTTTTTTTTTTTTTTTTTTTTTTTCCCCTCTGGGAATTTGCCAGCCCTTCTCCCAGGGCATAAGCAGAGTGGAGGGGTAAAAAAAAAAAAAAAAAAAAAAAAAAAAAAAAATCCCATAGCAGTTGTGTTTAGATCGATGCCAATTTCTGCAGGGAAAAGGACTTTTTGAAACAAAGGAGGTTTAATGTGACAGTGTTTTCTGTCCGGTCCTGATGCTTGGGTTGCAGCACAGTCGTGGGCTGCAGATAGCAAGCAGAGGGGGCTGCTGAGACCTGCCAGCTGAATAAAAAGACCTTGGCAAGTTTAGTGCCTTCACTGAAAAATTTTCCTACTTAGAGAGGAGTGTTGGTGGGAGGCTATCTGGCTTCAGTTTTAACATCTTTTATTGTTATTTTTAAACATGCATGACCAGGGTCTGTTTATTAACCTCCTAATCTTTCCCTAAAGTAAATAGCAACAGTAGTTCAGTGCTGAACACAAGGTTCTCCTGGCTAGGGCATTTAGGAAATCAGCATCAGCTGAGTGGCAAGCAGAAAAGGCTTTTTGCTTGTGTTGACTGTACTAAAATCCCTGTGATTATACCCTCTATCATAGGGCATGAGTAACCTTTCTAGTGCAGGGTAAAAAAAGGTTTTGCCTTCCTCGAGAGGTCCTCCTCTCCCCTCTAATTAGTCTTTATCACCTCAAACCAGGGAGAGAGATCAGAAAAATCTGTTGAATCTCCATCCTAACAAAACACTGGCTCCCACCCAGCTGGCATAACAGGGATGCAGCCAGGCAGCTAATTAAGGGTCAGGCCATTGCTTGTGTGCTGGAGGATGCGTTCACAGGGTATTGCCATGCATTGGCCACGTTCTTGCAGATATTAGTCTTGCTCAGCAATATACTGTGCTATATATAGTTGTAATGCTGGTTTAAGGCTAAAGGTGGAGTGGGAGCATCCGAGTAATATTTTGCTTTTGTCTTGTGGCTACTTTGAGCCTGCTACCGCTCCATGGGATTTTCTTTGGGTTAATGGCATCTAGGGATTTTCAAACCGGAACCCTATATTTATATTCTGGATACAGGAAGTATTGATTATTTATTTAAAAATTTAAATTCCACCGGCATCCCACTTCCAGTCTTTTCTACTAGCCTTTTGGTTTGCATAAATTGTCTTATGTTTTATGTTGGTTTTTCTTGGTTTTTTTTTTTTCTGGGTTCAGACTTTGTTTTTTCCCTCCATGGGCTGTTCGTATGCTCAGAAATGTTGGGTTCAAACTGCAGAGTTCATTGTTCTGTGCGCTTGGTTTTCCTGGGGCTCGTGGTGGCAGAAGGGACTGGGTGAGGAAGTTTAATTACTGAATTTAGCTCTGTTGCCCAAGTGTTTTAATTTTGCTTTGGATGCTTCTCTAATCTTTGTCTGTGCCTTCCCTTTCAGATGAACAAGATGGGAAAATATCACCCCAATCCCCTTTCACTGAGTTTTGTTTAGCTTTGTTTAATTTTAAAAATGAAGTTGCATCAAGGTTTTATTTTGAAATTCATTATAATCCGTTTGTAAGTGACCAGAAAGTTTTACCACATTGGGCAGTGAAAGCCTTCTAGAGCTGGCATTTGTTGTTCTGGAGCAATGATGCTGCAGGTTAAGAGACTTTCTGCACTTACAACACTATATTTGATTTAATATTCCCCTTGCTCCTTGTTATTCTTTGTTCCTTTTGGCTGGACATAATGGAATAAAGTAATTTGTGTGGAACTTGGGCATGCCAGAGAGTTTTCATTAGACTTCACTGCTGTTTGCTTGAAACTCTGGAGGCTTAGAAAAAAATCATCTTTTTTGGGCAGTGCCCCAAAAAGGTCGAGATTACGATATATTACCATTTTGGTGCACTTTTTTGAGCCCTGCCCAGGTAAAATGGCTTAAATAAAATTACTGAACTCCCCAATAGTGTCCAGCATGGAGAAAGTGTTCCAGCAGTTGAAGTTTCTAGTGGCAAGGTGGACTTCAGCTGGCTACGGAGACCTCAGCTCGCTGTGGGCAGGCATTTGCACCACCAGCCATGTACAGCCTGGGGACACTGGTTCACTAAATTAATGGTGCTTCCCCAAAACTCACTTTTCTCATATAAACACGCTTATGTGAATTTGCGTGCTTGATAAGATGTCTTATCTTGAAGCCTGCATTGGTGCAGTCATTTGAAGGGTTGGAATCTGTGATTATGCCAAGGTCAGAGATCACTGGCGTTATCTACCATGTTCCTGAGCTGAGAATTTTTCATGTTTGTGCTGGAGGGCAAAAATTAAGAGAAGGGGACTGTGATGTGCTTGGGGAGCATTGTAGTTGCTGCCAGCCCCAAGCCCTACAGAAGGCTTTGGAAAAGCATCGCTGCAGAGGTGGGTGCTCACCCCGGCCAGCAGCCATCTGCCTGGGGATCTGTTACCAGTTCCCGCAGAAGATGTGTGGGCATAGAGGTTTCGTAGCTAGGCTTCTTTGAAAATGGTGTCACAAGTGCAGGGAGTGGGTGAGAAGGGGAAGCAGCATTGGCAGAGCCCTCCAGAAGATGGAGTCGGGGAATCCTCCACCCTCCTCCTTCCTGTCCATGGGCAGAGCGGTGGCGCAGGGGGGTCACAGAGAGGTACCAGCCTGGGGACTTGCGTGGGTCCATAACCCTCTGGCTAGTTCAGACAACGCTTAGAAATTGCTTTTGGCTTTCAACTGAAGTTCAAGAAAGGCTGGGGCTGGCTTACTTTCTCAGTCAGATGTCTTCAGCCAGGAGAGCAAGATCCATGAGAAATCTCTAATAAATTATTGTAACAGTGACATTTCAGAGATACTTCCTCTGGTAGATCAGTTCGGGGGGATTTTGCTACTTTTTTGGATGGGTCTACTCAGCACCTGAGGCCTTTGAACTCTCCTCCTCCCTGATGTTCCCTTTGGCACTGAAAACAATTGCCAAATTTGTGCAGGTCTGGGCTGCAGCCGTCACAGGAAAGCAGTGCACAACCAGCGGAGCATTTACAACTCTTACATCCCCTCCTTGTTGTATAACTTTTGTGTTTAAGAGCTATCTGTGTATTTTTAAAATCAAGAGAGCAACGAAGGGGAAGTTGCTATTAATGTACTGCAGCAATGCAAACTGCTGGTATCAGGTGAGGTGAGTTGAGTAAAACATGCAGCTCTGTCACGGTGCTCCTCGAAGTTTGGTATGTGGGATGCTGTTGGTGTTGGATGGACATGGACCTTGTGTCTAGACAAGAGAGGAAAGACTGAAAGGAAGGTGATCAGGAGGAGACAGCTAACAGGTGTGGTTTTATTGAACAAGCCGAGATCATCCCTTCCAAAGGTTGGGTCACCACTGACCCTCTTTGTTGGCTCCTCTTAAGTACTATCATATTCTGGAAACCTTGTGCATATGCTCCTGTATATAGCCCAGCTTTTGCTTTCTTAACTACACCTGGCTTGACATTATGAGGAGCAGGGAGTAGGGATGCATGTTTAAGAGGCTGGGCTAAAGAAAATACCGTTGGTATCAGGAGAATGCTTTAAAGCCCCAGTTGTGATTGAAACCCATTGCTTGAGGTGCTGTTTACCCAAGCCATCTCTTCTTGACATGGATATGAGTTGCCTCACAGTGTCCACTGGAGCTGGAGTGTCCTCCATCTGAGCCTGAGGATCTTCTTGCAGGATGTTCCTCCACCCAAATGTGTCCTCATCCCTGGCTGGAGGAAGGTGTGATGTCTCCTGGTCCTGTTGCACACAGCAGTGCAGGCAGCAAAGGGGTTACTTCTTCGAGTGGACTTTGGAAACCTGAGTTTAGGAAGATGCAGACAATATGAGGAAATCCACCTGCGTGCCTAAGATAAATTAGTTAATACAAAACATGTACTGGGGCTCCCGATAAAACCTGTGGAGGCCAATGCATTGAAACCTGTTCGCCTGAGTCGGACGCCGCTTTGATCAGATCTCATTACACCAGCAAGGATTGAAGCACGGTTATTGTGGAACGGCTGCACTGAGCACAGGGAGCTGGTGGCCACGTTAGCTCCCAACCCCAAACTTTGCTGCCACAACAACTTCTTCCTCACTGCTGCCATTGCTCTGTGTCCACCCTGTTCTCTGGACCCTCTTGCCCTTCCTCCTGCCCGATCCGCTGTATGGAAGTCAGAGATGGGTTTTCCAACAGGAGAACCTGATGCTTTCACCTTGCCTGATTTGCACTGTTTGTCCCATGGTCCTGGGCTACCATGGGGCAGCAGTACTGCACCTTGGACTATTTTTGTGGTAAGAAGTTTGGTAGGTCCCAGACTTTGATTACAGCCATGTGTTTGGAGATGGGAGAGGACAACACAAGGAGCTAAAGTACAGAAACGTGCATGAGTGTGCAGAACTCTTGATTGTTGTTGCCAACCTATAACCCAATAACTGGCAGCAATCTTCGGGCGTGGTGTGAAGCTGAGTCACCTGGGCCTTGTGGAAGGAGTGGGGTGAGGGTGCGGGGGTCAGGGCTGGTGGGGCAGAGCACTCATCCCCTCACTGCATGGCTGGATGTGGGCAGCGCTTGGTTGCTGCTGCAGTGTGCTTAAATTGACTTGACTAGTTTTATATTTTCCAGGCCTGAGCTGTAGTTGTTGGGGTCTCACATGAGGATGAGAGACCGTGTGAACCAAAAAAACCCGCCTTTATTTTTGGCAACTGGTCCCAGCCCAGTGCCAAGGGAGCTGTGGCTGATGGGGCTTGTAACAGCTCTGGAATTTGCTCTCTTCTCCTGGGTGAGCACCCTGCTGTGTCTTATGAGGCTGCTCATTTAGATCATGGGTTTATATCTGATCACAACCACCACTGGGAAAACTGAATTTGTCTTCCCTAGGGTGTGCTGGGGGAAGTTGGTGGCCATCCCCACAGGCAGGGGCTGGTAGCAGACCTCGATACCCTGTGCAGAGGAGCTGTGCTGCCCCATGCCAGCTCCTGCTCCACTGACATAGCCAGACCATTAAATATGTATAAGAAGGAAAAAGCATGTTCCTTTGCTTTTTATAAATAATTGCTATGCTGTGAGAAATGTTCAGTGTAATTACTGCGGGAAATAAACAAATGACGACACTTTGTGACGAGGGAAGACCTGCCCTTATCCCTCGACAGCCTGATGCGATGGGGTGGCCGGGGGGGCTCCTACCCCTATGGGTTTGGGGGAGGATGGGGTGAGGGGACCTTTGTTGGGAGGAGGGGGATGATTTAGTGGCTGATTTGGTGACTTGCGAGGAAGCTCTTTCTGCTGGGGCGCAGCTGGAATAGCAGGCACTGACATTTGCTAGTCGGAGTTCAAACAAAGATCCCTGTATCAGCCTTATTAGCGAGGAGACACTGGTGGATGTGTCCTGCCTCTGCCCTCCTCTGGTTCCTCTCCATCTCCCTGCGCTTCAGGCAGTGCCTCTCCCGAGGAGGAATTTGGAGGCGAAGGGCTTGTGTTTAAAGTGCTTTGTGTGAGACGTCAGCTTGGGTCTGTAAACAGTGTGGTTTTGCTCGGAGAAAGTACAGAGCTGCCACTGGCAGCATTTTTCCATTAAGGCAAGGGCTGGAGACCTCCTGGCATGGAGGGCTGTGCTGCTGGGCAGCCGTAGCTGTGGGAGGAAAGTCTCTATGTGGAGCACTCCCACTGTAAAAAAGAAAAGAAAAAAAAAAAAGAAAAAAGTAAAAAGCCGCAAATCAAGGGAGAAGCATAGCAATTTCTCTGAGCTGTTTGTTTTAATTGTGCAATTTCTGTTCCACGCAGTGCTTGGGTTTTGCTGATGAAAGGTGGACATTCACCTCTTTGTGTGAGCATGGAGTGAGTTGTGGAGGTCTTGGACAAATGCATTTGTCTGTATATTGGGTTTCATGAATAACAGCTGCAGTTGAGAATGCAAATCTGTTAATTGTTAGTTTAATTTGTACTACTATCAATATAAACTAGCACATATCTTTATTTTGCTTGTATATTTATTTGATGCCTTTAAAATCCAGGAACTCGGACCTTGTGATTCCTGAACTCCCCTGCCATACATTGTCCTGCCCTATCTCTCATTTCTCCTGAGCTGAATCTGATAGACCAGTCAAGTGCAATTCTCTCTTTCCTTCTTGCTTACAGACCCAGACTGGGCATCCCATAGCCTAGGGATCTTCATCTGCTTGAATTGTTCAGGAATCCATCGCAATATTCCCCAAGTCAGCAAAGTGAAGTCAGTCCGTCTGGATGACTGGGATGATGCTCAAGTGGAGGTACGTGCATCTGAGACTTGGGGGACCAGTGAGCTTGGGTTGCTGCATTTAACAGCAAAGCTGTAAAACAGAGTCCTTTCTAAAGATGCTACACAAATGTAATTTCAGAAAACATGTCTAGATAATTCCTGAATGTGGGACTGCGGACCATGATGCTGACTGAAAAATAGAATAGCTATTTCATGAAGAAGTTGTATTTCCCCCACCCTTATAAAAATGTAAATGAAATAGACTGTGTAGAAATTACTAATTTTAAATTAATTGTCTCATCCTGTTTCTTACATTACCTCTAGCCTAGACTAGACAGTAGGCTAGACCTCTAGTCTACCACCCCTGTTCAGTCTACCTATTTCTGGCTGTGTTCCACTTAGCGTTGAAGACTCTTAAACTCACATCTTGCATAACTGAATCATCACAGTATAAATTCCCTCTGTTTAAGCTGTACACCTGCCTAGATTTGGGTGAAGTTGCTAAAGGCTAGCCTACTGAGGAAACCTTTCTGCTTTGACTTCTGGTGTCTTTAAATGCATGAAGAACGCTACCAGCCATTTGATCTTTATCTTGTATGTTGTAGATTTGAGTTTTTTTCTGAAAGCCACAGCTTATTGAGTCATGTGTTTTATGAGGAAAAATAAGCTTTTATGTTGGATGGGTTTTCCCTTTCTTGATTTTTTTTTTTTTTTTTTTTTGAGAATGGATTGAATATGTAAACTTGAAAAGCTCAAAACCATGAAAATAATGATAAAGAAATGCTTAGGGGAAAAAAAAAAAGAAAAAGCTTAGCTGCTTGTTATGCTTGTATGCTTGGCATTTGATACAAGACAAAATGTATTTATCATGGCTGCCTGGAAAAAAATGATTTTTTTTTTTTTTTTACACTTATAAAGTGACTTTCATTAAATAAAATATTTGAATAGGGAAATATGTTGTTTTGTTTGCAGAGTTCTCAACTAGCCATTTGTATACAAGACCAGAAGGAAAGGAGGGTTGTCAGAGGAGATAAAATGTTTATTTATTTATTTATTTATTACTTAAAGCTCCTTTCTGAGGTTGCTGGCATGGCTTTGCAAAAATAAAATTATTCTTTTGGAACAAATGATGTGATCCAAAGCAAAGGGTGCATTGTTGGAGATTATTACCTTGCTGGAGCCATAACGCATGGAGACTTGAAGTTAGTGTCAGGTTTTGCCCTCTGATTGCCTGATTTCTGTACTGGATTCCCTAAGAACCATCTCATTCACATGCCTGCAAGTGGGAAATGTCACCATGTCCTGCCTTCTGCTGCTGTGGGGATTGTGCACCTGTGACTGGGACGTGGACTTGTCCCTGGCGTCATATTAAGCTAGGGGAGCCCCGGCAATAATAATCAATAGTAATTTCTGAACCCCATTTGCAGGCACAATCTTTACAACATCCCTTCTGTGCCCAGTTCTGGGGAAATCTCTCAGTAAGTGAACAGGGGCCCCATGCCAATAATTTTATTATTCTGTAGAAGCAAAAGAGGACACAGGAAAATACCATTAAGATTTTAAAATTATTTATGTTTTTTCTTTTTTTTTGCAGTTTATGGCCTCAAATGGAAACAATGTAGCAAAAGCAAAATATGAATCTAAAATGCCACCGTTTTATTACAAGCCAACGTTTCTTGACTGTCAGTAAGTAAATACCTCTGCTGGTAAACAGCATTTAGTTGTTTGTGCAGCTGCAGCCTCTGTGATATTTTAGTTTTAGCATGATACACTTTTTTTTTTTTTTTAACCGCAAAGGAGGTTTCCTTTATAGACGACCCCAAAAATCTTTTTTCTTCTGCACACATGTGGTAGAGTTTATACTACTTGTGGGATCTTATTTAATAAGTACAGTTGAGATGATGCAGGGAAGTCAATGCTTTGTCTGTTCCCCAGACTCTTCTAAGTTTCTAAGGCTACAGAAATGCCAATTTCTACCCATTGATTTCCTCTGACTTTTCAAATAACCCTTCTGCATCAAAATAGATGATCAAAACCAGAACTTACTTATCTGCTATATGAGGTGTGAGGTTACTTGTAATGTAGTAATGCTGAGTTTTAGTGCCAAGGTGGTAGATTTTCTTTTTTTGCCTAAAAGAAAAATAATCTCCTTCATGAAGGCAAGTGAAAAGATATCTCCCACACAACATAGAGTAAACCTCCCTAGTGAGCTGGGGTAGACTTTGTAGGCCAAGAGGGCTGAGTGGCCAGAACATGCTGTACAAATTTAGGGATCAAGAAGATGAACTGAAATTGTTTTTTAGGGTCCAATCCTTCAGAATACCAAGGGGGTTTTGTGTTTTTGTGAAACCAATCTTTACAAAGGGTCTGAAGGGCATAATTTCCATAGCCAGTTCATTTGTATTAGCAAACCAGCGAGTACTGGTCCCCGAGTTCCCTCCAAATATTGCTGCTTTATCTGGGTGTCACTAGTTGGAGAAGGAGGTGTGGTTTGGCGGCATGGCAGTGGTGTGTGAGGCTCTGAGCAGCAGGATGATGTATTCGAGCATTGTAAGAAGTGCCCAAAACAGAAGTACTGGAAGGGTTCATAGGGGTCCCTGCATGAGATGTTGGCCTTTGGGTAGGAAGGCACTGCTGTGTTCCCCAAATCTGAAATCACACCAGAGGTGGACCAAAGTGTTCATGAGTACCTATACTCATCCTCAAAGTGACTTTATGTGTTTAATCTTCTTGTAATAACTATTGAAAGAGTTATTGTCCTCCTACGTCACGCAAAAAGCCTTTTATAGTAAAGACAAAAGAGGGCACCTGTTGTGCTTGTGAAATGTCTCTGTGACGTATCAGTTACCCCCTATTTGACGACGCTCAAATGCTAAATCTGGGAAGGCCCAGGTATGTGTGGCACTGCCTGGCCTGACAATATAAAAAAAAGAAAGCATTCATTTAAGCAATGTTTCCTTATCTTGGTTTTGATCTGTAATGGCTTCCATGGTTCCAACAAGTATGGAAATGATTTGAGGATTGGCAAAGCCACTGTGTGTTGTGGAGGGGCACACTCTGAGTGTGTTGTTATCTTCCTAGGATTATTTTTCTCCAAGAGTAAATGCCTCAGCCTCTTACCTTTCCTATTGCTGGAATACCTTTGCTGTTGTGGGAGGGAGCCCAAGGAGAAACCACTGGGAAGGTGCCCCAAACTAGAGTGATCCCACAGGTCCAAGGGAGGAGATGGTGCAAATGCAACTGAAAATGGCAGCACCACTGTTTATTTTTTTCTTCATTTCAGAAAAACAGCTTTGACAAAGTGAATTTTTTTTTTTTTTTTTTTTAAACCCTGTCTCTCCCCAGGCAGAGAGAGGGAAGGGCCTGCATATGTTTGACCACGTTGGGAGTTTAGGACCTTTCAGGTTCTTCTCCCACTTTGAACTTGTCTTCAAATATCACCCCTGGGTTCTGGCTGAGGGAAGGTGGGGAAGATGCTTCATGTGGGGTTTCCTGGGGACTCAGAAGTGCTTGTGTGGGTGAGGCTCTGAAAGATTAGGGCTGCGATTTAGTAATGACTCATTATGGAAAAATAATGTCTCAAACCTGGCAACTGGAAGAGGTGGAGCGGAATTGCCTTATGACAGTCAAGGACAAAACCTGCCTGCTTCTGTCTGTCTACGCTTGGACAACGGGATTGCTGTTCCTTCAGCTAACAGGCCAGGCTTCCTACTTTTCTTCACACTCTGGGCATGACGTTAATCCATCCATCTCCACAAAATCCTGCCTCTCTCCCCTGACCAGCAGAGCTGGCAGCCCAAGGACAGATGTATCCTGTTACTGCAGGATTTGGTGGCCAGAGCCGCCTTATGCATGTCTCAACATCCCCACGGGGTCTGCGGTGACCCTTGCAGATGGCTCTAGCATCCTTCTCATCCCTGTGCATCAACTGCTTCCTGCATCTTGCTGTGTAAATAGATTGCACTTCCTAAGATCATCTTTTGCATCTACAAAAGGAAAATCACTGATAATTTCTCTCTTGCTTCTCCACAGAGTTGAAACAAAAAGTCTTTGACAGTGTTATTCATGCTTATTTCCTTTGTCTTCTCCATAGCATCTCTTTGATACAGGGAAGAAGAAGGGTGCCCCAAGCTCTCCATGCTTCCCAGATGGCAGAAGTTGCTGGCTCTGCCAGCAGCTGGGAAGGTGGATGCCATCCTTGGTGAGCTGTTGTGGTTCTGAGAGGATCCAGTACCACGTCTGTATCTCCAAGCTCCAAAATTCCAGCTGTCAGCTGTGCTGTTTTGAGACTTGCATGTACTTGTGATGTTAAGGATGGAGAAGCAAAATTCTCCACCTAGTTGTCATTGGAAGGAGAAACACACTTGTTAGGGGATTTTGATTTTGTTTACTCTTAAGTCTCAGTTAAATTCAATTAGATGTTACATTCCTGCCTTAGCTGATGTTTTGTTCTTACAAGGCAGGGGCCTAGTTGATATTCAGATTGTTCTGGAGCAGTGTCTTGGTTCTTTTCCATGCCCCATCCCTGCCCGAGGGGGTGCAGAGCTCATGCTGGGGGAGCCTGGCTGGAGGTGGGGCAGGTCCCTCTGCAGTTTGGGACCCCCAAATTGCACCCAACTCTCCTTGCAGGGGTCAAGCTGAGAGATAGTGAAAGCTCACCCTGCAGCTCAGGCAGTTTAGAGACCACAAGCATTTTCATTCCTTCTGCTGTCAGGCTGGCAGAAGAGTCTGTGGCTGGTTCTGTGCTCCGTTGGTTTGGCTTCCTTTGGTAATGCAACTCAGGCTTTGCCGCTGTGATATTTTTCTTCCTCCATCCTGCGGTGCAGTTGCACTCCAGGGAGCTTTGCTGAGCGGTGGCTGAGCTCTAACTGCAGCCCTGTCAAAGCTGTCTGCGAGCACACGCTGGGACGGCCGCTCTATCCACAGCCCTTCCTGGTGCCTGGTGGAGAGACATGTTGCTGGGCTTATAAACTGTGTGAAACAGGAGCAGGAGGGTTAAGGAGTTTTGTTGTTGTTGTTTCTTGTTGGTTATTTATTTATTTATTTAATGATTGATTGGAAGGATGAGGCAAGGCTAGTCTTCCTGCAAGTGGCTGGAAGACCAATTTCTGGCCTTTTTGTGTTCCTGGCTTGTGCCTATTTTGCACTGGGACAATTTTCAGCCTGGATGTCCTGATTTCTGATCTGAGCTCTGTTCATGGAAGTGTTCTCCGGACAGGCGCTGCAATAGCAGCAGGGTGCATTGGGATAGATGAGACCTCATGCAGCAACAGATCTCCTTCTGACTTTGCTGCAATATAAGCAGCTGTGGGTATGTTGCGTGTTGGGAATATTTCGAGGATGGTGTGCCAGGTTGTATTTTTCTTTCTCTAGTTAGAGGCGCTCTGTGCCTTTCAACAGATGCATGCTGAACAAGAGCAGGGGAGTGCTGCTTTTTAAAGGGGTATATATTTAGCTTTCTCCCCGCCTCGCTGCAGTCCAGTCACTGCAACAGCATAAGTTGTTCCCAACTCACAGCCCTGGGTAGCATCGCGATGGATGACACCTCCATCCAGCGCTGGCACTGTGCCGTTGTGTGCCGACCCACATTCTGCAGCATCAAGAGGTTTTGATGCTTCTAGTTACAACAACCCAAGCTGCCAGCTGCAGCGGCAGGGCAGGCTTTGTGGGAGCTGCCCCCAGACTTGGCGCGGCAGGATGCTGATGTACGAGCCATAATAAAGACAGGCTCTTTGTTCATTTGAAGCTTCTTAATTTTATAATGCTACTTCTGGAATCCCTCTACTTTGGTTGCTTGAAGAATTGAAAAGTTCAGAGGAAGAGGGAAGAAGTGCTGCAGTGCCAGCTTGTCCTCTTTTCTTCTTGCCTATGATGTTGTGTTTGACTCCTTGGGAAATACGTGGTATTTGCCTGCTGCTGCATCTGGCTTCTGCATCCTCCAGAAACCCCATTGTGATTTCCTGGCTCTGTCAGACACATGGTGCAGGTTAGAGAATTTGGAAGGGTGCTCTGGAATTGCCCAGGGAAACTCTTATCAGCTATGCATAGGCAAAAAAAACCCATACAAGCCAAAAAAAAAAAAAAAAAATCCCCTTCTGTCCTCTCGACAGCCAGCAACTTGGCCCATGCATCAGGAGCACTGAGCAGAGCAGCCAGCTTCTGTACCACTGGGGAGTCCCTGAGGCTGAAATGAATCCCAGACTCTGGGATGTTCCTACACTGCTGCAGCATTGGCCTCAAGAGCCTTTGGTGAGGAACTTAAACCACAAAAAAGATCTTTGGATGGTTGCAAGTGGTCATGGTTCACATGGTTGTACACCGCAGCAGCAGACTGGGAGCTGTAAAACAGACTTTTCTGGGGCAGATACACTGCAAGCACATGGTTGAGTTTTGAGTTACCAGTGAGCATTGCTTTTGAGTAAAAGTAAAGGAAAAAGGCCTTGTTCAGCCATATGCTTGGCTGAAAACTGATATAAGAAGTTGGAGACAAGCTTTTCCTGGGCTTTTGCAGTACTGGAAGTACATCCATGTCCCTGCCCAATGCTTAACGTGATTTTCTGTTGCCTTTTTGCTCGATTCTGGAACACAGAGCATCGTTCTGCGGAACTGCGTATGAGCTACAGTGCATTGCTCCACTCCTCTCTCTGTGCTTGGATAAGTGGGAGCTACATCTGCTCCTTATGCAGAACACTTAAATATACTGACTGCCAGTACATTTGAGTACATTGGTAGGAAAAATGGGGCAGAATGAAATGGCATGAGTTGTACTGGATGCTTGACTTATCTGGAATGAGATGAGAATCAGTCAGAGAAAGGTTGTATCCAAGCAAGGCTCGCATCTTGGAGTCATCTGTATAGTCATCTGAAGAAGAACAGTTATTAGCAGAACTGGCTCATTGCATTACAGTATGATTAAAATGTGTGGAGAGAAAATTGCGTAGTAAATCTCTGGAATTTTTTTTCCTTATTTTATAATTTAAAGTTTTGCTCATTTGGTAGAGGAGCTACCAAGCCCACTACCTCAGTCTGGTGTCTAAAGGTCTGTCTGGCTCCCTCCCTTCCCATGCGTGGGGCATAATGATAGTCAAGGATGCAAACTTCTCTCCTGGTCTCTCCTCTTCATCTGTCACCTCCTTTTGCTGGTACTGTATATGCTTAATGTCCAGAGGGGTGAAGTTCAGTGTTTTGCTCAGGCTTCTACTTATTAATAAGGGTCTTCAGCTTTTAAGTTCATGGCTTTCAAGAGTGCCTGATGTCTTGGGTGTAAAGCTTGAGGTGCTGCAGTGTGGCCTCTCGGAGTGGCTGCTCGTCGGTTCCCAAGTGGTGGAGCCTCCTGTGGTGGCTCAAACTGGGCACTCGGCCTCGGGAAGTCTCTGCCTGAGCATCGCCCTGCCGTCAGCCGAGTGCCTGAGATCTGCCTGCCCCTTCAGTCCCAGCCAGCTGCAGGGGCTTCTCTGCTTGTCATGCATTTACTCTTTGTTGGCTTCTAAGCCTGTTAATTCATATGGATTAATTTAATTTCCAAAGCAAATTGCTACAAGGTTAAGGTAGTACTGACACAGGCTGTTTTCTACATGTTTTTAATCTGTGTCTAACCATTCTGAAAAACAGAGTTGTGGTGAACTGGACCGTGCATGTGCAACAACCAAACAAAAAAGGAACCAGTTAGCATTTTAATTGACCATGTTATGATTTTGAGCTGTACTTGAATTCAGTTTTAACTTCTTCAAATCCATAATGCAAGATTTTTATGCCTTCATAACCAAAACCCCTGTCTTTTTACTCTCCTTCAGAAGCTTGCTGTTGGCCACTGGTCTTGAGGGGGTAGATGGCATATCTCTCCTGGGGCTCTGCAAGCTGGGGTGATGCACAGAGTGCCTGGAAGAACCCCCCCAGCTGCCTCATGCCCCCACAAAGCCATTTAAAAGCAAGTCCTCACAACAAGGGCTTAGCAGATAGGAGATGATGTGGAGGCATAGCGTGAAGCTAGACAGGCTTTTAGTCTACGCTGCAGTGGCTGGCCTTGCAATCTAGCAAAAATTTGGACTCGGACTTAAAATTTCTTTAAAACAGTTGTTTGACAGAAATTTGGCATAGCTGCGTCCACAGAGCTGCCTGTGGAAAGCATATTGGTTTTTTGCTGGAAAAATCTCTGACAAATATGAGAAGCTACAAATTTGGGTTTTGGAAATGGTGTTCCTGAATGGCATTAATTTCTTTTGTCTTTGTTGGACTTGATTGTGGCTTACAAAGATGCAATCAGAGGGTGGTAGCGGATGCTGTTTGATGTCTTTTGGGCCACTTTCACCTCTAGCTGGGGCTTCTTTTCTGTCATACGTCTTCAGAAAGCCATCATAGCAGCCGTGCAGCACCTGTGGTGTGTGCACTGTAGTGCGTCCTAGGAAAGACAGCCCAGCTGAGTCTTGGGTAACAATAAATTGGAGACTATAAATTTGGCTGGCCAGCACTCTTCGATAGAGCACAGTGAAGCCACACAGCCACAATTTGATATTAAGCTGCTTGCACAGCTTTTCCTGTGGTGTTTTTTGCTGTGAGCAAAATGCTTTGAGTATATGGGACCAAGATAAAACTGCTGCACTGGCTTCTTCTGAAACCTTCTTTGCTGGCCCTTTGGCAGAGAACACTTGTTTTCATGTGGGTGGCCAGGCAAGCAAACAAGTACCTAAAATGAGATTTGGATCTCTTGGTATTGGTGGTGCTTTGTTGGCCTCTGGACCTGATGCCTCCCCAGTGCAGCCCGTTCATGGGGTCAAATTTTCCTTTATTCTGTTGGAAATGTGTTTTTAGCTTGGGGTGGTGTGTTGTTTTGTGGTATTTTTTTGTTGTTGTTGTTGGTTTTGTTTTTTTTTTTTTGTTTTTTTTTTTTTTTTCTTCCCAGGTTTTTATCTTGATAATTACAAAGACCTTTTCTGTTCTAATTGCCAAAAAATGACACATTTCCCTGTAACCAACAGCCTGCCAGACTTTAGGTGGGCTGTTAAAGCTTTTGGAGTTGATCCCAAAAGCTGTGTATCTTTGCAGTTTAGGAATGATGCACTTACAATTTTTTTTAACAAACACGAATGGCATATTTGCTATGTTATACTGTCATCAGAAATGCAATAAAGTACCATGAGGCTGTTTCTACGGTCCTTTCTGTTCACAGAACTTCTGTTGAAATCAAAGGGCGGGTTAGGATGGAGGGTCCTGTGTTTGACATGTGATATCTGCCCTGGGTTATTCATATACATATTCACCTCAGGAAAAATACATTTCAACTAAAACACAGCAACAGATGTTTAAAAGGCCCCTGAAGACATACTTAAAATAAAATGGAGATCAGGTCCAAAGTCCACTGAAAACAGTGGAGAAGACTGCATGGCTTGAGGGACCTCTGGGTGGTCCCTGCCCTCCAATTGCTCTCAGATCTCATAGATACCAGGAGAAATTCCTGCTCCTGTTTAAATTTATCCAAGCTATGCCAGTGGAGCTAGGGTTTGATGCCAGACTCAAAAGCAGCTTTTTATGGCAGGATTGCCTCCAGGCCATGAAAGTGAGCATGGTCGTGTTACTGCTCAACTTTTGTTGCGTTGAAGGGAGGTGCTGGATTCCTTGCTGTCCTAGTTGGGTTTTTGTTTCAGTTTCTTTTCCTGGAGTTGTTCTGCTTTCTATAAATAACCACTGGAGCAGAAGCTGCAGCTACTGGCCTTGCACTGAGTTGGTCTTAACTGTGGGCTGCTCTTGGTGTATCTTGGTTTTTGGAAAATTACAGAAAGAGCCTGGGTTTGTGATGATGAGGAAAGGGGAAGAACATGTGAACTGTCAGAAAGTGCTTGCTGTGAGCTGGGAAAGAGGCATGGCTGCAGTCCTGTCTGCTGTGGGAGTTGCCATCGGAGCCACTCACGTTCTGGCCCAAATGTTGGGAGAGGTTTTGAGAAATGGAGAGCATTTGGCAGCTTCTCAGGATACCCCTTTGGGCAAGGTGCCTCATGGGTGCCCAGTTTAGGCCCCCTTGCACAAAAGCTGGAGACGTTGAACCACTGCTGTTGACAGCATCGCGGGAAATAAGTCACTGCAGAGCAGTGTTCCCTAAGGCGTGAGACCAGCAGAGTGTATCTCTTGTACTATCTGCATTATACAGCAAGTGTTTTCCCATTGCTGCACATGAACCTTAATTTATACTGTATTTAAACATTTGTACTGGAAGGCTGACTTTCAGAGGCTCAGAACAGCTGCAGCTCCTGCTGAATCCACTGAAGTCAGCTGGAGCTGAGGGTGGTGTGAATTTTCTTCCTTCTAGTTAAATCCCTAATTGTCTTGTTGAAAAGGTCCAAGTTTGGCTGCGGTGATAACAAGCTCTCTGCAGCTGCTGGGCTGGAAAAATTGCAAGAATTTAAGTATTTGTGTTGATTTTACGTTTAAATTTTGGTAGCTTTGTTGATGAGTGGCAGAAGTATAGGAACAAGCAATTAAGTGCTACCTTTTGGGTCATCAGTCTTCTGTGTTTGCAGGCTGCCGTGTTGTGGATATCAGATGCAGAAAGAACATCCTGCTCAACCTGGGAGAGCCCCCTTGCACACTTCTACAAAAGGCATCTGAACCTCCTGAGAGGAACTGAAGATGGGTTGTACCCAAACCAGAGCGTAGCACAGGGTGACAGCAGAAGGGAGATGGGTGTTCGTCTTCAGAGTTCACAGTCAAACTTGCAGATGTGTGTGTAACAAGTAAAGATCAGTCATGAAAACAGGAACAGAAGGGGGAAAGGCAGAGTTGGTGCATGCTTTCTGTTACAGCAGAAGCTCACAGTTTAGTTTTGGGTTGAGGGAAGCTATGGTACTCCCCGAGCCTTGTGGGGGAAGGCTGGTGCCCCAACCAAGGAGATGAAACAATGGGTGGGACAAAATATATGTAATTAATTCCTCCTTTACTGCTAGGAAACCAACTACGGCTACAGTTCTCATTGAGTAGTGTCTTGCAGATTTGATGATTTTGTTTGCTGTACCTGCAGATGAATTTTCATAAGCAGTGTTAGTACGCTTACCTTCTTTGAGCAATTCTGGAACGTGTCTGTTGAAAAGATAGCATTACGTTTCCATAGTCGGCTAAAAAGAAAAGGTAATAAGCATATCAACAGTTTTCATTGGTGGAAAAGTTGATGTGTTGAAGTGTGATGGGTTTTACAGAGCATACCCAACGCTGGGGGATCTCTTACTGTCATCAGTGTAGGCCACTTTGAAATGTCTGCTGTGAAGCTGGGATGACACATGCCTTTATTTCTGCATGTGATTTCTGCCTGCTTGGGCTATTTAAGGTTCTTGGGCAATTAAGAGCTAAGTGCAGTTAAAAATGGTTTGAAGCAATTTCTAGCACATTCTAGATCTAAACTACTTCATTAACTCCAGCATTCATGCTAAAATAAAAGAGCAGAAAAGTATTTATAGTTTTGGGGGTATTTTTTCCTTTTTGGAAGTTAAGGTCTTGGTGTATAAATCATTGGTGTGATTTTTAACATGAAGAGTAAAGGACTTTAATAGGCACACTTCCTGCCATGCATCATGTATTTCTTTCTTGGACTTGGCAGTACAGGCTATGAGTTTGGCAGAGCTCTGCCAGATGGGTTCTCACCACCCTCCAGTGGTTGGGTTCTGTGTTCCACAGCACTCAGCCCTCTCATCCTTACCCAGCCATGTTCTCCTGGTCTTTTTGAGGCTTCTTCACTTTTCACACCCTAGTTCCTTCCAGGAGGTTGGCTAGGGCCTGGGATATAACTGTCCTATGACACTTTCATTTTGAAGGTCACCTCTTTCTTGAATTCCTGTTGTTCCTAGTTTGGGAGATGTGTGACATGCTGCAGCAAGCTCTGTGTTCACCGAGTCACAAGTGTCCCCCATCCGTGGGCCAGGCTTCCTCTCATCATTACAAGTATAATTTTAACATGGCATATCACAATTTTTTTTAATAGCTGTCCATGCATGACAGAGAGACAATATCTGCAGCTTTAACTCCGTAATGCCATCATGCACATGCATTGCATAAGGCATATGCAATTTCTGCTTCTATATCGATAGCTTCAGGGCAAAGATTTTTCTTATGTATGCATTTGTTGTTTTTTTTTTTTTTCATTTACTGATCCCATTTACTGAAGAATGTAGTCTGAGGAAATTAGGTTTAAAGTCGTTCATATACTGAGGGAATTCTGTGCAGAGACTGATTGGGTGGGTGGCAACGGGCTATTCTGCTAAATTTCTAAATTTTATTAAATAAGTTTCCAATAAAATTTGATATACAAGGAAATGATTTATTGCTGTCCAACAGTAAACAGAAGAAACCCTTGACTCCAGACTGTACGGTGCAATTTTTGGAAAACTTTTAAATTGCACTTGTATTTTGATTGAAGAATTAATGATTCTGGATTCTTTCTTCGTGTATCTTGGACCCTGTTTCCTTTTCTCTGTTTTTTTTTTCCAGACTGCTGCGGGAACAGTGGATCAGAGCCAAATACGAACGAAAAGAGTTCATTCACAGCGAGAAGCAGGAGCCTTATTCTGCAGGTAGTGAAAGACACTTTTGACAGATAAGTTTTTTGATGTCCAGGACCCTTCACTTTTTCGTCTCTGTTTATGTTCTTTATATTGATTATTGCTCATATGTCACTAAGTAGGAGGAGAAAGTGTGGTCTTTTGGGAAGGATCCCTCCTGGCATTCCCTGTATTTGATTTGGAATATTGGGAATTTTAATATCTGGTGGAAATAAATCGGTTATCAGAAGTCTTTCTGTCGACTTCCATGGGATGTTCACCGTCAGCAAGTCAGATACGGTACCAGTGAGTTTGTTCCTGGGAGCAGGAAGCATGAAGCTGGATTGAAATGGAGATGAGGGTGTTTGTCTCATCAAGGTGATGTTTGCTTTGGGAAGATGAAGTAGGATTATTAGCAGGGTTCGGTTAATGGTAGATAAGTGTGCCAGGTCCCCCACTCTTCCCAAATCTCCGTTACTGTCTTTCCACAATGCTCCACGTGTTGTCAGTGGGACCTGGTCTCCTTGCAGTATAATAAAAGCACAGTGTTTTACAGTTGCAAAGACACAGCATGTGTGATCAAGCTTATTTCAGCACTCCCAGGATGATGGGCAGAGTGACAGTGGCCTTGCAAAGGGGTGCTTTAGTAGAGCAGTGGCTTGGATGATTTTCTTGCAGAAAGGCAGGATTTGAAGAGGAGATGCAGGGCTCGACCGTGTTTATTGTGTGTCTGCACCAGCATAAAGACCGGCAGGAAAGTGCATGAAATTAGCTGGGTATTTCTTTGCTATATGTAAGTGGCATTTAATTTATTCTGCATATTAAGTAGTTGACACCAGCTATGTGCTTGCATGACTCTGGGATAATTTTATTAGCAAAGACCATGTTACAGATGAGAGGTTAAGATATTATTTTCATGCTGCTTTTCAAGGCTAATAATAAGCAGGTAGCTCCATCAGTTCACTGTTATTAAAACCACAATTAAAATCTTATCTCGTATATCCTCAGTTTATGTTTAGAGCATTTCTACTCTGCTGTTTTGTATACATGAAGCACGCACATAGTGTGTGTGGGATATCCATATTCATATATAGTATGTTGTGCACATTTTTATTTCAGATTTTCAAAGCAGTCTGCTGGAGTTGGACATGTTCTATTAAAAATAAATAGTTTGATTTCTTAGATAATTTTGGAATATATCTGCTAACGTTTGTATAAAATTCACCCAGGAATAATGTTTCCAATTTATGCCATGCAACTTCTAGATATAAAAGCTTGGATTCAGCTAGGCACTTCAGGCAATTGCATAATTTTAAGCACATGATTAGTCCTTTTGACTCCAAGAAGAGCGTGTACCTGGTTAAAGTGAAGTAGGTGCTTCAGTGCTGTGTGGGAAGAAGGGGCAGTGTGTTCTGAGTTCTCTGAAAAAATACTGCAGGAAGAGTTCAAATGGGAGTTTATTTTAGCAGTGTATTTTGTAAGTATTCTTCAGTAATGTGGCTGCATAACATTTAACTGCATGGTGAAGTGATAGGGTTTTCTCCCCTCTCTTTGAAGTTCAAAAGCCACTAAATGCAAAATAGAAGAGAATGGGGTAAGCCATTTTAAGTTATCAGTGCCCTCGGGAGGAGGAGGAGGAGAAGGGAAGGCAGGCCAGTGGGCATTTTGCAGGTTGTGTATGAGTGCTTTTAGATTGTATATTGTCTTTGAGAATTGTACCACCATTAAAACCCAGTGTAGGAGCCATGAAAATGATCTGTGCAACTGGGATGTCATTTGCTGATTCTTCTGGGCTTTTAAGGGGAGCTTTGTCCAGGTGATTTCTCCTTATCATGACCCGGTTACTGTTACAACAAAACAAAGCTGGGGACACACACAAAACTTGCAGTGCCAACTTTTCCCTTCAGCTGAACCGTAACAGCCCCCAGGTGTGGTTGCATGCCTGTACTTCACCCCATGCCAAACAGTGCTCCTTCTTCTGAACTGCATGATGTAATCCAGTTGATGATGCTGTTTTCAGCTCTTGGGCTGTTACACTGGGAGTTGGTTGTTTCCCAGGGTTGTGGCTTGAGAAGGGAACCCAAGGAAAGTCCTGTGTCCTGTATGAAAGCAGAACGCTGGAGATCATAGAATCATTTAGGTTTGAAAAGATCCTTAAGACCATCGACCTAATGTTACCAGGTCCACTACTAAACCATGTCCGTCACAGAGATGTTCCCTTGTGCATTGGGCCAGTTCTTGTATCGCTCAGGTGAAATGGGGGTGTTTTGTCATTGTGTTGTACGTGGTGCTGAACCACCTGCTTGCCCAGCTGGTATAAACCAGTGCCATCAAAACTGGTCTGAACTGTGCCCTCCAAGGCACGCTGGAGCTTGGTGCTTGCAGAAGCAGCTCAGCCACACCACATGTCCTGTCTCTGGCCTTCTTGCTGCTTGCAGGGGTTGATACAGCTTAGTGGCCACACCAGTGTCTTGGAGGATGCACCCTGTATGGGGTGGCCCCCCCTGTGCCTGGTTATGCCGGGCTTAGCATGACTAGGAACTTCAGAGGATCTGGGCTGATGCTTTTCACTAATAACCTCAACTGCATGTGAAAGCACCAAGGTGGGACCAGCACAAGGACACCCTCCTGCCCACCCCACATCCCATTTGTGTCTCACTGGAATGTATGCATATCTCTTTTTCTTTCTAATGCTGTCTTAAACCGTTTTTTCTCACCATTCTGAATTCCCTGGAGGGGTGTCAGATTGCCAGTTTGTAAGCATGAAACATTTTGTTGCTAATAGAGACATCGTTATCCATTTTCTCATGTTTGTTGGAAGATTTAATTCCATTTTCCAATCCCAGGGGCAATTTTGCATTCTGATATTTGTTCAATAATTGCATAAAAAATAAGAAAATGCTATCTTTGAATAGTTTTGAGCAAGGCAGCTTGATGAAACTCTGGTCGGAAATTCGGTGTCTTTCAGAAAAATCCTTTGGGGAGAGACTGTCTGGAGCCTGTAGATGCCAAGCAGAAGCTATCACAGCCAAACTGACAGACTTAGGAGAAACGAGTCTCGGGACAGGAGTGTCAGATGTGCAGGTCAGAGCTGAGATAGGCAGGCAGGGAAGCCTGGCAGGAGGACACGGCAAACTCTTCAGCTGCTGGTGAAGAGTAGAAATAAGAGGCAGTGTGGGATGCAAAAAGTAACAGATGCCTGCAAAGGTCTTGCATAGCTCCTGAACCAATGGGAAATGTCTGCTTTGTGAGACAGAGTGATGCAAGGTAGCAGAACTAGGACTGGGAAACAACACCACTTTGCACGTGCAGAAATCCCTGGTGTGGGCAGCGCTGAGCGTTGAAGTCAGCTCTCGAGCCTCTCTCCGGAAAGGAGCCGTGGCTGTAGATCCACGGGTCTTGTTTAAGTCCCTGAACCAGATGTCTCCTCTCAGGGATGTGCTGTTATACATGTAGTCACAGCTGCTTACCCTTGGTAGAAGATTGCAGTAGAAATCCCTGTCAGGGCATTTTTAGGCAGTTTCTTGCTCCCCCAGGAAGCCTTGGAGCACATGCCCATGTGCTGTTCACAGTTTTCAGCTCCTCTGCCCCCAGTTAGTTTTTCAAACTCTGATGGTTTCATTCGTCCAAAAGAGCTGTTGTTAATGAGTATATTAGCGCCATTGATTTTAGTGTGAGGAGTCAGTTTGAGTTCAGATAGTGCAGAGAGATTAGTAAAACAGTGATTAAATGTTTTGGTGATCCACTATTGATTCTTAGATACACCCTTTTTATACGTTTGAGCTCTTAATTCAGCTGTAGTATGAGAGCTAAATAATTTGTTCATCCTAGCCAGACTTTATGAAATTAAACATTATTTACACCTCAGCAATCCCAATTAACACCATGGTCCAAGTCCCTTCTACTAGCAATACATTTGTTGCACAACAGTACAGAATAATACCAGTTTTAAGACCCTCACATTAATGTGTTTCTGATTGGCTTTATCCATTTGGATAAGTGAACTGGCTAAATTGCTGTCAGTCTCCAGGTAATTATCCCTTTTGATGGTGTTTAATGGGGCATGGGTGCCGAATTCTCCTAGGAATGGAGGATGGTGGTAATTGCCATCAAAGTCCAGATCTGGATCTCAATATAATTGAAAGGTTTGATAATTTTAAAAAATATTTTGTTTAATTTTAAAAAGCTTAGACTGGACATTTTCCCCCACTGTTGATAGGCAGCAGTTATGGCAATGCTTTCCAAAAGTTCTGCTGCATGTTAATTCATTTGGGTGCTTTTGATTACTCTTAATCAAATAGATTCATTTTAACCAAGGGAGGCATGAAGGAAGCAAAAGGGAACAGTGTTTGCAGGGCTGGAGGACTGTAATATTCTAAACTGGTCAAGATGCAGCTGCTCTTATTCATCTCAGGCCACAGATGAGAGAACGGGATGTGCATGTGGCTGAGAGAGAGCAAAAGGGAGTTGTTTGCTCCTTGAACTTGGCTTTGGCTCCTGGTGGACCCATCGTGTAACTGCCTGGATGCCAGGAGGAATCAGTGCCCTGGGATGAGCTGACGCCCAGCCCAGGAGGAGTTGTGGGCAGGGATAACACATCTTCCTTCGGATCTTTGCTTTAACATGAGCAAATTAAATGGGAGAGCTCTTAACACCAGGTGTTTAATCTCTTAATGCTTGTCAGGAAAAATGGCTTAACTTCACTGTTAGGACGGTGAAGGCACCTGCACCTATCCATGGAATGCAAGAGGCCTGATGGGTGTCTCCAGCAACAGAGATAGATGCCAGGCTTTGCAAAGCAGTTGCCACCCTTTCCTGTAAGCATTGCCTGAGATAGTTTAGCAATGATTTATATGCTCTTAGGTCAGGGTGTAGGTGCTTTCCAATGAGGCACAAGTTAAACTGGGCACAAACAACAATGCAGCTTTCTGCAACTTTGTTGTGAATGGTGCCTTCTTGTGTTTCCTGTAAATAGGTCAGTAAATCCTATTACTGTTAATTTATCAGGTGGTGGAAGAGCAGTCATGAAGAGAAGACTTGCAGTAGGGTACAGCTGATAAAAAGTGCTGCTGCCAGCTCTGCATACCGATACGATTCCCTTGCAGTAGGACTGGGGAACAGTGATTTTTCCCTCCCTCATGGCAGATGCTGTTCTTATCTTTCATGTTGAGACATGTGGTTCCCAAAGGCATTCAGGATGGGAATTCTTCAATTGCAAGGGAGAAGGATAATAAATGCCAACAAGCATCACTGCTTTCATTCTTCAGTCATGGGAGGTTGGAGCTTCCCAGCTGATGTAAATTGTCACAGGTCCTATAAAAATGGTGGAGGAATTCAGATTTACACCACCTGAAGAGTTAAACGCTCTCCTTCAGGGTGGAAGTTGCAGGAGTCTTTGTTTATCTGATTGGTATTCATGTAGCTGGGTGGGCTGGGATGGCCTGTTGGACTGCAGAGTAAGATAATATGGTGTTACTGTGACCTTAGATGGCCCAAGAGCTTCTATTGGAGCACTTGAGAAAGCTAGAAGATATAGGCAAGATTTTGGGTATGTTAGCAAAGTCAAATATGATTGGGGTTTTAGGCTCTGTTGGTTTATATTCCTGTATTTATATCACCATGGACTAGATCTTATTGTCATTATTCAGGTGAGCTTTGCATTTACCCAGGTAGTTACAAAGGGCAGTATTTGTCTGAAGGTGCCTATTTCCTTGTACTATCTTCACTGTCAACGCCCTAAAAATTACTTGGCTTATATGTTATTTTGTATTTGTCTGCAAATATGATGGCAAAATAAATTATGAGACATGAAAGAATACCCTAAAATAGTAAAATCTGTTAATATGCACTTTCCATTCCATGTGGCTCTTGTATAATTTGGGCAGCAGTCTGAATTAATTTTCCCCTGCACTTGCACAGTTGGAAGGAGCTGTAACTGCAAAGGACTAGAGAAAATGCACGGGACATAAATATGTTCTTCCTCAGTGTGAGAAAGATACCCTTATTAGTTCAGTCTGACCTGCAGTGATGTAATGCAGTTTATTTTGGGCCTGATCAGACAAAGTGGTGAACAGCATTGCAGTTAAAACCCAATTATTTTAACTGACAGACCTCATCCTCTGCTGTCTCTTACACCATTTCAGCTAGCTAATGGGGAGCTATGAGTGTCAGAGCAACACTGGCTCCTCCGTTTGGTTTTGGTTTTTTTGTTTTTTTTTTTTTTTTTTTTTTTTTACAACCTCAGAAGCAAAGCTCCTCTCTCCTGCTGCACACGCTGCTGAATTACAGGGCTGAGCAGCACCTGGAGAGCAAGCCAGTGCTAATGGCAGCCTAAAAGGGCACATCAGACAGCCCGTAGCACCGGGAGGGGGGAGTCTGCCAGGCAACCACAGCAAAGAAATAAAGCAGCGGCTTGAGGGCACCTGGTGTCATTTGCTAAGCCCTTAATGCATATGGTCTTTAAGGAGACGCTCATGCAGAAGGGAGTGTGAAGCCATACGTGAACTGTCCCTGTCCCCTTCGCTTTGCAAGCACATGCTGGGCCCGCAGGCTCAGGGGAACAGAGCATCTTCTGTGCAGTCAGCGAGATTTTTATGCTGCAAACTGCTGGGGAGAAAGTAGTGAAAGAGAGCATGCTGCTTGAAGGAGAGGTGTTTTCTCCAGCATCCTTTCACATACACATACTTACCTGTGCCAATAAATTGCCTTGCAATACAGCCTACTCGGTCTTGGCTGCAGCTCTCTTGCTTCAACTTTCCTTCCCCACAAGAGAGAAAATGATGCCGGTGAAAAGGCTTAAAGAAAGAGTCATCTGCAAAGTTTCAGTTCAGGGCACTGTAGTGGTGTCAAGGTTGTGGCAGAAGGTTGTTACTGGATTCAAGCTTCCGTGAGAGGTGCAAGAGAGGCAAAGGTTTTGTTGGTTGTTGTGTTTGTTTGTTTGCTTGGGTTTTTTTTGTTTGTTTGGTTTTTTTTGTTTTTTTTTTTTCCCTCTGCCATATTGCTGCCTTGGCTGGCGTGAATCTGCATTGCTTCATCAACGCTTGTGCTGGTTTATACTGTCTGAAAGTCTTAGTTCAAGAGACTGTTCCCTCCCATTGGACCTGCTCCGTGGTCAGAGCATCACATCGTAGGTAGTGAGGTGCCCTTCCTCACGCAAGCCCTGGTGATATCTGATGAAATGATACTGTGGGAGCAACTTGATATGGGTGATACAAAGCTGTTGTGTGAAACCATCTCCTTGCAAGTAGGGAGAAGTGCCATAGGTGCTTCCTGTAGCATCCTTTAACTGCTGACAAGACGAGCATGTTAAGTAAAATAGTTGAATCGAAACTCTATTTTTGCAAAGGTGGTATCAGCTAAATCAAGAGCTGCTTTTAGCACTAGGGAAGATTTGAAGTAGTTAATGTGTGTGGTCAGGACGGTAGCCAGCTGCTATCTCAGCTTCTCTTATGCAGACCAGCATGAATATTATTTCAGCGTTGTTTTTTCCCCAAATGCAGCCCACATCCTTGGCTGATGTTCCTGTTTATATTTCCACCTACTCCAGGGAAGCTCTCCTGGCTTTACCCAGGTGAAGATCTGCGGGTGGCCGAGGTGATGCTGTGCTAAGCACTAGACAAACACAGAGCAGGATGGCAGTACAGTTGAGTGTAAGGTAAGAGCAGGCAGATTCCAGTCCCTCAGAGAAAGAGACAGAGCCCCACTACAGCGGTGGTTCTGCAAAAAGCAGGGGTGAGGCCAATTTTTTGAGTGTGTAAATTATCCCATTGTTTTATAAGTAAGAGAGAGTGGAGTGTTTAGCAACTATGGAGAGCTACTTCTGGCTGAAATTGTCCAAGATACTGAGAAGCCAGAGGGGGAGATGGATGGATGATGTTCATATAAGCTTCGGCTCCTTAGGAAACCGAGCTCACAAGAGCAATGAGAGAAACCAGGCAATGAAGGGAACCGTTTCTAGGTTTATCAGCAACAACTCACTGGGCTTTCCCAGGCACTGGTATGTGCTGCAGGGGAACGTGGTGGTGCAGAACAAGCTCACATGCCCGGCTCAGCCCTCGGCAGCAGAGCCTTGCAAGGCACGGGGTGTACTGGTGTGTGCAGGAGCATCCTGCTGCCTTTTGGGGGTTGGGGGGAGTTTGGCTGGTGTGAGTTTTTGATGTGTGTCTGAAACAATCTACCATCATTTCTGTGCTGTGCCTGAACACCGGTATGGCTGCTGGTGTGAGGACGGGTGTACCTGGCCATGGTGCAGGGCATGTGCCACCTCTCTTATATGACCTGTCAAGTTATATAATACTTTAGCATTTTTTTTTCCCCCCTTCCACCTTCTCTCCCTTTCCCCAGTCCCCTATGCACTTACAACATCTCCTCATGATAAAAATAGCCTCTGGTGTCGACGCGGGGCTGAGCAGAGCTGCGGTCTCTCTGCCTGCCCTTTGTTTGAGGGGCTGTGGCAGAGACCTGGGGGCAGCCCCCGCAGATGTTCAATCCCGGAGCAGATCTGCTGACTAATGTATCTGACTTTGCAGGAGCAGCTCAGAGCGGTTTGTAATTAGACCATAAACACTTTGTTAAGAAAAATCGGTTTATAATCTCTGCTATCTGTTCAGTGTTTTAAGGAGTGGAGAAATCTCTACAGAGCAGTTGCAGTGGTTTGTATTAAAGTACCCAGTCTTCCCCCAAAACCTAGTGATGGCCATGGAGGCATTTCTGGTGAGAGCAGTGAGACTTGAAATGTCACTTTATAAACATTAAGTTACATTAGACTCTGAATATCAGAATAAAAGTTCTAGAGGCACATAATGCTGCAAAATTGTAAGTCGCCTTTAAAGCCTAGCCTGCATTATGTGTCTGTAAAGTGAATAGTACCATACAAATAAAGAGTTTATTTTCTCCTCATTCTGTTTTTTTGCTGGCACATTTCCCATAATGCCAGGGACTTGCCTCTTGATTTACACCATATATAGAAATTTAGAAAAAGCCTAATTATAACTGGCTCTTCTGTCATTTTTTGAGCTGAACTTCTGAAAACTCTGTCTACATCTGTAATCTTGATCCAAAGATCTGAGTTTTTCAGGAGTTTCTGTGAGTGTATATCTCTAACCTCAATGCACACATGGCTGATAGGCAAAGAGAGCTGTCAAAAACTTTAGCAGGCTTTGATGTTAGTCCAGAGAGGAATTTTCAATATAAAGAAATCAGTTAATTTATTTCTACTTATTAGCCTCCAAGAGAGTTGCTGCTCTGCTCCAACTGCTTTTTAATGTCACTGATATCTGATGCTAGTTGTAAAATGGATTAAATCCTCTTCTGATGCTTGAAAGGCTCAAGTATTAGAGCTGAGCTTCGAGAGAAGCTCCAGTGTTTGCTGCTGCTGTCCCTTTTTGATGAGAAGTGCTTGTTTTTGTGATGCAGTGCTGCAATGTGCATTGGGAAGGTGTGACTGTCACGAGATCTGTGGAGCATCCCTCATTGTGAGGTGCTTTTTGGTACCACTGTTTTAGCCCTTCTCTCCCATCCCTTTCAGCAGATCCCTCATAGACCTAGAGATGGAAATAAAAAAATAAAAGTAGTGCAGCTAAAAAGCAAAAATTTCAGTAGCCCATTATTTTGTTGTAAATTCACATTGACTTTTGCAAAGCAGAGATTTGGACATGGATGAGGAGATGTTTTGTGGTAGGAAGTCGTGACACCAGTTCCCTGCAGTGTGTGCTGGTGCTTGGTGTGCACACTAGGATTGCATCACTGGTGCCTTCTGTTAAATCACGGTTTCCAGTAAATTCCCAGCAGCCAGTTCCGGTATTTGTCTGAACCAGAGCACCAGGTTCGGCTCTTACTGGGTTTCAGCAGAATTGCGTTACAAATCTCCACGCTCAATCTTGCCCTTGTCTGTAAGATCTTGGCTGCTCGGTCTCAAAGTCTGGCTGCATTTCACTCTCCCCAGCTGAAACCACAAGCAATTCCTCTGCTTGGCACCGATACCCACTTGCAGTCTGTGTTTGCACCCTGGGAGAGCTGGAGATGAGAACTGACCTTAGAAGGCGGCTGGATTTATGTCTGAACAAGGACCCCAGGGTGCAGGGATGCTGCATCTCTTTGCCATGGACCTCTGCCCCATCTAATGTCCCAGAGTATAAAATAATCTGGCACTGCAGCTTGTGGCACTCAGGGACTGTACCATGGAATTTAGTTTCTTGGCTGAGTTTTGCAGCCTGCTGTGAGCTTGGTGCTGTGCAAACTCTGCCGATGCGTCTCTTGTGGTCATTGGAGCTGTGGGGAGCGTGGCAGGGAGGGATGCAGGAGGGCAGGCTAAGTGGCAGCAGGGCTTTAGCCCTCTCTAAAAAGGATGCAAACATCATCGCTGTTTGCATTTCAAGGGAGTGTAAGAGTGTTTTTTCATTTCAAGGATGTGTAAGACCATTATGTGCAGATTGCATTCAGTGCTCTGGGTGCTGTACAGATGCACCGAAAAAGCAGTCCTGGACCCAAGAGGTTATAATCAAAGAGCATTTATCAGAAGACTGGGTAAGTGAGTTTCTGGATGGAAACTGCAAACCCTGCAGTTCTCCCAACCCATTATCAAGGTTACTGGAGGCTGATGTGCTGTTGTCAGGAGGGAGTTAAAGCATGAGCATCCCTCCAGCGAGCAACCTTGCCTGGCACAGAAACCTCCTTCTCATGCTGCTGGAGCCACAGAGAGGGCTTCTGTTCTCCGGGCACTGACCTCAGCCGCCGGCCGGGACGTGAGTCACACTGGGAGCCAGGCTCGGCGGGCACTGGTCCGCGGGCGCTGCCTCCCCACACCCCCGGGTGGGCTCTCCCCGTTGGATGTCCCGCTTACCGTGGGCACGGTGCTTCTTCAGAGCACACGTGCTCCTGGGTTAAATGCTGCTCGGCGGGCTGTGCCTGCGCTCTGCAGCCCTGGGAGCAGGGCAGGGTGTGATGTCCCGTGGGTGGGCGTGAGGTCTGGCGTCTGCACCCACATGCCGGTGCTTGTGCTGTGGATTATGGGTACAGAAAAGGGGGACTAAGGGCTGGGGTTCTTTGTTCTCCCCCCAGTTTTTGTCTAATGGGGAGGAATAGATTAAGGTGAAAGCCTCTGGGAAAAACTGAAATGGAAGAAGGAGGAAACCTTATTGAAAAATATGTTCAGCTGAAGCAGACAGGACACCGTTTGCTGATGCTCAGGCTCCTTTTTCTGTCTTCCCTGTATGATCCTGCATTTAACATAGCACAACTCCCTGTCAGGACTTGTTCCAAGAAATCTTTCCCCATCCTCTCCTTGGAGGTTTGAGGGAAATGTAGTCATTGCTTTAAAACAAATGACTACTTCTTCTTCTCTGGCGTGCCCTGACACCGATCCCACGGGAAGCAGACAGGGCTGGGGGGGTGATGGTGTGCAGGTCACCTCTCCTGCTCTCTGCAGCCTCATCCGGAGCAGTGTAAAAATTCACGCAACAGCCTGTCTCCAGGGTGAATAAATATTGAGCCAAATTGCCTTGGAAGGAAAGGGATCCATTTGAAAAAATCCACTCAAGAAATCACCAGCAGCTATAATCCCCAGCCAGAGTAACTCCATCTACTGCAGCATCAGCCATGAGCCTGGAGAAGGCAGTGGAGAAAACAAGTCCTGGAGAGCTGCCTGCCACGGGTTCTGCTCAGCTCTCACTCCCCATAGCAATTTTGCAATACAAATGATTCAAACATCAAACATGGACCTTACTGCAGTAAAGACAAGGCGCATCAAAGAGCTGTTTAACAAACTAAACTAGAGAGGAGGATGCAAGGGGAGACCACAGTGATTTTTGTCTTATTATTATTTTTTCTTCTGCAAGGGGAGCAGGCCTGTGATAAGGACCCACACACGGCCTTGTTTCAGTGCCAGGATGCACTGACGTTTCAGCAGGATGGGCATCATATGACCAAGAACCCGAGCAGCCTTCCAGTGCCTTCCCGTAGCATTTGGAAGTGCTGATTCAGGCCCAGTGCAGCCCCTCTGAAAGAGTAACACCTCCTCCTGAGGCACTGTTAAAATCAAAGGAAGTTGCTATGCCGTTTGCCGTTTCCCAGCCTTGCTAAGGAGATGCCACACAAAGTCACCACTAGAAGGCAAATGAAAAGGCTCCGAATGTAAAAGCTTTTCTTTTAGAGATAACTTCAGTGCATTTTTATTTTTTTCTACCTCTCTGGGCCGTGGCGAGAGGCCAGCGACGGCTGTTATGCTCTCCAGGAAATTCATGAACATTGCAGTGATGAAGTGATGGGGTGGTGATGGATCTTACAGATAGCTGTTGGAAGAAGAAAAACATCTAACAAAGAGAAATACACTGGTGTCTTCGGCTTCCCTAAAGCAGAAAAGCATTTAGGCAGCCAAAAATCGCGGGCGAGGACCTGTGGGTCTGAGCTGGAGCGGTGGAGGAGGAGGAGCAGTCGGCCAAGCAAGGTGTTGGCAGCCGGCTCCAGGGAGGGGGTAGCACCGCCACAAGCTAAAGCTGGATGTTCACAGCTAGTTTAGGATCCAGCTGTAATTTTAACAGCTGGTTCTGTCAAGCTGCCTTCAGCATAGCTCTGATCCAAGCTTCTATAATTAGCTAAAGAGCAGCAGCTCTCGTGCAAAAATTAAAGCAGCAGTGGTGCTTGTTGCAGGGGGAGTAGCATGGGAGTGAGCCTTACCGAAAGGGGAAAGGGCTGGCCTGTGAAATTTTTAATAGTTGGGGTTTGGTCTTTTTTCTTCTCCATCAAAGCAGTTTGTGCAAAATGTTTGGTTAGGTTTTTTCCCCCTCAAAAACACACCTAAGAAACGTTGTTTCATTTTGCATCATCCTTAACAGAAATATTTAAATTTGTCAACTCAAATCAAAAATGTTTCATCTGCGGTCAGTCTGAGGTCAGTTGCATTTGCTCAACTCATACAGTTTCTCATGGGTGAGATGGTCTGAGCCCTATTGCCCCTGGGTTCCCTTGACAGCCGAATGTGCTGCCTGCGTTTTGGGATATGCTTTGGATTTTTCCCTGAGCAGTTGGGGCCCCCAGGGAGAGTCAGTCCCGTTGGTGAGTATAGGCTAGAAGATCAATAAGTGTATGAAACACCCCAATTATAATTAGCATGAGTCACTCCTGGTCTTGAGCTTTCCCTGTTTGAGGTCAACCAACTTGAAATAATATATTTTGACATTGCTCAGGCTGCATGTTCCCGTAACCTTGGCTTTTTACAGTCAATAAATGGATCTATACTGGTTGGAGATTGCTAAAGAAAAGTATTAGGCTGGTTCTCCATGTTTTTGATAAACATTTAGGAAATAATAGGGGAACCATCCCTTTCTATTTCTGATGGTTTATGAAGGTAGTTCTTGGTGTCCCTGATTTCCCAATGTTTCTCGGTGTTTTTATGTTGTGCCCATTCATGTTCCCTGTGTAGTGTCACAGGACCAAAAGGCTGGTGCATCTTTCTTCTGATAACGAGAAGGGAGAGACTAGGAAGTAATACGATAACAAGTACGTGGAAAAGGCTCATTTCCTGGCAACTCAGCCTAGATTAATTACATTTCGGTTGAAGAAGGGTCCATTTTATGTGGAGACCTGTGCAGGGCCAGGCAGTTTCTGTCTCTCACCAGATAAAGAACATTTTTTCAGAGTGAGATCATGTCTTTTTCTGGAGTTTTCCAAAGATGTAGTTGAGTCTTAGATCAACCTCAACTGAGAAGGGTAAGCATCTGCTGATGCTTCTTTCTGACTGACACCAGCCTGTTTCCATCTGCATTTCCCCCCTATAGTGAGCTTGCCTGAGATTTCACCTTGAAATCTCTGATGCAACAGGGAAGTCTGCAGCAGCGGAGTTGTCCACACCCCACCTCTTGAATGCTTACAGTGAAATTGGGCTGGGAGGTGTCTCCCGCGCTGTCTAAATAGGACTGGGTTTAAAATAATTGCTGCCGGTTTGGTGCACACACAGCAGCTAGCAAGATGAGCCAGGTCTGTTTTCATAACCAGAGCAGTCCTTGAGGGAAGCAATTATGTGGCATGTCAGTAACAAACAGTACAACCCCAAAATACCTAAAAGACAAGGAGACTGCTCAGTGGGGAGTGAATTTCAAACTTTCACGCATTGCAGAAGCTGAAAGGAGAAATTACAGCGTAGCAAAGTTGATGGGAATTTTGGTCAATGATTTATTTGGGCTAGAATTTAGCCTTGGTTTTTATAATTACAGGAGTTCATAAAGTGGGATTGCACTGCTCCAGGGAATGAGGGGGTGATAGTTTTAGAAAAACCAAGGTGTGCAAATATCCTCGTGCAACCTGGAGGTTGTGACTGCGCTGCTGAATGCACCTCCCTTGATACCGCAGCTGCCAGAGCATCCTATACAAGCTGACTTCTGGAACAGCTATAAAACCAGCAGCCAGGAAAAGAATGAGTCCTAAATTAAAAAATTCTCCATTCCCTTCATAAAGCAATAGCTTTGACTGTAAATGTGTTGAACACTCAATAATAGACGATCAGAAGCTGTTAGCACCGCAGCAGATGTGCTCAAAGCCATTTGGATTTCTCTTCAAAGCAAACAAAGAGGAATGTTATGTGCGTGCGAGGACGGGTTTCTGTGATTTATGGTTGCACGGCAATGCTGCCTACGTGGGGGGAATGCTTTATTCCAGGATGCCCCAGAGAGAGGGTCCTAAACCCATCTGAAGCCAGTGGTGAACTTCTCTGCTGACTTCTGTAAAGCTCTGTTGGGGGATTAAATTAATCTCATCCTTGTTTGGATTGATCTATGTGAGCAGCTGCCTAGGCTGAGATTTTATTTACTGGTGTGGCTAAGAAACCCAGCTAAAACTATTCAGGGCTTGGAGGATATTTTAGACTGATCCTGTAGCTGTAGTTGGAGGCTCTGCAGGATGCCTGCATGAAATCCAGACCTTCAGGTGGTTCCTGACGCTTTGCAGTTGTTTTGAGCTGAAGCCTCAGCAGCATGTAGGTTGGCGTAGCCCATCTGCAGTGCGTGTTGAGGGTGTAAAGGCTCCTCATCCCCAAGTCTTCCAGTGTCTTCCCTCTTTGCTTTCTGTATTAAAGCTGTTGAGGTTGCGTGGGCGGCTGTAGGTGGGTTCTCCCTCGCCCAGGCAGGACCAGCTCTGTGTGTGGGCAGGGCCGGTGGGTGTGGGGTGGTGGCAGTGGTTCCTCCGGGTCCGAGATCCTGGTCTCTGGTTTGGGACTGGTTTTGCTCTCAAACTTCAGCTTCTGACAGCGCACTGCTGCACAGATATTATTATGACTTAGTACTGCGTGCCTGTCCTTAAATGCTTTCTCGTCCAGCTTTTCAGCTAAATCAGGCTTCGTGCGCATTTAGTGCTGGTAAATGGGATGAGCATCACACTGGGAACCTCTCAGCTTTCATCTGCCTTTTTATAATAAAAGACTGGCTTCAAAAGACCAAAACATGAAGGTTATTTACCTGTAACTGGATTTTTTTTCTCTGAGCAGTCAGCAGCTCCCAGGTGGGCGTGTGGAGATGCCACTCGAAGAAGCAGCATTTGATTTCCAAGTAAAATTAGATTCCACATTCAATTCTCAGTAATGCAAGCGCAAGACTTCCAGCAAAGGCGTTTTCTGTAGCAGAGGGTTTTAACATCTCCCAGCAGATACAATCGAATTGCTCTGCAGCAGCCAACTATTGTCTTATCTTTAATATGTAAACACTTGCTCAATAATTAAGTTACTACGGAAGTTGTACTGTATCAACGGTCAATTATAAGATAAACTGATAAAAGGGAGGATGTGGCTGTGTTCTCTACGGTGGACACCAAACCTCATATGCCTGCAGTGCTCAGGTGAAGGCTTGGTAATGGTATATTTTGGTATTTTCTCCTGACAGTTAGTTGTTCCCACACAGTGTTTTCAGGGGAGGTGAGTGCCCACTGGGAGATCAAGAATCACTCTACTAAAAGGAGTTTTTTCTCTGGTGAGTGTCCTTTGCACCACCTTACCTTGCAGTTGCTTGCCGAGAGGTTGTCACCTCCTGCTGCCTCGATTTCCCACCTTTCATCCTGCTAACGCCTTCCCCGTGCGTCTCATTTCTGCTGTGCTCAGTTGGTGCAAGGGGCAACATGATCCCATCCGAGATACCTTCTGGGACTAGGAATGACTGTCTTAATGTCTTGGTGTTCCCTATGAGAGCTACTCCATAGGGAATCACAACATGTGATTAACGAAACCAGTTTAAAACAGTTTAAGAAGCTGGATTAGGTACATGATCTCTTATTATGGCTCCTTTTAGCTGACAACCTGGTGAAAGAACAGAGGGTCTGGATTACACAGGGAAACATCAGACCTGACAGGAGTGTTTTCTGACTGTTAGGCTTAGTGGTGTCATGTACAAATTTAATCAGATTTAAATAGTGGCAAACATCCCAGGCTTAATGGATTTCAGCTTTATTATTGGGGCTTTGCTTAGAAGCAGATTGGATTTTCAGCTGTGAGCCAGCAATGCAAGTGTATTCATGATGACATTAAAAGGGACTGGAAACCCAGGGACTGACCTTGCATTTAAATACCACATGCCTATGTATGGGGACAGAACTCATCTTCTTTCTGTCAGCCTCAGGATCACGACGTGTTGCTAAGCTCAGCCCCATGTTTTTACCATAGAGACGATGTATTTGGCTCTGTGTCACATTTTGATCCCAGCAGCTGGGTAGCTGAACAAATTACTTTTTCCGTTTCAAAGGCTTTGTTGCTCAAGATGAAGCAAGATGACAACATATTTTTGCAGTGATCTGGAGAGTTTGTTTTCCATGCTTGGCTTCAACCTTGAAGTTGTCCTACACATGATCTAAAATGGTCTCTGTCCTCCATTTTAGGGGGCAGGGGTTGCTCTCCTTGACCTTCCCATGGTGAAACTTTGTCTTGGCTGTGCTGGCTTGGGGTGATTTGGCTAGAGGAAAACCAGTCACTGAGGACAGACACCCGTATGTCTGCAGAGCCATGGTACTGCCTCCAAATCTGGTATATTTGGGTGGCTCTTTTTACATTGTGGGAGAAGATGCCTTGCAGGGCATCCATGTTGAAGATGGTTTTGTAAAACATGTTTGACTTTGCTTGGAGGATTGGTAATGGGAGGCGACCTTGTATGTCCAGCACTCAGGGATTGACTATCTAGAGCTGTCAGGGACAAAATTTACCATTTTGTGACAGTTGGTTGTTGAGGTCTGTTCAACTGGTTGGTGCTGCTCCCAGTCCTGCATGAGCAGGAAGAGGGGGGAAAGGGGAACGTCAATACTTTTTCAAGTTCCCTATAAGAGTAGCATGTGGCATTGTTCTCTTTATCAGCAAAGGGAAATGCATGTGTTCCTACTCCCTTGTGTTTTCTGTGCCACCTAAACCACCAACCTAAGGTTTCAGTTACTTCCAGCTCTGAACTGAGCATTAATGGTGATGTTTTCCCTTAGAAGGCTGAGGAGATGTCTGTAAGGTGTTATCTCAATCATCTACTAAATCCTGGCTTTCTCTCTGATGCCGCCATTCAAGTGCTAATTGCCTTTGATTAAGTCAATCATTTACAGAGTGAGTGGGTTAATTGGGTATTGTGAAAGCAATCAATCTAATCAGCTGCTTGCATCCATAGCTGAGGCCTCCAATGCAGCAGGACAATAATTGTTTTATGATCTCCTGGAAGGCAGCAGAGGCAGACTGGATGGCAACAGGAAACCCTTCTCTGCAAAATGGCCTTTAGGAAAAGTAATTTGGATGCTAAGTGTTCATTAGGAGAGGGCTGATTGATTAAGAGCTGGGAAAGCCTCTCGCCTCTAAAAGGAGTGTGCATGAGAAAATGGTTGGTGCGGGTGTTGGGATGTGGGCACATGGGAGGTCCTGGGCTCCTTTGCCTGGCTGGGTGAGATGTGATGAGGACGTATTTCTTTAGAGGGGGATAAAGAGTCTTAAGGGGGATGAAGGGAGATCACTCCCTTCTTACGCTTGCAAGAGGGTGTGACGTGAGACATGCCAGGTACCCATCCTTACATAAGGTGCACCAAGAGCTTACCTACCCGGTGTCTTCTAGGGGCAAAGAAACAGGTTTGCAGCATCACTAAATGCATTCTCGTTCACTCCTTACTGAGGCTTTAATTTCCAAAACACTGAACTGTGCTTAAGCAGTAGCAGCTCGTGGTGGCTCCTCACCTGGTCTGTGCAGAGAGCACCTCAGGGGAAGGATGCCCATCTCATCAGTGAGCCGCTGAGATCCCATCCGCCTCCTGCACATGTGGACGCTGACATTTCCAGGACGCCTGTATCTGCACTGCTGAACATGTAACCAGCAGGAAGTGTATTTATCCAGAGATGACTGCAGAATTATTTTCAGGGAAGTTATAAGCTCCTCAGCACAGCTGCAGATAGGGGTGAAAAAAAAAAAAGCTGCTGGTGCTGTGTGGAGGAGTGGAGGAACGGTTGTAGCCTTGACTGTAAGCTCTAAGTTGTTTGACCAACCTTGACACCACTTTCAGGGGGACTACCTTATGTATGGGGAGAATGAGTTTGTCTTTTCACTCCGTTAGAAGATTTAATATTCTTTTTAAAATATTTTTTTACTGGAATGCAAATGCTTAAAAAATTAAAATTGAAGTAATTGAAATGTCTTGCTTTGGTGGTGGCTGAATGCCAGAAGAAGTATGTGGAAGAAATATTACAACTGACAGCAATCAAACTGAGCAAATTGTACTGCCATGGCCAAACAAGAGGTGTGTAGTTCATTTTGCAACACTTTTCAAAGTCCAATACATAGAGAAAATTTAGAATATGTTGCCTTCTCCATCCAGCCCTCTGATTATGGACAGTGTCATTTATTTCAGAAAGAATATCCTTCAGACTCTTTGTTTTAAAAGGAGATTGTGACATTGGTGTAAGTGGTGATGCAGGATGTCAGGGATTCACCATTCAGCTGCTCCAAATAATTATGCAATTCCTTTAACCTCGCAGAAAGAGCAGGCACGTCATCTCCAGTAAGAACCTATCTGCCGTTCTGATTTAATTAACTTCTTACAATGTTAATATAGCAGACTACTCAGCTTCTGACATACAGAGAAGTGGCAATATATACCCTGCAATTTTAGCAGCCAAGTGATATAGTTGTATTTAAATCTTATCTAAAGCTCGGAATTGGGGTCAAAGCACTCTAACTGCTTAGGGGAAACAAAATCTACTGTAGGTGGCGGTGCCCTGCCTGAACTCTAGGAAAATGTGATTGCTCTTAGATTACACACACAAGTACAGTTTTTCTCTTATTTCAACCTCCCATGCTTTGTCTTGCAGTGAGAGAAGAAGGCAAGAAACAGCAGCGATGAATTTGGGCTTGGGTATGGTATTGGTTCTGTTGCTGTGTTCGGTTTTGGATACACTAACATGCTTCTCCTAAAAGCCTTAGACCAGACCTGGTTTTACCACAGCCCTGGAAACATCATGGAAGTAAGCAGTTCTGATGCATCTTTCCAGGTGAAATTGCAAAATAAAGTACTAAAGAAACCGAAGAGCAGATGTGGTTTAATTCCAAATTTATAATGCTTTATTTAGGATGACAGAAAGCAAAGTCCATGCGTGTTTTTTGTTTTTTGTTTTTTTTTTTTTTTTCCAAGCCAGTGGATCTGATTGTCCTCCTCGAAGGAGATTTTTTTTTTTCTTCTCTGAGAACAAAGGCTGAAACTTAAAAAGTAGTTTTGGGTACTTCCTATAATTCACATTCTCAGAGACCAAAACCCCCATCATTAACTAAGCATCGTAACGGCTTTCTGAAGTGAGGAAGTAGCAATATCCCTCTTCTTAAAAAATGGGGAACTTGAACAAATTGCTGGCAAAAATTGGATGGAAAGACGATGTCTATGTCAGATTGTCTTCATAGAAAATCCTCTCCTTTACTTCCTCTGTGGCTTCTTGGACAGCAAGAAAGCTCAGACTAGAGCACCCAGTGGGTCCTGCCAATTTTAGATCCCTGGCTTGGAGGAGCTCCAGCCACCAGCTCAATGGAGCTGACACAAGGCCATGCAATAACTTCTTTTCAGTCAACCAAAGTGGTGACCCTGTTTTCTTTGCCCTGAAGAGTTTTGCCTGCAGTGATGGAGTACATGGAAGTGACAGTTCCTCATTTTACCTTGGAAACTACATAATGGGTAAAGAATACCCATTTGGGCTGTGTGATTTAAGGTTATATTACGTGCCATTCATTGGCTAACTTAGTCACAGCTGCTTGGTGGTTTTTTGCAAGTGTCACAGGTTTGTGCCAGAACTGCCTACAAAAGCAAGCGATTGTTTTTTCTTTTTGGCAGGCGGCTGAAGTAATGCAGAAAACTTGACAACCGACCAGCAGCGGTGTTAGCCATGTGAGAGTGGTATTTCTAAAAGGTGCCCATAGGTGCCTTCCAGCAGGTCTTCACCAGGTAGTCCTTTTTACAGTCATGGCTGGGTGCTGGTGATCAAGTGGGATGATGACAAGCAGCCGCATCCCTTGTTCTGCGCCTTGGGAGGGGAAGCAAACGTGTTAGTGACATGAAGTTGCATGGTCCCACACCAGCAATCAGCAAGTGTTGTAGGGCTAGCAATCACGTAGCTTCAGCTTAAGCAGGACAGCCCTCATGAAGATCTGAATTTGTCCAGATACCTCTAAATATGAAGCTGTTGCTAAGCTCACAGAGACGAGGAAGAGACAGTTTAGTTCTCCAGCTCCGATGCCCTCGGGTGTGAGATCTGCTCCCTGTTCAGCCTCCTGCAGTTTTGTTTCTCGACACCTTCTCTAGCTGCTTTCACAATCCTTTAGATCAGGACGTTGAGGACGCATCTTGCTGACATACTGTTTGCCTGGGGAGCCTGGATGGGTTTGTGTTGGGTTCAAGTCCAGTTCACAGTGTTTTGCACTGATGAGTGTTGACAGGAGTGCAGGCAGCAGGTTTGGGCAGAGCAGGGGAACAGCTCCCAAGAATGCAGCCTGGAGGAAGGAAGGAAGAAGGAAGAAGAAAAGAAGAAAGTGAAAGATTTATGAAAATCCGTACCAAAGTACAATGAAATTAGCAGCTGGCTTTGTCAGAGCAGGCAGGAGCTCTTTTGCAGAGGCAATTGGCCTGGGAAAAGCAAGCACTTGAACTATGGAAAGGGATAACACTTAGTGTTGTGTTAGGTTTTTTAAATTCTTCCTTGGCATGGAATTTGGATACTGAGTTTTGCCACAAAAGGTTGGAAAGAGATCAAAATGATGACATGTCCCTATGTAATAGGGCAGGGAAAGCTGGATTTCCAGCCTGACTTTGACACAGTTTTGTCCTGGGCAACTCACCAAACCTCTCTGGGCTTCCCTCTCTTTATATATAAACTGTTATGATGCCCATTTGCCAGGGGTGTTAGGTGGACTTTACAGGTTTTTCAATTATTTGATATCCTCTTTGGGGATTTTGCAGAGTGATTTTATTCTTCATCCCTTAAATGTTAAGAAAAATCACAAAAAGTATGTTGCGGAGGGGAACAAGTTTAATAAGAAATGCCTGCAGCATCCTTTGCCATTCAGATGTTTGTAACAGAACACTCAAGATGAATGAATGAATGGATGAAAACCACAGCCAAGACTTGTGGAGCTGAGCTGCTCCAAGGTGGAGCTGCCGAGAGCTGAGCTCTGTGTGCCCAGTGCTCTGCTGAACCACGTGGACCTCAGGTGGGGATTTCTGAAGGAAAAGATGGGCTTTCCATCTCCATCATCCTGCGTTTGCATTTGGAGATGTCACTGTCCTCCTTGTGTTGTCTCTTCTCTCTCTCATTTGACACTGATGTTTTTTCCTCCAAACCCAGCTCTCTCCAGCGCCCTATGAGATAGTGATCCCCAAATGTCAGACACAGAGAGGTAGCAGAGAGGCTCTGAATCTGTCTCTGCTGTTTAGTGGAGCGAATAGAAATGGCTTTTGAAGTACTTTCCCATTGCTCCAACTGGCTTGGCATTAAAAATCAGCACCCTTCAGGAACAGAAATTGCCTGTCCTTGGTTTCTAAACCGCACGCTTTGAGAGCAAGCTGCTTAACGTTTTGCCATTCAAGAGAGCAGTCGGCAATCGCCAGCCGTCAGAGCCCCGGCAGCATCTCTGCCTCACGTTAAGCAAATCTTGCATTTTATATACGTATCAGCCAGGCATCGCCTACTGCCTGTCTGTCTCCTGTCAGAGAGACATTATTCCTGTTCAGCTCCATCATGTACAGCCTGCTATAGGGTACATAGCATTTTTGCTGATACGAGCCTGGCAGGTAACGGCATCTGACTCTGAATCAGTCAGAGCTTCAGTTCCCCAGCAATTAATTCCTACCACGGCAGTGATGCAAATGCATCAGCCCGGGCCTTTCCCGTGCTGTTGTCGAATGCGGCTGCCCTTGGCTGCGTTTCGGTGGCTTTCTTGGCATCTTTCCCTTGCTCAGACTTTGGATAATCCTGTTCCCTGTGGGTTCTTCTCTTTCTGACACTGCAGATGCCCTCCAAGGGGTTATCTGTGTCTTTTTGCTAGAAAAAACACATAGCAAGCCCACAGTTTGGATAGGATTGAATTGATGGACTGAATTAGCTCGTTCTGCTTGTGGTGCTGGGGAAGTCTCTCTCAAGCTGGATGGGTGGACCAGGGAAGGAGCTTCAGATTTGTCATTCTCCTGATGTATCTCCCAGTATCAGTCCGCTGGTTTACTGGGCTGGGGTACACAGATACAGCTGCCAGTGCACATGGGTGACGGTGCTCTGCATGGGGTGGAGCACTTATCCTGCACTGGGGGGACGGGGAGGGCTCGGAGGTGGGAGGATTAGGTGGACAGTGGTGTGGCCGTGGGGTGACTGAGGGTTTGGGCTGTGACACAGACTCAGTTGCTGCTGTGGGTCTGCCTGGCTGTGGGGAACGCCAGGTTCATGGGAGCGCAGGCAGCGGGGACTGCTGGATCTCACGGGGGGGAGAGGTGTGTGCTCTGCTTGTGCTGGCTCAGCTGTGCGAGCGAGCTGTAAATAATGTGTGAGGAGGGGATCACCGCGGGCTCTGAAATGAAAACACCCGTGCTGGTTGCTGGGTGGCCACGCACGCCCATTCTGAGGGGCAGAGTGAGGTCCCGCGTTTTAAAAACAAGCTCCGCTGCAACATATGCCCTATATAGAATAAAGAAACAAAGGAAAGGCTGCTGACAGCTTTAAATATTTCCACCACTTCCATCTGCATCAAGTTATCAGCCCGTTTGCAGTCCCGCATGCCAGCCGTCGGATGCGCCGGTTGGATTTATGGTGCTCTCTGTGGTTAGCACACAGCATTAGCAACAGCACGGGCTTTGCCATTGCACTTATTTATGGCAGATGTGGATGGCTTTGCCAGACGTTCAGTAAAGTCTCTTTGAGGACCTGGAGAAAGTATTTGGCATAGGATTTCATGACTCCAGACAGAAATGTGTATGTGTGTGTGCATTTTTTCTTGCTTTAGGTTTTTATATCATGGAAATATTTTATATTGCTTACACCTGTAGAGTCAGTGTTGAGAGGCTGGTTGAGGGATTTTTCTGTATCTTTTCATCTGTGATTTAAATTAATCCTATATCAGGATGGACAAGTCAAAAGTGGATTGAATGAGGTATTTCTCACACCACTGGTTTGTAGCAGGCAGGTGAAGGAGAGACTTTAATATGCCACTTGTCATATTAAAAAAAAAATAAATTAGCTACTTAGTTGAATGTTGTTATAAAACATATAATTTTTAATTTGAAAATCCTAGCTCCTGAGAGCCAATAACAAATAGAGAAAGGGAATACTTTTTCAGTGGGACTTTTTTATAAATATATCTTAAATAAATGGAAGGTGACCATCAAACTGCTCTGTTAATATTCACAAAACTTGTATTGGACAGTTCTTGGGGTTTCTTTATTTTGAAGCATTTAAAATAAGGGCATCAGTTAAACTTGTTGTGAGATAAGTTGGGCAGTGTAGCTGCTGCAGGAGGAGCTGGCATCAAGCAGCTGTAATTGCTTTTTTGATTTGAGAAGTTAAGATTTTTAGATACTTTTTTCTCTCTTTCTGGCTCTTTTGAGCTTTAAATAAAGCATGTTTATTTTGAATAGCATTTTTCCCAGGCAGCAAATCTGCCCATGGGGCTGTTATCCAGGGGGAGAGAAGAGGCCTGGGCTGCCTGGGGGCTGGAGGGACCTGCCCCGTGGGGACAGGGTGCTGAGTCTGGCTCAGGGGCTTTCTGAACTAAAGTGCCTGGAACTCAGTGGGAAGAACTGCAAGTGTTTTCCTCTTTTTCTGTGTGAAAAATGTATTTCTGGCTTACTCTGATACAGCCATCCACCCTGAACCACTTTCCCTGTGTGCAGGCACCCTGTTTTTCTTCTTCTAGCGGCATCAACAGAGGAGGGCAGATCTCACCTGCCTTTTCCTTTCTCCAAAAGTGCTACTTATCTGAGTAAGCTGAGCAGCATCCCTGGTGCCAGGAGCTGTGGCCGGGGCTGTCCTTTGGGAGCCTGCGCAGGGACACAGCCTTGCTCCTCAAGTCTTCACCTGTATGGCAGCACAGGATGCACGGCAGGAATCCCGCTTTGCCTGCCACATCGTGGTGTCAGAGCGGGGACATCCAAGGCACAAACTGTTGGAAAAGATCAAGAGCAGAGTGAGAAGAGCAAAGTTGAAGGAGAAGGCCGGTTTTGTTCGTGTCTTGAGCAATCCAGCCACACATGCGGTCTGCTTGGTTTTGAAGTCAAAGCTCTTCTCCTTTTCATTACCCAATCTCTTTTTTTAAATACAGCACTTTATCCCTGGTTCTCAGCAATTGGTTTCTGCTGCAGGGTACCGAGAAGGGTTTCTGTGGAAGAGAGGACGCGACAACGGGCAATTCTTAAGCCGAAAATTCGTGTTATCGGAGCGGGAAGGTGCACTGAAGTACTTCAACAAAAATGACGTGAGTACCTGGGGTTGCTGTATGCAGACAGGGGATCACAACGGTTTTCATAAGCACTGAGTCCCCAGTCACGCAAGGAGAAGGGTGCCAGGTACAGCTCACCACTCTCTTTAGTAGGGTTTGCTCTTGGTCCACCAGAGCCTCAGTCATGGTGAGACACCCTAACTGACCATTTTACACATTCCTGCTCTGTTGCCCTTTAAAGTTGATAAGGCTTTTCTTAAACTGCTAATGAAGGAGTTTTTCTCAGCTCTGGTTCTGCATCATCCAACTGACGTGGGTTTCTTATTTATGGCTAGCTTGTGATGAAGGTATCACCACCTTGCAGTGGTCACTGGTGTCTGAAATCTTTGCATGGCATGGCAAGCAATCTATAGGAAAAGCTCCCTGGTTTTCTGTTCCAGTGTCAAGCAGTGTGGAAGCATTTGTCTTTTTCCCTAGAGCACATTTCATTTATTGTAAGTGAGAAAGGAATCTATTACCATGAAAATTGCATTTGCGATGAATGGACAGACACTCTACTATTCTGCACCATGTAATGGAGGAAGCCGAGGTGTTTTCCTTGACCTTTGAGTCTCCTTTGAACATCACAGCTGAGAGCAGCCCAGACAAGGCCACCAGGCAGTTTTCTCAAGTAGTTGATGCAATCATGGTGTCATGATGAGCCACGCTGTGCAGAGGAGGGAAACATTCATCCACAGTTCTCCACAGCTGGCAGACGGCTTTGATAGCACCGTCTTCTTCAGCTCGGTGTGGTTTGGTACAATTTCACCTTGTGGACAGGAGAGAGCCAGTCATTACCGAGGGAGAAGTGAAAGTCCCAGCAGCCCCCATTCAGTCACTGTTGACTGCTCCAGTAGATTAAAGCTGCTTTGCTTTGTTGTGGACCACAGCCATGGTGGGAACGGCGCTGTCCAGACACATCCTCTTGGCTGGGATTTCCCCGCTGTGGTCACCTGAGACGGCTGCGTGTCTCCGGCAAGTCCCCAAGTTCCCAAAGCAGCACTACTAGCATCTCTGCCAGCTCAGGGAGTTCTGCATGGTGCTGGGGACCATGGCACCACCACACAACCTTCTGCTGGCCCCTGGCTGTGCCCTACAACTGATGTTCCAAGAGCCTAATCTTTATGTTTTTTTGGATGTTTTATTCATGCTTGCTAGTTCATTTCTCAGTGCAGTCCTGAAAGGGATGTAAACTTCTAGAGATGTTTTCTAGGAAGAACAACCGTGCTATACAGTTCAAGTGACCTGCCACAGAGGGTGCAGGTGGGATTGGTGCCTGGGAGGGCCTGATCCAGACTCACTGTTGGGCTAACCCACCCAAAAGGTGAACTGTAAGGTTTATATTTATCCCCCTGAGAAGAAAATTCCCAGTTTGGAGGGCAAGAGGAGGAGCGGAGCCAGAAGCCAATGGCTCATGTAAGAGGGTGGGACTGGTGGGGATGTGGGCATGGTATCCTCTGCCAGTCTAGCACCCAGATCTGAAGTTGGCAAGGGGGGATAATCCTCTGTCTTCTTGGCCAAGGATGAACTGCTGTGGGTTCTTGAGATGCAGAGAGCATCCTGGCCTGTTAGTTAGCAGTCTGCTTTTTTGTGTTTGGTCTGTCTGAATGGTTTTCTTTCTTTGATAGCGCTCATCCCAATGTAATGCTGGTCACTTATCATTAGGTAAAGAGTCTGGAAGAGATCTAGGGGTCAGGAGACAGTTGAACAGAAGCTGAGACAGGAGGCAGGGTGAAGATGCTTGTCTTTATAGCATAACATCCTATCATGAGACTTGGCCTGTCCATCTTTTCTGGGCTGAAACCTTTGTCCCCTTGAACTCTGCTGAATTTTGCAGAAGAACAGAGCATTTTTCCAGGCTGGCAGAAAGCACTCACTAATACTCGAACAAAGTCTCTTGATATCTCATCACCGGACAGTTTTGTGAGCTGGGAGTAATTTTTTTTTTAGCTAATGGCCTCAATCAGGAGTTTTTTTCTGATCAAGTGAACTGCTTTCTGGTTTGAAAGCCAATTCTCAGGTGTTTGCTCACTCAGCTGTGTTTTCCAGGCAAAAGAACCCAAAGCAATTATGAAGATCGAACATCTAAATGCAACTTTCCAGCCTGCAAAAATTGGGAACCCACACGGACTGCAGATCACTTACTTGAAGGACAATAGCACAAGGAATATCTTTGTCTATCATGAAGATGGCAAGGTGAGAGTGCGAAGGTAACAGAAGGATTTGGTTGTGGTCCTGGGGGTTGATGCTGCTGAGAGACAGCCTGTGGCACACTGGGCTCTAACCAACCTGGGAATTGTTGGGGGTGTGTGGAAGAGATGGGGGTACAGGGTGCACAAGCAGCTTTGAGCGTGTTTGTCATGTCCTTCCAAGCATGGAGGTTGCAGACCGTGTCTTCTAAATAACAAGAAGCAAATGGAAGGAATTAGTGTTCCTCTGCTTTCAACTAGATGTAGGGGAAAGGCATTTTTTTAAGGCAGGCTTCTTGGTGCCTGGAGAAGGAGATGGGGTGAATGGAGCAATGAAAGGTGAGAGGACTTGTTCTGAGGACTTGTGGAAGTCCTTAGAGTCAACTAGATTGTAGAACTGAGGAACTGGTTGTTTCTCTGCCTGTCTTGTACTTCATAAAATGCAAATCTGCATGTTTGTATTGATGTAAAACCACTTGCTTCAATACCCTCATGCCTCTGAAGGGGGGTGTGAAGAAGAGGGAGGCCAGGGCAGGGAGGGGGGGTCCCAGCCCTCCTGGAGGCTGCCAGAGGAGTCCCAGCCTGGGGGGGGTGTCACTGTGAAGAACTGCAACAGTCACGGTGCTGCCCTGTGGATCTTGTCTCCACGGACTGGTGTCCACTCAGAGAGCAGTCCCAGGCGAGTTTGCAGTGGGTGCCATCTCACAGCCTTATTTTCATCTCTTTCTTTCCTCCCCCAAATATTTGTGTCTCCCCATGAAATATCAGCAGCCCTGGAGTGGCCTGAAGAGCCCAAAGTTGTCATGTTCACATCGCGTTTGCTTTCCTCTGGCTGTTGTAGTGCCTTCAGCCTTTGATGTTACATCCCGCTCAGCACTCTGTCTCTCAGAGGCTTTCTGGGGGCAATCCCTCATGGACGGTCACGGCAGGGATTTGCGGGATTGTCTCGGTGCACAACCCATTCCCAGCTGTTCACCCAGGCACAGCAAGCCAGGCAGCCCTGCTGGGGATAAGCAGTTTGTGCTCATAGCAGTCGCTTCTCTCCAGACTTTACAGGCCAATAGTGCAACCAAAAAAACAGGATATTCTTCACTTGTGGGTGAGCAAAGCTGGTCTGGCCTCTGCTGCTGCTCAGGCTCTGGTTGCGGTGGAGCCGGGTGATGCCTGTCGTGCTCACAGGGCTGCGCTGCAGAGGCTGGATGTGGTTCCTGTGTAGTGCTGGCACTCCTGGCAGGAGGCAATTAGCGTGTCAGGTTGGGTTAATTAGTAGCATAGGCTGGTTTGAACCTGCACAGAAATGTGTGTGTAATATGCGTGCACACATGTGTACAAGTGTATAATAGACATACGTACAATAGATGAATGAGTGCCTGTGTCTGTGCTGCTGCTTACAGATGTATAAGGGAAGTCTCTCTCTCTCCCCTGCTCTATGTATATGTTTGTCTAGAAAAAGAAGCAACGATGACCACTTAAAACTAGGCAGGTCTTGCTGCTTGGTAGGAAGTGGCACAGCGTGGCCATGCCCATGTACCTTCTGCTTGCTGGGCACACAGTGATTTATTAACCGGGCTGTGTCTCTCCAGCCCCGTGCTCCAGTTCAGCCTGCCCGGCCTCTCACACCCTGCAGCACCACGGGGTCTTGCTCTGTGCATTTGCAGGTCCCGGAGAGCTGATCTGGCAGGGCTGCTTCCAAATTTACCCTCCCCTTCATCCGCTCTGCCTGGTGGGATATGCGAGTCCTGCGGCACGGAGTAGGCATTGCTTGTCACCAGGTGCTGCTTTAGCACAGCAAAGTATCGCTGTGTTGCTCTCAGGTACCTCCCTGGCCACAATTTAAACTGAAATAAGAGGAAGAAACTCTTTCCTGTGAAAGCTGCATCCCACTGTTGTGCCCGTGTGGTTGTTTGGTTTCTGTGTTTTAAATGCTAAGCTTTCTGCTGGGAGTTCGTGAAAGGAGCAGTCTTGCAGGTCTCACACATTTGCTGCTGCTTTCCTGACTGTGGTTTGGCAGGACACACTCTGATGCCATCTGATAATCCGCAGGTTGAATTTCTTTTCACTTCCCTGAAAGTGGTCTTCCCCTTTGGCTGAGCGAGGGCTGCAAGAAGATGACAGCCCCTGGGGTAAATTCCTGCCCTTTGGGACCAGAGGCTGCCCTGGGGTCCGCCTCCGATCCCCCACTGCCCTTCGCTCCCTCCCGTACTCCCCCAGCAGCCCCAGGGTGTCCCCTCGTACCCCAGAGGTGCTGCCTCTCCCCTAATCTGAAATGCTTAAGCCTGATTTAGGCTCCTGTCTTGTATTTCTGGGGTTTAATCCCTCCTTCCCTAATCCTGTCACCAATCTAGCTGGCCTCCTATTGGGGCAGTATTTTTTTATTTTTTTTTTTTTTTTGCTTCCGCTGAGCATCTCGGCAGTAATCCAGAGCATTGCATGCTGCTCTCCACTTGGGTCTTCTGCTACAACACCCCAGAAGAAAATGGGCCTGTCTCTCAAATGGGATAATCCCACATGTGCTTATTTAACCCCTAAAACATCTGGGAGAGCCCTGCTGCCCTGGTGGCATTTGCTGGAGTAAGTCACCCAAAGGGATAAAAGACAGACGGCCGAAGCGGGTCACCGTGCTGCTGCCCCAGAGCTTCATGGGGTGAAACAGCATCATGCAGCTTGGCTGGAGATGTGGTTCCTGGGTGACCTCAGCCTGGTGGCTTTGTCAGCTCCTCAGTGTGTCCTGATGGCAAACGGGAGACTGAAACCAGCCCCAGCACCCTGCTCAAAATAGGCATATCGGGGTGCTTTTGTGATGTGGGTGTCTAAGGACAGCAGGTGCCTGGAGGGGCAGGGCAAGATGTGTCTTGGGCTCTGACCATTTCCAAGGATGTTGTTAACACCCACCACTGTACTGAGCCAGCCCGGGTGAAGCTGAGGCTCCTGTTGGAGCTGGAGACCGATGCTCTGCGTGGGGTGACCCCTCTGTGCAGACTGCCCCGTGTGCTGGAGGGACTGTCCCTCCTGTGGGCGTCAGGCTGGAGCCAGCCTTTACCTGCCCCCGGATCTCTGTCGGGTGTGGGAGGCAGGAAAGCTGCAGGAGTGGATTTCCCACGGCTCTGAGCTCCTCTCCGGGGCTGAAGCTCCCTCTGCAGGTCTTCTCCTGGAAGCTGCTGCCATCCCTGGTGTCACCATCACCCTTAGGATGCTCAGAGGTGGGCTGAGTCTCCAGGAAAAGCCACCCTTTAGGGTGCAAACCAAGATCTTCAGATGTTCTCTGGACAAATTCTTCCGCGGTGCTCCTCCTTTCATGAGCCACACCAGGAGCTTTCAGGATGGGAAGAGGTGGCATGAGGGATCAATCAGCAGCAATGGAGGGGCTCATTGCTTGAGCTCCAGGGATGGATGAGTAGAAGGTACGGTGAGAGTAAGTTGCATTTTTATCTGGGGTTGTCAGTCTGAGTCTGCCATGGCAATGTGGGTGGCTCTGGTGCAGGATGGAGACTGGAGAGACACTGGGGTGGCACACGGAGGGGGAGTCTGCGGTGGCACCGCAAGCAGACCAGAAGGAAGTTGAAAGCCTGGCAAAGCCCTTTGCAGAGGTTCAGGCAGTAGTTCATTTCCTCTGCTTGCCCCAAGATGTAAATCAGTGAGAGGAATCTCTGCCAATGAGCTAATGAGACAACACCTTCCCGTCTGAAAACGCTGAGCAGTTTAATGTTGGTTTAATACATCAGACATAAGCGCCTCAGTCTATCTGTGACATTGTTTGCAGTTATACACGCAGAAAATTGTTAGCAATTGTTAGCCTTCTGGCTTTGCATATGCAGGTATAGGTTTGTATAAAGAAAGGTGGTGGTACGCCTTCCTCCAGTGATGGATGATCAATATTCCGAGAAGCAGTTGACTGCTGGAAGTCAGTGAGGGTTTCAGTCTCTGCTTTTCTGCAGGGTGAAGCCCTATCTCACATAGCGATTGAGGAGACGACGCACACACACACACACACACACACACACACAGAGCCATCCAGTTGGTGACTATATGAAATGCCAACATTTTAACATTACAGCTTATTGTTCATTACCTCAAGCCTGGTTTGGTCATCGTTAAGTTCAGGAGCCAATTCCTCTCACTGATCTTCTTTGTGCTGCTACCTGGGGCCTGCTTAGCTGCTTGGGGTAGGAAAGCAAGTGAAAAGTAAGTAAAACCTCAGACAAGTAGATCAGAGTTTTCCAAAACATTGTTCGTGTATGTCCTATTATGTTTTGGTTTTTGTTTTCTTTTTTTCCCCTTCAACTTGAAGTAGATTAACAAACCAAAGCAAAGCGTTTGAACTTTTAGAGGGTGGCTATTTGCCATGTTAGACCTTTTTGAGATACCCCCAATTCAACTCCTTAAAACTGAGATGTCCAAAATAGGAGCCTTTTTTCTTTTTCCCTTCAATCATTTTTAAAGTGTAAAAATGTTTAAGTCTTACTGAAGGGCAACTTCTACTTTGATATGGTCTTTCCTACACTACAGCAACCTCACCTGAGAGGGTTGACCATGTTGATTTTAGGATCAAGTCTGACTCATTGAACTCGTCCCTGATATGTGAAGCTTCATGTGTGTTAATAGTTCAGCATCCTGATGAGGGCAGCTGTTACATCTGCCTTCCAACATGCCTTTCCTTTGCCCATACCTTTAGACCGCAAGGCGATATTTGAGAGTTCCCTGTGTGGATCACTTAAAATTAATGTGGCATTTCTCAGTGAAACCTTCAAAAAGCATCCAGAGCAGCACAAGCTCTGTGAGTCTCACCAGAGACAAATGAATAAATGAGTTTCAAAACAAAGAAGTTACAAAATAACTATTTTGTAGGGGGGGAATAAAAAAAAAAAAAAAAAAAAAAAAACAGAGGGAGATTTTTGCCGAGGGCATGAAGAAGCGCCAGAGCTTCTGGGAATTGAGCTGGGACTTCAGTATCATTGTGCTTGTCCCTAGAAGACTCGTAGATATGACTGATAGGCTGCAGTGCAAAGATAAAGAGATATCTAGCCACTCTTAGCAAAACACTGAAGTATGTTCCTAAAATTTGGGTGGGATTCAGGCGTTGCTCGCATGTCCTGCCCGCAGTGGGTGCTGGAGGGATGGGGTGGGCAGGGAATGGTGGGCAGGCTGCAGTGGTCAGGCTGCCTTTGCCCCCCACCAGCACGAGCCAAGCAGTGTTTATAGGGTCAAACTCAGTGCTGGGCTCAGTCCCTCAAACGCTGATTTGTTGCTGGTTTTGCCAGTTCAGAGACGTGCTTGAATCCTTCCCTCTGCAGAAAGCCCCTTGGTGCTCAGTGGGGGCTGCAGAGCTCCGTGCATATCTTGCAGCCCAGGACAGCATCTGGATGTTCCCCATCCTTCACCCGTTTGCTGCTCTTTTATGTCTGTATTTTATTTTCTTAGGACTGCTGCTAAACTGCACTCTGCCACTTGGGACAAAGCAATGGGAGAGATGAAACGCAGCAGGATCACATTATTTTAGGTGCAGACTACATTGCTCACTATGCTTTTCTTTCTCATTATTAGGAAATAGTGGATTGGTTCAATGCCATCCGGGCAGCACGTTTTCATTACTTACAAGTGGCATTCCCTGGAGCCAGCGACGTTGACGTGAGTTCTCCTGCAGTTATTTTTTTTCTTCTTTTGCTCATTTTTATCATCTTGTTAACAAGCTGGAAGGCTCGGAGAGTGCTCCATCCTTCAGAGCATTTTACAATTACTGGGCTGAAATTATTGTGGTGGGATGTTGAGCCCACGTGCAGCACCTGTTACCAACATCCAGCCTTGGAAACCGTGTGCGTGTGCATGCACACATGTTCACCCTCAAAATGTGAGTCGTGCGTATGAGTAACTCCAGCACTGTCACGCGTGCAGAAGCCATAAGTGTTTTTTGCAAAGATTATTGCTGTAATATTAAAAGCTGAAACAAAGGATGGAAGGTAGAAAAGATAAAACCAAAGGAATGTCAGTGCTGTACCTAGGCCTCTGGAATGAGTTCTTGTGTGTGCAGGTCAATGCAGTCTGTCTTATGAATCTCTGTCATGTATTTTCTGGGAGCTGGAACTGCTAATTGCATTACCTTTTGTTAATATAATACTAGAGGCAGTATTAATTCAAGCTGACAGTAAGTGCCTTGTGTTGCAGTTGCACTGCAATTGGTGTGTAACGTCACTGGTTGTTGTTGTTGATTGCTCTCTGTTACCTCCTTCACTTTGTAGATTTTGAAACCTAATTGCATTACCTGCCTTGCATTACTTACCTGGGAGGGGTCCAGTTGTGATCTGGGGCTGGCTCTGAGCTGCAGGGTAACTCTTGTCCCCCTCTGCCCATGAACCCCGAGGAGCCCCGGAGCCAAAGCCTTCCCGTCAGACCCACGCTCAGACATTGTCCTCACCCATGGGGAGATAAAGAAGAATGGTCCCACAGATGGTATCTGATCCCCCATGTGAGGGACTTCAGACCATTTTCTGAGAAGAAGTTAAACTGGGCAGATATGAAAAAACGTAAGAGCCTCGTTAGCTAGCTATTGTACAGGTGCTGTGCAGTGTATATTTTCCTTAATAATTTCTGCTCCTCTCCATATCTTCTACTTCTCTTAAAGTTAGTTGGCACATCTGAATCAAACTGTCCCAAAAAAACCCCACAGACCTTAATAGAGTTGCCATTTGTCCAGCAGTTGGTGAGAGTGTTTATATGCTCACCCCCTGGCAGTTTCTGTGGGAGATAAGCTATTTATATTTTTACTTATTATTCCTTTCTCATCAGTTATTCTTTGGAGGAAACAGAGGAGTGTAATGTTTAGCAAGGTTTAATTTATGACCTTGAAATACTTCATAGCGCTCAGCCTGGGGAGACCTCTGTGGAGACTGGGTTATATACACGAGGTAGCTCCATCCTGAGTGTTGCCATCATTAGCATCTAATTTATGATTCCTTTACCCTGTCAGAGAGATGAAAAGGCATTTATTTTAAACAGGAGCCAGGTTAAATGTGGTAGAGAGGTATAAATTGCTCACACCACCCTAAGGATGCTCAGGCTGCCACTGCAGCTCCTGGGGAGCGAGGATCTCTGAAGGTCTTCGAGGACCCATCTGCAGGGTGGAGGAACCTCTCAGCCACGGGTGACGAGCTCCTTGATTAGCAAAGTGTCCTCAGCCCTGTCTCAGGAGCCAAACACCGGGGCTATGAACGCTGCAGAGCCTTTCACTGCCCACGATGAAATGTCCAAGATGAAGATGTGCCCGGCTGCTGTGGAACAGCGCTGTCATTCTTTGGGCTGTTGTATTTTGGGGTGTCTTTGCCTACAAGCACCTGCCTGCTAGATGAGAGCTGCTCTTGGGCAGAGTTAGGTGTTGCAGGAGTGGCAAGTGGAGTCATTAATAACCTGTTTAAATTGAAGTCAGGGGCGGGGAGGCGCATGGCCAGGTTCGTCTGCCCTGGTTTTGGTGAGACTCATCTTTCAAGAGGCTTTTAGAGGCATCTGAAAAGATCTTGCAGCTACTGCCTTGTCTTTGCAAAGCAACGTTAAAAATATCCTAGGTACTGGTAACTGTTGTCAGCAATATCTGCAGGCAGGGGTAGTGCACAGGCAGCATGTGTTAATGGGGTTTTACAGGCAAATTATACTTCAGAGCTTGCATGAGGAGCTCCCACTGCATCTGGTGGAGGAGATGCATTGCCAGAGCTGACCGGTAAAGTGGGATTTGTCGCGGGGGCTTCTCCTGGAGGCTGCTGGTTCTGCTGGTGAAGTGCTCAAAGATGCTTCATGATTTCTGCACCCACCTCTTCTGCGCACTTTGGAGGAGTGGGACCAAAGCATTCAGCCAGAGCTGTCGGGTGGGCTTGGGACGGGGGCGAGCTCGGCATAGGCCTTCCTCCCAGTGCCCCCCTAACCCTGCTCCACATGCCTGGTGACCCCCCACCTCCCTCCATCTGATGGTGCTCTCTTTTCTTTCCTCTTCGGCTGTCCCAGCTGGTGCCAAAGCTTTCTAGAAACTACCTGAAGGAAGGGTACATGGAGAAAACGGGACCAAAGGTAGGCTATAAAATGTTTCTGCAGTCCCTTTAAACATGAGTCTTGCTCTGTGCAGGTCTGAGAAGGGTCCACTGGTGGGACAAACCCACCCTTGCCAGAAAGGCAAAGCCTTAATGCCATGAATACATTAACGCACTCCCTCACCTGGGAGTAAATATTAAAAGAAATCTAAACCCAACCACCTCATCTCACCCCTCAGTGCCTGTCCCTGCAAAACCACCCGGTCCAGCTGGCCCAGACCCTAGCTGTGCTGGCCCAGAAGCTGCCAGTTCCCAACTCTCTCAGCCCATCAGGCTCTTCCAAGAGCCTTGATACTCCTAGGTCATGCCCAGTAAGAGGAGCTGTGCTGCTTTGGTGTGTAATCCGACATTTTTTGACTCTTCAGCAGACAGAGGGATTCAAGAAGCGATGGTTCACCATGGATGACCGACGGCTCATGTATTTCAAAGATCCCCTGGTAAGATGAAGTTGCGTGCACTGTCTGCTGGGAATAGTCTGTAGTAATAATAATAATTAATAATTATAATAATAGAATAATAGTATACAGTGAAGCTCAGGCTGGTGGGAGAGCCATGAGGGCACTGAGCCATCACTGCTAGGTGGATCTGCCTGGTGTACAGTGTGCAGTAGCCCCATGCACAGATATTCACCAAAAATGCTTCAGAAACCCTGTGGACCAGCTGTAGATATTTCTGCAGCTGAATTTTGGATCCCTGGTGTTGGTCCCGTATTGTGGGTGCTCCTGGGAGGAGCTGGAGTGGGGTTTTTTGGGGTGGTTGGTGCTTTTGGTGTTTGGCTGCTGCACTTTGCTTGATGAGGGTTCTGGATGGTGCAGGGTGAGCCGTGTCCTGACTGCCCGGGACACGGAGCTCCCCTTCACAGTCACGCCTGCCTGACTGCTCTGCTGTTTCCTAGGATGCCTTTGCTAGAGGGGAAGTTTTTATTGGGAGCAAGGAAAACAGCTACAAGGTCCTGGAAGGGCTCCCGCCATCCACACAGGGAAACCACTGGCAGCACGGGATCACCATCGTCACCCCAGATCGGAAATTCCTCTTCGCCTGCGAGACAGAGGACGACCAGCTGGAGTGGATTACAACTTTTCAGAAAGTTATAAGCCGGCCGATGCTGCCTCAGGAATACGCAGGTGTGTTTGCTGGCAAAGGCTGGAGGTCAGCATCAGCAACTTTATTTCCCGCGTGTTGGAGGACGGGGTGGATGGAGGGGGATCGGGGATGCAGCCGCATCGCTCCCTCCCGTGCAGTGTGAGCAGGGCAGCCCTTCCCCGCCCCGGGGAGGATGCAAAGGCTGTCCCAGCAGAGAGGGGCTCACACTGGGAGGAGGAGGAGGATGGTCTCCTTCTCTCTTCATCACCTCTGGCATGATGTCTATGGTGCTGTAAGGATGATTGGTCACCCAGTTATAATCTGAGCCAAGGAGTAGCAGCGAGACAAGGACCATCCGCAGGGTGGGCTTGCGCCAGGCTGTTGCTGCCTCCCAGTGCTTGTCCTGCTTTTAACTTTATTTTCTCTGTTTTTCCTTTCAGTGGAAGCCCATTTCAAACATAAACCTTAGGTGGGACTGGCTGGGCAGACCTGAGGAGTGAGCTTCTGTTTACAACACAACGTGGTTTTATTTGAAATGTTAAAAATAATGAAGAATAATAATAACAGTAATAATAATAATAATAATACTTCCTTTTCCCCTCATCATTCACTTGATCATGTTGGAAACCAAGAAGGGCGGCAGCGAAATGTCGGAGAAGATGCAGATCCAACCTGAAATTGGGCTCTGTGGCCGCTCCATGGGATGTGCCTCTGGGACGGGTGGTCCCGTGACCCCGTCACCCCACACCCACTGAAAGGGGTGTCCCACCTGGCTTCAGCGGGATGGTGAAGACTGTTGGTGGCACATCTCGAGGGGAGATGGGGCTTTTTTCCCCACGAGCTGGTCCCCAGGGGCTGGCGCTGAGCATCCCCAGGTCTCTGCCAGCCCGTTCCGCAGGGGGCTGCGAGTCCCTGAGCGGTGACGTCCTCGTGGGATGCGAAGCACCAACCTGGGAACAGCTGAAATGGTGATGTGTGAAATGGCTGAGCCTCCCGACGACGTCGGGGTAAACGATAAGTAAATTACCTCACTGGGGGCAGTGGTGGTGACGTTGTACCCAGGCTAGGCTCAAAAGGCATTTAGAAATAGAGGAAATTGGCCTCGTTACTGCTTAACGAAGGGCACGAAGGAGGGGTACCCAGTGGGGGGGGGGGGTGTCACTGAGCCATGACATAAGGCCAGGCAAGAAAAGCTTTTGGGGTTGGGGCCCATGCTCTGCTCCCTGGGTCGTTCCTGTTTCATGTTTTGGGGGGGGTTCACACCATTTTGGGAGCATGGTATGGGTGGGGGGGGTTGAGCTTTAGGTGCAGTTCTGCTGACAGGCACCCCAAAAGCCTGGCCCAGCCCAGCCCTGGCTGGTGCATCCCTCCAGCCGATGGCATGTTGCTTCTCCAGACTGGTGGTTGCATCTTTTTTTCAATAATTATATCAATTTTTTTTTATTATTTTTTTTTCCTTGCCAAAAAAAAAAAAAAAAAAAGCTGCTTGAAGTGACGTTTCAGCGCTGTGGTGAGCACTGTAATTCCTGCGGTAGGGGCGGACGGGCTGGGACCTGCACACCATGTGCTGGATTTTTACCCCAAAATGAAATTTCTGGCATCTGCTGAAGTACCGGCCCCAGACACTGACCCGTCCGACGCGTTTCTTACGTTGGTGTGTATAAATGAGAGCATCTCATCGGCTGTATGCATTTGTTCTGTCACTGGTAAGACAACTGTGGTACTAAATGTCATTCAAACCAATAAATTATTATGTCAGAGCTGTGGCTGTGTGGTGCTGGGGCAGGGGGGAGGGGGGTGAGGTGGAGTTAAAAATAAGTGAAAGCAAGGAAATGACGGTGCTGTCAGAGCCCCGGGGGTGCAGGACACCCACAAAACCATCTGTGCCCCCCTCCCCGGGCTGCTCAGGGCGGGGGGGCAGGGAGCAGCTGTGCACACATGCATGTCTGTGTGTCCGTGTGCCCCCAGTAAATATATTTCATGTAAGCTTTACCAACGTATTTATGTACCTGTTCTGGGTTAAACGCAGCCGGCAGCCAAATGCTCGGGAGACGGTTGAGAGAATTGGAGGGGTAAAGGTAAGGGGACTCGTAGGTTAAAAACAATTTAATAATTGAAGTATAATAAAGGTAAAATGATGATAGTAATAATAGAAAATATGAAGGAGTAATGCACACTGTGATTGCTCACCACCCGCCAACTGATGCCCGGCCAGTGACCCCAGAGAGAATCCTGAAAGCCCAGCCCTGGAAGCGAGAGGCGTGCCGGACTGCCCTCCCCTGCAGATGGAGCAGGACACGGTAGGATCTGGAATATTCCCTTGTCCCCCCTGGGCCTGGGGCTCTGGCCCTGCTCCCTCCCAGCTTCGTGCCCACCCGTGCACGGGCAGGACATGGGAAGCTAAAAAGTTCTTGATTTCATAGCAACAACTGAAAACATGAGCACACTGTCAACATTCTTCTCATGCTGAATCCAAAACTGTTCTAGTTACCAGGAAGCAAAAAAAAAAAAAAAAAAAAAAAAAAAAAAAAATAGCTCTCAGACAAAACCAGGACATTGTGTTATCTAACACACTATATATTGTAATTAGTCTATATGTGTGTATTAGTGTATATTGTATATATTTTATATATAATACTGATTTTGTATTTATGTATGCACAGACATACATGAAAGACACATATTAGGAGTATATAAATAAATTCTCTGAGTTGCTGACTATTCACAGACACCACTATGAGCTGTGCATAGTAGATGCTGCAGAATATATAATACACTTTTATGGGAGGGTGTGCATGGTATGAGCTGCATATAGTTCATATGAAGACATGCATGTGTATATGTAGCTATCTTTAGACATATACGTTTAATTTATAAATATATGTTAAATGTATTTCATACACGTCTGTATATGGAGACATTTTTATACTTACAAATTTATAAAATATTTAATAATTATAAATATATACATGTACATGCCTTTATATATACCTTTATATAGGTATAAAGGATATAACAAATTTATAAATTTAAGAGAAAAATACTGCATATAAATATATATATCCACATGCATAGGTGTATGCCTAACTATAGATAGGTATTTAATTTATATTAAAAGTATTTATAAATATATATTTTACACACTATCACACTTAAAAAACGCAGGCAGGTCAGGAGCAGGGAGAGGACAGGCTGGGCTGGTTGTTTGTCTTTAGAGTTAGCTATAAAGATTGCGTGCGTGTATAATTAAGAAAAATATAAGTAATATTATAAACTATATGCTATATAATTATTTAATTATAAATTATTATATACACAAAAGGCTGTTTATATATGTGTGTGCATATGTATATTTTAATATACGTTATACACACATGTATATACCATTGCCATGACTATGTATTTTGTACGTGTGCCCGGGGCACTGCCTGCCCCGCAGGTGGGGGTTCGGGGGGTGCTGGGGGAGGCAGCAGCCCAGACTCCCCCGAGCCCGGGGGACACGTAACCTGCTGCCCTGGGGGCCACCGGGCACCCCAGCTGGCCCAGGACAGGCCCGAGCGCTGGCAGGCACAGGCTGGAGCGCTGCCCCGCTGCCCCCAGAGCGTTTATTTATTCAACATCCACAGCAGCAGCCCGGGCAGGGCGTGCGTCCCTCAACCTGCTGCAAACCCGAGCGATCTACATCTGCTCCAGCCATCGCAGCACCCAGCTAAAGCTGTGCCTTTGCTGCACAGAGGTAAAGCTGCAGCACTGAGGTCTGGCTGACCCACAGTCAAATGCACAGAGGGGAAAAAAAAATAGCAAGGAAAGTAAGAGCTCTGCTTGTAAAACTCTTCAAAAGCAGCAATACCACACATCCTGGTATAAACTGTTTATTTGAGACTTCACAATTAACACAAAGTCTTCCTTTCAATGCCTTTTCTTTTTCATACAGTCAATAAATTTGTATTAGTCCCTCCCCCATGCATGATTGCTGTTTATTAATCTAAGCCTTTTTATTATCATCGTGAAAAAATAAAGCGTTTCCCCACCATTTCATTTGTTCACTGTACCACTGACATCCACTGTGCTGCATTAAAGAGGAGATGTAGAATGGCTATGCCTACCACTGGGGTTGAAGTTACTCCATTATTTATCGATTTATTCTTTTTTTACAGAAAGTGTTAAATGAATCAATCACCCAAGAAAAATAAATATATCATAAAGAACCAAAAGTTCTGCAGTATCCCTTTTCTTTACATACAGCTGCAGTTCAAACACATACATTGCTTGTGGCAAATAATTTCATTCACTGTAATGCCATCACCTTTACGTATGGTTGTGAACTTACACTGAAAAAGAATCTGTTCCAAAGGAGTAGAGCCATGAGCCAGAGGAGGTACTTTAGATGCCAAATTTTTACACCTAGGCAAGAGATCCACATGAAAGCCAATTACCTGTGTTCCACTGATTGGCTTTTACTCAAGAGCAATTCAATCTTGTGCTTTTCAGGAAGTACTGGCTAAACACACGCACGGGCTCAGCCAGAGCCAGACCTTAAGTCGAGTGAAAGGCAGTATGAATGGCGCGTGTGACGGCAGTGGAAGCGAGTTCTTGGTATCAATGCCTCTTGGATGTGCACCTCAAATTATGCTGCTTGGCTCGTCTCGCAGTACTTTTGGCACCAGCCTTGCAAATAAATTATTCAATTGATCACCCTGCCTTTCAAGATCTTCCTTGGAGGTGGCGGAGGTCAAGGAAGCTTTCTCGCAACAAAGACAGCATTGGGTAGGCCGTGAAGTACAAGACCCATATTTATGCTTTATTGAATTACTGTGCAAAAGGGAATACTGCATCAGAAACCGTAGAAGACTATATTTTAATCAAAGTCACCAGCCGCTGTATCGGAAACCTGCTAACAATTGCTCCGATTAGTTCATTTGGCTACTTTTTGTTGGTTTCTTTCTTTTTTTTTTACATAAATAATATAGACCAAACATTATAAACATTTCAGCAACCATTTCTAAAAGACCAGAGGAGCCCTTTTAGGCGCCACGAAACAACTGCAGGATTCAAATTCCAAAACTGTCTTTGGAGTCATCAAATCATCAGATTTACACGGCACCCAATGACAACAACATTCAGTCGAGCTCGATAGGACTGCTATCTTCCTGACCATCTTCTGTGTCATCATCTTCTCCAGTTCCCATCAGACTGTTTAAAAGATTTCCTAGAAGAAAATACAGGACAGTCAACAGTGTTAGTTTTACAATCCCATCTGAAAAACTTTTAACTATTCTCCTTCCATCCTGCTAGGGTGCAGATTTCAATAATTAAAAAAAAAAAGGGAGATTTTGAAGTGACAGAGTCTCAGCAAGTCATTAGTATTCCCACACCAGTTTCCATTAAGAATTTATTGGTTTAGGAAGCTGCATTTTGATACTGTTCCTTCTCTAAGAACACACTGGAAAAAAAACACACCAAAGTTGCATACTTATGTACTATAGTTGCACCCTGTCGGGGATAAAAAAAAACAACTAAATGAGAAAAGACATGACTCCAGCAGTAAAACTCTCAAAAAGCAGCAATGTTCTGCAGCACGCTATAAAGAACTTGTTTGAGACTCAAAGGCATTTACATGTTCTTCCTGTTTTATTCAATTTAAAGACAACTGAATTGCTGAAAAGCTGTTATTTATATAGGGGATCTATGACGTTCATGTTTTTCATCAAACTTTGGGTATCAGAGAATTGACATTTGCAGGTAAAGCTTCAAGTCAGTTTACAAACAGAAAAGCTTAGTTCTCAAGGAAAGAAAAGTTTGATTTTACAAAAGTAATCCAGTTCAATTTGCTCACGTTTTATATAAGAGCCAGGAAATGAGGGCTGAATTTCTCTATTCCCTTTAATTTCTTGTAGAAGTGCAGTTTTAATTTCAGAACTTCTACTCTGGGAACATGCATTTAATATCAGCACCGGTTAGGTCTCTAGCAAAGTTCCAGACTTGACTTAAGGAAAACCAGCCACTGAAGCATGAAGAAATGAAACTTTAATACAAATAAGATTTTTCTTTACATTTGGGAGTTATACCATAATGTCAATTGTTAACTGTAAGAGTCTTTTACGTGCTTCTCCCCTTCTCAGAGATGAAAAGTCTACTAGCTTCACCAAATTCATTTCACATGCAAGCAATTAATCTCATATTCTACAGTAGGGACTGTTTCTACAGGTTATGAAAAATATGATATATTCATCAGAACAGATTCTCTGTTTCCAGCACAGCCGTTTTATATGAGCCACCGCTCTGAAGAGACTGGTGGTATCTATAAACAATTGTCAGCATAAACCTTACCTAGTAATCCTCCGTAGGACGATGTTTGCTTGGGCGGAACACCAAAGAAAAGCTGTCCTATTCTATCTAGGTACTGAAATGACACAAGATGAATAACAACGTCAGCTACTTTGTTACAGGTGAAAACACTACAGGCAGCAGTGACACCACAAGCTAGATCACTGACTCCTATCTACAAGTCACAAAACAGGAGACAATCAGCTATTATTTCATTCTGTAGGTTAAATCCTGTTTATAACTAGGAGTAACTCACCTCATTATACATGGGATCTCTTTTCAGTGAAGGTTGATACTGTTCACACAATACTGTAAATACTGTTAGTTTTCCTCTAGAAAGGAAACAACCAAAAATGTTATCTCAGCAACAACTGAAAAGAAAACCAAGAACAACATGAGAAAAATCAGACTGTACCCATCAACTGCCAATAACAGAAACCAGATGAAGTTTAGCAGTGGCTGAACAAAGGGTGGACCCTTTTCTATTGAAGGATGTTTCTGCGTGTATGTCGTAAAAACAACCGATGCGCTGGTCTTATTTTTTAAGCACAGAAATCTGCAAAAGGAAATAGAACAGGGCAAGTTAAAAATAAAAGGCAGAGAAGTAGTTTTACATGCAGAAAAGGAAAAAGGAAGCCAAAAGCTCAACAGTGTCTACTTCATTCGTGCATAGAAGCCACCTCAGGCTTAAATTGATGGCAAAAACTAGCCAGTAGAGATGTACATCTTCAGCAATGGTTTGGCTATCAACCAGGAAAGGGCACTACTAGAATACACTGTGGAATAAGCAGGTTGGGAGGGAGAACTGATATTAAATATTAATAGAATGAGTTTAACCAATATCTAAGCAGATTGTATACAGGATGGTTATTAAAAGAGAGCATCAGTTAAATCAAAAGGTGGAAAGACTGGCCACCACGTAATTCAAATTAAACACGATATTACATTTACTGGTCCAGAGTTTACTATGCTGAGGTAAAAAATGAATTAAAGACCTCTCTCCTGGCCCGATCCACTCCCAAACACATCTCCTTTCAGTACGTATCTGCTGGTGTTTGATGACTCTGTCATTCATTAGCACTACCTCAAAGTAACATGGCATCAGGACCACTAACAAGTTTGACACATATGTCTAAAAATCTCATAATAAAATAGCACTTTGAGCTCCCAAACCATTTGTAACCAGTTAATAGATCGATTTCCCAAACTGATCAAATCTTTGTTCAGGTCTAGTTAATTTAACTGGCAATCTCTGCAAGTCCCGTAGGCCTAACAAGAGACTTTATCTTGGACAAATGCTGTCAGCAAGCACTGGGAAGGCTGCCACGAGCAGCCTCATTTTTGATCATAGGCTGGCCTCCAATTCTATACCCTCACACATGCAAGGGCATTGGGCTCTTCTGCCTTACTGCTGAGCAAGGAACTGCAATTATTTTCATTAGAGTATAAACTGCTATGTAAGAGGATTTAGTACAGTATTTGAGATACAGGCCAGTAAAGGATGCAGTAGCAGTGCTGTATAAATACTGAAAAAATAATCTCTTACTCCTAAATTCTCCCCAGAACTTTCCCCCCTCCAGAATAAAGCCCCATAAAATTGTTTAAGAGTCCTGCATATACTGGATTTCCATAAATGATGTTCTACTGTTCCAAACCACTGTGATCTATATCAACCAGCTATGGAAAGCAGGACAAATCTGATATGACAGCTCACTGTTGCCAAAAGAGAGACAGACTTGCTCTCACCTCCTCCCTCTCCCCCAACACCTACTCTCTCCCCAACTCCCTGCTGCACAGTCCTGTCTCCACCTCCTCCTCAGACTCCTCCATGAGCTGCTTTCCCTGACTGAAGAAATCCATCAGCTGATTGAACACAGTAAAATTGGCTTTGTCAACCTTAATTGTACATGAGCTCTGCAAAGGCACATAGTAGCTTGCACGCCCACCTCCTACAAAATAAATGCCTAAAGTAAATGAAAGCCACCGGCAACTCTGTCAAACCAAGAACTGTTCCACTGCTGCTCACAGACCAGGGTGACCCAAGACAAATTGTCTCTTGGGACAATGAGACTGAAAGCAACTACTATGCTAAAAGTAAATATGGAGCCTAATTAGGTCCACTCTTGGTAAGAACATCAAGGTAAACCCTAACTAGACATAAAGTGGTGTTAACAAAGCTAAGAATTGTGCTTTCAGGGTCAAACAGATTACATTAATTCTTCAGGCAATTAACATGATTTCAGGTTTTGTCTTTAATATGTTTTCGGGTTTTTTTCTCTCCCCAGTGTGACCAATTCAACACAGCAGTCTGGAGATGCTTTTCTCCTGTTACCATACAAAGTGAGTTTCAGAAGCTCTGGCCAGTTTCACAGTTTCTTTTGAAAAGGATGCATGGTTAACCTACAGTTATCAGGATTAAATTAGCTTGGCCTCAAACACCGTGTCATCTCAGCAAAATAGTTTAAAAAATGTTTAACACCTACTGTAATACTGCCTGTGCTACAAACATGTCCACCTCACTGCGATATCCCCTGGACGAGGAGTATTCTACTAGCATATTTGCACATCCTTCGCCATCTGTGGAGTGCAAGAAGTGATACCGAGATTCACTATAGTTTTGCTCTATAAAAGGAAAAAGAAAATGGCTTTTAAGAAAACAGTTCATCATTTCATCATACCTGAACGTAAAAACAAATTTGTTAGGCTTGTACACTACACCTGGTAAAAGGACAAGAGCTACACACATGGTATAGAAACAAGGTAACTAGCAAAAAGAGTGGGCTTTTTCCATTATAAAAGTTACAGACAAATTATAAAGGGAGATAATAAATACGTTATCCTAAATACATTTGAACAACTGCTATTAAATAGTTTATACAACGCCACCACAAAACACAGCTACCACTGGACCAAATAGTTTGAGCTATGGTCATATCATTTTATCTAACAGCACGCTGACACTTCATGTGCTATGAGCAGTGCTTATGAGAAGAATCAAGAAGTTCCATATCAGAGTATGTGCACCAAGAAGTCAAACAGCACCTTCAGAGTCCTTCTTTCTAAGTGAACAGAAAGCAGGCATTTCCTATTTTTAGCTTAGCCCACTCTCGCTATCAAAATTAAAATTGCTTCCATATGCTGAATAGAACAGCAATTATGCAGGAAAAAAAGGTGTATGAGATGGCAACGATTTGTTAGAACTTAACTTGAAGTAAAGCATCATGCAAAATCACTGCAATGACAAATCAAAACTGGATAGTTGCTAATTTGGATCATGTAAAAGCTTTGTTTTAAAAATCTGAGCCTTTTCTGATGAAACTCTCAAAAACTACAGACTAAGAAAATGTACACGTTTTTCTCTTCAAAGAACAGTGAGCAGACAGCTACAAAATGGGGATTTTTACTTTCAGAATGCAACTGTTTATTATCCTAATCATATCTCAGCTTCTAGCTTAAAGCTCTGAGGAAAATCCTCCCTTTTTGGCTGGCAGCAAACATCAAGCTAACATAAGTCCCATGAGAACAGCTACGGGATCGTCTATTGCACGCAAAAAGGCAATGAGCTGGAATGTTGACCTTTGGGTCAGGATTGTTATATGAAACCACTATCATCACTTGGCAGCTACTGAAAAATTTAAAATAAACAAACAATCATCTTGCACAGTTATTAATTCATGAGAAACCACACAAGAGATGGCATTTATTCAACCGTTCTCACCTTTGTTAAGTTTTGAACATAAGACTTTAAAAACTGGCTACCATCCACAAGTAAAATAATTAACTAGTGCACTTTTGTTTATCTTGCATCCCATCATGAGTGATAAAATCCCACATAAATCAAAGGCAACAGCACTCTTTCTGAAATAAACCTGCTGGTCAATGTCTCAAAAAGCACCTAATTACAGATCTGTTTTGGATTCTAGGTGAGGTATTTCAATTTTTGACATGTTTATCCAGGATTTAAAACAAAAAACCCCACAATAGAACAGCTTTGCTCCCCAGCAGTTTTCCTCCTAATGATTCAATCAAACTACCTCAACATCTAAAGGATCAACTTTCCTTTTACAGATTGCTTCACAAGCAGTTGTGTTTGGGTTTTGCACTAATATGTATTTACAGCCCCACTGTTTTTTTGTCAGCAACATTAAGCTGAACTTACTGCAAAAATTGGGTAACAGCAGAACCCAGTCAATGATTTCCATCTTGGCTTCCTTAGACTACTTCCAAAGTAGATCTTCCACAACAGCATACTTTCAACATTTTCAAAAGAAAACACGGAAAAGACAGTTGATTTTTCTTACCTTTCCACAGGGTAATTGCTAGTAACTGGTGTAGTTTTGGGTGTCCAAGTTTTCCTGATCCCCCGCTAGACCATTTTAGTGCTCTGGATACGAAAGCCACTCTTTCGGGAGAATTTGGATCCATTAAACTAAACAATTTAGCCAAGTTTTCTAGAAGCGATAAGATTCATAAATATTTAGCATTAATAGAAACAGGATGAAATGTTACTTCTAGTGATCTTTAAGATACAACATTTAAGTCACAGTGCTACCGTGTCTTGAAGCTCCCTTAACAGTCTCCATAAACCACCTCAGAAAAGAGTGACTTTGAAATCGAGCCACTTCTCATACATCAAGTCAATCTTCCTTCTATCAGCCCGCAATACTCATGACTCCTCCACAGCCAACATCTGTGCCTTGCAGTCAAGGTACAGAAGGTGGCAGCTTCCCTGCCCTCGTTTGGGACAGGATATTCCAGAGAGCCACACAGTTCCAAGGAGGAAGAAAGACTGCAGGTTATGGGACTGCTTGCCATTCACGGGGAATCTGTGAGGGACAGAGGGCTATAGTTTGGAAAAGCACCACCAGAAATCATAGATGGGATACAAAATGTCAAAGGTGATCTAAGTAAACAAAGAATGGTCTCTGTCCCTCTGTCTCCATAGGTAGGTTGTTAGTAGGAGTGGTTCACCCATGCTGCAGCAGCAGTCTGGCCAGGCAGCTCTTAAAAACATCTCCCTGAATTGCTCGCTTACCAAAACTCACGGTCGAACAAGAAAAAGTCCTTGTGAACAGCTGAATCACAAATAATGTGCACACTACCACACCACTAGGATGGGGGATCACCATCTAACAAAGCCCTGGGGATATCAATGGCTGTGCAGACAATACATTACTGCTGCATGGAGGAAAGGACAACGTCACAAGACAGCAATGTTTGTTCTAAGCATGCCCACAAAGTTATCAGGAATCCATTATTCTCTAACAAAATTCTCCCCCAGTCCATTTCTATAATGAAGGTAACCCTTAGCCATGTGGGAGGGCATACAAAAAGAAATTCAGGTTCCAATATGGTTAACAAATGTCACTGTGAAGTGAAAATATATCTAAACACCATCAAACTGAGTGCAAAGGTCAACTCACCTAAAAGGTCATCTGCTACTTTTGCATCTGATTTCTCCAAAGACTCCAAAACTAGCATGGACAGATCAGCAGCACTGTTTTGCTACAAAACAGACACATACTGGTAGTGATGAACATATCAGTACATAAAAGAAAACATCAACCAGAATTTTGTCAGAGGCAGATTTAATACTTTTATCAACATCTACAGCTAAGGCTACACAGTATCAAATCTCAACCTTCCCTTATGAAAAAATTATAGTAATTTCATGGCATCAAAAGAGAAGGCTCCAGGAAAGCAAAACAGATGTGGTTACAATTATTGTTTGGATGCTCACAAACACTTCTGCTTTATGTTCCAGTTTGGCATAATCCTCCTTTGTGGAGAAAGGCTCAACAAAGAGATAAAACAAAAGATTACAAAGCAATTACTCCAAACGTTTACCATTGAGAATTCACCATTCACCCCTCAAAATCTTGGGATAACAATCTTTCCCCCCAAACCACACACAAAATCAGTGACTTACCTGGTTATGACTGAAGAACAGTAAAGCCCCTGAATACATCAGTTCTCTTGCTTCTGCGTGTTTTCCTTGTGACATATACCTGAAAACAATACCAAAGCCATGATAAAAATTACCACAACTAATTAAGTTGTTTAAAGTTACTTACATTTAAAGGATTAAAGATCACTAAAATTTAAAAGAAAGTCAGTAAGGGTTTTATTTTTAAATCAGGTTAGTTTCAATAATGATGTAACTTTAACTGCAAGCTATGATGTGTTCTTTGCTCCAGACTTGATGGAATACAAGCAAAGAGTGTAAGATGAAAACGGAGAGCTTCAAATCTGATTTGGGCTGGAACAAAGAAAAGGAAATGATCCCAGGAGTTCACCTGAGCAAAAGATGCCAATGCACTGAACTACGCCACTCAGACCACCACAACAGAGCCTTTACTAAGTAAAACCAAAGCCATCCTAGTGAAACAGTTTTCAGAATACACCCTGGACAGCTTGCACACCCAGCACTGCACAAGTGACTCCAGCCCTCTCCTCACCAATGTCTCCTTTCCACTGCTCTAAGTCCCTCTGACCACCGCTACTCTCTGCCAGGGAACATCAGCCACATACTAAGTCCTCTGCAGAATCAAAGTAACTTGTCTCTGATGGGCTCTAGTAAGACAAGAGTAGCCAGCAAGTTTTACCATGCAGCACTCTACAGTCACCAATTCATAAATAGAAACATGTCTGGTCTTTCAAATATAGTGCTTCAAACCACACCTGCTGTAGCTTCCACCTTCCTCACTTAAGAATTAACCATGAAATGAAGAATAAAAGAATTTGTTCCAAATGGTTACCTCAAGAGCAGGAGCCTCTTACCCTGCTGCTGCGATTGCAGCCTCCTGCACATCACCACTATTGGTAACTAAAGGTCTTGGATAGTCCCATCTCTGGATTACAAATGCAGCATTTCCTATAAAAGCAGTTAAGGTGTGGCAGCAGATAACTTCCAAATTCCATTTCTCTTTAACTGCTTCTCAAAAATGTCTGTTTTCTGAGTAGTTAATAACAACAGTCAATTTGCTCCTATCAAAAAAGATAAGACACCAGTTCTACCACACTGCTTTAGTATCTGCAATATTCATTTTGTCCTCTACGACACCTGGTCATGCTGTGTCCTTGCATCACCCCCCTCTGTTCTCAGAGGTCAGAGCAGCCTCCCTGCTCCTGCAGTAGCAAGACCCCTTGTACAGCAGATCTCATGCAGGAATGTCCCCGTGGGGTAACAGAGAGGGGTCAGTGATTCTGGGAGTGAAGCGAAGCAGTCCGGGGAGTGGTGGGACAGTGTGGGCACAGAGCGGGTCACACTAACCAGAGGGAAAATGAACAAATGAACAAACGAACAAACGGTGGATACCACCCTCGTGTGCTGCACGTGAGATTCCTGTCACACCCATCAGTTCCAGGGACAGGTCCTACCAGTAAAATCAGATCCGACAACAAGCAAGGAAGGAGACAGAGTCCTCCCACCCTTCTTGTTGTCTTCTAAAAACCCCAAGGAGGTCTTTTAACCAAAACAGCAGAACTGCAATAATGACTGGCACGATGGTGGGTTTTTTGGAATAATTTAGATTTGTAATCATCACAGCAAAAGTTCCACGTTAGTCAACATGTAGCTCCAACATTTTTACAGTTGGCCTCACATCCAGGTGTGCTTCTATGCATTTGACTTTGAATCTCAATGATACACTTCCACAAATTCTAGTGGATTCCCAATGTTATTTGGAAGCTCCTAATCTGGGAATTATTATAGCTTTCCAATATAAAAAGAGTTGTTTGGGTTTTTTTAAAATAACTTTTATTTTAAAAGTTTTTTAAATAAAAATAAATATCCATGACATTGATCTAAATGGCATTTAGAATGAGAGAAATCCTGGAACAGATTATTCATACCAGAAAAAGTACCTACATGGATCAGGAAAACAGAAACCAATGTAACAGGGATGTTAAACTTAGACATTTGACTCAATCACCAAATCATAAACAGAGGTCAGCCCTGTCAGCCGGTACAGCAACAACACTGGCCCAGACGCTCCTGTTTGGAGGAGCACAGGACTCACTGCTCAGGGTCAGGCAAGAACAGCAGTTTTCTACCTGCCCCCTGGACCACAGGGAGGGATAAGGAGTCTGCAGGAGGCAGGCTTACAATAATATTTCCTCCTCTACTTCTTCCACTCCTCCACCCTCGATTACATCCCAGTTTATGACTTCTGAAACTCTGAGTCAGGATTTCAAGTTTAATACGCAACTCGTGACAGAACACATGTTTTACAGGCCACTGTTGTTTAAAACGAGTAAGCACTGTCTATCCCAATTACAATTCTGCAGCTGAGATCATCTCACTCTGTGTTAATGTGTCTCTGGAAAACTGTTGACATTAATGTACATTTTACAGAGGACACATGAGACTACACAGGACTTTTTTTTTTTTGCTTCAGTGACTTTCCAAACAAGTTTCACAGTCTCATTACATCTTTCGGCCTAGAAGGAAACCCTCTTCCCAGCTATGCAAATGTCACCTTTTCATTTAATTGAGCACCTTCTGTCTCTTGCATTTAAAATGGAAAAGACAGGATCTTTGACTCCAAATTAATTCAGGAAGGCTTAAGCAAAGTATGTGAGTTAATACATTCAGAAGACTAGATGAGAAGTGACCTCCTGAGCTAAGTCACCTTCTGCCACTGCAGCCATCACATCATATAATCCTTACTATAAAATAGGCCATGCTTTGTCTTAAATTTAGATTTATTTTCAAATACAATTTAAGTCCTAAGGCCTAAATAGTGCCCTTGCTGATCCCATCAAAAGGCTATGGCAGAACACAACTGCTTTTAGTTAACGGTGCTTGGCAGGGTAGGCAATGTAATGTACACTGGTAGCAGAAGCCGACTGTGCACAAGGACTCCCTTCCCCACATACCTGGCTGCTATTTTCCCAAGGATACCCACAGGCCTGTTCCCGTTCCAGCTCAGAGAAGCTCTGAGAACAGCTGACACACAAGTGAGCTACCAACACTCAGAATTCAGTTTCCCCACCTGCCCTCCCCCAGCAGAGCCACAAGTAAACAACGCTGGGACCAACCGAGGAAGCCCCTAGAAATAATACTTTGTTCCATGCCTCTGAAAGCAAGGGTGTACATTTTAAATTTTGATGAAAGGCTGACCGCCACAAGTTACAGTGGATGTCAAAAAGAAAAAAATCTACAAAAGGTTTACAATAAAACTACGTTTCTTATGACACAGCAGGCAGCAGAAATATCTCCAAACAAGCGTTCAGGCCTGCTCTACTTAATCATTGTCATGTACACAAACAGGGCAATACCAGAATCTGTTCTAACAAAATTCCTTCTTGCAGCTAATTCTTGCAATCCTGAGAGCTGCCCCTTCCTAAAAGCAGTGCCAGAGGGTGACTACCATGTGCCAAAGCAGCCCAGTTTCCTGGCTAAACAACCATTAAGCCAAAACCTTAAAACCCTGGAACAGTGTACTCCGCAGACAGGCAGGTGTTTAAAATAAGCTGGCAAACCAGAGGCTGGTGAGACTGTGTCTGCTTGAGGAGCTCGCGAATGTCCCTGGAGCCGGGGACACGGGGCGAGCCCAGGTCCGAGCCCGCAGGGGGTGCCCGGGGAGGGACCCCGCGGCCGCCCCGCCTCGCTCGGTCCCCTCGGAGCCGCCCAGAAGCGCCTGGGGACGGGGGGGCGAATTTCAGCTCTGTCCGTGACCTCTGGCAAGTATGATGCAACACACCCCCCGCGCGTCAGCGGCCGGTGCGCTCCGGGGGGGGGGCGGGGGAGGGGGACACCCCCTCCACCGGGCCCGGCCGGGCCGCTCGGGTCGGGGCTGCAGACCCGCCGCAGTCCGAGTTCACCTTCAAACAACGGCGGGCAGCGGCTCCCCGCGCCGCCCGCTCGCACAGCCCCCGCTCCCGGGGTAGGAGAGGGGAGCGGAGCGGTGGGGGACGGGACGAAGCGCCCCGCGGGCCCTAGCTCGGGGCCGGCGCCGCTCAGCCTACCCTCCCCAGCGCATACCCGCCCCACCCCGCCCCCTCAAAGCCCAATGAGAGAGCAAGAGGCGGAGATGGGCAGAAGCGGCAGCCAATGGCGCACGGGTGTGTGCGCGGCGGGCGGTAGCAGGGTAGAGTGCGTGGGAAGGCTCTGGAAGGCCGGGCGGGGGAGGGGCAGGGCGGCGGGCCGGGCCGGGCCGTACCTGAAGAATAGCGTCCGGTACATCTGGTGCGCTTCGTAGTAGTCGCCCTTCTCGACGCTGGCGCGCAGCTTGCCCTCCACGCGCTGCACGCCGCCGCGGTTCCTGCCGCCGCCGCCTTTCGCGGCTTCCTGCTCCGCCGCCATAATCGCCGCCGCCATCAACGCGGAGGAGGGGAGGGGGGAAGGAGGGAGGGCGGGGGGGGGAGGGGGCGGGATGGCGGGCGCAGGCGCACGCAACCTCCGGCGCGACGTCGCGGGCGGCGCCCGGCCTTGCCCGGCTTCCGCCCGCACTGACGGCGGCCGGCGAGGCACGGGCTGCGTCACGTGGCGCGGCGTGGGCGGGGCCGCGGCGGTAACGGGGCCGGCGGGGCGGCCCCCCCCGGCCAGAGCAGAGAAACGGGGTCGTGTTTGGGAACAGGCTGCGCCGGGAAGGGCAACGGGCTAGAAACGGCAGGGGAGAAACGCCCCAGGGTTGGGCCCGTGCAGAGATTGATGCCGGTGTCGCACAACCGGCCTGTAACCCCAGGGAAAAAGGAGATATATATATATATAAAAATCTGCAAGGGGTTTGTGTAGCGTTGATTTGAATACTGTTGTGGTGCAGGGACACAGGGTTTAAAAACAAACAAGCCCAACCCCCCAGCCTTTCACTTGAAAAATCACCGAGCAACTACCACCTCGCAGGTTTTTTTCCTTCAAGCAGCACAAGACGCTGCTGCACAGGAAGTGAAGGGGAAGCAAGCCCTGGGAACTTCACTCCCAAACACTGCTCGCACTGCAAGGCTGGGTGACCCCAACCCCCCTTCAGGGCGCTGCTGGAGGGAACCGGGGCAGCGGGAGAGAGTTGGTTTGTAATTGGAAATGAGCCCCAGGGAAAACTTATCTCCTATTCCTTCCATTTTAGACTCTACTGTCCTCAGTTATTTAAGGAGGTGATCAAAAGTACAGAAAAGAAACTTTATTGTTTCAAATATTACATGCACTTTGCACTTTCAAAAATTAAAACTCTTTATTTAAACATCTCAATAGCATCTTGTCAGTTTGGAGGCAGCAAATAACAGACATTTTGAAAAGCATTTACAAAAATACATTGCACAAAGTCCTATCTTGCTTTTTTAAAAATAAGTTAGTGTTATTCAAAATACTCCCACCCTGGCTACCTAATTTCAATTTACACAGGATAATTCTAATTTTAAATATGTAACCTAGAATATGACAACACCTGTACATGTGTAATCTAGCTCCTCTGTGTAGGCCATAGGTTCTGTCTCTAGCTTAAGTGAAGAAGTAGTTCTTCACCCGGAGACGTTGTTAAACATTCGAGGACTGTTGTGCAACATACATAACTATTCAGAAAACCAGTCAGCAGTTCCATGGATTAACAGTTCATGTGTAACTATAAAATGCATTATAACAGCAAGATAAAAATTCTGCTTACAAATACATTTCGGGAATCTTTTCTGAAAAGGATCTTCAAAGTAGCAATCCTAAGGGGGGCAATAGGCAGCTGCATCTCGTTCGAGATGGAAATGTTGCTTCTGAGAGCAAGACACAACTCTAATCTTCTGAGAGCCAAGTGAGGCTTTGGGGGATGATCTCAAGAATGCCCATGTATTTCAATACAGCAGTACCGAGCAGAAGTCCCTTTTGTAAGTGTGAAGTAGCAAGGTTTACATCAGTCCTGTTTTGCACATACTGCATTCTCACAGACCAACATTTACTTACAATGAACCCGCCTAAGGAATTCTTGTCTCAAAGAGAGCATTTTTGACAAATTAAGATTGTTCAGTTGCTGTATACTAATGTTTACTAAGCAATTTAGCAGGCTTATCAGCTCTGATCCAGTTAGTCAGTACATCAAGGTCAATTCAGAATTAACACTAAAAAAGAACAAAGTGGCCAAGTTGCTATGGTAAAAACCCTTAAAATAACTTCAGTTACTTGTCCCTGACTTTCAGAGCAAATCATGGCCACAAATTATAGCAAAGCATTCGCAGTCGCTGGTATTTAAACTAGTTTTTGTTGTGTTAACTTTCCCTGACAGTTATATTTATCATATTCAACACTTAAAGCCACCCTTTTGGATCCGTCAAAAAGGTCAAAACCAAGGGTCAGCTGAAGGACACCTTTAGCCACAGTCAGTGTTTAAAATGTACCAGAGTTTTTGGCTTATGGTGCCAAGCTAACAGAAGTAGTATGCAGTTAAATCCTGGATTAAAAAAAAAACAGATTCCTAGTTGCAGAAAGTGTGGTTTATTCTTTTTAAAAAACCCTATACATTCATTTGTAACAAAATAGGTGTTGCCTGTTTGCCAACTGGGCTTTATGAACCAGAGTAGTTTGCATGCATTATTTCTCTCAGCATGGACACAAAAATATAAAGCTAACTGGCAATTACAAGCTGGGCCTTAGAGCAAATAAAAATTATTTTTTATACAGTTCTGCTGACAGTCTTCTGCCTTTATCAGAGGATCAATAGTTCTGCTGTATATATCTTGCATCCTCATCCGTTAAAGATTCCAGTGTTCTAGGCTTTCCGGTATATACAAATTGAGAACAAAATGTACAACAACAAAACCAACCCAGGCTGTAGTGTAGAAGATTATTCGGCAGGTTGCCCATGCACTCTGAACCGATAAAGGCATGTGTATTCCGCATGTCCCCAATTAGAAAAAATTCTCAGTTCCACTATTTGGAATGCATTTTCGCTTTTCTCCTAGAGAAGAAAAAAGCAAACAAACCAGAGTCAGGTTTCTAGTATAAACAGGTGCAACTGAAGTTGCTTTCTTAGTTATTAATAAAAGTTGGTAGTTGCAGGAATCTAAGTCATGCCTTGGGAATTTTCTGCCACTTGGAGCAGACCCTTCCTTGCCTTGCAGCTATTTATTTGTGAAGGGAGTCGTAGGAAGCATGAAGCAGACTCTTTGTGTTTACCATCTTCGCACCATTTGTGTCCAGATGGCACAAATCTTTCCTCCCCTCTAATCTAATGAGACCATAGGTTTTCAGGCAGAATAAATACTTTCTACCTGCTTCTACAGTGCCCAGAGAATGAGGCCTTTTTCTTTTGTTGCTCATTGTGCACTACTATAGAAAATATGAGTATCTTTCTGCTCATGCTTTAAATTTTATAATCCAGACTTACCATCACTGGAAACATCTGCAGAGGTTCTCCTCCTTGATCATAAACATACTGTCCTAAAAGCTTGCCTTCTTCTTGATATTCATCATCTAGACCCTATAACAGGATAAAGATTTTTGCTTCTGTCAAATTTGAAATCAAACCAAAACCAGAAGCATGCCTATGTAATGGAGATTCAGCAGACAGCACTCAGAAATCTATCAAACCAGGATCAGAATGTTTCCCATGTAACTGAATGCCTTTTCAGACACAGCTCTGTATTTGAGTTTCCTGCACTGTAAATAGTTGTGTTATGTTTAGATGTTTTCCTAATCAAACCCCTTAATTTCCATAGCAAAACCACTAACACAGTGTAGAATATAAACTGCTCAGGACAAACAAGAAAACATCAATGCTATAAACAAGACTGAAGTTAAGATTCAGATGACTGCATATCTGTTTAAGCTTTTAAAAGAACTAGACAAAGTTCTCAGATATCACAACTATACTCTGGTGTAGCCTGTGGTCTTCCGTTCTGCAGTCACGCCTACACAACTGTGGTGCCAGTTCAAATTAACTGAAAAGATTTAAGGTATATCACGATAAGGTGAAGAGCCAAAATCTGGGGGGCTGTGGGAGGCAAAGGGGAAGGGGGAGGGGTGGAGGAAAGGCAGAACAATTAAAGTGTATGAAAGAACTATACCAAATTAAAAACCATCACCTCCCTCCAAAAATGTTTATTTTCCTCTTGCTTTATACAGCAGTAAACAAATTCCCCAAAATTAGTTGTAACGGTTCTTACTCCTAATGTTAAAACTCAAAAAAATATAAACAATTTTAACAGCAGTCACAGAAACAGTTTCTCTTCTTAGCTGTCCTCCCTTACATCGTTATTTTCCAAGATAGGTAACACAAATATTCTTTATGCATGTAAACATCAAATTAAGTTCAGAGACAAACTTACATATACTGAAAAGTTCCTAGGAGCACTGGTGATATTTCCTGTTGGTGAAAGTGTTTTTGGTATGTGTTCCACCGTAAAGGCAGTCGGATAGATCTTCATTGAAAGTCTCACTACAAGGTAGCCCTGCGATCCTTTGAAAGCCCAGCAGTTCCCTGGATACATGTCCGGCTAGACAGGAGGAGCAGGGAGAGAACAGGATGAGCACAGCAACAAAAATAACCACAAGCATTTTTTTATGATTTTTTTGTAGCAAAGAGTTGTAATGAATTCTGAATTATTAGGGACAGTCTTAGTAACTGGAAGAACATAATCAACTTGGTAGAACTCTTTAGGAAGACAGCATATCCACCTGAACTACCAGCAGTGTTTTGAAGACCCACCCTGAGACATTACTTCTCAACAGGAACCCTCCCAGTGCTCACACTCTGCAGAAGCCCAACGCACCACCCAAGCCTCCTATAAGGATCTTAATTTTGCTGGATTAGGATTTAAGCAGTGTCCAGGTACTACTGGAATAATCCTGCTCTTGGGAAATTTGTTCAAAGTACCTGTGCCCACCAATATATTGCAGACAGAAACATCCAGCATCCAAAAATCAATCTAAATCACTCAATGCAAAATAACATTGCTGAATTTGTTTACTTGGCCTTTAATTACCTGAATCACCACTCTGGGAGACTGAGAGAAGTACCACAGAGGAATTCCGAAGAGGCTAATTAATGCTGTTTTGGTCTCATAGGTTTCAGAACAGCGAGTACTCAGAATGCTGCCACCTCAAGAAAGATTTATCAGGTTAGCAGAAACAATTACTCATTTCTTCCTGATGACTTTTAAGGCAGAGATTTGTACAAAGTGTAATGAATATACCAGTTATTTTCTTCAGAAAAAAAAAAGCTATTAAAGATGTTGTTGAAGTCTAATAATTTTCTGGGGATACAATGCTTCTATCAGGTACAATGTTATTGTAAGAACATATTAAAGGTTTTTCATTTAAGAGGGCTGAAAAATACACATCTTCCCTAGTGAGTTCAGTGCTGCGTATGCCCCACACAAATACATCTGTGGTTCTTTATTATGCAGTTGTACACATGCTTAAAAGAACTATTCTATCCCCATCCACGCATACCTAGGCTGATATATGACCCTGTAAACATGCATAAATTCCACTAAGGCTGATAATCAGGCAACATCCGAGGATGCTCTACTAACCTTTAGTCCCAATTTCAAGATTTTTAGTAAATAATATAAATAACATGGATAGTGAAAATGGTGTTTCCTTTACTATTTACCTCCAGATTCCAAGGCGAAATCCACCATACCAGTCTTGTCTTGAGAGTAGAGTTTCAGTGCATTGTTTACAATAATCTGTGCTTGCTACAGATGTACACAAAAGAGAACAGAAAGACTAATATCATCAACTGATAGAATAACTGATACCTACACATTTGTGTATAAGCATCTTTTTGAGATGCTGCACTCCATCGCAAGTCTTTGAAAGCCTCTGCCAAGACACAGGCCATTTTTAATGCATGATTGTCTGGCTTAAGATGTGAAATCCTACTGCATCTTGACTGGGGTTTTCTTCAAAAGTTGCATTCTCTCCCCCACCTTCCCAAGGCCCCAAGCTGCACTTCTTTGGTATACTTGTTTTTTGGACATTCTTCAATTTTCAAGATAGCATACTTTAGAAAAGAACAAACATTCACAACAGGCAACAAGCAATGCTGTAAGAGTATAATTGATAAAGCATTTTCTGTTGTTCTCCCCATTTCATGTTCCAAGCATCTCTTAAAATCATTAACATTTATACTGACAGTCATGCTCCACAAAATGCTTATAAAAGGACTCCCTACAGTTTCAGCTGAACTTTTGAGAACTTAAACTCACTCACCGCTTCTGTGATTCCAGAAATCCCTGCACTAGTCACAGCATTTGTTACTACTTCGGATGTTAGTTTTTGGTTTGTAACAGACATATGGAGAGTAATATTCTTGAGGATCTGCAACTCTAGATCCCGCAGCAAAGTCTGCAGATCACTTCTGCTCACAAAATTGGAAGTAAGCCATTGGAGTAGCGATTTGGGAAAGTCTTCTTGTTGATCACCAAAAAGCATGAGCTTGACAGATTCTTTGACCTGGGCATCCACCTAGTAGAAGCCATTAACAATTACACAGAAATGATTAGTCTTTATAAACCATTAAGTAAGACCATATATAATAAGCACATGTGAAATCAAGACATATGCTCAGTACTACACAGATGTCTAGCTTTCACATGTGCTTTAACTACATTGACTTACATGGAAATAACAGACCAGTCAGGTGTGCAGAACATATGGGAAAATCTGGATGCTTCACTGTTTGGGTGAATAAGACACACTTAAAGTCCTAGCAAACGTTGCAGTTTACATTAGGGGTACAACACTTCAGAATAAAAACAGTTGGCTGCAACAGTTCAAAGAAGGCACTGTGGCAACTCTAAGGGGATCAGTGTACTTTTTAGGCCTAGTCAAGCAAGTTGTTTTATCACCCACTCATGGCATGCTTTGATTCCATACATAGTAGCTGGATTATAACTGAGCATTATCACAAGATGGTATTTTAGTCAAAGTAGATAATCGCATACAAATACTTACTGTTGTATTTTGCTGGCTACGTTCTAGTCAGAACTTACAGAAGGCTTCAAAAGAATTTAAGCCTTTTTTTTTTTTTTTTAAAAACAACTCTCAGATCACAAACCTAACTTGCTTTTACATAAGTTTTTCCCACATTTCCATGGGTTAGGCAAAATACATTGGTAAAATCAGCAAAGTACTGTATGAAAACTGCTATTGAATCATATTTTAAATGTAAAAAACCCTGCCATTGTAGAAAACAAACCATTAACTCATGTCGGCAAGATGTTACACACTAATGGAAAAAATTTACAGTATCGGTACATAAAGCACTACCATTCGTTAAGATGAATACTACACTCGCATTATATGAAAGTTAGTGAACAAAATCAAGTAGTACCAAGTTTTACTTAGTTACAAAAGTTACAGCACCTACTTTTTCATGAATGACATCTATTTTCTCACAACTTGTCTTCACGCTTTCCTCAGTTAACAGCTCCAATTTCATCTGAGACAACTCTAGTTCTAGCTTTTTAACTTTGGACAAAAGTTGATTATGTTCATCATCATCTCTAGCAAAAACAAGGAGTCAATAATTAGGAAAGTAGTTTGAATCATTCCATCAAATTCCAAAGGTTTGAGAACATACTTGCTTAATAGAGAGTGCCTTCCTAGTTCAGTTATTCACCATGATAGATACTGTGAGCTTTCAAGTCCTTTAAGATGTTATTTTAGGCATACTTAGGATTAATATATTCAAATCAAAGTACTCTGAAGTTGTGAACAAATCCAGCACTGATGACTTTAGAACATCACCAGGCTGACAATAAGTCAAATGTATATAGATTTTTAGGAATTTAAGGTTTCTGGCAGACCAGTCAAACTTTATTTGCATGAGTTTGCCACTGGTTAGAGTGAGTTTCAGGTTACCTTACTTAAACCAGAATAACTTTAGAGGCAGGTGTCAAGTTGAGCTTAAGTAGCAGGTCACATATAACCGATATGGATCAGTGTTCAGTGCATGCTATGGAAAAAAGTATCAGCCATCATTCTAAAGCCATTTTACATTTAGATCCAATTTAAATGACAGTTCAGCAGATAAGTGTTTCTGTTCTTCCCAATGGGGAAACTACTTAATGAAGTGCTGCTGATTTTATCCTGGTATTACACAGTACACAAGTAGAAAGTAGTATAGCTGACAAACCAAAGAGAGATGAAGGCTAGAATTGATACAACTCAAGAATATAAATATAAACCCTACCAAAAGCAGTTACTGTATACTTTACTAAGCAATTTCAGGAAAAATTCTAATGCATTTATAAGAGGATAAGAAGTCACTCATTCTCCTCCTCTGTACAAACAGCTTTCTCTAGTAAAAAATGTAGTTGGACTGCTCACACACTGGAAATGGGCCTTGTGCTGATGTTCATTCAGCATTACAGCTGAAGTCTACTATAAGAAGGAATTACTCTTGCTGACAACAGAAACTCCTAAGGTCATTTAACTGACACAAAGAAAAGGATTGCTGTATTTCAAAGAACACATGTATCACCATCAGTTAGCCTCAGGATTGAAAAAGCAGAATATATTTGAAAAGTGTTTATACCTCATTGTTTTTACTTTGGCTATGTCAAGCTCCTTCTGGATGCCCTACAAAATAGAAAAGGTAGTTTTAACATATCGAAAGAAACACAAGTGACAGCAAGAGGATAAAGAATGTTAGATGAAAATTACACATTCTACCAGCACCTGTAGAGGACTAGGTCCCAAAACTTATATTTGTGCCTCTGTATAACAAGATTTTGTTCCAAATACAACCTGCCTCACTGGTCAAGTGAATCATTTTTAATCTTTGGACTGATACCCTCTCCAAAAAGGGGAAGCAAGAACACAAATTTTGAGACTTTAAACAACTAAAAGCTAGGGTAAAGCAAACAGGTTTGGCATAGCCAACTAAAAACATAATCTATTTTATTAATGGGTTACAATTACAGTAAATTACCAAAGTTAACTTTCAATACCTTGGATTCAGCAGAGATTTTGTCAAGAAGGTCTTCCAGTGTCAGGATGCGCGACTCATGTTCTTGATGTAAAGCCAGGAACTCAGACTTAAAAAACAGGGAAGAAAAAGGTGGTGTATTTTCTTTCCAAGTACAAATAGCATAATTGATATTTTCTACAAAGCGTAATTTTTATTTCATTCTGTGAGTGCTTAAGTGCTTATTCTGCAGGTAGCATGAGAAATTACAGAATCTGTAATAAATATAAAAGGCCTGATTCAGTAGTAGTAGGGGTTATTTATATACAGGGAAGTTTACCTAAAAACCCCTTCTTTGTTACTAGTCCTTTATATAGTCTTCTTTCTCTGTATGAAAACAGGAAAAATCCAGCTGCTTTTCAGCAGTGTAAGATTCTACTGCAGACCACCTATCTGGAATTAATTCTTTGTCAGCAATAACAAAGGAGGAACAAATGTCAATGACTATTCCCTGGCATTTACTACCTATCAGTTAATTCTGTAACAGAAAAAGAATCCTAAAGTCAAGTTGCTAATAATCTGCATTATTAAAACAGAATGCTTTGATCAGAATCAGAAAGCATCAGTAACTGACTATCTTACCTTCTCCTCCAGCTTCATATCTTTAACATGTTGACCCATCACATTTTTTATTAGCTTCAATGTTTCACTTTTGTCATTCATCTGGGCAACCTGATCTTGAAGATTACGCAGGAGAAGCATCACTTTGCTATATGCTTCATCATGGTGATGGCATCTGTCAGACACGAAGGCCATTTGCGTTTCCAGCTTATTTATACGACCAGAATCAAAGATATTTATGGTATCCTACAGTATAGAGATTTAAAAAAAAATATATATATAAAAATAAAGACATTTATTTATATTAGCCCTGTGTGTCAAGTAGTTATCACAAAATATTGATGACATGAGAATTAAGTCTTAAAATATATGAAAGTTCTTCCCTAGATTGTTCTCCCTTACCTTTGGAGGTTGTACAGAGTGGGAAGATTCAGCCTGTGGTTCAGGAACACGAATAGAGTTATCTAGTCTCTGTATTCTATCAATTCTTGTCAAGTTCAATGAAGGTAATAATGAAATGAAGCCATCAAACCCCCAGAACCATATGCCTGGATCAGAAAAAAAAAAAAAAAAAAAAAAAAAAAAGAGGCAAAGAGGGTGTTGAAGAGTATTCTCCCTTAAGACTGCTTATATCTACAACTTGTCTTCTTACTTAAGGACAAGCTACTTTAAGTTTGCAATGTAGACATCACACAGTGGACACTACTCCAGTCTAAACAAAAGTCAACAACTTTTAAAGCTGGCTCACGCTAAGTCAAGCACTCAAGAATATTAGGGAACAGCCATTAGTACCACTCATACAGCTGTATGGCAGGCAACTTGCACTTACATACATCATTATACATCCTTAATCTCCTATTACTGCTTCTCTGGGACCTAGATCTCACTTAAGACAGGCACTGAAGGCAGATGTAAATACTGCTTTTTATCTCAATGGAAAATATCTTGCCTTATACCCTACTTACTACATTGCATAATATTTATTAAAAAGTTGGAAAAAACTTGGGCTTCCATGGAAACAAGCTAGCATTTCACAGCTAACACTTATTATTGCAATATCTTAGTGAGAACTAGCAGCATTTTCTACACAGGGTAGCTTCTTGCTTTCTTATTGTCCTTAGTACGGGATTTTGCATCCCCACTAAGTTTAAGAAGCTTCATTTTCCTCCCCAAAGTAGCTACAAGTTTTTTTAGGACATGCAAAGGTATGAAACTGCTTTTCAGAAATGGCCCAGCACTTTTGTTAAATATTTTAAACTGAGTCTATTTCAAAGCAGACCTGGAGTGCTACTAACTAGCCAGTCTAAATAGCAGTATTTTAAGCAGCTAAAGCATGGGCTAGAGCAAAGGAAAGACTTTGGGATGGTAGAAGAACTTAACCACACTTTTATGGGAGATCTACAACGATCAAAGCAATCAGTACACAGCCTGCTCTTTATGACTTCACTGCTATTCCTATGAAGGGAGGTAAAGAAAGAAGGAACTTCTGTACACGCACTTACTCACTCACTCTGTCTGAAGAGCTCTATGAAATTAAATTGAAATGAAATCAAGCGTATTCCTATCATGGCAAGGGGAAAGCTCAATCAAGAAAGCTTGAATTATTGCCCTGTTCATAAATTTGCTCTTTTTTGCGTCTGCATCTTCTTCATAAACCAAAAGTTCAACTAAAGATGTTATTTTGGAACAGCTGTAGTAAACATACACTGCTTCGCAGTATAACTAACTAAACAATTCACATACCTAATAGAAACAGAAGTGGGATAAGAAACAGCAACAGCTTGTAGATCTTTGGAAGGTATCTAGAGAAAGAGAGGGGAATGTTAACAAGAAACAATACATTTATCATATTTTATTGTTTTATATTATAAGTGGGTAAATAATTCGCTCACAGATTTTTTTTTTTTCCCCCCCAGAGGACACACACCTTCTTAGAAGAAACACCTTGAGTGAAGACATCAGAGTAACAAGTTGATACCACCCAGTTCTAAGCAACCTGAACATGCCAGAAGCTGCCCTCCCTAGAAGACAAAAAGCGGTAGTGTGAAATACAGTAACTGGCACATGTTCAAAGAAGCCAGAGGGACATGCAACTGTGGCCAAGAATACTTTGCACAGCAGAGAAATGCTTGAGTACAGGTAATGCATGCAGCTTATTAACATCAAGTTATCACAAGTATGACAGCATTAGAACATCAGCTACTCAATAAAACCAATAGTCATGCAAAAAGATGACATGCTTGTTTGTTATAACAATGCCATCTTGCCAGAAATTCATTGTTAATGTTCAAATCCAAGTTACCACGCACTGAAGACCTCAGTATGTTTCAAGAAGTGAACAGACTAGCAGTATCAGTTTTTGTTAGGAGGAACACTGAGATAGGAAGTGACTACCAAACCAAACACACCCTATTATTCTTGACACCCCATAATCTGTGCTATTCACATACTCATTCCCTCATTACACAGGCTGGTTAGTCTCCCATTATGCCTGTGAACAGAAATATACCCTCTCATTAAGCATATTTTGGTCAATAAAGAAAGTAAAGTAGCACATGAATTTGAAGATACAAAAGGTACAGCATAAGCATAGTTGAGTTAGTGTAAACCACATAGTGCAGATTCCTAGTTTGTCTAAAGAACAGGCAACGCACACACACAGATTGGATAGTAACCTGGAGAAAGAATGGCCAGCCAAAGTAGAGACAACACCTTCTGAGACACAAGCCATCCCGTTGCTCCCACTGTTCGCAACACATGAAGAATAAAGTAACCTAGATTGTAACAAAGTAACTCTATGTGGTAACATACATAAATTAACTTGATGTTCTTTTGCAATTCACGCCATAAACAGACTCAATCCCCTGCCCATTACATGCTGTGTCATTTTAAACCATACCTTTCAGTAATCTACAGATTTGTTTTTTCACTATTTAAAAGCAAAGCAAGCCACTAATAAATATAAAGCCAAATGAAACTAAGACAATTTAGAAATAGAATTCTCATGTATAGTGATCAACAGCATCTGTGCAGTTAGCATATCATTTTTCCAAAATACAGAGTTTATATTTTGTAGCATGTTCATCTAACAGTGCCATGCTAAGTATAACAGAGTAACAGAAAAAAATACTGCTATAAAAACAACTTTTAAGCACATCATTACTCTAAAAGCATCTTATTTGTTCCGAATTACGCATTGAGTTTGTTAACTAGGTTCATGTGTAGAAGAGGGAACAATTAATTTTAAAACCTGGTGAAAGAATTAAATAAGATGTCTAAGAAAGACCAATAAATAATAGAAAATATTCCTGACTAGAAGTTAAAAACAGTAAGTTTTCATTAAACCGAACGTTCCCAAGTATCTTCAGTATGTCAGTTTTGAGTCTCTTAAAAAGAACAAAACCAACAACAAAAAAACCCAACACATTATAAACAAAATGCTGTAACTTAAAGCCCACTGAAGCCAACAGTTACTATATCCAAGACTAGAACTATTTATTCTACAGAACAAACCAAGTAGTATACGTTTAGAAAATAATCCTACATTTTTAGATTAGCAGACACTTTCAGGTTAATCTGACGGATTATAGATATACCAACCCAATATTTTGCAAAGCATTTAGGTGACTGAAGTGTCTCAAATCATTTTCCTTTGCTGAATAAAGAGCACTCAACAGATTCTTGATGCCTCTGTCATTCAAGCTAGAGAACGCTCATCTCAGAGGGAAGATGCTATCCCTATATAAGATTCCTGTAAAAATTGACTATCACTAGAACAAAAATAAAATGTTAAAAACCCTTTATTCAAATAATCTGCATGCCAATACCTCATACCTAGCTTCCATTTAAAGGCAGATTTTCAACCTATTGAGCTATGCAGACTTCCCCAAAGTGCAATCAATTAACAATCTGACTTGTTCCTTCTAACATACAAGGTGTATGCTGTCCCTACACCTTGTTTTTACTAATAGGTAAGCAGTCTGACAAGCTTGTACAAAATCCAGAATCAGAGCAAGAAGTCAAACAGGATAGGTGTTAAGTAATCTACTTTGATAGGTGAAGGTAAAAAAAAAAAAAAGACACAAAACAATATGATTAACATTATGAGATTGTGATGCAAAATAAAAGCAAAAGAAAAAAAGGTCCAAGTCAACCTGCATAAGAAAAGGTGTGCCAAATGGTCCTTGCTACCCTTTTAGCCCATGAGGATTGCATGTGGTCTGTGGTGTATATTTCAAGCTGTTTCTTCCCCTTACAGTCATCACCTGTTGGTTGTGGCAACAGTCAATTAATGGGACAAAGTCAGGATCAAATCAAGATTGTTATAAGATAACTTGAACAAGTCTATTTCATAATACCAGTTATCAAACCAAAAACGACTAAGCAAGCTTCAGTGGAATTAAACTTGCTTGGGGAAATACTGCAGTACACCAAGCAATCACCATTCTCCCCCCCTACATCTAAGTTGCAAAACAAATGTTTACTTTGTAGCTTCCACAGAGTTATGGGGCATCTGATGTTACAATCATAGCAACAACCTGGTGTACTGCCCAAGGCTAAAAGACAACATCAGTCACTTATACTTACATATTGATTCCTCATTTACACCAAGATGGCTATCTTCTCTGCAAAACTTCACATTCTTGCTTCCATGGTAGTCTGAGTGAGCTGCAACACATTCAAAAAGCATGCATGGAATGTAACTCTCAAGTTCAAAGCCTTTTATATATGAGCATTTTAGCGATTATATATGCAGATTTTAGATAAAAACTGACTTGATTCACTGTTAAAGCAAGGAAGCCTGAAAAATGAAGGAAGAAGCCTACTCTGTGCAGTATTTTTTGTTGTTGTTCTTTGAACAACAGGGGGCATTTTCATTCAAAAAAATATTTCTGCTTCTTTTCAGATAGCAAAGTTAGTAAAAAAGCCCTTAAGTAACAAATCAAATCTTGAGTCCCTATTCCTATCATTCTGTTAAACAGGCCAACTGCTACAACTTTGTGCTGGTTGTACCAGAGATCATAAAAGATTGACAAGACAGAATTAGCAAATTATAAGGCACTGAGGCAGAGAAAACAGCAGAGAACAAAGTTTTATTCACACGCAAAAAAAATGAGCTATCTTCTGCCTTTGGCAATTTAACTTCACTTGTAGAGCACATATTATAGAAGAGAAAGCACCAAAGAAGAATCAAACATTTTCAAGGAAAACAAGATGTCCTTTAGAGTAGTACAAAGTGATGATGGCAGTTTTAGTTTTGCAAGACAGATCTAATCAGGCTTTAAGCACGCAGCGGGCTTAAGGATAACAAGACAGTCCAAACCGGAAGACATTGAAAAGTTAGGATTTGACACTCTCACACCAATCAGTTTTTAAAAATCTACTTAAGTTTCTCAGTTTGAACATTAACTTCTATCACTTCCTAGTAAAAATCAATGCATGAATCTTAACTGTAACACAGATCTCACATACGTGAATCCTGATACTTCCAAAACAGCAGGAAAGTATGAGAAGGGTAGCACAACCAATATAATAGGAGAAAGATAGAAGCCAGTCAAAAGACTATAGAAAAAACACCATAGTGCCAAAGATGAAGTTCACAAGAAAAAAAAAAACAACACACACACTCTGTCTTTGTGTGGAGACCAAGGAAGACAACTGAAAAGGTACCTTTAAATTTATAACCCAGCTTCAGCAAAACCATTTGAAATAGTTGCACTAATAGTGATGCAAAAGATGCTGCAGCATGTTTGACCAATCGCAGAATCTTACTCGTGTAGAAATAGGTTCCTCCTATTGAAAAAAATTGTGAATACAAATTATTCACCTATATAAAGATGTATTTCTACTCTCTGGTGACCATTAGCTTGTAGAAGAGTGAGAACAAAGTATGGAAAGCCTTTGTTTAGCTACAAGCATGAAACTTAAGCAAGCGTGGTTTGAAAAGTCTGGATGCACTAGATATCACAGCAAGGCTTTTGTAGGAACTACACTTCCTGGAGAAAATGCCCTCAAGATAGATTGTATGACTTCAAGAATACCTTTTATTTGCGAGAATTAAGTACTCTAAATAGCAATGAATTCCTTGCTTACAGAACTCAGGATTTCTCAATAACGTGAGTTGTTCATACTGATTTGTGGATCACAGGTCCAACAAGAGAAACTACATTCTTATTCTGGATTTGAAAGGGTGAAGACTTCTCACCTTCTTTTCTCCACCTTTTACACTGGAGGAAGTTACTGCAGTGGTCTGCCTCAAATGCTAAATACACACTTCTTCAGAGACAATGGAACAAAACTGCAGTCCCTCATACTGCTGCTTTCCTAGAAACAGCCACATTCCAAAAGCCTGTGATGATTTCCCTCACCCTCCCCAAATTTAACCCAAACTACTAGATTAAAGTTCAAAGGAATGTAAAGATGAGTTCCTTGTAAAATTCTCCTGTGTGAATACAAACTCAGGAGCACAGAAAACAGTTTTCCTACAGTGTCACTTAGTTCATTACGCTAAGCCAACTGAATTCCTACCTGTTCTACACATTTACCAAAAAGCAATACTTGCCTCAAAGTATTTCAAGTCGCACCTTACAGTCCAAGGTGATTTCTTGCTACTGAAAACATTATTCAAGAATAAAAAAACCTACAGAATTTCAAAACTGGTTCTTTTCTAATTCAAGGCCACTCAAGAAAACATTGTAACAACTGAGGACTACCAACAATGAAGAAATTCAAGATACTAAGCAAGAAGCAGGCAGACACAGTCAAGACAATGAGGACAACCATCCATAGAATGGAGATTGCCTTAGAAAGGCAGAACCTTGTTTACAGCAGATTCATTTGGTTTTGAGCTTTAGGAACACAGTCACTAGGAAGTCTATTTGGAACCAGGTTTTCCCTTTGAAGTTCAATTTTTCAAGTAGTTGAGGTTTAGCTTCTAAAAACACTCTAATAAGCTGCAGGGTTAAGTGAGGAGAAAAAAAATAAAGCAGAAAGTAGGAAGGTATCTCAGATTTCTTGGATAACAGAAGCACTGCAAAGTAACAACACTGCTCAATCTTGAAAGTTCCTGTAAGAAAAAAAAAAAATAAATAAACTGGACCATGTAGAAAAAATTTCTATCTGAAAAACCTGACCAAAAACCTTGTTAACAGACACATATAGATGCGATAGCAGGTTAGGAGACTTATGATTGTTGCTGGTTGGAACAGCCCATTGTGTCCCCAATGAGTTTGGAAATATAACTTGTTAAGATACCATGGCACTGTAATTTTGAAATTGTTAAATCGCCACTACAGCATTAAAAAAAAAAAGTTGATAATTATGTATTAGAAGCTTACAGTATTTCCTAAGTTGATCTCCATAATTTAGTTATTGGTAAATTTAGCAGGGTAGGAAAAGTGCTTAAATAACACTATGTGGAAAATGCGTCAACTACTGCAAGGGAAAGTAACTTACTGGATGCATGTTTCTGGCTCCTATCCCTAGAGTAAATTCTAGAGGATGGCACGTGAGAAGCTGAGTACGCTGTAAGAACCTCCTTCCGTTCGGAAAGCATGCTGCAGTCACTACAAGTGTAGCCGTTGATCATCGTGGTCTGCGTTTCTGCTGTTATATCACCATTTCGCTGCATCAGTGTAGTATCACTACCTAGCAAATCAAGAGTAAAACAATTAGTGTATTGACATCAATACTTCCATTACTAGTTACCACTAACTAGAATGCATGTGGAAGGAAAAGGAAAGTGTAGTTACCTTTAGGGTCACCTTCATCATCAAGACCTTCAAAGTAAAAAAAAAGTAAAAATTTTGTAAGGCCTTCCCATAATCAACTATAATACCCGATGTGAACTCAAATTAAAAGTCCCACTAATTTTAAGACTTCAAAGAAAAGCCACTTTATGTTTAGTATTTAACATATTTTACAGTCCACCACAAGAATAGATCCATATATTCAGAAATTAATGTAGTAGGGTAACAGTTAGTGAAAAGCATTCTACCACAGAAGTGGCAGACAGAATAGTATGAATGACAACTACATCTCTTCTTAGCTCCCATGTGACTGCAAAGCAGCTAATTACAACCTTACACTGTTTCTGTTGCTTGGTAACTACTTTAGTACTACTGTATTGTAACATTCTGTTTTAAGAGAGGTAATCTAAAGTTTACAACACGTTCTACTAAGACTGAAACAATTCTTTACATTAAGACTCTGGGAAGATCATGAGCATACTGACTAGAAACAAAGTCTGAATTAGGAGATACAATAAATTGCTGATCATCTACACAACAATTTACATACACAATACTTTGTGTAGAAAACTCTCATATCTTCCTCTTCAGTGAAAAATAGTAGTTGTAGAAAAGCATACTTGTAAATACTTGCAAAAAGAAACCAGCCAGCCACACACAAAAACACTCTCTAGGAAATCTTGAAGTGTCACTGATTTGAAACCTTCAGATTAAGGTATGTTAAATTGAAACACACTTCTGCCTAGAAACAAGAAAATGCTTTTTTTCCTTTGGCTTTTCAAAGACAAGTTAAACATTTACCATTCTTTAAATACGGTACTTTATGCGCATTTTGAAGAAAGTAATGATAACAGATAATTACATCCATACAATCTATGGTGTTGCATCACAAAATCGTATACATTTTCCTGGTATAATAACCTGACTGTGCAACATGTCCTGATGTTTACTATGCCAGTGAAGCAAGTTTACACACTGGACTGTGAATTTCCAGTAGGCATCTTAGCAAGCAGACATCTACAGCAAAAGAGTAAGTACATGCACAGATTTGAGGGCAGGATGAAAAAATGGGTAGGGAAAAGAGGGAAGATGTGGATATATGTTTACATACACCAAACCAGAAGCAGTTTTCAGAGTCTGTTATGAGTAACAGCAATGATTACCTACCCCAGAAATGATCAACTTCTGTCTGCTCTCGAATCAAAGATTCATCTAATACAGTGGATGACATTGATGCATCACTGGCATGGCTATTGAAACTGCTTTGGCTAAACATGGAAGAGCTGGGTAGATTTTTCCTTGGCGTGTGTCTTACGCTACCAGATTGTTTATTCATACTTTTGCATTGCTTCATCAACCTAGGAAACAAAGCAAAGATGAGGAAGACTGCACTGAAGATGCAAATTTCTCTTCATCTCTCATTTTAAATGAAAACAAACAAAACACCAACAAACCCCAAGCAAACAGATGACAACAACAAAAAAAGAAAAAAACCACACCAACCAACCAAACATGTTGACCAAACTTTTAAGGTGTTTTGACACTGACATAACTAGACAGCTCAAATCAGGTTTAAAAGAAATTCCTCACATTTAAGCACCTATACTTATGCAAAGACTTCATTGACAACCACACACTGAATTTAATTTTCAAAGTATGGCAGTAATCATTAAGAACAGAGTAAAACAGTAGGTAACCTCTGTTTGCACTATTGTGTTCAAACAGGAAGCCTCAAAACTCCAACCAATAAATTAACTTGTGATGATAAATGCTTACCTAGAAGACTGTTCTCTGAAGGATGTGCTTCCGGCATAAGAGCTGTCATGATCATTTTGTGCATCATCTGATTTATTAAATCCTGCAGCAGCTAACCGTAAACTACGCCGTGACATTCTTGGTGAATCAAATACTGGATCTATTTTGTTTGCAGTCTCAAAATCCAAAGCAGATGAAGAGTAACTTGAACTGCAGCAAAATGAGAACAGTGAAGTTACTAGAGTTCAAGAGAAAATTCCCCTAGTAACAAACATGCCCTTCAAGTTAGTTTAAGTTTCCATTAAAAGCAGTTTATCCAGGGTTATAGAGCAATTCCCACAAGATATGCCACGTAAGCCAAATAACTTAGAAGCATGTAGATATTCAAGGTTCTCTTAAGCAATTCATATTACAAGTTTAACAGCTGAAAGCAAATCACAGTTAGAAAGAAACAACCACCATGGAGACCATGTTTGAAGTTGAGCCAGAACAAGCAGTTGTTCTACAGCCTCAGACACACAGTTCTTCTGGGACCAATCTGTGAGAAGAAGCCATTCATGACAGTTTCTTCACCACTTCTAGCAGCAAATTAAAAATTCATGATGCACTCTTAAGTTACAAGGTAAAGATTCATTTATAGTCAAAGTTTATTTTTTAAATTTTTTGTTCGCCAAATCCTTGTTTTGAGAACCAAAGATCCGTACGGCACACTACTCTGAAATTCCATCTTCCAACAAGTAGCAACTTACCCCCTTCAAGGTACTTAAAAGGCTTCCCTACTTTAGCTACATTAGTTTAACTACCAATACTTTAAATGTGCTTTTAAAATATTTATTAATTTAATGCATATCATCAGAAATATTTAACTCTGAACAAATAAAAATTGTTTAGAGTCTTTCATCCATTTCTCTCTGTTTTATCCTACAGAAACAAGTTTCTACGTAGACAAGCGCTGCATCATTACCCCAGAAACTCTACTCCATACTTTTACATTTGATTCTCTCAGAATCTCCATGAAAACCTACAATGAAGACAAAGTGGCAACATAACACAAAGAGATGAAAACAGGAGTTGGTAAGAAATACATTTACTAGAACAGAAGTTTAGCCTAAAGCAGATTACTCAAAGGAAACATTCAGTCATGTAACTGAGCAGAGCCTGTTGTCAGAGGGTACTGAGCAGCAGGATGCCAGGTTCTAGAACCACTCAGCACTGTGATCAAAAGTATCTAAACACTCAGTGCTCTAGGCCAGCCTCCCTAGAGTGTTTATTCCCTCTTGGGCCACAGCGATATATGGAGCTGTAACAGCCATTACTTGAATATTCCTGGGGGTTTTGTTTGGTTTTTAACAGAAGAGCTGAGCAAGGTATTGTTAACTAAAGGAGCTCCTTCTCCCCAGAATACCAGAAAAACGCAAGCAAGCAAATTAGATCTGAATAAGTAGATTCTACTGTGCAATCAGTATTTGAAATGGAAGCTTTCCCTTTAAAAAAATACATATAAACAGCTACTATAATATGTATTTGTATAAAAACAATTTAATGGAAATATTTTTTTTTTACAGAATCATTAAAGATCCCAGAATGTTACAAGGTAATAATATATGTATTGTATTACTTTGGCATACAAGTTGACATCAGAAGGCCTATTAGCTTGTTACAGTAGTGATTTAATTCTGACAAGGTGGGTGCTTTTGAAGCAGGTTTCTTGATTGCTCCACAATGCAAAGTGAAGCACATAAAATGGGACTGTGTCAGAGCGCATGAACTGCATTTTCTTTAGCTAGAAAAACTTAACCCAGACAATGACCTGCAGGAAAACACCTAGTTGCTCCAGCAAATGGTCATTTAGCCCCCATGATCAGACCACAGCTTGTCCAAAATAACAGCAGTCACCCAAAGGTGCACAGATTTGATGTCAGGTCTTTGGCACTACCTGCTTGATCTCACTGGCCTGCCCCGCTATCGCTGCCACATGCAGTGCAACCCTGTGCAAGGCAGAAGTCTAAGCACAGCTTAAGACAAACCCAGCATCCGTTACTATATACATTATGCTTATTAATCCTTGCTTACATTTGGGTGGAAGGGGGAGAGGAAGTAAGACAGGAGCCTCCTCATGTGAAAATGGATTTAGTGTACATTAGGTTAGGTACAAAAGAATGTTTTTGAAAACTAAAAATTATATAAAGCCTAGATAGCTTGCATTCTGACAGATGTGAAGTGAGAATATGGGTTAACATAGCTCCTCCTCTTGTTCATTCTGAAAGGGTCAAAGCCACAATAATTTACTATTAAGTCCCCCCTAAACAGTTGTTTCAGAACTCAGATTTGCTATTTACATTTGCCATGATGCATTTGCTTTTCCTTATCTTCATGTAATGTTTCTTACAGCTACTCAATTCACAAGAACACAAAGTACACAGGACAAGCTGACAGCTGTGCCCAGCCTCAGTTTGTTTCTGTTTATGAACACTTGCTGTTATTAAGTATCTCAATGAGCATTTATATCCATTCGGGTTGAATACACAGCTTCGAGTTGGACTATACTATCTAAAAAAAAAGAAAGAAAAAAACCATGGGATCTATTGCTCTTCAAACAAAAAGAGAGCTTACTCTCTTGCTTATGCAGGATAATTCTCTTCACATAGAAAGTGAATTATCTGTCCTCTTAGCAGGACAATATCTAAAAGTCTCCTATCTTGCCATTTCGCTTTCCATCCTTTGGAAAGTGGCCTTTTTTCTTCTATAGAAGAGACTACAGTAAACAAAAAACCCTTGCCTTTCCTTTCACAGGACAGAAATGAACCTGTACATTGATAGTACTTCTGTCCAATATGTATGGCTAACCAAAAAGCATCTTGAAAGGTGGGATGCAATTAACCTACACAAACAGTCTAGACTCTGGTTCCTTTCCTGGACAAACAGCTCCCATGGCAGCTGGCAGATCTGATGACTGGATCTAGACTTTTACTTCCAGCTTCTTAGCTGTTACATTGATACCTCCCTCACATAAGCTTCTACAGAGTAACAATATCTTAATTTTCAAGTTATATACTTACAAATGGAATGAGAACAAGATCTGCCAATTTTAACACCTATAGCTTTGGTCTGAAGAACCTTAAGTGTAATTTATTTTATAAGTATTCCTTGGAATTAAATGGGCAGTAGTGTTCTTGATTATTCAAGATAATAAAAAATAAATGCAATACACTATAGCTAAACAAACATCTCTAACATGGACACAGGCATATAATCAGTATACAAACGGTCTTGTGCTTTCTGACCAGGGCATTACTACTTTAACTGCTCAAGGATACTATTTCAGTTGTTTAGCTATTGCTTTGATCAGTCCCAGAACACATATATATATAAAAAAATATTTGACTATTTTGCAGAGAAGTTACATCCTGATTTAATGCTCTGACATGGGGGGATCAAACAAAATTCTTATCAATTTAATCCATAATTGTGAAGGAAAAGAAGTGTTAAAGTGCCCAGATTGACAAAAATACCACAACTCAAAAGATGACAGTGACTAAAAGCAAAGATCAGCCTTAAAAGGGGGTGTAAATTATAAATTGACAAGTGGGTGAGATTCACAAGTTTGACTTGCATTCTGAGGAGGATAAAGGTTATTTAGCTATATCAGTTTAATGCTTTTCTGATTTGGGCTGGAGGAGTAAAAGCACAGATTAGAAGCACTACAAACACATATGAACAGAGAGTAATCCCAGTGAGTATTAATATAAATTCTAATAATAGGTCATATCCAACTCTATTAATAGCTTTGTGGTATCTAACTTCGCTATACTTCTTTCTGCAGTGCTACATGCGCATGCCAATTTCTTTAAAGAAACTCACAGACAGATTTTATAAAGATTGAACTGTCAAAGGCAGAACAAACTAAATCAAAATATAAGCAAAACAAATACAGGTGGCAGGGGGAGAGAAAGAATGAAATTCAGGATGAAAATATTTCTGGATAGCAGTTCTGCCTAACTCAGCCTTTCCTCAGATTCTTCAAATATTACTTGACCCAAGTTAGGAAGAGCTACATCAGTAATACAGGGCATTCTGCACAGGTTCAGCAAGCAGACACACAGCAGGAGTCCACTCAAAGACTGTAGTTTACTCTCTTGACACCCTGAAAACAGGCAGTGTACCAAGTAGTTTTCCCCCATTATTTTAATGTTTGGGGCTTCACAGAACTTTTACAAAGGAAATTTTAAAGAAAGTTCTTGCTAATCCCTCCTTTCTACACAAGGAAGAATTACAATTAATTTCAACCTAGTCTAACTATACTTGCCTCATTAAGACAGTTATTAAACTTCAGCTTATCTAGCTCTATTAATTTCTGAATGTCTATATCTAATACAGTTTAACACAGCAAAATGGAATGCTGAAAAGTTTTGAAAAACAATCTTCATTTATATAGAAAGTCAAGCACTCCAATTGTCTTCTACACAAAACCCAAAGTCATAATGAACTACTCTCCCGACTTCATATACTTTATCATTTTATATCATAAAATGATATCATCACTTTATCATTCTGCATATTCCTTTTCTGGCTGGTTAATTCTTGTTCCTGGGGTATTCTTGTTTGCTTTTGAGAAACAAAATTTTTATCTGACAAAATAGTGGGCAAGAAGAAAAACCCAGCTCAGAAGGGTTTTTACCCCAAATTAGTTTAAGCAAGCCATTGAACTTTACTTTGCTAATACTCTTGGAAATATATGTAATAAAAACAAAAATCTCAATTTCTTAAGTTAATACTAAGACCTACTTATTCCCTCTTGTCTGTGAAAAGATTAGTTGTTGTGGAGAAGATTGTACAGTAGAACATACTAGTATAATTTCAGACAAATGTGACAGCTAAGGAAAAGAAGTCAAATGAGATTACAATTTCACAGCTTGTTTTAAGAAATACATGCTCACATAGACATAAAAATCACTGTCTAAACCTGAAGAATCAGTCTGTTCTCATTGCTCACAGTTGGGGAAGTTACCCTCTGTAAAAGAGTTAAAATATTTCAGCCAATATCTAAGGTACATTTGCAACATAGAGCTGTCTAAAACCACTTCGTAATATAATAGTGAATCTGCTGGCTGATATAAGGCATTTAAATAATTTTTCATTGTCCAGCATATCTTTTCTTGAAATTAGTAAATCACTTGTATTTAACCAACATTTTACTAATGATTTTCTAAAATTCAGTAAGAGTTGCAAATTAATTGATACATAAAACACATCCTATTTTGCAACACTATTCACATCAGGCTATAGCCAAAAAACCCCCCATGATTCCCAACAAACCAGCAATGCTACAGTTTTAGTGTACACAAAACCAATACTATTATACACAAAAGCAAGTTAGTGATCTCCTAATTCTACAGTTTTGCCAACTTCTGTTTTCTTGGCAAGTAGCCAAGTATTCTACAAACTAAGTACTATATTTTATACATATTAACACCTAATAATGTTTTACAGGCACAGAATAGGAAAACAATCTTGTATTTCATCCTAACAAACAAATTTTTTTTTTTTTAAGCTTCAAATCAGCTACATCAATAACTTGGGTTCACTGATACATACTTGCTTCAAAATACAACTCAACAACAGCAAAAGCTAGATGGATTAAATCAGCAGCCACAATCTACTCTAATATTAAAACCACTCACATGGGCATCACAACATTTATTTTGAATACATAATACAAAAACTAGCAAAAATACTACAGAGTTCTTTTTTAGAAAACTGAAGTGACCTAAGAAGAACAGTCTAACAACAGTAAGTTTAATTAAAAAATACAAGAAAAAGCAAGTTCATTAGAATATAGATTTTACACTGACACAAGCAGCAGTTTTGGTAAAAAAGTAATCGACATAAGACTTCCAGCCAAGTTCCACACTAGCAACAAGGAGTGCATATCAATCAGTGTTTTAAAGTGAAAATGGTGCCAAGTCACAAAAGAAAACACATACAGAAGTTACAAGACATACCAGAAAACATCTAAGAATTCTGATGATGTATTTATAGAAATAAAACAGCAATTGTAACTAGGCGGAGACTAGTTATTCATAGCAACTAATAAACACTGAGTCATTATCTTAGTCATTGTCTTGTTAGTTCAAAATGTATTCTTTCCTCCATTTAGGACACAGCAGTTATTTTCAAAACAGACTAGATAAAGCATGCCTCTTCAAAGAATTCAGCTACTTACCATGAAAGCTACACTCTCCAGAATTAACAACATTCAGAGAACATACAGTTTCTCTACAAGAAGAAAAGAGTTCTCACCTGAGTGCATATGTATAGCCAGTGTTCTCTGGCAGACAATGGGGAGGAGTGTACGTGTGTAGACGTGAAAAGTCCATGTTGACTGTTTCAAATCATACTGTAAAAGGTGAAAATAAAGTAATGCAATGACTTAAAATTATGTAAAGTCAATTTAAGAGCCCTTGCATTGTTCAGCCTGTGTTACAAAGTATTGAAATAAAGAAAAAAACTGTTTCCAGAAATATGGAGCTCTCGGTATTTCTGCAGTATTGCTGCTAGTGCCAGATATCCCTTATCATTACTGCATGAAGCTCAGTGTACTCCTGACCGCAACTTTATGATACTCAGTTTTCAGCAATTTCTGACTTCTCGGGAACATTACTGTTATATGAGCCAAGCTCTTATCGCAACTATACTACAACACTTCCACAGGAACTAAGTTACGCCAGCATCCCCAAAAGCTAAGCATAAAAATTAAAAGACTACATAGCCATGCTTTCAGAGATCTCTTCACAACAAGTTTTGTTTTGAAAGCCCGAGTAAAGCACAGGCTGTTCTGTGAACCAACAAAGCCTGACACAGATGAAACTGGAGAAAGTTTTTACATATAGTCAAATCATTTTACTCTACAACCTTTGAGCACCATACACTAAGCAGCAAGGGAGTTTCCTTCATTTCACAAATCTGTAATATTTGTTAACGGTTTATTTTTTCCTGTCATAAAAAACACTGAATATACACCCTAGCAGAAGAGCCAACTGCAAAGTGACTCACACAGAATTAGGTACATTTTCCAGAGTGCCATCCACTTCCAAAAAGAAAAAAGCCAAACAAAAACCACCCAACCAACACTTGTAAAACTTTCCATGGGGTCTCTGAAATGTATTATAGATTTAGGAAGAAAATAAAAACTGATGTCATCATATCAAGAAACTTGCAGAGCTGCATGTGTGCCTACTTGTAGTATTATGTATGATTTGACTTTCAAGTTCAAAATATTTGCAAAAAATCTTGAGCCCTTCTCAGTTTTATTAGCCCCAAGAAAAGTTTTGCTCTTCTAGAAAAGATTCTACGATAGTAGATTATTCATGGTTAACAAATAGAGCTTTGGCTATCCTGGATTTGCATGGTGAGCAAAATTGAATCGTGGCTATTTTCAGATTATCTATGGCTCCTGTTTCAGCAGCAGTAAAAAAATATTCCATACAACTGTGATGACACGCCTAAACCAAGGTAAGAATATCCCTAGCTACACTTTAATTCTTATAATCAAAGCATCAAGAAGTATCTCATTTTGGGGATGCATTTTGAAATAAAGACTTTTCATTTGTATAGCTACATATACATAAGAAATAGAGACAAAAAGTAGAGTCACAGGTACGGGTAAGAGCAGCTCAAAAAGAAATCTCTACGCAGAACATTAAAATGCTCTTAGGCAGGCCACCTGTAGCCTCCAAATCCTGATGTTAATATGGCAGGAGGATATTTCCATTACTATGGAAGACATTTTCCTTCTTGTTTTTAAAAATCAGAATTCACAGGCCTTAACATTGTAGTTTTCTGAATGCGAGTCCCTCTCATGCATTTGTGGGGTTAACGGAAAGATCTCACTTTTGCTATTTACACATCATCTTTTTTAATATTATAGGGAAAGCTTTTCCATTAAGTGACCTTTCTCTACACTTCACTTGTGCCACAGCCGTAATGCTTTCACTGGCTTATATACAAGATTTGTTGTTTGTTTAGAGGAAGTTTAAATCAGTAGTGCAGAAGTATTAACAAAGCTGTCTAATTCTCTTGCTAGAATAAGCCCCAAATACCGCTCAAATACATAACAACTGCTGCCATACTTTAACAACAAATAAGAGCTCATTTTAGAACATAGGAAATGGGGACCAGAGAGTAATGATTCCCCAGTAATAAAAGTGGAAATACAGTGAATTTCAAGATGAGGGATATTGATAACATCAGATAGCACTTGTTTTAAACAGAAAAACAGATTTCTTAGACATATGCCTACTGAAATCTACAACTATGATTAAGGTTGATCTGCTTAAATTGGTCCATCCCAATAGAAAGATTTTTGACGCCACAAGGGAACCTCTGCTTAGTTTCCACTGGAGCTGATCTCAACTGCTTTGCACCCATCATTTCATCAACAAACCTAGTTTTTAGCAGGCAACTCAGTAACTGATACCATGCTTTTGACACCCAGCAGTATCTTCCCACGTGTACAGCTAGGCTATGTGAGTGCGCTTTCAGTAGCTACCCAACTCCTCCCTCTGTCTATGCTACTCATACAGGCAGGGAAAAGGCAGAACTTTTTTGGGAAAAAAAAAAAAAGCATATTGCTCAGTTTCTTTCCCATTCTTTTCCCCTTCTCCACCAGTTCTCTCTTTACTTGATTTCTGAAGAAATCACATGCTAGAAATTGCATCATATTTCTTACCTGATAAGATTCAAAATATATATCATTAAGTTAGTATTAGATAAAATATGTACTTGACAATGGCACTGCTAACTGAAAAGCCTTGAAGGTATGTATGCATAGGCCTATTAATAGCTGGTTTTCATAGCACCAAGATCTCCAGTAAAGATAACAGGTTTGCCATCTAAACACCACATAGTTAGAAATCACTTAGAAAATTCAGGGGCTCAGTTTGATTCACTTTCTGATGATCTAAAATTAATTCAGACTCAAAGGGAAAAACCTATACTCAACTTTTCAAAACAACAAAACAGGCTTAACTGACTTAAACAGAACTTGAAAAAAAACCTTCAGAGATAACCACCACAATTTTCAAAAGCAGACATCTAAAATTTACTATGAAACTGGATTTGTTTTTAAACCTGACTACTAGTTCAACAGCTTAAATTTAGTTATCCATCTCTTCGAAACAAAACCCACAAAACAAGTGATCAACCCAATCAATTTAGAAACACTGAACATACTTATTACTGCAGAACTTTAAACTACAGAACAGACCAGGGGTGGGTGGAAGACAATAACTCTAATTTGTTCATTCATGTTTAACAGCACTCCACCTTTCATATATTATTCATTCTCATTTATGAAACTTTCATATACAACTGGAACAGAAAGAAACATGCTAATAAAGTATTCTGGAAATTTAAAACCACAAAACTTGGCAGAGAACCTGAGAGGTAGACATAGTACTTAAGTTCCAGTTTAAATACTCCTGGGTGCCCAGCAGATTTCTGATCTGGGTGTCACAGATCTGTCTGCACTCAGATTCCTGTAGACTTTCAGTATAAGCTTTGTTGCAAGCATTACTGGGCCCAAACTTTAAATAGCCATTTCTCCTTCTTCAGAAGCCTGTAAGCATCTATTTCTAATAAGGTATGTACAATGAAAGAACTAAGCATGTAGTTACATAAAAAAAAAAAAATAATAAGAACACATTTATAAGACATCCTAAAGGCAATTAAAGAGAAGCACACATTTCAGTTAGAATGCAACTGGACACTCAATGCACCTCAACTTAGAAGCTAACTTCCATGTTCCTGCAGAAGAGACAGCTGGAGTGTTTGCCTTTTTGGGGAAGCAGACAACAATCATCTCAAGTATCATCTCTCCCTTGCAATTCAACTGAATCAGCATTAGAGTAAATTAACATAGTAGAAGGGCAGGAGAAGACACAGATTCTGACTTGGTAAGAACACAAGGAAGCACAGGTACTCCTGTCATCAGTGCAGCAGAATCTACCTTTGCTTAAAACCTGGCTGTCTCCAGAGGATGTGGACTAGGAATCATCTGAATGACATGAGGCTGCACCACTACCTCATAAGGCTCTTTACCTGAAAATCACTTTCAGAATCAACCAGCCCAAACAAACCCCTGGCACGGCCGCAACAAACTTCCTGGCTTTCATGGAAGGTGATGAGATAGTGGCCTTTACAGAAGGATCACAAGGGAGGGGCAGGGCAGCACCAAATACACACTGTAATACACTACAAGCACCTGACAAGGATGATCCCCCACTTATGTCTTCTAGGGTACATACACAAACTTCCACAAACACACTATCTAGGCATTTCCTCATGAACACCCTTTGTGACAAAGGAAGTGGCAAATCACCATTCCACAAACAGGACCCTGGCAGAGTAGAAATACTGACCAGGAAGCCTGTTACAGAATGAGAAAATCCGTAAGAAAGCATGTCTTATTTTTTACATTACAAGGGGAAAAAAAGTTATACATTTAAAGTCTTACAGAGATGTTGGTAGTACTACTTGAAGTAGAACCCATTATATTCTTACCTTTTAAAGCAAACAAAGTAAGCTTAAGTCATCATGATTTAACATATTAATGCCACAAAAGCTAAACAGACTTTTGGGCAAATTATTCATAACAATTAAACTGGAGCATGCAACCCTACCAGTTCACGAGAGCAACCCATTTTTCACTTGTAATTTCAATTTTTAGTTTGTATTATTATTCAGAACAACCAATAAAATTACTCTTTTTAGTTAAAAAAAAAAAGGTAAATTCTTAAATAAATACACTCCATGAAAAATGTTTCCACATACCCAATTAACTACTAGTTTAAACAGGCTGAAGAGCAAAGAGCTCCATATTAAATCAACATTTTAATAAAACATTCTTAAAACAATAGCATTCCTTTAAAACAAAAACACAAGACCAAACAAACAAGAAAATCCCAAGTAATAAAATTCACATTTTAAATTAGATGCTACCATTGACTATTATGGCAAAGGTCCCCAAATACAGGTGTCAAACTGTAATGCTACTAACAACAACAACAGAGGCTCTTCACAAAGCAGTAATATTGCATATTCGCATTAAACACCCCTTCAAACGGTTTTTAAAAGAAAGATCGACAGAAACCAGCCATACCTTCAGCTATGGCGAAACAATAAACACGTCTGTTCATGGTTTACACACACAGCACCCGAAACGCTGCACGGCTACACCCCGAGTCATTTTATAAGCCAGGAACCTCCAGCCCATCTCCACTCAACACACACAAAGAGTTCAGCGCACAAGCCTCACCAGGCCTCTGCAGCTACAGGGCTTCAGCGCTTTGCTCAAGGCCTCCCCCATCCGACTCGCCAGGCTGCCGGGGAAGCGGGGAGGCTCGGCGCGCCGCAGCAGCCCGCCCCGGTAAGGCGCGGAGGCCGCGGGGCGCGGCCGGTGCCCGGCGCCGCGGGCTGCGGCGGCTGGGGGGCGGCGGGGGCCGCGGGGCCGCGCCCGCCGTGGGGCCCGGGCTCAGGGCGCGCTCCCCGGCGGACAGGACATGCTGTTCCATGCCACACCGCAGAATCCCAAAATGGCTTCCCGGCCCCAACAAAGCCCGCAGGAGCCGGCTGGTCGGAGCCAGCCCTCCCGCGCCCCCCCCCCACGGCACTCGGGGGCTGAGTTTGAATTCACTGGCCGCGGCCGCCGCTGCCAGCCCACGGCGCTTAACCCGCGGGCTCCCGTGGGGAGAGGGTGCCGCTGCCCCAGCTGGCTCTGTAAACGCGTGTGTGCGCGGCATTCCGGTTTATTCTAACTACAAAGCTCACTGGCAGATAACAAAAGGCTTATTTTACTTAATGTCTCGCGTTCCTAAAACGCTTCGCTCGCCCAATAACACAACCTCAATATTAACTAACGTCATAAAACCCATCATCTTACTCTTTATAACTAACTCCTGCACCTGAATGCCTTAAATGTCCACAACTCATATAATCACCAAGTTACAAGTCACTCAAGTAGCACAGATTTAAGCATATATGCCATATTTACCAATAGATCAATCTAAAAAGCCTACCAAGCTCATCAGTAAAGCCCTCCATACAGATCACTTACAACGAAAAAGCCTGCAACTCACTTCCATAACATTATTATGTAAATCAGCAAATAGTAATACACTGCCATAAGTGACAGAGGGAATTAGACATTAACTTGGAAATTCAACAGAAGCATTAGCCTGTAATAGTCAGTTGCAAAGAACCAAGACACATGATTTTTTTTTTTTTTTAAATGAGCTTATTTTTCACTTCCTTTTTGTGTAATGGTAAACTGAAAGTCAGACGTGGGATAGGGGGATTGCAAGTACTGCAGAAACACAGAACATGGAATTTGCTAGCTAAGATTTTCATTTCCTGTATTATAAATAATACTTTTTTTAAAAAAGAAACATAAAATAAGGCAAACCAAATACTTGTTCTTCCCAGCAGACACAAAACTTACTGAGACTGACAGAAAACAGGCGCTGCCTCTACACAGTTTCATATTTCAGACACTCATACCTCCGTGTTTACTGAAGAACCACCAAATGTAATCACCACATCAGGAACACAGCTCTAGCACCTCAAAATGAGCACAATACTGACATACCACATTTTGCAGTAAAGCTACAAGCAATCACTTGCTCAATGAGTGGTGCCAAACTGTTTTACAGTAAAACCCTGTCTGCTTAACACCACTTTCCTCACAGAGGCAGTTCACCGACCACCTGCCCTGATGTGACAACCGGGGGGCCAGTGAAGGCAGGTTTGGCACCACGCAGCACCAGACCACAACATCGATTATAGTACATTACCTTTGCACTAGAGCTCAGAAACTGCAGTGAGCGCTGGCACTACAGCGTGCTTATCAATTCTTTCTAAATCAGGGTGGAAAGCTCCAGGTTATAGTTCCTTCTGACAAGGAAACGCTCCAAGTGCCAGGCCAAGAGGCACCCAAGCAGATTGACAGCTATGGCAGAGATTTGTCTCTCTCCTTCCAGCTTAACAGTGCTGATCCAAATGACTTCAGGCCCTAAAGAGAAGTCAGCATTTGTCCCAACAATTCCGGCCCGCTTTCCAACGCGACGTTCTCACGTCCCGCTGCCTTCCTCAGACTACTGTCCGACCTGGGGAAGAAGCCGACCCCCCGCAGCCAAGAGGAGGGTGCAGACCGAGACACAACGCCCCAAGGGTCCCAGGCGGGCAGCTGCCTAACGCGGCCCTGTCCGCCGGAGCCCGCCTTGGCCGGGACCGGCCCTCTCGGCGGGAAGCGGCGGCGGGCGGGCCGAGGCGAGAGCGGGCGGCAGCTGCCGCCAGTCAGCGGGTGACGGGTAAACGGGGGCGGGGGGGCGGCTGGCAGCGCGGCAACAGCCGGAGCGGGCAGGGGCCGAGCTGTTCGCCAACCCTCCCCCCCCCCCGCAGATACACATACACGCCCCGCTCTGAGGGAGGGAGCGGGAAACGCGGCCTGAGCCCTGAAGGGGAACCCCCCCACCCGCCCCAGCGCGGACGCGGGGAGGGGGAGGCTCCCCCTCACAGCAGAGGGAAGTCCGCACGCAGGCGAGGCCAGAGCTGCCCGTGCCCGGGGTGGCGGTTACCTGGCGCCGGTGGAGCGAGGGAACGGCAGAACCGCCGGCAGCGGCAGCGGCGGCTGAGATTGGCCTCGCCCCGCCCGCCTTGCCGAGGCCGCCGGGAGCCCCCGCCCCGCCCCGCCCCGCCCGCGCGGCGCGTGCCGCCAGCGCCCCCCCCCAGCGGTCCGGCCCGCCCACCGGTAACGGCCCCCAGGTAACCGCCCCTCATACAGCCCCCCCACATACCGGTCTTATACACCGTCCTTACACCGCCCTCATACGCCGCTCTTATACATCTCCCTTATACAGCCCCTCACATATGGCCCTCACACACCGCCCTCACGCAGCCCCTCACACATTGCCCTCACACACCGCCCTCACGCAGCCCCTCACACCGCCCCTACACCGGGAGCGTCCCGGGGCTTCCCGGCTCTTCAGCCGGCATCCCTCCATGGCGGCTGCCCATCCCTCCCTGGGGCCGCAGCCAAGCAGCCCCCTGCCTCTGTTTCCCCTTCTGCAAAATGGAGCCGTGGATGCCTCTGGAGTGAGAAATGTGAAAGCGATGAGGAGAGTTACCTCTAATTTTCACTTCCTCCTCTGTTGCTTGGATCCTTGCTTGGACTTTCCCACTATTTCTGCGTCTCCCTTCAGTTTCCTTCCCACTCAGTCTTCTGTGGATTTTCTTTCCCTTTCACTTGCTGTTCTCTAAGACTTCTCGTGCTTGCGCACCACAGTGAGCCACTCAGTGGGATTTAAGTGCTTCAGATCCCACACGATGCTCAAGCCAGCTTCACTGGTGCCAACACAGTAACCGCTGGACAACAACAAAAAAAGAAACGTCTGCTTTCAGCAGAGAAGTGCTGGTGTGAAACAAGCCCCATTGTTCAAATATTTGGGGAACGCATGCAAATACATTAAATTTAAAATCTGCATCTGAGTCACGTTTTGTTAAACTTTTAGTCTCCCCGAGCCTACAGTTTTCATGCGGGCATCACAATGCTGTGCACTGTGGGCAAGGATGGTTCAACTGTCAGTAAACAAAAGAACAGGGAATGTGTCACTCGAGAAAGGGTAATCAGGCCAAAAATTGTTATTTGCTTGTGTGTGCAAGAGAAATGACTCAGCTTCCTGGGAAAGACTGGGTAATAAATATGTAATTATCAAATAAATAGATTCTGTGTACTTGTTCAGATACAAAATGGGTAAAAGCAGCTGGTCCTTAAGAAACAGAAAAAGATGCAAAATAAAGACATTCACGTTAGCTGATGTTGATGTAGCATTGATTTTAGGCAATTACTGTTTATTTTAAAAGAGCTTTGCTCTAGCTATGTGAAAGTTTTGAGATGCTGCAGCCAAAGTTGAGATGATCCCAGTAACACCTGGAAGCCAGCACATGATTTGTTAAGATGTCCAGCCCCTCACCAGTCGCCTCCTCCCAGTATATGGCTGAATACATTGCGATCACCTCACTTTTCTGAGCGCCCCTTCTCTTTCTGTACTTACTCCACACTTGTTTTCCTGTCTTTACAGTAGATAGTGTTCAAGGGCTTAAGATAGTCAGGGAAAAATCACTTCTTAGTTTAAATCTCCCTGAAATTCTTTGGTGGTGTGAGGCCAGGCGCTCTCAGGGATATTTCTCCCCGCCATTCCCCTGGAGCCCAGCCGGGGCAGGCTGTGCTCTGCTCTGGCAGGACGAGGCATGTCGCACTCCCCGGGCATTGCTCCAGCTCCCCGGGCTGCTCTGACTTGTCCCAAGCAGTTGTTTTACCATCAGGACCAGGCCAAGAGGCTGGAGAAGGATGGCTTAGACTTTTCTGTGCCTCTGCTCCTCAGCTGTGAGAAGTAATAGAGCCTCTGGCTTCTAAGATTTAAGGGAAGCTTGGTCGGATGTCCCAGTTTTGTTAAAAGAAGCTGGTATGTATAGGGAGTTAATTTTTCCACATCTCAGAAGAAACTGCTTTGAGGCAAACAAAAATTCATAGTTTTTCGGTGTCCAACAATGAGCTCTGAACACAAAGTGGGGTCATTTAATTTTACTGCCTAAGCTGAAGCCTGTAGAAAAATGGTCAATAAGAATAAAAATTGATCATATTAAAAATATTTTGGTTTTAACACTGTAGAGGGCAGTTGGGAATTTAGGAAAAAAAGAAAAAAGGTTTCTTAACTGACACTGAGTAGTTGCAGGAAACTGCAATACAAGGCCAAACCAATCCAAAGTCCACACTTCTCTAGTCCCACCTCTTCCCTTCTCACTGTAATTCCCACATTATTGCTCTGTTCCTTTGCCTTCCCTACCCGCTGTGATTCCCACTCTTATTCCCAGTGCACTCCTGCATTCACACCTAGCAAACGAGTTCTGCTCCTCTTTCTGGTCCTCGCTATCAAAAGGCACAGGTCCCCACAGCAATTGAAGATATGGACTGAATGTGACAGAAACCAGTGTGGCAAGGTGTTTGACTGGTAATACTGGGTGCTGGGCACGGCATGCTGCTGTGCAGGTTGGAAAGGGTGAAACACTGCACTTCCCAGGGTTATGGACATCCAGCCTGGAAGCAGCCTGCAGGCTGGGGGATTGCTGAGCTGTGCGGTGGGTCAGTGTGGGGACCAGATCACGGCTTCGCTGTTTGAAGGTGGTGGGGCTGGGGAAGTGCTGCGATGAGTCACAGGGAGCTCGGCAGCAGCCCGGAGAGGGGTGCTGGCATCGGGGAGCTGTGGCAACGCATGGCAGGGACGTGCTGGGTGAGGGAGATGCTGTGGATTTGTTCCTCAGCGTGAGGCAGTGTGGTGGCTTTTATATCCAAGGCTGGGGAGATGATCATATATATGCATTAGTATGAAAATTGCCTAAAATATCTGGAAATCTGATTTCTTGCTCATTAAAGTTTCTTGCCATCTGCATCACATTTTATGGGCCCGTTCTCTACACCATCATTGCTGTCAGCCAAAGGCAATGGGTGCTCCATACAGCGTAATTAGGTTATCAGTTAACAGGGGGCTGCAAAGCACTTCAATTCAATTTTGCCACTCCATCCTGCCACCATCCTGACTTACAGGGGATTTCAGACATTAACAAGAAAAGCCGATTACATACAAGGCATGCCGACAGAGCAGCCCTTCTCTTCACAGCTCTCAACTGCTGCTTCATCTCAGTTACTGTTGTTCATGAGCTTCCATGGGGGATTGATTTCAGTAAATGGACACAAGCCTGTTAACTGTAATTTTTGTTGATCCTTCAGCTGCCTAATGATGAAGATTTGTTTTTTATTTTTCTTTCTCTCTGTTTAAAATATTGCTAGAGCTTCACATGAAGGGCTGAGGCACAGAGCAATCCATTATGTATCCACCACGACCAGCTCTGACCCACTCTTCTAGACAACAGTTGCCCACTTTCCCATGCAGTGATCCTAATACAGAGTCTGCAAATGAAACAGAAACTTGGCTCCTCTCAAATCAGTGGTTGACTTCCACAGGCCAAAATGTTACTTTATATCTGTGGCAATGCTCTCCTGTGTTTGTGTTGTGCAGCCAAGGGTCTTGCCCCGAGTGAGATAGAGCCTACGCAATAACCCATCAGAATGCTAATCTATCTACATATATAACCATAACTATTATAGTATAATAACTTAAAATATAGTAAGTAAAATAATAAATAAAATAACTTATAGTATAACATAAGTAACTATTATGGTTATACTATACTATAATAGTGTAATTTTACTATACTACAGTAAAACTATACTATATACTATAATAGTTATTTCCAGTTATAACCAGAAAATTATGATACTATAGGTCTATATGTAGCTAAAGGTCTATATGTAGAGATTAGGTTAGATTCGAGCTCTGATGGGTTATTATAGTTTCTAATAACCTTCCGGTTATAACTGGAGGTTAGTCTCTGGGGAGCACACTGCATACACAAGCAGACAGGGTGCATTAGTGGACTCCGATGACAGTGTGCTGCCCCTGCAGACAGAGTGTCTGCAATCTGCCTAAAGCATTTCTGAGGAAAGCTGCAGATTGCCTGTAAGGACCTGCGTGGATGAGAAGTGGATGGATCTGGGAACATACTTAACCTCCAGCATCTCCTAAAAATGCTCTCTGATGAAGACTTTCTCTCAAAGTCTGGGTGTCTCATTTGACAGTGCCCTCTCGATGTTTAATTAACTGATTCTATTTAAGGTAGTCAACAAATATTTAGAAGATTCTATATTCAGTTAGACAAAGGCATGCACTTACCAACAACTTTGTTTTGCTGAGAATCCAAGTCCCAGAATCCTCCAGAACAGGTCTTCTAGCTTACAAGGATGAAGCCAGAAGCACATCTGTTCGTCACAGGAAGGGCAGGGCTAAAGCCTGCTTATCTAAGGAGTCTGAAAGTTAGAGATAACTGTTTTGCCCCCCAAAATTGTCCTTCCTTAAAAGTTATGTAATGAATATGACCCTAATAACATTATGCAATGAACACAAATAAAATCTAGTACACATAATAGCTGATCTAGCAAAACAGAAAAAAAATCATACATTTCAGTTGTGCTCCTACTGATGCAGTAAAAGGCTGAAGCTGAGAAAGTTGAGTCTCAAAGAAAGTAACTATAACCCAGGCTCACACACCATCCACAGGAGACAACAATAGTACTTCTTCATAAAGGGATTAGAGAAATTTCCGTTATGTAAGTTAAAATATGATGAATTATAAGCAGGGTCAGTATATTGTTGAAGTCCTATGTCCAGAACACTTTCTAGTAAAAGGATGTAGTGGAAAATATCTAGTTTGTCACACATGCATAAACGAGATCAGGCTGCTGTTTAACATGTTTCTAGGAGGACTATTAGAATATTCAATTCAAAAAGCTCTCTCGGCTCTCAAGAAAAAAGCTGGTTTGTTGGATGATGTGGAGATTTTTCTTTGGGAGGTATCCCACAACGGACTGTTGTGACAGATAACAAAATGTTCAACATATGCAGACAAAAAATTTCCCAGCCTGCTGAAGATATTCAGCTTGAGGAATACTTCAGCTCTCACTATTTGTGTACCAGCTTTAGAACACCTTGAAAAACTTTGACTAGATTTCACTTCACCCAAGAAGGTTCCGTTCCGTTCCGCTCCCTTCCCTTCCCCCACCTTTGAAGTTGGGTTTTCAAATATCTCTTCTTTAGATTGCAGGAGTAATTAAAAGCATTTGCACAACATTTGTACTTCAGCTATCATGAGGTTGCAGTCAGTGGTAAAGTAAAATAATGTACATTTTGCCAGCATATGAAGCTAAAAAAAATTGTGTCTGTAGTAATATCATTAAGTAAGATTTATTTGGTGGATTTTCAAGGGAACTTTACAGTAAGAACTGGGTTCTTGTTGCCGAGGTGAAACTTTAGGTTTCATTGGTAGAACCTGCAGCTTTGCAGTGCTTTGAAACACTGTTTTTTTCTGAGATCTGAGTGTTGAATAAAAACTCTAAGGGTTCTGCAAGGATAGTCATGCAGTCTATTTCCAGTCTAATTAACTTAGCTTTTTAATCATTGATTGGACTAAGGAAATAATTTAACAGAATTAGAGAAAAGTTGAGGCTGAAAGAGGCCTCTGGAGATCAGACAATCCAAATCCCTGCCCAAGCAGAGTCAGGTAGAACAGGTTTTCCAGGACTGTGTGAAGTCAGGTTTTGACTATCTCCAAGGTTGGAGACTGCACCACCTCTTCACTCCATTTAATGGCTTCCTTATTTCACTCACATTGCACCTTCTAAGAATTTCAGCTGACCCTCCAGTTAGAGCAAGTTAGTTAATAGTTTTCAGTCAACTAAAATGCTGCTCAATACAGGGATAGTTATATTTTGGCTTTTAATGAAAATAAAAGTCAACTTCAAATACAGTCCATATGATCTAAAATGACTATCCAATTTACAGGAATGCAAAATAGCTTTTGGATCCATAAGAAAGTATTTTATTATTCTGTATCATTAGTCCCTTTTTGGCAGAATTTTCAAAGCAACCTAGTATTTTATGGAGATGGGGCCATGAGTTTGCATGACTTTGCTTTTAAACTAGGAATAAGACTGGTCATGTGTATCTAATCTCTCTCAAATGTTTCTTTAAGAATGCAAGTAGATATTGCTGTAAACAGATCATAGTTTGGTTAACAATTATGTCATAAGTTTGAAAAAGTAAACATAGCTAAGAAGAATAAACAAACATGAGGACTTCCTACAGCTTAAGGAGTATTACCAAACACCACTGAGCCTGTTTTTATACTTTATACAAAGACAAGGCACTTGGGAGTTAGAAGCCAAAGAGCATTTTTTGTATAATACAGATAATTAAAAAAAAAAAAAAAAAAAAAAAAAAATCAGGATCCTGATTTTCCATGATTTGCGTGTGCAATAAATAGCATATGCCCCACAATGACATAGACAAGAATCTAGGAGCTCACTTACTTTATTACATAGCTGAGAATATAAGATGACACTAAAACTTATACACTACAAAGGTTTTTTTAAAAAAAATAAACTAAGCTTTAACCTAATGTAGCAGAATTTCATTTCAAAGTAATAAGCAAACAAATGTTGCTTGCTTTCTAAGGCACAATGGTATAAACAAAAACTACAGTGCGATATATTTAATACAAAAATATAAATACTGTTAATCTAAGTGACAAAATAGCACATTTCCTCCCATGTATAAACCTTAATTTAAAAAAGGCTATTTTATTCTCAGTCATGAAACATAATACAGTAAAAACTGTTCCTAGTGACACCTACTCAGAATATGTCCCTATTATACCAGCATAACGAGTACTCAAAACATTATAAGAATTTTGCTGCAGTATGCAAGAGAAGTTTGGCTGGGTTTTTTTCCTGATAAAGTTGATCCTCTCAGACCTGACTCTGCAAAGTCTGATTTTACCCAGAGTTTGAAATGCTCCTTGAAAGACTGAGTCCTCGCTGAATTACATTAATAACTTTGACATTAAATTTATTTAACAAAGTCATCTTTCTCAATTACAAATAGTGTCAATTCCTGAAAAACATTCCTCCTTTAAGTCTTGTATCTGAAAAACTTCCAATGCAAAGTGAATTAAACCATTGTTTTATTGCTAGCAAATACAAAGAACTGTTCAAAAGACAAAGAAAACAGAATTGTGCCAATTTGACTTTTAAATGAGCTAATAGTGAACTTACAAAGAAAAACCAATCTATTTATTGCTCAGCCTTTCTTAGGCAAATGAAAATACAGAAGTAATCCAGATCATACACATTTCACACACAGTTCACTAAAAAGAATTTCAGCACTGACTCATAAAGCTGATTCTTTGGCTGACTGAATGTGATGTAGCAGTTGGTTACAATAGACTGGTGTTTGGTGCTTATGTACAACCCCTTCAATTTCCTTCACGAGCAGTTCTGGATATAAAACGCTTCCTTCTTTTAAAACTTCTGTAAAACAAAAATATGTTTTATAAATCATTAGGCTCTCTGCATTTCTCTATCAAAGTTTCCTCAAAAAGTAGCCGAAACCTAACCTGGATGTTGTTCTTCTGCAAGTTGCAGTCATGACAGCCTGATTCCTCCCGCATTTGCAGAGGTCTGGTTTTTGACATTTACATGTTTGGAATTCATTAGTGTATCGGTCTGTGTTCAAAGAATCTATCAAGCAAGCTAGGATATGGTCACATCCTGCAAGGGTTTGTGTTTACGCTCCATATCCTGTTTACAATCTGTAAAGTCTTCCAATACAAGAGATGCATGGATACTCCCCCTCTGGTGAGTGCTAGATAAAACATGAAATTCTGCTTACAGGTAAAAGGTCTGAGCTCATACTCACTGAAACTCAAAGGAAAGCTTCCAGATTGTTCAGATTAGCCTCTAGTTGTATGTGCTAATTTCATATAACATTTGAAAAAAATACATAAATGTTAAAGAAATGTTAAAAATACATACAACTGAAAGTCTTACCTAGGACTGCATTTTGGATATTTTGATCTGGGTCATCGAGATGTATCAACAGTTCCTGGTACAGAAACTCAACATGGTTTTCCATTGCAGATTTCACATCACTGTCCTTTAAGCATTTAAACCAATTAGTTAAGGTGTGAGCAGCTGCCAGTCGTACATCACATGAAGCATCATCCAGACGCTTTAAAACTTCTGAAAAGGAGCATGTATATATATATATATATATGCACATATACATAACCAAACAGCACTGTGAACAGCAGTTATCTTCTGTATTTGAAAAAGAAATGAATTCTGTCATCACTAAAATTATTGTTGCATTTATGACATATTTCTATCTTTTGAACATTGCAAATACACATAGTACATTCTTCCTAAAACCACACATTACACTGTTATTGGATTGTTATGTCATCAAAAGCATGAAAAGAAATGTAGAAAATTATTTAGATTAGTTGAACATTCTCTAGCACTCTTCCTAGCAAGGTACTATAAATGTCTATTAATGCATTACAGAATAGTTCAAGTATTTCAGTGCTCTATAAAGCACAGTATTTCTACCAAATATTACTGTTTCAGTGAATGACTGCATTGCAGACTATTTGAATATGCAAAGTTATACTTTGACAATTGTCTGATCATTAATTTCTCCAAAATAAAAATGTTTTGTTGTTAGATTTCTACTGTGACACATAAGAAAAAGTATCAGTTATTAAGATGCTGAGTTTGGGAAAGTCCGATGTATGTGTGTATGTTTCTGAGAACATAAACCCTGTTACTGTACTTCTCCCGATTCATTGTTTAGCATTTAAACATCATCCTAAGAAGCATTACAGATAACAGCGCTATTTGACATTACAGCACTCTAGATTAGGGTTTTCTTCCTCCTTCTCTTTTTTTTTTTAATATAAAAAACCCAACCCACTACCTATTCAGCTCTATTTATGGTACAATTAAATGGCTTGCTCTTGGCACTCTGAAACACAGCAAGGAGAACAATGTGACAACCATTTATATAATGCATTACTGTTCTGCTTTCACTATAGTTAGAACATTATTTCACATAGTCTAAACTAGGAAGCAATGCAGATGAAATACTGGCAAGCCTTGAAAAGACCATAATAGTGAATAAAGTTCCATCTACTGGTCTAATGCAAAATAACACTGAGCATTCTGTTCAGCTCTGCGCAACTGGGAGTGAGGGCACTTCCAAAGGACATTAACTTATCTGCAATACACCAGTGAAACAAAACACTGCAGTTAAAAAGCTACTACAGAACAGCCTTGCAAGAAGCAAGTGCTGATGCAGTTGCACTCAACAACACCTACTCAAGTGTTTAACACCTTGATTTTCTAAAATGTGTATGTGTACTTTATACACTTGAGGCAGTCTCACTTGTCAGTTTAAGACCATGTCTTAAGTCTCTGCAGGATTAAGACATTAAATTGCCTCTCATAGACAAAAATGCTGTTAATGGTATGATTTTGTGCAGCACTTTGCTTTTTCTGTTTCTATAAAATTACTCTGGGGGAGAACTACCTAAACAGTTAAAACACCAGGTAAGAGAACACAGAAATAGAATTAGAATATGTGTATGGGAGTGAAATAAGAATGGCTGAGAAACTGAGTCTACATAAAATCTGCCCCTGTTTGCACCTCCAGCTGTTTAACGGCTTTTTGCTCTTTACATGGGAGGAAAGGCAGATGCCAGTGTCAGACAGCAGTTTTTGTCATTCCCTAGTCTGTATTATCGCTTTCACTACTACCAGCTGCAGTGAATCTGCAGGTGAGATGGGCAATCTGCACAGTGAATCCTAAAGCCATAGTGACTCTGCCTACTGCTCCAGCACAATGCTTTTCATCCCTAAAAGCTAAACTAACTATGGCACTTCAGGTAAAGAAGGAGCTGTACTTCTTCAACACAGAGATCTTGATTATTTTTTTTTTTTAATTAAACTTTTACACTTACCTGTGTAAGTGGTGGTAAACTTATCTTCATCAAACTGCCTCCCACAGACTTTTAAAAAAACACCAACAATACGACAAGCCATCAGTCGAGTAATTTTAGAATCTTCATCCATGGCAGCAATAATTTGTGGCATTAGCCCATCTTTGACTTTTAAGATCTATAATTACCAGGAAAAGCATAGAAGAACAGCAGCTTTTCAGTCACTCTAAAACAACGTGCTTAGTGGTTACATCAGTTACCATTAGGTCTGACTGATACTGGCTTGCTTAGTTTAAAAAGAAGTTGTTAACTATAAAAGTTAACCTGAGAATCTTGGAAGTTAAACAGCTCTATTTTTGCCTCTAAGCAAGCCTGGGAAATGAAAATCCACCAGTCGATCATCCAGTTCATGAATGTTCAGTATATATGCAGATGAGTTTTATGTAACTTGTAAAAGCTTTAAACTTACTTGCCTTTTTATTTTTAAAAAATTGTTGGCAAGTCTTTAAATAATTTGGAAATGAGGATTATGTGTATGTACCAGTAGATGGTGCTCTTATTCTAAAAGGAAACTTTTAAGTAAAGACTGTTGTAATATGCTTCAGTGAGTTTCATAATTTCACTTTAATATGTACATTTCTTATACATTAATGCAAAAAAGGCATTAAGGCACTGATTCACTAAAAATGTTTAACTAGAATAGTAGTCTCTGATAGAAATGTTTTTGTGTATGTGAACTCAGTTGATTACATGTGTTTAAGCACTCTGTACAATTAAGGTCTGTCATAAAGACAATAAGGACTATGAACATTTAATAACATTTTAATTCCATTTATTAAAAAAAAAATCCTTATATTTAACACATTTTCAGTGCATCATTTCCAAATGCTATTTTTGTTAGCAAAGAAGCTTCAAAAAACCCCTTAGATTCAATTCATCGTTAATCACTATGGTGGGAAACATTTCTTTATGTGAACTCCTTGTTAGCTCTCTACTTCAGTTTCTACAGATACCCTTCAAGTTCCATCTCAAGTCCTCCTGACCTTTCTAGGAATCTTCTAGATTTTTTTTTTTCTGAAATGGACCTGTGGGTTCCAAGGTAATTAGGCAACTTGTATTTGCCACGTTACACAAAAGCATGTCCTGGCTCGCTCCAGTGCTGCTGCACAGGCACTGTCTAGGGGTCCAATAATGTCATGCACCCAAGCTGTTGTGCTAATAGTGGTTAATATTTTGTGTGATGGAACAGACATTATGCTAGAACAAGGATCTACAAGATTTGATGATGGCAAGTTCTACAGCTTACCATATTGCTTGCCTCAGGTCTCCTATCAGGGTATCATTGTTCCTCCACTACTGATCATTTAAATTATTAATCCTCAATTACAGTTAATGAATTTTATTATGAAAACTATATGGCCATCTGAAAATATTACTCACAATAAGGATTTAGTCTTTTTTTCCCCTTTGCATTTATTTTGTCTTCCTGCCTAAGATTTCAAAGTACATTTGATGAGAGAGAATTTACCTCTTTTGGTGAAAGCATTTCACAGTGAGTAAGAGCCCAAAGGCATGATACAGCTGTAGTGCGGATGGCAGCTGCTGTTCTTCCAGCATGCCACTGCAGATTAGGAGCCAGTATGTCTTTTATCACAGCCTCAAGGTAGCTAGGGAACAGCCTGAAGCCAAAAATAAGAAAGCAAAATAAAGGTTTACAAGAAAGTGATAAAGAGACTGACAGGATGTAAAAGAGAATTTTCTGTCACAGAAACATAGACAGAAAAGGGGGAAGAAAAAAGACTCTGTAAAAAAATACATAAAATCTTCTAAGCCAATACGATTATAATGTATGTGATAAGCTTTTCATAACTTATTTTTTCTAGATAATATTTAAACAAATACCTAACATTCATGGAAAGGAGAGACTAAACTTTCTCCCACTTCAGATGATGCCCATGACTCACTGCGTTATCTTGGTTAACTACTTACCTTCTCTCTGTCTCATTTTTTTGTCTGTGAAGCGGAGATAACACCTCATATGAATGCTGTGAGGATTCATTAATATTTGTAAGACCCTTTGAGACTGTCCAGTGAAAAGTATTTATAATGTGAAAAGTATGAATGCTATTGATGAGACCTGAACTAGTGATACTGCAGGGAGTCTACACAGTCTGCTTCAGCTTCCCCTTGGCTCAAACTTGTCTCCCTCAAGGATGAAAGGTCTGTCAGATTTTCTGACAGTGCCAGTCCCAATACTTGTTTGTTTTCACTACAAACACACAAATCTGATATTTTTGCTGATGCTTCTTCCTCCTCCTCTACTGAATGGGCTATTATAATGCTCACAGTTGCTGCGAGTCAGCAATTGCAATAGGCAGTATTTCCTCACAACCATTTAATTCCAGCTCAAACAATTTTAAATTAAGAGAAAGAGATATATATCTTGCACACAAGTTAAAAAAGACTTCGCTGCATCAGAGACACATGTGCCTGGCTGTGACTAGATAACCAAGGCTCAGGTTATTCACTGTGTCTCTCTGCCTTAAAAAACAGCTGGCAGCATGCAAAACAGATTGACAAATAACATGCCAAGTCTACCTTGACTGGTGTACCACTGTATTCAAACCTCCCACAGGCCTGGACTGTGGCCAGCCAAGTGCAAAACAGCACACCACCATGCTGATGCTTGGCAGAAAGGGAAGAAGCTGTTGCTGACTTTTCTAAGAGTCTTACATTTCCACGATGAATAAGTGGCTCCTACAGAGATGTGCCAAGCCACAGGAAGAATAGAATGGGTAGATGTTAACAACAAGCCATTATCACTAAGTATTTTTTAAAAATCCCCACAACAGCAAACCAAAATCATCCAGCAATGATAATTCGGCAATAAAAAAATTATATAATTTATATAATAACATTGTATCAATGTAACAAGAAATGTGATTGTATCTACGTCTTTCCTGTAACTACCCTTTACCCACTGCAGTGAGACCATGTCATCCAGGTGTAATCTGACTGAAGTATGACCAGCTAGCCTGCCAGGCCTTAATTACCTATTGCACACACACAAAACTGAAAATGTCTGTCTTCAACATGATGAAAATAGACACACCTGGCTGCTGCTTAGCTCCTTGGCTAAGGGAGCACGCAGTGCCTGAGGCAGAGCCATTCTTGCTTCCTGACCAGCAGATGGCACTTAAGATTCAGTAATAACAAGTAATCTGACATCCCATTAGACACATCTAAATTTGGCAGAACCCCTTATATTTATTAATTGAAACACATTTTTGAGAATTAATAACTTTTAATTCAAAAAAAATGCCAGAAAAAATATAGCTATTCATCATCATGATTCCAGATTTCCTTTTATCTCCAAAGCTAAAAAAAGCTTTGTGGTATCTGTGCTACTTTGCTATTTCATCCGTAGTTGATTCTGTTTTTAATAAAACCTTCTGTTGAACTGCAAGGAAAAACCAATCTGTCAAAACATAAAGGTAAATTCCATTCCTATTTGTGAGAATATTTGTTCTAATGTCTTGAATTAAAATCAGTAAAGCAATATCTGGCCATTATCTGACCTAATCATGTCAGCTTAAGAAAATTAGATGACCACACAACTGTGTTTAGCATAATAACTGAAAGCCTTCCTATCTAAACTGTTAGAATGTTTTTAAGGAGCTAAACAAATTACTGCCAGCAGTGAATGTGATTGTGTAACCAGAATTTATTACTGCTTCACTACACTCTCACTGCCATTAAGATATATTTTTTGCTGTTGCTGATGTAAATAAATTCTGCCTCTTTCCATTTTCAGATCTTACTGTTGTAAACCTATGTAACTTAATTCTAAAAGTGAGCCATTTCCATGAAAGAACATACCCTGTCTGTGCTATTTATATTTAGAGTTGAGACTTCATTCTCAACTGGATATGAAATAACTAAAACATGACCTGTTCATACAATAATACATAATGCTTACACAGATATAAAAAGCAGAGCTTGGGTTTACATTAAAACTGCTACCCCCATTTTATGGACCTATATACTTAAATTTTCATTTCATGTTAATTATTTTTTATACATTTTTGTTCTGGATTGGCTCCTTTTCTGCTTTTATGGCACTGCTACACTTGGCTTTATATGTTTATGGATTGTTGCGTTTTGGGTTTTTTGTGTGTGTATTTTTGTTTTGTCCAAGCTTAACATCCTAAATCCAGGTAATTCAAAACAAAATCAGATTTGCTTTTATAACATGTTTTGCAAACAACTCTTCAAACACAAAACTTTGTTACTTCCTACATTAAAAACATTTGCTGTCACAATGGTAAGTAGGATCAAGACTTCAAAGAGTCATTTAGCTCCCTCTACTGCTTTTTAGTTTCTGAAGATAAACCTACTGGTAAAATTCATTGCATTGCTCTTGATCTGAGAGGACAGAGAGCCTCATTATGAGTTAGACTGGGCCATCCTTAGCCAGGAGTCGTTCTTCATACAAACAGGTCTATTAACGTCATTGGACGTGTCTAATCTTGACAAAAGGCCACTCACTCATATTGCCCTGAGCGAAACAAATTCCATCATTGCTATCTGTGGAGAGCTGGTGTGATGTGTGGCTATAGTCACTGAGAGTATTACTTTGAAACATATTCTTCTATTTTTTCTACACTGATAATTTCCCTTTCCTGGGAATCCTAGTGAAGCTGGCAGCTCATTTGCTTGGTTTTCTTTTTCCCCTCTTTGGCTCCATTATTTATACAAATGACTGGGTTGCAGATGAAAGATTTTGTTATTCATCCTACTTACCCTACTGCCAAAACAAAAGTTAATTCTTTGATGATGTTCTCCATATGATCCTGCACTGATCATCTCTCTCTACCAGCAGTACCTACATGACCTAACAACATACTTACCTGAGCACTTCAGAGACTTTCAGATAAAGAAGTGCTACCAACCCTACTGTACAGGTGAGAAAGAATGAATAAGGCTCTCTGTTAATGAAGAAATCTTTTCTCCCTACCTCCTAGCCACCCTAGTCAGGAGCATTTTGGGTCATGACTCTAGCATGCCATGTAATGAACCTGTCATACTGCTTTGATGCAGCCTAAATGATTTTCTGTAGATCACAATGAGAGACAGCACAGAGAATTTAACTGAGTTCTTCAAATTCTATTCTGCTGTAATCTGTAATGCTATTTTTGAGGAGGAAAAGCAGGAGCCAGATAACTGAAAATATATAGAGAGGAAATGCTGGTGAGACTAATTTGTTGACCAGGTCTGAATTTGATTAAATACTTTGAAAGAATGAACATATTTAATGTTTGAAAACGAATGTAGAAAATAATAAATGCCATTGTACGGTGGATGAACAGGAGCTAATAATGTGTTCTGTAGTAAATAAAGGACAGTAAAATTAGTCCAAAATAGATAGAGTCACATTAGCCATTTTTAGACTGAAATACATTATTACACACTTAACAAGCAGTATTGTTATGCTCAGGGCACCACAGAACACATGAGATGACATTTCTTGGCTCCATGGTCTTTGCAGTCTCAGTTAGATGATATAGATCTGAGATGTAAGAGATTAGTTTACAACAACTAGTCAGATCTTGGAACACTTAAAATAGTTTTCAAAGTGCTTTTCTTTCTTTCTTTTTGGAAGATTCTTGAATATCTAGATTGATCTTGTAACTACCACTCAGTTACATGATTATTTAAACAAGTAATCCACTGACTACAAAGACATTTCCATATGAATAGGGATTTTTAACATTGAATCTTGAAAATATAGGAACAGATCACAACACGCTTGGCACAAAAGCTTTCAGTTAAAAAAGGACAGCTTCATTATATTCCACCTTAAGCACAGTAGCTCAAAATCTATTAGGGGATGTATTAGCAGAGATCCTTCAGCTTACCTGGAAACCCCTACTGAATGGGAACACCAGGGTTCCTGTTCCTTTTCCTCCTCCCACAGGATGCAGGCCATGAATATACTAAATATATCTAAGAATGGTAAAAATACATCTACATTCATACTAACATGGCCTTATGGAACCTGAATGAATGTTCAACATACCAAAATGCCCATGGAGTGCCAATTTGCTCCTCAGAATCATGAAAAAACTTTTATGTATAAAGGACCATTGCTATCAAAGTACTTTTAGGAAGAATGCTTCATGTAATTGTTTTTGGTATTTTTAAGAGTTAAAAATGAAAATAATAGACATCAGAATACATCTACATACTAAATGCAGCAGGCACCCGGAAAAGCAGAGCAGATATGGTTTATGCATTCAAGATAATTTTGCAGCAGTGTTTACACTATTAGTAAGGCTAAATGAATAATGACAAAAGAGCCCCACTGTTGGCATTGTTATAAATGGAGGGGTTTTATAAGCATCATAAATTATATTTAGATTGTACTTGCAATGCATAAATAGTGCCAGTTGACAGGAGACCTCCATCTTCAGTCACCGAGAATAATAATAATTCTTTACTAAACATCTAGTTTAATGCTTTTTAAACATCATACTAGATCATGGGCATTTTTAAATGCCCATTTTTGGGGTGTTTTATTGTTTCCTTACAATGACTATAGACAAAGTTTAAGGATTTAGGAGCTGCCTGAGAGAAAAAGACAAAAAGACCTAACCCCTGCCCCATTTCTTTCCTAAGAATCCCCATTTTAGCTTTCAAACACGTATTCTTTCCAACTATAGCTCTTTATTTTTTGAAAAATATCCAGATCTGCATGATATCCATTTTAATTCTCCATAGTGGCAGAGGTAGGAAGACTACAGTGGAAGAAGTCCAGGCTTCAATTTATTTATATATATTTTTTTAATTATTTCACTCTACCCTTCTAAAGATGGTTAAAAAATACAGCAAGAAAAATATGCTGTAGATGGTGGGAAAGTCTTTCTTCCAGACATGCTAACATGGACACAATTATAGGGGTTAAATAACTACCATGGTCATTACTTTTTAATGTCACTGTAGTATTCAAACAGCTGTGTGAAATTAGAACTCTACTTACCCCTGAGAATTGACAGTTTCACTTGCTTTCTGGAGCAACTGTGATAAAACAGTGAAAAGTTTTAACCTCATCTGGGGATCTTTGTTTGGCTGAAGACATGTCTTAAGAATGAGAATAAAGTTATTTAGAGCTTCACCTATGACAGGACCTAGAAAATAAACACATAAGACTTATTTCAGAGTACTAATAAGTTCTGTGTAGCTGTTTAATATGTGAGGGCATTAAAATCTGTAATATGCCTGGTATTAAAATAGTACTTAACTTTCCACTCTTGCACGGCAGCTGTTGACGTATCCCTGTCACAGCATATTAAGCAGTGTACAAACACCCAAGCTCACTCTGCATGGGCTCAGGTACCCACAGTCTTAGCCACAGCAGCATGGTTCTTCCTGAAGGATGTTTACCCCACGTCTCATTTAGCCAGCTTGCTATTGATGTACTACATTGTATTATGTAGCATGGACATATCAATGACACCTGCTAGTTGTTGGGACCAGCAGTACAAGATGAAATTTTTTGTGGACTAATGCATCTGGTGGGGGTATTAATGCTGTTCACTATGTAGCTCTGAAAGCTTGAGGCTATGTACAGAGTTTTTGTTTTATGAAAGTTAATGAAAAATTATACTGAATCTAGTATGGCCATGGCACTACTCCAAACAGCAGCATTAGCTATGCTTTTTTCTTCTTTTAAGTTTTTCCACATGCATCATTTGAGGAAAGATGTTCCTGTCTCCCAGAGGCACAGGAAGGGGCATGTTTGAAAGGGTCAGCCTCAAAAATTGGATAACAGAATTATTGAAGCACTATTCTCTCTCCATGTTTAAATAATGCTTATTTGCATTTTACAACAGAATCTAAAATATGATGGATTTTAGGAGCTATCTGAAATAAAAATATTTCCCAAATTAATTGTCTTGCTTGCTAGCACTTTCACGTCCTATGATGAATTCTGTTTTCACCACTAAACAATAAACAAACACATCCTAAGTTGTTATCCCAACATTTGAAGAAATGATTTTCCCAAAACAGAAGGAAGTTTGTGCCTTTCTCCTTGACATCTATATGGTTTTAAAGAAAAAGAATACATATAGACTATACACATGCTTTTTATTGCAAGCTTCTTGCTGTAGAATGCTATTTCTGATCTAGGCTTGCAATAAACTACTTTCCTTGAGAAACTTCTTCAGCTTTGCATCCTTGTGATGCACATTCCATTCAACTCCAGTCACTCAGAAAATCTTCCCAGAAGGAGACACAACACTGGTATTTCTGATGACAAGAATATTCCTCACACATGGAATGGACAGATTGAAATATTCAAGTTTACAAAACAAGTTCAATAGCATTTAATATTTGGAAATTTAATGTTTAAAATAATAATACTCCCCCCCCCCATCTTCACTGTCTAGACTGAAGCAATACAGTGTCGAACTGCAGTTTGCTAATTTCTGTGCCAACAAATAGGTCTTTATTTTCATGGCATTTATTCAAAATATATTGCTTCATGTGAGTTCTGAGACATTTAAAAGATACCACTATTATATCAAACTGATAACAGCAAATTCAACAGATGGAAAATAAACAAAATAAACTACATTGCTAATTTCAGTTTAAGCATACGTTCCTGAAAAACAATAAAAACTGAGAAATTTGAAATGAGTAAACCTGATTAAATTGATTAAAAAAAACATTATGTGTGGGAATGAAAACAAAGAAACAAAATAGCTCTAGGAGCTGCTGTGTCAGACAGAAAACACAGACAATAGCATATTACCAGTGTTGGGTGCAAGCCAAAATGTTTGCCCAGACATTTGACGATTTATTTAGCATTAAGGAAAACAGAGACAACTGTCTAGAAGTCCCTCAGTCATGGAAATGGGAGTGCAAATATACAGAAAAGTTGGCCTCTCAGATCTTGCACAGAGAAAAGTTTTTGTTCTTTCCACAGATGAAAAAAAGTACTTATGCTGGTTGCTGCACAAACCAGCAAGTTGGTGCTTCACAGAGGTCTGTTGAGGCTTTTTTTGAGATTCAACAATTAAATGCAGAAGATACAGTCCCTTAAAACATACCTGTCCACATTTAACTATCTGCAGTAGCAATAACAATACCTCACTTGTAGTTGAAGTAGCTGTTTACATCCCCTTTTTAATGATCAGGAAGGAAAAAAACAAATAAAGAGGACTTTCCATTTTAATAATCTTAGAATGGGTGTCTAGGTGACAAGAACCTTGCCTTTAGATGCAACCTGGAGAGCCGCGTTAGAGATGTGCAGATCCGAAGCTAAGTGAAACGTATGCCAGTGTTTCACTGATCTATACACAGCAGCATGTTGAAGAACAGAAAGATAGTATCTTTTATAAGACTAATGAATAGAGGGAAAAAATAGATACATTTTTGGACACAAACTACAGCAGTTGTCTCTCCATAATCCTTACCTATTTCATTTACCTGACAGCGTACTTTTACATAAGTGCTTTTAGTACGCTACTTACAGCCAAGGAGTCTTTTCTGGAATTTGAGCTGCTTCAACATTTTTGGTTTTGCTTACCATCTTATTCTTGTGAAGTTTCTGAATATTACACTATTCATTATAAAGCACAATGGGCCTGCAGGTTATGGAGATAATTATTTTTTTTAGAATTACGAAATAAGTTGTACCTGAATGAGTTGCGATGACATCTAACTGTAATACTTCTGGAGAAAAGCATGTCCAACAATCACATGATACTGAAACCCATTCCAGAAGCTGAATTATATGCTGTTTGTAGAGATAAAGAAAACTATCCAATTGCTGCACTTCAGCTAATGAAGACATTGTTTCCTCTACCTGTTAAACCAGAGACAGGATACTTTATATTAACTGCAACAATGTTTAAAAAAAAAAAAAAAAAAAAAAAAAAAGAAAAAACCTTAAAACCTCACAATTATACTATAAAAACAGAAGGGATACAAGTTTTTCATAGTTTCTACTCAGACAATCAAGATTGATATTTAATGTCTGACTATACTACAGCCATTAACTTTAAGTAAAACTGAAACATTTGTCCTGATTTCAAGATGAAATCATAAGGAACACAGCAACATAACAGAAAAATTAAAGAATTTCTAATCCATGCGAAAACCTATCCAAAAACTAACCACATCATAAAAAAGCTCTTACTAGTTTTAAAGATGTAGTGATTTTTTTCTCCTTAAGAATGCTTTAAAACATTAACATAGAGGGAATTTCTTGCAGTCCCATCTAGCAGGCTATGGCAGCTTTCAGAAACTATTGCTGTTGCAGCTTTGAGAAGACCTGGTATTTCCCCTCTCCCCCTTCCTTCCCACTCCCCCCCCCCCCCAATTTTAATTATGCAAGATGCTCTTTCTTTACAGTAGCTGGGCAGGTTCTTCTTGAAATTTTCAACTACTGTTGCTTAGAAGTACCAAAATTCACTGTTACATTTGAAATACCTTCTTCATATTTACATTTAGACCATTCCATGAGACAAACAAAACATGTACAAATAAAACATGCAAAAAGAACTACTAAATGAATTCCAGTTGTGATCATGCTTGGCAAGGAAACACAGATTTTCTTAATCACTTGTAGCAGATGTATTTCAAACCAACAGAAAGTCTGCTTTTACAGTTCCTGAAAACTCCTACCAGAGGTACAAGACTTCCCTAAGGAGGATATTAAAAGCTTGCTAGAAGCAGCATCTATAGTCTTACTGATTTCAGTGGACAGCAAGAACGAGGAGCAAGAGACTGTTAGAAACCCCAGCGAGAAATAACATGTCATCAGCATAGCCAGTTCTTGCAGGGAAAGATATAGTGCAGTGCTATGACTGACATCATTTGACTGTAAGTGGTTCAGTAGAGCTACAAATTCAAGTCATATTTTCAAGCTGCACACAAGTTAGCTGAAACATGTCTAGGATCTTTAGAATTTTACAAACTAATCACTTGCCAGACAAAGATGTTATTATGGAAGTACCAGATGTGGAGAAAATAAATGAGATTTCTAGGAAAAAAAAAATATTCAGGATTTGCTAAGGACAAAGGTTACTCTTAAAGCAGGTTTGCCTGCCTCAAGCACAATAGATTTCTCCTTTCCAGAGCATTCTGGAGCATTCTGACAGCCAGCCAAAACAACTCAGAATAACTTATATGTAAAATATTAATTTATCTGTAAACTAATTGGAACATTTTACATGACAGAATGTGTAAAGACAGAAACTGTTCCCCATTATTAATCCCATCACAATCTGCAAGATGTTTTTTTCCATTGAACAAGACACAAAATAATACATTATTCACAGGTGATTTAAAATAAACTTTAAGTAGTTTCAAGAGTGCAATTTAAAATAAAAAAAAAGTATGTCAATGGACTGATGCATATCTTCTTACTATGAAGTATCTCACAGTTAAAAAAGAATAAAATAGCAAGGGTAATTTTCTTTCCTGCATTTGAAAGTTAACAAGTCTAATGATACATCATTTTCATGCTAATAATCAATGGGTGCCAAAAGAGAAGCCAGCATAGCACAGGCCACTGGTAATGAAACAAAATCTTATCTTTAGGCCACCAGTTAAATCACTGACAAGCTCAATACATGCTTAACAGACTCTAACAACTGTTATGGCTTCAGTCTATTTGGGCCAGTAAACCATCATCATGACACTGAAGTGCTCAGTTGGTGGTCTTGATTTTTTTCCTCAGTCCTAAGCAACCAGAAACACTGATGAACACAAAGCAAAGGGGCCAGAAATCAAGCAAGACTGAGTGTTCACAATCAGGTCACCTCAGTTGTGGTCTCTGCTGTCTCTGTGATCTTCTGTCCCCTTATAGTAAAGCCCAAATTTAAGTTCTATAATGTAAATTTTTGAATAATTTATGTTTATACTCAAAATCTTTTGATCCTGAATACAGACTTCTTCTCCATACAGCAAATCTATACTTGTAAAACTAGCTGTAATACATTTTAATACATTTGTTCTATATGGTCTTAAGCTATTTTAACAGGAACTTCTTGCCTTCTGCAAGCTGTACAGCTCACTTTGACGTTTTAGAATAGTCAGTAACTGCGGGAAAAAAAAAAAAAAAATTCAAGCCATAGCTGTCCAGCTGAAAGAAAGGCTATTGAGAAAAAGGGTTCTCATCCAAAATACTGTCAACTTTAAAAATAATCTGTGACTGCAGAAACATCTTAAACCTTTAATAAACTTGTGAGATTAACTTTTCTGTATATGAAAATTGGGATTTATCTCCACAAAACTGCTTTTTTTTGTAGGAGTATGAATTTGTAAGGTTTTAAATGGACATTCCTGACTTTATAGACCACTGTAGGGCTAAACAGACAAGACACTGCAAAACATACTAAATCCATCTGTCCAAAGCTTACTTGGACAGATTGTTTGTTTAAAAAAAGAAAAAACAAAGCCAAAACAAACTCCTCAGAAATCCCACCCTTGCACCAGCTCTCCATGAGACAGATCTTTATGCCATACCTCTTTGACCTGCAAAGTCTTTTCAATACTTGTTTCAAGCTTTGTTCTATTTTACTTCTTTCAGAATAGCTTTCTAAGTATATGCCTTCTTGGAGGCAGCCTGACAGCTATGGGGCCATAAATACTGATGCTACACAGGCCTTTGGAATACCATGCCTGGAAGCAAGAGAAAAGGAAGCAGAGTAGCCGTTGCATTTTGAGGTGCACATTCAAAAAAAGACAACTTGGATAGGTCACAATTGTACTACATGAGGGTGACTTTCTGATTTATTTGATATTTAGCTTGGGGAAGAGAGAAATAAGGGGGTGAGATAATGTTTAGCCAAAAAAAGCTCATCTATTATCAGGGTATCTACAAATGTTCTTGATTTTAAAGCATTCCTGCAACATCTAAACTTTTAAGTTCTGGTGGGAAGGTAAAAAGGTCAATTACTGTAAAATCAGTGTGATCTTTATCTAAAGATAAAAAAATTGATTATGAAACTATTACTTTTTAAAGGCTAATAGCGCTCCTGATCTATAGGTAAATAGTTCTTTAATAGTTAGAAAATAAATCTGAGCTTCTTCCTGGCCACTTGTATGCTCCTCTGCATAACCTAACATTAACAATAATCCAGTGATTTACATCCACCTAAAAAGCAAGCATCAACAGTTCAACCAGCACTAACAGCATTCCCAAGGCTTTGCAGAATCCAGCTACAAGCACAACTTTTGAACACATCCTGTTCCAAAACTTTACCTAAACCATGGCCCAGTGATTAATACCCACTCAAGTGTTCTCCTAGGCCAATGGCAGCCCTTGTCCACCTGTGAGCTTCCCATGCTCCAGTAATGTACTTCAAGGCATCTATTCTGAAACATGATCTAAACACACTTTAAAAGAAAGTAAAAATAAATCTAGTTGTAACTATAACCTACAGACCCACACTGGGTGGTTTTGGCCACAAAATAAAACTGAAGTCTAGGGCACTTCTCAAAACCAGCACATATTCCAACTCTATGGGCCTTCAACCAAAGTTATGAAGAAACTTAATTGTCCAGGATCTGTTGTCCCAAATTGTAAACCCAACTTCAACCTTAATTCTGGTATTAATCATATACAGTATGTACAGTGGGAGATGTACAGCCTTAGACTAGCCACGAGTCATTGCTCCCCACTGATACAGCCCACAGGCAGTGAACAAGCCTTACCCAAGTAATATCTTTTCCTATTACGCCAGCCAAACTCAGATAGTAACCAGATTTCTGCAAACCACACTTATGTAGGAGCTAATATATGCCTTAGAAACATCACTGTACATGCTAGTCTTACAGTGTTTGCAAGATTTAACAGTATGTTCAGCTGTTGTGGCACCACTGTTGCCCTAGACTTTAACCTCAACTTCAGTCCCACCCTAACCCTAGCACTACGCTGTCTTCCAGTTCCATAAAAGATGTAACCTATAAGACCCTAGTCTTTGTTGCTGCTAATCAGAGTTATAGCCCCGTGGCTTTGCAGGATTAAAGAGAGATCTTCAAACTATTGTCTGGAAATAGATATAGCACCTAGCAACTATGAACTGTGATCTGGCAAAGCAGAAATACCAGTATTTTGTCCGACAAATTATAACATTCATAGATCTTCTAGCCTTCACAGTGACTTCTAAACATTAACTAACCACCAAAACAGTGCCATAGGAATAGATCTTTGCAGAACAGTTTTGTGACTAAACACAGAATCCAAGTATCCCCTCATGCTTCTTTCATTCTAACACAGTGAAACAGATGAATTGGAAGTTATACGTATATCTAAATGTTTAACTATTGTATTTCTACATAATTTTTGAAACAGATTGCTATACACACACACACATGTGAAAAATAAGTAACCTCCGAACAAAACTAGTAGTATTGTAAAAGTTCTTAGCTCCTACAAATAAGAGTTTAATGATTTATTCTTCTGGAGGAGTTGCCTTTATCTATTTTAAAGTGACTAAACACAAAGTAATTTCAGCTATGGAAAAAGATGAGGAGACAGAGGGTACAGTCAAGATCATGCAACACCAAGTCATTTTAAACTCTACCAATCTTTGTGGATGAGCTCTTAGTTAAGGATTTTTGTGGTTTAAACCTAACAGAAAAATAATTATGGCTATGTTTAGACAAGGTGTCTTAATAGTAAAAATCAGAAACACAACAAAATAGTAAACCAGCTCATAGTTTACCTTTTCTTTAAGATGCTCAGAACATGGTATTGCCATTATTGTCACCAAAACTTTCATTAGCTGCAAGTTAATTTCTTTGCAGTCTTCTTGGCATGCTTCAATCAATGCTTGTACACAGTAAAGCAACTGCTCCATATAAAAGACCTGGTTTTTAATAAAAGCATAGATTTATTATGTTTTGTTATAAAATATAACATTCTCTTTAAGGGAGAGATACAGGAAATGACAATAATATCTGAGCACTGTATAATCCCCTAAATTGGTGACATATTGATAATTTCATGTTAGTTCTTTTGATTACCTACATTCTACATTTTATAGACTCCAACATAATCTTCCCCCCATACCATTTGTTCATATTTACCTTGTCCTGTTAACAAAATAAATGACTCTGCTCTTACTCACACAATTGCTCCACTGTGAATAAAAACATCAAAGCATTCTGGAATGCTTACTGACGGTACTTTCTCATTCTGAAGTGCAATTTGTTAATTAATAACATATTTGTTATAACTCTTTCAAATATTACTCCATGTTTGACTATTTTGAATGGAACAATAATGGTTAAATACATAAACCAAGAAAACCTGAGCGTCTGCTTTTATCTCAGCCAATTTATCTCATTTGATGCAATATAATGCATGTTATCTTGATTCAACTGATACCAGCTGAAGTCAATATTGTTGTCAGTTAGTTTGCAATAACTTCTATGATAAAGTGCATCAGATATTCCATGACGCTGTCAGATTACATTCAAAGAACAGAAGGGGCCATTGTTACAAATTTACTTCCAAAAAAATAAATCAAGTCTAGGAATAGGTTAGCTATAAATGTTATTAATCTCATGGACATGGTCAATCCTTAGCTAAACAGTGTCTATGAAGCATTCACTGTTAAAATACAGATTGTTTTCCAAGACCAAAGGCTAGAACAATTCCACCAAATGCTTCAGCCGCAGAAGAATGTGTCTACTCTATCTAATGCCAAATGGAAGTGGTAAGCTTAAGACCTCATAGCAATTTTGCAGATATACTTCAGGGAACTGTTATTTGAACAGTCAGGTTATAGTGCTTCCAGTTATATGAGTTCCTAATCAACACAGGCTTCATAGAGACTAAGGTTAATTCCTGCATCACTGTACATACTCCATTAGGGAAGAAACCTAATGAGGGAAGAGCTTCAAACGTATATTTTACATTGGCTTAAAAAGACAATTACACTAGATTCAATCTACATGCATGAATAACTTTTAAAGGGAAGCCTGCATCTGACATGAAATCGGTTTTCTGAAGGCACAGCACTGGCCCTTTTTTGGTCATCTTAAGAGCAGAGGCCTAACAAACTTTTGGTGGAATGAAAGCTGGGATTTCATTTGTGGGGGAAATTGTAGGGATTCTTCTTGTGCATCTCTAACAGATTTATTTCCATATCTGAACAATCGAAGGGGAAAAAAAATATCCTGGAAGTTAAAAAACTTCATTCCATGTTGAAGAGAATCTCTCATCTCCTTAAATAGAAATCGATGAATATTCTTCAAATGCTAAAATGAAAACGGTCTTGAGGCTCAGCCATTAGTTAAGGGTACACTTGGGAGCAAACTTCTAATTTATACAGGTCTTCCTCCTAGATTCTCACTTAAAGAGAAGTAGTCAGGCCCAGCAGTTTACAAAGCATGCTCCTAAATGTACACGTAAGAGTACTGGTACCTTCCTTTTAAAATGGAGAATAATGATAATAAAAAACAAAAATTAGAAGATGATATTAAGAAGGAATCTTTCTTAGGAAACCTGACATGCCAATTACAATGGACTGTGAAAAGTTTTTGGTCATTTTCACTGATGAAGATCAAAATAGATGATTTTTTTGGATTATGAACACAAAGCATTTCAAAACATGGGTTAAATTCTGCCTCTGGATCAGCCAAGGTAGTCCTCTATTAGTACAAGTATATACCAAACAGCTTCTCTTCCTGTCATACCTTTTCTTTTTCCTCCCACTATCTGAAGCCTTTTACAGCAGTTGTCAAACTTGAACCCACATCTGCTGAGAAGATGGACTACTAACAAGTTTTTGGAAATAGCAGATTTGACCAGGAGACCACAACATGGCCCAGGGAGGACAAGGAAGCTCCTGTTTTGTCTCAGACACATGTCCACAACTATATCCTGAGACAGGGTGGGGTAGGTGTGCAAGGGAGGCATAGGAATGTGAGCATTTAGGGAGAACAAGGGGAAAAATAAGTTGAGAGAACCAATGGTCCAAAACTTTGGTCTGTTGTGTATTTTCCAGTCTGCCTTACCTCTTCAGTTTGTTGACAAACTCCAGCTTGTGACAGTGTGTTGCCAAGATCAGTCAAATGAGGCTGTAAGATTTCTTTTGGGCTACCTCGAATCACTGCAGTTAGAACCATTATACAAGATGGCTTAGGTGTCTTCCCAAAGGCTGGTGTGATTAATCTCAATGACACTTTAGGGCTGACAAATACTCCAATCAATTCTGCTGCTTTCACACACTGAAAAAAGAACAGGAATAACTCAAGGATTTTCCTGAAAACACAAAGACCATTCAATATATCACAGGCATTTTCTTTTTATGATTCCAGCTGTTATTTTAAATGCTTCAGCAGTTGCCTTGTAGGCCTTTTCCACTCACTCGGTAATGATTATATGCATGAAGAAATTTTCTTGACATATGTTCAGTAAGCACATAATAAGGCATGCAGGCAATCTTCTCGGCATCAGACAAACTTCCATGAGAAAGTAATGCACAGAAATGAAGTATACAACTTCCAGTGTAATAAAGTCTCCAGTTTAGAATAACCAGATGTTGCAATTTAGTGGTTTAGCATTTTGTCCTCCAAATGCTGTTGAGGCATGCTCTTACTGTACCCATCACCCGTCTATTAAAAGCAACATTAATAAAACCCTGAAAGAGGAATTTTTTTGTTATTGTATGATATTTTGACACTGACATTACAGATCAGGTTTAGTGTGGAAGCACTGCCATGGGGGAACCGTCCACTGCTTTCAATCTCTCACTTCTTTAACTGAAAAGGCTTAAATTACTATGTATTCCCCATGATACTCATGCCCTCTGATTCCATCTCTGCCTTGCAGACATATCAGTACGTTGTATTCCACATGAAGTATCATCACATCAGAACTTACTCCCTGACTGATGCCCAATATTTACAATCAGGTGCATGAATAGAGATACAGTAAACTACTGCACCATCACCTGTGCAACAGGAAGATTTCTTCCTAGCCCATTTATTTAAATAGTTGACTCATTTCCCCTAACATGAAAGTGTATTTCCCTCTCTATATAATTTTTAGTCTAGTGATTTAGCCATGGATTTTTAATTGCACCTAATTAATACTTAAATCATTCTAGTTTTTTAGTCTCAATGGAAGCACGTAGCCATGAATTCTATAGTTTCAATCTGCACTATATATAGCTGTTTCTTTTCACAAAGGTGAAGACTCAAACCAGTTCTAACATACTCTATATAAATATGTATATGTGATCCCTGTCCTCCTCCATATTTGACTTAGAGAAAAAGACTCTCAGTGCTCTGAAAACTGGAAAAGGACAATACAATTAAACAGTTCAAAAACATTAATTGATACATTTATATGGATCAATTTATCTACTCAACAGGGGGAAAAGAAAAAAAAAGAAAAAGATAAAAGAAGAAAAAAAGGATGAGAGACCATCTGGTCTTTTACTCTTACACATTTCATTTGGTATTATTAGGCTGAAGAAAGACATGTACATTTTCCAAGTTGGTTGCTGCTCTGAAATGGGTTCTACAGTGACAAATGATAGTGGAGATAATCGCAGCACCCTGGGAAGCAGCATCACTAAGGAGATAAAAGGCATTCACAAACAAAAGTTGCCGAATCTTAAATTTTAGCACAACAAAGTGTAAAATTCAATACAGAAACCATCTCCTAATTGGGAATAAATCTCTTGGAAGCACCTGCAAGAAGACTAGTGGTGGAATTCTAAGAAAGAGACAAGTATGGTCAAAAAAAGGCAAGGGAAAACTATATGCTGCTTGAACACATATTTCTGAATTTATATTTATAGCAACAAGCATTAGATAGGAAATTTGACAAGGACAGCAGGGCTATGTGGGCTTATTCTTCTAATTATTTAAGTTTTCTTATGTATTTTATACAAGCACTAAAGAACTTGAAAAGCTGCATGCCCACAGTGGCATATCTCTTACTTCAACCCTGGGACATTGACTTCCTAAGGCCTGTATACCCCTTTCTGAAGCAACAAGATGACTTCTGACAGTCTTCCAGGTTTACTTCTCTCTACTATTGATTAGTGTGTGACCGGCTGAGTTTATAAGCTCAATCTCACTGTAAGGCAATACGGTTAAAGGTCAGATGCTGGTTCTGAAAGGGGATGTGGAAGCGGTAGAATAGCTAGAAGGGTATAACAGAGTAAGAATTGGGGGAGGGGGAGGAACAATTCAGGAAAACTTAAGGGAGGGAGACAGTTAGTACTAAGAAAGCCTAAAAGACAACAAAAAATTGCAGGGGAAAAAAAAAAGGATAATTTCAGAAATTGATTTCACAGTCTATATGGCTCAACTGATAGCAGGAACCTAAAGAAAAGCCTGATTTAGGGAATCAGCTTCTCTGATATTGGTTGGACTACTTGCGTTCAGTAAGCAGGATGTATTCTTCCAATTTCCCAAAGCAATAAAATCTGTAGCTTTAAAGTAAGTTACATGGATTTTTTTTTTTGTCATACATATGTTCTCTTCCTTGTGTAGAAATATGGACAGAAGATTTTATCTTAAAAATGTAAAAATATTTGTATCACCTGTCCATCCATCCTTTGCTAAATTTATCTAATGTGTTCAACTACATGTGTTTTATTGATTTATTGTTGATCAAATTGTTGAGAGGATCAACTGTTAGAAGAAATGATACTAATTATTTCTTGCAAAAAACATGTAAAAAAAAAAAAGCGCACCATTTTACAAGCATTAGGTCAAGTATTCAAACACTGAATATGGGTATCACATGGAATAAACATATCTCAATATTTGGTTGGACTTATGGCTGGATTATGCAGCAGAGAGAGAGAATTAAAATTAACCTGAAAGGGCATGACCTGCACATTTATTTAAATTTAATTTGTTGCCCTAAGGCTTTTTTACTTTAAGCCACTGCTTATGATTTTTTGTGAGATCACTAGCAATGCTTCATGGGGTTGGCACATAAACTGAACAGTATTTAAATAACTTTACTATTGGTCTTCATACCATTAATACAAGGATACATTTATTTTGACATAGTTCACCTTTTTTAGCATCCATAAAAACCTGAGCCTGATCCTTCAGTCATCGGCAAATTCCAGTGACCTAACGCAAGGTCAACCCTCAGCAGACGGACTCGGGACTATAAAGGATAGGGTCTTTATTCAGTGTACAATAGATGCTTTAACAGATTAAACTTACATTTTTAACAACATCACTTTCTTCATCCAAGCACGCTTGGTACAAAGTTCTAAGCAGTAGCTCCATGTGTTGCGTGATGTGATCCTCTGCATGTAGCAATAATGTATACAGGAGCTGGGATGCTTTTATTCTTGTGCTTTCAACCCAGTCTGTTATATCGTGACAGAGACCTGGAAGAATTTTGGAGAGGTTTCTTGACACAAGTTCCCGACAACCTAGTCCTGGTCGAGCCACTAGAAGACAACAAACAAACAAACACAAAAGAGAATGAAATATCAAAGGAAAAGCCAAAGCACATTAATCCTCAGAAAAGTTTAAAGGCTCCAAGGTAAGAGCCATTCAAAGAGCATCCAAGGTAAGACTCGCACAAACCCAGGAGAAAAATATTTCAAATGCTTCTAAGGAATTTATGTGTGCAAGTTGTACTTCTTTAATGTATATAGCAGAATTTAATCTCCACATAGCTCTCTGAAAATTGATGTATTTATTACTGGATGGTGATTTAGACTATGTGTTTTGAAATCTTTACAGAAGGGGAAGAGAAAGAGAACTTAAATGAGTATGGGACATTACCCACTTTGGAAAACACAGCTTAATAATTTCCTTTTCATTTTTATAGCAACACAAATCCCATTAAAAAAAAATAAACTGAAACACACAGAGATGAAACAGAAGAAAGACTTTTTCATTCAAACATGGTACTACTGAGTTAAATGTGATTTGGTGGGGGAAAAGAAAGGTAGAAGTCACAAATAGTACAGGGGACATCAACTGCAGTAAAATAGACAATGTCAATTGTGCCCTCTAAAGAAAAAGGTTGAAAGTGTATCTAGCAAATTAAAAGCAGAAGGGGTACAAGTGCTGTGTAATAGATCAGGCCAACCAAACTGATAGTATTTTAAAAATCACAGCTATTACACGATCTCTTTTCTAAGGCCTTTTCAGGAAAAGCAACTCACCAATGTGACTCTTCAATCTCTGTCTGATTTTTATATTAAATAACACATTTGAAAATGGTATGAAAGATTACACAGAAGTTGGGAGGGGAATTTTTTTTTTTTTGATTGAATTTCATTTGTAAAGACTCTGCGGAAAGTAGGGTTTTGTAGTTATCTTTTGCTTTTAAACAAAACTGCAAAGTATTGCAAATACATATTTCTTACCACAATAAAGGATGCAGACTTCTAGAGAACTAATAAATTTAGCTTCCCCAGCAGATGCTTACTGTCCTGTCTTGGTAATCATCAAATTTACCTCTTATCTCATTTGTAAGTCACTGAGACTCAGAGAAGCAACTTGATCAGTATCACAAGCAACTCTCAAACCTCTACTTCTGTACTTTACACATAAAGCTATGACAGCACTTTACAAAGAAAGCAATAAACATTTTTAGTGACTTTTTCTACAGCTGAATTTTTTTCCCTGTACACTCTACATGCTTATACAAACAAAACCTGAAAAGCTGTTCTCTTGAGAGCCACCATGTTTTAATTGCCACTTACAATGCTCACATACTGTTTTAAGAAGGAAACATTATTCATGATGAGGTGTCAAAAAACATTGAATGTGCAAGTGCATTTTTCATTTCTGGTATAGCGTTCTCCTGTAAATGCTCAGAAAGGAAATGACTGAGTTGTCTCAGGATATTTTCCCACATTGACCCATGCAGCTACAAAAGCTAAAAGGAAAACAGAGTAAAGTAAATGGTCTGAAGAATACAAAAGGCTTATAGAAATGCCTATGAAATTCCTAGATTAGGGAAAAAAAAAAAAAAAATCAAGCATCAGGACATGAATTGCTGCTTCTTTTGTCAATGTAGGATAACATTTTGGATTAAGAAAACTGACAACGAATAGCAAAAGGTCAAATAAAGAAATCAACTTGAGACAGCAAATACAGACTGGCATCCTATTCGACCTGAGGCTGAAGTTTGTTTAAAGAATTTGGACCATCCTTTATCAGCAGTTCCCTCATTTCAGATGTTCAAATGCAGGCATTTATCCCTGTAGCTACTCCTGTCAAAGACTTCCCTGCTATAAACTGTCTGCACCTGTATCCTAAGGCAAAGACTGCTGTTGCTCAATGGAAAGCTATTCAGTTGGGTTGGTTGGATGACACCAGGTATGAGGTCTAACTCTGTTCTTCCTCTGACCTGCAATATCTGTCATCGTGAGATCAAAGCACAGTGGGGCTCATATGTCAGGTCCATTAGCTTGACAGTTGGACAAAGATAGTTAAGCAAAATGTACTATAAACTCACAGTTGTAAGAAGATATTCTAGTACATTAAATAAGTCAGAAAAAAATGGCAACAAAGTGTTAAAATACATCATTATCATATTAAAAAAAAAAAAGTTTGTGGAAGGGAAACAAAGGGGAAGGACACATAATAACTCATGCATATAGTCTGTGGTAGGACACCACAAATTATTCCTTGAAACTAAGCTATACTAGTGCCTCTGATACAGTTTACTATCTGTAAGATTAAGTAGCCAATCATCTTTTCCTCTCAATTTTGTTCTCTTTTGTCACATAAAGCCTGACTGTTAATAAGACATACAATTTGGAAGTAAAGATAAGCAGCAGGAAATTATGTCTTAAAGTCACCATTAACTTGGGACTCAAGTCCAAAATTATCAGGTCATTTATTTAAAATATTCTTTAGTTACATATATATACACATATACATGTATGTGTACATATGTCACATTCAAGCCTCAACTGCATCATTCTACCAAGCAAGATGCATGAAAATTCAATTAAATGCAGGGCTGGAATGTTGCCCAAATTTGTGAAGCATATTTATTGTGGTAAGAAGATTATTTCAGAAAGTACATATAATTTAATTATGAATTGATAGATGTCCCTTTCTAAAAAAAAAAGACAAAAACCCCCAAACAGTACACACACATACAAAACACAACACACACGTAGAGAAAACTGAACAAGATAACAATATTAGCAATATAAATGGTAACAACTCTTGCAAGGACTAGCATGTGAAGCCTTTTATGACCTTCACTATATGATGGTCTCTGCAAAATAAGTGACTGGAGCTTAGACACCCAAATTTGTCAGCTTGTGTATGTTAAAAAATTCTCTGACTGCCAAAGAAAGAAATGCATTTTTACCATCAGTAGTGGAAGCAATAGCATTCTTTATCATTTACAAACCCCTGCGGTAATATTATATATAAAATAAGGAAGAAAAAAAAAATGTAAAGGATAACAGACCAACTTGCCTGTCTTCAAAGCTAAACAGTTCTGTCAAACCAGTCACCATTATGAACTGCTTCCCCTTTCATTCAAGCATTACTGAGTAAAACAACTTTAAAGGCAAAAAAAAAAAAAAAAAAAAAAAAAAGTGTAATTTCAAAGAAGAAAGACTCCGGAACCCCCTGTCATGGAAAAGATTTTGCTGCTGGGTATTCTGTGATGTGACTGTCATGTAGGCACAAGTCAAGCATGAACCTGTTCTTTCACACAAAAAGAGATTTTGTTCTGTTAAACATGAGTACAGAAATCAACAAATGACACATTCAAACTCTCTCTCTCACCAACACCCATATGTATATTTTTAAACATTAACTTTATGAACCTGAGACAGGAAACAAGCTTCAAGCTACTGCAAATATAACATTTTAAAGCTACTTATAAATCACAGAGTACTAAAAAGTAATCTACTTGGGCTGCATATCTTTTTTTGTGTATAATATAAGAAGTTATTGTTTCTGTTCCCACGTTCTTCACATACACTGGCAGATTTTATTTAGCATCCCAGTGTCTCACAAAGAACTCTGAAATCATTTCACTGCAAATTTTTCTTCCATGCCAATTCTGTGGATCACTAATGCTCTGTCTAGTTTTCATTATCTAAGGACTCGGCTCACAGGTTCTTCTTTCATCCTGCCTTCCTTTCCGGTCATCTCCGTGCCTCTTCTCTACCCAGCTGCTGGCTAATGTAGAACTTACTGCTGCTTCTGCACGACTGCTTTACCTATTTTTCAGCACATGCATTTTCATTTACTCTTTCTCCATAATGCATTTGGGGATTAATGGGAAAACTTAATGTAGTTACTGAACAAACATTTTTTTTTTAAATTTAAATTTAACATAAAGAATTTTATATACCTGTATGCTACATGTCATATTTTTATATATATATATATATATATATATGTATGTATACACACACACCACTCCCATATATACACCTATATATTACATCTTGTAATGAATATTACACATCCTGGTCTGCTGTCATTACTGCACTGCAGCTCTCATGGATTATTCAGGAAGCAAAACCCACTTTCAGTGCAACACTTACCTCCTTTGGGATAATGAGATGGTGAAACACTAAAATCCATCTTATCCTTCAGATCTTCTTCATTCTCTTTCTCCCACTGCAAGCCTATCTTTTCCCAGTAAGTCCAAGCCACTTTCCTAGACATAAAGTAAGAGTATTATACCATCATGCCGCTAAAACAGTTTAAAATAAAACTTCCAGAAACTCTGACTTCTTAAATTCAGCTGGAAGGATAGGAAGCATTCCTGCCATTCAACCTAGGCACATTAAGTTAAGAGTTTATGCTGCTTCTGTACTCCGTGGACAGAGGTCACCTCTTACAAAGGATAATTCTGTCTTTGTCTACCTCTCTGTCTTCATGTCTCTCACACTTACTTAAATGTAGCATAAAAAGACCATATAACAAATGTTAGTGAAGATAATACTATCATTTTGGGTTTAAGAAAAAAAAATGTCTTTTTTTTTTTCACCGAGCAATACATCTGTGAACACAGAAACACTTCCATGTAGAACAACTATTTAGGGGTGAAAAATAGGAAAAAAAAAAAAAATGTTCTGCTTACATATTTTCAGGAATTTCATCAGTAAAGCTGCCAAGTAACAAGGGGATCAACTTGTGAAAATATGAGTATCTATCTCGTAGGTGCAACAACCATTCTCCAATTACAGTTGTTACAGCATGCCGAACCTACATGGATTCAAAAAGAGTATTTTCAATATGTCAGAAAAATTGAAACATAGTATTTGCTTTGGGTACAGTGTATCAATAGTCTCAGAATAAACTACAAGAACCCAGGATTCCCTCACTTATAGTAAGCATCTTAAGTAACAAGCAAGGTATCATGCTCCCTCTTGTGTTCCCACTCTGGCTTAGTTAGACTATTTGCTGCACAAAAGCACATCTCCAAGAGGAAAACAAGACACAGACCTAACTCAGAAAACTCTAAATTATCATCATTAATATCTCTCCAAGAATGTAAGAAATGGACATTTCTCTGGAATTTGAAGCTTTCCAAGTATATTTCCAGAAGACAATTTTATCTGTTCATTATACAGGAAGTCTAAGTTAAATAATGTGAATACACCTACTCAAAAATTAAAATATTCTAGTTGTAAGTTGCACATTTTGCCTCAATTGCATCTTATGAAGGGACTAATGCAATAAGTGTTTGTTAAGCGTCTGAAAGGGCCATAGAATCAAGTACCAGAGACATTTGACAGAATACTTTAAGACAGAATTGAAGGCACTCGTTAAAATAAAAAGGTGCCTACAAACTTCAACAGCCTGCAGAATTAGACAGCAGTGGAATAGGTTACCAACCATGGTTATGGACAGCTTACAATTGACAAAGCCTGTATGTGACATATCTCAACTGAATGAATGAAAGCTGAAGATCTGGGGAAGGTGGGGGTACGAAAACACCAAAAAACCCACCCAACCTGAAACAGATTAAAAAAAAAAAAAACAAACAAACAAAAAAAAAAACAAAAAAAACAAAAAAAAAAAAAAAAAAAACAAAAAAACCACAACAAAAAAACAACAAAAAAAAAAAACCAAAAACCCACCAGAATAAAAAGAAAATAAGAAAGACACACCTTGGGAATTTCATCAAATAATCTCTGGGCCAGATGAGACAGAACGTCATCCACAGACTTTCCATTTCCAAACTGTATCACTGTTCCAGTAGCCTGAATTACATCAACACGAACTCTGTAGTGCTGGTGTGAAATTGTTTGCATTAAGGGTTTTATCAGAGATTCTGATTGCATATGGAAGTGCTCTGTTAGGACAGAGAGACAGAAACTTCATACATGTCTTGATGTGGTTGACAGATCTTGAGCAACGTGACTTCTGTAACACTATGCACAGCAGCCTGATTCATGTTGCTGCATTTATGTAAATATGCAGATTTAACTTTAATAGAGCTAGATGCAAGCCCACATGCACTCCCCATGCCCCCTCCTCCCCCTATTACCCCCATGTTGTAACCACTCAGTGTCCATCCCTGGCATGGTTCTTCTCCAGCAGATCCTCCAAGGCCTGCAAAGCCCACCTGTGAGGGTGTGGGCAACTTCTCATCTCTCTCCCTCTCCTGGTTTCACCCACTGGTCGCTACCTCAGCCCCTGTCCCCCCAGGAGTCTGCAGGCTCACATCACCCCCGGCTCCCCCCTCTGCCCACTCCTAGGCCCCACCTGGCATGGCCTGGGCGCAGGCCACGGCACACCTGCAACTTTCACGCCTGACCTCGGCATAGTGGTCGAGGAGGGTGGCCTGGAGGATGCGGGTAACGTCGGTGAGGTAGGGAGCCACGGAGGCCCCGCAGCGCTGGAGCAGGAGGCTGAGGAGCTGGACGAGGCCGAGGCGCAGCTCCTCGCTGGGCTCAAAGCCCTGCGGCGGGCAGAGGCGCTGGGTCAGGGCCGGCAGCAGGACGGGCAGAGCCTCGCCGGGCCGGTCGCCGTGGCTGAGCCCGTGGCAAAGGAGCTGGAGGGCGAGCTCCCGGCACCGCTCCGCCGTGTCCCCCGTCAGGCAGCGCGCCAGCGGCCGCACCAGCTGCGCCCCAAAAACCTCCTGCAGCACAGCGCCCGAGAGCGGCCGCTCCTGCACCTCGGCTCGGATGGCCTCCAGCGCCCGCAGCCGCGCCGCCCGGCCGCAGCCCGGCTCCTGCAGACGGCTGAGGGACCGACTCACGGCCTGCGCCGCCTCGGCCGCCGCCATGCTCCGCCGTCGCCACGGAAGGGCGGCCGCGTTGCTAAGGACGCGCGAGGCTTTTGCGACGGCGGGCGGGCGCTTTACGGCGAGGTGGGGGTGTGCCCGCGCCGGGCCGGCCCCACGCGGGGCGGGCGGTGTCGTGGCGGGGGTGGGCCGGGCCCGGCCTCGCCGTGTCCGCGCCGCGCTGAGGGCATGTCCCGGGCCCCACGGCAGAGACCCGAGATGGCAGGGCGGTAGTTCCAGCAGGTACAATAGCTACCTGCCGGAGAGGGACCCGGTATTCGTATCACACGGGGAGAAAAGAGATGCGAAACTGAGAGAGCCCCACGGGCGGGCGGAGATGATGGGAAGACTGAGGGGGACGGCAGAGCGACACGGCCGGACCACCGCGGCGGAGCAGGATGCTGGGGATGGGGCTGTGGAGGCTTCCCTACGTAACATGCTGCTAGCATCCCCTGTCCCTTCTGCGGTTTCTCTGGGGGGATCGATACCGCAGTGGCAGTAACTCCCGGGTGTCTGTCACAGCGTTATATAACTTCTAGTGTTCATTTGTATTAGTTAGTAAGTATATATGTTGTGCTCATATTGTGCTTTACGCAACGTTTTGGGTGCTACTCGTGGTCAACACACATCAAACCAAAAGGGTGGTCAGGGTCCTCTTCTTGAGTAATTGTACTTAAAATGCAATAAACTACGTAACTAATTCAAGTTGTTCCTTTAAAATAGCCTTATGTTTACCATCAGAGAGTTTATTCTCTTGTTATGCTGCTCCTGCCTTGACTGTGAGCCTCAGGAGTCCTTTTCCACCCTTTATTCCGTGGGAACCATGAGTGTGAATTCCCTGGGAACAGAGGGGATGTTAAGGTGCATTGCAGTGTTCCCGGCAGCGTGCGCACACGCTGGACCCTGGCCTGGTCCCAGCCGCGACCACCCTCCTCCCGGGCCTCATGCAGAGGTGTTCCTCCTCCCGGGCCTCGTGCAGAGGTGTTCCTCCTCCCGGGCCTCGTGCAGAGGTGTTCCTGGCTGTGATGGCTTTACTTTAAAGGGCCGAGCTGGTGAGCCACCCTTCCCATCCCCTCCCGAGCCATGGGGTGCCCCAGGCCTGGGGGCTCGGCTGCACAGGGAGTGCTGGGGCTGCTGTGCTCCTGCCCGGACTCACCACACTGCTGTCCTTTGTGGCCAGGCTGTCCTTCCTGGCCATGCCATCATCCTTGCTGGCCAGGCCACCTTTCATGGCAACGCTGCCCTTTGTGGCCAGACCGTTCTTCCTGGCCAAGCTATTATCCTTTGTGGCCAGGCCACTCTTCATGGCCAGCCCATCCTTTGTGACCAGGCTATTATCCTTCGTGGCCCGGCCACCTTCCATGGCTTGGCTGTCCTTTATGGCCAGCCCATTCTTCCTGGCCAGGCTATTCTCTTTCCTGGCCAGGCCACCTTTCATGGCCAGCCCGTCCTTTGTGGTGAGCCATACCCTTCAGGGCCAAACCCTGTGGCCAGGGCATTGCCCTTCGTGGCCAGCCCGTCCTCAGCACAACCAGCCCAGCCTTCCTGCCCAGGCTATTACCCTTCATGGCCTGTCCATCCTCTGCGGCGAGGCATATCCTTCATGGCCAAGCCCAGTGGCCAGGACATTGCCCTTTGTGGGCGGCTCGTCCTCAGCGCTTCGGTGCGGAGCGGCGAGGTGCGGAGCGGTGCGGAGCGGAGCGGTCCGTGCCGCCTCTCCCGCGGAGGCGGCGGGGAGGCCGCGCCCGCCGCTGTGTGACGGGACTTCCTGCGGGCGAGCGGCGGCGGCCGGGCCGGAGCCTTTGTGCGGGAGCGGCGGGGTGCGGGGCCGGGGAGGGAGGGAGGGAGGGTCCCCGCGGCGCCCCGCGGCCCCGGGCGGGCAGCGAGGGGAGGGGGGCGGCGGCGGCTGCAGTGCGGAGACCGGCGGGGGAGCCCCTTCCTCCGCCTCCACCGCCGGGGGAGCAGAGAGGAGCCACCGCCGCTCAGCCGGCTCCAGCCGCCCAGGTATTTACCGGCCCCCGGCAGCGCTGGCCGAGCCCCGGCGGCGGGCAGGGAAGGGCCGATCCGCCAGTCCGGGCCCGGGTGGTGGTGGGGGGGGGGGGATGCGCTGCCGCCGGCGCCGGGGGGATGCCCAGCCGGGCCCCGGTGCTTTCCGGGCTGCCGGGGCCTGCCCCGCCGCTCCCCGCCGCCCCCGGAGCTCCGGCGTCCCGCGCAGGGGCGGCTGGCAGGCGGGTGGGAAAGCTGCCCTCGCGGTTTTTGGTTCGTAACGGAGCGGTCGTATGCTCGCTGGGGGGGAATTAAAGAGGGGTTTGGCATTGTTGTCCCCCCACAATTACCAAATTTCCCTTTGGGCGCCTCTGCCCCCTCCTCACCATCTCCCTCGGGACCGGGAAGGGTCATTCAATGTGGAAGGGGGAGATTTAAAATTTACCCAAAATCCCTCTGTTGCAGAAAACTGGGTTTCTGGTGACGGGAAGGGAGTCCCCAAGGGAATAGAAAAGCAAGACTTTACACTGTCATTTAATAACTGTCTTTGAAACTCATGGCCTTGTATGATTAATTGCACCGTTATTTCCAAAGATTGACCACCGTCTAGGAGTAAAATGCTCTTTTTGTACTTACTGGTCTGGTGTATGATGACACTAGTTGAGCATTTCCACGTACAACCCCAGAACGTTAAAATGTTCAGAATCAAGAGCTCTTGAATAGGCAACAAGCAGTATTAAGATGTCTTTGCTCCTTCAGATCTCTCAGACAAAGGATTTGTGAACTCTTATCTCTTTCTTGCACCATTTTCTTACCTAGGTCTGTTTTCTGTTTACAAGCCTGAAGATGGCTGCTGCTTCTTCCTGCAGTGTGGAAGAAGATGAGAGCCTGAAAGGATGTGAACTCTATGTTCAGAAGCACAACATCCAACAGATTTTAAAAGAGTGCATTGTAAACCTTTGCATAGCAAAGCCAGACCGACCCATGAAGTTTCTCAGAGAACACTTTGAAAAATTAGAAAAGGTTAGTGATTTTCAGGTGACTTACAATTTTCCATTTTTAAACTGAAAAAGATTGTTTAAGAAGTTTCAAATATTTTGGTGCATTTTTCCTTTTAAACTTTAAATTATCTGGCTATGATTAAAAAATGGGCTGTTGAAAGAAAAAAGCCAACCCTGTATTTGCTGATGTCTCCTATAATACTAGCCGTTCTATAGGATTTTTTGTACATAACATCAAGATTATAATTTCTCATCAAACTGCGCTTGTTAAAAATGACCCAAAGAGTATGAGCATACTTTGTGTTACGATACATGGTCTCCTGAACTTATCTATGAACCTATCTATGGGAAGAACTGGCCTGCAAGGGGAAAAGATGCTGTTCCCTGTTTATTTCAGTGTCAGGTAATGTGTTTTTTCATTCCCCAGAAACTGAACAAAATCAGGGAACCAGCAGGTTCTGAAAATCATTGAACAGTTTGCTACTTAATTTTACTGGTCTCGCTTGTCTTTACTGCTTATCCCAGGATCCTCCAACATGAGATGCATTTGGAGAGACTTCATATACCGTGACCGTCTTCAAAAGTGGCGTAGAGGGGGAAACCTTTCAAAACATTCCCAGATAAATTCTTACTAAAGCCTATGGGTGTCTTTTGCAGGAAGAGCATGTTGTGTGCCCACAACTTTTCTCTGGTGATGGGATTCCTCCAGAAATAAATGGGAGCATGGGCATGCATGTTGTTGATTAGAGTCCTCAGTCTGTCAGAAACCTTATTCATATACGTAGTTTAAGAGAATTATTTACTTCTTTTGAATGAAATGTCTAAAGTTTGTAGGCTTAAGATACGAAGTTTATGTAGTTTTTTTTTTTTCTTTTAGAGGCAGAATTTTGTAAGGACAGAGCAAAACCAGTAATAACTAGTGAATAATACACAGAGCTGATATATTATAGGCGATAAAAGCATTTTATAGATCTCATTGTTGGTTTTTCAGATAAATTTTTGTATAGGTGAGTATATGCCAAATTTGTGTAGCTTTAAAAAAATGCAAATATTGCATTTTTGTGAAAGCCTGGTAAGAATGCCTGGAACATCAGGGACAGGTAGGAAGTACAAGATGTTTTTTAATTGTAATACTTATTATTAAAAAAAAATCTCTTAGTTCTGCATATTCTAAACTTCTTAGACCCAAGACCCATTTCAGGAGAGTCAAATCTGTTGAATTTCCTGTATCGTGTTAGGAGTTTGTTACCCATCATGATGTGTGCAATTCTTGACTTCCTGGCAAGAGGATAAATGTAATTTTTGCAAAAAATGTTAAAATATGCTGTAATATTTTAGAATATTCTCCATAGCTATTAGGATTACTCGAGTTGTTGTACTGGGGGAGTTTAGCTTTACGGATCTAAACACAGTACACAGAATTGAGGCAGGAAGGCTGTTCCTACCCTTGAGAAATTATATATTCTTTCACGTAATCTCCTATTATTTCCCAAAGAACAGAACATACCAGAATTCTGTAGCAGGGTATCGATCAAGATGCAAACACAGAAGTTGATAGATGTTAGTTGCCTCATAACCAAATGAGATGATTTAGAAACAACCAGTCTCAAGGCATCAAACTGAGTGAATATCATGCTTAGCAATCTTGCCACTGACTCTGTAGAGCAGGTTGGGAGCTAAGCCTGCTGAGCCTAAAGGCTCTAGGATGCTTCTGGAGGTTTCCAGCACTGTAATTCTTGTTCCTACAGCAGTTTGACTTCCTTGCCCAACCATCTCTGAGGACTTGCTTGAGATGGATTGCACCGTGGAGGATTTTCTACTGTAGGATAGTATTTTGACTTAGTTGGTTTCATAGTAACAATTGAAGGAAGGCTTGTACAGATAGAGAAAGAATTTAAATAAATTTTATCCTGGTTTTAGAAGATACTTGTCGTATATGGATTCTTTGAAGAATCTTAATGTAATTGTGAATTTAGCAATTGCCTGTTAGATTTTTGAATGTGAATGAGCAATACACTGATATGGTGTATTTGCCATTAGCTCCTTTAATTTTGGTCCTGTGCAGGGAGAGAAGTGAAAATCTTTGGGTTTAAGCACGATTTTCTAAACAAAGTCATGTATTTTTCCACTGAAGTGTGGTATTTTGGGGTTATTTTCCAAACTCATTAAAATAGACAACACATTTCACTGAAGAGAGCAGTAGAATAACAGTATCTGTCAAAAAATCATGTGGGCAGTTTAGAGATGAAGTATGGGATATTTTTCAAGTGGTTAAAAAGGGAGCTTATGGAAAACATGTAGAGCTCGACCCACATCAATATACTGGAGCTACCTCAGAGGTGAATAAAAACCCCAAAAGTTTATTTCATTTTGTTAATTCTTAACTACGTCTCATAAAATCAACTCAGAAAACCAACATTTATTATCTATATGCAAGATCAGAGCAGATCATAGATGCTTTTCACCTTACTTCTGATGACATTAAGTTAGGTCCATTGCCTCCAGCCTATATCTCTACTGCTAAATGAAAAAGGGCCAGGGACTAACCCCTGACCTCATGACACTAACTGGCCCCAAATATAATTCTTAGGTCTAACACGTCTAGGAGCAGGTTTGTTTTGGCAGGAGTCAGTATGAGCAGCTCAGAGCAGAGCCAGGGAATGAGCTAATAGTTGAAGGATGTGGACTGTCTTGGGCTAGTATTCAGGTTCCTGGCTGGGCCATTTTTTATTTCACAGTATAGACACGGCCTGAGAGGGCTGTAAAGTGAGAACATGAATAAATACCTATGAATAAAGAGCTGGAGATTGAGGTTTGATGTTTGATTCTGGAGTCGTCATTTTCATCTGGAGAAGTGCCAAGGTTAGAAAGAAACGCCTGATGCCTGTTTAAGTTTACAGCTTATTTGTGTCAAGTACAATATTAAAAAACATAACTCTGAAAATAATTGTAAGAGAACATTAATAGTTATTTTTCTGTTCACTTAATACTGGCAGGACCTGCTTGTCTTAAGATGCCAGTAATTGCTGAGAATCAGCCTAAGTTTCTATATTCTGAAGTTTGAAAGTCAATTTCATATGATGTGACCTACAAACTTCAAGATGACATCTACTCTGATCACATTAACAGTTACTTTGTAAAAATCTCTAACATTCCATTGACCACAGAAAAGAGTTGAAAACAGTTTAGATACCTGAGATTTTAAAAATTATGTAATGTTTTCTTTTGAATAATTTGTTTTACAATTTGCTGTGACTGTATAGAACTTGTTGGTGGATGGGGTGAGGAAAACCTTTCCCTTAGAGGTATCAATTGTCTTTTATAGAGCAGGGGAATGGATGTTAGCTAAGAAACTGTGATGTTATTTTAACAGCTGTAATTAGGTCCTGTTTACTTAGGGGCTAAAGACAGCAGAACAGAAAAAGCAGGGAACCCATCTTTTATCTCCATTTCTTACCTTCTGTAAAAAAGTTAAATACTAAGAAGTTACAGGCAAAACCTTGTGTTTTCAGCTATACTGAGACTGCAAAACTTTCATTAGTGCCAGGCTGTTTAGTGCCATGATTATATGATCAAAGATGGAGCTGGCTTGCCAGGCTAAGCTAGACTGTTTTTCAAGCAGAAAAAAAATTATAATGAAGAATAGAACTAATGAAGAAAATGGCACAAAGGAAGGGGAAGCAGCAGGAACCTGCAGGATATGTTTAAGCATTACGAAGTATTTTGCTGAAGCCATTTTACATGCAGTGTGTTTCAGAGCAGTGGCTTTGCTGGCTGAGCCAGCTGGTCTTTGTTGATACCTTCTGGACCTGAGCTCTCTCCTGGTCCCTTCTATTTCCCTGAGCACATACAAGAAATACTGTCTAGCGCACACTGAACTTACTGTCTTGGATTGCTGTGGATTGCCAGTGGTTTAATGGACCCAGGCTGATGCTGCATGTCTTAAGGTCATCCAAAAAGAAAGTTTTAGAAACACCTGGACTCTACCTTCTGTAATTAAATAAAGTAAAATGAGATTATCTGCACAGCTCCACCTGGTGATATTAGACAATATTGCACACAGATCTGGTCAGAAAAATAAAGGCATTTGTGTGAGAGGTTTGCTGTAAACTAGCACTGAAAAGAAAGTGTGCAGTAAATTACAAATTCATTCACTGTTAGTAAAATATAATTTATTTATTTATTTATTTATTTATTTATCATAAAGAGTTTCAGAACCAAAGGTATTTGAGCATCAAGACTTGAACTTTCTTCTGCAACAGTAGTCTTTCCCAGTATTTACATCTCTTCACAACAAGAAATTTTTCAGTCAATAATTTCTACCAGAACCTGTCCAAAACAATGAAATTAATTCTTATAAGCACAGGTGTTCATGCTAAGTATAACTCATTCCTTTAAGGTAAGCTGGGGAAACATTATGGATTGGAAGGAAAGCCTGTGGAGGAAAAACTATTGAAAAAATTCATTAACTAAGCAGTTTCATAAAGACTAATAAGACAAATATTTCTGTATCTTTCAAAGCTTGCAAAGCAGTCGGGCGATATCTGCTCGGTGGTCAGAAATGTTGCTAAAGCATGTGGGAACATACCTGTACTACCGCAGACACTGACAGCAACGCAGCGGTGGGAGCACTGGGTGCCCTTGCTGTGTGGCTGCGGTTCTGAGCAGGCTTGGGCAGCCTCTGCTCCTGCCACTCCTCTCATATCAGTACTGGGGAGAGCTTGAGGCAAATCAGCTCAGGTCAGACCTCTGTGATTGCTGTAGTCAGTCATAAGCAGTGTTATGAGAGGTGACAGTTTTCTTGGAACAGGTAAAGGAAAAATGAGGTGAAATCTTAAGACCACTCAGGCGAGCTTTCCTAAATGCATGAGGTTTAGGAAAGGGTGGAGGATAAAGGGGATAAGAGCAGAAAGAGAATAAAAGTTTTTTCCTAAGAAATAGAATTGGCTACAAGTGAAGCTGTGCTCTCACAAGCTTGTGCAGAACATGTTAGAGTGTCACTGAGATTCCTATTTACTTTGTGTGTCTACAAGTATGAGCAGCTTTCCCGGTGTCAAAGTCAAAAACTAGCAAAAATGGAGCACAGTGATGGAATGAGAAGGGAAGTCTCTCCGGAAGTCATCTTTGTTTCACATCTCAAGCTATCATCTTTTATATTCATCAGGATACTTAATCCATGTTAATCTTTAAGCATCTAAGTGGCTTTAAAGAAACAGGTTTATACTTAGCTTGAAACACATGAATGAAATACCGTGTCAAATTCGTGTGAAGTTAACAATGGTGCTGGGTCTGGCACTGAGTGATGGCAGATTTCACTAGATCACTATGAACTTTAGAAAAGCTCTTGATATTCATGGGCCTTTACAGCTAGGAACAGGTATCTACACATATTTGCCTTCAGCTGACTGCTGCCTTTTGTAGTTTCCCAAACAGATGTAGGAGCCCTTAAGCCATTTAACCAGTTGATTTTTGAAAAAGAGTTTGCCCAAGCTGAAATTCTGCTTGTGTTGGGTTCCAAGGCTGTAGAACTGGCAGAGTACCTACCCTGCAGCTTGTCTGCAGCTCAGCAAATCCCTCACTAATCTTTTGAGAGGCCGGTCGGACTGCATAGCAACTTGCCTCAGATGAGGTAGAACTCCATATTGAGGGATGGGAGGGTTTTGAGCTGTGTTCCTGCAATTCCTCCTCATTCTCTGTGTTTCACACTCATCAGAGCATCGGGCAAGGCGCTCTGAGAGCTACTCACCCTTTCCATTACAGCCCATTGATTAGCCAAAGGGAGGTAGAGGCTTTGCTTGAAGGCACTAAATTATCATTCAAATGATTTCCTTTTTTTCTCTTTCATTTGTAGGAGGTGACTTAAGGCACATAAGTAGTGAAGCCTTGTCTGTCTTCCACAGTAATTATTTTAAAGTGAGGGGCATACCGAATAAGAATGATAACAAGGAAAAAGACTATGTAAAAAATGATACAAATCAAACCAGGTTTCAAATATGAAGATGAATTTTGATTTTGCTCTTGTTTTTAAGTTAGTTTTCTAGTAGTTCCTCATTAATATTCTCCTAAATTCAGAAAAAAGATGACTCCTTATTTTTAAAAACCTTTTTAATGCTGCATGAATTCATTTTAATTAGGCACATAGGATGGGGTTTGAGACTGTCCAACTGGATACCAGTAGGACTGAGTGGAGAACTGCAGTTTTCATAGCAGATTTAAGATTATTTGAGTTTTGACTTTGTTTCAATTAAGGAAAGGACCTTAGATTTTGAAATACTCTAGGCAGGGGAATTAATTGCTTTCCGGTGTGCTGTGCTGAGGTCTGTGCCTCTGCGGTTGCCTGCTTGGCAGCCTGTGTTGGAACTGTACCCTGACAGCTTTGTAAGCTCAAGCTGTTGAGGTTCTGCAACTCCTGGGAGCTCAGCCTGCCAGCTCCATCATCCCTGGGCAAGATGCTAGGGAACGGAGAAAGTGAGCTATGGGAAACTCAAAACAAAAACATGTCCGTAATTATTTAGTTTGGATTTATTGGCAAATTGTGAAGAGAAAAATACTTAATGATTTGTGAGCATCTCACTGAAGGGTTAAGGGGGACACATGGATTCTTGCCCAAGCATGCAATTCAAGTTTATATCTAGCCTTAATACCCCTGTACCAATGAAGGCACTAATAGCACAGGGAAATTGTTTTGGGTTTCAAAAATGACATGCATGTGGAAAAGGGCAGGATGAAAGAGAGAAAAAAAAGCTGAGTGTATATTTAAGTTGGGCAGCGCAGCGCACATATTTTAATATTTGTATTAACATCAGATAACTTCTTAGAAGAGAGAATAAATTGAGTAGAATTTTATTGAAGAGTAGAAAATGTAGAAATATTTCAGAGACAATTTCCACTCTGAAATGACTGAGGAAACACAAGATTTTGAATAACCGTCCTTGCTGTCAACAGCACATTTGATCTAAGGGCATCAGTATGCTTCTAAATGTTAAGTGGGCTTACACAACAGAAGTATTTTAAGGAACAAAATGGCATGCTAGCATTTATAATTTCCGCTTTGTTGATAACCTCAATTACCAGCTATCTCTTCTTATGCTCTGATGGTCCATTTATGCCTCTTACATGTAAGCCTCACTGAGATTGGTAGCGTTTGTCTTGGATTAAGGGTCTGCTGTGTTAGAAGGCTGGAATAAAAAATAAATAAGCAGCTTTTGCATTACATATCCAGTGATTAAAAACTTCAGAATGACTTAGGTGTTCTGGTTGTTGCTGGAAAATATGACATAATATTTAGCATTTTAGTTTATATTCTATTTATCTAGTAGAAATAGAGCTTTTCTGTGGGCATGATTCTTCTTATACAAGGTATGTGTGCATACGCTCTTATTTGGCTGAATTTTAAAAATCAGAAGTGTTGGCTATGGTTCTCTTTGATTATATAAGCTTTTAAGTATCAAAAATATAGTCTGTGTTTTGTAACATAACCTCTCTTACTTTACTGTGAGGCGTATGTAGGAAAGTAGGGAAGAGGTGGTGATGTGTTGAGATACTGCAAGACACTGGAGGGGAAGACAAGGAGTGTTAACATGTTGCAGGAGGTAAAAGGACGCCAATAAAGAGGCTCAAGAAGCCAAGAGATACAGTTAGAGCAGCAGAAGAGTAGGCGTTTTTTTGGCAGGTGAATTTTGCCTGGATTGGAAATGGGAATGAACTGAGATGCAGGGAGACCACCAAGGATGCAGTAGTAGTAATCAAAGTGGTAGATAACTATGGAGTGGATAAATATGTTAGTAAGTGGGTTAGGGGCGGATGTTAAAGATCTTTCTTAGTGATGCTGTAGAAGAAAAGGTGGCATTTCACACAGGGAAGGCAGAGGAACAATAACTGGGATTCTGTGAAAAGTCTCTTATTACAAGTCTGAACAGTCATAAAGATAGAGATGTCCAGCGTGACAAAGACAAGACTGGAAAGGACATTAAGACCTCCCAAATTTCTCCAGCTTTCAGAGATGGCATCAGTCAGTCCTGTGCTTTCAACAAAGCAGAGTGCTTTGCCTTTGGCCTTTATTAGTTGCTATAAATCATTGTGTCAGCTTCCAGGAGTGACGAGGCGGTGTTAGAAACCTTCCTGTATTGAGAGCATCTCCTCTGGGTCAGTTGCAGTGCAAAGAGAGATTAGTTACATGAGCATGAAGTGTCCTGCACGTTTTCTGTGGATAAATAGAAAGTGGATTCCAGGTCTGTCAGTCAGAAAACTTTATGAGTGTGCTTGAGAAAAAATTAAAAAGAGAAAATATTTCATTTAGAGTGTACTTTGTGTGGTTGCTTTTGAATGCAGTGAATAAATTAAAGAGGCAGAGCAGAGATAGTGAGCATTGATACTGAATGGCTGAGTTGCTTTTAAAAGTCTCCTTGGGATGTTGTAAAGCTGCGCAGTGATTTGGAGCCTCTTCATGTGCTGTCCTTCCTTCAGCTGAAACATCCGAGTTTCCAGGTGGTGACAAAGCCTGAAAGGCGAGACCGTGAGAGGAACTACTGGGAAAGAATTTCTGTTTCAAAATGCTCTGGATGATAAAGAAAGCTTGTGGGTCAGGAAGCATGTGTGCTCTTCAGCAGCAGTCTGAAAGGAAGGGTAAACCAAAAACTGTCTCTGCGTTGTGGACGCTTCACTTGCAGTGTTTAAACTCATTACAAACTTGTGGAAACATTAATCGGAGAAGGCAATGACCCCATACGCTGAGGACAGTGTGCTAAATTCCTGTGTTTTATACCTCAGTTCTTGTAGCATGAACTGTCATAGATGAAGGTGAACATTCAAAAGATAAATGGTTCACTGCAGTTGTATTTATTGGCTATTCTTTCTTTTAATTTGAGGTAATGATGGTATATTTTCTTTCCTTTCTGGTTTACTACCATTGAAGTCAGTGATGATATTCTAGTTTCACCATCCATCTCCCACAGAAATCCCAGGAAAGACTTTTGTTTTCAACTTTAGCTAGGTTTTTGGTCACTTGCAACATGGTTTGAATAGAAGTAGAATTAGATTATGTACATATGAAATAGGGTGTTACTGTCACACAGCAATGCTGGTTTGTAGATTTAGGGTGTGTATATCATTGTATTGGATTGTGGCGGTGATGCTGGAGGCTTCAGTCAGTGGCACACACATGGTCCCCTACTGCCATGTAAGACTTCCTGAATGATGTGTGATGTCCACTGGAGCTGGTTGATGTGACACAGGACATGAGACTCGTGTCCTTCTCATCTGGCAGCTGAAAACTGAGCAAGGTCACCCAGAATGTCACTGGAGCATGGATAACTGGATCAGACCCAACATATCCTACAAGGCTAGAGCAGCTCCTCTGAAGCTAGTGCAGATACTGGTGTGAAGAACAAGATGCTCACTGGAGCTTGCTTAAAGGCAAATACACTGTTTTGCAGTTGTGTCTTGCATGTGTTTTCTCATTTTAAGGTGGACATAATTGGGCAGTATGATTATGAATTATCTGTGCCATCCAAATAGAGAGTGAGATTGCTTGTTGTCATGACAACAAAAGATGGTGAGGTGTTTACTTGAAAGTGAGTTCTGCACAAGCGTTCACATCAAGCTGTGTCTGAAGATCAGTGTTTGAAGAACTATTCTTCAGAGACTCTATTCCTCCTTTAAAATATTTGCTGTATTTGTGCAGTTTTACCCCAGGATATATGGAAGATGGCTTTTTGAAAGCTTAACCCAGGACGGAGCATACTCTTTTATTTTCAAAAGTCACTCTTTAGTTCAGTAATGGAAATCCTACCTAGACTACAAATAGCGACATATGGAAAAGCCAGCCAGTCAACTATCTGCTGTTTACATAAAAGGAGTTTGTAGCGAAGAGACTTCCCTTTAAAATGAATCATATGGTAACTCACTTTTATAATCCTTTAATATCTTTTTGGCTTTATAAGGTATTTGGTTTAAGAGCATGCTTTGTGAAATTATATTATCTCACTGAGCTTTCTTTCATGTATAATCTGTGCAGGGGCAGAGGAGATATTATTCATTAATTCCTTGGAAGTGCCTTTTATACAATGTGTACTGAAAAAGAACTGTGTATTTGATATTCAAGTGGGACAAACTACTACTCTTCTCAATGAGTAAATATGCTATGTATAAAAAGAACTCTGTAAGTGCTGCATACAATTAAATAGTTACCTGACTGCCTTCTTTTTGTAGTTACCTTTTAGTATACTTTCAGCTGCTTACTGTCCAGAAAGGCCTTCATTACCTTTCAGTTAAGCTTATAAAAAAGGTGCACTTGGTTCTATTCATTTAATATAAACCAAGAATGTTAACAATATCAAAGAGATACATAAGCTGCAATAGCCAGTAATGTTATTTGAAATTCTTCAGTCACAGATTTGGTTCTGTTGACTAGATATTAAATATAATGATAATAGGTAGCACACATATTTGTATTTTAAATATTTGTGTTTCTGCAAGTGCATAATTGTAGTTAAGGAAGCTAGAGACAGAGAGCAGTAGGGAAGTTGGTAAGAATGCTTAAATAGAGCTTGTAGTTATTACATGATAGGAAAATCTAGCTGAGTCATTTTTTACCTATCAGTGCTGCTATTTGAAATTTGAATTGGAAATGAAAAAGTTTCAGTAAGGATTTAATACAGCTGAAATCAGTTTTTTTTTCTCTTTTTTTGTTGCAGCACCTAGCTCAACTGTGTTATGGCCCAGGAGTTGCAGTGTTGTGATCCCAATTTTAAAAAAATACTGTTCTCAGAAAGAATTTGGGACTTTTTGAGGCAGGTCAGGACCTTGAAAAGTCAAATCTCTAGCCAGCCCTCTTCATTCTACCTCTGCGCTTGTCTCTTAAATATTCTAGTAGTCCCCTAATCGAAAACAAGATTGTGTGATTTGTTACTTCGAATTATGCAGCATGGGAAGTACTATTTAGTTATTTATTTCAAATAGCAATGATACATCAAAGATTGGTGTCAAAGGCTCCTTAGGTTAGTGACATGGGCAATGTCAGTAATAGTGAGGAAAGAAACTGGAATAAGACCAGAAAAGACAAGTGGCATGACTGGATTTGTCAGACATTTGTAAACATCAGTGGCAAAACATATATTAATCATCTGTTTTTCTTGCAAGCTTATAAATTGTGAACTTGTTCCAGTTTTCTGTACCGCTCTTTTCTGGTGTCATACCTGATGAGTTAACTATAACTCATTTCCCCTGTCAGTGAGACCAACTGGCTATGTTGGTAATGCACCACATGTCTAGTGGTGGTGCTCCCAGATCCTCCCTCCTCCACCAACTCCATGTATTAGCTTTGATTGGAAAGACTAATAGGAAAGTAACTGTATAAGACAGAGGCCAGGTTCTGGCATCCCTGCCAAAGGAATGTTGGTTTTATGGGATGCACGGGGACCTCAGCATTACTGCGTTTTCTTTTGGGTAGTCTGCAATGCTGCTAATCTGAATTGTCTCAAAAATGCTGGAGTTGTTCAGGGAGTCGCTGGATGATAGCTGGTTACGTGTACATAGATCAACATAACCCTGAGACTGTCAGGGTGCAGGTTATGCTGACAGCAATGTAATAGATAACAGTAAGTAAAATTACTGGACTACTGCTGCGCAAGATGGCTTGCCTCCTTACAGTGCTCATGCCTCTCCTGCATATGCCCTTCGGTTTCCTGTGTTAGGCAAGCTGAGGACAGGGCATGTGGTCCCTCTCATCTCCAGTTCTCCCCTGCCTTAGGCAGGGTTAGTGAAGACCAGAAGGAACCAGCAAAGAAGGCACTGAAGAAGTAGCAAAGGCAGTGTGGTAACGTGGTGTGTTGTGAGCAGGATGCCAGGCTGAGGTGGTACCGTGGGTGGGCTGAGAACGAGCAGACAGGCCCCCGTTTCTTTGGCTGATAGACAGGGGTGATGCAAAAGGAATTTTACTCCTGTGTGCTTTCCGTCGAATCCTAGGAAGCTGGAGAATAGAGATGGGGGTCTGGGAAAACATAATTATGGGGTAATCTTGTTTGTGTCAGTTCTTTAGAAGTCAAATAATTCAGCATATGAGTGGACAAAGTCTTACAACTCTGACATCCTTTCTTGAAGGTTTTCTGTACTGTTTCCTGCTGTTGTTACTATCTCTTCAGGGATTTCCCTTTGTATTTTATTCTCTGTTCCATAAGCGTGAAATTTGGAGAATAACCTCCCTATTGGCCAGCTGGTAGTAGGCCAGCCATCATTTTTCATAGTCCTCTGGAGCCTACTTTGGATCTTACTTGCTTGGAAGTTGTCCCATTGATTGTAAATCTGTTATATGGCAGAACTTCTGGAGTAGGGAGCATCTTTGTTCTTTCTGGTGATAGTAAGCCTGCAAAGAAGAGTAAGATGAAGAAACCAATCTAATGTATTGATGTGTGACTTCTGATATGTTCTCTGTACAAGACAAAGATACATACAAGCCAACTGAGAAAATAACAGCTGTGATGTTGGAGAGTAAGCAAAAAAGGCTTGTTCTTTTGCTTTCTCAGCCAGGAGTAGCTGCAACGATATGTCTGCAGTTTAATAATATATTGGTTTCCATTACGTATAAGAAAGAGTTGAACAGGTCAAGTATTGGAGTGATGATACCAGTACACACATTGTAGTTAGCTTCAGTCCTTCATGCTGCTCACATTAAATTTTTAATATTCTTTCAGTGGTACACTTGTGTAAATTGACAGTCATCCAAATATAGAAGTGAAGGGGTTGCTGATAATTGTAAAAGAAGACCAAAATGGAGAATATTCAGCAAGTTAGTTACATGGGTAAGAGAAGTTTCATTGTCTCTTTTTGCCTTGCAGGAAGAATGCAAACAAATACTGGCTCGGCAGAAATCCAGTTCCCAGTCTGATTCTCATGATGATGAGATCTCCCCTCCTCCTCCAAACCCAGTGGTAAAAGCCCGACGCAGGAGAGGGGGGGTCAGCGCAGAAGTGTACACCGAAGAAGATGCTGTTTCTTATGTCAGAAAGGTAATGTGTTTCTGTCCATCTGATTCTGAGATGTACAGGACAATTGAGGGACTCATATTTTGGTCATAATTTGGATTTATGGGTCAGCCTGTAGGATGGTGTCCTCACGGTGTCATATGCACGGCTTGACCATCTTCTTCACACTCAAGTTCTTTTTCTGCCTCCTTGACTAAATACTTTTCCCATCAGTGTGGCTTCAGCATCCTCTGTTCTGTCCTTTTTCAGATGTGCTGCTAATCTGTTTTCCCCTCTAATAAGGTTGGTAACTCTCAGCCATTTTCTTGATATTCACAGACCTCAGCAACTTCTGAGTTTTGTCAGAACCTCAAAGTTTTGGAAAACAGCCTTTTCTATTGCTGCATTTCCTGCTTTTTTTTTTTTTTTCCAAAAATCACTTCTAGCTCATTTTCTTCTAACTGAGATCATTTAAGTTCCCTAGAACATTCAGGCACATGCTTCCAAAGTTGATTGGGTACCACCTAACCCATGGGTTTTTGGAAGTCTGTTGACCATACTTGTGCGATTTTATGTGGCTGTTGTCTTTGATGAAATGCCAATCCCAAATTCGGTAATTTCTTCAGTAGGAGCACTAACTTGGGCTTCTTTTGTTCCAACTGCCTTTTTCACAAAAATATCTAGATTTATTATATCCTTGATATCTCTTAATAACTGCAATTTTTTGTTTTTAAACTGGCTTAAGCTTACAAAGGTTATTAAAAGACAGATATTACAATAGCGTATGTCATGTTTGTTTAGGAAGCTAGGCTAAAAATGCATTTCATAAGGTTGACAGATGCTACTAATGTGCTTTTGTGCATGCCTAGAGTAGCTTTAACCCAAAGAGCTTTTTCTTTATGGAAATACATTTTGTCAGTAACTGTTTTTTGGCAGAATACTTCTTGCCTTTGCAGTCAGATATGCTTTTGTCATCCACTTATGATACAAGTTCACTGGCTGCTCTGGGGATTTCTGTCCCAAGAAACAAAGAATTAGGAGAGTCTTTCATCCTAAAAACAATATGGAGGAGTATTCCTGTGGCGGTTAATGCTTGCAAGTATACTGTAAATTTTAACAGCACAGTGGTCAAGCTATTAATGCACTGCACTATTAAAAAACTTGCATGTTATTTTAAAAGCCGCTTTCAAACACTTTGCTTTCTGTGCAGATTGCAATATCCCTCTTAAAAACTTCCATAAAAAGATCACGTTTGTCTCTACTTAATATGGCTTCCATCTGACTTTTCTGAAAATCAAAGGAAATATTCCTTCCCACACCCCTGAGTAATTCTTCTATGTTTATAATGTAATTTGAAGTTAACTTTGTTTTCTTCATTTTTCAACAGTGATGCCAATATGCCCTGACAGTAGCATGGGTAGGCAAGAACGAGAAGAAGCAACACAGATCATATTCTGTATGTTCTGTGACTAGGGCTGTTACAGTTTTAATTTCCTAGGAACTGACTGAACTTAAATAATAATAATTTAGGGGATGGTTTCTTGTCAGGCTACAGATGCTGCAAGGAATAGAGAACTAGCACTGGGAGGGTTTGTGTCAGTGCTTTGTCTTCTGCCATCATCAAATGAATCCCATGGTGACTCTCACGGATGTGTGTTTGTGACAGAGATTTCTAGAATGCAGAAATAAATGGAGACACTGAAAGGACAAATTATGAAACTAATTTAAAAGTGTAAAAAGCAAGGCGAGGGTTGTGTTAGACTATTGCAAACAGATGGAATTTTAGAAAGTAGCTAGGAAGAACTGCTGGCTTAGATTCAGATGTTGGATAGAAACACATCTGGGTCATAAGCCAGTTTAAAGGATCCCTTGAAGGAGTGAGCTATAGGATGAATAGTGCTAAAGGCAGTGCAATGAGTTATGTCACTGGAGAGAAAATCAAAGGAGATTTAGCTCTGTGATTTGAGCAAGCACTTGGCATGGCTCCATCTGAGGAGCACAAAGCAAGATCTCTGTGGAGGGTTATTTTATTGCTTCATTCCTGAAACTAGAGAAAGCAATATTTGTCAACACATCTGACATAGCATATAGTTAACAACTAACAGAATAGGAATCTTGCTGTAAAGAGCGTTATCAGCTTGAAGAGAACATTCAATGATAACTTGGAAAAGTGGTGTGAGAAATGGTCAAGTGATTCTTCCTGACATTTGATTTTGGTCAGATGCATGGTTACTGTGACACCTAAAGAATCCCTCCTGTGTTTTCTATGCCCTTGCCCGAACAGACCCACTTTGATCTCTGCCTTGTAGCTTTTGTTGCTGCAGATCTCAACTAAGATAGGTTGGTCTACGCTATTCCATAATCATCCAGAAAGGTTAGTTGAAAGTCTGAGTGATTTGATTATCTACCCTCATCAGCAGGAAGCTGAACAGCTAGGGTGCTCTTAATAGAGCAAGGGTTCGTGACTGAAATTCAATCCAGGGTTTCTTTGATAGGGTAAAAAACAAGAATAAGATACTAATTTTTTTTGCATTGAGGAATTTAAACTTTTAGATAAATTAGATTATGTTTCACTCTGATACACATATACTGTTTATTCATATACTCTTCTCTAGACTTAATTTGAGTAGTCTAATGACTACAGAAGTCAATATAAGTGATGTCTGAAGTCAGAGTTTAACTTCAGATCTTCACACTGTAGTATTTTCCCTTGAAATAAAGCTAGATCAGTTCTTTGAGAGAACTGGTTCTACATCAGTTTTCCCATTTGAGACATCCTTCTTCTGGTTGGATGGGTAGTACCTTGCCTTTCCAGGGTGAGGAATGGCACCTGCATACACATCAGCGTACGTAGTAACTTAAATAAGACAGATATACTATTTATGTCATAGGAGAATGTGAAAGAAAAATGCTCATATTCAGACCTTTTTTATACAGTAATTAAAATAGGCAAACAGATGTTGATTTTCAGATTGGAGCAAGGTTTATTTAACACAAAACTTTTGCTAGGCTTGTTTTTGTCCTGTTATAATTAAAATATTAAGGAAAATCACATAAGTCAAAGAACAACTTTTATAAGTCATAACCTTGTTACAAATTTCTTGCGTCTCTTATAATCACAAAGTCTCTGACAGGCAGATGATGGTGCTTGGCAAGTAGAGAGATACAGTATCATTACTAATATCTTACCAAAATGGAAAGTCTAACTTGCAAAAGTCTTGCAATAAAACTTCACCCAATATGAAAACATACTCCTGAATTTCAACATCTATTTTGAGCAAATTTATGTATAACAGGACTTATGCCATCTCTTCAATTAATAAAAATGCCTCTTCATTCTCAAATGTAAGTCCTTTTCATTTGCCATGAAGCAAGGGCACAGGATCTTGACCCAGGTGGACCTCAGAAGCTTGGTTTCTTATACCACAAGCAGTACTGAAAAGTATGGTGTAATCAATACATTTTTACCTTTTACCTTAAGAAATGTTGCTCATTCCCTAGTTTTAAAAGTAGGTTGCTTCTGATACTGTTTGTGGGGGAAGAAGAGTATGAAATATGTTTTCCTCAGTTCAAGAGATTTGAAAGGAGACTACACAGCTACCAGTACCTGCAAATTATAGTATTTTGCGGATATCCTTCTCCCCACTTATCCTGGATCTTGTATTTCTTTTCTGGTTGTCATACTGAGAACATAAATTCTTATCAAAACTGTAATTAATTACTTTCTTAGTGGCTTTATATTATAGCCTAAACCTGTCTCAGTGTTGGAAATCAAATTGCATCCATTATCTTGAGTAGTGGAATTTTCTATAAATTTCAAGATCTATGAAGAGATATAACCAGGCATGTAATTACTCTTTGTTCTCTTCTCTACAGGTTATTCCAAAGGACTATAAAACTATGACTGCTCTGGCAAAGGCTATCTCTAAGAACGTACTCTTTGCTCATCTTGATGACAATGAACGAAGGTATGTGGTGCTTTATGATTTAAAGGAATCTATAGCTTGACCTTAGGACAAGAAATGATATTAAATTTTAACTCAGAGTTCAGAACTACTCTCACTGATGCATTTGAGTCATACTAGATGCACCCTCACACACACTTATGGTATTATGACAAAGGGTAAAATCACAAGCTAAAAAAGGGCAAGAACGGGTTAGAATGTATTCAGACATATTTAATATTTTCAAATCAGCTATGCCTGATGAACTTTATTCTAGGTTACTTGAGGAATTGGCTAAAGCAATCTCAGAAGCATTTTTAGTTATTTTAGAGAACTCAGGGAAGACAAGTCAAGTGCTGGAAGAGTGGGAAAGAGAAAACGTAGTATCTATAAAGATGTAAAAGAGAATTACAGGTAAATTATTTTGTTCTTTGAAAAACTGAAACAAACGAATTACATGTAAACACCTGAAGGAGATCAAGGAGTTCAGTAACAGACAACATGACTTTTAAAAACTTCAAATAGTCTTTCTACAGCTGAGTAGCAAGTCTTGTAGCTAGGGAAGGCACAACAGAGGCCAGAGAAGCTTCACATCTAGTAATGTTTTGACATTAATGCATATGACAGTTTCATTATACAATCAAGGGAAATGTCTTCAGTGAAACCACTGTGGAGTCTGTGCAAACCTGATTGGATTGCCATACCAAATAGTAGTTATCAATAGTATATCTTTCTAATGGAAAGATATATTGAAGTGTGAGAAGGGTTGCTCTGGTTATCATCATTATTGTCATTAATGACCTCAGTGGTGGAATAGAGTATGAGTGTTGAATTTTTAGATGACATGAAGATGGGGAAGGCTGCTAAAAGATTGGGAGACGAGGCTAGAATTCAGAATTGGGCTGATGGGTTGAAGAAATGTTGTAGTAAAAGCAGGATGGATTGTCACTGAGCCAAGTGCAGAGATGTATACTTAGGGAGGAAGAACACCTTTGTGTCTGTAAGATGGTATTGCAGTTTTGGTAGTTCCTTGAAAAACTATGTGGAGCTTATTATGAATCATGGTCTGAACATTAGTCACTAATGTCAAGCTGTTTCGAAAATACTAATGTTTTACTGGGGTAATTAAACAGGAGAACATGCAAGACATGTCCCAGTGTTGGAAGGATTTCAGCTGGAACACAGTGTCCAGTTTGGGCATCACACTTCAAGGACAAACAGTTGGAGGAAGTTTAGGGAAGAGTGGTGGGAATGATCACAGATCTAAATAACATCACTTCTGAAGAAAGAATGGGATTGGTTGGCCTGCAGAAGAAATGTTGGGGCTGAGGGATGTGATAATAGCTTATAATTGTGTATGAATAATTGTATATGAAGAATAAGCTGCTGTGTGTGCCAAAGGGTAAAGAATAATGGATTAGAAGTGCAGTGGGAAGGAGTCAAGTCAGATACTAGGAAGAGGTCTCTGCTTGAGTAGGTTGTGGAGTCTCCACCACTTGAGGACATTAAGAACAGATTAGACTACAGTCTGCCAGGAATTACATAAGTAGTGTCAGTCCTGCCTTGCAGCAGATACGCTAAGTGATGTCATGAGGTCCTTGCCAACTCTGCTTTTCTGTGCTTCTGTGGTTAGAAAGGACAAAGACTTTGTCTACACTGACGTTTTTAGTACTGGCGGAACATCAGCAGTACAGTCCTTCAGTGGGGCTACTCAAACACTTTCAGTCAAAGCACGTTTCAAGTGTGCAAATGTTGCTCCCTCTTGCAGGCATTCATACAATTTAATTACTTTGCAATCCTAATTATGATGATATCGCACTCACATGCAGATTTCTGAAGTAATTAGAAAAGGATTAATTTTGCATGTTTCTTCTAGCTTTTTCACCCACAGCAAATAATTCTTGTATAGAACTGCTGTAAATCCCAATTATACCATCAGCATGCTAACGTGACAGACACTGAAAGTATAGGTTTTAGGGCTAAAAAAAGGGACATTTTGGTAATTTGTTATCCAAGTAGGGTGAGGGAGAAAAATTGAAGAAAAACTGCTTTTTCTTGCACTGTACTGATTGTACATCATGGTTATGGTCTCCCCTATCCATTCCCTGTGTCCCATTTACCTCTGTCAGCCAGACTGTCCTGTTACGGTTATGTGTTGGGAGTGAAGAGATGTGCACAGATTCCCATGGGTGTGCTACAGATGGTTTGTAGACTGTCTGCTTTTGCAGTCCTCAAACTATGGCTTGACCAAGTGTATACTGCCTCTGCCGTCAAAAGATTTAGAAGCTTCTTGGTGTCTGGGTTGTGAACTGGAGCATATTCAGCTATATACCATCTTCCTTTCTCATGGATGTGTCTAGGTGCCTCATTCAAGCCTCATGACAAGCACAGCAAGCTATTGCTGTCACTGGGAAAATAAAAAGGAACTCACAGAAGGATGCATGCATTCTGCTTTTGCAGATAGGATAGCAATGAATGAATAAACTGTTCTCTCTTTGCATTTTACTGAGCTCACTTTTGACATGATGGTATTGCCCTTGTCTGGTTTCATTGGTCAAATGTGGAGAAGTCAGCAAGTTGGATCATACCATTGCCATCACTTCCAGTTTGTGTCTTGTCGATGGAGATAGTTCAGTAGTAGTTCAGTAAAGTAAATGGTCTATGACTTCATTTGGGTTCTGTCCTCTTGGAATGGTGGAAAGCTAGGTGAGGTTATTTCATTTTCTGTACTGCAGTGGTGGCGATGGTGTTTATTTCCCCCTACTTTCTACACTGAAGACAGTGCCATTGCTTCACTTAATGTCAAGGTTGACCATTCACCAAGATGTAGAGGATGTTCAAGTGAAGGAATGATGGACTAGCAGGACTTAACTTCTCATTTACAATGGATGATTCTCAGGTTTTTCCTTCTTCTATGAAAACATATTTATGTTAACCTGCTCTATGCCTGTGCATCCACGTGACTTGTGTTGGACTTTGTGATTGGCAGCTGTGAAGGGCCTTATGTCTGACATAAACCCTTACTTATAAAGGCAGTGCGTAACATATTATCTCTGTGTCAGATATTCCATATGAATGATTAAGTGCGTGAGAATTCATGCTGAAGTTAAGGTAGACAAGTATCTTTTCGCACTGGTGTCAAATAGTTTTGTTCAAGTCTTCTTTTAGATAGCATCTTTCCATGTGCCATGCTTCAAAAAGGGTTGCCATCTATCTTGTGCACGCACATGCACAAACACACACACACACATGCACACAGTCTCTGGTGTAAAATTATACTGAGAAATGCAAAAGGGAAACTGTAACTGCATCAGTACTAAAAGCAGCAGAGCTAGTTATCGGCAACTTTTGCCAAAATGCTAATTTCAAGAGTTGCTAATATTACAAAGAACAGTACAGCTCTGCAAAATGATGTGGCAGTCCACTGCTTACTTGTGAGACTTTTCCACTGACTTCAGTAAGATCTTGATGAAACTCTGGAGTAGGGTCCTGGTTCTCTCAAAGCCAGTGGCAAAATGCCCATTACCTCAAGTGGAAACGTGCTTTTAACAGTAAGGGAGCTGTTCTCATTTTCAAAACCAAGAATGCATGGCTTTTTAATTGTATTTCCATACATGTGCACCTGATGTATATTTTATGTGCATCCTCCTTTGCCTAGAGCTGGTCCGCTACAGCAAAACCACAGATTTACATGGATGTATCATACACTCATTATGCAAAGTTTTATTGAATTGATGAGAAACTGGCTGGAAAAAATTAAAGCAACATCAGGACTTCACAAAATTAATTTCTGATTGTGTTTTAATAGGTATAGTTTGATTTTGATTTTCTATTATAATATTGCACATCTAACAAAAATACTGGACTATACTAAAAATTTCAGTGAAATACTCAGAGGCAGGGTAAATATTTGTGAACTGTGTGGAAAAGAGGGATGTTAAGGTGGTGATGGGCTTAATTATGAACTAAACAGCTCAGTGAGTTGCAGAGAATCCATAGATGTGTATCAGTGTGCCTGCCTTTGGTCTCATAATTGTTTCTTGTCTTACCAGCCCAAACTCAGTTGTAGTCTTCTCAGAGTAGCCTCATGTCATATGTGTTTTGATGGGGTTTGCTTCCCTCGTTGGGATATGTGGCAAAGCCCTTTCACTTTGTTTCAGATTTTGATGTATTTGCTCTGCAGTTAGGATGTATTTAATGCCTGGCTAGTTGAGCTTGTATTTTGATAGTGCTGTGGTATCATCCTGCAGGTCCCTAGACACGTGTGCTCTAACTTCTCTCCTTTCCCCCACCCCATTTGATGACATATTAGTTGGCTTATGTTCACATGGGGGTTTTGCCCTTCATTTTGTGTTTTTTTTCCCGTACTCCACTTCCTTTGTGACTCCACTCAAAAAATCTTGGAACAGACTGCTCAAAGGGTTTCATTGGGTGGGCAGTGGAGCATTTTAGTTAAACTCAGATCTGACTGCAGCAAGATATTCTGGAAAAGCAGAGTTCATACTGGTGTGCAAACATCATGCAGAAGCTGTGGAGGTGGCCACCAAGAGGACAGTTTTCCCAGGCAGAAAGCACTCTAAGACCTGCTAGTTATGATCACTGCAAGATCAGCAACTCTGGTCCTGGCTTCGTGCTCACCAAAGCCTTACAGATATATACACAGTCCTGCAAAACAGCTTCTCACGTGACAGCTCTGAAGGAGCTCTCTGCAACATAAAACGACTTATGACACAGAAGACAGCGCTGTACAGGCTGTGCACCCTGAAGCATTAGGAATTGCTCTGCAGTTTGTTCAAGGATGAACAGCCTTGAGAGAAAACATCGGTGGAGTGGGATCTTCAGCCAGGTAAGAGGCATTCACCCTCTCTCTCATACTGGGGAAAAATAAAACGGCAAGGTTAACTTTGAGGGATTTTTTCATTAAATACATACATTTATTTTTTATAGATTATGTTCTTTGCAACAGCTTGTCCTTAACATCGGTTGAGGGCAGAAGCCACCTTGTTTCTCTGCTCTTCATTGCACCTGTGATCCAAGAGGAAGTCCCAGCCAAAAAAAAAAAAATTAAATACAATCCTTGATTATGGCATTTGTACCTAATAAAAAGAACTCAAAGATGAAATTACAGACTTTGCAGGATGCATATTTCAGAAAGTAGATCTATCTTTGTAATTATCTTAGTAATGTCCCTCCCAAATGCTGGTGGGAAGTTACACTTAACATTCAAGTCTTGTCTTAGGTGGCCTGTGCTATAGATTCTAATGGCAGAATAAGGGGGAGAAGTTCCTTGCTGATCTCATCCCTCCTGATTCCAATATGATTTCATGGTTCAAGTCCATTCTGGAGGCCGTTAAGAGTTTGCATAAACTTTCCCCCTTCTTTTGGTCTGTGATGCTTGAGAGTTTTGCATATGGGAGAAATCAGCGTGGCAGGGTGCACTGTACTGATGCCCTTTCTGCTGCTTTGGTTTTGTTCAGTCAGCAGGCAGTGAATGATTTCTATCTGTGCAAAGACAGAATTACGCCCATAACTTGGCAGCATTTTATTTCCTCTCCTGCTCTTGGATATCCAGCAGATTAACATCCTTCCTAGTTGTGAAATGGTGTATAAAGTCAAAATTGGTGACAGGGGTCTAAGTCTGATTGTCCTAATCTCTTCTAATCTGGCAGTGTTGCTAGTAAGAATTTTTATCAGTTCAGCGTACGCCCACTTGGCTTTGCCATGATGTTACATAGTAAAGGGTAAAAAAAATGAAGAAATTGCTTGTTTTCCTTCTGTAGATAAAAATAAAAGATATTTTTTCATCATTTCATTGACAGGATGTTGTGTCTCTACTGGATGGGGGCAGCCAGTGAGAGGGGGGCAGGGAGAAGATTCAGAGGTGACCTGCTGTGGGAATGGAAGCTGGACCCAAAACCGATGATTGTCAAGGAGGAGAAGGAAATACAACTGAAGCATAAACTTTGTGAGAGAGCAGGAGTGTCAGTCCTGGTTCCAGGACGTCACCAGTGCCTGTCTGCTCTTCTCTGAGTCATGGTCCATGTCTGTCAGTCCCGGTTCAGAAGCTTGGTGGGCTCCTGACCGCATAAAGAAGTAGAATGGGTAAATGTTCACCATACCTGTATGTAAATGCTGTGTGAATTCTATATGTAAAAACTATGTAAAACTTGTTTGTCAATGAGTAAAGAGAGTTGATAAATATTTAACATGCTTTTCTATATTCCACTTTTGGCATTTTAGCTAATATAATAATTTTTACAGGCATTAATTCTTTATTATTAATGTATGTGCAGCTCTAATGCCTGCAACATCTTTCAGAATGCTTTTGTGTATTTTATTATTTGGATTAATAATAAATTGGTTTGTTTGAATTGTATACTGGTGTGAAACTGCTTTGGAAACAAAGAGCCAGGAAATTGTATATAATGCTTTTATTAAAATATTGAGGTCTTCTAAAGGCACAAAAAAAGCAACAACCAATGAACTAAACAGCAGAAAAAACTGCTGCATTTATTACAGGAAAACACAGTGCTGCATTTACTCTTGTGTATTGCCTGAATTGCAAAGGTATGAGAAAAAAAGGCTTTTTAAATTTTCTTTGCTTGTTGGGACCAAGATGTAAAGATGAAAATTGGTACTTGTATGAGGCATTCAAGCCAATCAAGATTTTTCTTCACACAAAAATTCTTACCCTTTTTCCAGCATTCTCCCAAACATTATGGAGAGCACATACTACTGTGATACTGTAGATAAAATTGGAGGCATGTTGTTGTAGATACCATCATCTTGCTGTTAACATTTCAGAAAAATGTTCTACTACCTTAGAAGTGTGTTTTAAGTAACCCATGTTCTGCAATTCAAGCAGTTTTGTAAGCCATGATGGGTGGCAAAGTGGGATCCCATAGGGACTTACTGGGCATAAACATATGCTATTTGAAGGACATTAGTGTCCAAATTAAGACTTTCTCAGCATCAAGACACAATAACGTTCTTAAAATGTATTAAGGGCTGTCACAGAGGGTAAATGAGTAATCATGTATCTGTGTCTTCCGAAGACGAAACATCAGAATTAGGCTTCAGTTGTGCAAGATGGATGTAAACTCGACATACCGTAATAATTTTTAGTGGTAAGGATACTTAAATAGAGTGTAGAATCTATAATTGTTAAGGACAGATTAGGCAAATCTCTTTGAGCATAATTTCGTTTGACCTCTGTTTGGATGGGAGAAGTGTCTTAGCTGTTTTTTGTAATTCTTGGATTCTCGGTAGTGGGAAGCTAGTGTATTCTTTCTCTGTATTCTTCCTCTATACATTTTTTCTTTATAAAATCTATTTGAAGGGTTACTGTTATTTTGTACATCTGTTTTTGTATCTAATTCTCCCCATCTTCCTTTGCAAACCAGGTTCTTCAGACCACTGACCATTTTTGTTCTCCTCAACTTTCTCTGGTTGTTCCACCACTTTCTTGTTTGTTTATATTTTTCACTGCAACAGGATATTGTTGACTCCTTAGCATGTGATCACAGGAATCATCCTTTCCTGCAGAAATGCTACTTTGGCAGTGAATCTTCACCATATATTAGCGCCATTGGCTATTCCTACCCAAATATGCTTAGCTGTTGTGTCTTTAGCGAAAATATATCTATTATCTCAGACCAGTTCTTCAATTTTTAATGGTTTTACATCCATCCTAATGTTATTTTTTGAAGTGCTTGAAGCTCCTTTACTCTAGGTATTGTCATCAAATTCAGAAAACACAGTCTTTATCCAGGTCAGTAATGTCTTGGGTACTTTTTTCAATACAGGCATAATCTAACATGAGAAAGTGGTTTTCCATAGCTAACAGATGAATTTTGGTTGTTGTCCTGTTGATCTCATATTAAAATATTCTTGAAACTTCTGGTGATTAGTGAATTTCAAGGACATTATTATTGCTATAAGCTTTATTCACTTCTGCATAATGCCATGCTTTATTAAAGCACTGGCTACAGGCCAGCTGGAAAGTCTCATATATGTGGAAGAAACCTAAGACAGCACCATTCAGGAGCAAGATGTTTTAGAAACAGGATGCCACAGCTATGACATATTCTTTACACATCCTGTATTTTCCTTGCATTTATAACTTAACTCTTTTGCTAAAAACCAAACACAAATCTAGCTTCTGATTGTGCTTTGTATATGCCTACAGTGAGCAGAACAGTGCTAGAAAAATGCCCTTGCCATGGTGCTGCATTAGTATTTCTGTATCTCCAGGAGTCCACATTGTGCTAAACCCACATGGATGTTAAGGGGACATATTGACTCTGCCTGCTGTAGGCATCTAAGTTCACTGGTGCTCAAAACAGCTGTTTGGAGCCTCAGGGTATGGTTTCAGTGTTGATTTAAGCCAAATCCTGAGCTGGTACCAAAGGAGGAAGTAACACAGTGAGTACCAGACCTTGGCAGCATGTTCCTATTGCTCTCGTGGCCACGGTTAGCCAGATCAGCTCTCTGAAAAGTGATCAGGTCAGATCAGGTCCTTCCTCCCACCCTCTACCTGGCTGGAGAAATACTTTGGCTAGCTGGAGGGAAGAGAGGGCAGGGCAGGACCTCTCCTTTTGGGGAGCAGCAGAGGTTGAGTTCAAATAAAGTGATGTCAAAACTGCACTTTAGTTTCTCTTACTAGTCATTGGACAAAGTCAGAGCATGGAAGTAGATGGTGTGAATACCTCTATAATGAGCCATTGTTCCTTGCCAAGAATGCTCAAAATGTAGAGCTAAACCACTCAGAATATGAGAGATTAGAGGAAAGAATAAGAGATGAAAGAGAAATTGTACAGCAATTCATGGCAGAGTGGGGGAGGGCTTTGCTGAGTCCATGACATGGCTTCCTTGGGTTACATTAGGATTTTCTGTGACCAAAGTACTGGATGGATTTCCTCCCGCTCCTTTTTGGGAGTAGCAACAGAGAAAGGAGGGTGACAGCATCGTCCCAATGCGCTTTGTGGCGGGTGCACAGCAGGGCAGGCTGCATCCCATGAAGGTTTGTAGAGACATGAAGGTCCCATCTCTGCTGGAACTCCAGGAGATGGACAGCAGACCGTGGTAACTTGTGGGCAGAGGAGATGTGTACATACAAGTTATATGTACACGTAACAGATTTGGTGGTGAAGAGACTGGTGCAAAACTTCTCTCTGTGGGTGAAATTTTTCTGATCATCCTTTGTATTAGATGATTAACCTGCCATTTGAATTCTACTTGTAAACAACCAAGAAGAGGAAACTCATCCCTCAAATCAACCAAGGCATACTAAATAAAGCTTTCCCTCTTTGGATAACACCAAGGTATTTTCTAGGTAAACTTCCTGGCAATCCAGCATTTCCTTGTGCCTTTTATGCCTTGTTTATGGCCCTGATTCAGCATGGTATTTAAAAGTGCATGTTTAACTGTGAGTTGTTCTATTGACTTGCTGTGGATGTCGAAGGAACTTTCATGTGTTTAAATGGAAGCACATTCAGTCCTGCTGAACTGGAGCTTGCCAATGAGGAATACTACTTAGACTAGAAAAAGTTATGGATTTTGGAGACAACAGTCATCTGGCAGCAGAGATGGAAATGAAACCAGGTAGAATTTCCTAGCCATTTGGAAAATAAATGACCCAATTCTCCATTCAAGGATTAGCCATGAATTTAACACTGACTTTATTTTCCAGTACATCCATCTCATTTATCCAAGATTTATTGCCTTTAATTACCATTGTGGTGCCTGCAGGCAGCAGTCTTTAAATTAGTTATGCAAAGTTCTGTTCTCAGCAGTCATCAGGAGATTGTATCTGCTTTAGTATCAATCCCTTTACAACAGCCTGACAGCGTACAGACTTGGTACTAGGGATGTACTTTTTGTGATGTCAGTATTTGGCCTGGTAGATAGGTTACTCTCTTAAACATAACTAAAAACACACACATTTGGTATTTATGGGTATTTTTATCTTGAGAAACGAATACTGTCAGTTCATAGATTTTTAGAGCTTGTGATTCACCCTCAGTGTTTTGTTAGACAGTTTATATTCTTCATCACAAATACTAGCGGCGCCATTCCTAATGGTAGTTATTTTTAATTCTGTGTAAAGTAGTGGTTTACATATGGGCGGTATGTCACCCATTCTGAAAACAAGGGTTAAAGCGGAGAAGTAATTTACATGAATTCTTTTTAGGTCTAGAAAAAATAGCCTGAGACAAATAGTATTCATGCATGCTCATGAAAAACTCTAAACTTATCTCTCTATATATAAAATAGAAAAATTAAGACTACTGATGAATTTAATAGGACTTGTAAAATTTTTCTGCCACAGCAGTGTATATGACCGTGCCTTTGTATGCTTCTTTACACAACAGTTAGCTGGCAGTAGTTCTGAAAATGCATTACTCAATGCTAAGGCTTTCCAGAATTAAACACAAAGGTTGAATAAAAGAACATCCACACTTCTCAGCAAGTCCTTGTCTTCTGCATCAGAGCAGCTGGAAGCACTAATTTGTCTTTGTGCATGGACGAACAAGGGTTTATTTCAACTAAAGCTCTTTAAAATGATGCTTCCTTTTTTTTTTTTTTTTTTTTCCCCAGAAGGATTATAGGTAACCTGTCAACAGTTACTCCTACTCTAATAAGTCTTCATTATGTGACTGATTCTGCAACCTTGCACGGCTTTGAAAGCCTACATGTCTTCAAGTGGGAATATTACTGATACCGGCACTGGAGGATCAACTGTATGATTAAGTTGCTTAGTTATGCATTTATAAGAGGATGTTCAAAGAGCTTAAAGGAACTAAATATTCAGGTTGATTGATATATAGTGGGAAGTGAACATTTAACTCCTATAAGGTTCCCTTAAAAATCTCCACCGTATGTTCTGAATGGTTAGGCCTGTGTATTTCCATTGTGAGATGACATCTGCTTAGTAACAGCATGATTGGAAAGACAGAAAGAAACCAACCTTCAAACAAAACATAATCTATAATACTATGAGGTTTAGTGTTTTTTTTTTTTCCTTATAGAAAGAGAGGGTTCAGCTCAACAACCAGATGAAATTTCTCTGTCTTTCCAGTGCACTTAATGGAAATACCAAGTGTAAGTTATTTGACTGTTAGGCTGCTAACTCTGTTTTAATGAAAAAAAATCTGACAAACAGAAACAATGATTTAGTTCTTGTTTTACAAGTTCCTTACTAAAGACTTTGACCTGAAGTACATCGCATCTTGTGAGGTAACAGCTGGTCCATCATTGTCTTCGGAAAAAAGTAACAGTTACTAAGATTTCAAGAAACAAAGATGGTCTTTGAATCAACTGGAACAGCTGTAAGAGACTGACACACCACGCACTGTCAGCTGCTAAATTCAGATATTCAGACTGCCCGAAATGGGATACTTTAACCCTTTGGCACAATCAGATTCCTTTTCTCTCTTTTTCGTTTAAAAAAAAAGCCAGAAAAATATATTGGGTTTTCAACTTGCCTTTTGCTTTCAGAAATTGAAAAAAGCCTGCACAAAACTATCACTTTCTTTGTAGGTATTTTATTTTTCATATTTAGTCAACTTGTGATTTGTAGCCAATATGAAGACATGCATTAAAAAAGTATAACACGCTCCTCTGTGTGATGCATTGAATAGAAAATATAATAGTGTATATCCAGAAGACAGTGTCAGATGGTATTTTAAGGCACTCGGCATCTTCCAGGTTTTGAATGTGGAGAGTGTATTTAGTTTAGCTAAGCAGAATGAAGTTGAATTGATCATGTTTAGAAGGTGGGTGATAGCAATGGTCTCTTTAATAGATACGGGCATGTGAGATCCAAAAGCTGGTGGCTGAAGTTGGTTGTTTCAGACTGGAAAAGTTTAGTTTTTTTCTTTTAGAGTAATCAGGGAACTGATCCATAATTTAAATTAGCTTGGGATGTGGCAGATTTTCCATTGCATAAAGCCTTCAGATCAAGCTTGGCTCTCTGCTGTTACTAGTTCTTGCAGCACTTTCTGAAGTGCTCCAGAATATTGTGGGTTTTTTTTCTTCAAAGATGGCAAAATGTGATGACATGAAAATTTATTTCACTTAATGAAGAGTCAGCAACCATCTCTTGTGAACAAAATGCTTGTATGACTTTGGTATGCCTGAAAGTCAAGCTGTTACAACTTGGAGCCTGACTGATTTTTGGATGCCTGAAATAGGCATATATGGGGTCTCTTGCTAAACTATTGTTTTAATTCAGTTACAAAGGATGGGATGTTATTCAGGAGCCTCTGAAATTTTGTAGTCTCTGTTAGATGGTATCAGGAAAGCTGTAGTTGCCTTAGCATCTATTCATCAGTTAATTCTGAATGATGAAAAGCATGGCTGATATAACCGCTGATGGAGAAGGTGAAGCACCCAGCAAGTGATACCTTGATCCCTCTGCTTTGCTTCATGAAGAGTGCTGCTGAGCAGACGATGAGACTGGTGTCTAAGCACTGAACACTCTGTTTTCTTGCCTAAAGAGCCATGCTGGCTCAAACTTGCTCCTAAGTGATCTACTTCAGCATTTTCAAGCAGTGCATAATCACAGCTTCTTATAAAATCTCTTTTAATGATCACATATAATCTACTTTCCTGTGCCCTGTACTCCTAGGTCCTGATCCTGCACCATCTAAGTAACTAACAGATTGGTAATTATCATCACTGTTTGCAGAATCAAGTTTAGTTTATTCTTCTATTTGTGGATATGACTGCAGGAAAAAAGTAGATTTGTATCATGACCCCAGAGGATTTTAAAGTTCTTTGCTCACATGAATGAATGTCCTGGAGTAAAGGCTGACATAAATTGAATGATCTTCCATATGTAATAATTGAGATAAACAGAATAAACTGCACAATCTAAAGCTTTAATTCTTATAAATAGGAAAGCACTTTACTGTCTTCACAGTCTATTTTCTATTTACTGTTACTACAAGGTCCACGTAAAGGCTAGACCTCATGACATCCCTCTCTCCATTTTCAATGAAAGACCAAATTTGCTGTCATTAAGACAAATTCAATCTCAGATTTCCACGTCTTTGTGTTTTTCATTTATCTGATAGTCTGTGAGATCTATTTGTCATAAAAAAGTCAGGGAGAAACAAGAGAAATAACAGATTTACATACGTTCTGAATTTAATTTTGTCTTTGTATTCTTCGTTGAAAAGATTTATAAGAAGACTTTGCTGCTACCTTTGAAATTCTTGCTCTTCTTTTCCCTAACAGAGGCACATCACTGTCTTACAAGGTGAATGGGAATTACTTTTCAGTATCCAGAAACAGACTTTGGCCTTTTCACATCCTAGTAATTCCCAGAATAGCCAACTGAACCTTCACCATGATAGATTGGATTTGCTGTGTTAAAATAGTGTAGCAGTGCCCTGATTTCAAGTCCTGACAGTTTCATCACTGCAGTTGACCTGTGTTCCTCATACAGCTGCTTTCTGCAATGTGGTTACAACATCATGCAGATTTTGCTTTGCTTTTAGAAACTTGGTTTAAAATAGTGGTAGGTTGTGTTTCATCCAAGTTTACTTGCTCTTCTCTAATGGTATGTCATGTTTCCTCTCTTATTTATTAAATCCTGTGCTTTGTCTAGAACTTATTTCCCTGACTATGACATTATTGTTCTGTTATTAGAGCACAGGGTTTGATTCCTTGACAGGTTGACAAGAGCTTTGCAGCACTTTATGGGAACAGCCCTCCCTAATCAAAACTGACCTTAGCAACACCAGACGGTTTATCCTGGTACTAAAATACAGCTGAAATAAATCTGCTCAATTGCTTGGGCAATGTGTTGTGGCATCTGGGACTTAATGGTCTCCTTTTCACACTCACCCCACCCTCTGATACTGACAGTCATCTTCAGAGCAGGAGCTAGCAACACATGCTTTTTAAATGTCTGCTCTCTTACATACACATCCTAATTTGAGTTCTTCATAGATTCCAACATCTATCAAGTTTTCTTGGCTGTCATATACCATATTAATCTGGGCTCATGGTCATCTGACTCCTGGCATTTTTTGGTAATAAGTAAATTGCATTTAGACTAGAAAGACAATAAACCTGTTAATTTGTTGCACCTTGGGATCCTCCTTATGTTGCAGGGTTTTTTTCACTGGCTTCCAAGTGTTTTCATTTATTGTGCTCTTTGGCTCTGGGACTTCCTTCCTCTTCTGGTTTAGGGTTTTAGCCAAACTCAGCACTTGAGATCTGATCTTAACTTTAATATGCTCATTGTAGACTCCTTTTAATCACCTGGGCTATATAACTTTTGATTAAAACAATTGCCTGCCGAATACAATTATTGTGAATGTGAACGATGTGCATTTAGAATAGTTTCATTTTCAAAGGATGCTTTCATGGAAAACAAGGTTAAATTGTGTGGGAACAATGGAGGTTATGCAAACAGCTCTAATAGGTAGCTCCTTTCTTCCTTCTTTAGTGTTAGAAATCAGATTAGAGCGCAAGAGATACAGGGAGGAAAAGAAAATAGAGCATTATGTTATTCTTAGACTCCAAAACCATGTTCTTAAAGCCCGCGGGTGAAATGAACAATTAATGTGAAGGTTACATAGAGCTTATTTCTGATAGACTTCTCCGCATTTCTTGTTTATCTGTTTTATTTGTTTTATTGCTTTGTTCTAGTGCCGTAGTGACACCCTCTGGCAATGGCAGGATAGTTTCGTTGCCATCAGGGAGCTCAAGCAACCTCACTGGAAAGGCATTGGCATAGCCTGTGCTTCCTTCCCTCTCAGAGCTGGTCTGGCTCAAGACTAGAAATCACATGCATGAAGTTAATTAATGTTGTACATGACCGTGATGGCTAATTGATACAAATTAAAGTACCATGTAATAAATAGTGTTGGGCTGCTTTTTTTTTTTTTTTGGTGAGCAGCTTGAAAAGTCTCCCTTTGTACTTAAATTAATTTGTTTATGACAACTCTAAAGCATGCTTTTCTCTTCTGGAGTACAGCCTCTGAGCAAAGCTTTACAGATGCTCTGGCTGCTGTGTGGCTTGCACCAGAACAGAGATGACTCGCTGATTCTTTCTACCTGTGAAATAAAGCAGGTTTTTAAAGGTAGAAAAGCTACTGTGAGTTCTCTGCCTACTGTTAATTTTGTATTTTGCATTGGTAAGGCTTTTATTTGTGCTGTTTTACATTATGGGTCACAAAATGCAAACTTCTTGCAAGTGAAATTTTTTCCAGGCAATATGAGAAAAAACAGTAAGCTGTTAAGGCAGTTGGGGCAGCAAAGTGGGGCAGCTGGGGCTTGGAGAAAGGCATTAAGATGCCCAAGTCCTATTAAACTCAAGGTGTTGGAGAATACTTAATGTTTTTTGTTGAATCTAGATCTACGTCTCGTTTTGATAAGCAACTTTGTGCATGTCTACAGGTCAAGCTGGTAATACAGAACTACCTAAATGGTCAAGTTAGGGCAAAACAATTGCCTGGCCATGGCAATGTGAGGGTCTATGCCGGGTACCTCACCTGGCTTCTCAGCAGCCTGAATTAGCCCAGGTATAGAGGTTTGTGCTGCTGGGCTCCTTCCAGTGCTCAAGCAAACTTGAAGTCAGTGTTGTTAGAGAAACCTCCATGCATAAATGGGGAACAGCGGTTCTGACATAAAAACCTTAACAGGACCTATTGCTCTGTCCTGTAAGGGCTTTTACTGACCTGCTTGGAACAACCCCTCCCCAGTCCCATAGCAGGGACCGAGCTGTCCTGGACTGATGCTGCGGACTCATGAGTTAGGACATAGAGAATTCTCAGCCTCATGATTAAATGTGAAGGTCTGGCTCAGTTTCTGAAAGCAGCCATCATTGTATCTGCCACCTGGGGTCACTGTGTTCAAGGTTATTAAAAAGGGGAAGTATAAAGTAACAAAGAAAATATAAGCAGTAAAAACCGTACTACCAGACCCTAACCCCTGGAGGCTAAAATTGAGATTTCCATAAGTATACAAATTACTTGAAATTTTTATTGTGTGTGAAAAAATGAAGCCCTATATTTCAGTGTGTAAACAGAAGTCTGCTTTAAAAGGTCAGACTTGTATAAAGCAAGAGATGATGTGGTAACAAGAAAGACTTCATCTCTCATAGACCTTTTCTTATTGCATTTTGTCTTAGCTCTTCTACCTGTTGTCTCATACAGTGTGTTACAACTGACTTTAAAGATCTTTGTAGCAGTGTAATTTTGTGGTTGAGAAATCATCAGTGGTCTTGACACTGTATTTGTTTTACACTGAAATTGCTACACATGTCTCTGTGGTTTTTTGTATTATTTACACATGTGAGATTATAGGTGAGTCTAATATATATTTTGAATGTGCATTCATCTTACAGAATTTCTTAAGTGTGCTATTATTTAAACTTTTGTCTCATCTAACCCCACATGATATATTATGTACCTGCAGAACTTTTAAAAGCACTTTAGCTGAATTTTCAAGCTGGCTAGGCTTAAAGCTGTCAAAATATGTATTTATGTTAAAACTCCTCAGAATGCTGTGTGGATGTAACCTGTTTCTGAGGTGCTGCATTGTGAGAGAGAAAAGGCTGATTGTGGCCTGGGAAAAGAGCAGCTCCAGATGATGCAAATGCAACTTCAAACTCCATTTATTGTCAGAACGGCATCATCAGTGTGTGTGCTGCTTGGAAACTGGACATCCCCAGTGCTGTTTGAGAGCTGTCTCTAACAGCAGCTGCAAAATCAGTGCCTAGCAGTCTGAAAGAGGAAGTCAAAGCTAAAGCAGTAAGGCACAGAAACCCTTTTCCCACCCTCTTCTATTCATAAAGCCTTTTATAAAGACCTGTGGGCTCTCAGAGAACATATTTCTACTGCTGTACCTGGCCACTGGGTGGCCTCCATTAGACCTGAAGAAGATAACGTACATCTATGGAGTGCATCTTTTTTTTTTTTTTTCTCAGCTAAATATTGCTGAAACTTCTAGGTAATTGGGCTACACAAGATACAGCATGGAATTCAGACTGTTCTTTAGTATGAAAAATTGGTAAATCAATATTTTGACCCTTTTTTGTCATTACTGATTAGAAATTATGTGTATAATTTACTTAATGTTTTTGTTGACATATCTGTGCATTTGATTAGATAAGTTGTTCAGTTACAGGTATAGTTGAAGGAGAATGGGATGGTGAGAACAGTATTGCACATAGTAGTGTTTCTTCTATAGCTCTCTGCAAATGGAAATCATCTATTCTTTACAATACTGAAGGATTAGATAGTCATAATTGCTTATTCCTGTGCCTCTTCAAATGAACTTTGCATCATTGGCACAACCTCTAAACAAAATTATTTAGCATCTTTCGTAATTGCATGATCTTTAAAGCATCTCCAAGGATCACATTTTAGTCCTATTATAATCAGTATTCTTTGGAGTAATTCATTGCTTATACCATCATGAAATGAGAATCAGAACGTTATGTCTTCATCTCTTACAATGAGATAGCTCCTCATACAGCATATCATGCTGCTGTACATATGAATAATAGTACTATATGAAGAATATAAATTAACATGTTATTTTTGATGGGAATGTTGATGAGGTTGGAAAGGCATCATTAATACATTCAATAGTGCAAAATAATACTTCGGATTTTAGCTTTCTTTGCTTTTCCTTTTAACTATTTAAGCTAAAAATATGACATATCTGCTTTCCCTTTACACATGTGAAAATGTGTGGAATGTGAAGTAAGAGAGAGAGCAGCATCCCTTTGGATGAGAAAACATGACGTTCAGTGCTGAGACACCAGTCTCATCATCTCATCACAAGAGCAGGGCAAAAGGGATGGCAAAAGGGATGGCTTGGTGGTACCATTTGTTGGTGTAAGGATGGAAGAATCAGTCCTCCTGACACAGCATAGCAGCATGACTGCAGTAGTATGCAGCAGGATGGGGTTTGTTAACAGTTGATTATATTCAAGTTAAATTGCTAACTCCACTTGGAGTTGCTAATTGCACTTTTTCCTTCTCTGTGGCCTAAGTTGTTTTAAGCACTGTTGGACTTGAGCAGTCCCTCGAAAGCACATTGTCTAGTCCCCAGATAACTGCTGCTAATGGATCAGATTAAGGCAGAACTAGAAGATCCTTATGGATGTAAACTAATACTTATTAGTGACATCTAACTGTGTTAAGTCTCAGGAGAAATGAGAATCCAGCTGTAGGATTTGATCTGACACTTGATAGAAAGTCTGTGTAAGAGACTGGTAGAAAGGATGAATGGGAGTGAAGAGTAAATGATTGAAAGCTTTGTGAATTATATTTATATTAATAATAGTTGACTCTTAAAAGGTGCTCTTTGCCTGTTGTGCTTTGGGCTTTTTATTAAGAAGGGTAAGTAACCATTATCTATGTTGAAGACTTTTTGAATATCCTTTGCTATTGTGGTTGATGAATAAAACTACAAAGTGAGTATCTGATCCTGAAAGTGAATCCATGCAAACAAGCTCTTAGCATCTGGAGGAGCTCAGTGGATGTCAGTGGGAACCGCTGCAAGCAGGAGAATTAATTGATATTAAGTTGATGGCCAAAGTAAAGGAGCAGTCAACTGGGAGCAAAACAACAGAAAATATCGGTAGGGGAGAATTAAATTGTGCTCTTAGATAGCTCTTTTGTAAAACTAACTCAATCAGAAAGTCATTAATTAGTTTTTACAAATTCTGGGAGTGGTTTAAACTTGGCTGCCTTTCATAGTTACTGGAAGTCTTACATAAAATAGAATATATTTCTAACGTGATTGAATTAATGTTTTCTTGTTACTGGAGTCTGCTTTTTCCTTTGCTTATTTTTGTGGATTTAATATGCAGGAGTATAATACTGCATCAGCGCAACTTTGCATAGATTGCAAGTATATGACTTTAAAACCAGTATATATTCCTAACTGACATTTTTGAAAGTTTCTGTTTTTTCTTTTAGTTTTCTTAATGTTTTTTAGTTCTTTCTTTCCTGATTCAGCCTCTTGGTAGTAGGGTGACCCAGCATTTCAGTCACAGAGACATGAAAAATGAGCATAATTAAAAGTCATATATTAAGGCAAGTTTATAATAGTTTGCTTTTATAAAATGCAAATGAGATATGAGAGAAGGCTCACCCATGTTTGCTATGTATGTTGCTTGGCAAAATCCATCTATTGCACTTGGAGATTTGGTGATTGGTAGGATATTGCAGTTATTTTTATTGAAATCTCAGGGTTTAACCCACAAGATGTTCTTAGTTCCTGACTTACATTATTGATTATAATTTCTGGTCAGATTGGGTTCTCTTCCTATCTCTATTTCCCTGGTATTCAGAGTGATGCTACTCTGCCTTTCTCATAAATCCATCAATTTTACATTCTGGTAATTTTCCACTTTTCTTCTCCTCCTGGCTCTCGCACCCTGCCTTACATCTCTCTTCCACTTTACAATTTCTGATTTATTTCTGGCATCTGTTCAGTTTCAGAAAAAAAAAAATAATTCTAGCCCATGAGTCTTTAAAGGCAATATAAATTCCATTTTTACCAACATTCGTCAATTAGAATCTGATATTACCAAGCCTGTTTATAAATAACTTGACTGTTCCAAATTTATGTTGATAATACCTTATACCATTCATTCCATATATATAACACTTTCATATGGCAGATGAGGAAAGATGTTTCTGTGAGACTATATACATTTACAAGTACAGAAATAAAATCCATTGACTACACCCCAGTGTCACACTCACTGTGTGTATGCTCACGCTTATACACATGTGCATATAAGTTGCTTTGAAGGATGAACTTGTATATGAATATCTGGTAAGATATGAAACTGAATCCTGAAATCTGGGCTGATCTCTTGAGTTTTGGTTCAAGGCCAGATTCTGGAAAATTATTTGAGTTCCGATTCAGGCAGAATCCCTTGAATATGTTTTTCTGGCAATATTTTTGAGAACAGCTGATCTTTTCATATTTTTTCCATTTGGGTTAGAAACCTTAAGAGAGTAACCAAAATGCCACTGAAATACTGCTGTTTTCTGCTCATTGAAAGGAAAATGCAACCCGTATACATGGTGCCATAATTTTGGTGTTTTCCTCTGGTGTATCTCAAAGCTCTAGATGATAGATAATGACATTAAGGAGAGCGAGTTTAAGTAAATTGCAAAGCATTGCTTATTAGGTTTGAAAGAGATATAATCACAGGGCATTCTAATTTCCTAAGACACTGATTAGTATAACAGCTACAGAGAAAAAACTGGCAGTGAATATCTTTCTAGGGAGTTTGCAGGATTGCTGGTTTATGCATTTTCTTTTACAGCCTACACAGTTGGAGATAATTCAGAATCTTACTGTTTAAGAGTAAGCCAAGTATCTAAAATCTTGTGACCATATTTAGGGATGGATGAAATGTTTTGGTTAAAATAGCTCACACTCCCCTACACATGCCCTTATTTCTGTCCAGTATTCAGACTGGTGAAAGGAAGAAACAGGGAGACCTCAGAGATTTCCTTCACCTTTCTTTTAATCCATCAGCTGGGTGTTAATGATCTCACACTGCTTGTTCCAGTACCCAGATGCCTGCCTTCCCTCTTGACCTGGCTGAATCAGCCAGTGTCTTTATCAGTTACTGTATTAATCTACAACTCTATTTTGGTTTAATCATCCCATTAGTTGAAGCTGAAGAAACACTTTGTGGAACACGGCACTGGTTTGTTCTGCATCTCATGAGGCATGATGCTGGGCTATGCCAAGTAGGGTTGTCTCCTGGCAAGGGTGGAAGCATTAGGGGAAAATTCAGAAGATGCAGGAATGACAGCATTATTTCGGGCTTACACCTTTGGTGGTACACCACTGGTACTGACCTTTCCCAGTTACTTTCATTCCCTGACCATCCAGCATGTTTGTCTGGATAAAGTCTGACTTCATCTCTGGTGGGGATGTGCAAAATATGGAGAGGGCTAGTGCAGTTTAAAAATAACATTTATTAGAAGATAGATTAAAGGCTAGAGAAGGATGTTTGGTGGAACAGTGAGAAAGGCAGTCCCAAGTTACGTCTGTAATAATTAAATTCTTACAGTAGTCTCAGACAATCTGCCCCCAGTATGTACCAGGACATAGAGCATTACCCATGGCTGTGCCAAGAGACCGAACTCCAAACATCTCCTGATACTCAGTAATTCAGCACAACACACACAGTTATAGAGAGATTCTCTGGCTCTAACTGAAATCTAGAGGATGCTCAAAAAAATCCTAAAGTAGACAAAATTAAACAGGCTTCAGCTATAAAGTAGGTGGATTCTGAAAGCTACCAGTGGCAAAATGGAAGATTGTTTTTGAAGAACAAGATGTCTCATTCTTGACCCCGTCACCTTCCGTGCGAGCCAGGGGGAGAGCACTGATGCCAATCCAATAGGCATGCTCAGCAGATGTCCAAGTCTCTGGTTTATATCCAGTGATACTAAAGGTTGTTTATAAAGGCAAGACGTTATTGTTTTGAGTGTTTGGCACTGCCTCTCATCTTTTAAAAAGTTGAGAGGAACAAATCTGATGAGGTTTCCAGCTATTTCGTCTCAGTTACAAGAGTAGGCTGTCAGAAATCAATGTGTCTTCTCTGACAGCGATACTGCACTTGTTTTACTCTTCATTGCACTGCTAGGAAACATCTTTTTTGCTTGTCCTTGGGAATACAATCTGAAAGGGTTCTCTTGAATCACTGAGTTCAGCCATCTGATACTGTAGAAAATCAAGTCATATGATCCCTCAGATAACCTAAATGAAGATATTTTTATTTTCTCCAGTTTATTGGGCTACAGTTGTTGGAAAGTTGCTCCATAACACTACTGTTCCCATAGCAAGAAAGCATCTAATTTCCAGACTAAACGTTTATATAAGTTGATTTTTCATGCCCTCACTGTCCACTAGTTAAAATAACATTTTAAACTCCAGTGTTCACCCTTACCATTGCCTCTTATCTCTATGTATTTATAAATTAAAATGATGTCTGTTCTTCACTTATTTTACTGATGTAAATGATTCAAACTCTTTTGATTTTTATAAAAGATAGGCTCTCCATCTAACCCCAGAATACCTTTTTCTACATATTGAATTCTTTGTTTCTTTTATACGTGATTGATTAGAATTGTGCACAATATTGAAGTGAGATCATTTACAGAAGTGTTTTTTACAATGGCATTAACACTTCCTTGCTCACTTGGAAGCAACCCAATTTATACAGATACAGGGTGGTTTTGCTTTTTTCCCCAGCCAAGGGTAAAAAGGGTAGCTTACAGTTATCCAGTGATTTAATAAATTCAGATTAAAGTAGAAATTGTTGCTGTAACTTCAACATGCATGGCCTTTCATGTTAGATTACTGAATTTCATTCCAACTTTATTACTTCAGTCATCAAAAGCATCCATTTTTTTCCTGTGATACTCCGTGCAATACCTCTGAACACAGCATCTCCACTTCTTAAGACTGGGCCTTGAAATATTCTTAATAAAATAACCTCTGGGCTTATTCTTCCAATGTCAACTGTTGTTAATTTACCTTAAATTATTGCCTTAAACACTTTATGGTTCTTCTTCCTAATCAACTTTCCCATTTTAACCAGCAGTTTACCTCATAGCACTGAACATGCTTCCTTGAAGAACTGATTGATTTATTTTGTCTAGAATATCAGTTATCAAATACAGGGAGAAAGCAGATATTGCAGTATGTCTCATTTACCAGTTACCTCTATGACTTTTATTGTTCTTGTCTTCAAAGTTTGTTTTTAAGCCTTGCACTACTGAGGTTGGACTAATGGTGAATCTATAGATGCACAGGTTACCCTGGGACGACATCAGTCTATAGCCACCAAAGATGATTAACAAAGTGCCTTTTAGTTCAGTCTTTTCTGAGTTGATTAATAAAAGGTCAGACATTCACACTGCAAGAATTTCAAACTGTGGGATGTCTAATTGATTTAGTTTTCAACTGCATGAAAACTAACTACTAGGCTATCTCCCTCTCAAAATACTAGTGAAGTAAACAGTATTTTTAGAAATCTCTATTTCTAATTAAAAAAAAAAAAAACAAACAAACTGAAAGAGGTTTATGCTTCTCCATTTTTTCTCCCAGCAGGTCACTGAGTCACTACTTCTCTTAAATCTCATCCAAAACTTTCCTCATTATTTCCTCATCATTTTGCATGTTGTGAAATAATTACCATATAAAATGTTTCACATATTTATGAGTTCATCATATAAAATATGGATTGTATTTCATTAAGAATCTGTAGTAGAGTCTTCACAGTAGACAAAAGAACTTCAAATTTAAGGGAAATTTTTTGGCACTATTTCAAAGTGAAAGTGACATTAAATGTAAATATTCTGAATATTGTAATTGTTATTGCTGTTCACTGACAGTCCCTTTTACAAGCATCCTCACAGGGGTAAATAGTTTGCAAGAAACAAGATATGCCTGTTCTGGACACAGCTTCTACTCAAATGAGACAGCAGTCCTTTTGCTGAGCATTTCAAAGTTGTGCTTATTTACTGAGTCTATTCTGGAGTTACATTTTCCTAAACACGACTGTCCTGAAATTATCAGTTCTTCTGAAAACACATAAATGTGAAATTTTGGCTTCTAATTTGGAAAATCTTGGCTATAAATTTTATATAGCTATTCTGTCCGTCAAGAGAACACTTAGCCTGAGATATCATCTGGATTTAGAAGACAGAGTACAAAGACAGTTTGTCTTTTGCTTGTCAGTTTATTATCTTCCCTCCATGTTCCAGTTTTTGTACAGGTGAAAATCACTTTTCCTTTCTTTACAAGCTAAGAAATAAGTCCTGTTTAAGAGTACAGCCATTCTGGCACTGCCATTCCTTGAATTACTAAGAATGTTAATAAAATTTAATGAAATACAAAATGTTTGTATTAATGAGACTTCAGTGGCTTCTAAAATATTCGGAGCAATAATATTTCATGGATTGTTTTGGAGTACTCTCTTCAGAGGTCAGCTGTGATCACTGAAACCTGTGGCTATACTGTAGCCTTAGGAAACCTGTGTAAAAATAAACCACATCACTTTGATTGACCAAAACAGCCAGCAGGAAATAAGGGCAGAACTATACACCACTGAACACCGATGGCATGAGAGAGGCCATTAAAACAAATAATATAAATGAGCCTGAGATGGCTATAAGACCTGCCAGGTGATTAATGCCTGTGGTGACAAGTCGGAGGCATAGGAGGAGATTAAAGATTAAGTTAAAGGTAACAGTGCTAACAGGCCTTTTCCTGCCCAGCGCTTCAAATTGCTCTTCCTTCCTGCAAATCCAGTGGCCAGCACTGCCTGTGCAGCGCCACATTCCTCCCTGAGACTTGTCAGACTGGTAGATAAATGGAATACTTTTTTAGAGCACTTTGTTCTGCCTTTTCTTCCTCCTCACCCCCCCCCTTTTTTTTTTTTCCTTCCCTTTTCTTTTTTGCCTGTTCTGTCATCCCTTGGGTACATAGAAAAAAATTCAGAAGTCATGCGGAAGCTGTCCCCCTTGCCTTTAGGCAGTGTCCTGAATTGGGACAGTAAGTATATGTTGGTGCAAACCAACTGCCCAAGCTGGTGCAGTTTGCAAAGGGGGGAGGCCACCAGGAGGCATAGGTAGGGGTTGCAAGTTTCTCTCAGTTGGCTTTCCAAAACAATTGTTCAAAGAACAAAAAAACCCTAGAGTATCAAAAAATCCCAGTCTCCTGAACCATTAAGGCTTAGTTGTAGTGTATCTACTGCCTTATTTGCAGAAGGTTTTAACACTTGACCTGAAAAGTCAACAAAAGAATCACCATCTCCCATCTTAATAAATGAAGTTCTATCTTCTCTAATCACTTCCTACAAACACACAAAGTCATCTGTTTCCTTTTGGCTTAGATCTTGCATACTGTTTGGAGGAAGAAGGTCTACTTTTGTCAGCACTCCTGTTAAATTTATTTGCTTTTCTAGTTCAAGGAAAAAGCCTATAATTCTGAAAGTCATCCAATGCTTTTATTTATTTATTTTGCTCAGTTTGATTGATACATCTTTGTTCTGAGCTTGTACAAAATTGACCACAACTACAGTAAAAGTGCCGCTTTTTAAAACGCTTCCAGAATATCCACATGTTCCCCTCCTGCGCTTGCCTTACATGGGAGAAAACTTGACCTTAGATGAAGGTGCATTGAATTCAGAAGTGCTTCATCAGAAATCTTTCTGGCTGATAAGTCCAGAGCTTGACAATTATTCAGACTACTTTGCTGTATGTAACTCTGCTTCTTAAATTGCAAGCCAGGGTTCTCAAGCTAAGATGGAAGTAAGGCAGCTAATTTGCACTTAAGGTCCTGACTTGCCTTTGTGTCTTATAAACCTTTCACCTAGCTCAGTGGGCAAAGGGAGTTACTTAGAGAAGCAGAAATGTCATCCTTAGATATCATCAGGGCCAACAAAGGCAAATAGATTTATCTAACACTGATTCATAATTATTTATTGGTTCTTTCTAGCATAATAAAGAAAAAATGCTGTGAAAAATAATGTTGATGCTCATTCTTCCAAATGATTTGTGTAAATATCTGTAGATATACTTGTGTCTGTGAATGTACATATATTTATTTATTTAATGTTTCATAGGCCACCAAGATTTATTCTCCTTGGTAGTAAATATTGACCTTGGATTTATCTCAGTCAATGTTTACCTCTTAGGCCAATAAATCTTGAGGTTCACCTTAACAGAAGTCAATATCTGCTTAGTGTTCAGCTCCATCATTAATATAAATATTTTAGTGACCTCTGCATGTATTAGTCTATTTTTAAAAGTCAACTTAATGTTACAAATCCTATGGCACATCGGTAGTTTATTTTTCAGATCTGTTTATTCATTTAAGATTTTTTTAACAACCTCTGATATTACTGTCAAGGTGTTGCAGAAAGTGTGCGGTCTGGTTTTTGAGGAGGATCACAGGAATGTTAGTGCAAGTTGCTATTTCAAATGGAGAGGGAGGGTGGCCCATAGTACCAGTGTATATTTGTGAGGTTCATCATGTATTTACCTACTACCTAGGTATAAGTGTTGCTTTGATAGTGTCTCTTTTCTGGTCTTTTTTCAAGACTTTCTTTGTATGAGGAAATCCTTCAGAGATCAAGTGTTTGCTTTTCTGTATCTGTGACTGAGTTTAGGGTTAGCAGGGACCTTTAGACCACCTAGTCTGACCTTTTTATCTCCTGCCATCTTTGTCTCTTCTATTTAAGAAAAACTTTTTGCTGCCTTCCTTCTCCTCTGTCTTTTGACTCTCACCAAGATGAAATTTGTCTGCAGTGTTCTTATTAAAATTTTCTTTTAAAATTTATTTGATAAGGTGTGATAACATCACACTCTATATTCAAACTGAAGTGTCCCAAAGACTGGCATGTTGCTTTGTGAGTCTGTCCAGCCTGTCACCCCTAAACAGGCACAGAGATTGCCCTTTCCTACCTGTCTACTTAGATGTGGACATCCCATCTAAACGTAATCTTGAGCCTTTCAGTCATGGGTGAGGTTCCTCCTGATGTCCTCCCCCTAAAAAGTGAGATACAAAATGGGGTTCAAATACCTATGACCTTCTTCTACCTCCTCTTGCCACAGGAACATGTGAAGGAAGCATATGATGTGGGTCCACAAGTTGTGAAACCCTCTCTTTAAAATAAAGCAGCCTGAAGGATCCAGGATAGTTACTTCAGTCAGGCACTGAGCTCAAAATTTTCCTTGTTATTATTATTATTCCATTACAAAGCACATATATAATACCTGTGATTACAAGCCACTTCACCAGCACAGATAAGAGATGTTCTTCATCCCGGAGTGTTCTCGCTCCAAATCCCTCATTCTACCACCCCCTTTTCATTAAATTGCTCCTTTTATTTCAAGTATGAGTGCTGACTGTTCACATGGATAAAAGCTTGCAGGGTTAAACCCTTTGTGAGCCTATAGAAAATGTTCTGTGAATGTGGAGAGATTTCTATTATTTGTTATAAAGGTGCTGTCGGGGTAAATGGCTTAAAAAGGTTGTGCTATGGAGAATTCTGATCCCTGTCACATGAAACAGCACAAATGTCAGACAGGGGATTTATATGAATATTCCTTGAAAAGAAGCAAAGACAAGGAATTAGTTGTTCTCTTGTCCTATTTATTCCCTTAAATTGGATTGATTTTTAAGTGGGCTTTAGTATAGAAATTTCTGCTTCATTTCTTCATTGTATTTTGGACTTTCATATCAACATAGATAAAGCCTTCTTGCCCTACATTAAAAATATATTAAAACCAGTGGAGTTATGTTTCTTAAACTGCAAAATCTTATATTTTTCAAACCATTTTTTAGACCTAACCTAAATCAGTTCTCAGCTTTCAGACAGAGTATTTTAAGTTGTTGGAGCAGTTCACAGCAGCATACTCAGCCAAGATTCAAGATTCGGAGCAATTATACCTGCTGATACATCAAGTCTTTGAGAGAAGGAACTGTGAAGCATTTATTTTTTTTTTCAGAAGGATTTGTATGCTACAGGCCATATCATAGCTGGTTTATGCAAGAGACCTGATAGAGCAAGCACAGCACTTGACTGGTTTTTGGTGCATGCCTCTAAGTCAGACTGAAGAGCAGCTTACTGTTGTCAACATTTGATTCATAGAGTTGTGTAAATGGGCAAAAAATTCCTTTCTGTCATGCCAGAGGCCAAATTAAACAGAAATCTCTGAACCAGGAGGATTATTTAGTTGCAAGGAAGCAACATGAGTCGTGTGATAATGTACTCCTGCAATTTTTTTTTGCAATTTGTTTCGGGGCTGAGTTTGTCCTGGTTTATTTAATGCCATAACATATAATTCTTCCTGCTGAGAAGCTGCTTAGAAATGGTACCGATGTGAAGGCAAACACAGTGTTAGCAGAGCCAAGCAAAAGGTGTTTGAAGGTTTGGACTAAGAGTGACCGCAAATGTCTGCATTAATACTGATCCACCAGACTGCCTGACGAATTCTTCATCTTCCCTTTCAACCAGGCATTTAAAAAATGTACTGCAGATATGCAGGAAGGCATATACAACACTGCTTTTTTCCCCTCTCCCATCCCAGCAATGCTGATGAAATCCCAGCATAGCTGAGATTTCCAGATTTGCTATCACCGTGGAAAGATAAAAGTAGACCCATGCACATTACATTGCAGAATTTAATGGGCATTCTTGATTTTGGTAATGTTTGCAGCAGAATGCAGAAGAAAGAGCTTAGTGCCATGTTTACTAGGCAGGTTTTGGAAACACAGCAAACTGCTAAGGAATTAGTGCTGTGAGGTTCCAAGTAGCAGGTGTTGCTGCCAGTGATATTGCTGGGTGTCTTTGAGATGTCTTTGATGTACATTTTAGTGGTTGGTGAAGACTTGGAAAGAAAATTACCAAGAAAGATGGAAGGAAGTAATGTAACTGCATCTGAGTTTATTTATAAAGGTATAAAGAAATGCACACTTAGGTCTCTGTGCATCTATAGATTTAAACATCTCTTCATTCCTAAAAAGCTCTCTGTCCTTCAGACCCCTGCAAATACAGATCACTTAAGAAAAAATGCATGTATCATCTGATCTGATCAATCTCTATTTTCTACTTAATTGAACTAGCGGAGCTGTAAAAAAAATGAAGCTCCTTAACTATGATAGTTCACTAGAAAGCTCCTACAAAAGTATTTATTGTTTAGGGAAATTGTATCTCTAGTTCGTTTTATTGTAAAAGATTCTATCTCAGAGATGCTATGAATCAGAAATGAAGGGGAGTAATGATAAACTTAGGGAAAACATAAGGAAAATGTGTGGGTGTATGAGTTTGCACATGTCTGTAAGCTATAATAGATATGCAAATAGAAAAGCAAGTGCTTGTGGACATGTGGTTTTGTGTCAGCTATGAATTTTATTCATCAGCTATTTAGCACTAAATTTACACACTTCTAAAAAATAGTTCTGACTCTTTCTAGGAAACCTTTATCAGCTACTTTATAATGATTTCATTTACTGATCCAATTATAAACTAAATTGAATCCCGTTGTCTAACGCAGGTTAAAATATTTTTATTATACACAGCTGTTTGATATCTCCAGGTGTGGGAGCACACAACAAGGATGGAAATTAATTAAGCAAGATGTGGGAGAAGGTTGCAGCCGTATGTTATGTGCTCGTCAGCCAGAGGAGACGCGTGTCAAACACTGCTTGATTAGTTGCAGCATGCGTTCCTCTGCCTCACAGCAGGCATGCTGCTGAGTGATTCGGGAACTACAACTCTGCAGAGCCTTGGCTTCAGTCTCTAACTGCTTCCAAGCTTTTCCAGTCACCAGAATTACCCTAGGAGTTTCCTGATGTACAAAGCTATTTTATATGAACATGATAAAAAAACCCCTCTAACTGCATTTATATTAAGCACCTTGTTATTCTTTAGCATCATGTCATTCTTTAGCATTAGCATCTTTAGCATTCTTGTGGTATCCTGATTTTTATGTTAATGTCAAGGGCCAGCAGGCACAGAAACGAAAAGATTTTGCTCATAATACCTGATAATTCTTATCTTTTATCTATTTTTGTGCTGATATAGTTGCCAGGCACAGGTGCTGTCTTGTGGCACTCAAGCCTTTCTTCTAGGTGCAGAAGCTGTAATCATAAAAATAGTGTGTAGGAGCAGTAAGTATATGATTTGAAGGAACAATCACAATTATCAAATACAATTTAATTTTCCCATATTTATAGAAAACTGTTAGAAGTGATTCTGGCACAGAGTACAAAAAAAGGTAAAATAAAAGAAAATAATGAAAATAGCTGAATGTTGTGTTCATGCATAAGTTCCTACAATCACAACAGTTTGTAGGCATGCTCTGAATAGGAAAATTGGATGAAGTATTCTAATAAATCTTTCTCTGTCAACAGTATGCTAATCATAGAGATGCAAGGAAACACAAATATATATAATTTCTTTTTCATGAAAGAATGTCCTCCATCTCTATCTCAAAGGCAAAACAAAAATCGTTATTACTGTAGTGAGGGAGGTATTTCTCTTCACAGCATAATGTGAACAGTAATGTAATGTATATAGTATGTTCTTCATATTTACTTATGTACATGTGAAATACAGTTTATCATAGTTCATTATTTAATATAATGCCCTATATCCCTATATAGGGCTATCTCTAGGGATATAATGTCACGTGTCCCTATGTTGAGGGACATCTCCTCCATCATCTACTCAAAGAGGTTACATAATAGTGCATTTATAACTGCAAACCTCTGGGAGCTCTTTGAATCTCAGCATATACTAATATATTTTCAAAAAACTTCAGCTATAGTAACCATGAAATTGGGCCACGTTGATTAGTGATCTTTATCAGTGCCATTTACCAAGGGCTTCTTCAGCTGTATTACCTGAATACTGAAGTAAGGATGAGGAGTAGTGCATAGTGACTCTCTAGCTTCATTGGGATAGTCCAGAAGAGGGAGCTTGAAATTAAAGAGTGAAGAGATTTAAATGTACTAGAAGGAATAAATTGTTCAAATATGGGAACTTTGTTATTGTCACCCTTTATCATTGCTGAAATTTACTTCATATTAATAACAACAGAGATTTATTTTGGGGATGATAGCTATTCTTGTGGTGGTGTGTTTCTGTCCCATAAGAAGCAATTTTCTTTCAGCTATTAAGTTAAAATACTTATTTCAACATGGTATCTGATGTTGCTTTTCTAGAATGTTTGAGAAGAGACAATTAATTAATTATGCTGGAAATGTAAATCATATATACTTATCTGTAACTTAAAGGGCCATCCTTTAGTCACCTTAAATACACTGACCTCATTTCAGTGATACCAGACGTGAATTTGGCCCACTTTGTCTGAAGTACATGGTTTCTCATTGCGCTAAGCGTTTCCCCAGGTCACTTCTACAATGCCAACATATACAAATAGCGCCTTTGATTTCATCACAGTGCTCTTTTGTGCTTCTAATAATAATGTATTTGGAGCTTTCTCAAAGTAAAAGCTTCAGCAGAGTGTGCTTGCAGCAATGTTGTATTCTTATAGTATGTAAATTCCATCAATGCCTCTATCTTTACATTAGAGTCCAGTACTAAGGAAAGAGTTCCCAGTCACTATACTGTACCTACTAAAACAGAAAGAAGCCTGTGTAGCCTAGTACGTGTGTTTCTCTCTATGTGTGTGTATATATTTGTACATCATAAACAAGTAGGAAGTGTATTTACTGACTCAAGTTTCTCTGGGATTTTTTTTTGCTTTTGGTATTTAAATTTTTCACCCATCTTGAGTCTTAGTTCCAAGGTGAAAATCTTCAGAATGCTCACACACAGGCAACAAGCAAACGAGTATGGTTAAGTTCAACCGAAATATCATTTTCAACAATGCCCTATTTTGATTGTAACCATTTACTAAGAAACTTAATTCTGAAGTAATTTCGTAGTGAAAAGTCAATCCTCTGAAGATACCACAGTAGGACATTTAAGACAGTTTCGAAACTTTTAAAACATTTTAAATGGGAAATAACAGCAGCCATTTTCCACAGGAATATTCGGTTTCAGCAAACTGGTTTTTTTCCCCCAAAACCCATGTTGCCGGCCTCCTAATATGCACAGACTTTGTTGATGAGTGGTGGTATTAGTGATGTGAAGTTGCGATACAGTCTCATTGCCATTATTCATGCAGAAGCACACAGATATTCCTACATCAGTACACAGAGAGCCTATTTTCCATGCATTATGCATGGGATTTCCTCCAGCTGGCCTCCTGACTCACATTCCCCCGCCTCCCCCGTGTCTGCGGCTGAGCACAGGACACCTCATCTCTCCCACTGGGAAAAGGTCAGTGCCAAGCCCTGGGCTCCCAGCAGGTGGAAGGGGCTTCCAGTCATCCCTACTCCAACCTCCTTCTCAAAGCAGCTCTGGTCAGAATTGGCTGCTCTAATCAAGAGTCTCACCCAGTTGAGTTTGGAAACAATCCCCTTCCCTGGGCCTCTCTTCCAGTGTTTGACCACCCTCATAGTGAATTCTTTTTTTCTTTATATTCTTATTTGGGACTGTTGCCTTAACATCCTTCTGCTGTGCACCCCTAAGGAAAGTCTGGCTCCATCTTCTCTACACCCTCCCAATAAGCATTTGTAGACCGCAATAAGATCTCCCTTATTGTCTTTTCATAAGAGAATAAACACAGTTTATTCTTCATCTTCATCTGTTGTATGCTTCAGGCCCTGGACCGTTTTGGTGGCCTCTGTGGACTTCCTCCAGTTTGTCAGTCTTCCTTGTATGGGGGAGCCCAGAAGTGGACATGGAACTCCAGGCTGTCTTACAAGGGCTGAACAGAGGGAAATAATCAATTCCTTCAACCTATTGGCCACACTCCTGTTAATACAGCCCAGTCTGCAGTTGTCCTTGAGCTACAAACTATGAAAACCTGTGAAACTGGTCTGCTGTGAAGGGCTGCAGTCTGGCATTAGACATAATTGTGATATATGGCTTAACATGCAGATTCTGTAATGTCCTTCTCTACCTCCCAGCATCCGTTGCACGCCTTGCCACAGGGCTCCTTATGCAAACAGGCTGATGGGTCTGGAACTGGGACTAGCTGGAGAAAGCATGGGTCTTCCCTCAATCTTGTGAAAGATTAGGTAGAGATGATAGGAAGAGATGGACCCGAGTTACATTCCTACCAAGCTCTGCTTCTTGGACAAGAGTGGTACAACCAAGGCCTTGGCGGCATGACTTGAATGAAATCGTGCTTCTGAGGGGTGGACGGGAGGAAAAGAGGCCAAGGCAAAAGCAGTGGTGTGGGGTGTGGGATAGCACCTTGTCACTCTCGAGCCACAAGACTTGGCCCCTTTTTTCACCTCTTATTGCAGTAGGCCATGGCAGATGGTTTTCCAGATGAAGATCCCTGCAGAAACTCTTTCTCTTTGAAAGCTATTGTGGAAGATGATGTGAAACATTGACATGTAGATGTATAAAGTCTGTAAAATGAATTGATGCTCTTATCATAAAATTGCATTCATTTAATTCAATGTAATTAATGTGTCTATAAAAGGACTTCATAAACCAGTAAAAATCTAAATACTTAACAGAAATAGAAGATGACAATTTTTTGTTTCTTTCTGTTTCACATGACTGTTAGTTATGTGGGCTTGTGACTTAAATGTTTTGGAATTAGACATGGACTTTAATGTTGACCTGCCCTTCATAATGTTTTCTCATGTTCTATTTCAAAGACTTAGATAGTCATTATAGTAAAATTAATGCATGTCTTAATTGTAATAATAACTAAACATTGGATGTTATAATGAAGTAATTAAATATTCTCAATTGTTATTAGCTTTGTATGCTGCTATAATTAATTTGTTGCTGTCCCTAACAGAAAAATAAATTAACAGAAGTAGATGGGTAATATTTTTGTTAAGGCTTCACTACTGACTCTCTTTCTTAGGTACATGCCTGCGACACCATGTGTTTGATTATAGCAGTTGTAAGCTCGGGGCTGTTAATTTTAAATACCTATAAAAAGGAATCTTTTATTTTACCTGGGTGCATTGCTTTTATTCTCAGCACTTAGTGAAACATAGTAATAGTTTCTTGGTGATTTCAGTATTGTACATGAGCAAGGACTTGCAGCATTCCTAGGAACAAGCAGTATGGATTGAAGCCTTACACTTACACATAGCATAGACCCTTCCATTTTATTCAGTGGTAAAGGACTGCATTTAATGCTTCACTGCATAGATGTTAATTGAAGCCAGTTTGGTTTAAATTCTGTGCTCTTCATCCTTATAGGACAGGAGAAGCAGTTGTTAGAATGATTGCTAGAAAGTTGTTATCTTTTCAGGAAATGAATCATAAGAAAATCTCAGACATACATAAGAAGAGAAACCCCCCTCCCCCCAGACTTTAGAAATCTTAAAATAGTACTCAGACATAAGAACCACAGATAAATAAAGGTGGAGTTACTATCTGCTCAGTTTACTAAACTTTAATGGTATGTAAGTAGGAAAGGTTTAAGATGCTGGAATCCTTCTGCTAGGGCAGCCTCACTCTGAGAAAATGTTGTATGTCTTTTGTTGAATTGTGCCAGAGCAGCTATGTATCTTTTAAAGCTATCCTCAACAATATAGGGTCTGCTTTGTTTTTCTAGAGAGATAGCAAAAGAAGAAAAAACTCTGTAGAGTGCACATGTTGAAGGCTTTCTGAGTCTGTCTGCACAATTAAATTGTTCTGATTGAACTCTTGACAAATTATAACCTGCAGGTATAACGAGGATTTTCCATTTTTGCCTAACACGTATACATTTTGTCTCTTCCATTTATCCTTTCCTGCAAAGCATTTAGCACAGCAAGGGCTGGAAAGAAATCTGATTGTGAAACTGATAAATTGTCTTACATAGTTTCCCTATTTTGGCCATTGCCATGGTCTGGTTCTGAAAGTGCTTGGAATCCTCCTTCTCTCACTTTGTTTTAACAAGCTTCTTCTCATTTGCTTATTGCCAGTGCTATATTACCTACAGTGCACTTTTTTTTTTTTTTGTCTATCTCATATTCTACATCAACTCCAAGCAGCCTCTGTGTAAAAGCAGATAAATGATTTATTTTTATCACTCACTTTTTCTTGTGAGAAAGAAAACCCCTTGGCCTGCCCTCTCTACTGGCTTCCCCTTAGCACAGTCATTTGCATCTTGGCAAATGGGGTTTATAAAATGGTTCTGAATTAAATCAGCAAAGTGTTTCATCATATTTATTTTGCAATCACTGTGATAGGCTCTATGCTGGTCTAACAGTCTCATTGATTCGAGTGAAGTTCTCCTTCTTTGCATGAAAAGGGAGTTGGCTCAACCTGGACAAGTGGCCAGAAGTCATTACACATGACAGGCAGCAGAGGATCAGCCCCTGTGATTTCAGGTCTGATCGCAGTTGTTTGCAATTCTCTTCTACACTCATGGAAGACACTTTATGTGTTAAAACTTGCTGCAAGCCTTTGATATCTTTGACCTTTTAAAAAAAGTATTTTAAATTTTGATATTCCCTAAGAAGACAGATGGTATTTTTTGATTGAATAGATAGAGATTTCATGTCTAAACGCATTTCTTGGTTTCACTTTGTTGGACTAGTTACCTGCTCTCTGTATGTCCTATGCTGCTCACAATATTTTCTTGTGATTTGTTTTTGAATGATACTATCAAAAAGTTACAAAGAGTTAAATGTGCAGAAATCCCCTGGAAAACATGAGTAATGTTCTGCTGGTACATACAGTCCCACCTGCAAGTACACTTTCAAGCCAAAAATTGCCCTTGGTACCTTCTGATTGGAACAAATGTTTGACTTCAAGTGCCATGAGTAACCAGATACAGGTCCTCTGGAAGTAGGTAGGGAAGCTGTGAAAAAATTGCAAAGCCTGTCAAAAGCTTTGGCTCTGGAGAGAGTGAGAAAGAGCCCTCCCAAGTACTGGTGCTGAGCCCGGCACGCGCTGGGTGCAGTGCATCTCTCTTGGTTGCAGTCTCGTGAAACAGCAGCTGAAATATCAGAACTGGTGCCCTATTTTCTTCTTCCATCCCCTGAATAAGTCATCTGGAAACAGGGCAAACAATACATTTTCAACAAAACAAAGGAATCCTTTTGAGCAGTTCTCCTTTACAGCACAATCATAAAAATGCCGGCAAAAAATCAAACAGTTTCCATATCAGTTGAGCACACAGCATTGCTAGCACAGTTGGTGTCAACAGTTAAATAGCTGGTACAGGGGCAGAAGACAGAGGCTGCTGTGTTCTTGGTGCTGCAGCTCAGACAGAAGATGAAATCATGGTAGTTCAACATCTGATGAAGACTTAACTACTGATTTTCTGGACTTCTGTTTGTGCTGGAATAAAACCTGTTTGTACATGAAAAAAAATTGTGGTTGTTAGGAATGTGTATGCATGTGTTTGGCCCTAATTATTTAACAAAACCTTCAAACCCAAGAATTACAACTACCTACTTTTGTAGAGCTGTAGGGGAACATAGCTATAATCTTTGCTTGATGGAGAGATGGTTGCAGCACTGTATTTGTAAGGGCTTTTTTTTACTGTAATAGTCAGAGACTGATATGTCAAATGTCTCATAAAAATCTGCATGGTACAGGAAAAAAACTACAGGCCATATTTTTGGCCTTGGCCATATTGTTTATGCCTTTAGCAAGAGCTACTTCTTAACTTATTCAGCATTTAAAGCTGTTTTCTCTACATAGTACAGACCCTGGACACATGGCTGAAACTGAATATGGAGCATTGGACATTTATTGGGGAGGTGGAAAATATGTCTGTTTATTGTGCTGCAAGTGGTTGTGTGGTGCTTAGTTGCCAGTTGGGATTAAACCACGACAATTGTAGTTTCAGATTTTGGCTTGGGTCAGGAAGAAATTTTTCAAATTTTCAAAATATTTCGGTATACTGATCCTTGTGACATTCTTGTGTTTATTTTAGACACTTGAGGATAAAGGCAATAAGAAAAATTTCCAAGCAGATTCTACACTTAGTCTGAATTAAATCAAAAGCCAGATTTCATACAAGGACCTTAAGCATTTACTACTTTAGGAGATGGTAATTTCCAGAAGGGTGTTTTCTTTGGTGGTGGGACATTTCTGAATGTCCCAGTTCTTGGCTGCCAGACTTGTAGGTTGAGAAAATTTGAGGCTGCATGCTGATCCGTATCATCTGAGATCTGAGTCTATTTAATGAATCTCAAATTGAGCATCTAAAAGCAGAAACACTCTGGCTCATTAATCACTGTGAGAGATCTTGGCCTAACCATATCAATTAAGAACAATAGAAACATGATGAAGTGTTTGCAATGACACTCATGATATTACTGGTCACCTACATTTATTTATCAGAGGTATGCCCTTGTTTCACTTTGGAGATGTAAATCAACATCACCATGATTTTGGGGGCCTTGTGTGTCTGTGTGTTCATATGTATCATAGATTAATGTTTGATGACAATGTCCTTCATAGGTCTCTTTAAAAATCCAAGTCTTGGTCTAATAAGATCAAGGCTTCACTGAAACACACTGTATACAGGGTGCTAGAATATTTGCATTAATATTCTGCTACCGTCCTACACAGCAGAATATTAGTGTAAAACTGCTGTTGCTTCTAATAGACTTTGGGTTCATTACACTGTCAGCTGAAAGTTTTAGTCTGTGAGTTTTAAAGAGGTTTTTTTTGGTAAAACTAAAAGGTATTGTAGGAATTAAATGTGGAACAGTTTGGAGAAGGGTGCAGTGCTATACATAATTTGTTGGGCACTGTTTGTACAGTCAATTGTTAAGTTATAAATAAAATACAGCCTTAAAACAAAAATGAAAGGGTGAAACTGTGGGTAGTTATTTCCTCTGTATTTCTTTAAAAAAAAAAAAAGTTCCTAAGTTTGTTCAAACCGTCACATTTTGGTTTGGTTATTGATATTCAGAGTGTTGTGCCTATTTTTGGATGTATCGCATTGAAGACTTTCTTCTCTGCCATGCTAAGTGCCTTTTCCTTCAGTAAATCTTCTGCAGGCTGCACGACTGTTCTTAAAGCTTGGTGAGGTGCTCAGGCGCAGCTAAGGGGAAACCGCAGGGAGGCAAATGAGCCTTTGTCATACTGAATTTCCAGGTCCCAGAGCTACTGAAGAACAACTTGACTTGCCTCATCGACATAAGGTCCCTCGGTGGCTGTTCCAGTTCAGCACCTACCATCGTGGTAGTTTCCCCCATCCCATCTGAATCTCAGCTCCCATTTCTTTTAGGTGGAGGTCACCGAAGGTTGGCACAGGGACCGGCTCCGTAGCCTACACCAGATGGATGCTTTCTGCCATCGGAGAAGTCCCTTGAACTGGAGAAATACTGAAACTATTCAAGATCATTAAAAATTAGTTTAGTGGACTTAAGAATACAGTCCATACAGAATAATTTATTATATGCCTTTGTATTGGTGCTCAGAATGAGCTGAGAAAGAGGTTTCTCCTTAGAGTCTCTGAGCAGGCTTTTTATGGAGGTATTTCCTGAATGTGAGTAGGAATAGCACAGGGTGGGCCTGACGGATGAAACAACGGGGGTAAAATATATCATTTTATTCTAGGTCATGGGCTACGCATCCCTTGCAGGTACTGCGAAGCAGTGGGAGGTGCCTGGTTTGAAATCTCCCACTTCTCCTACAAGTGGTGCTGATGCAGAGCTGCAATACTGAGCAAAAACATTCTGGCTGTTGAAGAGGAAAGACATGACCAATTTGAACTTAGGAGTGAAACATTTCCTAGAACTGAGCCTGAATAAATTCTGGAACAGTTGAACAGGAAATAAGCTAATAATGGGATTTTACAATATGCATTTCCCATATAAGGCATTGAAATGTAGCATGGGTTTGTTTGCTGATCTGGCTATTTTGATGAAAATTTTAGGTTTCTTCAGTGTTTGCACTCCATTATGATTGTGAGGACTTTGCTCCATTCCAGGCTGAAACATTTCATCTTGCTGTTGCCATCAGCTGTCCCTGGATGGACCATTCCTAGGCCAGACCAGGGAAGAGACTAGTTAACAATTCCTCCTTGCTGCCTTTTGTTTGTGTCGGGGAGCTATTTCCTTTAGCCCTTGAGACTGATGCATAGGAAGGGGAAGAGAGGTTGGGAGTGCCTGTCTCAGTGCAGTTCATGCTTCTGAAAATAAGTTCCCCAAAATCTGATGTGGGGAGAGGAAACCCTGGCTCCACAGAGCCTGCTGTCTCCCTCAATAAACAAAGGACTGGATTTGGGCAAGTTGCCCACAGTGTTGGTGCAGGGTGTGTTCTCGTCCTTACTGCTCTGCCTGGCCTTTTAAGGATATGTGACAGTATGCTGGAGACCACAGTAAGGTGTGTAATTCAGTGATGATTAATAAGCACAAAGCTCTTCTGCAGCTTTGGTGTTTCTATAGCATTGGTCAAATTCCCTTCTCACAAGTAACTCTCTAAGATTTCCAGAGTTTGGCCTTTTCTGTACTGTGAATGCAATCTCTTGCCAGCTCTTATGCTACATTAATTTAGAGCCATCTACCTTCCCAAATGTGCTCTGTATTGTGGAACAGGTTTTGCTTGTAAATGTGAGGCCAGATGTTCAGAAGAGGAGAGCTCCCGTTTAGGCATCCAGCAATTACTGGTGTGACACATACTGAGCGCAGCTGAAAAACTGAAATCTGTCTGCTTAGACAATAAAATACTGAGGCTGACTAGTTTGTACAGTGCTACAAGAAGTGGCCTATATGCATATAATTGAGGAGTTCTTTCAAAATATCATGCACTGAAACACTGTCTCAGTTTTAAACCACAGCTTGTGCCTAACTAGTTATTTTGATTACTTGCCAAGCAGGGGCTACTTTTCCAATTACAACTAACATTTTCCTTTTCTTTTTCTGCAAAATCTGTTAATGAAGGCTAAAGGAGACAATGAAGGTAGGTCTACCGGCTAGATAAGAAATAGGTCTGATTCATTAATAAATTTATTTTTTTTTCCAGTGACATATTCGATGCCATGTTCCCTGTCACACACATCGCAGGAGAAACAGTTATACAACAGGGTAACTCATCCTCTCATTTTTTCTCTTTTGTGTGTGCTAAGATTGTACAATTCACATCTCTGCATTTGAGATTTCACCCTCTTTGCATAACGAGAAGAATAACCATATTCCAAAAGCATCAAAGTGTGCAGATACATCATAAATTCATAGATGCAGGCCTTTTGCTACATGTGTAGAGGTCTCCTACAAAACCACACTGGTAGCTCTCCAGGGTTTCAAAGTGCTACAGTTAAATATAGATAAATAGCACTTCAAATTAAAATGTTCATTCCTTAACTGAAGATAGTCAGGAAGTAAACCACAGCTGAGAATGCATAAGGGTGGCACAGGCTAGCTGTGAGTAATTAGAGATGGAAAATATTTTTATGGTTGTTGGGAATATTCAACACTTCATTGTGCTGTATCGTAGTTATCGCACTTGGCAACTTACCTGCGTGCCTGCAGCATGTTGTGGAGGACTTTGTTGCCCTCAGGCTATATTAAAGCCTCTTGTGTGTTTACACTGAATGAAATGTTGAATCAATCAAAAGAGAGAAATTAATACCATTGAAAGATATTAATAGGAAGAAATCATAATGATATTTTGATTTATGAAGGCAAATAAGCAAGGATGTTTCAGAAAATGAATCTCTCTAAGTAATCTGGTGTACAAACCTGTGCAAATATGTACAGGATGAAATATGGAGACAGGAAATTATTGAATAGTTTAGCAGATCTTCAGGAAACAATCACCTTTTGTATTTTGCTTCCAGGTGATGAAGGAGACAACTTCTATGTGATTGACCAAGGCGAGGTGGATGTAAGTACACTCTTACAGTATAATATTTATTTTGAAACTACATAATAAAATTGTATGCTGTGGCACACAGCCTGATCCAGCCACATTCTGTGGTTCTGTCTCCTTTCTTCTTGAAATAGATTTCACAGGATTGGTCTCATTACTTTGCTTTTGTTGTGTTAAGTCATTTGTGCATAATTTTATAATTGACATGTTTTACATCCTAGCTTATTTGTCCATTCCAAACAGAAAAATATGGTATAAAAACCAAGCAAATGACATTATCTTCAGAACCCTAACCACACCTGGAGGTGTGCAGTCTTTGGCGGAGCAGGCCACCATGCTGGAATGCACCCGAGGGTTCAGATCAACCATAAGGAAAATATTTTCTTTAATCAGTTAGCTTAGCTCATGTGTTGGGTTTTTTTCCCCTCAAATTGAGATACAGCCTCAGGCAGCTAGTTTCATCTTAGAAACCTTAATTTGCTTTTAAAATTAGGTCCAAATATACGAACAATGCAGCATATTAATAAAGCAAGGATTATTATACGTTTAAAGTGATCTGTTAGACCACAAAATGTTTACAGGAGTATGCAGTGGTTTAATCAGCAAGTCTTTGAAAAGAATCTTCTTTCTGAACCTGCCTTCCAAATCATAATTTATTCACCTCTTATAATTTTTATCCCGGATGAAACTCGCCCTTTTGCAGTTTTGCTACAAGTTTCTCATTTGACTGAATTTTCTACACACATCTTACATATCCACTGTTGTCGGATAGGATGGGCTTGCTCATTAGCAACAGTGCTCTTCAAATGCCCAGATGAGTTTTGTTTGGTGTATTTAAAGAAGAAAGTGATTTATTTTAAATCCGGGCAGGAGGCATACAGTTATTTTAGTGAAAGTTATTTTTTTTTAGCAGTCTGTTTGTGTCAGGAGACCATCTAATTGGTATTGTTGGGAATTGAGAAACCTCACATGCTGCCTCTGCCTCGGGAAGTTTCTCCTCAGGAAATCCTTCTGAGTCACTGTTCCTATCAGGCATACCTCTCGACAGCAAGCATTGCCACATCCACAAGGCCAGAAAATAAAAGGGCAATAATTATAGAACAGCGCTAAAATTTAGTTTTAAAATAATTGGTTAGGGCCTGATATTGAGCTTAATGAGTTCACTGGCTTTGAATCAGACCCACAAACATACACAAATACACATATTGAAGTTATAGATTAATCCTCTTTAAAAATAATTTGTCCTCGCTCAAAACCTTTAGGAAAGCTTTCTTCAGCGTTTGGATCAGGAATAGTGGGGGACTGAATGACATCAGAAAACAGTCTGCAAAACCCTTGCAATTAATTGCAAAAAAGATAATCTTCCATATGCACATATTGCTCTTCCAAAGCAGTGACAAAGTGTGGAAAATAAATGGCCAGGGCCTAGCAAGATTTGTGCTTTCTTGTAAAACCATTGTATGAGGTGGTTTGTGCATTTTCTGTAACTGGTTGTTGCCACTAATGGTCAAGGTGGCCGTGGCTCTACAAATGTTGAGAAGGACTCGTTTAGAGCACCAGCTGCTGTATTCTGTCGGGTGAGATGGCATCGTAGTTCCCTTCCCAGGTATAACCTGGCGTTTACTCAGAAACACCTTTACTACATCATGTTAGTTGCATATCAGAGGTTCTCTGTGTTTTTATGGAAACTTGAAATCCTTTCATAAATCTTGACCACGAACGGCCCAAGAAGATACATGTGTCCAAATAATTTTTCATTGATGTTTTCTTGAATTCATGAAAGTCTTTTCCAGACTAATATATTTCCCAGAACAATTCAGGGACCTGTGAGGCTTCAGAGATAGGATTTGGGGTAAAATTCGGAAAACTGCAAAAGTGACCAAGTGGCCTCAGTGCCACTGCATTGCAACTACATGTAGGCTCTTAAGCTGTGTAGGTGTTTTTGAAAATTTTATCCCAGACCCCTGATTTGACAAGCTGAGCATCAGTCCTCCTTTAAGCACGTGAGTCTGTTGACTTTGATGGGACTCACTGTTTTGCTAAACAAAGAGCTTAGTGCACAGCTTTCTTTTACACTATTAGTGTTGAAAGCAGAAGTTTTCTTTGTATTCCAAGTAGTTTGCAGTTGTCCAGTCACTTATATATGATATAGGATATACATTTTTCCTGCCTTGTCTTTGAGACTTGCAACAACAGATTTTTCTAAGGAATGAATGAAATAACTGTGTTTCATTGAGTAGTTTGCAACTTCAATTTCATGAACATTCTCAAACCCTACTCCCCTAATTGCCAGAATCAGCCTATACCTGCTAGGACAGATCAAAACGGACAGATACACAACAGTCTCATCCTGACACTTCTCACACACGTGTACGGACAGTTTTCTGACATGACCTGTGGGACAAATACATCCTAACAAGACTTAAGAGATGTCATTTGGACTGAGCTTATTCCAGGGACAGCCAAAGCTCCCGACCCTCTAAGTCTTGCAAAACTTCTGTGACCAGCTCTCATGCTGTCCCACTTCATCATCCCCCTTCCTTCATCCTGCTGCACCTTACCACCACTGCCTTCCCCATCTCCTCAGCTAGGTGCTCTCTCCTTCCTAAGCTTTTCCTATATCTTCAGCCAAAACACACACTGAATTCCTTTGCAAAATACTGTGGAAAGCACAAGAAATATTTGCTCATCCGGGAGCAAGTTGCAACTACACCCTGGTAGCTGCAGAGGTTACCCTCATTAACTGCCTGTGCTGGGAAGCTGCAGGGAGGTGATCCCATTTTTCTCGCACAGAATAAAGTCGGTACTGGTGCAGTTAGTGCAGAGTAACTTGCCTCTGTATAAGGCAGCAGCTCCCAGACCCTATGGCTGTGCACTATCACACCGTATAGAGTGCTCCCCAGAAAAGAGTTCTTCAACTTTCTGGGCAGCAGTGCTAAAATCCTTATTGTCTGAAGAAAATCCAGACTGCTAGTAAGTGAGCTGCAATTCATTGAAGCCTTGCCAGATACTTTTTTGGCATGCTTCCACCCTTCTCCAAGAAAAAAAGTGATTTGGAGAGTAGACAATTGACCCCGAGTCTTAAAGCCTCAAGTAATTTTCTGCCTAGGTCAGCTGGTGTTGGCATATGCTTGGAGGCTTTTAACCCCTGGCCAGGCTATCTGCCTTCAGCATTTCCCTGATCTGCACAGAAGTGGCAGGTATACCAGGACTGCTGGATTCAAGGAACAATTTACCATGACTGGTAAGCACCCAGGTTTCCCATACACATGCAAAGATACACATAAAGGAACTTGAAATTGCCATCATAAAACTCCTATACCCTGGAAGAAAGTCATGGCAAAACAAAAAAAAAAATAATAAAATAAAAAAAAAAATCTAACAGCCAAGCAGCCAAAACCAAACAGAAACCACCAGCAAAGCCAGAATAACAAAATCAGTGTATGATGTTTTGAGTTTAAAAACCCGCAACATTTAAAAGTAATTTGCTGTTAGAGTTTTGTCATAGATGCTCCAAAGAGTAAGAGTACTGTAATATTTTCCCTTAAAAATAATCTGAATCAGATTAGAAGTACAGAAAATATTTTGAAATATAAAACACTTTATCTTCACTTTCTTAGAGTATAAACAAGCCTCGTTGGCATTGAATAAAGTAGCTGTACATTTCCTTCTTGATACTACTGTGGACAGCCAAAGAAAACTCAACAGTGTTCCATCCCATGCCACACATGGACTGTGGACCAAGGGAGAAGGGCACAAATTTTCATACGCAAAAGAAAGGTTTTTAGAAATCAGAAAGAGGTAGGTCTTGGAGAACCTGGGGTTCTTCTCTCTTACACTGTATACTACAAACCCGATATACTTTGACCAAAGCTGGCATTGGATGGGGAAGGACATTATAGTGTTATCAGTTGCAGTCTTCCTCCTTAGCATGTCAGGGTTGAGGAGAATTGTTAGCTCATGACCTGGCCCTGCAGGTGGATAAAGTTTATACTAAGCAGATGATGGCAAAAGGTTTGAAGTCTTAGAGGTCAGTTGTCTACCGGAAGCTTTTCTGCTCAGACAAATGTGAACGTATGCCAAAAAGTATCTGGCAGAGCTTAAATTATAGTTTCCAGGAAAGATGTTGAAAGTACCTGCTAAAGAATGTGCCTTGCAAAAATCTTTAATCCATATTTCTAAATATAAAAATGACTTCCTGTTTATTATTTTAATCTTATAACCTTACATTTTTTTACTTTAAAAAGCACCATCAGCTACTCTTTTAAAACAGATGTATTTTTTTTAGACTCAACAACTTCCTATTCTATTTAATGTCACAACAACTTTCTCTACAGTCATTCTCAGGTTTTCTTCTTGTAAAACAACAGCAGCCAAACTATAGTATGGCGCAAAGCAAAATGAAAACTTTTCAGTATTTTTTCTTAAATAGATTCTGAATTTAGTGTATAAGTATATATGTGAAGCTATACATGAATACTGTGGACAGTAAGTAAGATTATCTTTTGATTGTAGGTATAATCTTCTTGAAGCCCTTACTCATATATACAAACTTACTAAGTTGTATATACAAAGATGAAAATGACATGGTGGTTTATATGAGAATACAGTTGGATTTTAAAACTAGTTATGGTTAGATTCCATAAATTGTTTTTGGTTTGAATTCTTCCATCATTAATGATCTCTCTAATTTCAGAAGGATGCTTTTTGAAATTTGAAACATAATATTTTAGAGTTTGGAGTTTTTCAGCTTGAATTTTTAAGGATTCTCAAGGTAGTCGTCTCCAAGTTCATATATTTATATTTAAGAAAAGTAAATTCATACTACAAATAAATCAGTGGCTTTATTTGAGAAAACTACCCATGTATAAATACGCTTCATGTCTAAGGCTTGCTTATTTTTCCAAGAATAAATAAACTTCATCTTAATTTTTGGATAACAAATTTTAAGGCTTGACAAGACACCGAGCACAAGTTATTACAAACAGATCAAAGAAAGGGGATTTAACATCTAAAAGGTGCAGTGCCTGGAACAAATGAAATTTTCCACATAGATCACAAAGTGGTGGCAAAAAAAATGTTAAAAGTTAACTTGAAATCAGCAATACAAAATTAAGATAAAGGTAGATTCACTCCAGTGAAGCTCAGAGATAGATGTTCGTATCCTGCCTTCAAAGTAAATGGCTATATTACTGCTCATGGTAAGGTTGCTTTCTGCTTCTGTAGACAACATGAAGATGAGTGAGGCCAAGATGCATTCCTGTTGCATTGAGCATTGTGTGACTCATTGCATTTTCTCTCTCAGTTAGCGCCTAAGTATATCACAGCCCATGAGGAAAGGAACTGCTAGTGTTCACAGGAATTTTTTCCCATTTGCATCCTAAAAAAATAAGTGAATGAACCAAGTTGTGTGATTTTCAAGCCTGCAAAAATTTCAGTGCTCATGCTACATGATAGAAAACAACAGAAACCTAAAAGTACTTTTGATCTGTGGAAAGTAAGTAGTCCTGATGACTTGGTCATATTTGGTCACCAGCAGTTCTGCATTTCTCTTCACATGCATGAAAGAAGAAGGTTCCAGCTATTACAGAGCTGTGATCTGCAGGTCAAGTAACAGTGAGGAGTAATTCACTTTGGTGAGAGTTCACAAATGCCTAAAACTATCTGAGCCAAAACCTCAGCCCAGCATTTTTTGGGATAAAGAAAGAGATCATCTGAGCTGCTGCCATATGACATTGGCTTTCATAAGCTGTTCTGAGCCTAAAATAGCTTTACTTCCTACACCTTACAAACAGAGCTACTTTCCATTCTACTTTTAAAAAAATCTATTTTAAAGGAATTCACAGTTGAGCTGAACTCTGCTAAGGGGCAGAATGGCTTTGTAATGTGCCGTTAATGTACTTTAACTTCATCATGAAGACAAAAGTTGATTGTTGACTTAGGCCTTTGCAGAGAATGAAGTGCAATCATTTTCCTCATAGAAGACAACAATTCTTCTCAAGCTGTTTTCTCTTTTGGAGATTAATATCGGAAATGCCATTTTTTATTGGGGGAGTGAATGCAGGGCCCAAAGACTGTCAGATCAGTGATTTGGTTTCACCTCAGAGTACTTTAAACCTGACAGCTTTAGGGTGGAGAAATGGCTATTTGCATGAAGTGTTTACAGGCGAGATGTCAAACACATTTTGGGGAGGCTTGTCAAGTAAGACATCAAAATTAAAGAAGTCTTAGAGCAGCTTAGAAGTAGCCTCTCTTTATAATAACCATGCAACAGTAAATGTCCATCCTTCATTTGCTCCATCTTGAGTTTTACCAGCATAATTCCCCTCTCTGGTCTGCAGTCATATCATATATACTGATTTAACAAGAAGCGTCACCATATTGCTTAGAAAGACACATGTTGGAATGAGTATTTCCTGCTTATAATTCAGACCCTTCTGCAATAACAAAACATGTGCTTTTCAACAAAAGAGCATATAGAAACATTTGTATTTTTGGTCTGGTGGAAAAGAATCAAGGATGCAATGTGAGTTGACATTCAGGATGTGGTCCAAACCTCATCAGAATTATTAGATTTTCCCCATTGTTCCTTTTTACTGAAGGCAAGAAGTACTGCACTGTAGCAAACCCTGAGTCCATCTGGTGAAATCCCCACAGTAAAGGACTATCTGTACATTCAAATATGCATCTGGACAATTTTGCAATGAATTCATTGAGTTTGAAAAGTTTCATACATTCTCATTATGTTACAAGCCATTTAGAATCCTACTTTATTCATCCATTTCTCATGCTTATCTCACAAAAGAAGATCCAGGAGCCACAGTATTCCTGCTTGTTTCACCAGAAAGTGTTTGGGTTTGCCTAGCTTTTTTAAAACTTCCTCTTTTGCTTTCATTTTTCTCATCATGAGGAGAATCAAAAGTAGATTGTTCTGTGAGATTTTCTTTCTATAGTGAGTCAAAAAGTTTGAAAGGAAACACTGTTGTCATTCTCTTGTGTGATATTCTCCTATGCGACATTCATTCTGTCGTGGCAAAGAAATGAAGCTATAGCTTTTGTGGCTTGAGCTTTTTCTTGGCAGTCTGCTACCACCTGCCTGTTTGGTATTATTTTTACCCTTTATTTCAGCCCCTTGATCCTCAGATGCTCCAGGAACACCAAGAGCCACAAAATTGCCTGGAGTTAAGCGGTGATGCTAATACTGCTCCTTTTCAGCTGAATTGCTCTTGATGAGCTGAACTGCTCTGTGGCCTCATCCATCTCCTACTGAACCAGCATTTCACTGACTTCAGCAGGAGCTGGATCAGATCTTAACTGAATATTGGGAAGGTAAATTGGGATTGATTCCAGCTTAGTTTGTAATACATCTTTTCATCATAAAATGAAGATAGAAGTAAAATTAATACTGAATTTGTTGAATTACGATCCCAGTTCATGTATTTTGGTCACTGGCTTTTCTCATGCCCGGCTTCAACACAGCTCTAATTCATATATTTTTTAAAAACTACTAGACTGTTACTCAGTAACTGGTAATAGGTTATGGTCTTTTCCTTTTCCATAGTTTTCTGCTTAAGATGAGAATACATGCATATTTTCTTCATATTATTTTTCTTCACAGAGCTTCCAAACAAATGAAATTCATTCTGGCTGATTTCTGCCATTATTGACCTGTAACAGATTGGGATATATTCTGCACTGGGTAAATGCACGCAGCCTTTCCTACCCTCTAAACTCACAGACACGTTAACAGAATGAAAAGGGTGTATTGTGTAGGTTTATAGCAGCAAGCCTACACGCAAGCTGCAGTATACACAATCCATACCAGTCTTTGAATACACTATTATGTCTCGTGAGCTGTATTGTCCATGAATAGCGAGGAAAATGCAGCCCAGTGGAAAGAACCTGCACTAGTTCCCCTTTCTCCAGTGAAGGTTTTACATAGCACTCAGGTGTAGGAATTCTTCTCAAATTAAACGTCATCCAGGAAAAATACTGTAATAGTGGTATCGATCCATACTGTGTTTCAAGAAGATATGTTATCTAAATAGGCTGTGGGTCAAACACTGCTTCGTAAATTCTATAGAGCTGATGTTAAAGACAAAGGGTAATTCTGCATATAGCTTCTCAAGTCCAAAGCACTTAGTAGTCTTCACTAAGGGAGAAAGATATCTCAATATAGTTAAATGGTTGTTGGAGGCACTACGCTTAGGGAAGTAAAAAATGTTCCTTTCAAAAGACGATTCCCTGTTTTGACTGTTTTTCATTTCATGGCCATGGTGCTTTTCAGCAAACCTCATTACACATATCAACAAATCTCCTTCCTTTCAAGTTTGACAGTGTTAATAAAAAGCCAAAATTGTGACAGTTCTGCTTGTTGACTGTCTGAGCCTTGAACACAAGAGGGAAAACATGATGCCAGTTAACCATGGGAGCTGAAAACTTGGAGAGTAAATACAATCATTATATTGAAGCAAGACGGCTTGAAATTCTGTCCAGAAAGCAGGTTGCTGCCCTCTTTGGGGACCAACTGTGGAAACTGTTACTCTCTCGTTTTCCTTCTGTGTCCCCAGCACTGACAATTAGGAAAGAAATTACTAATAGCTTTTTAGGTAACTGGCAGTAGGAGGAAAACTGAAACTAAGTCCCCAAAATGGTTTTGCTTCTTATTTTGTCTTGTGCTGTGGTAGGTTTATGTCAACGGGGAGTGGGTCACCAGTATCGGAGAAGGAGGCAGCTTTGGGGAACTGGCATTGATCTATGGAACACCCCGGGCTGCCACCGTCAAGGCCAAGACAGATCTCAAGCTCTGGGGCATCGACAGAGACAGCTACAGACGCATTTTAATGGTAAGTTTATGGAGAAGGGCTTGTTTATGTAGTTGATATTTTTTACTTTCTTTTGTGGCGCCAGCACTTCTGTGTTCAGAGTGCACTGATGATAGAAAGCTGCACAGTCTGTGTTTCTACATAAAAGAGAGAGGACATGACAATAACATTGAGTAACTGAATTAAGTGAACTGAAGGAAAACGGACAAGATTCAGCAGAAAGGCACTGAGTCAGAAATGCAATTGAATAGCATTATGCATTACTATTATACGTGAATGAAAACCTCAGGAGGCCTCTGTTACCCACTGAAGCTATGCAAATCCTCTCCTTATCGTGAACTTCAAAATGTCTTTCAGCACTACCCCTTACCTATGTAGTCTTTGTCTGAACTTGTATTATGCTCTTCAAGGCAGACAATAGAAGGTAAATCCAGCTCTGCTAATTAAAAAAAAAATCTCGGTTGGACTGTGCCCTCTGTCTTCACTAGCCACACATATCATAGGATGGTAGCTGCACAGTCCCTGCTAATGATTCATTGCTCTACTCCTTTCAAATTCCCTCACCTCTGCAGCAAAGCTCAACAGAGCTTCTGGGCACCTGGAGTACGTGCTAGCTTATGAATTTGCTGTTGGTTCTTGAGTGGTGAGTTTATAATGGAAACTTTGACAGATAATTAACTTTAGCAATGTCATAACTTTTTTTTTATGAGTTTGTTTCCGATGTCCATGTGCATATCTTCCTTCTCCATAAAATACTCCTTTCTTTTTGATAATTAACAGACATAACTCTATGAAAGCTTCATTCTCAATAGGACTTGCCTCTAGAAGCTGAATTGTTTCATTCTGATTTGAAGGCAATTGCACTATGCTCTCAGAAAAATAAAGGAGTGTGCATTTTGAGATCTTCTATATTTCCAGTGGTTGTCATGGCTAACAGAAAAATTAGCAAAAAAATTGAGTAGATTTTACATTTAAATTATTAGTTCTTAAGCTATTGAATGTAAAAATGATCTTTATTTATACTGTGTGATGACTGTTGGATGTCTCTCTGAAGCATTAGTGTTTTTCACTCTGTATTTCATGGGCTGAGTTCTGTATCACATAAACAAACATCACACTGCAATCTAGGAGAGTATATCTGATGGAAATTTACTCTATCCCCAAATTCGCAGCCTGATGGCTCCAAGACAAAATAGAGGAATAATGATGAAAAGCATACTGTCTTCTGTCTTGTGGATAAGCAGGATGAATAGTTTTTGAATGTTCCCCAATGCAGGGAAGCAGTCAGAAGCAACTGAGACCCTTCTGCAAGGTATTTCTAAAACATAGAGCAGGAAAATTTCCTAACAGATTTAAGAGGCACACTCAACTTATTTATCCCATGTCCTGCATGCATGCAATGGAGGAGTGTCTGGAATAACCTGCAGGCTGCAAGGAAGAATCCAAGATATAAAAGAGGATGAATGTAGGAGGGAAATAAATGTCAGGACAAGACACATATTCCTTGGCTTTTTAAGCACAGATTTCTACAGCTGCCTGTAACCTTGCTACTAAAGAATTGGAGGGACAGATTCGCAGGCCTCACAGCCAAGAGGTAATTTCAGTTTTAGCACTGTTGAAAATAGTGGTACCTAACATCATCCAACCCTGTGAGGGTTCAGCCTTCATAAGATGAGTATTCGGTGCAGAAACAGGATTTTACTAAAAGGTTTTGAAGTCCCAAGTGGGAAAGAAAAGACTTTGTTTTTAATGATAGCTTTAGCCATACCTACAACTGTTATATTATAGATTTATGTGATCCTGGTGTGGTGCTAAGTGCTTTTCAAATTAATTTACATATTCTCAGAACAGTGACTGGTGTACCTTACCTCACAAGCTCAGTTTCTGCAGCTGATGAGGCCTTTAACTTAACACGAAGGTGTTTTCTCTCCCTCTCTCTCTTCCTGTGTTTTTTTACAGTTGAGGCCATTAAAAATTGGTGGTCTGTTGCATTACATTAGATACCTAGAGAGTATAATTGTGGGATTCCCAGTACTTAAATAAGAAATATTTCAGGTAGCATGGTGGATTAATTGCTGCAGGTATAGAAAATGTTCAATTTTAAATGCTGTCCACAGTGAATGCAATTTACCCATCCAGTCTACATGAATTCTGTCATATTTTCATTTATTTGTAGGTGCAGTATGGATAATTTATTTGCTGTAGGTGAAATGAGACACCTGTCTGTGCATTCGTGTGAGGGCAGGTTACAGTGGCTCTCTGCACATTTCCTCAAGCCTAAGAATTAATTACATCATGTTTCAATGGCTGAATTTTGTACTTGAAGCTAACTCCACCATTAAGTGGCTGGTTTTGCTGTACACAGTTTCAAGATGTAGTAGTAACTGCCTTTCAAGTCACAGAAATGTGGTTTCCTGCCATTTAGCCTCTAACTTTATACTTCTAGACAGTTGCTGGATATTTTAGATGTAGAAAGGCTTTTGCCTTTAAATAAGAGGTAGTAATGTTCAAGATATCTTTTGAAATATATCATTTAAGATGGTTTTAAAGCTTGAGAGTGAGCAGGTTTTTCTTTTTTTTTTATTTTCTGTTTGCAAATTCTTTTGTCCAAGGGATCAATGACCTTTTTCTCCCAAAGATATGATTTTTTTTCTGTAGACAGATAAAGCCCCTTCATAACCCGAGATAGTTTTTTTTTGTCTGCATTCCTTCTCAACTATGACCAGCTCCATGTTTTCTCAGTCTAGTGTTGAAATTTTATTCAAGTTGTAAATATTTATTTGCAAGTCATGCCTTCAAGATCTACACTTGCCAAAAAGATTTTATCCTGTCATGAGACACTTGACCCTCTACCTCATTTCTCCTTGTGGGCTCTGTTTTGGTTATTTGCTTTGTGTTTAGTAATTTCTAGCTTTTATTTCTTCTTAGTGCCATTTTCCCCCTTACGTGTCTTGTTGATCCTGACTGGTTTATGATATGAATGAAATGCATCTCAGGAGATTTAGGAGTTTGGGTTTTCCTTTTTCTGGACAGACAAAGCCTGATGCAAAAAGCTCCTGCTGGCATTTAGTTACACTTGTCATCCATTTATTATTTAGCCGGTCCCAAAGGAAGTTTGTTAAACCAGATATATTTCTTTATATTTCACTGTCTCACCTTAGGTACCCTGATGGCTTGAAGGTCACATTCGAGTTTGTTTTAGCAGCTGTGATGATTATAAATGTTGGGATAGTTCTTTTTGTCAGGATTTGTGGTGAAATTGCTTGGCTTTCACTGCAATCCTTGACAAAGTATTATACCATGAAATTTGTTGTCCTAGATGTGTTACAAAGAAACACTTCAACATGTTCCCCCCTCAGTAGAGTCACAAATTATCTGTCCATTGGGTGTTCCATTTATTTCATAAAGTTATCTGTGCCGAGTTGCATACTTTTCACTCTGTTGCAAATTTTTTTATTATATGTTCTCTGTGTGTGCACACACAAGCACACACACATGTTTATGTATATATTCTATATTTATTTACTGATATTCTTCTGGGAGAGGGGCAAAGGAATTTTTTGCCATAGGATTCTCATATAATTCAGTTGCTGAAATGTTGCTGCTCTCTTCTTTGCAATCGAGATTCAAGAGCATCACGGAGTGGGGAACATCCCGGGGTAGTATAATATTTGTATTCTAAACATAGCAAATACCACAAATACCAGAGAAGCAAATGTCTGTATCCCAACATCAGATTGATCCCCCAGACAATTCAGTTCCCAGACTGAGGAAATCTGAAGTATTAATTTCTTGTAATTTCTTCTTTAATAAGGCTTGATTCAAGATAATTTAACTATCCTCTAGTTCCCATGGTCCAAGATACCTGGCTTGGAGAGTGGAGCTGCATGGGATAGCATACTTTTTGCCTATTTGGCAAACTTTGCTCTCAGAAAGTGCATTGTAATATTGGGATATAAGTAATGACAAATCGAGGTTAATCAGTTCCTAATGTTGTGCCTCATTTTATTTATGCTATTTTGGCTTTGTTTTACCATCTTTTCACAGCTTTGAACCTGTGAACAAGTTTTTTAACAAGTGCCTTTTTCTATTCAGATAAAATGAAGTCAGAAGGCCTTCATGTTGCCATAAAATGTAGATTGCATAGTGGCCAAAACATAAAGCAAATCCAGAGCCTGCAATCCACTTAACATGTGTGCAGTATAGCACCGGGGTCTTGCAGGCTATTTTATTTTCCTGGCCAGTATGCACAGTGACTCTTTCTTTCATGCTCTTGTAAGAATGTACACCCAAAGCATCATCCAATATCAGGTTTATGCAGGGATTAAATGGTGCTGGAGCAGTCCAGAAGGCCATTCCAGAGGACAATTCTTTTTATTTGAAACTTGAACCATGTTTTGCCTTTCAATAGACATTTGTTTGGCTTCTTATTGAAGTTGGGAATTTCTAGGAAGGACCCAGTCAACTTCACCTGAAAAAATGGAGCAAGAAAGAAGACATGAAGAGTACTGGAGGACTGGAGGAGAGGGAATTAAAAATTGAAACAAACAGGGAAATTGAGGAAGGGGCAGCTGGAAAAGAAATGCAAACAGTCCTCTTCAACAAGACCTGTTATAATCTCTGAGGCATTCATTTTTTTTAGCCTGTGTATTGCTTAAGCGTAGCCTAGGGCTTGCTACATTTTTAACTGGTCCTAAAATTGGCTTTGAGCTCTTTTCTGGGTGGATTTGGCAAATGCAAGTGATCTCGTTTCTCCTTGGGACTGTTTCAGGGAGGAGCACTGCAGCTTAGAATATTAATGAGTCTTTGTAGTTAGTGGGAACCACTGTCTTTAAGAAGATGAGCTTGTACATGACAGCTCAGAACCAGGGAGAAAATGAACAAAGGAAAGGGGGGAGAAAGAGAAGCAGAGAATATTGAAATAAGATATTAATAGGTTAGAAAAAGCAGAATTAATAAAGACTTTTTAAAACATGCCATCAAGAACCCTGCCAGTACAGAATAATTCATGTACCTTTACTATTGTTTTTATCTGGCTCAAGCAGTAAGATTTCTACTGCTTCCCTTGGGAAAATTTTCTGCAAGAGAATAATCCCTACATTGGGAAAACTTGATATTGATCTTAAATTAGATTTTCTTAATTTTCTCCTATTACTTTGAGTTATGTCAAGTTATGCTATATTAAATTGCCCTCTCTTTCTGTCATATGTCTGTAGATGATTATCACTGTCTACTTGAAACCCCTGCAACAATGCATGCTAGCATGCTAGCTATGAGCATGACATACCTATGATCCCAGTGTTGAGCTAACATATACAAGCTGAATTTGTTTTGCTCCTTCCTTATCAGCTCTCCCCAAGTGTTCTAGCATTTCTTCAGGCTCTATTTGGTTTGGGAGCACTTTTCTGGAGAAGAGGTACCAAGACAGTGTAGCATGCCAGCACTGTCATGTCTGAGCCATAGAGATGGAGCCTCTAAACTTAATTCCTGGATGATGTCTTTGAGTATACAGACCAAAATAGCTTGGCTGTAGTCTTGTTGCAGTCTGATGTTGCAAACCAGGTCTCACCTACTGTCTGTAAATCTCTTTCAGCTTTACAACTTTCCCATCTTCTGTTTGTCAAACATCTGTGCTTTGAATTTTTTTCTCCTTGCATTTCTTAGCTGTATTTTCCAAATGAAAGCTCATTCTATTATCTTCTACTCCCATTTCTAATATCTCCAGGTTCTTTCTTGTTATTTTCCTGTTCTGGCAAGCTTTCATAGTATCTTCTAGTCTGTAGATATCATTGCTGTCTGATTTGTTGCCGCTTCTAGGACATTCATGAAAATATTATATAAGAACAGACTTAGCATGTGTTCCAGAGAGCATACTGGTTGACACTTTTGCAGAAATTACTTGAAGGGTAGGAGAAGAGGTTATGATGGTGTTCATACCTGTTGCCTCAACAATTTGGGTAAAGCGACTAGACCAAATAAAAGTATAAAAATGACATCAAGAGTCAGAGGTGATATTATGTCTATTGGGGCAGATGAGAGGGGAATATTAGGCTGAACAAGGAAGGTGGGAAGTAGGCGTGTTCTCTCTCTGTTTCATGGGGAGAAAGAGATGATTAATATCACTGGAAATAAGCACATGCTTTGGTTGTTTGTAAGAGTACTACTGCTGGGTTGTTTTCAGCTTGTATTAGTGTTCTCTCAAAATGTCTTCCCCTCTGCTTGAGAAAGCTTAAGCAGGAAAACACACTCAAGTGAAGACAACGTGCATGAGGATAAGCCAAACTTCTCCTTTCTGGAAGAGAAATTGGGATCTGGTTGTGCTAATTGGGATCCATTCTCATGTGCTCTGAAAATGCCGAGAAAGCTTCTGTGCCTGCCTGGGCACCCTTAGGTGAAGCTCTGCTGTTGGGTGGCTTGTGCCATCCTGTAGGTTGTTGTTTGTCTCCTCAAGAGAGATGGAGGGTTGGATGGAGCCATCCTGCTTGTTGAGTCGTGAGCCATGAGTTGGGTCACCTTGGATTTCAGTGCATGTGCTGGGAAATAGGAGTCCCAAGTCTCAACCACTGGATCTTTCCTAGGCAAAGCTCTCCTTTACCTTTGTGGTATCTTTCTGAGACATGGGATATTTAAGACAGTGGAGCTATGCATTAAGTGGAGTCCCACTGAGGTTCTAGATACTATCACAATTCCAAAAATTATAATGGCACATTTAATTAATTCTTTCCACTTCAAGTGCTTTTGCACTAGTCTTCACAGTGGGTTCTGTACTGCTGTGCTGGCTTAGTTTAGCCAAGACATAACACACTCATTTCCCTGTAGGAGGTGATGGGCTCTCTGGGCCAGGCAGGATGCTTGCAATTCTTACCTTCCTGGGTCTAGTCTGCATCTCTAAATACTCGAAACTGTGGTCGGGCGTCACTTATGGCTACTGATTACTGCTTCTTAAAATTCATCTGTGTCCGCAAGTCATTTAAAAAGCATTTTCCACATCTGTCCCTGGGTGCCCCAGCCCATCAAACTAAACCACCAATCTGGTTTTCCACAGCTGTCAATTTTGCTGGTCGCGTTTCCACTCGATTGCAGGGAGGAAAGCAACAACTGCGCAGTGTCCAGTTTTCCATTCTTTGTCTTGCAGTGAGCTGTCAGGATCTGGCGTGGTTTGCAGAGCTTCCTCTGTTTGAAGTTTTTTTTGTAGTTTTTTTTTTTTTTCTTTCTGGCACTTCAAATGCTGTTGGGGGCCCCGGAGGCTGAGAACCAGGTTTGTCAGACAGAGAGGTCAGACAAGGGTTACCGATGCTATCGCTGGAGGCTAACTGTCATCACCAGACTTGGAAATTATGAACGGGGTGCAGAGGGGGAGACCTTAGTAGCTGGTGCTGCTGCTGATCCAGAGATACCTGGGAAGAGTGGCAGCTCCTGACAGTGCTGCGGCTGTTTTGGAGAAGGGGTGGCCCCAGGAGAGGGGTGCAAATGGGATCTGTCCCCAGGGGAGAGCACTTGGCACCTTCTGCCAGTGCTGCGGTCAGTTGCCAAGCCAAAGCCTCTTGATGGTGGTAGATGGATTCGTGTTGCTCTCGCGGCCATTGGATCAAGCTCCATGGGCACAGAGCGTGTAGGAAGAGAGACGATGTTTAATTCTTAGTTATATCATTGCACTTGAGTACACCAGCCTTTCCCATTTTCATACTTAGAACATTTTTGAATGCTCTCACGGTGGAGGGCAAACTGTTTCTTCTCCTTTTCCTTTCACTGTCCCCACATTCTGCCTCTGCTTCCAGCACTTACCAGGGCTCACTTGGAGAAGGAGGTATGGAGAAGTGCCTTTTTCTGTGGCAGACGCTGATACTTGCTTCTGTCTTCTCTGCCCAGCCTATGAGTAAATGCCCTCTTTGCTTCCCCTTTCTTCAGAAGATGAACGTATCATCTTTGTGCTGTACTCCTGCCTTGTAGATTTGACTAAGAGGCAGCAGGCAGCCTTTGACATCCACAGGGAATCTACCCAGGCAGAATCGATGTAGGCTATCGTATAACAGTGTGGAATAAACTGCACAGTACCAAGGAAGACCCTTGAAGTTCCTCTTTGGTACCTGGGAAGGTTTTCTTTTCAAGTCATTTGTGTCACTGCAGAAGGAGTTAAGGATGAATTAATTATTTTTGTATTGGTAAAACTGCATTATTCATACCTGAATCTCCTTCAAAACTGTGTGCTAGAATGGCTACTTATGGTTTCTGTCTATAGTGATCAAACACTATGTAAGCAGAAGGTTTCTCAGTAATTTATCACACAATAAAATCTTAGTAGGGTGGGAATGACTGTGCTGGTGGCTGCACATGCATTGATGGATTATCTGTTCCAAAACACTTGAATCTTGTTAAAATAATAATATGAATAGGTTGCTCAGCAGTAACAGTACATACAACACTACATAGAATATAAACCAGGCTTACAGATAAACACTCTTGGCATTAAAGAGGTTTTAACCTAAAAGGATGGGACCCATGAGGGGGACATGTTAAGTTTTATCCTACTTTTTAATTGTAAATTCCCTTCTAGCAGGGCCTCATTGGTAACAAGATATATATTGAATTAACTAAACAGTTAATTGATGAAGCTCTGGCTTCAAAATGAGAGCCTGTAAATAATGGATACAATTCATCCACGGTGTCCAGTAACACCAGTGAAGTCAGTGAAATTACACCAGGATTGAATTTGATTCCTTCTGTCTTTGCTTATCAGCAATACAACTTGCTCAGACATTTTATGGGGAAACGTTTGCCTTAGGCTGTTTATACTGGCTATGCTTAAGATTTGGAAGGGGAGGGAAAAAAAAAAAGGGCAGCTGTAGGAAGAAATCACAAAAATACTTTGTGTAATGTTCTACCTCCTTTTTCTCTCTCCTCTAATAACAGGGCAGCACACTGAGAAAGCGGAAGATGTATGAAGAATTCCTGAGCAAGGTCTCCATTTTGGGTCAGTTGCCCTTTGGACTTGCCTGTTAGTTCCTCTGTTATACATGTTGGCAGAATGAATTTTGGTCTTTGATGGCATGATGAAAGCAATGGCGGTCAAACAGAAGGTCTCACGGTTGCATCATTTCTGAAGGAATTAAAGTGTAAAGGGCCCTTTTAGGACTTGTTTTTCTCATCTTTTAGTATCCACTGAATGTGCGTTTGAAAGACAAATCTTTCTTTAAATATGGGAGCAGGCATGCACTGGTAACCATTTGGTAGCTGCTGTTGCAGTAAAAATCATATGGATAGAGGAGAAAGCATTGCAGAGATGTGAATTTGTCATAAAATTTAGTTATGTCCTTCCAATTGACAGGTGAGAAGCTTTTTCCTGCAAGAATACTGTATTTATGTGCACTAAACAAACTAACCTTACAAATCAAAACGGAGTGATTTTTTTTTCCTCAGTGTATTTTACAGCCCCTGTCTCACATTCTTAAAACATCTGTTTAGCTTCTTGTCCTTGGATTTTGTTTCCCTTTGATTAATGTGATAGCCACGAAATTTGGACATGTTCTTGATGGCCTTCAGTAGGAAAAACAACAAACCCATAATGCCTGACCAATCAATCACCATTAGGAGAACAAAAGCTTCTAATAAGGAGGACAGTGTAACACAGTACAATGAAATGTTGATTCTGTAGGAGTAACATCATGTTTCTGCTGGGGCTATTTTGAAAAAAGCAGTTCAGGATTAATTTGTTATATAATTAAAGCATTTATATTTCTACTTAAACAATTTCCGTTTCTTGGTATGGTATTCATTTAACATTTGAGCTTAGGTACCTGAAATTTGAGAGTGTCTTAGTGCAAATATACTTGAACTTCTAAGAGTGAAATCCATGAAATTTTCAATTATATTTGTATGTTTAAAGTAAGGCCAAGTATGTTGCTCACTTATTAATGAAGTTTTCATCATTTAAATGCTTTCTTTTATGTTTAATATAAATCTTCCTAAATTAAGAGCACAAATTATACCAAATTACAATGATTATTTAAAGAATAAACCTGCACCTGCACTAATGAGGAGCAATTACAACAATGAGACATCTCAAAACAATTTCAGAGTAGAAAGGTTATTCACAGATGTGCTTCCTTACATTTGCGGTCTGCAATGTAATTATATCCTAGTTTGTAGTATGTCTTTTGAATCTCAGTAAAAAAAGAGGAATGACTTCAAGATTTGAACCTTTTTTAAGTATGGAAAAGCAGTGGACAAAATAACATCATTTCAGGAACATGGAGAATTTGGGTGAAATGTGTGAGGATCTATTTCACATGTCTAAGAAGTAGATGACACCTGGGAAACGGAAAGATATTTTAGAAATCTCAACACTGAGAAGTCAACTTCACTTCGTGCCTTAATGTAGTCAGAACTCGGTGATTTTTTGGTGGAAAAACCTCTACCTGCTTCTTGTATATTTTTTTTCAAAGCCTGTCTAGTGTCTGTAACTAGTCATATAACTGTAAGAGTCATATTTTTAAAAAAATGTAAGGACTTTTTAGATTATCAGTAGCTGCTTATAATGTATCAAACAAGATATGAGAAAACTAATTGTTTTAAATCTTTCTTCTGGAGTTTAATTAAATGTAACCCCATGAATTGATGCATACAATTTAGAAATTGCAAAAAATTGCATATGGTCTACTTTATTTGATGCTTGACTTTAACTCTGCAACTAAGACTTCAGGAATTTTATCGTGTACATACAATACTCTATATAATGCTCTGTTTGCAAGAGTCATTAACCAATGTATTTGTAGTGGTACAAGTCTCTTAGACAAAAGAGGGATGCTTCGTGACTGGAGCTAGAATTAGCTTTGAATTTTTCATAAAGCCAACTGAAGAAGTTTCAAGAGACTCTTTCTTTTCATTGTTAATTACTGAGTTCTTCTTTTTTTTTTTTTTTTTAATGAAAAAGCCTACTCTAGTCTGTATGAAAGAGTTTTATGCTTATTTGTAATCAAATAGAGAACTTTTTGAATGTTGCATTGACAATATGGACTTGGTCTTTGATAGTAATGCTTCTGCAGCAAAGGTCGCAAATATACCAGGAAAGTGCATTAATGATTATAGGTGGGGAAAATATTAGAAATAATAATTTCCCAAACAGCAACAGAAAGTGGCATAAAAACATTAACATGTTTGTGTGTCAGGCAACTCAAAACTTACCTCTGGTGCACTGGTCACTTCAATCTGGTTTTGTTCCCAGATTCAGTGTGCACTTCCAAGCTCAGCCAAAAGGCCTTTTTAAGTTTTACAGAACAACTCTTTCACCCTCACACAATACTTCTAAGCGGTATTTTGAACAAAATGGGGAAAACAGAGTCTGAGAGAACAGCTCAGATCTAATCCTGGTGTCAGAAGCCATGTCTTGACTTATATTAGTTCAATAATTCATAACAAGTAAGAATCAGCAGAGCTCTAGTATAGGAATTGTAGCCGTGTTTTTTGACGGAGCGAAGGTTGTGTCATTCTATTATCTGTTTCTTTTAACAACTTTTAAACCTGTCACTTCTTTCAGTCAAATCTGATGAAAGTACAGAAGTTCAAGTACAATTCATTGTCTTGAATTCTCACGCAAATGGTAGAGAGACACAGGCTGGCACCCCTCCTCTCCCCGAGGGCAGGACAGGTGAAATTCATCCCTTAGCAAAGGCAGGAGGAGGAGGGCAGTGGGACAGCGAGGAGCCCTGGACGAGCGGCTGTGCAGGCTGTCTTATGCTGTGTGGGTATCTCAGGGGATTTGTGGCAGCTGCAGGTGGGTGATAAGGACTCCAAGCCACAGGAAGCAGGCTGTAGGAGCTCCATTACTCATAAAACTGACCGGTAGTTTTTTCTTATAGAAGTTTACTTTGAAGTTTTGTAGCTTTTCCCTCTAAGTGGGGGAATGAAAAGAAAAACACTTTGTAAACCATCCTGCTGGCAAATGAAACAGAGGTGCCATGTCAAACATCCATACTCCTGCTGCCACCCAGGCTACCAGGGTCTTGCCCTTGGCTTCAGTGGTGCGTGGTCTCACCCATGGGCGAAGAGTCATCTTTTAGATCGGCACTTTTGCATCGCTTATCTGGCAGGCCATCAGTAACCAGCTGACAGCAACTCTGACGAAAAGACAGTAGGACTTGTTCCGACATCTGGTGTGGGATGTGGTAAGAGAATCTCGGCGCTCCCATATCGCTGGTATCTCCAAACAGCTCCTCGGCTGCTCCAATCTGCTGCAGCATCAGGGCAGCGCAGATCAGATCGCAGGCGTAGGGGACCGGAGCCAACTTTTCCTGTCCAACTTTTAAGATTATTATCTGGGTGATTACTAAAGTCTAAGACACAATGAATAAATACATTCATGTTTCCCAACTAGAGGTTTGTGCAAAGTGCCTGGATGAAAGAAATGTTTCTTTTATAACAGAACCAGGCATGGCAGATCTGTCAGTTTAGATACGAATCTTCAGCCAAAGTTAGAGTCTTTTTATAATAAAGCTTTATGATCTTCAATATTTTAGAGTCCCTGGATAAATGGGAGCGGCTGACAGTGGCTGATGCTCTGGAACCTGTCCAGTTTGAAGATGGAGAAAAAATTGTTGTGCAGGGAGAGCCCGGTGATGACTTCTTCATTATTACAGAGGTAAGACTGGCATGCTGATAAACTCTGTCACTTCCTAGTAAAGATGGAGACTTTATATTAAAAGACATTTGGGTTCAGTGTTATCTCTTACTTCAGCATAAATCTGAACTAACTCCACTCAAGCCAGGAGGATTACTCAAAATTCACATTAATTCAGACAACAGTTCCATGGAAATGTATTAAGTGGAACGATCCCTAATTTCCAGTAAATTGAAGACATAGAGGAATTTTGAGGTGTGTCTAGTGTCTTTACTGTTTGAAGGTTTGTTTTCTACATGAGATTTATCTTGTTCCAAATTGTCAGTACTTCAGCCAGGCTCGCCAGCCACACAGTGCATTGATCATTGTTCCCAAAGGGACTTACAGGAGAAATCACAAGTGAACATCTGTAAACTGGAGATCTGGAGACCTGATCTGAAAATGGATAATTTGTTCTTTCTTTTGCATTAAACTCAGTCCAAATGGCTGAGACATTTTTTTGTTTACTCTCACACCAACAGACAGATCTGTCAGGCAGCTGAAAATGCTGACTTCTTTTGGGGAGTTTATCTGACACTTCAGTTCTACCATCTCACTTTGCAAACAGAGGCTGATGGGGTTTTTCCTCCCTCTCTGACATAAATATTTGGTTCCTTGGTATCTCATACAAATACCTAGGCTCTGCAATATAACAAGTTATATAAAGGTATTAGAGAGACTCAGACTAAGAATAACAAGACAGCATTAGGATATGATTGTATATGTATTGAAGTAGGAGTGAAGTAGGAGCTTTTCAGTACCAGCTCTAAGTGTTCATACACAAATATATAAACTAGGAATGACCAACATATGGCTATGTGGTGACAGTTCAAGCACACATGCCAGGCCAGATGTTACATGACCAGCAATGAGGCAGTGGTGGCACAGGAGCTAAGGGGTAATCTGAATTCCTCACTGTGGGAGAAGGTAGGTCAGATGGATGTAAGGAAGCTGGGATCATTGTGTTGCCTTGGGATCCAGTTGTATGTACACCGAATACATCTCTGGCTCCATCAGGCTGCTGTGTTGCGATGTGATTTAGGACGAAAGAGACCCTGCCCCTCTCAGGTGATAAGGGGCTCGTACAGCATTCATTCCAGATGGTTTAGAGTCCAGTAGGTTTTTCTTTGCCTGCTCCTTATCTATCCTTTTTTTGGACAGATGCCTCTATCTGAGGCAGCCAGAATTTGGTTCATAATCAATGTCACTTAAAATTCCATCCTTCTTTCCTCTTGGGTGTTGGAAATATGTGTTTGATTTATGAACATAGTTTCTCTTCTGATGCTCACAAAATTGTCAGTGCAAATAACTGCACTTGTATATTACACAGTTAGCCACTTAAGGAGCTTTAAATATGTGATGAACAGTGCTCCTTCAAAAAATGGTGTCAGAATAAAAGAGACTAGATATTAGGTAGGGATTTTTTTTTTTTGTTAACCAGATATTTAGTATGTAAGAAAAATTTAGGAAATAAAACTTTTTTTCAGAAATACGGAATTTTTATTTCTACTAGTGTTACTAAGTGTGCTGTTATCCCTTGCAGCAGTGTGAGACTAGGAAAACCTAATTTTCTTAGCCATCGAATCCCATGTGGAAAATTGGCAGCTTGCTTAAGAATTACCAAGGGCCTTTATTTTCCCCGTCTTGATGGAACAGCGTTAAAGACTTGAATGGGTAGAAAAGTAGCAAGACTGAATAGTGCATAATCATAAAGTAACTGCTCACCTCACCCTTCCACTATAAATCTAATATAGTTTCTCACTTTGGAAATAGCCTATATTTTTCTAAATTCAAGAATGAACTTTGAGTATCTACTATTTCTTGTGCTGCTGCATTAGTATTTCAGTCTACTAACACATAGTTTAAGCTTTGTATTTTAAACCTGATTTCACAGGAGTTTACATCTTTGATGTTAAACTTTTCTGCAGGAGAGTTGATGCAAGCTGCCAGGAACACATTATTCTACAAAGTGGTTGAAAGTAGTTTTGGCTGGTTTGTTGTCACAATACATTGAAAAGTCATTAGCTTCTTTCATATGTATGTTGTTGTTTGTGGTCATATTATCCAAAACACTAGAAATGCAGCCAATTTATTTGGCTGCTGTATATGCAGAAATCATTTCATATATCACCAGAATGCAGTCTCCTTTGGAGCCCTGTCTGTCCAGTAGTACAAAGCTAACTTGTACTTTGCCACATAAATTTTTGGGCAAGGTACTCATTTATTATAAACCATGGTCATTCATGGCATGCCTTAGACAAATCAGTTACCAATTTACAAAGCTTTGGTGTACTAGCACCACAGATACTGGTTCCAAGTGGGATCTTGTGATTCCTATAATAAAAACTTCTCTAAGACACCCAGGACTCACACATGGATTTTAAATTGTTAGCACAGTTTTGTATGAACTTCATAAATGAGTCATTCATTTCTAGTTAGCCTGCAATGCTGCCTTCCTCTGTGACATCCCTTTGGGATACCGTCTTTTAAGTATATTGGTCCTGCAGGAGGACATAGTCTATAAGTGAATTGGCACCTTCAGGATTTGCAGACTGAAGAGCAACCATTAAACCCTTTTGAAAGGGAGACTTCCAGCCTCAGTGATGATCAGAACAGCAGTTCCTGCTTTAAACCAGGAATATCATCTCATCCTGATTAGTATGGACAAGAATATTCAGTCTCCCCCTCCTGTCAAGCAAGCACATTCACCTTTTCTCCATTTTTCTTAGTATAACCTTTTTTTCATGGCTTTGTGTCCACCATCTTATCTCCAGTGTTGAACAGATTGTAGTAGGTTACAGGTTATTTGAGGTGCAGGCTGTATGCATGAAAATGCTACAGTGCCCCATGGAGAGCAAGGCTACAGCAGGAGCTCAGCCACATTATTAGAATAACAGAAAATGTGCACAGGGAAGAGTCACAGGAAACCAGGGCTTTTTAAGTTCACTGCTCACAAAGCTGTTTATGTTTCATTTTTTGTTAAAAAGTCTAACAAAAAAAGTATTACCCTGAGATTCCAGGACAGCTACAGTTTTTCTGCCATCCTAAATCTTCACAGGCACCAGTAAGATGTTTACTTGCAGTAGTGCTTTTCCATTTAAATCTCAAGCAGCCTTCAACAAGATTTAGTTTTAATATTTAAAGGCTGTGATTTTTTCCAGAGATAGAATTATTTTAATGTTTATACCATATTTCTTAATTTGAAGATAGGATCAGAAATGAATATCTACTTACAAAAGCAAAGTAACCGCTTGTGTGAGATTGATTTACTGCACTTGAAACTGGTAATTAAAAAAGAAAAGAAGAAGCAGCTCTGCAGTTTTTGTATTTTCAGACATTTCCAGGTCTTATTTTCCCACTATGGTTTTCACACAACAAGCTTGGGCTTTCCCAGACCAGACAGATGTGGAATGTATCTGCTGGATTCCAAGGTCATGGAATTATCCCATATGAGATTCCTGGCACAGAGGTGAAAAACTTTAAGCACCATGAAACAATTGTTGCCATAAAGAATTATATTTTGGCAAGCGTAAATCATAACAGATGTACAGTTTCTAACAAATAAATTTGCAGTTGTATTGTACACTGCCACACTGTGTACCCAGCAGTAGGGAGGATTTATTCATCTGACTTCAGATAACGCAAATATTTTTAGCTAGCATTTTAAAGTGGTAGCTTGCAAAGGCGTGTGAGCTTTGTGGAGTTAAATATCCCAGCAAATATTAAGTCCCTTTAAATGAAATGTCAGTTGAATGGGGGCTGATTTTGTTCCCGACTCATGCTTTGCCACTGACTTCAGCTTGAACAGTAGTTCAGACTAGTGTAGTAGTGCTCTGAAACTGGAAAGAAATGAGGATTTTGCTGTTGTCTAGGTTACTGAGAAAGGTAATGACAATAATATTAAAAATAGCAGTTATGATCATGTACCACTCTCCTAAGTTCAGCTTTGAACTTGGCTGGGTGGCACAGTACCTCGAAGTCTGTAATGCAGCTGCCAGAAATGCTGGGACCTGCGGCCATGAAGGCCCTGCTGGGTTTTCCAGCTCCCATCCCTCCCCATGGCGATCATTTGGATCTACTTGTCATGACCAAGCACCACATACAGCACACGGATATTGTCACGGGACTCCATCAACTGTGCTCGGGGAGTCTTTTAATCTCAGCTGAAAACTGTGAGCTTGTTGAACTGCTAAAATATTCCCCTAATACTCCGTAAAGTTTGACACGGCTTAAGAAAAATGCATGCACAGACACAAAAGTACGCAGGTGTAGGAGGAGAGAATAGCAGAAGGTTTATAATAGTGCCACACTGCACCTGAAGAGCACAGCTTGTAACTGTCCTTTAAATGTGCTCTCCATAGCCTGTCATCTCCTCGGAGGACAGTTTGGTTTAAGTGGTGCAGAAAGCAAAGAAAAAACTGCATGAGAAGTAAAACATTTCCAATTAATACTTGGTCGAGCTGCCCAGCCAATAGCATGCAGCAACCTAAAAATAAAAGACCTAAAAATAGAAGATAATTCACAGGAGAAAAGTCAAGGAGAAACGGACCCATTGTATCAAGTAGTTTCACATTGGATTTTTGGTTTTGACTTTAAGAACTAATATTTTTAATTGCAGATTAGTGCTAAGTTGCAGGGGGTAGCTGCACCCTCCTCTGCAACTCCTTTGGGAAAAGCACTTCAAAAAAGCTGGGGACTTGTGTTCTTTGTTATTATCCTGCTGGTTTGAGAGGAGGCAGAGTCAGGGCATCTGATTTTCATTCTCACCTGTATTATCAGTCCAATCTGTGGGCAGAACATTACCCTCCCTGTTTCCCCATCAGTGGGAATAATCCTAATGACACTTCATAAAGGTGAGCATGAGCTTAATGAGAAAAGGCATAAAGGATCCGTCAGTTCTGAAACCAGGCAATGGGAATAGCAAAATTGACAAATAAGAGAAAAAATCTAATTGATAGTGCACAAATCCTTCCAGAATTAATGCATAGAGCTGCCTTGCTGACAGAAATTAATCAAATTAATTGGTAATGATTATTTGTCCAGCATTATTCTTGGCTGATCACATTGAAAACAGTCTTGTAATCCTGAGGGGGCTGCCAGCTTTCGTGCTGCTGTTGACATTTCCAGTCAGGGCCACAAACTGGCTCCGGTCTGGGCAGGATCTGTTGCGAGTTCTTGCTGAGAGTGTACTTGAGATACTGTCCTGTAGGTGAAATCAGTGTTTCCAGCCCCGCTGACACTCTTGGCATGCTATGGAGTGTCTCTGCACAAATGTGGTTCAAAGCCTTGTTAGGTGGAACAGTGTTTGTAAACTCTTCCTACCATGGTAACGTGCACTGACAGAGGAAGGTCCTCCGTCTAACTCGGAAGGGCACTCTGTTCTTCACAGAATTAGGCCTTTTTGTAGGAAAAGTCAACTTGAGTCTTAAATTGCACAACAAGCATCTGAAGATTTATGATTTAAAAGCTCCTTAAGAAGGAAAAGAAAAAAGAAAAATAATAGCCCAATTGTTTCCTGCTCTAAATTGTTGCTCTTTGACTTTCTAACCTAAGAGAGACCCCTTTGGCACCTACCCCTGCGACAGGCAGGAGAACTACAAAGTAAACTTCTTCCGTATGGTTAATGAAGTCACTGCCTTAGGCACACTCTGCTATCACACCTGATAATCTCTTTAAAAACACAGTGTGATTAATTATTAATTAGGAAGATGAATGTTGTCTAGAAAAGGAGTTTCAAAGGCTACAATCTGAACTGCTTAGTGTTACCGGGATGTTGTTGATACTGAAAATGTTTGTCAAAGGCAGTCTGCAGCGACTCCTTATACCTAATAAACAAAATATACCGAATAAGCAGAGCCAGCAGTCACTGTGGTCTCTGTACTTTGCTTATTTTTAACTGCGGAGACATTGTTTCCCACAGAGCTCTTACAGGAAAAGTGCATTCAATTTTCTAGATACGACCTAGTTGTGCTGGAGCAATAGCACTTCCATTGGCCCTGTTTCAAAATTCAGCTGTGTTCAGGATGGTATTTTGAATAGCCAGCTGATGTCAAAGATTGAAAGTTAGGTGTGTGATTGGGTTCCATCCTGACTACAGATGGAGGTGGAGTATTTTGCTGAGTCAAAGGGACTAAAACATCAGCTTAGTCCAGATCTTGTTAAACTCAGTTTAACTTTGACTTCCATGGGCAGTGGATCAGACTGCACATACCTGCAATATCCATATACATGCACTCTTGAGCGTATTCTTATCTCTCCTCTGTCAGAAAGGGACCATGTTTCATAGGAAGCAACTGTCTGCTCCCCTTCTTCTTCCCACCACCCATCGAGGACCTGTCAGTGACTGCAGCTTTTGGTCTTTCCTTCCAGCTCTTTCTGTGGCCCCACTAATAACCACCGCAGTGCAGTCACCTATGGTAAATTCTGCAAAATCTGAAACCTCAGAAGTGATGTACAATGGAGCATTTTCTTAACAATTTTGTGAAACTTCAGATTAGCCAATATTTCTAGTCTATTTTAGAACTTTGCAGATTTTGTTCCTCATTTGTGGCAGAAACCAGGACAACTGTATGTAAATTCTGTGAGTTGCTATGAACCCAGAGACTGGAGAATAATGTATAATAGTTTAAAAATGTACAGTTAAAAAAAATACTGTCAAACCCAGTCATGACTCAATCTTGAGTCCACAATCAGAATTAAGTCCTCTTGCATCATCCTTTTCCAAGACCATTAAGATCAGCTAGCTTTTATATTATGAAAATTAAGCTTTTTAAAAATGTAAGTCTGATGGGTAGGAAAACAATGTAAAAGCAATGTACACAGCCAGTAGTTTTTTATGCAAAAAAATTTCTCACCTGGATTGGCACATCCGTTTAATATGACCAAATAATTTTAAGAGTCATAATAACTGTAGTATATATGTAACCTTTTAACCAGCTCATTTCATCTTAGCTACTTACATGAACATCTCACGAACGTCATGGGGTTTATCCTCACTACACCTGTGTGGTGAAGTGTGTGAAGCAACCTCCACATTGCATGGTCCGGTCTGAAGCACAGGCACAAGAATTTAGATAGTTTTCCATTCCTGCTGAAAACAATCAGTGGGAATTAGGCACCTTGAAGGTCTGGACCTTCATGATTTTGCTCACAGAGGTCTAAGGCAGAGAAGCAGTGTTAGCCCTATGGCCAGCATCCAAGGGTAACACAACAACTGACCATATTTTTTCCTTTATGTTAAATTTTATCATCCAAAAATGATGGGTGTTGTTTTCTATTGCAGGTTATGTAGAAGTCACTTGCACTTTGTATTGCTGTCTGAAGATTGTTTATTTCTTCCCTTGTTTTTGTACGAAAGTCTTTCATAAATCAAAGGTTGGCAAATAATAAAAAACTAAGATTATTTACTGGCTAAAAGAATATTTGCAGTGTCTTTGGCTACATAGTTCAAAGGATTTGTCTTCTCTTGGAAAGTAGCCCTAGAACTGCTGATCCTTAGCTGTAACATAAAAGTCGTCCCAGGAAGGATGCTATCAGCAGTCCCAAAGGGCTAAAATGGCAGCTGAGGAGTGATATGCTAGTTGCCTTTCAGGACACTGCGACTGAGAACATTGCTTATGCCAGCGTCATGAGGTACATGCAGGATTTGCTGTGTTACTCTGTGTCACTGGGATGTTGGTAAACTTAGGTCTTGAAGCAAAACCACCGGGAGGATGCAATGTAGCCGTACTATTCTCAAAGGCTTAAAAGTAGTTTTCATAACCTCTCTTTTGCACATGCTATACCCAGCACAAAAAAAATGTGTATGAATGTTTCCCCAGTTCACTTTTGACATGACAACGTGTGTAGGAGTCTTCAGTCTCATTCAGCTGTAATTTAAAACATCTGATTTGTAAACCCATAAAATTGAAGTTTATGCTGGAAATACAGACACACCCTGGCCTCTTACCACTATAGGATACATGGAAAACTGGGAGATCATTTGGTGTTCACAGAAGTAAAACCCAAAGTTAGTAATTGGCAATTTGATTCTTAATATATACATGCTCCATTTGAATTTTCATAAAAATCAGTGTTAAATTTTCTCCATGTTCAAAAAAACCTGTGACTTTTTACTTAGCTAATACTTGCTTTAAGGTATGGTTGATGCTTTAACTCTTCTGTCCTTAATCTTGTCCAGCAGTGTCTTCCTACTGTGGAAGTCTGCAGAAGTAGCAGAGGTTCCCAGGTAACAAAACACCTCTCTGTATGAGTAAGGAGAGCAGCACAGGCTGTTTACCCCTCAAGGTTTTCAGGAGGTTTTCAGGATCCTTATAAACTCTTTTGCCATTGCAGACAGATCTCAGAAGCCCTGATTCAAAGCATTTAGTCAACATGACCAAGAACTTTATTTCCCGAGGCACTTTAAATCTGAACTGAAATTAAAGGCATCTGCTGTTTTAGGAGCTAGGAGCTCTGTCCTGAGGAGTGCTTCTCTGTCTTTAAGTAAAAATACTGCAGTATGAAAAAGACCTGAAATATAGTGGTGTCCAACTCGGTGGAGGAGGAATGGAGAATTTCCTAATCCCTGCTGGAGTTCATCCCTTTCTCTAGATTATGTTAAAGCTGTCCCTTACTGGGATGGCTTTTGTCCCTCCTCTACAAAGATACAGTTGAGATGACTGCAGATTTGCTGAAAGAATATACCCCTTAGGGCTCATTCATTAGCTGTGTACTGTGGATTTTGTGGAGCATGCAAGGGTCTCCGTAGTGTGCTCCAGGAAGAGGCAACTTTGAGTGCATGAATTTTTTTCTTCCGAATTTCAGAATTTGGTCTTTTGAATACACAACATTCACCAACTGAAGGGACTAAAAGACAGCTTTCCATGGGGATTTTCCTGATCTCTGTGATAAACTGTCTTCTCTCTTCCCCTCGCTTGCTCCAAGTTTTATTTCTTGCTCAGAAGCTGTTGTCCTAGCTGGCCACAGCTGCTCACCCAGCCCTGGTCACAGCATTACTTATGAGACTTTAATGACGATGTCTGTCTCAGCCTTTTGCTTGGTCTGGTTACTTCAGCATCTACAGAATGTTTTCACAAAGAAGCAGATGGTGGTAGGAGTAATTGGGCCGTAAAACAACATTAACAACTAAAAACGATTTTCCCCAGAAAGGATTTTGTGGGCAGGGTGAGGGAGGTTCAGCACTGTTTTCTTGTTTTCTCTCCCGTACATTCAACCCTGTCCCTGCTGTAGGTGGTAGTGTTCTGCACTGTCTGCTTCCAGGAGATGCACCCTGTCAGGTCAGTCACAAATATGAACAGTTGATGAATAACCCATTATAGAGTCACTTTTATGTTGACTCAGTGGACGTTTCCTGGCTTCAGAGAGAGTCAAGATAATGGCTAGCTTTGTAGAAAGAAAGAATCTCTAAAATGCAACATTTTTTTTCCTTTGTGACTTTTACTGCTTTGTACGCTGACATGTCTGAGGGAGGAAAACAGTGCCTTCTTGCCAATAATCCACAGCGCTTGGCACAGACGGTCTTTAAAATCTGGCACCAGGATGAATATTAATTCATTTGTTTTCCCACAGAAGCTACTGATTAGTCAAGGCCAAGTATCACTGATATGATTCATTAAAACCCAGCATCTGAGCCCACCTTTACTGAGTGGATCTGCTTTTTTCACCTGTGCAACAGGTGGACTGAATGTGTAATAAAAGGGGCAACTAGAACAGAGCAAAGATAAAAATGCAGAGGGACCCCAAAGGCTGGGCTGTGGTGCAACCGCTTCCCAGCTTTCTGGGCTTGGAGCCAGGACAAGCAGCCAAGGAGGATCACACCCCAGGCAAGGGGCTCCTCCCAGGGCTCAGAGCTGGTATCCTTATCCCTCTGTCACCATCCCCTTGCTCCCAGGCTTCCCAGTCTCAGTTGGCAACTGGTAGTATGGAAGAGGAGCGTGGGACTACCTTGGCACCAAGGCTGGGGAGCACAGAGGTCACTGTGGTGTCCCTTCATCTGATGAGGGGGATGATGGTGACTGTTGATGAAGTCTTCAGTCCCCCAACACATGGATATGATTCTGTTGGACACCTTGATGATCTAGCCTGATGTTAGCTCTGCTGCTACAGCTCAAGGGCAACATTTTGAAGTCAAAAAACTATAAAACTTCATGTTTTGATTCTGACAAGCCTTTCAACAGAAAAGGCTTAACAAAAAAAAATCCTAATTTTTTATTCTCTGTTCAAAACCCACTGTTGTGCCTAAGTATTGCAGGGGTCTCCATAGATGAAGCAAATTTCAGTTGGTGCAGTGTATTCTGCTTCTTTTGGCTTTTCACTATGTTTACTGGTCTCTTTCTGCCTGAATCTTGTCTTCTTCCATCTTAATAACAACATTTCTTTTAGTTAAGGGGGAATACATAGTTACAGCACAGGTTTAATTCAGACTGTATCAAAGAAACACTGAAAGGGGAGATTGTCTGAGATACTGCAATAGGGGGATGATCAGAATGATTGAAAAGGTCTTCCCATGTCAAACATCTATGATTTTAAATACTGAACGATCAAGGCAAAGGTGTTTCCTGGTGATTAATGATGGGCTGGGTGTAGTCATGTCTGGGCCTTAACCCTGGCCTCTCGTATATCCCTAAGAAATGCCCTGTGGCTCAGTTGTTTCTGCTGTTTTAAACTACACTTGGTTTGTGATTGATTGTCATTTTTAAAAGTACCTTTGTGTTTGTTGCTATGTTTGCTATTTTGGTGAGTGCTCTAGACAGCTTTGTTCCCCTCTCATGAGTCTGAATGTTATTCCTAAACTAATATAAATGTGCCTAAGTAGCAGAGGTGGTAGAAGTTTAGTCATACATACGATAGTCTTACACAGGTGTGATAAAGCTGGTACACATGACGAAGTGCAGATTGTTTGATATCAAGCGTGGCTGTAGAGCTAATGTATAGGATCCATGCCAGCTGGGTAGTGATGTTCGCTTTCCAGCTTTTCTAGATTGCAGTGTGCATTAGTGTTGTTGAGAGTTATGGCCAATAAGAATATGACACATTAATGTTACAATGACAACATAATGGTAATCATATCCATTGACACTGCAGTTGTTGCAGTGTAAAGGCACTTTTTGCAGCACTGCTCTCTCAGGGAGATTGTATGGGTATCACAGTGAATGCATTGTTACTCTAATGTTGCCTTTTGAGCACATTTGACCTTGCATTATTAATCCTAACAATACTCCCAAGGTGCTGGCTTTCTGAAAATCCACCCAAGGCAGTCGCACTGAAGATTTCCAGAGTCACGACCAAATTTAAAAAACTGTATGTGTAAAATGTTCTATATTTGTTCTCAAAAGCTCTCAGTAGTTCACTAGTGTGTGCATTGTGTCGCACTGTAATCTGTAGTGAACCCTTAAGGTTGCAGAAAAGAACTCACTTGCTAGAGATAAGCAAACCAAACAACCACCACTTTTTCAGTCAGTGAAAACCTGGGATCTGTTCTTGTAGTGCTTACCCGCCCTACAGTCATTACAACAGGTACATTGTAAATGATAGTCATAAAGTTTGCTGAACTGGACCGAAGTTTTTTGAGGTTTCACATCAGACAACCGAACTGATTTAAATCATTACATTTTAAAGTGAAGGGTGAAACATTAGCTGACAGATCTTAGCAGGTCTTGCAGATTCACCAGACAATCACTATTTCCAGGAGTTTTGTATCATCAGGAGCTGTAGCTTTTGAGTCCTTAATTTAAGGTAGTGATTTGGAGGTGCTCTATGAATGATTGAATTGCATGCGTGAACCAGAAAGCAGGAAGATATGATTAAATAAGGTGCAACTTACTACAGTTGTGTAAGAATGTTGCCCAGACAGTGCTTCTAGATAGGTAAATGGTATATTTTATTATATATAGAGAGAGAAATAGGCACCTTGAAGAAGGGCATATGTGCCCAAAAGCACTTCTGCCTTTTCTAGTTATTCTTGTTGGTCTAATAAAAGGCATTACTTCCACAAACCTCGTCTTGCCTGCAATCAAATACTCCCAGAATCATACCATGTGAAAGAGCTTTTAATTCATTTCGGATCTGTTCTAGCTTCCATCCAGTCCCGTCTGCTTCACTGTGCAAACAGGAGCATTTTATACCACTTCACAGCCTCTTCTTTCCTCTTTTGTAGTAACTTAGCGAAGATTTAATAGCAACATATAATGAGGGTTTGTGTGACTGTGGAGTGAGGAGAAACTTATCTTTTGAATGTGTGAATTAGGGAGTGTGCAGATTAACAAAGTGAGAAAGAGCAAAGGTATGTTCATAATAGCAATTGATAGAGTTAACAGCAATAGCAGATTGATCCACCTGACCTTTTCCATCTCTAATTCTATAGACTGCACTTCTCTTTGCTAGTGGATGGTAAAGAGGAAAACAATATAGGCTAGAAAAAAATTCTGAGCTCAAAACTAGGATAAAAATGTAGCATTTTGAGGGCATGGGGAAAAAACTTGTCTTCTGTGCTTTTCTTTAGAAAAGCAGTAAGTAAAAAGGTATGAAATAAAAATGGAAATAGAAATAGTAACTTCCTGCTTTTGAGAATTAAAATTCTATTCTAAGAAGTACAAATTTATTCTGTATACTTAGTGTGTCAAAAAGACATAAGCATTGACGTTGCATACACTTATGGTAGAATAAATATTCTTCAATTTTAATAATGATAAATATGTCCTTTATTACAGATGGAGCCTCACTATTTTTTTTACTGATTGCTATATCTTAATAATGGGAGTTTAGACCAGCAAAACCAAAACATCAACAAGATTGACTTTTAAACCAAAGAGCTTTTAAAACAGTGCTGAATTTCCCTTCCCACTCACTGCCCCTGGTGAAGGACCATACTGCATAGCCTGTCCCATGCAGAGGTAACTCGGACACATTTTGGCCACCACATTTTGGCTTGTGCTGGATGGGAATGATCCCATCCAATCTGCAGAGCTGAAGTGGAGGGAAAAATACAGGATTTCAGTTTGTAGCATCATGAACACTTGCCTTTTGTATCCAGGCTACTTAGGCCAACTGCTGGCTATAGGATTCATACTTAAATATAAAATTAGGGCTCCTGAAGCAATTAGTGCTTATAAGTACATGCAGGATAAGGCCTGGGAATCTCAGTGTTGATCCAGATGGGTCACTGCCTTTACACTGTAAGATGTCTCACTCATCCGTATGGTCTGATATTTTAAAAGGGAAACATCTATCAAAATCTCATTACTTCGGAGAGGATGGGAGCTCATGGATTATAAACCTTAATTTAGTTTTTATATCTTAAATTATGGTACCGTATCTAAGCCATAAATTTTTACAAAACAAACTGCTGATGCATTTGAAAGAGTCGAATAAATACTCTCAGCACCACGACAGAGCAGGGATAGAGGGAGTGAGCAGGTGCGTGGGGTGAGGATGGCAGAGAGCTGGTGATGGCACATTGCTTTTAGAACTGCTACTCTTGTTGTTTTTGCAATAAGATGCCCGTATTTACTTGAAGGAGAGGAGAGAAGGTTAATGATATCGGTTCCTGGGAACACAGGCACTCCCCAGTGACTGAAAGGGAATATTCCTGGATCCACCAAAGATCATAATTTCACTCCCAAGCATCTGCTAGCAGAAAGACATGCCTGTCTGCCTTCAGTTCAATATCATCACAAAGTGCTGATTTATTAAATGGTGTCAAACTTCTTGACAGTCTTTGAGCCTGTGCTCTGGAGGTTTTGTTTGGTCAAAGTGTACAAGTGTAGAAGACAGTATTTTAAATTGAGCAGCACTAAAGAGCCTGATCCTGCAAATCTAGGATTGTGCAGTTTATGTCAGAGAGCCTGATCTTGCCAAGTTTTATGTGCCATTTGAGGGGAAATCTTTCCCACCAAGACCAAATGCTTTTGGGATTGAGAGTGATAAGCCCCTTTAATCCTTGCTAGATAATGCCTGTACCTCCTGGGACAGGGCTCAGAAGATTTATTCTGTCATATCATTTACAGGAGGTAGGGTTTGCTGAATCACAAGAAGGATAGAAAGCTCAAAAACTGCCGGAAAAATTTGACAAGTAAAGTAAAATGAAATACAGCCGTGAAACCTATGGTGGGAGCAAGGGTAGGAGTCAGCACCGAATTCATTTAGTATGACAACTTCATGAAGTATATGGGTAATAAAAGATTGTTTCTGTAGTATTTTATTCTGTATTATTTCATTTTGTTCTCTATTACTTTACTGCTGTATTATTTTTTCCCTGGTTACACTGGTCATCTACAATTGGACTCTTCCTCTAATAGAATAGCATTGATTCCAGAGATAAGACACGCAAAGTGAAGGTGATACAGATGGATAATTATAAATACATCTTCTTTGTTTCATGGTGTGGACAGTCTTCCCGTGAAGGTCACTCTGACAATGCTCCAGGATGTACTTGTGAAGCTGGTGACTGGTGCAGCAAAAGGCCAAGCGCCATAATCAGATCTTACATCTGGGTGCTCACTGTCACGGTTTCAGGAAATTTCTTTTGCTCTGTGATAGACCTGTTCTCACTGGGCAACGGGAAAAGCCTATGTGACTGTTAAAACAAGAGTGGAAAAATATGTATCTGGAATATGCATTGCTTTATCCTGCCAAGCCAAGTGTTTATTGTGGAGGCCAGACACATCTGTCCTCCTCCAACAGATATCATGGTGTTTCTTGGATTAAAAAGGCCGACTGTAGTGGAACAGTGGAAGAAATTGCTTCAGAAGACTGACTTATTAGAGTCCTATATCATATGGACCCTGTCAAAAAAACATTAGCCACAATAAAAGCTGACACTTGGGGAGATGAAAGCAATATTGCTTGATATTGTGATTACCTTTACAGCAACATACTCAAGGTGGGCAGTGGGGAATTGAGTCCTTTCTTCATTTGACCTGGGCGGTCAATATGATTACTTTGGGGATTTTTTTTTTTTGTTTGTTTTATGTAATAAAACATCTGTAATAAAAGTTCTTTTTAAAAAAAATAGTTTTGGGAAAGAGACTGGAGACATGGATTGCAGACAGCTATTTGGGTCAAGGGGTTAGGTTTTTGCCAGGCTCCAGATGGGGATGCAGAGGAGGACAGGGGCTGGAAGTGATTCTGAAGCTGAATCCATCTAAACTGCACAGTCAATAAGAACAGCATCAATTTAGTGAGCTGCACCTGATCTGAAGTTTGGCAAGAGGGAGGTGGATATACGCATTATTCCCTGTATGGGGTATTTCTGAGTATGCTGTATATGAATGTGTGTTTGTTCTGAAAACTTGCAGTAAGTGTGAATAACAAAACTCATTACACTGTCTTTGCATTTTCATGCCCTTGCAGATTTACTGGAAGATCTTGGAAAACAGCAACTTTGGCGGAACAGTGTAGTTATATCAAGGATAAGGAATTTTTTCTGGAAACTTGACAGGCACCAAATCACTTTCTTATATCCAGTTCTTCCATTTACTTCTGTGGATAGCCTTACACTTCCTGTGGACAGTTTTATGTGCATGACATGTTTTAATGGTAGATAAAACCCCAAACAAACCCCACAAAAGACCAAAACCAACTTTCCTCTGTATGTTTGGCTTATTTCTGAACAACCTTGCCCAGTTCAGGTGCCCTTGTTCATGCACATTGCGCCAAGCACATGGTTCTTTATCTTCTGCCACCAGCTGCCTGGCATATTAAGGTGAAAGCATTAAAGCTGAGAAGAGTTTTGGGTTTGTTTTCGAATGGACCTGGATTTACAGCCCTGGTGTTTCTTCAGTATTTTTGTAATACTGTTATAGCATGTAGCTGGGGGGGTGGAACGGTAAATTGTTGTGACCAATATAACATGTTGGCAGTCTGATATCTAGGGATTTATACTAAGCACAGGTTACTGCTAATGGGCAAAATGAGAAATTATAATTTTTAATGTGCCAGATTAATTTGATATACATCCAAGTCCACATAAAGAGCATGAGGTGTTTAGCATGTATCAAATAATACATTATTTGATTTTTGTTTCTAGTGTCTGGCATCAGAAGAAATAAAATTTACCTCTTCATTTATATAGCACATAAGAGAAACTAGAGAGTGCCCCAGCAATTTGTAAAGTATATGGGCTTAAAAATAACCCTGTTATGAAATAGGACATGATGCAATACAACAGTATTACAGCAGCTTAGTTGTGCTTCTTCAGAAGAAAGCAAATTGTGATAATTTGCTACATAAGAGTGGATATTCTACTGCACTTGGTTATTCCTGGGACCCCAGGTCCTAGAGGAGCAAAAGCCAGACCTGAAGCAGCCTTACATTGCTGTTCAGGTTTGCAATTCAGTCACGATGTTTGGGATATTGTCGGGTATATTTAAACGCAGTGCAAGGGTGAAGCGCTGGCTCTGCAGGGTGCTGAGTGCTTTTAACTGCCTTGAAGCCAAGGTGTTGCAGGGTGCTCAGTGTCTGCTCAAGCTCCCTACCACACCCGGAGGCACACGAGTTCCTTTTGGTGGAAGGAGGCTGCAGGGTATTTGCAACCAGTGAGTCTGCCCTGAACACTCTGCGCTGGAGGGAGGTTGATGCTCCAGGCTGGGGTGGTCCTGCCACTGGTGACAGGCACCCACAGCGCCGACGAGCCAAGTGGTGCAAGGCTTGGGTGGTCAACTGCAGAGTGAGGGCTGTGATATTTTCCAATAAATGGCATCAATCTTCTGAGCACAGTCCACATTACTGTGTCTCCCCTTACATGTCCTGTCTGGGGCAGGATCAGCCCTCACACGTTACTTTGCAAGCTGAAATATTTAAAAAAAGATTGAAACATCGATACTCTCCAACTGCAATGTCAAAAATGGCTCTCCAGTCTATTTAAAATTCTCGGCTTTTAAAAATCTTTTAATTTCAATTAAAATTAAAATATGTTAACATTTTGCCTTTCTGTATGCTTTTGGTTTGGACTCAGAAGATAATCTCATACATTACTATAATTTTTTTCCAGAAAAGCAGATACCTTCTCTATCCCTCTACAAAAGCTTTATGCCACAATAATTTAAGATTTCCTCCAGGTTAGAATATTTCTGCATGTAAAACCTCTTTGAAGGTTTAAATAGACTGTAACTGAGTTTTGACATGTATTAGCATGTGTCAAGTACAGCAGTTATTAAGGGTAGTGGAAGCAAGGCACATTCCATCTCTTCAGTGGCTGACTTGCAGGTGTCCAGATCACTACAGGCCACAAGCGGGCAAAGCCACTAAAAAAAAATAAAATCACCCTTTGCTGCAAAAAGCATTAAAAACTGCCTTTACCAACCATTTCAGCAATAGATCCAGTGAACGATCCAGTGAGGAATAAACTCTAGTTGCTGTATACAAAATCATGTCCCAAGACTGTGCCTGAGAAAATTGCCTTTTTAGTCCTTTTGATGTAAGACTTTACTGAGACTCTTGGAAGGCTCTGTATCCACCCAGAACATGTTTTTAAGATAAATTAAAGCATACATTTGCACAGAATGATGTGTATTAGTTAAACAGGAGTTACTGAGTTCTGTCCTGTTCCTCTTCTCTTTTGTGTGAGCTGACTCCGTCTGCATCCAAACAATCCATGAAAGAAATTGTTTTCCATACTGATGGATTTTTTTTTTTTTATCGTTTAATTCCTTTCATTCATATATGAGGAATTGACTGGAATTGTCATCTCCCTCATAGCAGAACTAAAGGAGTGTGACATGCAAAAGGAAATACTCAGGACTCGATACTTTTTTAAAGTATACCAGGTTTAAGCAAAGCCAATTTGACTTTCTGCACTTCTCTTCCCAGGGCACAGCTTCTGTTCTGCAGCGCAGGTCTGACAACGAGGAGTATGTTGAAGTTGGAAGACTTGGTCCATCAGACTATTTTGGTAAGAAAATTCAGCTTGAGTATGGTTCAGAAAGATACGCACAAAGAGTTGTATCAGGTAGCTATTGTCTTAATTAGTGTTCTACTCTTTACAAGCGAGGGGTTATGCGTAGGTCAGCCACTGCTTTCAGCAATACAGAGAGATTTCAGTGAAGTTGAAACCATTCCTTGGTTTACACCAGTGTAGCTGACAGGAGACAGATCCAGAATCAGCAAAACAGTCTGAAAGCATTTGTTTTCAAAGGCATTTTACACGCATGCATTATGCATGTGTAATGCATTTGTACTGTCAACAGAATTATGTAAAGTGTCTATCAAGAGATATATAAAGGGAGATGTTGTACAATCAAAGCAACTGGAATGTAGCTAGAATATGCACCCTCTGAAAAAGAGGCACAGGGTGTGTGACAGAGTATTTACCCTATTTCCAGGTGAGATAGCATTACTGCTCAATCGGCCCCGAGCTGCTACGGTGGTGGCACGCGGACCCCTGAAGTGCGTAAAGCTGGACCGGCCCCGCTTCGAACGTGTGCTCGGTCCTTGTTCCGAAATCCTCAAGAGAAACATTCAGAGATACAACAGTTTCATTTCGCTCACCGTCTAAGTGATTCCCTCTGGAAAGCTGCCTTTGTGTGACCTTGTGCACTTAAATTTGCTCTGTGCAGCTCCATAGCTTTATGAAGAAAAAAATAAAAGATGTGCATTTTATGTGATTTTTTTCTGTTTTTGTCACATACTGGATGTCACTTCAAATCTCACGCATCATGTAAGTAGGAAGACAAGTGTTTGGATAAGACTAGCTTTGGGAAAGATTAGGCTCTTGTCTTGCAGGCAAGATTTTTACCTATTGTTGGATCATATAGCTTAAAACTGTGTTTTTAACTATTTAAAATTCATATGAATTTCTAATTCCCTTGCTATCTTTGAAGTTGGTCTTACCTTTTGTCAAGCTTCTTTGATCAAGCAGTGTCCCTCTGCCTGTCACTTTTAAAAGACTTTTCACTGATTATGGACTGGAGGTTGCTAAAATCCCACGGGATGAGTGGCAGTTTAAGAGGGATGGTCGGAGGAAGATTCTGATCATTCCAGCAAGCCAGGGAAAAGTAGAGCTTCTGAGTCATTTTGTTTGTGTCTTAGATATAGGGGCCATACTCCTCCATGTTACAAGTCCTTTCAGGTCTGCTTTGTAGGATATGCTAAGCCAAACAGCCTGCTCCAGTCTTCTGGGTGAAGCAGTCAAGGGACAATGTTTTGTAAGAATTCAAATGGCACCTTTAGGACCTAAGTTATTTGTCCTCAGCTTTTTTCAAATGAGGGTTTGCATTAGATTCCTCAGGAGTCCAACAGGAACTTCTCCAGTGAATTAATTGAGCTTCAAAACATACTTATCTGCAGCAGAGTGTCCTCAGCCACTTCTCTGAATATTATATGAAATGCTGGAAAGATGCTGCTGGTTGTACATCAGGGACAACAACAGCAGTCTGTTTTTAATAAGGTCCACTTAATTATAGTCCAATGCCTTTCTTTCAGTATACTAAATTTTAGGATATTTTAGGATTTTCTGAAAGCCAAATACATCCTCCAGCAGACATGTATGACGTAACAAAAAGCACCAGGATCTTGCAAGAAGCTCCTAGAGCGCAGGTCCCCCCCCGGCCCATGCAGCCCTGCTGGCAGTTGCTGCCCTGCCCAGACATGGGTATTCTCTTGCACAGAGGTTTTTGCAGATCCAGACCTTACTCTGCAGCACAGCCCTTGAGGATGGGATCATTTAGATTATTCTTTATGAAGCTTTTCCTTTGAAGGAAAACTTGTCTTTGCTAACAGCAGCAAAGCTCTGCATCTCAGTTGCCCTGAATAGCACCGCCCAGTTTTCAGTTGTGGCAAAACTATATTTCTTCTTATAGGATCATGTTCTTCTGAGCAAATACAAACTGTCTGTACCTTGTAACATGCCAAAGGTCATGCAACAAAATAAAGCAGCAATCTCCCTTTTGAAACTAAAGGTGTTAGTGAAAAACATGGCTAAAATTACTCCTACTGACATACAAGTGCTTTCTTCTTTGGAATTAACAAAAACTAACTCGGGGCTTTCCTATAGACTCCCACCAAGAGGGCCCGATATTCCAGTAGTTGCCCACAGTGGTTTTCACAGAGCTAACTGCTTCTCGACTTCAGAGTCCTCTCATCACTTCAAGGTGCTTAATTTATTTCCACATATTTTCAGTGGTCCTGTCAGTGTATATTCGTTGCTACTATTTATTATGATTATGTTATGCTTCTTGCATGTGTTATTAAATATGACCATTCACATTTTTCAGCCCTGCAGTTTTTATCACGTACATTTATATAGGCAGACCCCCATTATATATATATGTAAATGTATATGCATTTGCAAAACTTTTTATTTGCCTCACTGTTTTTGTATTCTCTTGTGCAATTTTTAAAAGAAATCTTTTTTAAAGATTACTAGTCACTCATGTATGTTCTTTTACTTATTGCATTCCTGTTGTATTGGTAAAAAATTGTGTTTTGCATAATATGCAAGATACATTTCTTGTTAAACACCAAGTATTAGCCTCACTGTTTAGAAGTTACTCGAGCACACACACACAACACAGATTCTTTGCTTTAAACCTTTGCAGCTCATGGAAAATACATTTGAATTATGGTTCTGTTATAAGCAATCTCATGAGAAGTGTAACCATTTAACACCAGGATTCCTATGCTTTAAGTGGAACAAAATGATATTCAATGACATTTTAAAGGTAATTGTAATATTTGAAGTGGATGATGGGACAGGATTAGAGTATGAATAAAATTCTTCTATATTATATGCAGCCGTTGTGGGTTTATTAATAATGGAAGTCTGTATGAATAGAAGTCATGCTCTAGTTAAATCTGCATATCATAAAAAGTTTGAACTCTACTGAAAATAATCAGATGCAAAGGGACAAAAAATAGACCAAGAATCCCAGTGCTATATATAGTAATGGAAACCAAACTGGTTTTCTGGAGGATTAGCATGAAGAAAAAAAATTACTCTGTTAAAATGTAACCCTATATGTCTATATGAAGAAGCAGGGGTTCAAGGTGTCTGTCAGACCTTCATGTTGTGGTTTAGATGCCAGTTTAGGCAGGCATTGAAACACATGTGAAACATAAGATATGTGAGATGCCTTGCTGGTCAGAGGGACCCTGTGTAGAGCTTCAAAACCCCCAGGACTGCTGTACAGCCAGTGGGAAGACTTGGGGAAGAGCAGGCTCGTTATTTCTCGAGTACCAATGCTGCTCCTCTTCCCCCCAGGATCACAGACAAAGCCCACTTCCCCGACCACACTGGGGATCTGTCCCGATCCTTCCTCTCAACTCTGGCCATGCATGGATTTTTAGAAATGCAGCTGCCCTGAGGCACAAAGCCTTTTTTGGCACCAGAGATGTACTGTGCCGCCACCATGGCTTGTGCTCATACGAGGGGCTGGCCAAGAACCACACCGAGGACAAACTTCTTAGAGAAGGCAGAGCCTCCAAAGGAACCAGCCGTATCTCGTGCATCAGGGTGAATGCATGGGTTGAAGGACTGGAGAGTATGGCTTCTGGGTGAGGAAGAGGTGTTTAGTGTGTTGTTAGTGCTACTCTACCTACAACCAGAGCTCTGGGTGGCCCCGTGAGTAGGTACGTTGTGGTCCAAGCTTGGTTCCAGTGCTGGAGCCATCACCCCAGAGCAGCGTGCAGGGCTCGGGCTCATTCCACGCAGCTTCTCTACGGTGGCCCCCGCACAGGAACCTTGGGCGGCTCCCAGTATCCAAGGGCTGTCCGGCTTTCCATTTTTGGAATGTGTTATTTTTCCCCCCTTTGCTATGATTCAGGCGGGAAGGACTTGTCTTTCCAGAGAATTACTCACATTATGTAGTAATCAAAAGTGACCACTCTCTCTGAGGTTCTTCCAGAAGGACATTACCAGCCCACGCTCCCCAGAAAAGAGCATCTCACCACTCCTCATTGTCATTCTTTTTTCGGTTGGTTTTAATTGTGTCGCAGCCATTTCAGGACTCCCAAGACAAAAGAGAAGACTTTTTTTTTTTTAATAGAAACTAATTGTACCTCCAGGTTTTTTACAAGGCCCATGTGGCTGACCAGCCTTTAGTGTGTGTATCAGATTACTGTAAACTCTCATAAGCATTCCCACAGCTTTGTGGCAACGGGTGCTGAAAGTTGTGGAGTCACAGGAACCACGTGAATCCTTGATCCTCGAGCAAGCACAGTCTGACACCATGTTACCTGTTCAGGTGTTGGTGAAAAACGAGAGCTGTTGCAGAGAACCAAGTAATCCCAACGCACGCCAGTTTGGTCGTTGCCGGCTGGTTTGTTTTTCTTGCTTTAAGTGCTCTTCAGCAGCAGAGCCACCACACAAAGGGTGATGTTTCTTCTGCTGTGAAGGTTGCACAAGGTGTGTGCATCACATTCAGTTTTAAGTCTTAAACGGTGCATAAATCCTTTCACTGACCTCTTTATGGAAGAGATCATGTTAGTTCTTTGTGCACATTTCTGTGTAGCAGCTGAGAGGGAGAATATTATCTTGCGCAGAGGCAAAATCATGGTGATTTCCTTAAAGAGAGCCGGAGATCCTACTGCCTGCTGTTCACTGCAGTGCCGCACGGCTATACAGTCACCACAACCACAGCAGTGTCCCCAGAGGCCGTTGCAGGTGGATGGGAGTCAGCAGAATAGAGAGACAGAGTAGGTGGTGTTGCACCATTGACCCAATGAGTGCTAACCAGTTTAAAAGCTCACACTTGATATTTCAAAGGCCAGTTTCACCATTTAGAGACTGAATTATCTACTCTTACATTCCCAGACATGTTTTTTTAATTTGTTTCTAATGATTTGGCAACTCTGACTGGAGCTCATTTTCGCCTTCTTCAAATGCACACAACTGCTCAGAAACTCATAAGAGTGTTTCCACAGCCAGAGTCACTTCTGTAGGTCCCACCTCCCTCTGGAGAAGAACATATTTGGATATGAGCATATGCGCAGACTTGAAAATCCAATGTTACGGGAATGCCTTGGCTTCGATGCTCCTCCTTCTCCGAGGGTGCCTCTATGGCTCTTTGCTGCTCAGCAGAGTTTTATCTGGGATGCAGCACTCGCACAACAAGCTGGCCTTTTCTCTGAAAAAGCTCCCTGGCCAAAGGAGCTGGCATCTGCAGCCATCTGGTATTTTTGCAAAGGCTGAGGATGTTTTTTGTGCTTGATCAGGCTCCAATACCAGACTGATTCTTCTGATGTCTAAAAATCTGGATTCAGCTTTTAGAAAAGAGGCTGCACTTTGCCTGGGAAAGGAAAGCAAAGCATGAGTGTCTCCTTGGGCACACTCTGACTCCTATCTCAGAAGTGCACGGGTAACTTTTTGCCTCTGAGTGCTCTAGCCTCTCCCCAGCTGTGCTTTAATCATTGTTTTCAAGTCACTGTCTGCAAAACTATCGCAGAGAACCTCCACTGCCCAGGCAAGCTGCAACATACATCCCATCCTCTTGTGCTTAGGCTTTTTTAAGTGTGCAGAGTTCTCTTTAAAAAAGTTGTGAGCTCTCATGGAGGAAAAAAATAATCATTTTACCCAAGAAGACTGCTTCTATTCCAGTATAAACTGTCTCCAAACATGGAACAGCGGCGTGCCATGTTGCTGCATGGGCCAGCAGTGCTGAATGAATTGGCAGATGCTGCACGGCTGCATGATCTCTGGTAGCCTGCCTGTGAGAATGCTGCTCCTCTCTCCTCACAGCTTCAGTTCGAAGCCGAAAGAACTGAGTTGCCAAAAAAGTACCCCTCACCCAAGCCCTGATGGGATAAACCGAGCCTCGTGCTGCCAGGACTCGCCGGGTGCATTCACCTTACCCTCGGTGAGTGCTAACAGCCTCTGCTCTTTGCAAGAACTGGCAGTTGGAGACGGGACATATAGACTAATGATGAGGTAGGGATTTTCTCACCACTGCCTGCTGTTACTGGCGCTCTGGATGTTCAGACTGCTGGCTCTAGGGAAATCAAGCCTTTCTGGGAAGTGGCTACTCCCTATCCTCTTTATACAGAAAATGTATTGTTATTATTTGAAAGCACTCTTGTGTTGCCCTTAGACTACAAGCATGGTGATTGTTCCATCAGAAGACATCATGGTGCATAGCAGTGAAATACGACGTACAGTACCATGCAGTATGTATTTTCCAGATAAACTGGGAAAATAGTGAAATGGAGCTGCAAAGTGGGGGTACAATAGCTGCTTTGCATTCCTCCACATGTGTGGAATTTATATGCGCTACAGAGTGACTCTGTTTCATTACCATGTGTCTACGATGATCGGATGATTAGTCGTATTTCTAGCCGGTTTCATTTTCTCAGTTGTATTTGTGGGCCAAGCACAAAGTCGCAGCAACTTCAGATCGAACGTGGCAATGAATTAGTGCTGGCTAAACCCTCCCACCACTTATTTCCACTACGGCAGCGAGAGGGAACAGACTTAACAGCTGAAAAATACAAGAGATTATTGCTCCTTCTCATCCAGGGGCAGCTCAAGCAATTTGCCAGATAGAAGTAGTTGGCTGCCTTTGCAGACTCTGGGTTATTTGATTGAAACTTTCCAGCCTGGAGGGGCATCTCTCCCCCACCCCATCCTGCCCAGGGAGCTGAACGTGCTGCAGAAGCGCAAGCGGGCAGATGTGTCACTGTTCAGAGTTTAACTTGCGTAACGACGACCGCGGGAAACTCTGCCGGAGCAGAATCTGCATCTCTTAGCACTGGCTCCCGCAGAGATGGGAAAGCCCCGGTCTTGGTCCTGCAATCAGGAGGAAGGAATCATGCCCCCCCACGCCCGGTTTGTATGGCTCTCGGCAAGGCCAAAGGTATCTGGGAAAGCAATAGAGCTGCTCCCGAGCCTGGCAAGATTGTAAGTCACAACTATCGGCCACCAGCAGCATCATGAGCTCCACTCCCACTGGCGTGGATGCTCAGATGCATCCAGCACACCCTACCATTGGCCACATTCCCATGAGATGGCAGGATGGTTCATATCCTTGACACGTATCCAGTAAAGCATCACACCCTCTCCTATTGCCTTGCATTTCTGGCTTTTAGCCTGGGATTTAGCTTTTAGAGAAATACAGGATTAGCCAAGGAGGGCTTTTTAAAATTTGGATTTGTAGGGGGCAGGAGAAGGTACCAAAATGGCCAGAGGTTCCCGAGGAACGCGAGAACCAGCCCAACAAAGGCACCCTTGTGCGAGCGGGGAGATGCAGCAAAACCTGTGTCCGGATGAAAGCTGCCCTATCAAAATAGCCATAAACAAACCCGCCTCCTCTGCTACAGAAAAGCTGTTGTGCCAGGAGCATATTAAATTGTATATGCTTTTTCTCAAGGCAAAAGAATTGCAGCAGTGACGGCAGCTGTGCGTGCTGGAGCTGAGCCACTGTATTCAACTAATGAAGGCCTTGCTGAGGACGGGGTGGGGGAAGGACTGCGGATGAATGTATTATTCAGAGCGACCCACACTGAAATAATCTACCGGCACTGGAGATATGTGGTAGGGGAAAAAAAAAGTGATTGCCCTGACACTGAAAGCTGATGCATTTGCCAGAGGGCAGCACAGGTGATGGGCCAGATCCATTCCCAGGCTGGGATCTGCAGCCCCGCGGGTGTTGCTGTTTACAGGATGAGGCAAGATGTGTTTTTCCTTCCCCGGGTTTCCCTGGGGAGGTTCTTGATCTCAACCCCCAGGAGAAGAGCTGGGCTGCAGCTCCACTCTGACCCAGACAGAGGAGCAGGTCACAGGAATGGGGGGTGCCCAGCCTGCCCAGTGTGGGGTCTACAGGAGATGGGATTTAAAACCAGTGAGGAGCAAGGAGACGTGGGCAACCCCATCCTCCATGCCAGCAGGCTCTGCTGATGGCCAGTGGCTTGGTCCCAGGTGTGGCGGGTAAATGGGAAGTAAAATGGGCTCCTACCCAAAGGCAGGATTGTTTCAGCTCCCTGCCTGGCTCATGCCCATCTCCTGGATTGATGGGGTGCAGAGGGCTCGGCACTCGCCCATGCTGCAGCCAGTGTGTTGTCTCAGCAAGGCCACCTCTGCATGAGTGTCCCCACACTGGTGACAGGGGCTCGGAGGGATCCCTCCACAATCTCCAAATGTTGGTGCGTTGTGAACAACCACGAGTGGAGTTTCATCACCATTCACAGAGTCTCATCCACGTGCGAAATGAACCTTGTAGCTGAGCCTGCTGCTTGGCTGGAGGAGGATCTCTGACTCTGCTGCCCATGTTTTGCCTTTATCTCCTTGGGCTATTAGAGCTCCAAGCCTGAACCTTGCAGCACCTGCACAGAGGAGACACACAGGTCCTGTGGGGCCCCAGATCAGCCAGAGACCATCTGTGAACTATGGTGAGTATCTGAAATCTTTTTCCAGCATGAGCTGCAATTCCCTTGTGAGCAAAGTTGAGTTGTGAGTAAAGAATACGGGATAATTTCCCATTCCTCCCAAAATTTAGAAACATCGAGAGAACTAGCAGGATGCTTTCCTTATTAACTCAGGAGCATGCTAGCACAGAGGTACCTCATGCAGATCCTCCTTAGGAGGGAGGGAAATAAAACAGAATAAATTCAGAAATTATGACTTCTGTACAAACACCTTGCAGGTGCCTCATCAAAGATCAGTTTATCCCCAGGCGATGTAGTTCAAACGCTGCAGCGAGGAAATGGGATAGAAGAGCCTGACACCCACCTCAGTTTAAATTCAGTCACTGCAGCTGTCCCATTCTTTAAGGCAGAAGAGGAAATTTATGGCTGTCCTGCAATGTGAGCAATGCTCGGAGTGCCCACAAGGTAAATGCCCTTTTGTGCTTGAATTCGTTCCCTATCTGGACTCACTGCACACATAGGACTAACATGATTCAGTGAAAGAAAACCCATTTCATTTGCTTCTTAAGAAGATTACAGCAGATTAGCCAACTAATCTATATGGAATCCTCTCCAACAATTTCAAATTGTAAACAAATCCAGCCACTTTTGTATTGCGTACAAATATTTACTGTGGATTATATGAAGATTAACTTAAAATGATATTTGAAACAATGGTTTTATTTTGTGACTTGCTACCTTTAGTAATGTAAAACCTTTTGAAATAAATATACCTCCAACAAAGTGTGAATTTAAGGCCCATCTGCTACACAATAGCATGTACCAGAGCATGTACACAAACACAAACCGAATACATTATTGCCAACAGATAAAGGAAACTAAGAGGAAATATTATTAGTGCAGAATAAAAATGCCTGGGATGATTGCAACACAGAAGTAAAATCTTCCCCGTAAAATATGACTTGGTGCTAGTAGCTGACACTTTACTGTTATTCACAATTGGTTCTTTAGCTGCAGAAAAAAATTGTGCATGGTTTGCAAGCCAAGGGCATTTGATGGATGTTGTTTACTATCCTGAGATGTCACCCTCCTCCGGTGGTCAGTGTGAGTGACCTTGGCCCTGCTTGCTGCCCAGGTGGCCTGTAAGAAACGAGGCAGCCTTTGTAACGAAGCAGTTCATCTTCCTGAAGATCTGGGGTTTTCATCATATCTCCAGCCACGTGGAGAGACTGAAGAGCCACCAGATCAAACCCTCAGAGGCTGCTGCCAACCCCGGTGAGATCCCTGCAACTCCAGCAACATGCAGTGTGGAAGCTAGCTCCTAGGTTTGATCCCCAATTTAAAATGTCACTGGGGAGGTGAGGGGTGGGAATCGCTGTTGGTCTCACACAGCTTGGCAGAGGAGGGAACCAAAAGGTTGAAGATTAACATCTCTCGCTATGCCACATTGCCTGGAGCTGAATCTCGGTGCACAGCCCACGCAGGGACAGTGTGAGGGGCACTGGCAAGCAGAGCTCCATGCGCAGTAGGTGCTTGGATCAAAGTGCATCCTTCCAAAAAAACAACAGGCCAGAGGCCACTGATGAGGGACCACACACAAAAGCCCACGCAGGACCATGTTGGGCAGCAGGTTGTGGTCCAAGTGGGGTGCTTTGGGGCAGCCAGCACCAGCCTGCCTGCATCTCTGAGCCCCACGGGGCTCTCTGGGCTGGCCCACTCAGAGCTGCTGCTCCACAGAGAGCAGAGCTGGCCTTGCATGGTGTTTGGTTGGGACATGGGGAATGTTGTGTCTACCCGGCTAGCAGAGGAATGCTCAGTTTACAAGACAATGGCTTTTTAGGAAGCCAGAAAAAGTTAAACAGCCATCCCAGATGGAAGATTGTCCCTTTCCACCCTTTGTATAATTAGGGCAGCTTCATACTCCTATAAAGAGATGATCTGTTTAATATAAGAGATTTCCAAAGTCTTAGCAAATGAGTATCTGAGAACTGGCTTCTGATGTGGTTTATGTTCTTTTTGATAGATTTAGGTTATGGGAATGTTGGTTACAGAGGCAGCGAGTGATTCATGCTGAAACCATCCGGGTGCCATCTGATACACGCTGTCCACCCGAAGGTAGAGGAAGGCTGCTGCCTGTGTTGTATTAGTGCCTGCAGTTTAAGCTGTTCGGTGGTAAGTTATAATTGCAGAAAAATTACAACAGCAGAGTGAAAGAAAGGGCTGTGTTTTGCAGAAGAGAGGTAATCCTTACCAGATCAACATTTCCATAGCAATCTGGGGTCTTACAGTGATGCCTCCAGACCTCAAACCGACGTGCTCTGTGTAAGGAGCTGTACCAGCACCTTAGAAAAAGCAGGTCTCTCTGGAGAGTCTCTGGCTGCTGCTTGACAAGCCCAAAGCAACACAGACAGGAGCCTATTGCTCTGTGCATGCTGCCCACTTTGGAGCTGTCTTGGAAAACATCTTTTCCCCACTGACTGCAGTTTTGTCTCAGTAGTACTTGCAGGATCAAGCCCTTGAGCAGATGGAGGGAAAGAAGCGGGTGGAGAAATAGCATTCTCCTCTACATTTTTTTTCCCTATAGTCAAGCATTTTGAAATTCTGTCTCCATCTGAAGAACATCAGTGCAAGCAAAAGGGCAGAGGGTGATCTCTGAAAAATCTCACAGGGTAGCTGCTCTTCAGAGAAGGATTGCAGTCCTCCAGCTTCGACGTGCTCCCTGGAGCCCACGTCCCGCCAGGGGACCCTGTTTGGCTGGCAGAGGCTGGGCCCACCGCTGCACAGGCTGCCAGCTGAAAAATCACTCACAGACAAATCTCAGCGCCGCAACAGGAGCACGGACACTGAGCATGGAAAACTGGGTGAACGAAGCCATGGGGTGCAATGCTGGGCAGCAGTGAGGTGGTCATTATCACCCAGTTGCCTTGCAGCTCACCCCTGTGCTGACTCTTGCCACAAGGGCAGGAAAGGTGGGAAGTGGGGATACTCCTCATCAGAACTCACGGATTCCCATTGGACTTCCGTAACTTCTCCAAGATTTGTGTGAGAGCAGGGCAAGGCCAGGAGTCAAGAGCTTCGCAGCACCACATAGCTTTGCTGCCATGTAATAAGCATAAGACTTGAGGATACTATTTTTGTTTGCAGGTTTCCCCCCTTCTATTGCTTGTGTTTCAACTATACGTAAATCCAGAAGGGAAGTTTGTGTCTTCTTTTAAATCAAATTTGTAGCTGATTTATAGGGGTTCCTTGACAACTTACTCCAAGTTTATTCATGTTAATCACCAGGGATCAGTTGCTTTTGCAGGCCTTAAGAAAGCCCTTGAAATGGTGTAGAAGGCTGCTAGTACCGCAGAGGCAGCTTCCAACCCAGCGAGCCCTTGCGGTGATGCAGGAGCCCCAGGACTGTGCTACATGGCCTTGGAGCAGCTCTGTAAGGGGCCATGTGTCCTTCCCCAGTGACGCCACCCCTCTCTGCCTCCTGTTTTGCAGCATTTTGTGGGCTGTGTGCCTGCAGGATTAGTTTATAAACCCCATTTCACCTGCAGCCGTTTCCCCATGCAGAGCATCACTGATTAGAAAACAGCTGCAGCAGGACAGACAGGTATCTTTTTCTGATTCAGCATCCCTTTTTTATCACAAGCTGGTGGCCTTGCCTGAAGGCTGACACTCCACATAACTGGGCACTGAAGGAAGCCTCCCCGGGGTGGCAAAATGCTGGCCAAAGAGTAGCGCCAGCAGCTCCTGCCTGAGATAACGCTGCGTGCCTTCAAGATTTATTGCCTTTATCCCCATTTACTGCCAGCCTGAATGTTTCAATTATCTTTTTTTTCTGTTTTGGCATTTCCCTAACAAGCAGTGTTATTTTGTTGCTTCTGTTTCAGCAGGGACAGACCGGGCCTTGTTTTCCAAACATGACACACATACATTGGAAAGCAAGCGGACGATGGCAAAGCATATTTGGTCTGCCTTGGTGATTTGAAAGGTTATTATCTGACCTCCCTCTCATCACCTTAGCCCCATAAATCTAGCAAAGGGGCCATTCTTAGCCCTTTAGAAATGCATCCTGTTTCCTCTGCAATGGACTCATGCTGACCTTACCAATTAATTCCCATAATTCATTCACTCTGAGTTTCTTAATCTGCTCCCCAGCTTGACTCTTTTGAGACAAATTCAGCCTTGGGGCAACTTCACCCAGAGCTAGGAGTAACATCAGCACTGACTTTAGCCCACGGTTTCTGCTTTTTGGTTCTAGCAGCATCTCAAATTGCTTATTGGCATTGGATGACTGTTATCAAGATCTTACATAGCTTCAAGTCTTCCTCTCTGATGCTACATACACTGGTAATGAGCCATGTTAACTAATCTCCCATCAGGATTCATAATGTCAGAAGAAAAACCTGGTAGAAAAAAAATGTTCATCACAGTTTGTTCTGCAGTACAAAAGGTCGTTCTGGCTGAATAGTTTGTCAGAAAATTTCCATTTGGTGTGAAAGTTTTCAGGGAAATTTTGAGTTTCTCCTCTGTGACACTCAAAATATTTAATTTTCCAATAGCTACCAACTGTCCCCTGCACCAAAGTGCAAAGCGAGATGCAAACACGAAAGGTCACTTTCTTCGAAAGTGCTCATGAAAAGCTCTGAACGAGTGTCCAGCAGCACTTCTTGTGACCTTAAGCTACCCATTGCTCCCTGAAGCCCCTCCAGATAGTCTCTAGACCAGCATGGCACCCACATCTCTCCAGCTCCCACAGGCAGCACACAGATTTACATAGGGCACAACTAGGGCGGTGTTAACCGGGGGAGGATTATCTGTATCTGGATTCCACACAGCGATGTGCAAAATTAGATTGTTAAAGGGAAGAAAAGCAGAAATACAAACTGATGAGAACTCTCCTTATGTTGCTGCCAAATATGATCCTTTGGCATTAGCAGATTAACCTAAAAACATTCTGGCCTCTGGTTTTTAATCTGTTTCACGTCCCACCATCGTTACTGGCGAAGCTGTCAGCAGACCTGGATGTGTGTCTGAAGTGATAGGACGGGCGAGTGTCCTTAGCTGGGGATGTGTGTGTCACGCAGGGTCCCGAAAAACCACCGTCACCTTTCCACCGAGCAGGGTGTGATGGAGACAGGGTGCTGAGCTGGGAATGGATGAACCTGAGCTCTGATTTCAGCCCAAGCAACAGGTGGGGAAAGAGAAATAGGCTGTACAAGGCGGAAGGTGGCTGCTGCACCTCTGTCACCAGCACCCCGGGGACCAGGGGTTATCCCATGTGCTTCAGCCCAAGCAAAGCACACGCTGCTCGTTAACCTGTAGGTGTGGGAGCATCTCTGTGGAGCCCCGGGCAAGACCTGTCTGTCCACCATCCCACATACACTCCTGAAAACAGCCTTGCAGCAACCTCTGGGAACCAAAATGCTTCATTTTACCAACAGAAAAACAATTACACACCAAACCTCAGTTCCCAGGAGGGCATGATTAAATGAATGTATTTTGGCCAAAGTGTGGAAATGGATCAAATCTGCACGTTTGCACGCAGTGGCATGGTCTGTTGGGTGCTGCGCAGGTAAGGGGAGGGCTGTCTGTGGAACAGGGTTCGCCTGGAGCTGCTGCTAAACTCATTTTTTAATGCAGCATTTTCGATTATTTCCTATTCACTTGATACACCACTAAAATAAATCCAGCTCTCCCCTGTTTTAGCCTCTGCTAAAACCCTCAGACCACATCTTCTCCTATAACAAAAAGTATGTGGAATTGGCTAAAAAAGAAACATTCCTGTTCTCACAACACTTAAAAAAAAATAAAAAACCCACTCTTTTCCTAAAGAAAAAATAGTACTTATAAGACTTAATAAAACTGCTTCTGTCCAGAAGGCTCCTGCATCAGATCAGCTTCATCCCTTTAACCATTACTGTGCCAGGCCTCGCTGTAAATTATTAATCATCTCAAAATAGCTGCTGAAAATAGAGGTGAAAGGGAAGGCTTGATAGCAGCAATGCATATGACATAATTTATTTTGATCTTACTGAAACTCCTTAAGAAAATCTTTAAGAACTTGGGGCAGGACAAGGGAATGATAAAGCTGCAAGGGATGGAAGGAGAAACCCAAGCATGAGACCATATGGCCTGCTGGGGGGGACGAATGCAGGACGCCTGCCTCAGACTCGGTGAGTAACTGCGAAAGGGAGGATGAGAGAGAGGGAAATCAAGCGACGAGCTGAACTTGCAAATGTTTTTGGCATGAAATCATGAGGGCAAATGCAAAGCTATCCACCCACCAGCACATGTGTGGAGCTGCCACTTTATGGGGACAATCCTATATATATATTTAAGGGAGTGAATGAGACGGCGAAGGGCTTTCACGGGCTCTTCACTGCGGAGGAGAATACTCGTGGGCCACGCTACTCCGCTCGTGAGCTCAGCATGAGGCGCAGCACTGTGTAACGGCAGAAGCTGAAAGAGTGATGTGGGCCTTGGGATGAAAGGTGGATAAAAGCCCATTTTTGTAGCAATGCGGTGACCCCAGGACGGTACCCAGCCCCTCACGAGCTGGGACAAGCCCTGCAGATGGGGACAGTTTGGGGGTGCTTTGTGCCCAGCCGAGGGGTGACCCTGTTGCCTGCGGTGCCGGGGAGAGCAGTGCCAGACAGACTCTGTGTCTCATTTGTGGGGGAGTGTTGGGAAAACCGCACCCAAGCGGAGCTGCTGGGAGAGAGAAGGACATTTTGCTGTGAAGGGGTTTTTCTTCTTCTGAGATATTTTTTTTTTTTTAATTTTTTTTTTCAAGCTGCATTTCTTTGAGAGGCTTTGTGGACAGTGTGGGAAGAGCCAAGTGGAAGGAATTTAAAAGGAGAAGCCAGTTCAGGGTCACAGCCCGATACACGAATATAAACCAAACAACTGCTGATGGTACAAAGCAGATCCCCGGAGCCGACGCGGGGCTGCAGACATGCGGCGTGGGACCAGCGATGGGGGGCACGCGGAGCGGCAACGCGCTGGCTGGCTGCGTGCATCTAACAGCCAGCAGCACCGGGGGACATAGGGAGCGTATGCAGCCAAAACAAGGATGAAGGCACGAGATGGACCTGCACGGGGAGGCGAGGAGGGGCAGAGACCTAAATAGCAAGCCTGACTCGGCTGTTTTGGGCCTGGCTCTTAAGCTAGGGAGGGAGTTTCTGGGCAGCTTTCCAGTGGGGGCAAGGGGAACCCGGGAGAGAGCAGCTGAGTGAACATGGGCTGAGGAGGGACAACATCCAAGCCAAGAAGCCTTGCAAGGAAAAACAGTCATTTGCTTTGTTGCCTTCACATACAGTTGAAGACTTTACCAGTAAGGGGTCTGATGCCCTATCAGGCTATTATGGCTTTAGTAAATGAATCCTGAAAGGCTGGATTGCTGTTCTCCTGCTCTGTGTGTAATGACCTCAGCACTATTTCATAGTCACCTCTTCTCTGGCACTTACTTCCTTCTAATTCATGCAAAGCTAGGTTAGAAAATAACCATCATTGGGAAGGAAGACTATACCGCTAGAAATTGTAGCTTAGTTTAATATGGCTTTTGGCTCCTGTGTGCATGGCCAGATTTTGTTCTCACGGTTTTTATCCTAAGGACACTCCAGACACAAATTTCTTACTTGCTTCTTACTCTCTCTACTGATACTTTGGCAAAGTGTCCCTCACCTCTGAGGAGTCTTTCAGTAGGTACACATGAGATCAAAGTCAGACCTCTGCAACTGCAGTTACAGTCTTCATGAGACTTAGTAACAAGGCTATTTTAAAAATGGCTTGAAAGGCAATTTGGGAGAGAAGGAAATGTCTTTCCTGTGGAAGCTGGCCAGGTGGGCAGTGCTGCAATTAGAATTTCCCTTGCTGCAGACCATGTGTGAGTACTGATAGAGCCACCGTGGCCACATCAGCCTTGTGCAGTAGGTGACATTTCACTCTGGTTTGAGGTGACCACCACACACCTCTTCAGGCCTCCCAGCCAAAGCAGGTGGTGTTTTATTGGGGAAGTTTTTCTGGCATGACCATACATAACTAGAAATTGGACTGAGACCACGAAATTCTCTGTGGATCAGAGCTGTATTTTGAAGCAGTGATGTAGAAATTAAAGACTCCATCGCTGATTCCCAGTCTCTTGAGCCATCTGGCTCCCTATCATTATTTTATCTTTCTCAAGTGCTGAGAATGTTGAGGCCCTTTCTGGTGTAATGGTGTTTCAAATTAAATCAACGGCAAATCTGGATTACGCAACCACGAAGCAAAGAAACACAAGACACAATGCAGAAAGTCCCTCCCAGCAAAAGGTTTCTGATGACATTTATGGGAGTAGGTGGCTCAGGGCCTTCAGGGGAAATTCCAGATCGATGGGAAAGTAGCAATGATACAACAAACCCCAACGGAGGGTGGGACCAGGGGCACATGGTGAACCACCAGAGAAGATGTGGTTATGAGATCAGACAGATGGCCTGGGGAAAGTCAGCAGAGATGTGTGGAAACCCAGTGGGCAGCTAGCAATGTGATGCTGAGAGGAGCATGAGATGGAAAGGGTGTGGCAAGGCAAACTCCAAAAGACTAAATGCTTGCTTAACTCCAGGAAAAGAAGCAGGTCCGTCCTAATGACATCAAGATATCACTCCATGCTCTGGGTTAGTCATGCTCTTAAATTCTAGGCTGAATCTGGACTGTGTTTGACCCTGCCTCTCCATCCCTCAGAAAGCCAGGGTTGAGTAAGACCACACATCACACTGCACACCTCCGGAGGGAAGTGATTAAGCCATGAATAAGAGATCCACCAGCTGTTGTGCTTTGTGTATGTGCATATGCCATGGAAGTACTGCAAAAACCTAAACCTTGGGCCAAGAGAGCCTGGGACCAAAGGTGAGACCTCCATGAAGAACTATGACAACAACTGCAAGACTAAAAGCATGAGCAATGGAAACAGAGACAGTGCTAGCATTGGATGTTTGAATTTGGCATCTTAAACAAAGGAGGATAGAAAAGTTTTTTGCAAATCCTCATTAAGTAATGCCCCCAACTCCCATTTCAGTGGGAGTTGACCATGCACACCTCTTTCATGCCCTTGGGAATTTCTACCTAACTTCAGTATCAGCCCTACAAAGACTGATGGGGTTTTTTTGGTAGAAGTCTATGATACCTGGCTTCAGATTCAGCCCTTCCTTGTTTCTGAATGGCTTTCATGCCTGGCCACAGAATATTTTTTAAGTCACTGATAATTACAATAGAAGACTAATCCCCAAAGACTTCTACCAATGACTTCTGTAAAAGCAGGATTTTACACTGGGTGTTGCTGAGCGCGTATATTTTCCCTGGTGGCTTTGGACTTGGGACACAGATCCACCAGTTATTCTTGTTGTCTGCATTCAGAGCAGAAGTGGAGCAGGCACTCAAATAGCATCAGTCCCTGATCTGCCCTTTTTCACTTTCACAGCAGGCACTAGGAGCATCCAGAGATGAAATGGTGGCATCCCCAACCTGCAGCCCCCATAGCAGTACCCCTGGACTCCAGACACACACTGGCTGGAGGAGCACCCCATCGCTCCGAGGCTGTCAGGGTGTGGTGGAGCAGCTGGGGCTGGCTGGCTGCAGCTTTCATCTTCTCTGGCATCCACAGCAACTTAAATGAGACAGGAAAGCTATAGCAAAAGATGGAGAAAATAGAGATGGAAGCAATCTGGAACCCACAAACTGGGGAAAGGATGGGCAGGAACAAGGAAAAAATGCAGCAAGAGGAAGGAAGAAAGAAAGAAGTCACAGTGAAGGAACAGCAGTAATAAATCCTGTGACTCAAACAGAAGCAGTTTAACGTTTGTATGCATTGTGGCTGGGCTGTTGCCCATGGTATTTAACTTCACAAACCAACCCAGCCATTATGCACTGAATGATCGTTAATGCAGCAGATGCAGCCAGACATACGCAGGAGTGTGTTAATATAAGGCCTGATGTGAAAAACACCTGCTAGTTTGGCAGGGTGTTTCAGGAAAGATACATGTGGCTCGTGTGATTGTGCAGTATTTACAAAGGTATCTGTTGCTTTCTCATCACACCATGTGTAATTCCCATTTGCCTTAACGGGAGCTTCACACAATGATGGTATAACAGAGACACCGGACTGAGGTTACATGGAGCTGGTCCCATTTACACGTCTTAAATGTGTTTTGTGTATTTTTTTTTTTTTTTTCCATCTGAAATATCTAGGATGTGGAGAGGAATTCTCTCTCTACAATACCTAGGCTCCAAGGCTGCTTTGTTTACAATGGCTTAAGATTTTATAAGCCTGAAGGAATTGCATTGATGCCATGAAGTTACACGGGGAAGAGGCACTTCTGGAAGACGGTAGTGATGTGACTGCCTTAACCTAATCCCCGATGCCACATCACTGAAACAGATGTGTGTGCCAACACTGAAGTTTTAGAGGGGCTGACACACTTTCCTGGCATAAGATATTCTTACAAGCTGAAGACCAGGCTGGTACCGGGAAATTTGGCAGCAGTATGGGGCCAAGCTGCATCCCAGGGATGGAGGGCTCTGACTCACATGCAGACAGCAAGCAGCTGCAGTGGTTTAAGCTGTTACCCCACAGCTGTCTGTCCGGGCTCTCTGCGGGAGGCTGCCTGCAAGCAGAGGCGACTGAATGGAACGGATGCCTGGGCCTCAGCTGTCCCAGCTCAGGGCCCAGGGGGATGCCTGGGGAGGGCAGATGGAGAGCTGGAGCGGCTGCAGCGTGGGCACCAACGCCTCCGCCACAAGCTGGGGAGGCACCTCTGGCACAGGGGCAAAGCACAATGGAGGCAACGCCATAGACTGTCCCAGGAAAACTAATTAGAGCTCGTTTGCTAGGACCCTCAGCAAACAGGTTTCTTCTCTGCTCTCACATTGCTCCATGCGGTTTCTTTCCCAGGGTTTTCCCACTCTCGTCCCTCTCCTTACTGGAGCTCCAGCATCTCCCCTCTCCACAAGGTGCATGCACAGAGCCTGGGGAAAGGTAGGACACCACGGGGGCGGGCAGCGGGCAACCAGCGCTACAGCCAGCCCTCGCAGTCAGCTGAGACACAGAGCAGGGATGCAGAGAAAGCTGGGTATTTTTTGCCCTGTCTCTTGGCTTTCTTCTTGGCATTTTAAACCTTTTCTGCTCACCTTTCTCTTTTCACATTTTCTTCTAGCCCCAAATAACTGCAGCAACACAACCCACCGCCTCGCGTTTCGCTCTCAGTCTCGCAGTCGCCACTTTATTTTGCCTTTTCCCAGTTTCATGAAAGAACGCAGTCGCATGAATAACAGGATTATTTATCATCCTCTCCCTCCCCTTCCAGGATGACTTGCTGTTTATGGAAAGCACTCGAGTGCAGGAGAGATTGTGCTACAGTTAAACAGACAGTGCTTAAAGGGCCATTGCCTGTGCTCTGGTTTAACATTGTATTTCTCACCGATTTCCAAGAAAGAAGGAGTTCTGTATCCAGATCGATGGGTACAGTATCACAAATCATTGCTGAAAGGTAAACAAATGCTGCGTTCAGTAGGGTGCAGAAGGTGGCTCTGCGCTTCACTTTTTGCAAGAACTGAGAAATTTACTTATGCCATAAATGCTGGTACATGTCCCCTTTGCAGCCCAGCAGCATATCATGGGCAAGAACACGCTCCTAGTGAACACACGATATTGGCTAGCAGATGACAGACCGAGCTAAGACATCTACATGGGACACAGACAAATGATGTGACCGCTGTGTGCTTCTAGGAGGTCTGTTGGACATGGAACGTAGCAAGACAACACTAAAACTTGTCCTGGGGTGGTGGATGGCTGAGAAAAAGAGCTTTGGAAATGGTTGCTCCCATCTTCTCATCTGCAACTTGGCCACAGTCACATGTCAGGTTCACTACACAGCTTCACTATGTCTCCTCTGCATTTCTGATTATTGATATGCTTTGTGGTTATAGAGGATTTTTATCATCTTTTAGTAAGAAACTGTGTAAGTACTAAGTATTGAGAGTAAGTTGCTGGAAAGCACTGAATTCCCTGGGAACTTCTGCTGAGGAACAGAAGACACGGCATGGGTTGCTTGCTCTGGTCTGGCCACCAGCACTAGTGGGTCTGTGTGTACCAGCGTGACTCGAAAGAATGGAAGTGCTCAGAGGGGATTAGCTTTGGGGGACGTCGTTAGTGTGGGCTCTATGAAGACCTCTGGAGAGATACTGCACTGCACTGGGGAACTCATGCATGGTCCTTTGAACTATGTGTAACCACTGAGACCATGCGATGACCAGGCTGTTGTATTTCTAGATGTAAGAAAATTAAAAGAAAAATGTACAGAACTCTACATTGGACTTTCTGTTAAAATAAATAAATAAAAAAGGCAAACCAACCCTTCTATTCGCTCTTCTCCTTCCCCTATATTAACTGGGTTTATGTGACAAAAAGGGTCAGAAATTCAATTAGGAAACTTCACAGCCATTACAAACATCTGCAGTTCAAAATAAGTTAGCAATTCCACTACAGCAGCCCTCATATCTCCTTTGTCCTTTGGGTACTGCTGGTTCCTGCAGTCTCTGGTGTGTGCAGAGCTGCAAATGTGTGTATCATTCTCGTGAGTTTTTATTGTAAGGGAGGGAATCTCACAGGACAAATGTGTAATGTTGTAAGCGCAACAAGGTTGCATGGATACAAGAACACAAACGGGGCGGCTTGCACTTTGAGAATACAAATTCTTCGGAAGAACAACTATCTCACTGTGTTTGGATGGAGCTTAATAAAATGGACTGCTCCAAGCTAGGCCTCTACAGGCTTCCAAGCTACAAACAATGAAGAATAATATCACAATTTTATGGTACTTAGCGTGGCTGAGTTACATCCTGGATGGTCTCCACAGAATCACTGCGACTGGCTTTGATTTGAGTCAGAGGAGAAGAGCTTTACACCCACATTGCTGAAGAGACGTGAGCGCACCACGCACAGGACCCCCGAGGCCGAGCCCAGAGCGCATTGCTTTCATTTACAACGTATATCAGCATACCTTAAGCTGGGCTGGTACTTTTACAGTTATTCAGCTGGAAGGACTAAGTATTACTGACAAAACACAGCCCATTTTTAATAGCTACATCCACCAGGCAGAGGATATCCTGCGCTTGCAGCAGCTCCGTTGTCCCAGAAGGGTGGAGAGCAGGGAGCAACTTCATATACCCACTAAAATAGCGGCCTGTGCTGGTATGCAAGTGCCCTAGCTCAATGCCTAAACATGGTATCTTGCTACCCAGGCTGGCAGGGCTGCCAGTTCGTCCTGCAGCCCTGAAGGTGAACTGTGTGTCACTCAGCAGTGGCTCCTGCAGGAGGGAAGGTCAAACAGCCCCTTGCTTTCGGCTGTGCTGCTGAACTTCCTGGTAAGAAGCAGCTGGGCAGCTGGGAGAGAAGAGCATGCTAACAGGAGTGTTACTGTCTTTGCTATTAAACCAAACCATTTCTTCAGGAAGAGTTGAGTCTAACCCCCACTGAAGTCAAAGGGGCAGTTTTGGGGGGAGAATCAGCTCTAGTGGGACCCTGCCCCATTCACAGGAGGGCAAAGCATTTCCAGAAATATTGTGGCTTTTAGTGTTGACCTGCATAGATGGTGAGGACCCCGGCTAGCCTCTGTATTCAGGGGCAGGGACATCATAAAACTTTTCCGAGCCCCTTTTGATCACTCCACTTAGCTGAAACCTTGTAGCAGATTTGCATCTTCTGACTTCTTAAGAAAATTATCAACCGTGAAAGCATCTGGAAAGCTGCACCAACAAAAGTTTCAAAGAAAACAAAGCTCAGCCAGAAAGATGGAGCCAGTGCAAGGATCCAAAAGGAAGAGCTGGAAAAGGAGGAAATAGTGTTTGTAGGTGTACCAGCTGGAATAATAACTTGCTTGTTCTTCTTGCAGCTTTCCTTGTTGCTCTTGACGGGCCAGGTTTCAGGAAAGGGAACAGCTTGCCTGCCATCAGCGCTTTCTGCATTTGTAATCCATTGCCTGTAGTTCACCTGCACCTGTGGCAGCTTTGTGCCTGTTCCTGTACCAGGCAGCAGCTGAGCTGCAGAGCGGGAAGATGACCTTCCCCCACCATGGCCGTGTGCCCCTCTGAAGCTACAGGCCAAAGGAATGTTCAAAACCAGAGAGAAACCACCCAAAGTGGGTGAGCTTCCTGTCTAGCTTTCTGGATTTTATGTTCTGAACTTTTCTCCTTCGTGCTATACTGTGTGGCACTGACACTGAACAGTGTGGGTCCGAATTGCTGAGAGTATTTCTTATGGTCCCTTTCCAGAGCCTGGATGCTTTGGGCACTTGCTCCCGTTTCAGCTTTGGTGGCAGGATGTATCCTGCAGAGCATACCAAACCACCGTGGCCAGCCCCAAACAGCCGCTACAATAAAAGCAGGCCACCCTTCCAAAAAAAAACCCTTACCCAAACTCATGCTGTTTTGTTCATTTTAACATGATTATCAATGAGGCAAAATCCCTCCTAAAATCAAGTCTCGAAAACACTCAGACAGGTTTCCCAAGGCTCCCTCAGCAGGAATGTGATTGCAATGAAATGATTCCTCTTGCAACTTTACGGCTTGTCAGGAGGGCCAAGCAAGCATCAGCACTGCAGCCTGGGTTCTGAAATAGCTGCCACGGGCTGCAGGTCCCATTCGGAAGCCAGCCCAGTGCCCTTCAGCCCCGTCCCGAGCGCCGCAGCGCCTGCCTCGCTGCCCACCCCCGGACCACGCTTCCCCCCACGGCCGGGCGGCTCTCGTGCGTCCCAGCCCCGGCACGCTTCTCTGAAACACGGGTTGGTCCCGCCGCACGGCTTGACCTGTGCTTCTAACAACCCCGCCAGCCGAGATTGCAGTGAGCTCTGCAGCCGGTGCTGGCAGCCTGATTTGGGGCAGCCTGATTTGGGGCACCCTGGCTTCCTGCGTCACCACCTGCGGAGAGCTCTGGTGCCACTGAAGTAGATTCATTTTGTGTCAAGGAGCTTCTGCGTCCCTTCCCCCATGCCAAGTGCTGTGCAAACCCTGGGAATCCTCCCTCTCAACACGCTGTCAGAGTATAATTCTATTATAATTCCTGGCATTCGAGGGACTTCTAACAGTACATGCTTTAAATTAGACAAGCAGTATCTTGCTCGCTGCTCTCAGACAAATACAAAAGTGCAAACCCTAATTTTCTGGTGTTCTGTTCTTTGTGCTGATTTTCTTTTAAACCTATAAATACCATCCTGTCACTCATTCCACATGTGTGGCTTGTAGGTATTACATAAAAGATGGCATTTCACATTTGGTGCACGCATGTTGCGGGCTGTAGGAAGGTGCCGTGCTGAAGTAAAGATGCACTTGTGTGATGTTTTTCACACAGGCGTATCTTTGCATGCTTGGAAGGACTTACATGACACAAATGCATTTTTAGATCAAACAATGGACAAGGAGAAAACGTGTTTTGTAAGCAGACAACCCAAGTACAAATTTGTTTGCAGAATCTGTGTGAATTTTATTTACTTTCCCTGGTCTTTGGTTCCTTCTGGGATCTTACATATTTTTCAGTATTATCAAATATTTGCAATGATCCATATAAACAGTCTAATGTTAAAAGCTACTCCAAAAGTAACTCGACCCAGGGGAAAGATGCTTATCTGAGCTCCACAATGACAGATTTAAAAAAGATGCTGATGCAGTATGTTTCTCATAAAATGAGGGAAATGTAAGAAAAATCAAAATTGCATAGATTTTTTTTTAACCAATAGATAAAGTAGAAGTTATCTCTATGTTGGCTTTCGTAGTGGAATACCACTTGAGAGAGCTACAAATACCCAGCACTTCTGATCCCAGACACATTAGCCAGTGAAGGAAGGAAGGAGAGAAGCAAATGCTCAGCGAGCCGGTACTGTCAGAATCTATTTCACTGTTTGGTAATTATTTTTTTTTATTACTATGACAACACAGACCATAAGAATTGTTTCTTCAACCCCAGCAAATGATAAGTGCAGATGAGACTTTTTTTTTTTTTTTACTAGTCATCACTTTTACTTCTGCGATGTCAACCCCTGTGTAAGAAAGTGATGGCAACTCCCAGAGCAACTTGCCCTGCTCTGCCGCCTGCTAGCCCTGCTGCTTGCCCGCGCAGCCTGCATGGATGGGTCTACTGCAGCATGGCACTCAGATAATTTTTTTTTTTTTTATATCAGGAGGTATTTGAGAATGACTCCACACTGGCTCAGCATTTTCTTTTCTTTTTTTTTTTTTTTTTTTTTTAAAAAAATTCTCCTTTTTAAAGTGCTTCCAAATCTTTTACATCTCTTTTCCTTTTCTCTCTTTTCAACCCCCACCTTTTTTTTTTTTTTTTCCCTTGTGGTCCTGGAGACCACCCTGAAAGTCTACATGACATCATGAGAGAGAATTAAACGTACTTGAAAGGCCACTTCTGTTTTGGTGGGAACTTCTATGCAATTGCAAAGTGCCCATTAAAGCACAGGTTGTTTCCTAGAAGCATGTCCAAGCCAGTAGCGTACAAACCCCTTCAGGGCTTCTAGAAAGCATTCGCTTTTGAAATGCTGAAGGAAATTCAGAGATGAAAGGATAAGTCTCCCTGGCTGTGCATTTACAGTCTATTGTCTTCCATGAAGGATAGTATCACTCCTCAGTTGTGTTATTGCAGTTAATCCACTTAAATGCTATTGGATTTTCAGATGAGCTGAATTCTTTGCATCTGCTATTAAGATGCTTTGTTTAGATGAGAAAAGGGCTGTTATTTAAATCACAATGAGTTCAGGGAGATGTCAGGGTGCAGCAGGCACCTTGTGCCAATCTGCGCCGGGGAAAAGGGGCATTTTCTCGCCGGGGCGCCGGGGCGGGAGGATGCGAAATGCGAGCGAGCTGCCCCCGCCCGGGCCCGGCCCCGCCGCTCCGCTGCCGCGGAGGGGGGGTCGCGGCCGGCTGCGGAGGAGCCGCGGAGGAGCCCCGGGGAGCCGCGGGTCCGCGGCCGCGGTGGGGAGCCCCGCGCCCGCGTATGCCGCAGCCAGGTGCCGCAGGGCGGAGGGCGCCCCCACCCCCTCCAAACTGCTTTTTATTTTGGGGGGTTGCTTTAGTATTTCTTAAGGGGAGGGGGGGTGTTCTGCTTTGCAGTGAATGCTGCGCTGCAAGAGCAGCGAAGCTACGTTAAGGAAAAATAAACCACCGCCACAACACAACCCACCGCCGCTCTGCCCCTCCCCTTCTGTAAAAAGCACCCCCCCCCCCCAAAAAAAAAAAAAAAAAAAAAAACAACGATAAAAAACCCACCCAAACCCTCCGTGGTCATGGCGATCTGATCCGCCTTACATAAAAGGCAGGGGCACAAGGTGGATCCCGTAAGGTTACGCGGCGGCTGTTGCGCAGCAGCTCCCAGCCCTCCCCCGCCCCAGTGCCGCAGAGGGCCGGGGTGGCGGCCCCGCTCCCCCCGGCTCCTCCGGCCCCTCCTCCGACTCCTTTTTGCCTTTTTTTTTTTTTTTTTTTTTCTTTTCTTTTTCTTCCTTCCATGTGGGCAGAGCCCCTCTCGCAGGAGCAGGGGCTGCAGCTGGCGGCTCCCCCACTACTTGTTGTTTGGGGGTTTGGTGCCGGGAGTGCCGGGAGGAGGGACGGGGGCGGCGCACGGCGGGCGGGGAGCGGTATATGCTGCTCCTCGCCCCGGCCACGCTCCAGACAGGCCACCGCTTCGGAGCGAGCCCGGAGTCTTCCCTCCCTCCAGCCAGGAGTTTCAGTCCGTCTCCGATCCCCTTGGGATTTAAACCTTCTTGCATACATATATATATATTTTTTTTTCCCCTTCCTCCTCCTACTGCTCTCTTTTTTTCCTCCCGTGCAAAGTGGAGAAGGAACTGCACCAAGGCAGCCCGCGAGATCTTGCAATATTGCTCCGATTTATCACTGCTATTAATTATTATTTTTAGCCTCACCCCAGCCGGGGAGGCAAGCGGGACCATTCTCAGCAAGAGAAACATTTCGATCCATATCAATAAAGATTTTTTTTTTTAAACACCCCTCCCGCTCCCCCCTACCCCCCCCCCCCGCCTCTTTTTGCGAAAGGGGGAGAGGGTGGAGGGCAAGCACAGCGGGGTGGCGGAGAAGCCGGCAAATAGCGAAATCCCCGAGTCCCGGCGCGGAGCGGGAGGCCGCGGCGGCGGGGGGAGGCGGCCCCAGCGCCGCCCGCTGCGAGGGGGGCCCGCCGCCCCAGACAGGTGATGGGCGTTTCGGCTGCGCTCCGGATCGACTCCTTGGGTTTCACTTTGGTCTGATCTAAGCAAATATGCAGAACTACCGGCTGGTCTAGTCCTAAGAGCCAAGAGGAGCGAGCGAGAGCAGCAGAAAGGAGAACAGCCGCGCTCCCGTAGCGAGGGGAACGTACAAACAGCGGCAGCGCCGGAATTCAAGCGCCGCCGCCCCGGGCGGCCCCGACCCACCCTGGATGCGGAGGACCCCCGAGCCACCCCGCTGCCTTTCCCCTGAGGGATGGTACTGAATTTCTGCGCGGCAGGAGCCGGCCTGCAGCTCCTCTCCATCAGCGTTGCCTTCCCTCGGTGTCTAAAGTGCACTAGCCCGCGATGAGGACCTGGGCTTGCGTTTTGCTGATAGGTTTTGGCTACCTGTCCTTTACCTTCTCCGAGGTAGGTGCGAGCGGGTTCCCGCGCCCTCGGGCCCCGGGGGTCGGGGCGAGCCGGTGGCGGAGGGCACGGGGGAGCGGGCTGCCCACCTGGGCTCCGCGGGCATCTCCGCGCCCTGGAGCGCTCGCCCTGCCCCAGCCCCTGCGCGGCCGAGGCACAGAGCAAGTTGCCATTTCGTGCACGCCAGAAACGAAGGGGAATGACCATGCATTCCGCTCTGGGGCTGCGGGCTGCCTTTCAAAATTATATATGTACTCTATATAGTATATATTATATATATATTCAGGCCCCGCGGGTGCAAACGGGCTGTGGCTGTTTGCAGTCAGAGCGGTGTGCGGAGCCGCCGGGCAGCGGCCGCCCCCGCGGTGCACGGCGCTGCACACACCGCGGGCCCCGTTAGTGCCGCGGGCAGAAGTTGGTTGAATACCCTCCCCACCCCCCACCCCTCCCCCCCCCCCAAAAAAAAAAAAAGCCAACCAAACCCAACCCAACACCGCCCGGCGGTTTTTGACGATCACCCGGCTCGGAGCGGGCGGGGAGCCCCCCCCCGCATCCCCCCACCCGCACACGGTCGCTCGGGGACGGAGCGGGGCGCGGACCCGCGTCGTGGGGTTGCTACAGGTGGCCCTGGTCGGGGCGAGCGCGGTGCTCGGCGCTGCACGGCCACGGTAACTTTTTCCCGGGACCGGGTCTGCTCGGCACTGGGAGCCGCGCCGTGGGCGCTGGGAGGGTGGCGGGGAGGGAGCTGGGGAGCCGCGGACTTCCCGCCCGCTCGGGCGAAGTTCGTGGTGGGTTTCCAGCCACCGAGGGGGTTTCGGAGCCCCGCGGCGCTGCCCGACCGCCCGAGCCGTGGCGCAGTTCGGCGCGCAACCTCCGCGGGCGCGCAGGCGGGGGCGGCGGGGAGGGCTCCAGCGCCCGGTGGAGCTGGGGGCGGTGGGGTTGCGTGTGGATTTTCCCCCTGCTTAGTCCAAACACATCCACCTGCCCCCTCCCTAAAAGCCCCCGACCCCCTCCGCGCCCCCAGCCCCGAAGAGCTAAATCCCCGCTGCCGGGGGTGGGGGTGTGAGGAGGGGTGGGGGGAGCGCTGCGCGGGGCTGCGCGGTGACCCGCGGTGTGGTGTGTGTGTCTCTTTGAAAGGAGGCCGAGATCCCGCAGGAGCTGATCGAGCGGCTGGCGCACAGCGAGATCCACAGCATCCGCGACTTGCAGCGCCTCCTGGAGATTGACTCCGTAGGTAAATTAGTCCCGTCCTCCTTCCTTCCGCGCCGCCGCTCCGGGGGGAGGCACCGCGGGGGCCCCCCCGCTCCGCCCCGCTCGCCCCTCGCCGCTCCGGCCCCCGGTTGCCTCGCCCCGAGGGACGAGAGCCCTGCAGGCACCCGGCTTCAAGAGCCTGGGCGGGGGAGCTTCATTTCAAAGGGAGGCGACAGCCGAGGGGCCGATGGGGAGTTAAAACTTCGGGGTTGGGGGGGGGGGGCGGTTCAGGGCGGAGAGGGACCCGGTGACCCTCTGTGTTTTGAGACTTCTCCGTCTCTCAGCGGAGAAGAATTTCCATCAGGTTGGTTGTTGGTCTTGCATTGCTCTGTTATCTTTAAACTACTGTCCTAGAGGTATTTAAAATATTTGAAACAATATTTATGAATGAAGTCATGTCTCTTCAAGCGCTGGGCTTTATTAAAAGGAAAATAAACCATCCGCGCTGATTTTAAACAGGAACCTGCATACGAAGCTTACCCTTAAAATTACACTTTTTTTCCGAAAGAAAATAGTGCAGGGTTATTTTCTGCATCATTAGGCATGCAAATGGGTGTAGTGAGAACGTGCAGTTCAAACAGATCATTGCAGCAGTAAATCAGACCTGGAAGCACTGCATTACTGGGTTTCTTATCATTTGGTTTCACTTGATGCACTTTGTTCCTGGTGATTTCTTCCCTTAGCTGAGAGAGAATAAACCCGGCACCTTTGATGTGCCCAAGGGAAACGTGCATCTTTCTGAAGAGCAAACATGGAGAAAAATGAATGAGTTCTTGCTTGCATTGGTACTGGGCCATCTCCTTTTAAACCATATGCTGTGTATTTTTGTAAAGTCTGTGCCAGGTTCAATCACCTTCATTCAGTGTTGCAGGATCCTTCTAGGGTTTAACTCGCTGCTTTTTGTGTAGTGCTGTATTAATGAGCAGGAATGCACTAGGAACGTGGTTTACAGACATAGCTTTCAATTTTCATGTGATTAGGGAGCAAACGGTTTCCCATTACACTGAAAATGGGAATATTTCTCTCTTGCAAAACACTTTACCATAGGGGCTAATTACTAATTACCAGATTTGTTGGCATCGGTGTAATATTTTTGGAGAGCAGTGCTTCATCGTTACTGCTTATCACTGCAATTAAAGAAGCTTTCACAACAGGGAGGGGGTATGCAATACATATTTCCCCACTGAAGACTGTTTTGGATCAGACAAGTGCACTACTGCTAAAATCTTTTTCCCAGTGAACTCAGTGGAAGGCTTGGCTGCTGTTGCAGAAGGACTGGATCTGAGCGTTAGCATTTTAAAATGCTGCATGCTGCTTCTGCATTTGAGTCAGGATTCTGTAGCTACCAGTATACATTATTTTTTCCAGATACCCCAGCATAACAAGCATATGCTTCATTTTTAAATACCACTTACAAGGAGAGCAAAAGTTCACGTGGCTCCATTGCAGGAGAATCAAGCAGACAAGGGGAGCAATGGTGAGAGCTGAATAAATTAGTAGATGCAGGAGAGAAATTTATTTCAGAAAATAATTATTTACCTTGTGGCAAAAATTAACCAGAGGATGCATGACCGAAAATTGAAGAGGTCAGCCAGTAGTTTACCATGTCTTTGCATTTTTGTGCAGTTTGTCAGTTTAGAAACCATTAGAGAAACAAGACACATAAATATTTTACTATTTCAACATGAAGTAGTAATGCCTTAAGACATGAACTCAGCATTAAAAAATAAAAACAAAATATTCAGCCTTTCACTCTGTTCTTGCTTATGTGAGTGCTCCTTTTGCACGTGTGCTAAGCGTTATTCTGAGCTACACGGGCAGGACTGGATCTTCGCAGAGAGTAACTGGTCTTTACTACACACATTTATGTTTTCTGGGCAGTCCTGCAGTCTTTACTGTCGTGAGTAATTCTTATTACGGGTTTATTGAAATTACCATTGTTTTCTTCAATAAACAGGACCGGGCCTGTTTACTATATTTAGTATTAGTTTGGATTAGCAAATCAAATGTTTTCTCATTGTCACTGGTAGGATGAGATTTCTGAAATGTATTTCCTTAGGGCTGTAATTGCATTTAGGGAAAGGCTAGTTCAGTGAGGGCTTGTACAGTAGATATATTTCTGTTTTATAGCATAAACTGACTTAAAGTGAGACTCAGAATAAAAACACTCTAGTGATTATTTTCTCCCTCCTCTTAGTGCATGGTATTGCCAGTCCTTCTGCATGTGAGTAGCCCTGTTTAAACTCAGTGGGTGGACTCGAGAATTAAGAATGATCTTGTAGGGGAAGAGTTTGCAGGATCAGGCATGCAAGCAAAAAATATCTGATATTCCTGAGTAACAAGAACAGAATCTGTGGGAAACGAAGGAAGAACAGTCATTTTTCTCTTCTGCAATGAAAAGCATACATTTTTAATTGGAAAAGTAAGTTTTGTAAGTCAGAGTGGGCAGGTTTTTCTTCTATTCTGACAGATTTGGTCTCTATATTGTAGCGCAGAGATGACTGATAACCCCCTTCATAAAATTAGAAACCACACCCCCAGACCATCTGGCGTATTACTTAAAGAAAAACACTACCCAACATGGAGCTTATCATTGTATTCAAGAAAGAAAATCCAGGCCAATTTGTCAGAGCCCAGCGCTGCGTGTCCGATTCAAAGAGAAATCCCTGTAAAGGCAATATGAAAATTCTCTGTTTATATCAGAAAACAGGGTCTTACATTAATTTGCTGTGACTGGGATCCATCGTCAGCGATGGAGTTTCACTGCCGTGACGGAGAGAAGAGTCTGACCCTATTTAAAACAGAAAGCATGCACGATCCCAGGAAGTAGGCAGCTGTAGCATGCAGAGTACCGTTTTACTACTAACAGACTAAATCACTGAAACGGGGGCATTTCCTATATTCTGCCTGTGAAGTTCTCTTTGGCTTAGCAGTGTGGTTTTTCTCCTCGCGCTTCACCTCTCCCATCTGTCCTGTGGGAGGTAGAGTTCATTTCATCACCTATTATGTTTGCCTCCCGCTGGGAGCAGATTTTCCCCCAGTCATCTCTTGGCGTGGGGAAATGCAGGGCTGAGCGTGCTTCTTTGCCTGGTTTAAGGGCATCCACGACAGGGTCACCTTAGGCCATGTGAATTTAACGGCCTGTGATTAAGAACCAGCAGAGCAGCTTTTGTTAGGTGGAGAAGTGTTCTAAATTAACAGTATACTTTCATGGAAAAGTGTTGGATTGCTGCAGAGCTCAATGTATTAGAAAATCTTCTGTTGACTTTGTGGCTTTTGGTGTGGCACTCAAATGAAGGGTGTTGCAATGCATTAGCTTTTCTTGCACCTCTTAAACATCATGAGAGGTGGGCATCTGCCATGTGTGTCCTGTGTTTTTCCTGAGACAGAGGGAATACTCCTCTTCCTTTACAGTTGGTTGATCACATCTAGGTAAAGGGGGAAAAAAAAACTTAAACAAAACAGGATCTTGCAGGCTGCTACTTTTATTTCCTTTAATAGATCAAAGTTGAAAACTTAATGACATCTATCTCTGCAGTTGGATGTCAGAAGGGCATATTTTGCATCAGCCAGAAAGAAGATCAAACAGACAGATTGACATTGCCTTGGGCTTTCTGGCTCTAGGACCGATTTGTAAGACAGACCATTTCAGTTTATTGTACCTTACATTGAATTCCTGAAAAAAAGAGATAACAAGAATTTCCTAAACTGCTGCTGTTGGTACGAGAAGTCTTGGACCTACACTTTTTCATACACGTCAAAGCAACATCTAGAAGGGTTTGTGTTAAGACTGGATATAGTGGGGATTTTATCTCACATAAAATTGTTTAGGAAGGAGATGGCAATGCAAAACTTTAATTTGATACATATAAAATAACAGTAGTCTTAAGATGCTTTCCACATGCTTATTGAGTGAGAAGAGTAATCACATATTGGCAGAATGTCACAGGAACTCTGTGATTTATACTCTATGACCCAGTGGAAAAGTGCCAATCTGACAAAAAAGAACAATTTCAGCTACACTAATGGATCGACCAAGGCTAATTGCAAGAGTTTTTATACCCATCATTGATATGTTGTCAGTACATAAAAGATTACAGAGAAATTTCTTGATCAGCTGCCATGAAAACATTTTTTTATTATCAAAATGTTAAAAGAGAGCTGCATTAATCTGGCTCCATGCAGCATCCTCCATCTTCACTTAGTGACAAGCAGTGTTTAATTGGTAAACTAAGAACCACCTTACTAAGCTTTCTGATCTAAGCCTCATTTTGTGAGGCGCTAAGCACCCACAAACTCCCATTTCCTAAGAGATCCTTACCCTGCAACTTTATGCTCCTAAATCAGTACATTAGGGGGAAAAACTGATGCAAATTAGGTATCGGGCATCTTTAAAGTCAAACTAGAGACTGTTATTTGTAATTACTGTAGCATTGTTGTTTTAACAAAGTAAAGTCTTCTGGCCACACATCCAGAGTCAAGTGTGGGTTTCAAAGCTGACTTTCTGATTTTTCAGTCCTGCTTGGGCAAGAGTCCTGTTGACTTAAAGATTGCTTGAAATGCAGTGATTTTCCCATTGACTTTACTGGGAGATGGAATTCCTTCCAAATGCCTGTGGGGATCAGGCAGACACCAAGTACCTTTAGCATTATAGTGTCTTCTGGCTGCAGCCATGTGCTCCGTAATTCTGTTTATTAAAAAAAAAAAGTAAAATGGATGCTGCGTAAATAGAAATAATACAATTGGTGTTGCATAATGCATTGAGGTTTGACTGGAACTTGTTTTGCAGTCTGCTGTGCTAGATTTGTAGATCTCTTTTTTTAACCTCCACAACGAGACATGAACTTATGAAATGATATACATGCCTAAGATATGTAGTGAGACAGTGAGATACAGTATGAGCCAGAGGCCTTCTTCACCTTAGAAATCATCTTATAAGCAACACATGCTCCTCGACATGTCATTTTGCTTTATAAACATGATGATAGAATATGGCTAATTGCAGCTGAGTTGAGCAGTTATATATAAGCACATGGCTTAACATATTGGTTAGCTGATCATACTATTTCTTTAGTCTTACCAGTTTCTTTAAACAAGACAGCAAGAAATCAGTCATGTTAGAAGGGAGCTATGCCAGCGTGTTGAATGTGGGATTAGGGCCTGTGGCTCCGGCCTGCCGTACAGCTGGCATCATCGATGGTTTCTTTTTTCAGCAAGGTGTCTGTGCCCACCAAGCAGTTCGGATTAGAGGCATTAGTTCTGTGTTTAATCTTTTTTAAACACTGTTTGCATGCGGACAGAGATGCTTCTTGCTCTGAGCCTAGCTTGGATCTTACACTGAGAAAAATTCATGCTGCTTTCTTTTGAGTATCACTTCATTGCCTGAAATTGAGGGAGAGATTGTGACAACTCGAAGCTGCCAAAAAGGAGGTCAGTGCTAAGGTGTTGGGCGGCTGAGTGCTAGGAAGCAGAAGAGGGCTGGAGGAACATCAGAACGGATCCTCATTTTGCATAACGTCATTTGGGGTCAGGTGGATGGCCTGGTGCCATCACAATGGGATGCAGGAGACCTGGCTCTGCTCCCCAGCTCAGTTGCAAACTTCCTGTGGGGTCTCAGGCAAGCCATTTCAATTACCCCACTGATGAGTTTTCTGGAATGTGAGGTACAGTAAAAGCAGAAATAAAATCCATTAGTCATTGCTGTGTTACATTACAGGACTGGGACTGCAAATAAGGCCCACTGTCAGCTATTCAGTTAGGTTCCAAACTTTCCCATCCGAATCAATGGGAGGACACAAGCACTCTACATGGGAAGTAGGAGTCAACTTATTTGGGTAAATTGAGAGTGTGGGTTTCACACTGACTTATTTCAGACAAGGATCTGTTCAGATGCTAAGGAAAAGACAGGACCAGTGAGTGATCCTGGCACTACCACGATCCTGGACCTCCCATTTCATCTTCTCTTAGCTACCTATGATAGCATTTTCCAAGAAGTAAAGATAAAACTTGGGGCACAGAGCTCTTTCTGAGGTGCTGAAGATTCCTCTGTCTTCATGTCTTACCAAGCTCTGCAGGTGGTTGCACAAGCTGTGTGCTCTTTAGGGCAGGATTTCTTGGAGGGAGGAGAAAAGGAGTTGGTTTGTTTGTAGAGCAGACCCTTACAATGTGTATCACTAATAAAGCTGAGAATAAAACAAGTTCCAGAGTCGCAGTCAACTGTGCATACAAAACGAACCCAAAACAGGGAGGGTGACAGTGCAGAAGACAGGTGTGTAGGATGTTGGTAGCTTGCAGAGGGGGTAATTTAGTACTGTGTAATAGCCATTTACATTTTTTAGTGCACGTCACAGTTTTCTTTGGAGCCAGCAGTGAAACCTCAAAACTATCCAGTGATGTTACAAAGGGCACTCCAAGCAGCAGAGCGCTAAAATTCTTAGTTTTGGTGTATTGGAATCTGTATGCAGTCCTCAGTGTGCTTACATCTTCCTGATCTCCTGTTCGCAGATTGTGCTTGTTGTTTTCAGAACCCCACTGCATGGGACACGACCTGGACTGCTTCACTTAACAAAACCAAATAGTTGGAGCAGTTATTTTGTTATTTTTTATGATAAATGAAATGCCAAGTTTTCCATCTTTGCTTTTTCTCATGGCCCTTTAACCCATGTGGTAGGCTTATTTAGGGAACAAGACAGCCTGGATGCAGTCCCAGAGTTTGCAGTAGCTTCAGATGCCCCTCCAAAGGTTAGGATACTTCACAGGGGATTTGTTCTGCAACAGAGAGGCTAAAAGGAAACCCACGCTAGTTACTTTTTGCTTTTGATTCTGTCCCAATACTGCCCAAGCGAGAGAAAATTTACAGAGGCAGCATTGTTACTGTTGGGTGTGTAATACCATATTTTCTACTGTAGCCTCACACCAGAACTTCAAAAAACTTACAAGAAATGTTTCACGTGAAGTATTATTGTTCCTATTTCTACACCTTTCCAGTAAGAAACGTTGTATTATGCCTTTCACATAAAAATGCAACTGTTTTACTTTAGGTGTGGTTCTGTGTCACAGAGTGTGAACTGTTTCTGGGTCCTTTCATTAATATGGATATTAGAGTTAAATTATGTATGCTTATACATGACATTTATCATCCTTGTCTTCCTTGCCTTATGCCCCTCTGGTTGCACTGACAGGAGTTACATTAGACTAATTGCAGCAGGATTTGGTCTCGTGCATATGAACAGCACAGATTTATATGTGTGGAACAGCACTGTAGCAACCCTGCTGTAAATAACTTAGCTGAGATTTAATATTTTGTTTCTTGTTCTAGGATATGATGATGTTTCAGAAACAAACTTGAGATCTTACAGTGTACATTCTGCTAAACATGTGCAAGAGAATCGTCCTGTGCCCATTCGCAGAAAAAGAAGCATTGGTAAGAAACAAGCTATTTGTACTTAGGGAATAAAAACAGAGGGGGTGCTTTTGGTCAGCCAAGCAGGACATTTCACTGGAAAAATGTGACATGCACAGAGGAAAAAGGCCATTTCTAGTTTCTGCCTTTCTTTTTGCACAAAATGAGCCGTTGCCGGAGAAGCTGTCTTCTGGAGGGTGTCCATAGGAGACAGACAAGCACAAATTCTTTACATTCACTTTCTTGTTGCAGCATGTTAGAAAGCTAGACCTTGGTTAGAAAATGCTGTGATTTTCGATGTATAATTCATAGTGTGGGGAACAGCTACAGCAGTGTGCTTTAAAAAACATCAACAGTTGGTAGAGTTTTCAGTACAGAAGCTCCACAAAAGGAAACAGCTTGACTCTTTATTCACAAGAAAAAAACAGTTTATCCAAAAATTTAAAAGCCATTGATGGAAACGCTGGGGCATTGATTTCCATCATTATATGGGGTAGTAGGCATGTTTACAGGGGATTTTGTTCTTTATTAAACAATAATGATGGTGACCCAATAAAGCCCAAATATAAATTGAAAGAGATGCTAATGATTTTTTGAATAGGATTTCTACGCAGCGCTTGTTCATCTGATCAGATCTGACTGTTTTACCATTCCATTTGACTGTGGAAAACATCCATGATCTTATCTATTATAGGTTATTCAGAGTCAATATATTTGTACTTTAAGCTATGGTGGCACGCAGTAGATAGCACAGCATGCTGTCAGCATGGATTTGCAGTGTGAATTGGCAAGCGCACTCGGCACATTGAATGCCTCTAGAGAACAGCGGTTCTGAAACAGTCTGCTACACTTGGCACCTTACTCTGCAAGGTGTTGAATGCCTCCCCATAAAAGTCAGTGGGAACTGGATATGCTCAATAACTTGTAGGAGTTGTTAGCTATCTTGCAGTGTTGGATCCATTAATTTTCTGCATTGGGGATTGAGAAGAATTTTCACTCTAGCCAACCAAAATGCATCTTTTTCAAAACTAAGCCTAGATTTTCATGTTACAGGCACAGGTCAGGCCTGAACTTCTTGTACTTAAGAAGTAACTGAAGAAGTGCAGGCAGTATTCCAGTTCCCTGACACATCTAACCCAAAGCTATCACTGCTTCCACTGTGAGGCAAAAAAATCCAAGCTGCCTTTGGAGAACTTAGAATCAAACATGTTGCCCCTGCAATTGCTATTATCTTCTGGACTGTTTGAATTGCCAGCTTGACTTCTTAGGCAATCCCTAGGTTGAGAATGCTACATGGTTTGGATTTTTCACGGCGGCAGCAGCATGCAGCACTACAGAGCTACTTTTATGATCTTGTGGCTGAACCTGTTGCCTACAAGCTCACCTTACTTGAGCCCAGCAGGATATTGGTCATGCTACTCTTGTGGTTTTGCGTCCTTCAAGAAATAACAAATTAAATAAAACCTACCATGTACAAAGCTTTGATTAACTTCATTTGGAAAAAGTAGCAGTTGCCCTTTGGGATGGCAGATGGACCAGACTCCCTGATGTGGGGATGTTAAGGTTTTAGAAGTGGAAACCTAAGACTTGAAAGCGTCAAGCTGGTGCATGTTGTTTCCCAGCTTAGCCACTTTGGGTGTGATATTAGTATCCTCAATGCAACTTCTGTGGTGCTATTTGCCAGGTATTGCGTGTTTGCGTGATAATGTGTGTGTGCAATAATCTCCCCAGTGTTGTAAAATAACAGCTGCTGTTACGCAGTCACTAGGAGGCTGTATTACAGGATCATCTAATCTGGAGAAGCCCCTGGGTTGCTGTCACTTCTAAAGAGCCAGGATTGTCTTATCTAATGGTACGTGCTCCGAGCTATGTTGGGAGCCATTGTAAGCCCTCATTTTAGGGCTGGGCTTTTGGGAGTGAGTCAAGCTTCTCCCTAGGGTAGCACACACAGTTTAGTAGGCAAGAAGTACTCACCACCGACTAGTCAGTAAGCAGTGGGAACTGAGAACACCATCTCAACTCACCGGCTAAGGATGTCACTCGTGAATTGGTGCTGTAAAGTATCTGGGTGCTCTGAGCTGAGAGAAGCAGCTCACCTGGAAGTGTGAATTTCTTGTGCTTGCAGAGGAAGCCATCCCAGCTGTCTGCAAAACACGGACGGTTATATATGAGATACCTCGGAGTCAGATTGATCCCACCTCTGCCAACTTCCTGATATGGCCACCCTGCGTGGAGGTGAAACGTTGCACTGGCTGTTGCAACACCAGCAGCGTGAAATGCCAGCCGTCGCGGATACATCACAGAAGTGTCAAGGTGAGTGAATCGTGGCTGCAGAGCCCTGAGAGGCTCCTCTTAAGTCTGAAAACTCCAGGTATTCTTGTGGCTGTTCTGTATGACCTGGATCTTTATTATCCATCCTCACAGCCGCAGGACCAGATCCAATGCTCCTCTGCATTTTGAGTGAGCAGATGGCCTTCTCAAGTTACTCGGTCATTAGAAACTCTTGGGTTTGGATTTGATTTTCACAGGATTCCCTTTAGGTTTTTCTTCTTTTGTAATGAAAATAACGTTGATTGTGTCTTTCCCATGATCTTGCACAGCACAAATCTTGAAGTTAAGAAGATAAAATGACTCAAGGGGCATTGGACTTAAAAAAATAAATAAATCACAGTATGGAATGCTGTTTTCTTAATTAAATATTATGCCGGCTAAATTGGGCTTTTATATTTGACAACATAACACTTTTGATCTGAAAAAATGTGTTTCAAATTACCTTACCCCAGGGATAGAAGACTCAACGGCTTCATGCTGTATTTACTCATTAGACAAAATCCCTGTTGCAATTTTCCAGTAAATATTACGTGAAATATTTCTCATGTTCATTCGGCTTCACTGTGTTCTAATTTTTATCAGTATTTAAACAAGTAATGTTGATCTACATCTGCTTGTAGATTAGACTTACACTTAGCATTTATATTGTTAAGACTCTAAGTTCTTGTTGCCCTGAGTATTTTAAGAGCAGAATTTTTTAAAAAATAAACCACATTCTTGAACGTAAAATTGCCCAGCACAACACACTTATCACTGTATGTGCAATAGATTTCTTATTGAGAAGGGTGCTGTTAATGTAGCACTCTATGTCCTAAACACAAAATAAGGCACCTTAGCCATTTGATTGTTTTTCATATACACAGACATGCATCTGAGCAGGATTTATTTTTCTTTTCCGTTTCTGAACATCTGAAAAATGTTTTCACACCCAAATAAGCTGAAGAAACATCTGAACAGATTCCCTCAGTCTTTCCAAAAATAATTGTGCTTTACAATTGCTTGCTGCCCTTCCTTTGTGGGATATGCTTTGCAGAAACAATTAAAAATGAGGAAAGATTTGGGATCAATAATTATTTGAAGCCTGAGAACAAATGGGGGAGGTTGAAGCACTACAATTATAAGCCAGTCAGTATAAGAGCTAAACAGCAAAGTGCCTCAGGGTTATAATATCTAGTGCTGTTGCTTTTGTATTTGATACAGCTTCCAGTTAATTCTGTGTTGCAACTAATACATACAAAGCAGTTGGAGATGCCCAAGAAAGAGTTGAGCCGTGTATTGTGACTTGCTGTTGGTACTTGTGTGTGACATTGCAACCTTGTGCTTGTTTCCTACCCCTGCACTGATGGGGAAGATTACAGATAGAGAAAGATTTGGCTGTTGAGGTCCCCTGCTGCCGGGGACACCGAGGTTCCCTAGAAGCTGCAAACTCCGCAACTGGCAGCAGCTTTGCAGGATGTCATTGCTGGGGCTGCTTCCCCAGTGTATCGTCACATTAATAAAATCTTAGTTTCTCATCCAGTCCACTGATAAGTTTCAGTGCTTTTAGATTTGCATTCATTTTAGTAGGGTGCAAGCTAAAAGTAGGCTCAGCTGAGCAGCTGCTTTTTGTGGCTGTGTAAATATATTGCCACCAGCAATATCAATATATGTCAGCCAGCTTTGGAGGACTTTTTTTTTTTTTTTTTTTCCCCAAGCTCCAAGACTGCTCCAAACAGTCATTAAGTAGAAGGGAAAAAAAAAGGACAAGAGGTCAGGCAGGAACAGGATGTTCATTGTAAAGGTTGTAGACTGACCCCACTGTCACACCAGAAATCTCTGAACAGAATCCATATTTATGCCCTCCAGAGTCAGATCCTCTTGTAGCTTTGATATAATTGATGGTTTTATGAGCCTTTTGACAATCCTATGTTCAGTCGAGTGTCTGCTCATGCCATTAAGTAGCTGGCCCAGAGTGAGGGTCGCTGGAAAGGTAGGGGGAGTGGTTTTGGAGAGCCTTCTCAGCTGTTCCTGCAGTGCGGTTGGAAAGCAGTCTTGTATTTTCCCCTGATGTCAGACTGCATAAAAGCCCTCTTTTGATTGAACATTGAAAAGGCTTTCCCCACTTCCTCTTCATTGACAAGGTAGTGAGATCATAGCTGGCCCATTCACACTAGAAAAATGTTCATCCAGAAAGGTCAGCAAGTGGGTTTGCATCATCCAACACGCGAAAGCAAAGGGTGTTTTCTTTGTCTTACTGAGGGCTACTGTAGTCAAGGTTAAGAGACGGCTGTGGCAGTGTGGGAGGAGCAGCGGAGGTGCTTGTATTGGGGCATTCCGTTCTTGAGACGTGATTCAAAGGCTGTAGTGCTCGGGGATGTCCTTACTTCGCCTTCACTGACCTTTGGTCAGTGAAGTACCATTAATGGGCTTGTGGAATAGGAGCTGTAGAGGCTCCAAGTCAGGGGTCTTGGCGGAACAGCTTCCCCAAAAAGGGTCCTCTAAGGTTTTCCTTTCATGGGGTGGGTTAGTGAAAGGTAAGTTTGCCCTGCACCATGACAGAGAGCTCATGAGAGCATAGCCTAAATGTCCTAAAGACATCTCTGTTTAGCCAGCTGTACCTGTACAGCACTGTGGAAACTGGACTGAAATGAAGAGACTGGTTGGGAGTTAGTCTTTGATAGGAAGGAAAACATTGCATTTCTCCCCTGATAGAGTAATGGTGACAAAGATTGGTGAGTTAGGGGTGTTGGTGTCTGTTCCAGATATATTTCCTCCCCTGTCTGCAAAAGCATTTCAGTACCATCTGCAGATTCTGTTGCTTCTGCATAGAGAGACTGAGTATTTGCCAAGTACCAGACCGTAATTTATTTTGGGGGGGGGTTTCTGAACTGAGTATTCCCAGGAGGTTTTTTGTAATGTTGAGCATGTTGTTCTCAGTGCTTTTGGTCACAGCAGCAAAAACCGGTTAGTACTATATAGCAAATCCTGCCTATACTGCTGATTTTTAATAGCCAAGATGAACATCATGGTTGTTTGCAGCAAGGCTGATTTCTGAACTAAGAAAAAAAAGAGCTAAATCACTCCATCTACTTCAGCTTTGCCTTCTGCTTGGCCTTGAGATATAGCCATACCAGCTTTAGTCATTTCTGAATATTCAGTGTTGAGATCATTTGGGAGAACTGAACCTAGTGCATGACAGTAAATTAATATGAGCAGAAGATGCAGAGAAAAGGAGTGGGAGAGAATGCAGGAGCAGCTCCTCAGGTGTTGCCTGGGAGTTGTTCAGCGAGGTTTTGGAGATAGATGTTAAAAAACCACAGGAACTCAGAACGAGTTGTTCAGCTGAGCTACCCGGTCCCTGAAGAGGTTAAAAAGGCCTTGCAGCACAAATTGCACGTGTAGGTAAAATGACTATACGTAATGTTGGCAGGTTTAAGAACATTTTTCTTCAGTGACTGTTTCTAGGATAAACAGCACTTTGATTTTAGCTGTGGCTTCACTGGGACCTGCAGTCAGGACCAGCTGACAGGTATCAAAGGTCAATTTAAGAACAGGAGAAACTAGGGAACCCCGGCAGAGGTGAAGGCGGAAAACCAGAGAGGTGCCCTCAGGGCGCGAGAGGAGCCCTGCCATGGTCCGTCACCTGGCAGAGGGCGAGGTCTGGCAGCCGCCGCTCGGGGAGGGAGGGCAGAGACCCGGCACCAGCCGCTCCCCCCGCGCCCCCGAGGCGGGTAGCGAGTTGGCTGCAGCACCCCCCGGCTGTGCCCGCCGGCCGTTCCGCCGGCCGCGGCCCCGCCGCCGCGCCCGGGCGGGCTGCACCCCGCCGCCCCTCCCCGCCGCCTTCCCAGCGTGCCCCGCGGCCGCCTCGGCCTCCCGCGCCGCGGGGACTGCGTTTCCCAGCGTGCCCCGCTGCCGTGACAAGGCTCCCCGGCGCCCCCCGTCCCCACCCGGGACCGCGGCGGGGCTGTGGCGGCCGCACGTTGCCCTGGGGCCTGGTGGGGCCACAGCCCCCGCGCTCAGGGCATTGACGAGGCTTCTCCCTGCCCTGGGGGGCTGGTAGAGCCGCCGCCCATCCCCGGAGCTGATAAGACAGTGCACCCCAGGGCCTCGCTTCCCTCAGGGAAAACTCTCCCTACCCTAAATAACTGTGCGCGAGGAATTTCTGAGGTAGGGATTTTGCCAGAGGATCGCCCGGTGATGTCTTTAATGGGTATTTTCAGATGGGTGGCTGCCAGGCTCTTTCCATCCTGCCTGAATTGGGGAGGCACGAACAGCTGGCGTGGTGTGTCCCGGAGGGCACCGTGCCAGCCCGGCCATCCTGTCCCTGCCGCGGTGGCTCTGGTCCTGCAAAACGCTCGCTGACTTGCCAGGCCCCACGGGAGCCCTGATCCTACCTCAGTCCTTCTGGTGCCCTTATGCCCTGTTGACTTATGTCTTCCTCACCGACCTGGGGGCTGTAAGGATCACAGCTGCAAGGTGGAGATAGGCTTTCCCTCCATTGTGTCGCACAAATTTATTGTAATACGGAAGAAGTAGATGCTTCCAAAAAGCATCCTCATTCAGTTGCTTTTTGGTTTTATTTCTGTATTTAGCTATCAGCCACGTGAATTTTTCTGTTATGAGGAATTATCTGCGCTGAGCCTTCTTTTGTAAGTTCCTGCCTATGATAAATTTTGGCTTTGTGCTAGAGGTGTTTTGGACACTTCTGCTTACAGTCTTGTTTTTTTCCTACTATTACTCCCTGATTTAATCTCTCTTGGAGAAGCTCTGGAATAGGCGTTCCCATGATGTTTCCGTTAGGCCACAAACTTTTATCAGATTTTATTTTCATTTTTACTTAGCTTCCATACCATACCACAGGATAGTGCAGTGATAGTATACAGCGATGCAAGTATGGTGCCACTGATTATACACCATTTAATTAAGCTAGTAGTCAGTTATTTTACTGTTTTAGAGAATTTTTATATAGTGGTGTTTTGTGGTTTTGGAGGATTTGAGGATTTTTAGTTTTGTTGCATTAGAGACAAGTAAAAGAAGCTGGTGTGGGTTTGTTGAGGACTGACCATCTCAAAGCCTTTGGTGATACACTTGAGAGTAACTGTACATTATAAACACCAGGGAGAAAAATACAAAGCAGAAAAAAGATGCTAACACAAGGCCAAATCCCATGCTGTTAGCATAGCTATCCCTGTTTATACCCACTGAAAATCTGACCTGAACCTTCATCGTTTTAGATCAGCATCCTGTGTGGCAGCAGGTGTTAACAGATGACACAAGCACAGCAATTTATCTGGTTTGTGCTGCTTCAGTTCGAATATTTGCAACATCTTACAAAACAACATTCCTTTTAACTTGTGTAGCATGAAGTAGGGAAGTGGAATGTATGCTGGATTGTATTTTAACTACAATACAGTAAAAAACAGCTTTAAATTGCTGCATAAATTCATTATGTTCCTATTCTTCAGTGTTCTACTTTTTTTTTTTTTTTTTAACTGTTGTTTAATACCAGATAGTCACAGAAACTGCATATATCTTTCAGTTTGGAAAACCAAACAAAACATGGACAGACTTTAAAAAGCTTGATTACAGTTTATTTTTGTTGCGTGTAATTTTCAATAAGAGTGGTTTATTCTAACAGCTGTAATAAGCATGGCAGATCTGAAAGCTGTTTCATGATTGCTGGGTCTCTTTCTTTGTCTCTGATGATTGAGGTGTCTTAATTATTGTTTGTTTTTGTAAATTTTAAGGATTAGTCATACTTTGATGCCAGATGACTCAGTTGTACCATACATTTTCAAATCTTTGCATTCAAAGGCTTGGTGGAGTTGGGTTCTGATAGGCGATTTTGAGACATACTGCTTCGACCCATAGGTAATCTTTCAGCAAAAGTGTTCTTGTATGTCATGGCCAGATCTTGATCTATTTATATGGAAATCTGACAGTTTTGGAAGATACCATTTCATGTGGACACTTCAGTTATTGTGTCTGTCTTTCTGCAACTTTTGTTTGCCGGGTAAATGAAAATCATCTCCAGATCCTGTTGACACAAGAGGTGGTAACTAAAATATAGATCTGAACTTCTTGCTCCATTAAAGCAATGGTAGATCTCCCACTGACTTTAATAAGGCCAGGATTTTGCTCTAGCTTCTGTTACTGTCATTCAGAGGGCTTTGGTAGTTTGTGTCCACAGAGCCAGAAGTGTTTCTGGGAACTGGGAATGTGGTATTTTTTTTTCCAGCCACCACTCTCATTTTGTGACACTGTTGTTCCAGTTTTGGGAGGGACAGGGAATGGTTTTCATAGTGTGAATATTGATTTGGAGCATTAAATCCACACTAAACACACAAGTAAACCATTACCGGGAGAGTCTGGTGTAATTGTGGATGCTTTATTTGGTAGTGACGGGAGCTTTTGGAGGGATCAGACTTTATGGCTTTGTTATGTAACTTCTGTAGAGACAACTGGACCCTCTTGTCCTGCTCCCTCATTGATCTTATTTATAATGCATACCTGTACTATGTAGTCTTCTTTGTTGCTGGGACAGTCACATTGCAGTCTCCCTTCTGTCAAACGGTAGATAAATCATTAGTAGGACTGAAGAGCCATGATTTCTATTTCAAGCAAATGATTATCGCCTATTCATGCAGTGTTTAACACAAGTGTAAACTAAACATTGGACCCCTTACACACTGTCTAGCACTCTCTGGGCCCACATTATGCTGTTTTCCTTTGCACAGCTATGACCATCATGCCCATTACACTTGGCACAAGACAGTGCCTGGCATCTCACAACCCATTTCAGCACCCCAGCACAGCAGTGTGCCTGCCTCCTGCGCCGTTCCTCTTCTCCTGGCTGCTGGCACCAAGTTGGTTAGGATGTCCCCGTGTTCAGTATCCTCCCACCCCAACGTCCTTCTCTTCTGCATTGGTTTCCTTCAGATGAGAGACCTGCATGTAGCCAGAGCTTCTCCAGCACACTTCTTCCTCCAACCTTTCCTTGCCCTCTAGACTTTTTTTTTAAGGATGCCAGTGCTTTGGCCCAAAGTGGAATAGTGCAGTTGGAAGCAGTTGGATGGACTGGAGAGAAGTAGCATACCTGCCAGCTATCAACAGAAAAGCCAGAGGCTGGATCCAGTTTGCGAGTGGTAGTTCCCTCGGACCTAAAAACTGTGCATGGGAGCTCTTGTGAACAAGTCCCAGGTGATTGCAAGAAGTGAGTAGGATTGAGGTTGCTGCACTCTAAGCTGATACTCAGATTCTTGTTTTATAGAGTTGAGCACTTTACATTCAGAGGGCTCTGAAGACACCAATTTGTAAATTATAAAATGTATTACAAACCAACCTAATGCATTCACTGTTAACCTTCAGCTTGAGAACAGTGGTCAACATGTACAGAAGAGCATGCTAAAAGTGGCAGTCTACAAGAACAACCATTGATTTGAATCTGTATAGAAGTTTATTGTGATATATGTGAAAACTGAGTTGCTTAAAACTTCAAACCGAAATGAGTGGGAAATTGTTTTATCTCTCGGGGGAAAAGAAAGTTGTTTCAAACTACTGAACTTGAATAAACAAATAGTCTGTGCAATAAATAGTTACATGATGCACAATTAAGATAAAAGATGATTAGTATGCTAACATTTGATATGGGTTTGGCTACATTAAAAAGTAGAGGTATATAGTTATCTGTCTTCAGTTCCGAACAATAACTATGTTAATGTGTCTCAGTGCATACCTCATCGTATTTTATAGGTGGCAAAAGTGGAATATGTTAGAAAAAAGCCAAAATTAAAAGAAGTTCTGGTGAGATTAGAAGAGCATATGGAATGCACCTGTACATCATCAAATACTAATTCAGATTATAGAGAAGAAGAAACTGGTATGTTTTCCTTTTATTTTTGCATTAATTCTGATTTAATATGGACCTTACTTTCATATTAGTAAAGCAAACTTTGCTTCCAGTGAACTCATCAGAGAAGCTCCCAGCTACTTCTCTGTGTGTCAAAGATGCAAAATTAGGGACGGTTTGTGCTGCATAACGAGTTTGGATTTGAAGTTTAAAGTGTATCAATTCTCATTAGGTTTGCCTGTAAATAAATGTAAATGCCCAATAGTATTCAGGTCTTGCTTAACCAAGTTAAAGGTTGCCATGTTGCAGCTTATTGGTGAACTCTGTTGCCTAATTTCTTTAGACTTTGTGGAGACAAAGCTAAGGCTGAGATTTACTTGACCTTGGGGAAAATATTAATGAAATGAATATAAAGTACTTAGGAATGAATTCAATATTCAAGAGTAAGGAGTTTTGAAACAACATTGCCTGTTCCTGTTCTTTTCTTACTTAAATATAGTCAAGAATTTATTGTCAGTCGTCACATTAAACCTAAGTTTGCCTTACCAAGACAACATTTAAATTACCATAGGGAAAGATTTATGGGGCAAAATATTTATTTTTCAGTATGACTTTCATAAAACCACCTAAACCGATTAGCTCAGGTCTTCCTACTAGGGTGCAATCAATGCAGAACTTGACACATATTCAGGAATCCCACTACCGTAGAACGACATCTCCCTTTCTCCTGATTTCAGTTGAAGGCAGCCTTAAAAGTTTGTTTTGCACCTCTGCTGGAATTTAGGGGTGCAGTAGACCCAGCCCAAAATTGGAGCCAGTGAAGGGCAGGTAAATACAGGAGGAAGGCTGCCCAAAGGTGATGGATTTCTTAGGTGGCTGGGTAAGGAAGGGTTTTCTGTACTCTCTCCACCCAGTGTGGAGGCATAAATCTGGTTTAAGCAAATGTAAACTTCAGTTGCTATGTACAGAGCAGAAGAATTAGAATTTGTATAAAAGCAAAGTTAGGCCTCTGCTGTGATTTTATTGGACATCAATTTATAATCTGAGCTAAGTGTTTTAGCTGAAACTAGGTTGAGTTATGAGTAGACAAAAACACATTTAAAATGTTTATTTTTATGTGCGTATGGTTTGATATTTTTTCTATGTCTTCTATTTGGAAAGAAGTTTCCTTAGATCAATTTCAGTTTTCCAAAATGTCTTTAATCACCAAAGACTAAGCAGTTAAGATTTTAAGATGAAAACTTTTATTTTCGATGTATGTGAAAAATGGGGTAAAATTGTCATGGAAAAATATAGATTTCAAGGATTAATTACTGATAGGAACAAAACTTGCACCAGCAAGTGTATGGTGAGCTGAAAATAGCTTAACTACAGAGCTGAAAGCAAATGTTAAGTACCGCATGGTATCTAATTATAGGTGGCTCTTGGAAATGACGTATGCAATGCCAACTTCGTTTATTATTTCTTTACTTTTGTATAATTACTTTGTAAACGGAATGTCAAATCAGACATTATAAAGTTATTACTTTAACGCAAAGGATAATGAAACTTCTTTGAAATGTAAATGGTTTGAGTATTTATTACTTCAGTGTTCAACAAAATGCATTACCTTAGGGCTTTTTACCAGCCCTGCCCTTATGTTAACAGGAAGGCCTAGGGAATCAGGTAAAAAACGGAAACGAAAAAAGTTAAAACCAACATAAAACCTACTGGAACTATTTGATATTCAGGTAGGACCTATATGCTGAACACCCTAATAGCACAAGTACTGGAAAACTTAATCAAATATCATCACTTCAACTTAATCACTGTTCAAAATCTTGACACTTGCTACCTTAAGGCTGCAAAGAGATTAGATTTGATTGGCTTTGATAATTCTACCTGCTGGTATTTTTCCTTTAAGCTCCACATCACCATCAGCATCTTACATTCTTAAGCTACTTCCTTTTCTTGCCTTTTTTAATTTCTTTTTTTTGGAGGGTGCTAATACTTCAGCTTCTGAAATCTCAAGTTCCATTGCCTCTGCTTTTGTTTCATTATTATTGATTTCTGAGGTCAAAGCATCACATAATAATGCATGAATGAATTGCCAGGTTACAAATTGTGTTCCCAGTCATTGGCTGTAAAACATTGAGTGTACATACAGCAAAAATTATCATATACATGACCATCAAACCCATGTTTTAGCATGAACTGGGACTGTTTGTACATGCACCCGAGATGGTCTGATGATCTGCCTACCTGACAAGGAGACACTTAGAAATACCATTTTTTGTGTTGCAGGGCCCTGTGTTACACCAGAAAATTCAGATCTTTTTTTTTGGTCTCTTCAGCCTCAGTAGGATGATGATAGTAGTCATTAAAATTCATGAGGTTTTCAGTGTAGTGAAAAGCATACACACTCTCAATGCAAAAATGACTGAAATCCTTTGGCCAACATATTAGCAGTGTATGATGATGGCGATATACATTCCAAATTAAAGATGGAATTTCCATTTCTTAATGACTTGAAATTATGTAAACTGCAGCACTTGCAACTGATTCCAGTATTTGTAGTGGGAATGATTTGGATTTTGCAGTGTATGTGCCTAACGCCTGGATGATGGTGAATTTCATTTCACACACCTATTTTTGCACATAAACTCCCAGTGGCAGTTTTCACTTATAATGATGTATCATTTCTAAAGAATGCTAAACTTGATATCCTGTTTCAGATTAACAGGTATTTATTGGGAGTAGTATGATAGAAGCAAAGATTTTCTAAAATTCAACTTTAAAAGTGAGCATGTAAACTCAATCAAAGCAGCATTTAGAACTTCTTGTCCCAGGTTAGTGACTCTTCATGCAGAACAGTTTTTTTTAAGACATCTACTTAGAGAATAGGACCTTTGATTCTAATCATAGAGTTATTGTATCTTTTTTCTCTCCTGCAGATGTAAGGTGAAAATAAGCTAGAAAAAAAACTTCTCTCTGGGACATGGATGTACATGGTTTGTTACATTCCTGAACCTACTATGTATGGTGCTTATTGACTGTATACTTTATTTGTTCTCCTATGTGAAAAAACTGGCTCAAAAGAACACTTAATGAGAACAAAGAGACAATGTACATTTGTTTAATGTGACATCAAAGCAAGTATTGTAGCACTCTGTGAAACAATAGGAAGCTTCCCTGTCCAAAAAAGAAAAAAATGAAAGAAAGAAAAACAGAAAAGAAAAAAAGACAGTTGAATGAATGGAGGATACCAAAAGTACTCAAAAACATGACAAAAATCTAAGTGAATAGTGGATTTCTGTCAGAGCAGTCAACGGTGCTTTACGTCAAGAAATGTGCCTGCGTTCTTGATGAAGATGGATGGACACTGGTGGACTTCAGGCACAAAAAAAGCAGGAATGTATGAAATGATCAAATGCCACGCAAACACTATAGAACAATACATCCTTGCTTGGTGGTGTTTTAAAAGTCTATACAAAAAACCTTCTGGGGAGCCTTAAGTGGATTTTTTTTTTTTTTTTTTACACCATAAAGTGATTATTAAGTTTTCTTTTTACTCTTTGCCTAGCTTTTTATTATCTCTTGGACTACATTTGCCAATAACACATATAAAAGACTGGTATAACAATAAGCAGAACACAAAACATTATGGTATTTCTCCTAGTGGGATGCAAACTAATGAGATGTATTAAAATAAAAATGGTATACCTATGCATAATTTTCTAGACGTTTCTTGGTTTATGTTCCCCAACCTCCCCCGTAATTTAAAGCATTACATAAAAAGAAAAAAAGAGAATAAGAGATGTGCGTAAACAAATCATAGGATATCCATGCAAAAATCCTTTTTTTTTTTTCCTTCCTTTAGACTTATGCCAGTTGCCTACTAGTGATATTGTGTTAGCAATTGTCATTCTTACCAGTATACAGATACTTTTATTTCACATGTTGGAGCTGTGTGAAATGTACAAATTCTTGTATCTGCATTGTACAATGTCATGGTGGCATGGGAACTACCTTGCTGCAAATATTTGAACAAAACCTAAAATTCTTTATTTTTGGTAAAATGTTATGCTTTATGTGTATTCAACAGAAATATGTGTTTTTGTAAAGGTGAAGTTTGTATTTTTATCTAAAAATTAACAGTTTTATATACCTGAGAAAGCCTGCTATGTTTTCTTGAACCAAAAAAAAAAAAAAAAAAGAAGAAAAAAAAAGCATTTTGTGGTCATATTTTTGTAGTAGAATAGCCCAAATAACATCAAAATCTATTTTAACTATAGCAGGGCAGATAAAATACTCTGGCACCAGTTCCTATGTTTTCAAAGTGCCAAAGGATTACATGTTCAGTTCCCCACAGATTGTAGTGGGAACCGCATGGCTAAATCCTTCTGTACTGCTTTGGAAATTTAGGGCTGTGCCAGATACGGCATGGCTACTCACTTGGCCAAAATCACTGCCCCACCCCAGTAGTTTTGATTATGTGCCCTTTGTTTCATTTGGATTATCACATTGGGCATGTAAAATGAACTATTGGATTCTTTTATTTGCGAAACATCTACAAAGAGATGAAAGAGTTTTCTTAGTTTGGAACGACAAAAAAAGTTTGTCTTGAAGACAGTGTTTCCACTCAAAATATCTTCAAATATGAATGAACTGCAGAACCTTAAAACAACAGAAGAGAGATTTTAAACTTTCCATTTCTTTAAATATAGTTCAAACATTCCCCTCCTGTTCCTGTAGCTATGTCCAATTTCAACCAAACAAAGCTATGTTAGCTAACAGGCATTATTTGCTTCAGACGCTAATGCAGAGATAGAGTTAGTCACCGTTCTATTTTGTGATCATTTTCCCAGTGTATTTGTTGAGCACCAAAACTGGAAATACATTTAATAAGATTGTCTGTGCTTGTTTTCCACTAAGTGTACTGTTCACAATGTTATGCACATGAATGTATGTGTCTGCGTTTAAAAAAGTGTATAAAATGTAATTTATATATTTATGTTTCAGTGGGATACCAATAATGTTGCTCCGTTCCTTTTTTGTCTAAAAGATATCTAATGAAAAAAGAAAAAAAAACATATATCCATTAAAATCATGTAGATGAAAAGCATTATGTGACCCACTCAGACACTGTGCAGGTATGAAAGGATGTCAAAGTCACTTAAGTGGAATAGTTTGCAAAACAACTTTTTGAGAGTCCTATGGTTGCACTGGCATAAGAAGGTTGCATCCAGATCTGTGGGCCAGCTTCCCTGGAGTAACTCCATTGAGTAAAATGGAGTTCTGCTGATTTACATCATGAGTGAGTCTGGCCATATAGTAAAGTCTTAGAAAAAAAAAGCAAACTGAGAGGCATGCATTTTATTGGTGCCAGCAAATAAATGTTATGCCAAATTCAGAAAACCAGGAGAGACTGAAGACTGAATGGAGTCTTTTCCAGTAGTCGTTTGTTTGAGACTTGTAGTCTCGAGTTAATTTTGTTACCAGGAATGAAATGCACATGTGTGTTTGTTCTCAAGCACAGTGTTTATATAGCATGCAGCAGAAAACACAAAAATCTCAGGGCTATATTCTCAGCTAGTACAAATTGGCAAATGTTTCTGACTTCAGCCGCCCCTAAGCTAATTTACATCAGATGAGGATCCAGTCCACAGTTTTTAAAACAGAAGGTGTAGTGTCATGACGTGAGCATCACTTACTGTTGTCCAGCTGAGATACTACCTGCCAGCCTTTCGAACGTTACAGGCTATGGTATTAGTCCTTCTTCAGAGTGGCAGATACAACCAGAAGGAACAGTAACATTAAAGGTTGTGACACAGGAGATATTAATTCAAAGTTAAGTTGGACATTTCAAGGGCCATATCCTCAGCTGGTGTAAATCACCATCTCTCCATTGCCTGCAATGGAGCTGTACCAGCTTACACCACTTGAGGGGCTGGTCCCTCATTCTTGCTCATCCCTTTCACTACTTGGTCCTACAGGGATCTCAGATTGTTGTGTACGGTTAATGTAATCTTGTGTTCTCTAATACTTAAGCACAATAAGTGAATATAAGAATGAGTGTCAGACTTAACTTTGAATGTCCAAGCTCTGAAATGGTTTGTTTCACCATTGTGGCTGTAAATTAAACAGTTCTCTGTGCATTTGTGAATGCCGTGTCATATCTTCTTCCGCTGTCTACTGGAGGTGGACTCCATCTGGACTTTTAAAGTGCTGCATTTGGAGTGTTACAGGGAAGGGTGTGAGCAATTGGAGCCTCAAGATATGATTGACAGCTCTGTTATTTGTGGGGTGGGGGGCTACCAGGGGGCTTAGTGAAGGAGTTGAAGATGGTAGTTGTTGTAAGTCATGTTTCCATGCAATCCTTTAACACCGTGTCATTTTTGTCCTTGCACATTCTAGGTAGAGATTTGGGCATAAAACGTTTTTCTGTTTTACATTCTGCAGTCACTTCCTCTGTCTAGAGATTCAGAAGTTGTTGGTCTGATCTCATTTTTTTTGAGGTCTCTTCTTGTCAGAAAGTATATGTGTAGGGGACTGCCTGAAGACAATTTCAGTGTTACAATATGGTACATGATCACTGATTCTCTGGTCAATTCATTACATTTAATTCTGTGCTTCATCTTTCCAGAGCTGCCCTTCAGTTGCTTTTGTTGAATGAAATCAAGGACTACATGCCAGTTTGCTTTCCTTTTCTCCTGTCCTCCGTCCTGCTGAGCATCTGCTTTATTAGACAGTGCGCGGTGACTCCAGGCATTTGCTCCTCTCCAGCCCTGGAGGTTCCTAGGCAGCTCCAGAACTTCTGTGTCTTTGAGCTTAGGCTTTTTACTCTGCTTGGAACAGCATCTCATGGGTCTCCTCCCTCCAACGGGCTTCAACATTACAGCTGTGAGGTTCTCTGGGCTGTCCTCAGGTCCATGTTACCTTTCTGTGGTCTACTTTCCAGCTATTCTCTGCCTGACTTTCCCATTCCTCTGTTTCTGTCTCTCAAAAATGATTTTCCCTTCCTAGGATCTGTCTCATCATATATCTCTTCTCTCTCCTCCTGCCTGACAGAATAGCCTTTGATCTGTTTATCTCCATATCAATTGCTTTATCTAGGCATGTGCCCTGAGATCCTGTCGTTCAGGCCTACAGCCCATAACTACCCCTCACGTGAAAGAAAAAATGCTGTTATGGGCACATGTTTGTAGAGAGAAAAAGATTCATCTTCGCATTTGGAAAAATACTCATTACTCAAGGCTCCCTGCTAATGCTCTGTCCAATTCCAGTGACAACTCTGGAATAGTGGCATTGAAGCTATTCCAGACATCTGACAGTTCAATTAAGATCAGTGGCCGCATTTATAATTTAATTTGAAAGTGTACCCAAAAGCAAAGATGAAGATTCAAAGCTACCTCAGATTTGCATGCTCATATTTCACTGTAAATTGAAGGGAATCATGATTGTAGGTCCCTTCCATGACTTTGAAAATCTTACTCTGAATATTTATCTGACCCTCTCATGGTCTGGAAATTATGGTTGCTTTAAAACAGAAATAATATGGAGGTTTTCAGTTAAGTAATTTTATTGGTGTTTCTAATACACAGCTTCTAGTACTAGCAGATCTCAGAAACAGTCAGGTAAAAATCATTTAAACCTATAGAAATCCCACTTAAGTTTGATTTAGTTTCTGGTTAACAGAGAAAAACCTACCAGCGTTGCATTCCTCAAAAATTAGCCTATCTTTTGTCTTTATTATTCCATTTAATTACCATGTGTTTTCCCACATTTTAATAGCAAAGTAGTATTCTGTGCCTGAGCTTTTCTATGCTGCTTTTTGCTGTAGCATCTCTGTGGCACAGCCTTGAACTGGTTTGTACTCATATCTCCTCTGAAATAAAGAACTATTGTTATCCCATTTTAGGCGAGACCGAAGCATGGAGAAATGACTGTGCAAGGTCACACAACAAGGCTATGGCAGAACCAGGGATAGGACTCAGATCTGAGTGCTCATCCAGTGCCCTAAATCACACGACCATCTTCCCTTTCCAAGAATGAATCCTTGCACCCTTAGAGCTAGATACTGAAAAGATTGAGGGTAAGTCATTTTGCCTAATTATTGTTCATCAGATACATGATCAAAAAACAGTGCCATGTTGTGAGAGAATATAGTGACTGATGAAAATCCAGCTTTCTGCCCATGCAATTATGCAGCCTTTTATGCTATCATGAACTAGTCATTTCCTGCATCTCTAAGGAGTCAACCTTTTGTGACTTACAGTGAAAATTATGCACATAGAACAAATCAAGACTCAGATTTTATGGGAATTGACAAAAATTCAGTAGATAATTTTCATTGTACTTCCCTTCAGTGTCATTCATGCCTTTTATGGTGTGGGTAACATTTCCTAAGGGAACTGTCCCATCATGGGCCCAATCCTGATTTTTTTTCCCAGGCCCTAACATGGAAAAGCACTTTAAGAGGTGCATGTGTTTGCCCTTCTTCAAACTAGTGCCTAAGCATGCTCGTAACTTTGGACAAACATCCCATTGACCTCAGGAAAATGGAGCAGAGTTGATGCTTTATTACTCTTTTTAAGTAGGGCGTGCCTTCCTAACACAGGATCCCAGCTGTGGGATGGGGGTCTTTGTGGTCTTAGAGTGTTGAAGTTTGTTGTAAGGAGTGCCAAAGGTTAAGTAACAAGACCAAAATATACAACTAGAAAAACACCTGGGAGAGTTCCATTCTCTTCTACTCCTGTGGAGGTTACCATTTTGAAATATTTGTTATTTTTGGGAAAGGACTTAACTGGCATAGGTGGACTCAGGACTGTAATTACTAATGCTGGTGAGCCCACTTAAGATTGTCTGTTTGGGTACCTCAGAGAATAGAATTTGAAAACTCACAGTCGTACCCATAACAGACAAATCTGAGGTGGGAAAAAATAATGAGAGCAAATTTCATGTGAAATTTGGCAACCTTTAGTTTAGGGGAACAAAAAAAAAATAATTAGAAAATAAAATGAACAAGATCAAAAGCTTGATCGTTCATTTTTAAGTTGTGGAATGTTACTTGTTCCTTTAGTCATTCTAACTTTTTGCTGCATCAGGCTAAATTACGTGCTGAAGTAGCTCAGGATCACTACAACACATAAAAAGTTATGGCTGGTTCTCGTTGAACTGCTACCTATTATGGTATATGACTGTGAGGTGGGGCCTGCAATCACAGTTGTAAATCAAAGAACAAGTCATAGGTTAGGTACTGTTTTCCTTAGATACTGTCTCTAAGTTTATTTTCTGTATGCTAGTCTCTTGAGTGATGTTTGGTGAACTTTTCAGTTATGTGTAAAGTCAAGAAAATATAGTTCGCACCCTGAATCTAAGGAAGTGCTAACTCAAGTCTTGTTCCTAATCAATAGATGAAATTCTGGCAACATCCCGGTGATAGAATTTCTGTCACTGAAGATTTCAGTGTCACATTCTTCCAGTGTTACTTCTTCCCTTAGAGGGGAATCCAATCATTATTATGTTTGATTCATTAGCAGGCCATCAAATCTGATGCAGTTTAAGTTTTTAGCATCTAAAAATTTCTCTTTGGACTGATACTTGTGCATTCCAAATGTCTTCAAGGATCTTAGATAAAAATACACAAGGAAAGGCTGCCATGTGTGCTTCAACAGGAAAGAAATCCACATGTGAAGGCTGGAGTAGTCCCTCAAACAGGGAAATAAGGACCCAAGTTTGTAACAAGTGTTGCACACTCATCTTCCCAAGATCAGACCCAGTGTTTTGTCCTCTACATACTATCTTTGATCTTGCATAATGAAGGCAATTGTTTTTGCTGTCCATCTTTGAAATTGAGAGTAGCTGTTAAGATCAGGCATGCAAAAATGAGAAGCACCCAGAGATGCAGTTGAGCCCATAGCACTTGAAATCCCCTGGGGATTTCAAAAATATCTTTATTCTTGACAGCAATCACAAATAAGTAGAAGAAGAGCATTTTAAACACTTCTGAAAATCCCACCCTGGTTTATTTGGCAGGTGAAAAAAGAATCCAGGAAATATACTATGTATAATGATCATTCAGTGACAAAGTAGGTGTTCATAGAAAATGCTTATGCTTAAATCTTTCAGCAGTTAATGATCATCTTTACAGACAATAATACTTGAATACTTCACTTATCAATACATCAGGGCTTGGATGAACTTTGAGACATATGAAAATGGGACACTCCTTAGGCCAGTGGTAGCTCTATGTTCTAGTAACTGATCAACCAATTACATAATTGGCCAGATCACTAACTTGCATAAATAGATACAGCTCCATTGACTTCACTGGAGATGACAGTTACCTGAGAATTGCCCCGAAACTCTTGCCATTAAGCAGATAATGGTTTCATATTTTGCTGTTTAGTGTTGTTGTAAAAATAGACTCATTTCCCAGAGCAGTTAAAAGAAGAAAATCTGGAAAAAACAATTTCCCACAGAGACTCATCTACACTGGAATTTGTCGAGGTCCCCGGATGTGAACATGTGCTGTTAGAAAACATAAAACAGCAACTTTGTTTAGGGAAGCCTCTGACCTGTCAAAAATGCAAAGCATTTGTTACCAGAGTTTTCTTTGGCAATTAGCGGGTAGAATTACTCATAGAAATTGTTTTGTTTGCTCACAAGGGGAGAAGCAAGACATAAATTCAAGATATCCCCTGTTTGACCACAAGAAAGAAGACTCTGTTCACAGAGGGCCTGTGGGTGAAGTGCTGAGCGGCCTCAGCTCCCTTTGGGGATGAACTCAAACTTGTAAACCTCAGTGAAGCATCAAGAACCCTCCAGAATTGCTGGACATCCCTAGCTGTGATTTTTTTCACCAGACTAAGGGATTTGGGCATCCAATTTTAATTCATTTTTACAAGACTTTCAAGAAACCTCAGTTGGCTTCAGAATGCCTCTAAGTTTCTTCTGCAGAGAGACTAATTTTGACCCAGCGATGGCACCATGAGTGTTTCTTTCCTTCTCTAGGTAGTGACACTCAAACCTTAGGTTTGTTTTCTGCTGCTTGGTGTAGGTGTTTCCCAGCAGTGATTTTTCAAGTGCCTGTTGCATGCCCCATTCACTGCTGGGACAGCCTGACATTCCAGGTGGGGAGTCCTCTTTACTCCAGACATGCTTCACCTTTTCCTTAGCACTTTGACTTTACATGTCTTTCCTATATAAAGGTGATGCTGATTTAAGCTGAAGACCAGGGAAGTTTCAAGAGGCCAGATTTACTGCTATGGGCCCTGTTCTGCTGGAGCCTGTTGCCCAGCTGTGTCAGCTGTGTGGGGCCAGAGAGGAAGGGAGGGATGCTGCAGCACTTCAGCGAAGCCAAGATATGCCTCCTCGTGCTCAAAATGGTCCTGCCTGAAGACACATCCTCCCTGGCTGCCATCAAGCACTGCAGTTTCCCCCTTCCCTCCTTGCCTTGAGGACTGATGTTTCTCTGATGCCAACATATCCCTCATATGGAGGAAGGTCTCATGCTGCATTGTGTGGTTGAGGAGATGTGGTGTCTACTTGACAGCAAGATTCCCATGTGCACTGAGGGCTCTGTGCTCATGGACTTGTAATTGAAGACATTTCTTGGTCCAGCCTCACCCACAGTAAAGTAAGCTGCTCAGAGGTCTCTGTGGAGCCAGGAAGCTACTCAAAAATGTGTTCAGGATCTAAATTCCCCTTGACTGCAGTGGATTTCCACAGCAAAAATGACAGAAGCAATTTATCCCAGATAGTTTCTTCAATAGGCCATGTATGAGTCCTGCAGGTTAATGCTCAGCTTGCGTGCTTTACCGATTGCCACAAATACTGCTTTTAAATCAAATTGTCACTATTTATTCAGGGATATGTTTCTCTTACATGTGCTTCAGAAGAGCTTGCCTAACAGTTTGTATCCATTTGTTGTGAAGAGCCTGCTGGCCGATCCAAAATGGTTAGGCTATATCTGCATATCTAATAGGGGGTTTGGGACCTTGCAGCTGGGGTTAGCAAGTGCAAGTGTTTCCCATTATCTCCCTGCCTTCCTCTAAGTTGTGATTCAGCAAGAGAGTTGATGAAAAGCTGAACTTGAGGCATGTGAGATGTTTCTTTGAAGTTACTCCTGCTTAAAGTTAGGCATGATCTAAGTTGGCTTGCTAAGGTGAGGCTCTGAAGAGCCTACTGTGCTAACACAGTGTAAGCTTAGTCTTTTCCTCTTATGCACTGTCTGGAATGATGTTAGTTTCAGAAGTGGTCTGCAGCCTTTCAGTTAACTATTCCATAGTACTGAAGGAAAGTTTTAACTATTCAGTGATTTCTACCAGCAAGCTCAGCTACACTAGAAAGCCCATAGCAATGCTTGACCTCTCTGGGCCTCTAAGGTCTCTTCCTTCTCTGTTTTCTTCAGCGTGTTTCTTTTCTAAGGCAAGTGAAAAAAAATCTTAAAATAGTGCCTTAAAAAGGTGGGAAATTAAGTAGATAATATCATCTTGATCCCTTCATCTCGCTTAATTAAGGAGAAGTTTGCCAATAGTGATCTGGTGTTTCCTAAAACAAGCATACATGAAGAACACTTTGAGCAGCTTCAAAAGAATTTTCAGGCTAGATCAGGAAAAGATAAAACCAGAAGTGGAAACTTCTAATACACTTTATAGCTCATTACTTACAGGAAGTACATTGTTGCATAGGATACTAATGAATTCTGCAGGATGAGGTTTCCAAAAGAAAAAAAAATGGCACCTTCTGTATCTTAGAGGAAAGGTCTCAGGGATTTTGCAGTAGATGTGCATGGTTGTATCACCCAGAAGGAGTCTACCTCTGGGAAAAGGCTTTTTAAAGTTTCAAGCGTGTACACTACCGGATTTCTGTAGCAACTTCCTGGTCTATCTGGAAAAAGTGATAAAAGGAATGGTGAAAGTCTTTCTTGTTTTCAGTTGCCCTATTCTGCACCCTTGAAGACAGAAATACTGCACTGCATATATCAAGCTGCAGGAAGGACAGCAGGAACACATCTGACTGACTAAGGATGATACAATAAAGTTGGTGCTGATGTTCTCAACCAGGTAGTGAGGCCAGCAAAGAGAGAATAGCAAAATGAGTACTCAGATTTAGAACTGACACTTGCCTGGAAAATTAATATTTGACAGACTCTTAATTAACTCAACTGAAGTAATCCTAAAATCCTTGTTTTGGACAAGCGCCTGAATCTCAAGCTACTGGATTTACTGCTAGGGAGTTGATGCTCTCAGAAGTGTTGTGAAACAGCAATATTTCATATTTGTAAAGCACCCAGGGATCCTACGAATGACAAGTAACAGTTTTCTACTGTTTAAAAAGTTCCCTAATGTAAGCTGGCCCCTCGATAGTGACTAGAGAGCTGAGGGGTTGTGCCCCAGGCTCATGGTTTCAAGTCCAGACGTGCTGTCCCCAAGTTAGCACCCGCCGGTGTTGGGCGTGCCTCTGCCACGTGCAGAGTATTGCACACATGCCGGTTACCTTGCTGTTCTCCGCCATGGGGGATATGTCCACCTGCCAGCTCTTGTATTTCACTCAGATTGTAAGGATAGCTTTGCTGTATGTATGAACATATTTTAGGTAGCAAGGCATTTCCATCAGGACTGTAGCACATGGGTAGTGAGGCTTGAACATTTTTCTCTTATGTACAGACAAGATATTTAAATATCAGGTTAGTTGCGCTTTGTATTTTAGGCACCCAGATACTTCTAAACTTGTGGTCACTGGAAGGCTGTCTTACTGAAAATCAAGAGGCGTTTGCCCTTGTGAAAGTTTCTACTCATGCTTGAAAGTGAGGTTTGGACTCCTAAGTCACAAAGATGCTTTTGCAAATGTTGTATCTGTCTTTCTGCTTCTCTATAAATCAACCTGCTTGGCCTGAACTGAATGTTTAAATAATAAACAGCTGAAGGACAGTCTGATTGCTTCTTTCTGAGTGTTTCCCTTATGGAGCGCTTGGGGACACATGGCATCTGCTCTGACCTTAAGGACCTGTTTTCTGGAGGCTTTTTTATGATGCTGACAAACCCCAGAATTTAACTAGCCGTTAAATAAGCCAGTCAGTGGTAACTGTTCAGGACAGGGATTAGAAGAGTATTCTTACTGGGATACAAGATAGCTCTGTCCGTGTGCTGGCCAGGGATGAAGGGCTGGAAAACTGTGTGGTGGAAGAGACTATTAATGTGATTTTCCACAACTTTCCTTGCAGCTGCATTTTTGAGGAGAGAGAAAGAGAGATGGCTAGGCTTGCAGTAACATGTTGTGCCGTCATAAATGCTACAGCCACCATCTGTTTCCAGCCCACGACTTGAAAGAAAACTGAGCAGTAATCTCATAATTCACATGAGCATTTTACACTTGTGAACCCTTCCCAACCTTTGTCTAATAATGAGGGGAGTGCATGGTGCTAAGGTTTGTATTTTTTCCTGCACGTATTAGTGTTTATTTGTATGTCTCTTTCTGTTTTGTTGTGGTTTTTTTTTTTTCATGGGCCCATAAAAAAAATTTCTCTGGGAGGAAAATCAGACCAGTTCCACCGTCAAAAGAAACACAATAAAGGCAAAATCCCAATTTCATTGACCTTGCTGGCAAAATTCTCCAGGAGGAGGTTCATTTAACATTCCTTGCTGTGTCTGTCTTGGTTACTTGTTGATTAAAAGAAATAAAGACATTAGAAAGTGAAGAGGCAGTTTGCTGAACTGCCCTTTCCCTGCAGAAACAGAGCTGCTAGAATAGCTGGACATGCGCATTTTAAACCCACACCATCAGATAGGATGGTAATGGTAGGTTGGATTTTAATGAAAACAAATTCTTCTGTTAATCTTCGCTTCGGGCTGGCCCTCCGTGGGATTAAGGATACCACCTGCTGTGCCAAAGACATGCTCAGGTTCGAGGCTGCTGGTGGGTGGGAAGAACACAAACATCTGAGTGACTCTGGTGAGCGATGGATCGCAGTCTGTCCTGTTACAGTGCCCTCAGGGAAGACAAAGAGTTGAGATCATTTAGCTGATGGAAATAGTGCTCCCCTCCAGCCTGCAAAGCAAGGCTAACATCATTAAGGATTTATTTTTGACTGTTCCGCAAAACCAAGGGCTGCTGTTTCTCTGGGCCTCCTCTCGGCTTTGGACCCAAATTGCACGCCTCCTCCTAGCACAGCCGAACTGGCTGAATGAACTCCTGCGCTCCTCTGGCCTTAGAAACAATGACTTTCATCATCTCAACCAGACTGCAGAGCAGTTTAAGGATGAAAGGGCTTCTCATTTCATATATGCCACTGCTGCTAAAACTATAAATCCTTGATGGACTGAATTTATAGCAAACTGCTACTGCAAGCAAGTGAAATTTATTTTATGTTATCATATATATGGTCAAACTGTCCAAGAATTTACTGAACAAAGAACTGAGCTGCTGATGGGCAACCCATTTGATCTCTTCTCATTTTATTTAAAAATAATAAAGAACTATCAATCAAAGGAACTTGTTTTGACATGTGCTACCTGTTGGGTGATCCTCAGTATCTCCAAGATGTGTTTGTAAGTACAAGAAAGCTGCCAGCTGTTGCCAGGTCCAGCCAACGTGACGTGAAGTTCCACCAAGAAAAGGTTTGTGGGCTCACTAGGGGGGAGGTTAAGGGCCACCTCCTTTTTTAGCACTGCTTGCTGTCCTGAATGTGCTTGGTCAGGTAGCAAGCGCGCACAGAGGCCACATCCAGCCACGTAGACCTCTGTTTGAATTGGTGACGGAACTTCATTGACCTGTGGTCCTTCTGTCTTGCAGTTTGATCAAAGATGTATTGTTGGTGGATCTCTGGGGTCTAGAAAGCTGGCCCGTGTCTATTTCGGTGCCTTGTGATGGTAGATGAGCTAAAAGGAGAGAGTAGAAACTCTTCAAGTTGCCGAGGTCTGAATCACCTATATTTGTATATCATTTTCTTACAGAGTGAACAAGCCTGAAAAGTTACCTTATTTTTACTTTTTGTCCAGCCTAATTAAGTATAGCTGGGGGTGTTGGGAGCTGTCATATTAAATAGCCTTTCCCCGCTTACTCTTGTTGTCCTGGTTGATTCAATATCTGCAGCCTCTCACCCTCTTGTCTGTAGTTTATGGCCACATCTGGAGCGTCTGCCCTGCACACATGCTGGCAGGAGCCTTCTCCCTGCTGGCGCACACATCGTGGCCTTTGGTGTCTGTGGAGTTATAAGCATCTTTCCTGATCCTTGTTTTTGCGTGAGAGGGAGAGGCAGAGGGGGCATGGGAAGGGCAATGGCAGGGAAGGCCTCTGACGTGAAATTCCCAGGAACAGGATTTGCACATTTTATGACCGTTCAGATGGAAATGCAACGGAGCTGAATTATTACTCCTTAATCCTGCTTTCTCACTTTCCTCTCAGTAGCCTCCTCCCCTTGAGTTTAGGTAATACAGAAGCTTATAAACAAATCCCACCACATGAAAAATAGCAAAGGGGGGAAAAAAAAAAAGACCTGGGTTAGGGCTGTGATGGATAGACAGGTGGAAGGCAGGCACCAGAAGGGAGAATGAATGGTAAAAGCCTTTGATGGAAACACTAAAGAGCTATTGAAAATCCAAGGGGTGGGGGGAGGGAGGAGAAAGAATAGCAGGAGGAGGGAAAGCAAGGGAGCCGTGCCCCCCTTCCCCCCCGCCCTCTTTCTCAGGATGTTGAAAGTATTTGTCCTTCGTTACAAAATGATTGAACTGCCGCCAGGCCAGGCCACCCTTCCAGCCATTGCACTGGGAAACTGGCACTTCTGAAAGCCTCGTTGCCTCTCAAATTTTATAGCTTTCCCTTTTTGTGGGAGTTTTTGTGTTGTGCTACTTGCAGGGTTGTTTTCAGATTTGCTGCATATCAAAGAAACTATATTTTGTTGCTCTGATAAACAGAATCCAGGTAATGAAAGGAAGAATTAAAAAATAAAGGCCCATTTTTATCAGAATACCCAGCTGTCTGCCTTTTATTGAGTCAGAATTTCATGCATTTGATATTCACTATGTTGCGTTAATATTCCTTTGGTTTATCTCTAGCGCTTTTTGGAGGAATTTCATCCTGTAAATAAAGCTTCTAGTCTATTGATGTCTCTGTGTGCACAAAAGCAGTGCCTGTTCTTCACAGTCAGAGTAGTGAGGATGATCCTGTTATAATTAAAATGTTTTTTGCATCAGGCAAATGCGGACAACAGTGGGAAAAGAGAGTCTTTCTCCTTTTCAGAATAGTCCCTGAAGTTCTGCAATGTCTTTGTCCTGCACGGTCTACAGATGGAGAAAACTACTGAAGATCTGCATACGAGATGTATTGCTGCCAGAGATATCATGTGTTTGTATGTGTATGTGTTTATATAAGCCTGATGCTTGGGAAGGACTGAAGCCGTGCGTATTCTCAAGAATTAGATCTGGGTGTCTGTAGAGGCGTCCTCCGCCCAGGCCCTTGTTCACCAGGGGAGGACCCAGGGCCATGGTGTCTACCCAATGCCACTCATGAGTCAGAGGCTGATGAGCTTGAGGTGCCCTGGCCAGGCGGGGTGAGCGGGGTCCTGGCTGTCCCCTGGGCAGGGACCTGCTCTGTGTGCCGGGCGGGTGCGTGTCCTCCCTTCCCACCAGCTGCATCGCCCTCAGCGCAGCCCCAAGGGCGCTCCTCTGAGTAAACAGCGCGGACAGTCAGCTGTCCATTGCCTCCAAGATTAGATCCTGGGATTAGGTCTCTGGCAGGCTGGCTGTGCCATATAATTAAAATAGGCCTAGTAGAGCAGAGAGGCAATATGCATACACAGCTGAATAACTGGGGGGGGGCTGTGCTTGCTCACAGACTGCAGCTGAAAGCGAATCTCTCCACTAACACGACTTTGCAATATCACTCTCCACCTAAACATCTCCGGTGCTTGGTTACATTCATTAATGTTTGCAATGCCCCGAGAGAGGTAACACTGCCTTTATCCCCACTCCAAAAGATGAGAAAGGGTAAGTGATTTGCTGAGGTTTAGATGGGGAGTCGCTGGAGATGGTGCTTCAGTCTCCTGCCTTCAAAGGAATTTGCTGCAGTGACCAAAACAAACAGCCCCTGCTGTTACAAAGCCAGACCGTGGCGTGTCATTCGCACTTTGTATCTGAGATGCTGTGTCTGGGAAGGTATCGCTGTCCTTGCAAACTAACTTTTAGTTCTTGAGTGTGGGTGAACACTTGTCATCGTGCCAGGATGACACAAAGTCTAGAAATTATGATGGCAATTCAGGTCATGGTATAGTGGGGGAAAAATGCTGCCTCAGAAGTGTCCCTGTCTAGTGTCACTGCTAGTGATTATTTAAGCTGCAGGACATGGCAGTGGCAAAGATCAGGTTGTATCTGATATGAATCATGCCTTCAAATAACACTTTCCTTCTTACATTGTGAAAATTGCAGAGGTATGGGAAGTGAGGGAAAATGGGATTTCCCTGGAGGTTAAAGATTTTCCTTTAATCAGCTTTCATAATGTTAATTAAATGTTTGGAACAATGGCTCGGTCCCGGGATCCGCCTGCTCTTGCATAACTATCTCACAATACCGTTTTCACTTTCATGTTTATTTGCCAGCATGATTCAAAGCCAGAGCTGAGTGAGACTCCTGCACCAAGGAGCTACTTGGGTTTTGGGAAAAACTCAATTCCCTCTCTTACCTCTCCCAGAGAGAGAAGACTCAAACTCTCCCCTCCCGAGAAGGAGCAGCCTAGAGGGATCACAGCGCTCTGTCTGTCATCATTTCCCCATCTGCAAATGGGGCTAATAAAAACTTACTGGTATTTTGAGACTGGTACATATAAATATATACGCACCCATATGGAGAAATGGGTGTGTTTATAGAGATCAGTACATAGATATATTCTGGGTAGGTAAGATATATTACAGTGCAACTTGTTCTCTGAATTTTTTACTCTTTTTGTAGTGTAGTTGCTATGTGCCCATGGGAGCCATCCTTTCTGGTCTTTTGAGCAATGGGCTTAATATAACCCAGGCTTGTATCACACATATGTGGAGTGCTCAGGGGAAAAGAAAATTTGGGGAATGGTTCACAGGCAGGGGATGACACTGATTACTGCTGGGACCGCATACCATGGGAGCAGGAGCTGCACTGGGAGTATTTCCACAGCCCAGGAGAACCTCTTGATGCCGGACTGGGATGTCTTTGCAGATGGTCTGAGCTGTGTCCGCATGTCCCAGGGATGGTCTAGCGATGTGCTCAGAGCACCCACCAGGCACACGTGTGCAGGGGGGTGCACACGCGCACAGAGCTGCAGCCTGGCTGCCTTTGTTCTTCAAGTTAGAAAAGACTTTTTTTCAAAAATAAGGGATGAAAACTTACAAATGTCAGACACTATCAGAAAAAAAAAAAAAATCTATTATATTTTAGGTCAAAGTGTTATCTAGCCCAAGATTTTTAAATACGCACAAAATGCGGTTTCTGCAGTAGGACCATTAATCAGCCACTGGAAGAATTGTCTTTTTTAAGCTGCAAAGATGAAAACAAAAAGCTGCGAATGCTGGGGCAGCTCCATTTTCCCATTGTACAGACGGTGGGTCTCGGTGCAGGAGGGCACCTATATCCATGCAGGCTCTTGCTTCCCTAGCAACATGTTAACCTCTTTGCAAAAGCTGTTTAAATACGCCAAGCCGCTTGCCACGCAAGCACTACATGGCAGTCTCCCTGTTGACACATGCTTTTGTCTGCTTAGAGGAGGTGCTCTGTAAACATAAGTGTTAGACAGTTTTTATGTTACTTATTTCTAATTCATTGGTTCTAAATTAGTAGCTCAGAGGCACATACCTTTCATACAGGCAGGGAAGGGATTGCCTCTCTTCTCCCCACCTTTGGAAACTTTGACCTGCTAAGATCACAAATTGTAGGAAATATTGGAGGCGAAGTCCCAGGTACCACCAGCAGTAAAAGCCTGGAGTAAACAGATTAATTGTGTTTGAAAGATGTTTTAAGGGAGCTTGGGCTGTCTGGCTCAGTGTCCATATACCACAGGCGAGATTAATTTCAAGATTGATTTTGATAGCATGAAGGTTTCTTGGTTTCTTCCTTAATATAGGAATTGGCTGTGTAATTGATATATAGATTTTTTTTTTTTTTTTTTTTTTTTTTTTTTTTCTGTTTAGCAGCGTGGAACATGAGGAATCAAAACTAGTTATCCACACCCCTTTGATTAGCACAGGAGTGGCAGGAGGAGTTTTTTCTCTCTTGGTCATTCTGGGCAACCTTTGAGCCCAGCTTTCCCACCCTGTTCCCATTAAGAAGGTGCAGAGGCCACGCGAGTGAGCCTCCAGCCAGCTGGGAGCCGTCAGCTGCCTTCAAAGCCTTGGCCAGCCCTTCTGTGATAAATCTGTGGTGAGGTGTGTAAGGCGTGTGGTATCAGCACTGTATCCCACACAGTTCCTGTCCCAGCAGGGATGAAATTTTTTTAAAAACTGAAGTACAAAAGGGAAAACCCTTTTCTTGAACTTTTAAGTCACTCCATGGAGCAGTCAAGGCTATTGGTTTTGGGTCTCAGTCATGTTTAACTGAGGGCTGCTGCCTGTAGGTTTTACCACCTTTTAGCAGGAGTGGGGTGGCAAAGCCCTGAAAGCTGAGCTGTTCCCTCCCAGAACCTCCCTTGCAGATGGCAAAGGACTTCGTTAATTCACACACGAAAGAAATACAGAATCCTGTCTGCACATTTTGGGCTGAGACAAATGAAAATTTTGTTGTCAGTCTGGCTTGGCATCACCTTTCCAATTCTCTTTTGTTTTCTCTCCCCTGAATCATCTCTCCATTTAGCTTCTTTTTTGTTTGCTCCGTAATTGCTGGCTTAACCTGGAGGCACGAGGTTTCCTTGTGGAAACATCACCACTCTGTCAGTCAGCAAAGGAGAGGTGGTACAGCTGGTACAGTCCTTCCTCCCTCTCAGGAGTGAATGATTCATCCCTTGAATATGCAATATCATCCAGGACAGGAGCCAGGATCCTCAACAGGCACATGAATTCCAGCATCTCTGGAAACATTATTTCCACATTTTGGGCAGACTAAGAGACAGTAAGTAAATAAGCAAGCTGTGGCATTTGCAATCTCTGTAGTTTTATTTAAAGTGACTGCCTGTGCTCTAAATGCTTCTGTGGGTGTTAAAAATACAAAGAGAAAAGCATGTATCCTTGATCTGATACTGCCCAAGGCAGCTTCATGGTATGGCCCATTTAATGCCATTGAGCAGTCCACTGAACAATTAAGAACCCACCAGAAACAGTAACTGCCTGCTTTCCTCCTGAAAATTCACAGGAAGCAGCGCATCCCAAACCCTCTCCGCTGCTGGCCTCTGTGTTTCTCCTTTGAAAGAGTCAGTGCTGTGCCTTGGTCCCGTGTGGAGGTGTTTCACCTCACTCTCGCACTGGGAGCAGCGAAAGGCACATGGGCACCTTCTCTCAGCTGGGTTCTTGTTCAAAAGTGTTTCCCCTTCAAGGAAAGGACAGTTTCCCATGGTTGCTCCTGGGCTGTGGGTGGGATGTAGCTGGGGAATCAGGGAAGATTCACTGCACGGTCAGGTAGTCCATAACACAGCATTTTATAGCATCAACTGGTTTTCCTAAGCTCTTGTGTGCTGTCCTCATGAATTCAACAAAACTTCCCCTGAATGAATATACAATTAGATTTCGCTATTGAGTGTGTGAGAAATACAATGGGAGAGTAACACTGATCCAATCGAGCAGAGAAATACTGATCAGGAGGGCTATGGCATTGTTTTCTCTACTCTGTTATTTATACCAATAGCTAAGACTTTTTCTGCCTTGTTTTTGTGTCAAGGTTATAGCTACATGTTAACCTTCATCAGTCCTTCTGATAATAACGGTGAAAGTGAAATACCATTAAGATTATCTTCCTATATATTTAAACCACTCTGGCCCTTTTCCAGGCAGGATTTGTGCCCCTGTTTATGCCGCAGACCCTGGTGACCCTAGAATACTTTTATTTACAGCAGCATAAGCATCATTTCCATGGCAACATGCTTTTCAGACTGCAGATTGAGGATTGCAATTTCCTAAGCAATAGAAGAAGCAATGGTGGATTTTTCTTTCCTAATCAGCTAGTAGCAACTTTCATGTGCAAAATGATCGGCCACAACAAATCATTTGAAAGCCACATGATAATCAAGGCAATTTTAAAGCTCAGCATGGTTAGTCTAAAAATAAAAGACAGTTAGATCCAGTTGTTTAATGGAAATGAAGATCATGCAATGATATCCTCACTGGTACTCTAGTAAATTGGCTTCAACTTGCTCTGCGATGCAGTCTAATGAGGAGCAGAGCAGTTTACTTCACTAAAACAACACATTTTTTACAGGAAGACTACATAATTATAAACCTATATGGTTTTGGACAATGCTTTCCCATATTGGGGGAGAGGGCAAAGCCTCTTTGAAAACAGTCCAAGATATCAACAAAGGAGTGTTATTAACAGGTATGTTGGTTAGCGGCTCTTGTGAAATTGCACTTAGTGCTTTATGCCTTCAGAGAGCACCAGGGTGGAGGTGATCCCCAAGACAGAAAAGCCTCCTGTGCACACACATATGCCAGTGGAGCCCTTCCCATTGTTGCAGACAGAAATTCAGGGCCGAGTCTGTGGGGAAACATTGCTCAGCAGCACCACAGCATTGCTTCCCTCCCCAGAATCAATTTTCAAAAGAGGTAAGTGTTGTCACTCCACAAACAGGGCAGCTGAGCTGTAGAAAGATTCAATGATGTGTCCGAGGTTACCCTGGTTGACAGTCAGAGGTGCTTCCTGGAGTCCCAGGACACCAGCCTGTCTACCAGGGGCCACGACCCATTTATCAGTGAGGTGTTTTAAGGCTGAAGCCATCCTCTGCTCAGCCAGCACAGTGCCCAGGACTGCTGGGACCATTGCTACTCACTGGAAAACAGCACTTCTCACAGCTGCTCTTCTCACCATCTCTTACTGATAGAAAATTTGCATTCAAAATACTTCTTTAAGGAATTCAGAAGAAGGTGAGGATTTTCTTTCCTGTTGGATTGTCCCTGAGAGCTATGAAATCTCACTTCACATCCAGGCAGGATTTGATGCTGACCTGGCCAAGCCCAGGAAACTGCTATGTACCCAAATGGGTGGGCTTAGCAGAACTGACTCAAATCTCTCTATATTACCAGTTACTCATGTATCTGACTTCCAAGTTAGACCTTAATGGTGAGGGTGTCACTACAGAATTATCAGAGATAAATTATCTAAGTCATGCTAGAAATTATTTCAAAGAAAATAAGACTTGCTGTTGTTTCTTTCCCCCCAGAATTATTTGGGGTGACAGGTAAAGAAATATTAAACTATCTTCTGTAACAGTAGGGGTACATTCCTACTTGATAAAAAGCATGTTCATACTGATGTGCTTTGGGCCTCCCATATCTTTTTGGGCAAAGCTTCCACTGGTTTTGAAAGCATCAGGATGGCAGAGGGGGCCCCCAGGTTTAGGGGACCCCCATGTCTTGTAAGGTATGGATAGTCACTGATTCTCCTGGGGGAAGCTGAGTAAAGCCTACTTTTAAACACCAGATATTCCATAGCAGAGACCGGTTGAGTTAGCATTCTAGGGTGTTAGATATTGGACCAAACTGCCACAGAGCTCAACATCAAAAGCTTTCAGGACATCAAGAACTGCAAGAAGCCCTGGACTACATGACCTTTAAAGGTCCCTTCCAACCCAAACCATTCTATGACTAAAGCCACTGTATACTAATGTGTAAGGCCAGCCTTAGCACACCAGCATCCTCCTCCCTTTGAAGTCGGTTGTCAGACTTGATTTGAAGTCTGAGCACCTGGGTTAAGAAATCAGGGAGCCACTGAATATGTTCTGCCCTACGGAAAGCGCTCACCCTCATACTGGCTGGCGATGGAAGAGGAGGAAGGTTTTTCAGCCTGCTCTTATGCTTTCAGACTTGAACTTGGAACTGTTTGTTTTTGCTACGCCACCCCTTCCGCCCTAGTTAATAGTCAACTTTGAAACCCAGCTTTATGTCCCATGTGTTTGATTTACATTTCAAATGCAGGGCCAGCGGGGCAGACTGTCTAAATCACTTGTCAGCACAAGGGAAGGAGGTGACACAGTGGGAGGAAAAAGTGAGACGGGGCTATGGCCCAGTATAAACGCTCAGGCAGCTGGGCAATGCTGTTACTGGGAGAGTCCCCAGCAAGCGACAACTCACCTTGCTCAAAGGTTGAGGTCTAACCCAGGCAACACACAGGGACCAGCTTGTCTCCTTTGATTTACACTAGATTCCTCCAACTCTACAACCCTGCATCCTGTTTTCCTTATCCACTGCAGCTGTATGTGGAGGTGAGGGCTTGAAAAGACCTAGCGAGAGGAATTTCTTTTGAAACCAAAAATAGCCTGTCATGATTTTTTGGTCAGCATGTTGCAATTTTAAATTTATCACTGATCTGTAGCTGAATTGACATACAGGAAACCTATCTAACCGTGAGTCGGAGGGCACAGAGCAGAGCAAGTTCACCGGCCACTCTTGAAAACCGTCTGGCTGGAAATATAATTTTCAGCTGCTCTTTGATGAGGTAACATCAAGGAGCAAAGCAACTGCACACACCACACAGGCCAATGCCAAATGGTTTGCAGGGCCAGTCAATGCGGCATTGAGGAAAGGGGAAACATTTGCAAAATCGGTCAAAAATGAATTAGATGTGTTTTAAAGCAATTACTTTCCAGACTGTTTACTCAGAATGACACAAATATGATTGGCCTGTCCTTAGAGACCTTCATGGGCTTGACCTGATGGATGTGGTGATGCCTAATCCTGCCCTCACTGATGCTGCCTGGAGTTGCTTGTGTGTGTGTTTCAACAGTTCATGAGCAAAGTCTTGTTGGCTGCCATGCGCAGCCCTGATGCATTTATACAACAGGATGACCTCTTCCTTTCATCTTTTTAAATTAAACACAAGATCCTGCTGCAGAGGAAACAACCCCTCGTGGAAATGGCAGTTGGAGGAGCCGATGTGGAGCTGTAAGTCCACTACCATCAGAGGCTAGTGTGAGCATTGTGCCCCTCCAGCGAGCCCACACCCACCACAGCTTTCCAGATTTTACTGGAAATAGCTATGTCTGCTTCTTGTGAGTGCATTAAAAGCTACCTGCCAGGTTCAGCTGATGTAAATCCCCATAAATTTGTTCACCAGCCTTATTCCCGGAGAACTGCTGCTTAATGTCCTCTTTCTTCGTAGCTGCAGTTTCTCTCAGTTTATTTTAATGATGGTGCCTTACTCTCAGTTTCACCACACACGTCTTCTATATTGCTAAAAAGGCACTGATGAACATGAGCTGTATTACCAGAAATCACATTCCTGTTCCTGTTCCTTGGCTCATTTCTTCCTCATTTCCCATTACCTTCCTATTTTAAGACTGCATGCATGACATACCTGTCAACTAGATCCACTCAAATATTTATCCAGTAATTTAATCAGTGAATTTCATGGTAGGTTGCTAACTAAATTGATGATTTTTTCCTCATTCACATAGCTTGGGTTGTGGTATGTTAGGGAGCTGGAAGGCTGCAGGTTCATGGGGATGTATGGACTCAATGAAGTTTATAAACTGTAAAGGATTTCTCCTTTTTCTTGCAGCCCTGAGGCCTGTGAGGTGCCATGGCTGTGTGCTACACTGAAGGGGAAGGAGATTACCAACATTTGGGCATTGATGTGACCCTGCATCAGCTGCAGCTGTGGACCAACCTCTGGCACATGCCGAGGGAAAAGCAAACAGAAGAGAGGCAAAATCCACTAAAACAGAGAGTAATGTATTTTAGCTTAAATTTAAGAGGACACCCCCTTTTTTTCCCACTCTCTTAATCCCCAACGTGTCTAAAGACGGTCATTCAGGAGAGAGAAACTACAGTCTTTCATAGGAGACTATTCACCCCAAAGAAACCTTTTTCTTAAGACAATCTCAGCTCCTAGGCTAGAATAACTTTAGGAGACACACCAAACCTCCAGACTATGCTCTTGAAGCCCACCATGATCCCAGGCTTGAGTACTCCCAGCCAGAATGAGCCCCCCCAAGCCATCCTGCTGTGTGCCCCAGGGTTGACAAGTCCTAGGGTCTGGTGGTTTGGCTGGTTAGCCCTTTCCTCACCTCAAGACGGGGCCTCAAAGAAAGGGAGGAGTGAGAAGTGGCACCCTTTTATAGTGTGAGTAACAGCTCAGTAATATGTTCCCCTGGGGCAAGGTATGCTCCACATTCAGTGATTTCAAAAGAAGGTTAAAAAGAAAAAAAAAAAAAAAAAAACAGAAGGAATGAGGAATGAACACAACACACCCCGTAGGTCGGTTCTGGCTTCTCCGCAGAGAATTATAGCATAAACTTCCAAATAGTATCTGCTTAATGTGTTATAAACAGTTTTTCATTTTTCTTATTCCTCTTCCTCAAACCTGAAACCACTGCTTCTTTACCAGATAATGCTCTGTCTTGACAGGATGGGAGAGATGTTGTGTATATATAGATATAGATACTCTATCATCTATTTCCATTAATAGGTATTAAGAATAAGGATAGAAATGATAATCTCACTCTGTTGCATCCTGTGCCCAGTCTCCAAGAATCCTTTTACTTAATGTTTGAAACATCCTTCGGAGGTAGATGAATATAATCACCCCCCACTCATTCCTGGCTCTGGAAACAGCAGTGCACTTAGAGACACCCTTACCTCAAGCACTGGCTTTGGCTACAACCGTTCTGCACTTAATGTTCATATGCTTAAGGGCTTTGTTGGACTGGCTAAGCTAGTGTGCTTGATATCTTGCAGGATAGGGTAGGAAGGCAGAGAGAGATTAAGGATTTTATCATGTTCCCAGGAAAGTTCAGCACAGAGTTTCATTGATTTCTGTGGAAGAGAAGCCGTCCCTGAATAGCTTGCACAGCTTGGAAAGAAGCCCGGGAGATCCTAGCGTCCTGTCCTCTCCTCTGTCCATTAGGCTACACTTCTCGGAGAAATTTGGGATGTGGGGGAATTGACACTCTCTTACAAACATGCACGTTGCTCCAAAAAGAAGCAATAGTCTTTTGTAATAGCTAATATAAATCTATAATAATTGCATAATGTTATAACTAATCCTGCAGCAAGCCCTGCAGAGTGCCTGCAGTGAGTTTAAGTGCAAGGCTGGAGACCATGCCTTTCAGAATACCTTGGCAATTTTACCAAAACAGCAGATAAGTGAAGATTGATATAACCTTGTCAGAAGTGTGGATTTTCTTTTTTTTTCCGTGTAGTATCTGTACTTAGCTAAAATTCCAGAAGTGACTGCATTTTACTTGGGTAGATCTTCTGCAGAAGTGGCATGAGTTGTATTAGGAAATAAATTCAAAGCATTTTAAATATATCAGTAACCTCAAACCATTCTTGTTAATTGCTGAAGTAATACTGCCTTCACTTCTCAAACAGAATTAGCTGATTTTAGCCAAGCTAGGAATATGAAAAAAAATCTAGGCTGCAACATCTCTTCTTAAGGCTTTTGTAGATGCAGTTAGACTAGGTAGCTCAGTATGCCCTGGTTTTCTCAAAGCTCTCTGAAAAAATTACAATAATAATTGCAGTATATTAGTTAGTCCTCAGGGATAGCTCCATTTTCCATGCATGTAACCTTTACTGCTTTGGGATGCAAGCTATTTGTTTTGGCAGCCTGAAACAGTCCATAACTTCACCATGATAACCATTTTTAGTTTGGCCTGTAGATAATATTTTGTTCCTTTTTCAAATCTGTCTGTCCTGAGAAGTCAAATTCTTGATTTTATCTTGCACCACCCACCCTCTTCACTTACAAAGGGGACCTCAGAACAATTTCTCGTCCTCTTGCCTTTCTCTCTGGTTTTCCCTTGCCTCATACTCAGTGAGATTCATGTCTCTGTTTCACTATGTCTGTGTTAAATATTTCTGTCCCTGAAATTTCTGGACTCTGAGGTAGGGAGGTTCCATATTTATTACCTTACAACAACATACTTTTGTTGAATTTACAAGTTTTAGGAACAAGAAAAACAACTCAGAAATCATTTTTCTGCCTGCCAGCTCTGAGTATTACATGTAGGATTTGGATTGTTAGTTATTGCATCATTACTGGGAAGAGATATTCTGTTCTTTGGACTTAACAAAGCTGTTGATGATGGGTGCATGCATGAGAAAAGAAACCAGCTATTTCCTCCATCATTTTCTATTGCTTTCAGAGGACAAAATAACAAAAAAATCTCTGCAAGAAAAATCATTCAGTCTAGCTGGCAGTGATTCGTCTTTCAGCAGGTTCATTCAGGCTATTTTCATGGGTGATTCTTTTTTTCAGATGTCCAGCATCTAAATATAGCAGATGTGGGTGTTTTCTGTCTTTGAAAAGAGAAAAATAGCCATTTTGAGGAGGACAGTGAGACTGATGCATAGCGTATACGAAATGCAGTGGTGCTCAGCGAAATGCCTCAGTAGATTTTGATCTTCACATCATCCTGGAGACAGCTGTGGGGAGGCTGTAATTAAATTATAGCAGAACATGGAGCTATTCATGTTGCCCCAGGACCAAGTTCAGGCCAGAATTTGCATAAGGTAGAAGGGACATAGGTCTGTTTTAGCCCTGTTCCTTTGGAGCATGGCCCTCATGAGCTACATAGCCTCAGCAGCTGCCCAACTGCAATTAGATCTGAGCAAACCTAGTGATGGGGGGAAGGATTATGTTGAAGAATTAATTGTCTTAGGAGTGTTGGGAAAGTGGCAGAGATTTGAGAAACACTGGAAAAAATGCCTCTAGTGAAACATGTATTTCTCCACCAGTATTTTAGGTGTAGGAACAAAATGATGTTGAACATTTCTTGCTTCCCACGGTGTGAAAAGCTGTTCCTTCAGGTTTATCCCAAATCATCTGTGTGACTAATTCCCTCTTGGAGTTAGCAGGGAGAGACGCTTTGGCCAGTTACACAGAGAGTTAGCAGAGATTATTTGGTTTAACAGAGTCAGCTTTCCTAGACTCCATATCTACTCTTACTCCCAGCCAGATGTTCAGAGGTGGGCCTGGCATCGGAGCGGGGCTTCACCAGACCCTCTGAGTCCTCGCTGACAAATACCTGCAAAAATACTTTTTATCTGCTTGGCTTTTCATGGGGGCCATACAAAGAAAGCTGCCTTGCAGGCTGGATTCAGCTATTTGGACACTCACTTGGCCATCCCTGATGGATCATCAGGAACTTTTCTGGGTTTTGAACCTTCAGTCTCCTGGAGGGACTCACACAGTTGCCCATTTCACTGAAAATCAGGGTTGCTCAAAAGCTCTGCTGCTTTTTGGAAACCAACGTATGGATATTCTTCAGTAACATTAATGGGTTTACTCCCATGATTAGGAACAGATGAACTTTAAAATAATGAATATTAATATATTAGTACTAATATATTTCATACTTTAATATTGCAAAATACAGACATTAATGACTTAATGTTAATTTCTAGTTAATTAGCATCAGGTTTCTTTGGTTATGGGCTTTGCTCAGTTGAAAAGTCTACTGCTTCTGTCAGTTATGTTTGAAATAAACTTTCAGGATCAAAACTTCTACTATTGTTTTCAACATTCCGGTGTGAGGAAGTGTTGGAGCAATCCCTCCTAACCATAGCTGGAAGGCATCCTGTGTCATTTGAGGGAGGGTTACTGGGTGAGTGCAAACACGCCAAATCTCAGGCTTCCCTGTATGTCAAGGGAGTGGTTTCCACCACACGCATCATGGCAGAGAGGCAATTAGCCCAAGAAGAGTGGGTGAAACCACTCGATCCTTGTCCTGGCCGCAGGGACACCCAGTGTCAGAGGCGACTGGGGGCTGGTTTCTGCACAGTGGAGCGGCTGGCTTAGGGTCTGCCCTCCCATTTCCTCAGTTTCCTACCACCTGCTTTAGTGCCTGCTCCTCCACTCCTCCCTTGACTGTTATTTTCTCTTAGGGAAAAGTATATTTTGCCCCTAATATTTAGAAATAACCCCATTTTTATTTAAATCTGTCATTTTCTATTCCTGTGGTTACTCCCAATTCAACACCACAAAGAATTTGCCTCCTTAATGATGTCTAGGAAATTTCTTTGTTTAAACCTGCTCTGCCAACCCGGTGACATAACTTAAGCTCTCAAATATCTGTTTCTTCACACACAGGTGTCATTCCTCTGGATCTTTTCAGTTCTACTGCTAAACTGTATCCCATTTATTCTGGTTATCTAGAAATCCTCCCTTCCCCTCCAGCCCAGTCCACCTTTCATCCTAAGCATCTGGAAGACTGCTGTTAGGCAATTCTATCTTGGTCTAATTTGTAAGAAATAATTGATTTATTACTGCTACATACCTTTCCTGATTTTCTTGGGCATGGCAGAAATAACAGGCTGTTCTAGTCTTAAAGAACTTCATATAAATTGCATTCACATACAACATATCTCAGCGATAAGGGGACCTGAGCTCAAAGGAAGCCGCATCATATCTTAACTCTCTGGAGTTTTGAGGGGTTTATTTTAATAATATCCTGGCTTTAGCATATACAATCCATGGTATTTGCCAAACTTAAAACAACGGCCACAGGAGGATCCTGTCGTACGTTTTGCAAGCAGTTCTCACATCAACAGAGTGCTGATCCTGCATGGAATTCATTCCACATTTTATTCATTATCTGAATGAGTTATCAAGACAGCTCTGCCTGGCTGGAGGTACCAACATAGTGCAGACAGATTTTTTCCCACAGAACTCTCCGAAGCGATACTGTCAGCATAGCTATATTTAATGGGCTCTACCCATGCAGTCAATCTCTCAGTGCAGAAGAAATAGTTTACAATCTCTGAAACCCTACACTCCTCTCTGCCACAGAGCAGGAAAAAGTGACATCTACCGTCATTCCTTTTGCATGTCGCTGGATCCAGGGGGAAGGGAAAGCTAATAAGACAATGAGGACATTGAAAACAATGTTCTAAGAGGCAGAGCAAGGCAAAAAAATTAAAAATCAGTAGTCAACATCTGCAAGCAATCTTTAAAAGCTAAAGGCTGCCTTTACATTCACATGTCATGCCCTACTTGCCTTTGCTTTAGACTTAGTATTAGTTTAAAAATAACCTGTGATCTTCCGTATATCATTGCTATTGCTGAGTAAAATGTTAGGACAACGACTTGTATGCAAAGAAGTTTCCCCCCAAGTTAAATGCTGTTAGGCCGAAAATAACTGACATTTTGGGAAGATAACATAGGGCAGCTTTATGTACCCTCTGAGATTTCTGTGACGTAGCCCTACAGCATGCCTGAAAGAGCTTTGTGCCACACGCATTAAGGTAAAGGTCATCTGTCCTAAAGTGATTGCTATGAAATAAAATCGCCTGTTTTCCAATTTTGAAAAAAGATCTAGTTTATGAATATGGCTGAGAAATGCCATTACATGCTGATCAGGAGACTGAGGTAAGCAGCAGGGTAATGGTGTGACCTTCACTTCACATCTGAAATAAAAGCCTCTCAGGGTGTGGAAGAGGGGTCAATGAGTGATATCTGTGAAACCTGGGGTCGGGCTATGGGTCTGGTTCCATACTATGCATGGCATAAGTATCATGGGGGAAAAGAGTAATTTTAATGTGGTTTGGCAGGATTTAGCATCAAAACAATGACACTGGTAAAAAAGAAAACGACTAGTTGACACAACACAGCATGGGCAGCAGCAACAGGAGGCGGGGAGAGCATCTTACCTGGCAATGAGCAGTAGCACAACCATGTCAGGCAGCTCAGCATGATGGAAAATGCAACATGGTCATGGCAGAGAGAAAGCTGGGAGCTCATATGAAACATCTTCCATCTCTGTAAGTCCAAAAACCTATTTCCAGTGTCTTATTGTTAGAAGTGTTACTGAGTTGGGAAATATGGGGGTCTTGAAATACAAACATTTAAAGACTACCTTATAGCTCAAAGCTTTACACTCCACGTTCATTACCTCTTACCATGCTGTATGTGGTATGCATGTAAGTCCCTTGTTTAAAGTCATAAACCATATCAATTTAAATTGCCCAGCTCAAGATTTGCCTGTCTACAAAGCATAGGTATAAAGTTGACTGCTCTTGTGATACAGTTTAATTCTTAATTCTTCAGTTAGACTGGAAAAAATCCAGTCTTCTTGCCCACTATGTCCTCCTCCTCCCCCCATTATAAAAAAAATACCAAATGTGCAGGTTATAAATAACGCAAGTTATCTAACATTTCACCATAAAAGGAATGAGCAGAACTGAAAATGCTGATTTATTTTTTGCCTTTAACATTCAAATTAAATGGACAACATAGCAAATTGAATATTCCCAGCAAAAATGGTTTGTGTGTAGTTCTGGTGTTTGTGTGTCTTGCTCTGAGCTTTGTTGGCCCATTTGCTGGTACTTCAACAGCCAAGAACCATAAGTTTGACATTATATTGCTAAAACATATCAATCTGACCAATATGAAAGCAAGGGAAACAGGACTCCTCCACTCTTGTGTTACATCCCATTTAAGGGTAGGAAGCACATAGGAAGGACCTGTTTGTTAAAGCTTATGGGACATGTATCTACTTGCCAAAGACTATCATGAGCTCCGTAATACAATCTTTGTTGCTGTCTTTAGCCAGAAAACAGGTATTTTGAGGGCAAGCACAGGCAGTTAGATCTGTTGTCATATAGATTAATCTTGGGGGTAAGGACTGAAGCTAATCTAGGGCCAAAATTTGAGTCTGAAGTAATTGGTTGGTTTACACCATTCTTTTTCTTATTAAACAATAGGTATTCTTCCAGACCCCTTTTCCCCATGAACAGGAGCTGATTGAGTTCTGGCAAGCAGTTGTCTTCCCTCTGCGCTTCTCCTCTGAAGCCTGAAGTGGCCTCTAGTTAATTCATATGGAATTAAAGCAGGGGGTGAAGATATGAAGCTGTTCTGAGCCTCTCTCTCTCTCATACAGAGCGATATCAGCTACTGAAAGGCAGTTTTGTATCCCCTGGTAACACCAGACTGAAGAAACATTTTGCAAATAAAGAATCTGTCTACCTGGTTATTAACAGCCTAGCATTCACTTCCAGTTATCTCCTACCCTATTTGCTCACAACCAGGTATGAAAGCATTTCTGCAAGTAACTGAAAATAATGGAAAAAAATCACTGATTCTGGAAGCAAAGTGAGTTAAAGCAATGAACTGCAGTACATGTTCTTTATGCATGTACAGCAGCATAAGGAAACTGTGGGAAGCTAATTTGCAAGCCTGTTTACTGAATACCTGGAACAACTCCCATTTCCCATTTAAATTAGCTACAGGAAGCCGAGTGTCTAATTTGCTTCTCCAGTACCTGCTTGTTCCACTCATTTATATCCTTGCCCTCATGCATTTTAGTAGACCATCTCTCCTGTTATTTCAGATGTTTATTGCTGCATGTATAGTCTGTAGTAACCTCTCCTGGGAAAAATAAATGCAGAGTGCTAGCACACTGGGCTGGCTGGCTTTGTACCTGCTTTACACTTCATGGCACAAACAGTTATTTGGAGTTCAGGAGAACAGCAGGTCAATTTTACAACATCCAACAAATCCCTGGGCCAAGACCAGTATGCTGCTTTTGCAAAAGCAGAGACTTTGAGGAACAATCTAATTTTTGCGGTCAATGCTAAACCTGTTCTATATACGGAGACGTCTGGCTATTCAGTGTTAAAGCAAACAACACCTAAGCAGTGTAATAGTAGTATTTAAAGTAATCTCTTCCACACACAAAAGCATCTCAAAGCTTCATCCAACTTCATCTGCTCAGGGCTAATCCAAGCTGTGAAGAAAGCCTCCTGTCACTAATTTTGTTGTCTCCTTGGAAAAGGAGGGGACATGGCTCTGAATGTGAGAATTGGTCATGGAAAATGTCCTGTTTTTAGTCCCTGTGCACTGGTCTTCAGAGCCTGTGAGCTTGAAAGCTCAGCTGTGTGCCTCTAACCAATTATGGGCTATGTTAACATTACTGCTTGCTTTTCCAGGGGTAGATTTCTCAATGGAAAATTGTAAGAAATGTCAATAAATAATCACAGTTTTGGGAGCACTAGGCCAAGGTTTTGTCTTGCCTATGGACATAGTTATATAGTGGTTCATCATCTGTGGCCTTTTCTTAACCAGAAGTCAACTTGGAATATGCTGGTAATATAGGCAGTGGAAGGTAAATGCGTCTTGCTTAGCAGTTGAAAACTTCTTTACTTGGAGTAAGATTTATAATGGCACAAAGCATGTGGAGCAGTATTTTAAATGTCTTTTCCAAGCACTGCTGGTAAGATACTTTCACCAGGCAGCCTACCCATCCAACTAGAGGTTGACTTTTCAATATAACAATAAATGCCATTTCACCTTCATACATTTTCTGCATTTGTTTGTATGCGATTGACAAGAGAATTCCTGTATTATTTTCTCTCTTCCCTCTCTATAGAGATCAGGATTTATCCCTGAATGATTACATGATCTGTTTCATGCTAATTAAATAGAAAGCAAGTAACAGCTATCGTTTATGGAGTCCTTAATCCCGGAGGTCTTATTTTACATTTCAGAAGGAAATTGAAAACATTATTCCTTAGAGAACTGAGATATAAAAACACTGGGAAATATTCATGTAAGCAGAGCACACAGAAATATCTTTCATTTATGTTCCCATTTGTTAAAACAAAACGGTACTTTTTTAAGCAAATGATGAAAATTGAATACTTTCCTCACAGTAGGAATATCACTGGTATCAATCCTATAGCCAGTATGACCATCTCCCCCCTGGCCCTGTAAAACATCCTCTACAATACAGTGAAGTCAGAATTTGTCCCAGTAGGTGACCTGTCTTCTTAAATCCATTGTAATTTGCTCAGCATTCTTCTTTAAAATAATTATTTAAAGTAGGGTTGGAAAAAAGAACTGTCATTCTTTGAGTATCAATGTTTGATCCACTGTTTTGACTCTTTTAAGCATGTATCATTATGTCTTCCTCAAATATCATACATAGTGAATGAAATGCCTAACCAGTAGTTAAGAATGGCATATTTTTAAATCAATGCTGAACACTAAGTACTTCAATGGAGTTCTAATAAAAAAACCCCAACAGCTAGCAACCTGGAACCTGCAGCTGCTTCTTTTGCTTCCTCAATGATTTAGGATTAATTTTACAGGCTTTATTACATTACATGATCTCACCCTCTCTGTTCTCCAGGTGGATGGAAACATGTTCATTGAAATGATCTTCCCGTAAAGCTGCAGAACTCAATTTTGTGAATGAGGAATGGGGCATAGGTGGTAAATGTTTCTAGGACTGAATCACCTAACTCTTTATACTACTGCTAAATCAAATTATATTTCCTGTGGAACCTGCCTGGAGAGAAAAATTTTGAAGCAAGGATCATAGTAAGACAGGTCATCAGTGGAAGGAAACCTTGTGATCAATCAAAATACTGCTGGAGAAGATGAATTATGGAGAAACTTTTTCTTTAATTGGCTTTGGATACAGTTATAGGTAAAATCCCCCACTTACATAAGGTCTTAGCTGACATATACGACCAAATGATTCAGTGGAAGGTGTATGGGGAAGGCAGCAACAACCCATGAATACTACATGGAATAGCCAAAGCCATTTGTCTTGAAAGCAGTCATTAAAGGAAGACTGGAAAGTTCCTTTCTCCAATGGATGGTCTCAGTAAACTCTGGGATATCAGAGTAGTCACCCATATCATCTCTGTGGAGTAAACCGAGGGTGCTTTCAACAATAACACAGAGTAGAATGAAGCCACTACTACAAAATTCCACAGAGTTTGGAAAACTAGACCGCGTGAATGTCCTTCCTCCAAATGTGGGAAACACTAGCTCAGCCATACTATCCTCCATGGCACCTTCTTGGAGCATTGTGAATGTACCTATCAAAATCCCTCCAATTTCATGGTTTTTCACTGGCTACTGATACCAATGAAGTGCCTCAGGAATCCTTCCATGCCCAAAGCAGCTGTTTTGCACCTGGTTTTATGGGAAACTGTGAAATGAGATTTTCTCAAGATTTTTGGAGGTTGAGGGTGGGGCGAGACCTGATGAATTTAAAACAACTATATGAAGCTTTTTTACTCAAGGAAAATCATACATTCTGGAAGAATTAATTACTAGAAATCTAATGAACTACCAGCACCTCACATTTCATGTTTTGATCTTTACTGATTTCCAATAAATATTTTTAATCAGGAAGGCTGACTACCGTGACTAATCTTGGAAAAATCTTTCATACCAAGAATAAGCCACAAATATTTGATTTTCTGTACATAAATAACTCGCAGAGAATAAACATAATACTATAAACTGATTTTTGGATATATAAAATACTGTGTTAAGGCTGCTGGAAATTTTTGCATCAAGATGGAAACTGGATTGTCAGTTGAACATTTTTATTAGTATCTGCTTTAGTTACATTTCCATTTTCTGTTAGAAAACTGATATTTTTTTGGCTGAAATTTCTTCCCTCCTCCAGTTCCCAGTGCAAAAATGTCCAACCACTTTCTACTAAACAGGTTTTTGGCTTTCAGGTTTCCAGGAAACAAGGCAAATATATCCACTGTATTTCTTGTCTAAGCCACTTGATTTTACTACAGCACTGGGTAGCTTCACAGCTCAATAGAACAATAGTGTGCAATGCATGCTGGCAGATATGTGGGAAAAATCATGTCTCTGCCCCCACGGCTTGCAGTGTGCAGAAGAGAAAGGGAGAGGAAGGATAAAGAGGAAAGATGTGAATAAGCAGACCCTTAGTTGTATTTTATGTGCCTAGTTGTTTTTTCCTGCATGAGAGCTCCAATGAGAATATATGCTTTGGGGTAAAGTTTGGAAGAGGATATGAGTGATGTAGGAGGGAAGAATGGTGGAAAAATCATGATGGAAAGGAGAGAAGGAAATACGTGAAGGGGGAGAAAACTAATAGAGAGAGGGGAAGAGATCATTAGAGGGCAAAAAATCCCCATAAGTGAGGAGAGCGATGGTAGGTTGTAGGGGACCTGAACAAATAGGAAGGAGCAGGACAGAGGGGGACCCCACAGTCAGTCACTGTAAACAAAGAGAGCAAAGCCTGGAGTGTCAGAACTGAGGAGGTGGCAGGAGGAGCCATGACTCTCCCCGTGGCTGCTGCTTTTCTGTGTGTGGGATCACCCAGTTTCGTGTCCCGGCCAGGTTTCTGTAGGACTGGAAGGTAGGAGCTAGAAGGATGTGACTTTACACCCTACCCACCTGCTGCTGGGACAGCAGCGTTGATCCGGGGCTTCTGCTCCTGTGGCTGATCAGCAAAGGGGTGGCTGGGAGCTCTTGGTGGGCTCCCTGTGGGGAGCAGAGTACAGTGTACGATGTGATTAAACTGGTAGCTGCAGATAAAATATTTACTCCAGTAGAAAAAGATACACAGATGTATTTCATTCTTCTACTATTAAATTGGTAACAGGCAGCACGGCTGAGTGAGCGAGGCGATCCTATTACATTTCAAAAGGTAGCTCTACGGATTCATCTTCCCCACACTCTGCACTCCCATATGTTGTGTGAATGAGATGGCTTTACTGAAGCTACAATCTCCTATTAGCAAGATGGGTATATTCCAAGAAAGCTATTAAGTGAAACATCTAAGTCTGATGCTGATGGTATTTTTCCTCTCTCCCCGCTCCCCAAAAGCAAACTTACTTTCTTCTCTCTGGCTGTCTCGTGTATTAGCACACATGAAAATTTTACTGATATGAATTATATAAATCCACTAGAGAGGCTGCTCTGCAGTAGCACAGAACGGGGAGGCTCTATTGTAACACAAAAGCACATCATGGATGAATGAATATAACAGAACAACAGAAAATCATTAACAGTCCATAGGCCAGCTAAGTGTGCTGACCATAATTTATTCATAATTGCTTAGGTTTCTCTTCTGATTCTGACTAGACATAAATTAGAAAACCTGTTCAGCAATATCATGGATCCCAGGGAGAAACACACCTTAAAAATTTATGACAGAAGTGCCTTCTCTTTGGCAATCCCCACTGACTTCAGGAGTGTGACAGACGCTATTTGATGAATCACATCCAAGTGGTGTAAGATGTCGCCACCTCTCTGGTAGCAGAAGGTAGCACTGTTGTTCAGGTAGTCCCCAAACCTCCAGTGGCCACCTTCATTGCCTGTTCCTACGGATACAGCTCAGACACAGGGGAGCAATGGAGCGAGGAAGAAAGGCTGAGGGGGAGACCCTTACCTTGCAGGTCCTGGGGTGCATGACATCTAGAAGTCGGGTCCCAGATCTACAACATCCCCTGGCAGAGCACAGGCAGCCTGAGAAGACTTTCACAAGCAACAGTGGAGAAAAGCCCCATCCTAGGTGGATGTTGAGGCAGGGTGCTCTGGTGTTCCCAGCATACCCAGCCTGCAGGAGGAAACAGAATGTTCCCCTGATCAATGATGAGCCAAGTAACAGAAACACCTGGCTTTAAGGCACCTCCCTGAAACAGCTGATGAGGAAAGGAGCAGCCCTGGCTCTCACTAACACTCCCTGATAAGTCATTGAATTGTTCCCCAGCTGTTTTCAAGTCACATTCATTCAAACACCACTTAGACACACCATTAAGGCCTGTTCCTCAATAAATATTTCCCTCCTCAGAAGGAGGCAGAGCCCACCCAAGTCTGGCCAGACGGTGAAAATTTGCTTTGTGCTTGGCTGTCTCAGTCAGATACAAGAAAAAATTCACTGTGTGCATGAAAGTCCTTTTTGTGTTGTGTGTGGGGGTGGGGGCTCTGCTGGCATTTTGTTGAGCTTTTTTGTTTTCTTGCTGAAGTTCTCATTTATGTGCCATGCTCTGTTGATAAGCTGGGGACACTTCTGAGAAGCCTCGTATGGAGACAGTCCCATTCATTTCCTGCAGCATGACTAGACACAAGTAGAGGGCTGCATCATCAGTCTTTGCAGAAGATCTCTTGCTTGCAAAGGATTTGGGATTTGGTTCCCAACCTGTCTAAAACAACCAACCCCTTTTTCCCCCAAAAGGAGAGATCAACATAGATCACTGGGAAAAGGTGGCACTGGATCACAGAGCTTCGTAGGGGAAGGAGGTGCATTTCATATTCCTGGTCTTTCCCCCATATAGGAGGACAGCTGTGAGATTTGAGTGATAAATGTGTTATTTGATCTGGGTCATGAACATCAAAATGCAAATCTACTTTTTCTGACTGTAGAGTGCCTTCCCAGGGGCTTTTTATATTCACTGGACACTATAGTTATTTGGGTAAGACTGCTGAGGAGAACCTAGCTTATATTTTAGGTGAGCATGATGCCACAAAATCCTTAAGTTAACCAGCCTATGGCATCTTCATCTTTCTAACTGAAAATTCTCTATGTCTGCTGAAAGAATCAAGGGGAGCATATGTGAGGGAGGAACTGAAATGAAATTTGAGCTGTTACCAAGGGGTTTCATGGTCATCTTCCCCTCTGCTGAGGTGGTCAGAGAAGGGTGTTAGTGTCAGTGACACTCTCCAGCTAAACCTCTGCTCCTTTCCCTGGGTCAAAGCAGGGCAGAAAGGGAAAACCAAGAAGCCATCAACGCTACAGCCCTGCAAATAGGTATGTAGCTGCTCAGACAGGAGACCAGGAGACGTGATGGACATAGAATGCGTGTTGGCAAGGAGTGCTCAATTCACATTTTAAACAAAATGCAGCAGGCAAGTTTCCCAATGAGTTCAACATTTGGTCAGGGAACTGTGAGTTCCTATAAACATATTTGTAGTTATACTAGTGACTAAATCAACCTCCTCCTCTATCAGCAGGCTAATAACAGCAGAGGAACAGCCAGCTTGAGCTGCTTTCAGAGACACTTTCCCAAATGGAAGGAGACGATCCCCCAGAGGGTGCAGGTCAACAGCTGCCTCTGTCATTGAGGCCAGGATGAGGCCAAGGCCTCAAGAGATGCCACTGAGATAAAACTTGGATGACTAGGTTGCTTTGGTGATAACTTGTGTGTAGGGTCCTAATTGCGTTAGGTGACTGATGACATTATTTGGAGTGGCACAGGTAGTCAGCAGCCTTGTTCTCACGGACTTTGAAATTTGAGCCATGGCACAAAGAGTTGGGTTGTTCTCAGCTGCTGATCATCTATTCAGCAAGGCAATTCTGATTTCCAGGCCTCTTTTGAAAACAGGTCTTGTGATCAGAGATGAATATTTCCCAAGATATCTAAAAAACTTGGGGGCCTATTTTACGGTAGTAACATTTTTTAGCAACACTAGTTGTAGCTTGGATGATAGATTATTGCTAATGATTAAGCAACTACATAGGTAAGTCCTCCAAAAAGCTGTACTGCTGTTGCTCAAAATTACTTCTGTATTTCCAAGGGGTTCTGCTTCAGTAGCCTCTGTGTGGGATCTGTGGTTCTCCTTCTCCAGGGAGCAAGTGACCACCCCTCCTTTCTTGATGGCTACTTGGATATGGTCCCAGATTTTTCTCTCCTGAAGTATGGGGTCATGGTACAGAAGAGGCTGAGAACCACTGGTCTATATTTATAATTTCCTATTTTGTGCCAATCCTGTTATCATTCTCCTAATATACAACACTTTTATCTTCCCAGGGGTCTACTTCCTTTCAAATATTTTCTTGGTCTTTTTTTTCTTCTTTGCATTTTTATACTGACATCATCTGATTGAAAATAAACTTTTTTTATTTTGTTTTGTATAAAACTTGCATTTCTGAATCAAGATATTGCTACATTCCCTAGGACTTAATCGTATTTAGGTCTAATTTTTCTTTATTCTTTTTTTAAAATCCATGGCTAAATTCCTGTTGACCCAATAAGAGCAAGTTCTATAGAGAGAAAAAATAAGATTTATAGGATTATGAAAAGAATGGATTATTACATAAGTTTTTTATAAAATGGAAAGAGGTAATTAACCAATTGGATTGGGTTTGCATGGCCTATTTATCTATCAGTTATTGTGAACATTTCAATAGGTTTCCCTTATTAATTTCTAATTCCCTGCTGAGCCAATATTTCCAAAAATACTCAGCCAGAGGGTGAATTCATTGGTGTCCTACTAAATGATAGCTTGCCTATATTTTTATTATATGGTCACAGTAGGAAAGTTAGCGTCATTAAAAAAAAAAAAAAAAGCTGAAATATATGTAATTGTTCTCCTGCAATATCTAGGCCAGAGAGTGTAAATCACATGATATAGAAACCTCCTGGGAGAGTCAGGTGAAGGAGCAGGAAACCAAAGAGCAGCAATGTTGTGCTGTGCCCAGCAGTGGTGCTGATAATGACAGTCGCTGTGAGGACCTCTGACATCACCAGACACTCCCAAAAATTCAGTTAATAAATATCTATAATGAAACTATTGCTGAGTCACTGTATAAATATGTCCCCTTTGGCCTCATCAGAGCAAATAGGAGCTGACCTCTGTTATGCAGGTTTTGGTCTAAACCAGTTTGCCATTAAGCAGGTTGTCATAAATGAATTCTCTGTGAAAGGGTACTCAGAGACAAATTTTGGCTTCAGTGACTGCATCAGACATTAACTGTATGGCTCTAGGTGCAGTTGGATGGTTTGTTACCTAATAATCAGAGCAGGATTAGAGGTAGTTAAAGAAAAAAAATCTTTGGAAAATGCCTAGATGGGGAGTAAGTATCAATTTTCTATTACAGAGGAATTAATTAGGAGACCTTGAGAAACTCTCTCTTTCCCACTTGTCATTTGAGCTTGTTCTTTGGGTGAAGAGCTCTCACTTCCAAGGCACTACTAGTCCCTGCCTTTGTGCCTGGTCTCCACGTGCTGCCCTAACATGAGTGGTTAATAGTGAGAGAAGCGAGTAGACTTAAAATGGTTGCAGCCCAAAATACATCCCTTGCATCAGAGACCCTATGTTGCAAAGGAGATACCATGTTGCTCAATGTCCTTAGTGACTGTGGACTTTTAGAAAGTTGTAGCAATAATCAGTGTTTGGAGGTCTGGGCTGGCAGCTGGACCGAGTGCTGATTTACCCTTCCCATGTGTGGGGATAGGTCTGCCTGTGTCTTTTGTGCTAAATTTCCATTTTTCTCCAGTAGTGTCAGCCACATTTGGATTACCAGGACACAGCGTGACAGTGTAGCCCTAAGGATAGAGCTGCTTCTGACACAGGGTTGAGCATATCTGCTTTTATTTTATTTTATTTTATTTTATTTTATTTTATTTTATTTTATTTTATTTTATTTTATTTTATTTTATTTTATTTTATTTTATTTTATTTTATTTTATTTTATTTTATCCAGGAGTGATGCTGTAGGAAGTTAGTATTAAAACAAAGTCATGTCACTGGTTCACCACATTCCCCAGTAAGTCCTTCAAGCAGGCTTTGTTTATTCCTCATGGAGGTGCTCACACACACAAGACCATTAAGTTTCGAGATGCCAACACTGAAATGACCTTTCCAAAGCATCTATAGATAGGCCATCCTTTTGTCCTCTTCCCTTCTCTCGCCCTTTGCCATTCCTTAAGCCTCCAGAGAAAGGACACTGTGAAAGATTGTGTGGAAAACAAGGAGCTGTAGACACTGCTTTAACCTGCTGTGAGGTGCACAATAGCTGGAGTCTGAAGAGACTTTCTTGATTCTTCTAGGAGGAGAGTCTCATGTGAGTTCTCAAAATAGGACTTTAGCAAGCCAGACCTGAATTTCATCCCAGTCCCACTCTCTACTGGAGAAGGAAAAAACTTGGTATTATTAACATAAGAGGTGAGGTTAGCTCAGGAATTTTTGCCAGAAGAGGCTGAACTCCCTGCTATACAGTTTGGAGAGCTGGAGCATGGTGGTTACAGGACAGGCTAGGTGCCCTGTTCTGTGGAGTTTCAGCTGGAACCAAATGGCTAATGTGCCCTTGAAAATCCCAGCCTGCAATTCCTCCCTGCTGCAGTTACAACAGCACAAAGACAATGTGGTAATGTCTGCTGTGTTACAGAATCTCTTTATCAAAAAAAAAAAAAAAAAAAAAAAAAAAAAAAAGAGTCCTGTCAGACTAATCAGGGAATTAGCAGTATTACAAAAATGCTCCTCACAAATGCTAAAATGCAGACATGACTCAGATTAATTTTCAGATCAGGAAACTTATCTTTCTAGTGTGCAGCACTAGAGAGGTTTCTGTCTTTAATATGGATTTGTTTGGTGGCACTTGGCAAAGAAACAGAAGGCTTTTTTTTTTTTTTTAAAATTATTATTTCAAAATCTACTGGAAAGGACTTAGCAGCCTTTTGGAAACATTACATTTTCTCTATTTCGGGGAGATTTCTGACCTTTCTTAAAGACCTTAATAGTCCAGGGTTGTCACATCTGATTTCTTTAAATACCCATAAGAGGAAAAACTCACAAAGCAAATGAAAGGTTAGTGAACTTTGCTTTATTTTGCTCACAATGTGAACTTTCAAACGATTGGAAAATAATTTCCTTCTATTTTGAATGATAGACGTTAAAGATAGGAATGACCTATTAGATCACTCTGAGCATTTCCTTGACAATGTGGTTCTGTTTCAATAATCGGAAGAAAGGAACACAAATTTCAGTGGCTGAGCAGTTCCAAGGGCCAATAGTGGTGTATGGAGACCCTCATCGCGAGGAAGACCTGAGCCAACTCAGCAGGGACCGGATGCATTCACCGCCCGGCTTCTGTTTGGTGGCCTTATGAAATGAATGAGATACGTCTGTCCGATGTAGAGTGACCGGGGATGAATAGCACAAAAAGCACGACTATGACTGCTCCATTTATTGGCTCTTTTGGCAGCATGGCTGAATAGCAAATGGATGTGGAAACTGCTCAGAAACTCCCAAACAGGGACCTAGCTATGTGGAGGAACCTACACTTCCTTCACCCTTTGACATTTTATTATTAACTACTAATTTTGAAATACATAGTCCATTTGATGAGCACAAAGAGAGCTAGCTTAGCACAACAATCATCTTGTTGGTTAAAAACACCCATCTATGTTCCATTGCTCACATGACAAGATTTGTTTTCCATAATGTTTCCTGGGCAAGGCTTAACTGCAGGATAATTTTTTAATAGTTCTTTTTTTTTTTTTTTTTTTTTTTCCTTCCCCTAAACCAGTATTACACTAGTAGAATGTGTTTCAGATGGCAGGAAAAGACTTGTTCTTGTCCCGTTTGGAAGTAATCATGGAAAAGTCTCTTTGCATATCTCAAAACTGGAACAAATCATTGCTCTGCGGTGTGCAGTTCCTACCCACTGGCTCTCCAGCATCTCCTTGGGACAATCTCATTCAGTTTGAGGATTTTCCATGGCCAATCTGCCCTAAAGTTTAAAGGTCCTTAAACAGTATCAGAGGGTTTTGCTTTCTCTACATCTCCAGAGGGTGACAGACACGATTACTACTATTCTGGTTTAAATTTATCCTGAACCTTCATGGCACTTTATTGACTTTGGCTGAGGCTGGCTCAGTGCTACCGTGTAACAGGGGTGATGTATAAGGAATATATTGCAGGCTGTCAGTCCAATGCACTCAAGAAGCTCTGATGGCACCTCCTCAGTAAGCTGAGTGAGTGTTAGGTCTTCAAACACTATTAAAGTTAATCTTCATAAAGCTGAGCTGTAAACCATAGACACCAGCAGAGACCTATCTCTTCTTTTCATGGATCCAGAATAAAATCCTCCTTTAGGAGGTGGGAGAGGAGTCGGATACCGTCCCAAGTGTGCCAAGGGTAGGGGAAATTTAGTGGGAGCCAAACTGTCATAATGTACTGGTTACAGCCAAATACAAGACTTGCAGAAACAGCTGTTTCCTTATCAGAGACTTGAGTGTGATATGCAGAGCTTGGATATGTAATACAGCTGTAGAGGATCACATCTGAAATGTAACAAGATCTAAAGAGGTTGAAGTTTTTTGGGCATCATTTTGTCACTGGGAATGTCCTGTTGGGTTAAATCCAGGCCTGTGGGCCATGCTGCATCTGTGAGCACCGAGGAGTGAAATGGAAAAGAGGAAGAAGTCTGCTGAGGGGTGGGCAAGGAGGAGGGTGGTGTCCAACTGCAGTGCAGTGTCCTCGCTCAAGTGACCTGCTGTATGGGACATGGGCACGCTGACTCCACACATCCCTCAGACGGTTTTCACCACGGGGCTTTCTCTTTTTTAAAAGTGGTCTTTCCTTGGTGGCTATCACTTTGGTATCACTGATTGCTCTAAGTGGGGCAGTTCCCTGTGCCATGGAAGACACAGCTAATGCAGAGCTTTTCCCAGCAGCTTGAAAAGCAAGCTGATTTCAATACGTGTTCCAGGTTCTCCTCCTTGGTGACCAAGTCCAGGCCATGGTTGAAAGAAGAAGTGGCTCCACATGTGCTGAACCCTGTGAGAACTGCAAGGCTGCAGGAATTGAGAAACACAGGGCTGGAAAGTCCAACCTCCTGCTGTCTCAGGTATTATGCCCAGTAGTCCCCCACTGATTTTAGAAATGAGTTTATCTCTGTCCCCTCTCCCTATGCCTCTCTTGAGTGTGGCACCAGGGAAATACAGCAAGATGCTGTTATAAGACAGTTTGCCGAGCTCCTCTGAAGCTGTATATGTTGTGGTGTGTCAGTCCAGATTTGACCTGAGGCTGGGAAGGCATTTCCACATGTTATCTGGTACATCTGACTGTCTTTGGTGGTAGTTCTCCATGTTACGGGGTAAATGCTACACAGATAAAGATTTATTTCCCTGTGTATAATGACTCCTTTAAAGACTCAGATGGTAGAAACAAACACAAAGACAGAAAAAACTCTTTTAGACTGTGCATGCCCATTTATATGCCTGAATAGAAGTGCCCAGTGACTTCTAAGATGCCTTTGGAAACTTTGGCCAAACTATTTCTTAAAAGGCCTTATAAAGAATTCAGTTTGACTTGGAGTTTTCCCAGCATGGTCTTAGCTGCAGAGCATTTATTTCTCTTGAAACAGGTAGAACTCGCATAGTGCTTCTGTATTTGTGGATTTTTGCATGTCCTGGAGAAACCCCTCTATTTCCTAGATTTTGAGAGTCCTGTTCTCTAATAAATTGCTGCTATATTTATCTCATCATTCGTATTTTCTCCTTGCTATGCTTTGCTCTGACACAAGCTGCTTTTGGATAGGTCAGCCCTTTGAGCTCTCTTGCTTTCTCTCTGTTTCCCAGTGTTTCTTTTGAAATGATATGCAAGAGCACTCATTTCACCTTGGCATTCGGCAGCCCCTTCCCCTCTTGTCTTGTGTTCATGAGCTTTTAGAAATGTCCTGCAGTAGCCTTGCCTGACTGCTGGGTGTCTAAATCTTTTGATAGTTCTGCTAAGTTTAATTATACTTGATTTTGCTACTTCTTTTTTATATGCATGCCTGACAGCTCATCCCCTCAAGAATGTCCTGAAGGCATCCTCTGCCATAATAAATAACAGAAGTGATAGTTGAAGTATACATATATAAATAATGTTTGCTCTAGTGTGTAAGTTTGCCTTGCAAACATGAAAATGTGACTGAAGGCCTGCACCTCTGCATTCAAATCCTTGCTGTACAGTGAAATGAACTGGAATGTGCTACAGCGATTTTCTTTGATAATGTCTGGTTTATAATTTACTTTTGGCTGAAGCAATCAGTGAGGGAAATCCATTTGAATAGCTTTGTAAGAACGCTTTATTTTTCTGGTGCTGCAGGCTGCAAGTTTCACACTCTGAGACTAAATCCCTTTCGTATCGTCCAGGTCCTGGGGAGAGACATTTATTTAAAAGTAGTTGAAATGAAGCACAGAAACAAACTGTAAGTGATTTTTGGCATTAGAAGTGCAGTGACTGTAAAGCAGTGGCTCAGCTCCATATTTTAATAGGCTTTAACGTATCAATTATAGTGCTGAGTAGTAATTAGGGCTATACAGCAAAATGTAGAGTGACCTCTTAAACTGTTCCAAAATTGTGGGAGCTTGTGGGAAGGGGGATTTGGGAGCAGACTGACTTCTGGTAATCATACCACAGGGTACAAAAGAGAAAATATGACTATTGAAAGTTGAATTTTGTTTCAGCATTTCAGGGAAGCCTTGCTTACCCTCTGAAGGTGAATTCTCCCTTTAGCATGAAGCTAAATAAATGGGCTGAGTGGTGGATAACTCTTCTGGGACCACAAGCAACAGTGTGCTCATCCTACCAGCCTGCACAGCAATGCCTGCTCCATTAAATGAAATGCCTCTGAAAGCCCTGCACCACTCGACTGTGCTCAGCTGCTCAGGAAGCCTCTAGGGAGGGAGGGTGAAAGTTGAGAGCTGGAGAATGCTGTTTCTCATTTCAGCATGGCCTAAAGACACCCCTAAAATTCCATGGTACAAAGGGATACCCAGCCTCCAGATACGCCCCTTCCACCCTGCCCTCATCTGGTGAAACTGCACTGATTCTGGCTCAGAAAGGGCACTCCAAAATTTTGGAAGACAGAGGCACTGCAGTCCCTTAACGATAATTATGTTAGAAGCAATGCAAACCACAAAATTACAAGTTTTCTTCCCTTGCTGGTTGTTTTCTGCTCAAATTGCCCTGGAGACGGAGTGAAATGTCCAGTGGTATCGTGGATGTTTGGTCATAGGGATGGCAACCTACATCTACATGAGTCTGCCTGGTCAGTCCCATAATCCTGAATGAGCCAAGCCCCAACCCTCTCTTGTTTTCAAGGTAGAGTCAAAGCCACAAAACACTTCTCCAACATTTGTAGCCAGTGATCAGTTGTAAGCTAAAGAAATATTTGTTTTAAAGCGTAAGCTGAGCAGTGTAAAATTTTGCCGAGGATATTCCTCTTGGTGTTACTATTTTGATATGCCTAAGTTCATTGGTATAAATAGGGTGCAGTTGTCATCACATTTAACTAAAAAAAGCCCTCCTCAGTTGACAGCATAGGTATCATAAAGTCATGTCACCCCCTACTAAGTAATTTTCACTTGAGCCATATGCAAGCCTCTGAATGACAATTCTGCTTTTCTGGCCTTGGCTGGCATATAATTTAAGAGCAAGGGAAGGCTTTCAGAAGCAAAGATTTGTAGGCTTGACATAGATCACCGATGAATCATATACTTGAAAACTTTATTCACCATAGTTGAATACAAAAATCACATACAAGCCAAAAATGCAAAGTGGGCCCCCTGGATGTGACATGGCTTGGCTCGCCTCCAGGAAGCTTCAGCAATCTTCTAGCAGGGTTGGAAACACGCCAATGAGTGTCCTTCATGAGGGTGGGGGAAATGAAACATTCACAAGAACTAATTTCTTCATGTAAGATCCTATAGAGAGAAATGGCTATACTATCCTTATGAAGAGTGAGATGAAAGTTTATCCCATTTTAGGACTTGGTCTTGTCTATCCAACAAAGTACTTATATGGGCTCCATTACTGTCTTGCCTGAGAGAGTCATAGTCTTTAACACATTTATTTTTGTGGGTAGGAAGGATTGATATTTGTGCTTCAGACAGTGAAGACATGGATGGGAATGTGGTATTACACCCCACACTGAGAGAATGGATATTAGCATTGCTAGTCTCATCAGCAGAATAAGTCAGGAGAAGTTTTACTTGAGTGTATCTGAGCATAAAAAACTAAAGGAGAGGAGACTTAGTCTGTATGAGGGTAGGGAGAACTGCCAAGACTCAACTGGATAAGTAACACGTAGTAAATGCTTAGAGTCACCTTGCCAGACAAATATTTGCCTTTCACTTTGAATGAAGACCAAATCATGTTCTAACTAGTAGGACCAAGAAATTCCACACATTTTAGTATGTTGAGTGTCCTACAGAAAATCCCATGGTAAGTGTATGAGGGCAGACTTTGGGGGTTTGCTGGACAGACAGAAGAAAAAAAAAACTGAGGAAGATATTTTCAGTGGAGGAAAGAATTCAGAAGGAACAGGGTTAAAAACAGCTTTGTAAATGAGTGTGGCTAAATACACAACTATACTTGGTGGATAGTCTTCATATATACAGATGGTCAGAGGGGTGGAATCTAGGAGCTGAAGAGGTTGAAGTCTCTGGGGGAAGCACTGGAGAGGAACTGTCTCCTTCTAAATCAGATTAGCTCTGAAAAATATGGATGGGAAGAATTAAAATCTAGAGTAAAGACCACAGTCCCATGGCATTTTCAGTCATTTCTAACAACCATATAAACTTCCTTCTCTTGTTCAGTGAACCAAATGCAGAAGACCATGGTAAGCAAAGGACAGCAGTAGATTTGTTCTTTATGTGACAGATGTGTCCTTGGTGTCATTATTTAAGGTCTACACTTAAGGGCAATACTCATTGTTCTTGGGTCATTTGCTCTGTCTGCTGTAATAGCCCTTTATGACCAATTTTTGGAGATAACTGATTTTATCAGTTGTTACTAAGTTGTTACTAGGGGTGAGTAGCTCTGGTTGAACTTCAATGCAACTAACTCAGTTTTAATGAAAATATAAAAAGTAAAGGAGGAAGGCTGAGACAGGGCAGCTACTTGATCACTGGACTAAGCAAAAGCAGAATGCAGACGCTGGTTGTGACCCCTGTTCAGTTCAGACTTCTCCTCTACAGTTTTTTGTTGCTTTAAAATGAGCCAGAAATGACGCCTTTACAATTTCCCTTGGGAAATCTGAGATCCAGAGCTCTCTGCATTCAGTAGGAATATTTCCATTGACTTTGATGGCCTTTGGACTAGACCCTATATTTCCATGGCATTTCTGGGACCTGGGTCTGAAATTCAATTGCTTTCCTTGAGCTTTCTCATGCATCATTCTGGCTAATACATTTAGTGTCATAAATATAGCATGGTGCAAAGTTAAGAAGTTGTCCAGTTTTTAGTCAGTAGGAAACACTGTCTGATAGTCTGCTTAATTTGCCTTTCCAGTTTGATCCTGTTACACCTTTCTATACCCACTTGGGCCCCCATGATTCCTCTTCTTTCTAGCACCTGTACAATCATGTTTTGTTACCTTGTATTACGTATGTAAACATGGAAAAACTTAATTAAACTGAACAAATATATCAAATTGTTTCACAATATACAATCTAAGTACTTATGTACTCTTCAAAGGCATATCTGAACCACCTGAATAAAGCACTCTTTAGCAACTATTAATTAATTGATGTTTATACAATGCTTTGAACATGTAAAATGGTGAGCGTTTCCAAGCGTATCGCGAACATTGTTATCACTGTTATACAAAAATCAGGAATGTACTGAAGTTCTGTGAATCCCTCCCAATTACTGAAGACTTTGTGAGTTGAAAAGAATCAGCCACGACAAACTAACAGATAATCTTTCTTCCAGCCGGGTTGTCCTTTTGTCTTCAGAAAATGGTATAAAGTGTAATTTTTTGGGGCCATCTTGTTTATTTAAGCACTTTTGTCAAAGCCTATCACAGAATGGTTATTCTAGCTTGAAGAAATCCTTCCGGGTCAGAAAGTCCTTTGGATGGCTCAGATCCAACCGCTCTCCCTTCTCATTCCTCTCTTTTAAGTCCTGAAAGTCTGTTAAAGTCTGGGCTGAATTCCTGAAACCAGTTGGAGTGTAGCTCTTCTTTTGTTCCCCGCTGCCAACTGCAGAAACCTACGTTCACGGGTTTTTGTAGTCACCAGCTTTAAAATCCCTAAGTCCCATCGCTTCCTTTGAATGGCCAGATGCAAAGCAATGCTTAAAACCTAGGAATGACTTTATAGAGCTTTTCACTTGTGGTGTTGGATGGACTGCTGTGCTGTCTCTGGTTTCAAGGAAGAATGCCTTAAGCAGCCTGTCTGTTTAAGACTATCAGAGGTAAGGCAAAAACTTGCAAAATAACATCTGGGAAGCCCAGATCATTCTCTAATATAGAAATACTATTTTCATCCTTGAGGTTTAAAGGCTATAAATATAGTTCTATCAGTGTAATTAATTCAGCTTAAAGGGATGTCTTCCGTTTTTAAGGTATATACATTTCTTACAGAACATGGTTTAAATGGAGAACTGATTCAAGTGCTGTAGGGCTACGAAGGTTTTTTGCACTTGAAGGTACTGGATGTTTGGTTAATTTTTGTCCTCTTACTATTCATCAGTGAATTAAATTACTGTTCTGCTTATGGATAGAAGTACAATCCAATTCATTAATCATACTGAGATTTTTAAACCTGCACTAGTCTGTTACGACTTGTTCTTCATAAGGCTGGAAAATATTTCTTTCATCAAAATGGCTTAATGCCTATAAACATGTCCTAATTATATTTTCTTGGAATTAATCAAATTCATTATGTTAAGTTTGGGACCTACATCTGAAGTGAATCTGAATTGTGAGCATCTGCCACATTCCCTTCAGACATTACTGATAAAAATATTGGTGTGGAATTTTCAGAAGTACTCATTTTTGGCCTAATCCTGTTCCTCTTAAAGTCAGTCGGAGTTTTACCCTTCCTTCAGTGGTGTGGATTTCAACCAAATCTGAGCACTTCTCAAAACCTTATAGTTTTGGCAAATTTTTCAAACAACCAAAGTGAAAAGTCTACACAAGGTGTCAATTGATTTAAAATAAGTAGTAGTTACCCCTGATTGTTTTTTGCTCTCTTTTTTTTTTTTTTTTTTTTTTTTTTCCCATTTTTCCATAAAATAGAGACATAGTGAGCATTTGGGATGAAAAGTGATTAAACTTCAGTGTAGTATGTTATCAGAAGTTTGGGGTTTTTTTGCATGAGAAAATCCTTCAGAAACCTACAGAATCCCTTCCAGATTCAAAAAGACAATGGGTTTATATAAAGAAGACCCCTTGTACAGAAACTAAGACAATCTTTTGATTAAATGCCCTCTGAGAGGGTGATCTTTATCTCATTAGTTCAACCACAGTTGTTTCCATTTTGGTTAATTCACAAGGACCAAGTCTTGAGTTCCTTAACTTAGAGTTTGGTTAGACCAGAGAAAGCTTTTTCCTGAGTAATGGCCCTGGGATGTGGCCTGTCACTGATTCCTGCTCTTTCTATTGAAGACAAATGTAATCATACTATCAGCCCTGTTTAATGTTAAGGTTTGTCCGAAGGGAAATGGTTGAAAATGAAGAAAGAAACTCTTTACCCACAAACCATCATGGATGTTATCAAATTCCATATTTTAGCAAGCCCAACCTTATGACATGGTCAGGCAACATCCAGAAACACTTTATATACCAATTCAAATATTTCTTGCCCTTGTTTCAATTTGGTCTAAGTGCTATGGAGTCAGCAGTGGAAGTGATGCAAGGGAAAACAATTCTGGGAAGTCAGAGAGCCAAAAAAATTTAATTTCCCACAGACAGTTGGACCTGCCAATGTTTATGAATCTTACTAATTGCGTTCCAGTAACACTGAAGGCCCCTAGCTGAGATCAGTGCCTGCCACTGTAGACAGATACATGGGGTGGGTTTCCTCTCACCTCACTGTCGCAGAATTGGCTGTCTGGCTGCAGAATAGGTGTCTAGACTCCCATTATAACCCGTGGAGACAAATACTTGCCTCCAGAAGCCAACTCACCGTATCTGACCCATAACTGAGGTGTGATGAATCACCCTCTGGCAGTTCTTACCTCTCTCCATTGATGACAGGGAAAGCCCAGATGGGTAGACACCTCCATGTTAGGCAGCTGAAATTGGATGAGATGGATCCCACCCAGGCTGCTCACACATTGCTAATTGCAGTGGCAAAAGATCTTGCAGATATATACACATATTTTAAAAAACTAGTTCAGGCACTGCAAGGTGGGCAATGTGATGTGATGTAGGTTTAGGGAGCTGGCCTGACTTGAGCAATTATTGTTGTTGTTGGAGACCACACTGGGAATGTCCAATGGAACTTCCTCAGTGTCAACATGGCCATGTCACTGTGAGCTATGTAGCTAGCCTAGCTGCAGGGGCTCGCAACCATGGTGGAGGATGACAGCAAGGGGTGAGAGAAGGAGCAAAAAGCTCATGTATGTGAAGGTGACAGTGGCAGCAACATTCAAATCCGTCAACTGTAACCACCAGAAACGTCTTTAGCTTTGCCTACGTGGCAGGATAGTTGCAACCAAACTCAAGAGCTCCAAGAATGAAAACTCTTGTCTTGATCTTTCCAACATACAGCCTCTAAGTGGCTTAGCTGCAAATAACTTATACAGCTGATGCATAATTAAAAAGCCATTTTCATTCATTTTGCAGGCAGCATGCAGATTCTTCAAGTGTCCATTGTTTACAGACTATCACTGATAGACTGTTAAGCTTGGCCTTGGGCTTTACTTCTGTGCCTGCCTTTTTGTTAAGCACGTGCATTTTGAGAACTGTCTGTCAATAATTACAAGGAATTGAGTCTTGGCTCTTTTATTCTGGGAGCTGCCCTGCTGCTCGAAAAAATCTAACAGAAACATGCTACTTCAGAGTGTTCAACATTGTGACACTGCTTGGCATGCGAGATAGATCTTTCTGACAAGTTAAATGCTAATTTTTATTGAAGGTAAAAGTAAAATGTAGAAGTGGTCTCTGCAGTTCACTTATGCAAGAAATTAGGAAGAAAGACGCCAGCAGTTGCTGTTTCAACATTATAAACTTTACAACATGCTGCTGAACCAGAGGAAACCCCTTGATTATTAGAAATTGGTGTGGATTGCTGATCACTGGGGAAAATAAATTATTTTTTTCCTCCACAAAGGGACAAATACACATTTCTTTGTGGGGAACTGAAGCAGTAATTATCACAGTTACTGCAATGCGGGAATGGAGGAAGCCTGGACCAATGATCCAAGATTTTAGTCAATCAATGGCAATACCTTCTGCAGAAGGAATGAAGTTTAAAGGAACAGTCAAAACCCATGAGTTTGCTAGCTGAACCTGACCCAAAGCCCTTTGAAATCAATGACCATGGGTTGGTGTGTGTGGCTGATCAGTGCAGCTCCAGCACCCAGGTTTCTGCTTGGATGCTCAACAAAACCCAGGAATACTTATCCAAAGTCTGCCAGTCTAATGTCTAAACTGCTCATTCACCCCATTTATTTTACTTTGTATTTTGATAATTTACAATGAATATTCATATCTCATCTGGCAGGTCTCCAGATATAATGAGATGAGCCTAGAAAATGGAGATGGTAAATACAGTTTGTGAAATATGGGTCTACTTTTATTCAGCTTCTGGCTTGTTAGAAACATTATTCAGGTTTTTGTTCATAGACACCAGGAGTTAAAACCTTACAGTTTCTTCTATTTTAAGGAAAAGCTCTGATCCTCATGCAATCATTTGTCTCCAGGGAGACCATTTAAAAAAACAAAATACCAAGAGATGAAGGACGATTCAAAAAAATTAGAAGCAATGTATTTGTGTTAGAAATATTGATTAGGTTTTTTGAATTTAATTTTCTGCTCAGGACTCCAAAGACCTTAGGTATGGAAAGGTGCTCTATTGCTCATTTTATCTATAAAGCTCTCCCCCTCACCACATCCTGTAAAAGCACTCAGGGTGTTTTGTGGTAATTAAAAGGTGATATTAATATTTCCTGACATGCACTATAAAACACCTCCAATCAGCTTCCTATAACTATCACACACATAGGAAAAGGAATATAGGATAAACAGAGAAAGAAAATGATTGTGAAGGTGGTTCTGTATCAGACTCTGCAAAGATTCCTCTGACTTTCTGCTTGAGTGTCCTTTTTTTTTCCCCACAAAATCTAGATCATCTTGGTTTCCCTGTCTGTTCTGTCTCAGACCAACACATCTGAAAAACCCAAGATGCTGACATTTTTCAGGCTTGTTTCCCATTTGGAGCCTCCTGGGCAAATTACTCTGTCATTCAAAGATTTTCTATAAGAAAATAGGGGAATTTATTCCTCAGAGTTCATATTTCTCCAGCCTTTGTGCTGTCCCAACCACCAGCATTTGAGACGCTTGAAGTGCAGCAGTAATTTTTTGTACTTCTGTTGTGACTCTTTTTGTAATCTGGGCCGTAGGCAAGGTGACCTGCCAGATGTTTACATCACTTGGCCTTCATGGAAGAGAGAGATGTCTCTCAGAGCAGTGCTCTGTAAGAAGAGCATGGTTATAAAATAAGGTCACACACGCAAACTGGTAAAACACCCATTCTTGCACAAAGGTCCTAATGCTGTGTAGTGCAATTGAAAGTGATTTTTGCCGTGGGATTTGAATTTCTGCATTTACTTTGGGTCTTCTGCTTGTCTCACTCAGTTCTTCTCTGATATTTTTCTCCCTAGACTGAGTTTGGTATCTGCTGCCCTTCTTTCCCCCAGCCTCTTCCATGAGACCTGCATGACATCTACCTGTCAGCAATTTGCAGGCAAAATGATGCCAAGACTTGGAAAATAACTGCTAGGAAATACATCTCAGCTTAACAGACCGGAGAACAGGTTTGATTACAGATACAGATGCATGCAAACCTGAAACATGCATTGACATACAGAACCCCCTGAGTTGTTGTTTTTGTCCCACACTTCAGGAAATAGTTAAGATCTCATTTTTATCTTCATGAAGAGACTTTGAAAGAACAGGGTATTTAGAAAGGTGGGGATATCATTCAGGGTATTTTATAGACATGAATGTTGTCTCCCTGGATTTACTTCACAATATCAAACCAACCTTTTCTAATGCAGTGCTGTGCTCCAGAAAACACCCATTAATTGCAGGAGAAGCTTGAGTTTTAAATTTAAATTCAGGGGGTTTACTTAAGTGCTGAAATTGTTATAGGATTTTTTACATACCAAGGTTCAAAAGAATGGTCACAGGGATGGATTCACACAACAGTTCGGTGTGGACCTGTCAGTGGTTGGTACCAGAAGCTTCAGAGTGATGGGAGGGATCTGAGCTTAGGCTTCTGTGATGTTACCTGCCCTCCCTTGTCATTTCCTTGTGCATTGCATCTTGATTTCCAGCCATTAGAAACTGGCTCAAGCCCTAAAGAAGGATGATGAGCAATCACACCATAATTTCCCCTCTTGGTATTATTTTTGACACTCTCTGGATATCCTCAGAAATATTCAGCCTTGGTTTTGATACTGTTAAGCCCTCCATGACTTCCTGTGGTGTTGATGTCCATAAATTCATTGCACCTGGATTTAAGTTATGTTCCCTTTTGGGTCTGGAGTTGTTGTTTTTCCATTGCATTGAATGTCACCTTGTTCTTCAATGGCAGCAACACAGAGAGCAGAGCACCTACTCCTGACCACTGGGAATTTTACAGAGGTCAGAGATACCCACAGAGGGTTGTTTCTCATCTTTCCAGTCCCTTTTATTCACCTGGGAGTTTCAGCTGTCCCTTGAACATTGTCTTCCCTCCCTTCATCCTTCCCTGAATCCCTCTTTCTTCTGAGCTTAATTCTGTGTATTTGGTTTCTGCTCTGCCATGCCTCATCATGTCAAGCCCAACTCTGTGCTCAGTGATTTAGCAAAGCACTTAAGCCCACTGTGATCTTTAAACTCAGAACATGCTGAAGTTCTACACTTAACAGAGATCAGATTATTCATGTGCTTAAAGATAAGCACTTGCTTAAGTACTTTGCTGAATCCAGGCCTAAACACACGCATTAAATTCATCAGCTAGGACCCTTGACAAATTTTACCACAAAGGTGCCTATCTCTCTGTATTGACTATAAAGGGAGTCTAGACAACTACTTTAAACTAGATAGCTAATCTTTAGACAGCTAAAATTAGGTGAGAGGGATCCCACCCTCTATATCTATCTATGGTGTCAGGCACTGATCTACATTGGATGCCCTTCATTTTGCTGCAAGGCAATTAATGAGAATCAAAAATGGTGATGGGCCCAAAAGGTTGTGGGGAGTGAATTTATGGCTCCCTACCTTCAGCAGAACAGAACCCAGTTGCAACAGGTCAGAAAGTTAATGGTTTATTTCATTCTCAGATCTGAATTCTGATCTGCAACGACACAGGGCAGTCATAAATGATCTTGTGAAAAAGATGAGATTTTTAAGTCTATGTGCTTTGAAGTGAGCTATGTGGCTGTCCTTCTGAAAAATTCCACAGAAAACTTTCAGCCTTGACCTAGTGGTTCAAAGTTACAGAGATTGAACTGAAACGTGACTTTAATGTTATCTAAGATTTTTGTTTCAGTTTTGATCATTAAACTCAGGGTTGCCACATGGTCAGGAGTTATACTGGGTTTCTGCCAGACCTGCCAGTGACACAAACATATGAGCCATTACATACACAGTAACTCAAGTGTTTTAAATGCTGATGTGCTTGCAGACTTACCATCACTATAATGTAAAATGCAAGTGAGAGCTGTCAGGTACATAATTAAATGCTCTATGTGAAAGAGCATGGTTTTGCATTGACCAAGATTTGCACCTCTAAGCCCAGACTGCAGATCCAGAGCTGCTGATTTGCCTAGAACTGTGCTCTCTGGCTGCAGGGTGTTACACTGCATTCATAAAACTACCAAATTGGTGTGTGCTGCCTTTTTTCTGAAGTAACATCAAGGAAAAGAAAAAAAAAATATCCCAAGTCAAAACACGGTGAGCGACTCCCTCTCTGTCTTCTTCATTTTGGCTGATATCAATTGCCTTGGGAGATTTGTTGTAGCCCGAGCCCTGATTACCCAATCCTGACTTTGCCTAGCATGGTCTGCTTTACCACGAGCAGAAGAGGCTAATTCTGGTGTAAAGAAAAGGAAATATTTTAAGAGATTCCTATTCTTCTGCTGCATTAATCTCTTAAGAGTGACATATCTTAAACCTCCAAAGCTATGTCACAGCTTTAGCTTGGTTGCTCCATCTAGAGCTGCTCACCAGCTCAGTTCTGGGTAGGACTATTAATCAGTAGACTATAGCCAGGCATGCAATCAAAGCCCTGGTTTTGCAGCTATGCTGCAAGAGGCCAAAACCAAACACAAAGCCGTCTCACATGGGGACATGTCTGCAAGTTGCAGAGGAGCCAGTCCTTGCTGCATGGCAGTTCCTATGACAGGCATGCCCTACTTGCAAAGGCTTGATCTGTCATATTTCCTTGGAAATAGGAGTCTGAGTGTTTCCTCCCCTTGCAGCACCTAGTCTTGCTATGTTTGCAAGACTCAGAGCTCACTGGGGCCAGGGGAAGGTAGACAATTTATTGTGCTGTCATTGGGAGTTCACCAAATGTTTTTTCTCTCTCTCTTCCCTTGCCCTTCACTCTCCTCCTCTGCATGCCTCTGTTTCTTTCTATTCGTTTTCCACATCTGTCCTCCTATCTTCCCTTCTCCCATCAAAAGGCTCTGGTCTCCAAACAGGAGCCTTTCCTCTTCTGTGAGCAATGGTGACATCATGAATCTAGAGATGATTCTCTTCACCCTGCTCATCCTGGACAAAAGGACCTCGTTACCCACACAAACCAGGGCTATCAGCTTGGATCTGAAACAGTATTTTGACCTCCAATAAAGGCTGCCCTTCTTCTGTGATACTCAGTGTTCCTTTACTACTTGTCATTAATAATAATGGCGATGCTTGGAGTGGAAAGACTTGGGGTTTCCACCATGCAATGGTTCATTTAAAAATAAAAATGAATCAGAAACTCACACTTCTTGAAGCCAAGAACATTATGTTGGCACTGACGCCTAAGAAGGGAATTTGGGAAATCTCTCCTGGGCTGGAGTGCTTCCTGGCTGATCTGCAGGATTCCTGTGTATTCCCCACTGGGTCCTGCTCCAGACACAAATGGGGTAATTTGACAGCAGAGGATCAGATCGCTTCGTCTGTGCCCTAGGAAAGAAAAGCTTGTGTCCTGACAATGTATTTAGGCAGCACAGACTGGGCAATACATTGAGGTATTAATCTGTGCAAGAAATGGAATGTCATAATTATTCAGATTTGAAAAAAAAAATCAGCAAGGAAAAAATTAAAACCCCTCCTCCCCCACCAAAAAAGCATGTCATTTTTTAACCGTGCGTCTGAAGTGTTAGCTTGCTTTTGGCATTTTCCCCCTTTATCTAAACCTCTCAAATAAGCCATAATGACAGCATAAGTTACATGTTACTTCATGTACTGCCTTGCAAAGTTCTGGAATTCCTTAGGTGTCTTAAATTATGGCCTCCTTTACGACAAATGACTTATATTCTGCCTGATATTTACTAATATGTTGTGAGCAGCACATATATTGCATAGAGTTCATATAATTATTACATAGACACTCATTAGTCTATGCATGATTAAAGCCTTACATGTTTTATTGGAAAAGGATTTAACAGTCTAATGAACTCTCACATGAGAAAAATGCAATGAAAATTCCTGTAGATTTGTAAGTCAGAATGAGCAAAACTAACTCTATAAAGTAAGAGGGAATCTCTATCAAAGCTTCACCCCTAATTTAAGCTCAAACCTGAATGAAAGAATTTTTGACATTAAGTTAAAGTTCTTAAAATTTCCTTTAATTTTTCTACTTGGATACTTTTTCTAAATTTCATGGAAAAGTCTGACAAAAGCTTTTTTCAACATACTATGTCAGGACCAGACTTTATTAGAAATAATATAAGAAAAAGCTAATCTCAGGGAATTTGTATTCCTGGGGAAAAAAAAAAGTCTGAGGAGTTTTAGTTAAACAACTGCTATTATGGGGCTGATTCTCCCCTGGCCTATAATATGTTTTGTCATTTAAACTTTTGGAAACTGGGAAAGCAGGAATATTTCTCTGCTGTAATAGAAGTTTATACCTACTTTGCACATGTCTAAATGAGAGCAGAAGGGACACAGTGGTGGGAGTCTGGACTGTGGATCTTGCACAGTCTGGACCACTAAGCTTTTTCATTGATTCCCAGAGTGAGGAATGATTGCTCTGACATTTTTTCCCTCTTTTCAGTACTGAAATTCTTATGAGGAATCCAAAGCTGCTATTTTTGGCAGTCATGAATAGTATGATTTTGGTACCTTACTTACAAATGTAATCAATTTTTTTTTAATTGCCACAACAGCTTTATGGTCCTTGGCACTATTAAAATGTTTGAAGCGTTAAAAAAGAAGTCTGTAAACTAATGAAGAGGGCCCTTAGCGTAATGTCCTGCTCTACACAAAAGTATAGTCACACAGAATATTAGGCCCTAAGAGATCACACACTTAACACTTCTACTGATACGAAGCCAAATTCTGCTTTCTTTTGAACTACATCAAATTTAGGCCAGTGTACATGAAAACCACCCAAAACCTGTAGTTTTCATGCAAATGCAAATAAGCCATAGTACATAAATGATCTTTGCAAGAGTGAGCCTCTGGGCACTACTTCTAGACCTCTACTTTTTGAGCTTGATCCTGATTCAGTAACATTGAATGTGATCTTAGCTGTACAGAGTTGCCAGCTGTGTCTCTAAGAACTTAAGTTATGAAAAGTGCTGGTTTTTTTTTTTCTGGGTCTACATATTTATTTCAAATAAAAGCAACCAATGGGATTTAAGCGCATTATTTGGATGGAAACAATTGCTTATACACCATGCTGTGCTGATATGGGGCTAAATGGGAATCTCAGGAACTTGTCATTAGTGGGTATTGACATTTTCTGAAGTATTAGTAGGTGAGCTTTTATTAACAGCTCTGTCCTTCAATAGTGGTTAATAAATCACTGTTGAATTTGAAGACACTCTCAGAATAGATAGGAAACCAATTTGGCTCTGAAAGATTACTCTTCTATTTGTTTAGCCACTGGCTCTTTGCTTGTAACTGATAGGCTTAAGAGCTGGGAACTTTGCATTTCCCTATACGTTTTAGTTGACTTGTTAGAGATAGTTGGTTGCATTTGATAAACGAGAGGATGGTGAGGGGGCTGGATAAATGCAATAGCTTTTTTTTTTATCTACAAAGGTTAGGGATGGGAATTCCTCAAGTAAGCAAAGCCGCTGGCTTCTGGCAATGAGTAACTGTTTTGTCTTGGATGCAACCTGAGCTCGTTAGTGCTCTCTCTTCCTTTCACACATGCACACACCCCCTCTTGGGTTCACTCCAGATCCTTGTGATGGTTTAGGGGGAGCCAAACTGGTTCCTCTCTTCACTTGCCTTAGAAGTCTCAAAGTGTGTAAAATGCATATGTGTATCTGTGAACCCCCAACTACTTGAAAACACACTTGATTGCACTGGAAAATGTGCAAAATTGCAAATGGAATTGTGCTAGATATGCAAACAGTGGAAAAGTGGAAAATGCAGGGAAAGTGAAGATCTGTCTGAGGGAGCTGCTGTGGATAAGTGAAGTGTCAAAATGGACCAAGCAAGTTTAGGGAGTAGATTTGTGTTTATGTTTGGTAAACAGATGAGCAATTACATGCAGTTTGCTGCAGCAGTAAACAGAGAATAGGTGTCTCGGCACAAATAGGTTTCTGCACTTGGCTCGTATATCTTGACTGCTTATATGGGGGTTCATAGGTGGATGTATAACAAAAGAAATTGTATGGACAAATTATTGCAAAGAGTATCCTTGGCTTTTCTGAAAGTCTGTAGCTAAGTGCGCATCATAGGAAACACTCCAGTTTAAAAATCCCACTGCAAATGCTGGGATTCTAAGCAACATCTCTCTGTTCTGTTCTTGCAGATTTATATTTATGATATCTCTTAGCAGAGGTGACCATATGTACTCACATTGGTCTGGGTAATACCCAGTGGTGCCATCCAGCCTCAACTGTTCTCTGATTCTATAGCCCCACTCTTGGACATTGCAATAGTGTGAGATGGTTTGAATTTGCAAGTTGTCTTCAGTTTGGCTTTTCTGGCTTGCAAAGAGGTTATTTTTCATAAGTGTGTAATCTAAAAATAATTATTTGAATGTAATGATTAGAAGTGGGTCAGAGAGGCTGGGATGTGAATCATGCCATGAGAGTGCTTAGAGCTAGCACATTAGCTGGTAGCTCCCCAAAGGCTTTTTGAATAAACTGGTAGTAACTGTGAAAAGGTTGATAATTTGGCAATTGAAGTGGCCAGTGATCAAAAATTGCCCTCTATCATTATTGGTGGAAAGGAATGTTTTGAGTTATGCTGGGCTGCCTTAATTGTAATCTGCCTTAATGAAGAGTAAATGTGTAGTGTGAAAAATGAAATAAAACAGCTTTTTTTCCCTTAGGGTTATACAGAAAAGATTATTTCCCTGTGGAAGGCAGATGTTTAATCGACCAAGACCAGAAGAAGAATAAATAACACATGGCTGGTCTATCTATGTACGTTACTGCTGTGTGTGCTGCATACTTAAGCTACTGTGTTACAGCTGATGGCTGCAAACTGGATCTGTTCATAAGGTTACTGCGAACATTATCATACTGTCTAAAAATCAGACTCACCTGGCACAGTGGGTGAATGGAGGGGGGAATGTAATTTTTGCCATTATTATTACCTGCATATAATATTGGGAGTAAGTCTAGTACAATGCCAAAGATTCCTTCTGTTATCAAGTATGATGCTATAGCTCTAGTGTACTATGCAGAGCAGTTTCTTGAAATCTTTCTCCCGTCTCACTACTGCTTCATGAACCTTTCGTGAATCTGCCTGGAGGCTGGGACTCTGCACCCAGCCAGGGCTGTATGTCAGTTGCACTGAAGCTCTTCCGCCAACACAAATCTCCCACAGGTTTGCAGGACTGTGGAAGAGCACTGCCAAACTTGTAAGATGTGTTAAAGCAGTGAAAGGAGAAGGAACTTCTCTGAGACAAGTGTCCAGAGCTCAGAAATTCATACATCAGTTAAAATTCATATTAGCAGTTTTGCTGTTGAGTTGATCTGGCAGCTGAGCTGCAATCACTACTGACTGTTTGTAATGGACAATGGCAGATAGAGCCAGCATAGCACTTACTGAGGCAGGAGTTTCATGACAAATATATTCCCCCTTTATTTCTTCTGTGTCTCTCAGGGCAGGGAAGGGAGAAGTCATTTCACTCTCAGTGTTGCTGGCGATGACATTACAAGAAGCACAGGGACATCTGGGACACCGGGCACCCTGTGTGACCCTTGCAGGGAAGAAGCCAGTAAAGATTAGCACTTGTTTCCAACAACCATGTTCTTAACTAACAACTTCCTTCCACAAAAACTAACTTTAGTTTTTTTGACTCTCTTTTAGTTTTGTTTCTAGCAGTGCACAGTTTGTTGATAGCAGAGGCTTGTGTGTTGCAGTTAAGCACAAGTGGTGTCCCATATGCCCTGGTAAATGTCTCAAAAGAGCAAGCAGACTTGCATCCCCTTGGAAATTCCTCCAAGTCAAAAGAGCCAGGACACTTTGGGTGTCATCATGACACATTATTTGTGAAATGAGATCTCTGAACTTCAGGTCTAAAATACATAGAAGTCCCCCAAACCTGCAATTTAGAAAAAAAAAATCTGTTTGAATCTGTTTGATGAAGCTGGCTGTTTTTATTTGAAAATTGTGTCCAGCTTACTTGGGTCTGAACCCCTGGGAAAGCCTCAGGAAAAAGGCAGCAGGAAGAGCAAAAAAAAAAAAAACCCAAGGTCTTGTGAAAGTCACAGATGGGGGAAAATATATTAAATTATTTCTGGTTGCAGAGGTTACTTTTATTAATGCACAGTCCCAATAGCTGGTTGCCATGATACAGGGCAGTTGTGAGAGAAGGTAGAAAGTAAGGAGGGAAATAGGATTCAGACTACTCCAGGGAAGTATAAGCTTTTTTATGGTTTTGTGATGTCTGACCTCTTAAAGCCTCTCTCTTTGTGGTGCCTTTGATGAAAGGACATGAAACTCCTTGAAGAAGTGAGATGCTGTTGGCATTGCTCTGGCACACAGCTTGATAACTGCCCTCCCAACTCCCCTGGGATTAATAGTGATAATTAATATTGGAATTAGTACAAATAACACCAAGACTGCTGGAGAGCAGTGGGTGTTATAAAGAACAGCTACTTCTGGAGGCACTTGGCAGGGTGGTGATAGGAAGGAAATGGTGATGGGAAGGGAGAAATGTCTCAAGGAGCTAATGAGAGCACTGCCCTGCCATGTTTTAATGACATGCACATTGTTTCTGAAACAATAGGATGCTTTGGCTGGCATCCTACTAGACTTATTCCTATGGTTTTCAATCCTCAGGTGTCATTAATGCCAAGGAAAGCAGCTCCTTCTGGCTTGCCATTAAAGCATGCAATTTCTGCATAGGTGAAGATCTGGCCATGGGATTGGAAATTTCATCAAAGCTACCCTGTACACTCATAACTAGCTGTATCTGGAAATGAAGGCAGTGTCAAAGAAGGAAGTTTCAGAAATAATGGACATTGATGCCTCACTTCCTCAGTGTCCTTTTGTTCCCTTACAAGGCTGCTGCTTGTGCCAGCTCAACATCTTGACCATACTATTTAAGCTCTTGAATAAACCGGTCATCCCAGAGATTGCTCGGATATTTCCTACCGTTTCATAAGGCAGTTTTTCCTGTGATACAAAGCAATTCACTGGACTGTGAGGAAGTCCTTCTGAGCTGCAAAGCCTTTGGTGCTTCACAAAAGTCCCCAAATGTGGAGTAGTGGCAAAGAGATCATTGCAGCAGTCTTAACTTGAGATTATAAGCATGGAGACAACAGGAACTTCACAGTAGAGCCTGTGTCAGTGAGGGATGGTTTGTGCATCTTGTTGTATGTACCTGGTGAGCCAACTTGAGTGAGATGAACAAAGCTCGTGGTCAGTTTGGAGGGCCAGGTCACTCGTGGCTTTCTTGAATCTTGTCTGCCCCATTTATCTTTTCCAGCCTGAAAAGCCCAATTCCACCTGGACGTTCTTCTGTGCTCAGGTTTTGGGCCCAGCACAGATTTATAAAATGAACATTTATGGTTATATTATATATTTCCTCACCTCCTGTGAATGTTTGGGAGAGAAGTCTTAAAGGCTATTTTGAAGACATGGTCTATCACCTGGCAGTAGTAAATAAAAGAAGTGGATGTGTCTTGGCTATAAAGGCCAACCAATATCACTTTAACAAGAAATGTGTTTTCTGTTGCTGTCTTACACTAGTGCACTGCTGCCCATGGCCCTTTGCAGCTCTTTGTCTCTGCAAGCTTTGGCTGCAGCCGAAAGACCTCGCAGGGCTTGCCTTTCCACCAGGACAACATTGCTCTCAATGAAATCAGGACACAGCAATCCTCTTCTGAATGTGACCTTTCCTTTCAGCCTCTCCCTGGCGAACGTACTCTCAAATGGCTCAGTTTCCTGCTGGGTCAGTGTAAATTTTTCATCGTGGGGATTTCTGTCTGTTGTTGCTTTGCAGCAAGAAGTTAACAGGAGTTTATGGCTCAGGAGGGGCAGAAACTCTGCAAGGTTAAATCTTACATATATGATCCCACCAACTGTCAGTCAAAACAGCTCTGCAGACCAGAGACTGATTTATTCTGCTCTTCCCTCATGATGATAAGATGATAGTTTCACCCTGTCAGGTAAGCACCTAGAAACCCCAAATACTTCAGCCCTGTATATACAGAAAGAACAAATATTTCTGCATGTCAGTGTTCTGTTACTGTTATCAGTGGAGCAGAGAAAGGGTAGAGCAAGGAAATTTTGCTGACAAGCTCAACTCATTGTGCAATTAACTGGCATAGCCTGACACCTTGTATTCATTTGCATATGTTTAAATGAATTAGGCAAGTACTAACACTGAAACTAGCACCCAGATATTTGTATTTATACAAGCACACCCACCTTTGCTAAAAAGGTCATTATTTTCGGCATGGACTTTGTCTCTCTTTCATTACACATATCTACTCATATAAAGTGCTATAAATTAATTATAGAATATGCCTAGATCCTTATGGTATTTCTAAATGAAACATAAAATCAAACATTGTCTCACATATTTTAAAAGACATAAGCTCCATTACTGTTTAATAATTGCTAATTAACAGAAAAATATTTCATACTCCCACATTTTTTATCCTCCAGATACAGCAAAACAAACAGATTAACAGAGGAAACCTGACGACTGCAATATCTGTTTTATGATAAGACCATTTAGTAACTTAATCCCTATTATGCTCAGCTATCAAAGACAATGTACTGGTGGTTATATGATACAGAATAATGAACCACTACAGAGGTACATTTGTGTTATTCTCTGATTAGAGCAGGAACTGAGATTTAGACGACTTGGATTTTATTCCTGGGCTTGCTACAAACTTAAGTCACTTGTCTAAGGCCATAGAATAATTTCAGCCATTTTATAAGTTTTGCACTGTAAAATGGATAAAATGGATAAAATACTCTCAGATGTGTACCCTTGTGTATCATTGTATGGGAGCGTCATCATCATTAGACTAACATAGTAATGTAATGTGAAAGTCTATTATAAAAAGTAATTATAATTAACAGTAACACAGGATATCAAACAATCATCTCCAGGTGACAAATACAGGAAATCTGAGAAGTACTGAGAGAGGAGTGGGACTTCTTCAGTTGCTACTTAGGACTAAATTACCTAATAAAAACAGGATGTGATTGTATGATACTGAGTCATAGATTCAATGTGAGACGCTGTGCTATATTAGAAGATGAAGTAAAAAGGTATTTTGAGTCTCTCTGGCTAGAAGTAAATCTGTTATCTAAAAAACCACATACATTATGGTTTCAGATATCTGCATTTTTCGGCCTAATTCTTCATTATTGCAGAGGAGGTATTTGTTTAGCATGGGGCTCTTCCCAAAGCATCACCATTTAAATTCTCCAGCTTGCAGCAACACTCTTTCTATTTTGGCAAGATGAACCTCCTGGTATCTGCATACCTCTCCTGTTCCTTCCTTCCTGTAATTAGGGCTAAATCTGCTCCAGGACCTGTTCTTTTGTAGAAGGCACCATTTTTAGAGCAATACATCATTGGCAAGTCATGACACTAACAGATCCTCAGAGAGGGCTGCCTCTCCAAAGAGCTACAGTATCACCTTGATCACTGCTAGACACCACTCAGTAAAGAGCTCCATCAGTTGGTGAAGTAGCAGGAATAAATTCATTTTAGCTGTCAGGATGCAGTTAGAACCTGCTTATCAATTAAATAGCCTCAACAACGTATCTCTATGTTACCTTTTCCTATTTCCCATTAACATTCCTAGTAACCCTATTTTGATTTTAGGGATTCAAGTTGAGCTAGATAGATAAATATTTTTTTTTTCCCCCCAGAAATATTTATTTGCATCTGAAAATGAATCACTTCTATTTTTGCCCTTCCTGTGCCTTTGCTTTCCGTGAACATTGGTGCAATAGTTTTGTATTGACACAAGTATTTTCAGAACACAAGCATCAGAAGGAGTTGTGTCTGTGACTTCTTTCATAGGACTGAGGAATTGCTTATGTTTACATGGCATGGCTTGTTTTCTCAGTCTAAGCACTTGCCCATAAAGATGTTTGTGAATTGGTTACTGATCCCAGCTTAGCTGAGCTGCAGATGAGAAGCCAATGGTTTTAGAAACTGCTGCTATACAGGAGAGTCTGGACCCAAAGCTTGTCTTTCTTTATTCAAAGTGAAGATTAGCTGATAGAGGTGTTGAAAATAAACCACATGGCAAAATTGACCCATTCACCAGCACAATGTGGAATATTGTCCAATAACCAGAAGGCATCAGAAATATTCAACATAGAACTTAAGAAACTCAAATAAACAAATGTGAAGAGGGCCACAGGTCTGCTGATAATTTGATAACATTGTCTTGGTGCTTTCCTGTGTTGTTTTGGGAGTAATTCAGAATATATCCTAAATGAACATCTTCAAAGGTGGTTCCTTAAGGAGCTCAGTCTGAGTGACAAAATTAGATGCCCAAAGCTAGAAACTCTTAATGCTGCCAACCTGTTGGCAAACTTGGCCTTATCTTTAGCTACCCAGTACCCTCATGAGGAAATGGATCTTGAAAAGTGAAACCATTCTCCTTGTTATGATATTTCCCCTTCTTACTGATACTTGGAAGGAAAGCTGGTGGATTAACACATTGGTTGTACTGTCAGGATGACTCACAGACTTTGAATTTTCAGTGTTTCAAATGTTTGCATAGAATGCAAGATCTTGGCTCAAGACTTCCATGTTGTTCTGGCTTAAAAAAAAAAAAACAAAAAAACAAAAAAACAAAAAAAAAACGGGGATACAAAAGCAAACCAAATTAGGTTTAATCCAAGATTAACATCTGAATTTTGTGTTTCCAGACACCAGCTGTTGTTCCCCAGTTTGTCTGGAACCTGAACTCCAAGACCAAAGCAGCACAGTCTTTTCAGGTGGGAGTGTTGCTGTAGACTCATCCTAAGACAACTACCTGGCTGATGGAAGGCACAAGGTAGTCCCAGTATGTGTTCCTGCACAAAGGGAATTTTTTTCCAACATACATACTCAGGTTTTGGTAATGTGTGAAATTGAAGGCCTCAGATCTGTTTCTTATTATAAAAGAGAGGTAATAGAATTATGCCAACCTTGCTAACCTTGTAAGTTTGTAAAGGAAATATAAGATACAGGTGCAAAAATATGTCTTTCTTGTCCGCTGCCATCCCTGACAGGATGTCAGTGAGGCCATGTCTCAAATGTCCTAAAAGCAGCTAATGTAGAATTCACCATCCAGTTTGATTTTTTTTTTTCTTTTCACTTGTTGATACGCTTTGCATAAGGGAAAGAGAGATTTAAGGTGCAATTCCCCAGTCCTCTTTTCTGAGGAGCTGCACTGGTAGCACTGGAAACCATTATGTCAGCTACAGTCATCTGAACAATGCTCTGACTTGGCTCAACAGAGGTGGCTACCTCAATTCCTTGCCTTTAGGGGATCCATAAATTGTCTTGATCTTGTATGCTGCACCTCTGGTTGCCAGCTAAAATAGGATAAATTAGATAATGTGATTGTGTCTCCTTTGGTCTTGCCATGTGCCTTGCTGCTCCTCCAGCTGTGCTGCCCTGCAATCCATCCATCCATCCATCCATCCATCCATCCATCCATCCATCCATCCATCCATCCATCCATCCATCCATCCATCCATCCATCCATCCATCCATCCATCCATCCATCCATCCATCCATCCATCCATCCATCCATCCATCCATCCATCCATCCATCCACCATAGCAGTCTGAGCTGAGCTGCCTCCCCTGGAAACACCACACTTGTATTGTTCTCAGCTGAGCTCAGAGCATGCTCAGAAGCAACACCCAGAGCCAGGATTTCCTTCATGTCAGCACACAGAGGGGCTCTCCACTGACTTACTGGACTGGTCCCAAAACCAGCAGGTTCAGAATAGAAACCTTCGTGCCCTTTCTGTCCTGAAGAACAATGTCTCACACTTTTTTCCCCCACCTAAGTATGAAAAAAACTTTTTGCTTCCAACTTGGCAGTGTTAAGCTGGAAGGGCTTAGTTCGGTGCTCGAAGCACCTGACTGTATGCTTTAAAAGGAGAGGAATTAATCACTGAGGCTGTTATTTACTCTGTTCTCAGCAGGGCTTTCGTTTTTTTGTATGGTGAGATGGAAACTTAAAATTGAAAGACTTTAAAGCAAAACCTCTCTTCCCAGTCTGTTTTTTGATATTTTTGCAGGGCAGTTATAAGAACAGGAACAGAAGCACCAATGAATCCAACAGGAAGGGAAAGGAATATTAGTGAAGAGTAGGATCCCTCACACAACTGAAGTGCCCATGGGGTTTTGGAGTGTTTGCTTATTTTCTGTTATTATTTATAAAATGTCTAAACATCTGTCAAACCCATCTCAGAAAGAGTAAGACCTTTCTATGCATAACTAGGTGTCAGCACTATACAAATCCAGTAGCCAGATCTTTGTGGGTTGGCTGCTGCTGGTGGTCCCTATACTAACTCAATTCCTGTTGGGTTGCAAAGGAGTCCTCAAAGAACCAAGTTAGCAATGAGACCCCAACCTGTCAGCTCTTCTGTTCCTGGCGCCCATCACTCATGCAGCCCAGCTCCTCTACAGGCTGGTAGCACTCTGATTTTGGGAACCGATCCACTGGATTTTAGCCACTTAGCATCTGTAAGGGCCTTATCCAAACTGCATCACTTCAGCTGAAGACCAGCTGTGTTACTGGGCTAAGCCATGCACTCTCTAAGCATTGGGTAGGCAGTTTAATAAATCCAGAGATAGTTTTCAGAGCCTCAGATAATTTTCAGAGCTTTATTTCTTAAATTATTCTGAAAATCCAGGTCTTGCAAACCTGTGTGGGAACATGTTTAGGCAGCCAGGCTGTTTCCTCAATGGAGATAGTGACTACCTCCCAGTGAACTGAGAAACAGTGGAAAACATGCACCAGTCAAAAGCAGTCATGAACACTGGAGAAGGGCATTTTAATATACACCTCCCTGAAGAGTAGGAGAGGTGAGATTCAAATGGTCTGTTTTTTAGAGAGAAAATCCCAAATCATCTTCTCTAAGTATGTGTTGAGCTTTTGAATGCCTTCCTGTTCCCCCTCCTCCTTGCCCATCTCTACAATAAGTACAATTGTTAGACAAGGCAGGTCTTTGTGCTCCAAATTTAATACACAGTTTTTGACCCATGGAGTGATAAGCTGGAAAATAAATGGCTGGATTTTCCCCAGTGTTGAAGAACGTCTTTCAGATTGACTTGGGAACTTGCCTATTCTTGTCTGCCCACCTGGCTTTCACTTTGATATCCCTAACATTATCATAACTTTTATTGTCTTTTCATGTCAGTCAAACCTTCTTCACTAAATTACTTTCATTTATACATCCTCTCCTGCTATTTGGTCTCATCATCATCTAAGATTTAAGGTGAAAAAGTTTCTTCTATTTGACAGGGTGGGAGGTGGAAATTACTATGTGAACAGTAAACTACTGGTTACATAAATAATATGTCATTGTATATCACCTAGTGGAGCCTTAAATCAATTCATTAGTTTGTATAAAGCTTTTGTGTTCTTTTTAACTGCATCATATCCAAGTTGATTGCATATTTGCTCTAAATTCTTTTTTTTTTTCTTTATGTCATCAACTTTCAGGATTCTTATATAGTTACGCTGAGTGTGTTTCTAAAGATTGTTTTTCTTTCTTTAGAGGCTTGGTTTATGTTTTTTCCTCCACTTCTCAACACATCCCCAGCCTGAGGCAAAAGTGTGCATTTTGTCTACAGAAAGTAGACACAGGGATATTCTTCACTGTGCAAGGAGTGAAAGGCAAGATGAGATATACTGGATTAATGAAAGAGGTACTGAAAAGCAGCTGGTTGATTCCTAACAAGCCATTCACTTGCTTTCATTCTGCTTCATAGCAAAAAAATTCTATAGTCTGAACTGTATTATACAGATAATTTATCCTAATGCCAAAATGTCTCCTACCCTTCTAATAGGCTAAATTTTATTTTACAGGCATGCCAGGAAAGATTGCTTTTTAGTTGAAATTCAGGAGATTAAGGCAACTCAGGAGAACCTTGTTTTGGAAGAGGACAGAGTTAGTGGAATAATATGTTTTTTTTCAGTCTTTAGTGAAAAACCTAAGAAGTTACTAGTTTGGGGAAACAAGGAAGAGAAAGACAAAATTTTATTACATTTTCAGTAACTGCCCATGCTAAAATAACGGACTAGCCTGACTGCAAAGTAAAAACAGACATTGCTTTCATATAATGATCGATTTTATTATTCCAGCTGAGATTTTTCTCTTTCATTTCTCTGCAGATCTCCTGCTCAGTAAATCAAGAGCTGTACAACGGTTCTTTACAATGCAGACTTGATGTACAACAATATTAGCCAATACAATATTCAAACAGTCATGAAACAGTCATCAAAAGCACTGCTCCTTGTTTCAATCCCTGCAAAATCAAAACCTTTCAAACAGAGCCAGTTTTTAACGAAGAGTGGCTGTTTAAAACAGAGTTACCAAAAGCCTTGGCTGTGTCTGGACTTTTATTTCAAGTATTTGTACCATTAAATATTAATATAGGTCAAAATACTGAACCCCCTGAGCAGATGAAATCTGCACAATGAAAACAAACACACTGTATAATATGAGCCAATGTTACCCACAATGTTACTGGATAAATATTCAAATATAGACCTGATTTCCCTGAACAAGTTTTCTTATTGATGTTCTGGGAGAATGAGAAGGAAAATATAAAAATTAAGTAATAGTCACGTCACTAACACTTTTAAGATCTGATCCAAGGCTCATTGACTTAAGGAAGCTTTGTCTCTACTGCCTTGAAGAGCTTGTAGTGTGGCAAAACCTGAAACACACAATGAAATTACAAAGTGGTGCCACACAGGCAAGACAATGTCACGTTTGGCAGCAAATATGTGCTGAAGGACATATTGCTACAGGAATTGAGAAGAAATATGTGGAGCAGATCTGCTCATTTTTTACTGGGATCGCCTTCATAATTTTACTACAGGCTCCCAATTTTTGCAGAGATCCTGGCTGCAGCAAAACCACTGCATGTTGCCTTGGAGCCAGGAATTGTGATTTTGCAGCTTGGATGACTGGTGATGATGAGAATTACAGGAGATCCTACAAGAACGTGGGAAATGTTCTAGGTCTGGGACCTTGGTGAGGTCCAGGCAAGATGTACTCTTCATCCAACTCACAGTCAGCATTTTGAGGAATATTGGTGAAGAACATGCAATAAAACTGAAAAGGGGGAGAAGTGTATAGCAAGGATGTAAACTGAGAGTTTCTTGAATTGATTGGTATGTATACAGTGTCAAATGACATTCTGGAGGGGTAGCAGAGGGAAGCCCTTGCCCTTGATCCTCTGATCTCATTTGACCCAATCTTCACAGCTGGCAAAAGGAGGACCTTTTGCTGAGGTTAGATTTGTGTGAGTAACTTATGTGCTTGAAGCCTGGTTGCTCTGAGATGTGTGAGCACTTGGAAGTACTTTGAGTTTAAATTGGATAGAGTCAAAACTTAAAGAAGCTGTAAAATATACCATGGACAAAGTTCTGATCCTTGTTATGGCTCAGCAAATAAGGAATAACTTTTTTTAAAATTATAGCACTGTCACTGAAATGTTGTACATTCAAAATAATGAGTGAAGTTTCTCCTGCAGTTACAAGATCACTTAAGGGAATAGAAATTTTTTTTTGATTTCTGGGTCTAAGGCTTTAAATTATGATTAGCAATACTTTTTGCTGAATCCAATGTTTTAAGGTTTTCTTAAAAAAAAAAAAAAAAAAAAGGTGTGAATGATAACTAATCCCATGCCTTCAGCAGCTGAAGAGTTAAGAATAATACAGATACTGTGACACTTAGAAACCTTCACACAGGGAAATGTGGATTTCTATAGCCAGAATATTCTGATAACACACAACAGTGGATGTAAAAGTCCAATTTCAAATTTTATAGGTGAACAGTTCCACAACCTAAGCTGCTATTTACCATTTTTTGCCTGAGAAACATACTATTATTCAGCTGAAGGCTAGTAAAAATTACTTAAAGTCATTCGCTTTTTAACTCCAATTTGGCTGCAATAAGAGATCATGTTTGGGAGCAAATAATACAGAAGGACATGTATTTACTTCAGAAGGGTAGAAACTAGATTTTCAGCTTCCTATGGTGCAGTTGTGAAATGTTCTTATACAGTAAAGAAACAAGATCAAAGCCATAGAAATATTTCCTCCAGAAAGAACAGTCCAGATTGCTCAAAATGTTTAAAATATTAAGTAAAAACATTTCCTTAGAAAAAGTAAAAATTTTTGTTTTGAAAGTAAGTTCTAAAAACTTTAAATGTTCAAGAAATGTCCATACAATATAAACATTTAATGTAATTTAATTTTTTGATATAACCTTTCCATTTTGTTGAAATCTATATTTAAGGAAAATTTTAAAAAAATTTCTTGCATTTTGATTAAAATTTGTAATCAGGTTTTCTAATGATATGCAACATTCTAGAGGCTGCTTCTTAAAATATAAACCAAACAGTCCAAATATTCACATTAGTGCGCTGATGTGAATGAGACAATGTACGCCTGGATTAAACCCAAGTGCTCAGCCTTTCCAAAGCACACTGATTGGAGTCATAACCATCCAGCTAAATTGAAGCTGGTAATTAAAAATATGCAAAATGGTTTGGAAATAATGTGGATCTCTCTGAAAGTGGATTTTGAATATGGTTGTCTCTCACATGGGTAAAGTGGATAATTGCCTGCCTATCCTGCTTCTATTCATTGTGAATAATTGAGTTGTTGTCAAACACTTCTAACACTGCCTATCACAATAAATATGAGAAGACAGAGGGGCTCTTTGAATAATCTCATTTTTGTGGCTGAGGAAGCTGTTTCTTTTGTATTTGCCTGGAGAATGGCATAGCAACAGGAAATGAGAGACAGAGAATGAAGAAAGCACTGCAGACTTTGTTTTATTTCCTTATTTTGTATCACTACATTTCATATAAGACTCCAGTCCTACACCTGTTTCTCCAGGGCCTTCCTTTGTGCAAAACCCCATGGTTCATTCATCACTGGAGCAGTAATGAGCCTGTTAGATGGGCATAGTAGGGTAGGGACCAGGGATGCCAAACATACATGTAGACTGTTGCACAGGTTCCTAACTAAAGCACCTGTAAATCATAGGGTATTTGCCAATGAAACTAGGCATGTTTGGATAATGATTGAATGAACACCTACACAGGGCTCTCAGGCTGCAAAATTTCACCAGTGTAACTGAAAGCCCATCAGAGCACAAAGAAAGCTTGTCTGTCTGTCAGAAAATGCAGCCTGCCTGTGTGGAGGTGAGTGCTGCTATCCCCAGACAAGCTCTGGTGCTGCTGTGGGCTTTGCTCTAGTGCTTGGGCCCTGCAGAAGCATTCAGGTGACATTTTTCATTGCAGTGGCTCCAGTGGTGGCCCACCTCTTACAGTCCACCATGGCTTTGCTTTTCCAACAAACTATCCTGTAACACCTCCCTTTGCAGGTCCTTCCACCGCCGCACTTCTTCAGAAGCGTTTCCTAAGCCCCAATTCCTCACACTGCCACAGCTCTCCATATGATCCTGCAATTCTATTTTCCCAATCCTCCTGTTTTTTCCTTTGACAGGTGAATTCCTCACTGGCTTCAGCAGCTCTTTGAAGTTTTCTTCATGGTGCCTCTTTGTGGGGGGTTATCATGTTTTGCACGCTTGGACTTTTTCACAGAGACACATAGATGATGCATGTTGGGTGGTTGGATCATTTAAATGTGATGTTCCCAGATAGTTGAAGAAATCAGGTGTATTTTTTTGCTTCTAAAGCTCTCTGGCATGCAGTGTGGGTGGAGGCAACCTGATGTCTCAAAACAGCCTCAGCAGGTAGTGCCTCCTTTTTCCTCTGTGCTCCCCAGAGAAACCCTGACATTTCCCCTGCTCCCTGCTGTCTTATATTACGTTTGAATTTTAGTTTTGCTCTGAGGTGTCTGTTCTCCAGCGTCTCTCAGTCTCTTTCATATGATTTCTTAAATGATAATGCAGGCTGAGCCTGAGGAACAGCCTCAGAAAAAATAAGTCTCACATCTCCATCCTCATATTTTCCTGAGGAACAGGATCCTGTCTGTCGTATTTCTGGACTCACAGTGATGAGTCACAAGAATTCCCTTTTACCATTAAGGTCTTGACATTTGTGCTCCTACCTTTAATATAACAGAGAGGTTAACCCAGAGATGCTGCAGCAGAAATCTGTTGTGCATTGTGGCAACCAGAACAAACCTTTGATATCTGGGAGTTGATTCAGCCATCGTCTTCAAAGAGCTCTTGCCGTCAGACAAGCTTTTGCCACAGTAATAATGCAGCAGTCTGAGGGCCTGGAGATGCTTTTGTCTGTGCAGCATCGCTTTTGTAGAGAATAAGATGCACTTGGGACTTATTACAGTCCCTGGCAATTAGACAGTGTGCAGCATCTCCAAAATGCCATTGTCCATGCAAATTAATTAATCCCGTACCACTGAGACAAGTGTTGTTCCTCCTGTTTTGATGGCAGTGGTTAGCGATTGGTGGTGAAGACAGCAGCGGAGGCAACACCAAGCTGACCTAGCTGAGCATGTCAGCAGCCTGGGGCTGCTGGAGAGAGGAAGAGGGGGCTGAGGCCACCGTTCACCTGGGCAACGCAATTCATGGAGGCCAAGTGACTTCCAGAGGTCACACAGCAAGTGCATGGCACTGTCAGCCCTGGAGTTCAACCGATGCCTGGCTGCAGGCAACAGGCCACAGTATCTCTTTCCATACTGTAATTGTTAGTGTGTTTTAATGATTTCCTCCAGGGACATGTGCCATATAAAATGTGTAAGTCAAACAAACCGGAAAGCAGATCAGCTTTGCACTGTCATTTATATTGGAAGAGTAGGCATGTTAAATCCCTTTTTCCACAAATCCCTTTCAATAAATCAGTTTTGGAGAAATGCAGCTGGTTGTTGGGCGCTTTAACAGTGCTTCACTTTTCAAAGACTCTCTGTACTAAGAGACATTCTTGAAAGTTATGCTAAAAAAGACCTAGCAGTTTTGGAAAAGAGAAGTGTGTATCCAAATAGCTAGAGTGAATGGGTTCATTCTATGTATCAGGGAAATGCAGAGCTGGCAAAGGGTGGCCAAAATTATAGGCCAGGTAATTTCAAAATGTTCTTGGCTTGCTCCACCAACAGGTGTAAATCTGTTGGACGCATTAGAAGCGAGTGCAATTCAGATGTGAAGCAAGAGCCTTTAAGAAGCTCTGGGTGAGACATGGGAGGAAAGCCTAGCTCCTGCTCATTAAAATAGCTGTGCTGGGGAGCTTGCTGGCTACACCTGCTCTGTAGGAGTACTGGCAATGCTTTCTGAAGAGCACAGGTTGTGCACTGGCTTTTGAAAGCAAGTATAATGCTCAGAGGCTCCACCCAAAATGATCATATGCACAAGGTGTCCCAGATAGTGCAGGGGGCACTGGCAGTGTTTTGTGTCACTGTGTAAAAGCACTACGAGGAAAGCAGGAAATGGACACGATGAGAAAACTGGGCAGCTCAGTGTTGTCGAAATATCTTTCACTGACTCTGTTTTAATGAATAACCCATCGTGGCTGTTGAGCTGAAAGGCTCCATCCCCTTCCACTGCCCTCACTCCCCTTAGTTTTTCAGGGCTTATCTTTTCATATGGTGGAGCAGAGTCCCAGGATTTTAATTTGGCTACAAATGATGTTGAAACATTATCAGCCCCTGTTAATACCCTTCAGGGCAAAATATCTTAGTTTCTGATTCATTACCATGGCCCTCCAGGTTGGCTTAGCAGTGTTTGAGCAGGGGGAAGAAGGAGCAAAAGCACCCCAGCTATACTTTGAAGGATTTTGGTAAACTTCCATTTGCTTTTCTCATTTTTGAACCTTAAAGATCTACGTTGCATTCAGTCACGTAACTACACAAATTAAAAACTCGACTTGGCAAAAATCACCCCAGAGTCCTTTATTGGCGTCTTTCCTGGAATGCCAGCTGTTCGAGCAAAGCAGAGAGGCCAGGCTCTCCTGATTTCCCTAGCCTTGCAGATACCTGCTCCAGATTTGTTTTTTGAAGAAATAATTTAGCATACAGGTGGTTTTTGGATTGAAAGTCACTGTTTTTTTGTAGATTGCCAAGACTGATGCGACATCAGCTTTGGATCCAACTGCTAGCATCAGGGAACTGAACTCCAGTTTTAGCAAAGGATGCGGTTTGAAGTCCATCTTTGAATTCAGTTGCAGGTATTTTGGGACAGGAATAAAACCAAGAACTGTTTCCCTCTGAACTGCAGTTCAAATGAAATAAGTTCCATATCATAAATGGTGATTAGCAGAACTGATTTTATTATGACAAAAAAAACAGCAATGAAAAGTGCCAACATCAAAGCCTGTGAACATTTTCTAGGTTTGCATGTTGGAAGATATACATATTTTTAAATGTTAGACATTTAAAGGGTTTGCAGATTCCTGATATGCAGCAGAACATAGTAAATCACTTTGGATTCATTGGGCCATACTCCCCCATAATGCCACTATATATTAATTAGCTGTCTAGCAGATACTCTTTCCTGAAAGTTGTATTTTTGTTTCCCCATAGTGCACTTAGAATTATTAGGGCATGTTGATTGATTCCCATCACTGAAAGCTTCTATCATGTAACATGTATGCAAGAAAATCAGTCCTAACTGAGAGAGAGGAGGTTAATGGGGGGAGCATGAGAGATAGCAGTGATAAATTGAAAGAGGGAAGGTTCCAACTAACAAAAGAGTTAAAAAAAAATAAATCATATGAGACCTGTCCACATCAAAAGTTTCCCAGAGAGGCTGCATTTGGAGGGTTGGGCTGGACAAAGCCTTGGCAACCTGGGCTGAATTCAGTGTTCCTACTCTAAGCAGGAGGCTGGACCAGAAATTTGATGTCCTTTCCAACATGAAATGTTCTATGCTTCTGCAACAAATTGCCAGTAGCTGGCTTTCGCCATTTAAAGACAAATAGTCAGGTTTCTATTACCAGGATTTCAGCTTTTCAATACCAGTAGCCTTTTTTTGCAGAAGGTTTGGGAGATAAAGTCTTCAACTGGTGACCCTGACTGTACTACACAACTCTCTACAGCTCTGCATAAGTACTACTCCTTTCTGGCAGCACATTCACAGTGGTGCAGGAGACTGTTGCTAATACATGTAACAACAGTAATTTTTTTTTTCCTCCAAAAGTGTTTACATTGACAGATAGGTACATCTCCAAACCAGCAGCTCAATCCTTATTATCAAACTTGTACTAAGGGGTGACTTATTTCCATTCTGGAGCACAAAATTTTTGGTGTAATTAATAGATTAGCTTGGAACAGGCCACCTGTGTATGTGGCTAGGTCTCATGTTTATCACAAAATGGTCCAGGAGGCCTTGCAACCATCTACTTGACATGATGGACAGTAGGTGGACTAGAGTTAATTTCATCAAGCTTGGATGGGAAGTTCATGAGTTTCTGCTAACAGCTTACTCTCAGCCACCCATCTCAAGCCTCTACTCCCTTCAAGTGAAGGGGAACCGATACAGATGATGCATTGACTCCCATCAACATGCACAAGGTATGGCTTTTGCAGCAGTTGCAGCTGAGCCATGAAGTAACCACTCAAATCCTCTCCTCATTTCCTTCTGTTCTCTGCCCAATTTTTCACTCTAAGTTAAAAATGCTGGGCTGCATTTGGCAGAATAATAGGCAAGCAACACTGATTGCAATCTGAATCTTTGTTCCTGATCACCACTGCCATAATTTTATTGTTGCTGTTGAATGAGGATGTGGGTAAATTCCAGCAAGGAATGTACAATCTACTTCTGTGTTAGTAATTAATGATTTGATTTCCAGGTGTCCTATAGCTAAGCACTGTGGTTCAAACTGATATAAGTTTTCCAGCTTTCCCTGTGAGTTAATTGTGTAACATACGTACATGAAATCAGCCATGAAAAACATGGAAATTCCCAGGTCTTAATTTCCTCTCTTTTCTTCAAAATTCTGTTGAAAAGGTGGGGTTGAGTGGACACGGTAAGAACAAGACTGTGGATTTTGTGCAAGCTGAAGTCAACATATAAAGAAAAATCAGGTTAGCTAACAAGACTTTGATTCTGACTGTCTCAATACCAAGTGTTGGGGCAAGGAGCATGCACAGATTTCAGCCTCTCTCTGTCTACTATGCTTATGAAAAGCCCTGTGCCACACGCTAGCAGAGCTGATCAGGGTGAGGGCATTTATTGTCAGTGGACAATGATGGCTAGGCTGAAGGTACAGCCATTGCCCGCATACACTTATCAGAAAGGCTTTGGTGTAATAGTTTTTAAAAGGAGGAAAATTTCTGTTGATCCAGACCAAGTACACGCTTTGCAGTGTTTGCTGTCTATGCCTCACAGATACGAATCCTTCTTTCAGTATTCAGCACTGTCAGCACAACCAAAATGACAAGAAGATACCATGAGAAGTGCACAGCAAAATGGTATGAAATTATTTTTTCATTCCTCAGGATACTTCTTCCCACTGAATCTATCTACCATTCTTAAAGTGACACTATGTTTTTAATGAATACTTCTTTGCCTCTGGGCCTGTTCTGGATAGAAAGGCAGGTAAGGATTAATCAGGAGTAGGTCCTTGATGTTGACAAAAATGAAGGATTTAAAATCTGAAATTCACTTGAGCAGCCTGGTGCAGCCAAAGGGGTGCACCCAGTCCCCCTCCAAATACTGTGTCAATGTGAGCATAAAAATCAGAGACGTGACCCATCCCATAGGTGCTTTTGGCAGATGGCTGCAAAGAGAGACTAGCTAGGACACACAGCAGTGACACACTGCCAAAAAGTAGCTGGTCCCTGCAGAGCCCTACTGCTGTCCCAGTAAAAACCCAAACCAGGTTTCTCCTCGAGTGCCTGCTCTGCTCCACTGCCACCCCCTACGGCTCCAGCAGAAGTGCTGCTCTCTGAGGCCAGCTTTGTGTTGTGTTTGGCACGCAATAAGGCCCTGAAAATAATCTCTTGTATTAGCTGAAACCCTCTCATGCCAACTTCGTGATCCTTCTGACATATTTGCTGCCAGCTTTTGGTGTCAGTGTGTTGGCCCATGTCTCAAAGCAGTTACATTTTTAATGCTGCACAATACGTACCTTCTCTCTGTGCGTCCTTCTCCTGTGGATGAGCAGGACTCAGAGAATTTGGCTAGGTCATCACTTTTGCCCATAAAGGCTAGGGTCTGATGGAGAAAATGATCTGTTATCCCCCACAGTGTGTACCAAAATGGCATGTGGTAAGTCTCATTCTGATTTCTAAAATGCTGGATAACAGCCACTGTCTCTACTCCTCCAGCCCCATACAAACTCTCTGGGACTGTCAGTTCTCCAAGGTCTTATTTAAACAATTAACTGAAGAACTGGAAGGGAGAAGGTGATCTAAAACCACAGTGAAATTCTCCAAAAAACCCAGGAAGGTTGCTCTAGGTTTTTACCATATTAAGAAAAAACTCCAGTCCATAGAAAAATAGTATCAAAATATTGAAGAGAATTGAACAGCCATGCTTGTAAAAAATAAGCTTATAATCATAATCAGCTGAGCACACCTTGAAATAAAACCTGAGTAGGTGTAGGAAAGCAAATGGTTTAATGTCCTCCTGCAATCTTCTCCTCCCAAGGGCCAATTTTCACTCCATCTTTAGAAAAGCCAGAAGTTTTGCCTAGGTGGATTTTGCAGGGCATTAACAGAGGGCCAGACAGGAATCTCGTCCCCGGTGTGGACCAGCAGAAAAGGCCCTTTAGTTGTTGGGAGGTAGAAACTGGCTTCAGCCCTGTGAGGGAGTGCGATTACAAGGCAGTTATTGAAGCCAGTCTTTGCTTTGGCCTGCAGAGCTTTAGTGACCACAGGGCTGTGTCGCATGGTGCCAGCCATCAGAGTGCCAGGTAGTCCGGGACCCGGAGGTATAGAGATGATTTCCAGGAGAACAAGCTTTGTAATAACAAGAGCAAAACTGAAAGTAACAAAAGGATGAAAGCATCACAACAGAGAAAGATAGAAGGTGGCCACAGCTATAGCACAAAGCCATGAGGAGCATCAGTAACCAGAGGGCACTCTCCAGGCAGCATTGGACCTGCACCTGCAGATCAACCCAAGCCATTCATCAGCTGGAAAATTAAATAGCATGTGTGGTTTTCTATAGCTCAGCCTGTTTTCCTGTATTGAAGTCCATCACTGAATATTTTGCTACAATGGATTAAATATCTCCGGTGGTATTTCACTAATACGAAGAAAACAGTGAAAGGTAGTACAGTGTTGGAAAAATTCTGACTCAGCATCTCAGTTGTCCTTCATAGTGTTGGTGTTTTTCTACCAAATACAATTTGGACTCCTGAATGAAGAGATCAGTCTTAATTTTGTCCACAGATGGGGAAGTTTTGCTATTTCCATTTTGTCTACATGCACAAAATAAAAGCAAACTAATTTTTTTTTTTTGTGGACAAAATGAGTTTGGGTTCTTTCACTTTTCTTTTGGCATTCTTTCCCGTTGACAGCATGATTTGCACAAAATTACATTCTGTTGATAAAAATGTGCTGAAATGTCTTTCAGTTTCATTGACTAAATGATTTGCAGTAAGAGGTTTGACAAAATGCATGTTGTCGACAGAATGAGATGGGGTGGATGGAAGGAAGAATACACTTCAGACATATGGAGTGAGCAGCTATACACTCACTCACTTGGTTTGTTAGAAACTCTGCTCAGAGACTATTAGAAAGGATTTTGTGGGATTCAGAGAAGACAATAGTTACTTTGGAAAATCTCATTTGCACAGATATATCTGGCAGTGGGTAAAAGGCATAAAGAAAGCTAATGGGTGCAGAATTTGGCCAGAGATCATTGCAAGTGCTGTTATACTTCTTTAGATGTCTTTCTATCCAAATAAATTTCCTCCATTAAGTTTACACATTTCCTCATTCAGCTTTTAAGGGAATACTTGTACTGGAAATGAATGAGACAAGGAAAAGAAGAATGTTAAAATTTATGAAAACATCTGTTGGAAGCTCTGAGAAAGATGTTTTTGTTTTAGTCATCTAAGCAAGATTGATGGGTTTTATCAGAGCTAAGTACAGAAGAGTCCCAAATGGGGTCTTTATCCCAAAGGCGAAGCACTTAAGCATATGCCTAATTTTAAGCATATGAATAATGGCCTCTGACTCCAGTGGAAAACTCAAGCACTACAAGCTGAGTAGCTTGGATTCTAAGATACTTTGAATTTGTGTTAAGATCATGACCAAATTGCACCAAAAAAATAATCTTGAGTGTAACCTTACAAATTATTATAGTTAGAAGCAAGTAATTTTGGTCAAGTAGATCACATTAGATACTTGCAGCTTGTTTTGATATGGTCAAATAGATTTGCATAGAAAGACAGTTTCTGATAAAACAAGATAAATATGTGTTTATTCAAGGAGATTTACTTGATAAGTCTTAGGTGCAGTAACACAGAAAGGAACAACCTGGTAGGTAAGCAAAAATCTGTTGTCTGTAGAAATATTGTTTTATTTTATCTAAACTTGCTCATTACACAATATATTTACTGCTTCAAGTCAATTCTGAAAAGAACTTTAGCACCTTTTTTTTTTTCCTTAGCTGTTTTCTCAGAGTAACATCCTTTTGTTGAGCACCAAGTCTGGCTGTCAGTCAGAGAGGAGGAGGAAGAACAAGAGTCAGATCTGTGCTCTCTTTCAAGAGTGGTTCTGTAGGTGTGGTAATTAGCTGTGTTCTCTTCTGGGAAATTTGGGTTGTGAATTAAATTGTAGATGGTGTTAAGTTTCCATTGCAATGTCCAGCTCAATTTTCTTTAAACGTTGCTATGGGTATCAGAATACCATGCCAAACTACCTTAAACCACTATTCCAGACCATTTTTCTCATTTCAGGATGTAAATGCCTTGATTCCACCCCCACACTGAAAAATCTGACTGGCAGGAGCTGGATCAGGGGAATAAACAATAGCATTTCATGTGCACATACTCAGTTCATTTCATCTTGCTGTCAAAACCCATTGCATTTTTCTGTTCAAACAACAAATGTATCAAACCAAAGGAAACGCCTGTGCAAAATGTTGTTTACACAGGGAGAAGCTGCTTGTGGCTGGATGCGCTGGGGCACTGCAGAAGCTGAGAAGCAAAGTGGGCTGTAGTGGATAGGCTGGAGAAGAGGGGGAGTCCCACATGCACCTCAAATTACACTAGACTTCGGATTACTCTGATGTTTGTAGTCCTAAAAGAGCTGATTTTTAGGAGTCCCAGTCTGACATAGTGTTTAACCTGGAAGCTGGGGGAATGAGCTGAGGAAGGACCAAACGTGTAAATTAAGACCATCTTCATGGCATATATCATCTCTTTCTTCTGACAAAGATGTCAACTGTCATCATCTTTTTAGGCAGGCATTAACCAGGTGACCAAATGCTCTCATTCCACACTTGTACCTGGTGGCTATTGATTCTTATTTTTGGAAAGCCTTAACATACATTGCACATAACCCTTTTGAATGGAAATGTTTAATGACATTTAACAGTTCAGGAGTCACAGTTGCAAAACTTTTTACAGAAATTTTGTAAATTGCTTTTTATTGGCCATGAAAAAGTGTTTTTTATTTGCTTGAATATCATCATTCTTTTAGCTCTTAAGCAGTGAATGTCATACAGCTAGCAAAGAGTTGGAAGTGCAGACTTATCTTCCAACCTAGGATGGATTCTTTCTGCCGAAAATTGCATATTCTTAGTGCTGGCTCTACATATTGGACAAATGCTGGTGCCTGTTTTAGGAAAAAAATAGTCCAGGTAGATTGTTGTCCATGAACTCATGAAGAAGTCATTTGGAGGGAGGATGTAATGCAGGTACAATTGTCAAATACATTCTCTAGAAGGAAATTTACATGGCAAAAATTGATGCACTACACAATAGTTGAATTTTCCAAACCCATGGGAAAAAAATGGGAGTAATAGAACTGAAATGGAGCAGTTAGATCAAATTTCTTCAACACGTATGAGCTATAAGCTGACAAAAGAATTCCATCAAAGCAAAATTTAAATTTGAAGTTAAAACACAGCCAGCCAGATTTTACTGGAAGAGGGACAACGTGGGGGTACGGTAACCAAGCACAGAGCTGGGGCTTACCTAACCGTGGAAGAGGATAGAGTCTTTCAGAGCATTTTCTAATTCTGTTTATATTATCTGAGAGTACAGCAGATGACAAATCTGTTAGTTCAGAGTGTTGACACAATACACTTTTATCACTTTTTGTCAACAGAACATAATTGTGTTCAGATTACCCTGTCATAGGGGAATAGCCATAAGATCATGTTGTCCGTAAAAATAAATGTCATGTTCTATTTCTGGAAAACCAAGAGTGAAATAGGAAAAGAAATGCAAGAAAATAAAAACCTTGAACAAACTCTATTCTTTGGACAGAGTTTTAGTTGTACAGACACTGCAATAGAGCAGTTGTTCACCCAAATCTGACACACTGAGGCCCCTAGGTTAGATGTTAAGCTCCTGTGATTCTCACGTGTTTCCCTCCCTGCCACCCCATCCTGTCAAATCCAAACACTTCAGTGCTCTCTTCCAACAATCTTCTGTAACTGATGCCAACAATGAATCATGAGCAGTGTGTCAACAGCAGGAATTACAGAAACCCGTCAAGGAGGGAGAGCAATGCTCTGCAGGGCTTGGATGTGGTCAAGGAGTGGAGCAGCAAGCCTCGTGGCAAGGCCTGGGTGACAGGGAAGTCTCCATTTTGAGTTATATCCCTGACTGTCTTCGTTGTTGGACTTCAGGGGTCACCTTGCCAAAAACCTGAAGTACAACCCCTTTAGGGAGGTGGTAGTTCTGGGGTTATCAACTTCTCTCTCTCAGGCTGGATGTCCTCTGCTGATGGGAGAGAAGGCACTAAATCCCACCCTGCTCTGTTCCCACAGGAAATCATTCCACCTCAGGCACCCATTTCCTAGACAAAATGCAAACTCAGCTGCAGAAACATGTTGAATTTTTCAAGATCAAGCAAAACAGGAATTAGTATTCTTAACAAAGCAGGTGGAAATATCCAGTTGGTTTCATTCTAATGTACATAAAATTCTGCCCACCCGTCATCTTTTCTTATGAAACTCTGGAGACAGCTATAAATGGAAATATGAGGGCTGAAGGGGTTTTGGGCAGGTAGTGGTGTTTGTGCACAGCAGACAAAGGGGATTAGTCAGTATGGGGAGAAAGCAGCATCACTTTGTTCTCCCTCATGGTCCAACACAGGTACAATCCCTCCTGATTTCCTGTAGCAATTACAGTATGAATCTCAGCAATGCTTTCAGATTTAAAAATAGAAATATATTCTTAGAGGGAACTAAAAAGCATAAAAGCAAAGTCCGTTGTCAAAATCCAAATTCCATCTCCCTTGGCCCAAATTTTCTTTTCTCGTAAAGTCCTGTCACATCTCACACCTTCCCATTAGTTTTTGACATGCTACTTTACCAAATGAGAGACCCAGAGGGGATGGGGGTTGTAGGAGCCTTAAAAAAGAAATAATTAATCTCCACTTAGAGTAAAGTGCTGCGACATATCACTCAGCGTTGCATCAATAGTCTGATGGAGTCAGGAGAGGTGACTGAGAAGGAAACAGGAACTAGCTTGCGATGTTTGATGATGAAAACTGAGATATTTAAAATCTCCAGTGCCCATTTCCTATGCAGTCTGCTCAGATGCATTCAGTGTGATTACAGCACCCAGACAGAAGAGTGTCATCTTCTGTGCTCTCGGTGCCACTTTTATAGCAATTTAGAAAATGATCACATAGAGATGGAAACACTGATTAGTTAACACACACAGCCTTCATGTACTCTGTTCATGCAAAGCTTTGAACTTCTGGAAACTGTCATACTGAGAAAATGTCTATCCCATAGGTAGCTATGATTATATTGCTGTTTTTATTATTTACTGAGTGACGCTGTATGTAATTTTGTGCATGACACAGCGAGTCTCCAGTCTAGAGGGGCAGCTACATCTTAGTTGCAGAGAAGGTGCTCATTAAAGCAATAGGCTGTTGGGAGAAAGCATCTGCCATCTGCCTTTAATTGCTGTCAGCTTTGGAAAAGAGGGGTTGATAGCATATCTAAGCCTGAGGAAAAACAATGCTGTTGTTTTGGTTTGAGCTTTCACTCCTACAGCCCCAAAAAAGTCATGTAGACTGAGATCCTACATGGTCTAATTTCCTCTTGATTTGGGTGCTGAGATATTTATATGAAAGGGTGGGAAAATGGCCATAAGTGCTGCTAGATACTCAGAGGAATGCCACTAGAAATGAGGAGTCAGTGAGTAGCTGGGAATTAAACTGATGCTTCAAAGAGAGAAGGGGATAAGGTGTCATCTGGTCACAGCTGTTTGGCTGCTCAGACAAGACACAGAGGGCTTCTCGGGTGGAGCAGGCCAGAGGGAGGCACTGAAACATGTTTTCATCTTTGCTTCTGGAGAGCCTAAATGAGATCATAGCAGAGTAGCAGCAACAGATGTTTGCAAAAAATCAATATGACAGGTAGGTATCACCCCCTGAAGTATCACATTTGACAAAGTGGCCCTGGAGCAGGTGGGTAGCCTCAGATAATCGTTTTTGCTCCATGACGGGTGAGAAGTGTCCTGGCTCTCAAGAGTTGCATTCAGGACTGGATGCCATCTGATCTTGATGAATTATGGCTGAGTTAGATGTAGCCCTCAAATTGACACAGGACTGGAATGTCGTTAGGCAGATCATGGCATCTCAACTCAGAGACATAAAAAGCATATGAAGTTTTGAGAGTGCAACAGCATAACTGGTATATGCTGAGAAAAAAGCAACATTTCCAATCTCTTACTTTTCTGCTTAGAAGGGGAAACTTTCCTTTTAATTCATGAAACAAACATCTCTGACTTTCCATTAAGTTTGGCTTACTGGAAATTTTAAAAGAAATCTTTAGTTCAAAGTAGCTAACAAATCGCCTTATTTTTTGCATAATCTCCAGGAACAAGTGCTAAAAAACAGCACTTTTTTTTTAAAATTAGGAGCTTTAAAAATAAGACATCAACATCTCTCTCCAATTTCACAGTCACCATTGTCCCTTTCACCTCATTTCTCTCTTTATTAAAAAAGACTGATTAGTTATGCCTACTTGGTATGAAGAACAACTTCTCTTTATGAAGACTTCATTACAAAAGAAAAAGTAAATGGGGAGAGAGAAGAAATTAATAAATGATTCTGTTTGACACTTTGGCTAGTAATATGAATGTTGCACAGCCACAGTTCAGTGACACTCTTATGTATGTGCTTATATTTAAGCATGTGTTTAAGTCTGTTCGGATTCAGCTTCCTGCCAAGGACATGCTTCACTTGTGGGACATATGTGACTCAAGAATATGTTAAGTGTTTCAGTGATTTGGTACCAGACCAATAAATGCCCTTCACAAGTAGCTGACTAAGTATGTTAAGTTATTTCTCAGATAAAGGGTGTTCACAACTGTACCATTTGGTTACTGTGCTATCAGCTCTGCTGATCATCAAGTGTAGCATAAATTGAAGGACACTGAGGGATACAGGGAGTGTCTGATAATCTGTCTCTGCATTTATCTACCTAGATGTTGCTTTGTGAGCCCTGGCTAGCTTGCTTTGATATCTAAGAAGAAAACCAGCAAACCTGCATTGTCAGTTTGTGAGTTATGAATGGGAATCAAGTGCTCTGACATGATGGGCTCCAGTATTGGCCAATCATGCTGTGGTAGAACAGAGGGAAAGAGGAGCTAGACATGTCAAACAAATGTGTGAACATCTTCAGATGTGGCCTGGCATTTTAGTAACAATCTTTCCAATGAAGATGCCAAGGTTCACCTTGGTTTTTCTGGGGGTTATGACTGTGGAGTTCTGGAAGGAAACATAAGACCTGCCTTTGATGCAGTGAAGAGAACTGATGTTCTGGAAACATTCCTGAGAATTTGAGGAAAACTGGAAAATTATGGAACTGACTGGAATCTTATAGTTTTGCGAATGACATTACTTTGTTTGTGGATGTCATCCCAAGCTGTGCTTTTTACATCTTTTTTCCTCTCTAGTGACTACATATGCAGCCTCAGTGTTAAGTATGAAAAGGGTCTTGCTGGGCAGCTGTAGGTGGTCCTGCTGCTTGTTAAACATGACAGTTGAATGTGTGGATGCACAGCAAATGAGTGCAGTTCATCATAGCTTGTAGAAAGCTAATTGTCTACTAAACTTTTGAAGGGTCAAATACATTAGTGTCTAGCCCCACTCTGCTCTTTGAACAGCAAGTGATTAGGAGCAAGTCTGATTAGCATGCCTCTTCACTGTCTTCCACTTCTGATATATACTTATGAATGACCTTTTTGCTGCAGTATGTGCATGATATGGATAGAGAAAGACACAGTCCCTATAAATAGCTTGCAGAATTAAAGGCTGTATTTAAAACAAAGTCTATAATGTTTTTAAAATAAATAATTGGGGCTATCTTTGTGGGTCTGTATTTTAGTTAGAGTTTGAAGCAGATGAAAAGCATCAGATTGCATTTTCAACCCTTCTTTCAGTTCAAATGCAAGCCATAGACATACTTCGATACAACTGCATTTGTATCCAGGTTTGCTCAGTCTGTTGATGGCTGAAAATCCATCAGGATTAATTTTGCAGGATTTATTTTTCTCAGTTTCAGACTTTCTTGCTGAATGACATGTTACCAATTGATCCTGAAGTTTCAGAAATGTATGTTTTGGGGTACTCCCCTGTTTTAACAGGACAGACCCCGTTAACAACAGTAGGTGAAATTATTTACTTATGTGTTTTCTGAAAAGATGGCAGAACATCTGAATTGGCTTCAGGAATGCTAGTTATTCTCATTGCATCAATTCTGAAAACACTTTCTTGTGGCCTGACTGCAACTGGAAGAACTGTTGTCTTGAACTTTCTCCAGAACTCAGATAGATACTTATTTATTATTTAAATAGAAGCTAAGAGCGGGAAACTCTTAAAATTCCCCAAAGCTCTCCTCTAAAAATAAAGATCCATTAGTTCATCCTCGATAAATAATTCTTAATTGTTCCCCCAAGTGAAATCAGACTCCTAATTTCTATCTCCCTGAGTTTCCTTCTTGGCTTTCTTTGACAGTGGGGGCAGCATTTTTGCCTTGTTCTGCCAGTGACATTCAAGTGTTAAAGCCAAACTTTGTGAAGCCATGTGGAGGGCAATGTCAGTTCCTGATGTAATTCACATAGTAGCCTGAAATGACCCCCATCCAATCATGGTGACTTCTGTTTGTTTTGGCCAGTGACTAGAGCTCCATTTTTCCCCCTCTATCTAGAAGATATCTTCCATATCCTCCCTGTTTATGATCATACCCGCCTCTGATGTTTCCTCTTTAGCACTATTATCCATCTTCTGGATTAGACATAAACCCAAGGTCCTGAATGGTTTTAGTCAGTGAAGATTTGACAGCACTTTTCACAAAAGGAGATGACTAAACTCCGTGTTCTGGCCACAGGCCAACTTGGCCAATTATGCTCTGCCTACCAGAAATTCCTCCTGCTGTTTCAATGGTCATGTTGTTTTTCACTTTCTGTCCCAAACAGCTATTGAATAGATGCTGTTTTCCACTCCATGCTACAGTTCAGTAGTGAATGACACTTTAAACTGGTAGCACTTCTTTCTGCTTGTAAAATGCTTTGGGTCTTGGGGGCTACATTTTTATTTTCAGGAGAGGTGCCCACACGATGATGGTCCCCACTTGCCCCACAATCTTGCTGCGGAAGGATCCTCTAACAGTACCCCATTTCTCCTTACTAGTTATTATTGTCTCTACCTATTCTTACCTCTCTAATATTTTGTTTAATGATTCCATTGTTTATTCATTATCCCATCTTGCTTTTCTTGATGCCTTTAGAAAGAAGATCTGGGGAAGGTGCTTAGCTATTCTGAAACAGCCTACCGCCTGAGAGGAGTTATGTACGTTTCCAGCTGCTGAGAAACCTGGCCAAGGGCTTTTGCCATATATGGGACGACTTCTCATTTAAATGAGTACTATTAACTCTGGTTGTCTTCTGGTTTTTAGTTTAAAATTAACTAAACATATGACTGAATTTTTCTCAGACTGGGTTCCAAAAGAATCCAGGGACAGGAGACTGTGGTGAGACTTGGCAGGTAGGAGAGCTGCCCCTGTGAAGCCTGCTCTCTCCAACTACAGAGTGCTCTCTCATACTCACCCTATTACCATCTTAAGGATATTTTCATATCTCAGCTTTCACTCAATCAAAAAATATGTGGTGTAAAACAAAGCATACGAGGTCATGCCAAGATGTATGTGGGAAGGTTAGAGAGGATGTGTGAAGCACCAAGAGTTATATGCCCAGGGATAATCAGATTTGTACCATCTTTTCTATTCTTTTCTATTCTGTTTGATCACGGTTTGCCAAAATCAACACCACTGATTTTAATACAGGTGCCTTTGTTCCCAGAGATGGTCTGAATCAAACCTGGGATTATGAATTCTTTCCCACAGTCATACTGAACCTTGGGAAGCTTTTCATGCAGTGGGTAATCCCTTTATTATTTATTTTTTTCTTGTGCTGTTTGCTGTTATCTTCCCCTATCCAGCTTTGATAGTGCTGTTGTATCTTGCTCTCCTATACCAGAGTGTGACAGAGGGGCAATATCCATCACAGATGGATCTTGTAAACATGTCTTTGATTGCTAATGTGTCTTGGAAGGTCTAATCCAAGTAATATCTGAGATGTTAGTATTATAGATGTTGTATGGAGGGACTGCCAGCCTTAGTAGAGCAGAAATTTGGGATCAAAGCTGAAACAGGAAAAGGCCTTGGAAATCTGAAAGTTACCTTCAACATAAACCCTTCAGGCACATTAAAATGTAGAATGTGAGAACTAAGTATGAAAATTGATGTAATGAAAAAAATTGCCACAGTTTCACTTTTCCTTTAAAACTTGATTCTCAGCCCAAGATCACAAATAGGTCCTTTCAGGTTTATAGACCTATAAAGAGACCCTGGGCACCATGTTGAGTAAATCTGGACTAATTGATGGCATAGTAATAAAAAAAATGTTAAATCTTTGGTTCTTCACAGTTCCAATGTGAAAGCCAATGAAACTTATTAAAAGACAAATGTGGTTGGTGGTTAATCACATACCTGAGAAGCAAGCGATGAGAGTCCCTGTTAGGGAGGTTTTCTGGGACAAGTCATGTCACATCTCTGTGCATCAGTTTTCCCATCAGTAATGACAGTATGGGAGGACTTATCTGTCCTACCTGCCTGCCCTATTTGCGAAATTGTTTGAAAATCCCTGGGGATGGTATAATAAATGTTAAAATTTTTTCATCCAGAGCCATTTATAGTTTCTGTCTTTGGAGGGGTAGGAAATCTTACCTTTTCTACAGTGAAGAGGCAACAGCTGACCTATTAGTTTGCATCCTATATATAGTGATCCATCAACACTGGGATCAATTTCCTGAAGGTCACTAGCTCTTTTAAATTCTGCCATCCTATTTGAATTCAGATAGTGTGGATTTGGCTTCTCTCTTCCTCACCTGCATTTTCCCTTTCTCTTCTGATAAACACAGACATTACAGCTTTAAGATTTTAAGACCTTTCCCAGATGGAAAAGGTCATTTGTCTTTCGCTACTCAACACTTGCTTCGTGAGTTCATTTAAACATTGCCAGACATCAGAAGAACAGAACTCAGCTGTAGGGTTATCTATGTCTTATTCCCCTTTAGTGTAGGTGGCAAAACTGATCTAGAACAAAACTGTTTGGTTCCCATAGCAATTTACAAAGTGTAGCAACCATAATACTGTACTCTTCCCACTCCTTATCTACACCTATTATGTCTTCCTTTGCCACCCAGCTAAGAGCTATAATGCTGGCATTATTTTGAATGGCATTAAGTGGGATATTCCCTAAGTTTCATGCAGTTTCTCACCATTTTCAGAAAGGATAGGATGTACTTTTAAACTATGTAGTAAAAAGCAAACACTTTATTAGCCACTTCCAGTTGGAGTCTCAATGAAAAGTTAATTAAAGGAGTGGAATGAAGGGAGATTACAGTACATCTACTAATCTTGGTGCATTATTTATATGAAATCAGTCATCAAAATTAGTCATGTGCATTATCTTGCTGTGTGTGGTCTGGTTTGAAATGGTGTGTTTGTTTCCATTCAGCTCCACTGGATACAGTTAAGATACACAGTTGATGTGTTATGCAGTTAGATCATATTTTGAAAGTTTATTATGCTCTCTATCTCTCTGTATCTGCAGGCTCAGCATCAAGGGACCATTAAAAGCTTTCAACTGAACTTTGCAGTGTGTCTGAGATGAGAGAAGTGACAAAAGTCATCCTTTCCCATAAGCTAACAGGCACAGCTGCCGAAAAGTGCACTGATGTGGTGCTGGCTGCTGGGATGTCACCTCCAGCCTTTTGCCATGTTTCAGTGTGCTGGGGGCTCATGGTGACTCTGGCAGCAGGCTGCTGGAACAGCGCTTGCAAGCGGAGTGATGGCCATAGGGCCTTGGGACAACAGTGACTCTGGTGAGAACAAGGGCACCATTGTCCTTCCTGGCAGTGGCAGTGGAGGAGCATTGCTTGCACCCGACCCACGCCATGCTACAGAGTGCTGCCCGCTCCATCAGGGAGCAAGATCCTTCTGGCTCTGCTGTTAGACACTAGCAAACTCTTATCCACTGCAGGTATCACACATACTGCTTTTTAAACTTTTTCTCTCACTTTTCTCCTAGGATGTGAACTAAGAGCAATCAAGACTAACAAAGTAATTTCAGGTTCTTCCTTCATTTTGGGTGGTCAATGAGCTGCTCCTTCCCTCCTCTCCTTGTCTTATCCTCTCCCACAGAGGAAGCAGATAGAGTTACAAATTTCAGGCACGGCAAATAGTTTAATGATCACTTTTTAAGGTCACTGTCAATGCTGTTGCATAAATTCACCTACTAGGGGCTGCTGTAAGAGCAGTGCCATTAACTGGAGACAGAGGGGTGTAGCGTTACAAAGCAGTGCATGGAAGTTGCCCACTTAAATCACTGAAGCATTTTAATTGACATTCAGTAACTCTCCTTTTCTGAGGGCTGCCTTTAATAGAGTGAGCACTGCTAATGCCGGTCATGGGGTTGCTCTGTGCTCCCTGCTACAGATCCTGGCTTCAGCTGCAGAGACAGCACAGTCTCTGAGAAATGCATCTGAAAATTTCACCTATTCACTCTGAAGGTGCAAATGTAGAAACACAGCCACTTGCTCAAGCACAACACATAGCTGTGAAAAAGTTCAGCTTCAATGGGAAAAGCCAGGCTAAGAAATAAGTGTCTGTGTTAGCTGTTAACTGCCCAGCACAGTGGAGATTTAAGGCGCTCTGTGAGTTTTTCCCAGAAGCTGTGAGAGAACTTGCCTGCTCATTTTGGGGAGCAGGGAAAACAGTGCAGGTAGGTGGAGAAGTATTCCAGCTGATCTCCTTCCCTTCAGTACTTCCTCACCTTTCCCACATGGGTGTCCTTCAAATCTATGGCATTTTCACATTAAAAGTGAAGGGCTTCTCAAATTTCACATCAATATCTACTTGTTTGAAGACAATATGTTTTTGCATACACTTTCGTAACGTGGCAATAATTTCTTTATCTCCAGCTTTACTCTGCAGCAGCAAGTAGGCAAATACTCTTTCACCATCACACTGCTTTGCTTACTTGTAGGCGACTTAAGAACTGATATAAGGACATGATATGGAATTCAGAGTCTCAGACCAGATATATCGATCCTACAGGATGAGAACCTGTGCTTTGTACTTTTGAGCATCTTCTATTAGGTGCATAGCTTCTCATCTAACTATAACAACAGGGAACTTGTCTTTAAGCTGCAAAAGGGCAAAATGGAAGAGAGCAAATCACAAGAAAGGGCACGGTAAAAGTCAAAAATGTATTTTAGACTAAGATACATTTCTATTCTCTGTATATAGTTTGGACATTTGTTATCCTGAAACAACAGAATGTCTACAGTTGAGATGTACTATGCTCATGAGGGATGCGAAGTGGCTTAAGAAAACTAACAAACCTGGGAAGCTAGATACAGCCATTCTAGCTCCTGTCACATAGTGTCTCACTCTGTGAATAGTCTATTTTTTTTCCAAGGATTACCTCCCTAAGCTGTTTCTCACAGTGGGTGAAAACTGTGATCCTTTCTGCTATGCTCCCTATAAATGGGGCAGCTGTGGGTGAATCTCTCAGCTACTGTGTGAATGAATGGGGGGAGGCCAGACATGAAAAATCCTCTTGAAATTTCCGTACAGCTTCTAGCAAAGCTAGGAAGCAAGCCACAGTCTAGATTACTTTCCATATTTCATAACCTTTTCTCATTAGCTTTCTGGTTACAATGACTAAGAACATGGGTAATATCTTCAGTTTCTTTCAGAGGCAATATTCATCCTATATTCCAGAATGAACTATAGCAGTATGTATAAATAGGTATCTCTTGATCAGGGATACATCCCCTCTGACTTTTCTCATAAGATACTAATGAGAGGCATTATCACATTCCATTTAACAGGTGTGTGGAAGAAGGGGAAATCTCATAATCATTTAATACCTTCTACAGTAATATCCTTCATCAGCTTTTGCTAATTATGAGGCTGAAACTGTTTTCTATTTTGTTTTCCATTTAAAGCTGAAGATGGACTTCAGGAGACATCAACAGCAATTTATTTTCTAGGTTTTGCTTTCTTCATGCAAAGGAATGCCAAGGTAACCTCACAGGGTTTCATTTAAAAACAAGAGTTCAGAGGAAAAATACCATGGCTTTAGACCACTGTGTCTGTTAGTTTATTAAAATATTAGTCTTGTAGGTGTGTTAGATTGATTTGCCTTCTGTGGTGTTTAAAAATAGCTGTGAGAATAATGGGTTTCATCAAAAATCATTAACTAGGACATTATTTTCATTTTTTAACCACAGAACAAAGTGTCACAGCCAGATTAAACAAGCCAGAAAACATTTGGAGTGCACACAGTTAGCAATTTTTATATATACCTTAACCATGGAAAATCCTGAAAGATATTAGCCGTCTTCCACTGCAGATTGGTCAGAATCCCCAAGAAAGGTCAGATTGTTCGAAGTGGCTGGTATTTGTACCAGCTGACATGAAAAGGCACAGTTATTTATAGTGGTTCGCCTGTGTCCCCACAATGCTAGGGGACTGAATGAGATTGCAGAGATGAAAGGACGTTTCAGTCTAACAACTGCAAATAGCTGTAGCTCAGTAAACTTCTAAATTATGGCATTACCAAGCAGGAGAGTTGCCCCTTAAGCACAGATTTTAATCCTTAATAGGGTAACAAGATCCCATAGGAACCTTCTCTTTGGAGGGGGTGCATTTTATTTTGATAATGTTTAACTCTCTGTGTAGTGCAACCCAAACTTTAGGGCTTCCCTTCCACTTTTTCCTTATGATCTGTGTCATCTTTATCTGGTTATGTTAGCTAGCCACTGTGTTGGGGTTGGTTTTTTTTTTAGCTATAGGACTTGGACAGGGAAAACAGAAACTGGGGTCGTATGAGGAGAGTGGTGGGACTGGGAAAAAATGTGGATCCAAGTTCATCAGGGTGAATGCTTACCCTTTTGATGATTATTTGATAGGTGAGTGGCCTACCAGAGATCAAGAGGGAAAAAAAGAAGACATTTCTGATTAAAAGAAAAAAGACTGATAACACTTACAGAAGAAGATAAGAGCAGTGACCATGGCCAATAGGAGTAAAACTCCTGTAAACTGTCATGAAACTCCAGGACATCTGTCCTGAAGAAAGCCAACCACAGCTTCCAGTTTTACTGGGCTAGTCAGGTCAATGGAGAAAGGGTGATTTCTGCTCACCGGCAGGTCCCAAATCAGCTGGGAATGAAAGAAATGGAAGTTTGTCCCAATCAGTCAAATGGAAGAAAAAAGTCCCTTTTACTCAGTTAAGCCTCATGGGGAAATTCACATTTTGCACCAAAAGCAACAAGGCACAGAACAGCTGAGCTGTTATTTCTTTAAATCAGTGCTGTGATTTGATGTGGGATGCCCTTTGGAGCACAGCTGATCAGGCCAAATATGAACAGGGTGTTATCTTTGAACAGCTCATGAGCCTTCCTGAACAGATAGCCTGGAGACAGCCCCAATGACTGGCTCTAATCCTAAAGCCTTTCCTTGCACAGATAAACTCCCTACAGCTAGAGGGATGGAGGAAATTACTGATATTCACTCATCTATTTATATTTAGACAAATGATTAAACAACTTGGAACTGTAATGATATGTCCATGACGCGGCTCCTGCAAACATATAAGCACTTGCAAAACTTCTATGCATAGACTTGACTGGAAATGGACTTGAGATTGTGGAAATTTTCCAACAGAGTATACTTATTCAATGAAGGAAAGTGATGGCCAAACCAATTATTTTTTCAGGGGTAAGTTACTGAAAACCACCATTCTGATGAAAACAAAAGATTGTATTTTCAATCAAAAATTCCTGTTGAATTTGTGTTTTTATATAACTCAATTCTAAGGAAGTGAAGCATTGTGACCATGTGAAGATTGCAGGCATATTGAAACAAATCTTTGCAATAGGATCCTCTGATGCTATCAAAGCAAAATCACTCAGGATTTCCATTTCATAGTAAATTTCAACTTTTCATGCTCTTTTTTCTATTTTTGTGGCAAAAATAATCAGAAGATTGTAATACCCCTGGTCTCACAGGGAAATTCCAGGTTTCAACCAGCTTTGCTAAACACCCCTCAACTGTTGACTGGCACTGGGCCAGTGCCAAGGTAGGCACCTGAGAAATCTTATGGAGTTACCATGTAATTTCATGTTCCCTTTTCCCACCTGCTTTCTTTGAGTAGACACTTCCTTGCAAATTGAACTCATTTTGTCAGGTGATGAGAAAAATACATGAGAAGCAGCACCTCTTCTCCTGCTCTGTCCTCCCTGACATGGCGTACCACAAGCAACCTTCAACTCATCACTTGGAAATGCTTTCCTTTTCACCCTCATGTTATTTTTGTCAAGCTAGCTAGACAGAGCTGTAACTTCTGGTTTGATTGTGTTTATGTGGTTTTGAGGGATAGCTCCAAGAAGCAATTTCTGACCATTTCTGACTGCTCTAAGAAGAGTTTGTAAAGAATTTTGGTGTTAGAGAAGACATTAGCATTTGGTTTTCAGATAGCATTTCATGATCTCTCACAGGAGACTTACACAGACAGGACAGCCTTCCTTGCATTACTTTGCACTGGTAAGATTGTTGTTATGGTCTTAGTGTAGTTCCCAACATCACTTCTCCTTCATCCTCCCCCATGTTCAAACCCTAGACCAATATCTTGTGCCTGGGATACTCAATATATGGAAATGAAGAGACAACTCTTACACCATGGAACACCTTCTCTAGCAGACCTGACTCTGCAGGACAATGGAGAGCTTTCAAGAGGATCTGAAAGGGTGGGATGAATCTCTGCAGGAATGCAGTCTCATCACAGATGTCTTCAGTTTCTTCTCTTTTAAGATATAAATACACAGCAAAATCACACTGAACCAACAATTCAGAAATCCAACTTAATTATTCAAGTTTGCCCCTGGCCTCACAAAGCACGAGGCCACAGCAGAGTTTTCTTCCCAAAGAAGAGATGAGGGAAGAGACTGGTGACAGATGTTAATTAGGCTGTAAAAATCACCTCTGGAAGGAGCTCAGACATGGTGGGGAGCCTCCCAGAAGGGGAGCCTCCTTCCTTTCACGGGAGCTTACTCATGAGTCCTACAATTAGTGTGGAGCCTGGCTATGAAATGTGCAGTGGAAAAGAGGTGGCATTAAGGAGTGCCTGTTTTCTTAGCCTAGTTATTTTCCTCCTTGACTTCTGCAGTATATACTTTATGTTAATTGTAGTAATACATCTGTCCTCAGAGTTTATCAGATTCGAGGAGATAAGCTATTGCCATCAAAGACTATTTTGAGCTATGAGCTCCTGAGTAAATCAGTGTTACATGAATTAAGATTGCCTTGAGATTGTCTCTATAACATTTCAGCTGCCCCTATCTGGAAAGTTTCTGATCAAAACTCTTTGTAAAAGACAGCTTTAGGAATTTTCTCATGCAGCTTACAAACTCTGTGGCCATTCCATCTCAAATGAGCTTTAATTAGCAGGGCTTTAATTTTAATTTTAATTACCAGGGCAGAGAGTTTATGATGTTTCAGAAATGGAATGGTTTATACTTTGGTGTTAAGGACTGAATAAGAACCAATAAAAAATAAAGCAGAATTCCACATCAGGGGATGGATTTTTTAATGGATTTTTATGGATAATTCTTATCCTTTTCCATCAACAGTGAAGAGAGAAAAATGTGTTAACGGGCAATTACATTTTTTTTTTATTTATTTTCAGTAGTTTCACCTGTTGCTCCTATCTTTCACTTTGCCATTTTTATACACAAATTCAACCACAGTTCTGTCCATTTGAGTGTGAAAAATGCCAAGCATATTTCCACCTACCACAAAATCTACCTTTTTTTGAGACCACCTATAGAGAATCTTTTCCTTGAGCAGAGGACAGCTGTCACCACAACACAAGTCCTTCCTACCACAAGCTCAGAACACTTCAGGGTGATTGACTTTCTCTGCTCACGTGATGGCCACAATGGAGGATAAATATGGAAGGGTGGTCTTGCATGTCAGAGCTGAAGTAAACATGTGGTAGCATCGGGGTAGACAAAGACTGCCAGTGCATACAAGAATAACTTAAATTATCCAATGCTGCTCAGCTCTGGGCCTCTAGAAGAATAAATATTTACTACTCTAAATGAAATATATATGTCAAATGAGTGTTTATTACAGTCTACATTGGATAGGTTAGGGAAGACTAAAAATTGTGCAATTGTCAAGTGGTTCCTGAACTAGAAGCTTTCCTCCAAGTAGAGAGGTGCTATTTTGAAGTTCTACCACCTGCAGAAATCTTCCACTCAGTTAGACACAATCTCATCTAAGAAAATCTCAGATCTATCTAACTGGCAACACTATTCTCCATGCAAGAATTAAAGTCCAAGGCAGAGACTAATAACTGACTCCTCTGGAGCCCTAAGTCCTGTCCTTGCCTGTATCACAAGTCTGTGGTGTGAAAATGGGCAAATTGTCCTCTGTGGTCTTGTGAATATTACAACTGAAGTGCAGGCCAATCCTGTGCTCAAGGCCAAACTTTGTCCAAGAAATTTGGATGTGGATGTAGATGAGTCCAAAGCACAAGAAAGAAGACAAGTTTGACTCTTCTAGACTGTGACTTATCTGTTTGCATAGTGAAATGACTCTAGGAGCTACTACAAAACAAATAACAATACCACAACTTTTTACGGTTTAGTTCTAGTTTGTTTGTAGGAGTGGATCTGACCTAGTCTCAGCCTGGACAAGCCTCTATCATGTGAAGATTGCTTTGATTTATGCCTGCACTTGACAGGATCCAGGTGGCCCAAGGTGAGTGTTAAATTGTCGATGCTCCCTGCTCCAGATGAGTGCCGGGTGTTTCTCAGTTGTATCCAGGTCACTCAAACTTCAATATAATGTTGGTCATTCCATAACATTGTAAATCAGGCTGCAAAAACCCACATTTGGAACACTTAATGTCATTGCCTAGGGCAATACCACAGACAGGACTTTATTTGCTTTGAACAAAATTAAAACAAGAAATGAAAATGCTGCATTTGACAGCAGTTTAATTTTAAATAGATGGCATATTAAATACTGTTTATTAGGGCAGAAGGTTAATTATGCAACCTCTTTCCATTGCATGTTGTTTATAGGAATGAACTGAATCACCCCAGCTTGTTGTGCTTCACATTTGTTAGGGCTGGCTTTCATTTTGGCAGAGCAGTTACCCCTTTGCAATATTTTGATACACATCACAATGTTTTTGTCTGCAAAGCCATATTATCAGACAAACATTCTCAGACAATCTTTGGGCTGAGTGGGTTTCTGAAGCTTGGCAACATAGACATCTTTCTATTTACCATATTTCTAAAAATAAAAGTTGTTGTAGTGAGGATAATTAATTGTACTCAAGAAACTTGCTGTTTTACTTCCATCACAACTTCCTTAACCCTTTTGCTGGTTTGGGCACTTCTGTAATCCACAAATTGTTGTGCTTCCATAAAGGGAGTATTTTTTTAACATCCAATAACAGTCCTGGGGGGAAGTTCTTAGTGACTGGCAAGCTACATGCTGATTTTCTTGGCAAATATGGTCTTGCTCACTAGTATCAAATTTTAGTCGATATATCTGATCATGAGATTATAAAATTCTCTCTAACAAGATAAAAAAAAAACAACTGTTTTAAAAATAACATTAAAGAAGTAGAAGCCAATAAAAACACCTGAAAATCATATATCTATGGGCTGTCACATTGAACATATATATTTCTAAAACTATCTAGAAAGATTTTCTTGGGTGCTAAGAGAAGTAACAGAGTGGCTGTGTTCATACACATCTGTGTGTGTACATGCACATACACACACTAATACTTTTGATGCTTTTTACTGGGTACCTCTCTTTTTTAGGAGTGCAAAGTACATTGGAAAGACTTCATTTTCACTGGCTGGAGCTCAGTATATTTGCACAAACCACCTTGGATCAGAATTTGGCCCTGAAGAGCTTGTTTTTTTTCCCAACGATACATAATAAATCTTCCATCTGAAAGATTTTTAGACATGCTCCTACTTGACTGAGGAGTAGTATTCATTGGAAAAAAACTTTGATGGAGAAGGGTTTTTTTCCCATCAGTAAAATGCAGTAGCGTTAAAATAATAATATTAAAAAAGCAATTTGTGAGCCCATGTTGCTTTTGGGGAAATTTAATTTCAAAAAAGTGATGAAAAAGTTCCAATAATGTTGAAACATCCTAAATTAGCTCTATACTCGAAAACAAAAACCCAGATACATTATTTTCTTTTGAAACTGAGTCATTTATTTTTAAAAATCAATACTACATTATATATTACTTTAAATTGGAAAACAGCCATGAGTGAAACACAACTATTAATTTCTATCAAAGCAAAAGTTTTCCATGTGAAAAAAAATAAATTTTGCTCTGAAAGGGAATGCTATAATTGCTGGAATCCCCAAATCTCCATGCAATGAAATTTCAATTCCCTGTTTCATTTTGTTCAGGACCAAAGTTATCAGTGGTGAAAAAGATCCCCAGAAAGAAAACGCTGTGTCGATTTATCAAGCAACCCATTTATTTCCCTGAATCCTGCCATCATTTGGGTTTTAACTTGTTTTGTTTTATTTCAGATATTGCAGTTCATGTTTTATGGAAAGCTTTCCTCTTCCATATTCAAGATCTGTTGGCTGAAATTTCAGAGAATATATTGGTCCATTTCCGTGTCTTGACTTTAACATGTTTTCTCTTTGTGTTTGCTGTATGAAAGCTATGTGTATAATCAATCAGCAAGGAATTGCCCTGTCATTAGATACATCCACAAAACTTTCTAAATTTTACAAAAGTAAAAATGCTCATTGAAGGTATGACATTTCCTCCTGGGGTCATAACTTGTGATTTTTAACCACAATTAACAGTGCTTTTGTTCACATTTCTTTTCAAGAATTTTCTGTTCTATATAACAAGTAAGGATTGGTGGGTCACAAGCAAAATGTCCCCAAGTGAACCCTGTCAGAAGCAGCATACTTATGGAGAGCCACAGAAAGGGAAAGTACCTAGGAGAGAAGACCTGGTATCACCTTGTTGATGACTGTCTTCATGAAACTACTGGCTGTACTTTGCTGAGGAGACTCTTATGCTACTTTGGAGTGAATAAGGAGAATAAATAACTGATGATTCATATGAGATCTTGCTCAAAGCCAGTAGTGATCTTCCACATACAGAAAACCGGTGTGACCACACTAGTGTGGCGGTCCAAGGGTTCTTCCACTAGGAAGAATCAATGAACATTGACTAGTACATGAGGTATAGGTTCTCTCTCTTGGGGAGTGATCTCTTAGAGGGAGCAAAAGTGGGACATGTTCACACAAGGATGGCAAAAGACTTTTTGGAAAAAGCCACAGTGCTTGATTTCATAGCTGAGATAGCACAAACTACCTTGTATCAGGAAGGGTTTATGAATAAGAGATGTAGATTAGCTTCCAAGTTGATGTGACTAAAATATACAAAATTAGGTAGCCTCCTTCTGGAGAAAAAAAAGGTGAACTTGTCTTAAAAATATCTCAACCTACAATTCTCCCCTGTAGGTAGGTATGGAATGGTCCTCTCCACACCCTCAGTTTTCCCCTCATCTCTAATAGAGAAAAAACCAACTCCACATGGAAAGACAGCACACAAATGAGGGCTCTGTGGTGAAAGAGAAGTCCAGATATCACAACCAGCTTGCATCAGATGAAGTTTCTGCTGGTGCCATCTAGGTGACTTAAAGTTAGTGTGACTTAAACATAGTGTGTCTTTCTCAGTGCTTGTAGCTGGATATCAGCAGCTTACAATGGGTTCCTTCAATGCATGCACCCTTCTTCTACCTCCAGTGGTGTCCTAAATACTTTGGACAGAAGAGAGGATGAAACTCCATAGCTTGTCACCTGAGAGTGAGCCAATTTTCTTTGCCTGTGCTTTGAGATGGGTAGGGACAGAAATAAAAAAATAGAGAAGTCTACACATCTAATCTAGCAAGAATACTATGGCCAAGGAAGAGTCAGTGCCATGGGACAGTGATCCAAGAACAAAGATGCTGAAGCTAGGGTTGACAATCTGCACTGCAGCCCTCTCTGCTCCTCTTAGCTATGGTAGCTGGAGGAAAGACAGTGTTCATAGGATGACAAGTTTTCCAGCTGCACCTTCATTTGGTTGTGCCAATAAACCCAGGGTGACATGTTTTTCTATTTACTGTTTGTTTTCAGTCCTCCTAGTCTTCCCAAAACTACTTCACAGGGAGAATTTCAAGGGTAAAGCATTTGATTTTTCCAAGTACTGGAGCTTTCTGTGATCCTGTTCCAGTTTGAAGTGGTGTCAGTGGATGCATTAAAAAATTCCCTTTTTTGTGTGCTTTCTCATTCTGCTTTGGCAACAGACCGTCTTAAAAATCCAGAAACGATCCTTCCAGTTGTTGTTTCTGGGCACACAATGCAAGCATTGTGCATTGCTTAAATGGAGCAGATTCCAGTTGTTTACACTTCTTCATGTGTCATTGTTAGGCTTAAGCAATTTGTCTGCCGATAGCCCCATATTAGGAGTTCTTGTTTGCAGTATAACTGGAAGATATGATCAGAAACAGATCTGTGGTAGTCCGCACATCATTGCCAGCTATGTGGAGTGATAGCTTCATAAAAAGGCTACAGGGTGAGCTGAGCCAGAGATGTTTTGCTAGTCTGAGTGACACTGTAATGCATGAATGATTCATGTTTGTCATGAAAGTAAGCACATAAATGTGTCAGATGGCATCTGAAGAGAAGGTAGATAAGGAGCAAGATGTGACAGTACTTCCAGCTGGATTTTCTTTTTTGGACTTTGAAGTCCCTGTGCTGAAATGCATTTGACTGCTGTAAGACATAGTAGTAGTAATAATAATAATAATAATAATAATAATGATAATAGCAATAATAATAAGCCCTTAAGCCATTTCAGGTGTGTTGGTGTTTGCCATATGCTTTGAACTCTTAATTTTGCTTCTTTCTCTAGAGAAGGGCATGCTGTGAATAAGGGCAACTTGATATGGCTTTCACTTTTGAAAAGCTTTCTTGGAGTTTTGCAGTTTCAAGGACCTGTCTATGAAGCTATGCATATGGTCTAATTAAAAGCTTATGTGGCTGAGGTAGATAAATAAGGGGAGGTTTTATTTGAAAAGAACACTTGCTGCATTTTGGTGAGGCTTTTAGCTGAAAAACATTTTGGTTTTGATTTGCCACATCCCACAAATGTTTGCATCTTCATGTTGGCCTGAAGACAGGATGCACCAGATCCTGTTCTCAGCCCTTTCTGACACTGGATCTGTCTTACTGCACTCCTACTTACACTTTATAAACTTAAATTCTGGTTCACACAATCATGCCTTGCCTGTAATCAGTCCCTGCTCTGCAGCCCATGATGAAGACAGCTCACGTTGAGCTTTCAGGCCCCAGTTTGTTGACCTTGATCTTCAGGAAGCCAGGCTGCTTGAGCACAGCAATCCTTTCCAGGAAAAAAAAAAAAAAAAAACAACCTCCATGGTTTTGTCATACAGATTTCCTTGTTTAGTTCCATCTTTACAGCTCATTACAAGTGTAAAACCACTTATTTAAAATACAACTGTGGCCTGTCGCATTAACATTTACTAAGAAAAAGTTCTGTTTTCTGAGCACTAGCAGAAGTAACATGCGGCACCACTCAACAATATCGGCTCCTGGTGTCATTCCACATGGAGCTGACTCCAACAGCTATCACTACAGCAGCCTGTCTCTTCCTGTTAGTGTCTGGCAAAATTACAAGGAGTTGGTAACAAGGCCTTGTAATAGTCTCTACTGGAAATTCCCATGCTGGGTGTATTTCTCTGCCTGAATATTTTGGGGAATATTCTAGCAAAAGTAGTTCCATTATTTTGAAGGGATGAAACATGAGGAAAAAATAATTTGAACAACTTTAAAACACTTTTGGAAGCTATTTAATCCAAAAGTTTACAGTGCTGTTTTGTTTTGGAGTAGGAGCTTGAAAAGGAGTTGGAGAGCTCACTTGGGGAACAGGATATGCCTTTTTAAAGGAGAACTTTTGAAATCACTGAGCATTGCTACCTGTACATTCTCAAGCTGTTAAGCTCTTGAGGACACCATACTGATCTTGAAGACCATTACTTCAACAATCAGACCATGCATTTGCAAGTGCTCCTTGAAGCTGATGAAAACCATTCAATATGGGGTAAGGAACAAGGAGTCTTTCTCTCACCCTCTTAACTTACCCTACAGCATTGAACACAAAATGAAGATGGTAGTGGGTACCTGAGAGAAGCAAGAAGCAGGCTGTGATTCTGCAGCAGCAGAGGATAAAGTTTGGATACTCTAATAAAGGCCTTTGGGATGCCGTTATATCCCCTTCCAAATGTGAAGGCCAGTTTTTCCACTTCTGTCTGCTGTCTTTCAGACTGTCTGACAACTCATTTGACTCACCCCCCATCAGGTCTTTACTGATTTAATTCCCTCTCTTACCTTGAAAGGTAGAGTTATACATTGTTTCTCTCAAAGTCCAGTCTTGCTGGTTGGGTAGGTGAAACTCAGTAGGTTTCCACCAGTGGGAAGCTCTGTTTTTTAAATTTTTCTTCTTAAAAAAATAATCCAAGGGTATTTTGTTAGCAAACCTTAGAAGAACTGAATTGTAGCATCTGGCATTTTAGCCTCTAGTGCTATTTGAGAATGATATTGAGGAAATGAATCATGGTTTGTGCTGAAGGAGGCTGTTGTTATCCAGGCCATTGCCTCACACATCCCAGGAGCTGGAATGCAGACAGTAAATGAGGCAGGGACCTTAGTGAAGAATACAGATGATGGTGAGGTTGAGGGACCTGAATCCCTGACCAGAATCATTGATTTTCTTCTGGAGTCTGCTGGAGACCTCTGATGTGATGCTAGATAAATAACTTAAAGGAAACTTTCCATATGACTTAACTCATGGTGAATTCCTACTTTTCTAAATTACCCTGATACACTGAAGGATCCAGCCTGTCAAAAAAAAAAAAAAAAAAAAAAAAAAGAAAGAGGATCTCAGCTAGACCTGGAACAATGAGGTTTGTATTTGTACATTTCTACTTTTGTCCTATCAAATAGCAGTATATTTAGCTAGTCAGCCCCTATGTAACTCACATTTGAAAATATGACAAGTTTGGGCTTAATCCTTCTAGGTCTTATCTCTCAGGGGTGTTGTAAAGATTAACCGATGTTTGTGGAATATTCTCAAATTATAGTAGCAATATAATTGGAAAATCAAAGAATATATGAACATACCTTGGTTCAGTACAATGCTTCGATATAGAGAACAGTAGATAAGACCTGAAAACACTGTTGAAATTACAAGGTTAAAAGAGAACGCAAACCACACATGGTTTCAGTGAGCCCCCAACACTCTTTGTGACAAATAAAGGGAGAAAAATAGCATCCATTGAGATAATTCATAAAAGCTCTATAATGGGCACACAAAAGGGCAAATGACAATTGCACATAAGGCTTCAATGGGCGTTTCCTACTGTGCAAGTATGTGATCTACCAGCCTTAGTTTTTGGTAGAATAAAACTGCATGTGGGTGTTATTGCATAAAATGTATGGATTTTGCTCCAAGCAGTGTGGAATACCTCAAGGTGACCTAAATCTGTTGGCACACAGAAGACTCTCCCATGTGGTGTTATTCTACAACACCAGCATCTACACCTCTCAGTCAGTACAGAACTGTGCCCATGCTTTAACCCTGCACAGGAGATGCCCTTCAGACTGTGGTCTTGTGAGCCACTGATGCATGATACCTTTTAAGGAAAGTTTTATCCCTTCATGGAAAAATCATCACTCCAGATCTGACTGACTCTTCAGTAGCTAGCCAGAGCAGCGCAGAACAACTTCAGGAAAGAACAAAGAAGGGCTATTAGAAGATGGCACTTAAGAAGGATTGGTATGATCTGAAGAGAGTTTAGGAAGTCCTTTTCACAAAATAACTGGAATTTATTTTCCCCTGCTAGACTTCCTAGTCATACACTTTTCATTCACCGTGAGCCAAAATAGACCAGAATACTAACCCTCAAATTATTGGCAATTTGTTCATCTCTCTAGAAAATGCCTCCAATAAACACAAACCCTGCAAGTCAGTGTAGCATTAAATCAAACCTTAAAAGATGAAAAATGCTTCTTTCACTGTTTTATCTGAAGCCAAAAAGGATATTGCTTTACATTTTTTTCGAAATAGAAGTGCATAGCTTTACTGCTGCCTTCCAGCATCGAGAGATGTTCCCCCCGGTAAGAGCTCATTAATTTGAGAGTAGGCTTGATTAGACTAGAACTGAACAAGACCGAAACATTTCATTTCGTTCTTTCACACTAATCTCTTGGCAGAACAAACCCCCTTTTGCCCATCACCCCCACTCAAAAAACAAACAAAAATAAGAACTCCCCCTCCTTCAAAATCTGTATGGACCACAAAATAGCCTGAAGGGCTCTTTTGTTATTACCATAAAATGCATTACACAAGTGAGTAAAATAGCTGTTGGTAGCTCAGGTCTATGGGATACTAGTAATCCTATATAATTGCCAACTTGTGGGGTGATTGGTGAAAGAAACCTTAAAGCCTTTTTATTTTATCTTAGTAATGATGAGGGAGTTACCCAAAACATATGAATGCACCTCTCCTCCTTTAGACCATCAAAGGTTCAACAATGAATTCCTTTCTTTGAGAAAGCTGGGCTTTAGTCTTCTATGAAACTCAATCCATGGCTCTCTAATTAATTTTGCTAAATAGATTAGCCAATTGGAGTTGCTGCTTCAGAGGGAAGCAACCTCCAAAACAAGTTTTTCCCCATTCTCAAGGTGAGATGTTTTGCTCACAGGACATCCTTTCAAGTGCACTGGAGTACTTTTAGACTGGATTAGCTGAGGCAAATGGATTAGTCTTTGTAGGTATTAGAACCAAGAGCCTTTAAGAAAGGAAAACAAGGTGCCTAGTTTCACCAGTATGACACTAAAAGCTACTTAGTGCAAACATCCGTAAAACTGTCAAGAATGAGGACTTGTAAAAGCAACTGTAAGCACATCCTCAAGCTAATTGTAAGACACACATTTACACAGAAATATGCAAACTGCAAACACAGGTTGAATAGGGACCTTCACACACGTATCTGATCTTAGTGAGCATAAAGAATTTTTACTGGTGTTTTGAAGGACACTTGAAATGCCACAGCATCTGCTAATTTTTCTCCCAAGCAGGTAAGTTGATTACGGTGCTAATCGTCTCAAAAAAGTAACTCTGAATGACACTCCTTTCTACTGACTTTCTGAGGGTCCAACTCAGAAAAGTGCTAAGCTTTATAGAATGGGGGACTCCACACATCAGTGGCAATGTGCAGCCATTCAGGGTTGGGTCTGAGACACATTTCTTGTATTCACTTCTTGCCCAAATGTGAACGAGTAAAACAGCAGGAGGAGAATGATTGTGTGAAACTCAGAAAGTGACTGAGGAAGGTAGGAATTTTAAATACTTCTTTCTCCTAAATGGTTGCCTTCCTTATCCCAACAAGCATTGACTTGACTTAGCATTAATGAAGGACATGTTGTTATTCCTATAGAAAAATTAATAAAAACCCAAACCCAAACCACATAATTTAGATGGATAGGCAATATATACCACAAATAATAAACCACACATAAATAGAGTTAAAATACAGTAGTTATTTGGCCTGCTGCTCAAACATCCAGAGGTTATTAATCTCTGTATAGGGTTCAAACCCTGAAGAAGAAACCTTGGCATGCTAATAGGTCATTTGAATCATATCCAGCGTTTATATTATGCACCTCTCCAAATAACTGCTCTTCACGTGGACGGTATCTCATATCCTTGGTTGTAAAGGAAGAAAGAGACACTTCATATGAGGAATATCTTACTATGTCATGTTCAAAAGGGGGTTTTTCAGTTATTCAATTCCTCACTAGAATGTTTAGGAATTACTGTTCCGCAAGGAATCTGGAGCGAAACTTTCTTCCCTTTTATTTCAGTTGCATAGATCAACGATGGTCTTGGTTTAATTTCTGTTCTTATGCAAAAGAAGGACATCACTGAATCTTCTCTAGTTTTCAAGGAGCTTTCCCCTTTTCTGCTTTGTCAGTTGAATTATGCTTTTTTCCAGTGGTGTTGGTAATCCCTCTACTGATTTTATAAAGGAAATAACATGCTGAAAACTTGTCTCATTGCCTAGTACCATAGGTAGTAGCCTTTCTTCTGAAATGGTATGGTAACATCTTACTTGAGAAATTGAAGAAAATAAACCCTTGTGAAGGATGGCTAATCATTGGTCTTCCTGCATGGCTTGAATAGGGACCAAATAACTAAAAGGGTGAGAGTCAATTCTAAATACTTGAAATGCATTTATTAAATAAAAAAAAGCTTGAGAACTATTGTGTATCAGTAAATACTCTACATACAAATTCAGTAAACAAACTTGCATATTATGTTGGGATGGTAGCACCTCATTAAGTATCCTTCAAAAATCTGTCTCATTTGCCAGCCGGGTGAGAGCACAGAGAAATGACACATACATTTGAGAATGTATTCAAAATAATATTTTCCTTTTCTATTTCATGAGTATTGTAGAAATGACTATAAAATCCACTCATGGATAATTATCTACTGATCAGTAGCACCTTCCATTCAAGGTCTCACAATTTATTACAATCATCTGCAGAATCTCACAACTTGTTGAAGAAGAGAATATGTTTCTCTGATCCAGATATATCCTTTTGGCAGCTACACTGGGAATAGTGCACTTATCCAAGGGATGGTATTGGCCTTTTGTCTTGTTTCAGAGTTGAGCCTGCAACACTCAGTGACACGAGGAAAGCTGTAAATACCTAGACCCCTTCCAGAAATACTGAGATAATCTTCAAGGTTTTTATTCATGTAGATATACAATGTTGATCTAAATTGTAAATGTTGTTCCCAGAAACACAGAGAATGTACATATCCCACTGTGAACAGTGGAATCCTTGCGTGCTCAGTACATCTGAAAATCCAGGCCCTTGGGATGGGATGTTCCCTGATATAACCTGCAGACAGCACTACCATTCATCATACAACAACTGAAACAGGGAAATCAGCAAAGGCCTCTGCTATCTTAGCTCTTTGTATGTGACCATGATGCAGAAGGCATAGTTGCTATCTCCCAAGTATGTTTACATCACTGTTCTCTCTAGGTGTTAGAAAGATCAGTTAGCTGGAGAGTAAGCATCTTCATAAAAAAACCCTTACTTTTATGTAGAACTCTAAGCCACCAGAGCTCCTGGAAATCCAACAAAAGTACCTTATTTACATGCCTTGTCTAACATGCATGCTATTTTTTTGTGTTGTGTAAAGGACAGTTTCTCACTAATGACACATCAGAGTTTATGTTTATTCTGATTGCTGACCTCAGTGAAAGAGGAACAGACTTTTAGTAATACTCTGAAAACAGTTATGCAGCTGGTTTCCAATATAAGAAATTTGCATCTGAAATGTACCAGCTACATTGCTGGTCAAGGAGACAGAAGTGCCACATGCAAACTGATGAGGAATATCAATACACTGCATCAGATCTGCTAATAGATCTGATCGTGGATCAGACCAGCAAGCAGGGACAAGTGATAGTAAAGTAACGTGAATGAAGGTAATGAAAACAGACTGGAAGCAGATTTAGGATGAACATAATTAGAGTTAATGTTAGCACTGAAAGCAGAGATTTGGGGGTTGATGGTGCCTGGGGCTAGTTGACGTTTATCAGCATAGCTTGACTGTCTCTCTAAGTGGGTTTTTGTACCTGGGAAGGGATTCTGACATTTTGTTCACAATTGGACCACCTGCTCATGTCTCATCAGCTAAAAAGAGCTTAAAGGCTTCTTAGCACATGGGAGGTATGGATCAGGCATGCAAAAATATTTAAGTCTTGGATGCAGCATCTCTTAGCCATAGCCACAGGGATAGGTTACTCTTATTTGTGCATTTATTTAGCATACTTAAGGCATAAATATCTAAATAAAGTCCATTTCTAGCTAGGAGTATGTGAAGAGTTCCTTCATATGTCTGCAGCTGAAAACATGTTGGAGTGTTGGGTTGTATCAAGCTCTCCTGAGATCTCATCTTTCCACATTTCTCACCTCCCCTTACCTCCAGTGACAGTCTGGTGATTAGCATAGACCAAGGGCCCTACCATGTGTCTGGTCTGATGTGACCAGTGCCGGTTGGGGGAGAGTGTCACAACCCCACTTTGGAGTGTAACCTTGACCATTAAAAGTCTGAATATACTAGGCTTGTATGCATGCTTGCTTTGCTGTCAGGTCTAAGTGTCCAACTCACTCCCTGATTACTCCTGACCTGATGTGGTGGGCAGACACTTCTGGGATGATGAGGACATGTGCCCCACCAAAATTCCAGTGGGAACAGGTTCTCCTCTGTCACATCTACGGGACAGTTTGGGGCAGAATGGAGACTACTTGCTTTTGGGACCAGATGGTTTATTTCACATTTCCTCCATCAAGGGTACTTCTTACTCATTCTACTTGAAGTTGCTGGGGTAATCTTGATCACAAGAAACCAATTATTATTTTTGAAACCAATCATTGGAAAACTGGTATGAGGTAAGAATTTTAGCCTTGGCACATTTAACAAATGCACAAGAGCCAAAATGGACAGATTTGGATATTTATTTCTGTCAAGGGTTGAACAAAAACTTCCAGATGAACCCCTTGAGTCCCTCCCCTCCTCTTTCCTCTCCTTTCTCCCTCCTACACCTTTTGCCAAAGTTCAGCTCAAGTTGATGAAGAATGTATATTTTTTGAATGGTAAATGCCTGGCAGGCCTAGGAACTATCTACAAGGCAGGTGTGTGGCTCACGCAGCTTCCAACTCCCTGCTTAGGACTGATAATGCTTTTGTAAGAAAGCAGCTTCAGTCCTGTCCTGGAAGAAACATTCCTGCCCCTGGGGGACAAGTGATTCATTCAGTCAATGAGGTCACTTCTGCAGATCTGCCTAAGAGAAGCTGCCAGCTATACTGAGCTTAACTCATAGTCACAAACCATTATGGAATTTGTGCTTTCTACTGTTTTGCAAAATGGTAGAAATGGTGACCTTGGACTAAGCTCAGGTCTAAAATTTAGTGTCACAAGGATGAGTCATTAATGTAGCCTGAGTGGGAGAGAGGCATTCTTGGTATATGGAAGCAAACAGGCATGCAAGGGAATGAATCTCCCCAAAACTAAACAACAAAAGATTAAAGGAGGAGGAGGTGAAGAACAGCTTGAATGAATTAGCAAAGTTTGTGATTGCTGTTTCCCAGTGGGGGTCTCCTCACTGTGAGGGTGTTCGTAGCTGAAGGGAATGCTCAGGTGCAAATGGGAGTGAGTGGAGAGAGAGAAGACCCTAAAACAAGAGCAGCATCTGAAAAGCTTCATGAGGTGTGTGATGAAAACACAGCTGACAGTGGGGAAAAGAGAGTGTCTCCAGGACAGGGTATGTGTCACTGCAGCACATGCATCAGAAGGGAAAAATGTGTAAAAATAAAGGTTATAAATCTCTGGCTCACAGTCCCCAAGGTGTTGCCAGTGGATGTCTGGGGCTCTTAGGAGTTTGCTCACATTGCTCCTCCAAAGACTTCCCAGGAAGCATTTTTGCCTTATCTGCTCACAACCTGCTGGCTCCATCACAGGGGTCTGGAGGACTGCCCCACAGCAGGTGTCCTCCTTGGCTTAACCACATGAGCAGCTCACCACCCTCCATGGCTCAGTGTCTTCTCCTTGCAGGCAGAAAACTCATCAGAGTTAAGCAGTTTCTAAAGAGGACTTCTGGGAATAAGTGAGGAGAGATTAAGGATTCACTCTGTAATGCCTTCATTACTATTTTTCTTTCTACCTGAATCAAGCCAGTAATTTCACAGAGTTTAGGATGTGTTTGTGGACCTTCAGTCACCGTGGATTCAGCTGACTCATGAAGATGGATCAACCCAAGAAGTAGTTTTGCTCCCCGGGAACACAGACTACATACACCTATGTGTAGACAGGAGAAGGGGACATTTCATTTCGGAATAAATGGAAGTGGGAGTTCCATCATACTTTTAATTTGTGTAATTTTATTAACATACCAGCAGCCACATGGAGAGGCACGCTGGATAAGGCTCTTAAAGCAATGCAAGCACTGGGAAAAGCGTCAACCAGCTTAAATAACATGTTTAAGAAACTCTTCAGAGCATGAAGTTTCTAGAATATTTTGCTCAGAAACTAGCAGCTCCACTTAAAAATCATGGGCTTCATCAATAACTGTGAATTCTTCATGAAAGAGTAGAAGTTAAATAACCACAGGTTTGTTCTCCATTCACATCTTACTGGGGTCAGAGAAGATCCCAATTATTGGGGTCATAGAAGATCCCAATTTGTTTTCTAACAATGCTTTCTTCTTGCAGTTGAAAATCTGAACTATCTGCAGATCACAGAGCTTTCTTCTGGACTAAACCACTTGTGTAACTATAAGAATTAAATAAAAATGTTAACATTTTTAAGGGGAACAGTAACATCCTTTAACAGAGAGGTCAATGGGGTTAGAGCATCAGTCACAAAACATCTGAGCCCCTCTGATTTTGTTATAAATTTTCCCTATCATTTTGAATTATCTCTAACCCAATGGCATCTCAGGGGAGATGGCTATTTTTGTTGCTTTTTGTCATTTGAACGAAATGTCTTCTTTTAAGAGGTATTAGAATATTTTGAGGAATGGGGGCCTTACTAGATAAATTATTTATTGCTGGGCTGCCCAAAAGCTGTGTGGGACTGACAAATGCAGCTCTGACCTTAAGAGGCTTGGTGCTGAGAGGACACTAATTCCAAAGCCAGGCAAACATGATTCTGCTTTCTAACTAAGGGTAAATAATCCAAATGAACAAAGACACTGAAGGAATATCAAATCAGAAAATTACTTAAATCACTGAAATTATACAGAAAAAAAAAAAAAAAACAAAAAACCAAAAACAAAACCTTTGACAGACATGAATTTAAGGAGATGTTTGTCCCTCCAGATGGATTTCAGTCAAGGAAACTTTCCCCATCACTGTTTTATCTGACTTCTTCAATTGATTGTAACTACCTGATGATTTTCTCATAACGGAGGTATCATTGAAGACCTTGGCCAAACTACCTCATGGTTTAGACACCCTTGCTCAATGAACCTACAAGGAGTAAATTTAAACTTTTTTTTTTTGTGGTTACCCTTTAAAAAGACAACATTTGATGTGATTTATGTGTAAGGCATTTTTTCTCTTTGGTGCCTTTAGAAGATCTTACAAATGCTTCACACTTTCATGCACACCCAACACCCATTAATGACTGCCTTCCTTCCTTTGCACCCTCAAGTAAGAAGCAGTTACTTATACAAGACCAAACGTGTCAATGGGAAAAGAACTGAGCAAAAAGGAGCACAGAATTTCCAGGTTCATGTCAAAACTATGGGATGCAACAAAATATGGTGTCTTCCTGGTAGAGGAAACTGGCCAGGCTGGTTTAGGTCAGAGGAATCTCCACCTTCCATTTCTTTGGAAAGCCCATGGCTCTTGTGTGAAAGAATATAAGGCTTCCTTGTTCTTGTGACCCCACTCATAACTGTGAGCCTTACTTGTTTTACCTTTTTGAGTAATGGGGAATGTCAATGTCTTTGTGTGTTACGTCCCCTGGCCAGATGTAGGGTGGCAGTTGCACAGTGGCTGCTGGGTCATCCTGTGCTCCTCTATTGTCTCCTATGGTGATGGATAGGTAACTATTGATATTTTGGAATGTAATTGGTATGATCAAATCCAAGACAAGTGACACTGAAATTAACAGCACTCTGGAAAATTCCTGTCTGATTTTGCTGTTTCATCAAGACGTGAGTCATTGCCAGTCACATATTTTGCACAACCCTAAAAAGAATGGAAATGGAAAAGAAAAACAGGAACTGGTTTTAGGGAAGTTTGTTTTACCCACATTTCCGGGGTAGACAACCACAAGACACTGTATGACATCAATTTTGGGTGCAGGGTCTGTACAGGTGTCTAAAAACAAGTAGTTGCCTAATAAAATGCAACCTTTCAGACAGGCTTCTTGTGCATACCTTCAGGATTCTTTAAATATCCCTGAACCACTATTCCTTAATCATTCCACACTCTTCAGGTCTGGGAATTGGCATGTAGACATTATCAAGATAATGGTTTATGAAGACCATTTAGAACAAAGTTTTGTGTTTCTAATACAACTATACAGATCAGAATTCACAGCATAAATTCACCTAAACAAAACCCAATGTAAATGTATTTTACTCCATTCTTCCTGCTGGCTAGTTCTCTACTGATATGCAGGCTAATTTCCATACCATTATGCAGGCCACACGTCCTTCTACCCTTAATGTGGCTTCCTCCAGACTCTTGCATAGTCCCAAGGTTTCAGAGGGGGACTATTGGTGATTCAGTGCACAACAGGATGAATCTTTGGTGCATCTGGTTCTTGGTGATGCCAATGTGCCTACTCAAGAGTGTGTAGAACAGTGGACAATGTCCCTTTTAAGCTTTAGAAGACATTTTAGATGTTGTGATGGCAGCTTCTCTCTATTAAATTTTGAACAGTTGATGGGATTAAGCAAGTTTTGAGGCAAAAGCTCCTACATGTTTACTCTCTTTATCTTCCATGATTCACAACAATTGTACCAGGCCTGACACAACTGAACCATGATCAGCCCTGGCAATGTTTCCTGAGCTGTTTTATCAGCATAGAGCTGGAGGGTTTAGTGAGGGCAGAGAGCAACACATAGCGTGCCACATTTCACAGCTACCTCTAGTCCATGTCAGCATCAGCGTATCTGCAAGGGAGCTTGGCATTCAGCCATGACAGCTAGTCAGCAGCTCTGGCCCACTGGAGTTCTGGCTACAAACCTGCTGATAATACCCCACAGATGTGCTGAGGTCAGATGATGACAAAAATAGGCTCCAAATATGACCTGCTCTTCAGGAGCATCACCCATTGACCTGAATGCCAAAGCCTGTGGGGAGACAGGGAAGATGCAACACTGAGAATTTCCACTGTCCTGTAAATTTCTCACACTTTTGGTGACAAACACATGGAACCTGAAACTGTCACACTCCTACCTGTTCTTCCACACCCTCCTGTGTCCTCATAATGCCTGAGTTTTTCCTCCAGTAAATATGCCAGACCAGCTCCAGGGGACAATGCATAGGGACCTCTAAATTTTGGAAATATTGATTGGCGTCTGAGCTCAAGAAGCAACATTTCACAGATGTGTCACACAGATTTTGTATTCTATGTAAACTTAAAATTCAAGAATTGAAATACACAGAGAAATAAAATTGTTTTGGAAAACAGGGACCTTTCTGACTCAAGTCAGTCAACATGCTGATTACCCCGTGTCTCTCAAGAATCCAGCCCAGGGCAGACAAAGATTTTTGACTCAAACATGAAGAAGATATAGATCTTTGTCTGGAAGATCTCTTAAGTTGCTTCACTCAGGTATAATATAAAGGACAATTCAACAGATTCAGGAATAATTTTGTTTAAGCATGTCTATGAGATAGATGCAGACATTTCAATGAAAATGCAATAGTTGCCTGAGCGCTCATCAGGAAAACAATGCTACACAAAGGGGGGATAAGGAGTCTACTCAGACTTAGAGACAGTTCAGTGAGTCAGAGAAGGACCTGTCTGCTTATTTGACTCTTTTATGTCTCAGTAAGTTATCTTTTTGAGGAAGGAAGACTTGAACATGAACCTGTGGCTTAGCAAAGAAAGACTTTAATATTCACTGAATTTCCTGAAGATTTTTTGCTTCTTCAAAATCCACTAATCCAGGACACTCTGACAGATTCCTTTGTCCCATAACATTGTCTTGAGATTGAATCCACTAAATTGGAAAAATAAACAAATACATTTCCAAATGACTCTGAGTAGGCTTCATCAAGAAGAAGGAGCTGAAGAGTTAAATGGTGCACACATCTCAAGCAACAAATGGAGCTCTGAGAGACCAGTAAGTGGTTTACTTTGGTTTGCTCACCTACTTAAGAGAAGACATATGTCTTGTGGCTTCACTAGAGAAGGGAAGATAGCCTGCAAGCAAAAAGGCTGGAGGGAGGCAAGATCATGTTACCTCTGCCTTCCAGATAAAACAGACATAGGTATCTGCATTGCTGAAGGAAGCAACAGAGAAGCTGCTATTCTCTGGCATCAGCTGTTTGCTTTTTCCAAAGCTGCTGGAGCAGAGTAGGGTGTTGGCCCCAATTCAACCCTGTGGTCAGTGAAAGGAGATTTACCTGTGATGACTGTCCTCATTTGTTACCCACTTCCATAGATCAAGCATGGAGCAAAGTGCAGCGACAGGTTTTCAAGAGGAGCTTTTGCCCTGTGCAGCCTTGGTCTCAGCCTTCACAGACACCAGAAAATATGTCATTATGGGTTGGTTGTGATGGATGATGATGGCCATTACCCAGTCTCAAACTAAAACCTATGTGAATGGGGAAATGTATTCTTACAGGGATCATGGAACTAATCCTAGCCTTGATACAGCCAGCTGAAGTGATGTCATTGATTCCTACTGGGGCATGGTGAGAGCTGAGAAGACTCTGCATCATCAGTCCAGCAAGCCAGGGTGAGAGATCCCCCAATCTGCTTGACTATTTTGGGTATACAGGGACTTGCAGTACAACATGCATGCTGTACAACATTGAGGACTAAGGGAACTTGTTAGATATGAAGGGGAAATTTCTTCTTGACAATAACATGCATTTAGTTCTTATCAAGGAGAATGTTTAATGCAAATGTCTTCCTCAGAACAAACCTACAGCTAAAGATTATTATAATTTAGGAGCTTTCTAGATGACGACAGCTTTCCCAGCCATGATGTCTCAGCAACAGAACAGAGAGGCATCAGTGCCCAATAATTTCTCTAAAATAGGGCCCAACTGTGACCTCAAAATAGACCCACCCCACTGGTGTCTGTTATATTCTGCTGGGCTGCAGGAGAGCAGGATATGACCTTCAGCTTTTCATCCTTCCAGGCACCCCTCTTCAGCTTTGTGCTCCCTGTTTCACATCAGTGCCTATGAGGACAGCCCCATGATCCTATGGGAAACTTATGAATGGAGCACTGTGGAAAAAACAAAGTGAATTTTTCCCTAAAGCCCAGGAAGGTTATCAACCCCAGAATTCCTCTCCCTTCTCTCCCCATTCCTTCCTCCTGCCACACACACTCCTGCCCACTCCAGCCCATGCGCCCCGTGCGAGGAAACTGATGACTTGGAAAAAAAAAGACGACTGAGTCATGAGGTCATACCATTATCACATTTCTATTCCAGTGCTTTCTCTCGCTGCCTACAATTATCACTCTTTTATTCTTGTACTTGGCTTCTTAGACTTTGATCTAGTCCTTTGCTTCATATCCTTTGATGCATTTTAGCTTACATTGTCTGTAACCTGACCCTTTGCCATCTAATTCCACCAACTTCTCACAACCCATATCAACCACTCTCTCCCCGCTTTCATCTTTCTTTTGTATAAATGTATACAGAGCTGTAACAAAGAAACTACAGTGTAGTTGTAGCACTTCCAAGATCCTTAGAAGTGCTGGATAAAATTTCTATGCATATATTTTGTCCCTCACTAGGTCATTTTAAAACATCTTTGTTTATTCCTTTTTTCCCTCAGACAAAATAAAAATGCTAAAGAAAGAAAAGTTAAATATGACTTTTTTTTCCCCTGAATTTGTTATGAAATGTTATTTTTTTAATTATTTTTGTTGTAAACTTATCTTCAAGTTCATTCCAATGGCATTAAAACTGTAGAGACAGGGTACATTTTCATCATTAAATACTGGTAGACTTTGATCATGTTTACTTTCATTGACGAAAAGGAAGGAAAGGCCAGTGCTTACATTGCAAATACCAATTAGTGCAGAACTACAGTGTGTGCATGTGTATTTATAAATATATATTTAGAGGAAAGAAAATAATTTGGTTTTTGCAAAGTAGGAAATGTGGGCAAAAATATATGGCCATATTTTGCAATTTCTAAGTAATGGAGAAACAGACTTGCATTTCTCAAAGGTGATTCAGGAGCCTCAAGACTTTTTAAATCAATGGTTTATAGGACTTGACCATGTCTGAATATTCCTAACTTCATATTCAGGTACCTACATTTCTTTGGCAGTCAGGTACTAAATTCCTTTAGAAATTGGATTTTGAGTTCAGAGTCAGTGAGGCAATTTTATACACTTTGTCCTATACATCTGGGTGTATATTTAGCTTTGAGTTGGAACTGAAGGAACAGAGAGAAAAGAGAATTTTTTTTAGATGTCTCTGCATATTCAGAAATATATTTATGATAATATTTCTCTCTCTGCTTGATAATAATAGACTTGTAAGGGCAGAAAGAGGTAGCTGAGTGCACTTTTGCATGGTGGCTGTGACTTCTATCTCAGGAGAACTATTTGTTTTATTTTTAGCTGCTGCAAAGTGGCGAGAAAGACAGAGTGTGCTGGGCTTGAGTAGTCCTGGTACCTCCTAGGCAAGTCACGCAGGCCCCATATATTTAGGGAAGAAATGCTGCATGGTACTTCCATGTTCTCTGGCCACCCAGTTGCAGGCGTGATCCTGCTGAGGGCTGATACTCTGTGGGCCTCAGTGTCTGCTGAAGAATTAATTCTGCTCTCCACCTAAACCCAGTCCAGCTTGGAAATATGGTGGAAATCATGCTTTGGGCAGATGCTTCCACTCCCCCAATTTGATCCACAGTTTTCAGACAGGACATTGGAAAGGAACAAGATCCCCTGCCCGTTTTCTCCTGCCCTCTTTCCCCAGTGATCTTGGGCTGTGACTGCCTTGGCAAATCTGCATGTTAAAATATACTGCCTTGTGTTATATACATGTTCTTTCCATGCAGAGAGTCAGTCCAGACTCGGAACCTGATTTTTAGTCCTTTTCCCTCCTGCAACTTCTTTTCTGTCTGAAATGTTGCAACTCTGAATAATATTTCCTACAGATACTTTGGGAATTTTCTAGTTAATAAATTCCTCCACTGCCAGCAGTTCTCAAGGATGTCAGGCAAGGAGTATTGCAGGTGCTGGGGGGAAAAAATAACAAAAACAATAAAAAGAAATGTAAAGAAAACCTTGACTTTCTGCTTTGTCCTGCAGTAGCTAGTTGGTTAAACACCTTTTCATGCTAGCTGATTTCAATTTCTAAAATCATGTTTTCCATAACAGTGGGCCAAATGGTTCCTGGGTAGTTTGAACACCTGTGAACCTGGCATGCTGAGCCTCAAAATAATGCAGACACTGCAGTTTGTTCTGCACCTCTCTGGTTCATATCCTTTCCTAGCTGGCAAAAACCTCTGATAGCGACAGTATTTTACAGCTGGAAAACAGGTCACCTTCAAAGCTATGTATTTATATACACATGTGTGTGTCTGTGTGTGTGTATATATGCCCTGAAGATGAACAAATAAGTGGAATAGTTACATTCAAGGGAGAATTCCAGTTTTGCCCTTCATGAAAATTCCTGAAGGGATGGTGGGATTTAGTTGGGTATCCAGAGTTGCAAATATGTCAGAAAGCTTCAGAGGGAACCCAGATAAACTGCTTTCTTGGATTAGAGCCATTAAAGAAATAGGAGTTTATCAATAGATTAAGATATAGTTTCTGTTTGGTTGAGGTTTGGGGGGTTTCACTGTGTGTTCATGGTCTTATGGGTGTGAGCATGTACTCAAACAGAAAACATGTCCTTGAGACAAACTGCAAAAATTCTGCCTGTGAATAATCAATTACTTTATTTAGAGGTTTCAGTGGTGAACCAGAAAGTTTATTTATACTGAAGAAGTTTCTCATCCGTAACTGATGGCTAAATCAGCTCTGGTCTTTCCATGGCCTGCAACTTCTCTAACATGGTAGTGTGCATGAAGCAGCTTTGAGTTCGGCATGAATGATTTACTTACCATCAATTATGTGTGTGGTAGACACAAAGGCACTATTTGGGGGACGGGGGAAGATTGTCCTTTGGCTTCTGTGTTTTCAGGGGCAAACACTTTATATCAGAGAACTCAGTCACAGAATTCTCATCACCCCATGCTTTCTCTTATAGCACTTAATTCTCTATCTACTCAGGAGCTGCTGTTAATTCAGTGGTCATAAAGTCCAGGAAAAGCACTTTGGCTTAGAGATTCAGAGTTAAAATTGAGGTATTCAGTTTGAAGCAACTGCCCGTGATGTGAATACCCATTTTTCTTCACAAATGTATTGTTTAGTATTGTTTATTATTTACTCTGTTTCAGTGCACTACTGACATTCCAAAGGAACATCATTTATGTAATGATTCACTGCCAAATCTACATATAGTTACATAAAACAAAACATAACCTTAGCTTTGCTTTTGGAATCTGTATGAGGCTATAAATATATGGTGTATCTATGAATAAACAGTGTAATGAACTAAATTTTTACTGGAAATCGTCAAGAGTTTTAAATTTCACTTTAAATATCAAGAATACTCTAGCTCCACGTAGTATGGACACCACCAGCACTTGTTCAGATGTGCATTTTAGCATGGCTACTAAAACATCTTACAATTAGTTAAAGGAGTGGGAATCCAAAGGATGGGACCTCCTGCTTGAGCAAATCCATCCACAGCTGTTCAGTCCAACTCTTGAGCCCCTTGCTAACTAACACCTCAGAGGTCCTAGTCAAAATCTTTCCTCTGCATAATTGATGAACATATGGAAAACTGCTACATTTGTAGGGTATATCTTCGATCCAGGTCCATTTTTTTGTTTGTGCATCTATCTTCCTTTTATCTCTACAGGGAATAGTCTTGCAAGGGAAATAGAATCAAATCAGATCAGACAGAAGGAATTCCCTATTTTCTAAATCCTATGGTGTTTTTTCAAGCTCCTTTTCTGCTTTCTCTTGGAAGGGAGCTCTTATTCTGCATCTTAGTCTTGATGGATGAGGAGGTCAAGCAGCATGCTGAGCTCCACAAGACCACTGACATTAAACAACTGTTGACCACTTTCTTTTTCTGGTATTAGAGATGATTGAACTGAGATGTGGTTGCTTTCACATGACTGTGGCCGAAAGGACATCTATACGGCAATAAAAACTTAACTGCCCCAGCCATTGAATCATAGAGTATCAGATCCTTTGATGGAAATATGAGTATCTCTAAACTGGAGGTAATCGAGGACTGAATTTGACACACATGGTACTGACATCTCGTAAAATGTTATGAATGTTTTACCTAAGATTTTCGAGACACAGATTGTTCTCCAGGGTGGGATTTATGTGGTAGGGGGAGGTAGGGGAGGTGATGGTTAATGTATCTTTAGAACTTGGTGAACCATTTATAACACTCAGGGAAAAAAAAAAAAAAAAAAAAAAAAAGCAGTTACTCATTTAGATGAGTTGGGGTAGCATATTACAGCATTTCTTACTGTCTGAGCCATGTCATGTGAAATCTACCTAAAGTCTTTATGGGGCAGTTATTTAGTGCAAATATCCTTTTAATATAAGGGTGGAGTTTTTCTGCGTTTGACATAACCTATTAATACTTAACAGAACTATGAATGCAGCAGATTTCAAATGGCATATAGACTTCTAGGTTGAGATTTTTTCCCCTTTTAACAGATCTAGATGCCAAATTCCAATTCCAGTTATTGGTAACTTTTTATCCAAATCACTTTAACAGCTTCAAACATCTCAGCTGTAATATGGCAGATTAATATGACCATGAATTAACTTTGAGGAACATGGAATAAGAAGAGCATAACAAACAAAATCCATCTGTCTTTATATGACCCTTACCCTGCCAGATCACCCAAAAAGACAGGGCTTAGCAGAGGATGCAGCTTTCTAAATAGGTGTGAGGTTGTTTTGCTTTTGAAAGCATCTCTGGGAGCATTTCTCCCCACTAGGACATGCATTTTCTGCTCAGTGCTCAATCTGAGTGGTGTGGCTGAACACTGAGGGATTCTTCAGGGGAAAAAAGGGGACTTGGTAATTTTTTTTTAGCAAAACTGGAAGGAATCCTACTTTCCACAGTGCTCAGAGGAGAGTCCAAGTCAGGTTCCACCAGCAGAAGGATTAGATGAGCTCAATAGCAAGATGGGATGATCCCACTTCATCCATCCCATTGCATCTCCCTGCCTTTGAAGAGCTGAAGTGTGTTTATGCTTCACAAAACAAATGTCTTGTTCTTTCTCTGGAAACACATGTGTATTTCAGCATAGTATCAGTACCATTTTCAGACCATCCAGGATTACTATATTCTTCTTTGTTCTTCACAAGCAGCAGCTCATTGTACTGTGAAATGCTACATTTCTCAGATAGATGGCAGATAGCAAATGTTTCCACCCAGAGCACCTCTGCCTTCTTGTAAAAAGCAGCCTATACATGACCATGTCTATACATCTCTATTTTTAACATCTAAAAAAAAAAGCAATACCTTCTATTTTTAGGCACAGTTCAGTTCTGTAGGCTGGCTGGTTCTAATAAAAAAATTCCTCAGTCGCTGAAGAAAACCCTGCATTGAAATCACAAATCCAGGGGAACGTCCTGTACTATTAGCAGACCTAAGATGAAAATCTCAGCTTGTTAGCAAGCCCTCCAAACAAAAACATTAATCTAGGCTCGAGAGGAAAAACAGGCAAAGAAGAGGCAATAACTGGAGTGTGTTTACTACCATGCTCCCACTCTGCCATGAAAAACAAAAAGAAAAACATCTTCATCAGTTCAGAAAGGAGCTCAGGACTTCAGACATCTTTCAGATCTCTTTTTGTCTGGCCCATTTGATTTAATTGCTAGCTGTGTCTCTGACAGCTATTTCTCTTTGGAGATGATGCCATACTGCTCTCTGCTGCTGGCTTCATGATCCCGGTGGACCACAGGCTTTGAAACGAACGTCCCTTACTGCTTTCTCTGGGTGATGGATAACGGGTTTCCCTGATTGAGGGGTGCTGCTCTTAGGAGGACCTGTTTGTTGTTTGTAACCAGGTCATTGCAATGATCATTTTGCATTGCTGTGGTCTTCCTAATATTTTTTACTGTCTTCAGGAGGTGTCACCTTGGTCTCACTTGCTTCTTGCAGAACAAGGGCTTTCCCCAGGCATATTCACTATGGGCAGAAATGGGAGCTGCACGCCAAATGCAGCTGTTATGAATGTTCCCAAACCACTTGGGAAAAACTCCTTCAGCCAGACATTATTTAAGGGACATCCTGTGGAAGAGCAAATGTACAGCATATGTGGGGTCCCCAACCACTTGAGGGACTCACTGAAGCCACTTTGGGAAGGGTTTACCTGGGTCTCAGTGCTATGGTTTCTGCAACCTGGGTTATTCAGGGTTCCTCAGCCTATTTGGTTAGACATCTCCTGCACATATTATAGAAGGATTGACAGAAATTTTTCAGAAGCTTCAGTTCCAGTCACTGCTTTACCACTGACTCCTAGTGTGCGCTTGGGCAGGTCATTCAGATCTGGGTCTTCAGTGTTTACAAAATTAAACTAGATGATGTAGTGTAGAAACCTAGAGGTCTATGAAATTCCATTCTTTTTTGAGTCTTGGTTGTAAATCTGTAAATCTAAGAGGTTGTTAATAACTAACTGTGTACTGCAGAGAGAAACATCTTAAAGAATTTGTGAGCAACTCTGAAACTGGAAGTGGAGTCACTATGAACACAGAGGTGAAGAGATAGTTTCTTGATGCACATGCTATTCCCCAGGGTACAGAGCAAAGTACACAGTGTTTCCCTGTATCAAAACTGCATCTCAGGGACATGAACAGGAATGAAGTGTGACTGACAAGTGATTGCTCTGCAAAACTTGTACAGAAGAAAGAAAGCAAAAGATCTCTTCATTTGTGTGAATGTGGCCATATATATTTATCTTTCATCTGTAAATCAAGTGCCAAGGAAGTGCACCAGGAATAGTCAGAAGGAAACCTGCTTCAGCAACCCTGAACACCTGGTCATGCAGAGTGAGAGGGAGAGAAAAAAAGAAGATCAAACTGAGATATGGCATGCTGTAGTGTCTGCATATTATGGTGACTGACAACACAGAAATACTTGAGAGAGATACCAGACCTGTCAGGGTATCACCTGGATACACTCTAACTTCTAAGTAATTTTCAGACAATTAAAGTTTTCAGAAGATCAGAAGCCCTGTGAATAGCACCTTACAATGAACATGACGTCTGGCATAATTATATCCAGTTTCTTGCTGCATCTTTGCACCGTTAGGCTAATCAGTGTTTCACTCATGCTGCCCACCAGTTTCTTCCCCTACTGAGAGTACAAATTAGAAGCATTTTATTCCTTTCAAAGGAAAGAAATCAGTGTCATTTTTCAGCCTTTACAGTATGAAGTCTTGTAGCAAGGAGCAGGAAAGATGAAGTGGTCTTTTTTTCTTTGTGTGGGTGAGAATCAAGGACACATATCAAAATGTATCCCCTGTCCAAAGTGGCACTCTGCCCATTCCTATTTACACATGTTAACGGTGACTCAATGGAGCTCTTTGTTTCCAAACCGCACAGATTATTCCAATTGTGTGTGGAGCTTGGGTTTGTGTGTTACTGTCCACTGGGGGCTAAGAAAACACCAAAGATGTTATCCAATACCATAACTAACAGAATGGCATGAAGAAGAATTCAAAACCTGTGAGCAAAAGCAATTTTTTCACTCTGACCCTTGGACTGCTCTGGCTTGTGTTTCAAGCGTCTACATTTTTATCTAAAGAAGGGAACTGCTTCTGTTACCTACCAACTTGCTCATTTTCAAGGTGTTACACACAGGGTTCACAAGCACTTGATTACAGGGTGGTCTACACTATAATTTATAACATTAATAAATCAGAGCCAAATAGTACAAAACACTCTTTTTAGTAGCTATATCATCAAGGATCTAAAATGTTAAAAATTGTGCTGATACGAAGCTATCCAGAACCGTAACCTTTAATTTACTTTGAAGTGGTCAGGAAGTGTCCTGAAACTTGTGGGTTTGTATATTTATCCTCTGAAATTAAGAGTATAATTTTGCATTCTTTCTCTGTCCATAATTCAGACTCACCTATGCAGTCTTTCACTGGCATCCTGAGACAGAAAGCAGTCTGGGCATGTGTGGGGAGGAAGTTGCTCAAGGCATTAACCTGATAAATTCTCCCAGGGCTGATGCTGAAAAGGTGCCTCGGGTCTTGGCACTTCTGGCTGAAATGGAAGTGGATAGAATAGACAAACACCTCCCACCCTCAGTTCACTTAGCCAAAGCCAGAATCAGTGGCCAAGGTTAGTTCAGTGATAATTTCAGCTGAAGATAAAGAGGAGAGGAAAATGCTAACAGGTATAATGACCTATTTGTATGCTGGAAGATTTTATGAATTACCTAGTTTTATACAAATCATACTAAATTGTATATCAGGATGGGAGCTGAAACGGGACGCAAGGGTGTGTGGCAAAACCTTTCTGTGTTGCGCTTCTGATTTCTATGTTTGTAATGATGCACCTTTACAGAGATCTGCATGTGACGAAGCCCTACTGTCCTGGTGTCATGCAGAGTATGCAGTCACCCTTACCTGCACCAAAATGAAAGTTTTCAGGATTACAGACAGAGTTAGTTAATGGCCTGATGTTTGGTGAGAGGAGGACAGAACTGTTAAGAAAAATAATCATTCCTCAACATGTACCTTTCTCTGACATGCATGCAGATGCCCTCCATGGGTGAAATAGCAACCCAAAGCTTTACACACAGCTCCATCAGGCAATATGTTGGTTGAGATGTCTTGTTATGTGCCCTGCCAATGGCTATCTCCAACAAGACTCACGAGCCTGCTGCTCCATGAGTAAGCAGTGCAACTCCTTTATAGTTTGTCACCACCATTTAATAACTTCTATGGTAAGAACAGGGATGGGTCCAAATTTTGACCATACAAAACTGAAAGCAGGGAGCCTGGATGCGGCGTAAGTTTTGGTCTATGAAAGGAGACGTCTTTCTCTACTCTCGTACCTTCCCACTAAACAATGTTGCATGGTTGGGATCTGGTCTGGCTCACTGCCAGCACTTTGACAGACTGGAGTGATCGAGGATGCTTGATAAGCCTTTGGAAATGTGTCTACCTGAAGGTAAGGGTTAGCGGAGGTGTTAACACTGATGCCGTATCTGACATCCGCAGTACAGAGAGTCCTGGTTCTTGGCACCTGTGTTTTCCCATCAAGTAACACTCATTTGTTATCATATATACACACCACAGATTTACATAGCTTGTAGGGGTGAATCATGCATAATTGTGGCTTCTTACATGACAGTTCATATATTAACAAGTAACTTATTTGTGCTCTGTGCTGAATGAGTATAGCAGGAGCATGTGGACCTCTGGTGTCAGAACCACATTTGTCATTATCTGGAGATAAAACAGGAGTTCAGTGGTTAAAAATGAAATGAAGAAATAATTGCTGGTTTGATTTGTCTGTACCATGGGAAACATTGCTTTGATTTATGTATATGTTTCCTAGATACCTAGTGAAAATATGATAGCAACCAGGAATCAACGATTCTTACACAGAACATAATGAAAAGCAGGCTCATAACCATTTTCCTCATGTTCTGCAGTGCCTTTTTGAATGACAAGAGGAGACCGTGGGCACAAAGAGAAGATATTCTCCATGAACTGGAGACTACTACACCGCATTGGCTTGAGGAAGTTCAATAGGTGGTGGTGTTACATCAGTCTGGAGTGGTCACACGTGGCACTGTCTTTCAGAGTAGCAAAGGACAGGGATTTTGCCTGGGTGCAACAGTGTCTGACACCTTGAATGTCAGCATCAGCTCATTGCAGGTTATCCTAACCCAAAATATCCCAGAGTTGTGGAAAATTATGTTCACAGCAAGTCCTGCACCAGTCCCACCAGGCAACGTGGTACTCATTTCACAGGTACTTCTAATGTTCATGCCTCCCGGGGGGGTGTAGCCTGTAGGATTCCTGTAAAAGGGCTACAAACCCATGGAGCCTTTCTCTCCTGTGAGCCAAGCAGGGCAGAGCAGGCTGCCAGCACTGCTCTCCCGCCAGGTCTGACACCTTGCTCTTGAGCTCCCAGCTCACGAGGTCTGGATGTGAGCACAGAGGGAGGGGTGGCACAGCCACAGCCATCTCTGCCTCTGATGAAGTGTGCAGAAAAGGCGCAGCATGCAGGACGTTTGGCCAGAAAACAGGGAGGGGGAAAAAAAAAAAAAAAAAGACTTCATTGGAGAGACTCGTTTCCTGCAGAATGAGCAAGGGAAGACACCCCTGCACATTTGCTGGGTAGGGCAATTCTGGCCACAGCGCATAACATCCTGGGGAGTGGGACCCTTGGGGTGTTGAGAGTAGGTTTGTTAATGGATCTCCGAGGGGTTGATGGATTTAATGGGAGAAGTAAGTCTGCTTTTATTTATTTTATTTTTTTGGCAGCTGCTGCAAGTGGAATTTTATGCATTTTTCTGGCTGTTACTGCTTGTCTGGGCTATTTAGATATTGAGCTACACTTGTTTCTTCCCTGGTGGACCTTTTTTCAGAGCAACTGAGACACCTTCTGCAATGGCACGTTATGGTACACTTCCATTTATAAAATGTTCTGTACAGTTTTATAAATGAGCTCTGAAATGGTTATTAGTCACTGTAAGTGTGAGTAGTATTTGATCAGAAGCTCAACAGTAGGTTACAGAAGCTATAGAGATAAGCTGTTATACACAGTCTATTGACCTGTTAGCTTCATAACAAACAATCTGCTAAGGGTTGGAGGGGGGAACTATTAATATCTGTATGTGTGAGTGCTGCAGACCTCATTTTCCCTCTCACTTTGGTATTCTCTTCTATCCTGCTGTGGCTTTTCTTGTTTTTGTCATCATGAAGGTGTTTAGCTGTGTTTCTGCTGCTGGGTTGACACTTGCATTACACAAATTAGGTCAGCCTCTAGCACGACCAGCTCTCGCTCAGGTCGCTGAACCTTTTGGTAGACAAACAACATTCCTCAATTTTAGGCCTTAAATAAATCCCAGTGTTCGAGACCTTAACTGACACTTCGCATGACTTCTTTTCCTCTTATTTTCTGCATAAATCTCTCCCAGTGACTACAGCTTTTTGTACTTCAACAAACAAACTGACTTCCTCCTGTTGATAATCTGTTAAGAACCTGTTCTGATAAGAGGTGAAACATTCCCTTTGTTTCCAAATAACCATCCAAGGATCAAAATGTTCTGTGCAAAGTGAATAAGGACATTAGAAGATAAACCTTTGCTAATATAAATCAGTCCAACTCTGTATGTGTAAAGCTTTGCTCTAGGTACAGACCTGGCCTAGATCAATATTTCATTTCTGTTATAATCTCTTCCTACCATTCAGTTCCTCTCACCTTGTAATATTCTTGCTGCTCTCGGTTGAACACCCTCCAGCTTATCACTATCACGTCATTAGTTACCCAGAATACAGACTGGGCTGGATACTGAAGGTCTTCCAGCCTCTATCACTTGTGGGTTGGCCTCTTGGCCGGGTGAGGCCAGAGCAGAGCTACACACAAACAGCCTGTTTTTTTGTCTGCCTCATGCCTGCAAGTTCTCTGCTAAAGGAAAACAGCTCTTAACAGAATTGCTGTTTCTGCTACCTCATCATCTTGCAAATTCTTACCCATGATGAAACATAGCTATCCATAAATCTTTTTTTCCTATCAAGATTTCTCCCTGACCCCCTTTCTAGGATTGTGAGATAGTTTATAAATACATGAATCAGTAGATAATTTTTCTACTCCTCTTGGTAAATATCAGAATAGAGTGCATATTTATCTCCAGACTATGTAGTAGTATCAGCTATTAGTCAGTCTATAGTATGTAGCATCTCTTCTGCTGCTTCAATAAAGGTTTAGAAGGCAGTAACATCTCTAGAGAGTTATATGAAAAAGTAATGGCCTTTTCTGATATTGCGAATGCAATAACATCCAAAATAAAAGCTCTACTGAAAATTTATATTTTCTCAGTCAGGACACTTAAGAAATTGCTGTGAGATTATGAGCTTGTAGTGAAATAATGGTCTGGAAGACCGTCTTCCCTCTGATGTTATGCACCTCTGAATGCTACTGATTTTCATAGTTAATCATAAACGCTTGCCCTAAGTTAATTGATGTCCTCATTATGTCATACTTAACTGTAGTTTAGGAGAGATTTTTGCCATTAATTTCTACACCAGTTAGCCTTACGGCATCAAGCAGCAGAAATAATGAAGAAAGGATCCCCAAACCAAATTGACCATCAGTGTGACCACCATATCACCATTTAAATTTGCAAAGGTCAGAAGAAAATGTTCCCATCAGCCTACATATTTCTCGCTCTGCACATTTCATGAATATCACAAGACAGAGTGATCTTCACAGACACCTCTAGGTTGTAATTAGTAGCAAGCCAGTGACTGCCTACTAGCGCCAGTCAAAATGCTATGGTTTGGGGTTTAGTATCTAGAAATTGAAAAGAGCTGAGGCTTTCACCTAAAACTTGGAAGTCTTGAAGCTGTCTAAGAGACATTGATTATCTCATGACAAAGCTTCAAATTGTCATTCTATAACTACTTTGCAGGTATCCGTGTGTTGAAAACCAAGGATGAGATCATAATTACCACTGCTTGTGCTGTGAGGGTTAAAGGAAAGGTGGTATCTCTTTACCTGGAATGACAGATTTTGAGATGGGGAGTGAGAGAAGTGGGAGAATGGGGTCATGAGTATGGCAGAGTTACCAGTTCTGTTTTCATAACTAACAGATTCCTGATTCTTGTTTTTTAAAAAAAACCTATTTATTCCAAACCCCCTTTTTATGGAGGTAGTTGAAGTATTGCTGTGAAGCTCAGTTAGATGCACCCCTCTCTCACAACATCAGGCAGGTTCCCTCAGTTGTCAGTGCTCTCTGGCCTGCTGTGCTGGGGCTGCCATCAAGGTACTCCCTACTCCAGAGCCACACTGACTGACCCTCTTGCTGACTGCTTACTTTTGCTCTTTCCTGTTTTATTCAGCTCTTAATCCTAGCTAAAAGCTATTCAAAGGTTTCATCTTTGTAAGCATTTTACCTAAGGCATGGTTCCATCTCAAACCTTAATCCCAATAATCTTGGAAACCAACCTGTCTGATTGACCGCCTAAAAACATCCCCTGTGTAACAAGATGACATGGACACTGCAGATCAATATCCTTATGAACACCTGATGCTTACTCAGGGGAGTCAGCAGAGATCCTGGCCCAAGGCTTCAGAAGCAGAAATTCCACATGGTTACCCTGGAGATAGTTAAAATTGCATTTTGAGATGTTGCATCAGGGTGCAGTCTATCACTAATGTTATCTTTCAAAATTCCCAGCCTTACACATCATGATGTGTCATGTCTGGTGAAAAGCAATACTTGCTTTGACTGATGTGCTGTAACTGGGGTGAACTTATTAGTCATGATGAGCCTATTAGTCATGTTGCATCTGCCTCAGTGTAGGGTAGTTCCTATGCAAGTACAAGAAGTAACTTCTGTGTATAAATTACAGTTGAGAAAAATCTTCCTTTGACAACAGACATCTTCAGTTTTGAAGTAACTTATGGCTGATATAGGATATTTCAATTAATGCCCTATTTATTAAGATATTCCAAATAAACTCACCAGAATAAAAAACACAATATCAAGCTATAGAACTTTCATCAGAGACAGTTAGTAGGAAATACATATAAACCTAGTAACATGTGAAATTGGCATCCTTAAGGCTTGAAATACCCCATGACGATGAAATATCAGCCACAAGGGTATGGGCTGTGATTTCAGGGTATCTTTGCCCAAGAGAAAATTAGGCTGAATTTCATGAATCAGGTATTTTGACACAAAGACTGTATGAAAATCCAGCTCTGGCTGGAAGACCAGCTTCACATCTGAAAACACATTTCTGTGAATCTGGGTCTATCATCAGTGAGTTTCTTTTTTTTTTTTTTTTTCCCAAACTTTATCCTAGACCCTTCCCAACTCAGATATTAGCAGGTTGCCAGAGGAATGTGTATTACAAGTCTACTGAGCCCAAGCTAAGTTGTTGCAATGTTTAACCAGAATCAGTTAAAAGAAGAGTCTTATTTTTTTCACTGGATTTCTCTGGATTTGATTTCTAACTGGCAATTTTTTACTGTCTGGAAGCTGAACCCTTATCACATACCAGTGGATCATGCTTTTCAGTGGGGAGGGGAAGCAAGGAGAGAAGAAGGAGGTGTTGTCTGGATGTTTTTTGTTTTGTTTGTTTGTTTGTTTGTTTGTTTTGAAAAAAATTCCACAGCCTTCTCACTAAACAGCCAAGATTTATGCGAATGTGTAGCACATGGGATTGCTCGGCATTGGCCTCACACAAGAGGTGATGCAGCAGTGAGAGGTACCTGGTTTGTCTGAATGGCAGCTGGTTGGAAAAAGGCACTTATGTTGTGCATTATCCAGCCTTTTTAACTGCCCTCAGAAGAAGATATGTGCCAGTTTCTCATGGTCAGCACTCTGATGGGAGCTCTGGTTCTGTGTGTCTGGAGTGTAGCAGACCATTAGTATTAGTCCTACCAGGAAACCCTGTGTGGTTTAGTATCAGGTTCAGCTGCTGCTGGCTGATGGCAGTTTTTGAGCTGGCTTTGGTATTTATAAATCTTTGTAAAGAGGCATCTGTGCGAGACAAAATTTCACTTGACTCTGTTGATTGCTTTCAAAATCTTTGCAGAAGACATCACTTCTTGTGCAGCTAGGAAATCTGAAAATTAAACTAATGTGAAATCATCTGCCAGCAACACCATGCTTTTATTCCTTTTAAGATTTATTCTCTCCAGGCGTAGATCCATGTCTTAGTCATTTAGGGACTGATTTAAAGCCCATCCTAGTGATCAGAAAGATTCCTATTATCTTCCCTGGCTTTAGATGGTGTCCTCAAAGTTTGATCTTGCTGCTGTTCAAGTCATTGTAAAAACTCTTGTTGATTTGAGTGATGCTGGATTAAGGCTGTCTATTGTCCCAGGGGGGGTGCACTTATATGATGCAACTTGATCTATTCTTTTCAAAACTTGATCTTTAGCTCTGCCGACTTGGCAATTCCAAGTCAGCAAGACAAGCTCATCTTCTCCCTCTTTTATGAGGCCATCTGGGAGGATGTTGCTCTTGTAAGCACTACCTCTGTAACAGCTCCATCATTTCGAGCTGAAAATTCTTGTGCCAAATATAAATGTGGGGAAACATCCCCCTCCAGCTTGTGATAAGTGGTTGAACCTGGCACAGCCAACCGGAGGGAGAATCTGCCAGAAAAGATTTAGAGTGTCTAAAGAGGAGAGAACTTGGATCCTTCTGATCTTGGAACGATGTCCTCCTGGGGAGATGTGATGTGTTTTTCTCCCCAAATTGCTTGCTTATCTATTCTGGATCATTGACTGGATGTCGGTTGCTCATCTTGTGTAAGATGGTCTTCGTGTAAATGTATTGCACCCAGCAGAGGTTCAGGATTTCTTCCATAACTCTACAGCCAATGACCCGCTCTAGCTTCTTGCTTTGTTTAATGAAGAAAAATTGTTTCATCTTTTGATCTAGCCCTAATTAGGACAGGTGATGGAAGTCTTATTTCCCTAAACCTATCCTTACATATTTTTTCCAACTGGCATAGCAATTATACCGGTGTTGATACGTGTAGTTTAACAGCTTTATTTGTGGAGTGTTGATGACGCACTAGTTGAACTATTAGCAGATATTTTTGCATTTCATTTTGTTTCTTATAGTAAAGTTTCCCACCTGGACTCCTGAGGCAGGATGTATTAAGTCTGGCATATTACTCAGACTCTGTGGACTTTTTCAGATAACAGCTCCTCCGTCTGACTTCACAGATCAGAAACTATGTGCTTCTCTGTGTCAGTTTTAAATCTGAAAACTTGGACGCATTTCTGAGCCCTGCCAGTGAGATCACTAACCCTCAAAGATGCTTTCTTGGGTGACAATCAAGGTGCCATTTCTTATGCTCTGTAGAGATCCAGTTCTTGATTTAGGTTCCCATTCCATCATCATAAATGCAATAATTTATGACCTTACCTATTTACATTTTCCTTGTAGGGCTATAAGATAACTGGAACCTAGACCAACCTAGGTCATGAGTTTTTCAATGTTTTTTGTAGTAACATATGCATATGTAATTGGGGTGGTTTTCCCTTCTCAAGGAATCAGAAGATGGGCTAGTCTTTTTAGAGTTTTTTTGGCAATTTGAGCAGTTCTTTATCCTTTCATAACACTAGATCTTGAAACTGTAATGGTCTTTTTGGAATTAAGTTTTTTGTAAGAGGCTCAGGACTGGAACAGGTTGGAGATTTATGGCAAAAAATGTGGACTGTTTCACAAAAGATAGGGTTATGATTTGATTTGTATTCCAGACATGTTTTAAATTCATGAAGAATTGAAACTGGCATCAGTGGTTGTTCTGAATATGTAACGAGTAACAAATTTATGTATTCTGCCCATTACTGAAGTGAATAACCAATTGGGATGTTCAGATGTCACACAGCAGTGTGGCACTCATAGAGGATCCTGAAATTGACATATGATATTCTAAAGATGAAAAAATATCATAAATAATAGTCTTGCTTCTCCGGTTTGCAAAAATACAAATGCATCACGAACAAAATAAAATATCCCTCTTCCTTTCCGCCTTCCAAAAACAAAGCCAAAATTCACTGATTCAGTAAATTTTACATTTGACAGGATTATTGCATGAATGACAAACTGACAAGTTTTGTCCCTCTTTACTTGTTCCAGCCTCACATTTGCTTGCTAATTCATGCAAAGTTTTTCTAAGTTCTCCATCCTGGAGGATGTTAGCTCTTCTGTGAAAAGCAGCTTCTCAACCAACCTATTTCCTCTCTTGGACTCGGTGATCCGGCAAAAGAGTGAAATGCTGCTTGCTTCAGCTCAGGCCAGAGGCTCTGGAAGAATAAAAGCTCAACCTCCCCAGCTGGTGGGAATGCTGGCTTCTCAATGGCACTCCAGCATGTCTCCCTTCTTCTGCCACCTCCTTTTATTTCATATGATTGCACAAGATTTATTCTTGACACGAAGTAGAAGGGGGCTAAGCAATTAAACATGCTTAATTTAGAAGCTAATAACAAATTATTTGCAGGGGAGCATTGGTCTGCAATACTCCCCATTGCAGACATTTCTCCCTGCAGCTCTCCAAGGAACTATAAGGTCATGTTATATTCCCTCCAGTGTACTGAAGGTTCTGCATCCTCTCAGCGAGGTTGGCCCTACCTGTACAGCCCATCAGCACATTCCTGGGTTGACTTGAGGAGCACCACTTGAAAATGGCTGAAGATAGTCAGTGCCCTTCAGGAATGTGCTAAACAAGCGCTCTCCCCTGCTCTCTGCAGCTGCCTGTCTGGAGATCCTGGTTTCCAGCCAGGGCAGTGGGGAACTGTAGTTCCCTTGACCTGATTTAGATCCTGCCTCACTGCCCAAATTTACAGACATGAAAGAAGCAAAACATTGACGTGCACTCGCCACAAAGGCAGAATCTGACAGCCAGGATCAGGCCATCACAGATGTGTGGACTGATGTCTAATGGCTCACCCCTGCTGTGGGCAATCAGAAACCGTAGTATCTCTTTTATATTTTTTTTAGAGATACCATATCTTCTTATTCTTATCTTCTCTCTCAATTTTTTTTTTTTTTTTTTAGAGAAAACAAATGTCTGAGATGTAGTCCTGATGCCTGTCTGCCTGAGAATAGTAATTATATACTCTCTGTGCTGTTCAACTCCTTTCTTCACACATTTGCTTCTCAAGCTTGCGGACTTTTCTTCTAGCACTCACCAGTGACCCTCCTCCTTCTTGAGTTAAGCCAATTCTTCTTGCAAGCCCCTCTATGCTTTGGCCATCCTCTCATTTCGGAGGTTCCTCTACTCAAGCACTGGGACTGTACATGTCACATTAGACTAGTCAGGACATGGAAAAGGAAGAGAGAGAGCAACACTGTGGTGTACAGATGAATTTATCATGCCTTCAGTAATATGTCTGGGACTGGACGGACTTATACCATACCAGAGAAGGGTCATGGCCATGAATGTACATAAAAGCTTTAGCTAAGGACATTGTTGCTGGATTCTCCCAAGAATCTTTTATGTGAGGTTCACTCCTAATCCCTCTTTTTTTTCTTAAATCTCACTGTTTCCATAAAGCACATCCCCTCTCCCACATGCCTTTAATGGAGCTATGCTCTGTTGTATTATTAAAGTCCATTTGATTTTTTTTTTTTTTGATATTCAGGCACTTCAGTTTGGGGACAAGCTGCCAATACAGAGCTCCTGTTATGCAGTTAATGAGTAATACTTTCTTGAGAATGAAATTCAGACTGAAGGGCTCTTGACAAAAACCCGGATTAAAGAAGTTTTTCAGTAGCTTGTTTAGCAAAAGCGTTTAGCATGCAGATTCCCAGCACAGTTTCTTCACATTCTCTGCATCCTCCAAGTCAAATCCCCTATCATTTGGATGCATCATTTGCCTTTTGCAAGACCCTGATATGGTCTTTCGCTCACGAGGTCTAATATATTCTACTCATTTAGAGAAGAGAAGGGATTGCACAGAAACAATTTGGTAAAATTCTGCCGTATTAAAACTCAGTGTTGCATTTCCACCTTTCCTTTCATACTTCTAGTGAAGTGTCTAGCTTTGGCCAATAGAAATTCCAGATTCCAGTGTGTTAATGGCAATATTTGTTTAGTTATCAATGTCAGCTTTTGTTTTCCTAACCTTGTCTTGATCATTAACATCCCATAGTTAACGAAGTTGTTAAAAATATTTGTGGTATCAGACAAAGCTAGGAACATAACAGCTTGATCAATACCTTTCAGTGATAATTTTACTCCAAACCTGTGTTTTGAACATGAACCTTCAAAATATTTTATTGGCCAAGACAAACGGTGTCTGTGCACAGTTATGTTTTTACAGTATTTTAATTCCAGTGAATCAGTACAGTAAATATTGATACACTGTTTTGCCTTCAGTATTTTTGGACTTCTATCAAATTAATTAAATAGTAAATAGTAGAGTGGATATCCCAGCACACTGTCCTATTAAATGCTAAGCAAGATTAGAATGTCTGATAAAAAGGTCTTTATGCTACTGCAAATAAAGGAAGGACACGGTGTTATGCCAGCCTTTGTTGGCATTTCCCATGTGGTTTTCTGAAGTGAACATTTACTTTGTGCTCTTTAACGGATGAGAAAGCGTCACTGCTGTGAATGTGTTCAACATACTTTTATAATTATCTTTCCATCCTTCATGTTTATTTTCTCCTTTTTCACTGTGATTCCTCCAATCTACATTTTTCTTCTTCTTCTTCTTCTTCTTCTTCTTCTTCTTCTTGCAGAACTGAAAGAGACACCCGTAGGTTGCTAACCTCCATCTGTGATGGTGTCTGCAGAGTTTGCAGCTGCTATGTATCTGCCTGCACATGCATCACTTTGCATTTCTCTGGGATAGTCTTCAACCGCACATAGAGGGAGCTGTCCTATTATCCTTATTATTGTCCTTACCCTATTAAAACCTTTTGTGTCAACATGCAAAGAACATCAAGCAGAGATGGTTTCTCTAGATACTGGCTAAGTCCCTCACAGTGCTGGCCAAGCCGCAGGTATGAGTTTGCTTCGGGGGCCAAGTTAGGAAATGTGTGTGCTTCCTTTTGGGCGGCAGCGCCATGGCTGGGAGCAGGCAAACACTGCAGAGCTCTGACAAGCAGGGAAAGCTGCTGCTGCCACAACCATTTGGGTGATCAAGACAGCAAAACATGTTTTCTGCAGCATTTTGTTTACTCAGATTGGTGCTGGCTGGCGAGCAAACCCTGCCAGGTTGCTACAGTAGAAGTTCACGCTTTCCTGCCTATTTATTGACTACATTCCTGACCCTATAGGTATCTGCTTTAACAAAGTCATGTGACCAAGGAAGCAATTGAAATCCATGATATTATATAGTTTCAAAGCTGATGACCTGGGTACCTCCATTTCTCTTTCAAAATTTATCTGTGCATGTCTTCTGTGCTTATCTTTTGTATTGACTGGCTTCAGAGATTACAAAACTCCAGCTCTGGCTTTGCCTGTCTGACTTCACAAACTCTGAAGATTTAAACACTTTAATGCTAGCTTTCTGCAAACTTGGTGTTTTGTTTTTTTGGGGGTTTTTTTGGTTTTTTTGTTTTTTTTTTTGTGTACGTATAACTTGAAGATTGAGTATGATTCAGCTTTTAGTATGATTTGCAAGCATAGCTGAATCTATATTGATACTGAAGAATGAATTGGCTTTTATTGGCAGATACTTAAGCTCACATTCATCACATCACAACATTCCCAAATAAATTTTGTTCATAAAAGCAGATTGAAAACTTGACCCAGATAGACTTCACAAGAAAGTTTCTTGTCACCAGAACTGAAAACAAATCTCATGGAATATGAATCAGACTTTTAAATAGATGGGAGTCTGTAGCAGTAGAGGTTTGAATAATTGCATCCTAGTAATCTGGATTATCCAGTTTCCATGGAAGTTAAGATATCTGGAAAGCAACCTGGTTTGCAGAAAGGTTACAATAACTTTCAAATAGGTATGTAACAGGGCGTATGCTCTAGTGGATCCAGGTCTCACATAGTAGCTCTTATTTGGAGATACAGTTTGCTTGTAAGCATTAGATATGATTCCCTACAAAATCCTGCAGGTCTTAAACACCCCAGAATTCCTCCTGATTTAAAAGAGATGTCTGCGATACAAATCCAAGTGATGTTTCCCCTTGCACACAGGAGTTTCTTCCCCATTGTTCAGAGTGAGGAAGGCAAATAGTTTTGCAGAGCCTGTTTGAACACGTATGTTTTTTCAGAAGGAAACATAAAGCAATTTGACATGGTCTTGTTATTTTCTTTTGGAACACTGAATATGCCTGTACTCCTTTTTCTATTTTTTTCCCACTTTCTTTTTCCACATGAACTAATTTGGGAGAGAGCAAGAAAAGTCTTTCAGGATAAGGAGGCACAATATGTGCTGGAGTGACCTTGGGGATTTTGTCTCTGTCATCACCCTAGTCAACTCTTGATAATCAGCAAGTGAAATGGAATTACAAGATTGCAGAAATAATTTCATTTTTTCTTATTTTATCAGCACAGATGGAAAGCAGGGCTGTATCTAATCTCAGTCCAGAATCATCTGGAGTTGGACTGATAGTGTATAAAGACAGCAAAAGCAGCAGACTTACAAGTTTACTGAGCTGTAACTTGTACTGCGTGAACTAATAAGACAGAGCTTTTCAGTAGTTTATGCTTAAATAAGATATAGATACAAAGACATTTATTTTGACATCCCATTTCTTTAAAATACTCCCTAGTCCTGTACCAGATGTTATATTTCCTGACATTTCTAGTTTAATGCCTGCTTTAAAATCTTTCCTGGAAATATAATCTAGCAGGGCCAAATCCCTGGATTCTTCCTCAGTCAAGGTACATGGGTGAGGGTGTATCAACATCTCACTATCAACCTTATTCAACAGAATTCACCCAGATGGTCCTGAGGTTTATTCCACAGACATCGTTTAACATTCTCCCCCTCTTTCCCTCCCTCCCACTTTTTTTTTTTTTTTTTTTCTTGTCCCCTGAGTTCTTTCTGCAGTATTTGAGAAACTAAAAAAGTTCAGTGATCCCAACTTAGTCCTTTGCAGGCAGCCAACTGCACTTCTAAACCACTGCCCAGGTATGCATTTGACCACATTTGGCAGTGCTTGCTGCAAAAAGGAACTATTAAGACCTGTTGAGGACCAGGACTCAATTGCCCTCTTACCTTAGACTGTGGTTCCTGTGATTTGGGGTTAAGTGGAGGGGGATGTCAAGCATACCTGTTAGGAGTAAATTTTTAAGTTATATATTTTGTCTTTGAACAGGGTAACGAGCTACTGCACAGCATTCCAATGAAAATATTAAGGGGACACTTAGTGTAATGTGTAGCTTCTACATATGTTCATTCATGCACGGAAACTCAATTAGTACAATACCTCCACAATGTAGCCAATGTCTCCCAACAGCAAGGGCTTGTCTGACACTTTTCTGTACAGATGAAGAATTGAGAATCATGTACAGTAAAGAGAAACATGTAAAAGTAGCAAGAAAGGTCATTACTTCTAGGGAAAAAGAAAGTCTCACTGGATTAACTAGAAAAACTGTTAAAGAACTAGCAAATCAGTGCTACATCTGCACCAGTCAACTTTCTATTCATTGCTAAAGGGTTGGGTTGAAAATGAATAAATAATCACCCCTATGAGTTTTATAGAAATGTTGTTAATGTGGGGGGTCTGGAAAAGCATTCCAGCCTTTACTTTCTAGACACACAGATTTAAATCTAGGGTTAACATGCACTGGAAATAAATACTGTGACTTGTCCACTTGCTGCCTGAAAGCACCAATTAAAAAAAAAAAAAAACAAACCTGCAAACAATCTCTGCAGCTGATGGTCTTTACATGGTCTGGATGCGATTAATTCAAATTCTGGTAAGATGAAAGAATAAAAAAAGAGTAGCCATGTACCCAGCTAGGAAAAAACATGGACAGTGTTTCACAAGGAGGAAATCTTCAGTTTCTCTGCCAGCTGCAGACTCATGCATTTGTTACGACACTGGGCATAATGTTTCATCTGGTAGCAAGACAAAGGTGATGTGGGAGATTTGGGGTCAAAGCTTTCTGATGCTGAGGTTAAACTAACTTTCAGATGCTTTAAAGTCTCACCTCATCTTAAAAGAAAAGCACATCACATACAGGCTTAAGAGTTTTTGGTAAAAGCTGCAATGTTTTTCTTCTTTTTTAACTTGATTGCATTTAGAAGAGATACTTCTTAAGGGAGAAAAGCTAACAGGTGTCAGAAAGTTTCAAGCTAGAAAAATACAAGTTGAAGAAGTGCATATGGGCCCTCATATAAGTGAGTTTGTCCTTCCTGTAATATCTATCATCCCCATTGTTCACTGTATATATGCATTTTTTGTATATAAATATATACAGTTTGTTTTTTTTTTTTCTCCAAAGATCTACAATTACTACAATATCTCTTCAAGGTTATAGTGAATGTTAATGTTCCTGTAAGAAAGTGTTCTCCTTACACAACTCTGAGTCAGATTTCTCTTGCCTGCTCTAATTCCTTTCTGGCTTTCGAGCTGCAGGTGGGAGCCAAATATCCAGCAGATCTCTCCATCTGATATTCATGGGACATTATGGGGGGGAGGAAATATTGAAAATAGGATAGGGTGCAGACAGGGCCAGCAGTATGATGTTAAATGAATGTCAGTTGTTTCCGGAGGCATTAGGAGGTTGTACATTAGGTCTGATTTTACCTGAATTCACAATGTTATAGAATAGCATTATTTTATTGCAACAGAACTAGAGACCTTTCAGGCTTACAAACGGCAATGACCTCGGGATTGTTGGCTGGGTAGGTGTGCATTCTGGCTTTCAAGGCGAAGGCTCTTCATTAGTGCATGCCGCTGCCACAGTCAGTGGTGGCACATTAGTTTTTCAAGTTGATCCACCCCAGAGGAGCTGTTGTGCTGCTGCAGAGTTAGCAAAAACCAGATCTGGTATGAAACCAGCCCAAGAACCAGAAAATCAGAGCTGGCACATTGGGTATTTTTCCTCTCTTTCTGTCTTCTCCCTACCAGAGAGGGGAAGCTACCTTGGTTATGACATTTATCATATAGGTAAAGAAAAAAGGATTATACTGAATGGTAAAGTCTAGTACCATAGTTTTGCTCCACATTGTGCCTTTATTCTCATTTCTCTTCTTGCTGCTGGATCTCTCATCAAACTGCCTTCATTGGGCAGACACTAAATGTAAATCTGGAGCAATCCAGTGGGAACTTTGCTTCCTTTCTAGCAGCTTCTCACCCCTAATGCGATATTTGGGGAGTATTCATCTTCATGTTTCCCCTTTCAATAACCACAATTTTTTTCACTACCTCTCAGCAAAATCACATAGCACTCATTTCTGATCTAAATTTCTGACATCTTGCCTTAAGACCCAGGGATTACATCAGCAATTAGAGTTTTAGAGACCTTTTGTCTTAACTGATTATTACTGCAGAGTTTATTCTAAAACTTTATCTAGCCTTACCCAGCCCATATACATCTGCACCGCATTCCAGGAATGCCATTCCTTCTCCATTGTTTCTCATGTGTTTTTATGTAACTATTCGAATCCAGAGATGCACTCACTTTTACATTGTAGACATGGTTTTAACTGGTACAGCAAACATTTTCCTACACTTATCTTTAAAAAAATATATGTAAGAGATAATCTAATCTTAAATTTAAAGTTTAACACAAATACAGGGAGAGATGACAACTTGTGAAACTATTTCTCTCTAAGACATGCTAACACGGGTGATAGGACAGAGTACACATTATTTCTCAAATGGGGAAAAATGAATATTTAAGACCTAATTAGAAAGTTCTGTACTGCTGTTGACAGCAATATTGTGTCTGAGGATGATCAAATAGAACTCATTGAATAATTCATTAAGTGCATTTTGCAAAACTGTTCACAATGTTTGTTTAAATTATTTATCCAGTTCTATGTGGTAAAACTCAAAGGAATGAGCCCTCCCTAAAATGCTGCAAATGTTTTACCATATTTCCAAAACAGAACAACTTTCCTATAACAATTATAATAGACTGATGTTATTTAACTTGCCTTTTGTATAATACTTGATACTGAAATGAAACATGATCTATCATCATCATTTATCATGCACATCTCTGAAATGGACACTTGGCCCAAGACAGGTATGTAATTGTGATGTGGAAAGGTCTGGTTTAGCACATCCAGTCCTCTAAGGGTATAAGTGAGTGAGTGAGCTTCAGATAGTAGTTGCGTTATCTCGGTAGTGCTTTCCATTGGGAGGTGATTGGTGAGGGAAATGGGCACAGAGGTCTGTTTTTCACCTTCAACTTTGCCCATGACCTTGGCCAGTCACCTAAACCTATGTGGTCAAAAACACTGAGTAATCTGGAGCACCCTGAATGCTCTCCAGAAGCCTGATTTCCAGAAGATGTAAAAAACCCCAATATAGATTGGCAGGTACTCATCAGGTGCACAAAAACCCCATGAGGTTCAGATTTCAGAGGTCCCCTCTCCTCAAGCCTTGGTTGCACTTCTCTCATTTTATGGTGATGCCTGGTGCATATTCAGGGAACTAACACCCTGAATGAAAAAAAAAAAAATAACATGCTTATCTTCTGCATGTGTCCTTCAGTAGCAGAACAGGGAAGAACAGCATCAAAACATGACTATAGGTTCACAGTTAAGAAATGCAAAATGCACCTAAAACAATTCTCACCCCACCTTGTGTATCAATATGACTTGAACTAAAATTTTATTGAAATACAGATAAGTGCATTTGGTTTGTCAACATGATGTGCTGTTTACGCCTATCTGACAGATCCCATATCAGTCTGGCAGAGGTTGTCATTTGCCATCACTGAGAAAAAATAACTCACAGAAAACTGAGTAAAAATGATTGCAAAGTGGATATTAACATGGACACACTGATTATTTAAATCCTTTTAAAATACAACTGGATATTCTTACAAGTGAAAGAGAGGGCTATAAATATTTGCTGCAGAAAGAAATCAAAATAAAAATTAAATGCCTGAAATGCAGCAAGCTCTTCAATTATATAATGAGCATCATTTTTGCAGTGGGTACTTCTGAAGGATGATTTTTTTTCCCTCTTATCACCCTTTTTTCAATTTCAGAATATCCCCATAATTGTATTATACTCTCCTTCTGTCTTGTGTTATACTTTCCTATATGGCTATCAGTATGTCTGTCTCATTTAATAAAGCAAGCTCTGTAAACAGCATGAATTTGCATCAGTAAGAGTTTTCCAGAGGTATTTAGTCCAATAGGAGTGGTGGGAACATCACAAATAATGATTAGTCAACGTGCTGTTATCTATGAACAAGCTAACTTAACTTTTTCCTTTGAGCTGTTACTTTAATATTTATCTTCATGACAATTTAATTAGCATGAGCTCCACTCAGAAAGCATTGCAAGCCTATCCTTCCCATAGGGTAAGGTGAACATAAGATTGTGCAGTCAAAAATGCTCATGTTTTATTCAATTTTTATGCAGCTAAGTAACATACAAGAGAAAAGTAGAAAATATACACCTTCAGAATTTAACTACTCATGGTCAGACATAGCAGCTTGTAAACCTCTAAATTTGCTGTTTGATCAGTTCTGCTGGTTCTGCCTAGAAATGTCTCCCAGGTTAATGCCTTTTGAATAATTGTCTAAGTACTAAAATACTCAATATTGGCTCAAATACTATGGTATGTATACCAACAGGCGGTATGAGATATTCTTCCTAGTAAAGATTGCAATTTATTTTCTGCCCCGGAAGTAGACCAGACTTTCTGCAGCTCCTTCCACAGGGCTGAAAGCTGACACAGGGCAGTGGTTTCCCCTGTACCGCAGCTGGGGCTGAGCCCTGCCTGGTGAGCAGGTCTCATACACCCCATCACACCACTTCCCATCAAGAAAGGGAAATGAGCTACCCTGCAGATGATTTCACCCCTCTGCCAAAACCTACTGTGCTTAGGGCTCATTCAGGGTGATCTGGAAGTGCCTTGTAACCAGGTGTCCCCTCTATAAATGCATGGGCAAGTTTTGCTCTGTGGGATTAAATAGGGAAGAATCTGATTCTTTCCTTTATACTGAAATTCCCAGGCTATATTCACACCACTGAGTAGCTCTATATTCCCACTGTCCTCCCACTCACTTCAGCAGTATAGTGGAATAATTTATAAGTACTACACTGCTATGAAATATCTATGTAACATCTTTAGGAGAGCAATAGCATATTTTTTGCTTAAAATTCCTTAAAGATCAATTAATTTCTGACTTGCCCTTCAAGGCTATGTGAACTGGATCTATAGTATTTTGCTACAGGATATTTTCCCATGCTTATTTGGTTCTTGTCTTGCTTACACAGAGGCACAGAAAACAGGCTGGAAGAGACCTCAAGAGGTCACCTAGTTCATCCCTCTGCCCCAGGGGAGGATTACTCGTCTTCTGTGCTCTGCTAGCAGTTTTTAAATCTCCAATAAATAAGAACTTCACAGCTTCCTTAGGCAATCTCTTCCAGTGCATTATCCTTACCACTGGAAAGTTTTCTTAATGCCTAAGCAGGATGTCCCTTGCTGCAACTCATGATCATTTCTTTTTGTTTCATCCATAATGGAAAAGGACAAGAATTTGTGTCTTGCCTCCAAATAGTTCTCATGTACTTGAAGACTTTCTGTTTCCTTCTCTAGACTAAACAATCCTTGAACTTCAGTGGTCCTTGTTTTCAAGACCTTTGGTTATCCCTGTTGTCCTCTGGATTCTCACCAATGGCCCACAACTTTCTTAAACTGTGGTGCCAAAATAGGATGATATCTCTCAGCTGAGGCCTTCCCAGCATGATGTGGATGGAAATAATTTTGTGTGGTTGTGTGTGTGTTTGAGAAAGACTCCTGGGAATTACATCTCATGAGTTCATTTGTGCATTTGTTGTAACAACATGGACATTCCTGCCCCATACTTAATTTGTGATCTGCTATAAACCTCAAGTCCTTGCATGCAGAACTGGTATGTCAACAGTTAATCATATCCTGTGTTTGTGCAATCAATTATTTATATCTAATTGCAGAAAATTCTATTTGTTCTTATTGACTTTCATCCTTTCTTGGACACTTCCCTAATCTGTAAGACCTTTACAAATTTCCAGCATATTACAGACTTTATAGCTTGATGCCATCTCCAAATTTAATAAGCATATTATCTAGTCAATTGTATGAGTTATTTTTTAAAGTACAAGACCAGTAACATGCTTTTAGAATATCCTAACCCTTGCACTTCTCTTCTAAGAGTAATCTGTAGATAGGTCTTCCTGAGAACAGTTTTTCACACTTTGTGTTCCCATCTTGCATAAGTTTATTTTCAATCTGTTTCTCAAACTCGCTGATAAGCATACCACAAGACACTGTCAAAATTTCACTAAAGTCAAGGTATATCTTCAAACAGTCTGGATGATTGAAATCTGTTTTTTTCTAGTGTTTCTATAGGACACATGATAATCTTTGGCCCCAGAACTGGTCTTCTAAGCTCAGACCAAAAACCCTGTCCCCAGGGCGATGACTCTGCCAAGCTGCATAAAAATGCACTTAGCTATAATTCTGCTGCAATATTAACATTCTAAATCCACACATCTAATAGAACTATCATTAATCTGACCTTCCTGAAGACAAATAATTTGCCTCATTAAAGGTATTGTTGAAATAGTGAAATAAAACCTCCCTTCCCTCTTTCCTCAACACAGTCAATTGTAAGGGATCAGTTCATGGCTGTCTAGGAGTGCTGGAAACTCTCCCCGGCATGAGGTCCTATATATCGCAGGGTCCGGAGGGACATGGACACATGAGTTTAGGGGGAAGCTGTGCTGAGCCATAGCAACTGAAAAATATAAAGGTGAAAGCCATCTCACAGCCAGCCTCCTAGCTGAGATTAATTGCACTCGGTGAGACTTGATTACTTGGTCCCATGAGTAATAATGGGTTTCCTGAAGACTAAAGAGGGTAATACAGAAAAGTCAGAAAGAAATATGGAGAGATATTAAAAGGTAACTATGAAAGGGAGAAAAATATATATGAAACCACAAGGCATATAATTAACTTAACATGGGACTAGATTTGCTTGCTTAATTATTCCATGCAGCTTCATAAGGCTCTGAAGGAATTTTGTAAGTGGCTTAAAAAAACCAGCATTCACTTTAACAAAAGGTCATTAAATTTGTGAATGAAAATCCTGGTCTTCTTAAGGTCAATGACTCCTCTTGGTTCATTCATACTGGGATCTCTCCTTACGCTGAGTGTGGAGTCCTTGACAGTTTGGGAAGTATTCACATGGCTTAATTTAGGACTTTTACCTTAGGTATCCTGAATTGCTCTCTGGAGGCTGCACTGACACTATAGGGAGCTTGGCCATGAGTTAGACCTAAAGTTAGAATGTGTCAATGCTCTCTTCTGTGTGTACAAATCTTAAAAGAAAAATATTCTGCAACAGACCAATGCCTCTGTGAGATTATGCATTCCACAGACAGGTGACACTGTAAACAGGAAATTAAGGAGGCAACTCATATTTCCATAGATATGGCAAATGTCAAAAGTCTTGTCAAAGGTGTTATACATAACTTTGTTACTTCTGGGGAAAATAAAATCCATGGAAAAGAAGCATAGTTTGACAAGCCAAAGAATCTAAATAGAGGTTGTGTATTTTATACGACTGCCAACTGTGTTTTCCATGTGGGAGTCTTTGACTTTCTCCACAATCTTTATCTCCCTGTACTAGCAGAAGGACTTACACATGGGTGATGCTGTGAGCACGTGGAAGCGCTACTGGTTGGGGAAACCAGCCTGCCCGGCAAACGTGGCACTAAATAACAGATCACATCCCTGGAAATTAGACAAAATTAGTGACACTGCTTAGGATGAGAGCAGAAAGGAATGTAATCTTACAAGCTATATTACAGAGGATAGAAGAATTTATGTGAAGAGAAATGAGACTGAGGGAGGGATGAGTTGATGGGAAAGCCCTGTGCAGGTGGAGAGACAGCAAGCACCCTTGAGGACTCTGACCAAGGAATGCTAAGGAGCGATAAAGAAACCTAGGGCTTGCAGGTGCACTGGGGAGTTTGGATGTTTTGTTAGATCTGCATATTTCTTTTAGTTTCTGGCTCGCAGCAGAATTGTGTTACAAAGTCCAGGTGCTCCAGCTGTTACCTGCATCTGGAGAGGTGAGCTCTGAACCAGGGAGTCTGCAACACTGCAGACCTGTGAAGGGATGGTAACTGGTGCTTGGGGGTGTGTGTGAAGGAGGGGGCTGTCACTGGGTGACAGCGGTGTGGCACCGCTGCTGTAAGATTCAACTTCTGCAAAGGGGAATGGAGCCTGTTGCAGAGGTAATGCTAGAGAGATCAAATGGAGATGTCTCTAGAGTCACTGGGTTGCTGGTTTCAATGTGGAAATGAACAGCTAGTGATCCAGCCTGCCACTGGAAAGTGAGTCTGGCCCTGAAATAATGCATAGGTTTAGAGCAGAGCAGTGGATTCCATCCTCACTAATCTGTGAAAACACAAGGTACTAACCCTTTACAAAATTGCTCTTATTCATAGTGAAAAAAAAAGTAATCTTTTCTTACTCCAAGGAGACTGGACGTGCTTGTATGCATGCATGTAGGAGATGGGAAAGTCCAAAGGACAAAACATCAGTGCTGCCTAAATGATCATCGGCACAGCAAGAGACCCATTGTACTGCCGGCAGTGCTGAAACCCACTGTCAGGGATTGTTCATCCAGAATAATGCCTTGGCAGCAGGCTGACTGTTTTGTCAACACATCTTGCCAAGGCTAAGGTTACTCAAATCTGGCCTTGCCCCATTTTTCATATCAGTATCAACTTCTCTATCCTTTTCCCTTTCCCTCCTGCCTCCACCTGAGGTGAACTTGTTAAGGATCTCTGGCTTCAAAGTCCTGTCTGGGTCACTGGTAGCTGACCAAAGAGGCATCCTGACGATGGCCAGGAGTATGTGATGGACAGGAGGAAAGCTTAGTTTTTCTCTCTTGGAATAAAACTCAGAGTCTTCAAATTGAAGTCATGGTGAATTTTCCCCCCTGACTAGGAGTGCAGGATCAAGTCCGAGACATGGGGAGTTGGTATGATGTAGTTTAAAGATAAGAAAAAAAAAAAAAAAAAAAAAAAACGAAAAAGAGAAAAAAAAAATGACAGGCTTAATTCATGCCCTTCCAAAATTATTATTATTTTTCAGCTGGGGAAGGAGGAGACAGGATGTGGTAGAAAAACATTTACAGGAGTTTGGCATGTAAAAACCTGAATGATGGATTAACAGCTTATGCCAGATTTTAACTGCCTTTAAGCAGGTAACATTTCTTAAAGCTCAACAAGCTCCTGCTTGCCTAGAGCTATATGTTTCTTCTGCAGTCGAGTGAAGCCAAAGAAGCTTGTGCAGCTTTCATTAGCTCCAACTTTCTCTCAAATATTTTCTTCTGCAAATTTAATTTCACTTGGGGAAGCAGTGGCACTTGGGAAGGATATATCTAAATGAGGATCCTTTTTTTCCTACAGGTTTGGTTTTGGATTTTATTGGTGGGGGAGGACCTGAGCTCTCTAGGATCTGCAGCTGGCAGAGTTGCATGCACACAATCACAAGGCTAAGGGCAGGAGCTGGAATGCAGAGGATAAAGCAGAATGCAAATCCATTCAGTTCAGTAATTTAAGGTGTGGGAGGTCTCCTCTTATGCATAGAAATATCCTGTCAGTAAATGAAACAGGAATCTTTAGCCTGTAAAATAGATCTGTCTTTTGAATCTCTGGTTTCCCCTCTGCATTGTATGTCTGAAGAAGAAACATAAAGCAGCTCTTTTTGCCCTTCCTGCTTTTGCAAAATGTCTACAAAACAGATCAAGATTGAAAATGGCTACTGTATGTGTTGGTAAAAGCATAGCCTTTCCCACTGCATTGGAAGTAAATGGTTCCTTTTCTGTCTTTTTTGGCATGTCCCATGGCATCTCCCATAGGAATGGAAGTTTATCCTCCATGTCTTGCCTAATTTTCCCCTACATGATTTTAGTTTTCCCACGGTAAGATTAAGCTATTCTATATACCATCAGTCCCATAATAGCCAGTGAACTTTAAGTGAACTCTAACATCTAGACTCAAGTCATTGCATTATCCTAATAAGTTCATTGGATAGCTGAGTATTTTAATATTAATCTCCCTACTAAATGCTTATATACACTGCACAGACTTTCATACAAATGGCTGTCTCCTTAGAGTGCAGGGTGTCTGAAAAGGCCAACTCACTCTGAATGTGGAGCAAAGTGATTTAGTAATATGCCCCAGGAATAAAGTGGAATTTGTCATCTGATCTGAAAATCAAAATGTGAGTAACTTGAGCCTTTGCAGGCCTGGAAAACTGGACCTGGCTGAGCAAGGAACAGGATCTGGACTCTGATGGGGTGGGGCAGTGCAAGCATCTGGGCTTATAGCATGGTTTTAAGGACATTTCCCTTCCCTCCCATTCTGCAAACCATTTATTTGGCATCCTTTCCTTTTCATTCTATAATCAGATGTTGGTGTTCTCTGTTTCCTGACAATGAAATTTAAAATCTCTCCCAATTCAGTAAAAAACCCAAATACAGGACAGTCTTCTTGGTTTTGACTGCTTAGGCCCTTTTTTCTGTGGTGATGGTAGCTTCGTGCTGCTGAGACTCTGCACAAACACAAGTCTGCAAACAAGATCCCTTTATGAGTTGGCCTATGCTAGATGTGAATAGTTTATCTCAGTGTTTCCCTTTGGTAAGCAGGATAGTTTCTCACTTCCATCACTATTATTTGTGCCTTCTCTCCCCTCCCTCCAGTTCGGATGGAATAAGACAATGAGTGGAAATATATAGGACCCAGCACTAGTTCTCCTGTGTCCCTTTCATGGCCTTATTGCAGAAAGGATGGTTTGAGACATGACTTATTGTATCATCTTGGCCCAGATTAAATACTTGCCCAAGAGGCAAATGAGTGTTTCTAGAGAAGTAGCAGCATTATTTGGACCAGGCTGCCCACTCAACATGAGGAGCTCCATTAGCAAGTGATCCTCCTCCAACATGGGTAGGCACATGTCAAACCCTACCTGTTAATGACCAGGTTTGAAATTAAGGTCCTTTCTTCTGTCTTTAGAAACTTCAGTATGGTCTCCAGTACTTGTTATCCAGCTACGTAAAGAACACAGGCTCCACAAATGCGAAAGGTTATGTTTCAGCTAGCCAAGGAGAGGTATTACTTTATAAATATTTTGGAAAAGCCCAAAACTTAGATAAAGGTCCACAAAGATATTTGGGCCTGATCCAAGACCCATTTAAACCAGTGGGAATTTTTTGTATTGCTTTCAATGGGCTTTGGATCTGGTTGTCTGCAACAGCTACTACAAGCCAGCTTATGAACGAAGGTTGGATGAAGAATTGCCTGACTGTCCAATTTTGGTGAAGCGGAAAATGAGGAGAGGGAACACTGATTTCAAAGAGATGACTATATTAAAACCCATTTGGCTTCAGATGAAATATGGCACAAGCCTATCATTTCAAGTAAGTGCAGGACTTAACAATTGCATTGAAACATTGGCAGGAGCTGAACTCACACAAAATAATGAAAATATCTTTGTCACTAAAAAACAATTTTAAAAGATACCAAGCAGGTAAAAAAGTTTAGGCAGTACAGATCTGGAAAACACGGGAATTCTTCCTGGAATTAAAGAATATATCTTGGACAATTTAGTTAAAGACGACCATTTATGCTCATTCTTGGGTGGAATAAAGAAGTTTACCTCCTCCAGTTTTCACAGGATATGGGCTTGTGATGGTTTGTGAGCAATGGCATCTGGCACTTGGTTTATATGTATTTCTTGCCCCATGATTCCTCATGTGAGGTTCTTGATCTGCCCTCATATTAACTCGTTTTATACAGTCTAGAAAGAAGAAACAAGCCTATATCCTTCCATTGGAGGCAACAGTAGAATTGCTCAAGGAAGAGTAGATGCCATTATTTACCTGAAGGAAGGTCTAATTTCCCTAGTTCCCTGCAACTCCATGTCACCAGCCCATACACAACCATCCTGTAAAAAGTCCTGCCAAGTTTGGATTTCTTAGCAGCTTGGCCTGGCGTTGGTGGAAGTTCATATCTTTTGAGTGAACACTAGGTCAGTTTGAAAAAAAAAACTACTTGTACTCTCTCAGAAAAATCACTTTGTGGTGCAGACTGGACCTTAGTGTCCGCAATGTTTAATTCATATTACTCTAGCAGAAGCATTATTTTTTTGGCTGTTTAGTTCAATCCCTCTACTTTGATCACTGGCTCAAGCCAATCAGAACTGCCTGTGGAGAGTCATGGAATAGAAGTATTTCTCTGGAGAAGGGTCTTCTTTCTGCATAGTGGTGTAAATAAACATGAGCAGAAGTAGGACAGATATCAGTTTAAAAATATGACACATTCTGACAGCTCCAGATTGTGAACATTACAGCAGTGCAACCACAACTTTTGTTATACTGGATCAAGAAGATTAAGGATGCTTATGTATTCAAGTTAATCTTAGAATGTCTGAATGCCATCATCTTGAACATCCCCCCATATTTGGCTCTTCCACCATTGCTTCTGCTCCATCTCTGAGCAGCTATGCTTCAGTGAGTGTCCCAGTGACACATGCCACCCGTGCTCTGTGTCGTCTACCAGGCAAGGGTTGAATTGCACAAGGGTGCATTGTTCCTTCTTTCCTGTAACGGGCTCCAGAAGGAAGGGGAGGAAGTGACTAACATGGCTGGTGCACTCCAACTAAAAGTTTAAGAGCCTAATAAGCCAAGAATTGCCATTTTGGGTAGTTCCAGCTCTCACAAGCCATATAGAGCCATATCCTGTTCCTGAAGGTAGGCAGAGGCGGATGCTCAAGGAGGACTAGCAGCAGCATGGCTTTATGGTGATGTGTCCCTGTGGATATTCTCCCGTGTGCAGCAGCAACTGGGGTTTCCTGAGCTGGAGGGTGCTTAGGCTCTTGTTCAGGTCTCTGTGAGCATAGGGCTAGCAAACCCTGTGAGGAAATCTGGATGGGTACATTGTTCTAAGCAGGCTGGAACAGGAAAGCCAACAACTTTCCTGGAATTAAAATATAAATGAACACGTTGCTTGTAAAAAATACTTCCGAGATAAGTCATTTGTAAAGTGTAGAGAAGTTTATGACATATAAGGCAATCTGTACTGAGGCAGCTGTGAGAAATGCAATTAGCTAATTGGCAGTGTTTCTCCTAATTGCTACTTTAGTAGGAAAGCTATACAAGTTAGAAAGGACGTGGTGCTTGGCTAAGAACAAACTGGATCATCCCCAAGAGAGTTATTTACGGTAGGAAGTGGGAGTTCCCCCGTCACTGGTGTCATTGCATGTTTAGAGAGAAGCCTATTACAAACCACTGCAGAGCGAAGATGATCCTCTACTCTTGCTTTGCCACCTGGGGAAGGCACAAGTGTCTGGGAATGGGGGTATAGCTCATTGTCAGCCTCCAAAGGGAACAAGCCAGGAGAAACCAAGGAGAAAACATTTAGAAAAGCAAAAGTTGCTTTTAATCCAGATTTAGCCTAGATTTCCTCCTATCTTGGAATATTCTTGCCTTTAACAAGTGTGCTATTCCCAGTGTCTGTCTATCCTCCAGACTCTGTAGCTCAGACTAAATATCTAAATTAAGAAGTGGTATTAAAGTGTTCTTTGCAGTAATTCACTGGGGAGGTTTCTGTGTGGTAGGCATCAAAAGGAAATATTCAAAGGCACCAACAGGAAGATAGCTGATCTCGAGGCCAGTTTATTGCTTGTAAAACTTTATTGGAAGTAGAAAGAGCAAGGATAGATAAAGTTTTCACTGTGAAATTGTAGAGCATTATCTTAATGTCAAAACAAAAATGAGTTCACTTCTCCAAAGATTAACACTTGGTACCAGCTGGAGCAGTATCTAGCACCTCAAGAGGATATTATTACTTTCATTTTTTAGTTAAAGAATTCCTTATTAAATAGTGTCTTCTGGAATTTACAGACCACCTATGTCTGGAATGCTTGCACAGTAGTTATAAATAAAATTATTTGCTAAAAATGTTTCCTAGTACAAACAGACTGGGTTTACCAATGTAAACATACTGTATGTATTCATGCATATTTTAAATTGGTTACTGTGTTTCTTTTAACATTTGCTTGCAAGATAACATGACATGAGTATATTATATATTTCTAACATTTTCTTAGTGTGGAGTGACAGTCAAAGGCTGGGATGCTAGCAAAAAGAAAGGTTTTAATTGTCCTTTTGCTTATCTATCCATATAGTCATCTAAGCACCTTATATTCATTACCAGATTTCAGCCATCCAATAGTACCATAAAATGGGGAAGTTATTTCATAGGTGGTGAAAATCCAAACTGAGCAGACAAGAACCATGCAGGGTGCACGCTGCTCAGTCAGGAGCTGAAGTCAACTTCCCATAGCCCCAGCTCTATGTGCCTTACAGAACATGGTATGTGTGTTGTAGCTCTGGAAGAATTGATCACATCAGAGTTACTTACCGCTGCTGCTATCTAAAACAAGGCACAAAGATGCTTTATCAGAGGAGTCCACATTTAATTAGATATGACCATGTGGTTTTTCAAAGTATAGAGTTAAAAATGGAGAGCTAAGGAAAAGCAGAGTGGTGAATATGGAATTTTTTTTTTTTTCTTTCACAAAAGAATGCCACACATGATTTCCTTAATTTACTGAAACTAGTTACATTGCATGCCAAATTAATTCTTATGGTTTTGTGAGGAGCTATTTGTTCTTTATAAATACGAAAAATTTTTAAAGTTTAGATGAGTTTCTTCTTGGAACTTGTTAAATTGAAGTTGTTGGAGAGATTACAGTATGTGTACAAAGTAATTTTTCATTAGTTTTCCTCTTTGTCCTGCTTTACTTATTCCTCTATCTCCAACCTTTCAGGGGCTTTAAGAAGCAGCACTAGTTTTACTTAGGGGAAGCTCCACTGACTAAAGATGAGATCTTGTATAGCCGTGATCAATTAGAAAAGATAAAGCTTCAGAATAATCTGTACACAGTGGTAACATTCTCAAGCTTTGCACAGACTCTGCAGTCCACAAGGTGTGTGGTCATCTCCTACTCATTGCATGGTTTCCTTCCCATATCCCCACATTTTTAACTCAGTCACAATACTACGCATCTGCTGAAAGGACTTGGTGAGATGCCTGCCCTGGAGCACATTATTTCCCTTAAGGGGAATATTTTCAGCCAATATTTTTTGTCTTTTTCCCCCTCACTAAGCAATAATCTTTGAAAAATACCTCTAATTTTGTTTGCCTTGTGCATACAATAAAACAGCCAAAGATTTATTTATTTCTAGTTGAAGCAGTGGATACTGGAGGCAATACAGTTTTGCTAGTTTTCACTAGCTGAGGACCTGGCTTGATGCAAGCACATTCTACATGCCAAGAAAACTGAAAGGTAACCAGCAGTTTTACTGTTTTATTCCAACCGATATGCTTTTTTTTTTTTTTTTTTTTTTTCCTGGTGGCATTTTGCAATATGTGATTTGTGAAAATTACTTTTATATGTAATTAGTATAGCAATGAATATTTTCTGAGCAGTAGCTCTTCCTCTAATTTTGATTTTCTAGTCAAGTCTAGCCAAGTCATAGCAAAGAACACAGCATCAGAAGAAGGTTATTGTAACAAAGCTCGAATCAATGTCAATAAAATAATGCCAATATCATTTGCTAGGAGCAGAAATGCATAGGAATTTCCTCCTAGGTCTCAAAAAAAAATGTATTTGTAGGAAACTGGAGGACTCAAAATTAATTTAAACATTTTTATAGAGGACTTTTAGAGTAATACTGAAAACACTATCAGTTTAAGAAACCTGAGACAGTTCCTTATATGAATAAAATTCATTTGGCATATACAGTATGTCTTACTGCAAAGGAAAATGATCCTGAATACATTACATCTTAGTTTTCATTTAGAAAGAGACAAAAGAAGTTGATGGCAAAGCATATATATTGTAGTAATGCACACACACAGCTCCACTGTACATACTCTAAAGGACAAGAGTTTCTCTGATTTATGCAGCAAGTTCACTGGTCTGGACTCTGTAGGGACAAGAAAACAAACAAAACGTGCTGTGTTTCAGAAATAACATAGATCTCATAGACCATGATAGAAAAGCAGCTGCTAACTCCACAGAGCAAAAAGTACGTTAGATGCGTGAACATTGCCTGGTGCGACAGCCCCGTCTGTGGAGCCAAGCCCAGCCTTGGATAGCCACGACCCACGTGGTAGAAGACCTGCAGTGGGTCAGACCAAAAGGACCATCTTGATCACTGTAGTGTCCTGCAAGCACACACATAGCAAGGGCAGAGCAGGGCATTGTCCTTCCTCAGTTCTCCTTCAGGTTTTGGCTGAGCAGTAGCTTTGGGACTGCTGAACTGCAGGCAGCATGTGAACCTTTGTGTTTAATAGCTACCAGTGGACAGATCCTCTCTTAGCTTACTGAATTATTTTCAAGGTCTACAGCCTCCACTGCTTTGTGTGGCGCTAGGGACTTGTTTCTGTATCTGATTATTAGCTCAGAGAAACTATGTATATACCAAACCTTTATGCTGATCCAAGGGAAACAGCTCCTGGGCTGTAATTTGTCTCTTCGTGATTTAAACAGGACACAAGTTGCTCTGAAACAAAACACTGCAAAGACTTCCCTGAGCAGCATTTTCAAGATACCTCCAGCTGTGAATATCCAGTGACTTATGCTTGAAGAGATTAAAATGTGTGTGCCCATAAGAGATAAGCCCTGATGTTGCTTTGGATAGGCTTTTGGGCAGGGTGGTCAAATTGCTGAGCTATGTGTTCAAAAGCCAGGAGGCACATCTGAAGCTGGATGTGAAAGGCAGCTCCATGAATCCAAAACAGGAGTCCATGCATCAGCTAGGACTCATCTGTAGCTTGAAAGATCACAACCCTGATGGGATCTATGCCAGTTTCTGATAACCAAGATCCATTTGATCTCAGCTTTCAGTGACATGAGTCTGTCAAACAGAATGGTTCCTTTTCTGCTAGTAAAATTTGAAAAAAAAAAAAAAAAAAAAAAAAAAAAGAAAGAAAAAATTGACCAATTTTAATTCATAGGCAAAGATAAAGATAGATACAGAGAAAATCTATTAAGTTTATTTTCCATAATGTTATGAAGCCTTTGGGTGTGCAGAGAGCTTCCTTTTCCCTTCTGTGCTATTACAATCCATTAAGTCAAGACCTCAGGATCTAAAAGCTGTAAGTAATTAGGCATTGACAGAAACAAACGATTTTGATGCTCTGTCTATTGTGTCAGCAACATTCACATTACTGCAGAAAGACGTACCAGAAAGGCTGATATGGTCAATAAGTCATGAACTAAAATACTTTCTTCTTCCACAGTTGCTCATTTATGTTAGGAATTTGTATTTTAATAACTTCCTAATTATTTATTTACTCAGTATGGTCCATGGTACACAGTTTAAGGTGTCTTAACTTCATGTTTAATTGACTGTGCATAATAACTATTGGTGAAATATATGTAATTAGGAAGACTATAAAATGTCTATTATATGTAAGCAATAGTTACTGTTCTATTTCAGAGGTCTTTTTAAGGAAGATTGCAAAAGTAATTAAAAAACTAATCTAGCTTAATCACAAGAATTTCTACATTTTAAAATGTCTTTATTTACGAAACAGAGGAAAAACAAAACCTGCAAGAGATAAATAATTTTGATCTCTGTTTATGTCATTGTGCCTCTTTTCCACAAGCCATTCTGACGGGCAGAGCTTGTGTCATCAGTCTGGACTTTTATCCTTAACTGACTGTCCTTGTTATTGTAGTCTTAATACAACCTTTTAATACTACCTGAAATGCACTTACTTGTGGTTGAATTAATGTTAATTGTGACCTCACTGGAATCAGATATACTCTAACCTAGTGCTACTTTAGTGTCTGGAAATTCCAGTTCTTGGCGTCAAGGGGCTCCAGTCACTTCCACAATTTCTAGAAATAGCTGTGACCTGTTTTTTTGCACCATTTCTATCCTTTCAGGCTAATCTGAGCTCCTGGAAACAGAACGTTATTGAAGCACAAGCCTTTTTAGTGCTTACTTCTTGGTAACTTCGTTTTTCCTATTTAATTACAGGTTTAATGTTTAGAGTACGAAGAAGGACGTGTTGTAAAGGCACTTTTTCATGTGCAGACAGACCATAAAAAAATAGGTAGGGGCTTCTTTTCCACACTGGGTGCCCCTGTGGCATTCAGAAATGCCTCACTGTTCTGTTATCAAGTGGACCTGTTTAGGAAAAAAAGAAAAAAAACCCTAAAGTACAGCCAACTCCTACTTGGTTACCTCAGACCAGACACTATTTGATCATGTGGGACCAAATGTCAGGCTAGACAAAGAAGGCAAGTATACAGTGAGTTAGGCTATTGTGAAGAAAGAATAAAACCAATGTGGACAATAGTGACATTTCTGTCAGTCCAGTGGGTGCAATACACCCACTTCCTTATTCTGAAAAACTTGTGGGGTACAAATTCTTGTAGTTAGCACAGCTGTTATTAAAATCCACTACAGCATATATGAGCCATCAGCTTTCTTATTGTTAATAACTGCAATTTTGTGAGTCAATCTAGATGAAAACAGTTTAATTAAAATTTGCCTTAATTAGTGTGATTGTTGCACCAAATAAAGAGGATAACACTTTAATGCTCCTCTGAAGCATACTTCTTTTTCACCTCTCCCCTCCTATTGAAAGATTTAGCTGACTGACTCAGTAAATTACTCATTCATTAATTTATGCTTGCAGGATGAGAAAGTTATTTTCAATAGAATTAAATCTACGACATACTGATGTAAGAGACTCCTTGTGAGATTCCTCATACTGTAAATCAATCCATTTCTCCCAGTTCAGGGCTTTGGAGCACCAGCTAAACTTGCTTTTGTGCCATGAGGGCTCAAGAACCGTTTATTTCTCTTCCAGATAGGGTAGATGGTGCTTGTCATAAGTCAGATGAGGTGAGGAGCTGAGGAGGAGGTAGAATGAATGTGCAGGGTATGAAAGCTAATAAAACCCCTTCTTTTACACAGGATCATGAACCACTCATCAATACAACATGAAATGTGCAGACAGCTAGGGAGATTCTTACTCCAACCACATTGACTTTTAAAGTTTATTTATTTTTTTATTTATTTCATGGTATCAGCATCTTCTTATTTAGCTTACACTATAAAGGTATCTGTCATACTAATGTCATTAGGTAGAAAATATCCCTGCCAGTGTTCCTGGGGAGAGCTAATCACCACTCCTATTGTTCAACTCTTTTTGATTGCTTAGGAGACAAGTAGTAAATGGCTCTTCCAACCAGTAGACTCAGTCACTGAAATTTAAGACCTAATTAGATCCTCACACCTTTGGTCCAAAACAACTTGGAAGTATTAAACCACAAAGGTACTTAAGCTGATGACTCAGGTAAGTCATGCTCTTCCTTTGCAATGAGGGTTCACCTACAACACAAATACAACACAAGCAAGGGATCTATTCATAACAGAGTTGTTACTTGACCAGGTAAGAAAACAGTTAAAGCATGTAGGGTGGATAAGATCTGCCTAGTTTGGATTTCCTCTCATCTGCAAAAAAAATATTCTTTCCATTTGTTCTTTCTGAAAACTTTTCAGACAGGACTCCAGAATTTAAAGAGAAACACCCTTTCCAAACACTTGGAAAAAGCTAAACAAATTTGGGAATATTTCTGGTCCCACACACCTCTGTTTACTGAACATCATCCAGTCCCGATGAGCTTGGAGTACTGATGAAAGTGTGCTGGTTCATTAACCAGGTACCTATTAATATCTCAGTCAAGTCAGTGAAGATAATACATCTTTCCCTGCTTTCATGTATGCAACCACATTATGATGTGCTCAAAGGTCAGTTGTTTGGAAGTTCATTCACATTTTGTGTAATTTTCCTTTTAGTAAATGTATCAATCTATTTCATACAAAAAACAACTGTATTTCCTTAGGCCCTCTTTAAAAGGTTGTGCTGACATGGGATTAGATGAGTCTTAATTTTTTGTTTAACACCATTTATATTCCATTAGTAGCTTTCATAATCTGGTGGTAAAACCATGCAAAAATAAGACTGGATTTACATCTAGATCACATTTTAAATCAGAAAGCCAGAGTGGTCTGCATGTTACAAAATAAAAAAACTTAATACACAAGAAATCCTATGCAGCTCAAACAATAACTGAAGGGAAATCATTCCAGCAAAATCCTGAGGAAGGACCTGAGCGAGGGTAAAAAGGTATCCCTAGCTGAGAGCAGAGGAGAGAGCTATTGCTGCTGCTGGACTTGCTGGATGAATCAAGGCCAGATCCTGGGGGTAAATCTCAATCATGCCCCAGGAAGGGCGGGGGTTGAAAGGTGAGTCTGGATTTATGCCTTGGTTTCAGCACATGTCCCCAGACTGGACTGGAAATCTCCTGTGGCTGTGAAGATGTTACAGACTGGTCAGAGAATAACTTTAGTGTGTTGGGGAGTTTGGCATAGTTGTAGCCTGAGGTGAAAAGGGATTAAATGGCTTGTGCAGGCTCATGCATGAAATCTCTGCAAGTTTTGAACTTTTTGGTCCTTATCCAGTGAAATTTACTGTGAAGCCATCCTCTTCTCTCAGGTAGTACAGCAGTCACTGCACACGTGAGGTACTGGTTTGTTTGCAAAATATTTGCAAGCACTGAAAGGATTGGTGGAAGTGTCTCTTAAGTGTGCTGGAAAATTAACATCACATTACTGAAGAAAAGCCAATTTACCAACAAAGTGGACTTTAGAAGGACAAAATGTCCACTTGTTTCTTTTCCCCAGACCATTTCTGTGAGTCACTTAAGCTCATCAGGAAAACACCTAATCAATTAAAGTTTAATGCCCTGTGGTTTATGAAGAAGTAAAAAAAAAAAAAAAAAAAAAAAAAAAAAAATTACAAAAGATATTTTAAAAATTTCAAGCAAATTCCAACTTTCCCTGAAGTTCAATTTCCCAATAAGGTCATAGAAGATGTCTAGTCCTGCATTAAGATTTGTAAAGGCTCCTAAAAGTGCAAGACTAAGGACAAAAATGACCAGGTGCTGATGGGGAACTTTGGGCAGCTGTTTCACAAACCATTTTGATCCAGAGACTTTTAGAGGGAGGATTGCAGGAGATGGAGTGGGTGGCTTCAGCCCCAGACTTTCTCTGAAATGGCCTCACTGAGCTGTATTAGTGGTACAGCTATTACAGATTTGTTGTCTTAATGGCAAGAGATAAAATGAAAATTTTGACCGCTACCTCAGTAAAGCCCAATACCCCCCTTCTCCTTGGAGTCTCATGTCTGATATACCTTGAAGGAGGAATCTCTTTGAAGGTCCGTCAGTGAAGAAAGCTGTGGCACTTCTTATCGTGGCTGGGCTCCGTTTTCAAGGCAAGGGAAATTCCAGTGAAACTTCAAGATCCATCAAGGTGGTTTAGCTCTTATTCATCACCCTCCTGGCATCCAGGCTTGAAATTCTTAATGTGTTTAGTGCTGGGGAAACAATTTTCATCCTCCTCAGCGTTACTCACAGTTCCTAGTAGAGTGCAAGACTTGATGATCGAGACGGAAGGGGAAGCTCCCCTATTTATAGCTGTGGTGAAATGGCAGGGCTCTGTCCTCAGCCTGTGATTTCATGGAACATGAATTTGCATGGAACATTTGTTGCATGGTAAACAGAGACAGAACAATTACATAGATTCACAATAAAAACACTGAAAAGAGAGGACACAAAACTTGAATTATTGTGCCAGAAGTAACATCTTATACACTAGTGATGTATGGTCAGCCAAGAGAAATGCCTGCTAACATTTTAATATTGAAGTTCTAAATAATTCAATTTTTCTGTGAAGTTGCTGGCATCTGGTATGTTATTAAGTAACTCAGTAGAGATCTGTTAAATACATAACCTCCCTGCACAAAGGATACATTCTTTTACTAGATTTCTCCCTTTAACCCATGCTTCTCTTTGATACTTGCATGCTCCACAGTTGCCAACCATGATTTTTCAAACTTGAATGAAATATTTCAGTGGGACAAATCATCTCATTTACTCCCTGCCATCCTCACAGGGATGTGCTGCCAGTGCATAGTTCTGCCCTTTCCTCTCCCCAATGCTGCAAGACCTGCCTTAAGCGCCACTTTGTACCAGTTGTGTTATCTAAATTAGGGACTCTCACAATGAAATTAGCAACAAATAAAACCCAACTGCATTGTAAATAAACACCTTCTCTGACAATCAAATCAGCAGCACTCTCCTAAAATGGGTAAATCTCCCTTGTCTTCCCTTCTCCCTGCCACCTCCCGCTTTGCTTCAGAGGGTGGGAAGATTGGTAGAGTCATCAGAACAGAGGTACCAATTACTCACATTGCCATCATCACAAGGAAGGGTCTTCCCTAGCATGGCAAAAGACAAATACAGGAACCTGGCTGACATGAATAACTGAATCATCACAGTAAGTAGTGGAGAGTTTGTGACCTCCTCAGATTTTATCTATTTTTGTTTGCACAAGTCTTGCAACAAGAGAGGACTTTGGAGTTGTACAATATCCATAACTCCTAAAGTCTTTTGCAGATGGCATTTACCATCATGGCGAGTGAAAAAGAAAAGCTGTAGATCTCAGTATTATCTGAAATGGTGCCAGTGGTAGCTGACGTCAAAGCAAGTGAGTAGCAGAAGTTGCGTGAGTGGACATGGCAGCTCAAAACTTGGTTTCTCCTGAGACGGAGAAGGCATGATGTTAACATTCAGCCGTTGTCTTCTCCTCTTCCTATAGGAGGTAAAGCTGATCTAATTATCATGTTCACTATGAAGAGGGAGAATATTATAACTAAACAGTTAGTTGGCTATAACAGTGACCCAAGGAGTGGAACTGGCCCTGAGTAATGTAGTCATTTAGTACCTATCTTAATACAAATGCTGCTGATTTGGCTGTAGAAGAAAGAAAATGAAGATTAACATAAAATATAAGCAAAAGAAAAGAAAGAAAAAACCTGCCTTTTACAGCTCCATACTCCTACTCTTTACAGTTCCTAAAAGAACCAATATTCATGGTATTTATGAGTTATCTGCACAAGTATTAAATTAATCAGAAAAAAATCACAGAGTTAAATATATACATGCTAACAGTGAAGGTCTGAATGTATCTGTAATTGATGTAGGGAGGGAACTGTGCAATTTACTCTAACTATGGAGTGATTTGAAACAGCTTGTTCAGTGCTTCTGAGTGCTTTTCCAGCAACAAGGCATGTTTCCTTAGTAAGAAATCTTGTATCACCCCATGTCTGCAAGATCTTCATTCTACCACACTCCAGAGTTTTAAAACTTCTACTTGCATACCTCAGAAGATCTTGATATAAGGCTGTGTAAATTAAAGCAATCCTTTTTACTTATTTTCCTAGGGTTTAAATTAGGCCCTAGATATCTTAATCTCCATGGCATTTGCTTTTATAGAATATTTGATTTTTCATTACTTCCTTGTGTCTTGCAGACCCAGCTAATGTGGAAACCTCTGCTTCCCCAGTCAGGGGATACCCAACTTCTGAGACTTTATCTTAACTAGAAATGATTGTCTGGGTTATTCAGAAACCTTTCTGTAAATAACACTCCTGACAGATGTCCGCATAATTAGAGTCCCTCATGAATATGAGATCTTGTGGCTTAGGATAAAGTATTAATTGATCTATGAAATATTATAAAATCCAACTAGACTGTAGTTTACATTCAGTGAGTTTCTCTTTGTTTTTTACTCCTTGCATTATATTCAGATAAACTCATCACAACCCTGTCAATCGTTATTTCTTTCAAATGAGATTGTACTCTTCAAAATCCATAGCAGTAGTACTAAGAAGTATTCAGATAGCTTTGACTTGTACCCTCTACTGCAGGGCATATGTAATTTACTTATTTAATAATGATTTAAAAATGTTTAAAATCTAAACAAAACAACAAGTTCCTACTCTTGTATTCAGGTGTGATTTATCCATCTTTCATGATGAGACAGGCGTAATAATTATATAAGCCCTGGGGCTAGTATACATAAGCATTAAAGTGAATTATGACATGATCAGACTGCTAAGGAAAGCCACAGTTATTTTGCAGAAATGGGGCCAAATTCTGCTCCCCCATAACTGATTGCAATGCTACAGAAGTCAGCAGTTACCTTCCTGCAAAATTTGCTCCATGCAACCTAATGTAAACTTGAGACTTTAGCATTCATACTTCCACATTCTGCTGCCAAGATAATAACAGTGAAACAAGGTGATAATTGTTCAGTTTTACACTGCAAATGCACCTCTAACACTCTGTGAAACAATGGGAACAAAACAAGAGATCACTCAAATACACAGATTTAAAATATGTGTGGCTTCTGGATGCAAAGCATAAAGGGGGAAAGGGAGAGAATTCTACAGCTACAATAGTTTGACCAAAGATCAGAGAAGTCGGTGGGAGTCTTTCCATTTTTCTTTCAATGAGATTTAGATCAGATCCCTTTGGGGAGTAATAATGAAGTTTATTTCCATTATAAATATACAGTTGATATGTCAAATTATACTACCATCATGAGAAAAAGATTACACACAGAGTCACAGCTGAGCTGAATTTCACATGAAAGAAAATTACATTAAGATACTATTGCCAAATTCTAAAGGGAATGACATTTGACAAGGAAAACATTCATACATCTTAAATACAATCACTAAATATTCTTTCTGTGGTGATGTTTATTGCATTCACTAATGAGCAATCTGTCCCTCTTAAAGATTGATCCTTGCTGACCTTTCTCTGTAGCTTCCTCCTGATCTTAACATATGTCTTAACAGGAGGAAAAAGAGTGTATGTTTTTATACCAAAATACCTAACTGCTAGTGGAGATTGGGTAGATGTATTAGTTGAGACTAACTCATTTTGAAGTAAAATTTTTTTGTTGTCTCCATGGATTTCTTATTTCAATGACTAGCTTAATTTATAAATTAGCTTATTTTTTTTCTTTGGTGAAGATGAAGCATTAGTGCAAAGGTATTATCTCTACAGTCATAAACTAGATTGTCTGATTTATGTCTTTCATTCTGTGAGTGTTATATGTATATAAACTATATATTACTTCAGGATGAACCACAACTTTTGTGAAGACCTCTGTACTTAAAAAATGAACAAAACCAACCAACATGTTGTTAATTTCACAGAAAATTGAGATTGAAAAGAGCTTTTGACAATATTTACATCTGAATCTGTTCTTTCCCTTATGAAAAATGGAGTGATCAACATGCTTTCATGAAGCACTCAAAATTCTGAATTTTCAACCATTTCTACTCATTATAAACATAATTTGGTTTTGGTGAGTGGAATTCTCATTAGGCTCTGAGCTAGTTGACATGTTTTGATAATTGAAAAACAAAGTCAAAATCTCAGAAATGTGAAAACAAGTACGTTTGTTTATTTTCACAAATGACCCTATTGAAATTCTCTCCCCATATTAAAAACATTCTACTATATACTGATAAGTTTCACATGCCCCTAATTTTGAGGAATAGAATGATATTTTTTTTCTAAATTACTAAGATCTCCCTATATTTCATATTCTCCCATTACTATATGCACTGACAGGTTGTAAAGGGGCCATAACAGAATAAAGTCTAAGAAGAAAATTACAGCAAAAGGATGAAGGAGTGTTTTTTATCTGTCTGTCTCCTGAAGTCTTCAGATGGTGACTAGATGCCTACAGATAAGACACTTTTTAATCAAGGAATTAGAGAACTCCATAGTTGAAATGACACTGTGTGAGTCATACTGTAGATCAGACCAGATCATCTAATGAAATCTTCAGTGGTTAGAATATACATCCCTCTGAATACAAATACTAATTTTCCAAGAACCAAAGACCAGATCTTCCTAGATCAGTTATTTCAGAGGAAAGAGGAGCTTCATGGGACCTACATGTCATTTTTAAAAGACTTAAATGTTAGAGCTGACCTAGGACAATGTGATAGAAGACACTGTCTGAAACTGTGGTTCCACTGAGCCCAAGAGGGGGTTTGAATTCTGTGGGGCTATGTTACCACACAGTGTGTCAATGGGAAAATTGCCAGTTTAAAACAAGAGAAAATGATATAAGATATTTAACCCCAAGAAGCAAAATAGAAAAAAAAAATTCCAGTCTCCAGTCCCCATCTCCCCTCAAATCCTCCCCTGAAAACCATCAATATGAGCCAAATGGAGAATGACATCAGATTTACTGGTCTGTCTCAGCACAAGCTATGTGAGGCAAGTCTCAGTGAAAACATGCGTGAGGCAGGAAGTTCTTTTTTCTTCTAATACATAAAATGAATGGGTAACTAAAGGAGTGAGAAATTTCACAGATTGGACCAAATGAAGTTCATCAGTGTGTTCACAGCATCACAGAATGGTTGAGGTTGGAAGGGACCTCTGGATGTCATCACATCCAACCCACCTGCTCAGGCAGGGTCACCTAAAGCAGGTTGCACGGGACTATATCCAGATGGTTCCATTTCATAGAAACATCCAAGGACATACTCCACCCTTCACCATCAAAATTCAATGACAGTGCCATCAGACCTTTCTTCTAGGTGCAAACTCTTCTCCAGTTCTCTCTGTACTGCTGTTTCTCATTCACTCATGGACCTTCCAACAGGAATTTCCTGACATGCGGGTAGCTAATATACTCACAGTTGTTATGAGAGTCAGGGCAGAGCATAATTCTAATTACAGGAAACAGAAGGAAGAAGGGGAGACTTTCAGAGTGTTTTATTGTAATTTAAGTAGGCTTCTCAGATATGAGAAGCCAGCAATCATGTCAAAGGTTACAAGCAATTTTTGTGCATTTGCAAATCCATATTTTTCCATCCTAACACACAATCTGGGATAAGGGCAGCCAGAGGTAAGTGGCAGAACCAGGAGGAGGAAGAGACCTGTTAGCCAGCTCTGGTTTGTCTCTCCCTCTTATCAGATTGTAACTTCACAGTAGCAGCTTCCATGGCAAACTCCTTGTAGCCCTTTCCAGATGAATGTTCAGGCTTGACTCCCTAGAGATAGGAAATTTCAGACACATGAGAGCAGTTAACAAGGGAGAGGAGCAGTTCTTTCTGACTACAACAAACTGCATGGGATCCCTCTGTGATGCAGCTTGGTTTGCTTTCCATACAAGCCCTTCGGGTTCCCTGATGAGATGGGCTAGGTTAGTTTGTCATTTGTTATTAGGAAAATCTTGACAAAGATCAAGACCATGCTGTGATTATTTGATGGACACCTGTCTGTGTTTTTTCTAATTGGGTAAGATTTCCTCTTCTGCACACGTATTTCAAACTGCTATAAAATCAGTCCCCAATCAACTATTTCATGCTGGTAGACATCCCAAAGAATGTCACTGAATGAACTGAAATAATCTGGGATACAATTTGGCATAACAGAACACAATTGCTCTGTTGAGATGATTCCAGTTTTACATCCACTTATGAAACTACAACAGAAATCTGTTGGCTGGTAAGATTTGAATTATTATTTTAATTTGTTGGTTGGTTTGGGTTTTTTTTTTTTTTTTTCCTTGTCAACCAGCTTTTCCAACATTTTAGTTGATATTTCCTGTTTTAATCCATCCTGGGTACAATTGTGTTCTTTTTTTCCTTACAGTTCCCAGGGCAGAAGGAAGAAAATGGGCATCAGTTTAGATCGTCTCTGCCAGGAAATATATAATAATGCTGTCATTCTTAAGAAAACGCTGCAGCAGCAGGCTCAGACAGCTACAAAGTAGAGCACATGCATGGATTTGTCATCCTGCCTTGCTCTTAAACAACATTGGCTTCTTTGTCAATTGTGAGGAAGCAAGGGGGAAAACCCCTTGGAGGTGAGCCACACATTTATTTGTTCCTGAGCTCTGATAGCATTATTGGCTGCAACACAATCCTTTTTTTTTAGAAAGGAGAGGTGAGCATCTGTGCAACTTGTTCAGGAAAGTCAACAGATATGTTTGACAAATGCATTTTCTTGACACATATTGACTTGCGACATCCAAGGACAGGATGTATGTGACCGCATAAATCCGATCTTCATGACAGATCATGGGTGCTGCCACTTGTCCCCTATGGCTCCACTTCTGGTATGAAGCCATCAAGTGTGAGATTGATCTGTGGGCCAGAGGTGCCCTACCACACTACTGACATGGAAAGAATCAAACCTTGGTGACTAGGTGGGAAGAAACATACTTTTTGCTCTTCTGCATCAATGTCCACCACAATGTTTCTATTCAAACTAGTGATTTAGTAAGACTGAGTCTTTCATCAATTTTAGCTGAGTGTGACAGGACTTTCTGAGAGAGAACACATCTGATTTTACTCCACCTCCTATACTCAGAGTATGAAGAGGTTCAGATCTATATTTGTTTTGTGGCCAAATGAATACTAGATCAATGGAGCTAAAGTCTTACCAGTTCCCATAATGCCTGTTTCCAGTGTGCTAGTGGGAAGAAGATGCCTTCAAAAATGTCATTATTCAGTGCTGTAGATTATTCAGTATTTTTACCTTCTCCAAATACTTGGGAAATATAATAAAAGTATTTATTTCTAACCTCAAAGAGAAATATCTTTTCCTGGTTGATTCTGTGATTCTCTCAGGCCACATGTGAGAAACAAAGTCCTATGTTTAAAGATGCCATTTAGGTGTTTGCATTCCCATCCTCACCAGTGGCAGAAACTGGGCCATCCCAGAGGCAAAACAGTGCTCTGAAAAACTTGTCACACAGGCTAGTGATGACTTTAGAAACATGCTCTGTAGGTCGTTATAAAAGGGTACAAGCTGTCTAAATCCTGATGCAGGAGCACACAAACAGCACCTCAGGAACTGTACTGACACTGAGACATACACACAGCTTATCCAAGTGCCTCATGAGGGGGATGGTAATATTTTTAATGCCTCCCGGCAAGCACATGTTAAGAGTTTTGGTAACCCAATATGGATTCTAAAATGTACAAACACATCTGTGTCAACCCCTAATGAGAAAGCACCTCCAAAATACTCCAATAAAACACCTGCAAGCTGTAAGACTGTTTTATATTGCCTTTAGATAATCACATACTGCCTTGTAATAGCTACCTTGCTGTTTAAGTTGATGTAGTTGCAGCTCATGGAGTATGAAAATCAGTACTGGCAATATTACTGCTATAAGTCCTGATTGCAAAATCTATTTCCCTTAAAAAATGAATGTCACAAGTGGTGGATGAAAGCCAGTTGAGTGATGCGCTTCCATACACATTAGCACATACTTTGCCCCAAATAGTACTCCATTTTAAAGAAAATCTCTGCAAGGCAAAAGAAGGAAATACCTTCCTTCCTTCTTTGGTGCATTAAGAAGGCTTGAGTTTTCTCCACTCTTTCTCTTGTTTCTAGAAATTCAGCTCCTGTTAAAGTCACAGGCAGCGTTGAATGCCCACTTCCAGACCTCCTGTATAAAGGGAGATTTCAGTGCAGTGCCCCACTGGATCCTGAACAACAAAATATGACTAAAAGCAAGAGTACCCAGAGCTAACAAAGAACCCTGTAAAGCAACTGCGGCCAACTGACAATATTTAGGCATAATTCAGGTCATCTCATACTAAAAAAGAGCCCAGGATAAACTGCATCAAGTGCTACCTCTTCCCCTTGCCCATCTGCTCCTAGACACCCACACCATCATGCCACTGGAACATGCTCTGTATGTATCTCCAGGAGATGCTGCGGTGCTCCAGAACTCACTTCCATCAACTTCACAGCTAGTCCTAGCCCTCATTTAGTAGATTAAAATAAATAATCATGATAGAAAATTAGTAACTAACTAATTGAGGTTTAGAAAGACTAGCAAAATCATCACAGAGCTAAGAAGCTTTCCATAGCTTAGGTTTGAAAAAAAGTTGACACAAGAATAATATTTAGTTTGTAAACCTCCTCTAGCCCTTGCTCAGTCTCAGTGAGAGAAACAGACCTTTGCATCTCTCTTCTCTTTCAGATTTTGTAGTTTTCCTCATTAATCTCGTATTTTTCCTCGGGTGAGTCCAGCTGTGTTCCCGTTCAGCCTCAAGACTGGGACCCTGGAAAATATCTTCTGAATATTCAACAAGTATTTGTCTCCCTCATCACTGTTCTTATTCCACTCTTCCCTTAGGAAATGTAAATCATTAAAGATCAAGAAGAGTTTAATTCAAATAAAGGTTTTATTTATAGCATTTTCTCCTCTTCCACCTCCCCATCTCCACTTCATTTTTTAGTGTATTTTATTTTCACCAGCTGGACTATCCTTCCCAAAACAACTTTCTGACTCTGTAGTTCCAACAATGTTAACATAGTTATCCTGCATTTGTAGGGAGAAAAAAGATCCCAGTTTTATACCTCTTTACCATTTAACCAGTAAAAGCTGCAATTTAGAGATTCTTCAATCTTTCAAGCTTTCCTTAATAAGGAGTATTTTTGCTTGTCATGAAAATGTAACCTTAGGATTATACAAGAATAAAACTTTCTTTTGTCTTTTCATCCAGGTGTCCATATGTCTTCAACAGGGAATCTGGCCAGCTTGCAGAAACTGCCTCTCCTCCAAGAACTGCATACTGAGGCAAATTCCCAGTTTATTAAAAAATATTTCTGTTATTTTGCCATCTTGTTTGTTCTGTAATTCCACCATTTTTTTTCCCTTCTCATTTTTTTTTTTTATTTTGCCTCTGGCTTTTGGGGAAAAAAAAAAAAAAGGAAATGGAAAAGGAAAAAAAAAAAACAAACCCCCCAAAAATATTAAATATACATTTATTTTGGGTATCTTGTCACTTCCAAACTTCTGTAAGAATTGATAGCAACATCCTAATATTCAGATGCTATTTGTCCAGTGAAAAGTTGTTTATATGAAAAAGTTCACAAGACCTTCCAAAAAAACATAAAGATGTTAAAGTACCTTATAAAGCTTCTCTTCAGCTTCTGACAGAAGTGCCTTAGTTTCATTGTTGCTTAACTCTTTTCCAAAATAAATTAAATCAAAGCTTGAATGGCTAAAACTTGAGTAATGCTGACCCAGAGTTATATGTGGTCCAAACACTCAATTTCAAAATTCAAGTTAGTTATTTTAATTTTCCTGAGTAATTCCTGAGACAACTTTTCAATTCAGTGGTGGAATTTATTTTTTTTTCCTCAATTTATAATTTCCAGGAAGCTTTCTAGATTTTGAAGGTAAAACCCAGTTATGTTGAGATCTGGGAAACTGGTCCTTCAAAATAAAGGAGAATGTGATGGTCTGTGGTTTAGTTCATGAAGACACTGATTTGACCACAGCAACTTATTACATATTTTCATTTATACTCCTTTCTTCTTTTTTTTTTTTTTTTTGAAGGAAAGTATTCACATAAAGAGAGCAGAATACCTTATATCTTTTCTTTTTTGAATGCTATAGAAGAATGCTAGAATTTCATTTTTTTCCTAGTATACATTTGCGAAAAAAATGAAAAGACAAGACAGTGTACTATTTTATCATGAATGGTCAAGATGGCAGCCAGCCTCCTCGCTCCAGCACAACAGACAGTTGCATAGCTATTTACAACTTCACTTAATTGAATTTTGCAATGCAGTTTCACAATGCCACTTTCTACCGCTTTGATTTTTAAAATCTGGTTGATTGCTATTTAAAAATCCAAGCTAGGCTTCTGAGAGGAGACTTTCAGTTCTGCCTGCTCCTGGATTTTCATAATCTTTCACCGTACTACCTCTCCTCCCTGCCCCAGGCTAAGCTATCTGCACAGCTCATCCAGGGATGTTATTTGAGTACAGGAGTTACACCTCCCAATCATAACACATTCTTATCCTTTTACATCATGCAGTGAACCAACAGCCTGATTCAGTCACTGACAGCCTTTGGTGTCTTTTCATTGCACAATGGTTATGGTTTTAATACAGCCTCCGTGCTTTGCCTACTCTACCATGGCAGAGCCACAGAGACTCCTGTCCTCCAGTGGCAAAATGTGCTCTTTTGGTAAACTTTTCGACCCTCCTGACATGCCATAGAGCTGAATGGTGGGAAGAGCTCATTATGCCTTAATGGCCTGAGTGGATTCAGTGTAGGGCTGGGAGTATGAGTGTTTATGGAAGAAAGAAAAGTGAAAAAAGGTTTTTACAAAAAGGTATGATGTCACTCAGATCACAGCCTATTTCTGGAACTAAGCTGTGAAACCCATGATACATTTTAACACATAAATGTTGCCAAGTAAAACTGATAATATAATTGTTAATATGGCCACAGCCAACTGTTTTTCAGATAAGGAGTTAAACTCTTCTATGCAATATAGTATTTGTGGAACGTAGCACCTGGTCAGTTACATGCTTTCATTGGCTCTGGGATTACTTACTATCATATTTAAATAAAAAGACTAGATTATTGGGTACCATAAGAACAATGGATTGCTTAATGGTCTTGCAGCACTTATCTTAAGTCAATACAAAAGTTTTGAGTTCCTAAGCCTATGTCAAGGGCAGTGAAACAAGGGCTGCATTCAGTGAACAAGTCATTTGTTTATTTTTTAATGCACATCTAAGTATCTCATTTTGAGGACTCAGATATACTTAGATGATTCAGTTAACTACAGATTAATTTTCCAAAAAACTGCGTCTGTCTGAGGAACAAAACTCAATAGAAAATATTAAAGACTATTATGTGCAATTTGTTCTAGATAAGAGTAATAATCAACTTCCTTGTCTCTGCCATAGTGCAAATTCCCCTGTGATAGAGGTCCATTTTGTATAGCATCCTTCATATGAGCTTTGTTCCTAGAAGCTTGACAGGGCTCCACAATATAATTATAGAGTTATTAGGAGTAAGGAATACCAGAATAGAAGAGATACTCTAAAAGTGTAGATATGGAAGGAAGGAATAGGTTCAGATATGAAACAGAGAGACACTGTAGCCCAGAGACATATGAAAACTGCTCAAAGGGGCTCAGGATACAAAGGCAAAGAATAATGGCCAGCACTCAAGGTGTGCAGGGAACAAATGGAGGACCGAAGGGTGAAGCCCAGGCTTGAAAAGCAAGTGGAGCAGATCAGAGTTTAAATGATATTTAGGTGACCACCTGAGAGTTTCAGAGAACCAGAAGTCTCCCTGGGTCTTAGACTCCTATGTGTTTAAAAAAGGCTCATAATATCCTTTTTTCCCCCCATCTTTACAGGCAGACACTTTAAAGTATAAGGTTATAAAATCTTACAGTAATCTTACAGCCTTTAATTTTTTAAATCAATACTTTCTACCCCTTGAGTTCTGAAATTTCTGACTGCAATGAAATAAAATTATATTTTTGTCCTGGTCTGAAGTGGATCACTGCAGTTCATTTGCACCTGTGGCAAATATACTCCATTATAGGAGGAAAAATAGACCTCTGGTTGAGTGTTTCCTTCAAACACAGAATAATATCTCTTTACTGCTGACCCTTCCCTCTCCCAATCTGAGAATGAAGTCATTGATTTTGGCAACTACCACAGTGCACTTCTGACTTTGATGGTATCTGAAGGCCAATGAACAATTCAGATGGGAGTGATTTGTGTTGATGGTACCCCACTTCCTCAAAAATGTTTTTTTTCTGCAATGGTATGAAGGCAGCAGTGCAGTGGCAATGCTGTGTTATCACTGGAGTGGGGTGCAGGGGCTGTTGGAGGCTTGGGCTCCGTGGCCAGACCCACCTGGAGGGTGCTGGTCCCTGTGAAGAGCTCTACCAGCTGTGGTGTGTTTTCCCAGCTGCTTGCTTGGCTTACAGCACCAGTTTGCTGTGTTCAAGTATCTTTAACACACAATCTCCCTGTGATGGAAAGTGATCTGATAGTGTGATTGGTGAGCTCCAGTGGACGATGTTGCATGTAGTTACATAAAGGACATCTAAGAAAGAACCACTTCTATCTCCTTGAGCCCAGTTCTTTTCCCCAGTCTATATCTTCACCTTGCCCAGAAATGCCTGCAGGAGAGCTTGTCTTTCTCATTTTCCCTGCTTCCTATACAATATCGCACCATTTTACTGAACTAGCAGATAAATTTGGACTGTTGTCCTCTGATTCCCTGCCTTGAGTCAGAGCTTTGAGTTATATTTCTACTGTACACTGATTTATCTTCTGCTATCTCAAGTAGCAGTTTCCCAAATAATGGGTCAGGGGCTAAATGGGATCATGGAAGTGGGCTGCCAAAAGACATCCATATCTATTGCTTTTCCTTACTGAAGATAGAACATGAATTCCAGAGGATTCAGTATTGCTGCCAACTCAGCAACAATTCAATCCTAACCTTCACTGTGCATCGACCAGCCATTTGCCAGAAAGCAGCTAACACCAGAGTGCTGTCTTGCCTGCTGAAGCTTGGATTTCTGTGTAATTGGTTCCCATGTTACTGAACTTACAAGGTCAAATTACATCCTCTTGCCTTAGCAGGCACCTTTCAATTGGCACAGTTTTGAGTCTGACATCCAGGCATCTCCTGTTTGATAAGACAACCAAGCTCATCTACCTGCGTTCTTGGGTCCGCTATCTCCTAGTAGTTGAAGACCAAGTCTAGGAAACTAGTTGCAGGCCTTAAAGTGCCAAGCCCATAGGAAATGCTCATTACAAAGACTAGGGTAGAAGTTGGGGCAGATGAATGCAGACCTTATTAGAGGGAGAAGGGGATGGTAATTTGGAAAGCTTTATTTATTTGTTGATTGAGGAGGTTTGGTTGGGGACAACACAGCTAATGTTGCAAAGCAGAGATGGAAAATGTGCATTCATAGCCTGAGTATCAACAGTTCAGGCCAGTTGTGGGAATCATAACATTTGTGGAAACAGGTGCTTGTTCACAGAAGGACTCTTTTCCCTACAAGAACCTCAGTTTACAGTGAAAAGATTATTTGTACATAAATAACTGCTACACATGTTTCAGATTCCTAATGTCTATGAAGTTTCAATTACCCAGTAAAGGAGAGGAAAACAAAAAAAAAGGAATATTATGTGACTGATTCGTTTAAGAAATTATATGGCCGCTCAGCACTTGGGGATCTGTGTGTAAGTGGCCCTGATATGCTTGTTTTCCTCTCATTATTAACCTCCTTGTACAGATGGGGACCTGAGAAGTGAAAAGATGAAATGCCTTATGACAGCCAAGCAGGGAAACTGTGGCCGAGTCATGGAGACAACTCACATTTCCTGAGGAATAAATGCTCAAATACATTTGTAGCTGACAGAGGAACTGGGCAAAGAAAACCCTAACAGACCACAGAAAGTTAGAGATAAGGGAAACATCTTAAGGACTGGTGTAAAGGTAGCATGAACTGATCTTGCTATGTGATTAAACGATTCCCATCAGCAGCTGTGACACAAGCAGAAAACATGTGGGCATTTCTGCCATTCCTCAGACCTTGTCAGCCTGCTCTCTTTGGTACTTCTTGAGAAGTCCCACCTCTCTCTGAGGCACTTGCAAAGTTCACAAAAATCAGCAGGAATTAAGGTTGGTCACACTTGCCTTGTGAGAGGAACAGGTAATAGATGTTGGGAGGAAAAACATAATCAGGAAGGAAATGGTAAAAAAATAAAGCAATCCCAAATATCAGTCTTATCTCTACCCTTGCTCCCCATATCCTGAGGTGTCTGGTAGCCCGTGTGGCAGTTGGCACCATGGATTCATGATTCACCACCACCAGAAGGGTGGGAACTGCTGTCAGCAGCAGCAGCTCTCCGGTTTGGGTTTTGTCTTAAATGGAGAAAACATCTGCTTTGGCAGTGGCTGATCTGTCTGACATGGCTCTCCACATTCCCAGATCTCCATCCTGCTCCTCTGCTAAGGGCCAATTCCATCATTTGTGTGTCCACAGCCTCAAAAAGTGGGTGAAGGCCACAAGCAGGGAGAAGATAGGACAATAAGTAGGATTGGTGGAAGATAGGATAACATTGGTGATCAGAGTAGTGGGGCTAAAACCCTTAAAAATAATAAACCAATTGTCATTGCCCATACCACCATTAGTAAACCAGTTACCACTGGACAGCTCCAAAAGGAGCAATTCCTTTGGGACAGCATGGCTGGGCCACATGTTGACAGTGGACATTGCTACACTGAGGCCACTTCCAAAGTTTCACCCACAACCTGGATGGAAATCTCTTCCTCCACGTGTCAGGGTAGGCTCCAGAGATTCAGTTCAAAGGCAACGTCAGCTGAGCACAGGTTTTTATTCTACAGGAGTGTGGTGATCACAGTGCTTTCTTGTGGTTACGGATGGTGAAGGAGAAAATAATTCGGTAAGTCTGCAGAGTGTTTTTATTGTCCTGTCAACAAAATATTTTCTGCCTTCACAGACTGTGGAAGTACTTAGCATGCAGCATCCATCCAGTTTTGGAAAACACTTGAAAACCACTGACAGAATCTCACTATTCCTTTTTTTAGCTACATAATGAAAAAGCAAACAAGAAATATGCTGATTCCCAAAATGAACTAATTTTTTTTTTCTGAAGCAATTTAATTTTTTAGCTTTGATCTGATACCAGAACCCAAAGGACTTACTTGCTATTTCTAAATAATGAGTCTAATGTTTATGCTCTGAGCCTGAACTTTTCTGGTTTTGGAAAAAATGTGACTTTACATAAAAGTCCTTTGATTAAGAGATCTGCAGTCAGAGGAGTTTTCGATACAATAATGAAAAGGCCTTTCAGATCGCTAACTCGAACACTGCTCAGCACGATATTACTCAAGAAGGGGAGAAGCCGACAGAACAATCACACTATTAGTCTTTGCTTTGCCAAGTGTTGTGTTAGTCATATTCCTGGTCAAATCTCCCAGAAGTGGCTAAGAGAAGCCTTACATTGCATAGTGATGCATGCCTGATAAACGTACCCTGACCTGGGTGGTCTGTCTCACTGGCTCTCTTATTGTTTTTAACCCTGTTTCACTGAGGCTTTAGGAGGTGATTGCTATACGGAGTGAAAATGCTTGAAGGAGAAACAGAGGCTATTTCCTCTTACTATGGTCCAAATTCCCCTTCAGCGAGGATGGCACCTACAGCAGGCTACAGCAGGCTTTTCTTCCAAGCAAGATGACAGCACAAACCCCAACACTTTCTTGTTTGCACAGTGAGGATTCCATTCACCGCACCATCGGAGCATGCAGACTTTAAGCAAAACGGTTGCTGTGCACCCATTTTTCCCTGGGCACCAGGAGCACCCAAAATCTGGGCTCACCCCATCTCTCACTGGTGATGTGAGATGGGAAGTGTGACTTTTGACTCTGCTAAGTAGGTTGAAGTTTTGAAGCTGAATGCCTGTGTTATTTATACAGAACTGACACGTCTCTTTGTCCTGAGCCATGTGGCCCAGATTTCAGCCCTTGTATCTACAAAACATTACTCATGTGCATGCTCCTCTTTCAAGTCCTTGATTCCAATGGGATTACTCACATGTGCATGCATACTGTGACTGTGCGCCTGAGTGCAGCTCATGTCTCTGCAAAGCAGGGGTAAATCCTGATGTTTTCAGCTGATTTACACCAATATGCTGGATATAAAAACATGAAACAGGAGCAGCTCACTGGGAAAAGAAAGATTAACCTGATACCTATTTTGCTTCCTTATTCTCCTTCCATGTTTCCCATCTCCACTATCATCAGGGCAGCCTGCGGGAAGGTCTGCTCCTCTGCATTATCAGGGCACTGCTGCATACTAGGGGTTAAAATAAGAAGACACTTTGGTTTTGGAGATTTATTGCTTTCCTCCTGCTATATTTGTAAAGCTCATCATTACAGTCAGCCATCCCCACCCCTGCAGCTGTCTGTACATTTTTTCACTGGTTCTAGAGTTGTACTTTACTGAGGAAATTATAATTATTAAAACACACAAGGTCACGCTCTAGATGAACTTGGAAACAGTTCAAATATGTTTCAGGTTTGAAACTATTTAACAGCTATGGCCAAGTGGTGAGTTCATAACAAAAGAATGGTTAATTTCACACTTCAGATAACATTTCCCCCGGAAAGCGGTAAAGCATGTTGGTGCAGAAATTATTAAAGGTTGAAAAGACTTGAGACACATAATCAGTCATTAGTCCTGATAATTAGATATTAAAGGCAGGCTCAGGGAAGGGGCAGAGTGGTTCTCTCCAAATGAACCAGTGTCTGCCACGTCCCTTTAAATCACTCTTTTAAGCGTTTTTTGTGATCAGAAGGGAACCATGACTTTCTGGACTTCTAACGTGGAACATCTTGAGAACTACCCCACAAGTGGCTCTTCGCCCCCTGTTGCAGATGACACACTTCTGGTTGTATGTCACTGGACAAAATCATCAGGCCATCACTAGAATTAAAAATTGCAAACCATACACTGAAATAGCAGCTAAGAAAACACCAATATTCCTCTCCCTGAGTTACCTTCCCTTGTGCATTGGGATGGTGGGAAGAAAGCAGTGGCAGATGTTTGTGGCCTCCGCAGAAATCTGCAACAAAAATAATCACTGCTTTTTCCTCACAAATTGCAAAAGGGATTTTAACAAAGCAAGTTTTGAAAGATCAAACCTCCTTTGTACAGACAGCAGACTGAAATGGTTGTCTGTAAGCCTGTGTGAGATTTGTGGCTAAAGCAGGTTGATCTTTATTGGTTTTCCTCCAAAACTCAGGCTCTCCACTGCAAACCTCCCCTCCTCCATTAACCTGGATTTCAGTGTTGAATTTTATCAGCAGCCCTTCAAAAAAATCACTTAAAAGAATGTTTCTTTTAAACAAAACAAAACAAATCCCCCAAACTATCTCTGACTTTCTGGGCAGTGACATAAAAAAATGAATGCTAGTTACAAATCTTTTCTCAGCAGCTTTCCCCTAGAAACAGCAATGGCCCAGGCAGGGGCACCCAGACAGCCCCCAGGTCCCCAGTCTCATCCTGCACCAGGGGAAAACACACAGTACATTTGACTTTTACAGATGGAGTTGTGAAAATATACTCAACAGAAAATCAGGAGGTTACTGACTTTATGAGCACACCTCAGAGGCATGTGTTACTGCCACCTGCATGTCCCACTGCCATGACTGGAGGGTGACATTGGACTCCGGTCTGTGGTTTTGGGGAAATCAATGACACCCCTGGCTGCTGGGGTAGAGGGGAAAGGTGATGCTTTATCTGGGTTTTTGCCCTAGCTGAGGGTCTTTTATTTTCTCAGCTGTGCACAGCTATGGACATGCCCAGACTGTCTCTGAATCATGTCCCGGTGTTGGCTATTCAGCTGCACAGCAAGGAGGCCATGAGACTGAGTCTTACCTCTGAATTTTCCTTCTTTCCCAGGTATCATATTTTATTTATAATTTAGAAAGTTCTTGCTCATGTATTTGTGAAAAAAAAATAAAAAAAAAGTAATGGCAGTGAGCGTTCAACACTAGTTTCATTTTTCACCACCATTATCAAGGTTTGGATTTTAACTTTGGAATGTCCTTATCTAAAATGAAATCAAATAAGCACTTTGTAGCGGGGGGTCCCACGCTCCCTCCTCACCTAAGGAAGCTTGTGCAATGTGTAGCGTTTGCCCTGCTGCTGCATGCTTGAATCAGTTCACCGAATTTGACACACAGGCACATCTACCTATATGTAGTACATGTGCATATGGCTGGTAACATATATTATTCATGCTCATTGGTTTACACCAGAGCAGGCTTCCCAACCTCAGAGTATAGATAAGGATGGCTGTGGGTGCAGCTAAGCTCATGGACAGATAGCCAAGCAATGTGAAATACATGTAAAAGCAAAAGCATATTTTTAATGATCCTAGTGTGGCACAACTCAAGACACAAGCAGGACCCCATCCCCATGATTCACATAAAAGCAAGCTCTGCACAAAAGGAAGCCCAGCTGTCACAACGTTGACCGTGCTGTAAGGACTTGGGAAAGGGTTTCAGTTCATCCATCCTCATGACCCATGTGCTCCTACAGCACATTACCAATGCTAGCTTCTGTCAGAAGCTGGATATGGGAAGGGCGCAAGGACCTGAAGAAGGACTGAAGCCACCACATGACCATACCATCCAGATGGGTTGTTTATGTGCCCATGATGTGGACAACTGGCAAGTTGGAACTGGAGAGTAGCCTTGGGCCTCAACTTACTTGCAAATATGGATGCAGACACCTAGTTTTCTTCCAGAACGTTTCATAATGTGAAAGCTCACAAACAAAAGCAAGCTGATTCCTGCCTCTGCTTCTACCACAAAAGAGATGGACACAGTGAACCCAAGCATTATATCATCTGCTTTTCGTGGGGTGGGGATAGCTCAGATGAGTCCCACGCTCAGATCTGGGAGGGCTGGCAGTCCTCTGGTTTCTCAGAATCTTCCAGGCTTTCTTTTCATCCTGAACCTAATGGGTGCATGGCAGCAGAGTTCATGAGGATTTTCAAATGAGCTCAGAGGAGTTTGTTCATGAGAATTTGAATCCTTGGCAAATAGCCCACAATAGCTGATATTTTTCCAGTTTATAGGGGAGAGTGTTTTCCAGCTATGCATATTTTTTTAACTTCCATAACCAACACATTTTTTTAATGCTAATTCCTTTGTATCCCCTTTGGAACCATGTGCACTCTTCGGAAGGACACATGCCCCTGTCTGAAAGATTCATGGGCTTTTCACATGGGTGTCCTCTCACTCACTCCCATGTATGAAGTTTGGCTCCTGGATAACCTAACTGGGTTGCGTGGGAAGTGGAGCTGTCACAGGTTGTCAAAATGGAAGGGTGAAACCTCTAAGAGTGGGTTAATGACACATTGAAGTTAATAGCTGAAGGACCTGACATACCAAATAAACAAAAGTAACAAAAGAAGTGAGAAGAGGAAGAGGAAGCAAAAGACAGTTCCCTATCAGGCATGAGTTGACATTATTTTCCTGACCAGTTGGCTGTAGACTGCAGTGAACCTACTGCCCATCTGGATCCACACCTCAGTATCACCCAGGCTGCATGTTGTTGTCTGAGTAAATCCTGCTTCTTTTGTCATTTATAAACATTAGGGTTATTATCTGCAATATTCCACCCTCATGTCACTGAAGAAGAATGTTCTGAAAATGAACTGCTGAAGACTATAGGCTTTATAAATACCAAGAGCCAAAAGTCAGCTCTCGTGTAAATCCATGGCCTTGGATAGAGTTACTGCAAGGGTGATGCCCCCCCTCCCTGTCCCCCCCCTCCCCAGTCTTAATCAGTACCATTTCACTCTAATTTCTGTAATAGTTTGGAATGAGCGCTGGGAAAAGCTCTAGCTGCTTTTTTTTTTTTTTTTTTGGCAAAAACATGAATTCAGCAACATGAAATGTTTTGTGAATTTGCCTCATTTCTGATGAATTGTTCCTGCTGAGACAAACAAACAAACATTTAGAAAAAGCACCCTTTAAAGCAGAATGTTTTGATTTTCCAGTCAGAACTTGCCACCATCTTTAATGCCAATTTACAAAATAAAATTTTAATTAAATTTATGAAACTTGAAATGAAATGTAGCATTTTGTCCCAGACAAGCTATTCTGTTGATCTCAGAGCTAACTGTAAAATTTGTTTGTTTTTTCAGCTTGCTGAAATACGTAAATCTTTGTTTTCTGGGTTGATCTATTAATTTTGTTATTGTTTTGTGAAATTGTCAGAGACACAAACCAAGAAATAATAACAAGCAAACAAACAGTGATCTTGTCTGGCTCTACATAGAAGGCTGGAAAGAGCATGAATGAATGAACTGAGTTCAGGTGTTGACTTGCACCACTACAAACTCAGTGCGCAAATGAGACGGGAAGATGACAACACCCAGTCCAAAGAAGACCTTCACCAATATGCTGCCTTTACAATGCTGCTTCAGCTTTCAGAATTCTTCAGTTGTGACAAGGATCAGAATTTGCCCATGTTATTTCAATATATTTATTTTATACCTTCTCAGCTGGTGAAGGTTGCACCTAATCTGCTGTGTCATTTCTTTTCAACATAATCAATTAACAGAATTGTATTGGTACAGTGTTTCAGCAAGCTTTGGTCTCATCTCACTTTTGCCAGCCTGAATCATAACATGTATAAAATAACCCAAGGCCTGTCATGTCTCTTCTAAAATCAGGGTTGGAAATTCAGCAGCAATCCCCTGATTTGGAAAAGGTTGCTTTTTCCTGGATTTCTTCACATGCCAGGAACCAACCTGAAAGCCAAGACCCCACCCTGACTTACACACACAGGTTGCTTTGTTAAACAATATCAAAGTTTCACTCCATTGCTTCTTCCGGAAGCAATGAACCAACTACCTAAAGATGAAAAGTTGTACAAACTTGTACAAACAGCACATTTTACAGCACAATTTACAATGCTTTCATTAAAAACCAAAATTTTCCCCTCTGACTTGCACCAGGGCTCCTTTAATATCTCTCCTCTGCACCATATTCTTGACAATTCCTACCAGTATTCCTTGATGGTGAGGAATTTTAAAGATTTTCAACTGATGGATCACAAAACTTGTTTTGTTTTTTTTTTTTTTTTTTCGTATCTGCATATCTTTTGACATCTTATGTTCACAAACTGCTCTGTTAAAAAACTTGTGTTTCATGGTCACCTTTGGTGGATTTTTTCAGGAGACTGCAAACACCAAGAAAAGGGGAAAAATGGATCTGGAGAGAACCACAGTGCAGAGCTGAGGGGGAACACTATCTCACTGCCAAACATCAAAGCTGCTACCACTGCATGTCCTTTATGCAGCACCACCCTCTTCAAAGAATATTGCAGCTCCTTTGCAGGATAAATTAACAAGTTTACCTTGAACTTCAGAAATTATGTGGACACAAATCTGATCTTGTTCACATTGATAAGAGGCAAGACTTCTACTCATTGAAAGTAAACCACTGTAGAAATAGTGTAAACGAAAGGGGACTCTAGCCCTGTGTGTTTTGTTAAGGACTGAAAATACCATTAGTCTGTAAAATGATGGGCTACTATCTGCTTTTAGAAGAACACCTGGGTTCCCAGTTAGGCAGGTAAAATATTGATTGAGTTGCAAGGACAATACACTCCCTTTGCAGCTTCCTTTGTGGTTTACTAGTCTCAGATTCACTAGGAGAGCATGCTGGAGGGAAACATGTCAAAGAGAAAGTGCCCTTGGAGTCCACAGTCCAATGTAAGTAGACATGGCTCCACCGTTTCCCTATGGTCAATTTTGCATCAGAACAGAATGCGGCTATTTAACTCTTTGAAGAGGTGCTTCCTTACATGTGGGACTAATTCAGAAATTAAGGGAGGGAGCTACTTGCTTGTTGTAAGAAAATGATGCTTCATTCAAGTTAATGGAGTTACACTAATTCACTTCCATGGGGATTTGCTCCTGTTCTCAGAAGTATCAGCTCACAGTAGTTAATGGGTGCTTTGGCATGGACTTAGGAAAGCCTGAATATCATCCCAGTTAGTAGGTGGTGATATTAAAAATAAAACCAGGATAACATTGAACAGGTAACCATGATTTTAGCATTATTCAAGACATGTAATCTGCAAGATAATTAGTTTATTAAAATTATACTAGAACTGGATTTTTCGGGTACAGTCTATATTGTGTCAGCCTGATGATATCTAAGTGGGTTGTACCATTCATGACTTGTCAACCTATAGTCATTTTGCTGTTATAAAGCTCTAAGATTGATCCAGTTAACTTTGTCATTATCTAAAGAAGGAACCTGAGTGGCTGAACAAAGTGCACTGAGCTCCATGGCTCCAACCATTATCTTGTCCTAAGGACCTTGATGTCTTGCTTTCTTGGAGCTGGCTCCCGTTCAGAAAGAGATTAAGCATCAAGTCTTCAAAACCAAGATAAAAAAGCAGAACTATGGGCTGTACTTAGCTTTGTTCAACAACTTCCACCTCCCTTCTTTGGAGCAAGGAGGAATGGCTGGAGAAGCTGGGCTGTGCAGCCAAACAAGGTGTGGGGTAGAAGAAATCACAGAGTCGAAAATAATAATATATGCTGGCATGCACTCAGTTACAACTGTGTTAACAAGCGGATGTTGTTCAGGGGAAACATGGTAATCAGGTTTATCTGCACACTGTCACTGTTTAGGTTTCAAAGCCATGTCCCTTGTCCCTGCAGGAATTGGCTGAGACATCAGCTACTAACAATGGGAATAGCTGGGCACCGTGCACTCCTCGTGTCAGCCTGACCCTCCTTTACTCTTTTATCACTATGTTAACTAAACATATTTACTGTAAGGAAGTTCTAATACATCTAAATATTTCCTGCTGCCTGAAATATTTTCTGTCAAATGCAGCTGAGACAAGAGCAAAACTAAGAGAAATGCCGAAAGAAATTAGGAATTTCTAATGCTCTATGTGATGGCCAATTAGATAAGGTGTTTATTAAAGCCTTTCATACTGGGAAGGGATATCACACTGAAGACTGGGTGTTGCTTAACACTGTTTGATGTATGAAAAGGGAAATCTTTTGGAAAGGGTCACTTCTGTCTACTGAAAGACCAGCAGTAACATTTGTAAAGCAATCAGCATAGCTAATGATATATATACACCAATAAATCATATGATGAGTCTGATTTAAATGACATTCATCTAGATGGTGCTGCTTAGGACAGCCCCAAATGTGGATAGGGTCTGGATGTGTGACCCTCATTACCCTTCTGTCAGGATGCAAAAACTGGGTGCACATTGCTCAGTCACATCACTGGTGGATGATGGAAGAACTGTAGGGCAAATATTCCAGGCATATAAAGGCACTGTAGCTCCTACAAGCATCAGTTCAAGGCATAATATACTTCAGTGCATTAAAAAAAAAAAAAAAAAAATCACAGAAAAACCCGTAGGCACGGCAGCCGAATTCTCACTTCCTCCTTACTATCCAGTTTTGGGGGCTGAATTTTAATGAGCCTTCCTGCGAAAGGGTGAGGGAGCTCCTACTATGTCTGCCTGGTAAGCCACTCTGTGTATGATTTGGGTTGCAACTGTTAACTAGTTTTCTACTTGATGGCATTTATATGGGCTTCTACAGTAGTGATTAAGGTGTCTAAGGAGGAAATAAGGATAAGGTCTACATCTCCCTTGAATGTGTTCAGTTAGCTAAATGCCGAGTAGACCATGAGACACCTGATAAAGTGTTATATAAGGTAACAGCCCACTGATTGCCTTACTGATTTCTTCTGCTATTTGAACACCTTGCATGCAGATTCTCTAGGATAGTCACAGCCCTTGGAGAAAGAAAGGATTCATTTAAAAGCAAGAATCCTAGACCAAAGACACAGAGAAAAGATCTGCCTGAGGCATTTGTTCTGTCCTGAGTAAGGACAAAAGACTGCAAAGCTCTGAAGCAAAGGATGTCTCCAGGGATGTCCAAGCCCAGTAGGACCTTACCTCTTCTTATTCAAAGAGCGATCATAAAATCCCGAATGCATACCCCAGAGTTTCAGCTCTTACATATTATTTTAATGTGTGATAATTGTTAACCTGGTTAAATGGGGCAGTTTCAGTAAGAGATTCCAGCACTATTTCTTTCTGATCCTTCCTGAGTGATATATATTAAATGTTCAGGAAAACCAGTATAAAAATACTGGTCCCCTGAGACTGCAGGCTTTGTGGCAGTCTCAAGCAGAGTACAAATATCTAGTTGTATGTGGCTTAGCAGTGGGCATGCACTCTTATGCAATTCAAGTGGCCAGGAGAGGGGTATTTTACTCTTTCAGTTTAGGGCATCTGTCCAGGAATTACATGTTAAAGGGTTGAGAAATGAAATTCACTGGAGTAACTGATGTGCTGTTGTTGTTGGACTCACAGGGAAAGATTTCAGCCAAGATTCCTCCTCAGACATAAAGATCAATTTAACTGATGGCTCCTTTCTTGGAATGATGTTGTGTTGAACATTTGAACTACAAACAGCTTTGTTTCTGAAACAGCCGCTGGACGGCCCAAGAAGCACACAAAGGCACAGCTACTGCAAGGAAGGTTTTGTGTCGTGCATGATGCAGTCATGGATGCTTGGACTAAGTGCTCAGCCGAGATAAACTGGCATGGTCCTACTTGCTTCAGTGATGTTACTGCATTTTTCAGTGACTGACTTCTCCAGGGTTGCCAGGGGAAGGAAGGGCAGGGCATGGGGTTTGGGAGAGAAGTGATGGATGGTCATAGTGGAGTGAGAAGTGGAAGTTGCCCCAGATGATGCAGTCTGGGCTATTGGTTCATGTGTTCACCTCCAAGCACAGGTAGCAGTAGGTGTTAGCACTGATAGACAGTCCTGCACCATCTAATAACTGGTCCTGGTTTTTATTCAAGGGCCATTTTTAAAAACCTGACTCAGGCGACATCTTGTTTCACCCAAGCACCTTGGTTACCCCAAGAAGGTGATGTCAGTAAGAGTTGTGACAACCATATTCTGTTAGCCAGGACATACATGGCCAGCACCTGAACAGTGACAAAAGACTGGGCAGATGCCAGGTAGTCCCAAGTGATGTGGTGTAGTGTGTGACCCTCCCTGTCAATGAGAATGGGTGACAGCAGGGTTAAAATGCTTTGCTGGGGGCTTTCCTGCTAAATCTGCACCTGTCTACTTGCACATATCTACACAGAAGATTGAGTGCCTAGGACATATAAATAAACTGCTTCCTGGCAGGTCATTCGAGATGGTGTAGGATGGTATGTTTTTATATAATTCCTTCCAGTCCTGGAGATATGAGCTGATCTAATCACCAAAGATAAGCAACATCAGGTCTGGTCAGTATGGAGATGAGATACCTCCAAGAAAAACACAGGTGCTCCAGGAAATGCCACTGCTGATCCAGCACTGCAGACAACGCTGCATGGGGCTTCTGGAGCATGGCTGCAGCGGCAGCAAATCCCCTGGGAGAGCCATAAATCCCTGACACTTCTCACAGGAATGGGGTGTTAACTCTCGTATGTATGTTGTCATATTGTAATTCCTGCAGGAGACAGAGCTCCTGCCCTTATGCTTCTCATGCAACAACTGACGTATCAGTGCAACTATGATGAGCACTCTTGGTGCCTTTCGCCATGGATATAGGGTGGTTTTAAGGGCCATCAGTCTCTCAGACCAACCACAGTATGCATGATTATTTGACTGCTTAAAGTATGACCTGCACCCTGTTGTTCCTTGTGGCTTGTTTCCTCCCCTGTAGAAGGTGTGCAATGTGCCTGGTGCAAACCAGCTACCCTGCTCCACCCTAGAGATGGGCGAATGTCAGCACTGAATCTGTATTTCTGCATAATGAGAGATGATAGGAGTTTATTATCACCTCTAGAAATGATGTTGCAATATTGGTCAGTCATCACTGGCAACTGACTCTAGATTTATTCTCCTTTCTTGTTTTGGGAATAGTGGATGGCAAAGTATTACTTTAGAGATGAATTTTTCATCTCTTTTTCATAGTGTTTGGTGGTTGAGCTTTGTGGTTTTGTTTGTTTGTTTGTTGGTTGTGCTTTTCTTTTTCTTTTTCTTTTGGCAATTCAACTGGTAGACAAGTATCTGACCTTACTGGAAGATTTAGGCAACTTCTGTGTTTTGAAGTCTCCTTCGTTTGCTAAAGAACACTTGAATGTTGTAATTTTCCCAAGTCTGAGAATACAACCTTCTGTGAATTAACATTTCACAGAAGCTGCAATTATGTGTTTTGGAGGAGGAAAAGGTGGGAGGGAAAAAAAAAGGAAGTGATGAAGATATTCAAAGAAAACTTGGAATTGTTTGTAGTCCTCACCAGATGCATGGGAATGAGAAGTGTACACAATTTTTAATAAGGGAGATGTGACAGCTGATTTCTCCACACAGAAAAATACAGCTATATTATGCCACAAGGTAGACTGAACAGCAGCCCAGTTTATAGTTTAAATGGCTTGGGAGCTTCCAGAAAAATCTTTTGCGTGAAACCTTTACTACTATTGCCACCATGTGGTGAAATATGACAAAAGTCTCCTTTAGCAAAATTTATTTGTTCATTATGATTTGTCTTTGTCAACTGTATTTGGAGAGATTTAGAAACTACTATATTTTTAATAATGACAGGAATTACAATCTTTATTTTGCTTTCTCAGAGAAAGCCTTGCATTGCATGCAGCAAGATCCTCTGTGTTTTCAGTCACAGCATCTGCAGTAAAGGTACCCAAAAACAGTTGGCATTTTCAGCTGGACCCAAGCTCTGGGGACCAGGGACCCTCCGGCTTTCCCACAACTTTCCCAGCCTCTTCCTAAGTGTTTCAGCCTGTTGGTAATCTCCTTCTAACTAGCAATGTCATGGATACTGCAATAAAAAAATGCATTTTTGTCCAGGAGAACTCCCCTAACCTACTTTCCCCAAAGATGCAGATGGACACAGCAAGCAGCCGTTCCTCTGTGAACGCCCTGGAACCCGCTGTGGGGACTCGTAACCAGGCTGGAGAGTTTCAGCTGATGCAGTAACCCCCATATAAACAATGCTGTGTTGTGCTGCTTGGATGAAAAGACATTGGATGAAAGGTAACCCAATGGGACTGAAACCGCAGGGCAATACTGGTAGCTGTCTGCAGAGCTCTACTTTTCTTTCTGTTAAAATATGTATAATAGAGATTTTTTGGAGAGGAGAAGAGCAGCCAGATGCCTTACTACTAATGCAAACCTACAGGACTCTTTTATTTATTTATTTATTTAAGATCACAAAGCCTGTATTTTGGTTATTTCAGCAGTTTGCCTAGTATTTTAACCAAGGGGGTTAGGCAATCCTCCAAGAGTGTATATCCCAATTGGACTATCATGTCCATTTCCCCTCAGGTCTGGTATCTCCACTGGTATTAAGCACATTTGGACAGATAAACAGTTACCAAGCATTTGATCCATACCTTTCCTAATGCCATTTTCTTTCCAGTTAACCCTGGCCTCTAGCTTGCTTTTTTTTTTTGCTTAGTCATTTAAACAAGCCTAGTTTCTAACGTTTAAACTGGTGTACCAGTTTTGCCTTTCTCCCTTAGTGTGGCCAAGGGCCTGTCCTGAGAGCAAGGGTAAGAGCAAGGATTGTGGCCAGTGCCCACATTTTTCTGTGCTATGGGTTAAATCTGAGAATACAGCTACCAGCTAACATGTATTATGCCCCAATCCCTACAGATGGTCTAATGCATCTACTGTTTTCCCCATTCACAAGGCAGATTTATTGAAGCCTGTTTCCAATTCAGGCTCTGTTTAATGGTTCCTTAGTTTTTTGGGGTTTTTTTTGGTGGGAACTGAGTTCATAGCAGTTTAGTGTCTATAGTTAGTCACCTTACATCCCCTTTCATGGTCCACTTATAGAAATGAGCATTTACAGCACCATTCCCATGACTTGATTGAGAAAGCTGCATCAACAAAAACAAGTCATGCTTAGACAGCAGTGAGTAGTATAGGAAACCCAAAGGGCAATCTGGTATATAGACACCATGCAGATGCATATATCACCTTGTATATATATATATATACACACATATATCATCTGCATGCAGGCCACTCCAATGAACCTCATCTTCAGTCAGCCATCTCCTCCCCTCCTTTGCAAGGGACGTCACTGGAAATCTTGGCTGCTTCAACTTTGGCTTAACTCAGACCAGACCAGACAATGCTGAAGCTGCCTGTCCTTCTCCCAGACAAAGACCTCCTCCAGGCATCAGCCAAGGATGGCTCTTGGGCTGCCATGTTCCTGCCTGCTGTGGGAACAGCCTGTCCCCCTTGCAGCCAGACAGCTCCAGGGACTGCCCTTCTCCCTCTTCAAAACTTCAACATCTGTGAGAGGGGCCCCTGATTGATAGACACAGGGCATAAAGGACCTGTGGTGGTTCTGAGGCCAAATTGGGAAAAAAAACAAGCAAAGCTGGGGGAGAAGTTGGCTGAAGTGAAAGAAGCTTATAGAAATATTTGAATGAAATGAAGTCAAATATGCCTCCCCCCCACCTTTTCATTTTGGTTAAGAAGGCATAGTTTTGTTTGACTGAAAACGCAGTGTTGTCTTCAATTTTCAGGCTATTTAGCCTTCTTAAGGCTTGTGAAGTGATTTTTATTAAAGGAAATCCACTGTTTACAAAATAAGAAGTCAAAGAGCTTAACTTTGGGAAACATCAAAATATGAACTGCAAAGGTATTCAGAATAAAACATTTTGTATAGGAAATATTCAAACATTCTATTTTGAAACTCATCAGAATTATTCCCTTGCCTTTATTGCTTCTTTTATTTTTGACTGGAAAGATTTCAGAACAGTTTTTGTCTTGTATTTCATGTTTTACTCATTGAAAAAATAGTAATGGACTTGACTGAAAAATGACCAGATTGGGTTTGTCTAAACCCTCTCATCCCTTAAACAGCCAGACATCTGTGTTCTAGCCTGTTATAGGTGCAAAAGAGCAAAAGGATAGGCTAAGGGAAAATAAAACCTATCCTGTATTTACCTGCCCATTGATGTGTGCTATCATCTGTACACCATTGCTCTGTAACAACCTTTTTCTGTGCTGGCTCATTCATCTATTGTAGAACTGCTGATCATTTCTCAGACATAGCAGGTGGCTCACCCACATCCTAACACACAGCCATTTGGCCAAAAAGTTACTTTGCTGCCCTCACCTTCCCCTTGTCTGATGACTCCAGTGGTGCATTTTTATGTGACTCATGTTATGTTACTGTTTCTGCCAACCAACAGTTGAGCTTCTGCCCAAACCATCTCCCCACCCCCAAAGCTTGGGGTGGGGGTTGGATGTTTTTCCTTTTATTTTATCAAATGTATCCATGGAACCCTTCGAGTACTTATAACAACCACAAAACCCCATCAATTTACTGAGAAAGCCTGCCACAAGTCTCGTCAAAAGATAATAGGGCTTTAATCACAGCAAGACTCACCCTTTTGAACTGTGCTCTTGAGCAAAAAAGTACATGAGGCAAACACAGTCTTTGGCACATCTACATGGAAAAACTTCAGACTGCTTCACGGCTTGGCCTCCCGAGCGTGAGCCTGAGCTCTCACTCTGTCAGTCTGATGGGATTTTTACTACAAGTTTTTTTTTTTGGTTGCTCCGTTGTTGGGAGAGAGGGAATCTCTAGTTGCCAGGTACCAAACTGTGCATGATCTTATTGAGCAGTCAATGAAAAACCATATTTCCCTTTCCATATATGGTAATGAGAAAGCTGTTGCTTTCTCCAGGCTTTAGTCTTCTTTAGGCTGGATTTTAGGTAGGTTGTAATGACAGTCATTAAGTGTCATGATTGAAACTCGGGTCCAAATTCCCAGTTAGAAAATTTCCTTGCAATTAATGGCAATTTAATCCCAGCATCTCAGAAGCATCAACCAGCCTAAAGATACTGTTCTCAGCAAGGAAAGCTGCTAGTAGTGAATTTAGCAGCTATTCCAGCTGAAATAACATCAGGACTTTCTTTTTCCTCTTTACGAGCCGAACTTCAGCAGTGTGACTCCAGCATCTTCCCTTCCAGTGTAATTCACCCTGTTTTTTTCTGTAAATATCTGCACATATTAATATTAGAGACAAAAAGTATGTTAAACTAACATCAATAATTCAATGCCAGTAGAAGGGGAGAAAAAAAAAAAAGATTGAAAGGATTACTTGACTTTAAACTCACTGTTTGTTTCTGGCAGGGTGCCAAAGCATATGATTACCAAGGTCATGCACTTTGATGAAGTTCCCTGGCACAGTGGGAGAGTTAAAATAATGTATCGTAGTTTCTTTTGCTGTGGGGTAATATTACAAGCATTGTTTATTTGGTATCTCTCCTGCCTCCAGCCATCCCCACTTTAGACTAGGAAGGAATCAGCCCTCATGAAGTAAACAGGGTCAAAGCTGGTGAGGTGTTGGGATGTGAATGGAGTGAAAGTTTGTGGCCAAATATTTTATTAGCAAAAAAGAAAAAAATGTGGATGTGAGTCCCTCTGACAGGCTTGTAAATTAAATCAAATTTTTCAGGTGATTCAGCCAAGAGAAGATGAAAGCTAAGAGTAATTCAAAATAATAATTCATAATGCTCTAATCTTTGCTTTGCAATACTCTCAAGATGAAGCTTTGCTTTGCTTTATTTCCAGCATTTTTGTTGGAACTTTTTTTTTAGAGATGGAACTAAACAGACCTGTGCTTCAAGAAGAGAGGAATAACAGAAATTAAATATTTCATGGTTGATTTTTGCTTGGAATGTTTTATTTGAATGAAATTTAAGATTTTTTTTTCTGTTTCAGATTCTGTGTGTTAAAAAATCAGGTGGAACACCATTTTGCAGGGCTGGTCAAAAACTGAAGTCCCTTCCTGCAACTTTGTATGACAGACTTGCTGCCCTGATGAAATAGTCCTGGAGGTCTGGTGGGGAGGCACCTTCTCTTAGATAATGTTGTTTCACTGCTTTGGGAAGTCACTCCCTGATATCTGCTGTTCAAAGTTAAAAATGAGATGCTCTTTGCTTGTAAATATTCACACTCTGGCACTTCTTGAAAAGTCGCATTTACTAACCAAGAACCAGGGCATGAGGGTTTCATGACATTTCTCCAGTGTCCTGCTTGGTTGTGGCATCTTTGGATCTCAGTGACAATCTCATTGTATTTGATGTATAAAAATTACTCAGCTCCTGGGCCTGAGTCATTGTGTGACAATATCAGCTTTTCATTACAAGAATGTCATCTTCAAACCTCTGGATTTATGGGGAACAAACTTGCTCAATATGTCCAAGTCACTCCTCATTCTCAAAAGCTGGATGGCAAATGGAGAAAATCAAAAATGCGGAGAAGGTATTGGCCTAAGGGGGAGCATTTGAGCAACATTAGAGGTATTTTAACCAGTTTTTGGTTTTGATTCTTGAAGCGTTGAGTGCTGTAAGGCAGGCAATGCTCCGTCCTTCCCCTGACTATTCTCTGAGTGCCACTCACTACATCTAATGAGATACTGGTTGCTTGCCTGGAAGCAGCTGCCTTTGTTTGTTGAAAGGTGCTGGAGTGTTCCTTATTATGGTTAATTTATATTTGTTATTGTCTGTCATGGTAACTTTATTTATAGTTGATTAAAGTTCTTGGTTAGGGAGGCTGAATTCATACAATCAGCTCTTGGCTGCTCTACATTAAAGCAAGGCCAATATTTATGGAAAACAGTGTATGGCAGAAAACTTGGTCTTCTGTGGTTACTACAGAATGTCCCCATTGTTTTCTTTCCTGGTGCACTTCCCTCACCACTTGCCTTCAATAGCCAGGTTTGCTTTTGTTACTTGACAGAATGGCTTGCCAAAACCATTCTTTTCTGATTAATATCACAGTCTGACAACACTTTGAAAAGATAGATGGCTGAGATCTTCCCTCTGCTTCTTAAAAAGGCAACGACCCTGAAATCCCCATGTTGATCCCTTTTAGATGAATGGTGCTGCAAACAACCAGCTTTGCATACAGTTAAAATCAAGACCAAGAACCTGGGACGATTAAGGAGCTTTCAGCCTCTCCAAGAGAAAAAGGTAGCCCCCTTAAACCTAGATTTTTCCTGGCTGGAGATTTGTCTTTCTTTGCATTTTGTTTTCCAGAGCTGTGGAGGAGCTGGAGGTGGTGGTGTCACAAATCTGGGAGGATCATGGAGGAGATGGGTGCCTGTGAGGCATCTCTCACTCTGTGGGGGCTTGAGGTGGGGGACTGTGGCTTCTGTCACTTCTCCATGTGTGAGTAAAGGACATGGTGGATGATGTCCTTACTGGCCTTCTCTGGAGATACCTCCCTTTGAGGACCATGGTGGGGTTTGCCCAGTTTCTGTTCATAAATGGTTGGGATTTACTGCTTGTGAGAGCGGTTGGGTATGTGCACATCCATCACACATAACATGCCAACAGTGGTGTCCCCTTACTGCAGCCTGCTCCCACCGTTTGCCCCCTGCTCTGGCACCAAACCCAAATCCCTTCCTGCCCCACAGACCCCACCAGGCTGACTCAAAACCCAAACTCAGCAAATGCAAACCAGCAACACAGAATGACCCTGAGAGCCCAAACTGGGGGCCCTGCTTTTAATCAGAGGATTAGTCTGAAGGAGGAGGAGAGATCCTTGCAGTTCTCCTAATTTTAACCATAGTTAGAGCCTAATTAATGAAACATTTAACTTGTCTGGGACATGGGCTTGGTGGGGGGAGAGATACCCCAGGCCAATCAGCACTAATGTATTCTGTTTCTCCTGCACTGAGGCAGAGCATTTCTAAGTAAAGTGTGTGTGATTGCTTCCAGATTTATGATTACTTCCATCCTTTTAATGCTGAATTAAAAAAAAAATATACTCCAAAGAAGTTAGTTTGGTGTAATCTAATTTTCTCATGTGAAACAGTTTGTAGACCAGATGACCCCAAACAATGGGAGAGTTTGTCTCAGCCTGGCTGTTCTTGCTGCAGGCAACCTTCCTCTCTGCTGCCCTACTGTAACCAAATGTGACAACTGTCTCTTATTTATACTTGTCAGTTCTGCTTGGGGACTTCAGCGCTGCTGCCTTAACCAGGGTGCAGTGCTGGCAAGTGATGAGCACGTTACAGCAGATGAGACTGGATGTGTCTCCTGCCAAGGATAGGACCAAAACCAGACTGAGTCAGAATTTTTTCCCCATTAAATAGCAGATTTTGGAAATTTTCTAAGAGGCTAGCCAGGGGTTAAGGGACATGACCTTGGACTGGTGAATATACAGATGAACTCAAGAGCTTTTAAACACCATCTAACTGAATTGTATTCTAAATATTTCAGTTCAGATAGCTTCCCTTAGATGGAAAATAGCATTTCACCCAAGGAGTAGCTGAGAGGCTTCTATGAGGACTTCTTAGCTGGCAAGGGAAAAAAGGTCTTTAGTGCTTTAGGTTTATGTGCGGGAAAAGAAAGAGCCTGAGGTGTGGGAAGGCTCCAGTAAGCTCTGCTCACAGCAAATACAATCTCCTATTAGTTTATGGGAATTAGTTTAAAATGGAAATTAAAACATTTATAAGGCTAAAGAACTGCATACCTGACCTGCCCATTCCCTTTAATTTGTTCCACATATTTATTTGTTCCTTGGCTTTCATGCAGTAGCTCTGACATCTAAAACTGGGTAAGAGATCCTGCTCCCTGCACTACATTCAGGCACAGAGAAAGGGACTGGACCGCAGTGTTGTGGTGCCCTCTCACACCTGGTTTGGCTTTGGCCTTTGGTGCTGTAAATGCCATCAGCAGTGCAGGGGAAACAATAGCTTAGAGAAAAGTATTAACAAATAGAAAGAAAAAAAAAATCCAAGTTGTTTTTAATTGCTAATAAATAATTTAGATCCAGTTCAACTCTTCTACGATCAGGGTATAAAAAAGGAACAGGGAATTATCAGTCCTCCTGCTCCTAGCCTCTGTATCTGTGTGTTCTCTTCTCTTTCCTTTGTGGGGTTTTGTGTTTTTTTTTTTTTTTTTTCTTTGCTCATTGATTTATTTAATATAGAAAATAATTCAGCTAGACAGAGGAATGCATTGTTTGTTCTAAAGGGAAAATGTTCTGGATATTTGTATTCAAGCTTCCCAAGACGACAGCAGCAGTGCAAAACCCAGTGTTACTCTTATCTTCACACACCACAGATGTTGGTATTGCCACACCATGTAAAACTTTGGATGGGGAGATCTGCACATAATTAAACAGGATCACACCAGAGCAGGTTCAGTGAAGTAGGCAATATCACTCCTGCTGTCTAGTATGAGATTGATAGGAGGACTAGTTCATGGATGACTGTATAGTTTGCTGTAGAGTCCCTTTTTCTTTACAAATGGACAGATATAAACAATGTATAGGGTACAGATCCTTATAGAAGGAATCTACACTTTCTAGTTTGGAGCTGGCAAATCCGAGGGTTTAAATCAGTACCAGAGAAATCAAGGGAACAATTTTCCAAAATTAAAAAAAAAAAAAAAGAAAAAAAAATGAAAGCAAATAAAAGAAAAATTCCAGTGACATTTAACTTGGAAAATCTCACCAAAGCATTGCAGTGATCAAAATATTCATCAGCTATGATCCAGGAGTGGAGATGGAGCAGGAAGGAATTTTTCATCATCTTGAGCTGACTGCTATGAAAGTCTGATAACACCCACCTGCAGCCAATCAAACTCATCACCATGGGGTAGAGATGCAGCTCAGTTCCCAGCATGGCACTTCTCTCCCCATCTACAAGGGAACCTCAACCTCTGCAGACTCTCTCGTTCTGTTTATGTTATCCTTGCCATTTTCACTGGCCCACGAGACAAGAACAGTTGCCATGATAACTGGTAAGAGAGCTGGCTTCTGTATTTCATCTGTGTGAAAGTCAGATTGTAGGAAGAATTCCCAAAAGTTAGTGGTTTCAGAGGTCTCTTTCCATCCAACACTATCATTCATGTCCTTGAGATTTACCCTAGTTACACATCTTTTTGTGTTTGTCTTTGTAGTTTATTTTGCAATCCTTCCAATTAGCATACTAGTGAATGACACTGTGAATATTAATATGATTTTAATTTATTTCCGGAGACAATAGCCATGTGAATCAGCAGGGCTCCACTAATCTACACTGAAGATTTCAGAGTTGTTGAAGTTAGTTTAAACGGCATAGGAACTAGTGGCTGTGGTGTATCTCATTATACACTCATTACAATTCCATCCTTGAAGGTGAGGAGTATTGAACATTTGATTAGAGTGCTGTATATAAATAGAGAAAATGTAGCTGAAAAAATCTGTGAATTGTAATCTTGTATTATGAGAAAAAGCCAATAATAAAAGATAGCCCCAGACAGAGTGTGGACAGAGAGCTGGATTTATGTTAGCATAGAGAATTGCTCTTCCCATCAAAATATGTCGTAATGTTTATCAGAGTGCCTTTCCTTCATGTGGATCTGTGGTTCACGTTTGACTGCATTGCTTCAAATTACAAAGACATTTTTCCGCTTCCTTCTGAGGACAAAGTGCAGAGCTGTGGGAGCTGGTTGGAGGTCAGGGTGATCTTCATCTCCTTCTGCATCTTTCCTTCTCTGCCCTCTTCTGAGGACCTAATTTAGATAGCCACGGCAAACTGTCCCCAGGGCTTAGTGAGCGCCAGCATGATGCAGCTCTCTCACCCGGCTTGCAGAGACACAGCACAACATAGGACACATCACCCTTTGTCCCCATGCCCTCTGCCTTTTCCCCAGCCCTTTCAGCCTCCACAAGCTCCTCTGAGTTGCCATGGAGGGGTAGAAGCAGAAGATACAGCCAACTGAGCTTGAGGATATTGTTTTTGTTTGCTGTCCCCTTATTTAGGTGTCTAACCTGTGCCCATCGTGGCCTCAAGGCTTCAAAGGACAGCAGGAGTTGCAGACAGGGATTCACATGTGTCCTGGAATTTCCCTCCTAGAATTTCATATATAGTCCAAGATCTGTTGGAGGTAATTGAAACATTACTGAAATGTCTCATTACATTCATGAGGCATTTGCAAGCATATCTGAAAACTAGGTAAGGAATGTGTTTTCTCTCATTGTAATCTACATGCACAGGCAGAGGGAGACAGACAATAAAATCTCCTTTTTAATGTGGATCGGGCAGTGGCTCAGAATTTAAAGCCATGAAGAGTTAACTGGCATGGGAAGGTGCTGCTCAGCCCATCTCCATTGCTGAAATACTCAACTGCCATTGCTGAGCTTCGAATAGTCCCGTTACTGCAGAATGAAGAACTTTGGGGGCATTTTTAAATTGACCGAGTCTTCTGTCCTTACACATCTCAGTCTTGCTAGAAGCATTCTAGATAAATGTTTGGATCAATGCCTTTGAGGAATTTGGGGGAAAACATTCCCACTCTTGGCTCTGCTAAATTAAGCAGAAGAAAATGATTGTGATCTACCTGACTGCCTTTAAAATACTACTCCCACAGACTTCTTGCAGCAATTACCCTGTTAAACCCTATCATTTGTGATTCTCTCTAAGAAATATGATGTAAAGATTGAGCCAGGGACTCTGCAGTGTTTGGAAGCACAGAGAACTCCCAGATTTGGCAGCCTTCAGCACCCTGCCCACCCAAGTGACAGCTAGTGAAAAACCTCAGTAGCTTCCATTTTTGGCTAATAGCAACCTGGGAGTTGTGCTCCTGTTCTTGAGGAGCAAGACTATTTTACAATTTTTTTGGATAGATAAAGCTAGAAATGTTGGTTTTATTTGTTTATATTCTGAGGTCTGGTGACCTGATGCTCATTTGCACCAAGTGAAGAAATCCTTGGCCTTACATTTCTGTCATGAAGAGTAGTGGAAAGTAATATTTCCATGAGTGACTGTAATGATCTTCTCCTTGTTGTTTTGGCATCAGTTACTGTGTTCCATTCTGATCTAATTTGTGGAATTTCCTCCTCATATTTGTTGTTTTATATTAAATATTTAAATATGATATATACATAATACAGAAAATATGTTCTATACTTCTGAGCACATTTACACAAAGACTAACTCTTATGCTGTAATTTGAAAAACATGAATCAAAACCAAAAATTAAAAGGAACAACTGCCTTAAACACATTTAAGGTAATGGCATACTTTCAGGAAAAACAATAGTGTATTCATTTTCATACCAAGTCAAAGGTACCCTGGAAGAAGATCTGGATATTAATATAATTTATTTTAAATTTGGTGATATATCGTAACTTAAACAGAATGAGGTAATCAATCTTTATATGGTTATATAAATAAAACAAACTACTTAATTTGTTTTAAGTTACAAAGACCTGGACTCCTAACAGGAATTGAGTGCATTTGTGAATTTATGTAACAAACGTATCACTACCAACACCAAATTACATCTCAATCAATGTTAAAAGGCATCTGACATTTCCCTTTGATTTATGGATTAACCTTTACAGTTAATACAGTCTAGCATTTATTGTTTTCATCAGTTTGTGGTTTGGTAGCAACCCCAGAGCTCATTGCAGGGAACTGACTAAATTAATAGCTTTTCCCACCATGATCAAACAACTAATGAAAAAGGTCTATTTTGCACAGCTGGTGGATGCTAATATTTAAACAAACAAAACAAACCTTTATGAAGGACAAATGAGTCTTGGGTCCTGATTCTGCGCAGTAAAGTTATTTATGTTGGGAAACCAAGGTGCACCTATTGACTGAGGTTAAACCTGGCTAAAATGTAATGTATTAAAACCAAAGTGGCATTAAAGCAGTCCTGAAGTGGCAGCCAGAGGAATAAATTTTATTTCAGGATCAATTTGCAGGCAAAAAATAGAAAGTTTGCATACCTCATTGTCTGACACGTTCTTTCTTTGGCATGAAAAAGATTGGGAAAAAAATTACAGGTAGTTTTGCCAAGTTCTGTTCCCATTAATACTGTTCAGATGCTGAGGGATTATGTATGAGAATGACAAAGCATTAAGCAATTATCTGCATCACTTTGTGGAAATAATTCAAATACAAAAGAGCTTTCTTGAATAAAGCATAACGCTGCCTTAAAATAACCCAGCTAGTCCTCCAAATTACTCTGAGTACTAATTATTTTAACAAGAAAAACATTATGCAACTTAAACTGATTTTAGAGATGAAAAGTCAGTTAACTGGGGACTTTTCATTTCAAGCATCATTTTACACATATTTAATCAACATGAAATTCTCATTAACTTTTGTATTGCAAGCAAAAGGGGATTAGCACCTGTCTGAGTATAACACAGTCTGGCTCCACATAAGCCATGGAGAAGATACGACAGACTTGCCCAATTGCCAGATACACTTGTCTTCCACTTCATCATGATCAAAGATAGATTGAAAACAAGAGCTTTGAGAAAATTGACAGATTTGGTTACATTTGTGCAACTTTTCTGAATTTCTCTTCTTTTTGTCTTAGACACCTCATGGTAGCTGTGAGTTTTTCACTCTCCTATTTGGAGGAAGGAAAAGTTCACTAAGAAAAGTCACTCTCATCATATTTTGTCATGTCTGCTTCCTCACCCTCTTAAATATTAATTTTTCCTAAGGTTCACTGAAGATTTCCAAGCCTTAAAAGTCATGGTTCATTATAGCTAAGCTTTTGTTTGAATTGCAAACATCTGGCATTGCAAAGAGACAAAAAGTTCTTTGCATCCTTTTTATACCTTATAGTGGCCCAAATGGATGCTACTTTATACCTTCATCAGTGGTTGCCAGTGGAGGATCTCTATAATTACAGTACCATTTTATCTGCCTTATTCACACTCACATCTAGATTTTGCTGTGGCTTAGTCATACATACAAAGCCCCAGGGACTTCTGAAGGACAGAGCAGGGCACAGCTTACTAGTAAAAGCTCTTTTCTCATAGGTCACACAGGCAAGTAGGAAAAAAAAAAAACCAAACCAACAAACAAAAAACCAAACACAACTTTTCCACTTCTCCTGAACTTTTCTTCTGAAAAGGTTGGCCTGTCAAGAAGCCATGATCCATGACTATCCACTTTTTCTCAGCCTCTGCATAATGGTGGCCATGGATCATTACTTCAGGATGGCAACAAGACTAGGATTGTAACAAATGTTAAGTAACGAGCTTGTTTTGGCCTGGGAAGTTTCTCTGAAGGCAAAATCAAAGCTCTCTTCTTGTTGAGCCTTTATAATTGGGATATTGAATACTACCCCCCTCCAAATAGGGTTGGAAATATCACAAGAAGAGCCAAGCTGGATTCTCCAGCAGATTTTGCATCCAGAGAGCATCCACTATGGCAAAATTATTTTAAGCTCCTGCATTAATTCCTTGGATTTGAACAAACATCTGGGCATTATAGAGATCCTTTGAAGAGAGTGGTTCAATAACTTGTTGCAATACCGTTGTTGACAGCGCTAGAGACTCCTCTTGCATCTACAGGGGTTCTCTGCTCATTTTTGCTGCCTTATAGAAGAGGTTTTTTGTGGGCATTTTTGGAAAGAACTGACTGTAAAGTCTTCTGCTTGTTATAATGGCACAATATTTGCTAATGCAAGTGGCAGTGTGAGCTGATATGTGATGCAAACTGAAATATTTCTTTCATTTAGCTGGAGACATGGATATGGTTTACCTCATCTTGAAAATGAGGAACAGGAAAATTATTAAAAAAAAAAGTAACAACATTTCCAAGACTTGTAACATGATCCCAGTTCTCCTTATGTCTTTTTGTGTTTCTTAAAATTCCCACTCCTGGAGTCATGTGAAAGTGGGAGAGCTTGTAGTTTTCACACGTTTAGGCATGACTCAGTTCTCTGAAAAACTGGACTGTGGCAACTGGTCAGTGGCAGGATGGATGAAATATTCAAGCACTAGAGAAGATTAAAGCAGAGATAGGAAAGGTGATGACAAATTAAGAGAATATAGGTCAATAACATAAGCTTGCCGATACAGCATATTTCTAAACAAAATGCTTTGCAAAGGTGAACTCTCTCTACTGCCTTGCAAATTGGGGATGTGGAGATGCAGAGACATAAAATGGCTAGCTCCAAGGTATTGCCCATGTTAGAGACAAAATAGACCTGAATCTCAGGAGCCAGATGTTTTTCTTCTTAGGCTATTCCACAGAAAAGGTTGAAATACGGAAGCAAAAAAAAATGTTTTCTTGGCTGTAGTTTAAAAAAGAAATATAAAATTTCCTGCTATCTCAGATGAGCGCATTATAGTCAGAATATGGTTAAATCTAATAAAGGAGTCTATGTGCCACCACCAGCAATACTTCTTTTGTAATTGCCTCCAGCTATTGCTACTAGTAGTTCAGACTGCAATTTCTTTGTACTGTATGTCAATATTACTGGATCACAAGTGAGGAAACAGGAAACCTGATAATCAATTTCAGTAGCTATACAGTCATTTAGCTCATGAGTTTAGCAGTTGGAAAAATTTTAAACCTCATCTCCCGTAATTGCAAACCAGAATTAAGACAGAGATATTATTAATTTCATATGTGCTGTACACATGCCCATGTGCCTGTAGAGCCCAGTACACAGAAAACTCACTTTCTAATAGGAATATTCCTTACAGGAATAAATTGCGGTTGGGTTTGCAGCTCAAGTATAGTCTTCACTCATACAAATGCAGCTTATGCTGTTATCATGGCATAAATGATTGAGATTCAACCAGGCTTAGGAGCAAAGAAAAAGGTTCCTATACATTAAGGTATATTCATTTCTTATCTCTGAAATGAATGTCTGGTGTTAAGTAGCAAGATACAACTTTATGATGCTGTAGCACAGCATCATGTTTATTAATTTTGTCTTACAAAACATCAACTAAAAGAGGAACTGAGCTTCCTCTCAAATAAACATCTGTCAAACAGAGTGTTTCAGGTGAGAGTGCTCCGTTACAGAACCTCCTCTGCCAGTCAGTGTCAGTGGACAGACTGGTGGTGCCCACACCTAGCTCTGCTGCCTGTCCCTGTCACAGGAGGGGGTGGTGCGTGGACTGAACAGCGCTTGGGCAGCAAATGTCTCATGAGGAGAAGATTCTACACTGTTTTCAACCATGCAAAATGTGCTACCATTTTTCCCTGAGGAACTCAGACCCAGGCACAAATTAGGCAGTGGTCTCCAGAGATGAGGTGGTCTGATCCTCGCATGTCTTCCCCAGCGGCCCCATGTCCCTTCTGCTGTCACCTGATATGAAGGGGCATGGAGAGAGCAGGCTCCTGTGAGGGGGGGATTGCCTAGGAGCAGTTTGTGTGGCTTGTCCCCTCCATCCACTCCCAGGAGAGAAGTCAGGTGAGACCGTACTAAGAGATACCTCTTTGAGGTATACATACATGTGTTGGGTGGAAAAGATCGTCCCAGGTGTCTTTATAAAGCAACACAGGAGACCATGCCTGTGGAAAATATATGTTTACCATCTCATTTATGAGAATTCCTTAAGGGCAAGTGAGATATTTTCTAGAAAATAGCTCCACCTCTGCCATGTCAAGGTAAGTGTGCATCAGCAGAGGATAGAGATACTTTGACATCAATCCATCCTTCGTGTAGCTGAGGTTGGAAATCAGGCAGGTTCCCAGAGCAACCTGTTACCCTGGGGACTGTTTGACTTTCTGCTGAGGCCAGCCCTGATTTCTGTTCTTCCCCAGATGCTCCCCCAAGCACAGGTGAGGACCATCAGTGAGGAATCCCTGGAAGAAGGACTGAATTGGGCCCCCGTTGTCTCTTTGCCTCACCCTCCCATCTGGCATGAGAGCAGGCTGATACTGCCTTTGGGTCATTTCTTCTCTGGTGGACAAGAAATCTCTTTTCTCTTCTCCTATCTCAGCAAACCTGTTTGGAAGTGCACATTGGGCTGTGTGCTTTCCACCTGGCCTAGGCTTGTCTTGGTTTCATGTAGTGGAAAGCAGAAAGAGCCAAGCTTCCTCTTGAGTTCAGGATCAGAACCTGAACTGGATTAAAATGTTGCTGCTGGAATTTTAAAGTGTTGTTTTCTGTGACATAATTATGTGACCTGCTTTTGTTTATTATAAATCTAATACCACAAGTTACAGTTCAATGAATTCACATTTTATTTGAATTTTTTGTCTGAAGTAGCCTAAAGCTCTTCAAGAAACAATCACACAAAGCCATACGAGAGCTGCTAATTTATAATCTGCATCATCACAACACAACTAGATTTTCATTTGGTTGAAAGGAAATGGTTACTTAGAACAACAAAGCAAACCATGTGTCCATAGTTTATATTAAATGCCCTTGGTATTTATTAGGGATACACAATGTATCATATTGAAAATATTTATTTTTCTGTAATTTCAACAACAGCAAAACAAAATAGAAAGTAATACAGTGTCATCTCTTTGCCAAACTGTAGCAGACCTTGGGACAGTTTCCTGTTTTAAGAAATTTTGAGATGCCAAGTCTGGGTATTAGCTTAGTGTAACTTGTTTATTTGAGTGTTTATACCAGCTCCAGAACAGAGGTGCTCTTAAAGAGCATACAAACATCTCTGCACCAGGAATATCACCCCAGATGCCAACATCTGGTTCTGCTGTGTTCAGCCCTTAGGCTTTGGGGAACTTCTTCCCTATTTGGACACATTTCCCATTGAATTCAGGAAGTATTTTGTCTGGCTGAAAGACGGAGCCAAAGAAACCTGTGGAAACAAGCTGCTATTTTGTCTTCAGAATACACCAAATAACTGCCAGGAGGTATTTAATTTTCTCTGCAGTCCACATGTCTTTTAATCTGATTAATCTCTGGTCTTGGCAACAGAAGATGAAGTTTTGGTCCCTTGAACCCAACCGCAAAACTCACATTCATTTCATGAGAGTGAGGATTCAACCCATGGAGCCAGTCCCAGATGCTCCTATGCAGAAAAATGTTATGGGCAGATTAATACTGAAATACCTCCCAGGGTTTGATAATTGCTCATATAGCCCCCTTAGTCTCAGAAAAGCTTGAGACAAATCACAAAACACAGCCCATTGCACCTGTTATTTTCCACATTCACTTTTATAGAAAGTACTGCTTCTTTTTCCCAGTCTCAGAGAGGCCATGATGGAAAGGGAGGATGATGGCAGAGAATACTGGTTTCAGTCAATACTAGCACAGCATAATGCCTCAAGGCAAAGAGGGGAAGATGGGGAACAGTTTTGTTGTAGGAATAAATATCTGTGGCATGAAACCTCAAAAAGGATTTTCAGCTAGAGCAGATCTTGCTTGGGACAGATGGCTAATGGTCAGCGGAGCCTTTGGGCTCAAGAGAAAAATTGATTCTATCCTAATTTTTTTCCCAGACAAAGGAAAACATGACAGTGTTTCAGCATTAGCAGCTATAGAAAATGCAGCTTCAGGGGGACAGTTAGATCCACATACATGGGGCTTTAAGGCCAAGTGTTAGTACTAACAAAAGGTTTTAATGACTGAGGGAAAGAGTAGCATTCTTGTAGCTGTGCAAATTTCAGGAAGCCTAATTTTTAAAATTAGAACCACTGATATTACTATGAAAATTGAATAGACCTACAAGACTATTAAGTCTTCATCATGTCTTCATCAAAGGCGTAAGAGCGAGCGGCTTTTGTGCAGAACGGTTAGTTTGTGGAGCCATAGCAAAGAGAAAGCTGCACTGAGCTGCACCATACAGGCTGACAAGTTAAAGAGCATTTCGGTATCTTATTTCCAACCCACTCCAAGCAAGACAAGATAGTATGTGCCTAATGTAAATGCTGATGATGGAGGCTGGCAGCTCAATTTTGAAGTGCAAAGCTATTTTCTGAAATACTCCAGCAGAACAACGACGCCCAAAAGATGAAAGGTTGTTCCTGTTGTTGCACACTGCCAACCCCTGCTATGAAGTGACAATGAACACACAGAGAAACACTCATGACAAAAAGAAAGTTGGTTGATCTTACTGCAACTTCTAGTTTTCTTCTCTGACAGTACTCTGCAAGTGCTATTTTCAGTTTCATAGTTATGGTGAGAAACATGGTGTGTTTTGATTCCTAATTTAGCCTGTTTATCCTGAGAGATTCCAGGATCTTAATTTGAAAGATAAATTCAAACCTTGTTTTTCCTTTGCAGCACACATTCCATAACAAAAACATTGCATGCCATACTTTGTTACAGGGCTTGGAAGACCTTCATGACCATAAATTTAGGAACTTGTGGAACACAATGGACTTCAGGATGGAAACAAGCCAGTTGGCCTATCTAGTCAGGTCCATCCCTTCTGTTTGAATTAACAGCTGGATTTCACAGTGGGAGAAATCCAGCAGTTCTTTCTCAGGCAAAATTCTCACAGTTGGATTTGTCTCCAACTGTTGTAGCTAGGGTGGGAGGGAGCACAATTTACTTTGTAATTTTATGTTAGCTCTCTGGGTAAAAAAATTCCAGTGCAAGTTCCATAGGACTTGGACCTACCCTGTTCTTTAATTTAATGACCCTACTTTCAATAAGAAAAACATTCCCAGTAAAAGAGAGACAGAGGGTAGGTACTAGGTTCTTTGAGCATCGCAGTGCATATGGTACCCATGTTCCGGAGAAAGGAATTAGAAGCTGGATGCCAAGGCAAAATATAGAGGGGCAGGACCATTTTTTGCTCTGAACTGTTATCTAGGAGTTGAGTTGCTGGCCCAGTTTGGCAGACTGTGTGAGTAGAGATGTTTGGTATAATATGAAAAGTTTATTTTTACATGTGCTATTTCAACTCCAAAGGTAATTGTACCAAAGTTAATGGATTTACAAGTATTTATACCCACACAGCAGGGAGGAGAATGTTCCCCAGAGGAGATAGAGAGGGGAGGGGCCAACAGGAATTAGCAGCACAGGGTTTCCATATCTTGGGATTGGGATCTGAAGTGCTGCTTATGGACAGGGATTCGTGCTACAAAGCCAGAAGTGAAGATTAAAGCCCTGTTTGCTTACAGGTATGTGGGCTAGGTTCCCTCTTTGGCCTCAGCTTGTGTGTGGTGGAACACTGGGGAGATGCTGCTCTTGGTTTACAGTACAGAAACTTGATACACAACCCCAAGCACCTTTGCACTGTACCATTCACAGATTCCCAACCTCCTCTGTTCTACTGGAAGATGTGTAGCAGAGTGGAAAGAACACACAAGATTTGAACATGAACAGACAATTGCTACTCAAAAGGAAAGCCCTCTGTGGCCAGACAATGGTTCAAAAATCTTGATTTAGCTTTGAGGGAGCATGCAAGATTGCTCTGTAAAGTAGCTGAGGACCAACCTGCTGTGTGTCTGAGGAAGGTTGTGGCAGCCCAAGCAACAAGACTGAGCACAACAAAGCAAAGACATGGGGAGAGACAGCTCTCCAGCATGCTTTGACCTTCAAACGCTCCTTGAACACAGCTTCTGTTTATACAGGGATTTAATGGGTCTCAACTAATAAGATCTATCTGATTGGCAAAAATTTAGGGGAACTTAGCTTTACAGACAAATAAAAGGTTTTTTTTTCAGCTATTCTAATTTGCATTAATGCTCCCATAATAAGGAGGAGGTTCTGCTGAGGCAGAGGTTCCCATAGGTGAGGTCAACCACTGGCCTTTATTGGGTGTTATCTGGCCTCTTTTCACTGGTAGTGGGAAAAATAAAGTGTCTCATCCTTGCCCAGGTGTTTTGAATTTCAATTGAGGCAGAGCATCATCTTGCTGTGCAAAAAACACTTCTGTGGCACCAGTGACAAAAGCCTAAGAAATTAAATCATTAGAAGTCAAATGACTGCAGAATAACCTGGCATAGCTCCATCAAAATCTTTGTTTTATCATGAGAGGCCTTCCTTTAAAAAGATAAATAAACAAAACACCCCAGGGTCCCACAGTGAGGTAGAGACTAGCTTCCCCCCAGAAAGAAACCTTTCATCTTTCCTTTGCAAAGGTATTTATGATCCTAAAAGGGGAGGACAAAAGGCTTGTTCTCTCCCTGCTGGGCGCTGCTCTCCCTCTCCTGTCTCATCTCAGGCTTGGGACAGGCAGTGCCAGCCCCCAAGAGAAGCACTGCTTTTAGGGTTAGGAAATCCATGGCTCATTCTGAGTCTCTGCAATCAGGAAGACTCCTCAAGATGAGGAATTGAGCCAAATACATTTTCTCACTTTGGCTGCCATGCACAGCCTAACCAGCCTGGTGATGAACTTGGTGGGGTGCAGCCCCCTGCCCTGCCCTGCTCAGCCCTGGCTTCAGCTCAGCTTTTAACCCGTGTATCAAACCAACTACATCTGGAGAATATTCACCTGCTTCAACACAGGGCAAAGAGGGATGTTCCTGTGAGATTTTATTTTTTCTTTCACAGTGTCCTTATGTAAGTGTCTGGCAGGTTGTGATGGAGCTGAAGAAACAGCTCTAGACTCAAAGTGCAGGGATAAAAAGAAAAAAAATGGACTTTTCCCCCCCCTTTCATGAGAAAAGGTAATTTACGTAAATTTATCCACGACCAGCATACGGCAATAGCTCACAACTTTGTTAATGGAAACCTGGTGATCCATAACACTTGTGTGGGAGACATTTGCTCGGGGGTAATACAATATTAATGTTAATATCAATGATCGATCAGAGGATTTGCAAGAAAGGCATAAAGTATTTAATTATAATTACATTGAGAATGGCTTTGTAATGGCTACGACATTTGAATAAGGTCACGTCTAGCCCTCACCCCTGTTATGTTGTTCTATATTAAATGCCATTCACTTTAAGTGCTGGAAACCTTTCTGGAGTCGTCAGAATATAATATACTGGGTAAATTGAAATATGTCCCTTAGTTTTTTGAAATATGATTGATATCCTTTGCAAAACAAATGTTAACACCTATTTGTACACAAATTTCTTTGATTATATGTTAGGGAAACTCAGGTATGACAGTCTCTCCTAGCAGGCACTTTACTTTGAGCAAATGACATGGCTATTTGTGAATATTAATTCTTCTTACTGAAAATGGTTTTGGATCTCTGCTGTAAATCCACCTCGGTGTATTTCTGCCTTTCCTAATACATTTATCCTATATGGCTTAGTAGATATAACTATATCTCCATTGGTCTCAGCAACCTTCTGTGTTCACCTGGGTAAGGTGTATGCTTAATAGGAACTTCTGCTGTCATTGAGTTACTTTTTTCCAACACCATTAACAAAGAACACATAGTAAAAATCATATTTGCACATTTCACAGCAAAAAAATATATATTTCAGATATACTGCAAATGTGTACTATAACTATCAGCCTAACAGCAGCATTGCCATGTTTAAAACAATCAAAAAAATCTGCATATAAAGCATGAATATATAAATGTAAGTAGGATCCTAGAGGTGCACACATACCAACTCACACGTGAATGCATGCATACATTGAAGTACTAAATGAGCTCATGCTCTTCCCACATCTGTTTACTACTGAACATAACTACTGAAGGAGCAAATTCTTGTCCCTCTTCAATTGAGAATCCATCTGCCCAGTGACCCCAGAGGTTTTCTTCTTTTTCTGACGTCAGTGTAAACAGCCGATCAATCAGGTCTAATGAGTCAAATTTTGCTTCCTGATAATCACCCACATAACCATTGATTCACAGAGAATTGAAAGCTCCCATCTGAAGGCAGAATTTGGTCACAAGAAATCATCCCTTCAAAGTTTGGAAGACACACAGTGATGTAACTGACATGATTTTCCATTTTATCTTTTCCAAAGAAGAAGCAAAGACTTTTGCATGCTATGGAAATGTCTGAAGACAGCAAGTTTTATAGTTTTCCAAAAAATGAGCATTTATTACCAATCAGTGTGAAATACCACTAATGGTAAATTTTAAATATATAGCAGGAGTTTCAGCATCATGACAACATACATCATGCATTTTTACAACATATAAGTGCAGTGATATTGCTCCCTTTCTCAATAACAATATATAAGAATATATAGTATTAATGTACAGTATATATTAGACACAATGTAAAATAACTTAGTGAAATGTCAAAGCTTCTGCATAAAAATTCAAGTCATGCCTGAGCATACCTCTAGCACAATTTTGCTTAATCTTATCTCATATACCTTCATTTACCTTTAGTTCATGTTGCAAAGATAATTTTATCTCTCAGTATATAATTGTTTAAAACCACCAGAATCCTTGTCTTTTTTTCTGTTATCTGCAGTAAGTGAAGACTGTAGTAGTCAAGCCAAACCCAAGATTTTGTGGAGTCTTTACTAATGCTGCTGTTAGGTACTGGGAAACAATTCATCGTCAACAAGTTGTATAAAAGCAAGTTTTTAAACACTCGTTATAGTTCATCATTGTCCATCAGGTTCTGTTCTGAAATACCCTACTGCATGTAAATAGTAATGAAATGGCTTTCTTTAGAAATAGAGCTCATGATCTAACATTGCTATCTGTAAATTATATAACTCACCAGCTTTGCTGAAATCGTATCAAGTACCACTTTGGTAATTGCTTCCAAGAAGGATCAATAAAAATCTATTTAATAAGAATGTACAAGTGGTCTCAAGCAGGTAGGTGGAATTCTGGCTTTGGTCAACACTGGATACAGCTTCTTGCAAAGTTGAGTCTCCCTTCACACTTGCTAAATGAAATAAATTCAAAGACTTTACTGTAGCATCTCAGGAGGCTTTTTGGTAGTGCAAGGGGAGAGGGTTATTTTTTTAAAACCAAGGCATTAAAAGGATCTATGCCTCTGTCACATTACCCATCAAAGTCAACCAGAGTTCAGCAGCCTTGTAATTAGATTTCTTGGAATTATTTTGGATGCAACTTCACTTCAACAGTTTAAACAACTCTGTCCTGAATATCAACAAAAATATAATTTAAACACTTATTAATAACTACATTTTCTAATTAATGGTGGATTAAAGCTGCACAACAGTTTGAAACATGATGTTAAAATAAAAAATAAGGGAAGACAGAGTGATTTTCTGTGATTTCTTTTAAGAAAATAAAGCCCCCCCCCTTACATTCTCAGCTAGTGTAAGTCAACAGAATTACACCATTTTAGATCAGCTTAAATTCTGACCTATATACTTCAGTGGAATTAATCCTAATTTCCACCCGAGAAAGTGGGATCAAATTCACTTTGTCTTTAATAAAGCAATGGGTGATAAGCAAGTCTCTTTTCTGTTGGATTCTGCTTGAGAAAGGAAATTCTTTGTGGTGTTAAATGATGTCCAAGACAGTTCAGAAAACAAAGCTAGAATTTCATGAATTTCAGCATAGTGAAAACCGATATTGGTAACTGTTATTTACGCTTTAATCTTAACAAAGTTCTTTGGGTACAGACAAAGTGTCAGCTGGTGAATCAGTAACCATTTCTGAGTACTGCTTGGGAAGAAAAACGAGGAGACAAGCGGCTGATTTTCAATGATGTGAGGCTGCTTAATACACTGCAACTCAGACCCCGTTACCATGAACAAATAACATCACATTGTCCAGAACTGGAGATTAATTTGCTGGGCCTCCAGTAGATGATATTTATTTTCTTGCATATTATATTGAGATCTCAGGACAGGCAAAGGGTCAGGGGCTGAAAGGATGTAATCAATGCTGAATTTAATTTCAGAATCCGATTTTGCTAAGGAGGAATTGCTTAGGCTCTGCCTGTTGGTCATGCTGTTTGGAGCAAACCCACGAGGCTCCAGTAGTCTTGGGCCCAATTCAATTCTTTCGTTTTTACTTTCAGGAGAGGAAATGTTTAGTGCAGAGTCCATAGAAGACATATCGGGGGATGAAGGACTTTTCCCTCTGCTTGGTCTCTGCTCCTTATGTTCCCTTTTCACATTCCTCCTCCTCCGTCTTCGCCTGTAATTCCCATTTTCAAAGAGATCCAGCATGGATTCGCAACCCGTTGCAAAGCTCCAATAGTTTCCTTTCCCCTTCTCATTCCCTTCTGTTCTGGGAACCTGTATTTATTTAAAGGCAGGTCAGTATTTGTATGTGTCACAGATGCTGCTGCTTAACATCTGCATTCATTTACATTCAAGAATAGTGTAAACACATATGACAAGACTTTTAAGCCTATTCTCTTTCATTATATGAATAGGATGCAAACTCTATCCTCTTCAATTTGTTATCTATTAGCACACATCAGACTAGGATATACTCTCTATCTCTGTAATTGACAACTCAGAGAGATTTTAAGTGATTCGCAGCTCAGCTGTTTGTTTCCCTTCTTTCCTAGTGATGAGATTATTCCTGCATATATTATTTTAATCCATGCACAATGTGTATGTAAATATACAGTTACTGATCTTACCTTTACAAAACAACTGTTAAGCGATAAGTTATGTCGGATGGAGTTCTGCCAGGCTCTTTGATTTGATCTGTAGTAAGGAAATTTCTTCATTATAAAGTCATAAATGCCAGAGAGGGTGACTTTATTTGAAGGACTTTGCTGGATGGCCATTGCAATTAAGGCAATGTAGCTGAAAAAAGGAAAACTTGCTGTTACACCATAACCTTACTCACATACTCGTACATGACACATATGTGCCTATATCTTGCTTCCAAAAGTTCTTGCGGTGGGTCTGCTCCCTGACCCGAGATGTCCCAGGGATAATCCCCGAGCATGGTTGCTGCCTCTCTGCCCCAAGACCCCGGGGTGATCCACAGACATTACTTCTAGGCAATTGAGTCCCAGCCGAGCTGTTTGCCCTGGCACTCAGCACAGAGCGCTTAGATACAGGAGGATTACAGAAGGATCACCCACCTCTCAAACCCCATCAGAAAAGTTTCCCTGAGCTAGAAGGCTGCAGTGAGACAGACCAGACTCAGAGACACTGTCACTGGAGACCTTGCCTGCTTGTGGAAAGGACCTTAGGTGCCCCTGTGAACATCTACACCGTGCATCTCCCCACCGCACTGAGGATTATCTGCATCCAATTCACTCATTGGCACGCTGCACATTTAATTCCCCTTCTCGCAGGGCTCCTAGAGGTCAGAGGAGCCCATCTGGGATCTGGTGGCTCACCGGCATGCCAGAGTTGCTGTGACCCCGCACAGGAGGAAACAAATCATGAACACTTCAAACATGGAAAGGGGGGGCATCTGCCCACTGTGGTAACTGCACTGGGGCCAGATGCACTGCACACACCTGGGGAGAGGACCCACGCTCCCCCAAGAACCCTGATCCCACCATCCCAAAGCTCAGAAACCTCCCCAGAGGTGGGGGGACTTGGAAAAACTTCATCTTACCTGTATGCTGGTCTGGTGAATTTTTTCTCTTCATCAGAACTACAGGTAGGATAATCATCCCCATCATAATTAAAGCAGTTATAGGGGTACTGCGTGTTGTCAAACATCGTCCTGCTCCTTGCTCAGCTCCTGTGGAGTGAGAGAGATGGAGTGATGTTTCTCAGAGCTTGGACTCCCTCCTCCCTTCTTCCCTCCCCTCTGTCTGTCTCATTCTCTCTCTCCCCCCTCCTCACGCTCCCTCTCCTCCGTGCACACATACTCTCTGTGGTGGGGTGGGGATTGTTTTTGCAATTCTCGCATCCAGACAGACCGTCTGTTAGGATATTATTTTTCGGGAGGTGGGGGGGTGGTTATTGTTGTTATTGCCGTTGCCTCCAATGGGGTGGCGGAGCCAGGCGGCTGGTGACTGATGGAGCTGGTGAATTGGGGGTGAACCTTTGAACCAGGGTGTGCACCACCGGTAGCTCTGCTCAGCTCGCTGGGTGGTCCGGGCTGGAAAGGGGCCAGTGCTCCCCCCGCCACATCCACAAAGTGACAAAAGCAAACAGCATGATGTTAATAAATCATGCTTCAAGGTCTCTACTTGGAAATTAAACTTTGAGAACAGAGTGCAGCTCCCCCCAGCCCGAGTCCTCCCCCTTTGTATTTTTCTCTCCCCAGTGAAGCAGGGTGGCTTTCTTATTTATTTATTTTTAGAAACCCGACGTACAGTAAACAGACATTCCAGGCAGTAATGCACGCTTGTCCTGATCTGCAATCTATAATACAGTATAATAGACATAAATTATATTTCCATGACTAAAGGAAAATGTGTATGTTCAAAGAAAGTAGAACAGAGGGATATGAGGGACTACTGTCAAGCAGGAAAGTAAAAGGAAAATAGCTGTAGGCAGGAGAGCTGCCTGTGTGGGCTTTGATCTGAAGGATGAATTAGACTAATAGCCCTGTGTGTTGGCACCCAATTCTGTAACAATTTAATAGTTTTTCAATGCTTTGGAGTGTTTTCCAACAAGTGATGTAAACCAAAGGCATCACACACCATTTCAGGGGGGGACTAAAAAGGTGTATGATAATTAAATTATTTGAAGACAGCTCTGTCCCAGGAACTAGCCCCAGGAGGAAATGGGTATTGGAAAGAGAAAGCAAATTGGTGTGCAGAGAGTTACCTGGATGGAAATATAAAAGTAAAACCACTAGCAATGCAACTTTTGTTTCCTATAGCATCTTCCATACAAAGTACATCCCCAAGCCCCTTTTGGAGTTAAAGGATACAATTAGGGGAAAATTCATCTGAGTGATAAAGAGTCCTTTAAAGTGATGCTTAAGTGGCTCCTAAGAGTTTTGACAAAGATTGACATAAGAAAGCTTTTTCTGTGGAATGTAACAATACATTATAGCAGGCAGTAGAGGGTAATACATGGCATGAAAAAATAGATACAAGAGGTGTTTTCTTGGAAGTATGAAGCCACAGCAGATACCCAACATAAAGAATTATCTCCACTCTAAAATACATCAATAGGCATATGCATGAGGAACCTACTGCAGACAAGGTCTTAATACAAAGGGTCAGCTACTACTGCCTAAGGCTTTAGCAGGGCTTTATTATTGAGTAAGATAGAGCAGATTCAGTGTTGGAGAATGAAATATATAATGTCTGATCTTAATTCATACTCTGTCCAGCTTGACTGAGGAGGTTTAAAGTAAAGAAGTTGGGCTGCAGACTTGGGAAGATTTTACCTCACTAAAAACCATGATCCTTGAGACACAAGTAAAGGTCCACTTTGATTTTTACCAGTGGTTCTTCTCTTTGGAGGTGTTTTAACTCACTGAAATTCCAGTAATTCAAACAGCCTTGCTTCTGATTTATAACAATTTTTAAAAAGCAGAATTGGGTTGGTTAGTTGACTGATTTTACACAGCCTGTTAACACCCTCTTTTCAGTTCTTTGTAGTCCATTTATGAAAACTGCCTTGCTAAGAAAGTCAGACAATATACTTTGACCAAAGCCTCACATATTTACTGACAGTATATAATAGGTAAAGTTTACTGTAATAGGAATTAGAGCAAATGATTGTAGTGTCATACATTTAGTAATGTTATTTACCTAAATTCCTGTATTTTCTCACTGTAGTGAGTGTAATCAGCTTGTCCATATGTAGCACATACAATGTGCATTACAGCTAGTGGTTATCTCTACTCTCTGTGTAGGAGCTCACGGCCACTGTATGCCTCAGCTATTTCAGTGGAAAATAACACAGAGATTACATTTCTGTCTCAGCAGCTGGTTTGTGAGACTAAATTCATCACATGGAGGTGGGTCATAACAACCAGTGCTAGTGTCCTTGAGCAGCATCTCAGGAGCGAGTGACCATGCGTGGGTGCAGAGGCAGCTTGGCAAGATGCATAGGAAACTCTTGACATTGCCATTTATGTAACACATAATCTGTGGATAAATATTATTATTTCCTGATATACAGCAGTAGGCTGGAGTATTTAGTTTCTGCTCTGTAAATATCACTAAATTCACCTGCTACAAATTCATATAGACCATAAGAAGAAGGCAGACCATTTTTGGGTTCTACAAAACCAGAAACAAATTATATATTATCTCTCATAAACTTGCTTTTGAAATCCAGATATGCAAAACTGGCTGAGTATTTCTCAAGATATTTTTTAAAACCTGCATACTAATATTTTATCCCCAAGTGAATGTTTATGGTCCAATTATAATCCTTGAAAATAGTATTCATAAAGAAATGCTAACATGCTCTTAGATGTACCATGGTGGAGCTAGCAGGTGCCATGCTTATGGTGGGAAAACATGTTGTGCAATAGCTTTTTCCTAGCATCTGTGCAGCCATTATAGTTTAACTAGAGTAACTATAACTCATCCCTGTCATTATCATAAAAGCATAATTTTGCCAGGCTAGTGTTTTCTTACGTTGTATATTTTCAGAACACAAAGTTGTAAACCATTTGATTTGAGATTGTAAATAGGCAATAAAAATACTGTGAAAGATTTTCCTATTTTTTTAAACATTGATATTAAAAAGTTATTTGGGATTTTTGTAATTATGACCCAGATTATGAAAATTTTGCATGAAATTCAGACCGGTCATAAATCCAAACAAGGCTGAATTACTAATCATTATAACTCCTCAGGATAACAGTGGGTACCTCAGTGTGTAAGACTGTACTCTGACATCCCAGTTCTCTTACTGGTGTAGAATGGTGTTTCCCAGCAGCATGGCTTATCATGCTTTCTCATTGATTTGGAAGCCAGAGTTGGTTGCAGTTTAGGACTTTATCCCAAAGCTTTCGAATTTATCACAGAATTGTAAAATGGTTTGGGTTGGAGGAGACCTCTTGAAGATCATCTAGTCCAACTTCCTGCCCCCGCCATGGGCAGGGACACCTTTTACTAGATAACATTGCTCAAAACCCCATCCAACTTGACCTTGAACACTTCCAGGGAAGGGACATCCACAGCTTCAGGGCAACCTGTTCCAGTGTCTCACCTCCTTCACAGTAAATAATTTCTTCCTTATATTCAATCCAAATCTGCCCTCTCTCGGTTTAAATCAGTGGAGATAAGTGGTGGCATATAGCAGACTTTGGATCCTCAAAGGTAGTCTATACTGCCAGTAACTGATTTCTTTTCAGCACAAGTTCTGTAGCTCTGGCAAAGAAGGTGGGGAAAGGAAGGTGGTGGTAATTACTCTCCCAGTTGCTCTGATATAAGATAAGGAGTAGGAGGGTTCCCCCGACTTGTCTGGGTACTTGAATGCAATGCCATCCGATACCCCGTATAAGGGATCTTCTGGCATTCAACCCAGTGATGCTCATTTCTAGGAAAGCAGTGAGTCTTGCTACACTGCCCACCTGCATTTCATCCTAAATTGATCTCTGTTTCACCCATAGCCATCAGTTAAATTGCTTTATCTTCTGCATTTTGTTTTGTGTTCATAGGTACAATTTCATGGAAGTACAACTTGCACCACAATTTGTGGTTTTCTGCTGGAGCTCAGTGAGAATTGTTTATATTTCCCAACAAGGGGATTATTTGGAGAGGCATTCCTCATCTGTGTGGCTTCTAGCTGCAGCAGTGTAGAACTCATGCATGAAACACAGAATGGGTTTCTGCTGAAACAGGAATGGGGATAGGAAACCTTCAGCAACAATTCATCACATTAGAGGTGGTAATAACAAAGAACTATATAAACTATCTTAGATATATTATCTCTGCCCTAGCTAAATGTGGAGATTCACAAAGCATACATGAAAATCCATTTCTGGAGATGCTCAGTGTTTTGGTACTGAAAAACAAGAAAAGGAGGGGTTTCAGGGTGAAAATCCATTTCTCCTACCTACTCCTGGGTTGTGACTATTGGTCAAAAAAATGCTTTTTGTCAGAAATTACGGCTGGTCAAGTTGAGGGATTTTCACAGTCTTGTGAAACCCTATGACCACATTTTCACCAGGATGGACTGTATTTCCCTTTGGACCAGGAAAGAATTTAGATGATACTTTGTTATCTGCTTGGTGTGGAGACCTGGTACCCCACTCCATCACTCTCCAACACAACCTATTGTTCTTTTTTCTAACATTATCTCCCTTTCCCAGTGCATAGAAAATTCTTTTCTGGTGAGAAGCTCTCAAACAAGTGAAGTGGCAACCACCTAGTGGGCTAGAAGCCAGGAGCTGTGGAGAAAATTTGCAGGTTTGTGAGACCAGCTCCTGGGAGCACTGGGTTTCCTGGTACAGCTGTTCACTCTGACATTTGAGAGTTGACTGGGAGTAATATCACATGAATTAACACTAGAATATATTATTTCTCCTTTGCTTCCATGGGGTCATGGCTTCAAAGACAGTGGAGGGAGAACATGGGCAGGTCACTAGTTTTTAGATATTTATGAAGCAAAATTATTTTTTTTTTAACCTATTTTCTACTTAAAACCAAAAATGATGGAAAGAGAAGTAAAAAGCTTTGCAAAGAATTTTTTAAAAAATCAGTTTAGATTGGACAAAATGGTTTTGGTTCATCTAAAATGATTTTCAAAATTTTACATTCTGTCCTTGGTTTGCCAAGCACCTTTCTTCAGGAGGGATGCTGGCAGTTAAAAGGCCACATCCCAGTTTTTCTATTTGATACGGATACATGAAGGACCAGTTCAGAGTTTGCTTGCTTGTGATCTGGTATTCTTCTCCTTCTCAGTGGCACCAAATTAAATCCTCCTCTTTGAATTAGCAGATAGATGGGATAAAACACAGCAGGGATGTGCAAGGTTGTACAGGAGACCTGGCCTTTATGTTGGTGGGATTGTTCCTCCCCCAGCCGTGAATGTCTCTGGAATCACTGATCCATGAGGCTTTTGGAGGCAAGTAGGAAGAGCTGAAGAGTTTGAAGAAGGGATAAATTGAGAGGTGATGCCAATTCTTTACCACATAGTGCACCCCTTGGACTGGCACAGTAATCATGCCTTGACTCAGTCCACACTTGTTTACCAAAAATGGACATTATCTTGGCACAGCTGCCATGCCTCATCCATCTTTGGTCATTTCTCAGTTCAGCTATGCACAAAATCATTTGGCTATAGGCCTCACTTCATACATTGTTTGAATTCTGTACCAGACACAGCTAATAGCTCAGGCCAGGAAACTTGTTCCAGATGTTAATTAACTCCCTCTGCATTAACTGGAATCACACAATTAAGGCCTGATTATTTATAAAACCATTTTGCCGAGAGAATTAGGAGAATGAACACAAACATCCTGGCTCCCACTTTCACACAAATGTCCATGTGCTATTAAATTGTGGAAATTGGCACAAGTTGTCCCACACATTTATTTTCAGCCATCATAATTATTCCAGAGGAGAAAAGACAACAGTCAGCCAGGCGTGGAGAAGAGACGTTGAAGCAAAGGAGCTAATTCCCAGCCAAGCTAAGGTCTACTGTTGTGGCATCAACAAGCCTCAGAGATGCCTATCAAGTATCCCATAGGCAATGTGGCTCTCCTACTGCCATAAAGCTAAATGACAGAGAAGCCTCATTTTACCCAGTCACAAATTGCAGTATTTAGGAGTTTGGTAGCTACTTGGGGGCTGGAGGACCTTGCCAGTGCCTATGGTGCTTTGTTTGCTCTCTACTGCACGTTCCTTGGTTTAAAGGATTTTTTGGGGGGATCATACAAGCACTTGACAGATCCACAACCCAGCAAATTCGAACAAGCTCAAACCTGTCTCTTCCATCTGCCTTGCACATATCTTAGAGTCAGCAAATCAAGGACTTCTTATTATCTGATATTGCAAGATGGACAAATACAAGGCAATCAAATACAAGTGCAAGCAAGCTTTTCCCAAGCTGTCTGAACACACATTGTCCTGTAAGTTCAAAGGTAACCACCCATGGTGATACAAGTCACCAGCTTCTTGATGGACGAGGAGGTGGGCTCTGAACTGCCAGATGACATGCTTGTTTATGTTGTCTGTGTCTCTAATCACCAGAGACAGTCACTGTGAAAAGTCGTCACCCCCAGGGACTGTCTGAATCAAGGGGCCATTTGAATCAAGTATCCTCTGACTCTTGATTCCTCCCTTGGACAAGCCTGTGAGGTTTAGGGGTGTATATTGAGCTGGGACCCACTGCTGTAGGGCACAGGCAGACTGAGCAGCTGATGGCCGTTTACTGCCTCTTTCTGCACCCAATTGGCACCTTTAGTATTACAAATCCTACCTTGGGGAACAGAAGGGGTAGGGAGAGGCAGCACTGTTGTGTTTTGTTGACTTTATTTTTGTTTCAAAGTAGTAATTCATTCCATTTCACTTACTCATAACTCTCACCCACGTAGAAGTTTTCTGGGAGCTGCATGAACAATTCCAAAACAACGCAGATCAAACTGGCAGGACAAAACTAACTGGAATCTGGCCCCTAAATGAGTGCTATTACTGAAGAAGATGATGGTAGGCAGGGACTCCATTTTCATTTGTAATTGGGCTGCAGGATTACCTCTCTCCAGGTTCTCCATCTATCAGTTCACCTTCAGGCATAATCCCTTCTAATATCTCAATAAGGTGCAGTTTGTGGCTGCATAAACCTCCTAGGATATTCCAGTTTTCAACAATACCCATCATTAAAGCAGGATCACACTTTGTAAGGCGTTTCCCACCTCTTAGTTTCCAAGTGATAATATTTCCCCATTACCTGTACAATTTCTTTTTTGCGTAACCCTCCCCTCCTAACTCATAGATCTGATCTGTTGAGTTTCTCCCTGTAAGTTCAATTGTCAAGGTTTTTCTTTATTCTGTAAAAAATTTCATGTTTTGATAATACCAGCTCAATTATTCAACTTCATTCCAGAATAAACACTTGATGGTTAATGTGGCAGGGACGTCTGATTACATTCTCTTCAATGCCAGACATAAGCTGTCTTCTCTTCCTCTGAATTAGAATAATCATTCACAGTTCATCATTTATCGTCCTTCAGGTATTTGGCTATCTATCACATAAAAGCAACTCTCAGCAGAGAACCATCAGCTAACAGTGTATTTTGAGGTTTCTGCTGATAGCTCCTTAAAAAAGGTGTAAGCTTTCTTCTTGCTTTTCCATTCTTTTCATCTTATGAGAGGCTTTCTGATGCACACTGCAGAGTCTAAAGAGAAATAAGCTTTGATCTCTGCCACCTGAAGTGCATTCTCACTATTAGTAGTTTCAGGTGAAAAATATATGTAGTGTAATGTTAGTCCTCAGTTCTGATGTCTTTAAGAAGGTAGTGAGCTTTGCTGTTTGTGTATTTGTGAAATCATATTTTGTGTTTGAACTGGGTAAGTGTGATAAAGAGAATATATATATATAAATATAAACTAGGTTTGTTTTTTGCTTCTTCTCATTAAGTTTTGGCCTTAGATTACTTCATCAGCATTTCAGTTTTAAATATCTTCAGGATTTAAAAGTGTCTGAAACCAACTTGTGCTAAAAGTTTCTTAGTTTCTTTATGCTCAGCATGTAGCTGCCTTCCTTTAGACAGCTGAATTTAACAAAATGAAACTTTTAAGAAGCTGAATATTTTAATGGAAGCCTAGCTTCTTCCTGTTCATCTGGTGTGTAGTGCTTTCAGGTATATATAGGTAAGTTCTCAGTAAACCACATATCTTGATTGAGCGTTGAAGAGTTCCTTATTTGAGTCAAATCCTGTGTATTTTCTGACTAACCTATTTTTGCAGCAGCATGTTAGACTAGGTGTGTAAGCAAAGGGGTGGTTATTTACAAGCATGTTTCTCAGTTAACAAGTATTTGTGAGAGTAGTTTAGTTTTCTTTAATATGTTCCTTATTTTATAAGTTATTCATCAATTCTTATCAATAATTCTCAGGACTTCAGATTTTTAGAAATATTGGTCCCAATTCTTGAGCTCTGGATAGAATGCTTTTGGGGAAATAATAGAGGTTGATTTATACGTATTTAACTGCTGGTGTGAATTTCTAGACAAACATCAATTTATGAAACTTCCCAGATTCAGGGATTCTGTATTTGGTTGTATGCTCAAAAGCTAACAAATAGGGTTTCAGAAACCACGGGGGAGCAAAGTCAGCACTTTTACCATGGAAAAGGTATTCCTAAATCCAAGTGCTTATGTGCTGATCTGCTCTAATACTAGTGAATGGTCCTCAAAGTGAACAAAACACATCTCTCCTTAGAGCTGAAACCCGCTCGTATAGTGAAAAGGGTATTATATGAGGTGTTTTGCAGCATGATGCTTCACAAGCAACAGAGCTAGGTTTGTGCCCCGTTTGTTGCCCACACAACAGTCTGCAGCCACAACTCCAAGACTGACAAATAGCCCAACAATGAACTTGTAAAATAGAGCCACGAGCAAAGGACTTGTATCAATTAACGCTGCAGCAGCTGCTTGGGGTGAACCAGAGCAGAGAAGAAGGTGTTATGTGGGTGGGGACAAAGGTAGTGACATGACCCAGGAAACAGCAAGGAATGTATCTATATTTCATTACAGATACTGTTGTTAATGATAGCCTCAAGTAAATTTGTAGACTGGTCCATAAAGGGGTGATCTGTGGGTGGAGGTGAAACACAGGGGTGATTTCAAACATTCTTTCTGTGTAGGTGCCTAGGAGTCTTGACAAATTGACTATTTCCCTCCCCCCCCCTTTTTTTTTTTCCTTCAATACCTGTCATTTAGGAAAAAAAGATAGGCACAACTACAAAAAGGAATTTTAAATGCTCAGAGATAATTAAGGAATGGGCTGACCCTCCATAATGTGTACTGCCACTGCCCAACATGTGGTATTTATCTGAAAGGAAACAATGATACAAGGCAGTCCATGGTATTTTGCTTCATGTCTCTAGTTTTATCGCAACCAAACAACACCATGCCCATGCTAAAATGAGAAGCAGCAATCTGCAGTAGAAGTAACCCTGCTAAGCGAGCTGCCTGGTCCAATGCAGTGTCCGACAGCAGGTGAATAAGTGTGCTGACTTAGCTGGGCTCAGTGGTGCTTCATGTTATTTATTCAGCATATTTGGGAAGACCTGAAGCAGTCTCTTGCCTGACATCAGGCTCTGGGCTACTAAAAGCAATTTATACTGCAGAAGCAGCCTATAAACAAAAGCAATCTCAAAAATTGCTCAGAAGTGGAGAGATTAATTGGTATTGACAAAAAACGTTGGGGTAGAATTAGGACTTCTAGGAAGCAGGATGCAGAGCAGCCAAATTATCACTTAAAGTAAGCAGAGAATCATATTCTGGCACGTACGGCAGAGATATCTGCTGGCAGTGCATCACTGCGTTGGCAGTTGAGAAAACTGGAGCATGGGAGCTTTACGGGTCATACAATGTACTTTTGAGCTATTCTGCAAGAACTAAATGTGGGCAGAGAACACATCTTTTTGTTCATTTTATTTAATAAGTAAAAATCAGACACCAGGATGAGAAGATTATGGAATAGCTGTCTGAATCATAAACTCTTATTTGCATCTTGAAATAGAACTCAATAGAAATCTTGGATCTTGGATCCCAATAACTCTAAATTTGGCGCATGCAGAATTCATCTTGGTCTTCTTGTGGTTAAGGGCCTATACATGTCTTGCTAGCTTTTGTGGGGAAAATTTCTTCTAAAAAAACCCATTGCAACTATTTATGTTTGTTTGTTTGTTATGGGGTTGAACAGCACCAAGCAAAGAGCCAGAGATGTATTTAGATTCATTCCCCTGGAATACGGGTAGGGATGGACATGTTCTTGATTAAAACTTGGAGTTTAGAAGATTGTTTCCCAAGGTTATTTTTGGTTGCTGGAGTCTGGATCTGAAGCTTGTTGTCTGGCTCCAACCTCAATGCATTCATATCTGATTTAGGCAACTTAGAATTTAATTTTATTTGGAAGTAAAGACAGGCAACTGTTCATAGATTTCAAGGGACATCCCCAGTTTTCCTTAGGACAGCATAAACCTGTTTGAATCATCTGAGCAGTCGCATCCATCTTGCAGCTTGTCAAGGTCTTTTGTTACCAGATGAGAGGTATATTGGGAAACCTATTAATTTCCTTGGGGTGTTTAAGGAAAGGATGACACCTTTGTGTAAGAGCACCCAGCTGAAAAGTTTTCTCACCCTGTTACCCCACTCTGGCATCAGCTCCCCCATGCAATGGTGCTCAGTAGCATAAGCAGTGCTCTGATGGGGGAAGTGTTGGGGGGGAAATGGTGACATGTTGCAATGGGAACCAGAGATCACAGGGACAGATCCTGCAGTTTTGCATCAAGAAGCTCCTGGTCTCCTGCATCTGTAATGGGAAAGGCAGTCCGCAGATCCTGCAGAAGGCAAAACATGACATATATGAGTGATCATCCATTCAGGGGTAATTCAACATGATTCAAAGTGTCTGAACTGCTTAAAATGCTCGATATTCAGAAGAAATAACTGACTTGTACATTCTGAGGAAACTAATCCAGTGGAACTAATGAAATCATCATAAGACCTGCATTACATGAGGTTGTCAACAGCAGTTTGGCTTCAAGTTGTGATGTCAAAGTGCATTCAGAAACTGGCAGTATTGTGATGCTGGAGCAGGCTGCCATCATAAAAATGTCCCCCGAAAGGGTTTGGCTGTGTCCTGGGCCACGGCATCAGGATGCTCCCAGCGGAGCACTGGGATCTGGCTGGATGTGGGGACCTGGCGAAGGTTCTCATAGCCCACTGCTCCCCTCTGCCCTGTGTGGGGCAGGGCTCCCTGCCAGCTTTGTCCCCTGTGCTTATCTGGGTGGCCCAAACAGGCTTGCATGGGTTTGACTAAGGGGAAAGCACAGGCTGAGCAAGAGTGGAGGCTCCCTCATTATATATTCCTTCAGGGTCAGCTGGTGTTCACTGCTTGGGATGAAATCCCCCTTAATCCCTGGGAGGGAAAGACCCCAGGTGCTGTTTGCTTGGTTCATTATGCAGGAGCAGAGCTGAAACCACTAGAGAGGCCATTTCCAAGCACAGCTGCCTAAAAAACTTTATGGTGCATATTAATGCCTTTCGCCATTCCACACCCCCACTCCCCCCCCCCCCACACACACATGGCCAAGCAGCAAGGACTTTTTGTGCAAAAAACATTCAAAGATTTAACTCAGTTTCTGTGCTGTGTTCCCTGAGGAGAGGAGTCAAGCTCCTGCAAAGATAAGGATGATGTTAAGAGTTATTAAATTGCAAAATGAGGGTGACCATCACTGTTTTGGCCATTTAGTTTGTGCATTTTCTTCCTATTCCCCCAACTTCTCACTGTTAGGTTGGCTGCATTAGAAATGAGAATTACGGGAAGACATTGTCTATGTAGAGGTATTTGTGCATCAGGCAGTTTCTTGCCTCAATCTGTAGGCCTATTTGAAACAGTTTTTGTAGTACTTCAAAATTTTATTTAAACAATTTTATTATTTATTTATTATCTGATTAAAAGCTGAGCCTGAACACATCTCTTTCTGGATGTCTGAGACATCACGTGGACCTGCACTTCTGAGGCAGAAATTGGTGGCTTTGCCAAGCTTCCCTGCTCCCTGAATCATCCCCTGCCACTTGTAACAGCATCCCAGCCCTTCCCCAGCTGTATAGCACCTAACAGCCATTGACCAATATTGCAACAAGTCAAGAAAAAAAACAGTTTTCCTCTGCACCACTAGATGCCCAACTTTCTAGCTAAGAGGTCCAGGGACTGGAAACAAGCTTTTCCTCTTTGAATTATTATCTAGCTGTCACAGTGTTTAAGAGTGGCTTTTTGCTTCACAGATGACCTCAGTTCTAGCTAAGATTTTATGGATCACTATGTAACCTGGCAAAAAACATTCACCCTCCTTTGAATGGTGCATTGATTAATACAGTAATATGTACTAACAACCGAATAATAAATCAATTAATGGTTTGATAAATCAGTTGTCACACAGCAAACCAGGAAATACTTTCCTTGCCAAATAAAAAGTCACTATCATGCTTAATGTGAATTTAATAAGATCATACATGCAATTGCTGGCTCCAGATGGTGGTCTGATCGATTACAGTACATACTTGACCACGGTAAATTTTCGTGTAGAGATGGTGAGGATATGTATTTCAAAAAACATGTAAGCATAAGTGAAAGAGATCTGTATACATTATACTATATAAAGGCTTCTTACTGGTTACAGTTTAACCATAATAACAAAGGGTCAAAGGAAGACTCTGATGTTAATGAGGACAGGGAAGAGTTACTGTGGTCAGGGTCATGCCCCTGGAAGTATTTCATCCTGCTGTGGTACACACAGCCCTTTGCCTTTGTGCATCTTGACAGCAATAGCAAGGAGGCAGTGAGGAAATAGAAGTGTTTTCTATACAGTGAGATACAGAAATATCTTTGTAGTGCTGGTACCCCTCCAGGAGTGGTTCAGAGCTGGAGCTGGTTGCTGCTGCTGCTGCCCTCTAGATGGTGCAGTCTGATAAAAAATTTGAGAAAAGACTGTCATTTTCTTTGATTGGGGTCTCTCCCTCTTTTTCTGGGCAGAGATTTTTTAATTGCATTTACAGGAGGGCATATTGCCAGTGACTGAGAACTGGAACATTGCACTGCTGGTAATTCCCTTAAGTGTTGGAATAAGAGCCAGATTCATATGGTGTACACATATTTTGTAAAACCTGGTGCACTGTACTGTATTGTACCTTGAGATATTTTGCACATTAAGTTTCTACCTAAACCGTTCTATTTGTGGGGTTTTTCTTATTATTTTTTTAAATCCAGGAGTCTGTGTCAGGATATGCACAGTGTTTTGGAGGTCAGACTGGGAAATATCACAGAGCTGAGTAAGAGACCTAGTTTAATGGGTTTGGGTATTTATAGCTCAGAACCACAGGTTGCTGACTACAGATTTTTAGTGAACAAAACCAGTAGTGTATATATCATGCTGGAAAGGAGATATTTCACAAAGCTGACCATTGTCAAGTGGAACTGATTGAAAAAAAAACTGAAAGAAAATGGGAATAAAAACATATCAGCTCTTAAAATGCAAAAAAATCATGCAGAAACTCCACTTGAGACAGAAGACAGCAATTTGAGATGAAAGCCCCCTTTTGATTCACTGGTGAAATAAATGCACCAGCTAGAGTGAAAAAAGCAACATACACTACATGAAAAAGAGTGTGTATATGAATGGGCAGCAGCCAATACAAATTGGAAATCATTTGGTCCAGAAAATGAATGTGAAGGGGAGATATATATCCAGAAATTCCAAGCACGAAGGGTTAAGGAAAATAAAAAAGAGATTTGTTTTTAAGCAAAAACATATCCTAGCAACATCACAGGCCTAATATTAGGTGGAGATACTGAAGTTGGCACAGCCATAGGAAAGGGAGATGTATCCAATAGATACCTTCTGTATTTGGAAAGCAGCTCTCTTCTCACATGAGCTTGGCTGGTACCTCTTAGTCCATTAAGGTAGGAAAATTTTAGACATCATCTGCTAGTGAAAAAATCAGACTTACTTATTCTTGCCATTAAGCATCTCAGAAGAATTGGCCAAGGAAATCTCTGGCCCAGGAGAATTAATTTTCATGTAGCTTGAATGCAATAAAGTCCAGGACTAGAAGGGTGCTAGTGCTACGTCAGTACTTGAATGGGGCCAGCCATTCCTGCTGGCAGGACATCTTGTCATCCAAGAGGTGAATAGTGAATCCTATGAAGATAAAATGCATGGACAGGACTATAACTAATGTTAAACAAATAGAAAACAGATTTTTTTTTTAGACAAGGCCTAAGTTTACAAAGTTGGTAATTGCTTAGATGTGGTCTGATTGCTGGACTGGAGAGTAGGTAGATAGAAGGTAGTTTTGTTTCTGATCCAAGCACCTGTGTGACACCAGGACTGTTCCCATGTTGAAAGGTTTGGGAGTGCTGATGGGAGCGCAGAAGATCCTGGCACTGCCAAATTGGAAGAGCTTAGCTGAAGGGAAGGTTGCAAGGGAAAGTGACTGCAGGATATATATATAATGTGGAGAAAAAGGACATAGCAAAAAAGTGACCATTCAGACTGGACAGAAGGCACCCATGTTAAACAAAGGGCATCAGAAGCTGCCAAGGAAGGCAGGTCACTGCCATTTCTTCATGGCTTCAAATCAACTGTAATTGCCTTCCAGGTAACTGCTTTGGTCAGATAATTACTGGGATCAGTCTGGGGATACCTGGTAAAATGCTGACATAAGGTCTAAGGTCCACTCCTGGCTTTTAACTCCGAAGTAATGAAAATTGTCTCTGAAGAAGATTGATAGTAACAGCGTGTGAGAGGAAAGGAAAAGCTGGGGATTGTCTTCTTCCCCCTTGTTCATGTAACTTGAATTTAGTTGCTTCTTACTCAAGCTTGGTAGGTGTCTTACTCTGCAGAAGAAAATAACAATATTTGCAAAGGAGAGCCTTGCAAGTTTCTAAGGACATTCAGCACCAGCTCTGACCCAGCTGCCATCCTGGTGCGATACAGCTGTGTTGGCACAACGTTACACCTGAGCTCAGAAGCCGCACTGAAAGGTTCATTTCCACACATTTCAGCAGGTCACTGTGTCCTCCAAGGTAACACGTCCCCTCCGACACCTGGTCGGCGTGCCACTACTGCAGATGGAGCCATCAAATCCGAGTCTGTGCCAGGTTTGGGGAGCTGGACAAACCGCTTGCCTGTGGTTGTGTCTTACTGGGGTGGGGCACATCCACACCAGCAGCCATCCTGCCCAGCAAAACACCAAAATAAGAGCTCTGGTGCTGGAGATGTGTCTGCATTAATTTTTGTGGGGTTTTATTTATTTATATTTTTAATCCTTACATTTTCTTATCAGTGTGTATTTTCTATTTACAATTAATTCTTCCTCTCTTGCCCTTTGAAGTGACCTTTGCTCAGACTTGCTGGCCTCTTCTCCAGGCTGCAAGGTAGATGGCATTACTGGAGCAGCTGGGACTTCTTCAGATCAGGGAACATGGTGGCAAAGATTATGGCTGTTTTTTGCAATAGACTATAAGCTCCAGTCCAGTGGGTTTTTAAAAGTATTATCAGAAGTGAAAGGCTACATTTAAAAATGTATAAGTAGGGACTTTCAGCACTGCATGCCTTCATTCATAATTCACCAGTGCTCGTTTCTTAAGAAGATTTGATATTTTTACAAGGTAAATGTACTTTAAAACCTTTCTTTACTTTGCAGTGAATGTGCATTTAAGTGAACTTACTGAAAAAGAGGAGAGGGAAGTGAGGTTTAGAATAGGGTTGCCCAGATAGCCATGAACTGATTGTAATTTTCTTGTAATTTAGCTGTGATTGGGAAATGTTGCATTCCTGTTCATAGTACAGCCATGGGTTTGGTGCAGGAAGAGCGACTTTTCAGAAAAGATCTCCAAATTCTTGACTGGTGACTATTATTATCTGCACCTTTATACTCAAAGCAAATAAGCTGCTTGGTGGACAGGACATCATTCTCATGTCTCCCTGATGTGCCAAAGCCCCACATTGCTGAAACCAGTTCAGCAGACTGGTCTGACCTGAAATTTACACCAGCTTGTCCTAATACCTAAACCCGCCCCAAAGACCTGTTGAAATGTAGGTATGAGAGAGAGCTCTGTCAATGCTAAACTAGACTTTGCACAGAGCAAATTGTCCATTGAGTATAAGACCATTTTGTCACCAGACCAAACAAAAAGATGACTTCAAGTCCTTGCCTCCTGTCCACAACCACAAGGTCTCACTTTGCTCAACTTTGGTGGTGTGCTGAGTCTGGGCTTGCTGATTCCTGCAGGCTGAGAGAGATTCATTTGTGCTGCTTGTTTACCCCCCATGGAGCAAGGATGCCAGCTGAAGTCGTCCAAGTTATCAATGATCCTCCAATGTATTTCCTTGGAATCAGAGACAAGGTTTTCCTATAACTCACTGGGAAAGAGTTATAGCACATCACAGGTCACTGTAAGCAGGAAACTGAGGACATAACCTCTTGAGACATTGAGGCAGACATCAAGTCACAGCAGTTTAGGTCCAGTTGTGCAATAGGTCTGCTCACACTTCATCTAAGCTACCCCAATGCACAAGTATGTGCATATTGGATTTAGCTCTGTTGCAAAGACACAATAAACTAATTTGTCCAAAGTCACTGTCTGTGGCAGAAAAGGGAATGGGACTACAGTTCAGCCACAAGATAGGTCCAATGTGTTGTGTTGTAAGCACTAGTGCTTAAGCACCAACACGTAGCAGCTCTCTGGCTCTGGGGAGGCTTGTGCTTGGTGTGGTAGATTGGTGGTGGTGTACTTTGAGGATCAGCTCCAAAAGAGCTGGACTCTGGTCCATGAAGGCAGAAAGACTCTGGTGGAGGCCATGAGGTCCTCTGAAGTGAGGATGCTTAGTGCTGATGGAAGCACATAATTTAAGTCCATCATGCCCAGGTTCCTGTTGGCACCAACCAGCGGGTACCTGCTACGCTCCCACCTGTATGTGGTCTGCTCGCCCATGCCCAGCACTGGCTCTTGCACAGATCTGAGCTGGGGGAAGGATGGAGAAGTTGTTTACTCTAACAAGAGATACCCACTGTTTCAGTCTCCACAGTAATTAGAAGCAAAGCACTTTTAAAGCACTTTTCCTGCACCTATTATATAGGCACAGTGTGAGGTGCAGCCATTAATCAGACAAGCTGCTGGAGATAACTGCTAATTGAGAGCAGTCTGAGTCCCTGAAGTTTCCCTCCTTCTTTCTATCCATGCTGAAATACATAATTTGTTCTGTAAACTGGTGTTTGAGAGCAGGTTGTGGTTTTACACTTCTACTGTGCAGGGAATTGGAAGAGGGGATATGTTTATAAAATAATAAAGCGTGTGTGTGCTACATGCCCCTGTCCACATCTATGCAATAGTGTGGATGCTGTGTGTTCATATTCCAGTTCTGCAGTAAGAGGTAAGAGTGGGTGGCTGATAGGAAGCAATTGGAGAATTTCCATGGACATCTGACTTTGAATGTCCAAATCAGTGGCCACCAGCTCACCAAAGAAGCACCAGTATAAACAATGTTTTCTGCTGGTGTCAGCAAACTCAGCATGCTCAACTCATTCACTTAATGAAGGATCCTGTTGCAATAACCAGTACTTCAATGTAAGGAAGACTTTCCTTTTGCTAGTAATCCTCTTAAAGTCAAAGAGCCACTTGTGTGTGAAAGTCCTGCTCACTAGCAGAGTTCAAGAGCAGGACTAGCTGAGACTACATAGATATATGAAGAAAAAAATGTAATCCCATGTATGGCTGGATAAATCAGGTGGAAAATTCATAGAAAGCACTGGAGATGCAGCACAGTGAAACCAGAGTAAGAGTCAAGCCTTGTGTCCCAGATGTGCTACAGCACACTCAGCAACCTCCAAACAAGGTCGAGACTACCTTGAGCACTACAGACCAGCACCTGCTGCTTTATTTTCTAGCCAAAATCAGCATTTTCATCCTCCTTTTCATTTTCTGCCAATGGATGCATTTTTTGCCCCATCATGATCATGCAAAAAGGGTGCTATTAAAAACTGCACTACATCAGAATTAACTATGAGAGACACTTGACGTGGCATACCCCTCTTAGGCACTCCTATCCTTTCTCTTTGTTGCTAGCTCAGGTGAGTGAACAGAGGCATTCACAGTTTGAGCTCCTTTGTACAAGGGCAGATGGGACAATGACAGTCCCCCATGTTGCATCTGGAAGGAGGTGGAGAACTGTCACTGGTTGGACCCAAGACAAATCTTTATGTGGGGTGTTCTTGCTTGGTTTTGTCTCTGGCACAGTTTTATTATCAAAAGGGAAGTCTTTCTGGGGAAAATGTAAGAAAAAAAAGCCTCACTCCTTAACAAGGCCATTTGGGGACAATCTTGGCCTAACCTTGTTCCCATGTAATCCTCAACCAGATCTGGCTTTTTTTATCTTCCCTGCTCAGTTCTTCATCCTTTAGGAGTTAACTAGGACTTAGTGATGAAAGCCTGCCTTGTTCCCTCAAAGGATCAAATCCATTTGGCCTGTTTTCCAGCCTGATTGATGTTTATATCTATTAATTGTTTTCTCTCTCATTTTCTGATTTCCTACTGATATCACAGAAAGCCCTGAAGAAAACAATCTTTGATGGAGAACAACATATTTCAGAAGACAACTTCCCACCTCCAATGCTTGTGGATAATGAGAAGATAGAATATAAATGGCTTGCAAAGCTGCTTATGAATGTATTTTTCCTTCCATTACCTAAAGTAGTTAATTTATCTGTGCATTTTAGACATCTCAGTCTATTTTCCATGCAAAAGACAGAGGTGACCCCCTCTATGCTTCTTGTCCATGTTCTGCCAACTGTGATTTTAAGCAATAACAAATTTTTAACATCTACTGCAATGATGAATCCGGGTGTTTATGTACTGCTTTATCTTCCACATGCATTAGCAAGTGAGAACAGATTAACCCATGCACTTCCAAAGGCAGACAAGTCCTGCAGGTTTCCATAGATAGATGAATTGAGTCAAAAAAATTGCAGTGATGTAATGAGATCACAGGAGGAACTGAGATGAATTCTGGAACCAGAGATTCTTCTATGTGGTAACTTTTGGATCCAGATGAAGGTACACATTAATCACAGGATATGACCTTACCTGAGTCAGGGTAAGGTTTTCAACTTTTAACAAAGCCCAGGCTGGGACTTCAGTGGAAATAGCCTTTTGAGTCACAATATATGGCAAACTCACACTCAGGACAGATGGCATTTTCTAAAAATAGATGTTTACTCCTAGAATTACTCTTCTTCCTTCCTGTGGTATTTCTTCCTCATTCTGTGGTGCTTCTGCCCACAAACTTGTCTTTTTCAGCATATTTCTGGTGGCAATTTTAATGACCTTTAAAAAAAACAGCTATAAAAAACCCTCTCTCCCTGTCTTTGTCTTGTTACCTTCACTTTCCTCTCTGGCAATATTCTGTCCTAATTATGGATAAACACACAATATTTACTTATTTTGGAAAATATCTTTTGTCTTCATATAGGAGGTATAATTAGCAGCTTAGTTCATCTTGCTTTTTGTTCAGATAAATGTCACACACTCTATTTGTGTTGTTGCCTTTTTTTCTGTCCAAGTAAGGAAATCAAGAGTAGATTCCAAAAAGAAATATATCTTGTTTCATTTTCTTTTAGAAGACTGCTTTCAGCTGCACTCTTCTCCTTTCACCTTTTGTAAAGGACAGCAGATTGTTTCAGATGTCTGCCACAGCAACCTCTCCCTTCTGACAAATCCTATCTGGTTTTATGCCAGTGTGCAAATCAGGAGAGATCAGGATTTGGCTCAGCAGACCCAACAGGAACAGTACACGGGACTTGACCCAAATCATTAGGCACCTTATGGGGCAGAACTAGACCCAATTAAATACCTCGAAGGTAACATTATGTATCAGCCTCGTAGTCCTGTACAAGACCCGACATCTGTATTCCTCAGTCACAATCTTAAACATTAGATTTTCTGTTATTTAAGCCATATTTTCTTTCAGTTTGGATGACTGCAACTTTCCACTGGAAACATATTCATTAAACTGCCTCTATGTCCATAGCAGTATTCAAAAGTGTTGCTCATTAAATCTTGGAAAGCAGACAACATTTTCTCTTTTATGTTGGAGAAGATGAAACCGGTTGCAAAAGTCTTTACAGAAATAAAAATAGTCCCAGAAGCACAGCATTTTTTTTCTTCCTATTCCACACAGGTTGCTCTCCTAATAATTGCAACTTATAATATCTTACGCTATTTCTAGATATATTTATGATAACCTCTGAACAGTTTAACAGAGATTCCTCATATCATTAACTAGCTTTTTAAATGTATTGTCTTACTGGTACCCATGACTGGTTTCAACATTCACTTCAGAAATAAAATTAGAGACACAGATGCTGAATTTTGCACTATTCACAATACTGAATTCTGTTTTGTCTGCTTTTATCTTTTAACTCTACAATTCTTATAAAATTAAAGACATCTCAACTCTCAAATTATGGAGTTGCACTTATGTTAGGTATAATGGAACAGCATTGTAATTATTAACTTGTTTACTTGAGAAAGAGAGGAAAAAAGTAAGAGAATTATTGTTGGTACTGCAAAAGAGATATGGAAGAAGTGCTGTCTTCAGATTGTATATAATATGTGACTGAAAAAATAGAGCCAAGTGGGAACCTGCAGTGCCAAACTGTTTGCAATTAATCCTGGTTCACCAAAGCTTGAAAAGCAGATTTTCAGCTGATATCTATTACATAGCACCCTGGAATAGGCAGGCAGTGGCTCTATTCCTCTGGCAAAATAGTTGTCTGTAGAAGAAGAATTAATCCGTGCAGGAGACAGAGCTTTCTCTGAGGTTATGCACTATGCTCCTGCAGAAGAAGGGGACTGTGGGAAACCCCGCTGCTTTCCGCTTTGATCCTGACATAGAAGTGCTACTTCTTAGGCTTTGCCTTTTCCAGTAGAATCAGAGTAACAGGATCAGTCAAAAGGGGAAAAAAAAATAATCCCCAGATGAAATGCATACTTTGCTATGTGCATGTTGCATTGGCTGAGTAAACCCACCCGTGAGATGTCAGTCGCGCCGGGCAGTACTGGAAAGTGCCCAAATGCTCTCACAGGGGCAGCAGTGTTGTTACTACAGCGAACAGGCTGGGCAGGAATAAGCAAGAACAGAAGAATAAAATCTTCAGTCAAAATGTTGTAAGGCCACTTTTTTAGGAAATAGTTGTGTTTATGAACATTTTCATCATTTCTTGTTCTTGTTACTTTTTCCCCTGTGAAAGAAAACCTCTTTTCTTACTATTCATTTGACTTTTGGTCTTTGGACTGCTGTTTTTCATAACAATTTTAATTTTTCAAAAAATGGTTATGCTTTCCCAGATGGTGCAGTGATTGGGATTTTGGGAGAACACAAATATCACTTTTACTGTTAATTAAAAAGAATTTTGAATATATATTGTAGGGTACTCCTGCTGCTGAATTTCTGGTGGAAGACTTTGTCCCTCTTCCTTGCCTGGGCAGGACCTTTCTCAAGATCTCTTCCCAGTGTCCCTGTCCTTGTTTGGGTTTAGTCTTATATCTCTGCCTGTATTTTATGTTGCTGAAGTGAAAGGATATAAATTCTCCATTGAAACAGTTGCCTTAGACCCAGTCAGGTTTTCACCATCAAAGCCTTTTAATAAACCTAGACATGTAGAACTTCAACAGCCTTTACTGCTACTTTAAGGGTAGGAAAGAGCAGGTTTTTTCATTCACAAGCACCAAGCATATTATAGCAGTCAGGCACAGACTGATGGTCTCATGAGCAACACTTGTTTCCACTACTGTTCATGCTTATGAAAAAGATTAATCTCTTTGACCACAGCAGTCTACTTGTCTGATTTATTTCTGTATATGAATGGGACCCTACCCATGGCTCTGGCTCTTTGCAGTCATTGCAAGGACATCCAATTATCAGTTCATCATTTTAGTTTGATTAAATGATAGTTATGATGAACAGACCCACTTGTATTGTGTCCTCTGCTCTTTTGTGTTGCTATTAACGTGCACTTAGCACTGGCTGCACAAGAGACCAGCCCTTGCCTGAGTGCAAAGCCAGCTGGACTCAAAAAGTGCCTTTTTAGTGACTTCAGGGGACCTTGGATCCAGCCTCTGATATGAAGTATCATAGGCTGGTAGTCATCATAATTTCCTTCTTCAATCACAGGAAAATCCATGCTCCTAGATACAACCAGCTCAAACAAATACATATTCAAATGAGAGCGCACCATAGGTGGGAAGATAAATATAATTGCACCCAATTTTGCACTTACACTTGTCCTCTAGGAGCTAAAATGAGATTTTTAATATACTTATTATGAATATGTACATCTGCTCTGCCATTTTTGCATAATGAGCACATTCCTGATACTTAAAGAATTAGCATCCTCTCTCTCTAAGAGATAGGCAAAATGAGGCATGCTGTTATTCATGTATTTATTTATTCATTCATTATTTTTTGCCTGAAGCATACTGGGCAATCCATCTTGTTCCCAGAAAAACCCCAGGGGAGATGCAGAAGGCTCAGCATTCAGCTCTGAACTCAATTATCACAAATCTTATCCTATAAATTAGAACATGTTGCAAAGAAAGAAGAAAATGCCGCTCCCCATAATACATTCTCCTAAAGAGAGAGAGAAAAAAAAACGCTTTTGGGCAGTTGCCTTAAGAAATGCAGGGGAGAGAGATTATCCAGCCTCCTCTAGATCCATGATGCAGGAAGACGATGGGCCGCTAGCTGTACTTCCGAATACGTTTTCCCACATCATGGTTTCATGAACTGAACAAAGTCCAAAGCAGCAGCAACAAACACAGACAATGTACATCAGCCTTGACGCAATTATCTGGAACTCAGACATGATCCTTCCCTGAAAAGAAAGCAACTTTTCTTGCTCGAGTGAACCAAATCATGAGCTTTTATTTCCCCTTCAGTGACTTACATGATAGTTCTAAAAATATATTTTATATATATATATATATAGGGTGTGTCCTATATATATATAGGATATATACGTGATATATATCCTCTATATATAGAGTGTATCCCTGCAAGCATGAATTACATCTAAGTGACACATACATCTTTCACAGTTTGCCAAAACCTGCTCCACAACTGCACAATGTGCACCAACACATCTGAATGCTGCAGTGAGCCCAGTTTTCTAGGAAAATAACACCAGGTTTTGAAATGTTTTGGTAGCACCAAACTCCCCACTTGCTAACAGATTGATATAGCTTATGTTAGTAGTGATGTTCGTAAGAAGATATGATTCGTAACCAGGGTGATTGTTTGAGTCCTTTTAATGACTTAATTTACAGTAAAAGCTAGACACCCACTTGTGCCTGGTAAGAGGGGAACAGGGTGTGCAGATTGTGCCAGTGCAGCACAAAAGCTGTGGAACTAGGAGCTGTTCTTTAACTGATATTGGTACATTGCTGACCTCTTAATGCCTTTGCTTTATTTAAATAGTCGTCTTATTTAATCATGTTTCCTTGCTTTATATAACTTTTTAAACTTATTTGGGTTCTGACTTAATCTGAACAATTGCAATGGTCTGTTGCAGTGAGAGACCACTTCCTGGTATCTCTGCAACTTTTCACTGGAGGCTGAAAACTGAGTGGTGGGCCTCAGATGCCCAAATAGCACAGACATCCCACAACTCTGTGTTGTGCTGGTTCAGCTTAATTGCTACTAATGGGTTTGAAGGCTGATGAGTGCACAAGCAGCTTGTTGCCTGGCTGAAGTGGTGCCTAATGAGTCCGTTCACCACAATTTCTAGCAACACAGGGGAATGTGTAAGGAATGTGTAACGCTGCCGTGGGATGCTGTTAGACAGGCAACATACCTGTAAGTCTCCAGCACTTAGCATGTGAATCATCCAGTCTGGGGTGAAAAGCGTGGAGACCTGGTAAATAAGTGTCTGAACCAGTTAAAATGTTAATCAAGCATGACAAGATTGAGGTAGGATGCTCTAATAAGAGCGAGGATGTGTGAGATGCTCTCGTAAATATGCAGCAGTCTGCCAGCTGGTTTGTATCCTCTTTGAAGACTACACAGGACAACACAGTCCATATATTTTTCTTCTGATTTCTTAGCCTCCCTCCTTGGTAGGCAACATTTATTTTCACCTGTTGCAAAGCTGGGCCCCATGTAAATAGCTAAGGGGTTACTTTTCAACCAAGACCCACATATACCACTACAAGGTCAAATAAAACACTGGTACAACCATTAAGCTCGTTTAATTTTTAACATCCTTTTTTCCAGGATGTTTCTCAGAAGCTCAGGCGAGCAACTCTGTACCACTGGCCCTCTGCAGCTGTTCTGGGCTGGATCCAAAGAAACTTGAAACCACTGGGAAGGTTTCCATTAACTTCACTACATTAGGTCCTCTAACAGGAAAATACTCATCGCTTCAGGCTTCGTGGGATGGCTCTGCCATTGCCTATTTGAGAGGTGAAAAAATCCACTGTGGGGACCACACATCCTGAGCACTAAAAAAATTATTTTGTCACTGGAGTCATTCAAACGTGAGTCATAACACAGGTTTTCTAACCTTATCTTGGCTTCTTCAGCTAGAAGAGCTTCCTGCCTCCTCCTGCATCAAGCCTGAGGACAGCCAACAGACTCCTCTTGCTTACCCTGCACTTAACAGCTGTTAAGAGCCTTTAGGGCAGTGAGGAATCAGGCGGGACTCAGACATCTGAACTTCTAGTTACTTTTTTTACTTCATCTGTTGCCAACACATGGCTGAAAAAAGGCACAATGGCTACAATGGCAGAACTATGGTGTCCAAAAACTTTGGTGTTAGAGTAGTGCTGAAGGACCAAAACACCGGCTTTCAGGGTGACAACTAGATCCAGGAGGATCTGTAGGTACTGAATCAATAAGAATTGTTTTTTTCTTGCACCAGAGAAGTGGGGATTTTGTGCCAACAACACTTGCAGTCTCTCCCGTTGAAGAAAAGAAGGGGTTTGCTATATTGAATTTAAGGAGCAAAGTTCAGCAAGGCTTTTCTACACATACAGAGGCAGGGTCTTTGGGTACAGATAGTGCAGAAGATGTCCTCAAATACAGCCCTCAGATGGACAATGAGCATAAAGCACGTGGTCAGGCTTTTATGAATGGGCTCTGGAGGAATAAATGATTTCACAGTAATTATCACACAAGCTCCTATAGAAGTCTAGAAGATGTATCACAAGGTGAGGGCTCTGTATGCATGACCAACATAAAGAAACTTGCTACAAACAATTGAGTCTGAAGGCCACTGCCAGCATTCAAACAAAGCTCCAATTATAATGCAAAGACATCACTACAGATGCCTCAATTTATAAATAATGCATTTTTGAGTTTATTCAGACTAAAAGAGTATCCATTAAAAATGGAAATTGAGTGCAAATCAGTAAAGGAAACAGCAAGAAATATAGAGAAAAGATAAACAATAATAATAAATTATTTAAGCTTATAGCTAAGAAAGCCATGAGAAAGTTGGAGGGACTATTCATCTGTAAATGGGGCAGTGAAAGAAGACAATGGGCCTAAATTCTGCTTCTGTAAAATTCTCACTGACTTCACTGATTAGGAAAGAGTTGTTTAAAAGTCATCAGAAAGAGTTCTGATTTGGTCTAGAAAACAGTGTGAATTTCAGTCAATGGACTAACCAGAAAAGCCTTTTATCTTCACTGTTTATAAAGTGCTGCCTGTGGCAGAGATTCCTGGTGCTACTCTAAGAGGTTGCACAAATTGTTATGGTGAAGGACTAAGGAGGATATGCTAGAAGGAAAGCTGCTTGCAATTTTGGATAGTCTTATTTGCTTAGTTTACAGATCAGAGGATTTGTCCTCTATTTTCAAATCTCAGCCTGAGATCAGAGCACTAAGTGCTGCTCCTGGCTTATGTATCGGTGTCTGCAAGAAAGGATTTGACCATTAACTTGCCTTTGTCATTTCAAATTTCAGCCCTCCCCCCCACCCCCACCCCCCACTTGGGCTTCCTCGGCTTGATTACTTATATTTTGCTGACAGCTTTAACTTTCATTTGCCATTTAGCTGTGCATGAGGATTCAGAAGATGCACACAGATTGTAGTCCTCGCTTGATTTATGGCACCTTCTGCAGATATACAGGTGCTTCAGCTACAACACAGATGTACAGAGATCACTGTATTTCAGCAGACTCCAGCAACCACTTCTGGAGTGACACATGGCTGGTGTGACTACAGCACCAGCAGTTGGAGGGGTGAGATTTTAAATTGCCTGTCTTTCAGGTAGGATCTATATTAGGTCACCCTGGAATGTATTTTGATATTTTATCAGAGTCAACTAAAGCATGCCAGTGGTTTTGTACATATGTCTATCAATCAGTGAGCACCTTTCTAGAAGTGGCAGAGGAATTTATGTAGGGATCCTAATGTCATTCACTGCTCTGGCCAAGGCACAACGTGACCCAGATTCCCACATTCATGGAAGTGGAGAGTGCTTTGATCTGACACCTCTAATTTTGAGATATTCTGCTTTAGCTCAAGCTGCCAATTCCATCTGCAAGCTGCTGGGCTTGGGCCTATATTTGATCAAGATTCAAGGCATAACACATGCTACTTTTGACAGGGGACAAGGGCTGATTGTGTAGGAAGGTCATCTGAAAGAGAGGAACTGATCTCCCAGCACATATCTTCATACAGTGGATGGGATAGAAATGCAGGCATTCCCTCCATTCTGCTCAAAATCCCATCACTTATTCATGTTAACTACATTGAAGATGCAGAAATGGAAAACCTTGGAAAGTGTTTAATATCGTTAAAAAAATGGAGCAGCAGATAGTACATATTCCAGCAGCTCTTGAAGACACTCTCTAAACACAAAATTTTGCTCTGACTTTGCATTAGAGGAAGAGGCACTGGTACTGCCAAATCAATAGCCTCCTTTTTGCTTATGCTTCATTTTTACCCATGACCAGAGCTGGTTTGACCTCAGTTCTGAGGTCTTTTGACTTACTGAACTGACCTGATTTTATTTTTTTTTTTTCTTCTAGACAGCACTCAAAAGCACTGGATTGTTATTTTACTGATGCAAATGTAGAAGCAAGCAGATAATTCAGTTTTATTTGGTCACAGACTGAGTTATGGCTGGAGGCTACCTATGAATCACTTTTAGCATTAAAAAACATTCTCAAGAAATCCAGCAGCTTCTAACTGGTAATAACTTGAAAATCCACTCAACATTTCCCTCAAACACTCAGTCTTCCTTGTGCATGTTTGTTGTGGATCAGGACAATGTTCATTTCTGCTTATTGATCCCCAAATATTGTAGTAAACAACCACTGGCAGGAAAGTCCATAGAAAACACTGGTATCTGGAATGATTTCTGGAAAATGATTTTTGCAGTCATACATTCAGTACTAGAAGAAAGTTTGCTCCAGCGGGATGTCAATTATCAAGGCTCTAATATATGTCTAGCTCCAAGCTAGAAACTCAGCACTCAGCCTGGGGCCACAAAAGCCTTGATGCAGAGACCGTCGTCAGATGGAGTTTGGAGGTGCTAAGGGGATGATGCTGTTGCTGCAATGAAAAAGAGCAGGATATCCCCCTTGGACCTTTAGGTACCATGTACAGACCTACCAGCAGGAACCAGAATACCCTTTGGACACTTTTCCCTTTAACGCCCACATAAGAAGTTAATTTTCAGTTCAGCGCCCAAAGGCAGCAGCCAGGCTGAAATCCCAGGTTCCCTCCTCCTACACAACGCTTCTTGCTATTGCTTACATTGCAATCTGCTTCAGGCTTCCAGTTTGTATATACATCATGGGCTTTGCCCAGTACTGCTGATCAAAACAATGCTATCTAATTCAAACAATGAGAGCTTTTTTCCTTTATTATGTGTGAATTTTCTTTGATGCTTAAATAACAGAAAAACAGCAAAACAAAATGAGGCTCTCATCTGAATTACGCAGGAGAAAACAGTAAGCTATTCTAGGCTGTCAGATACAGCTGTAATTAAGTGCTTTTAGAAGTATATTATCTATTTTTATCTGTTATTTATCATGCATACTGTATTTATTGTGCTGAACACATTAAGCCCCTGATAGACTACTGCAGATTTCTTGGTATGTTATTGTCTAGGTGCTGTTGCTACACCCATGTTTGAGATTTGGAGACAAACCGATTGGATTCTGACATTTTTATCTTCTTAGAGTGAATCTTTTTGTCTGGTAGATATGTAGGACTCTTAAAGAGATGTTACACTGCGTCATGCTAATCCTCCTTAGTTCCTGGATTACTGACCTAATGCACAGTGACAGCCCTTTCAGAGCCATCGTCTCACACTGCTGTAATCTGCTGTCATGCATGCATGCTGAAACGCACGGCCTCTGCACTCCAAAGCCGCTGTGCCCTCCTTACAGGAACCCCCCAAAATGAGCTGTCCCTGTGCAAAGGCACCCTCAAATTGTACCCACTGCTGTGGTAGCTCAGAAAGCCCTCACTGCCTGTAGAAGGCTGCATTTCACCCCAGAAGAACAACACTCTTTGCCCAAAGACTCTCAAAACCCCATGAGATTTTCAGAAGAAATTCAGGCCAGTTTCTAGCTCTGTCTTGGGGTGATGCAACCCAAAAGCAGAGGTTTGCCCCTCCCTGGGCTATTCTCAAGGCTGTGTTAGCCTCAAGAACTGGAAGGCAGAGACAAAAGTTCAATCCCTGGCTCCAGTTTCCCATCGGTCATGCTCACTCATCCCTGCCCACACAGAAAAGAAATAGAGGAACAAGGCAACAATTCCTTTCCCTTCCCAAACACCCAGAAAATTAATGAGTCAGAGCTCTAGCTACCTGGCAGTGTGAGTGCATATGCATTGGATCTTCCTGGTAGATACCAAGAAGCAATGCCATGGCTTGTTTAATTAATCAGACCTTCCAATACCCTCCCGATAAGTCCCATGTCCTCAGCTCCCCTGGCCACACAAAGTGTCTGAACTCAGCTCTGGCTGTTCATTATCTTAGAAACCTGCAGAGTACTTAGCCTTACACTGCTCAGGTATGGTTAATTGAGCCCAGTTTCTCATCAGAGGCACAGAGGAAAGGAAACCTTTCCCAGCATCTTAGCTAGTATCTCCATTCTTCCAAGATGCTTGCAAATTTAATGCCAAAGAAAAGCCTCCCCTTCAGCTTTTCTGTATGTTTAATTTAGGACTGGAAACAAGAAGAACTTTTACAGGTCTAGAAAGCTGTAGCACAGAGCTTGCAAGAAGGATCAAAGTTCAGGAAAGGAATGAAACTTGAGACCCTACAGAGCTGGTCACAATATGGCAAGGATGAGTGACCTTTTGTTAATTATTCTAGTGAAACACTACTAATTCTGCTTATAGAAATTCAGAATCGGGTTCATAACAGTAAGTTTATATCCTTGACATCACGAGGCATCCTTCTTCAGAGACCTTCAGCTTGAACCACCCTGCCAGGAGCTCCTGACCTACACCCCAGCTTCTAAAGAACAAAGACCTTCACTGTATCTGCTCCTCTCTGAGCTAAGAGGTCTGCCAAGTGCTGCTTTCCAAAAGAAAATCAGGTTTGCAGACCCAGAGCCCCTGGCTGACCTGACCTCAGAAGCAGAAAGCAGAGCTGTACTGGGGTGATTTTATAGCCCATCTGCAGTCCTGGCACAATCTCTTGGTAAGAAAAGGCTGCATCTGCAGGAAAACCACAGCAAGGCATTGAGGGCAAAGCAAAGATAGCATCATGCATTTCACCTTTTTACAATCCTGTGGTTTGGATTTTTTGGCTAACGGGGAGAGAAAGCTGTATTGTAAGTGCTACCTTACAGAGGACATCCTTGCTATCACAGGTGGGTTTTGGAAAGTGAAAAAAAAAACATAGGGTAACAGAAATTTTCCAAGTTCATGGGCAGTTGTATAATCTGAGATGTTCTGTTGTCTTTGCATGCCATGTATGCAAGAGTCATGGGAATTTGAAATGGGCAGTAAAATAGTAAAAGACACATTTTTTTAGTGATAATATATCAACCTAAGAAGTGAATGAGACTATATAGCAGCTCTTTCTCTCATTCATAATTTTAATATGCTGAAATGCCTAAGTTTTAGTCTATCTGGCTACAAGCTTTTAAAGTATATGTTTATAAATCCCTGAGAAAAAAGACATAAAATGAAACAAATGACAGCACTGAATTATAGTTGTGATGAATGTTGTCATAATAAATTTTCTCCTCACTCAAAAGAGCGATGAGGGATTCCTTCTGTACCACACCGTGTTTTCACAAGTCAAATACAGCCACTTGTTCAATTTATAGCTTGCTTTTGGGCTGAAATTCTCCACACATATTACATGCACTCAGCTGAACATGGTTCAAAACTATTTGGTTAAGAATACCATGTTTCTAGATAATCTAGACTGAGATTTTCTGTGTTGTGTAAAGGCTTTTGCTAGCCAAGTCAGAGGCACTGTTGTATCTAAATCCTCTGGGCAGTGTGTCAAGCCATAATCTTTTAGAGGTGTTGCTCTACAGCTCATTTCTATAGACGTAATTGAAAAAGGAAGGAATGCTGAAATGAGTTGAAACATATGAAAGATTAGATGTTTTCAACAGCATGGTCCTTATCGTAGTTGTAATGTATATTAATCACCAATTTCCTACTTTAGCTTAATTTGCTGTTGCTACAAAAGGGGAAGACAATTTAAATAACGACTTCTGGAATACTTGGCTGGTGTGCACAGCTTTGCTCTGAACAAGATTTCCAATGAAAACTGAATCCATTTAAACACGATGGCTACACATTTTGCCATATCTTTATTGCACTTTTACCACGTTGCAAACAATTCCACAAAAATGCTGCAAAAGCCTAGAGCTGCTGAAAGCAGCTTTTTACCCATATATGTATATATTTACACAAAACTATCAAAAGCAAAGTTGAAAAGTAGCAGCCCAGCTATGATAGTCTAGAAAGATAAGAGCTGCCACCTCCTTATGGACAAATAGTACAACTTGTCATTTTACGTCACTTTGTAAAACCAACATTCAAGTATTCCTGTCAATGCACAAGTAGTGAAATTCCCTTCTGGTAACCACTGTATTTATTATTATAATTATTATTTTTTGCCTTTAAAAGTTCATAATGCCTTAACCCTTTAAATGCTGAGTAGCTGGGGAAAAAAAAGCATTCAATTTAAATAAGATACAGTGGATTAGAGCACTTAAAGGGTTAACACAAAATACTAAGTGGACTGTCACCACAAATAAAGTGTGAGTCACAAAACTATGCTGTTCGTCTTAGTTAAATTTGGTAGGTAGGTCTGGGGTTTCATAGATATATCATATATAAATACAAAATATTAAGTAAAGGCCTCCTTTCTATACAAAAAGGACAGGAGGTGTTTTGCTATCAGACTGTTGTCTGTCAGTAATCTGAGTATTTTCTGAATCTTTTCATCATCTCTCTTTAGGAACTAATGGAAAGCATCACATTAGACTTATTTTTCTTAATGAACTAATCCTTTGCAGAGTCTACATTTTACCTACTTTGGGAACAATTATATCTCATTTCTGAATTCACTGAATTCACAAAGTGGCATACACAGTCTTTTGCAAGACTTTTTTTTTTTTTTTTTTCCTCTTTGAATCTTCTTTACTTGGCTGGTAAAAACGTAGTCTTGCGATTTCACTACCTCTCGGTCGTAACAGTGTTAACATCAGTGTTAAAGTCATTTTCAACCACATTGTCATAACCATCCTTTTCTATACAGTCACTAACAGCCTTGAGGACAATCCGCAGCCGCCTGTCCATCGCCTCCAAGTGAGGCTGGTAGAGAATGGGAGCTATTTTATCTTTTAGTAAAGATTCCTTCATCAAGTGACTGAGTTTGTATTCCTCCTTGGCTAACAACTGTAATCGCAGATAGGTAGACTTCCTTATTCTAAGAGAAAAAGGAGAAAAAAAAATGCCAGTCAGTATTTTCATCATTATTGATCTTGACAAGGCTAAAAGGCTTATGGTCAGTATAGCAGTAATAGTGTAGAAACCTTATTATATGATCTGAAATTATGAGAACCAGGCACTGTCACAGTCCCAATGAGCAGCTGGCATTGTCACCTGGCCAGTGATCTTTGGGAACCCTTAGAGGTGGAGAGGTTTTGGAGCACAGCTCTACAGTCAAGTGCAAACAGCCTTCACGTTCCTCAACAGGGTGAGGCACCGGCTGGATCTGGTGCTGCATTCACGGGGTCATGTCCATCTTGGCGATGGCACACATGACACACAAGGCATTGAGCTGGGGCACAGGCGATGGCAGTGGAGGCTCCTGCCAGCTCAGCCTGCAGGGATGCCCAGAGCTCGCCCTGTGTCCCAGTCATGAAAAACTGAAACTCTAAATGGCACCTGCCCCCTCTGAAAATCCTGGCCATGGGCACCCCGGAAGGCTATTGTGAAGCACTTGAACAAGCTGAGCTAAGTTTTGCCACTTGATTCCCATGGGACGTGTGTTTTGCCTCAATAAAGCTTCTCTCACAAGAGCTCACAGCCAGGCTCCTCCCAAGTCCTGATCTCAACAAAGCACTTAACATGCTGGTGACAATGCTTGGGGTGAACTCAGGTCAGGCTCCCTGGACAGGACCAATAACATCTCCTCCTCTCCATCGTATGCAATAAAAGATTCACGTTAACATTTCAGTCCTGTTAGTAGAAACAACTATATAAAGTGGGAAACAACTCCAAGGTGAAACGTACCTGCAGCACTGGTTTAAAGGCACCAAAATGGAAAGTTCATCATGGGAATATTTTCCAAACCTGTTTAAAGATAAAAGCAAGAACATGACAAAGGCTGTTTTAAAGACTAACTTTTTTTGGGTTTTTTCCCCAGAAATATTAATAAAGGTATTTACCCTCTTCCATTATCTAAGTGGATAATAAATGTTTCATTTCCAAACTTCTCAAAGGTTTCATAGTGATGTCGATCCATGTTACCTATGGAATAAAGAGAAAAAAAAAAAGCTATACATTACAACGGCAAAGCACTCACTAAAGCAAACTGTGAAGCCCTTACCTGTTGTGAATGAGACTAGCCTGACCTGTGTTCATCATTACTCTGCATTTCTGAACATTCTCGTTCTTTTAATCTGCACTGATGGGAATACATAACCATGTAAATCTGCATTTTCTCATAATCATCTAGAATGGCACATACAGTAAACGCAGCTTCAACCATGCTTTAGCAAACTGCTGAGCTATGCAGAATGGTGTAGAAAGAAATGGTTCCTATTCTAATTAAATGTTGCATTTAATAACTGAAAAAGATGAAACATACCCATTAGGAAATCAAAAACTGTCATATCCATTATATCCAGAATTCTGGTCCCACTGTCATATGGGGGTGTTTGTTTAACCTCTTCACAATAATCTGGATCAACTTCCCATCTGGAAAAAACAGTATTTTGATATTTTATGTGACATACAAAGCTTACTGAGTATTAAAAAAACCCACATTATTTTGTAAAGATCTAGTTGTATCATGTTCGACAGAGGGCAGGGCCAAGTAGAGGCAGCAAATTCTTCAGGCTGTTTCCAGTAATGCAGGCAACCGATAAAGATTGTGACTGATGAAAAAGGAAGAAAATCACAAGATTGAAAACTATCTGGCTAATAAGCTTCAAGATTTAGGAGACCAGCTGCACCATCAGTCATATGATGAGAGCATCCAAGACTTGTTTACGGCTGCTGAGAGCAATGAATCTTTCTCCCTCTGATAGGACTTACACAGGTCCGGTTGCACCCTGTCAAAGCCACTGGAAGTATCTGTCCCATGAGGCAATTACGCCACTGAAGGTCCTTTCAGGTTCAGGACCATAAACTGGAGCTCCTTGCAAGTGTAAGTACTCTGCCCTTCCCAGGAGCTGGACCCGCTGAAGAAATGCAGATGCTCTCCTAAGCCTCAGTACGCAAGGGCAGTAACAGCAGCTCTATTTTATTTTCCTATCGCCCTTTGCTCACCACTACTCACTCTGCTTTCTTGCGCTTGTGGTAGGAACGTCTCCAAGGGTTTCTCCAGGTTTTCCTTTTAGCTAAAGACAAATCAGGTAGGAAAGCAGCCAGAGACCCTTCGATCTGATCTGGTTTTCCACACAGGGCATGCTCTGTTGAGCAGTAGTAGGAACATTCCCCATAGAAGCAGATGTTGTTGGCTGGCAAATAAAGGAAAATAGTTTTAAAACCTACCCTTAAATTAGTGTTCAAAAATTCAGGAAAGCATTGATGTATGTACGAGCAGAAATAAATCTCAGACCCAAAACCCCATTACCACACATAGTTTTCTTCCACTGAAACCACTAGAAAGACATTCATTTCAGTGGCTGGGATCATGCCCTATGCTGAGTTCTTTTGAGTGACTATTTCCAGTCTATTTATATTCAAAACCCCAAAATTTCATTATTTTTTTAAAATACTTTCCCTTCTCCTTTCATTTGCCTAGACTGATACGTCCTTTGGGATGTATTTGTTACCCCAGGCTGGAACTCTAAATCCCACAGCTGAAAAAGTGGCACGTGCCCCAAATTAAGTCACCTTTCAAAATCTTGGCTTGTTTCTTTACGAACAGACAACAACATTTCATTCATTTACTTGTTGGTATGAGAAGAACTGGCAGTTTTACTAAGGAGAACTATTTATCATGAAGATTCATGAAGGAGGGTGTGTGGAAGGTTCAAATAGCACAGATGTAACTCTGTCAGCACACATCCCAAACAAAAATTTCTTCTTCCACACATCACGTTGCTCCAACCACCACAGAAAAAAAACCTGCAGCAGGTTTTGTTGCATGTGTTACCTTAAAACTTCCTCAAAGCTGCCACTATACATTTTTCTGTACCAACAGGAACCACTTCTTTACAAGAAACCCCCCTCCCACATGAATTCACTGGAGGTGGAAGAGAGTAGCTCATCCCCAAACCCCACCAACGCTGGACTATGAACAAGAATAGGAACACACTGCTGATTTTCTTGGTGTGCTGCAACTCTTTTGACATTGCTTTATGCACATAAAATGTCATTAGAGGAAGACTGCGCCCTTTCCTTACGGTAATGCATGAAGCCGAGAAGTCACATTGCTTCCTAACTCCCCACAAGGCCTCTAAATTAAAATATTGCTTGTGAGCTACTCTCCCTTTGGGCAAGCTCAGTACAAACGAGGCAGGAAGGGCTGGTGAATAGAGGGAGGTGATTTTCTGCCTGACATAGAAGACCCTGTGGCTCGGAAAGGTAAACTGGTGGGTTTGCATTGTAGTGATGCCCTGTAGCATGATGCCACCCTGCACATGGCTGTGATGTCCTCCTGGTCCAGACCCAGGATGGCGCACCGCCAGTGGGCAGTGCAAGGGAGATGATGAGTTAAGAGGACAGGGAGCAATCCTGGCCCCCAGTGCTATGGACATAACAGGAGGGAGGGAGAAACGGAGCAAGGAGCTGCAATTGGGGAAGAAGGAGTAGGAGAACATGGAAAAGCAATAAGGTCTCGTGATGTTTTAGGTTGGATCAAATAGCTGTGTTACCTGGGATTAACTGCTAACCATGGAATTACACCAAATAATTGGACTATAAGACTGATGTGTTACTATATGACAGTTTGTCTCAGCTCTTTGTTTACAAGCCTCTATTAATGGCCATCAGATTTGTCCATTAAGTTGTGATTACTTTACTCTGGAGCATTTTTTAATCCCTCTGCAGTGACTGGCTCATAAGGGCCACCCATCTATCTGTGCTCAGGAACAACTCCAACCCAAACTGTATATTTACATTCACAGGGTTGGCTCATACCAGTTAAATATGTCCTGACTCAGTCCAGAAATATTTACCCTGTGGTCAAACACCTCGTTAACAATTACTGAAAGGAAAGTTCTTCAGGTAAGAGAAAGTGAAGAACAGGAATTAAGAGGAAGGAAGGGAGCACTCAGAATGTCTATACTTTCAGTTTTGTAATTTAAAGCGTTTTACCAGCAGAATATCCATTCTTTAAAATTATTTTAAAAGCTTTTCCTTATGTAGAAGGCAGACTTAGTCCATTAACATTTTAATTAAAGGAACAGTAGTTTGAGACTTCCCATGAGCTAGGAAGTGACCATGTCCTTGGCCAATAAGTCACTCAGCTTGGCTATTTCCTACGAACCCCAGCACACATCTTGGTGCTGCTCATCACATGATACGCCTATTAACTTCTAAACAGAAACCTCACTCATTTTTCTTTTTAAGCAACTCAGTAATAGAACTCATAGTGCTGAGAGTGAAGTTTTGAAAACCTTTTTACAAATTGTATGGGAAAAGAGCAATCACAGTTAAGGAAACTCAGGTTGGAAGGGACTCTGGAAGCTTCTAGTCCAAGCTACAGGTTCAGGCCAGCTTCTTCAGGTTAAAAAAATCTGAAACCTTCAGCTTCTCCTTGTACACCAGATGTACCAGCTTCAGGACCATCTCTGTGGCCCTCATTTAGAATCACTCATTTCATTAGTCTAAAATTAAGTGTGAAGTCAACATCTAGACAAATGCAACCTAAAGCAACCCCTGGGTGCGCTGCCCTGCAGTCCATAACCACTCACAGCTTTCCTTTTCAAAATGCTATCACAGCATGGACTTGGCATAGCTTTTGCAGGGCTAACACAGGTGCCTCAACTTCGCCTTTGATCATCCTGGCTAAACCAGGAGGGCTTCATGCCTCACTGTGAACCTCTTCCATAACGCAGGATGAAAGTGTTGTCCAAGTACCTGTGGGCAGCACTGCCAGCTGCAGACCGCCTGCAAACAGGAGGATCATACTGGGCCATTAGGAAAGTTGGGATATTTTTGGCCAGTAAAAACTGGCTAAAAATAGGGTAAAAACATCTGTGATTTATACCCTTGAAAGAAATTATTGCAGACAAAATATTTCAAGGGGTTCCAGGCTGCCACAAGGGATGATTTACAAGAAATCATATACAGATGATGCTTGCTGCAGGATAGAACAGAAGAGTTAGGAGATACAAAGACATCCCTTATTTCATGGGCACCTGCTGCTACAGTGGGAAGGCAGGGCTCTCCCCTGCGCTGCAGAGAGGGTTTGTGTTTTCACGGATTTGAAGCTGCAGTGGGGCTTGTGGTTCAATTCAGCTCTGTCAGCATCACCTGCTCGTCTGTGGAGGGAGGGGACCCATGCAGATTTATCTTGATCACCTGAGACAATTTATCTTCCAGGTTTCTATGACCTGACTTCCACCTGGCAGCAGGAATCTGATGCTTGGTTATCTGCCACTGTAACAGTTTTGTAAAGAGCAAAAGGCCCTCCAATGCCACTCCTGTGTTACCGCAGCCTCTGCTGCTTGCTATGTAAATCTGACCTTTCAAAAAAGGAATTATATTAAACACAGCATTTTGCACAGTGGGAAGATAAATACTGTGTTTAATAGTTTGCTTCTGAATTTAACTTTGAGAACAATGAAACCCTGCTCTGTATTGTCAACAGAAGCAACAGGGACTAATCATTTGACAGTAATCACACATTAATATCCAGATAAATCTTCAGGAAAGCTTGGGAGCTATGGCAGCAATGGCATTTGGTGCCACTGTGACACAGCTAGCACGTGTGCTGCCCGCACCATGCTGGGCCATTCATCCCTGCTCTGCAGGGCTCCTCCAGATATTGATTTTCTCACAGAGCCCCCATTGCCTGACACTGGAGTCCAGTCCTCTGAGCGATGGCAGGATGCGTCCTGTCATTAAGACAGCAAACTTGCAGCAAAACCATAAGTGTATTTCTCAGTGAGAAGTTACTTTCAATGGCAAAGCTTTTTCTGCCAGCTGTTATTCTCCCTGTGGGTTCAGACCTGTGGCACTTACCCTCCACGGCTCCTTTCCGATTTCTGGGAGTAGTGGAGGTGAAAGGATGCTGTATCTCAAGTTACTGTTAAAGAAATTAACTGCTTTGATCGATACAGAATATATATCCTGATATGTCTACCCTAGTTCTTATATACAGGCAGTGAGATGAAGCAGCCTGAATATGTGGGGAAACATTCATTTTTAAAGTTTCTTAAAAACACAGGAAAGAAGAATGTACCAAATAGAGAAAAACACAGTTCTCATTTAAGACTTCAAGGTGCAGTAGCAAGCCTCTTTCTTTGAAACCTAAGTAGGTGACCCACATTCCTCACAGCAGGCTGAGGGTGAAATTCCAGCTGGAGACACAAACCCAGTGCTTCACCAGCAATACCACACTAAGAGCAGGGTTTGACCTTTCAAAGGCAAAAATAAGAGAGAAAGGGGAGATGAGCTCTATTGGAGTGAGGTCCTTCTCCTCCCATTAAAATTTACCAGCCCGTATGTTCCTCTTCCATTCGATACAGGTATTGCTATACAGGCCCCTGTCCCTAACACCTGCAAAAGAAGTGACTGCCAGGAATTTGTGCTTCTGAAGAGTGGGTAGAAATGGAAACAGCAGCAGTGCTGGCAAACCAGAAAGGGAGTGAAGTTTATGCATGCTGAAATGTTCAAATGCTGGGAATTTGCAACATACAAACTCCTTCTTCATTAAAAACAAAACTGTTTCCCCAAAGCACTAGAGAGGCAAGAGAATCCCGGTGGTGTTGCAAATGTCTGATTTTCATTATTTGAGGACAAATGGTTACAATTTGTAATGAAAACCACGCAAAAATCATGGTCCGGTGATCGAAACTCCAACTAATTACACCAATTAAGAACCAAAGTGTCTGTGTACTCATCTGCATATTTTCTGTGCATCATCCTGATAGCTGAATGATAGTTCTTCTCAGGAAGAAAAAGAACAAGTGGAGATACCTTAAAGCAAATTGCTTGACAGAGCAATTCTTTTAGTGAGATTTGCATGACTGTTAATAGAGGACATGTAGCAAGGCTGTGTAATTGGAGTATTAGAAAGAATCCTGAATATTTACTAAAGCAATGCATGAAAAGATATTTCTTTTACCTGCTCAAAATAATAGATAATTCAGAATTGCTATTGTTTGCTGAGAGGGGGAAAAAAAATCCATAATCCCTTGGAATTGATTAATATGAACAAAAACATAGTGCTTACTAGCTGTGGAACATTGATTTCTTTAAGCTGCTGCCTCAATTACTTCCAAAACGAAGGCTGACATCATTAATATATCTCTTTTTTCCTAGCAAATTACCATTCATTTGTAAGAGTAGCAGGACTACTGCAGTCTGCCCTACTGCAAAGGATGTAAAATTAATTTAAATAATTACTGACCTAATTCCATTTCTCATGTTTAGTCCAAACTGCCTGGAAGTGCACTTTTCTGCAATCTGCTTTCTCTCTGAATGCAGCCTAATGCATCGACTGACCTATCTGCTCGCAGCCATTTCTAATGGAGGAAGGGATGCTGCTCTGCAGCATGCTCTGAAGCTACAACTGGCTGCAGCTTCCTGGCCCCAACTTCCATGTCCGATGGGAAAAGTGAGGTTGCTCGGACATGGAAATGAAGTGAGGTTTCTTCCAACATATCCCTGCGCTGGTCCAGGGAATAACACAATATTTACCCTCCGAAGGTTTCTACTGCAAAGAGTGGTCTCCTAGCCCGAGGGGAAGAGCTGACTATAAAATCAATTATACTTAGTGCCTGTTTAATTTTAAGAGATGTATATGGGTGCATGGAGAGGGGATACACTGCCAGCAGACACCACGTGTCGCCATGACCACTGTCACTGAGCACTGCTGGGGATGGAGATGCAGAGATACAGCCACCTGAAAGGGAGTCCCAGAAGCGCCTTGACAGTTTAATGCAGGTGCACAGATTGGTTCTTGCAAGTATCTATACATCACACCTCAATTTCTCAGCTAAGTAACCAATTCTCCCTCAAAACCAACTGAATTTGCTGCCCCTCATCTGCCAGAGGGGACAAGCCAGACTCTTCCAGTCTTCCCCAGGCTCCCCATTCCCTCTCCATCCTCATCTTCCCAGGCCATAGGGCTCATCCCAGCACCCTCCTCTTTTCCCTCTTCTGCCCTCAATCAGCTGCTTAAGCTGTCTGCTAGGTTTGTGAATTTGTTTCTAAATGCTTAGTTTAGGAACTTTATTACTTTTTCATTAAGCATTAATTAATGCCTGCCTTTTAAGGTCCGTATGAAATACACGATGGAGGTTGGGCATATGTTAATGAGAATCTGACTAATTAAACTGGGGACTTGTAGGGAATAATTCCGACAAGTAACCAATATGATTTAAGCAAAGTATATTGATTTAGGAAATGTAAAATTGAAAAAAAAAATTAATTGCATAATCATTTTATTCTCCAGAAAAGCCTGATTCATAATTAATCAAATATTTTAATTGAATTTATCTGAGGCTTCTAAATAAATTTGAATAAAGTATTACGCTTGGATCATCCCTTGGATGTCTGGAATTTCATAATGACAAGATAAAGATCTTCATCTAAACTGGCAGCCTTAACTCTGCATTGCCCTGCTCTGGCTGCTGTAAGCTGCTCAGTACTTGAGTACAGTTTTGTAATTCTCAGAAATCAGTCAAGTTCACCCCTAAGCCTTGATACATAACCTGAGATGACTAAAAAGGAAGCAAACATACTAATCCATGCCTTACTTGCTAAAATGGGAATAAAATGGCTTATATTTCAAATGAGCCAAAGTACCTTGTGCAGATAAACAGCCACAAGATGTCTTTGCCATCTTTTGTGTGTAACTGTCTACAAAAAAATCAAGAAATATAAAAGGGCCTACAGAGAGAGACAGAGAGGGAGAAGGAGCGAAAGTAACTGAAGCACAAGTGCCCAGCACAAGTGCACGCAGAAATGTCTGCACATCAAGTCTGGTGAACAGTTGCCACGTACTGTCACCACGTACTGCCATCACTGTCACCACGACTGTACATGTAAAATTGAAGCACTCATAACATGGGATAAGATGGAACCTTTTGTAATTATTTAATGTATTATACAAGCAAAGATACTGGAATAAATAACTGTCTGATCAACCGTGTCCTGCAGAGCTGAACATAAATATGAAGCTAAAAATAGCAGCCATAATAATGACTTTATTGGTGATCACAAAAGTGTGATAAACATTTTAAGAGAGAAAGGTCTGTAATGACAGGGCTCTGGTTTCTAGCTAACAGGAATAAATTACAGCTACGTTAGGAGAAACTGTAATTAAGTCTTTGCATCTTGACTTTAGGGATCTGGGATAAAGAGCTTCTGGCCAATCGCACACAGAGCAAGGGAGAGATCTCTGGGGATTTCTGCTCCAGATTGCCTGTTACACAAGTCACAGCCTGAGTTCAGTGAAGTATATTTGCATGCAGCTGAAATAATATGAGTTAAGATAACCAGAGCATAGATACATGCTTTAAATTGAATGTTTCCCTATATATTATTTCTCTAAGAATATACTTAAGCATATATTTTTGCCTTAATTCTCTACCTCAGCATCCCAGATGCTAAACAGAGATAATACCACTTTGTCCCACTCTTTGCCCATCTTTACCTATTCCGGTGAGCAGGGCATGATTTTACCCTGTGTTTGTAAAATTCCCACCCTGAGGATCTCCATCCTTGGCTGGGGCCACTGGACGTTGTGAAAGAGTGGAGTAATAGACAATGGTGTCAGTTCCTGGGATCAGTCCTCAAAGCACAAATGAGGACCAGGAACAATTCAGGTCACTTCTACTCTGGCCTGTGCCCCGTGGAGAATTTGAGCTGGAAGCAGGATATGTTACACATCTATTTGCTTGACTTTTTTCAAACTCCTGATGTAATAAAAACTGAAGTACATGACTCTGAGAAAATTAGGTTTTGGTCCTCCAGTCAAAACCAAGGAATAAATGCATCTGACCAACAGAAGTGACAAATCACACTGAAGTAGAAAAAAAGTCTAAATAACTAATGGGCTAAGTAGTAAGGTTTTGGGTAAACTGAGAGCAACAGAAGAAACTGCTTTACAAATTGCTCTACATAAAACATTTGTTGAATACATTGCTTTTGTGAACATAAAAGCCTGTCTCTGCGGATAATTTGTCAAGAGGAAAAGGCACTCAATTCAAAACAATAAAGTCTTTTTTGTAGGCTATGTCTCCACATTTATTTTTATTCAAAGGTCTAGAAGACAGTTCTATTAGAAATATCTGAGCAATTAAGCAATCTACACATCATTCCATTAAGTACATGTTCGGCAGGATATAAAGGATATAGTGTTATTTGCAAGACTACCTGGTGAGATGAAAAACGTTCTCCACAGTTTCTTGTCACGAGTAACATCTCGTATTTCTCTTGTCATGTTAACCAGTCTACCTGCAACTGGTGGCACGCGACGGAAATCCAGGATCCTGGAAGAGAAAGAGAAGAGAGAGTTTATGTAAAGGATTAAAACATAATGATAGTGATAGGTTTTAGGAAGGTTCATTACACTCTGAAGGCACATTTATCTGTGGTCTTTAAGGACTAAACAGCCCATCAACTTTAAACTGGATAATCCTTCCTATAATATATTACAAAATATGTCCTGAATATGATCACCTCTGACTTGCCTACATGGTATGTAGCAGATGCAAAATTCTGAAGAGTATGGGGACACATTGTTATAAGAAAAAAATTAAGATACATAGAGTTCCAGAAATAAGAAAGAGTAGAAACTTATTTTTGACTTTGTGCTACTTCAGGATTGTTATAACATGCATCTTCCTCACCAATTTTTTAAGTGACTTGAGGAATGGGATTTCAGTCTCTTCCATAAACACCATCTAATAGTAATTTTTCTTTTGACAGTCTTAGTATTTGTTTGATTTATTTGTTTGATTTATTTGTTTCTGCTCCTCTTTGTTTTAATACCCTTATACTAAATTAAACAATCTCTCTGAGACTAAAAAAATCTTCCCACGGGCAAAGGCTAGGTGAAGGGCCTTTCTCTACCCCATCCTCCCCCACCTTAGTAGATCATTAAAAACTCCCTACGAAGCATTGCTATTAGATACAGTAAAAGAGCAAAGTCCCCACACAAAGCATCCCCACAGGTGGGAATTTTATGTCCCCTGTTTCCTGATAAGATTTTCTACGTTGAGTAACAACTGCTTTTTCTGCTTAGTGTGTGGATATTGAACACACCTCCCTGTAGGAACTCCATTAATGTTTTTTCCTACAGCACCATCTGCTTAAAATGGCAATATAACATGTAAAGCAGAAGGGATCAACACCAACGTCAACATCAATAAAATACAGAAGATCATTAAAGGATCTGACCAGGATGGCTCTTAATGGCAATTCTACCTTGTCCCACCCACTGACAGGTTCCTTCATCCTAGCCATCAACACAGAAATCAGCAATACTACACACACCCCCAAATAATTTATGGTCCCAAAGCTTCAATCTTTTGAAAGGATGTTTCTTGGCGCTTCAGGGTGTGAAAGATGCTTCAGTTCTAACAGCCTGTGAAATGCCATAGTTTCTAGCCATACTGTTAATAATTCATCAGTAATTATTAATTCCCACTCCTAATCTGGGTAGAGAGAGAGGGCTGCAGTCCCTTCCCCAGTCTTGGGGTATCCACCATACCCTGCACTAACTCTGCCTGGGGGACATTTTCAGCTAACAGGAGCATGGGATGACTACCATTGCCCTTTCCTTCCCACTAACTTGTGGCCTAAATATGTTCCCACAATGGGACAGTCCCAGCTTTTCGTTGTGAAATCAGAACTCCCTACCCATCTCAATTACTCTTCTCTGAATACTCACACCATTCCTCATGTCTTGCTCAGATTTGCATGCCCTGGAGCTAATTGGAGTGAGCCAGACTCCCATCATGCTTATGCAACATATTCCCTGGGAGATGGATCCTCTCCATATGCACTTCAAGATCTCAGGGGAAATTAATTTCTCGCCTTCACCTCAATATAATTTCTCTTTCTTTTTGAGAATTACTTATTGCCGGGTTTCTCATTCCCAGAGCAAGGTGCATTTCCTAATTATTAATCTACCCTTTCATCATGTGCCATTTCATTTATTCATGGCGTTTGCTCACCTTTGTTCCATTTTCCCCTTTTTTAAAAGTAATTCAGTTACAGGGCTGGCCAAGTGCAAAAACTTATCACAATATTTCTATTTCTCTTTTAATGCAAATCTGTTTTACTTACCTGTCCAAATGAAATGCTGCTATTTCTGCATTATGTCTTTCATAGTCTGAGAAATAAAAAAAGTCAGGTGGGGTTTCTTGTTCTCTGGTTTGTCTGTAAAGAAAACCAAGGAAAGTGTTTTAATGAAGTGTTAGCATTTCTAAGGAGCAGTACTCAGTCATCAGCATGTTATTCAGGAGTTCAATATTGTTTGCTTAATGGAAGGCCTTTAAATACTTCATGTGTGCATTATTTGCCACGTAGTCTTCCTTTTATCTTCTTTAAATTACTGTAACAAAAAATAGGACTAAGACTTGTGCATGCAGGCTGCTGTCACAAAGCTATTCCACTCAAGACTCTCGCTCTCTTTAACAAGATCTGTTTTATCACTCTTAAATATTTTATTAGTGATAGCGGTGAAGACAATGTCATTTCATTAAATTATCATTAACTGTAATTATGAAATTTCCAAATTTTTCTTTCATCTTTGGCAGCCATGCAGCTTCTATCTAAAATAAAGCTCTCTCTTTATATTACTTGGAGCCAAAAGTGACATATTTTTCTCATTTCAGAACAAATGGGATCATTGCAGTTTGATGGCCATGACACATGTCATGTTTCAAAGAACATTAACAAGACCGTACTCCAGAGAGGATGCAGAATTTGTTGTTTCTTCAATTTAAGAACTAATAAAAAAATGTCATTCTTTTGGCTAAAGCTTCAACGCCGAACCCCATGGAAAATAGAAAGCTTTATATAAGAGGAGCAAATCTCTGTCTCACTTTAAGCAATTTTCAGTCCTGATGGCTTTTGAATGGAGCACAGCTCAGTCAGTTGACCAGCTCAATATCTAAGCCCCACCTCAACCTGCATCATGCCCTGTTTTGAAGTCTTAAATGGGAGATAAGCACTGCAAAGCTGTTCTGCAGCACATCTGCAAGGGAGGACAGCTCCCCATAAGAGGAAAACAAAGCTCTTTCTCATTCCCCGCTGTCACAGGTGCCCAGCTGACAGCTCGTGCATCACCCATGCTGCACACTGGCAATTAAAATACAGCTTCTGCATCAGGACCTTGTTGCATGAAAGGCTTTGGGGTGGTGACGGTGCAGAGCTCAAACCTCCAGAGAATTTGCAGCAAGCCCTTATTATGGGGTTTGTTGAGAATCCAAAGCTGTGTCCATCCACACTCATTCCCACAAAGACCACCATCACTACTGGGACTGGTATCTGCCTGTGAGCCCTCCTGTATCCACCTTGCTGAAGAAAGTGGATGGGTCTCATGATTTTTTAGCTACATGAAGATTTTGCTATGCAACCAGCAGGGTCTGAAAGGCTGATATCCTTTCTCAAGCATTCTTCTTTATATTAACATCTTGGCGAGTTACTCTATCTTGCCCTAAATGATGAACAGTTACCATCATAGAGACAACATCAAGATATCTGGCTTGCATCCAATATAACCCAAGGTCAGAGGGGCCTCCAACACCCCAGTGATTCTCTGGCCAGAACAGCACTGACCACTGTCGTAGTAATGGCCATGGAGGTGGCCAACACTTGGCAGAAGTCCTGCTAGGGCGCTTCTGTGGCTGCAAAGGGTTCACAAGCAGACAAGCTAAAAGTGAGCCTGGCATAAAATAAAAAATCATATTTTGCTTTGTCTCCATAATAAATGCAGAAGGGAAAGAAGCACTCTCACAAAGAAGAATAGAGAAGAGCCAGAAACCTATGGCACGTCACACAATACACCATGCAATCAAGACAAGAGCTAGGAGAGCTGCAACCTCATTGTGCATATTTCTCTCAAAAATGAAGAAATGAGCCCTGAATATAAATTCAAAGGAAATGATTAACATATTTCTGTTGGGCAGAAAATTACACATTTGTATGTAACTTTCCCTCCCCTCCGGATTTTAAAATAGTCGATTTCTTCAACAAATCAAAGAGAGGAAGATTCATCCCAAGCTTTTGCAAACTTTACACATATCAGCACAGCTGATAAGTTCCAGAAAATATTACTAATTAGCTAATCAATGCCATCTGCTTTTTATCTCTCAAAGACTTTAAACAAATCATGGCTGTTCCTTTACAAGAAAATCTTGCTCCAGAAAATCAGACATAAATAAGGGGCAGATCTCAATCCTGCAAGCATAGCTATACCCCCCAGCCCAGCTCCATTGTGCTGCCTGTTCGACATCGCCGCCGGGATAGTCTCTCTAATTTCACTTTTCTATTCGCTCCCTGCCACCCCTGGCAATAACTGTGTATATTATTCATTTGGGAGTTAAGTATAGCTGTCCTGCAGGCTTAGACTTGTTTGTACATATTTCTTTCCTGTCATAATGTATTATTAAGTGGTAGTGCACCCTCATAGAAAATCATGAACTTGATTGTCCTAAAACCTTCAAAAATGGACACCAAATCCTCAGTGCAATCTAGACAATGGAAAAAACAGTATTATTTGAACCTGACTATACATCATGAAAAAAACTCCCAAGTTTTTTTGGTGCCCTCTCCCTCTACTTATCTACAGAAAAACACTCCCCAGACACAGTATCCATGGTCCATGCCCATGTCAAAGAAGTATGGTGCCCACTTTTCTGTCTCCTGGAAATATTGAGTTATTCTGAATGTAGACTGGAAGGAGGATTTAGTAAACCCTCAAGCTTCTTTACATTCCTTATGTTCCATTGCAAAGCTCTGTAGAACTAAGATGTAGCGGATTGAAACGTGAAACGCTCTCCTAAAATAACCTTGAAAAATCCTTTCTGCTGACTTATTCCAATATCTCATAGATAGAACAGGAACACTGTTCCTTGGATCTGACTTTAGCTGAAAAGAGTTTTATTCAAACATATGTTTATTGTTAATTTGTTGCCTGCAGCAGCACCTAAAGAGATTCATGGGTAGTTCCTTAGCCACGGTAAGCTGCCGAACCAGCAGCAAATGCTAGCACGTGTGATGATCATAGCCTAAGGTACACAACTGAATTTAAAAAAGCCACATGAGCCTAATACAGCTTTGAATCAATAGAATCAATATACTGTTATGAGAATGGCTTTAACAGTGTTAAAAAGGTACCTACATCACAATCTGTACTTCTTACTTTATCTAAATGTGTTTATACATGATTTTATTTTATCCATGTTTAAAAAGTTGCTCTTCGACGTGCACAATCTAATCAATGCATCCTGATTTGGTGCTAATTCTTCTAACATTCTATTTTGATGTATATATAGAGAGAGGTAGAGGATTAAACTCTGCTCTCAGCAATGTGGATGTACGGTAAGCAAGTGCTATCAGTTACTGAGGCTTTAGATTGTGGTAACTGGCCCTCAGTCTCTAAGTGACAGGCTGGGAAAGGGGCAAGTATTCCAAGTCCCTTCCAGGTCAAATAAAGTATCTTATAAAACAACACTGGAACCAATCCATCCCACAGCATGTTTTAAATCAGAATTGCATTTTAAGGGGGAATAAAAACCCCAACCCTCAAGTTACTTTGGTTTTATTACCTCATGTGCTATTGAAGGTTATTTTCTAATGAAATGACAAAAATAATGAGATATTTAAGCAAACAGACCAATAAGCTGAACCCTCCTCAGAAGGGTATGCTTCTGAGGGACAATGAATTAAAGCAATGGTCAGAGCTCCTCAGTGCCAGCAGTAACATCTCACAACATGCAGGACACAGGTTCCACACAGGTTGCAGATGGTGGGAGAGGATTTCTGGCGGGGGCTCTTATTTTGCAAACAGTTGGAATCTGGTGATCCTCTCTTTGGAGAAAGATTTGGCAGATATTTATAACGGCAGGCTGGGAAGCTCTGGCAGAGAGACAGATGGAGGTCTGTTGATATTGCACACAGTTAAAAATTACACTGTGGCACCAGACCAATTACAGCATAAGGGAAAGACAAATCAGCCCGGTAACACTAGTAGAGGAGAAATAAGAACTAAAGGGAAATCAAAGCCCATGAAAATTTCCCTGACATGGTACAACTTGGAGAAAACACAGAAGTAAAGAATGGTTTTATACAGAAGAGGGACACATTTGCATTGACAAAAGATGAGATGCAACTGTGATCTGATCTTGTGGCTAGAAAAGCCAGTCATGCTTACAAATATAAGAAATAAAGCTACTTTGATAAATGAGCAGAGTCAGGAATAAATCTGATGAGTCAGCTCCATCCTAGCCATGGTTGGGGCCTGTTTTGATGTTCAGGAGTATTTGGATAAACCAACAGAGTGATTTGTGTGCAGAAGTAATTGCAAAGCCTCAAACTTTTCTTAAACATTTCTGTAAGCATTTTTTTGCCAATTACTTGATCCCCCAAACCCAATATTAATAATTTCTTGGGTATTTTTTTATGCCATTCATGAACCTTATCACCACCGTGAGACTGCAGGCTCTGCAGTCTCCCTGGCATTTCAGAAAATGCTGTTATAGAAACTAAACCTTTAACATGGAAGTCAATATTTAGTTTCCAGGATCATTCACATGCACCTGCCTAAATTACCAGGATTAATACCCACCAGAGCCATGTATTACTCGAAAGAATCCTGACTTGATGCCAGACTTCCTCCTCTCTGGAGGGGTCCGATTATCTGTACAGCAGCCAAAAAGCTAGAAAATAGGGCAAACAGCCCAATCTGAGTCAAGTGTTATCCTGACAGACACATGCTATCTTCCTATGCCACAGGCCAGACATTTCAGAGACACCTTTGTGTCAAACTCATGTACCTTAACTAATTAAAGGATGTGCCACTGATTTGAAAACAGCTCCTTTTAAATACATCACACTCCTGTTCTGACATGTAATCAGGGGAATCAACCACAGGGATTAGGGATGATTATGGATCACAACAACGAGCCGTGCCACAGCAGGGAGTGGGTTTGCTTGGGTTAGACCAGTTTGCAGATGGAGACCCTGACCCTCTCTGGCCAGGGAAATTCTTTAGCAGCAAAATCACTAGGAGACGTAACAGGCCAATGTGGCATGGTAATTGCATTGGCAGGGACATGACTAACATTGAGAAGAGCATATTTTGGCTATCAGAACAGATAACTGGACATTATCAGGGTCTACCCACAGCTATAGGTTGCTATTCTTCTCCTTGGAAAGCAGCTTTCCTCTCTTCCCATGGATTATTTAGGGTGTTTAAATACCTGTCCTGGAGCCAAGTTGCAGGCTCAACAGTCAATATACAGCTTTACCTAAATGATAAAATGTAGTTAATACAAGGCTGCCACTCAGCAGTTTTTCTGCTGCTTCAATTATTTTGTGGCCTGGGAGGGACTTGGGGACTTTGTATATTTGGAAGCACCACAGCAGGGCTTTGTATGCAGTCCCTTGCTCCGGCGAGCAACAAAAGCACAGATGCTCCATCAAGGGCAGAGACCATTTCTTCCAACACAGACAGGCATGAAATCTCCTCAGCCCTTGCCTAGGAACTTCTTCTTTGTACTAGTGGAAAACTCAGACTGAATGTCCGGTGTCTGCTTGCAAGATTTTCTCCCTGCCCCCCGCAACCCTTATGTCAAATTGGATTGTGCAGCAAGGGGATCTAGAGTGCCCTGAGATAATCTAAAGCTTATTATTCTAAGTGAAAGAGGCAGCCTGTGGAAAAAAAAATTATGTCTTTGAGGCAGCTGCAGTCCTTAGGAGGGTACTTAGATTTTGCATGCCGAGTCCTATCATCCGGGAGGGTTTTCTACGCATTTGGCACAAGTTACAACAGGTGGAAAAAATGACACTTAATTTTATAATACATTTTAGTAGCTTAGTAAGTCCTTAGGAAGATAAATGATATTGCTAATGCAGCAACATCTACAGTAGCAAAGATATTTGGTGGTATTTCTGACTCCTTATGGAGTCTTGGCAGCTGATGGCTTTGGCTTTATCAAAGCGTTCTGCTACAAAGAGCACTCTCAGGAATGATACGAGCTGTTTACAAGAGTAGAATACAGTCCAGAAAATGAGCGGCCAAACCAGGAATGCAAAGACATGCAATTTAATGGTACAGAAAGGATGTTTGGCCTGTTTCATCGCTATCATCCAAATGACAATATGGGCCTCTGCAGGATATTCAGGCTTCTCCCATTTAACTAGCAGTTCTGCAGCTAGAAAAAATGAGAGAATATTTACTGTGGCAAAAAGACAGAAATTCACACAGGGATGTGATAGCAATAGGAATAATTAGCAAACTGCCAAAAGAATAAATACTGAGACCATGCTATTGCATGCCAGCCCTGGAGTGCTTTTCTCCAGAGCAGATGAAGAGAGCTTGACAACAACACATGCTCAAGGACCAGTTAGATTAATATAAATCATAAACTTCTTATGCAGAGAATGACAATAAACTCCCAAAGGAGCATTTGTATATAGAACTATCTTGCTACCTGGCATAGGAGGATAGTGGGGAAAAGCAGGAATGAAAATCCACAGGGAAACAGTATATTAGGGTGGGTTTTCTTTTCATTTCCAGTTGCAGAGTCAAAGAAAAAAAGGCTCAGGAGGTCACCTAACCCATCCCCTGGCCCCAAGGCAAGATCAGCTAGACCTAAAGCATTCTTGACAAATGTCGCAATAACGTGATCTTCAAAATGCCCTTGCACAGTCCCATGGCTACAGCCCTCTCCTCCTTGTCCCCATGTGCTGGCCTTACTCTTCTGCTAATTTCCAGTCCCACTTTCCCTCCTCACACCATGATCAAGACAAAACCACCACATTAAGACTTTCTGCAGCTGATCTGATTGCCTTTCCGAGGAAGGAATACAAGTGATAGACATGCCAGAACAACTGTCTCACATCCCTGAGCCAAGAGCTAGGAATTAAGCCTTAATGCCCTTAGACTGCAGATTCCTCAGCTCAGAGGCCCCTTCTTGACTAAGCACAATTCACTTATTTTTAATTCATTAAAAATCCAAACAACCCAAAGCCTTGAAATCCTGCTTTAGGCTTTCCCCTTAAAATCAGCGCAGTATCCAAAAGACAATGAAGCAACCACTGTTCCTCTACATAGATCAGAGAGTATTTGCGGAAAGGTTGTACAAAACCAGTCCCTTGCTCAGAGCAGCACCAGTGAAAGGTTCCTGCTGTCCCATGCACGAGATGTATTTATACATATATATATAAAAAAAAAATAAAAGCAGATTTTCACCTGAGCAAAATAAGAGCTACCACTCCTGACTACACAAGCAGGTATGATACGAAGGGATGAATAATCAGGGTAACTAATATGATCTAAGAATATGAAAGATTCATTTTATTCTCCAATGAAATATAAAAATAATAACAAACCCTGACATTTTCCTCTTTTTGGGGGCTTTTCTGTTCCTTCTAGTGATCTACACGTACCCTCTCTATACTGTTGCCTTCACTGACATTGTGCTGACAGTAAAGTCAAGGCATAATCTCACCAATCATCATTTCATTGTCTACCAGCACAGAAGAATATCTCTTTTTTTCATTCATTCTTTTGTGCTTTCAGATACATAAGACATGAAGAGAATCTTTGATCAGCACAAAACACGTAAGAGTTTGATCAAATGGGAAAATTTCCTTCAGCAATTCAGAATATTACTTCCAGCTCTGCCTAGTATGTAGCTGCCTGTCACCATGTGAAAAGCAAATGGCAAAAAAATATTAGCGTAAGCACATTTGACAGGACATCTTCCCCACCCGCATTTTTCGGCGCGACAGCCAGCAGTCTCCTTCCTGCTGCAAGGGAATGTGGCTAAAGAGAGGGGGTCCCTGTGCTGGGGCGGCACTCTCAGCCTGGTCAGATCTCAGATTCACAGGTTGTTGATGTTTATTAATAATTATTTAGTATTTTTAATTGTTGTTGTTGTTGTTGTTGTTCTTGTTGTTGTTGTTGTTGTTATTATTATTATTATTATTATTATTTTGTTATTATTATATTGTTATTTTTATTGTTATTATTTAGAAGATAACTGAAAAGAAAGCAAAATGAAATGCTGCTATAAAGCAGGTAACCCATACAAAACCAGAGAGATAAGCTCCAGTGCTACCAAGCTCTAGATAGATGTACATAGGTGCACTTAATGCATAATCCAACACATACATCAATCTCTAATACTGCTTGCTGTGGTACTGAACATGATGTGACAAGTAGGATCATTCTTTATAATATTTGCCTGCATTTCCCCTGCATCCCACAATCATCTCAAATTTAAGAGGCAGGCACAGTGTTAGAGAGCAAGCAAGTTTAAAATACTTGAGTGAGGTGAGTTTTTCCAGCATTATGGGATAGAGGCTGATCTCACTTATTACCAAACTGCAGCATCACTGAATGCTGCGGTAAGTGAAATAAAGATGCTTTTCATGACCGCTTTTGCAAGCTGTGTACAGGGCTGCTTCTGTTGTAAGTAATGACACACACAGCTGCTTTTTGGCCAGTAGTGGGGATTGAAGTGTGTATTTTCAAAATTAGAAGCTCAGGTCTTCATACCTCCATTTAAAGAAGCCTACCTTCTGCACAGGGAGCTCAGCGGGAGGTATGTAGTCCATACTGATAAGCTGATTGCTCAGGAGGCAGCACATGCATGCGGAATTGCAAACGTGCAAGTGTGTGGGACTTGCTGCAAATTCATCTTCCTCTCCCTCTTTTGGGGTGCTGGTGGGAAAAGGGAATTTGGGATGGAGAATAGATGAACGCTGATGCCATGGTGGCTAGATGGCAGTGTCTGTTGGCTAGAAATTTTCTTCTACACCCTGATAAAGCAGGGCTTGTACAGAAAAACAGATGAGTCATGGTATGATGAGAAAGGCAAGCTCTGGGAAGCTCTTGTCACTAATTTACTTTGCAGATAACAAAAATTCTTAACCCAGAAATAAGGTTTGATTCATCTGTGAGATAGAAACCTGACTTGGCTGACAGAAGTTGAAAGATTAAGAGGTACTTGACAGCACAACAAAAGAGTTCTCAGTGCCAACATTAATAGGGTCAATTCTGTTGCCACAGCAGGGAGGAAAAAGCCTCACAACAAATAAGCAGAAGACAACACTAATGACATGTTACAATGATATTTTGTGCCTTTCTTTAAGGTGTCTTCATTAATAAACTATATCACTATTGATATTTTCTGCCCCTGTATGGCTTGGATTACTTTGTGCTCTTAAACAAGTGTTGTGAGCATTTTTGCCATGCCAAGACCATGATATCTGTCATCTTCTCCCTTCATTTATCCCTTTGAGGCTCTGTTGTACATTGTCTGCTAGCCATAAATTGCAAACATGAAAAATGATACAGCTGCAAAAACTATTTTTGAAAAACAGGCAGTGCAAACAGAGCTCAGTGTGAGTCCTGGTACCTTCACCCTTTCTTCAAGAAAAAGACTGAAGAATATTTGCTAGAGAGGTTTTTCAATATATAACATTTGTAGAGCTCTGCAAATGCAGGAGGAAAAATATGTGTAAAATTAAGTCTGAAGCATTTCTTCAGCCCTGAGAATGCTATTTAATATGTCTGGGGTCATTAAGGGTAGGGATTTAACGGAACAATAACATTAAACATGTTAGAAGCATAGCAGAGCTCAAATTTCTTTCCGCTTGTTAGGTTTTTTCTTTTTGCTGTACATGATGTATGTGCCATTGAAATTCCAGGGTTCACAATAGGTTCCAGTTCAAAATAGGTTGGAAAAAGTAATTACTGTGAATCTGATGTACTGATACATAACTTCTTCCTTTTTATTCATGAGTTTCCTTACCATCATTATGAGAACCATGAATGCTAGTAAGCTTGTCCTCAAAATCTCCCAGGAAGCAGGAAAATATTAGCCCTGTTTTTCAGCAAAAGCTGCAAAACATGGAGCTATTAAGGATTCAGCTCTGCCCTAAGCGAAGCACTCTAGCCTCATTAAGCACATGCTTAACTTTGGGCACACATATAGCCAGTGAACTATGTGTGTCCTTGACAGTCAAGCATAGACTTAATACCTCCTTTGAGCTCTTTTGTACTCAGCACTTCACAAGAACAAACCAGTGATAAGCACCAGATCCCCGCAGCAGCTCTGGCCACTCACCCCATCCACTTCCAGACTCACAGTTGTTTTTTTCTTCTTCCTTCTTCTTCCACCTATGACAACAACCACTTTGGGAAAAAATGTGTCATTCTGCTAAAAGTACATGTCATTTTGGCCATGGGCTTTGGTAGATCTCAGATGTCACCTTTCAGGTTTACACTGAGGCCTTCAGGTCCTAGATGGGCTCAAGACTCCTTGTACCTGAATAACTGCACCACGCAAGGCACTGCAACTTCTCTAAACAACAACAACAAAAAAACAAAACAAAACAAAACAAAAAAACCAAACAAACAAACAAACAAAACTTTTCTTACTTATATTGCTAGACTAACCAGAAATAAGATTCAAATCCTGGCTTTCTATGTGTCTCCTGCCCCGCACTGGGAAATGCAAAGACATCTAGAAAAGCTCAGACAACTTTTAAGAGCTCTCATATTCCAGAAACACCGTTTGAAGTGTGTCAGGTACAGGAATGGGCTGAAGGGCCACAGGCAGTAGGTATGAGCAATACAGACTCATCATTTTCCTCTCCAGCACATGGAGAAGCTGTTTGGACCGAATATTGACACAACTAGAAGCACCACACTGTTTGCCTGCTATATTCAGACCATTTGGTACAGGCCACTGTTTCAGCTTGTAGTTCAGAGTTTGAATTTCTCCTCTCTCTCTCTCAAATGAAATGTTTGCAGTTCTTAAGATTGTATAATAGGGATAAAACATAATACACGCACTCCTCTCTATTAGCCATACAATGAGGCTGTCATTTTATTGTGGCTTGGCAGAATAAATAAAAGGATGCTCAGGCTCCAGCCTATGGAAGTGAAAAATGATTGGAAATTTCAGTTTTGTGTCATCGGTGACCTATATATCTGCATTTGTATAGGGGAGCTTCACTTTCCCAAGGACCCCAGAGGAGTAACCATGCTAACTTATGGTATGCTCCCTCCTCCCTTCCCATCTACCTATGCAGAAGTCAAACACTTTTGGCTTTTTATTTACAGTTTACCATTCAAGAGCTACTGGATATTGAACTGTACTGAGTTAAGTGCCCAAGATTTTACAGATAATTAATTACTGTCGAAATCATTCATAGGACAGACCCTACATGGTGTGTATGTGTAGACCAATACATAAAAGAAGAGCATGAAATCCTCATTTGTACAGTGAGCTGCTTTTGCCAGCTATGGATCTCCAAGTCTGGACACTGTTCTTACATCCAGTACAAAATGAGAAACAGGGGATCAGAACAGCAAAGTATCTTGTGCAATTTCCTCCTGCAAACTCCAGATCTTCTGAGTGCCAGAGGAGGGCTCATCTTAAACCACTGCACATCAGTTGCCTCCCGGACTGCACGGCATAAGGGTCCAGGGGATGTACTGGTGCTCTATCCTTCTGCTGGTCAGAGGGGCACATTTGCCAGGAGAACTCCAAGTTTTGCTTTTCAAGCTTGTTTCAGTCCCAAATCCTGAGAATCTTCAGTAATTATGCCAATGAGGACAGCAGCATGTGGTTACTTCAAGCTAATGGCTCCCCAGGGCTGAGTGTATCTAATTCCTCAGAGGTGTGATTTCCCAATAAAGCACACACACCCTTGAACTCGCCTTACCGCTGCTAATAACATTCCTTAACCTGTGGCAAAGGGTGATGTGCCTCTCTGAGCTGGAAAGAAGGTGTAATTGCCTGTTTCAGACTACTTTGTGGTTACAAAAGAAATGGGAATTGCTTTGATATGGTGTGGTATTTCATTGCTCTAATAAAACAAACTATGCAACCTCTCCCTTTTTTAATTTATTTTTACTCCTGTCTTATTACTACTCCTCCTGTCAGCTAACACAACCTCTATGAAGGGTGCCTAACTTATTCTTTGCCCTAAATTCATTCTGCAGTTTGTGGGTAAAATTCCAGTTTTTAGTGTGTTTTCTTCCCAACCAGAATTTTGCCTAAACAAGGAATACAGAACAGCACTTTGTTGCTCACCGTTCCCCAGCTGTGCATGGGCACTGGCCCCATCCAGCCGCAAAAAACAGTGGCTGATCAAGACATCTCTGAGGCTGATTTCCCCTAATAGACACGTCTCACCTGGGTTATTCCTGTCTGCAAAGTTTTACATGTTTGGGAATGTGCTGACATTATCACTTTGCTGTTTTGAGCATTTCTCAGGTAGCTACTTTCTGACCAGCGGCTGCCAAGATGATTTACAGGTACAACTACTCCAGGGTGCTCCATAAACCTCTTGAGTACTTGGGAACAGCGTTTCTCAGCCTTGGTCAGAGGATGCCCTAACTTTTCAAGAAGAAGTAATCCATGGGCCATCTTTGTATTAACTGAAATGTTTCACTCCCTAGCTAAATTTGAATTAACTATCTTTCTCATCCTTGGTTGTTCATTTATTGCATGAGTAAGAGTACTTGGTTGGTAGCCCTTTTTTGTAGCCATTTCACAGATTAATTGTGCTGCTTTACAAAACTAAAAAAAACCTTTACTTTCTCTCTAAACTTCTCTTCTTCCAGGCTGGAAACCCCCACTGCTAATCCACGTTTTATATTAAGGGTACCACATGAGTCACAAACTACATTAGAAATTACACATCAGGGTCATTTTAGCTTGCGACTGTCTGGATGAAGGGTGTGTTAACGCTCCACAGCCCACGGGGAAGTCACTGCATTACTCCCAGGGGAAAATCAAGCCATATTAACATCTTTTCCCCCACATTCTGCATCTCCACTGAGAAAAAGGATTTTAACCTCCCAGGCTCCACACAGGCTGTGCTGCTGGGGGCAGCAAGAGCAGTCTCCACTCTTCACAGAGCATTACCCTTCTCCTCCTTTAATCTTAGTTATAGACACAACATTTTAGGAAAAAAAATAGATGTGGAGGTTTTGAGGAGCATCACTTCACAGGACCGTAGATGCAGGATTTCAAAAGGGCTCAGTATTGGCCTAAACTTCTCCTCTTAAGTAGGAAAAGACATTGAAATCTCCAAAAAATATCCCATATGAAAATATACAGAGCAGAAGGATGTTAGGGGAACTGCTCTGTGGCACTAGAAGGGAAAAAAAGACTCTTGCTGGCTTGGCTGCTCTGGGCGATTGTTTTATATAAACATCTCCCATCAAGTGCAATGTGTTTGGTGAACTCCTGTGCTCAAGGTGCAGAGAAATACTTACACTTGGTGGATTGCAAAAATGCATCCACTCAAACCTGGAGTGAAGATAAAGGAGGGTGTTCATGTGTGTGTGTGTGTGTACAGGCATACAGAGGGGAACACTCTCCACTGACAAGGCTCAGCTGAGTTCATGTTCAAAGTGAAACAGGTGTCCTCCCCTTCAGAAGACTTAGAAATTAGTTTTGGCTAATTTAAGCTTAAAAGCCTACCTATGTTGAGGTTGCGTGGTAAAATAAGGGGAGATTACGATAAAGTATGCAAGGGTTGATAACAAAAGCAGAACTTAGGTAAAACAGCACAAGAAAAAAGAGACAAGATTAGAGGACAAGAGAAGGGAGGAAAAGGATGTGCAGTAAAATCTTTAGTGAAATGACATTGTTGCCAAATTTTTTTTTTATGGAGCTGATTTATGACATGCAGCTGCTTTTCTCTAATCGTGCATGCCTGGTTACCTCTTCTTTAATTTTTAACTGCATTTAAATGTCTACAAAATATGAAGCTTATCTACTGTACAGTGAGATAGGTATGTGTGTGCATAGCCCACAGGAGTTTTGTGGGAGTCTAGTTTCAGAGAGGACTATGTTGTTCCTAAAGCCAAGGTCACTTGTATTTCAGTTTTCCTACCTTTTAATATGAACTGTGAGGGTAAGTATATGGGGGAGCAAAGTAATCACATGATTTAATCATTTGATTTCATCATCTCGTACTGTTTTTTCTGGGTCTGATCCAACTTTCCTTCTACTCAGTGAAAGGTCTCTCACTGGGTTCAAGGTGAACTGGATCAGAAAGGACAGAGCCAGTTCATAAACTGGACCCTACCTGCCCATACTTAAATTTAAAAGGCAGCAAAGTCATGGGAAAAGCCTCCCGTTGACTTCAGTATAGTGTGGAGCAGATGTAGATTAAAGTGAATAATTAAATGAGCCATCTGTGAGAGCAAACACCCCATTCTGGTCCATGCCTGGATGTGGGGGATAGAAGACATAACCTCTGTTTTTTGTGCTTAATTAAAATACGTCCATGACATCTTCCACGGCTCTTGCTAATATCAAGGTGGATATTGCAGGATTAAGCAAGAACTGGAGGAAAACAGTCTTAAACTAATACTGGAATTTCAACTCTGTCCAAAGCACACTGTCTGTCTGACACTGTCAGGACTTAGATCTTGGATAAAAATGAATACACAAGTCATCTTCTTGTGTTTTATTACAGGTCTCTCAAGCTCCCTCCTTAGCAATCTCCAGTAGGCTGCTATTACCAAATGCCTGAGTAAATTCCAATGAAGTTGAGTGAAGATCTTCATTTTATCACAAATATTGGTAAGAATGAAACCTGGTTTGTTTTTTTTTCTCCCGGGCGCTGTTTTCCACGCAGTTCACAGGCAATGATTGTATTGACAGAAATGCTCAACAGCTATATAAATGTCAAGAAAGTATTACAGGATTAGTTACAGCCAGACAGACTTTCTGACTGCATCAGCTTACTGGTAGAAACAGGTAGAAGAGGAAAACAAAGGAAACAAAATAAAGGGGGTTCATTGCCTGCCTACAGGAATACCTGAAACAAGACACAAAGGTGCAAAGCATATCCACCATATAATGGATCATATTTGCCACTCCATTTTCTACCCATATATAGATCTTTTTAGTCACATCTTTTAAAATATTAGCTTCACCCTTTGACTTCCAGCATCGTATACGCCGTTGTCACACCATCACATCAATCACATTCTTTAAATTGTGGATTTCACCTACATAACTACTGTGCAGTCGGAGAGTGTGAGATGGACTGCCCTGGGAACCTCAGGGCATCGCTTCCTCCCACTCCCACCACCCAGTTCTTGTCTACCTCCTCTAACAGGGAGCAGAGGACAGAGGGTGTGAACACTGAAAATCAAAAAAACCACCTTCTGTAAAGTCCTATAAAAATTAAACAGTCAATTGTTCTTAGTATTTTACACCCAGAGGAGAAAATAAGAGGAAAAGAGAATAAACCACACCTGGCAGATATTAGTCTCCTGGCTCAGTGCTATAGGAAGGCACTGGGGAAACCTGTACAGACCAGACCAGGCTAAAGCAGTCTTAGGCAGGGTTGGAAAACACACTTTCCAAAATCTCTGCACTAGTCCATGTTGCTTCATAGCTTGCTGGAAAGGATGGGGGAGCGATGGAGCAAGTCAGCCTCTAAGAAAGTGCATTCAGTACAATGTTCAACCCCACTGAAAACCCAGTTCAACCCTGCTAAAGACTCTTTATTGGATACTGCTTATGAAGTCAAGTCTCTTAGGACATATTTCCAAATACACCTTTTCCTCCCCCAACATACAATATGTCTTTACACTACATCCTAAATCCGACTGACTCTGTAACAGGCCAGTAAGCACTGTGGCCAAATAGCAGATCTAATTTTGATATGACCTTGATAGTTAAATCCTGCCATTAGGTACATGCACACAGCTCACCGGGACATGGCAAGACTTCCCTTGCATCTTGCAGTGCTGGTTTTGCTAATGATTAATATTCAGTTTTGTAATTTTAATGAAAACATTGTTTCCACTTAGCTACAGGTCAGATGGCAATTGCAAAACAACTTACTTGTTAGATGGCTGTGGATTCCCTGCTGATACATCTGATTATTTATACACAATGTGCATTTCCAAATAGATGACCATATTAAATTACATGCTTCTGCCTTATTATCTCATGAGTTTTAATGGTTTTCCATTCCTTTTTTATTAGAAAGAAGGGATAGTCACTCATGCTAATGATGTGCTGTAGCTATGTTTTACATCTGCATCTCTAAAGTTATTGGAACTTCCTTCTAAAGGCATATCAAAGAGAAACTGTCTGAAATTGTTGATTTTTATCATTAAAATAAAGACGAGAAAGCAGATTGAGGCTTTTTTTTTTTTTCAAAGACAGTGAGATTTTTTAGCTTTCTGAACTATTCTGAGAGATCCAGCAAAAACTTTTCACATATGAGCCTCATGCTCAGCTGAATTAACTCCTCTACAAAGTCTTTTTGTACCAGCTACACCTAACTCCAACTCTGAAAACTAATCTCTTCCAAAGCCACTGGGCAAACACATGCACTCCATGTAGGTAACACCTTTGAGGGATGGGAAAACTTAACCTGGATTGTTAGAGAGCAGACACGGTCCACTTCCAAACCAGAGCAGGTGGCTCCAAGTTGGCAAAACCCATTCAAGTGCTCTGCACACAGCTGGGAGGGAAGAAGGAAAGGCACACAGACACACAAAGCTGCTTTGTAGGAGTTTAAAAGTCTCTCTGAGCTGCAACTCATTAATCCACAACTAGACGAGCAGCCTCATGGCATTAGGGATTCAGCATCTCCTCCAGGGACACTGAGCATGGGGACATTAAGGTTTGAAATGAGACCCAGCAAGAAAGGTCTGTGGATTGCAGGAGAATTTTCTTGCTTTTTTACAAATGCAACTACTACTGTAATGTTATTTAACTAAAATTAACCAACTCAGTTCTAGTTTAAAATGTGATCAGCCCATAAATAGTTAGATAAACTCCTCCCAGGCACATCATGTACTTTATTTCCATTTGCAACACGTACCAATGCTCTGCTTATACATAATTAATGCCTATGAATGGTATATGGCAAATTTTCCTTCTTAAACAGACAAAACACTCTTACATTACTAACCAAAGGGACAGAACTGTACTTTTATACACTGGACGATCTTTGCTGTCTGAACACTGCAAGAGCAACTGCTGTTTCTGCAGAGGAGATATTTTAACATCTGAATTGCAGATTTCAAACAGAAACATGTACTCACAAAAAACCTCATTTGTGAGGAATTTATGGGGTCCTTTTATTTCCAAACCTGCTCAGATTAACTTTAATTTTCATTACATTATCGACTGTGTGTGTTTGGAGTGGCAAGGGAGGCTCCAGAGCTTGTCATTTCACTCCACCTTATTTTGTACCTCCGAGTCCTAACCCTGGATTACAAATTCAGAGCCCACTTCAATGGATCATAGTTTGACTGCCATGATGTTAAGTTAAACAGCAGTCTCATTCCATGCTATAATTACTGCAAACAATTTCATCACCTGAGGTGTTCTTTGCAGGGTTATGTATTAGCTGATGCTGCTTCTGTCACTGTTCATCACATGAATATTCTCTTTACCTGCTGTGCCTGTGTGTGCCTGAAAGAACTGTGGCATTTTTAATGGCATAATTTCCTGGGATGAACTGAAAAAAAGCACAGTGTGGTCTGCATTATTTATATGCTGAGTCCTACAAATGGCAAGGAAAATACTGTAGATTTCCTGGAAATAAATATATTAATTAAAGTGAAGCCTTGTGCATACTAGACTCTATGTCACTGAAAGAATTTAATTACTACCTCAAAAGTATCTTCATTTTGCTAGATTTGTAACAAAAAAAAAGAGTGTCTAGACACACTTTAATTCAAATACAAAAGACTCCTTACCCACCTGAATATATCCCATGTTGATAAATCTAGAAACATGACCTACTGTTGCTGCTAATCAGCAGAAAATTCCTAGCATTTTTATAGCATGAAATAAATTGTAGATTGAGCCCATTGGGAGTACTAATGACAGAAGCCATAAAATATTTTGTAACATCAATTACAACTAAAGGAAAAGGACTTGCACCACAGATCAGGAGAATATTTTGCAACCATGCTTCATTTAAGACTATGATTCCTGAACATGATCTGGGAGTTGATTTGCCAAGAAGGATGTTCAAGAATATGTAATTGGCAGCTATGTAATTGTGGTGTTCCTGCAATTCAGATGTAGCTGCAGAATTAGCTTAAATGGGAGGATGCAGATCTATTGAACCTACCTGACAAATCTCCAGGTTCTAGCTGTTTTCCAAATCATACTGTAATCAATAATAAATAACCTGATTTTGGTTAAACTTTTTAAATGGTATGTTAGGTTTGTTCCAGACCAAAAAAGTAGTCTGAGAACTAACAAAATCCTCTTTTTAAAGCTTAGATTTGTTTTTATGTGTTCCTTATTGTTAAGCACAGACTACCTCCCTGACTCTGCTCACTAGTCACATTCCAGGGAAATTACTATTTCTGCCTTCTGACATGCAGTATTTATTAGAGGACGCCACTATTTTCTGCTTTACACGCTATCATATGCAGTAAAATTCATTTCAAGTTATCATTGTAATTTCACCAGCTTCTTTTTAAAAACCTTCTTATAAGGGTCCTTCCATCCTGATGGAATTGCCTTTTTAAAAATAGAGACGATAACCAGAGGAATAAATTGAGACGGGGACTGTGACAAGGAGAGAAATTACAGGGAAAAAAGCAAAAGCCAGGCTTATATTTCCTCCCCTCTTCACCATCATACAAAAATTATCTCCTTTTTCCAAAATAAACAAATCAGTAGATTCTGAAATAACATATTTGAAGGAGCCTATTTTCATCCTGATGCAGAAAATATTTCAATAGCTATACACCACAGGAAAATAACCTCCCACCCAGATACAACTCGTATTCCTCACACTAGACTTGCTGCAGCTCCACATTCATGACAGGTAATATTTGGTCACAAGGTGGTTAAATTAAATCTCCCCTCAACACAGAGGAGTTATCCATGTTCAGCCTACAAGTTCCAGCCAAATAATGCTTTGTTAATGATGTCTGCAGTTAGATGACAAATCAGGCTATTTAAATTGCTTCAGCACATACATCCTTTACAGGCAGGGTATCCAGGTAACCATTCTAGCACGGCTTCGAGGTGGGAGGGAGAAAGCAATAGCTAATTTCTTCACCTAGGTGGAAAATTAATTCTGAAGAGATTTGTCTGGTTTGTTATGGTTGATTTGGAGAAAAATGATTTTAAAATAATTATTTAAAAATGTATTTTTAAATGCGTAGTTATGCAAGAAAGGACAAAATAATTGTCCTTCAAAAATATAGTAATGGCTAGGTTTATTTCTGAAAAGGATTAAAAATATTTTAAAGCCCTCAATAGGAAAGTTTTCTGTACTTTAATACATGTTAGTATCAACATGCTTCAAATGACAGGAAAAATACCAATGCAGAATTTCAGATGTTGAAACCAATCTCCTTTTTGTAAGTTTAATGCTAGTTGAAATATAAAATATTAGACTGTCTTTTTTTTTTTTTTTTTTCCTAAAACAAGCTCAATAATAATTTAAATACCTGGTTAAGGAAATGTTATTGCAGACCAGTATTAGATGCTATTATGGTTCCACTTGAGAGATGCCTGCTAGTGTCCTTGAGAGCCTTTGGAAAGGTTTAGCTACATTGGTGATGTTGGTTTGGGTGGAGATGGGGGGATACAGTACCTTTTTAGTGCCCTGGCCTGGGCTGAGGCTTGTTCAGGGTTTAAGAAGGGGTTTGTCTGGTGAGGAGCCATGTGGAGAGGCAGGAGATAGGACAGGCTCCCATCTTCACTGTGGTATCCAGTTCAAGGGCCCTGAATATCTCCTTTTCTGTGATTCCTCCCTCAGACATCCTGAATATTTTAAATCAAGGGAAGTGGATTCCTCCAGCTGATTCACAAACAGAAATACTGAGATAAGACAAGAGGCCAGATCTGGTTCCCTCTGAAAGCCAGGAGAGTCCTTCCACTGCGCCCCCAAAGACCCGACAGCCCCAAACCCCCAGAGAACAACGTGACCCCTCTTACAGCCCACCCAGGGGGTGGAGGAGGGGGAAAAACCCCCGGCTCTGCCTGCAAACCTGCCCAGGGTAGGAGACAGGCTGCTCTCCTCCACCTTTCACACAAGGAGGATGCCTGGCTCTGTCCCCACAGCAGACCAAGGGGCAGCCACAGTGTTTGACCCCACACAGGACAGCGGGGTGGGACAGGGCAGGGACCATCACAGCCGGCACCGTGATGCGTGCTCCTTCCATACGTGCCAGCCATAAAGTCATTTGCCGTTTGCCAAGGCAAAGGAAATATTCACACTCTGGCGGTGTTTCTCTTGCGATGCAGACCATTTTAAAGTATTCACCAGACCTATTAAACAGGAAAATATAAACAACTTCTGATATCCCTTTTCTTGAAAACTATTTTGGAAAATATGACTCATTTACTCCTCTTCTAAACAACAGAAGTAATATTTTCCAGCACTCCCTTAGGATGAATTTAACCAGAAGCTAAGCCAGATGTAGAAACGTCTGCAGAGGTTTTTGTTCCTTTCATTAAAAAAAAAGATGAAAAAAAAAAAAAAAAAAAAAGGAAAGAAAACTGTAAAGCAAGAGTTAAGGTATTACTGGGTTTTAAAGCACTGTTGGACTTTAAATTGGACTTTTGATTACTCTTAAAATCAGATCAGATCACAGAGAAAACACAGAATATGACCAGCTAGAGAAGGTCACATTGCAAAAGTATGCAGGTGGTCTCATTTTTTAACAGCTAACATAATAGAAGCACAAATCTTCCAGCCACCAAAAAGCCTCTCCTGGTTTGGCAATTGCCACGTATAATATCTGATGAACTCCGATGTCTCACTGCTCAAGGATAAAATCCCAGCAGGCAGGGGCTGAAGGAACAGCTACACAGTCAGAGAGAAAAAATCTTGTATTATTACAGCAGCCACTTATTTTATTCACCAGAATTAAAACCTCTTCACTGATAAAAGTAGGGATTTTTTTTTCGTCCCACAAAGCAATTTTAGATTTCTATAGAATCATTCAAAAGCAATTAAAATCCTGCTCCTGTTGATGGATTTGTATTCCTTGCTTGCAGTGATGTCAAGCTTTGAAATTCAGGGCTGTTGAGTGTAATTCTTTGGGGCTTTGGAGTCATTGCTGAGTGCCAGAAAATACCTTCCATAAATTCACAGATATTAAATGTCTTTGGTAACACCAAAATAGTTTCAAGGCCTGTAGCTATTAAAATCTAGATGATATTGCACTACAGAATTGGTGCAATATCGGGCAATTCAATACACTGCAATTTCACCCTTTTAGTGAGTGAATTTTTAGGGGAAGAGAGAGGAGAAAGAATCCAATAATCTAATAACAGTACAGTTAGATAAGAGGGACCAGGGAGCTTTTCCAAACTGTCCTACTGCATCAATAGTGATAGACTTACATTGCCAGGGAAAAAAAAAAAAAAAAAAGAACAAAATCCTTCACAAACAAGCAAGTAAACAACCCAAAACCAGTATCTACACAAAAATGATTCATAGCCCTCATCCATTTAAAGGTCTGTGCTATTTAAACCAGAAAGTGAGCCTCCAATACCAGTGTTTGTTTTGGCTTTGTTTTATATAACAAAGGAAATAGTTGTTAAAAATGTAATTCAGATGTCAGCAATGAGAGGCTGTTCCCAATTGCAGAGATGCAAGATGGCAGGATTAATACTGCTGTGCCTGAAATTGCATAGGAGGGATGAACCCTGATATACAACCCTGAATAAAAGGAACAAGCCATGCCAAACACAACGGGTTTTAGGCACCTCCTGCAATACAGGTACCATTCTGATCCCTGAGAAGGTCTTTCTCCTGCCAAAGGATGCAGTACATAATAGGAAAAGCATAGGGTCAACAATATTGGACACAAAACCTTGCCAAAACATCAGCAAAACACTGATTAGTGATTATGACTATTGGCTTCTCAGCACCACCGATGTCTTATTGAGATTGGCATCACCCCAAGAATCTGGTGTTTGTGGATAAACAGGACAATTTCTTTTCTTAAGCCACATTTAGTCTACAGAATTGCTGCATTGTTGCTCCTTGAAAGGCAAATGCAGACTAAGTTAAATAAAGCTATAATCATGCTGCTGCCTGACATATGAGATTGTTAGAGGCCACCAGGCAGAACTGGCAGAAGATATGGGCTGGCTCAAAATGATTAGAGCAAATTAAAGTCTTCAAGGACATGAGCAAAGCCCAGCTGAAGTCAGCACAGGAAGAATTTGTCCCTTTTGCTGCTGTTCTGGGCACAGCTTGGTACTTTAGCACAGCTTGGGCTGTGGAGTGCAGTGGGGAGGTCATCATGCTGGAGGTAAAATGAAGAGGCAAGAATGGTTTTCTGCCCAATGGGCTTTTGTAGCATGGCCAGCCTAAAAGGAGATATGTGACCATGCACATTCAGAGCCAGTGTTATATTACAGATGGATCCCGTATCCTTCACAGCATCATATCCTACGCAGCAGGGAACAAGGGAAAGCTGAAAGGCAACAACTGATTTTTTATTTTTTTTCATGTTTCTCTTTTGCTAAACTCAGAGTAATAGATACAAGTAGTCTTGCTCCTGAAAATCATGTTTTAACTACGGCTGTCAGGAAATGAAGGTGGTTGAAGGGGGGGGCTATAAAATGTTGTTCATTAGTCCTGCCTTCTTTATGAGCTTCTTTGGTCCCAAAGACAGATGAGTTTGGGAGTTCAGCAGAACAGGGGACTCGTGTGTTCAAAGAAATTACAGGATCCAGGCCTGCAAGGAATTCCTCCCCCCATCCCTTCAGATTATGGGGTTAATTAATAACAGCTAATTAATGATGTGTCAATCATTATGAAATGCATGCCTGTGTGAGAAAATCTGCCCCTTGGGGCAATAAGCATTAAGGCCTTCCCTGGAGTTACATTTTAAAGTAAACCCTTGTGGCAATTTCTGTGAAGCCTCAAAGAGGATGTTTTAATCCTTTTATCTCAGGATTCACTTCTGTCAAGACCCGGCTTCCCATAGGAAACCACCTAGCAGAGGTAGTTTAAAAAAGAATTGCTGTGCTGTTGCTGTTGCCTTCAAGGTGAGACTCTGGAGGACAGAGGACAGTGCTGGGTGCTGGCTGGCCCCAACAAAACGGGGAGCTGTGGCTGAAAGCATCTCAGCAACTACCCTGTCCTCAGTGATGGAGCAGAAGGAACCAGGGGGAGAATGTAGGGGGTATCAACTGCTGTAAAACACACCGTGCCCAAATCAGGCACCGCATAGCCATGCCCTCTCTTCCCATGGTAACTTCAGGAGGGACGGGCATTTGGACATGAGCATCGAGGAGCTCTGCTCCCACTCCCCTCTGCCAGCTGAACATCCCAGGCTCTTGGCTGCTGGGACATTCATGCCCATCTGCTTGCATGGCATGGTGCCCACTCACAAGTTGTCAGACAATTTCACGGGTGCCAAAAGAGCCTGGATTTGAATAGGTGGCCTGGATATGCTGCAAAACCCGTCTCTTCTGCATGGCCTCGCCAACAGCTAACGGAGCAGGACCCCAGCTGTGCTCACACTGCCCGGAGCCGTGGACTTGCTCCGGATTGGCACTGCCTCGTGGTACCGCAGCACAAAAGCAGAGGCTTCGCCATGGCTTCGGGCGAAGCATTAGTGCCCTGAGTGCTACAGAAGCACATAAAAAGCAGCTTCTGTACCAAAATATCCAGTGCACGCCAAGATAACTTCAAGGCACTGTGATACAATCAGCAGCACAAAAGCTTGACTCTCTGAAGCAAAGGCACAAAAGGAGCAGAAACCCCTCCGGCTCCCCACAGGCAGCGACAAGTAGGTCAGGCAGAGCAAAAAAGGGCATGTTTTGGGCTAAATTCCCAGTTACCCAGCTCTTGTATCTGGGGTCAGGATGCTGCAAAAAAAAAAGATGGTTTCAACTTGGAGCTGGCTCCAGGAATAGGAAAACTAGGCAGGCAATGGGGAAAGCAGGCTCTGCCCTCCTTGGGCACACTATTTTGCTGGTGTCAGAGCCCTGAGATGTCAGATCGGCTGCTGCTGTGAGTGGGGGGTGACATGGAGGCTTGTGGTGCCACTAGGTGCATGCCAAATGGGTCAACTGCTGTCCCCACCTTGCCCAGGGCTGGCACAAACCCTCCTTGCTGCACCCCATCCTTCTGCCAGCAACAAGCCCTGGTCCCACATCTCAGTCCTATGGAGAAAAAAAAGATTTTGCTTTAAGCTGTCCCTGGCATTGTCAGTCCCAGGAGGCAGAGCCGGCATTTGAACCACAGCTTCGCTCTCCCCTCCTCCCGACTGAGGCTCACTCAGGGCCCTGACACAAAACCTGGGCTTGCAACATGAAAGGCTGGAAAACCTCTGGGTTTTATGCCCTGGGAATCAGATTTTCTGCTTAATAAACCCCTAAGGAATCAGATGCAAAAGAAGTCTGTTTGAAAATTTTGGCTGGATTATTGTATCATGGTGATTCACATAGGCACAAAACACAGGGAAACACAAATACGCTGGGTCAACATTCTCTTCTTGTGTATCATGAGATAGAATCAAACAAAATACAAGTCAGTCATACTGAAAACTAAAGGAAGATAATACCATTCATTGCTAGATTTCCCCTTAAATCTACAGATTAATTTAACACCTTAATTTCTTTTACTGTTTCATGCCAGCTAATCAAAGCAGTTTAAAATCCATATACAGATTGCATGTATCTGAAGTCGGTGTGCAGTATCTCTGCTCTTATAGCTCTCCAAGCACAGCCATGGCCTTGTTTGTCCTCTGGCCAGGTCACCACCCCTGCATGAAGAATTTAGACCGCCGATTAGCAAGGTTTACAAAAGGGGCTTGAAGTGCTAACAGGATCGGTTGGCTGCTGATGCTGAGAACAGTATCTGGTTTACATGCTGGCTTGGGGTATTTTATTATCCACAGCACATAATCCAGCACTTTAAACTGCTTCTATTTACAACAGTTTTGCTGTCCCCCTCTACTCTCCAGCCCCCACACATTTGCAGACGCTATATAGTCTGGGTTTCTGCTACTTCTTCACATGCAAATGACTTTTTCAGGCTTTCTCGCTTTTATTTACCCACATGCAAAACGTTACAGCAGGGTGGTAAATTGTAAGTTAACAACAAAAGTACTAACGTTATTGAAGCAGACACTGACAATGAAAAAATAAAAAGTCAGAAATGTTCAGTGTGTCCTAAAGCTTTGTTATTAACAGCTATTTTAAACACACTTTTTTTGTTTGTTTACAGGAGTGAGTCACCAATAGTACCACACCAAGGACATAATTTGGACATGTGCTGTGCGCTTTCTCCTAAGCTTTGCCAAAACCTTCCTGTCTTGACTTGCAAGGCACTGTTACTTCAGCTGTGGGTCTCTCCCAAATGCCATCCAGCTTTCTCATCATTGCTGACCACCAGACTGTGTCACCTAAACCAGTGACCTCCAGCAAAGTTGGACCTGGGTCCTCAGCCACTAGACACACTGTTTCATCAGATCCATTTCACTGTTGCTTATCTCTTGCCCCTTCCCATAGCCAGCAGCCCTAACTCAAGAAACCTGTAGAAATGTTGAGCCCCCTAAGGAGCTGGATATGTTATAAGAGCAAACAAACTTCAAACAAATCTCAGTGCAAGTGGTCAAATCTCCACCTGCAGCCTCCAAAGCAGTGGGGATTCCCAGAGCTATCCCTGTGTGAGATAAGGACCAGGGGCAGAAGGGGAGCCATTTAGTTTCATAAAATATCCAAAAATAACTCCTCCCGAGGTGTGTGGGGGGGTGCTGTCTGGGGGGAGATGAGCATGGTGCAACTCGTCTCCAGGATAAAGCTATGCATGCTGCTTCAGAGAGCAACCAGCTTCAGCCTCTGGTTTACACCACAAGTCTTGCACAAATCATTCTACCTCCCTGAATTTCAGTCTCTTGAGCCTAGTTCAAGGATTATAAATTGTAGAGAAACAGACAAATTCCCATGATATATTCCACGGTAGCGATATCTCCATATCCCACTGAAAACATTTTGGACACATTTTTTTGCTTAGATTTACTAAGGACATCTTACCTCACTGCTACACCAATGAGTCCCTCATGTGCCAAGCCCTGTTACTTAGCAGTAAATTATAGGTTATGCATTTCAAGCCAGCTCTTCACTCGATAATGTTTGCTGCTTTTCTGCCCTGCTAATACAGGGCAAAATGTGTGAAATAAGAAACTGAGGAACTGAAAGTGGGTCTCTGATTAAAAGACAAATAAACAGGACTGCATTTCTTGGTATGTAGAAAATTAAAATGAAGAAGTAGCTTGATTAAAAACAGACATTGAAAATGCTTTTTTCCTAATACACTGTGGTAACAGGTTAAAAAAAAAAGTTATCTGCTGTAATAACTGGCTTTTAAAGAAAAAAATAAACACCAGCATGTCTTTGTTCCCAAAGACTAATTAGCAAGATTCTATAAGCACTTAGATAGAAGGTGGCTAATCAAGCAGAGAAACTTCACTACTGTAAAATATGACAGCCCACTCAGCTCTCCCTTAAAACAGCTATAAGGGGCAGGTACAGTCTGTACCTGTGGCCATTTGTGTCTGTGTAAGACAAGAACAAAAATATATATTGAGCATTGTGTTATCATCTGCTGGAGAAACCCCAACAAATGAGTTGAAGAAAAATGCAAGGCTTGAATTATTTGTCCAAAAAACTCCAGTCACAAAGACCATAGGGCTGATGTTTCTGTGAGTTGCAGAGTGAAGTCTTCTGCCAGGAGCTGAAGATGCCATGAGGGACTTTGGGGAGAATTCACCAGCAGCGGTGGATGGTAGCTTCCCAGTGCTGGGAAGTGGGATGGGGCTGAGCTCCATGGACATGGTGATGGCTGGCAAAATAGCCCTTGTTTGCTGCAGAAATCTCTGCTCCCTTCCACCACTGGGACCCACGTTGTCCAGTCCCAGCTCAGAGCAGCTCCTGCCCGGCTCCAGGGGATAACACAGGGCAGCTCGGCTTGGGACAGCACAACAGAGCTGGTGCCAAAAGAGAGAGAAGGAGCTTTGTTTTCCTCTTCCTGGCTGGCAGCATCGTGAAACACTGCTGTCACAGATCCCTACAGATCCTAGTCTAAATGGACAACCTTTGAGCTACCTGGACTTTGCAGACTTTGACTCTGGGGTCATTTCATAAACATGCTTGAAGATTTGAGAACAATTTTCTCCTGGGTTGGATGGGATTGATCAATATTTCAGCCAGCAGTTGCTGAGCTGTGGCAAGGGGAAATGCAGTGAACATGACAGGCAGAAGACTGGATTTCATTGCTGTCCAGGGCCATCAGTCAGCCTCAATCCTGAACCAGCTCCCCTTGAAGTTACTGCAAATTTTCCAATCTGCATAAATGAGATCTGGACCAGAAGCACTGCTGAGTCCTAAAACACAATTTGCATTGAAATACTGAAACCTGATCTGATGAACAGGGTTAGTTATAAAAGGGAAAACTAGTTAATGCACAATATACTGAAAGCTAAAGAGCTAAAATAATACACAGCAACCTTTACTGTCCTTATTTAGGACCACATTCAGATCTCATGTACTTTACTGATACAATTAATGCAGTTTACTCTAGATTATTCCTGATGTAAGCACAATCAAAATTTCCTGCCAGTCTCACCCTGGTAAACATTTCAGCAGGGATTTAGTAGGTAAGGATTTGAATGCCCTTAAAAAGCCCAAAATCTCATGGATGAGGTCTACAGAATATCTGATTATTGATTGTTATGTCCAGCAGCAAAGAAAGCATTTCTTCTTCATGATGCAACAACATGGCACTCCTTGCAATTTTAAAATACACCTATATAAACTGAATACTAGGATTACTAGCTTCAATCTTTCCAAGCAGTTTATTCAACCTTAGGTCTCCAGTAACACACCTGGCGCAGAACCAGTGTTCTCCAGTGACCAGTACAGTAACACAGCTTAAGCCGAGTGACAAAACAGAGTGGCTGGGTTCGTACTTTGACCAGCAACTGCTCAGTTGGGTTTCGTGCAGCACATTCCAGCATTCCAGTGTGTGGAAGTGTTAATCCTGGAAGGCTTCTAGCATAGCAGCTACTGTATGCATATCTCACTTCTCTAGCTGCTCAGAGAAAACATTGCAATTTGATTTAATTGCTATGTTGACTTATAACAGTATGTTTATACTGGATGCCTGCCAGCTAGAATGCAACAGGTTTGCAAAATATATTTCCTCAAAACAGCATGATATGCAATGTAATAAGGAAAGCAATCTTCCAGTGGCCCCGATTCTGAAGATCGTTTCAACTCCTCTGACTTGGAAGGAATGCTACCAATTCAGAGGAATTACACCAGCTTAATTGATATGATAATCAGGCCTGGAGGCTGCATTTTGCAGGTACAACAGCCACACCACAGCTTCAGAAAGGGCATATTACTGTAGGAAATGAAGGTGATTAACAGTTGTTTGTATTACAGGGATTGTTTGGCCTATTTGATATCCCTATCAAAAGATGCAATATTTGTTGAGCAATCCTAAAAGGAAATCAAAGAGGAGCTTAAAGAATGTTGCTAATCTTTTGTTGCTATAAGTATGACATTTAAAAGCCAGTAAAAAGCTGTGCTTTGCCAATCAAAACAAAAATACTATCTTCCCCATGACCTTGGCTGCTAGATTTCAGCCCAGCTAGCAGCTCCTATGTCTGAGCCAAAAGATATGCTTTAGGAACATTACAGAAGCTGAAAGGTGAGTGTTCTTGTTTTATTTCTGTAGAGCACTAGCTTTGCACTAGACCATGACTACCAGTTTATTCTGTGGCTGGCACTGGGATGGATAATGTCTCTGAAGGTTGTAGGAACCAGGAGATGCTCCCGGGGGCTAGCATTATTTCTACAGCAGTGAGTTTCAGGAGGTATAGCAGGGGCAAAAGTTACAAACAACGTGGTCAGCAGTGTTTGATCAGTTAAATAATGGGATTTCCTGAGATGATCACCTGCAACTCAAGGAGACTGGATTTTGTGACCCCAAAAGTCTCTTCTGACCTGATATCACCCTGATGCTAGTTGGTTCTACTTTATTAAAGACTTTAACTGCTAACTTCAGCAATCCTGTACTGTGACTTGTAAAAACAGAAGAAAAAAGATGTTAAAAATATCAAGCAAAATCTAAAGTTGGAACAGAAATGGCTTTTATCTGTTTCAGTCAAGAGTTCACTAGATACAGTAGTATTTCTTTGAATGGAACAAAGAAACCTCAAAGATTTTATAATGAATACCCTTTCTACACATTTCTACAAAGCAGTCTATAAAACTGGGAATGAGAGATGTCATTCTTAAACACATACCACAGGACACTACTTTTCTCACAACTACAATAACCAGCTATCATTTTCTATTAGATCCTATTTGGCTTTTCCATAAGGAACTGTGAAAATCTCTCTCAAAATCCTGGCACCAGCATATGCAATAGGAATCCTAACATTGACTCTGCTGGAGCAGAATCTCCCCCCTTCAAGAATAAAGCCTTCAGAAGAAAAAAAAATAGTGTGTTGGTTTTGTTGCTGAGCCAGCTATTTAACTCCACCAGCTGGCAGAAACAAAGGGAAACCAAATAAAACTATAAAGTGTATGTTCCTTTTGGACAAATAAGACAAAAACCTTTGAAATTTATGGCTCTACACCATCCCTACCTGATAAGTCATATAGAAAGCTGCAGCTGCAGATATCAGCGATCACGTAAATAAATTTTATTATGCTGTACAATTCTAGTACAGTTAGACACACTAATCATGGGAGAAGGGGAGGTTGCTATTTTTTTTCTTTCCCATATGGTAATAATTCTGTATGATTGAACTGTTATGAGCTAAATAAAACTACACATTAACTGTAAGATACATTGCAAATACATTAAATCTTCCCTGGATTTTAGCAAATACTTGCTTTTTCTATGATGTATTTGGAATTAGCAGAGGAATCTACACCAGGCCATAGGATTTATAAAAAGATTTGGCTTCCTCTGCAATACTTTATGGGCAACTATTTCAAAAATGAAGATACAGAATCACAAATAAATAAAATAATTGCAGCTGATCAGCCTTTATTTATCACTATCACATTTCCCTGACTGTTAAGCTTCTGTCCTCGTATTTGCTCCACTAGCTTGAATCAATGACCAGACGAAGAGCTGTCAGTTAATGTCAAACACTGAGCTCAAAAGGTGCCAAAGGCAGATTCTGATTTCTCCATTTCCAAATCCTGCCTGGGCCTTTCTGGAGCTGGCTTGCTCCCTGGATAAATTCAACATGGAATTGAGAGGCTGAGAAAGGGCACAGCAAGTCGGATGAGGTCTGTAGAGTTTCAAGCAATTTGCCAGCAGATACATTTTGCTGTGACTCCCCTGCAGAAGTCACTGCCAAAGGTCTGGAGACCCCTCCTTCTGCTAGCAGATGGCCAGCTGTGTCAGGGAAGGGTCCATCTCGGACAGGTATTAATTCAGTTTGGAAGACACTGACTACAGCTACGTATAGCAAAAACAGTTTTCCAGGTAGTTCGAATTAATCAAATCCAGGTAGAGGCTGGCCTCATGTCTACATATTACCCTATATGTACCTCACATCATTCAGCTTTCAGTACGTTGGATCGTAGACATGGTGGGAAACTCTGAATTATCCATTTTCCTTGGGATCAAGCCTGAAATCCTACTGATGTCAACTCTATTCTCTAAAAAACAATGGCTCAGTTCATTTTAACATACAGATGCAACTCATATTGCCACCTCCAGCACTAAGAAATAAACTGAGGCCCCAGTTTTCATTTGCGGCTGGACACTCAGTACTATTTAATTATTGTGCTACGTGAGGTTCATGAATAAGGTTGCTTGTATGAAGAGGCTTATCAACTCAGGAGAAAGAAAAGCATAATTTCTGCTGCTTTGAAAAGCAATGGAGCTGAGAACTGAGTAACATCTGAAGCATGTAGGATGCACCACATGAAGACATCTTGACTATCCACCAGAGGATTTCTTCAATGAGCTGATCTCAGAAGTAGCCATCAAGATCATATTTTATGGTCCTCAAATTTAACTATTTAGAAAAAAATGTCCTTTACCCCCCTGAGTCCTGATGACCAGAGTTATCTGGCCCTGATCTGTGAGGTCCTTATAGCCTCCTATACTGGGAAGGCATAGCCAGCTTTGCGAAGCCTGGATCAGAAGGGTACCCTGCAGAAAAGAGGAAGCACCAGGAACAGCCTAGAAGGTGTTTAGGGCCTGAAGAAGGTCCTACAAGAAGTCTCATAGCTTTAAAGCCTGATTTTTTTTTTTTTTTTGGTAGCTCTAGGCTGCTTATTTCTGTATAAAGAAATGATGCTTCAAACCTCCCCAAGAACTTCATCAACAGCAGTCCATAAGCTGGTGAAAGAGGCCAGTGGGACCAGATGCCAAAGGAGCTAGAAAGATTTACACTAACCGAGCATCTGGCTCCCTGCTCACTGTTACCAGAATGAAGACGAATGCTTGCAAACATCCTTATTCAAAATCACTAATGTGTTCAGCGATGCTCAGCACAAACGCAGCAGTGTTGCTACTGTAAGGTGTGGTGCCTGGGAACACAGCTGCTGAATGCTCTAAAGCTGCTTTTTCCGGTGGTGTATATAATGCAAAAAGCAGTGAGAAAGTAGGGTGTTTCTGCCTTTCAAATCAAGCAAAGGGAATGATTAAGATAACATAATTTTCTGTTATTGTTCTAGTGGATGGCAGTAATTGCTTCTACACAGGAATGTGGCTATACCTCTATTGTCATCCATCATCTTGCTGAGGCTGTGTATAGTACAATAGAAATGGTTAACTTTTGATTTGACCTCATTAGCATTTCCAGAATTACAATGTCGTACCAGTGATAAAGATTGAGATTATCTGCCTCTGAGCAAATGGAGAAGAAACAAATCACACACTATGTAAAAAGCCACCAGCGCAACCACAATTATGCCAAATACTTAAAGGCTGTTTGAACTCGCCTGGTTCTTGATTTCATATGTGGGACAAGACACAATTAAGAATTGTGCCTGTATACATCAAACTTGCAGATATAGAGGATGGACCCATGCAACGATGATCTGAGCATTCGGGTACAGGGCAGAGAGTGGTAGGGAAGTTGCTGGAGTAGATGCTCTCTGATAGCACCTTCCCTCTGACTTGTCAGTGTTACCTGTGTGTCCTCTGACCTATCCCAGGCAATCAGTGATCCACTAGAAACATGGCAACATTTGTGTGCAATCTGGGAAATAACAGAGGCATTTAGCCTTTGCACAAATGCCTTGTGCTGCCTTGAAGTTCACAAGATTTCCTTGTGATTGCTAGGACGAATGCACATAAGGAGGGTTCCTGCTTCAACTTGGGTTGAAAGAAAGGGGGACCGATTATTTGGGCCTTCTCACAGTCAAATAAGATCAAGTCAAATCTGTACTTGTCCGAGGTCAGCCTACAGCAAAATCTATAGTGGGACATGGAATTTCTCAGTCTCCAGCCAGCAGCTTACCCCCTGAGCTGTGCTCCCTGCTACAGCTGTAACACAATGCCAAAACATATTCCAAACCACTCATTCTCATCTACTTTAGTCTTTTATGAACCACCTTAGAGGAAATTAACTGAACTTCCTTACAGTGGGAACAAAAGATGGAAATGAATTTATTATTCCAGTAGTACCCTTGACACAGATACTGAGTAGCTTCATTAAACATTTCACAGCCCCAAGTGTCTTTGCTAAACCCTCTACAGTAAGCACAGAGTCATTTTCCTTATTACAACACAAACATACAAGTCAGGATTCAGAACTCATTTACATCTGCTTTATATCTGAATAACTTCCCTCATCTCAGTGGGATCTGGGCAGGCACAAATCAAGGCTGCATCATCCTAGTCCTTCCCTTTCTCTCTAGATTCATTACCTTGCAATACCACTCTCAGATAAACTTATTTTCAGAGTCAGCATAGCCACAGCCAAATGACTAACATAACCCTTTAATACAAACAATAATAAATCAACAGATTAAATTATAATTTATCAGAAAAATACTATTTAGCTATTCCCAAAGCCGTTCTGAACCATCTCTCTTGTCTGGCCATATTCCAGAGGAGCACTGACTCTAGATAAAGCTCAGACCTGCAGAGTAAGTTTACATAAAGAAATTATGAAAACATTTTGTATTTATGATGGGAGATTTCACAGAGATCAGTCAGTAACATTCCTGAGAAGACTGTAAAGTATCTGAAGGCTTCTCAGTATCTTTTCCAAAGACCAGTCTAGCAGGCCAAGGTTTCAACAGACCCTGAAACTCTACAATCAGCAGCAAGCCTAGGGAAACAGACACGTTATCCTTGAGAGATACTACAGCAAACTTATAATGGCTTAGAAAATAGCAGCAGGTTATTCCACCACAATTTCACTTTAGAACACGGAATTTTTTTACTTACTTCATTGGTTTGAACAATGCTTGTCCATAGTTCTGGAACGTCATGATCAGCTTCAGCTGGGTGCCTCCTGATTTCATCGCTGTGGGGAAAAAAACAAAACCACTTTAAAAACCTACATGTGAATCTACTTACATTCAGCTTCCTTGAAACAAAATCATGTATGTTTTGCTCTGTATTAGATTCAGCACTGCAGTATCTGAGCACCAAACAGGTTGACCCTAACTGGACCCTAACTTCAAGGGATCCCAAGGTGGTTTGTATAGGAGAGCAGAGCTGTGCAGAGCAGGTCGCTGGCTCTGCTGGGAGGGTAGGAGAGGGCACGTGGAGGCACCAAGGACTGTGGTCTACACTGCACACCAAGGGCCATCTTCACTCAGACATTAAATGCTCTCACTTCCCAGCTGAGAGCTAATGGAAATTTAACACTGGCATTTATTCATACCAGTCTGAACAGTTTGGACAATATCATGTTAACAGCCAGATTATAGTGTTTCTAAAGTCAGAGATATTTTTTTTAATGTATATAAGAATTCAGAAAAATGCATCTTACTCGTTGATAAGGCTACCTAAAAAAGATAAATACATACTTTGGCAAACCATCTGCTTTTTTACCATCTCAATCAAAACTGCTTTGAATAAATTAAATGACCTATACCCTGACTCCTTAACTCACTTCTGTGTTTGGAGGCAGGCCATGGCAGTAGTGTCTATGTGGATGAGTCAGTCCTTTAAAAATGCTTCCTACAAATGATCAGATAACCAAGCCCTTCTTTACAGTTCTGACAAAACCCGTGTCATCTGGAGAACTACATAAATGTCATGTTACCTTGCTCTGTAAATTTTGGCTTAGAGCTGCCCTTGTTCCACCTATATAGCTTGTACATTTTTTTCTCTCTAACCAATGACATTAGTTGAATATCCTTTTAATTACTCATCTCTATGCCTTATTACTGATAGGTCACCAGCTCTCTTTCAGCACTTGTAATCTACATTTTTGCAACAAAATGCTATGCAAATCTGGTCAGTGTAATTATAATTCTCCTAGAATAACATCCCTCCTGCCTTGCTGTTTTGCTGACCCCAGACTTCTCTTACATTTCCAGTTTATCCCAAAGGAACAAATAAATAATTAGAAACTAAAGGGCATTAAATAATTTGCACTGAACAGGTAAAGCAGAAACATGTGGCATTTTTTTCCATCTCTTGTTCAGAACAGGTCAGTTTATCTGCACCTGAGGGAAGAAGGAGCATTAGGCCTTTTCATATCTAGCCTGGAGCATTCAGGCTGGAGCTGCCCCTGCCTCAAGCCCACAGGAACGCGCAGCCATCCCCAGGACCAGCGGGATTTGCCCGGCTCATTAAGGCACAGCCCATATTTGCACCCCTGTTTGCGTGGGCTATCTCCATGTAGGTCAGCAATATCAGCCTCAGCACTGAAGAGCTGAATTGCCTCCTGTCTGTCAGACGTAACTCCCCAGCCCACAGACCTCAACACAGCTGCCTGCAGACTGCTCACACCAACTGAAGATCAAATCCAGCATGTCCTTTTCTAAGCACAAAGTTTCAGATACACTAAGAAGACTGGTTTTCTCAGCAAATTGAAGCCACTTGACAGATAATGATTTTGTTAGCAGCCGAACTCAACGAGTGTGTCATCACCAAGTAGGCAAATGTATGAAGAAGATTAACAATTCAGAATAATTCTTCCATGAGACACAAAGGCCTAGTTTCCTGTCATAAGGAATTGAGCTGAAGTAAGACAAAAGCATCTCCCTGGTCTTTTCAGATCCATCTTATTGTATTGCTTTAATTGGATGCAATAGTAGCCTCGGCTGAGCACAAGTTTTGCTGGCATGTTGTCCCTCCACTGCTGCTAGGAGTAAACATTGGACCTCCCCAAAACAGAGGGTGACATTGGTGGGAACAGTGTCCCACTGTGCCTTACAGCAAGGCATGCTGGAAGACACATGCATCCTGGATAACAAACCATGTTATGGCTTCCCCCCATATCATCCAGACTCGCGTGCAGATATTCACACTTTGGCTGCTCATTCAGTGCCACAGACGTGCTGGCCAGGCTGGAGGTGATTCAAAGCCACCCTTCAAGTCCAGGCTAGCTAGAGTCTAATATTGTAACCCTTGGAGAGAGGGAAGTACCTAAGCTTAGACTGTCCTTTTGAACTCAGCAAGGCCCTTCATGCACGTCTAAACTAAGTAGACTTGGGAGCAGTCCAGGGTGCCCAAATCCCAGGGGTGGAAATGCCAGAAAAGAGCAGATCTCACTGAAGATCATTCACTCAGACCTCTAGGTCAGATTACTTTCCCTGTCCTAACTTAGCATTACATCTGTGTACTGGCTTCCCTCCCATTTTCTGAGCTGCATTCCTTCAGGAACTCCCTTTCCTAATCAGACCTCAGTTAAACATGTCCCTCCGGCCATTATGGCCAAACGGGGGAAGCCCTGTCAGCTTCCAGGAGCTTATCCCAAACAAACATTCTTTGCTTATCTGAAGATGTCCTTGTGCCTTTACCTACTGCCCATAGGAGCATTTCTGAAGAATTTATAATACCCAGAAGCAGTATATACAATTTTCCAGAAAACTGGAGGATGCTACACCATTGCAATCTGTCATGTTTGTGATCAGCAGCCTTAGGTATTTTTAAGAAGGCCTTGCAACATAAGGCTGTACTGACTCCAAGGGAACCACTAGTCACAGTTCAAATTCATTTTTTTTTAAGGTTTCTGAATATACTGTAACATCACAGGTCATGAACAGATCTGTAAAAGACTTTATGAACCTCCCAGCAGGTACCTTCAAATCAAGTCTCATACAGCTCTTGGACATACTGGTACAGTGTTAAAAACAAATCCCAATACCAACATTACCTTTTATCTTACAGAAGCCTAGAGCCTCTCTTTTCCCCCAAAACTAAAAGGAAATGGAAAGCAACATTAACCTTTCCTGTTAACCTAGTGCAAGGGCTTTCAGCTGTGATCAGAAATCTTCCTAACTTTAGGAGGCTTTGTAAAAAATTCCCTAAAATATCTCTTTGCTTGAGTATCTGTGGGATTAGAATCTTGTCCAAAGACTAGTGAAATTGGTGGGATTCCTTCTGTTTTCTCTGATAGACTTTGGATCAAGCCTCCAACAATCCCCACTCCATTTACATCTATGATGTAAATGTCACAGCCACATGCCATGTCTGCTACTTCCCCACTTTGTCCCCTCACCAACAGAAGACCCGATCCACAGACACCATCCAATATAAAAGATGTACTACCTATCATCTCTCAATCACCTTTTTACAACTGTATGCCACAGGGTTTCTGGCAAGCATCTGGTACTAACTCCTAGGAGAGACAGAGTGTTGCCCAAAGGGATCTGACCAAAAAGGATTTGGAATCTGAATTGGTCTGGCTTTCCAACTCCTCTGTTTTGCTGCATGATATATCGCCCTCATCCTACCGGCCTGTCTAGACCGGATGGTCTTCTGATGGAGAGTGAGAGTCCCAACAGGACCTCTGAACCCGGCTTTTGGTCAGAATCCAACAAACATTTAAAAATATATTTAATTATGCAATGCTAATGCCTGAGAAATGAGATCCAGTCAAATAAGATGCAATAAACATCTGAAACAGAGGATGTTCAGACCCATTTTGGATGCCTATTTATAGATCGAGCTTAAATCTAACATGAAAGTGTTGATTGGCTTTAACAAGTAATACTCTGCCCCGGGCTAGAGACATGGCCCTGTACAAGCAGTAAAGAACATATTTCAAAACAAATTCAAGCCCTCATCAGCTCTTAATTTGTTCTTGTTCAGCCAATTCTGCTAACTTGTTTTTAAAGGCCTTTCTTGGTTTAGTCAAGAGAGTAAAAGACTTCTGGAGGGGGAGAGATCTGTGAAATCATTCAGAGGCTTTGTTGTACATTTTAAGTCCCCTCCTTTCATCTGGAACTCTACATTAAATCAATCTGTTGACTCTTGGCAGATTCATTGTTTTCTTATACAGTGAATCAATGGTTCTACATTTCATTATGTTTTTCATGCGTTCTCAACAGCACTTTTTCCTTTCCTTTGGATGAGACTTGTATAATTTCTTTTAGCACCAGAATTTATGTTCAATATTCAGCGTCTTGCCTTTTTCTTTTTTTTTTTTTTTTCCTGACTTGAAGTAGAGTCCACCTTTGTTAATTGCAGCATTTATTCACTGCGTGAGTAATCTTGCGTGCTTGCTTTCTAATTACTGGCTGTACAAACTGAAGGCATTGCAGATTCAGAAATGAACTCAGTCAGGTAATGTTTCCAAACCTTTCCAACCAGAGAATTTAAAGAATTGAAAAATAAAACCCAGCTAGACACAGGAATTACAAAAGCCTATTCTGCTCATAGGCGATCCCACAGCACAGCTCCACTGGACAGCAGGGCAAGCAAGATCAAGCCCACACTGCCTCTACAATGCACCAGGCCGTATTTGTTGTTAAACTGCTGACAGTGCTGCCACAATTATGCACAGATATATTGTAAATATGCAAAAAAAATAGCTAACTATGGTTATTTATGCATGCAAAAAACAGTTATGAAAGGCGAAGGAAATGTGTAATTGCCTGTGCATGTGCTGCTTCTGAAAACTGGGTTTCGGTGCTCAGTGAAAAAAACAATTCTCTCTAGGCTCCTATTTATGGCAAGAGGAAATTTTCAGTGAATTAAATCAAATTAAGAGCTATCCCTTTATGCTGAACAAAACGAATAGTAAATAAATATATTGATGCAGGGCACAGAATACATCCTCAGCTTGAAAGCTCTGGGTAACCCTGTCCTTTTCAAGGCCAACTCTAGGTGTCACTGTGGGAGCTGAATGAGATGCTCCTTCCCATCCATGGATTTGTTCCATTTAAACTTTAACATCAAGAAAATGTCACCTTGGTGCTCCCTGCTCTTGGGAATTGCTTCTGTCACCATTTTCATTTTAAAATAACACTGCACGTTACAGAGTCGTGTGAGCAGTTCTGATAGATGGCAGGGGATCAATCTGGTCACCACTCTCCTCCATAAATAATGCAAGTGGAGCAGAGAAATTACAGTGTGGCTAAGAAAGCTGTTTAGCTGCAGTTTGGATCTAATTACTGTAGGTATCAAGAACTCCCACAGCAAATCACCTAAATCTATGAGAACCAAAGCAGATCAGAACACTCGGAAGAAAACAAATAAAGCAATATCCCATTTCATCCAATGTGTGCAAGATTGTATATTTAATTGTCCTGCTTGCAAAAAAAAAAAAACCTGAATATTTGGCATTATGAAGGTTTCCATTTATTTTATTCTTCTAACCTGGTATCTTTGCAGCTGCCTTAACAAAAAGAAAACAAAAAGCAAAACAACAAAAATTGACTATAAGGAAAAAAACCAGATGAATTAGAAGATATGCAGGAATATTCAAAAGATTGAAACAGCCCTATAAATGTCCTTTGGTCAAATATATTACTCTTTATTAATCACCTTACATGTTTTCTAATCTCTGCTGCTGCTCTGCAGTAAAGCTGAAAACTGGCAGGTATTATTTGAAACACCCAAAGAATTTACAACGTAAAATAATAGATGATGCACTGTGTAATTAAAAAAAAAAAATATTAACAATATGCTCTTTCTTGCTTTGCAACCTGACAAAGCTCCTGAATCCCCACAGAGGCAGGCAGTGGATGCTACCAACAAAATCCAGATCCTGGCATCTCCACATTGGCAAAAGTCCCCTTCCATTTCCATTCGCCTGATTTTAGACTGGGATTTACATATAGGAATCAAACTTTAACAGAAAGACAGTCAAACTTGTTCAAACTTTAACAGAAAGACAGTCCCATAGGAAATTGCTAATAACAATCATAAATCTTCTGTGGTCCTGTGGGCCTTTCCCCCATTGATCTGAAAGCTCTATCAGAATCATAATTAATGGAAACCTCATGACACATCTGTATGATACATTAGGTGAAATCATGGCCCCAGGGAATTATAAGGCAAAACTTCCACTTACGTCACCAAGGTCAGGATTTCACTCCTATTTTTTATGATAACCATTTTGCTGCTAGTTTAACTAAAGCACAGAGGTTAAGTAACATGCCCAGAAGCACAAGTGAAGATCAAGCCCAGAAGACCAAGTGAAGAGTGGGTACTAAATTATTATTTCTCATTCCCACCTCCCTTTTTCTCCCACTAGCTTCTATGGTCCTACATGAACCTTAACCATCCCATTGCTCTGCAGAAGTGACAAACTTCATGGCTTGAACGCTGCCAAATTTGCCGCAAACACTGCTCTCCCGCACAGGCAACACGGCTGAGCTCTAAAGCACTGAAGAGGTAAATAGAGATCGATACACTTTGCAGCCATGCAGTTCAGAACACCGCTACGGCCAATGCATTCTGTGTAAACCTCAGCAGATGAGCCAGGAGATGGTTTAGTTGAGCATCACCTCTGCACAGAGCTGAGGACAGCCTGGCCACTGCCTGGGGTACTGATGCTCTCTGCAGGGCACAGGGAAGGGCACAGCCTGCATCTTCTCCTTCTTGATGGATGTACTCAAAGAGCAACATTAACACGTGTTATGTAGTGCTGGCTCAATCCCCATTCGCACAAGACACTACTATTCCAGAAATCAGTTGGTATTGAGGGGAGAGATCAGGAAAGGTGAGGGCTGTGTCAAGGAGAAAATCACCCAGGCCATGTCTGTACAGTGCCCTCGTCACCCTCCAGCACAGACCGGAGAAGCATGGGCAGAGTCTGCAGTGTCACCCCTGAGCTAGAGAAGGCAAAATACATGGCTTAATTGTCAAACCTGAGCTCCTTAATGAATCTCTCCGATTCAGAGTTTGGGGGACAGACAACAGGCTAATAAAGAAGCCTGTGTTTGTCATCTTTCATGAGCTAGGTGTCCACTGGACCCCTGAATCCAACATGTGGGATGGCACCTGGGTACCACAAACTGCTTTATTCAAAGCCGTGCCCCAGCAGAGCGCAGAGCAGAGCTGTGTGCTGGGTACAGCCTGCGGGCAGCTCGACTCATGGAGGCAAAGCTCTCCTGTGGCATCCTGCCTTTTACACCTACGCCACCCAGATCAGCTAAATCAGCCCACTCGTGATGACCAAGGATCTCCCTTACTCCTGCTCAGCAGCCGCTGTGATTCACACAGTGGAAAATGTACAGCTTAGGACTGCTCATGCTATTCTTCCCCAGACCATTTCCTGCTGAAGCTAGGGGAATTCTTGCCTTGCAGGGTTAAAGACCTGCTGACCTCATCCCTTGGCGCCAACACACCATCAGCACTTTTACAGAGCTCCTGCTATTTCATCCCTCTGTAACAGACTTAGTAGCTTTGCGGTCAGCACAAGCAACTTAATTTTCTGCGTGGCCAACAGAAACCACTGCCTGTGCTGCAGCTCTCTACCTCTGGAAACCATGGGGTGTGCATTTGTTTAGTATCCCAGGGCTTTCACTTGGGGTTGTGGGTTTGGTTTTTGTTTTTTTGTTTTTCTTTTTCCCTGCACAGCACCGCAGCTAAATTCAAGGAGACACACGTTGTCATTAAACAGCCCTGGAGAAAAGCCCCAAACTGCGTCACCTTGTTTAACCAGAGCCGAAGGTTGACATGGGTACATCCCCATCGTGGATTTACAAGCAGAATAAACAGAGTTGAACTCTGCTCAGTGGGAAGCTGGCTTGCCCGGAGCTCCCTGCACAATGCCCCGGGAAGCTGCAGCTCTGCAGAGCCCCGCGGCACCGGATGCTCCTGCAGCCATCGCTGCAGGGCTGCAGGTCAGCAGCTTCTCTCCTTCCTTGGGAAGACAAGCACTGCCAGGCACAGCCTTTTAAAGAATAACCAGCTAACACAAATCCAGCTCGTGCAAGATGCTATGTGCTTTTTGGCATCCTTTTTATTATCATCATTATTATTTTTATTATATTTATTCTAAATAACAGAATAGGGCATTTTCAGCCTGACTGGGACTAAAAGATCTCCAAAATGAATCACGTTTGCTTTGCTGGCAGACTTTGCAATTATTCAGGTAATACAGAGCTGGCAATACCTCTTCATGTTTAACAGGGGAAACAAGCACAGAAGTCAGGAAGCAATGTTGTAGACATGCCAGAGAGAAGCCATGCAAAATATTAATATTCAAACATCAATGAGATCCTGAACAACGCGCAAATAATGATAAAAATATATATATATCTGAACATACCAACACTGGTTATCTTTTGGGAGACCAGGTCTTGTAGTAAAGCCTCAATTGCAGGATTATGTCTGGAATACAACTCGTACCGATTAATGCCAATGTGGAATTTTAACCAGTTTGGGTAGGAATCTATGGAGGTTTCTCCAGTTGGTAAAAATTCTTCATTATCTTCGTTTTGCCTACCACCAAAAAAGAAAAAAAAAGAAAAACACAACAAAAACCCAGAAATGAGGAGAAAGAAATAATGTTACAGTTTGTAACAGGCATCAAGAAACAGGGCTTCAAAATGTGACAACTTGGAAAGGGAAAGCACTACAGAGGTGGGAGAAGTCCACAGTTTGTCCCTGCAGCAGCTACACGCCAGGAGCCTGCTCCCACCTGGGGCCAAGGGGGAGATGGATTCTCACCTCCACTCATCATGCCTGATTTAAAGCCCATGAAAGTCGGGAGCAAAACTCAGGGTGACATCACTGAGCGTTAGCAGAGGCCCTTATATAGCAGAAGCACGGAGCTGCAAGTTTTATACTGTGTTTAGGTTGTATTATGTTGCACACATCTTTTACAAGTTTGACCCAAATGACAGCATCACCCTGAACCTTTATTTAACAGGGACCTCGGTCTGGAAACTGAGAGTGCAGCAGTGACCTGACCTGCTGTACCAAATGCTCCCACTCTCTCTTCTGCTCTTTTTTAAACAGAGAGAATGAGAAGAAACTGGATCACTCTGAACTGGTTGCTAGAAAGTTAGTCTGGATGGTTTTGCCTCTTCCCTAGCAGTAGGATACTGTTACAGAAAAGAATTGTTGAAATTGCTTTTAACTCCTAAATTTCATGTTAGTTCTGTGAACTTTGTTGCAGCCAGTGAGGAAAATATGTACAACAGGCAGCTGCATTGTGGACATCAATGATAATTTCACTCTGCATCTGAACACATTATCATGTATCTTCAGCCCAGAAGTCCTCTCTGTTTTTAGTCACCTCCAGATGTTCATACATTGGTGGCTGCTTTTTTTTTTTTTTTTTTTTTTCCTTCCTCTCAGAGAAACCAGAACTTTTTCAGGATATTTCACTTCACAGTCAGTTTTGTTTATTAGATGGAAGGGGCCTGGACAATTCACATGCTCATGGGGTGGAAATTAGAAATATTTTTCCTCTCTTTCTAAAGGTTTAGATCATGCTAGCTGCTCTGTGGCTTGACAGAGCTTTTGCATGGTACAATGCAGCTGTTTAAACATTACAATGTCAGTGTGTTTGGAAGAGGGTGCTGTTGTATTAGACAAGCCTTTTGATTTTTCAGTCATTGAAATTTCTCAGCATTTCTTACAAGCCAAGAAGGCATACAATTCACAGAGGCAGCTAACTGCTTTGAAGGCTGGAGAGCAGCAGAGGTGCTAGGACACTTGGAATTAATAGAGGATGAAAAATGTAGCACAGATCAGATTCTGAAGGCAGAAATACCTGCTAGGATTAACGCCTTTGTCATGCTAGACCTGGCTTTTGAGAAAAGTTAATGCATTACAGCCTGGTCTTGCTGCTTAGCCTCTACACCTCTGAGTGGGAGACCAGGAAGCGACTGGAGTGGGAGGCTCACTGTGTGCTCGCCCCCTTTCTTGCACTGCTTTTCTGGTAGCATCTGCCTCTGGCTACAGCTGGAGCTGGGATCTTGGGGCATACGGACCCTTTGGCTTCAGTGCTCCAGCCTTCTCCAGCTCCTGTGTTTATTCGGTAATTCATGACTTTTTTTTTTTTTTTTTTTTTTTTTTTTGAAGGAACATAACCGGTCAAGCCTGTGTACGTTTTCTTTTTCCTGGTGATACAGAATCACTCTGTTTAACCCCTTGCCTGCTGCAAACCAGCCATTACATCGGTTCTCGTGAACGCCCGGGTTAAAACCCACACGCTAAAGCCGAAGGCAGCTACCCGGGGAAGCGGCGCGCCACGTTCCCACACCGACCACCGGTGTGTCCCCCCCACACCCCGGGGGCACCCCTGCCCGGGCCAAACCGAGCCAAACCGGGCACATCCCCCCCCCCACCCCCCCCCCGGTACTCACCACTCGGGCTGCTCGGCCGCCCGGGGGTTGAACCTGATGTCGCTGTTGACATTGAAGAGGAGGTCGCCGTCGGCGAGCGGGGGCAGGGCGGCGCGGTAGAGCGGGTGCTGGAAGAGGGCGGCCAGCGGGGCGGCGGCGGCGGGGGGCGGCGGGCGCGGCGCCCCGGGGGCGATCAACCGCCGCGCCCGCACCGCCGCGCCCCCCCCGCCGCCGCCGCCGCCGCCGCCGCCGCCGCCCCCCGCAGCTCCGCCGCCGCCCGCCGCCCGCTCCGCCGCTTCCCGCGACTGCGAGGAGAGGTTGGAGCCCGGCTCCGCGCTGAAGTCCTGCAGGATCCGCAGCGTGTGCTTGCTGGGCCAGCGCGGAGCGGCGCGGGGCGGCGCGGCGGCGGGCGGCGGGCAGGAGCAGCCGGGGCGGCCCTCGGGCCCCCGCCGCTCCAGCCGCGGCAGCAGGTCGATCATGATGTGCATGGTGCAGGCGACGAGGAACACCATGAGGATCAGCACCCGGAACTTGCGGACCAGGAGCATTTTCATGGCCGGGGCGGCTAATAAATTACCGGGGGAGGGGGAGGGAGGGGTGGCGGCGGGGTCGGTCGGGAGCGCTTTCGCGGAAAAAGCCCGGGCGGGCGTGGGTCTTCCAGCCCCCCCCCGGGGCTTTGGCTTTCTCCTTTCGGATCGGGAAGCGAGCGATCAAGTCAATAAAGTTATCTCCATAGGCGCCGAGAAATAAACAGGCTAAAAACAATAGGTCCTCATTTCTCAGTAGCATCAAGAACTTTGGAGGGGGAGGGAAAAGAAAAAAAAAAAAAAAAAAAAAAAAAAGGAAAAAAATTAAAAAAGGAGCACCGGACCGAGTCTTTAAAATCAATAGGAAAACAATGCCAACGGCACTGCAATATATAAAGTCATCTGTTCACGATTTCTCTCTCTTTTTATTACAGGGATCACAGCAAATAGGGAAAACTGGTTCTGGAAGAGAAACCGGCATCAGACACTAGCTCTGATTAAATAAAATTAACAGAACAAAACAAAACAAAAAACAGACGGGGAGGAGGAGGGGGAAAGAATAATATTAAGAAAACCTGTACGGAAAGCCGACAGAAGAAAAAAAATCATCCATAATATTTGGCTGTGCTGGAAACGCTGACTCCCTTCCTTTGAATTTGGCCAGTGATGCAGCAGAAGTGCTCTCCCGCCCGCTCTCGCTCCCTCTCTTCTCTGAGACTGTTTAAGAACATTGGCTGAAAAATAATTTTCTTAGAGCGGTTCCAGTTTCTTCATCCATTGCGTCCAGTGCTTGGGAGAGATTAATATGTTCAACTGAGATCAAGTCTGGGTGGCTGCTGTATCCGAGCTGGGCTTTTGCTTTGGCTTGGGTTGGTTTTTTTTGGCTGCAAAACTGTCTGATGGCACAACTGCAACATAAAGGTTAAATATGGCACAGAAAAAAAAAAGGGGGGGGTGGGGTGGGATGGAAGGATTAGAGGAAAGAAACTAATATAAATCAGTAGAGGTTCTTTTTAGTAAAGAGGTCCCGTCTTTGATCTCTGCTGGGTCTTACAGATCTGCCTTTTAGAGAGAGAAAGGAAGAGAGAAGGGGGGGAGAGAAGGGAAGAGGGGGGAGAGATCTTTGGCAGGTGCAGAGTGAAAACCTCTTTCAGCTACACTGAATTCTGGAGACTGGTTGGACTAGTAGCTCTGCAGCTCCAGCTTTCAGTGGGTGTGTTAAATATTATGAGTGAGCCATGATTCCTGCCTTCCTCACGTCATAGTTAGGAGATTGGCTAAATAAACGCTACAGTGATAGTAACAGGAAAACCTCAACCAAAAGCGGGTTTGGTTTTTTTTTTGTTTTTTTTTTTTTTTTTTTCCTTCCTCTCCTCCCTCCTTCCCACCCCCCCTTTTCATTCTACTGCAGCTCCAACTGGGGCAAGGAGAGGGCGTCTGTTCCACAAAGGTTTGCAAAATAAAAAAAATAAAAAAAAAAAAAATAAAAGTGGTAGCGGAGAGCTGGCAGCAGTGATTCTGCTCTGTCATTGTCTGGGCTGAAGAGCGGCCGGCCGCCTGCTCCCCCTCACGCCCAGCCCCTCGCCAGAGCAAGGTCAACACAGAAAGCTGTCTGCTCCACTTCTTCCGGAGGAACAGTCTTTATTTTTAATCCAAGAGCCTCTGGACTGTGATAATCCGTGAGCATGCTGCAGGGTAATCTGCCCTCTCTCCTGCTACCGTTAGCTGCGCAGTCGGCTGGGTGGACTAATGGCTAATGGAGCTGGTGGTCCCAGGTCCAGGGCAGCCTCTGGAGCCCAGCGAGTGCTGTTGATGGTTGTCTAAGGTTGAGGGCAGGCTGGAGGAAGGGAGAAGCCACTCCAGTAGTCTTCAGGTGATCAGGCAGGGGTGCTCTGATTTTCTCGTTGGAAGGGGGAGTCCTCTGGATTCTATGGTCCTCAAGCAGGGCTCAAACAGTCATTGAGTGGGGCTGCAGGCAGGAATGAGAAAGGTCATGTGCTTCTGCCTACCCACCACCACCTTTCCACAGAATCATCTCGATGCTGATTGTGCTGACCCATTTTTTCCTGGATTAAGCAACACTTAAGTATTTCTTTCCCTAAAAAAGTATTTCCCCCCTTCCCAGGCTCCATCCAGCACTGTTCCCTCAGTGGGCACTTCTGCAGAGCATTATGCTCTTCAATCCCCTGAAGCACATCCGTGCACTGTTACAGTGGCACCATGTCTTGCACAAGAGAAGTCACTGCTTTTCCAACAGGAAAAAAAGGATTGGTAAAAAGAAAAAGCTGACAGGGCCATAATCCTATGGACTACTCTGTACCTTTATGGAGGTGCAAGACTTGCTGCCCTAGGGGCACCTCTTAATACCAGGGTTCAGAGGTACAGCTCCCTGTAGATGCAGCACTTTGATTCCCATGGAAGCCATTACATCACCCTGGATCCTTGACATAAGGTATACTTAATCATTACAAAACATTTTGCTATGGAGCCAGAAGCAAAGCTTTCCATCTTTTTCTGCTTTTTCACCAAGAGCAGCTCAGTCAAAGGGCGTCTGGTTGGTTGACAGAACAGTGACACTGGTTCCTTGTGTGCCATTGCCACCCACTACTGCTCAATAGCCAGTCTGTACAGTGCTGCTTGGGAAATTGATCTTGGTTCACAAGTTAACTACCTCTCTATGCAGTGAGCTAAAGTTCAGTTTATTTCAACCTCATTTAGCAAGTTGGAATTTTAGTTTCATCAGAAAGAGCCTTGCAGGTTTGGTTCAGCTGGGGAACCCACCACTGCTGTAAGGGGATGTGATATGTGATGGGGGTGCAGCATGAATGGCATGTAGAACACTACCTGTTTGGGGTTTGGGTGTTTGTTTTGTTTGTTTTGTTTGTTTCTTTGTTTTTTTTTTTTTTTTTTTTTTTTTGGGGGGGGGTGTGTTTTTTTTGGGGGGGGGGGGGGGGGCGGGGAGGGTTGTTTTAATTGGCCTGCTTGTGGCTGCAGCCTTTCACCTGCCAAGCTTCTGGTGCTGTCTCTTAGGGAAGTCAGCTGAGCTGGATTATCAATCAAGGCCAAGCAGACAAAAGGAGGCAGGTGGACACCTAAATCTGGGCATCAGGGAGTGGAGAGATGGAGGAGAGCAGCCAAAGCTAGTGCTCCAGGAGGGGTGAGTGTGGGGTATGTGGTTTTATACATATTGCTTGTAACTTTTTTTCAAGGATTGTAGGTGTGCTGCTTGTAGCACTTCATGTAAGGACAGATGATATGACACACTATCTACTTTAGTGTGGTGCAATGGGGCTTGTAGGTTATGGGTTCTAGCTATGTGATTTTTTTTTTCTTATTGTTTGACCTACTAAAGCTGAAGGCTTTGGTGTTAGATGGGGGGTGAGCCTTAACAGGTATGACAAAGAGAAAGTTGCAAATTACTTAAATGAGTTCTTAAAGTTTGAATACATCCATTACTTTGTAGTAACATAACATTATGTCAAATATGTTGTAACTCCACATGCAAGAGTTGTATAATGAAAGTGAGATTAGCTTTGAAATATAACATAAACAACTAAATGTAATTAATTACATGGTTTTCAAAAAGTGAAATAGCAGTATTGTGAACAAGTAACTGATTCCTTGAAACTATATTTTCTTTTGTTCTCATCAGTATGACCTTTGGTGCATGTTGGTTATCTAGTTAAAAATGGTTTTATTCAAATAGTGTCTGCCTGTGAACTGATTCTCCCTAACTCTTCCCCATGAGCTTTTTATTCCTTTTGCCATTTAAACATCTGAGTTTTATCTGAAGATGGGGGACTGGTGGATGTACCCTATTCCCCTCTGTAACTGACCGTTGTGGGCAACTTTTGCCAGGACCAAAGTTCCCTAGAGATCTGAATAAAGGAGAGCATCTTATCTCTGCATTTTGTCCCTCATCCTCCTTTTTTTTTTTTTTATGGGATTCAGAACAACTGTGTCTTGCTTTTGTGAGATTATACTTGCTACTTTTGAGGGGAGTTTTTCTATAGTGTAAATAGCACTCATATGGTAGTGAAGTCAAACTGTTGAAACAGCAAGTGTCACCAGCTGGAGACTCTCTCCTCTGATGATCTGCAATGGCTCTATTGGCCTGCAGCTAACTGGTTTCAGGTGCCCAGCAAGGGCCACCTCACCCCAGTTTGCTAAATAATCAGTAACACCTGCTTTTAACAAGACTGATTTAAAAAAGACACATGGGATCTTTCAGTATACTATTCTGAAGTGCTCCTCATTCTCCAGTGACTTAGGCTGAAGAGTGCTGGTAAACCAAATATGGGTGGCAAAGGAGGGCAACTCCTGCTGTGATCCTCTCTTGTACCTCCTGTGGGTCCCTTGGGCTGGTGCCATTCTTACATGGACAAGAGGATGTCTTTTGTCTCTGGTCACAGCCTTCCCAGCCTCCTCAAAGTCTTGGGAAGTATCTTACAGACTGGTTAACTTAGGCTGCCTTCGGTATGAAGTTCTTGGTTCCTGTTGACAGTCTGCAGGTATGTTTTTCCTTAAATTGCCTGATGTCTTTCCCAGCAGGGATGAGCAGATGCTGTTACCTGATCAGATTTTTCTTTTGTCACCTTAGTCAATGCAATAAATCAAGCTTTAAATTAAAATAACATTAGATAATTCTTTGTTTCTCAACTTCAGTATCTACAAATGCCTTTACCCATTGAGGTGGTCATCTGTGAAATAAAATGCACTGACTAGTTGGCAAACACTAGCAGAGAGTGACCTTGTGGATTGACTTTGGACTAAGGGGCAATGTGTAATTCTGTTTCCTGAGCCTTTCTTTCTCCATCCTGGAGACTGTTAACAATCAGCACCTGTGGCATATTACAGCCCCTCTGTGTGTCTAGGGTGTGCTGATTGGTAAAGCAAGGGAATGAAGCCAAGACATGTCTAGCTCTTCCCTCTCCTGTATGGGCTCCATCTCTAGCACATATCAACACAAGGGGGATACCAGCCTCCCTGCTTTCCAATGAATAGGTGCAAGAATACAACCTTGCTCCTGTTATGGAGCTACTGTGCCTTGGGTATGAGTGAAGGGGTTCCTCCTGCCTCTCTAATAATCTATTTGGGAATACAGAGTAAGTAACAATCTCACATTTGCATTCCTGTTGGTGGCCTCGTGGAGCTGGCAGGCAGCCTGGTGTTTGGGCTAGGCTGGAGATGGGAACCTGAATATCTGCTAGGGTGGGAGGGCTGCGGTGGCTTGTGGCTAGGAAGCCACAGATTGTAGATGTGTGAAGCCACTGAGATAAGTCAGGAGCTGGGCTGCAGGTCAGGATAGCCTGGAAATTGGGCAGCAGGTACAAGATAAGGAGCAGGCAGGGCAAGCAGGCCCTGGGACCAGGTTTAAGGGCTACCAAGGCTGATGCAGCTTCCTAGGATAACCTCATTGCTGACTCTGGGCAAGTGTGAGCTTGGTACAAAAGAGCTTTTGTGCTTGTGCTGGGATCTGGAATGTGTGTGACCCACCACTAGTAAGGAATGGTTCAATTTCCTTGCTGAAAGGGAAGAAATGGATTTGTGTCTGGCCAGCTGATGTACCCTGATGCCCTGGCCCCTTTGCTTTCAGTGCAAATGCAGTGCTTGCATGCAAGTTACTTCCCCCTGGTTTCAAACATTTGCCTTCAAAGATTGGGGTTGATGGGAAAGCAAAAATTTTCTGTAACTGCTAACTGCTGTTCAAATTTTTCCTCAAATATGCTCTGAACTGCAGAACTCTTCTGCATAGAGCCTTGAGGTCTTTGTAATAATGCCTGATTTGGGTACTTTCAGAAGTTATTGTAGTTTCCAAGGTCTTGGGCTCAATAAGAAAAACATAAATGTTGTTCCCTATCTAAACTATATCCCTTCACATGGAATTCCAGTATGTGGCAAATAGCTTTTCATTTCTGCTGTGCTGTGTGTTGGACCGGCATTACCCCTATAATTGTTAGTATTATGTAAACAAGGAAATAATAAGTTCTTAATGGAATATTATGACACTAATAAGTTATTGCATACAGCTCATTTCAATAATTTCAATGAAAACAAGTCCCTTGCATCAACTCTTTATTTTCTTTTTTTGGCTACTGAATTAAAATATCTTTCCTCTGTTTTCTTGGAAGTATTTGAATGTTATTGCAAATTTTATATTGAATTACTACAATCACAAGCCAAGATTGCTTTGGATCTAACAGGCTTTTTGATTGGATATTACAAATTAACAGTAGGCAGGGTTTTTTGCATGGTCTACCATTGCTTTTATATAATAATATGATCAAGAATTCAGGAGTGGTTATTGTCATATATACTGGTATTTCTTCATTGTTTTGTGCATGAATTAATAGCTTATCTGCTGGTAAAATCTGTGTAGATGTTTGTTTTCCCCATTTTTGTCGTCTTGCCTTGCTGAGCAGTGACAATGGTCAGTGTATGTGATAATGTATTCAGGTAAATAAATGAAGCATGGTCTTGGGTGAGTAAACATATCCAGCTATTATTTTCCATTATAACAGTTTACAGCCTTCTGATGTAAAGCCTGAATGCAGCAGGGCAAACTAAGTCAGGCCTGATTGCACATTTTCAATCAAAGTAATATTTTTATTGTTACTTCTAATGGAAAAATGGATTTTCCTTTCTGAAAACCTCTACCTGTGATGGCTGGAAGTCCTGAGGGCATCACATGCCCTGCCTGGCCCCTGTAGTGATGCTGTCTAGGGTGCTTTTTCGACTCTCCCTCTGAAGATCCATGTGCTGACCCAATTTATTGGTGCTTTGCCTTATAAACACAGATAGCACTGACAACCTAATGGGTATTGCATATTAACCTCCCACACTGTGAAAATAGCCTTTACTGCTGAGGAATATTCTTGATACTGAAAAGAAGACAATTCCATCAGCTTGGTTTCATAGCCAGCTTGTTGGTGTATGAAGAATCAGTGCTACTTGTTTGAAGTGGTGTGCTAGTATTTTTTTAAAATAGAGCAAACTAATGATGTCTTGGTTGCCTTGCAGCCCATGTTATTGTTAGCTATGTGATATTTTTTTTAACAAATCTTGACCATATCTTCCCCAAATCAAACAGGCAGTGTGGCAAGCCATTCCTTCCTGTAATGGTTTTGCTAAGGTTGACTGGAGGGGCATTTCACTGTAAGCTGGAACTAAATAGAGATGAAAGGAGGGACATGTGATTGGCTTCCCCTGTTACCAACAGAACTGGCTGGTACTGTCAAGTCATCAGGGCTGGGTGAAGGGTAGTGCATCCTGAAAACGCATGACCAGACTCAACTGATTTCAGAAAACCAGAGCTTCCAGTTTCAGCTGTTTGCTTTGTGGTCCCATTCTTTAATTTAGGATACAATATTCTGGATGAACTGAAAACCCAGGGTTAGTTTGATAAACCTGTTGAATGTAGAGAACTTGTATTAAGGCAATGAAACAAGGCTTTTTCCCTGCCTGTTTGTTACTCCTCAGCTGTTGCTGCTGCAGATCAAGGGTTAGCTCCTCAGCTGGTGTCAGCTGGCCTTGATTTCAATTAAATGCCATCTGATTATATCAGCTGAGGATCTGGTCCACAATGCTTAATTCTTCCACTGGCTGGAACAAAGAGCTGCCTGGCAATGCAAGAACAAAACCTGTTATTGTTGCTAGAGCAATGCGATTGGCTTGTGGAGGGATCACATTTGCTCTGGTCATTCAAGGGGAGTAGTAATCTTGCATGTAGCTACATTACAGAGGAGCTGAAAAATTACCTTCTGAAGTGGTAGTATGTCATAAAGAAAATTAGCTGTTAGGAGGTTGTGTTCTTATCTAACAATGATTATTTAAACTAAGTCAAAACAAATTATCTTGATGTGCATGACATAAGAGCATGCACTACTTGAGTTAACATAATTTCATCTTCCTATAACAACTGGTTCCTTTAAAAAGAATTGTGATCAAATAACCTGTATTCCTTGCGGACTCCCTGAATTCAGGTAAAAGTGCATGAATCTTTTTAAAGTGTATAAAACATGGCTTGCTAGATTACACATAATATAATTTTGCAGATTCATTGAAATTGATGGAGCACCTGATTTATGCCTGGAGAAAATGTTTCCTGATGCTAAAACAAGATGTAGTTACACACGCACACAGGAAGTTGCTGCAGTGTGTAGTCTCACATAGACCCATCTGAGTACATACAAAGACATGAATGCATGCACACATGAGCAGTTTAATTGTATACTGGAAACTCTTCTGGGAATTCTTTTTTTGTTGCTGTCTAATTTTGTTTTGTATGGATGTTTTGACTTCTTAACTTGAGCATTTTTCCTCTTGGCTGGCTATATTTTCAATGAGATAATTTTAAAAAACCTGAGGAAGCAAGAGCAAACCACAAAGACACTTTAAGCATGCCACAGCCTGAAATAGAAATTAAAATACTAATAAAAAACCCTCTTGGGTGAGTGTTACAACTATGCAGTGTAACCTAACAGGCTGTGAATTACTTTCCCCAGGAGACACCAGGACTCTCTCCAACCTGGATGCTCCCTGGCTATGTGATGCTGGAAAGTTGCTTCAGTTCCATTTCCTCATCTGATACCCCAGAGCATTTGAGATCTATTAATAAAAGCCACTACAGGAGAGACAATGATTATATGTTAAGTCTCACTACTTTGGAGAATAAGTCATATTTCTGACTTTAACCCCACAAGAAACTAAAACTACTAAGAATATTCTATACATGAAGGTCTGAAATACTGGGACTTTGGGTGAGTCCTTGAGTCATAAAACCCCTTAAACTTAGTGTCCTTATGTATCTAAGCAACCATGTATCCCCGAGAACAGCATGGTGTGACTGGAAGTGCAATGCACAGTGAGTCTCTCCAAGAAGGAGGTGCAAGGGTGTTCTCACATGACTTTTCCCTGTCCCCTCTGTTTTTCTGCTCCCCCATGTTTGGGGTTTTTTTTTTCTGCATCTTGTCCTTAATGTGATCTCCTGAACGCTGTTCAGACACAATCACAGATACACTTCTAGTGATCTGATATTAAAGACACTGAAAACTTTGACCATGGAGGATTTGTGTAATAGTTGTCACTTTAAAAATATTAGGTTTTTTTTTCCAACAGTTGATATTTTTTGTTGTGTAATCAAGCCTTGACATAAAACTCAGTGAGCTTACAGACGTGCAAAAGCGGGTGCTTGAGTTTCCAGCAGCCCTTTTTTCTTTCCCACTTCATGAATTGTTGCTTAGTAGGTCATAGTGAAGGCATAATTTAGTAAAAAAAATAGATTTAAAAATGTATCCTCTGTTCCTAGTCCCTAACAAATATGTATTTTTAAGAAGTTTATTAGCTTGGTGTGAGATTCCTTTCTAATGAATTGCCACTTGCCCTGTGGTTCCAGCTTCTCCTTGCCCAATTCTGCCAGGGCATCCTGGTGCTGCTGTAATCCTGCTAAGGCAGCAGCTCTAATCCCAGCCTGGACAGGTCCTACTACACACCCTTGAGATCTGAATTAAACCATTCTAGCCTGAGTTAAAATGGGCCCAGAGCAGGCCTGGCCTTTCCCTTGATGATATAATGTGGGGAGTCTGCTGTTGGCTTGCCAGGGGAGGTGGTTAGGGTCTCTGGCGTCTGTCTCCCTCCCTTCCCATCAGCAGGACAGGGTTTCCTGCAACAATTTTGTTGTCAGTGATTTCTACTTTTTTTTGATCCTAAATTTGTCTTTGTTTCCCTAAGGGTTTTTTCACACTGTCTCACTTTCTTGGGTTGTTTTATTGATATGTTGCAATAGTAAATTCTAGTGATTAAATATGGTTATTTTGCATTTGCTGTTGAAGGTGGGAGGATGTGTGTAGCCCTCGTGGTAAAGCAGCTGTGCTGTTATGAGGGAGGGATGATCTATGAGTACAGGAGTGTGTCACAGTGCTTGAAGGCAGGTTTGTTTTCTGGCTCTCTTATTTCTTGTCAGGCCTTGGGCTTTTCCAAGGGATGGTTTCAAACACTTGAGACAGCTTAGATGCCCAAACGGGAAGCATAATTTCCACAAACTCCTGTGTAAGTCAGACCTAATTGCCTTTGGGGTTGTCATTTGGTTGAGAGACACCAACACAGATTTCCATATATAGGATGGAGTAATAAGATTTATCTGCTCTGTCTTTTTGGAAGGGATATGCTTTGAGGCAGGGCCTATCCTTTATTCTGTGTTTGTACAGTACCTACAGCAAGAGAGCAGGGTTCTTGGGTGGTATACAGGTTAAAAGAAGGATGGGGATAAAATATATATGCACAGTGCCTGTAAGCCAATGGTGAAAGCAGTTGCTCACTTACCTTCTCTGCTGGAAGATAAAAACTTTGGGCAGTTGCCAAGAAATGTGTCAAGGTTATAACTCTCTGGTGGGCTGCAAACATGAATGTCAGACATGCAAAGTGAAAGTGGTTTCAAGTGCAGGCTTTTTCCTTCTCTGGCTCTTTGAAGATTGAAGTAATTTAAAAAGAAAAAAAGGTTTCCATGGAAATTTTTGAAACCAAAGGTGTGAATATTAGTGTGTGCTTTGTTCTGTGTTCTTCACAGCTGATAGAAGTCACGGTGTAAGTGGACCTAACTGCTGAGTGACCTTTGACAAAACCAGATAGTCTTTGTTGTTGTCAGTGATGGTGATTTCTTTTTTTTTTTTTTTCTTCAGGCTAAAGTCTCTTTCAGTGAAGTGATTTGTTAGTTTTAAGTGAAACCTTGATACAGGGACATGGTGACAAGATAGAGATTGCAGTGAGTAGCAAGGCTCAGTCAATTATTGACTAGTCCATCTCAGCACCTTTTTCTTTGCTGACAAAATATCATGACCTTTGTATGCTGAGCCTGCAGGAACCAAGCATTGACCGTTTTGGGTCTCACTGTGGAAATGAACATTTTCTTGTTAAAAAGAATTGAATTCTCTCCTTGCAGATCTTTTCCTGTTATCTTTTAGATTAGTGTTCTTTACATGGTTGTCTACTCTGATTTCTGTCTTTTCTTGTAGGAAAAAATGTAGAATAAGTACAAGCCAGTGCAATGGCTGTTGTCTTGTAAAATATTTCAGAAACTTGAGTAAAGCAAAGTACAGCAGGGCTAGTGTGGCCCAGATCTCAGCCGGAGTCCCTTTAGACATGACTATCATACATACAAATGCTAGTATGGTGACTCATAAATATGAATTCTTCTTCAAATGGCATATCTGCTACTTCTGCTGGAGCTAATAGTTTCAAGAGCACAAGAGGTTTGTAGTAACAGTGGCTGGAAAGATCTGCTATGCTCACATTTTGCTGTGTGAAGGTATGAATCTCCCTCTCTACTTTCCAGTTGTCTTCAAATATAGGTTGTGCCCTTCTGGCAGGTTAGTCAGGGCATAGGGACTGGACTTCTCTGCCTTTTGCATAAGTGTTAGTCCTTTTAGTACTAATGTAGCCAGAAGACTCTGAAAAAGGGTTAATGCATGAGATCCCCAAAGGGGTAATGCCATGCTCTGGGGCTCCTTGCCTTGATGTCATGGAGAAGAGGCTGTTGCAGTTGGATCAGTTCCCTTCATCTTGAGGTGGCAGCAAAACCTGGCTGGCCTCCTTTATTGCTCACTGAAGTCAACAGAAGCTCTGATCATGGGTCTTCAGCTTGGCAGTTTGATATTCAAGGACTGAACAGAATGAATTGAAAGGCTGGTGAAGCCCTGGCACATAATGCCATCACCAGGACTAGAGGTCCTGCTCAGCTCATGGAAGAGACCTTGTATGTAACATCATCAATGTGAGTAGAGGTCCTGTTCAACTCGCTAATGGTCAACACAATGTATTAAGTTATTCAAGACTAAAGTTCATAATACTGGAGACCTTCATATAGTTTAATGGCACAAAGATTTTTTTTTTTACTTTTTATCTATAAAGTCTGCTTTAGAATTTCAGTCTACAAATGGAAATGAGGTAGGTAAGTGCTAGGGGTAATACAATGAAAATCGAACGTCATGTTTGTATTTAGTTAAGATGTGGAGTGATGCAATAAGGTTTCTAGTTTCTGACTGCTTCTGTGCCACATATAACAAGTAAGCCATTAAGAAAAATAAAAATTGCATGAAAAGCAAAGTAGCAGCAAATCCAAAAATGCTTCAAAGACAACACATTGAAACTGGTAGGGTTTAAAAAAAAAAAAAAAAGCTTTTGGAAGGAAACATTAAAAGGATAAACATCAAAGGAAGAACAAAAGAAAATAGGGACAAATAAAATAATGAAATTATGCAGCAAAAGAACAAAATGTCTTCTATAGAAGGACTGAAAATGAAGGGCATGAAATAATGAAATGGGGGAATAGCAAAGAGTATGATACAGCTTTGAGTATTATTTACGTTGGTGCTCACAGTCCAATATGAACATTTGCTTTATACTTCCTGTTTTATTTCACTTTATTATTCTTTAAATCCAGAGAATATAATTATAGGTTCCTTCTAATAATAACTACAGGTAGGCTGTGACTTGTACCTCTAGTCTCTAGGAATAACACAGTAATAGCACTGTGGGAAGTCAAGAACTGCCTGGATGCTTTGTACCGGCAGCAGTGGCAGAAGTGGGCAGTGGGGTTGCAGATAGCAAAGCAGAGAGCACAACTATGGTTGAGTTTGAGTAGGACTTGGGGGTGTGCATAATGGTAGGGTGAAGGCTGTGTGAGGGTGGAGAAGAGGCTGCTTTCCTTAGGCAGTCTTCAGTAAAGGTCTGAGAATGTGTGACTTGTCCTGTCTGCCACCTACAGAGATGTGCAGAAGAACATGTGAAGTACCACTGCCAATAAAGCCTGTAAGGCTACTGTATGCACTAAGGAACATGCTGTTTCCCAGACTCTTGGCATGTAGCTGTTACCTGAAAGCTTGATGCAGAGATCAGCATTTAAATTAGGGCTAAAAGGTCCTGCTCTGCTGCTGTTCCAAATGTGTTCCCCCTGCACCAATGCTCAGGACATGGGGACAGCAGAGCTGGGGTAAGGGACAAGGCGTGCTGTGGGTGTATTGTGTGCAACAGATGCCCAAGCACACTCCAGGGTGAACCCATTACAAAGGCAGCACAAAAGTCACAGAGCTTAATCACTCTATTTTCCACCTGTTTTGGTGTTATAAACCTGTGGCAAAATGGTAACGAAATGGCCAATGGATCTTGTGAGTCCAGCCAGAGCTGAACTGTTTTCCTCGTAAAGGACATAAGAGGAAACCAGCTAAACCTCCTGCTCCATACTCAGTCTGGCATTTTGGTTTATTCTCAGAAGGCAGACATCAGCATTGCTGAAAAACAGTTCAGGAGGGGTAAGGATGCTGGAAAGCACTGAAATACAAGTAACATTACCCCAGAGGGAAATATTGGCGGTTTGTATGCCCCTGTAGCCTCTTTTCTGCCATTAAATTTATAGAGGCTGTGTTCCAATGCAGCAGCACTTTCTCATCTGCTCCTTCATTGCAGTGGCAGCAAGAATGTGCTCTGGTTTGTACCCCACAGTAAGTGCCATCTAAAGTAATTTAGTTCTTTGCTTACTGGCACCTGATGGCCAGAAGGGCTGAGAAACAGCAGAAAAAGAGCAAGGAGAGAAAAAGACTGAGGCTTAGAGGTGAGACACAGCAGTGGCAATTGCTTCTGAAGTCTTTTAATAGAAAGGTCTGTGGAAAATTATTTTCTCCTTTTCTTTGCTCCCCAGACCCCAGCTTTCAAAGGGCAGGCAGCAACTCCGATTGCTGTCAGCTGGATCCTCCAGAAGTGCTATTCTTTTGACTTGGGCAGGCTAATGCCAGTAGTGGGAAAACTTACCCTGGGTGCTGAATATGCACATTTGCATTCTTGAAACCCAGGATGAACTTTTTAGTCTTTCTGAGTCATGATTCAAAAAAAAAAAAAAAAAAAAGGCAGGAATCACATTTGTGGAGAAAAGCAACAGAAACTGCTTTCTGGCACAAACATATGCAAGCCATATTTCTCCAACAATAATTTCCCATGGAAGTTTAACCTCTGGAGAACACTAAAGTTAAATTGAACTGTAGGTTTTGTAACATAAGATGGTATTGTCAGTCTGGTAAGTCTGACAGCCATGGAGTAGTAACACAATATGAAAGAAATGGTACACCCATATTTAGAGCAAAAACCAAGGAGCTCTTCCCAGAGTCTGCATTAATGCTGCTATCCCTATGTGACTATGGCCATGTCATTTAATTTCATTGCATCATCTGAAAATGGGTGTGAAATTAGTACCATATGCAGCCAGCATATAAAGGCCAGGGGAATAAATCATAGTGAGAGAAGATCACATTGTCCTAAAAGTGGAAAAATTTGAGACTGATCACATCTGAAACAACTATCCTTTCTCATCTTCCTTGTGGGTGAGTGGGCACATGGTGAGTGCTTTCCCTGCTTGGGGTGAGGGAACACAATAGTATCTCTGTGTCCTGATCTGCCACAGAAGGTAGATGAGCCTTGTAACTCACCCTGTTGGGAACTGTCCCCTAATAGCAATGGGCTGGGACCTACATGTGCTAGGGGCTGGCTGCAGCTGCAATGGCCTGGCCAGCCAGATGTGTCTTTGCTAATAATAACAGGAATTGCTTTATGAGCAAAGCTCCATCTGGGTTGCTTGCATAAGCCACAGGGTAACAGATCGTCTTTTCCTGGACAGGTTATATAATCGCATCAGAAATCAAATATACAATTTGGACTTTACCTTTTTCTGAACATCTGGCTGTTTGTGTTTTAGCTCTGCTGATATTGAGTCCTGGTTAGAAATAGGTCTCTGCACATGCAGGCATGGAAAACAAATGCTGAAACTTTGCCAAGACAATGGCCTTGGAATTAATTTTCAAATTCAAGTGACTATCTTTTCCTCTGGTCAGTTCAAAGTTTCAGTAAGAGCAGTGTTGTGATGTGTTGACCCCTCTAGACCTAATTCAGCGCTTATTTGAAAGGGACCCTCTTATCTAATGATGCATTGCCACCTTTGAAATCAGCAGAGAGGATGGCATTGGGGTCCTGCAATGAACAAGGATGTGACCTGAAGCTGGTGGCATCTACAAAAAGAATCCAGTCAACTTCAGCAGGCTTTGGAGCGAGATTGTAAAAGGCTGCTGGCAAGGCACTCTGCAGTGTCCTTGCAGCGTTTTAATTTCCTCTCTTTGCTGGTCTCAGATAGTCTGAACCTAATGACCTTTAGTGCATGCTGATCATCTTCTGTTTTTCAGCAGGGAAGCAAAACTCAGGACAAGTTTTGCTGGAGAATTGTCAGAGAAGTGATTGCAGCTTTTAATTTGCTTGACTTACTGGCTGAGATCCATGTTGGCAGATATTATGGTAGCTCATTATTGTTGGAGGCTTTTATCAATGTGTGTTCTTCAAAGCTATGTTCAAGGTATCTGGTACACCCTGATCTGTGTCCTTTTTACAGCCAGCTTCAGCATCTTCTTCTCAAGTAAGTGAAGTCAATGGGATTTCATGTCATAACAGCAGCATGTAAACATGAAGAAAGGTTTCATGGCCTTGTTCTTAATGTTTTAAGCCCAGGAACTTAGAGGAAATGAGAAAATAAGTATGATAGTCTGTTCCTTCAAAGCCCCCCTGGCATTTTTAACTGCGTTTCTAATTATTGTAGCAGATAATAAATACAGTACATGCACCCATGCACATAAAACAGCATTATTTTGTGCTTAGTCCATGTGTTTCATGTAGAAATCTGGATGACAGCCAGATCAGTGAATGACTGATTTTTTAATGGGAATCAAAACCACAGCAGATGTACTATGTACTGAAAAGAGTTAAAAATAACTGTTTGCCATCTCTATGCTTGCCTTTAAACAAAATACATAATATACAGAGCAGTGGTTGTTCAGCATATGGAGACTTTAACATTAATAATTGCCTCCACTCTTTATGAGAGTTTTCCAGGCTTATGCAAGGGGGCATTGAAGTTAATGACAAGTTTCATAGACAGGATTTCTGCTAATGTTTTAAGCACTCTCTCCACATTCAAACCCTCAGACTGCTATGAGCTGTGAAAATCTTTATGACCACTTGCATGTTACAGTAACCTTTGTGAAAAGATGTGCAAATGCCTGATGGAAGTTAGTTCCCACCCCTGCCCTGTTGGGGACCTGGGTATTTTTATTTGGTTTGTATCTTGGTAAATTGGGAAGTCATTTCTGGGTCATGCAGCAAATGTTTCTTAATGCTGGTGCCTCTTATGAGTGGTACCAATTCTTTCTCATTACAAATCAGAATAACTAGTTCAGCATTACATAGAGGATTGGCTGCATCTGGCAAAACTGGATTAATTCCAGTGTGCTGCATAACTCCAGACTGACTGTGATCCTTGTGAGGAAGATTTGTCTTTAAGAGTTAAAGTGCTATCCCAATGCGTACATCTTCCAGTGTGCCTGGCCTCATTGTAGCTGTCAAATGACTAGGGAGGCTTTATGTAAATTATTTTGACAATAAACATTTGTAAGCTGGTGTAAAGAAAACTTTTTCTTCCTTTATGAATATTATATAATGGTAGAGTTTCATTTCCACATCACACTTTAATGTGTGGCAGTTTTAACTAGTCTCCATGTAGACTCAGAAATAAGTTTGAGAGCAGTTAACCAGACTACCTGAAAGGCTGATTTTTTTTTTTTAAGAGGAATTTTACCTATTTCTGCCAACTTCCATACAGTACATTTTTGATTCAATATGTTGCTCTTGTTTAAAAAAAAAACTTGTTTTCTTGGAGTGCTAAAAAAAAGACCTTTGAAACACCATGAGACTATAGGGATGAGTTATGCTGGAGAAACCAATATTATATCTTTCATCATTTGTCTGGTGTCCTTGCCAAACTTCTAATTTAGCAGTGCACAGTAGTGTACCAAAGTGAGTCATGAATTCTTCAGTATAATTACCACGCAGTGCAAAACCGAGGCTACAGAAGTCTGAACCTTTTCCTGTCTGTCGTTTTTCCCTTTTACTCGCTTTTCAAATACCATATGCTTTGCAGGAAAGCTGCGCATTGCATCACAGCTTCAACTCTGTTCTGAGTAGATATGATTAAAAGCTAAGTTTTTAGTTAATAAAATATAAGTTTTTGAGTTAAAATAACTAGAAGTCCTTTTCTGTGGGACAGACACAAAAGAAAAAAACATTTGGATTGTTTTTGCAGCTAGAATGTGTTTTTTAGGGGAAAAACCCTGGTAGAGACAGTCACTGTAGAATTATAGGATTTGTTATGAGATCTGAATGCTGAGTGGTAGTCTTGTTGACATCTTAAAAATCAGTTCAAGGGAAAAAAACAATTTTATATCCTCATGTGTGTCTTGCCCGTGCATTTAAGTGATCCTTATATATGAGATAGTTGTGAAGGGCAATTGGAAAGCTCATGCATTCATTCAGGGTCTGACCCCATAAATAACTCAACTGCAGAAGGGTCCCAATGACTGTGTATTATCAGTGAGATGTGAAGGGGCACCTGCAATCTGGAGTTTCAAAATTGCTACTGTATCCAAATTCACGTGCATTTAAGTGCATTCATCGAGAATCACTAGTTTTTACCTGTTTTATAAGTGTGTTCAAGAGATCAAAGTCTAAAAGGTCATTACAAAAGAAAAAAAATCGTTATAAAGTTGCTAACAAGTGAAGTCTTTCTTTAGAAGGATCTGTATCAAGTTGTGTTTGAGATTTCATATCTTCCAGTTTGCTGCATATGACTTACGTTCAACAGGAGTCTGGTGTGGGTAAGACATTAAAAATTCAACACTTCCCTGATACAGGGGAGACCTGTTTCTTCAGACTGTGCAAGAATATGAATTGTTTGCAAACATGCTAACTTAAATGTTTAACTATTACCTCTGTATTTGAATTATTCTTGCCTCCCTGTCTGTTATGGGATGATTGCAGCACAGGTACTACCAGAGCATAAAGAGTTGAGGTGCTACAGATCTGCAGGATTTCACTTCCTTCAGCTGCTGCAAGGATGGTCAATGTTCAATGGCATATCGTTGCTATTTGTTACGAAAAACTGCTTCCTGAGCTCTTAAATGCATGAATTTACTTCCTGCAGAAGGCACAGGAAAATGTGATTGCATTTCTGAAACCACAGTTAACACTTCAGAGAACAACTACAGAAATACTGCCATTGCAATGTCCAATTATATTACCATCCCAAACTTACTATTTCCCTATTTGATAGAGAAATGTGGCTTTTGGACATAAGTCTATTTAGCAGCTATAGGTGAAAGATGATTATTTTCTAACTGTGACCACAGAAAAATACAATGACAAAAGAAGTTACAAACTCTCCTTGCATTTCTGGAAACTTCTTCCCCTCTTTCCCAATTACTGTTTTGGTTGCTATATCTTGATATTCTGGATTGTGGCTCAGCCCTGCACTTATTTCATGCTTGGATAAAGGCAATTAAAGCAGAGGGCTTGCTCATGTGAGTGGTTTCGTACACATGCAGGAACACTTGCACTTCACTGTCACCCTGCTCTACCCAGACTACTAACAAAGCTCTCAGCTACCATTTTTCAGTAATTGCATTAACTAAACTTAACAGTCTGACAAATTCCTAGAAGTATCATTTCTTTCCCTTTCATAACTGTTTATAGGAATACTTTGTGATCAGGAGTTAATGCTATATACATACTGAATTAGATGTCTTAGTGTTTTTTTTGCTGAAATGGATTGTTTCAGAACTGCAATGTGATGTTGTAGAAACTTAGAGGTGAGACTACCTAAGGTAATGGGTTATGGACACACTATTTCTTTGCTTGGAAGTTGAATAATAAGTTACATATCTAAGGAGTATTTTTCAGGTTATGGAGACATTAGGCTTGTCCATTACGTAATCTGTTCTCCTCAGTTGCCACAGCATCAATAGTGTTTTTCCTGATTAACTATTCTATAGTTCCACGGATGTATGAAGAGTTTCAAAGCACAAGTGAAAACGCTTTCTGAAATAGTCCACAGCCTGAGCATGAGTGGATATCAAGAGGAGGTAACAGCAAATGATAGAACATACTAGGTATGAAAGACCACGTAATAATGTGAGAAGGTAGTATAATCATTTGGGGCAGGTGAACAAATCAATTGTTTCAATGAGAGTGTGTTGGATGGAAAACTTGGACAAGAGTTGCTGAGAGAGGTCTTATACCAGAGATGAGTCATGGTGGATCAAATCCATCAGGACACTTCAGGCACTGGGACAACATGAACAAGCCCTGTCCTACTTACTGTAGTTGTAATAGCTGCCTTAGAGGGATGAGTTCAGTCTGAATGCTGCATTACTTTGATTTTTGTCAATTAAAGTCTGATGCAATTAGATGAAGCCCTTGCTCTGTGTACTTGACACTGCAAGATGCTGAGGAGATTGGCCCTGATCCAACAAAGCACTTACGTGATTCCATTAGCTTAAATGGCACTACCTGTATGCTTAAAATTAAGCATGCACTTAAGTGCTTTTCTGGGTTGATGCCAGTGTGTGCAAAGGGTAGCAAGATCAGATTGGTAGTGATCACCAGAGTCTTACTTTGGTTTTTACATGCAGGAGGTCTGTATGGTTTCATTTATTGCCTGTTTAGGCCTGCTCTTCAAGTTGTGATTTTTATCAAAAATAAGTGGTGACACTAAATCACCCCCAAAAAGTGCTTCTCTCACAGAATTTTTACAGTGTACACTATCAGAAACTGTTCAGCTAGAGTAATGCCAAACTGAGCCATTCCCGTTAACAACACTAAAGTGTTTGAGGCTGTTAAACACAGACTGATGCCTTGTAACCCATGAATGTTATTTGGGAGCAGTTGAAGAATATTATTTGAAATGGCTGATGTTCTTGACTGAATAAAGGCCACATAGCCAGATGCCTGATGACGTTCTTGGATTAAATGGAGCTATAGACTGTCTATAATTGTGGTAAAACTAATAAAATACTATAATTATTATTACTTGGTTTATATACTATTCTTAAACTGAAAGGCACTGCTAATTCAGAACTAAGCACATCCACTAAGTCTGCAAAGTTAGACATCATGTAGGTGCAAGAATCTATGGAGAAATTTGAAATTATTTACCCTAAATGAAATGGGCTTGTAAGGAACCTCAGGAGGTCATTTAGTTCATCTGTCTCTTTAAACCACCAGCACTATACATTCCCCAGTCTCCCTAAGCTGTCTGTTCCAGGGCATAAGTCTTTACCATTAGAAAGTATTTCCTGATGTCCAAATTGAATTTCCCTAGCTGTAATTTTATCTCATTATTTATTGTCTAACCTACCAAGCACATAAAGAACAGATTATTCCCTTCCCATCTGCAGCATTCTTTTACAGCAGTCTCAGGGTAGTGCTGAGCTACTGTTCTTCCACGTGCATCTACCTTACTGCATATTTTCTGCGGATGGTCACACTTCCCTCATTTCCATCTCTCTAGGATCTTGCTCTGGACAGCCACCTGTGAGGCATTAAGAAGGGAGATGAGACTACGCTCTTAGGGTTTAGGCAACAAGAAGGTCTGGTGGGTAGAAGAAATTCTGTGTTTGCCTTGCCATATCTCATCAAAGGGTATCAGTGTCAAGTCCCAGTATACAATCCTGTGCATGTGGCTTTAAGATGGATTTTTTACTAAAGAAACATTTAATTCTCAAACTGCTAATTTCTTTTACTTAATAGTAAATGATAGAGGAGACAAAGCTGTGGTCAGACTCAGCTCTTGCTGAAAGGTCTGTGTTTTCCCTGGGAAGCTGGGTGGGGTGGATTGGATTTGCATTCTTGCTCTTTCTGTGTTACTGCTGACTCTCTCCTCACACAGGAGTCTCAGTTTTGATGCTGAATTTTGGTTCTGTTGGGCAGCAGACAAAAGGCTAAGCCTGTTGCAGCTTCCAAGCCATGCTGAAATTTCTGCAAGCCTTGCCTGGTCAGCCCTCCAGGAGAGAGCTGAAAGCTTGAGAAGAGGTATAAGATAAAGAGGAGAAGGGAAGCAGCTCCTGAAAGTCCTTTGCGCTGCTTTAGCTCAAATCCAAGAAAAACCATTTCAGGCTTGGGATGTTTCAGTTACATTCCAGTGACTGATCTTTATTTTTCTTTTAAAGATCAGTTTTATAACAGCTTGGCACACTTGATAGCCCTATCTCAGCATTTGGTCACACTTTAGGTGCAGAGTTCTCAACCAGCTCTACCACTATTAAAAAACTTTTTTCCAGGAATATCCCTGAGGACAGCCTGGGAACATCAGGAATTCAGAGGGCAGCTCTTGCATTGCACGCTTTTACTGAGCAACCATTTCTTACATATGCGTGCACACTGCTCTTTTTATTATTCCCAAAGCACCTCAGGAAACTTCTGCAGTGCATGTCCCTACCTTCCTTGCAGCTTTGATAATGTGCTCGTGTTGACAGATGATACTCACGGGGCTGCAAAGCCGGTTATATTTACACTCTCCCAGAAGGCTCAGTGCAGTTGTCACAACTTGTCAGTGGTCAGGACTGAACAGTTCGTGGTCAGTGTAAAGATATTTTTCTGTTAAAGAATTTGGCATATTTAAAAAGGAACTGGGTGACTGTGATTAAGATGTAATCATATGCATTAAGGCAACTCTTTCCTTTGACATTAATAAGGAGAAACCTGGAAATATAACCTTCCTTTCATTTTCCTGTTTCACTTTTGTGGTGAGAAGTGAAATGGAAACAATCAGGACCTCCAGGAGCATTTTTGCACTGTGTATTTTTGTTGTCATAAAAATCACAAAATAAGTACTTTTGTCATGTAACTTCAGTTAAAAATTTTCCTGGAGAAAATCTTTCCTTTTATCATGGCTCCTAAGTGTTACCATAAATGAGAATTAGGTTTTTAATTCATCAAGGTACTTGGGAAAACTCTCCCTTAAACCTCACTTGCAATATGTATGTTTCCTTCTTGGGTAGACTGCCTAATTTTTAATTTCCTATAGGGTATATTTATCTGTTTACTAAAGGTTATATAATTTATTTTAAATCTCCCCTAAGAGTTAAGGGATTAAAGAATGACGGGTTATAACAATAGTTTGAAATCATGTTTAGTACCTTAAATACTTTTCCACTACAGCAGGTTAAATAGTCACCAGCCTTTACCTTATAAAGCATCATTTAAACCTAATACTCAACAATAAATGTTGTAGAAATTACCGTTTAACACTTTTGTTTGACATGGGCTTATAATGTTTTCTTAGCTGAGGAAAACTGAGTTGAAATAGTTGAATTCCATTGTCTTTGATTCTGTTCTTTTTAAAAACTGATGATCTTTTCAGTTTGTCTGACTCCCTCGAGTTTGCTAACCTTCGTAATTATACCATTTAATTTTTCATTTCTCTTAAATCAATTTATACAGTAGATTCAAGACAATTTCTTCATATTCTAGATTAAGCATTTTAGTCTCTCCAGCACCTTGACTTATAAATAGACCTCCAATATTGAGGTCTTCTGATGTACTTTGACAACGCTGGTCTTAGACTGATCTAACTGTAATAAGACAGACTGGCAATTTCCACTGGAAGCCCCAAGGGTAAGCTGAGGGATCTTACAGGTAATTCAGTCAGGTAGAGGAACACGTTTATTCTCACTTTCCAAAGTGATAAAGTGAACAAAAGGGAGGTGAAATGGCTTGTGCTAGATAACAAAGGTAATTTATAAGTCCTCACCATGAATGGCAAGACCCCATTCATTTCTGTGGTTTTGAAGCTAGTCTTTCAAATCAGGGCAAATGAGACTCAGTGGATATATCTTCAGAGCCAGTGAACAATGTGTACAAACACTTTTCTCTAGTTTAATTTGACTGCTTTTAGCACTGCTTACGTGCATGCATGTACTCAGTCAGGCCAGGTGGGCTTTCTCAAAGGCGAGACCAACCTTCTATATTCTGGGTTAATGAGATCTGGGTCTTGCCTTTTACTACTTTTCTGGTTGAATAGAAACAGGATTAAAAGAAACCTGGAGCTTTGAGGTGTTCTGGGTTTTGACCTTTGAAACAACTGATTTAATGAACCATAGCTGAAAATGAGGGAATAAGAGTTATGATTTTAAGAAACACAGGAGGAAAATTCAGGTGATCAAGTGCATGACAGTTTCTTGAAATTGGACTTTTAACTGACTTCAGTGAAATCCTGGATTGGGGCTACAGAATTACATTTTTTCAAAAAGATGTAAAAATGATTTGTCAGGTGTCAGGCATGTATGTGACTCTAACCTCTCTCTCCACTTCGTGTCACAAGGCAACTGTGAAATCTGGTTCTACAAACAAGAAGTCTAAAATAAGATGTTTTCATTGTTGTGGAGCCCTACAGTCCATGAAACCAGTATTAAGAATATCTTGTGCTACAGCACTAGTGACATGGATGACTGCTAGCATATTGTCACATCATGGCATTTACTATCACAGTTAGTTGCATCTATGCTGTTAGGGGAGCTATACTTCTGAATTGTCTTCAGAAACATGAATGGGACCTGAAAATCATTTTATGGGAATAAAATTTCAGTTCACTAAGTGGTAGAGATGTTAAATCTCCTGGCTTTTTGAATCCTGTTTTTCTGAGAGCTCACATGCCCTTACACAGCAATGTAGCACCAAGGGTCCTAATGGGTTAGCCTGGAATCTTCCTACTGCTGTCAGAGTAATTGCCCTCAGCACCTTCTCTGCTTTGTCTTTCCTCCTGGCTGCTTGGGTGATGAGGCTTGCAAGCACAGGGCAAAAGAAGTTTTATAGCACCTGCTTTTTTGACTGATGTTTCTCAATTGGTTTCTCAATTGCCTTGGAGTATATGTTGTAGAGACATTGGAAAGGGCTGGAAAAATATGAATTATGGAAACTTGTTCTTTTAGAGATCGCTGGAGTGATCTTTTGTTAAGGCTGCTGAATTAGACTTCAGGGCAAATATATGAAGCAAGTTTGAGCTAGTGTAGCTGTGAGATGTTTGCCTTAATGCCATTAGGAAAACTGCTGTAAAAGCTGCTTTTAAGCTGAATGAAGAAAGTCCTTGAGATACAACCAGGCCCCCCTACTTCTGTGCTGCTTTAACTTGCTCTGTGCCTATCCCTGACAAGGATTTGTCATGGCACTTCCACCAAAACAAAGACATGTTCCACGCTTAAGAACATGCTCTGTATTTCAGTGCTTTTATGGGCTCTCAGTTCCTTCTCATTAGTTTCTCTCCTCATTCTGGGGAGGTGAGAGCATGGTTTAGTCCTCCAACAGGAGTATACTGTATGTGTGCACAGCACACAATATACTAAAGCCCTTTATTCAAGGACAAGCAAGTGTCTTTACTGTGGCATTCTGCTTTGGACCTCTGTGCTGAGGATCCCCAGAGCTGCCAGCATCTCTTATGAAATGCTGAACTCCTGTTGGCCTGGGGAAGAGCCACAACTTCTCACACTAATTCCTCCTGAGGTGATGCCATGCTCAAATACATATGGAAACAGGACTGTTCCCAGCAGCACTTTCACTGGTGCCAAGTCCACAGTGGTAAGGAGACCTTGCTCATTGCCCCACATGCCACTGATCTCCTGTTTCTGTGAAGCTGTCAGGATGAGTCCTCCAATTAATCACCTGTTTCCAGTGATAAAATCTACAATCTAGCTTCACTTCCTGGCAACTGCTGGGTCTTGGAAGCAAGCTGGCTGGTCCTTGAGCTGACAAAGACCCTCTCTGCGTAATGACCTGTGCCAGAGCTCCCAACAGAGGGGCTGGGGATGCATTTGTCTCCAGCTTCCTGTTCTCACCTCATGATCACGTCACTACAGAGCTGTGACTCCTGATCTGGTTTTCTACCCCTCCTGAGTTGAGAGAAGTTCCCCCTGTGTTTCCTCTCTGTCCTTCCCAGGTTAGTGCTGCTGCATCTTCCCTGCCAGACCAATATCACACTCGGCTCTCCTGTTTTGCTCCTAGCTTCTGCAATGGCTGACTCTGCTTTCCCATCCACAGGCCACTGGAGCTGCTCTAGAGGTGGGGTGGGAATTGCAAAGGGATTTCTTGGAAGAAGGCATCCTAACTGCCCTACGAGAGAAGGAAAAAGCAATGTAGACTATTACTTGATCCCTGCATTTGGTTCCCAGTATATGGAAGAGCTATTTTAGAGACAAGATTGTCCTGTGCTATATCAGCCCTTCCCTGGAGGGTTGTACAGCGGTCATACTCTTTTCAGTGCTGGACTGGGGGGATGGGATTTACCCAGACTTTCTCCTTTATTCTTTTTTCCTCTCCTGAAAAAACCCAAACTGCCAGCTCTGTCTCTGAAAGAGAGCAAAAGAAAAGTGCTTTTTATTAATTGTTGCATAGAAAATCAGTGGCAGCACTGTGAGGACAAATTTATCTTCCAGCTCTTCGACTTGTACTTTAGTCATACTTTGTCAACCAGACAATGCTCATCACTTATATATAAAACCCTTCCAGAGAATATACAAGTAAGGAGAATACATGTATAATGAAATAACGAGTCTTGACATTTCCTACAGAAGCAGCCAAACATTCAGCTGTGATCAGTTTTATTAAGAGGAGAAACTGCTAGAAACAATAGTGGCCCAAATAATTGATGAGAGAAGAATTTGATCTCTGGCTAGTGACTGTAATAAGTTTATCTTGTAGGCTCAGTTCATTTACTGCAGGTAGGATTCTTGTGCAGTGATTAAAGCAGCAAAATATTTTAGGCATAACAGAATGTAATAATTCTCCTAGTGAACTGGACAAAACCAGGTCCATGGGTAGATAAATGGAAGAGATGCTTTTTTTTTTTTTGAAGTCAGAATTAAATTAGGGAGCAGTTATTTTTGTTCCTCATCCCTTGCAGGTGACAGTGAACCAAAATGATATTTCTGGAACTATTGCCTTGTACAGACAATGTCTAGCCCTTTCATTAGCTTCTTGGGAGCTGAGGCAGGGGAAAGGAGATGCCTTTCCTTGGTGTGATTGCCAGTCAGGAAGATTTGGGGCAATGCCTAAGCGGAAGGTGGGGGAAGGTCAGGCATTGCTGCAGAGAAGGGGAGGGAAAGCTCATGAACATATATTTTTGGCCTGCTTTACTATGGGTGGTGTTCTGGACCTGGATCTTCTCCCTTCCAGCAAGTAGGGATTGTTAGCCATGGAAGGGCAGAGATGGGGAGCAGGTAGGGCATGGAAAAGACCCTGCCCAGAGGGGAGAAAGCCTGCTGGTGCCAACACAGCCTTGTCCTTTGCATTCACTCCTGTCATATATGTAAAAATGTCAGTGCTCTGCCCTAAACCTGAAGCTGCTTTTTGTGAGGACGTTTGGGTAGCCTTGGCTGCAGTCTCATTTTAAGGAGTATTTGATCCAGGAAGAGAAAGCCCTATTGCCTCTCATCAGGACAATGTAAGACTAGAAAGCACGACTGGGGCCAAAGACAGCAGCAGTTATTCATAACTTCTTTAATCGTGCAAGAAAATGAGTAAATAATATTGTCTTAAGAAATAGTTATGTTTAATGTTTCATTAATGTTTTGTGAACATTGATAATTCTTCTTACATAATTTAGCATGCTGGGCTCTTCCATCCCTGGAGTTCTTTCCAGATGGGATAGTGAACACAAGAGAAAGAAAGCTGTCATGGCCATCAACATCTCATTAGAGTTAATACAGGAGTTGTCAAATGGTGCCCACTTGCTGCTGAAAAGCTCTGTATTAGCATGAGGCTGCAAAACTGTAACATTTATTGCCAGTGAGTATTATTTGAAAAGATCATTTAGTATCTGTCAAGGCTGCTGTAATATTTTTTTTGGCCAAAGAATTTAAGTGGGAAGATGTGTGTGTGCGCGCCTGCACTTCTGATTAATTGTAATCTCGCATAATGCACTCCTCAGCTTGACATTTTTAAAGTAAGGGTAGGTTGGTTGATTCCTAAAATTAATTATAATTCAGATTTTGGAGTGTGAAAAATGGATAGAGAGCTTTCTATAAACCCTTTAGACACAGCTAGAATTTGGACTGATTTATTATGCACTTCTACTATGCTCTGCTGCTCGTGTCATGAAATCTTCTGGAATTCATTGCAAGAAAATGGCTTCTCACAAATTCGATTCAAGAAGATGGAATTAGTATTTTAATTGCATTTTGATAAAGGAAAACAATGCCAGTCAGGGCTGTGGCCCTCAGTACACCTGATGAATCGATTCTCTGGTGTTCCTAATTCAGAAAGAGTAAGAAAAACTGATCTGCATGAATCCCTGTGTGAAACTTTTAAAAACATAAGCTATCCCAGCATATGTTAGCTTTTATTTGCCTTCCCTTGCAGGAATAAATTAGCAAAGTCAAAATGCTTCCTAGCACTTCAGCAGGAATAGTCTTTTGGTGGTTCTCCTTTAGGTGTTAAACTTATTAATGCATTGCTTTAGAAAGATTAAATTGTCTTCAAGTTCTGAAACTGTGGTAGCAGAGATATTAACTACTGAACTCAACAAATGTCCCAAGTGAAGTTCTGCTCTGGAGAGGGTGAGAAACAGCACTGACAGTATGAAGACTGTCTTAATCTGAATCACTTTTCATGTGTAAACATGGTTAACTTTATCACACTTAATCTTTAATGAAGAAACTTTCTGGCTAAGGACTACAATATAGTAATATCTGCATGCTCAGAAGTCCAGAAGGTAGAGGAAAAACATAGTGAAATGTTATCAAGGCTCTTGTAGAATAATTCAGGTGTGTGATTTGGATCTAAAGAAATGTTCATAGTAGTGTGGTGGGTATTGGTGTATCTCCATCAGGTATCAGAGCCTTGACAGGAGCTGCAAGCAGATTGTTGCAGAAGAACAATGGGATTTTTTTCATTAAGTGCTTCCCTGTTGGCTAAGAAAGATAAGAAAGCCTCCTCCCCTACTTGACTCATGCAGTAGATAAGATAAAGATCTATATGTATAAAACGTAAATGCAGCAGGAACTTGGAAGAGCCATTTTCTAGGAGACAAACCTTAGTAGGCATCAGTTTGGAAAAGGAAAACAGACATTGATTTATTCTGGGTTATAGATGAATTATGTTTCTGGTAGTAAAAGCAAATCCCAGTTGCTGGCTTCAGATGTACTTTCTGTTGGAGACTGGATTGTAATAAAGGCATCATCTGCAGGTTGAATTCTCCCCTCCAGAGCTTTTGGAGGCTGGGGAAGTTTAGTTGTTTGCTCTGAGATAGCCTTCATGCCATGTTAACATGCAAGGAAATCATTTGCAAAAATTGCTGACCCTGGCAGGCTGAAAGGCTTATCTTAAGTGGATGAGTATTTATTGAATTTCTGTTTTGTTGTGAGGACAAAAAGACCTTTTGCAGGTTTATTATTTTCAACCTTACCTAATCACTATAATGACAGCATCTCCGGTTATTAGGATAACTCAAAACCAAACCAGGAGTGTTTTCTTGGAACACTCCCTCTTCAAAACAGTGACAAAGCAAGAGAGAGCGTCCATTTTTCTCCCTTGCAGAACTTATTTTCGTTTCCCTCTTAGTTATCTGCACCGCTGGTCTCTGCATATTATCTGCCTCACTTGCCCTCATGAATATAGATCCTAGGGATTGTGGTAACACATTTTCCCTTGCATTCAGAAATCTAGCTGGTGCTATGTGCAATATTCTAATAGCATATATGGGTCAGATAGTATTCCGAGTTTGCATGATGAGCTATGACTGAAGTCCTTAGGGACAAATAACCCAAATACAGGTCTGTATTCCTCTAGTAACTTGGTTGTAATACAGTGCTCATTATGTGAGTGCTTGAGTACATATGTTTTCATGATTAATGTTATGTAAAATATAATTTAGGTGTTCCACTGTCTGCTGTCTCGGGGAATATTTCCCTTCTAGGTGAATAAAATCTCTTTAACTTGAATAATGCAGTTACAGTTTTCACATTATCCAAATTCTTGGGCTTTTCTCCACCACCCTTGCCTTCATATAGACACTCTGCAGATTCCCTAGAGAATGAGAATTTCACCCTAAAACTAGAGTAAATTTCAGAGGAAAAGCATCTTTAATATTAACTAGACTTAAGCAGAATTTTGAAACACACACAAAACTGTTAAACAGCTGTATATTGAGACCTCATTTAAAAATACCCAAAGATCCTTTAATGGAAAGGAATACATGAACTGAAGGGGTCTTCTATGCAGTGCAACACTTGACTGAGGCAGAGATCTGAGTAGAAAAGGTATTTGCTCTTGGTCAGGTTGGATGTGCCATGTTTTAGATGTGTCTGTGTGCTGGAGTCCTTCACTTCAAGAAATCTGGTTTGTCAGCAGTTGGCTGGCAACCAATGGGGCCATCTTTTCTTGAGAAATGGGACACGCACGCTGTGGGTTTGCTGAAACCAGATACTTAATAAGAGGATAGAAGTGAGAATTAAATAAAAGGGTATTCAGGTATGATCTTCAGGTATTTTCCAAAATGGATTGTAATGAAGTGGCAGAATATGCTAGCAATAAAATCCAAAGATGAAGTGCATTCATTTAATCAATTAACATCAATTAGTGAAATCAGGCACTGTATTGGTTGCAGCTAATGCAGAGTTTAAAGTATTTTATCACTAGTAATTAAAAAAAAAGGCTTGATTTCCTATTTAAAATGTCCTGTGTTTGTAGTAAGCATTATAAATAATAAAATAATAGTATTATGAGTTATTTAAGATTTATCACCTATCTTTCATAGTTGCTTGAGTAAAATTGCACTGTACTTGACTTTCTAATTCTAAATAGACAATTTTCACCACCTTTTTGTGACCTCTGTTCAAAACTGTTTCATAACAGTATCTACCCGCTATTTCTTTCAATTAAGTGAAAAATGATCAGGATTATATTTCCTTAAAAAAAAAAATTTTCTCAAAGACTGACCTTTACTTTACTACTTCACAGTACTGTATTTTTTTTTTTCTACTTTTTTTTTACTTTTGGAAAAAAGCATTAGCAGACACACAGAGCGACAATATCCTTTTGCTGCAATATCTTGTTTGCTCAGAGAACCAGCTGAAGCTATCCTGATAAATGAATTTTTATGGGTGTGAGCTGTATTTCCCTTAGGGGTGTGTGTGGTCAAGTTTTACCAGCACATCTTTCCTAATGCAAGCCAGTCCTAGGCTTGGAGGAATAAACTTCACTGGGACATGCACTCTTCTGCTGGTGTAAGGGCACACACACCAGGCAGTCGGTGTTGTGAGCAGTGTATAGCTGTTGTGTGAACACAGGCTCAGAGGATGCTTCATGGTGAGCATCTTGCAAAAGCCCCCTTAAAGCACTTCCTATATTTCTGTCTGCATCAAAAAAAAAAAGTTTGGCTCACAGAGAAAGATGTTTCCAAAAGACTCTTGGCTTTCAAACCTGGACTCCACCCTGTTCCAAGGGTGCTGATTTAAATGCAAATATAAAATTATACTGAACACAGCTGAAAAAATATGGGTGGCTTCTCAGCTAGAGCAAGGCATTTTCTCACCTGCACAAACAGAATATTTCTTGCAGACCTCTTCCCCTTGCTAACTCCAAGAGGCAAATGTTTCTGGTTTTTCTTGTGTGACAGCTGGTTTTTCTTGTGTGTTGGCTGAGGAGGATTGTTCAATGCACTGATCTTGGAAGAATCACTCAGAGGTGGGTCGGTCCAACCCGCCACCTGATGTGCCACATTCTGAGGTGGAGCTGTGGTCTCTGCTAAAACAGATTGGACCAGAAAAGGAAATAATCATTGTATAACCTTTACACAAGAAAACAGTGCTGCACACCACCATATTTTCTAAGGTCTTCATACAGATTTTTTTTTTTATGTAGGTGTTGTCTTTTTCCATTTGCTGTTTCATTGGACTCTGATAATCTGAGGATATAAATCTGCCTCCCATCTTTGACTCCTGCGTAACAAAGGAGGAGCTTTACCCTGATCCAGTAATTACAGTGAAAACTAGCTGTCAGCCACAGATTACTGCATGACCAGAAGTGCAGTGCTGGCTTTTTTTTTTCATCTGGTGTTCAGACTTGAGCACTTGCTATTGCAGCCTGCCCAGAGGGAAGTTTGTTTCAGTGCAGGACCCAAACCAGAGGAACGTGTATTCTGCCTTCCATAAAGCAGGGTAGTTCTTGACAAATTGTAAACCATTGTCGTGAGATTTTTGAGAGCTGTTCTCTGCAAGAAAATCTGTAAAACTGTGTTTACCCTGCTCACTCAGTGATAAAACACAAAACCACACAAACTTGTAAATAAAGTGAGGTGAAGGAATTTTCAGTTGCTTTGGGGGAAGGAAGAAACAATAGCAAAATATGTGGCAGCAAAACTCTACATGGACAGCACTTCATACTTGATGCACAATAAAAAGAAGGAAAAAAAATCCACCCAAATCCCCAAGGTAGTTCATGAGTATTGTGAAACCCCATTGCAGAACTGATGTAACAATTTAGATGGCTCTTTCTCTGTAAAGAGCAGCTGAGATTCCTGCTAATCTCCGAAAAGTCAATTTAAACTATCAGCTTCGTGTTACAGCAAATACCTCATTTGAAATCCTTGTTCACAATCTGAGAAACCCAGCACTTTTAGGATCCTGCTGTGAACTGCACCTTGACTCAAACCCTACATCCCACTCTGCTGCAGAAAAAATGTGTTGATGGAGCAGAGGAAAGGGGGGGTGGGAAATGTGGGGGAGTGGCAGCAGTACTACACCAATTTTGTGCTTGGGCAGTACATGCAGCTATGCAAGCAAAAAAGGCAGAGCAAAATCTGCTTGTTTGATGGCTTGGTACTTCTGATGACAAGACAGAACTGTTCATGGGGATGTTCACTGATTATCTTTCTATCATGGACAGACTTCTACTAGAATCAAAATGCTTTGAAATCATGTTGTTCAGTAATTGTTGTTGTAGAGGGAGAGGGGAAAAAGGATAAGAAAATTACAGCAGCATTGCGATGGTCTGCAGTAGTAAAACAAGAAACTTCAATTCCCCTTTGGAGAATTTAAAATTATATTTTTCCTACTGTTATAGAAACTGTCAAAAATAAAAATAAGCAATTCATGCAGAAACCAACTGTTTTGATAAATCCAAAGTAATGCTTTCCTCCAAAATTTCTATTCCAAGGAAATTTGAAATGTTGTGTTTTGGTCTGATGCAGAAAAGAAATTAATCTGGACATAACCTCTATGAAACAAGATGTCCAGTTGTGACCCAGGGCTGCAATAAAATGTTCTTACAGATAAAATTCCAGTGGTGTGAGCACCATCAAAGATTTAGTGGCTATGGCTTTAAGCCCTTTCATTAACACACTTTCCTATATTCAAGTAGTTCAGTCTTTTTGCATTTCATTTATCTGTGAGGAAATGATCAGGACTAGGTAGGTCATAGAGCTGTAGACAAAAATTATGAAAGGATCTAAAGATTTCAGGTAGAGCTGAATTACCAAAGAGACACAATTCTAGAAAAAGTAGAGTGAATTCTCAGTTCTTGGAGGCAAGGGTGGACATAAAGTTCTGGGTGTTTTTGTTTTTTTTTTTTTTTTCTGGGGAGTGGGCCTGGTTCAACACAGACAGAAAAAGACTCAATAGTTGGCTGGGCATCTTTATTTTAACTGCAAAATTGAGGGCAAAGAAAATTCAAAGCATTAAGAAAGGCCAGTCTGTCTAAAACATACACTGGATAAAATCCTAAACTGTTTTGTTGATTGGTATGAATTAATTTTCTCATTTTTTTTCATCTGTATTAAAAAAAGATGTAAACATAGATGTGTCTTTCTACCTTTCCAGAAGTGTATACAGTAATCAGGATTATGTTGTTTTCATATAAATATGGAAATTAAAGTATTGCTGCTCTTTGTTCTGTTTCTGCAAGAAAGACAAAGCAGGTTGTGGTGTAGTGTCCTCCTTGTAATACCCGATATGTGCAAATGCCATTGGGGTGTGTATGAATGTGTCTGCATGACTTCCACCTTCCACAGATGAAGACAAGTCTTGATGTTTGTTCTCTGATTTACAACTGTGCATCACTGGACCTTCTTGTAGTCTCCAGGCCTACAACTACAGTGAATCTTCATCTCACCAAAGTCAATGGGAATATAGACAGCTGGCTTGCTGGAAATTACTTTTATTTCTGAGCATCTCAGTGTTCTTCTTGGGCAGCACCTTGGAAGGGGAAGGCTGTATGCAGGACTTGGTTATAGTTGGGGTGTCCACAGGTACATCCCTCTGGCTGAGTATCACTGGCAGATGCCCCAGAGGAGCCAGGCTGTGACTCAATTCCTTTAAGTGTCTTCATAAAAAGGGGGGTGTGTGTTAAATTTGGGATCTCTTAACCTTAAATTGTCCCTTCCAATGGTGTTTTTCCACAGCAAATAGCTGGACCCAGTAAGATGGAGAAAATATTTAACCATATTATGTGATCTATTCTGGGAATAGCAACCATAATTTAGTACATATTTATGAGGATGGCGAGGGGCCCAACAGGAAGCATGACGTGAATCTCCAAAGCAGGGCAGCCCTCCAAGTTAGTTTATATTAACTCATGTATAGTATGAAGAGAAACGTGGAGGAAGGAGGAACATCTGGCAGGAGTGAATGGATATGCATGGGAAAGAAGTATTTTTCCACTCCTGCTGCTGAGTCCATTCTGGCTCGAGGCTAGAGCTCAGCAGCTCTGTTTGCCCAGACACATCCCAGGTTGGGTGTTTGAGGATGAGCAGCAGCACAGTGAGACCATTAGCACTGGCAGGGCTGCCTGCCTGGAAAGCTTGTCTGTGCCAGCAGCACAGGCACTGACCCACAGCCCAGGGGACATGCTGTCTGAGCACAAGGGATTTGTATGATGCAGATTTGCTGGGCAGACTGTGGGTGTGTGCTGCACCCTGATCTGTTCATGTGCTGTACTCAAACAGTTTGATTTTTTTTTTTTTTTTCTTCTTAAAAATGTTCTGTAGAAATACAGCTGTTTTGGTTAAAAAGCCTGTTGCACTCAGGTTTTCTGTATGATGCCTGTGCCATACAGTAGCAAGCTTAGCTGCAGGGCTGAGGTGTAAGGGCATTGCAAGGTCCAGCCCTTGCTGTAGTCACACTGCCCTGGGTGCTGCACACTGCACTACCTAGGCAATGTGATGAATATCCTGGAGTGAATCTGGCTGGTTAGGAGCTGTCTATGTTTTTCAGTAGACCTTCTCCTGTTGTATCCTTCAAATTGTGAAGAGTCATGATTGCTGCTGCATGCACAGGTAGAGACAGGCAAGAGCTCTATTCCTACATCTCCCCCGCAATTGCAAGAGGGCCCATAGTCCCAAAGAACAGGTAAATGCCTGCAATGATGGCACTGATCTGCTTGATGCCTGAAACCAGACTCTAGATACTGTGTTCTTTGAGTACTGTTTTCTAAATATAACATTCAGGAAAATCTGTGGCAAACTTAGGAAGAACATGGAGATGTTTGCCAGTATTTGTGAAATGTCACAGTTTCAGGGGCAGTTTTAATGATTCCTTTCAATGTTTTTATTTTTTTTTGTAGTAAAAGCACCATTACAGTGTTACCTTATACAATAAGTAGATGCATCAGTAGACTTTAAACAAAAAAGGACTGCTTTTACTGATGCAGATAAGTCCTGAATCTCAGATAGGAAACAACATTTATTCTCAGAGCAGTAACCAAGCAAGCAATAAATCAGGTGCAAAGTTGCACTTAATTTGATCAAGTACCTACCTCTTTTTCTAAAGGCAGTCCCAAGGAAGCACTACCTGGGAATTCTCATGTGCCTGAATTAAGACGGAATGGTGTTGTGTGGTGATGATGTGGGAAATGCCCTAAGGCCCAACTGAGAAGAAACCACCACACTGGTTATTGTCTGTTCTGGGATGTTTTCTTTACTACAGTATCCAAATTAAAACCTTTGCTTACAACCTGAAGCACTGTACATCTGATTCTGCTTTTGCTGATGTCTGTGGCAAGAATGCATTAATAAAATTTGGCTCCTCTCCATTGATATAATCCTCCAAGCATTCACTTCTTTGTGAAAGGCAGGAAAAGCAGAGTAATCTCATAGGCTTCAATGACCCTTCTCCAGCAGAAAGCTTAATGCAGTTAGTCTCCAGTTGTGTCCATTATAGTGAAGTTTTATTGCCAGTATAGTACTATGAATGTATTGGGGGGGGGGGCAGGGGGGATGCCTGGCTTGCCCTGATATCTTGGAGAGGAGAAAGGGTGTTTAGGATATGTCTGTGCTCTGAGATGTGGCTTGCCAGATAGCCAAGGCAAACAGAAGTGGCTTTAAGGTAATGGAATGAGCTACCATAATCACAGGGATGGCTCAAAGTAGTTTTCAAGGACTTTTGGCAAACAGCATGTCCAGCATGGATTTACCTATTGCTTGAGTCTGATAGCCCTGCCTTGCACAACAGTGAGGTGGAATCCAGCCTGGGGCACTGTTTGGTGTTGGGCACCCTCCTCTGCTGTCCCCAGGGGCCCTCAGGGAAGCACCCAGACCACACGGAAGGTTGGAAGGGACAGTGGTCTGGTAACCATGCACATGTTTCCCCATGGCTCTCAGATTTTCTGATCCTCCCCAGATCTTTGTGCTCACAAATCCTACTGGAGCCACTGGAGGAAGATGAGTCTCTGGGAAAGGCCTCCAACAGCAGCACAAATTGTGCAAGGATTTAGACAAGTCCTAACCTGACATTTTTCAAAGTGAAATACAAGACCTGCTGCTTGCTGATTGCTTTTGCGCTGTAACAGCAGCCGAAGCGCAAACAACATCATTCGCCAGGGATGACACCAAGGAATGAAGAGAGAGGGATGGGGTAGGAGTGAGAAAAAAGCAATATTGAATTAAATTATGGAGGAAAACAAGCTTCTCCATAGACAGTTTTGATTAAACTATTAATTTTGTGTGTAGTGCTTAGAAATTATCATGATAGATCCACTGTCCGTGCTAGAGCTAGAGAGCTAATTATATCAGATACAGAGGAAGATATAATTATCTCTCCTTCCTCAGCAGGGCTTATGGCTGTCACCAGAGCAGGCCAACATGAGGGCTTCCTGCAGCCCATGGCAATGGAGGAGGCTGAAAGGGTCGTATGCCCTATGCCCCACCCCCCTTTAGCTGGGAATGCTTGGGGCTGCCTCTCACAGAGGGATTTTGGCAAATGGGGTCTATTTTATGCTGCCCATCATGGACATTGCCCCCTTTCCCACAACTGAGACAACCAACCAGCCAAGGGGTTCTGTAAAGTTATTCCTCGTGAGATTGAACCTATAATTAATTGGAGGTTTCTCACAGAGTTGACACACCTCCAAGCATTACCCAAACCTTGCAAAATTAACTTCTGCAGAAAACCTATAAAAGTAGGGAGAGGAAAAAAAAAATAAAATGCATTTCAATGGAGCCAAAGACCATGGCCTCTTTAAATGTTATTAAGTCAATAATTAAGTGAATTTGGAGTGTGAACTGTGTATCCACTTTAAATGGATTAATGATATGAGAATTCATACAAAATTGCTGTGTTGATTTTATGTTAATGGCTGTTTGAATATAAGCTGAACTATTAACCAAGGATAAGTGGAACTAATGTGCCAGCATTACTATAGAAATATAATTGAAAGGATGGTCTGCAATTTGCAAAGGGCTTTGTTTCTCCGGAGTGGGCTGGGGGAACAAAGGCTCCCTTGGACAGATTGGAAGGATGTCAGTTAGGGCAGGGGGCTGTAAATGGAGGGATGCTTAAAAGAAGCCTGAATGGCTTAAATAAAAACTCAAGGGAGGGGTATAATTCAACTGTCAATAGCGACATTGAAGACACCCAGCAGGGCAGGGTATCTAGTTTAAGATCACTAGTTTGTGCTGTAAATCTCTCAGGATTTTCCCAAAACTGCTGTGTTTTATGCCAACAGCCAAGGAGAAAATATTCCATAGGTCTTGGAGATAAATTTATGCTTAAAGCTGCATTTCACGAGTCAACTTTTCCCCTCAATCCATCCCATCCCAAGTGCAGCACAGAAGGGTTAGGGAAGCTGCTCCAAAAGCACAGGAAAAGTTGTGTTGGTTGGTAGAAGGAGACACAGTAAATAGGAATGGCATGAAAATGAGCAGAAGGAAATGTAAGCTGGCTTTCAATGTGTTTTTCCAAATGGCAAAGTCTGGTCAACTATGGAATCTCCATTACTTGACTCAAATATAAGCTGAATAAAAGCCCTCAAGAAAATACTACAGAGTGTATATTCCTGCTTTGTCAGGCAGTTGACTAGGATGACCCAATAAATCTTTCCAGCTCTTACTTCCTGGGGGCTATAGTTAAAGATAGGATTGAAACAACTGCTGAATGACCTTCTTTGTTCTCTGCCTTTGATTTTTTTTTTCCTTTTTTTTTTTTCCCCTTCCCTCTGAGAGGCAGCATCCAAGGTGCTAAGCAGGCAGCCTGTGTCCAGCCCACAAAGGCAGGAGCAATTTGAGGTATCCAAGGATCTCAAAGTCCTGAATCTCCCCTCACTTACGGCTCTTTTATGTGCTAGTGTGGTTCCTCTTGATTTGTATGAGTGGGAGTAAAATCAGGCTTAAAGATTTTGATGCTGATAATTTTATATAATGTTGTGATAATATCATGGCAGTCCTCTGCAATAAGTTGGCCTTGGAGGTGCAAAAGTGTGGGTTTAAGGCAACTGCTGCAAACTTGCTAACTGAGTGGAAAAAGTGGACAGATTTCTGCTGAATTAGTGGGTTGAATTGGCCCAGTGGAGTGTATCATGAGACAGGCTGCGCAAGGAGGAGGCTGGAGCTGAACAGGCAGGAGCAGGGGGTGGGGGGAGGGAGAAGCAGTGATGGCAAAGGGAGCAGGATTCCCACCTTTAGCAATGGTGAACTGATGGATCTGCTCAGGTGTGCCGTATAACTTCATGCTTAGTTTGTCTATCTGAAATTTAGGGATAAAGATGCTTCCTCTGTACACTGATTTCAGAGCTACTGCTGAAAAGCCACCCACAAGAGTAGGTCTGCTCTTTGTAAAAACAAGCGCATATACCTCTGCCTCTCCAAGGACTGGCTTTAAAACTAGATTTAACATGACTTTAGATTTTGAGATGAAGCTGCAAGTTGTTTGTTGCTCTTGTGTGATTGCTAGTGATTGAAAAGACACCAACGGGACCTAGTTGAATGCCCAGATGTCCATAAGAACCACTGATTCTTGTCTCTAATGAGGGTTAGATCAGGCTCTGTAGGTTTGCACATAAAACCAGCAATGCTTTGTCAGAAAAGAAATCAGTGCTCAGAATTTATGGGCAACATACACACAGAACTGGGTAGGTAATTAAAAGTGTTGTCCATAATAAAATGCTGCTGATATTTAAAGAAAATGTAAATAAATCCTTAATCATGTTTTTCATCCTTTTGAGGCTTGTCTGCCAGAACTACAACCAAACAATGGCAGCATATAGATATTTGGAAAATAAGCTGCATGATTAGCTAATCTCATCTAACTGAGGCATAATGATAAATCAGATTGTACATATTTTGTAGTTTATTACTATTAGTATGACTGTTTCAAGGTCAGAATTTTTATTCCTCTAACTTCATAAAAATGCATGCTTGGAATAAATTACAGTTATTTTGTATTATAGATTGCAGGAAATACCAATCAATATTCACTGCTTAGAGGCATGAAAAATTGAATACATCTTACAGTTTTGGGTGAAATTCTTCCATTATTGGTTTGGATCTGGCTATTAATACAGCAAACCTTCATTTTTTTTCCACTCAGAGACAAACCTCCAGATTCTCAGATTATTCACAACATTTAGAAATCTACATCTTTGTGTACAAATTTACATGTACAGCTTGTCAAAACTCTTCTCCCAGTAATATGACATATATTATCAAGCTATAAGGCTTAGCTCTCCAGGTCTCTCTCCTCTGGGGCAAAGCTCAGTACAGCTGAATATTGTACTAGGATGAATGCTTTCTTAGTGCTGCATTTTGATACATTTACTCATCTTCCTTGAGTATCACTTTATTTCACTAGTAGTCCAATCTAGTATTGGGCATGCCAGTAATCTATTTTGCACTTACAGAGTAATATGCCACTTGACAGAGGGAAAGAATTGTGAGTAGTTATTCATAAAGGAGAAAAGGAGTGACTGCAGGTCAACCCAGTAGCAGAAGTGGGAGCCTCCACCTGGATGAGTAGCTTGGCGCGGTAGAATTGCCAGAGGAAAAGGTTGGGAATAGTTTACCATTGCAAGTCTGTATTTTTCTCACAGTACCAGAGCTATGTATCCTTTCACTGCCAGACATATGGGCAGCCCCTAATGAGGCTTACATTATTGCTACTTAATATGCAAGTTGTTTTAAAGCAAGTGAGACTTGCAATGGTAATGAACACTTAAGCAAAACACGTTTTTCTTCACTGGCCCATTACTATATAGAGATATCTAATATCTGCTAAATGATTTTTCTCTCAAGGATAATGCCCAGATAAGCCATTAATGCCTCCTCCCATGCAAAAATGATGTCAGATGCTCTAAAAGTAGGTGGTTGACTTTACAACCACAGTATCTAAAAACAAATATGAAATCTGGAAACCTTTCCACTTGCCTTTAGTGCCTACAGGGGATACCTGGGTTATGTTTTTGAGGTTTTCTCCAAAGTCATCAGAGATAAACAGTTGCCTTTTGTTTTATTTGTTCTGAAGGTTAAAATTATCAGTTAATTAAATACTTTCAGTAGGTAACACTTTCAGAAAGATGCCAACTATAACAGGACTCATGTTGTGGCCACTAGCTAGTGACCATGTTACAGCTCAGCAAGGGAACATAAACCCACAGAATATTCTCCCACGATGTTTTTGGGCAGAGGCACTTCCTTTATGAGCAACGGTCTCCATTGCCTAACTCTGGTGTCAAAGCAGCTCTTAGAGAGGAAAAGGCAACTTGTGCACAACCTCCTGTTTACCCCTGAAAAACACAGTGTCTCTGATAGTCATATGCCTCTTCAGCGTCAAAACTGGTTGTGTCTAACAAGGCTCTTCTTTATGGGAGCTTGGCTGCTATATTAACAACATAAAGATTTTGACCCTGTCAGCAACATGGTTTGGCCACAACAGACTTCAGCAAAACCCTTTCTGAATGCCCAAGAAGAGAATTAACACACACACACACACACACACACATACATATATTTATTTGCAAGACTTTGTTTTGAAGAGCAGTGACACTGTGGAGGCACCCACTGTGTGTACAGTCCCTTGCATCTGGAAAGGCTAAGGAGAAACCCAGCTTGGAAGCTGGGTAACTGCAAGAATATGTATAATTTGACCCTCTGGGTTCAAAGCTGTTTAAATATGGACGCTTCTTTGCCCAAAGAAGATTATTTCCTTGGCTGTGAGCTAGGTCTGTTTTCAGTCTTGTGGAAACCAGAGGAAAAGCAGTCAGCCATGTGTATGGGGATCTCCTTTGCAGAAGGTGCCTTTGCTTCTCACCAGTCCATTTCATCTTATCCTGGAGGAAGTAGCCAAAGAGGCTGTCCTGCCTCCAGGAGTCTCCACAGAAGGGCATTGCCTTAAGTGAGGGCAAATTAATTTTCTCATTTTTAATCTTTGCCTTTCCAGTTAGGACTGATCTCATTCCCTTCCCCTCCCCAGCATCCCAGTGGCCCCATTCCTCATCCAGTACCAACAAGCCCTTTGCAAAACACCTGAAAAAGATGACTCAGCTTGCTGTTCTGCCTCCAGATACAGAGAGTTTGTATTCCCTGTTTCTTTAATAACTTAGTTAAATTAGAATAATATTAAGGGGCAGTTTAGTGAGGATGAAAAGCAAACAGTGCTGCCAACTTTAATAGACAAATATCTTGAGTCAGGTTTTCATGAATTACACAGTAATCTTAAAAATCACAGTTAAAATTACTAAATTGGCCCCTTTTTCCTTTATGTTCTGATTTCTGGGTCTTTAGGGTACAATCATAAAGTCTAGAAAATTGCTATTAATAAAAATCAAGAGAGAAGCTAGCTGAGTTTCTCATGTCACTGCACGCTTCTGGCAGCCAAAGCTAAAGAACGCTCAGAAATCATAAGACTTGAGATAAAAATCATGTGAGTTGGCAACACTGTTCCAAGACTCCCCAAGAGATCCTGTACCTCCTTCAGAGAGCGTAACTGTTCTTTTAAAATTACACTATTGCAAAATTAATCAGGGGAGAGGATCTGATGGAATAAATGGAAGGGAGTTTTGCAATGACTTAGATTGATGGCCAGAGAAGGTTGACTCATGCCTCGCTGCAGCTCTAGTGCATGTCCTATCATGCTGCTGCTTTCAGGGCTCTGGACACATCTGAGATGAAGGCATGTTGCATGTCTTGACTTCCTTCAGAGAATCAGTGTTCCCTGGGTCAGGGACATTAAACATGTTTTTATCAGGACAGCAGCGTGGCAGCAGGGAGGTGAAATCTCTACATGACCACAGTGCAGGAAATTATTTTCTTCTTTTAATAAAGGAAAAGGCCAATTTTAATCTTCATACAGCCTAGCTAATATTTCTGTAGTTAAACTCATGTTTGTGAACACAGAGTTATACTTAGTCTGTCAGACCCTATTGATTTCCAAGTATCAACGTTTTATTGCAATATTATTAAGTATATTATAGCAGTTCAAATAGTATTTTCCAAGGATCTGTTCTCTGGTTGATCTGTGAATGATTTACAAACTGCTTTTGGATTCTGAATTTACCGTTAGGTGCTGGGCCATGTAGTTATTTGTAAAGGTGTATGATTCAAGCAATTCACTGACAGCATATGAAGTGTTCATGTACAAAGGGAGATATTCAAAACCACAAAGGATATGTGAGTGACAAACAAACCTAGAAAGACCGGAACAGCACAGCTTCCATGTCCTATGCTTACTATCTTCTAGGTGATTTGATTATTTATTATTTGTGGAGTGTAATCATCCATGATGTCTTTTACTTTGTAATTTGATGGTTGCAGCCAGCCCCCAACTTGAAAATGATATGAACGGAAGAACATATGGTGAATCAGACCATTACCAGCTGGGCAAAGCCTGTGGCTTGCTCCTTGAGGTCCCAGATAGATTTTCCCCATAATTACAATTGATGCTCAGGCCCGGATTGTGGAATGAGTTTTGACTGTCATCAGCAAAACCAAGGGGCTGTGAGCTCCTCAAGGGTGGAAGAGGAGATGTTTCCAAGCATTATAAGGACTTCTTCACATGTCTGTAGTAAAGGAGTTGAAATACAGACTTTTCTATTTGACAAATTGTCTTCTCAAAGTTGGTAGATGGGGAAAATCTAGTGAAAGTGGCCAACATTACTCCAAACTCACACCTCGGATGTAATTTGGCCCCCTGAGTCCTTCACTTAATTTGGAGGAAAGTTAGTATGAAGCATGTAGCTCTGCTGTGTATTTGTTTCAAATATACCTTAAGCAAATGTGTTGGGTTTTGGTGTTTTTTTTTTTGTTTGTTTTTTTGTTTTGTTTTGTTTTAATTTTTGAATATAGTGCTAGGAAGATAGATAGTAGCTGTAAATGCCCAGTATGGATGGGAGATGGATGGAGGATAACATATTGAAACTTGTTAGAAAAGAGTGCACCTAATTCTCCTTTCACTGATACTGAACAAATCAGAGATAATTCTGTTACTATCAGTAGAGCACTGTGGAAAACCGAGTGAAAAATCTTACTTAAGAAAACTAATTTCTTGGCAGACGCATACCGGCTGTGGCCTGTAGGTCGCAGCAGAGTGTATGCTTTTCATTAGGAAATACTACTTCATCCTTTGTTTTCCCAAAGTGGAATTCCCCAGTGAGATAAAACAACTCGTATTTGGTCGTATCACCAAAAAACTCCAGCCTTAACCTTCCTGGTGAAACGAAAAGATGTTGTTTCTTTAGTTTTTGTTACGTGCGTGTGAGCTATGTCAAGTGGTTACACCATGTGAAGTAGCGCCACGTGGTCCAGCATCACTGTACCACCCCATCATGGTATGAAAATGATGGAAAGGTCTAAGATGTGCCATAAAAAATGCTGGGAAAAAATGGTGCTGGAGGTCCCATCCCATTAGATCAATTGAATTTTCTCCATTTTCTTTCATGAGCTTTGAGTCCAAAGTTTGCACAAATCCACATAGTTGTCTGTTAAGATGATGTATAATATAGCAATAAAGGTATGCAAAAAAGTGGCACCACATATGGTTCTGCAGTCAGAAAATGCTCAACATTAATATGATCCCATCATGTGCTACAGAAATTGAAAACTTTAGCAGATGGCATCAATGTAACTCTTTCTGGCTGCAAAGATGGGAATAAACAACAACTTCTTGTGTCAACTTCATTCACTTCATTGATTACTCACAAAATATTAAATACAGATAAGAAAAAATACAAAACAAAATTGTATGGATGTTTCAATGACAAAGTGTTCTGATTTTCGCCAGTAAATGCTGAGAGGAATCCAGCACTTTGTAAAGCCCATCATAAACATATAAAAATATATGAATGCCAATGGAAATTATTGACTGAAAAAATCTCCTTTTTGGTGGGAATTATGTTTTATCAATATTTATACTGATCTGCTTGAAACACTCAAAGCAGAATGGGAAAACCATTCAAAAGTCTGAAAAATTTAAAGCATGTTTGTAACTGGCTGAAAACCAGAAATCATCATGAGAATTTTTAAAGAAAAAGCAGTCTCTGTTTCTTCAGAGATTAATTTGGTTTAAGGCCAGAAAGGACCATTAGATCATTTACTTTGACATTTTGTTTAATGAAGGCCAATTAGCCTATATTTAGCCTGAAAACTTATATTTGGTTATTTTTTTTTTCCAGAAAAGCAGCTAGCATCTAGTTTTGATGTGTATATGCTGAGAACTGCAGAAGCCACCATTTCCTCAGTATTTTCTACAAGTGATATATAACTTTCTCTATTAAAATGTGTTCTTCATTGCTCACTTAAAATTGTATGTCTTCACATTTTAAACCTCGCTTCTGGTTAAGCTTTGCTCCTTTGGATTAAAGGGTCCTTTGGTACCCAGTGTCGTCCTGTGTGTGTAGAAACACACTGCAATGAAGTCACCTTTCCATTGTCTTGTTGGTTAATGAAACTGATTGAAATACATAGAAAAATATGTAAAAAATTTTGCTAAATTATTTTAGACTCTTTCTTTACTCCAATTTTCAGCAGCCTTAACAAATGTAAGTGCTAAACCAGGATAGTTTTGCTGGTGTTGTGTTCAGAGGTAAAAATCCACCTCCTAATTCTCTTCTTTTGGTGTATCCAGAGGTCAAATTTACTTATTTGCCTTTTTTGTTTTCTTTTCTTATAATGAGGGTTCATATTCAGTTGCTTAACTCTTCCCCAACTTACTACTTTCCATGTAGTCCTCCTCACTGCAAGTATGGCCTATACCTCATTGATACATGTGAAACTTTGCATTTGGCTGGATTAAAATGCATATTGTTTTAAGTGCTTTACATGATTAACCTCTTGTTTCCTGATGTTGATTCCTGCATGTCAGATTGCAGAAGCTTTGCAACCATTGACTGTGGCTGTCTTGCACCTATATCATGCTGCAAACAACCTCTCTTCTACAGATGTTTGATAACGTTTTTCTAATCAGCATGTTGTGTTCTTCTGAGTTTTATGACTCACCAAACTTTGTGTTGCATCTGTGCAGTTATCTTTATCAACCAAACTTGTAATCTCATCAAGGAATGACATCAGATTTATATGATGAGGCTTGTTTTCCATAAAACCATGATTATTGATGTTAATTATATTTCTATGCTTTATTATTTCAATTATCTTTATTAATTGAAGTTTTTATCAACTTTCCATTGCCTTGCCTAGAATTGATGCTGGCCACACTTCAGCTCCACTTTTGACTCTTGGCACCACACTGGCTATCATCCAGTGTTCAGATATTTCCTTTGTGTTAGCATATTTATTAAAAACTAATTTCAATAGGTTCAATCTTCATGGCCCAGACACTTAGTATGACTAGTATTCTCTGTATCCTTCCTCTTCAGTGTCAATAGCTTACCTATTAAGTGTTGTGAGGGGGAACTGCCATCACAGCACTATGTCACCCAGGAATTTCTCTAAGTCATGGTAAATTTAAATTGGCAGATATTATCACCTTTGGGATTTTCTGTCATGATTGAACAATTACTTTAGCTCTACTTCTTATCATAGGGATAAAATCAGGTGGGAGAAGCTTTTCACCTAAAACTTCAAGACAGATATGTGTGATATATATGCATTAGCAACACTAGTCTCCAAAAGTCATCTCTTGTGTATAGACTTCTGTAGTTCTGCCATAGTCAAAGAGACAGTGAATTACTAGAGTCTCTTCTATACTCAACTTGAGGCTAACATTACTCCAGAGGGCTAAAAACCCAGGAATCTCCCAATTATCTGTGCAGACTGACATCCATTGCTACACCAGAACAGGCCATGAAACTGCATTCCTGGGGAACAATATCAGTTTTGCATGGGTTACAATGGAGACTTGCATGGTGTGATGTTTCCATATGAGCAGTACTAAAAACAGCCTTAGGCACACTGTAAGTTTTTTCCAAACAGAGCTCATATTTAATTTGGTGTGTTATGGAAAACTAAGGGCAGGTTTTCCACTCAAATACGTTATATTTTACAAGGGCACTGTGAAGTAGAGCATTCTATATTTTTATCATTTATTTTTAAGAAAATACATAGAAGTCTTTATAACAATTAAATACCAATCTGTCATTCCCAGAGAACCAGGATTATATGTCAGAAAAGTAAACCAATTTCTTTATCAATTGTTGGATATTTAGATTCAGTGATCAATCAGGCAGTTTAATGCAACATATATTCTAGTTGATATGACTAAAAGAAAAGGAAAGCCATGATGAAAATACACCATTTGAGTCCAACTCCCAGACATGATGGAAAAGAAATTAAATGCAAAGTTATCCAAATTGCATCCATCCATCTAGAGATTAACGTATCTCTTTTTCCCTCTTGGAAGTGCAGATGACATGGTAGACTTGCAAATGGATCTAGCAGAGAATGTGATCAAAATCAGCTGTGTGATTTTGCCCAAGAGGCAGGTAATTTAGTACAGGTCTAAAAATCTGTGTCTTGGTATAAGTAGTAATCTCATTAGCAATATCTCCACCCACTATATATCCCTGTTGCCTGTTTTTCTATGAGGACCTTAGCAGAAGAATCTCATGTATAAACAAGGGATGCTCTGATTTGGACTATATTGATAGAGAAGTTTTAAATGAGGCTAGCAAATGACAACATTTTGGCTAAAGAGTTGTGATGTAAAGAGCACTTATTAAAGATGCCTGCAAACACATCTCTCATCGTCCACATTTGAATGCCCAGAGGTTAGCTCAAATAATTGACAATAATGTCAAGCATATACTATTTATGTTATAATTATTTTACTCACATATATCGCCAAACATAATTGTTTCCCTAGTGTTTTAAGATTCCTCCTACAGATAGGGAGCCATAGAAAAACCTTTCTAACATGAGCTCAGTAGCTGGAAGAAGCTGCAGCTAAAGAGAGGCTGGGATATGCACAGCTGTTCTTATTTCCAGCTGTTTTTTGTATGTTCTCTGGGTGGAGTAGACACTGATAGCTGTTCCCTTATAAAATATGTAATAGTGTACTTTATGACCTAATATATTTTCCAGTCATAGAGCCTGATCCAGAGTCCACTTAGATCTCTGAACAGGCATCCAGTGGCACTACTATCAATTTCTTAATGAACCAATGCAAGTGAGAGGTAATTTAGGGCCATTATCTTTGTAGGGTTGCATATGGTTTGGTGATGCTTTAACATTTGCCTCCGGAGTTCTCTCCCTGCTACTTCACTTGGTTTCACTAGCTGTTTTTCACCAGCCTTTGGAGATTTATATATGACAGCTCTGGGTCTCTTACACTGTCTGAGGATACTTGCCACCAAGTCACGGACATTGTATTCTTTTGCCTCCTTGGCAAATTTCCCCAGGAAAGCTCCAGGCCCAACGGTGGTTCATAATGTCTGATGACATTTTATGGCACTCCTTTAGTCTTGTCGTAATCTTCTGTGTTATGCATTGTCAACCATAGCCTCCTAATTGTGACTTGATATTTAAGTTCATTGGCAAAGGTTGTTTGCTTATGGGTTAGTATATCCACTTCAACAGCCTCAGAGAATAGTGACAGGGAGAGCACACTGCAGCTTTCTGTTATGGTAGACTGCTGCAAATCTTTTCACAAGAGGTTAATTTCCACATGCAGGCTGAATTTGGGACAAGGGGAATGTAAGTGAATGCAGGAGCCAGACTGCTGAAAATGTACTGAGACTAAAACCAGCCAGAGGGAAGGGGAAGATTCTGCACTTGCTCCTGGGCTTGGGACTCAACATCCTGGTTGAGATCCACCTCTGCCTCCTTAGGTTTGCATTTTTAGGTTGCCAAAAATACAGCTTCAAAAATAGGATCCAGCCATTCTGCCAGCAAGTTTTGTGTGCATTGCACATTTATGTGCACGGGCCACTCGAACAAACAAATGTTGCTTTGCCTCTTCTGCAGAAGAGGAGATTGCACTGGCTTTTCCCTACATTGGATATGATCCAAAAGGGCTAAAGCAATTTCAAAACTAGTATGGATGTGCCAAGTACATATATATCTCACTAGTTTGATGTGGTTATGCTGGGGACTCCAGATATTTCACACCTACTGGATGTTTCTGGGAAATGTTGTTTCCACTCCTGCAATTCCTTGGTTTTGCTCTTGTTTGTGCTTGTCCCATTAGATCAAATGAGGCTAATGACTGAGGGATAGCCATGCTTCCCAGGGATTTGAGGACTTAAATGCTTGAAAGCTGTTAGCAGAAGTGCTTTGCTGTTGAGTACATTGAAGTCTTTTGCTGCAGGGGATCATCCTAAAGGCTGTAAGAAAACAACAGCTCAGTATTTTGACAATATCAGTTCACAACTTTGTTTTAGCTAGAACAGTCTCTTTTTGATCCTAATGTAGGTCATGTCTGCAAGTTAATTTGTTCCATGTGCCATTATGATATAGGATACATTCAGAAAAACAGGGTTGTCCCAGGGTGAATAAAAATTATGTTTACTAAGCAGTTAGAGCCCATTTTATTTTTTTTCCTCCCAAATTTCCCATGTGCTTTCCCATGCTTTGCTTTGCCCTCCTCCCTCCTCCTTGTTTTCCTGCATTAGCAGCCTGATTCCACATCACTGGCGTAACTAGTTTAACTCCCTGTGCTCTCCAGGCCTCTGGGTGTGCAGGCTGAGAGCAGCCCCATCCCAGGACCCGCTAGGGCACGTGACTCCTCTGCAGATCCCTCTGACTGAACTTGAATTTGCAAGTTGGAGCAGGGACTGCACACTCACCCCCTGCCAAGCATTTTGAGGCTGGTGGATTCCAGCCTTCATAGCATCAGTCGCCTGCTCCTCTGGATCCCTTACAAACCTATCTCAGGTCCTCTTCAATGGGAGCAGGGACAAGTGCATGTCTCTCATGGCTTCTGACTTTGCCTGAACTTCACCCAAACACTGATATGAAAAGTGTGTTTATTCTGTCTGGGCTGCAGAGACGTCAGATTTATATCCTGTCCACCCTACAGTTGGAGAAGTGGCTGCTGGGTGGACTGGCATACCTGGGCATAGATTTACTGTAGGTGATTGGTAAAACTATATTCCTAAACGCAACTAGCAAACTGTCCTGAGCAGAGGCCTTGGGCTTTAGACACTGTATAAATTGAGACAGTGCCTTATTTCAATAAACCACTGTCGTGGTTTAAACCTGGCCAGCAGCCAAACACCATGCAGCTGCTTGCTCACCCTAACCTTGCTGAGGGGTTGGGGGAGGGAGTTCAAGGGGTAAAGGGAGATGGGCAGGTTGAGAAAAAAATAATTTAATAATCGAAATAAAATAAAACAATAACCATAATAGGAAGCACAAATGGGTAATACACAATGTGACTGCTCACTACCCGCTGACTGATACCCAGCCCATTCCTGGCTAGCAATCCCAAAATACCAAGATTCCGCAATTGCAGAAGCAAGAGAGAATCCCCTCCTTCCAAGCTGCCCCTCCTTTATATACTGAGCATGATGTTAAATGATATGATAAGTTTTACTGGCCAATTTGGGTCCCGTCCTCTGGCCATGCTCCCTCCCAGCTTTTTGTATACTCGTGCATGGGCAGGACACAGGAAGTTTGAGAGTCCTTGATTTCTTAGCAACAACTGAAATCATCAGTGTATTATCAGCATTCTTCTCATACCAAATCCCATACTGAATCCAAAACACAGCACTATTCTAGCTGCTAAGAAGAAAAATGAACTCTGTCCCAGCCGAAACCAGGACAACTGTGTATTTGATTAGTAGTTTTTAAGGCCTTTTGGTTGGTGATAAACAGAGGGGCTTTGCGTGCGGCCTCCCCAGTGCTAGTGCAGTGAATTTGCTCTGATATCACATATACATGCAGAAGAAGGAAAACCTAATTAGTGTCACCTGAGATGGAAGCTCTGTAATCATGACTGCAATCTCAGAACAATTAATCATCCACCTACTGTAAGACACCAGACTAATTTTTCTATTTTGCTTCTAAGTTCTTCTGCAGATTTAAAAGAACTACTGGGGCAAATGAGATGGTGTAGGGTTTGGGATCCCAGCTCAATACATCTTGCTAGTTAATCACAGTAGGAGCACAAGCACAGAAAACAGCCAAGGTGGCTTAACAGCTTTTGTCCCAGTCCCCTGCTGCCATTGCTCAAAAATTCACCTACTATTTTATAAGCTCTCTGTGTGCCTGAAAAGGCTATTTCTGGCAACTTGAACTAAACTAGTTCAGCCACTTTGAAGACTGCAGAGCCTGGAGAAAGAATAACTTTCCCATACATGTATATATAGAGGTTGAACTTCTGTCTATATACATTTTTCAATTTTATTTTAGAATGGTTGTGCTAAAATGCCATGAGACAAAAGCATTGTAGGGCGAGTCCACACTGTGGAAAAACTTATTGAAAATTTAGAGAAGCTGGCTGAGATATGACCAAGTTAAAAGTTTAAGTCTATTCCTTGGAGTGGCTTCTAAACCAGCTACATGAAGATGGTTGGTTGCCATAATACTGTGTGCCTTATGAATGGCCTGTGCAGTAAAAAAGGTAGTCGAAGGATCACATTTTCACTATTTGTATTATACAAATATTCCCTATTTCCCTAGCTTGTAAGTTCATTGTACTGCATTGTATTTCCAGGAAATCTTGATTCTCACAGTCCATTAGAGACCAGGTCTTCAGTTGTTAGTCATGCAGCTCCACCTAAGTCAATAGATCTCCAATGCCTTGTGGTAATTAAGGATGGCACTGAGCCTCTGACACTCTGTCAGAGAAAGCAAAATGTTTAGTTTCTCTAAAGCACAATAGCAGTTTATTAACTGTTACAATCTGAGAAAAAAAAAAATAATCTTGAAGTAAATTAATTCGATTTGCTCTTGACACCAGCAAAAGAGGAATTTTATCTCTTTCACCCTATGTGTGAAAATGTACAGTTTTACAAGCAACAAAAGTGTGACCAACAGTGAGACAGAGACTGTGAGTTATATGAAAAATGCAGCGCTATGAAAAAGCACTATGAAAAAATGTAAATATTTATAAAAAGACAAAATAGAGTCTGTAAGAGTATCTTACATTTGAGACATATGGATACTATCACCAAGGATAATAAAAAATGAGAGAGAAAAAAATAATTAAATTCCACTTATAGGGACTTTGGAATAATCTAATAAAATGTGTGTGGCTACACAGTACATTTTGGTTCTACAGTTTTAAATTCAGGAAAATATATCTTAGTATTATATTAGTGACAACATCTCATACCTGTGCCCAGTAAGATACTGCTTTTCCCCCCTCAGATCTGTCTCTCATGTTGGACCTGATCTTTCATTGCTTAATAAGGCAAACTCCCATCACACTCAGTGGGCTAAATTCTCTTCTCATTTACATGGAAATGGGAGGACTGCAGGATATCATATGCAGGTTACAGTGTCAGATTTCCAATCAGATCATAAAAATTAAAAAACAGTTTGATAAACACAATTTTCCAGCTGAAAACATGGTATTTCTTATAGCTGTAATCTTTGTAAGTGATTTTTGACCCAGTTTTCAAATATAAATGTCCTTGCAGCACTGGCATTTTTTCTGTCTCTCTTTTCAGTGCCTATTTGCAGTTTCTCTCTGAGACATAAAACATTATCATGTAAATGATAGTTTTGTTAGAAAGCAAATTCACGGGGATTTTTAATTAGAATATCTTTGTGAACATCTGAACCAAACTGTAGCACACCATGAAGTATTGAAGTGATGCTGCTCACATTTTTATTTCATGTTTCCTCTTAGATAGACTTGGTGAAGATAATATTTCAAAATACACAGCTCAGTCACATAAAAGGTCTTGCAACTGCAAGAAAGTGAGGGAGCTTGAAATATATTAAAAAAAAAACTACTTTGGAAGAAGGAGCAGGGCAAAACATGCAGTAAGAAATTACATTCTAAAAAATCTTTAATTTATTATGAAGGCGATTTTCAGATTGTAGTGTCAAGGTCCTTCATGTTTATGAACGTTCTCTGCACTCACCTAAAAACTGAGAGTCAAGGAGAATCTATCAAATTAATTTTAGTTTTGGCTGGCAAGTCAGACTTTTTAAAGAATGCTAATGATTTTGTCCAGACATTAATAAATCTGCAGTAAAACCCAGAATGCAAAAGACAAATGAAGCGACATTTTTGTCCTTCCTTCCCTTTCTCTTCTTGGAAGACTGGAAATATTATTATCTGTGTTGCTGGTGCTAAGGACAGATTTTTGAGTGCATGGGACAGGATTCAAATGTGCAGTGCAGATTAGAAGGACAAACCAAATGGGGAGAATGTTGTCATTTGTCTGAAGGAAGAAGCCATTGTCCCATGAACACAGAAAGGACTGGAGATTTGAGAGAACATCATCACCTTCACAAAGCAGAAATAAAGTTCTGTGTGGCAACTGGGAGGCTGTATCTTGGGGAAAAGTGGATCTATGTAGATTGTCATTTTTAGCCACTTTTCCTGAGCGTCTTCTGATGAGCACTGATGGAAACAAGTAGTCCTGGTACATAGTTCTAGTGCAGCCTGGCTGTTTTTAGGAGCTTTTCCTTAACTGCAAAGCAACCACAGCCATCGGCACTCCCACAGGAGTGGATACTGCAGTTCAGAGACTGTGTCCAGACAGAAATCCATTTAACTAAAGTGAGAACTTGAGCATCTTCAACTCCCATTTGCCTCACTGGCAGCTGAAGACATTAATCACCTTGCACAGGACCCTGAACATCTCTTGTAATCCTAAATGAGGATAAACAATGAAGTTGACTTTGTTTTTTTCAGAAAAGTGGATGTTACTGAATGTGAAGTCCAAAATACAGTTTAGTCTCTTGTTACCGTCTCTCCAGAGAAAAATGTAATTATACTGAGCACTAGGTAATTTAATTTGGGACAACTTATTTAGTCTCTCTGAAATATCAGTTAATTCTCCAGAGCATTAAAAAATGAATGCTGGTGTCCAGTCTACTGCCATAGCAGCCCTGTGAGGGTTTATGTGATACATAACACCCCAGAGCATTCCAGTAATTCCTCTGTAAGTTAATAATGAAAACAGAGATGCGTAAGTCTAGGGCTAATACAATATGCAGAGATAGAGTAAAGCCTGGCCAAACACTTAAAGTAGTGGACAGAAGCCAAAAGCCCAGATTTTCTCCATTTTCATTTCCTCATAAATACAAATACTCAACACCTATTGCTCTTTCCTGCAGTATCACATGTTTGGATTGAATGCTGAGTATCTGCTTCTGCTATAAGTTGTGGATAAATTCCTAATGAACTGCATCAAGACAGCATGTGGATTTTTCTAGGTGGCATCATTCAAGAAGCTTCTTGCAAACTCTCAGTTTAAGTGACTAAGTGATTAACAGAGTGAGACATAGCAAAGAAAACAAGTGCTGGGATTTAAGAGCAACCAAAGCAAACGTCTCCTGGAAAATGGACCTGAGGATCTTTGATACCTCTGTGTAGTTTTTTTTGTTTTTTTTTTTTTTTAAGAGCTGAAGTGCTATTTCTCTTCAAATGGGTTATGGGTGGGGTTTAGGAATCTTTTTCTGGACTCGAGGTTTCTGTACAATGTGTTTTTCTCCCTGTAGATAGAGCATATATTCTCTTTCCTGAGTATAGTGAATGAGGAGTATAGATAGTCTCAGGATGAAATCTCTCCAGCATTGTCTGATGTAAAATACACAGCTGGATTGATTCCCAGGTCCATTCTCATCTCTTTTGACTTGCAAAGCCATGTCAAGACTCCAGGAGAGAATTGGAGCACTGTGTAAAAATGCAGAGTGCTCACTACACCCAAATAGCTTAAAATCTGAAGGTATTGCCTAAGGAGTTTGCTGTGCAAAGGAATTATAGTATAGGAGGCAACAAAAAGACAAACAAATTTAAGTTGATGAACAGAGACATTTATAAAACATAGCTCTTCTCTATCTTGGTGTAAATTCTGTCTCTGCTCCCCTTCCATCATTTGAGGTCATGGGCCTAAATGGAGCAAAATACTTAGAGCATGTTCCTTCACAGATGCTTATGTAAACGAAAACTCCCAAATACCAGATAAAACCTTAATCCTGCAAGGACTGTGGCACATGTGGAACTATATGCTGGTGTGCAGTCCCTGGAGGTTGGTGTAGCTTTGTACAAGAAATGCTGCAACGAGATTCTGCCTTCAAGGGATGCTATCACCCACAAAGAATCATGAGAGAATTCACACTACTCTTTCTACTTTTATAAGAATTTATGCAAAGAAGAGCCGAGTAGAAATTTTCCATCAAAATGCTTTTTCAAAAGAAAATATAATTTCTGAAGGTGGAGGAATTGATATTTTTTTTGTGTAGTTTTTCACTGGAAAAAAAATCACCTTGAGAGTTAGACTCACACTGCCTTCATAAACACACACATACATTCTGGCAAATGGTACAATACTGACATGCCATCTCATTGTCGTGTGAATAAGTAGAAGATCTCTGAGTATCAGTGAGAAAAAACAGATGATTCTTTTTTGGCTACTTCATGCTAGTGAAAATTTCCCTACTTGAGCATCTTTAATAGGCACTTCAATACTTTTACATAGATTGTTTAGAGTTTGTAGGGTTTTCTCAATGCTTTGAAAAAAGTATGGAGGAAAGGGACTTTATCTACATGAATTTTGCCCTATTAGATAGCACAGATCAGACCCAGTCTTGTCAGTCTTTACATGAGAGAACCAGCATTCAGTCAGTGCGCCAAACTACACATCTGGCTAGCAGGTTAATGCATTTGTGGGAAAAGGCACATTCCATTCCAATTTATAATATGCAGCAAATGCTTGCTGTTTTTTGTTTTTTTGATTTAAAAAAAAAAAAATAAAACACAAGTATTTGCTATACTAAAAATAAACTGTGGGAATAAAGGAAAGAAAAGGAGAAAAAAAAAAAAAAGGAGGAAATGAAAGGAAAATCTTGTTTTATTTTTGTATGGAAACCATAATCCTACCTGATGGAAACAGTAAAAAATGAAGCTCATAAGGATTTCTGATGATGGGATAACCCTAGGTTCTTTGTTCTGTATATAAATTGATACATTAAATGTGCTTATAAGAACTGCAGCTTTAGTGTGAGTAGCCAAGAATAAGAAACTCAGCTTCATAAAATGGCACCTAATGTGAAAGCAGTCCAAAAGACATTGTCCTATATATACTCTAAAAAAGGCCTATTTGCTTTTGAAACAAAACAGTGGGTAAAAAATGTAGACTGCACCCGAAGCTTGTTGTTCAGAACTGGTCTTATATACATAAAACTAGTCTTATATACATGTTTCAAAGGTGGTGCTTCTTTATTACAAACATTTATAAACCCAGTTAAACCAATTCCAATGAAAATTAGCTTCTGGTGCTTTTCTTTTCCTTTATGGAGAAATATGAGACATGAAAACACCCTTCTAAGGTGGTAGAATCACTCTTTCTTGCTCCAGAGAAAACTCATGGTGAAATTATTGCCCTATACATTCAACTACGAAGTTGAAACCAGGACTTTGCCCGCTTTCCCTAGCTATGGATATATTTGCAAATTTGCTTTTAGTTATACTAGCACATCGGGAGTAGTTCTACCAGCTGTAGTGAGAATACTCTGTATCTACCCCTTACCCTGGATAGCGAAGCCAAGATTTTAAATAACAAAATTTTAAGTGACAGATTAAATTTCCATTAACTGACTCTTACTTAATTTATGCTGATTTGATGTCAATATAGTTTCAGGAATATACAAACAGAATTTGAAATTATGGAAGTCTTTTGGGAGATCAGAACTGAAAGCAAAGTGTATGTTTTTTCCAATGTAAGTAAAGCTGGCTTGAAACTAATTGTATTAGGTTTTATACCCTTTCTGCTACAGCAGCTGAGGATATGAATGTTTTAAATTAGTGAAGGCAATTTCTTAGTGGAAACGAGCCTTAGTGGCCAGTTAGACAGACAGGTAGGGAGAATAAGCTCAACATATTTCATGAATGTAGGCGGCTAGGTAAAAAAGAGAAATCCTATTAGTGCCCAGTTAAAAGAATGGCTGTATCATGAATCCAGTGCTTATTAGAGGATCTGGAGGGACTCCTAGCAGAGAGATGCAAATCCATAGGAAATTAGGTCCCTGAATTGTAGTGCTAAAGGAATCACTGTGTTTTGTGGAGGTGTTCTCAAATATGAATGGTGAGAAATCTCATATTTCTGTAAATCAAGAATAACCCCAGAGCAAGGAGATGAAGTCATCATTCTTAGATATTTCAACAGGTCCCAAGGCCTCAGAATCCGAGTGCTTTCTATATCTACATGGATCAGTTATTGCCTGTGAGCTGGGGAGATGCTAATATCCTCATTTCACAGATTGCATCTGAGACAGAGACTGGCATCTTGTTTCCTAACAAGATTTAAATCTATAACTTCTGTTGGTTTCGTTACAAATCAAGGGACTTTAGATGCTCTGTACTAGGCAGTTTACTCCCCAAAATATGTGTTGGAGGATGGAATTGAGCTTATATGTTTTGCATCCATGGTTACCTCTTTAATCACAGAGCCTGCTTCCCTGGCTGAGAAAGACTGTGGCTCTTCCTCACTATGTAATAGCCTGCAGAGCTGGTGCAGGAGGTAAATGGGGAGGGAGGGGGGAGAAAGATGCTTTTGTTTTCACTTTATCATTTTGGGTGGTGATCAGATGCTGTAGTATTGTGCAAGAACTGGGTAAATAACGGAATCCATTGTCTGATGGCAGTTGCTCATTTGCAGTGTCTCACTTCAGGGTGTTGTTTCTTTCCTGTGTTTCCAGAGAAAATTCCTCTTGGGGTAATGATGAAAAACTAGTCACAAATCAACTCAGAATATATGAAAATCATAAAATATTGCAAAATAAAGCAAACAATACAAAAGCCCAGTGCTTTAATCGTGCACGGAAAGACCTCCAGAACACTAAGGAATTTTGGGACTATTTCAGAGACTCAGAAATCATGAAACTTGGACCTTTTTCCACTCACGGCTTTTCCTTCTCTCTTTCCCCTCTCCTCTCCAATGAATCACTCAGTAAAAGAATACATTACCTGGAAACACAGCAGGAGTCTTGGCCTTAGTATAAGAGAGCAGATTATAATGAGTATCATACTAAAGAAGAAGGAATAGAGAGCATCAGCAGCCAAAAAAGATACGCAATTTGTGGGATATGATGTAACTCAGACAAGATGTCAGTGATGGGGTGGAAATAAAACAATGTGAGTCACTGTGAATTAATTATTCTCTTATAAAAACAAATCAGTGAAGCAACGTACCACACAGTTTTATCAAGTCATGAGGTTTGGCTGTCACATGGGAAAGTGGTCATTTCATACTGCCCAAGGGCATGTGCACTATCTGGTGGGGTACTGAATGTCTCATTGCAGGGCAGGCAGGCTCTCAGAGTTGAGGCAAAATTGCAATTTCCATTATAATCCCCTTCTATTGAAAATCTTATAAACCCAGCCAGAAAATTTTGCTTTAGGCTGAAGCTGAGCTGACAAGGTCTCAGCACAAGAGCAAGTGTATCCAGTGGGGAATATTCTTCACTGTGCTGAGAACAAGGTTTGATTTAATGAATGAGAAGGAGGGAAGACCATAATTATTCTCTTAGAGGGAAGGAGAACAAGCAAAACATTAAAACGTGCACAATATCAATTCATGTGACTCTCTGGAAGCACAGATATGCATTACATCAGTAATAGATACACCTGCAAGGCAACAGAACTGTTGCTCTGTCTCATGGTAGATCTCGGTTTTATACACTGAATAGCACTCTGAAATGCCTGATAAAAAGTCCTTATTGGGCCAGGCAAAAATTCCTTATTGTGCCCAGGCCCGAATTTCTATCTCCACCTTTAAAGTTGGACTCATTCAACCTTTCTGTTGTACCCTCAACGGCATAAAATTCAGAGCAGGGATAATTTCACCTTCCTTAGATAGTGAAAGTTGGAGGCAAAGAATCCCACCACGTGTCCACAGAGCAAAATTTGTCATCACGTCTTGCTGTCATTATCATCATTTGGGAAGCTGTAGCATAAATGGTGTCGGAGATTGAATCACCTAAAGCCCAAAGAGGTTTGTAATGACGCTCCAGTATTTTTTTACAGATAATTTGGAAACAAATCTGTGTTCTTAATCACAGCCTTTACTCAATGCTGACAGTGCTTCCCATCCTAACAGTTGACATTCATTAAAAAGCAACCATTAACTGGAGAAGAGTTGAAATAGGGACAAGAGCATATATTCAGTTGGGTGGGCAGAACAGGTGTGAAATTTCTATCTGCATCTCTTCTACCCTATCACATTTTTCCCTCTTTGAAAAGATTTAGCCTGAAGAGGTGGGTTCAGAGGGTCACACTCAAAATGTCAGTCCTCTTGCTGAGATTTGGCTTGTGCTGTTAGTGAACACTTGGGGCTTCTGGGGGCTTGCCAAATGTCACAACTCTAAAATGAACTATTGCAGGCACAGATGTAATATTTTACAGCAAAAAACCCCACCCCTATTGGGGTGATATTTCTTAGTGTTTCCATCCTCTGAGCTTACATTGTAAGTGAATGGGGTAGTTGATAGACAAAGGAGATTACCATTTTGGCTAGGATTTTCAGAGAAGATCAGAGGAGCACTGTTACCAGTTATCAGCGATTACAAATTGCTGTTGGAACTGTAACTTTCTTACAGAACAAGGAGCTGAACAAATCACTGTAGTGAAAATGAGACGTTGAAGTTGCAGCTCTGTGACTACCCCTAAGAGCTGTTCTTTACCAGCTACCCAGTAAATGAGCAATACCTCAGTTAAGAAGTGAACTTTCTGATATGCAGGAAATGCTGTAGCAGCTAGAAACAGGCAATTACTGTGAAATAACTGAGTGTCCACATGTTCATGCTGAGAGTAACCCTGCAGTAACCCCTGCCCATACCCTTTGATGATTGCAGGCTCTGGCTTGCTGCACAGATATCATGGACTGAGATATACTGAGCTCTTAGAGACTGTAGTCAGTACATCATCTTATTCTTCCTCCCCAAAACTTCCTTTGAAATTCTAAGCAGAGGCAGATCATTACATCAAGGTGTGATTTGCTGTTTTATAACATTCATGGCTTTTATTACATTCACAGGGGTGAGACCATATGATTCACACCTTCCTTGGATGAGTGGTCAAACACAAGTTCAAACTGAAGGTGAAAACTGGTTTCACTAATCTCCTGTCCTGCTTAGGCTTGAAAGAAGAGCTTTCTATAATTCATTAACTTGCAAGAACTCCATAAGGGGATCCTCTTTTGCGCATAGCCTGAAAGTTAATGCGTATAACTGCACTTTTACAAACTCTCATTTGCTTTACTGAATGGTGTCATACAAACTAAGTATAGCTGAACCCAGCAGAGCATGCATTTACCTACTATGTGTGTTTTTACACACATTTTGGAGTCCTATGTGAAATGTGCTTCAATATTTGATAATTAGTAATCTAAAACCATTTTGTAACTTTTTCAAAGGATCACTAGCAAAAACAATTATTTTACCTATGCACATATTTCAGTTTATGATTTGGAAACACCTACTGTATGGTCTTGGTCCATCTATATACATTTCAACAGCTTTTATCTCAAGGGGTCCCTAAAGGCTGCCACCGGCTTTGTCACACTGGGATTTATCCCTGTGGAGTGTAGTAGCCCAGGGTAGGATAGTCTGATGCTCTCAGTGCTCAAAAGCACATCTGCAATGATAATGCACTTGCACAAAACACATGGAGCAATGGGGCTGCTCGCTTGAAGATATTTACATCCCCATGGGTGACATTTGGGTCAGTCTACACATTAGGTTAATGCTAAAACCATGTGGAATAGACGTTAGACATCTCCAATAGTATGAAAATACCATTTTTAAATGGAGCATCAGTTACTGTATCCTGGGCAAGGATAGAGGGTAAATACTTTTGTGAATAGTGATTGACCTGAAGTACAATCAAAGGTTCCTTTCAGGCAGCTGTGCAAAATCCCTCTTTTCCCCCCCTTAACAGATATTTCAAGGTTATAAATGGGAAGAAAATCTCTGGAGAGAAAGATATTGCAAATAAAATTTAATCTATAAATGTCTCTCTTTAAAGGCACAGTCCCAGCTCTCCGTTTTATCTTCTTGACAAAGCAAAACAACTCAATTTTGAACTTGCTTACATTGATTTTACATCAGGGAATTCTACCAATTTCTGGGAAATTATTGATCTAAGTGAAATCAAAATCCATCCTTTTCTTTCTTTTCCTTCAAAATTCTTTTTTGTCTATTGATTATGGTTGTGTGATGTGGCTTATTGACTCTGAGCTAATAATGATCAAGTGCTTTGGGATAAACCAAACTAGCTTAATGGGCTGCAACACCAGAATTGATCCCTATAATGACCCAGAAATTAATTAAACTAATGATTCCCATGTAGCCATGTACCAGGAAGCCTCTAGTATTGTTTCCCACCTAGCTACAGCATTTAAGCCACACAAGTTCCAGCTGTTGAAAAATATGAAGGGGGATCATCCACCTCTTACATTTGTAAGTGGTGTCAACACACAGTGACACTCGATGTAACCCTAATGACATCAGGTCTCTGTGTAGCACAGTTAGTATTAAGGCAACTGTAAGCAAGAGTAGTTTCTTGCCCTTGTTTGTTCTTTTTTCTTTTCTCGGGTCAGATGATTCACATTTATGAAAAGGCATATTTCTTCTTGATCACTTACAGACAGTAATAATTTCTTGCAGTGTTTACAAGTCTTGGTGTTTTTAAAATATATTTACAGTGCTTGACTTCCTTAGTGAGCAGATACAGATGTAGGATAAAAGCTGCAGCCCAGTTGAGGGTGTGTGCTGAGTACAGTTGTAGCTTGTTGTTCCCAATACAAAAGGGAGAAAGCTACAGATTTTGTATAATGATGTAAACCTTGCCAAATGGCATGCAGGAGCTTGCAGGACAAACCAGAGTCTAAACTCAGATCTGAAATGTGGTAATGGCAGATGCAGCTCTGTCTTGGGAGAGTGAAGGTGTCTCGAGGCCATATCTCTACTACCATGTGAAGTGAGAGTGTGCAGCAGCTGGTGGCACTAATAGGGGACTAGACTCCCTCTTTAATGACTTTGCATAAATCCACATACACATACTGTTTTTTCACAGGGCTACAAGGTCTGCTTTCTTCTCTGCTATTTTGTCCATTTCACTTCACCAGCTTACCAAGTTACTCCTGAATCACACAGGCTACAGTAAGCTTCAGGCTGGGCCCCATGCTTTTGTAAGAATTTTTTTTTTCAGAATCCTTTTTCTGTAATTCCACATGGGGCTCTTTGTCCTTCCAGTAAAACCACTGTAAAACAGTAAATTTCCCCCATGTACAGTGGTATGGTGGAGAAGGAGATATGGTCCTTAAAGAAGATTCAGGTCAGGAGGCTTAGAAGTAAGCATATGTGTGGGAAACATTGAGTCTGAGGGAGCAAAATGCCTCACAGAAGATGAGGGGTCCACACTCATGGACAAATCTCCCTTCCATTTTCAGCTAGCACATTAACCTGAACAAAGAGCATAGTCTATTCCATATTAATACTTATACCTCTGCCACCTGTTTTTTTTTTTTTGCAATTACTGACAATACCCTTGCTATCAGGGAGATATTTTTCTCTGGCACATGGAATAATACTTCTGAAGTTACCCAAGTAATCCAGTTCACATGTCCCTGCACCTCTTTGCAGGGTGAACCAAATCTGGGGACCTTTGGGACATTGTCTATATAGTGTCTGTTTGATTTGAACTATCACACTAATGCATACTCACCATCTGTTATCTCTGTTCTTTATGCTGCAGATGTACTGAACTCAGTATCATTCAGGAATCTCTGGAGACCATGTTTCATTGTCAGGTGATGAAATCCCAGAAAAGAAGAAATTTGAAATGAAAAGGGGAAATCAGAATGGCATGTGGTGTGGTCACTCTGCAGGGGAAGGGCAAAGTCTGGCAGTTGTTTCTGTTTGGAGATTGAATCTCTTTCAGATGTGAAGTTGATAGTAATCACATGAACAAGGTTTCATAAGAAGTCATCAGTCTCATTCATTTTCTGTCCTCTCTAGTGTCTATAGGCTTCGTTTGAGATTGGCAGGGAAGGGGTTAAGTACTTCTTTTTAGCAGAAGAGAGAAGAAAGTACTTCTTTTTAGCATGTGGGGTGTCAAGGCAGGGACAGCTGTCATGAATTAAGGGATTCCCTTACACCTAAAATGGCTTTATTTCAGCAAGCTTGCTTGACTGAAATTGGGCTGTGTGGAGGTTCGAATTTGTGAAGATCTGGGGTAGGGAGAAAATGGTGTTTTCTTTCTTTCTTCTCCTTTGTTTTTCCCTTATGAAGGCAGTTGGTTTAGGTAAAGTAACAGACAGGTGATTTTTTTTATTTTTTGAAGTTGCCTTTTCTGAAATGCTGTAAACCTATTTGCCTTGTATTTTGGGGGGACTATTTGGATGCTGATTCCAGGAAGCTCTGTTTGCTTCCTCTATCTGTGCTTTTCAACAAAAGAAAAAAATCAAAGGGGGAGAAGAAGTCTTGGGAGATTAAACCAGAGAAGGGAATGGGAAGAAAAGAAACAAATAATGATGAAAGAGCCCAATAGCTCTGAGATAAATTCATAGAATAATAGAATGGTGAAGGTTGGAAAGTTAAAGTAAGGTAGCTTACTAGAAAGCTTTATACAAAGATGTCTCCAGAACTGAGATTTCTGTTTTTTAGTAAGTGGTCCTTGTTGATGTCTAGATCTTTAAGCAAAGAGGTAGTTTCTGCAGAGTAGGACTTGGTCCTGGTAACAAGACATCACTGTAACCCTTCTGTACTTTATCTGTCCTGCAGAGAAGGCTGGTGTCCACATGGCTGCTCATTTCTGCAAGCAGAAAGTAGATTTTCAAAAGTTTTCTGGTATTATGGAGCTTTATAAGGTATGGATAAATCCTCAGAATTGCTGAGAGGCTGGGAGAGGGGCTTTATTTTAACTTGTCTGGCCAGATATGGTCTCTGTCTTGAAAACACTGCATAGTATGAATGGTGAGTAATCTTGGGGTTTTTTGTCTCTTAGAAGGAGTAATTGACTGTATAGGACTCATTAATTATCAGTGCACATGTGTAAAAGGGAAATAGAGAGGTTCTTTGTCTCTGTGCAGAACAGCTCTCTGGTAGGAAACAGATGTTGTATGTGTCTGTTTAATCCCACCCTGGGGCAGATGCCCAAGGAATGGTCTGAACTTTGTGTCTGTCTGGTGTGCTGTAGGCACAAGCCAGCTGTGGATTAGTCTTGGTGAAGAAACAGAAGAATAAATAGGCTTTGGATGGCCTTTTAAATCCTCGACTATCCTTGTCTACCACTGTCTTAAGCACAGGAGGTGTATTTTTCTTCTAACATTAAAATGGAAAGATCCTTTAGTGGCTGAAGAGTTTTAAAATTATCAACTTATCATAGAGTAAGCACTGATGTGCTGCTTAGGATCCTGCTAGTGTGAGTGGAGCAGCAGAACTAGTCTTCTCTGTCCTGTTGGATTGTATAATGTGCTTGAACAAAGAATAATACACTTGGCCATCCTCAGCTCATGAAGGTCACTGAGGGTGGCTTATTAGGAAGCAAAGATGAAAATGCTGTTACATCCCTTAATTCAGGGGCACTAGATGAGACTGGAATTGATTGTTCAATAGTGCTGAAGATAATAAAATTGAGATCTCCTGGTGTCAGCTTGGGTTAGTCAGAACACACAAACCAGTGCTGAGCTTTAGCTGAGCTTGTAGTGAAAAAAATTATTCTGTTCACTGAAACCTTTCTTCAGTAAGTCCTTCTGTTCCTAGATGCCTTACCTTGATGCAGGCATCTCTCATGTCCAAGGGGTGTAAATAATTTTAGAGAGGAGGACTGATTCTCAGAAAGGTCAGACAGGGCAAGCACTTGGGGTGGGTAACCCTGGAGGAGTTGAAAGCAAAGGTTTTGCATGTTTCTGTCTTCAAATATATCTTGACTCTCATGCAATGAACAAGGAGCTGTTTTAGTTTTCTTGCTCATAAACATGACTCACTTCTAAAAATGGAGAAATTTAATTTCTACTCTTAAATCTTAATCAGCAATTATCAAAGCCAATTCAAGGACTAGTTTGCCTTGTCATCACTCAGGGCTAATGAACATTGGCCAATTAAATCCCTTTTGCTTTGAAAATTCCAGTCAAGATACTTAATCAGAGAATCATAAAATAGTTCGGGTTGGAAGGGACCTTAAAGATCATCTAGTTCCAAACTCCCTGCCATGGGCAGGGATACCTTCCACTAGATCAGTGGTATTGAACACTTCCAGGGAGGGGGCATCTGCAACTTCTTTAGGCAACCTGTTCTAGTGAGGCAACCTGTGCCTCACTACCCTCACAGTAAAGAATTCCTTCCTTCTATCTAATCTGAATCTACACTCTTTCAGTTTAAAGATGTTACCCCTCGTCCTATCCCTAGGATCCCAGGGAATGGGGGAGAGAATTTGAGGGGTAAAGGGAGACTTATATTTTGAGATAAAAACAGTTTAATAATTGAAAGAAAATAAAGTAATAACAATAATATTAAGTACAAACAGGTAATGTACAATGCAATTTCTCACCACCCACTGACTGATACCCAGCCTGTTTCTGGCTAGTGATCCCAAAATACCAAGATCCTGCAATCCTGGAAGCAAGAGTGATCTCCTCCTTCCTGGCTGCCCTTCCTTTATATACTGAGCATGATGTTACATGATAATGGAATGTTTCATTGGCCAGTTTAGGCCCCGTCCTCTGGCTGTGCTCCCTCTCAGCTTCTTGTATACCTGCACATGGGCAGGACAGGGGAGTTGGAGAGTCCTTGATTTCTTAGCAACAATTGAAAACATCAGTGTATTATCAGCATTCTTCTCATACCAAATCCCATACTGAATTCAAAACACAGCACTATTCTAGCTACTAAGAAGAAAATGAATGCTATCACTGCTGAAACAAGGACATGCATCTCGGGTGGTGTGGCTGGAGCATTTTCTGGTGCAGACTCAGGCAAAAAAAAGTGGTTGAGTACCCCAGCCTTTTCTATGTCCTGGGTAACCGGGTCTCCCGTTTCGTTCTGGAGAGGCCTCACGTTTTACCTAGTCTTCCTTTTATCACCAACATACCTATAGAAGTTTTCTTGTTGCCTTTGATGTCCCTAGTCAGATTTAATTCTGTCAGGGCTTTGGACTTTCTAACCTGATCTCTTGCTTCTCACAAATATATGGAAACACAAGGAAAAACTGTTTCTGCTGTCTTTTAACCCTATTTAAAAAACTTTAGAAAGGATTCAGTTTCATTTGGCACTAATTCATTTTAAGCCAATTTTATATAAACCATTTTCAACTTTTAAATCTGCTTTTTGGAGAAAAGTGATCTATCACAGCTGTTTTACTGACACACTCCAAGATCAATTTATGTTCATTCTTTCTGTGCCTGGCAAGGGCTTGTATGGTACTCTCTATGCAATATGATCATAAATTAATGTATGAAAAGCTTGTTTTATTGATGTTGCTGTTTACTGATGTTGTTACTTTTCTCCAGGGTGTGTGTGTGTAAAATCATAGCAGTATTATATCCTAAGAGGTGGAGTTGAGTGTAACAGAAAAACGACCCAAGATTTAAGCCAAACCCAAAAGATTAGGGCTTGTGACTTGTAGAAACCTGGCTTTGATTAAAATGACATTCATACAGCATTAGCAGAATACATTGCCTTCTCTGCCAAATAGTTTTCTTTGTTGCCAGTTTTGCTATGCTGCTTACTGTATTGGTGTCACTGAACTGTGCTTAATTAGCTGAAACTTGTACGTATATTCAAACTTTTTATTGTACAGTGACGTTATACAAAAAGCTGGCTTGAGTGGTTTACTCCTGATTTATACCCATTTTCAGATAATGTTAGCTAGATTCAGATTGCTTATCTGGGAAATGCAAACACTTACACATCCAAGCTCTTGAGTTTCTGAATGACTACTTCAAATGAATGCGAATGAGGTGGTAATAAGAGTGGCTCTTGGGTCCTACAAGCAGAGGTCAATAGGACAACACTCATCAGTCATGTCCATGTATAGCCAAATAATATTCCAGAAAATGCTCAAGCATGTAATTCACAGGTTCCAAGGAGAATGAACCTCATTTGACTTGACATAATGAGAAGGATAGTTTTTTTCTCCTGCTGAAATGGTGAAAAGTCTTCCTGTTGCATCAAAATGGCTAGGCTGTCCCAGGCGGTCTGATTTGGTCAGAGACGTGAGTTTATAGGACAGTCTGTGACATGCGACTCTACTGTGTTTTTCTGGTATTAGCTAAAATGATTTCCCTGGGAAAAGATCAGAAGGGTCTTCTGGGTCATCTGGTCCTGTGTAATTTCACTTGACTTTCTCCAATACTTGTCTTTTTCAAGTTGTGTTCAGACAGAAGGAAGATTTTTTTGTGAGGGAATGGGAGGGTGGGGAGGAGAGATATAGTTTGTGTTTTATGTAAAAGAGGTACAGACATCCATTTTAGAGCAGTCAATAGCAGCCCCCTTCAAGTTACACTTACTGTTGCCTGTTCCAGGGCAGAGCCAGTGGTCAGGGGATGCTCCTGGCCTCACAGTGCCCTGTCCCAGGCTGCAGACTGGAGAAGAGCTTGCAGGCCACCGCAGAAGTGAGCTGCCTGGCTGCTCTACTGCACAGCAACCGTCTGAGATCCACCATAAAATATAGCCAGCAAGGAGTTAAACAAAATGCAACAAATAATGCTTCCCTTATTTTTCTCTTTCTTTCCCCTCCTCCTCCCATGTGCTTTTATTTTTGTCTTGAGCTAAGTAGAAATTTATTTTTTTCTTTGGCTGAGCTTATGTTGTTGTTTGATTTTTATACAATCCTCAGGTACCTAATGAAATTGCCACATGCTCAAGGGAAAACAAGTTTCATAACAGAATGACAGTAAAATGTTGCTAAAATCCTCCAGGATAGAGGAAGGATTAGAAGAAGAAAATGCAGAATAATGTAGACATTAGCTTAAAGACAACAAAGGGTTCCTAGTCCGCTGACATACCAGAATCCAACAGAAGTATTCATAATTATTAATAACAAAAGGCTGGTCTATTATAACAACTCCATTCAAACTAAAACACATGTAAAACTTGTGTGCTAGTGAGCGTATTTTGATGATAGGTCTGTTTTAAACCTAATCTGCTGAAATACAGACAGGATAGGAACAATGCTTTCTCTAGAGATCAACAACTTTGTCCCTGAACAGACTGCCTTATATAAACATCCGTAATTAAGTTAAAATTCATGCAGACAGCTTGGATTAAAAAGAAACAAATATCAAGCAAATAAACAAAAGTCATGAGCAACAGGGGCTGGTAAAGCCATTGTGGGGAAAAAATACTCTTTGAAGCATATGCCAAAGTATACTAAATCAAGAAAATTAATATTAAACACTACAGGTCACAATAATGAACATATGTTCCACCTTCTGAGAAAGTAGCTAGAAATCCTCCTTTCAACAGTGGACATCTTTTTTAGTGTGTTTTTTAATCTTACTTTTTTGAAAAAGCTGAACTGTTAGTTTAGGTATTCACCACCGCTTTGGCCTTCACTTTCCTAAACATTCTACACAGAAGAATGCTTCTTGCTTGAAGCTTGCAATGCTTTCAGCTGGCACTAATTCATTCAGCTAGGAGTAAAGGTGATTTATCCAGAAGACTATAGTTATGTGGGTATATTTTAACTCAGTAAAGATAGAAAGGAAATCAGTCAGGTATTTGTTCCCTTCCAATGTCTCTTAGTTCATCAAAAGGGACAAAGCCTTGTCTCTTGGAGTTGATGAAATGGTCTGGGAAAATCCTAGATTCTGCTTTACCTGGTGGCATGGGGGCAAATTCCTTCTTCCTCAGGAAGACTGTGCTCAGCCTTGAAGAAGAAATGTCTCCTGTCTGATGCTGTCTTTATTAGGCTGTCTTGAGGGTTTTTTTTTGGTTGTGGCTTTTTTTTTTTCTTCCCTCTTCTTTGCACTCTCACAATGATATAGATAATGGGGGGCTTTGGAGAGGTTGACATTCCCCATGTTCCCAGTGAATGTTGGACCACTGAATATTCCTTCAAATTCCTGCTCTTTCTACTTCTGCCACATGCCAGTTTTATTTTCCTTGTTAAAGGTTCTGAGAAGGTCAGAAAGACTGACTTTAGCCTTCTAATTTTAGGGTAGGCTTTTAGATTGTGGGCACCCTACTTGGGCAGCCTCTGCTTCAGCTTTAATGTGAGGCATTTCAAGAGATATTCCTTACCTTTAGATGTAGGGACATGGAAGAAATCTGTAGTAAGCCTTCCAAGTTGGAGAAAGAACATGGAAAAAGTTAACTGTGTCTCTGAAATCCAGCATATGGCCAGGGACATCAGGGTGAGGAGCTTGTTGAGGGCAGACTCAGGGCTTTCTGAGCCAAGCAGCTGTTTGTTTATCCTACTGTGTTCAAAGAAACCAAACTCTGTATGTTTACAAATAAATGAGATTATACCAACTGTACACCTGACAGGTACATGTCTTCAGTAACAGAAAAGAAAAATAAAATTTTATGAGGACTAGTTGCAACAGTTCAGATTATACACTTGAAAGGGAGAAAGTTTAATAACTGTTTAAGCAACTTCCTATTTAAAGTTCTTTCCCTTTCAAACTTTGTGTTCAGTGGTTTTTCATGAATTTTCCCACTTGGAATGATTGCAGTGAGTACAACCATGCAGAAAGATGACTACTGCTGAACTAACAGCCTTTCAGTAGAGATTTTGCCAACTTCTAGTTTTTGACCTTATCTCCAGCCCCTACTAGTGACCTTTGGACAAGACTCTACTGTGACTCAAACAATGATTTAAATCATGTATGAGAGCTCTCTGAAATCAGACTGAAAATTCAGATAACCTTGAATTCAAAAAGCATTCTCTAGGGGCTTGGTATTTAGCTCAGTTTTCAGTTCCAGCACTGCTTACTTGTGTTGGAAAAGTTATTTTTGGTTGCTTTCTGTGCTTCATTATAATTCTGAAAATGACTAATTTGATGTGACATTTACTAATGTAGTATGATCAGACATAATTTGATCTTATTAACTTAGATCATACCATATTAGCAAACATCGGATTCTATTTGAGAAATTTACACATGCTGCAAATGTGGATACACCTTGAAATCATACTGTATTAGTATAATTTGTCAGCTTAATGCTGCATTTGGTAAAGAGCTTCAGAATATACTGCAATTTATAGCTACCTACTTATAAATCTGCAAAGATTCAGTTCGGCTGTGCTGTTGTCATGTAGTTTTATCACTTAATACCCAAATTTCCTCGATGATACAAGACCACTGCAGTTCAAATACTTGAGGTCTTCCTTTTCTTTGGAAATGCTTTCACTGCCTTACGCATTGGTGTCTGAAATCTAACTTATCTAAGTGGAGTAAAGATCTTATCTCCCCACCCTGTCCATGTGTGATGATGACCAATGTGGTCTGAGAAGTTTGCATGAACTAGAAAGCAACAGGTAATGAAGTGGTGCAGCTGTATCAGATCTAAATCGTCACATTAACCTGTATGATACTGCTTTTTGTTTTCCTGCTAGGCACCAACCAATTTTTTAAAAGACTAAGTATTTGTTGATATTATTTATGAAAGAATGGAAAGGCCAGTTGCCTTTTATAACCTTGTGTAGTTGAGATAACAACTCTCATGTTCACTTCTTCCATTCTGCTCTAGAGCTGTGATTTCTCTTTGCCAACCCAGGCTGTAACTAGAAACTTATCTCCTTTGTTCCTACAAGAGATCTTGTCTCCTTGTCTTTTCTTTTTTCATTTTTTTTTCTTTTTTTTTTTTTTTTGGTGAGAGGTAGGAGGTTTTTTTCCTGGTCTTGGGGAGTACCAGCAGAGCACTAGTTCATTCCCATCTGAGCCAGATGGCCGTTACTGTGAGGGAGACTTTGGGACAATCATGCTTTGTGCTGAAGGGGTAAACTGAGCATCCCTATAAAAGCTGGGCAGTGGTATTGAGTCAGCAGTTGTGTTACATTTTGGTTGTGTTCTCTCGGAATATATGCCCCTTGCCATTTGGGTTAATGTTTTGTCATGGCACCCCATATTCCGCATCGCTGAGTTAGGATAAAAGTAGAGTTTGGGCAATTCTAGATCCTCCAGATCAGATGTGTCCCTTGTAACCACAGTTGGGTAGAATTAGGGTGATGGAAGTGTGTGCTAACATCTGAAGGCATGAACCCCATTTTGCAAAGTTGAGGTCAGTGAAGTGTGTGCCTGACCATGAAAAGTGCTTTTATGTACTTGCAGCCTTCACTGGGGTGTCTGTAGCATTGCACATTTGTTTTCCAAGACAGTCACATGCTAACTTTTGGGGGGTTTAAAGATTCAGGATTTGCATTCCAGGTGTCCTTCAGGCTCTCTACTTAAAGAGGGCATGAGCAATGTCTAAACAGCCCTGGAGCTGCTGAATTCCAAATGTTTTTCCCCTAGTCTAGGTGCATTATGGTGTCATTACAGTAGAAAAGAGGTCTTCTAGGTGAAGAGAGGAAGACCATGAACACCTGAGTTTCACTGTCCAACAGCCACAGTGAGTGCTGGGATTGAGTGTATGGCAGAACAGGAGGGATAGGGGCTTGTGCTTAGCACCAAAACAACTGGTAGTCCAGGATGTCTAACAAAGTACAAACTATTTCCTAGGGGCAGTGGAAAGAATTAAAAGAAATAGTTAAAAACTCTGGTTCTGACTGCCATGATATACTGGAATTTGCTGCTCTGGAAAGAGCCAGGATGTGCTTTGCACATGCTTAAACCCCAAACAGCCAGGCTGAGCCTCACTGAATTCAAAGGGAATTGCTTGTACACACCTGATTGTATGAGTGTTGCAGGATGAGGGCTGAAGCTTAAGCCTTCAACTTCAGACTGCAGGGAATGAGTGATATGTGGTGTTTTGACTTGTTTTTGACTGTCAGAATCTACATGAACTGTGGAAAAAGATTTTATTTTTCCATATTTCAAAATATTTTTGATTTAGATGTCAGGTTACCCTGTTGATGTAACTTTTTCAAAAAACCCCAATAAGATAATTAGAAACTCCCCACCAAACTAGTAAAATTTTACTGAATAAAAATCTGAGCAGAGCACCTTCAACAAAAAGGGTGCTTGAAGTCTTTTAATCAACCATAGTTTTGAAATAATATATTCAGTTTTAACCAGACAGTGATTTTGATCCAAACCTGATAGTGTTGCATCTTTCCCAATGGATTCTTTTGTGTTATTTTTTCATGCTCTATTTGAAAAATAACAATCAAAGGAAATTCCAGGCTCTAAGTTCCTTCTGCTTCCACCAGATTGTTCCAAACACTGAACAAATCCAGCCAGTTGTCAGCATGAGTTTCTGTTACTCTGATGCTTTACATCTCTGAAGACAACACTGCCTTCTGCTCTGCTCTTCAGATATTTTAGAAATGTGATGCTGGAACTTTATTTCAATAGATGGAAATATGTGCAAGTTTTGTCAGGTGATTCCTGTGTTTCCAGGTATGCCCAAAAATAAGGAAGGGGTCTTGAATCTAAACTGCCTTCACCATGTTGTTCAGAGATGTTAAGCAGCTGTTGGTACAGAATATATTTCTCATTTTAATCACATAATCACACAAGGAATAATTCAGTTATTTTTGCCTGTAGTGAATTCTGCAGATGAATAGAAATAGGCAAGAACTTTTCTCTGACTTACACCAATTCCGAACATTGTCATTTCAACAGAACTTTATTCTTTCTGACTTTGTCTTATATGTATACAGAACAGAGTTAGGTCTTCAGATTACGCAGGCATGTGGACTATTAATTGGACTTTGTGTAACCAAACTTCTGTAGATTCATATTTAAATGCTGGTAGTGACGATTTAAATACCATTTAAAATTAAATCCAACTCATACATGGTACATGGCAATGAGCAAGCATGGTTGGGATTTAGTAATGAATTATATGTATTGAACAGGCAGCCATGTGGAACAATTCTGAATTATGAAATCTCCATTTTGGACTGTGATTCTTTGTCTTGTGCTGCACACAGAAGTGTCTTCAACTAAAATTCACTCTCTCAAAATAAATAGAAGATGATGAACCAGAATATTTCTTTTAAAACCACTGTTTGCTTTTGAGTGATGATGTAATGTTAACTGCCTCACATGGTAACACCTTAACGGTTATGTATATAGAAAGGTATGAGCAGTGTAATAAAAATCTACTGGCAAGATCTTTTTGGGTAGTTTGGATGGATCTTCAATCTTCAGGTTAAGAAATAAGATTCCTTTCTATTTTATGCCACAGAGTTTGAGCAGAACCCTCTTCCCCCACAACTGCACCCTTAAATCTAAGTACTGTAACATGGTCCAACTTTGCACTAGTTACTCGTGTTAGCAGCAATGATGAAAAGGTTGGAAGGATTTGTGTAGTATTACACCTAGCTGTATCCAGACCTGTATTCAATTGCATCTTCTAGTAAGGTGGGAGCAGTGTTCTGTACCGACGCACTGCCATTTGTGTGGAGTAGTGTTCCACCAATCACTCCCAGTCTCTTGGCTTAAGACTTTCAAGCTCACTTCTATTACTAGCTTTAAAATTACCAAATGTGGACTTGTGTCAGAGAGAGCACTGTTCCCCTTTCAGGGCACAAGAACTGAAACACTGGAGGAAAGGAGCTGTTGATGTGTAAAGATTAAACTACCCTGATGCCAACACTGCTACAAGAAAGTACAAAAGCAAAACAGATTGAATCTGCCATTTCTGTCATCTGCCATTTCTGGAGTTACAGGACTCTGTTGCTACTCCCCTTCTCCAATTCTTCTCCTCCTTTCTGCTCCTTCTCAAAAGTCCGTGCTGGCAAGTAAAGTGGGGTAGGATCTCTGATTCCTTTTGATGCAACTAAATTAATTCCACCTCTATAGAAGAGTTAAGGGGACTTTACGGACTTATTTCTCCTTTTGAAGCTGTGTTTGCTCAGTTGTTAAATTCTGTACTCCTCCTGCCAGACAAGGCACTGGAAGGCTCCATTGCTTTGTAGTGCTGCAATCTTTAAACAGCTCTTCATTGCTTTTAATACTTTGAAAATGGACTACTGTAACTTGCTATTTGCTGGGTTGAAAAAATCAGATTCTTTGTTCAAAAACTGCAGTTCTCATAAAGGTACTACTTTTCCACAATATTCAATACTGGTGTTACAAGAAAGGCAGTGGATTGAAAGTAAGTTGTGAATGACCTAAAGTTTCTGCAGTAAACTGTGATCAATTTTTTTTTTTTTTTTTTTTTTTTTTTTTTTAATTAAAGTTGACCTACATCTTTCAATCTGACTGCAGGGCAAAAATCTAGTAGAAGTAGAATTAGGTTCTCAGTTGAACTGAGCACACCTGAATATTCACTTTTGGAGGTGCATCTTGTTTATGCAGTGACTCACTAATTGAAATCCTACATGCTTGATACCGTATTTTAAGTCAAGTTCTAACTATTCTCTTTTGTTTTACACTTAGCTACCTCTGCCTGTTAATAGAGATTGCTTAGTATGATTTGAAGGCAAATAACACATCGTGCTATCCAGCTTTTACCAGAGAAGAGTTTACACAGGCTGTTTGGAAGCTATCCTCTGGATAATCCCATTGTCAAACATAACACTGAATAGACAGTTGTGTTTCCTCTCCATAACATCATTGTCCAGTCAGGTTTAAAATAATGGCCGTTTTGATGTTATCCATACAATTATGTATAATATTCCAGGGCTGTTCTGGATGTTTTTGGAGGAAAGTGATCTTAAGCACTCACTCACTTAATACCTTCAAGATCTGTTTGAGTGACAGACACCTCTGTAGTTCTTCTGCACAGGCAAGGCTCCAACAACCACTACAGCTGAGCTAGCCAACCCGTACCCAAGAACAATTCATGCATTTGCAGTTCAATTCCTGATCTTGGGCATCTTTTTTTATCCAAGTCTCAAAACTAATTGTGCTGGGTCTGTGCCAGGACACTACAGACCCCTCCAAAATGAGTTGTTCACCAGTATGAAAGCAACCAACACTTTCCAAAGTTTGAGAAGCTTTGAACTACTGAACAGAACTTCTATCAAAGTTGTGCCAGATACATCTTGTCCCCAGGTTTTCTCACTAAGTTATAAACCTACCTGATGTATGAGCACAGCTGTTTTAGATAGAAGTGTCAATTAATAAGTTAATGGATCAGTGTATGCAGCTTTTTATTATGGGTTACAAAGGGTGGACCTGGACAGCTGAAAGGATGGTGGCTTGTGCAGGCTGTCATGACTGCTGCATTTTGGACCAGGAGAAGTCTAGGGAGGAAAGAAGAGTCTGCTACTTCATGGGGAGCAACTGGGTGTTCTTTGGGGGAAACTTCTGGAGGCAGATGAAGAGCTTTCTGCACAAGGATGTGTGGAAAAGCTCAACAAGGGAGTTGGGAACTGGCAATGTAAAGCAGAAGCCAAACTAGCCAAGATGCTGAAAAAGGACACTTTTGCAGGGGCCTACAGGGATCTTTGTAGGAAGCTGTTGAGGTTATGAATGGAAGGTTTGGAGGAAAAAAAAAAAAAAAATCTCAGTCAACTTATTGGATTCAATTTTAAAGCTTCTTATTTTAATCTTCTCTCTGAGCTGAATTTTCCTTTCTGTTTTATCAATCTGCAGCTGTAGTGATCAGATGGTTTTGGTACCACATTTGGGAAAAGGGACAGGTTAACTTCAGTACTGTGTCTAATCTGGATAACTTGCTGAAAAGCTGATAATTTTGTATCAACAGGTCACGTATGGAGATGCTGGTTTAAGGGCATGGGCACAGCACTGCAAGAATAATGTGCATCCCCTGAGGAGAGTCCATGGGGGGCAATAAGTATGTTGAGGGGCCTGGAAAACATGATCTCCAAGGAAAGACAGAAATAGAGGTTCTTTTGCCTAGAGAAAAGATAGTGAGAGACCTCTAGTTGCATAGAGTTGTTGTTAAGGCGAAAGGTGGTTACTCGTTCATTTCTACAATGGGTAAACATGGAGATATTACACGTGATTAGAGCAAGGAAGATTTCAAGTTAGGCAGTAAGAAAAACATCGTCTGCAGGAAGGGTTGCTAAGGGATATCCTGTCTGAGAGAAGCTGTGGAGCCTCTCTCCTTGGAAGTAGTTAACATTAGATCACAGATGACATAAGGGTGGTTCATGTTTCATTGCTGTATCTGTATGCCTTCCATGACCTCTCCAGATCCCTTACGGTCCCGTAATTCTGTGTTCTAGCAGCAGAGCAGAAATGTGGATTAAATACAAGTTTTAGAGCAGCACAGATACTGACTTTTTCCTCCAGGGTCATGGGCAGTGAAATCAGGAACATTGAACCAAAAGTGATCCCCTGCATCAATGAGTCTAGTCACTTGCTATTGAAACACTGGATTATTTAATCACTTTTGTGACTTTCCTAGAGTTGATCTCTAACTATAGTTAGTATATATGATGGATGTATCTAAGAAACTTGATTGTTGAGGTAGTAGAAAAGAAATCTGTATAATGTTGAGTCCTCTATTCACTGGTCACTACACTGAAGGTAGAAGAATTACTGGCATAAGAGCATTCCTCTGCAGAACTTTTCACATGCAAATGTCTAATTTCTGGCTTTATCACAGGAGCTTTAAAATACAGTGAACCAGTCAATGTATTCTCCTTTTGGAAAAGTACATGATGATAAATGCTATCACTTGAAATTATTTTGTTAAAAAATCACTACAGCTGGAAAGAATGAAATTTGATTCCACCTAATCTCAGATATTTAATATTATGCAAGTGAGGCTATTCATGGGTGCAGGCTTTTTTATTTTTGTGGTGCACTTTCATTAAAATGTATCTAATGTAAATAATGTAAAAATTGATGTAGATTTTCTTACATGTAGGTATAAGATAAGGTAGTTTTGGACTTACTGGAGCAAAGCCAAATGCACCATTACCCATGTCACACCATACAGCTGGAGAGAAGCATGTTTAGGATTCTGGCCATGTTGGTTTCAGTAAATTCTTTTCAGCTAGAACACCCTTGTTTGTTAGAAGTTGAATAAAGTAAGAAGGATTGTGGGAGGGCTATTCCTGCAAGGACAAGTTAAAGATCATTGTGGCACTCTTCATGGATTAATCCATTAGTGTCTATTCTTCATGTTTCCAGGATGTGAATGCTACAATCCATTTTAATGAGAATTGTGTTTCAAGTACCAACTATCTAACATGAATTTTTGGTATGGTAAGAATTCATGTGTCTATTGTGGGCAGCAAGATCTCTTCCATTTTAGAAGTAACTACATTGAAAAATTGTGGCCTATCTTAATTTGAATTCAAAACTGAGAGTTAGGTCCCGATCAAATTTAAATTGCTTTTCTGAATAAATGGCAGTTGTAATCATTATTTAGTACTGAAATTGGCTGGTTCATTCAGTGAAATAAAGGCTTAAAAGAGGCATCTGTAGAATCACTTCAGGAAACTGAACATCCTCCCTTTTTTTTAAAAAAAAAAAAAGTTAAAGCATTAATGGCAAGATAATTAAATATAAAAATACCTTTCTGATTTGAAATTAGAGTCACTTGTTTTGATCTAGAAAGATGGTTTGCCCTACACCCTCTTCTGAATGAGCACTGCCTTGAGCTATTTTTCTGCTCACATAGACCATCACAATAATAGCTAAGCAATAATTCAAATGTTATTCATTTTATCTTAATGACCTATTTTGAAAATTAGTTTCTCATATGTGGGAAACTGAGTCATAGAGAAATAAAATGTTCTGGTCACAGTTGTATTAGATCTGTGCAAGAGCTGGGAATTGAGTACAGATCTCCTGAAGCCTAGTGTATGAGACCTGATAGGTGAAAAATAAGACATGATTCAAGACCAAGAGGATGGCTAAAAAACAACTGGATCCTAATCTCTGTCCTAACTCTTTCCACTGTGCTCCTAATCCTAATTTCCACTCTGTGCTCCTAATCCAAGAGCCAGTGTGAACACAAGAAGGACTAGCATTTTTGCTGAGGTGTTTTGAGTACTGCAAATAATTCAGAACTTCTAAGTTGCTCATGTGCAGTCATCGCTTGGAAATAATTAAAAATAATAGTGAGGGTGATGATTAATTTCTGGGGTGACTGAATTGTGATGAGGCTTGAGTGGGTTCTAGATGCCTGCAAATGTTTACAAATGTAGCCCTTGAACTGTATTTTCTCCATGTGATTATTTTCCGCTATATCCTGAACTTGTGCCCATGTACTGGTTGTATTGTCTTTAAAGGACAGAATTCTACCCTGCTGTGTCATGGCTGCAGTAAGGCAAGTAAGGGACTGTTCTCCCCCCTGCTATTTCTGTTTTATTGTTGTTAAATTGGTTCAGAAAAATTAGGGGTTTTTAACAGACAATCCTATGGGATATGTCTATGTTTAGATGAAAAATCCGTTTGAAGACATTGGTTAAGGACTGAAAGGAGAGGTATGTATTTGTCTCTGCAACACTACTTTGAAGTATGCACTTTTTCAGGATAAACTGAACACAGGTTGAGGTCCCTTGTAGTGGTTGAGACAAGGACAGAGCCATTGCTGGTGTGTAATATTTAGTGTTGATTCACTTGGCACAATGAGCTTGTGTGCCTGCCCAGGTATGGGGTAGCACAGCCTCTGGGCATTACACATGAGCTCTCCTTTTTCTTGAAGGAAGTAGTACTTGTGCATCTCATCCCATGGGAAACATTTTTGGGAGAACTTTAATGCAAGAGAAAAGGCCTTTGGGGGGCCAAAGCAACTATGAGCCCTGTAAAACTTGCATGTGTTTGATAACTAAAATCAACACACAGGCTGATGGAGGCTTGTGGAAGGAAAATGAGATATGCCTTGCAGATGGTATGTCTCAGCCAAGCTGATTCCCTGAAACTCGGCTGCTGCAGAATGACATCTCTCAAGGTCATGCCAAAGACATGTGAAACTGCATGGAAATAAACCCAAACTGTAATATCTGACAGGTTGTATAGAAAGCTCCATTTGTATAAGAAACCTGAGGTAATATCATACTTTCCATAAAGCAGAAAATTCTTAGTGGTGTGAGCAAAGCTTTTGAAATAATCTATTTCTCTCTGCTTTTCTTCTCCTTTCTGTTCTCGTTTCAATGACCATTAGATAGTATGTTACCCACTGGCTTCAAACCACTGCAGGGATCCCTGTGACGAAAGGCAGACATTCCCACAGCAATTCTGGAGGGCTTAGCAGAGCCTGTTCACTCTGAAGCATTTCTTCAAGGTTTTCCCTCTTTCCCTGTGGCAGTCCTTTGCCTGGTGCTCTTGCAGACACAGTCTGCTCTTAGCGTGTTTACTGATTTCCAGCTTTTCCACTGGCAGCACAAATTCAATCAGAATTTCATATTAGTTCAGCAACCCACAGCAAAAGTAAAGCCCAATAATATTGGAATATGATAATAGCCCTATGCATAGGCTTGCAAAATTTGCTGTAGCAGCTTGCACACTTACCTAAAGTCTCTTAACTTTTATGCATAGCCTAACCAAGCAGGGAAAAAAATACCTCTATCCTTAGAGCTTTTTAAAGGCTAGATTAGACAAACATCTGCTAGGAACAGATTTGATGTTGATTTGGGGTTAAGGACACATATTAGGTGACATCTCAAGCACTACTTTTCTAGGATTTCATGTTTCTTCAGAGAGGAACAAAGGAAGGAGAGTTTCCCCTATCATTTGTCAGTGGTGTTGTAAATAGGTTACTCCCACTTAACTCCATGTATGAGTGTGGCTGTTACCAAGCACCATGTCAGGGAGAGGAGCCATTCCCTCAACTCCTGGAAGTGGCCCAAGAGATTTGCCCATGAGGCCCCACTCCTTTCCCAGCATTGAGGTTGGTTTCCATAAAGCATCCTGGAGAAGTGGTCCTGCGCAGCCCCTCACCCCTCTCCAGGAGCCTGTCCCCCACTCTCCTGCCTGCTCTGTGCCCATTTGTGGGGGCTGCTGAATGGGTGACAGAGATAGCTACTAGTCACATTGTGTCTGTGGGAACAGAAAGAAGATCAGAAACTGTGGCTTGTATCAACTGGGCCAGGGTGCTTTGGCCAGAAAGCCACCAGGAGGCCAATGCGGACCCAGAAGCACGCAGCACTGCTGGCTTCTGTTGCAGGAGCCCTGATGGCACATCTGAAGGATGGAGTTCCCAATGTGTAAGGATTATAGGACCAGCAGATGCCTCCAGAGCCCCCACCTCACCTTGGGAGGGGAAGGCAGGGAATCAGGAGAGGGCTACCAGTAGACTGTCAGGCTATTGAATGTAAGTTCTCGGCTTTTCTCCCGTGCCCTGACTGAAAGTGCAAATACAGCCAGGCAATCTTCTGACTTCTAAAACCAGCCTTTCAGCAAGAGAGTGCTGAGTCTTTCTGTCTGCGGGTGTTGCTCCTTTGTGTCTGGTGGCACCTCCACAATCTCCTTGAGCTGTCTGGGAAAACTGGTTGTGTTTGTCCAAAACTACTCCCTTCCTCCACAGCACACAGCCTCCTACTGCCAAAGGAGGTTAGGCAGTTGCCCTTCTTTCCTCAGGTCTACTGGGAGAGAGCATTTGTGGGCTAGGATGATGATTTATAGTATATGGCATGCAGCAAATATAAAATTGGCTTGAGGAGCATGCTTCAGTATGCATCCAGATGGGTGGAGGTAGGTCTTCTGAACTGGTATGGCAATAAGATGCTCTCTGTAATGTCTGTGAGAATATTTCTTCTTGGAAGGATCAGAGGCTTGGGAGGGCAAAAGAGTGGGAGCAGAGGAATTAGGAATATCCTTTCACGGGTAGGAGGAAATAAAAGGCAGTGGTGTCTAAACTGGAATAAACTGAGAATAGGACAAACAAAAGCTATGTGGGATGTTCAGAGATGTAGAAAGCAAATGCAGTTACCATCATGCTGAAAATAACAGTAGGTACAGCTCCTTCTGGATGTGTGCTGCTGGGTTGGATCAGTGGAATTTCAAAGACCATAGTGTGGCTGCATAAGACTACATGAAGGGCAGTGAAAACTGGCCCTGTTAGTGTTTGTGCTTTGATTACTGTCTGTCCTAGTCAAAGCCAGGATGTCAGACTGCGATGAGGGAGGGACTCATGTAAGTATTGCGGGAAGGCTCTTCTGTGCTTGCCCTGGTACCCTGAGTCGTCTTGATATTAGTGTTGCTGTGTTCAGCTGTGGATCTGTTTGAGCGTAGGGCTATGTGAATGCAACACAGTTTATCCTAAGAGGAAAAATACATTATTGTTAACCTATTATTGATCTTGTTAATACTAGATCAATTACTATAATTAACTTTTCACTGGAGCTGTAACCTGTGAGTTTGCAGCTAGAGACAATGCTGACTCAGAGATGCAACCATGTGAAACACTGACTGGATAGAGTTTTTATTTCTTAATAGATCACCAAAGATTTGAATGGTTGTGACAAGTAACTGATTCACCTGTCTGTTTATGGAATTGCTGAAAAACTAAAGCTATTCTATAAAAAGGATCTTATGTTCCCTTAATTAATATTTTAGTGATTCATGTGTAATTATTTTAACTTTCTAAATTGTAAATTATACTGCTACAAATTCATCCTTTCTAGTCATATGGGAGCTCCATGGTATTTTAGAATGCATTAACTCCTTTGAAAATCCCTCACTTATTCCTGTGCAATTTGTTCTCCTGTTTTCTGTAATGAGTTAATCTATTTTGAATGAAGTTGAGTTGCTTACTGTATGACTACATTGTAAAAGCTGCTTCCAGTTCCCATACCAGCTGGCTGGCACGGCCCCACACCCGGTTCCCCAGCATTATTGCTGCTTCATGCTCAGGTCTGTACAGGAGTATGTGCATAGGTCTTACCTCATTGAGAGTGTTAAGAACAAAGACAGACAAACATGACAGTTGGTCCTCAAAGCTTTGCCAGCTTGGGGAATATCTGCATGTACAATTGCCTTTAAAATTGCTGAAGGTACTTAGCATTTACCACTGCCCAGCCACAGACCAGGCTCCCATCATGCTTACTGCCTTCCAGACACAGAAGGAAGTTCTGCTCTATAGATTCTACATGATTCAAGTCTAAGGAAATCTTTCCTATTGACATTTTGGGGAGCAGAGGGGACTTATGCAAAGGTCACTATTTAGAGAAAATCCAGATTCCTAGGCAGGTGATGTATGTGCTGCATCCTTGATATTCTTGTTATTGGAAAATGATGAGAAACTAAGGTAAATGACACAGACCCTGGCGTCCTACCTGCAAGGCATGTAGGGTGCTTGGAATATATAAGCATTTCTGCTAATGATAAACCATCATTCTAAATGCCGCAAACAGCTGCAGGTGCTTTATTATTCAAGACAAATCATCACCTTCATTTGTTTCCATCAGAAAGTGACTTAGAGAGCACGTCTCTGAGGATGGGAAATGAAATAAGTGACTCTTTTGACAAGAATTACATATTACTGTAGCCTTGGCATTATCAAGATCTGGTTTATAGAGGTAACAAAATTATGTGGTTTTAATATCAGGCTGAGATATATTTAGTTTAGAGGGAGTATTTTTGAGAAACATGAAGAGAGAGTGATACGGGTGAAAAATTTTTGAGAACTTTCTAGCAGCATTTTATGTATAAAAAAGATGCCTAGCTTTTGAAACTAGAAAAATTAATAACATGCATATTTTGCTATCGGATGCTTAAACTAGCATTTGGTCTGACACATCTGCTGGGGTTTATAAAGCACAGTTGCAGGTCAACAAAGCACAGGTTTTTGTTCAGCTCTGCCTTCATTTGTGTGCTGAAGTGTTTTGTTCAGTCCTGGCCTGCAATCTGATTTCTAGCTCCCATCTTTACCAGGTACCAAGTGCCTTGAATACCCTAGTGAATAGCAATTAATGACACTCAACTACTTCAAATGCTGGGATAAATTGCAGCATCTCCCAAAAGTGGCTATTAGAGCTAATCAGAAAATGCTGTACTTCCTGCAGAAAATGTCAACTTCTTGTTTTTGTAAACCAAAAGCAATCAGAATAAGTTCTTTCTCCAAGGAAAGCTCCTTTAAAATAAAACCACATACTTTTGATAAATATTCTGTCTGGTTAAACCCCCAGATTTCTGTGAAAATGTTTTTGTCTGGGTGTAATGATTATTACTAATACTGCCAAATACTATGATCCAGTTGCAAGGAATTTTAATAGTGGCTCATTTTAAGAACTGCATCCCCTCAAACTGACTCTGTGGTTAAGAATATTATGGCTTGTGAGATTCTGGGGAGAAGTATTGCAAAGCTGAATTTCAGTGTTTAAAAAAGATAACACTATAGAAACCTCTTGAGGCTTAAAATTTATGACCATCTATACCACAAAAGAGTTGAGTCAAATGCAATATTTCAATGTGAACAAATCAAATGTGATTATTTCACTGAACTTGAACCAGATTTAGATGTTTTAAAGATCTGGCATGAGTTCAGTTCTTATTTTGTTAAAATTGTGAAGTTAAATGAGTTTTTAAAGATTTCCTGCCTATGAATTTGGCATACAGAAGTGAAATGCATAATCAGGTGCTGCTGTTGAGCACTAACTCAATTTTTGGAAAGTGCTACAGCTTTCATTTTATATTAAAGGAGTTGAAATAAATATTATTATTGTGTTAAGAAGTCTCTTCATCTGTGTCTGAAATCCAGTTGACGTGTTCTATTTCTATGACTTCTTTTTACTGCTTTGGACTAGACATCCAGAGGGTATAATTGTATTCTTACTTAGCATCATTAATATTTTTAATTACTTCTGGGACAATATTTAATTGCTAATGAGTTTTGCCTCTCATTGACATTTCTAGAGCAAGTTAGGTTAAACTTGCAAAAGGTGTAGTTGATAGTAATTTAGCATCCTGGGAATGCTATTTTACAGAATTATACAATATTGCATTGCTATCACAGAAAGAAAATTGAACACTTGAAAAATTAATCTGAATAAGCCAAGTATTTATGCTGCTTTCTGGAAGCTACAGCTATAAGGGAGATGTGTATTTGACCATTTTATCAGACTATTTTCTAGGGACGAAATGAGCATCTAAACTTTCCTTTCAGCCAGTAAACAAATCTAGAAGCTTCAGACTTCACCTCTGGTTTACACTGCAAGAAGAATAGTGCTAATATAAATAGGAATAAAGTTTCACCTATATTCTGTTGAACTATTTGATATTTGAGGTTATTTGAATTTGGACAATATAAGCTTGAAAGGTTGGTTTTTCAAAAGAAAAATCTCCACCAATGACACTACCTTCACAAACAGATCTGCTTGGCAGAAAGGCAGTAGCTTTAGTCCAAGTTTTTTAATGAATATGTTGAAATGCGCTGAAGCCAGCAGCTCTGAAAAGCAGTTGCCAGCAGAGAACGACACCATAAAGTGTATAGAGAAAGGAGACCGTCAATGTGCGGGGCTCCAGCTGATGGCTCCCAGGCAGCCGCGCATCCTACATCTCCTTGGCATCTTGGACAACATTTCTGTGGAATTCATATGCTTTTGTATAAGGCAATTATCAGTCATTTTGGGAATGGCTGGGCAAGCCAGTGTGGTGGTTTGCTGCCAGCATTGAGCACTACTCACTTGCTGCCTGCCATCCTCGCGTTGGCAGGCGTGAAGCCAGGCTGAATTTTTGTGGAGGACAGTTTCCCTGAACACAGCACAGATGGATGCTGTTTTGTATCACGTGGTTGTTTATTTGGGGTTTATGGTTCTTCCTATTGCCTGCCTGCTTCCAGGTGTCAAAGTGGAAGCTCTGCTGTGTGTGCTCTTTAGTGATGTTCTGGGAAAAAAAGGAATTTTTTTTTTGGGGGGGGGGTGGTGGGGGGGAAGGAAGGGCTTTTTTAAAGCTCAGATTCGCCTGTCCAAAAACTACAGATTTCCTGCGGTGCCATAAATAAATCTAAACCAAACAAACTCAAAGCCAGCTCAAATTCTGTCCAGCTAGTTTATACTGAGAGCTGGCTAAACCATTCAATGAAAATTAATTCACTCCCAATTTAGTCTTGATTTTCTGTCCCTCTGATGTGTGAGTTGACCCTGATTTCAACAAAAGGATTATTTATTCCTAGGTATTCACTGCATAGATCTTGTAAATAAAGCTTGTAAATTGTTTGCTTTGGCTATTTTCTGCTTGTGAGATGTAGATGTATTATTATGTTTAATCAGAGCATGCTTGGAAGCAGAAGTATTTTTCATGAATAATGGCTTTATCCAAATATAATGAATATGATTCTTCTGAATTCAGTGGATTTTGGATTAGGTCTGAAATGAATGGCATCTGTGAGGATTTAGTTCAGGGCGTGCTTTTCTCATTTTTTCTTCACCTCAAGATATTGTCATATCTTGTACCTTCTTAGATACAGGAACCACACACGCCTGTAACGTTGTTACTGGCTTTCAAAAATAACTGAGAAGTTGACTGACTCTCAAAAATTTAGAATACAGAATTTAATATGATCCAGCTGGAAAGGGTATTACTTAATATCAGTGTCTCTTTTGGGGCAATTTTTTCTGAGCCATCAGATGGATAAATGCATAATATTGAGAAATATTTAGAGGAGATTTCTTCTTAGAATATGTAAATTGGTCTCTCATGCAAGATGAAAACAGTGTCATTAGAAAACATTAGTCAGCCTCAAGAAGTAATATGCACCCCATTTTCAGTTGCTTGTAATTTTGGGAAACTTTTACCAGCTTGAGAGGAAGTTCATTAGTTGTCTGTCTTGGATCAAAGTTTCCTGTGAAAGTTAGCCAAAAAGCCTAGTGAGAAACAGTGGTTTTTCTTAAGGTCAAGGATGAATGCTCCTATGAAGGTCTAGTGTAGCCCTTTGAAATTTGGCAAATATTGTGTCCTCACTTCAGTAATGTGCTTGTTGTCTCATAGAGAATATGCATTTGTTATTCAGATAAATACTATAAATATTTGCAGGCCTAGAAGGATAGGGCAGGACTTTCTGGCCATGCTTTGAGCATGGTGGTGGAGCAAATGAGCTTCAGCAATATTTATCCACCCTAAAGTATTTCAACTTGATTACAGACTGGCTGAGTATGCTTTAGTTCAGGGTTGAGCAGGATTTGTCTTTGTTTTTCTGTTTAAAGAAATACTTGGGTTTGGAGTTTTAGGACAAATGTGTAGGGACTTGGGAGCTTGACAAAACCAGAATTTATCAAATGTGTGCATGTGTAAACAGTCATTTTTGACTCAAAGCTGTGGCTAGCTCATGGCTTTGTTGCAGGGAGATTAGCAGGGCTAAGACTGATGGGAAGAGCAACTGAGGGTGAAAAAAAAAAAAAACAAGAACAGGAGCTTGGATACAGGGAAGTGGGTAGTTCCAGGAAGATCTTCGAACCTGTTGCAAGGTTCAAAATTTCAGTCAGACAAGCTGTTTGCTGCAGTCACGCAACCTTCTCCTCATCACTAAACTTGGATGGAAGTGGCGCCACATAGAAGCATTCGTGCATGTAGATCTACTAAAGAAATAGGATTAGGAAACAAACCAAAACCTACCTGGCTAGTGGTGTTATCTCTGGCATCTAGACTGAAGAGTGTTTTGGATGCCGGCTGCAAATGTTTATAGCGGAGGGTGGAGACTTTGCAGACAAGATGGGGAGTCCTATGGGTAGCTCATGTATGAAGATGCCCCTCTTTCTACTGGAATTTGGATCATGTTCTTCACTAATATTTTTATTAATATTATTTTCTGACGTGCTAGTGGCACACACAGCATCCCTGATCGTAGTTTTTTAATTAAAAAAAATCAGTTTAGCTTTACAGGAATTAAACTTAAAATGCCACTGCTTGGCATGCAGGATATGAAGCACTATTCTGTATGATGTACTTTGTTTCATTTCTTTAGTCACTAAGAAACCAGCTTGGAAATGGCTGCCTCTTCCTAGATAGTGGCTTCCTGTTTAGCGTAGACATGTTTGGAAATAAGTAGTATCTTGGTGTTCATGAGGACTGTTTCCTGGGCTGTTTGAAATGGCTGCCTGTGTTTCAGATGTACTGAGTTCATATGCAGTAGGTATTGCCTGCAGAGGTGATAAATCTATCAACTCCCACCACATGAGGTATGAGGAGAACTTGCTCTACATTCTGGTACGCCAGATCTCCCATGTTCTGTGATGGCTAAATTTTATTCTTTCAATTTCTCACACTACTGGGTCTTAACAATTTCTAAAAGCAAACAGATTTATTCCCAGCATGTACGTTACGTAAAACTACTGTTTTTTTAACAAAGAGTATGCTGGTATTCTGAATTCAGCAAAATAAAGCAGCATTTTTAATGCAAAGAATGTAGAGCTATCAAAAGATTCTATGTGTGATAGAAAGGAGCCTTGAGCTCCCCTCCAAAGGCAACATATACTCTTTATTCCTTAGGAAGCTATTATAATTGGAGTAAACCTGATACCACTGAAATCAATAGAAGTTTTGCTATTGTCTTTGCCAGCAAATCCTTCCTTCCTTTTCTTTATTTTACATCTAGGATACAGTAGGCAGGACACTTTGAGGTGTAATACTCTGAGATTTTTGGGTGTTTTTTCATTTTCCTAGGGAGATTTTGCATTTACTTATGCCGTGGATTAAAAATGTCATGGCAAAGCACTGTTTCAATCAACAGTTTTAATGATGTGTGATTATTCATAGCTTTCTGAAAATGTCATAAGTAGTTCCACTTCACATGATAACATATGCTTTCTAAACAAATACCGATGAACTATCTTGATTTGTGAGTTCTTACAGTAGAGTTACAGGCTTCTGAGTAAAGAAGGAAATTAATATTTGAGATATGGAAAAAAGGTACAAGTCCAAAGAGATTAATTGTTAAATAAATGCAGAGGTCTGGTCTTCAAAGCTGTGGTCCTGGGATTTTATCTATACTGCTTTAACTACTCTGATCTGAAAAATGCCTATTTTGCTTTTCTGTGCGAAATGCAGTATAGATCATAAGTGTAACAGATCTCCATCCTTAAACGTTACAACAGACTAAACTCTGGCAAAAATGCTGTATTAATGTATCCAAAATGAATTTGGGGCCTAAAGGGAAGATGGGGTTATCTCTGGCATTGGTATGAGTACCTCAAGCTATATGCCAGTGATACCAAGTAATACTGCTTCCACCATGTGAAGATTTTATAAAACAGTCATCTCTGAACTAAAGATTATACCTGTCATCTGTTATATATAATAAAGGAGGTTGACAGCAGTCAGACTGCTGCAGAATGATGAGCTGAGAGGGAGAAATACCACTGAAAATCATCTGTGTGGCAGTGACACTTTAACCCTTTTTGTTTGAAAGATGGTCAGTCAGAGACAAGTAGGTGGGAGGAGTGGCAGGACGTGGGGCTGTGCAGTCACTTCTGAAGAGTTCCATAATTCCACCTCCTGGGATGTGAGGATGATGAATTAAATGTCACCAACTGCATGCATTACGCAGTCAGGAGTGCCAAAAAGAGCTGCTAAATGATCTAATCACTCCCAGGGGGCCAAGGGACCCTCAGCATCAAACTATACTTTGTGTTGGACCAAGCAGAGGTCACATATTACTAAATGTTAAGGGAAGAAAATTCAATCTCTTGGTTAAATATTTTGCTTTCACACTTCAGGGAGCAGCAGCATTTCTGAACAGTCTGCTTTGGACCAGGATTATTTTCAGGTTGCTACACTTACCAGGGTTATCTCCACATGTTTCACTTCCACAATAACTTCTTCCTTGTGGGATTGAAACTTTCTCTGTTTAACAATGATGAAGCTGAAATGCTTTTTTGTGTAACACAAATAATAACAAACATAGAACCAGCCTCAACAGCCTTTAGGGAAGTTGTGTTGTATCACATCTCTTGTTTATATTAAAATCCCAGACCTTACTGCAGGGATAGGATCGCAGAACCACCATGTGGAAAATATCTCTCCTTGTCTGTCTCGTCAGAGTAAGTTGTGGTAAGAGGTGTTTCTATTTGATGAAAAGATCTATTACAAGCCCAAGACAGGGGTAAAAATACAGCAGCAGTGATCATATAACCTCCAACTAGATTTCCTAGGAAAACAGTATAGGTGAGAGTACCTTGGCATTTGGAGAGCAGGATTCTGTGTACGCCAGCTCATTACTCAGTACCATTATAAAGCATGGACAGTTGTTGCTGGAAAGCTATAGGGAAAAAAATGTCACTGATATTCAGTATGTTTATAAATAGTATGGATACCTGCAGTTGATGCACCTAGTTCCTGAGAATTTAGCCTGTGTGTTTCAGCCCAATTAAACGCAAGGGTGTGTCCTGTATTTTCAGATTCTGCTAAGGACTTTTGTGACAACTATTGTGGTATATGGGTTAGATGTCTATAGTGGGAAAATAGATATGTAAGCCTTAGTTACATAAGCCTTTTGAAAGGTTACATTTCATTGCTTTTCACATTTCATCCAGTTCTTACTGTGGAAACACTGTACTATAGAAAAATCATTATGCAGATCAAGAAACATGTTGTTACCATAGGAGGAAAAATATAAATAATTAAATCTTGTGATACCTCTTTCACAGCCCTAATCTCATTAATATAAAGCAATTTTAGAGATGGAGAAGAGCCGATAACAGCATTGGACTCGTGAGATATTTCTGTTTTCCATCCATCAGGCAGGTAATTGTGGGAGTTATGACTTTGTTAGGCAGAAATGTACAGCTCTAAAGAACCGATAACTGAGCATCTCTGCTCAGCAGACAATGGAGCAGCATCCAGTAATTGAATACATCAATAAGCTTTCACATCTCGTATAACTTCAGTGCCCTGGACAGGATAGCATTAGACATAATCATATTTTGATCAGGAGAAAATAGAAGTTGGATGAAATAATATCAATTTTATTTACAGGGCAGAGAAGAAGCCATCCAGTCTGTGACAGAAAAATGATTTTTTTATCTGGCTTTGATCTGGCTCTGGGCTCTAATTTGGTGGCAAATGGGTCTATAACTCATTTACACCAGCTTCCAGGCTTTTTCAAAGCACAGAACATTAAGCAGAATCCTGCTTCAAGGAATAAATACACAATCAACATAATAAATGGTGACAAAACAGCCCCAGCTCATTCTTTACAGTTTTAAGTCACTACAACCTACACGGAACACTATAGATACTCAGCTCAAAAACAGCACATTGATTTGTGACCCACTTGGGCCAAAGAGCATCTTCTGTGTAAGATGTTAGAAGAAGAGTTTAAGGGGGCTGGTGGGGATGGGTGTGGTTTTGTTTGAATTTTTATTTGCAACAACACTTGCGGCGTGTGGTAAGAAGAGGAAAGATTATTGGGGAAAAAGAGGAAGGAGGGCAGAAGACTTGTTTTTGCTTGAGTGAAACAGGCCACTTTTCACAGCGAGGTTGGCAGCCTACATGCTCTGCTTGGGACTGTCAAAGGAGACAGGCAGCACAGGGAGGAAGCTGATAGTGCCTCTGTTCAAATGGGATTAGATCTGGCACGGAGTAGGAGAAATGCTATCTGCTTGCATAAAGCCCTAGTGTTTTGCTTCTTTGCATGGGGAAGGACAGCAAAGAAGCACAGTCTGAATCCTTGGTAAAGCCTGGCACTTTTGGGGAGTTGTTCTTGCTTCCTGCCATCCTGGGGTGCAACAGTGCATTAGTCCAGAAGCTTTGAACACCTCCAGTCCATGTAGAGCTGGGTCTGTGTCTGTGGGTCTTTGAGCTACATGGTGTACAGAAAAATGGGGTTTGAGCCCAGACCACCCTTTAGGCAGCCCAATTAGTGTGGCTTGCTTTCCACCAGCCCTCTGCTCACAGAGGTTCATGTTCACTTCAAGACACTTATAGTCTACTTATATAATGATGCACTTAACCAAGGGCTGTATCATGCGCTTCTGTGTAGATAAAATGAGTGTCGGCATGATACTGCTTGGCAGGGGCTGACAGCTATGCAGGAGTAGCAAAGCCTGCCTTGTCTGCTGGAGAGAAAATGGCTGGTGTTTAGCTGATGAGAGCATCAAAGGCTTGAGTGGTCGTTTTCAGGCTGGGAGACACGTACTGAGTGAGGGCTTCTTCTGAGGTTGTCAGTGGTTTTTACATCTCCTACATAAGGGTTCATAAATTGAGGATTTTTTATTATTATTATTTGTGCATTTTATTCTGTGCTGAAACTAAGCATGGGGTCTTGCAGGAGGCAGTAGCTGAAAGATGGAGTCAGGCAAATGCCAAGAAATAAGGCACACTTAATTTGAGATAGAATATCCCTGATAACAATCTTTCAGGTGAAACAATAGGCTTCTGTGGCTTCCAGTCAAGACAGAGCCAAAAAGGTTTTATCCTAGCCCAGGTTGTACCCTTAAGCCAGAGCACTTCATTAGGCTCATGAGTAGGAATTCACAGTGAAGTTTGATAGCCTTTGTTACGTAGGTCTGACCAGAGGATCCTCTTAAAATGTGATTGTCTACATTAAAGCATATTTAATGATGTAAACATAATATCATGGTTATCTGTTCCTCTGCTTTAGAGCTACAATAATTGGACTACATCCATTTTCTCTCTTTTGCTCTCATCTCAGTTTCATTCTAGTCTGAGATGTGGATCATTATCTTATGATACAGACTATTTGCCTTGGCAGATTCTAGGGAGGAAATAGTTCAATTACTTGAGCTGTTTTGGATAGGCAGTATAAGTTTCTATGAAATCATTTCCACAGTTCCTGATTTTTTTTCAATAACAAGCTCTGTTTGAAGTAGTTGGCAAGAGAAGAATCAAGATTTGAATTTGGGAAAAATAAAGGAGACGCTTCTGCATCAAATCAAAGTATTATTCAAGGGCTGAAATTTTTTAACATGGTTAGGCCTTTTATTTTTATCAATTAGCAGTCTGGTGGGTGACAAACTTTGGAATTGGAGTTTGCTGTCCCCACAGCCAGCTTGACCACTTCAGGGAAAAGGTTCATCTGCTATATAAAAGGCCAGAATATGGAATATAAGGCTCTTCTGAATTGCTGGATAGAAGGAGAATTACTTTTCGATTGAGGTTTCTTGTCTCTTTTTGGATAGATTGTGGTTTTCTGTTATGTAAGGGGTAGAAAATTAAGTTTTCAACCCCATGTTTAAAAGGAAATTACTCCAACCTGTTTTCCTGAATCCCCAAACACAATTACCTAACTAAGCAAGCACTCAAATTCAGTGAGCACTGGCAGAGTCTGGGAGAGCATCAGTATCTCGGATACCACCATATGATCTGTAAAAACAATCATTCAAACAGATAAAATGCATTAAGTCCCTTGAGATCATTGTGTCTGAGCTGTAGTTCCTGCTGCTGGAGGGTGTTGCAATGTAAGAATAATTGATTATAGCACTGATCTGGCAGATCCCTGCTTAAATTATAATGTATTAGGTACCAAAAATTCCTTAGGTCCCACCAACAGAGGTGGTATTACAAAACAATGAATCAGATTTTTGTAAGCACAGTATGAGTGGGTGATAAAAAATTGACTTTTGGAAGTTTTATTAGCAGGAGTGCATTTTAACTGTACATGCTCAAAAGCAATGTGCTATCACACCAGGGCTTCTGGATTCATTCATTATCCATCTACAACTTTGCTTTTATCAATAAAATTTTCTCAACACCATATGCTCACTGCTTGCGTTTAAAATACGAAGATATGGCAAAATGATTGTTCCAGGTTTTCTACCTGTCAGGACATCCTTTCATCTCATTAATCTGTGCAACAGATTAATTGGCTTCAGAATATCCTGGAGAAAAAAAGAAATGTCAGCTACGTTATCACATGCTAGGCGAGGGATAGCTGCCTGGCGAGGGACAGCTCACAGTGATTTATGAAAAAGACTTTGTGTTCCCACAGTCCCCCTTATATTTCAGTATGCTGATGTGACACTGCTGAATTCTGAGTTCCCACAAAAGGGAAAGACTTTATCTTGGCCATAAGATATGTCTTACTTGAAGCAAAATGTTTGGCTTTATTTTATGAATTCTTAAAAATAATCTGGACAATATGCATTTGAGACTGGGAAAAAATCAGGGTATTTTAGGTGCTGTAAACCAGCAGAGACGAAGCACTCTTTGCATGGTGATGAAGACAGTTTTGGCTGCTGAAATCATAAGGAATAGGTCATCTCTAACCGACCCACCAGGGTGGGGTCTCTCCTTATTGCCACATTAGCTTCTTGCAGCCAGAGGGGTGCTCCACACGATGGGAACTCACATTAGATGTTGGGTTAAGTTGTGAATATGCATTTGAGGGAACAGGTCCTGAAGACTGCTGCTGTATCTACAAGCAGGGAGTAATTTTAATCTGCATACAACAGTAAATAACATTGCCAGTTTGAGGCACAAATAGGGAAGGATGTCTGAGAGTCTTAGATACACTGCCTGCTTTTCATCGAGTCCTCAGCCAAGTCATACACAGTGGGTAGTGACTGAGCCAGCCAGACACATATGCACTGATCCCAGAAATGCTGCAAGGACTTAGTATTCACCTATGGAGAGTACCTTAGAGCTTGTAATAGCCAAGATTAAATAACATCAATTTAAATAAAGCAAATAATCCCTATGGATAAAATTCCCTTTAAATAAACTTCAGAGGCTTTTCTTTTTTTTTTTTTTTCATGTACACTTTTTTTCTTAAATAATGGGAAAATCAGGATGTGTGCTTTAAAGCTGGATTCTAGCTCAGATAATTGCAAAATTTCTGACCATTTCTATAATTTAATGAACATGCTTTCTGAACTGTCAGTTTATATGCTGAGTTTAAAATGGCTTGAAATTAAAATTTAAAATAGGACATTAAGCCAGGAAATAAATCTTAAGATTGGTAGTAGTAGTATTGTATTGAAACTGGTTAAGAAATCAGAGCTGTGGACATAATTAATAGTTTTAATAGCTACATTAATACTGCTTTCATGCTAAACATTACACTGATGTTTATTTTCTCACACCTACGTCAATATGTTTTATCAAGGCATCAGCCTTTATTCATGTTTTAGGTGGTCCAATACATAAATCAGCACAACTTTTAAAATTAATTTTGATTGGAATGATCCCAATATGGCAGGTCAATGATCAGCTTTGCTGAGAGATTTATCCAGTTAGATTAGTTTCATGTTACTGATTTGTCTTTAGTTGGTACAAATTTTTCCCAATGAAGTGAATCCGCTTGGACAAACTGGGTAGGCTTTTTTTTAGTTTGGGGATTTTAATGTGTTTTCTGTCTGCACTATATGATACAAGTCCACTTAAAATACTGGTTCAATTTAGTTTGTATTTTGTCTACAAATGCTTCAGACTGGAGGATAATCTGTAAATAACTAAGTAACTTACTTTCTACTTAGTCATTCGTTTAAAGGCTTCATTTTAGTAAACCAAGGAATGTAAAGATCTTTGTAAATAAAAATCCAGTTGTAATATTCTTCTACTATTACCTTGATTACTCATTCCCACAACCGCTTTCTTTGAGGCTAGCAAAGTCATGCTTCTTTTTATCCGTGTTGACTGTAGAAAAAAATAAATCACAAAATTCCAGACTTCTTTTAGCAGAAAGTAGACCAAAAAACTTCTTTTTGAAAGAACAGACCTTGCAGCTTTAAAAATCTCCTACAATTTGAGCTTTTGAAAGTCATTTATATACATTTATTTATTTGTTTATATGAGTAACAGGCAATTGGGGAGCACCTGATGACAGAGCTAAAGGGCATGTGCTCTGTTCTCTGTAAGCAAAGGTCACTAGTCAGTTTGAGAATATCAGGGCAAGATTTTAGAAGGAAATGTTGCTTAGGATTTTAGAAGCTACTGAAATTTTGGGGAGTCTTTAAAATAGGAAAAAATAAATATGCAATTCTGTGCTTACTTGTTAAGTATTTGTTGGTGAAGAAAAAAAAAAAAAACACAAATTTAAGAATTGGACTTATAATCTTCCTTATCACTCTGTAACTGGTCAAATAAACTCCAGCTGCATAAATGCAGGAGTTATCAGAGGGAAAACTTTTGCTATACACACCTCATCAGTGAGATTCATCTGTCTATAAGCCAGGTCAGTCCCCCCATGCTGCTAAGAGGTACTACTAAATTTCTGTATATGTGTCTTTTGTCACTTCAGAAAGAAAAGTGCTTTTCAACTCTAGCGTGTGGATTTGCCTTTTGAGGCATGAACAGCATAACATGCTTCTAGTTTAAATGTTATTTGTGCACACAACTGGGCATGCACACAGTTAATAGACAGGTGCTTACTTTAATTTTTATTTTTAATTACATTTTTCCAGACCTGGAACAGTAAAATAAAATATCCAACCATTTTGACCCTGGTGTTAATTGTTTTCAATAAAAAAACAGTACCACCTGTCAACTGTAGCAGAAAACATATGCTTGGTACAATAGCATGCAAACCAAGTGCTACACACTCACCTTAAAAAGCCATCCCCATATGATTAATCTTTCTCTAATGAACATATAGCAAACATTGCCATAGAGTATGCTTTCAGTTTTCTGAAGAACATACTTGCTGTCTGGTGTGAAAAATGCATTCTCTATACATAAGCAGTCCACAAATTATTTCTGTGCACATGAATCAGGAAATGAAATGTTGTCTTGTTTTCATGGTGAAAAGTCTGTTTACTGGGATTTAAATCTTTGTCTCTCAACATAAATGGGAATAATTGTCAAGGATGTCTGTGAAGCCAGAATTTCATTCTTCTCCAAAACCCCTCTAAAGTGGTTATCTTTATGTACCTCTTAACCCAGAGGCTTAGAGTAAGACATCTTTATTACATGCTTGTGACTAGATAGGATCTAGAAGCATGTGTGCTAGGTAGGTCACCTGCCTCTAGATGGAAAAAGCCGGGTTCAGTTCCCACTTGCACAGCAAGAGCTTTTCGGCCAGAGAGAAATAATTTCAGACATGTCTTTCCCCTTCATCAGCAAGGGTGAAATCTTACAGAGAAATTGGACTTTCCCTAAGTGTATTAAATACAAAATCATTGCTTTAAGAAATTAAATTCTTGCAGCATAAAAACATTTTTCTTGGTCCCAGTTTGTGAGGCTGAGTAGAGAAAGGACAAACAGGGAAAGGCAGTATTGGAAGAAGTGGAATAGCAGACAAGTACATTAAAAAAAAAAAAAAAAAAAAAAAAAACCAAAGAAAACCACAAAGGAAAAAAAAAAACAAAAATGCCTGGATTGTGGGGTTTTAAAGACTGTGATAACTTACATGCTAGTATAGCACCAAGTGCATTGGGATTTAGGCACTGGTTTCAGGGATCTTTTGATTCCAGGATGGTCTGATGATAACATGAGATTTGAAGTTTCTTTTGCTACTGTTACCATCACCAGTGTCTGTCTTTTGCAGTGAGACTGAGAAATTGTGTATTTGCAGAAGCATCCAGCCTCTATAGATATAACTGTGGCTGGGAAAAGGGACTTTTCTGCTCCAGAAAATGTGGGACTGTGCATTCCAGTGGTGGTTAATGGAGGTGGGCTGCAAGAGTAGCCTTTGTCTCCTGCTGAATCATGGCCTTTATGATTGAAAACTGAATGGCCTCTTGCAGCAAGGGAAACAGAGTGTGTGTGATAGGAATCAACCAAGCTGCATTCCTGGAGATTATTTTTGAGCAACACTGAGTGAATTTTCTATGGGTAGTAAACAATTGTTCTCCTGCCTATCAGACCGTGGAAGTCATTGTTTCGATTAGAGAACAAAACCAAGAATTTTTCTGGCAAGTTTATTTGAATTCTGAACACTGATGCAAAACACATTCCAGAATTCATGTTGTTTGATCAGTTATGAAGCTTTTGAACAGCATTTTTTGGTGGACATCAGCAGCACGTGTAGGAGTAGTACTATGTTGGGGAAGACATCTTATTTTGATACTGAACAAGGTCCATCTTGCATATAGCAAATACTAAAACATAAGGTGTTATTCAAGCTTCAAAACAAATGCTAGCCAAGTTCATGCTTTATTGACCGTCATAATTGGGACTTTGAAAAACATAACTTAAGATGACTCCAGGTACACACAGCTTTAACCACAACACATTTCTTACACACTGATCTACATCATGGTAATAGCATAATCAGAAAGGATTTCATGCTGCTGTATTTTACAACTCAGTTAAAAGGCCCACTAAGAAATTCATAAAACATATTGTCCGCATTTACTGACAGGTTAATGGAAATTTTTGCCTGTAATGCAGTACAAACCCTGTATGTTATCCTTTACTTAACACATTCCCTGCAGGGAAGTTCTCTAGATGTTAATGTATGTCAGCCAAGGGGAGATGGATTCAGTTTCTGTAGACATCAGCCAATTCCCTCTTTTGTTTTTCTTAGTATTTTTTTTTTTTAGATTTTCCAAGAGAAAAATACTTAATTTGCAATGTCTTTTGCTCCCTCTTATCCCAGCCCATCTAACTTTAGAAGCCTGAATGCATACAGTTTCTTGAATGAGTTTGTAAAGAGAAGCACGTGTAGGCTTGTATCAGTCAATCTATGCCTTTGTTCCAAAACCAGAAAAAAAAAAAAAAAAAAAAAAGTCCTAGGTAGATGCATATTGCTGTGCATAACTGTACAATCTGTTTGACTCTATTATTTGAGGCCAACTAACCCCCTCTTCTAGGCTTTAACCCCAGAAAATGTCACGTGATACTAGAACAAGTTATTTACATTCTGCTTCTGGCACAGACTCTAAGGATACATGACTTCAGTTGTCCTTGTGTGCCACCCAAGCTTTAGAAACCTCTCTGTACTTCATGCTGGAAACCTAAAAGAAGGAACTGTAATCTCTTAATCCTGGATTAAGCATCTTCCATATCTCTAGGATGGCATCCCATTTTAACATTCAGCTGTGAACTTTTAAGTTCCCTGAGGGACAACTTAGCACTTTGTCTATTCACACAGTTATCCAAAACTACATTTAAATGTCTCCTTCCTGAGGCAGCTTTGTATGTGTTGGCAGACTCAAGAAATCTCATGATATGTATGGCTTGCCAAGCTTTCTGCATTTACAGTGTAGACTATGGAACTGACCTTTATCCACATAGTCCCAAGTATGAGCACCTGTAATGTTTTTAATAAAATACATATTACAACAATCAATGACCTGGCACGACAGAAAATGTTCTGCTGAGAGGTTCTGTGTTATTTTTCAAGTTTATCCCATTGTGTATCCAAATGCCTTGGAAGTGATGCAAAAGTTGAAGAAATTATGTTTTGTTTAGGAATGGATATAGGGAGAGGTCAACTCTCTGGGCATGAATACCACAGTTGCCACAAGCCTCTGAGATGGAAAAGTCAAAGAGGGAAAACCACATAGAGGAAAAATTGAGAACGTGTTTATATTTCTCTTCAAAATCAGCATACTGTAGAGGTGGTTCGTCCAGCTAGCAATTAAAAAAATAAAGGTCTAATAATCCTTTTTCTTTAAAGGCAACTGTGAAAAGCTTTTATGAATTGTTCTTTGTGTGTTTAAGTTCTTCTGCTCTGCAATATTCTTCATGTCCTATGTAGTGGTATTTTCTGGTGCCTGAATCGATATTTTTTCAGTGATCAAGTACTTTTGCTATGAAAAGGCTTTTAGTACTGTTATGAAGCAGTCAATAACCATGACTGACCTTTCAAAACTCACAGACCTTTACTCCAGCCACTTTGAAAAAGTGAATCTATATAATCTACTTGTGTTTCTCGATAAGTGGGCTTAAAAAAGAGTATGTAAACAGCAGCAGAGACCTGGCCTTTTGGTGGAGCCTCTTGTATGGGTGTGTTTTGTTTGAGAGTAATGTTGTTGTCCTGTGCAGAAGCTGATGTTCATTAGTGCAGATGATGCAAGAATGGCAATGCCCTGCTCCTCTCACTCCTAGACTTGTGCTCCCTGTCCCAAACAACACTTATTTTGAAAACTAAATTTGCTAAGTGGTTTTGATAGAATTTCTGACCATTCCTAGAATATTCTGCTTTGAATATACCTGAAGATTTCTTTAAGGCATTTGGGGTATTTAAGCATTTCCTTTTATCTAGGCAGTTGGTACCTCACAGCAGCTGTAGAGAGGGGAATACATGCCTGGGCTGACCTTCTACAGGACACATGGTCCCAGTGGCAGCCTGATCTGGATAGTCTCTATTTCCCAGAAGTGGATGGGAGGAGGTGTTGGAGAGGCAGAAAACAGCTCAGGACCTGTGGAAGGAAAGAAAGGAGGTGCTGCTTCTGGAAGTGGGACTGGTCTGCAGAGGGACAGACTTTTTTGCCTCTGTGCCTCTGGAGATCAAACAAGACGTAGAAAATGAAATTTCTCCATAAGGATGCCTTCCCCCAGGCCACTGGCTCTTAATTTGTATTTTTACTTCAATTAGGCATATCAGTTTTATAGGCTTTTTTTGTTTCTGCTGGGCAAATGGGCAGCAAGCACATAGGATTGCAACTGAGCAGCGCAAAAAATAATAACAATGGTTTTGATCATGCTACCAAATTCCCCCAATGGATGGACCACCTTCCTTCTGCACCAGCTTTTCAACAGCCCTTATCTACCTTGTTCCCATAAAGGGCTCTCAGTTCGTGCCACCTCCTGTCTGCAGCCTTGGCTTTGCCATTGGTTTACAATCTCATCAACTAGAAATACTTTATTTGTTAAATGGTTCACATGTAAATGTGTGCCAAGACAGGGTCTGGGAGAGAGAAATATCCATAGGCTGCTAAGGAAAATAAACCTTAACAGTAGCAGGAAAAGCTTGCCAGCCTCCCAAGCAAAGAGTGCAGAATTATAACAAGGTCCCTGCTCTAACAAAGCTTTGAAGGCTTTTCTTCATATTCTTCACTTCACCCTCCATGCTTCTGTCTTGCTTTGAGGTCTGGATAATTCTTTATTATGAACAACAGCTACGTTTTCTGAGAAAAACATTTTGATGATGGCTGCCTTTTCTAGAAATAGCACGTTTCTGCATGGGGTCTTACATAAATAAGGGTGTTTTTCTTCTTTGCCAGTGAAATGCTGATTTATTGATGCTGAAAGCATCATGCTTGAAAACATCTTATTTCAGTAATATTTCACAGTGGCAGGTACACAAGTAAAAGAGAATCATCACATTAGATATTAGCAGTAGGTATTTTATTGCTTATGCCTCCTGTAAAATCAGACTTATGTTTGCTCAGCATAGAAGAGGTATCTCCTTGCAGAGAGTCTACTGATTAATGTTCTGCTACCCTGCCATTTACAAGTGGTGACTTCGCTACAGCTATATTGGCTGGATTTGTTTTCAGGATATAATTAAAGAGAAAATAAAATATTACTGGAGACATTACTGAAGCAATAGCATTTTCCACAGTCTCCTTTCAAAGCTGTGATAATTAATTGATACCTCATTATTAGATTATTATGAAAGATGGACTAGAGTATGAATTGCAGCTAAACCTACAGCATCATGAACCAAAACACAAGCTCAACGGTTCATAAACTGGCTGTTTAACTATCCTAACATGACAGATAATAAATATATAGTGTGGCTCTCCTACCAAAAGTGATGACACAAACAAGCTTTCTTGGAAGAGAGGAATTTTTTTGGCTACTGTTTTTAGAAAAGTTATCCTTTTTGCTTTCTTTTGTGCAAGTTGCTGGATATAATAGTATGAGCTTAAATGGGAGATATGCTTTCAGAATATATTCCAAAATAAGTTATTTGCATTCAAACTCAATACACTTATTTTTATGCTGCTGTTTTGTAAGTTTGTGTCAAAACTTTATATCTGATTTACCTGTATAAATCTCTGAAAAGCAGAATTTACAAGAGTCAGGAAAGGTATCTTTTAAGGGCTTCCTATGGTGACTGTTGCTAAGGAAACCTTCATATTGCACCAGGTTTTGAAATGCCAGTAGCATCTGAAATACACCGCTGAATCTCATACATTCAGACCAAAATTAAGGGTGACAGGTAAGGGGATATAAGTCATAGTGTGTCCCAGTTATGGAGAAATAGGAGTTGGATGCAAAAAGGGATTCATGATTTGAGAAACTAGATGCTTTATGCTCTTGAGAGTTTCAGTTTCTGAGCGGAGGAAAGCTGTCTGAGTCTACCAGATGATATATCGACCTAGATATGAGTGACTAGCTAGGGGTCATATCAACATCTGGGTACAAAGGGAGTTTAAGTGCAGATTAGTGCATGTTATTAATTAATGTTGTAGTAGAATTATGCAACAGAACTGAGGAAGTTTCCCAAAGTGGAGCAATTTGCACAGATGCTACCAGTGATGTAATGTGTTTTGGCCAAGGGCTGGATATCTGATACTTGAATTGGTCTTTCTTTCCTTCTCCTCCCATTTATCTGCTTATCTTAGATGAATATATTGTACAGGAATGGGAGTTACATGGTGGGCCATGTGCTACCCTCATTTTGCACACAACTGAAGAAAGAAGGGCCTTAGGCCGTTGGCAGAGCTTTTTCCCATGGGCTTTTTATAGCTTTTTAAGACCTGTCTGATGGGCTGTGGTGTCCAGAGGGTCCTGTCTCAGCCCCTCCAAAGACAGAGCATTCTTGAAACAGGGAATTGCAATTGAAATGCTATTTCTCCTGCCATCCTGCATCCCTCGTCTGAAACATCTGAGCACAAGCAAGTCAAAACAGGTCCAGAAAGACAGATGATTTTGGCAGCTGCCTAGAAAGAACAAGACTGTTTAATTGTGTAAAGCACTCATGCTTGTCCGAGAGCGCACCTGGACTTGCATTTACAAGAAATCTTTTTAAAACTAGGCTTCGTAGTTTAACAAGGAATAAAACATCTACCTGCGTATCATCTTCACATGTAAGCTCTAAGTAGAAGTTTGTGCTGAGCTAGGAAATAAAACTTCTGGTGATAGGAGAGGTAACAGTTGCATCTAATTGGAAAGTTGCTCTTGGAGAGAACCTCTTCTTAAAAAGGAGTTTCAGGCATACTTCTAAATAAGGCATAATCCATGAAACTGGGACAAGTACTGTTTCCAGAGTGTCTGTAGACCAGATTTATTGATCATTGGGAAGTTTCACTACCATGGAGACAGAAATACCATATCTTCAACAAGGGGTGGCAATTCAGATTCTTCAGAAAATGATATTTTGCCCCTTGCTTCCCGCCAAAATATCAGTATTGTTTCCTTAGAGATAGTGTTGCGTTTGTGTGCAAAATGCACCACTGGAGCTTATTTATTTGAGTCTTGAGTTGCTGAGCACATGTTGCTGTTCACAAGGATAAATGGTAATAAAAGCTGTATTAGAATATCATAACTAATTGTATACATTCTTATCTTTCCTGCTTAATTTCTTTTTTAATGTCACTTCACATAAACAAACACAAAAATAAAACTCATGACAGCTGAGAAGTGTGGGAAATTCTCAAATGTATTTACACAAATGTTGAAATTCATGTAATATAAATATAAATTTCAGGGACTTGCTAAATAAATGTTTATAGCTGCTTTGTAGGATGTAGCAACAGATTTTGGGTTCTGTGCAGGGGGAAAGTATGTTTATCTCTTAGATGTATAACCAGCCATTTCTATGTCTAAGTAGCTGGCTATGCTCATGCAAATCAGGTACAAAATCAGTGTTTTCCATGCATATCATGACTTCTTACTTTAAAAGCTTGGAGTTTTGCCTTTTTGCAGAGGCATAAATCATATTTTCTTTCATACCAGTGTAATCAAGCTAATATTTTTACTACTTCTAGGAACAGTACTTTTTTTTTTTTTTTTTTTTTGTTACCAGCATTCCTCTGCAATGGTATTTCTCTTCTTGAGAAAAGCTAAAAATAAGTTGCAAGACTGATCTGCTGACTGTGAAAAAATTGTTGCCCAGGCAACCTGATCTTTTTTATAACTTTGTGGCTTCAGCTGTCTGATGGTTCCAATGGGTAAAACTGTAAAATCTTTCACATTTCCATCCTACAGGAACTCCCCTCATTCTCAATAAGTTTTCATTCAGAATTATGATGAAAATGAGTCTGTTTTTCCTTTGGGGAAAAAATGGTCAAATTTTGTTTTGGGGGTGAGGAAATCAAAATGTTGGTGTTTTATTCCAAAACAAAATGGAAGTAAATAGATGGGGAGAACAGAATTTTCTTCTGTGCAAGGGGGAGCCCTGAAGCATTTGGAGCCACAAGGCTGGACTGTGTGAGCCCTGCCTCTACTTCAGAGCAGCCCAAGTGGTTTGCATCAGGGATGCACAAGGGGTAGTGATTTCTCAGGCCATCTCTTATAGGTGCCTCCCTGTTTTCCCTAAAACTTCCTTGCAATAACCCTTCTCAGAAATTTCCAGTTAGATCTCCTCCCACACCCAAAAACTTGGTCAGAAAGCAAGCTTAAGAAATGTTGAAGATTAAATTATGATTTCCAAAGCACTGTGGATTTATGTCATGAGAATTAGCCACAGGGTCTCAGACGTCACCATCAATGAGAAAATTCCCACTGACTTCATGAGAACTAGATGGGCCAAAATCCACCAGATTCAGCTGGTGCACACAGCTACACTTTTAGTAAGGGAAATACTGGCAGTTGAAGCATCAAGAATCCTGCCTATTTATTTTCTGGAAGTAGATTAAAGAAACAAGATCAATACAGCATGTAACATGTCCTGAGAACTTAATAGCTAGTTATCCACCTTATTAACAGCAAGAATGAAATAAAGCTCAATTTAATTTTGCATAGTTTATTCAAAGTGAATAAATGAGCAGGCAAAGATTGCTGTGTTTATACATATTTCATAGAGGCTTTTGATAAAAAGCAGAACTAACCATTTAAGTTTAATTGCATCCAAATAAAGAACTATTTCCCACGGCTACTGAATAATACAACATTGTTTTTGTTCTTCTGTGTTCAAAAACAAAGACATTTCATAGTAGCTTGGGAGGTAAGATGTAAAAGACTTTATTTGCATGTACTGGGGAGAGGGGTGGAAGGAAAGTAATTACAATATGCCATTTCAGACAAGACTTGCTAAACCTCAGAGATAGTGGGAGATAAATGTGGTTTGAAATAAGAACATCAGATAAAGGGGCTTTAAAGAGTTAACATTCCTGCCTGTACAGTAACTGCATTAAGATTTGTGCAACCAGAGGCAGTTATGATTTTTTGTATCGATAGCTTGTATTGTGAAGTATGAAATTCCCCAAAGAATCACTCTATAGTTAATACAAGAGTCTACACTGTTAGGTCCTCCCGGGAGCTGCAATTGTTGCTAACAAGGCATCAAAAAGTGAAACACTGAAAACTGGGTTACGCACACACTTTCCATAATACCAGGAAAACAAACAAGATGTTACGGATTTGTACCATTTCTGTGAACCTCAGCATATCTCAGGATATTGCGGCGTGCTTTCTTTTATTGCTTACTTGTGCCATTTGATACTCAAGAATCTGAAAGCTAAGGCAGTTTCACAGGGGCTAATGATAATAAGATAATAATTTTTAAGCAGAAGGGAAAGAAAGAATGTGGGAGAAGACTCTTGCCAATAAGCTTGCTTATGCAGACAGTCTTCTCTTTTGGCAAAAGAAATTTTTCATATTTTAAGGTGAACTGTTGAATCACCACAGCCAAATTTGTTAGCACCAGCAGCATGTGTGTTTGCTTTATGATCGTGCCTGAGGGTCCCAATGTAGGAAATGAAGAGGGTGAGACAGTTACGAGACTGAGATTTCAGTCTGAAGACAATTAGGGATACAAAGGGAAGACTGAGGGCTCTGATTTGTGCTCCCTCTTCCCTTTGACGTCTGTGCGCTGGCTGTCACTGTGCTGGCTGCAGAGGTGGCAGAGGAAACTGTGTGTCCCCTGCCAGGCACTTTTGTCCTGTCCCTCCTGTTGAATTGAAATATTGCTGCTTTTGGCTCATGCTGACAGTGGAAGTGCTGATCCTGAAAGGCAGATGTGGTCCCAGTTTTTCTGCTCCTGTAAGGAAAGCACTTGTCTCCAGATCCAATGCCCCATCCAGCCACCACCGCTGCCCCCAGAAGGCCGGGAGCCAGCTCTCTAGATGTGAGCATTAGTGATGGGTGTCACAGCCCAGCTGCTGCAAAAGGGCAGGTAAAGATGGTGCTAAAGCTGCTGGGACCTGGGATGTCCTGGGTTTGTCTGGCACAAAGCAGGTCTGACCCTGGAGCCACATAATTGTGTTGTTGTCTTGGTGCAGTTGTAGCGACTGAGCCTTGCTGAGAGCCTGGGACTAGCAGCCCAAGCCCAGAAAAGTGACAAGGGGCCTACATGGCATCTGCTTTGGAGCTGGCTTGTGCTCTACCTGCAGAGCATGTAGACCAACAATTTTTTCTTATGCTTAGGGATTGCGTACAGTCTTGTTCATCAGGATCACAGTTTTGTGCCTATTTCTCTTCCTTTAGATTCCTTTTTAAAAACATGATGGAGAATATAATTTTTAGCCCCCATTTTGCAAATGTTTTTTTGATCACTCACGTGAGTAAATCAAAGCCCAATAAAATCATCGTTATTAACCATCCATTTGATTGTTCTGTTGGATGCTAACATGGTGTACGTTAGCCTGGGGACTGCAACTAAGAACTGAAAAAAAAGCCCAAACCAAAAAGCTTTTATACCTCACAGAAAACATCTGGTGCTTTGGGCTGACATATTGAGATGGAGGAAGGCTCTATTTGCATAGTCTGTTGCCTCAACTGGAGATAAATTACACTCTTACAGAAAGACTCCTAGTTAAAAGGTGACAGAAAATTTTACTTGCAAAGTCTAAAGTGAGTCCTATAGCATAATAAAGCATACTCACTACTAGAATTTAACAGATTGTAACATTTAACTCTGTGTTTAAAAAACCACCAGCAGTAAAACTGTTTAATCAAAAGTATTTTTTAACATTGTGTTCATTTCTGAAAATATTGATTAGTACATCAACTTTTACAAAAGGGCAGAACAGAAATGTAGAGATAAACACTGTTAATATTTCACCTGTTTTTTCCATGGAAGTATGCAAAACCGGAGCTTGGCAGTCAGCACACTGGTGTGAGTGCTGACATTACTCACAGCCAGAGAAGCTTAGCCCCACTGAAGCCAGTACGTGTGATTATAGGAGGTGACTTTGTTTCAGTAACTTCTGTAGTGGTGCTGTTTTTCCTTCCCTGGCAGTATGATTCAAAGCAATTAAGGCTAAGTATGCTGTTACTCTGATCCTGAATATGGAGAGAAAATATATCAAATCTGTCCTGATTTACTAGAAAAGCAGTCCTTCACACATCTACCAGAAGGCTCACAGCACATTGTAGAGTATTTCTGTCCAGAAAACACTGGTTATTTTACAATAACATACAAAGATGTAGGAGGACTCTGCTTGGGAGAGCTATCCCCAATGAACATAAATTAAATTTCGTTTCAATCAGAACAGTTGGGTAAGCATAGGGTTTGTTGAAGTTTAATGAGAAATGCAGATGCACTCATCAAAACAGTGAAACAGCTATGACATCGAGGAGGTAGAGGCAGACTTGCAAATAACCACAGCTCTCAACTAATTACATACTACCTTTTAATATTAAATAATAAAAAGTGTCTTCCTTGTCTTGCTTTGAGTCTGGCTATTGTCAGATCAGTTCCTTAAATTCAGTGCATCACCCTACACATGCTGAGCCTAATTCCTATAAACCCACTGTGTGTACTGATGGCTCCCAGTGAGGGTGAGCTTCAAAAGTCAGAAGTGGCTCTCAGACTAACCTGCATAATGATACACAGTGAGTTCAGCCCCTTTGTTCCAGTATAATTACATGAATTTCAGTGGTTGCCCAGCTTACGTTGGTTTTCAATTTTTGCTAGATCCAAGTCTTTAAATTCTATTTACTAAAACAATCTTGTTAAAAACAGAGGTACCTTTCTTGGACAGAAGATAGCATATGGTCTAGTAAGATGTCTAGCAAGTTAGAGATTGACATAATTCTGTTCTCATCCCAATTAATGGGGGGGGACTTTATTCTATTTTCAGTATTTTTAATTCACTTCTGATGTACCCTGAGTTGGTGATTGTCTGAAGAGAAAAAAAAATATGTTGGCACCAGCTTCAATCTCCAGCTATTTGAGTGGCTATTCCTATTTTTAACAGGTACAAGTGGCTCAAGCTCCAAAGCATCTGATTCAAATGGTTTTAAAACATAGCTTAAAAGTATTAATTTTTCCACAGGGTAGCAATCCATTCCCATCTCAGAAAGATGGATTTTACTCATAGCAACCAGAAAGAATAATAAATAAAACCATTTTAGAGAAACAGCTTCGACCAGCCCCAGGGGATGTTTTATGTCCACTGTTCTTGCTAATTCTTTGTAGTTTTCTGAATGACCATAAAATATAGAAATCAGCATTAAAAAAATACAGAACCAAAGAAGAATCATATGCTTGTGAGATCACAGGCAGAAACTGTGATTATGTTGCTCATTACTGACTATTATCTTTTGTTTTACTGATTCTTCTTTTAGAGGTGATGTATAAGCTGCCTTACAAGGACAGGATGATAAAAGAAAGAGCAGTGCAGTGTTCTCTTTCCTTTGGAATCTGGTTTGTGGGCAACATTACTGTGTCCAGGCTCAGGACTGAATGTATAAATTTGATTTCTCACAGAAACTTTGATCCTTTAAAATATTTCCAAGTTGTACAGAAACGTAGAAATTACTGTTTTGAGGAATGCATCAGAAAATTCATAGATTTCTATCTGTGTAGAGTTAAGGATGTTTGTATTTGTGTAATTATCACCTGCCAGTTTTCACCATGTCTTATGAGCTTCAGAATGGGAATACAGGGATCCTGAACTGGTTTCTTCAATAAATGGCTATATTGTTTAGTTTAAATAGTAGATGTAGGGAGGATTTCAAACCAACATAAGTTTTATATGAAGAATTGTTGGCAGTATTTTGTTGTACTTTTTCTGCTTGTATCTGCCCCAACCCCACAATCCTACAGCATTCCCATTTATTGCCCTGGAGCAGTCTTTTTTTCCAGCTCTTCACCATTTCCCAGGCAAAGGTCTTTCTCATTTCATGTGTTCCTCAATCCAGCTAACACCAGTTCCAGCAGCTTTGAGATGTGTCAGAGGTACAGTTCAGAGTAGCTGGATCTATAATATTGGCCAGGAGTATTCTTCAAGTGCGATGGTCCATATCCTGACAAATTAACATTGGATTAATTCCATGTACTTGCATAGCAAACAGCTTATTCAGAAAAAATACTCTCTCCATAAATTACCACAGGTATATTTAAGCATTGTTGCTGCTCTTCTGATAAACTGCTCGCTTCTTTCCATTTTGGACTGTACTGTGCTTGTTTTGATTCTTTCATCTTCTTTTCCACTGAAAAATAGAGCACTCTGCTGTTTTCTTTTGTATGCCAGCTGTAAGCCTTGGCCCAGGGCTCTGTGGCACGAAGGAGCTGGCACTCAGATGATCTGTATAACCCCAGTGAGTTGAAGATTCCATCATATTCCAGGTGAAGCAGGAGGAATTTCAGTAATGTAAGAAACATCACTGCACATATGAAAGCACAGCCTGGTTAGAGCTACTGAATCCCTTTGGGACTCTTCGGAATAAACGTGCTCTTTACAGCTGTACTTGCTGAAGCAGCCCAAAAGGATGCTGAAGGTACAAGTAACAGCTAACAGGAGCTGAGAGTGTTGAATGTGCCCTCTTCGGGTTTACAAACACACCGAAAATATTTAGTTATATTTTCAGTTAATAGTTAGGATGTTCTTTGACTTCAGAGTATGAATCCCACTAGATTTCCCTGGGAAAGAAATGGATTCTCTCAGGCAACATAAGGCTTTCTCAGTGTGTGTTTAGTAAAGAGACTCCATCCAGCTCCCGACTGTGGTTTAAGTGGACCCTACTGAATATATCAGTCATTCACATTAAATCCTTCAGCTGCTGGTCCTTAAAACACTTCTTGTAGAAACTGCACCAAAGCTTCTGAGCATCATGGAGTATTGCAGAGGATTTGGGCTTTTCATAGAAAGCTTCAGTAGGTTAGATTGAAGATCTTTATCTTCAGATGCTAGGGTTCATATGCCAGGGCTCTGGTTCAGATTCAGATTGTTCTGAACAAAATTTTGGCATCTCATCTAAATACAGAGCACAGTGAAAAGCCCAGGTCCTCCAGCCATGACCGGACATCCTACTGGGAAGGTATACTTAGTTTGTACAGAGATTTTTAAAATCTGATGTTTGAGGCAGGGTCTGCTGTCAGCTTTAGTACTCTACTATACCTTCAAATGTTACTGCCTTGTCTCACAATTTGTTTTAAGTCCAGTGCATATATTTAGAAACAAGTGATCAAAATACTGGCCCCCATGCCAATGCTTCTTTTTCAGTGAGGTGTTCAGAGGATGAACACCTCAACCATGAACCAGGAGTTACAGATGTTGAGGGAGCATCCAGCCTTGCAGAGTAACCAGAAGGAGCTTTCAGGTTATGGGATGGAAGGTCCTTATGGGTTTAGCCTGGTAGCCCATTGAACATAACAGAACAACCTCAAACCTAAGTGGTTTTGATTTCTGTAAGTGTGAAGGGATGATGACTACGGGTCAGCAAAGTGTAGATCTTTAATTGATTTCAATAGGACTATTCAATTATTTGAAGTTAAATATGAGATTCACCAACTGCAGACACGGGGTTTTTTGCACGTGATTTGAGCTTGCTCTGCTGTCAGAGGAGCTCGGTGGCCTTTTTTTGGTCCCTGCCTAAATGTCTTGTGCTTAACTGGAAACATCTTCTGCAGTTGCAGATTTGCCTTACTCCACAGCAGTCACGCTGATCTCTGCCAAATTGTGCGTTTCTGCAATTTTTTCTTTTTCTCCATGTACAAATAGAAAACAAGATGAAACCAGTAAAGTCATTTTCATGTGTGACCTAATGCAGTTTCCATAGAGGCACTGATGCTCTTTCCTTCCTCACACCATATGAGTTCCTAATGAGACATTAATGAGACATTAATTGCTTATGCAAATTTAGAGCAGTAGACAATGAGAGTTGTTGTACCAAGAGTTTAAGGGCCATATAACTACTCTGGATGTTCACATAATTCCCATTAACATTAATTGGAGTTGCGTGCAGATCAGAGCCTGGTATCTTCAAACGTTATAAAATAAACCATTGAATACTAATAGGCCAACTTATAGCCATGTATCTTTCCTATAAGCACTTTGTTTTTTATACTAGTTGCTAGCAAGTCATCTAGTGTTAAAATGCTCCAGATGGCATTGGAAGTAGTTTAAAATACAAAATAATTATTTTCACTTAATATGTCAGGATTGTGAAACTTTATCCCACATGATTATAAATAAAATACAGGGGCCATATATTTTAACCCTTTGGAAACTCCTACTTCTGTGGAGTGTTTTAAACTTTGCAGGTAAAGTGGATATTAGAAAAGGTACCAAAGTTGGATTTCTAAAAGTAACTCATGGAGATGTTGAATTAATTCAGTGACTGTAGTCAGGGTCTGCTGATGAGGATCTGTGAGAATAGTGACTAAAACTCTTTGACCAAACAGCTATTTGACACATAGACTGGTAGCTCCAAGGCTATCTTGGTTGTCTGCCTTAATAACATCTCTGCTCTCATTTTCATCTCTCCCCTCTCTTGCTGCTCCCATGTCATTTTATTTAACACATTTCTTGCAGCCCACTTCCCATGCAACTGAGTGCATCCTTGTCCAGAAGAGCAATAACGCCTCTGCTTGGAGTTTGTATTTGCTATGACAGATTGATAGACAATCCATGTTCATTCCCTACTGAGAAGCCTCATTTGGCCTGTTTAATGCCAGATTTTTTTAGGGTGAGCACTGGGAGTCCTTTGCTCCACTCCACTGAGTACTAACTCAATGTATATATCTCCGTCTTGTGGGAACACCAGGGTCGATGAATTCAGCAAGCAAGGCACAAGCTCTCATGTATTTATGAATGCTCATGTGTTGGTATAAGCCTCTGGCCACCTGGGAGATTTTGCAGTTGTCACAGGATCATTATAATGGTAGAAATCCAAAACTCGGGTTGTGACAGCTTGCTGCTCCCCCGCCGGTTGTTATCAGCATGCAGTGATTGGCACCTCACGCTCACTCCCCTGCAGACAGGGCACTTGCAAACCTCACCAGTTCGAATTGCCTGTTACAGCCAGTCCATTCCACTTCAAACTGTTTCATCTGATTTCCAGCCTCTAGTTAGGCCCTGTGAAGCTGTAATTCCAGAAACAGATATGTCACTGGGAGTTTGAGATGTTCATAATGTCAATTAAAATGACCTGCAACACTAAGGGAGTTAAATAGAAAATTTAGCAAATACATAAGATAATAAGCTATAATTGTCTGCAAATAATTAAAAAATATCTAAAGTAATGTTAAGTATTTGTTAAATTACTTGAGCAAGTTAAATTCTGAGTGAAGGAGAGTGCTTGGCAGCACAATCAAAACATCTCACCTATAGTGGTACTTTTGTTTAGAACAGCAAAATAGTGGATTTGCCTCATGTTTCAATGCAGTTGAGAGTTCTTAGTGCAAGAAGATATGGCCATTAACTGTTATTTTCTTAATAATAGCACCCTATTGTTAAGCAAAATGCTTACTCCAGTTGCATTCAAAGCACTAGAAATCCAAAGTTAAGGCAGCATAAAATGGGTTCTCATTGCATTCAGATGGTAATGTATGGCAATTCTTTTTGCAATCCTAGCATGTACTTAGTATGTTAAATGAGGTGAAATAGAAAAGGGAAAAAAAAAAAAAATCTGCATACCTTCCAAGGTACACATTGGGTAGTATCAAACAAAGGAGGGGTGAGAAGTTGTCATGTGATGAATGAGTTTTTCTGTGGCATTAAGGCAGAGAAGAGTACTTTATGAACAAATATACATATAGTATTAAATTAATAATAACAGCAATTTTAGGGATTTATTTTTTTTCACTATAAAACATTTTGTAAACAGTAACCAATGAAGCTTGTAAAGGTTTGGACTGCTGTACAGGGGGGAAGACTTGCTCTGAGACCTTCAGACAGTCTATAGTTGTTCTTTTTTCCCCTCTTCTCTGACAATAGAAATTAATGGGAAAGAAATGATGACCTGTTTACCTGACTGGTATTCGATAGCCCCAAAATATATTCTATCTCCAAAACATGGGACACTTTCAGGTTACATGTTTTCTTAGTTTTAAGTGAGGAGAACTGGCAGAACAAGGAAATGTTTATATTACTAAGCACAATAAAGCAATCCTTTCTCTTGGTAAACAGCTGAGACATCTTTCTTATCTAGTGCAGTTACATAGAATGATGGGAGAAAAGTAAATTGGAGGGGAAAAAAAAAGTTTCACATTTACTCAAAGGAGAACATTGCAGAAACTTGGGTAATGACAAAACAGCCCTACAAAATGCCAGCTCCAGAGGAGCTGCACAGTGGAGTTCTATTAAAAGGAAAAAGAAAAATGAGGAGTTTGTCCTGGATCTATGAAAACTCATTCATCAGGGAGAGGATTAAGTCAAATGGCTCACAAACATCATGCAAGTCCTTAGAACATGCTGTAACCACTGAGAGTAAGTAATTTCAAAGACTTTGTTCAGTCCTAGAGTTACCTTGATGCCACACAAGCTGGATGCTTCCCTGTCGTTTAATCATCCAAATTTCACTTCAGAAATTACAACTCCAGGCAGAGAGGAGATAAGAAATGAATTTAAAAGAAGATCATTGCAGTGTTTTAACTTTCCTTTTGCTCTGATGCTGTGGATCACTCAGTTGGCTTCCAACCTTTGAAACTGGGCGGGCATGAAGAATTCGAGTACCAGTTTTTGCCTTCTCCTTCCTATACCCAAGCCAAAAGAGTCCCTCCCACACTCCCAAGAACTTTTAACACCTCTGTAATGTGGGTTTCCTTGCTACAGGCCATCATTTGCAGGCTCCAGGGGGGCACTTTAATCTTTTTTCTTAGTGAATGCTTAAGGTCTAGTCTCCTCTTCTCCAGATTTCAACCTGGGGGAAATAACTCCACATGCACAGGATTTTCCTAACTCAGTGAGACTTAGAGGGCTCTGTGCTGACATCTTACATGTCCTACCTGCCTCTTCCCATCTCCTAAAAACACTTTATCTAACACTTTATCTGTGACAGCAGATTTCACCAGAATAGTCCCCTTTAAGTTCCCATGTTTGTAATATTTTAAGAATGAGAAAATAAATAAATGTTATATTTTTAATAGAATAAGTATAGAAAATGGCTAAAATGTGATCAATATTGAGAACAGTTATTAAAATGTTGAAATTAACGTTATTTGACATTATTCACAGCTTTAAAGCTCATATTGCAACAAATATATTAGATGAGTATTAGACTAAAAGATACTTTTAATGGCACTGGTGAGAATTCAGTGTGCTATTATTGATCACTACTGTTATTATTATTATTTCTCTGAAAAAGAACAGTATAATCACTTAGTGTCCAGAGGAAAAAAAAAAAAAAGAAAAAAAGGAGAGAGAGAAATCCAGAACTTGGAGGAGAAGCCACATCTGCAGTTTGGTTGAACTGGTCTTCTGCTCTGCTTCCCACAGTACACAAATCCACACCCTACTTCCAAAGAAACAGGAGTTTTATTAGTTTTATGGTTTTTTTACCATTTCCCTCCGTATCTGCATGAGGCACTGCAGTGTATGATCAGAATCATACATGATGCTTAACAAACAAATTGCAAAGCTCTCCCATGCCAGAGAAGCAGAGGAAGGGGTTGCACCTCATGAGATTTTACAGAGTGATGGAGTTTGAGGGAAAGCACAGGCTGAGAGAGAGTAAGCTTGAGAAATCTCCAGAAAAAAACATTACAACATAGACACAGACTCTTCCCATCCTGGCAATAGGAGCCTCTTCCTCTCCTTTTTGTCCTTTCAAAGTGTGCCATCTGAGTGTGTCTCAGTAAAACCTTTTCCCTTTCATTAGATATCAGTCTCCCCCAAATCCAGACATGTCCCTAGCTGGCACTAACTCTGTACAAAATGCATCCTTTTTTACAGTGAAAAAGTCTCTTAGCAGATCTTCTGGGTTGTATGGTTAGCAGTGCTCTACATTAGAGTATCACTGAGAGTCACCTGCAAGTGAACTGCAATTTCATCATCCTGCAGCCTCCTGTCTTGGCTTTATACCTCTTACAAGGCTCAGGAAATTGATTTAATTTACTTTTGGGGCAGATAAGTATTCCATTAGTGCTTACTCTGACCTTTGCACACATCAAGATATTTGCTCTTCCTAATTCTAGCATCATTAACAGTGCATAAGTTTTGAAACCTCCTTACACCAAAAAGAAGTAATGGTTATCTGCTATACTTGCTTAATGAGTCATAAAATGAAATGGCAGATGATTTGTTCTGCTTACAATTAATCCAATAGTGAAGTAATGGCCAAGACTACTGAAAAGGAACAATAAATCCAGTAACTTAGACAACACCTCAAAGTATTGGCTTTACTAATCACAATCAATTAGACATTTTTTTCCCCCTATTTTTTTTTTAAAAAAAAAAAAAAAAAAGGAAAAAAGTTTGAGCTTTTTTGTTTCCTTTGTGGAGTTTCAATAGCAATTAGTCTTGTCTCTGTCATTCTGAGGAATGCTGGCCACATTGATCTTTGTTTATTTAAATTGTGTTAAAAGGGTTAAGCCAAAGACTCAAAGAGCATATAGTGAAGTGCTGAATACAGCACAGTGCTTTTATTCCACTAATGAGAAGAAATTGTTGAACAAGATTAGCTGCAAGTAGGCACTCAAGTCTGTTTCCACGATTCATGTGTAACAGGTTCATGCAGGCAGTAAAGACAAGTCAAAGTGAGAAAAGCTAAGTTAATCAGCTTGGCAAACTATTGCTCATAATAAGTAGTAGTATTCCTAATATTATTGATCCCATATTTTTTATGAGCTTCACTCACGGGTCAGAATCCAACCATTAAAGACATTGTACAAATGCAGTTATTGAACCTAGCAGGTTCCTACCTGTTAGACAGGAAAAAAGTTCAACATCCTGAGCACATACACGCACCTCACGGTAGCCGTTTCTGTAGCAAATACATCACTGACCTGGATGTTGATGCAACTGGCTTTCTTTGAGCTGATTTATGGTAATATAGTGCTCCTTGTAGTGGGTTTCAAGATGCCACGCTCTGTGCTCAAGTCCAAAAAGGGTATTTCAGCAGCCAAATATTACTATAACCAAGGCTACAATAGAAGTAAATTAATTTACTACAGATGGAAACTTAAGAACATCATGTTCCTGGCTGAGAAGAAAGCTTGTGTCCTCCTAGCCCCATTCCTGTAAGTTGCCTCTCCAAAAATGTCATTAAAATGTGCACATTTGAAAGGCTGGTGGAAATTTATTAAGCAGGTGAATACATAAATAAACAAACAGCTGGATGCAGACAAAAATGGATTCCTCTTATCTGGTGATACTTTATTGCTGCTTTTATTTTAACTGATTGAATTTAACAAATCTGTTGTTGTATATCACATATAAATAACATTTTGATTCAGACTTTAATTGTGTAAGTTTCACTAGCTGTGTAAATATTTTAAGGTTTAAAAATTACATTTTTCATAACTGTGTGTCAGAAGAATTAGATTCAAGTATTGCTCAATATTACAATGCAGGATATATAAAGGAAAACTAATAGACTACATTTGTTCTCTGGAGAAGAGCAGTTGCTGTGAAGGCAGATGGTTATTTTTGAAAAATGATTTTTAATAAATAAACTGTAGAAAATATTGCTGTGTTTTCAACAGTACTCCTCCCTCATGCTGTATGTGATTTTACTATCATAAAATTTCTGTGTGTTCCTCTCAGTCTCTAATCTTGCATCGTGACTTTTTTAAAGGTCTCTATCATATTGGTCTCTTCACTCAGACTGTGCTGCACAACCATCTCAGCAGCTTTTAAACCTTGTTCCCAAGCCACATGCAAAGTTCTAAATAAAATCTTCCCCCCTCTTTCTGCCCATTTCACTCTCCACTTTCCAGCCCACAGGTGACTTCTGTTCATTCTTTGACCTTGAAGCCAGGAAGGCAGCTGGGTGTACAGGGTAGAAAATGCAATGGTTTGATTTGTTTGAACTAAATCAAACCAAATCTCATCCCTGCCCTGCCATGCGTCTTAAATGAAATGTGAAATCAAGGAAACAAGTATTTGGCAGGTAGTTGTGTCACACCCCAAAGATCTGAGGAAGTGTAGACACTGGCTGATTTCTTCTCATCTTAGACTTTCCTAAGATGTTGAACTAGATCTCAAGCAAACAATTTTATGTGTGCCCTTGGGCAAAGCACTTAAATTTTTTCAATACCTAATTTTCATATCTGCACAATATGCTATATTATCTGTTCCAACTATGATACCATGTAAAGAACTGGTTTTCACCATGTATATGTTAGATCATCACTGACTTAATTGAATCCTCTAAGGCCATACTTTCATTTTATGAGGATTTTAGCAACAGTGCAGGTTTAGGAACTGTTGTACAATATACCCCAAAGAGAGTATTGTGAACTTACTCAAGGACTGGGCGAAAAGACATCAACAAATTGTCAAGATTGGGAACTCTGAGGCAGAGCTATCAATCCATAGTTTGATACTTATTTGATACAATTTACTAAAAGGATCTTTGATTTCTAGAAAGTAGTATTAGAATAACATTTTCCCCAGGAGCAACTAACAAGGATAATTGCTTTGATAGTTTTCATCAGCTCCATTAATCATTTTTTTTTTCTCTCTTTTTTGAATTCATCCTATTTTTGCAAATTGGAAATATTTACTCTAGCAAATACCATATTTATAAGATAGGGGGATGCTCAACCTTGGTAATGAGCCAAAGTTTTAAAGAAATTCAAGTGTGTGACCAAGATGGGAACAAATAATCTCACAATTTGTCAATGAAAGCTGCAAATATATGTCTTCATCTGAGGAATGGCTTGATTATATCCTGTTTTTACACAAGCTGCATTTGAAACAGAATGCAAGATCACGTGGAATTGAAATATCCCTCTTATTTCATTTATTCTTTTTGTGCTTGTGTAACAGTTTAAAGATCCAGTAAAGTTTTCACAATGTCTTATCAGGTGTCCAAGAGCTAGAGTTGTTCTCATGCACTCTTGTCTACTATCAGCTGCTAAAGCTTTAAAAGTTAACGTCTACTGAAATTGTTCTGGTTTTACTACCACCTACATCTAATTTGTTTTGATTTATAACCCTGTAAACCAGGTCAAGACTGATGAAAAACAAAACCAATATATTAAGTTCATATAGAATAGTTTGTGAACATAAACATTCAAGAATGTGTGTTCCAGTGCACCTCATCACCAGGCAGATGTTATTTATGTAAAACGAAAAATGGGCACAAATGTTCACACTAAACATAAATGAAATTGGATGTGTTTTGAAGGGAGAGACAGCAAGAGGTGCTGAGTTTTGAATGCAGGTTACTTCATGTATTTTTATTTTAAGAGAAGACTTATGCACAGCTGTCAGTTTCTGAATCACATTTATGTCTGGTTTATATCAGGGTTTATTCTGTAGATAGCAGCCACTGAAATTGTTGGATAGTTGAATGGATGTGTCTCTGTGCATTTCATCTTTCATGTTCTACACATGATTTCAAGCCACCAGCACTTAACATTTTGTTTTGCATATTACTTTTTAAAAATAAATGTTTTCCAGAAGTCCTAGAAATTTATTTCAATTAGGGTCTGGATAACTAACTCTTAAAATGTTACTAAGATCTGCTTCTACCTCTGGCCTTTTGAACCTGTTTATTTCCTTCCTACTTCTTTTCCGCTGCCTCAAGGTTAGATTATAAAGCTCATCAGAAATTTATATGGTGGATTTTAAGATTTCTATTTTACTTGGATTTTTTCCATTTGAACAACTGTTTGGGGGAAAACAGTGTCAGGGCAGATGGTGGCAGGAGCAGAAAGCTGATGATTGCTCTTAGGATGATATGGATCACCAAATAATATTTGGAATAGGGTTTGATTTCACATCTTCAGGGTGTGAAGTGCTCAACTCATTGCAAACCCATAAGGCTCATACAGCATCTGGTGAAAACCTGAGATATGATATCTGCTTCTTTCGTCTTGGGGTTGGAGTGAGAAGATGGAAGTGCAGAGGGTCTGGTGGGAATAAGAAGATTAAGTAAAGGTCTGGAGTTGTCTCCTTTACTCTGTTAATGGGCTGCTGGGCTTTGTTCAACGTGAGGTTGGTGTCTCTATCAGCTGCAGCTAAAATGCTCGGTGTGTTTTTGGATATAATAATGCCTGCAGGACTAGGGTGAAGGCTGACAGAGGCATGGGAAAACAGCACAGACTTTGCTTTTTGGAAGACGTGGATTGCTGTAGTATAATTAATATTTTCCCACTCTAATGTATGCAAAGGAGTTGCCAAAGAGGAAGATCCATGAGCTATTGGCTCCTGTTCAGATGTAGCTTTTCAATTTCTGTGGCTCTTTATACTAAGACTTTGCATTTTCCATTACTACAAGCTGTTGCATGTCCTGCCTACCTTGCTTCTGAACTAACATATTTTCAGCAGCTGGTCCACCTATGCTCCCATGTGTGATAGCTCTGCCCTTGGTATCCTGCACCTCACAGTACCCCTGCCCTGGTGAGCAGGAGCTCCCCATGCAATTGCATGCTTGCCACATGCAGGTGGCAAAAATAAAAGACAATCTGCAGACCTGTCTGCTATCATTCAGTAGAAATAGTCTATGAGATGCAATCAAATATACCAAAGATATTGCATCTCTGCTAATTTTTGCTTCTTCAGGTCCAATTCCACATCCCCCCCACTAAGGATCTTATAACATAACCATATAAATAATTGTTTAAATCTATTTATGTCTTTAATTACATGTTTGCCTTGAATCACAAAGGCAGTCTCAGACATTAGGCTATCCTCGTCCTTATTGACCTGGTCTGTTGGCTTTAACTGCTTCTGAACCTATGTTACTGGATTTATTCAGGCAATTCCTGGAGAAACTATTTTGCAATCTGAATTTGCATAATGGATATGAAACATTACACGTTTCCTGTAAAAGAAAGATCAGGAAGTCTGTCACAAGCCCAGCTATTGCACATTTTAAAAGGTTATAAAGCTGTTAGGTATGTGATAAATGCTAGAAGAAACATTGGCTTTGCTGCAGCACGAGGGAAATTCTTCCCTAGAGGAATTTTCTAGGGTTCCTAAAGCTATGTGGTGACTTTCCAGCAAAGATTATTGTGAAACATTTGTTTTGGGATCAAGATGTGTTTTTTCAGCTGGGAATCTATCTTGTAATGTTGAGCTGCAACCAGCAGTCAACACTGACATGCAATACAGCTACTTTATGAGTCTATCATAAGATATAAGCAGTCTTTATACTTTCCTTTGTTTCTCTTCAAAGGTAATTTTCTTTGCTTTTGCTCAAGCAGACTGTCCTACAACCCACTGAAAAATGTGGGACAGGGAGCTCTAAATTGCTTGGGTGGGTTCTGGTTGGAGACTTCTTTCCAGGACCAGAGGTCTACTGGATCCTCACGGTGAATAGGGACCTCACCACAGCTGGAGTGCAGAAGCAGGGAGCACTGTGATGTCTTTAAAAACATTCTCTTGTGAGTCAACTAAGGAAAAAAGTGCTTTTCATGACTTTCGGGTTCCTGGTTAGGATGTCTGGAGCTGGATCTAGCCTGTAGATACAAAAAGGAAACTTCTGCCTAGTGAAATGTAGTGTATCTCTGACTTGAGCATTGGTCTGAAAGGGGCTGAGCAGCAAAGAGGTTGACCATCAGGTGGCCACTCCATAGAGATGGAGTGAATAACAGAGGGATCTTTCCTTTTGATGATTCTTTTAGTGAGGAAGCTGAGAAAGACAGCATGTTGGCAGCCACTGTTGAAAAGCAACCAAAAATATGTGTGAAGAGATTATTTTCTTCATTGCTCACATGGCAGCAGAGTCTCAGGATGAGTCAGATAGAGACATTCAAATGAATGCAGAGCTCCCTCAGATCATAACTAGCGAGGTTCTAGGATCTTCAGTATAGGTGAGTGCCAATTGCAAGGTGATCCTGTTGTAAGGTGACTGTATAAAGGTATCATTTCATCTTTTTGTTTAGCTTTGCTGCTGGAGGTCCATGTTGGAACAACTGTGAGAAATTGCAGGGCTGCAGAAAACACTCACTATAGAGGCTATTTATTTTTAAATAAAGTTTTGCCATCTACAGTTAACTGCAGTGCCTGTGTTGTATTGTTTCTCTGTCCACTTCAGTTATATTCTTTGAGCTGTGCAATTTTCAAATTCTTCCCTGCATAATAATGGGGATAGTGTGGGACAGAGTTTGTGCTGTACGTTGATGGCAGTAGACAAGTGAAATTGTAGCTTTCATTGTTTGTGATGCTGACAATGTTTGTAAGGTCCTTTTTGAGGAGAAGTACTGACCTTATGGCAGACAAATACTTCTCTCTAAAAGAGGTACTGGTAATGTGTTGAAAATTTAACTTTGCATTCTTCCAAGCTCCCCCTTTTTAAAGAGCTACACATTATCATTTTCTTTGCTGTTTGTTCCTTCCAAGCATTTTCAGTTATGCAACTTGAATATTCAAAGATTTGGATGAGCAAAAAAGAAACTTGTTTCTTTCCACGTGAATATGAAAGAGGAAGTTAAAATCTACTTTTCATGCTGCTAGTACACATTTCAGTAAAACATCAATGGTATACGTGCCTGATTACTTTCCTGTGGAATCATTTTCATGAAATAGTTGATATTAAAATTCAATATACTGTTTTGACTAAACATCAATGGGAACAGCACAATCTTTTATTATTCCCTTTTCAGTATGGACATAGTTCATAATATGGATATGCAGGTTTTTAATGCAGCAATGGAATTGTAAAATGGAGCTATTTTTCAGCTATCACAGAATTTAGCAGGCCTGGTGAATTATGTCTCATAGTCACTTTGTTTTCTCACTATTTTTTTTAAAGGCCTGTCCTGTGCCAACTCATATCTTTTATGTCAAATATGAGACATAGGGAAGCATTTCCATGAAAAATTGTGTCCACCAGCCTAAAGCTTTGCTTTGCAAGTTTAATCTTTAAAGCCGCCTCAGCTATGGGGTAACTGCTCTGCATTGTATGCACTACCTGGCAGTACAGAGGGCATGAAGCAAGGGGAAGCTGCAGTGGATAAATACAGAATAGCAGCATTTTAACCAGAAGTCTCCATTTCCTACATGGAAAATGGTTTCCAGCTATTTACTCCCATCCACATACAGATTTGTGTTCTGTGGGAAATTGTGCTGCCTTTAAAATCACCTTTGCTCATGGAGTATTGTAGTTCTGTCTACCACAGAAGGCTCCATATAGATTTGTCAGTGCAAAATGTGAGCAAGATTCATTCACTTTCTGTGTCCTTTATTTGTGGCTAATGGATCTGGGGACAATAAGCCCCTCCATCCTCCAGAATGACTCCCAGCTCTCTGGCACCTCATAAAGCTGGTCGGGTAGCTGGGAGTTGGGGTTTCAGTTACCATCCCAGACTTTCCTATCTGGAAATCATGGGGCACAGCTGTGCTCAGCCTCTGCTGCATCACTCTGGAGTGTCCTGGAACAGAGGTGCAGCATCTCTGCACTGCTAGAAGGGTGTAGCAGAGGGAAAGAAATGAGGGGAAGGATTCAGCCCTCACTTTATGTCCTAAGACATAAATCGCTACAGAGGAAGACAGGAAGCAGAGGTGAATTTCCAGTTTCAAGACTTTGGTCTGTCAGAGTAAATATCTAGCAATTCATAAAAATGCATTTTAGATGCTTCTCTTTCCAGGTCAAATGGTGAATAGTGTCACCACGTATTTGAAGTGTCTGCTTCCAGAAGATTAAGTTTTGATAACAAATAGTTTAAAAAACTGAGAAAAACCCCAACCATTTGTCCCTTGTCAATGGTATGGATTTTGCAAAGGTTTGGGAAAAATAAAACCTTTCCTAATATAACAAAAAGTAACATTATTGCAGCATATCTCATGGATGATTACTGTGGCTTTTGGTGACAAGGGTTAACCGATTTAGTAAGCTGGGTCTGACAGAGCTTTGCGAAATAAGTCTCATTGCTTTAGGAGTAAATTCTTCACTCAGATTCTGGGAACCAAAAAGATTGATTTTGTTTGCCTTTTGATTAAGAGAACAGGATTTGGACATGAAAATCCAATTAGATGATTGCTGGGGGTGGGAGGCAGACAGGGAGAGAAAGAGATGAATGGCATACAAATCTCCTGCAAACAGACCTTATTCTGAAATCTGGACTACATCTCCACTGGCTTTCAATTAATTGTAAAACAGCTGTTCTCTCTCTGTGCACTGAAACAAAAAATCACAAAGTTTTAGGATTGCCAGGTGATAATACTGAATACTCAAAAAAAAAAAGGAAACTTGAAACCATTGAAAATAAATAACAGGAGTCTTAAAAAGTGAGAGAAGGCAATATTTTGTTATCTCCAGTATTTCTTGCAGTTAAGTATCTTGAACGGTCTTACGTGCTTTACTATCAATAAGCCTTGCAGCAAACCCCATCTGTCTGTCATTCATAAAATGAGATGTTATAATTTTGCAGAACCATAAACCACATTGGGACTTTATCCAAAAAACAGATGATAAAAGTCAAAGTATAATGATCCAAACACTTTCTAAGTGAAAGACTATTTGAAGCAGCTGTTTTCCTTTATTATTAGAGATAATTATGCTGTCACAACAGCAGAATATTAACTTTTCACATGTCTGGTTCACCTGTTTATAGAGTGCTATCCAACTGCAGACGTGCCAGATGCACTGTGCCAAAAGTGATGGTGAACAATGAAGTTCTCTACAAATCTGGAGATTGCTCTGTTCATGCAGAGCAATCATCTGAGAGCTAGCAAAGGCTTAGGGGACAATGTTTTAAGAGAGGAAAAAGCTTGCAATGGACCCTTATGACTCTGTCCTTGCTTCATAATTTCCTTCTAAGTCCCAACCATGTGGTGTTGTCTTGGTGTGAAGTATGCTAGCTTTTTTTCTCAAGCAAACATTTTTTGGTGTCTATCTCTGCAAGTTCTTGTTCAGTGAACAAAACACTAACCTGTTTGAATTCTGCTAATCTTTTCAGTATAATGAGGGCTTGTGGCAGTAAGTTCCATAGATTCGTTGGTGTCTTCATGGGGTGACACCAACAATAGCAATACAATAATTAAATAACAATACATTAATTGCTATTTCATAGAATCATAGAATGGTTCAGGTTGGGAGGGACCTTAAAATCATCTAGGTCCAACCTCCCTGCCACGGGCAGGGACACCTTCCACTAGACCAGGTTGCCTCGTCCAACCTGGCCTTAAGCCCTTCCAGGGAGGGGGCAGCCACAGCTTCTCTGGGCAATCTGTGCCAGTGTCTCACCACCCTCACAGTAAAGAATTTCTTCCTTCTATCTAATATAAACCTAACTTCTTTCAGTTTAAAACCATTACCCCTCATCCCATAACTACAATTCTGGATAAAGAGTCCCTCCCCATCTTTCTTGTAGGGCCTTTTTAAGCACTGTAAGGCTACTATAAGGTTTCTCCAGAGCCTTCTCTCCTCCAGGTTGAACAACCTCAACTCTCTCAGTCTGACATCATCGGGGATGTGCTCCAGCCCCCTGAGCATCTTTGTGGCCCTATTCTGGATGCTCTCCAACAGGTCCGTGTCCTTCTTATATTGGGGTCCCAGAGCTGGACACAGCACTGCAGGGGGAGTCTCACGAGAGTGGAGTAGAGGGGCAGAATCACCTCCCACAGCCTGCTGGTCACACTTCTCTTGATGCAGCCCAGGATATGGTTGGTTTCTGTGCTGCGAGTGCACATTGCTGGCTCACAGTCAGTTTTTCATCCACTACTACTGTTGTGGCTTAAGCCTCCAGGGCAACTGAGCACCACGGAGCCACTTGTTCACTCCTTCCCCCTCAGGGATGGGGAGGAGAAAATACAACAAAAGGCTTGGGGATTGAGAGAAAGACAGGGAGGGATGATGCACCAGTTATGGTCATGGGTCAAAGACAGACTTGATTGGGGAATAAAGAACATCTATTTAATTTGACCACCACCACCACTAATTTAGCAGTCAGAGTAGAACAGTAAGAAATACAACCACATCTTGAAAACAATTTCCCCCCACCCCTCCCTTCTTCCTGGGCTCAGCTTTTCTCCTGATTTCTCAACCTCCTCCCCACCAGCAGTGCAGGAGGACAGGGAATGGCAGTTGCGGTCACTTCATCACCCGTTGTCTCTGCTGCTCCTTCCTCCTCAAGGAGAGGACTCCTCATATTCTTCCCCTGCTCCAGCGTGTGGTCCCTCTCACGGGAGACAGTCTTCCACAAACTTCTCCACAGGGCTGCAGCTATTCATGAGCTGCTCCAGCATGGGTCCCTCCTGTGGGTCGCAGTCCTTCCAGCAACAGGCTGCTCCAGTGTGGGCTTCCCTCAGAGTCCTGGCCCTCTTTGGGCACAGGCACCTGCTTGAGCATGGGGTCTTCCACAAGCTGCAGGTGGGCATCTGCTCCACCAGTGACCTCCATAGGTGCAGGGGGACAGCCTGCCATGTCACCATGAGCTGCAGGAGAATCTCTGCTCTGGCACACCTCCCCCGCCTCCTCCTCCTCCTTTCTTCAGCTGAACTTAGTGTTTGCATAGGTATTTCTCTCACAAATCCTTCTCTCCGGTTTCCCTTCTTAAATATGTTATCACAGAGGTGCAGCCACTATTGCTAATTGGCTCGGCCTTGGCACAGAGGTGGGTCTGACTTGGAGCCGAGGGAACTTCCAGAAGCTTCTCACAGGAGCCACCTCTGTAGTGCTAGTGCCTCCCCTGCTACCAAAACCCCGCCACACACAAACCCAGCACAACTACTCCTAAGTCCTTCTCCTCAGGGCTGCTCTCAATCCACTCTTTGTCCAGCCAGTATTTGTGCTTGGGATTTCCTTGACCCATGTGAAGGACCTTGCACTTGGCCTTGTTGAACTTCATGAGGTTTGCATGGGCCCATCTCTCCAGCTTGTCCAGGTCCCTCTGGATGGCATCCCTGCCCTCCACATTGTCAACCACACCACACAGCTCGGTGTCATTGACAAACTTGCTGAGGGTGCACTCGATCCCACTGTCCATATCACTGACAAAGATTAAACAGCTCCAGCCCCAATATCGACCCCTGAGGAATGTCACTCGTCACTACTCTCTACAATTTCTATAGAAAATATATTTCTATATCCATAACCTAGAATTAGGAGAAAATGAACATTATGCTTCCATTTCTGTTGAGTTCTTTGTGACTGCATGCAAAAAAATTACTTACTGGTAGAATTTCAGGGATTATTTTACAGCGATAGATATAAAGGCAGCTGAAATACAGTTTTAGATGAAAGACAAACACATATGTGAAGGAACCATTTCAATTTTTCATCTATCTAGTTAGAATATGAATCAGGTAGAATTTTTCACAAGTGGGACCTGAGCGTTGCTGTGCATCGCTCAATTAAAATCTACCAAGTTTTACACTAATTTCCTTTTGAAACACATTTTAGGAAAATAGCTATGTTTCTCTTTAAGTGTGTCTTCAAAACTTTCTGTGGTTATTGAGCTTGCAACATTATCTCTTATCTGGGGAATGCTAACCATGATAAACAAGGAAATAATTGGGGCCAAATGTGAGTTTTGGCAGTTGTTTTGGATTTTCAACATTTGGTACATTAGGGACGTGCACAGATCAAAATCCTGGAGGCTCTGTAAACATTGTAGTCCAGAAGCTAATATGTATTCCGAAGCTTTTATTTTCATTTGTGAACATAACCTGGTTGCCAGTGATTAGTGGCTGTTATGATTTTGTCTAGAAACCACTAACTGCAGTTAAAAAAAAAAAAAAAAGGTAATAAATTCACATACAACAAAGTATGCTAACAAACACAGTAATTGTTTAAAAGTAGAACTTCTCTTTTGCAGCTCTAACTGAGATTGTCCTCTATGTATCCACATAAACGTGTGTGTACATGCATAAGTACATGTGTATGGGATCCTCAGCTGGTTGGGTCATCTGAGGCACATCACCGTGGTCTGAATCTGGCAGAGGGATGCTGTTGGGTCACTCCATGTGACAACAGAGCACATCACCAGTGAACTGTCTGAAAAACTAATTTGCTGAAATCAGTAGTTTTGTTTTATCCCTGTTTTGAAAAGGGCTGGAGACATCTTGACCCTACTAGAAAGGAGCAGGCCAGACAAGAACTGCTTTTAACACAAGAGAAAAATTATACAGTTCTTGTCTCAAGTGCATAATTTGTCTGGTGTGACTAGAAGAAGCCTCTGAAACTCTTCTCTGTCCTTTATACCATGAAGATTAAAAGTTGAACTGTGATAGCAAATGGATTCTTCTGTGACCTATACAGTACTTCATGGTGATACTCAAAATACTATTTCAGGTAAACTGGGGCCAGTTATGACCAAGTAAGATAAAATATTTGTTTTCTTGGACTATGAAGTATCTTGAATGAAGAATGTGTAAAATGAAATATAAAAAGCAAATTCTCTTCTAAAGGATAATACCATTATGAACTGAAAACTCAAAAAATAAAACACCAAACCCTAGCTGTTTTCAAAATAGTGAACATAAAGTTGTTAGTGAGGTATAATTACATGGAGAGCACCTAGATTGCGCACTTTGTTTTCCCACATATCTGAGCCAAGGTAAGATCTATTTTACCTTAGACCTTTAATGAGGAACATGAGAATAACAGACCATCTGGGTGTTATGCCCTCAGCAGCACCAAGAGAAAGGTTGTGTGTGTGTTACTTGTGACCATGACATCTTCTAGGCAGCATCTGCATCCTAATAAAAGCTAATTTCCTTTTTGACTTACCTGGTAGACTATGATCTAAGGAGGGGGAAAAAAAATTATATGTAAAAGAGTTATATTTACACAAAGGAAGCATTAGAATTAGCTTTTTCTTACTGTCATTTAAATGCAACAAGGAGAATAACTTATCTACAAGAAGTCAGCATTATTTTACTAAATCAGCTCTTAATTGATTGTGTCTTGAAGTATTAGGTTCATTTTTCTCCTTTTCCCTTGTTATCTCTTATGCATGTCAATAATCTATCCTCTGATTTTTAAAAGACTGCAAATCACTACACTTCTGTTCCTTACTAGTCATCTGAAACTCTTATTCCTTTATATGTGTTTAACTCACAACTATCCAGTGTATATGTCAAAATAGTTTTTCACATTTTCTTTAAACATCAGCAATTAATTGCTGTAATTCTACACATTCAAAAAAAGCCTGGAAGGTATAAACTGAGATTTACTCACATGTGCTACATGTACACTGCAGATTGTACTGACATCTTTGCAGCAAAATTAATTGAATCTATTTCTTAAGTGTTTTTCATTACAGAAGGAATATCTGGATTAGAGGAATGTCTTCTGGTTAATACAATGTACTTAGTATTTTCTGTGTTCCGCATTGCTGTTATTGAAAAAATAATAGTCAAGATAATATGATACTGATATATGTGAAATGGGCATAGTGCTGTTATATCAGTATAATTAAGGCCTATTGAAAAAAATGAATGAACCTGTTGTAAAATAATAATTCAGATCAATATTCCACTGTGTGATTTTTAGCAATCAAGGTTTCTAGGATGTTCAAGTGCATGAATTTAATAGATAAACTGACAATGCAGGTTGGAGAAATACTTCTATACGCTTACTGTCATTCAGGCTTACAAATATCCCATAACAGTGCATGGCTTTTGTAGGAGCTAAACATGCTGACCAGCAGTACATACACCTGAATCCTGGATGTTGTGTGATTTCCAGGCTTTGGGAAGGTTTTCTAGCCATTTGCTTTGATTTCATCCAGCTGCTGGAGACACCAGCTCTCTGAGAGCGTGAACTTCAGCTGCTGAAACTACTGCACAACTTCAGCTTTTTTTCTATCTGTAATCACTGGAACGCTGTACACGAGAAAGACATTTAGATGATGAAAGGATCCTGTCTTTTGAATTGGCAGTATATTTAAATAGAAAGAAAGCAGAAAATTAGTTTTTCTCTGGTCTGTTTGTTGTGTATTTTCTAAGAGATAGTTACATTAAAGGAGCATATGCCTTAAGGCCTCAGATGAGATCAGGACTCCATTATACTAGTCTCTGCAGGTGCCCACAGAAGAGAAATAGGCATATTATTATTATTATTATTTTCTTTCCCCCACAAAGATAAATATTCACACCAAAAGGGCAGGAGGAACAAAGAATATATAGAGATGGGAAAACCTTTCTGTGGGGATGGTGGCAGCATCAGGAATGGAGATCATGAGATGGATGCTCTTGGCCACCAACACACCAAGGGTTGTCATGACCATAACAGCTGGGAAAGCTTGTGGGCATGGCTGAGCTGGGCTCAGTTAGTAGTTCTAGCTCTGCCAGCTCCTCAGCTCTGCACCGGGGAAGATAATCTGGAGGCTGCTGTGAGCCAATACTGTTAGCAAGTTTAATCTTTCCCACGTCCTTAACTCCACCTAAGATTCTCAGAATTGCTGTTTCCCTTTTGCAAAAATTAATAGCTGAGCCCTCCCTGTCTTCATGGGCTCCCAGAAGGAACCTGGTAGCTCCAAGGGTTATGGTTTCAATGAGGGTGTGCTAAGGTTTGATGAGGTCTCACAAGGAATGCTATCTTCATCTAAGCTTGTGACTGGGTGGCACTGGGGTGGTACCACAGGCCTGCAGCCATCAGTCCCAGAAGTAACGCAGACCCAGAAGTCAAGGAGGCAGCAGTTAAGATGGTTATATGGGAGGATATTTCTCATTAAAATTGCTCCTTACCAATATGTATCTAGAAAAAGAGATTTTTATGGCCAAGCGGCGTTTTCTAGCAATAAACTGCTCATCAGAAAATTCCTGATACACTCTGTTTGTAGGATTTAGCCTTCTTAATCTAAATGTCTTATTCTGTGTGATTCTTTAAAATGCTAAATGACTGTTTAATTTTGGTTTTATAATTCCACTGTAAACCTTTCCAAGAATCCTAAACAACAAAAAGCCAACAAAGCAAAACAACCCTATGCTGTTTTTGTTTAAATATTTCTTAACCAAGCAGATTTCCAGTAAGCAGAATCCAGGATTATTTTGTTTTAGGAAAGCAAAACAAATCCATGAGCTAAATAATCTCTCATTTTCTCCTCCATTTTTTTTTTTTTTTTTTAAGTGACTGGGAGAAGTCTTAAACCTCACACTTTCTGTACAATGGAAGGGAGTTCAATCATTTAGAGGAAATGTGTTAAGCTGATGGCAATGGATTGTACTGACATTTGCATAAAACAGTTCATGTACAGACATTTCAGGGTAAAAGTGGAGGCCAAACATAAAAAAAAAAATCCAAACTGCTTAATAGATGTTTTTAAGATAGAGATATCTTTGAATATCCAGGCCATTTGTCAGTGAGTTGGGTTTATGTATTTTATTTGTATTGAGCTAATAATGTTTGATTCAGAGTAAAAGAATTTGTTTTCAACAAGGAATTTGTTTGCTAATGTAAGAGTTCAAATTCTGTCACTCTACTGACCATCAGACACGATCCTATTAATGTTATATTTATTCAGTGTTCAGAATGAGTGAAAAAAAAACAGAACAAAACAAGACAAAAAGAAGACAAAAGTAATCTTCTGGCCTTTTTCAACATGTGAACTCTGTCTTCCACTCTGATATACAAATAACATAACAGCGGATGTTTAAACAGAGATTTCAATCCTAAACACTCCTTGCCTGTTTGTTTAATTACATTTCTGGAAGGTTACCATTCTCCAGCAAATCTGGACTCTGTTTTTATAGGCTTCTTGAATTCCCAGCTTTCTTTGACCCTTCAGTCTTCAATTCAATTCAATTATTCAATACAGAATAAACTCATTCACCTCTGCTGAAGCCAATGCAAGCTTTGTTTGTGAATTCACCAGGGACCGAGTGGTACATCAAGATTTTTCTCTTTATTTTATCATCCTGAACTTTGTGTTACCGCTTAGAGCAGTTTTTAAACACGCACCCTGATGTCTAGAAAGTGGCACACATCACTGAGTACCGAGCAGCATATAGCAAGCACCTCCATTTGTGACCTACTGTACCCAATCTCAGCTCTGCTCACTGCCCCACCTGCTCCCATGTAGAAGTGGTGGCAGGTCTGCCCATACAGATCCTCCCCATTTCAACCAAAGCTGTGCCCTCATTTCTTTTATTACTACTTGCTTCTCCTGTCATGGGCAAAATCCTTACCACCACCTGATCAGTCTCTCAGTATTGAATAATTTGGAGGGCTGACCTACAGAAATATCCAGAAGCAAATGTTTAAAAAAAAAAAAAAAAAAAAGTCAAACTGACATCTTTAGGTTAAAATCTCTGATGGGATGAAACATATTTGTGACAGTATCTATGGTGCTTCTCACTAGCAGTTTACTGGACTGATTTCTTTTTAGGACATTAAACATAAAAGGTTGCTATCATATTATATGCACATACTTCATGCTCACAGTTATATCTGTATTTCAACATAATTAAGTTCACTACCCCTCCATATATTTTTCTTCCTTCTTCATTTGCATGGAGCTTATCACATTATTCTAGCTCTATTCTAAAGGTTCTTACAGTTCTATGGGAAGGGAAACCCTTTTATGTTAAAAACACGTCTAGGTCTTTGTAAATGGTATATACGTTTCCCGCTGAGGTCTGAGTAAACTTTTCAAATACAGTCTATTAGCATTTTATAACATGCTCACTCTAGGAAGTCTTTTTGTTTCACTGGCCAAATATGAAAATATTCTGTATTTGCAAAACACTGATCCCATGCTATTTACCCACCAGATATGATCCGTGCCACATGGAAAGTCAGGCCATCATAAACATTAACAAGAAATAAATAGCTGTCAAATGATACAGAAACTTTTGCTTACAAATCCATACACTGACACCTTTAAATAGTTTCACAGTTTTCCACTCTATGCTGATATTTGAATTGCAAATGTTGGTAAATGTTGATGTCTCAATACTTATAATGCAACTTAACACTTTACTGTAGAGGCATACGTGCATTTTCAAAGCTAGTTGAATTTTTTTTTTTTAATCTCCTGGGCAAATATTCTCCCTCATATTGTCTTACTGTCAAGTATCTTATACTCATGAGATCATTTTGATTCCCCTTTGTCCACACAGAGAAAGACTGTGTTCAGTGAATGTTCACCCGGGGAATTGCCTCTATCTGATTCCTTCTGAAAATGGATATGAAAGGGGAAATTCTTCAGTTCTGCGGAAATACTTGCCCCATTTATCAGTCTTAGGGCAGGCATTTCTTTTGCCCAGACTGCTGCGGCACTGTTCTTCAATGCAGATAGCCAATGAAAAGTGTCATTTTTGCATCTGAAGACTAAACAGTATACATGGTTGGTTCTGTTGATACAGTATTTGGTAGAAATCATAAAGGTTGTATTTGTTTCTTGGATGTTCTTTGTTTCAGAGCCGTCCAATGAATAAACTGTTTTGTTTGTAGTCTGAGCAAGACAAGCAAATGTGGAAGAGCTAGAAATCCCTTTTGCTTTCCTGTGATCTAATGGCACAGAGCGCTACACATTATATATGATTTATAAGATGAATCAAAACTTTGTTTTTCTGTGTCTCTAATTTGTAGGAAAAGATGTAATTTCTACTGAAAAACACAAGGCTTCCTCTTGCACTTCAATTTCCCGAGCTCAGCTCTGCTGTAGGCTACACTCAACCTTGGATCGATAGCTAAAATAGAAAGGTCCTAAAAGCCATCAAAGTAGTAAGTTATACATTGCAAAAATGACAAATAACTTTGTCCTAGTAGAACATGGAAACAACTTTACAAGCAAAGCAATAAAAAAAATGCACTGTTATTGCTTGAGTATATTATAACCCTCATTTGAAAAGAATCTCAGTCTGGTTTGAAATCACTCTGTGCATATGTTACAGAAAGTCTAGAGACATTGTGTTCCTTATTAATGAAGCATGAAGAAAATCATACTGTGCATATTTTGTTAGAAGTTTCAGCTCCCTTATGTATGATATACATTAAGTCTTCACTAATTAGACTTTTGTAAATTAAAAGGCTCAAGGGGAGCAAGCACACATGACTCTTTCTATAATCATATTGTTTTTTCCCCAAAAAATATTCTCTGTTGTTTAGCACGTTTTATCCTGAAATCATCCTTTTGGTAGCTGCATGGAGGCAGGAGAAGGCTTGTGAAACAAATTGATCCATTTGCTTGCAAAAATTGAAATAATATTGGAAAGCATGCATGTTCTGGGGCTAATAAAGGTGGTTTCTTCCTTAGTCCTATTTATAAATGCATGATGTGAAGAGGATTCTAGGAACTCTTAGGGCAAATTTGGTGCTAGGTGATGTGTGTCAGTGAAGATGCTTGAGGAGCTCTCCTCCACCCTCATGTAAGCCAGTCCAGTTCCTGCATGACAGCGGGCAGATCTCACCATGTTGGTGGGTCTCTGTTGGTGTCCTCCTTTCTTTCCAGACTATCAGTTCTTCAAGGTCATCTCTGTACTCTTCGATAGGGGCTGGTAATGCACTGCTGAGACCCTTGAGACCTCTCTTTTGCCAAAAGGACCCACAAATCAAATACTGAAGGTTTGGCTTTAAGACAGAAACTTAACTCATTAGAAAGCTAGTGGCTTTGCCCCTGAAGAAACCAGCACATTTCTACTGTTAGTTCTAATGGGGTTTTTTCATGGTGTAATAATAAAATAATGAGAGCTTTGACATGATGCAGTTCAAGCCCAGTATTATAGTCAGCAGTTATAATTTGGCAAAAAGAAAGCATGATAGTTTGGGGCCCAGTTTCAAGCCTTTAGAAACATTTGGGGGTGAAAAGGTCTAATTTAATCTCCTCAAGAAGAAACTTTGCTGCTGCACAAGCACCAGGACTGTGAACTTGGTGCAATGACAGAAACCAGAGCATTGTACAGGCAGGTTTCCAGCTTTCAGGGTTTGAGGCATTGGATAAACATCAGATAGCTCATACAGGCAGAACTCCGCAAAGGAATGGCAGCGGCCGTGTTATCTGAAAGGAGACAAAGTCACTTGTTTTGCAGTTAGAGAAATTATAAATGAAGGGTTTGCAGCATCCAGTGAGCCAAGGGGCAGGAGAGGACACGGTCAGCCATTTCAGGGCTGCTGGATGACCTCCACACCAGCAGCACTGTCCCCTCTTTCTGTGCATTAATAGTTTGGAATTGCTACGTATGGTTTGTGTGCCTTTCTGTTTAACATGTAATCCCCAGAAACTTACGCCTGTGTTTATAATTCAAACTATAATGAAAAAGGAAATTAAAGTCTTTCTAATTTATCGAAAGAATGAAAATTGCATTGAGAAAGGGAGGGAAAAAGAATTTTCACTCCTTTGGGATTTGAGAAAATTAGTCCTACAATATTTTTTCCTGAAGAAAATGAATATTAGATATATTAACTTAATTCTTCTGTCCTTTCCTCTTCAATGTTCCGAATTCTTTGTATTTAGTAAAAAAGGGTGATATCCAACTCTTAAACTGATACTGTATTTCTCATCTTATAGTATTTTAATGTATATTTTACTTGTTCTGCAGAATGTTTTTCTCAATGAGCAAAGCAGGTTTCTTATAGCTAAAAATAATTGTTCTATAAAAAACAACAGAAGTACCACACAACTAACCTGTATGAAAAACCTTCACGTGTGAGAAGTGGAAATGTGCATGTGTGTATATTTTATATATGAGCTATGTTTTAATATTCTAATTAAGCTAGCTCTTAACATTTGTAGTTTTTTTCAAATATTGTTGGCTCTCAAAAATTGAAAATTATTCCCTGAAAAGGGTAGAAGTTCAGATTCCTGAATGTTTGGTGGTTAAACACAGAAGAGAATTTTAGGACCACAGGTTTTAGAGTTTGTTATTCCTCTTCCTTGTATGTTTTCTAGCTCTTTAATTCAGACAACTTTTATTATATATATAGAGAGAATATAAGAATACAACATTTGGCTTTGCAAGAGTGGAATGCTAGTGCTCCTGAAGCATCAGGGCTGCTGCTGCCTCTGGCTCAGGCACCTCTGTGGGCAACGATCCCAGGGAGCTAAAATCAACATGTACAAAGGAGTGGGAAAAAAAACACGTTATACCTGCTCCACTGTCAGCAAAGGGAGACACGGACAAATTAAAGGACTTGCCCAAAGGAAATCTGTAGGAAAACTGAAGCTAGAAGCCAGTTTTCCTGAGGCCAGAACTGATGTCTCTTGTCATAGGGACTATCAGCTACTGTCAGTGACCAGTATGATGTGTAAATAATTCTTGGTATTTACTTCCTCAGTAAACTGAACCTGGGGAATGAGAGACCTTCCTCCCCAGAGTGCTCTAATATGTTTTATTTTGTTGTGCTGGGATTTTTGGAAGGTAAGGAGGAGTGAGGAAGGGCAGTTAAGCAGTTGCATCAGCCATTGTTAGAGGTGTTAAGGGGGCCACGAGAATTATTGACCTTAATAAAACAATGGGAAAGTTTCTTCAGGCTGAACACAGAAATGGTGACATGTCTGTCTTAGCGGTCCTGTAGCCAGGCTCTAAGAGCTTTTGGTGGATGACCTTTGCATTATGACTGCTGAAGAAGATGATAGTGGCTGCTAATACCCCCGGTGACAGAGGGGATATTACTGGAGAACTGGGCACTAAATAAAAAGGACATGACCTGCTAGAGAAGAGCTTGGCTGTTGGACATGACAGTGGAGTGGTCTGAGGCAGGATGGGGCCAGAGCATTGGGCTGGTTGTTGCTGCAGGTCCTGTCATCAGGAAGGTATGGGGCACGTTTTGGAGATAATACACAAGACTTGATAAGGCCACTATTTTTATGAGGCAGTTTTCAGGAAACAGAGCCCAGTGATGGGAAAGAGATGAAAAGTATCATAGAAATTTAGTGCATATAATCAAAACTTTTATTTCCTCATTTTGGAGATCTCAATTTATGACCAGAGCTGCTAGGAGGAGGACAGCAGCTCTGCACATGAAGTGACCTTTGCAAACCTTGCTTTGAAAGTTTGTTTTCAGAGAGTATGGAAGAAATTCTCCTTTTCCACACCTTTGAAGGAGGGAAGGATGGATGTTGTTTGATGAGTAGTATTTTGTCAAGAGGCTCCTTTCCTTAGTGCCAGAACAGTATTTAGCAACTTGGTTCTATGGCCTGTCTTACTGCAGAGCAGAAGGAGTGGTCAGGCAGGAAAGGGACCAAACGGGGTGGGACCGACACTCCTTGGTTGGCAAGAGTAGGACTGTCACTGGTCCTCTGATCACCACCTACAGACATTTGATTTCCTGCAGATTTGAGTTGCTGCTTTTTATTGGGATAAAGTCATGCATGATTCAAAGCTACAGTCAAGCAACTTAGTTATGTCCCCCAAAACATAGGTTCGGAGTGGGCAGAAATTATACTCAGATTTGTACTGAATTAAGCAGAAAGCTTCAGCCAGAAGAAAATGTGAATGAAGTCATGATGGTTCATTTCAAAATGAAGCACTTTGAACTATCCTTTTGAGGAAACATTGAGAGCAAAGTAAACCAAGATCAAATAAAAAATACCACAAAATATTAAGCTTCATTTTGGGTTCAACATTAAAGTATTTTTAAGATCATATGGAAAAGTATGATTTGCTTCAGATCAGCCCAAAATCTATAGCAGTCCTCCCCCACTGTCTTGATCCAGCCACTGGAACAAGAAACCAGTAAGCAACATTATTCAAATCTTAGTGAAAGTCCCTCCACTAGTTCCTTTCAAGTCTACTTGTTCACATACAATAAAAGTACCTAAAAATAGCTATCTCAATCATGTATCCAGGCTTGCTTCAAAGGATCATAAACTAGGCCTTTGCAAGAGCCTTCATGACACTGTATATAAATGCTGGGTCTTTCCTTCATGTTTTAAGGGCTGTTTGCAGCCTTTGGCCACTTGTCTTCTACTAACTATCATTAGCAAAAACCCATGGAGGTCTAAAAGCACAGGATTATCTGAAACCATCCTAATCTCAAGGGCAAAATTCCACGTTAAAGCCAACTGCTCCAATATGCCTGAATTTGAGAAGTCAGAAGGGGCTAGAGCTTTTAACAGACATCTCTGAAAATTAGGCTTGAGATTCAAAGCCTTGGGATGAGACCTCTGATCCAGTTGAATCAACTGAGATTTGTCTCTGATTTCCTCACATTTAGGCTCTTATCCTTGTTCTTTGCATTTATGTTGTGCCCTTTTCCACAGGCCAATCATCCATCTGAATTTGAGCAATTTTAAGAACAACCTTAAATTTGAGCATGTTAGTTCTCCAGCTGAAATAATTCTGTTCTGGTGGCAGGAACCTGTCTTTTGAGCAAAGAAGAATGAACGGGGATGAAAGAATAATGCTTTTTATTACTTGAAACATTTTAGTGCTTATGCTGTTTTTTAGACTATCTTCTAAAATGTATGCATCTGCATTGTCTTTGTATCTGTCTGTCAGTCCTTCAGTAATACATTTAATCCCAATAGCTGATTTCTGCTATATTTGGCAGTGGAATTGTGTTAAATTCCTACACTTTTTGTGAAAATAGGCAGTTGGCCTTAGGGAAGAAATTCTATTAATTCCCAAGTGCGGAAATGGTTAATAAATTCACTTTCTGCCAGATATCAGAGGATCCACACATGGAAACTACATTACTTTAGCTCTGTTGCTCTCAGAACTATTCCTGGTGAACGTCTAGACTCATTATTCCTGAATTTTCCTTTCCACAGCTTATGTAAATCAGTCCATCTCCTTTGCTTCCAGTGAAACTACACTGATGTCCACCAGCTGAGGATCCAGCCATACTGTTCTGGTGGTCAGCAAATGTTACAGCATTTCCCCCTACTTCCACCCAGCCAGTGTTGAGGGAAAACACTGGGAGTGTCTCCCCACTTGGGGCCCCTAAGGCCTTATAGAGATGCAACTTGCCCAGGAGCTTTTGCATCAGTGCTTTCTCCTTTTGGCTGGAAGTGTAACTCTTTTCATTTGGGCTTTGCAGAGAGCCCATGTCCTTGGTGTGCTGTGCATGCCTGCAACAGCAGTATCTGCAGACAGAGGGTTTGGACAGTGCAGTCTCCTAAAGGCATCCTGAGCCAGAGCTGCCTACCTGAGGTAGGTCTGCAAGACGATGGGCATGTCTGCCCTTGATAGACTCAGTCTCAGTGCTGGTGCTCTGCTTTTAATTGCTTGCTGCTTCTGCACAGAGCTTAAAAGAAAAAACACCACCAACAACAAAAAAGCACAAACTGTGGAAGATCTTTCATCTGTATTTGAAAACTTCTGTCTCAACATGCCCAGGGAGAAACCTCAGCAAAGATGGCAGTGCATGGCTGAGCGGTAGGATGTTAGCTGAATCCTGAGAGCAGGGCACAGCACAGCTGGTGTTACCTGTCTCCTTGGAGGAGGTGCACGTGTAGACGATAGTGTGTGCACTGAGTGAAAATGCACCTGCTGGGATAAAAATATCTGAATAAAGCTGTTAACTTACAAACAAATGTAACATGGAACTAACCTAAAAGTGGCATAATAGAGAAACAGTTAGGGACCATAACAGCACTCAAGTGGCTATTTTTAGCTTGTATTTACTAATTGCATAGGAGTAAGAAAAGTGTAATTATGAAGACAAATGTTTTTTGTAAGTGGAATAAGCTTTTCTGCATGGTGTCTCCTTCAGAGGAGCCTGTACATTTATATCTAGTGTTTTTCTAAGAACCGAAGGGTAAGCTTACTAAATAGGTAGTAATTGGTATGAAATGGGCAGCCAGTTAAAGCTGAAAGCACTTGTACCCACCTCCCTTTTCATTATATTTTTTGGGTAATGTAGATCGCAGAAGTGCAATAGCCTGACAATTTACTTGATTAAAAGTGACATTGTAAATATAGTCAAAGGCAATTTGTATTAGAAACTATTTTTGATAAGAAGGTTGTCATCTGTAATGTTATTAGCCTTTATGAGATGAAAGACAATGAAACTGTAATTTGCATATAATTCAGATTAGTATTTTTTAATAAGGTTTTCTATATTATCCAACCATGGGTTTTGATTTGCACAGATGGGACCAAGAGCTGGAACATTTTAAAAAAAATGTAAATGTAAGGTTTGTATTTTGGACTGGTTTCACTTCTCATTTCAACAGCATTTATGTAGGTAGGGAGAAGTAAAGCAGAGGTCAATAAAATAAATATCCATGGGCTATATAATGCCCTCAGACCATGCTCAGGTCTCCCACTGATTTGACTGTAGGTCTCCTGGAATAGGAATTATTGAACCAAGATGTAGGATTTATAATGCTGTCCCCAAGGCTGTGTTCATATAATTTTTTTTCTTTTTAAAAAGGCAAACCAAAAACCACCCCACCCCCTAAAAAAAAAAAACAGAGCCAAACAACTCAAAAGAAATTCATGTGCACGCTTCAGAAACTCAGCTATTCCATACAACAGTCCAGGTTCTCAGCGTCATCATGAAGAACTAAATATTAATCATATTCCACCTACTATTATAGAGATTGAAACAAATGATATCATCACCTCTGAAAGCTGTACTTGTGAGGCTGTGCAGCAAGTGTCTTTCTGTTGCTCCCTTATCAAATTTGCTGTGTTTATTAGTCTAAGGACATTTTTTTCCCAACTGCCAGCACTTATAAACAAATTAGGAAATATTAAAATCAAGATAATGGACCTGACATTGGTACTTATGGCTGAGAAAGTCTTTGCAAAGTCCCTCTCTGCTGGGTTGACTTGGCAGAGGTAAAAGACATAAAACCTTTCTCCCGCCAAGAGCATCAGATAATTCTGTTCCAGTTTTACACTCTGGAAGCGCACAGCATACCTATATATACTCAAGACTTCAGACTTCCACATGAGTAAAGAAAGAACAAATCCAATTTTCCATGGCATAGCAGGTTACTTACTCTGGAAAAATGTATTGAATTGACTCGTGTTGTTTCTCCACTCCGTGTGAAACCAGACTGGGAAATTAATGTTATATAAATATACAACAAAAATACAAGTAAAACCAACCAAACAAAAGAGCTAAATTCTTTATCTTTGAATAGATAAGCCAACAAATATAAGACACTCAAGGTACAGGTCTGAAAAGTAAACAAGGACCACTGTTACACTTTTTTCCAGCTTTAATCATACTTCAGAAGAGGCTGTTCCTACTCCTTTGCTGTTTTCTTTAAGGGATGCCTGTCTCTCACAACTGGTGGTGTGAGATGGCTATGCCACTCACAAACAACCACAGGACAGGTTTGAATGTTTTTGCTGTCGGTCCTATCAATGCTTCTGACCTGTGCAGGCACTCAGATGCAGCCCTTCACATGATTCCTGCTGTGCACAAAGAGATTTGTGTGGTCAACTCTCCCGGTGCTCAGGAAAAACGTTTGGTTTCTCAGCAGGGCTGCAGCCTGGAGAAGCTGTTTTAGAGAGGGACATGGAGGGGAGGACTCCAACCTTTTAACTGATAAATAAACCGGTTATTCCTGGAGTGTTTAAGTACATGAATTAAGATCCCTTGGTGAAATATGTCTATAGAAACTGACTTGGAAAGATTTTCCATTACACAGATTTGTCATCAGGCACCATTCTCATTTCTTTTATTCTTCTGCTCTTTTACTCTTCATGAACCTAGCCAGCAACTTCAGCAATGCAGCTGAACCTGAGAACCATCACCACCTGCTTGCTTAGAAGCAAAAAATAAATTACACTGAAACTTTCTGCTCATTTTACTTGTCCCTACCCTCTCCATATGCTCCTCTCACTTCAGCATAGTTCTATGAAAGTGTCAGTGGTTAGAGGGGGAATCAGGCACAAGCATGTGTGAATATAGGTATGAGTTTGGTAGGACATAGGGAAATGGCATATTCATCAATGCAGGATTAAGCAAATAAAAAAATGAGCAAACTCAGAAGACAGACTGAAAGGTGATAAATGCTTCATGCTAGATATGCATTTAAAATGAGTGAGGAAAAATATAATATTACTAAACAGCTGCTGCTGGACTACAAATACAACGTCCTGTGAGAACAGCAATGCGCACCTCTTCAGTACACGATTCCAACATCACCACCTGTTGTGGTGAGGGAGGTTGAATTAAAACCTGAACAAGAGGGAAAATGACTACTTAGTATGCCTAGATTTCAAGGCACTGAGGAAGGATAATATCCAAGTCATGCCTGTTGGGCAGAGACCAGGAAACAGAGTCTGTTGGCAAGTCAGCATTAGTTCCTCAATTACCATCCCAGGGGAGATGCCTCCAGCCTTTTGGTTGAGCAGAGCAGCCTCAAAATGTCATTGCCCATGATTGCTAAAAGCTGCACGCTTCACAAGCCATCCCCTGAATTTCTGCTCTATTTTTATCTTGGGCTGCTTGCTTCCTACCCCTGATATGAATATTGAAACAGTGAGCTGGAAAAAATGTTGGGAATGTTGATAGGGATGAAGGTGGATTAGGAATCTGGCTGTGGGGGAAAACTGTGAGAAGCAAGGTGATGGCAAAGTAACTGGGAGTGAAGATGGTGATGCAAAGGAAACTGAAGAGGAAACAGGCTGTTCACACCCAGAGGATCTGATTAACAGCAATGAGGATGGTACAGGGTGAATTGATAACAGAAGACCACTGAGAGACTGGATTAATGGCTGAGCAAAGCAGCTCATTTTGGGGTTGTCACAAACACAAGATGGATAGAGCATGGAAATATTTATCAGTAAATGTATTATTTTGGGAAACTGTGAGGGAAGATGATAGACTATGGGAAGATAATTGATGAGAGGGGCTGGAGAAGAGGAGGAATTGGGGTGGGAGATGCTGAGTGTCCGAACCCACCTGAGCAGTAGAAGTAGAAATTAAATTACTAAGATTGGGTAGGAGGAAGAGTTAGAAGGTGGCGGAGTAAGAGGAAGGTATCAGAGACATGGGAGCAGCACAGTCAGACAATAGAGTATTTGGGAGTAAAACCAGTAATGGGTAGAGTAACTGAAGACAGAAGAAGGAAAAATGGTAAATGCATGAACTGGCTTGAAAACATTGGAGGTGGAAAATGGAGGATGAAGCTTGGAGGATATAGTAGGAAAAGATTTTGTCAAAAGAAGATGCACTTGGCAATAGAGACAAGAAACTCACTACAGAACACTTTTCTCATAGCTGTTGGTTTGGGGTTGTTTTTTAAGAAAAACAAATCAAAATTAAAAAAAAAAAATAAAGCTTTTAAATGTCATGCCTGTTTAACAGAATGGTTGGGACATTACATTAAGAAAATACCATGCCCTTGTAGGGGTATTTGGAGAAATCTCAAAGGGACTTAGGCTATATAGGACAATAGCTTGACAGTCCTCATGCAGGAGAAAAGAATTCTTAATTTTAAAATATGGAATTTAAAAGTGAGAAGCTGATCCAGATTTCTAAGAGTACCTCCACACTAGAGTGTAGTATGTACTTTAAGAAGAGCTGAAAAGGTTTATTCAAGGGTGATAAAATTATTTATATTTAAACATTCAAAAATCATTAGTCACTTTAAAAAATCTTGGCTACTTTTTGTATACTACATTTTTCTTTGAGTACTTGTGTATTATGCAAAATATACAGTGCTTCTGAGCCAAGGGCTTTTGGTATAAATTGAGTGGGTTCTAAACTAAAGCAGAATTATAAATAAATGTAATTTATTGCACATCTTATACTTTCGATCTTCCCTTCCAACCCTTAGTCAAAAATATCTAAAACACTGAGGATTGTGTGCTCCAGAGTTTGACAGAGAAAGACTCCTGACTCCTGCGTGAAAAGATTTCTCGCATTTCCACAATTCCCAATTTGTATTTGCAGGCAATGGTACTGGGCATCTGGATCTCTGATCTTTGTGGAGCCAGAAACTTTGAAGGCAGTGAATGACTTCCTATCTGCTGGAAAATCATGCCCATTCTCACTTCATGAATCTACAACAGACAGTGAGTTCCTTCATGGTGTTTCTGTTTATTCCATATATAATAAGGCTCTGTTGACTTTTGAAGCTCCTGTTTATGAAGCCAGAGCAAACAAGATCTTTCTTGTAGCTTAGATCATCCCTCTCAAAAGAGTATGTCATTTGCACAGGAAACTCTGCAAAAGGAAAATAAGTGTCTCCCAAATTAGTACCTGTCGAGGGAGAAATGCTAATCCTCTCCATTAGCGCTGCAGCCTCCAGCCAAACTCTAAGTGCGTGTGATATGGACATGAGCGTGGTTTGGGTTTTCTTTTCTTTTTCTGTTAGCTGAACTGTCCTTCCATTTCACAGGCAATGAAGTTGGCACAGAGTAAATATTATCCAGTAGTGTTAGAAAAGAAAAAAAAACAGGAATAAAAATCAAGAAACACACCCATTTATAAAGCATGCCAGGGTGAACACATGCTTGTAGCACTACTGTGTGGTGGATCTGTACCTTTAGATCTTCTCAACCATTAAAAACACCCTTTTTCTCCTCATAATGAGGGTTCTGTTTCGAGAGTTAATGTACAGTTGATGCATATACCCAGATGGAAATAGAGTACATTTTGATAACCATATGGTGCAACATGAAAGATAGTCAAGGATAAAGATTATAACAACGCAGAAATTAATTTGATCTAGATCCCACTAAAACCCAGTGTAAGCTTTTTCAGTGACGTTTGGGTCAGGTCTTTCTGTGCTATTTGTGTGTGATTTAAGATTATTTCTCAAAGGTCTGCATAGCTGAGCATAAATAACAGATATCCTTAAAGCATTGTCTACCTTTAAATCTGCCTCCAAATCACCTTTTTGGATTTCAAGGGGTTTTTTACTGGTTTGTTCTCCTTAAAACAATAATTAGACAATGCTCCATTTTTGCAATAGTAATTTGTGCTGGTGGATAATGAATGGTAAAGTGTTCCTCTGTGAATGACCAGGTGAGACTGATGATATATCTGCTGAAGTGAAAATATAGCATTTAAATATAAGATAAAGTACAGCAGATTATAGACTGGCTATGATTCTAGGACAGTCTGTATTCTTCGCAACTAGGAAAATAGCACTGGTTATCTAGAAAGCAGGTAATTTTTCCCCAGGGTTTGGCATACCAGTCATTTTCAGATGACTTTGGATCATTCCTAAGAGCAAGGTGTGGTGATTAAACACAGACCTTTAAAAATAAGAGACAGGAGCATTGCACAAGTGAAAGCAATTGCCAATAAAGAGGCATTAGCTGAGTAAATATTACCACCCAGTTCCACTTAATTAAATGCTTTCCTAAGCACATGCAAGTACTTTTATAGACACTAAACATGCAGGGCAATGCAGGGTAATGCTAACTGACTTACTGGATTTTTAGTTAGTATTTCCTGTTTTCTGGACTGAAGTGTCTTAACAGAGCTGCTTTGTTGCACTTCCTTGAGATCTGTTGAATGCTAACGTTCATGGAGCACTCTGTTGCTACCAATCAGGTACGTAAAAAACATAGAAATGGTGGGTGAAATGTGGTTTTGCACTCCATGAGGCCCCAAGCAACTCCTTCTGTGGACTTTTACAGATGGAATCACACTTTCTGTGCTTCTGCATTAGTCTGAGGTCAAAGCTATGGATGTCTGACAATTCCTCTGTCTCTAATGCAACAGTTTCTGTTAATAGTTTGTACCTCTCTACTTACCAATTCATCCCCTCAGAGTGTTGCAGAGCAGCAGCCTTTTCCTTGGAGAGGAACATCCAGGTGGTTGAGTTTTGTTCCTGTCACGCCTTCTCTGGGGACGACCATGCCTGGGTTGGTTGCAATGATCATGGCACTGCCTTTTAGCTGCAGTATCTCTTGGACACAGGTTCTCTCTTTGTTTTTGCCTGCTGACTGTTTTTAACTTGACTCGCCCTGTCTGCCCAGCCCCCTCTGACCAGTGCAGCAGAGCCAGTGCCCAGAAGCGGTTGCCTTGGACAGGAGCCAACTTTTTGACTAAGAAAGATCAATTTAAATGGATGTTCATCACAGTTTAATGATTCTTGTTAGCTCTGCGCCAGGGGCAAGATCGCCTCCTGACACCTCTGTGGGTATTATCACTATGTGGAGGTAAATGACAGCAGGAGAGATCCTCATCCAAAATGGAGTTTACAGCCTGACGGAGTCCCTGTTATTAATCACAGTTCACCCATCTGCATGCAGACAGATTGCCACCTTTCAAATATTTCTAACATGAGGTGTTCAGAGGTCATTGGTTATTCTTTACCCTAAAGGGGATTCAAGTTTTATTATGGGTATTTATTGTTCCTGAGGACTTGTAGTTTTTATTACAGAAAGTTGTAATCAACCTGCATGCTATCTTCTAGCTCAGTTACTAGCACAGTTTGCTCAGGCTGCCTATTTTCAGAGAGCAGACAGTGTACCTACCACCCAAAACACACAAGCAGACTCGTTCCCAGTAGGATCATAACCTGCAGTTCAGGGAGTCATTTTTTCTGCAGTAACTTCAGTGTTCTGTGGAGTCTCATTAATGCAAATTTTGAAAATATGCACAGATGCCTGAACAGGCGTTAGGAACCTCAGAAAATCCAACCTTTAGTTTTGTACTTGGTGTGACTTGACTTTTTGTAGTATATGATAAGGTGGTGAGACTAATTGCTGTCAGAGTTGAATTCATTGGATTCCTGCAAAACACAGATTTGTGTGTAGTGTGGCAGGGGAAAATGTTATGCTCTGTGTGCAAATGCTTGCAGATTCAAGTCTCATCAAATGTGTCACAGAATTAGTGGTCCTCTGGAATCTGTAAACTTTTTAAAGCTATTATTTTTTTCTGATTTACATATCTATACACCAGGGTCTTGGTCCCTAGTGCTCGCCTTTCTGCATCAGGGATATGTTCAGAAGGGCATAAGTTTAGAAATGGTCTATAGGATTTGAGCATCAAAATTACTTTCTTTGAAATCTCTACCTCCCACCTTCTCTGGGTTTTATTTTTTACATCTCGGTAAAAGAAAGAAAGTATAAGAGTCCTTTTTGCTCCTGTCCTTTTTTTTTTTTTTTTTTTTTTTTTTTTGAATCAACAGTTGAAAGTGATTTGCTTTGATTAGGCTCTCAAGAGTGTTCTGTGTTACAAGATTGCTGGATTTAAAACAGCAGATGAATTTTCTGTGCCACTTAATCCCTGCAGAGTTTACATTTTGCTTTCTAATCCTGGAAGACCCTTTCTCCCTCCCAAACCTCTGCTGTCATTCCTGCTGCTGTGGTGGTGATGTAAGCATCAGGTGGGAACTACTGAGACTTTGCAGGACCACAGGTGGTATTTTTGGAAAGCTATGTCAAGCCTTCATTCTTTTGAGGTGAATACATCAAAATTCCCCATAATTAATGGCGGATGGGATTTCCAGCTATAATCTTAAAAGATGGGAGGATCAGGGAGGACTCTCCTGGTGCAGGACTGCCCATCAGCTACGCGCTGCCTTTCTTTCCAGGGCTGGCACAAAGCATGCCTGTCTGCAGAGTGGAGGAAAAAGCAAAGCTTCCCAGAGCAAACTGCCCATAACAGGGCAATTGGGAAGCAAAAGGAAGTTTCCCCTGGGGTTTGTAGATTTATTATGAGTGTTCTCTCAGTCCTTGGACAGTCTCAAGGTACTCAGTAATTTTTTACCTTGACCTCCACCAGGTTCAAATAAAGCCCGTGGGCTCTATGTGGTCTTTAATTCTAAGGGAAATAAACACCTCAACCTTGCATCCTGTAAAGTCCTTTAAGATGTGACAAGTGACAGCGTGTGACTGCGTACATTTTTGCCCTGAAAATTGACAGCGCTGTCCTTTGCACTCAAACTGCTCCAGGGAGGTTTAATTTCTTCTGATAAATGAAAGGCATTAAGAAACATCTCCTGCCCTTTGAAGATACAACCCAGAAATTTCACTTAGCTTAAGCACAATATAATGGGGCTGTTATTCCCAGAGATTACCCTCAAAATATGCCTTTTAAATGGTTCAAAATAGCACTGCAGAAAGTCACCAAAATGGCTTGGTAATAAAATGACATTTCTCATCATACACCAGAACAGAGACGCTTAATTTCTCAGTGGTTAAAAAGTAGCATTAGAGATGAGCTACTCTGTGATTTTGTTTGCAGGGTGAATGATTTTCCAAATATATTTTTACTGAGGAAGAGCTATCTCACCATTACTGATAAATAAATGCAAATGTTAGAGTCATAATCTTCTTTAACCAAATAATGCACAACAATTAAGTTTTAAATTATTGATGTTATAAAAGGCAGAACAGCCTCTAGGCACAGGCGTTTCCATGGCTTCAATACCGAATAATGAAAACTCATGTTTTCCCCATTTTTGTTGAGTGCATTATTAAAATGCAATTCTTCATTTTTTTTTTTTGTCTTTTGAACTTTGAAGTCTATTTAAGCAAGGCCATTGGGGAAAAGTTAATTAAATTGGGAAAGTTAGCTGGCATATTTACTATTTCAGGGGACATACTGTATTTTTGCAGTGTGAGGTGAATTGAGTTCACATTCAGAATTACATATGAAAAGTCAACCCAGAACAGCAACAAACTACAGAGACAAAACTTGGTTATTGAAAAATAAGTGGCTAGAGATTTTTGTATTTTAATCTCATCTTTAAGAATAGTTAGTCTTTTTGTATATCGATAAATAACTATGAGAAGCGCTCTTACGATTGTTTCTGTGGGATAATATTTCCTGTACAAGGAAAAAGAGAAAGTCTGGGGTATGATGGCTTTTTTGTTTAGTATAGAAAAACTGTAACAGTGCTCAAGAACTGGAAGCACACAAATTCAAACCAAATCAGGTGCTTCAATTATGTAGCTGAGTACTGAGGAAAGGTCTGAACTCTCTGTGTCTAAGTGTCTTCTTTTCTGTAACAGAGGAGTCCAGATCACAGGAGGTGATCAAATGGCCCCTAGGGACTGTCACCGGGACATGTGGGATGGGAGGGATGTGGGGCATCCAGGGAGGAACAATATTTTAAGATTTATGGTGCAAAGCCAGAGAGTTTGTGGCAACTTGAGAAGGTGGGGTCTGGGACAAAGCATGATGGCAAGGCTGGGTCAGGGTCTCACCAGCTGCTTTTTCACAAACCTGCCAACGTGCTGTTGTGCATCCCATAAGCACAACCCTGCCTTTGGCAGGAGCAGGCTATCGGTATTATCTGCCGGCTTTTGGGTGGCAAAAAGGCTTAATGCCGGGAGGTAGTGGGAACAGCTATAAAGCTCTCATGAGAAAGAAGTAATGTGTTGGGAATCTTTGAGAAGTTCTGTTTAGTAACTGTGGCACAACCTCAATGGGGGTTTTGTTTGTTGGAGACTTGTTTATTTTTTCTTTATTTTTTTCATAAGTCTGCTAAATTATTTAGGGGCTGAATTTTAAAATTAGAAGCTGCAGCATTAAAAAAGTGATGAATATTTTATGAAGGGTTCTGGGATTTCATGGTATCAAAATACATGTTACAGCCTTGGAGACTCCAGCATGGAGCCACATTAGCCACTTGCTCCCCTCCATCTGACCTGCAGTGCCCGTTTCAATTGCAGCAGAAAGCAGAGGGACCCCTTCATCCCTCAATGCAGGAGGGAGCCCTGTGTAGCCCAAGCAGCCCAACTACTGATCTACCTCACATCAGGTTTAAGTAGTTTTCCTTTTTTTGGTGATAATTGGGAAAACAGTATTTTGTATCAGTGGAGTTCCTGCATATATTTGAGAGTGATTTTTAGATAGCAAATGTGAGGCTTGTTTTATGTACACAATGAGAGAGGCAAGGGGAGTTGCAAAAGCCATTTGAGACTGCTCCTTGAAGCACCGTGGGATCAGCAAAGCCACTGGAGAGTCCAGGGTCTGCTGGAGGAGCATGAGCTTGTGCAGAGACAGCAGAAATGGAAAGCACAGGCTGGTAGGGACAGTCTTTGGAGGTTTCTCTGCAAAGAGAGGAGCAGCGGGAATAAAATACATGAGCCTTTCTCGAAGACATCCAGCAGGTATCCTAGAGGGGTACGTCAGAGCAGGCTGCTGCACACCAAGGTCTATCTGTACCTCGGTGGATCCGTTTGCAACCTTTCGAGTTGGATGAGATCTGCAATGAGCATTAATGGCTACAGTCAGGATTTCTCCAGAGTAATTTACCCGTGTCTAAATGTATGTAGAATAAGTTTTGATGACACTTTTTCTTATGAATTAGCAGGTCTTGCTGACACAAATCAGGAACTCAATACAATATTCAGCAAGCACATTAAATCTCCTTCCAACATGCAACATGCTGAGACACTCTTCATTATTACCTTAAAGTACTAGAGACTGGAGAAATGCCAGTTTCTCCCCTCTGATGGTAACAACAATGACATAGGCAGAAATAATTAGCTCTCTGCTACACAACGGGCATGGATGATGCTGTTCTTCAAAGCACGTTTCTCTCCCTTTAGCTGCTGTGCAGAAATCCTTGATAATTAATCAGCTCTTGGTGACACTGCAACACTACTAAATCCTCAAGAGTTGCGTTTAATGTGTTACTCAGACCTCAGTAGTGTCAAGACAGTTGTGCTGCAGATTGAGCCTGAGCTGGGGTAACCGCATAGCCCTGCTGAGGTCAAAGTTTCTCAGAGGACTTATCCACACTGAGGATTTGCCTGCAAAGTCAGCGCAAGTCCTTGTCCTTAAACCTGAGAAAGCAAGAGTCCTTTGGGTATCCTACAGTCTTTGACTAAAATAGTTCAGAAGAAAATATTTTCTAGCAAAAAGATCCTATTCTGATTCAGTAGATTTTTAAAGGAGCTAAATTATCATCCCAAAATACAAGCTGAAACGTTTTCTCTTAAAGTTTACAAAAATCTGACAATTTTTTATTTAATTTCCTGTTTCATTATTATACACATCTACCTTTGCAGCTTTGTTTTCCAAACCAAGAGACCCTCAGCTCTGTGTGAGGCTGATCTTGGTGGGATCCTCTGGCAAGAAGCTCTAGAAAGAAATTCTGGCAGTTGTCTGGGATGCTCACCTGGAAGAGCGTGTCACTCTGCTATTAAAGAGGAATTGAGAGCTGACTGAACATATTTTCTGTTTTCTTTTTTCTTCGGGAATGGGTCCTTAAGAAAACACTAAGGAAAGTTCTGCTCTACAGGTCTGATTCTGGAAAAAGAGAACAATTTCTTGCTGAAAGACGATTTCACTGAGTGCATGTCCTAGGACAAGCAAGCTTGTAAACTCATAAGATTGGGGTGAGAGTGTACCTCAAGCTTACCCAAGCATGTCTTTATGATAGCTAAGGCTGTTCATGGGAATCCTTCATTACTTAATGTCACAAATCAAAACATCATTTCATAGCACCACAAAACAATTCCCTTGACCATATCGGAAGGAATTAATTTTTTTCTCACCAAATTATGCTGCAATTATAATCTGCACCAGAAAATAATTTATTCTTCCATTGCAATGCTGGAGGTGCTTTCTCACTATTGCAGCATCAATTTCTCCTGCTATTGGCAAATACTGCAACAAAGAGCAGGAAATGGTTTCAAATGTGTCCATCCTACTGACATGGATTGTAATGGGAGTAGAAAGTGGGCCAACATTAGCTCTCATAACATCAGTAGCATAAGCCTAAGTGTCAAGCCATTTTAATTAATTATGTGTTAATAGTCTCTGGGCTGATGCAGCGTTCAGCATACTCTATGTGTACAAGTTATACTCATCAGTTCTATTTTTCCTTTTTGAATAAAAATTAGCAGTAATCCTTCAATTCTGTGGAAGCCTTCTGTTGCAATCCAAAAGTCAATGCAGCATTCAGACTTCATATGTACTTTACCATTCCCTTAGGCCATTGTTTAGATGGCATTTTTAGGAAAGTTAAACACCATTAGTATCTTGTGCTCTGTTTTGGTACAGCAGAGTCACTCTAGAGCTGCTATGGGTAAGGTTTACAACTACTCGGAGGCACCGGGCCACCAAAACAGCAGAAGCACAATAGCAAATAGGATCCTAATAGCCAGACATTCATAAGAAAGGTTTTTATTTTGGCAGATACTTTTTTTTTTTTTTTAAATGTCATCTCTTTCCCTATGGAATGGCTGTCAGTCTTTCAGCCACAAGCTGATGGACAGTCTCTTGTTGCAGTGAATGGAGGGATATCTGTGACTTTTTCACTGTGAAACCAAATATTTTAGAAGTGCCTAGACTGATCTGGATAACTCTTAGTATGATTAAGTATAGAATTGGATGGAAAGCAAAATCTACACATGGTGATGTGGCAAAGTCCCTGGAATTGTTGGTGGTTTCTCTGGTAGAAAACAGTTCCAGAGGAAGGCAGATCACAATTCAAGGCTGATTTGAAAGGATTTGGGAATTTGCTGTCTGGCTTCTGTTTTAATTGTTGTTTAGCTATAAACACTCCCTCAACCCAAAGTGGATGGCAAATATCAAAATCAGAATAATTAAATGATTGCAAGTACTAATGAAATTCCTAAATAAGCAAAGACATTCAGATGCAATAGGCTTTAGAACCACGTCAGGTCTTTATGCAATTGCAGCTTGAAAATGAGATACACTTTTCTGCTAACTCACCAAAGGACAGCTATTTTCAGACTAAATCTCTCTTCTGTCCAGGCAGGAGAGCACTGTAACATTCAAGGTATTTAGTAATATAGTAAATGTACAGTACTCACGGTTATTTTGCCTATTCTCTCTCTCAATTAGTATTTATTTTGAAAAGACAGATTGTAGCTTTCTGTGCAGGTGCCATAAGGTAATGCGTGCTATATATAACTCCATTACTAGATTATATTCATAACTTTCTCACGCAAGATCACATTCATACAACCTAAGAATAAATTCAAGCTCTTTTATTTTGGTGGGCCTGCTTTTGGCTATGAAGAACACAAAAAAGGTTCTGGTTAAAAATATGCCTTCCTGATCCATATATTAATTCCATATAAAATAAAGTCTCTTAGATTTTAACTCACACACCTATCTCTCTCTGGGTACACAACTCCACAGTACTTACATTTTTTCATGATCACATAGACCTTTCCATAGAGGCAGGCACGGGATGTGCCGATGAGACCATGAAAAAAATCACTGCCCTGCTCATCGATGGAGAGCTGTAATTTCACTTAAGGCTGCTCTCTTTGCTGCTTGAAATGAAGATGAGTAGAGCAGGAGGCTGACTTTGGAACTTTCTAGTGGTAAATATCTGAAGACTACTATCCCTGTCAAAAAGGATGGATGTTTGAACAGCTAGTCAGCCAATTTCACGCTAAAATTAAAGTTGTCAGTCATCAGGTGGCCTGCTTGGTAGATAAGTGATACTACGGTTTCACATACCCAACCTTTTTCTGTTGGTCAGAATTTGATGCAGGATCCATGCTGGCATGCCATTGACACATAAAATGTAGCAATTATTGCTAGCTTTTTATTCTCAAGGTTTTTTGGCACATTGAGCTCAGATTCCCATTTGCTTGGTTTAATACATGTAAACAATCCAATTCTTCATCAGTTCTGCTCAAGAGCTCATCAGTGACTGCATATGGCTGTAATCAAGTAAGCATCGTTTACTAAATTCAAAGCTTAGTTCTCTCATTTCCATCAGTTCTCACTTCTTTTTAAATTTCCCAGAACAGCTCCACATTTTTAAATAGCGTTAGTCAGGATTCTTTTTTGTTTGTTTGTTTTACTCTTACTGATATCATTTCAGCTCTTTTTTACAGCTTAAAGTGTAACTCTATTTTCCCCACATAATTTCTTTGTAAAGCCAGATGGACAGAAATGGTCCCATGCCATGCTTGAAATAGTCCGTCTTATTTATACAAGATAAATCTTGCTCCTAGACAATTATGAAGAACGTGTTCATTATATAATATCTACTGACTTTGTCATTCAACTCATTCTTATCTTTCATCATTCTGCTGTTATTTATACACCTGTACTGGAAAAGGGCAAAAAACTAAAAGCTGCAGAGAAGATGATGACAGGAATTTTGTGAGATGGATGAATTTGTCTACCACCATGATGACAAACAGATTTTTTTTCCTCACCCTTTTTTCCTCTTCTCCCTGAAGTATACAGAGCTCCCTTGGGTTAAGCAGAAAAGCTGCTTGGTGCCACTGCTGGGGAGCAGCATACAGTGCCTGCTGCTCAGTGTCAGGACTCCCAAGTGACTCACTGATATTCTGTGCTCAGGATTTCACATGTCTAAATACTCGGGATGTGCATCTCTGGAAATACATCCATGGAAAAAATAGATTTATTTCATCAGGAGAATACACTAGACTTTTTGGGAATGTGTATTCATAGCAAGTTATCTGTGGTACATATCTGATATCTTTATTCAGGTATGGCTCTTCAAAGCAGTCTTTCAAAGGGCAGAGATCCCCAGTGTGGTGCTCAAAGACTGAGGCTTCAAGGCAGGAGTAAAAACCCTCCCACTGCCGTTAGATGTCTCAGCAGACATCAGCATTTCTTCCTTTGTGCAGTGCCTATCGCTGCACTCTTATGCTAATCACACTTGTAAAGACAGACTCTACTTTTCATTTAGTACAATGGCAAAAGCTATTAGTACAGACAGTGTCTGATTTTTTGACCCTTTTGCCTCCTTTGACTTTTAAAGCTTTTTAGCTTGGGGCTCTTGCATTCTCCATGCCATCACCAATCTCAAAGACCAAGAGAAGTGCTATTTGGGCTGTGCAGCACAAATGAAGCAGCAGTCTTTCTGCTCATGCTTTCATCCTAGTTCAGGTGCCCAGGAGTGAGATTGTACAACAGAGCCAGTGCCTGAGCAGGAGGAGGTGTGCTGGAGAATTTCCAAGAAGTTTACACTGACAGATATTTTAACGCACACCTGGATCAACACTGTCCTTAATTGAAATCATCCTGTTCTCGGTATGCTAATCCCGTCCTTTGTGGGAGTTCCTTCCCTTCTCTGTGCTTTCTGCTTGGATGTTTGCAGCTGAGTGTCACTGTTATGGGAAGTGGCACCCTGTCTTCCAGTATTTTTTTCTACCTCTTTGAACTGAAATATTAAACCATTTCCCCACAGACCTTCCTATTTCTCCCATTTACTGCATGAATGCTGCATAAAATGCTGGAATCTCCTTCATCTGGATCCCAGTATTTTCTGATGACCAATAAGAAATATCATACAAATTACAAATTATCTGTTCTATTGGAATGGTAAAGACTTCTGCAGTTTCACTTTTTTCCCTTGCCTGTGACAGAGTGTCTCCCCATTTTTACTAATCTTCTTGACTTTAAGGTGCTTGAAATACTGCTTCCAACAGCAGAATTTAAAAATTGAGTTAGAAAAAGAACACTGGTTCCACCTGTCCTGTAGGATAAGACTCTTCAGCTGACTTTGGCCATTGTTTGTTTATTTGTTTCACCATAATTTCTCATTTGATGTTGCTATTCACATGTTTTATTCGCTGGACTATTGTGTAGGACAGCTGTTTCGAGGTTCACTTACAGTAGCAGGCAGGAAGTTATGTTCTCTCCACAATGTTCACAGTTTCCAGCTGCAAAAGGTCATCTGTATTAAAAGTCTGTGTGAGGAAGTACAATAAAGGTCTGGAAATTATAACCTAAGTTAATGTCACGGGTTCATAGAGGGCACACAAGAATATCCATCTCTATTGGTTTTAAGATGGAGAGGGAAAGACACCCCCTAGCTCATGAGTTTCCGTATTAAGCAAGAGCAATGTTGTGTCAATTAGCAGAAGTACAAAAAGAGCTTGCACGTTTCAAATTACTCATTTTCACCAGTCAGTCCTAAGGCCCTGATTCAGCAAAGCAATAAAGCTGAAATTATTCTCTCCCAGCAAGACTCACCATGCCAGTTACAACACAGGCACCTCGAGAGCACTGAACACGTGTCTTCTTTTGCTATCATGATTAGAGAAAATAATTAACTGCTGCTTAAAATAACTTCAGCAATGCATTTTAAGAGTCCTCATCTCAGATACGTGGCTGTGTTGTAGCATTATAACAATGGTAGAGCCTTCAGTGTAATGTTCTAGAGGTCAGGTTGAAAACCCTGGTTTGCCTCTTAAATCCTATGTTTATAACCTGATAACAAAGCATATTGTGAGCAATATGTCATTGCAGTGATTCATTACTTAAGGGATTGTACAGATATTAACTCACCCTGAATGTTATATTAAGGAAAACGTCATATTGTCTACAGAACAATATGGTTGAAAATCCCTTTGCAGTAAGACATTAACATAGTATTTATAATATTGGATGAGCTAGTCATGTAAAAGTGGTAATGTAAATGTAGAAAACTACCTTTCTTTTAAGTTATTTCCTTCCTGGTCATTATTTATGTACCTGCTGTCTTAGACGACAGTTGTTTGTTTAGTAACTGTATATATTAGTAGCTGTAGTTGTAAAGGTACCTTTACCTTTACAGATTGTTAGGCTTGGATCCATTACGGAGTAAGAATAGAGATTTATCTATTTATATTATATCAATAGGCTAAGGCAGACCTTTTTTTGTCCCCTCTCATCTTTATATATGGAAAAACATTAATTAGTCAGAAGAGGTGGTGAACAGAACAGTGGAAAGTTCTTATGAATAAACTCATTGGAAAAAAATGTGACCTTAACAAAAAAGAAGTTGGAAGCATTAGGCACCCTGTAAATAGTTTGGTTTTACAGCTGCTAAAAGGGTGGAAGAATAGATTGCAGTTCCTGAGCTAGAGCACTGCCATGGCTAAAATTGCTCAAGAATGTAGCAAATAAAAGACCTTCCGTTAAAAACCCTCAACAGCCTTTCAGGGCTCATAGGAATAGGCAGGATGGTGCTATGGTTTATTCCACATATGGCTAGAAGTGTGTGTAAGCTGCAAGGCCAGTGTGCAGTGAGAACTGCCATAAGCAAAGGCCATTAAAGTGCTCAGGACCAAAATATGTTCTTGCAATATGGACCATTAAAGAGTGTTAACACATTAATCCACTGTAGGTTTCTTCTTGGAGTTTCAAACATGACAGTGTAAGGTGGACTTCATATAGCTATGATAAATAACAGAGAGCACTGGTGACTGAGGTCTCTAAATGGGTAGGTCAAAATCCAAAAACTAAGCGGTAAGAACTGTGACGTTTCTGGTCTTATCACGCAGGTGCCCATAAAAACCTGACCTATTGTTTTGCAAAGGTTTGCACTGTTTATAGCCAAGCGTGTGAGAAGGAGAGAGGCTGTTTATTCAGTGGAGTTTAAAACTGTGATTGTTGTTACTGCTTTGTTTAACAAAAAGTAGAGAATTATTTCCTAAGACTGTGTCAGAGCTGTGGTTTGATCATACTGGTAGCTTGTGCTTTAAAATCCATTGGTATTAGCAATTACTTATAGCTTCTAGGACTTTTTGAAAAACTTCTCTTGCCTCAGTCAATTTGTTGAGAAAGAAGGCTGTTCACTGCTGGATCTCTTGACCTAAAAATTCTCCTCTCTTTTGAAGTTTTCTAAGTAAATTTTCAGATGTGTGAGACAAAAATAAGCAAAAAGGAGCAGTGATTTAGTTTCTTAAAAAAGTTTAAATTCAAGTCAAGTACATTTTTATGTACAAAAATGAAGCTTGATAGATAGGGACCAAGTTTTTTTTAAATTGTTTTCCAGATTATTTTCTTATTTGCAAAAGTGAGTTGAATTATCAAATTGCATCTTGACTTCAACAGAACTCTCCTGCCCAAATTTGGCTATTATCTCAATATGATGATAAATTTTTCATGTCATTCCATTCTTTGAGAAACAAGTGTTAGCTCACTTTGACTCACTATTGAGTCAAAATACTAGTTCACTTCAAAAGAAATCTGCCCAGAGCCGCAGACAAGGATGCTGAGTTAAGCACAGTGACCCCATTGTGCTCAGTCAAGCTGTGATTTTACAACAGCAATGTGTGCCCATGTTAGAGGAGAACAGATAAATCCTGAGCTTCTGATCTGTGCATCTCTTTAAGATCTCTTGTTATGTAATTTAAGAAATTAATTATTTTTCATGAGCAAAAAATATTAAACCAGAATTTTAAGTTCTGTGATTTTAAACACACCATTAAAAAAAAAAAAAAAAAAAAAAAATGACCCACAAACACCCAAACTGGCTTTTCATCCTGATTCCAATTAAGAGCTTAAATAACTCTCTTGAACAGGATTTTCCCAGGTCAGTGTTTTTGTCTCAGGTGGATTCCCCCATTTACATCTCCTCACCGTTACTGACCCTTTGCAAAAGATGGTGCTGATGTAGCACAGTGCTGCTGCTTCACCTGGAAGCCACCTCACACCTTCACGCCAGATCACTCCCGTGCTGCCTGACGTCCATCCCTCCACCAGCACGCCCACTAACACGCCTGCTATTGATGTGGTCAGCATCTTGCGTGTGGTAGTACGAAGGGAACATAACTCCACCGACCCGTGACTGCATTTTACAGATCTCCCTCTCTCAACAGCACTGCCTGGTTTTACTTCCGAGAAATTAGATCAAATAAAAGTTCAATTGTTTTGCAATGAATTGCAGCGAAGCAGCACTGCCAGTTTAATTAACTCTTAACTCCAAACTCGAAGCCTCTAATAAAGGTGCTTTGTAGCAGATGGTTAGAGGAAATAAAACAAATTATGGCAGAGTTTTTTCTAACAGGGCTGAAGTAGTGTTCTCCAGAAGGGAATGGTGTACAGAGGACATCTCTGCAACTCACCAAGCCCGTAACCAGCTGTGTGATCCAGAGCAAAGAGAGCAGGGAAATCAGCTGGAAAAGGTTACACTCATTGAGTTGAGCCTCATATAAATTACTTCAGGGTGAAACTTCCTCCTATACAAAAGATCAGCTTATGCTGGAACAAAACATAAGCCTTATTTTTTCAATATTTTTGGTGGATTTTGACAACAGAACCCTGTGCTGGCATCTTAAACCATGTCAGATATAATCTTTAAGGATTTCAAAGGAAAGATTCCTAGAGGCATTTCCTGGATAATAAGAAATCTCTTAAGAGGGCTTGAATCTGCAGAAGAGGAATTGAGTAAAACTACCAAATTCATGGTTGCTTACTTATTGACCACAGCCCATGGGCTGTTTCAGCCCCTGCTATAGCCTGGGAAGGTGTGAATGAAGGTGTGAATTTAATCGCTCTGACAACTCTGTTACTGTTACAGTTTTTACGTAGCTGATGAAAATATGAACTATAGGCAGTGCGATGGTGAGAGTGACTGAAAACTAGCAGGGGTTGTACAGAGTAGTTGTGGACTCTCCATCCTTGAAGATATTCAAAAGCCATCTGGCCATCGTATTGGGCAACTGACTCTAGGTAGCTCTGCTTGACCAGGGGGATGGACCTCAAAAGGTCCCTTCCAACCTCAACCATTCTGTGATTCTGTGGACTGGAGCAGCGTCCAGTGCAGAAGAGGCTCAGAAATCCCTGTTCACTCCTGTGCTAATGAGCTGCTCTGTTCAGTCACCATTTCCTGAAGTGAATCTACTTTTAGATGGAAGGTCTTAGACATAAGTGACCATCATGCTGGCAGGTGGCTGGTTTTGGGAAATACAAATAAACTTTGCTTCTAAGGAACAGAGAAGTCTTACTCTACTTTTACCTCTCTCCTTTCTCCCCATAGGGAATGAGTGAGGCATATCCAGCCAACTGGTTCACCTCTGTGGATGTCAGAAGAGGGTGAATAGTTAGTAATTTTTATTTAATTCATTTTACATCTTTTCTCCCCCCGGCCACCTGAAATTCTACTGAGAAGATGTTAATTTCCCTGGAAATGAGTCATCATAGCAAACCCTTCTGTGAACAGTTTTTGGGCTGTAGCTTATGGTACACAAATCATTTACAGCATTTGCTGCTCAAGATTCTAACTGTTTTTATCAGGCCTTTCAGTATTGGGCCCTCACTGGACAGACAGTAAATGAATAAATCAGATGTTTATCATGATGAATCAACCATTATGACTTTTAAAAACTTTGTTTTCTGAAAGTCTTTGCTCTCTTTGCTTGAAACATATTGTTCATGCCAACACATTTGCTAAGAGGTTTGCAAAAAAAAACAAAGACAAAATAGATACGAAGAAGGAAGCCCATATGTTTTAAAACTGGAGAGTCATTCTTCTAAAAACATTTGTATGTTTGTCCAAGTCTCTAAATATGAGCAATTTCTTCATTTTACTGAGACAGACTTGCAGCCCAACTAGACTTGACATGAATTAGTAAGAAAGACCCTGCAAAATCTGCTGTGACAGGAGAAACAACATGTTGCTGTATCCAAAACATCCAGAGGGGAATTATGCAAAGAGATTACTCATCACTGGAGCAAAGTCTTAATTTCAAGTTCCCAGCACTGATTTATGTCTGGGCCACAGCAGCAACTTCTCTCCCTGTGCGTGTTCTCTTGTGCAATAGGAAAAGGCTTTTGCCTCCCCTGCAACTGTTGTTGGCTGAGACTTGAATCTGATTCGACCCATGATGAACACGTGTGTATCTCTGAACTGTAACAGCATAGAGCTGCTCTGTGGGTGATCTGTAATGCAAGCCCAGGATGGTGACCTGTGAGATATCGAGCCCTGATTGAAGAATTGAACTATATGCTCACCTTTCAGTTGTGACTTTAGCTGACCATACTCATGACAACATCTATTTTCTGCATAGGAGTAAACTAAACAGTCTGAATTCCTGCATTAACAGAGATGATTCAGGATTACTCTCTGTCACAAACCCACTGTGAACTTTCAAATATTGACTGACAGCACCCATTTCTGGAACGTGCAATAAAAACTGTAATTAAAAAAAAAAAATGCTTTTACCTTCACGGTCACAGAGAAAAGTCTGAAAATGTGATATTGGGATATGTGGATGTCTGAGGAACTGAGAAATAATTAAAAAGATCAAATTAAAGAAACTGCAGGTTGTATTAATCTTAAAAATGTAATGATTTTAAGAGAAATTTTGAGATGGTCAAATTCTTGAAGCAGTGGTTACTGACTTGGCTAGTTTGCTTTTCAGGCAGTTGGTGTTGACAACAAGCTCATAAAGTTATACATAATTTTAGAAAAATAAGGAAAATATAATTTAGTACATTCTGTAGCTTCTATTGATTATTTCTGTGCTCAGAAACAAGCTATAAAGGAGTTAATGCAATTGCAAAGGCGAGTCCATTGTCTGTGCTTGGTGCTGCTGGAACCACTCCACTATTCCTCACTGCAACCCAGCTGACTCATGCTCGGTCTGGAAAAGGAGAGTTTCACATCTTTATTGCCTCCCACCTCGGTTTAACTGTTGGTGCACAGCACCGTAAACTGCTTGGGTTATCCCCTTCTGCCTTGTGATCCTGATGGGTGGCACATTTTGGGCTTTGTGCTTTCTTTTGCCCCAGCTCTGCCTGACAGAAGGAACAGCCTGGGATCCACCAGCTCGGCATGGGGGAACCTGCAGCACAGATGAAGAAGGTGGAACTTGGCCACATGCAAGGATGTGCGATGGAAAATACCAATGGGGAATGGTGAGGGGGTGTTCAACATCCTGGGCCAGCAAAGGGCTGGAAAATATAATTAGTTCAGGAGAGGGGGAAGGAAAAAAACCTTTATTTGGCTCTCCTAATCCCCCCCAGCAGTCTGGAAGGGCTTCCCTGGGGGCAGGGACACACTGCTCCCTTGGGAAAGGGCTGTGCTCGGTGGGTCAAGGAGCTTGTCCCTTCATGCTAAGGGGGTGGGAGGCCAGGGCACCCTGGGCCAAGAATGGAGAAAAGAGAAAGTGAAATATTGAAAAACAAAACTGAGAAAGGAAGGTCAGAAAATGAGAAACAATGGCAGCACTGTCAGGAGCTGGAAACCCAGAGACATCCATCTTCCCTATGCAAGTTAGAGGGGATGTGATGACACACACAGTGGTTAAAAGCAATTGTCTTTGCACTCTGTCCTGTGTCCTCTAATAGGTATATGAGAGACCTGCAACTCCACAGTTTGCAGTTGGGCTTGTCAGCCCAAGGAGCTTTCACTTCCCATTTGTTACCGCCTAAGTGAGCTGCTGGAAAGCCACAGAACACAAAGCAATGCCACTCATGCTGCCATCACTCCTATTTTCAGCTCCATGAGCTCCAGAGGAGCAAAGAAATGCTAGAGGATGAGGGAACCAGGCTGCGCAGACACCTCATCACAGCTGTGATTTATCCTCTTCTAAAGCAGCTGATGGAAGAGGTTATGGCTGGGTTGCTCTGCATGAGTAGTATTTGGGTTTGGAGGACTCACAGGTTTGAGCTTGTATGTTTTATTGAGTAGAAAAAAAAAATTATTTGATTTTCTCCTGTGCTGTACAAGCATTTCTGGAAAAAGATGTGGGGCTAGCAACAGACTTCAGAGCGAGTGAGAGACTTCCCACACATACTCCATAGGGGACTGGGGGGGCACATGCCTTTCTTTCCTGCATTGCTGAAATGGGCCATTTTGCCTGCTTTTTAGGAAACAGCAGGGAGTGTCTTTTCCCTGATTATATGAATAATTAGATCTGTTTCACTATTTACAAGAGATTGCTAAACACTTTAATTTCAAAAAAGTCAGGAGAGTCAGATCACTTGGGGTGATGCCACATAGATGGGCGAGAGGAGCCTGACTCAGGTCCGTACCAGGAACTCTCTCAGTCTCCTTGAGGGGAGTTAATCAGGCTCTTAAATGTGCTCAGGTGGCCTCTGACATGCTCAAAGCTCAGGCTCATCTGCATAAAATCATCCATTTGTAAAGGTATCTTTCTCGAACTGCCTTTCAGCTAGTCACTGTATTCTGCCTGTATTTGTCAGCTGGCTTGGAGGAGAACAGTTGCTGGCAGTTGTGCAGGGCGGGATCAGGACCTGCTACCTTCTAGAAATTATACCTTTGTTTTCCACCTGTAAATTAGGAGTTGTGGCACCTTCCTGCTTCAAGGATGTTCTGCAAATTGAGTGGTGGTGGAGGCTGTGAACTGTGATGGTGCATAAGGTAAGAGACGTATTGCTGGTATATTTGGGTCTATTTTGTTACAGACTCTGCTCTGTACATTGATGGAGAATGACCTAAGGAACAAAAAAAGCAATGATTTTAAAAATTATTTCTGTGGAAATTACTGGGCATTTTTTTGTTTTGTGGTGCTATCTCTTGGCCCTACACTTCTGAGGCTTTTTGTTGTGGTATCGGGCCCCTTATACTGCCTTATGAGACTGAGAGCTATGACTGTCCTTACAGACTTGTTGATACAGTATGACCTAGAGGGCTTAATTTTGAAGAGAATTTATTGATTTGTCCCTTAAGAGAGAAGTGATAACCTATCCTTCTTACTAGTTGACATCTTTCTGGGTCTCTAGTCTCAACATGGCATCTGCTAGTCACATCTTCTGCAGAAAGGCAAAAGTTGAATGTCTTTTTGGAAGAGTCTCAGGGTTTCTAGGCCAAAGCTCATTAGCTCCTTTCAACAGGCAGTGAAAGCAAAATGTGAGCTCCTTAGGAATGGGATTTTTTTGTTACTTGTCCACAACTCTAGGCACAGCAAGACCTCGATCAGCACTGGGGACTATGATGCATAACTTAGAAAACAAAGGGATCATGGGGCTGCAAGACTCATCCAGAGGCCAGCGAAGTGATACTAAAAGGCCTACTCAGCCGTGTCTACACCATTCCTGACTGTTGTTTCTGCTGTCCGTCCTCAGAAACATCCTCAGCAGAGGCACTGATGGTCCCCTTGGCCAGGGACATGATGCTCCAGTCCCAGGTGCAGGGAGTGCTGATCCAAACTCAGCAGCTTTTCAATACTGGAACCTGCTTCACTGGAAGTGATATGTCCAATGGAAATACAGTCCTTAGGATGTATTTATAATGTGATGCCAAAGAAAAAAAAAAAAAAAAGCTTGCTCTAAAGCAAGAGATGTGATTGTTGGTTTTGGTTTTGGTTTTTATTTTTTTTTTGGACAAAAACTGTTTGATGCAAATTTATGAAACAGTTTCACACAAGAAAGCTGGTCAAAACTTTGAAAAGAAAACAAAGGATCTTATTCCTTTACTCCTCCTTTTTTTTTTTTTTTCCCAAATCCAAAATACCTCATTTTTAAATGTGTCTGTGATTTTTTTTTTTTTTTTTTTTTTTTTTTTTTTCCAGAGGATCAAACAAACCAAAAGTGTTTCAGCTTGGGACTGAGCAAGAAATCTTTGCCTGGCCCCAAATGATGGTGCTTTGTTGTTCAGTATTTTGTTTTCCTGAGGCCAGCAACACAATCATTTGGTATCAATCAAAAAAATGCTTTCAATTCTTTGCTCATTTGTGGTCTGATAGATCCTCCTTGCTTTCCTACCAGTTTGGTCTGTCACACTGTGGGACCTCCACATTTTCAGGGCTTGTGCCTTCAAGGCTACAACTGCTCTAGGATCAGAGGAGCCGGCGTTCCCAGACACCTGGGGCAATGGCTCCCTGTGCTGACACCCACCCAATTTGTTCTGACCATAGTTCCTTGTGCCCCCATCATCCAGTGTGAAGGACTCTCACCTGCTAATACAGTAAGGCTATTTCTCTTTTCATTGCTGTAGGATGTAGTAACTTAAAACAAACCAAACCAAAAACTTCTGAGAAGGAATTTGTTCCGTTGTTATTTAGAACAGTAGTAGTAATAAAAATAATGGTGAAAACAAATATTAATAACCAGACAGGGCCAGTGCTAGGGGCAGGCAAAATTACTGCAACTGCTGGGAGCAGCCAAATAGCTGTGACCCAGCTGTTTTCTGCCCTGGTTAGCAGATGTCTGCTTAGCCTGTGGAAGAGCCCTGGAAAGCCAGTGCTGCTGTGGCTTCTACTTCAGAGAGAAAGAGAGAAGGCTGATTGGCGCCAGTGGCCGACAGAAGTGTGATCCCTCTTGGCCCCCTCACCTTAGGGGGTGGGAAACTGTTTTGGCTTCTTGGCTGTAGAGCTTTGAGCTGCTTCCACTTATGCAGTGTTTTGCACTGAAGAGTTTTGTAGACTCACGTGATAATCCGTAAACCTGAGAACAGTAAAGCAGAGCGTGCCTCAGATGTACATCTCAGAGCATTTTGCAAATATATCTTTTTTTCAATCATTCTCTTTAACATAAGAAGTCAGGTAAAGGAAGGATTAATTGGCTGGCCCAAAGGAATCTACCAGGCCAGTGGCAAAGCTGACTTTGACATTAGTCTTCGTTCATAGAGCCAGAGCCATGAGAGCATCTATGAGTCAATAGCAGTGTATATATTCCCATTCTACAGATAAGAAACAGGACAGCCAGTCAAAGTTTTTCTTTATTTGTAGAGCAAACTAGAGGTATTACTTATTTTCGGGTGTCAATTTCAGAACAGGGAGGAGTGAAGAGTTAATTTGTAATCCATCATCTAAATATTGGTGTACTCAATGCAGAAGTTACAGGTCAATACTCAAACACCTCAGTGGGTAGCACAGAGCAGGAGTGAAGAACATTGTACTACATGGTGGGGTGGAGTTGTGCAACTAAGTGCTGTTTATGATGTATAAGGCTTTTTTTTTTTTTTTTCTTTTTCCCCCTTCTGCCTGCCCCTGCTCATGGACATAGAAAAATCTCAATAGATGTCAAGCATGGGAAGGGAAAACAGCTGATCTCTATTTGAATTTTGAGTGTAACTCTCAGCAGGTGGGTTTTTCAAAATTAGTCTATATTTATAGAGGAACACAAGTGCAGAAAGCTCCTGGGAGTTCAGCTGGACCATTTCCCTCAGCTGGATAAACTTAACAAGATCAAATACATGTGAACAGGATGAGGAGTCACAGACTTAAAATGCCTCTCAGAAAATTTAGGTTAAACATTGAGAAAAACTTTCTAACACTGAGGACAGTTGAAAATTAATAGAAATTGCCATGGGAGGTTGCAGACTTAGTGTCACTGGAGGTCTTCAATAACAGGTTAGAAAAACATCTGTCAGGAGTGATGTAGGCAGAGTTAGTCCTGACTTGGGGAAAAAGTATGAATTAAATGAGTTCCCAAGTTCCCTTTCAGCCCAGTTTCTTCTGCTTCTGCAATGTTGCATAGTAGTGGTTGGCAGATAAATTATAATATTACAGAGGTTTTTTTCTTTTCTAAAGAAGGTGTTTTGAGTTCTATCTTAAGTTCTCCTGGCATGAATACAGGTTTCAGCCAGGAAACATCCATGAGCTAATAAATGTCAGAATTATTAAACAGGCAAGCAGGAGGAGCACTTTTTTTTTTTTTTTAAAAAAAAAAAAGGGAATGAATTTTCTAGAGGGAAAAAAAAGAGGGGGGAAAAAAAAAAAGGTCCCAAAGATGCAGCAACTTGGGGATGTTCATTGTTAAGAAAAGAAATCTAGAATTAATCAAAAGTTCACATTTGGGGGGAAAAGGAGAGAGGGAAAGAAGAGGAGGAAAAGCACAGATACCATTAGAACAAAACTCTAAAAGAGGAAAAAGTCCTAAACAAATTAAATTATACATCTAACAAGCACAGACTTCTACTTTCAAAAGAGATTTAACCCAATTTTTAAAAGAAACAAAACCCATCAGTAATTAGTAAGTGCTTTTATCTCTTCTGGATTAGAGTATCCAGTAAAGCTGAATTTCTAGAGGTGATGTTCCTCCTCCCCAAAATATAAATCAGTAGAAGATGTGCAAGCCTTTTTCTGCTTAAGCCCAATAGGATGTCACCAATGTTGGACTGCTTGGGTTGTGGTTATTTTGCTTATCAGAAAATCAGCTGTGACTAGACCCCAAATGTAAAGATGAGGAAAAGAAGCTCTGGAAACTGGGACTTCTCCTTTGATGTTCCTATGAGTTACAAATAAGGCCTTAAAATCCCGCTGGTCTCCCATATTTTGAGACAATACTAAAGTTTTTTAACTTCTTCAGGAGACTGAAATGGGAGCACAATGCGAGAAGGAAATACAATAAGAAAGAAAATTAATTTTCTGTGTCTCTGCTTAGGTCCATGTGCCTTGTCCACATAGAGTGAAAATCACATGGTTGCAGAGTACAGACCTTTATTTCAGATCACTTTAAAATCTCAGTTCAGTGCTCTTTGGCAGAGCAGGATGCGCAGATCCTTGTCATAACCCCAAGGCCTGGGGAAAACCCTTATTTACTTTTTTGGGGGAAGTTTCATGCCAAGGTTAACCTGCGAGTGACTTCTGCCTGCCACTCAGGAGCCCTTTTTATGACATGAATAAATATGCTGTAAATCCCTGAGAGAAAACTCAGCACATCTCACACTTGCACTCACACAACAAGTAATTCAGTATGTATTTGACTTTTATACCTTTGAGGTTTCCAGAGCATCCTGACCCTGTAAGGGAAAGGGGATGCCGGTGGTCCAGGAGCAATCTGCCCTCGGGGGTGCGATCATGGCACATGGTGCTGCCTTTTTGCCATGCAACAGTAGGCAGTGAGGGTGGGAAAACCCAACAGAGGCAAAGCTTTTGCAGTATGCTGTCCTTCAAAGGAAAAAAAAAAAAAATATCATCACCAGAAATATAGGTTAGGGTGGAAAAATACAACTCAGGAAATATTTCCAAATACTTGGGGAAAAATGAAGATCAATTCATGTGCCACTGCCTTTGACTTTTCAGCCAATAGATGTGACACTGGTAGCCCAAAATCTGCACGCTGAGCCAAGTGGATGTTAAACAGCCAGATAAAGAGTGGCAAACATCGCCAGAAATTTTCTCCAGCCAATTCCTTCAGCCCAAACATGCTCATCACTCTTCTATGAATTTAGACATGTCCCAGTGGGCAGCTGCTTTAGTTCCCATGTTTCAAGAGATGAAGTCAATCTGTTTCAGCAGAGGTGCCCAGGCTCTGAGCTGTCAGCAAAGGTTCATGTTGGTAGCATTAATCATCTGGTAGTTGCTGTTCGTTCATTTCCTGTTGCTAACTTGTGTTCTCAGCTGTCTTCCTTTGCTTTGAAGGCAGAGATCTTTCTGACCTGTATGAGCCCGAGGAATAAGAGACAGCTTCAGACTGAAAATGCACGGTGAACCTGCCACTGCTGCAAGGGGCTGTGCCGGTCCCATGGGGATTTTAGCTGCACCTGAAGTGTGGGGCAGCTCCAGCCGTCACAAATTCTTCCCCAGTAAATCAGTCTCTGCAAGTTTTGGTGCCTCTGCAGTGCAGGACCTAGCCAGTGGTGGGATGCTGTTTCTGAACTGAGGACTTGTTCCTTGTCCAAACTCACAGATGTGCAACCTTGCTGCTGTTCAGTGTTGCAGCCTCCTGTGCCACCAGCCAGGTAGCTCACAGTTCCTGTAAAGCTAAAGAATACCCTTGCCTTTCCAGCTTTACTCCTTTCATAAATACATAGTGTATAAGTTAGGGTTTGGTTTGGTTTGGTTTGTTTTATTTTTTTTCCCAGACACATAGCTGAGCCAGAAGGCATGTGTGTTTTGTTCATGATGGTTATCACACAGAAGACACAGTTCTTTTGTGATCCTTGTACAGACCTTGCTTATTTCTTTCTACTTCTAATATATTTTCCCTTATTTTTGAGATAAATTCTTGAGACTAAATGAGCTGAAGTCATCTTGGGAAAGCTTGTTCTTCTTATTATTGAGATAAGTTTGTGTCATTAATATAATGGGTAATTATTAGTAATGGTGTCATTTACTGTTTATACAGTGTTGTGTGTATACAGTACTTTCCAAGACATTTGTAAGGAAAGTTATGAATCCGGCTGTCCTGGAAGCACACTTGATCACATAGAACTTGAGAAGTATAAAGGAGGGAGAATGAGTGAGTGTGAAAACATCACAGGAGGAGATACAAGGAGGAGCAGCCTAGAGCTCAGTGCTGAGCCTGAACATGCAATGGGAACGTCTGCACATTTTTTCTTTCCAAGTCAAAATGTGTAGCAGAACCAGCAGTGAAGAATTAATTTATTTCTGTATTTTCAACTTCATAGATGAAGTAGTGAAAGGCACTGAATGGCCCTCTGTGACAGCTGTCTTAATGAAGCATGAGGTCATCTTCATGAGAAACGCAGAGACGTGTCACAGCCCAGCTGCACCCAGGTGCAATGAGCAGAGCCTGAAGCCCTGGATCACCGACCCACCTTTGGTCTGCTAGCACTTGCTCTTTTCTCTCCTCTTTCTCTTTTCAGGAGGTATGGCCCCATCATGCTGCACCAGAGGTGACAGCAACCTGAGGAAGGGTGGGGTGAGGATGCCCCAGTGACAAGCTGAGCAATGGAATGAGAAGCAAAAGTGAAAACACCAGTTGGTTCACCACAGCGCACATAAAACTAATGCTTTCTGTATATCATAGGTATGTCTCTAAAACAAAACAGCTTCCAGCCAGAGGAGCCTATATCCATAAAAGTTATGTTCTTCACTGTCACAAACTGTTGAGCTTGATTATAGCCATCGTTAGGGTTCATTCCCTGCTCTGGGTTTTTCACAGACACGGCCAGGACTGCCACAGCATTTGGTCTTGCAAGTGCAGTGTCTGGTATGGAGTGGTTGTCTCAAGTGCCTGGGATTCTTTTTTATTTATATTTCTATTTTTATTTAAGCAATGTGGTATCTTTCCAATACATTTATCAGACCAAAGTGGCACTACCTTTGCAACAAGAAAACCAGGTCTCATTTAACTTTGTCTGAAAAGTAAAATTGGTAAATAAAAAACATGAACAGAGTAAAGGCCATGAAAGTGAAGTCATATTGTTGAGGTTTAGTGGTCAGATGTGTCTATAGTAGCTACTTTAACTACATTTCAAAATTAAAAGCAGGGAGCCTAAAAATACATCACTAAAAGCCTCTTCTTATTAGGCCAGTTTCAGAGAGGCAGGAATTTAACTCAGACCCAGCAAAAGACAGTGCCACATTTCTGAACTGTACTGGGAGCTCCCTTGCTCTGAGGCCAAAGCTGGCTTCAGAAATGCAGATCAGGTAGGATTAAGCCTTCTCAAGTCTGATATTTCTCTGACCTGAACTGAAGTCCTGGTGAGTGGTCATCAATGAGATGCTGAGCAGTCAGATCAGGTGCTGCCTCTCTTTGCCACATCCCCACACTTGTTACATCATCTGCAGAAGGCAGCATTTCTGACTGCTGCAGCATTAGATAATGCTCAGTGGCTGCTGTTGCTTCTCTCCCATAATTACCAGAAACATTGTTTTAAGAAGTTACAACTTCCTGGAATGATGTGAAAAATGAACCGTTTAGAGCACCAGTGAGTAATAGGTAATTGCAGGCTGGAGCATCTTTAATCACTTTCAACCTTAAGTACATTTTTGAAGAGTGTGGCTCATTAATACCCTGCAGATCTTGATGGAGTTGTACATTTCTGGTAGCCTAGATTACAAATGAAAAATAATTTTTTATACAGGGGGTACTGCTTGGCACTTATGACACAGTTTGGCCCACAGGGGCAGAGGCTTAATTCCCTGCTCTGCTGCAGGCTTTTTTATGATGGTGGAAAAGTCATGGAGATGTTTGTGTGTGGAGGGACTATAGTGCTGCAGTGCCTACCGTTGCAGGTCCTGAAATCTAGGTCCTGTGAAACCAGATCCCTAAAGCATACATGTGTGTAATAAGAAAAAGAATAACCCATGAGAGGCTGTGTATAGACTAATTATGGCTGTCAGCCAGCAGAAAAGTCTGTGTGTCAGCTTCATTGCTGCCCAGAGAGGTGCTGAACTTCTTCTGGGACTTCCAGCCAAGAGCCCACAAAGTCCCGTTGTTGATTTAGCTGTGCATTTTCTGCAGTACAATTTCTGAACTATAAAATGAAGATATTGTCTTCTCATGTATACAGGTAAATACATTGATAAGTGATCTCAGCTCTAGCTTTCAAATGGTGTATACGTAGACATTTAATAGAAAAAGGGTAAAATGGACATTTAGTTTTCAATTAATATCCACACAGCATGTTCTTCAGAGTTTGGGCATGCTCTGTCCCTGTGCAATATGGAATCTAGAAGTAACCAGAACTAGAGTGACTGAGTTTCCTTTGAAGAAGGCTCCTAGGCCCCCAGAGCAATGCCCTTCCTATGCTTTTCTCAGTGCCTGCCCCTTTCTTCTCCCATCTACTGGCTGCTCTTTCTCACCCAGAATGACCATTGGCCAGCATGTTCTTAGCTAAGGCGATACTTCTGCCTGAAACTTTGAAAGCAAGGAAACCACACCACCTGGCTGTAGTGGAGAGATGAAGCTGTGCTCCAGCCACAGGCAGATGCCATCATCCTTGGTTTTCCTGAGAGGTATGTCTCAAGCAGCAGGACATGCACAGTCTGTATGCTGCGCTCCAACTCATTGGCCTAAAATCTCTGAAGTTGCATTATAATCCCCATTCTCACTGAATTCATTACCAGCGTGTTGATGAAAACTGTTTTCCTCCCACTTAAAGTATTTCCAAATACGTTTTCCCATTGTATGCTCAATACATTTCTTGCCAGCAAATGGAGTCTTCTTCCCCCACCTCTTGTGATAGTGAAAGCCTGAACGTGAAGGACCGTTCCTCTGCCCGTAGCAGTGCACAGGGATATGCACTAACTCAGCTGAGCATCTGACAACCCCCCCCCCCCCCCAGCTGTGTTTCCAGGCATTATATACTGCACAGTGACCTTTTAGGGAGCAAAGGGAGGGCCAGAAACCCAAGGATTGGAAGAATTGTGTTATTTTAAATAGGATTTATATTGCTGGAGCAGGGAAGGACAGTGTTTAAAGGACTCCCTGCACCATCAGGAACCTGGCCACGTATACAATTGGCATTTGCACTGCTAATGAGACCATTTCTATTGTAATGAGCTCATTACTATTTTTATTGCTATTGTATTTTGCATGTTTCACAAATCATGCAGGGAGCTGCTCTTTATTTCCACTTTCTTTTTCTACCTTGGAAACTCTCAGGGCAATCCCAGTGTCTGCATAACACAGATGAATGAATTAACCCCTGTGGAGGGACTGGGGAGGGGTGGCTGCTCTTAACTGGTAATAGCAGGAGAAGGAGAAAGGAGAGGATGGAGTTGTGCCTGGAAACTAATTCAATAAGGAGTTCCCATGCTGTTCTGAGACCCAGTGACAAGACATTTTTATGAATGTATCTCCTATTCAGGAATGTCTGCACAAAATTAGTCTGTTTCAAAGAGGATGCTTGACATACATCATATGCTCTTTGTCAACTGTTTCTTCCAAATATTGATTTGGATCAGACTTTGTTTCTCTGTCATTTTGCAGTATTTTGCTTTAATAAGCTTTGGATATGATAAGGGAAAGAAGTTTTGGCTTTGCAGCAATGTTCAAGTTCCCAGTGTTGCTCAACTAGTCTGATTCATGTCCCTTGAGATCCTCCTTTCCTTTTCCGAGCTCCAAATGTAAGTGCAGTAGGGCAGTCCCCAGAGACAGCTCAAGCTGGCTTCCAGTGATCCTGTTGGCTTGGATTGCTTTGGCTTCAGCTCCTTACCATTACCTCTTCCAGTTGGCTTCTCAGTAGCCACTGCCTCAGCTTTGACTCTCAGTGAATAGCCAGTACTCTGGAAGTAATTGTCTGCCAACTTTCAGGCTACTTGGCTTCAGTGGTGCACCATGAGATGCAACTCAGGGAATCAAAAGGGGTAACTCCACCACAGCCCTGTGGAAGTTTCCAGAAACCTCTGAAGCAGAGCGCAAATGAACTATCACTGTGAATCAGCTGCTGGAAAATCATATTGCTACATCATTTTTCTACCACTGATAAGTGTAGCCATGCCAGTTTCTGATGGAACAGAGAAGACATTAGTCTGTATAGTTATATAAGTGGTTGAGCCTTGCTCTGAGCTTGTGCTAAAGGCTGTAAGTCCATTGATTTGATTGAGAGGACATACCTGTGAGTTTGCATCACCTTGGATGTTACTTGACTGTAGGACCAGCATGCTTTAACTTCACCAGACAGGTGAGAGATATCCATTGTGGAAATGTTTATTTGCCACGCTGGTTTCTTCATCAAAATAATATACCTTTGGCCATTAGTAAGGAAGAAGACTGTGTCTGTATCTAACTTCAGAAGAGGATTTGTATGTGCCTGATACCTCCAGACCCTTTCTTTTTCTTGCCTATACAATTCAGACATATTCTGCAAAGTCATGTGTGAAGTCCAATAATTGTTTGAGAAAATTAATTTCCACCAAAGAACACTAGTTAAAAAAAAAAAAAAATCATGTGTGTACGTCTGCTTGTTGTTGGAGCTACCAAGCCACATTTTGAATCTCAGGTTTGTTATTTTGTTAGTTTGAAGTTGTAATTCTCTGACAAGATCCTTCTGTCTCACTCATTTAGTCTGTGTCCTCTGGCTGCTGAGACATCATCACTCTTTCAAGTCCAGGGTTAGGGCTGGCCTGTTTTTAATTCTCTGTAGACTTTGGTGGCATCTGGTAGTAGTACTGCCAGCTGTTGCAGAGAAAATAAAGAAGAAAGCAAGACATCAGAGTTAAAATAAAAAACCAACAATAAAACCAGGCGACTGGAGGTGCTCAAAGACTCAGTCTCACAAATTTATACTGAAGGAAAATTTGGATGCAAAGCTTTTATGCCTTTTAGATGAATATTCTGCTACCTTCTGGCTAGCTTGTCAAGGTCACAGGTGATATAGAAATAATATAAATACACAGAGAGACAGAAGTACATACTGCATCTCCTTTGGGAACTGAGTAATAATTTAAGTAAGCCTAAGTTGTGAGCAGGGGAAGGAAAGAGAGGGGGGCAAGCTGGAACCCTTTAAACTAGTCCCTTACATCCAAAATCCCAAGGAAATTCGCAAAAAATTATGCAAATAGCCATCAGTATGTCCTCTGTGGAGCTGCTACAAGCTTCAAAAAGGAGCTTTTTCCCTTTCAGCTACTCTCAACTTTCACTCCTGAGTCCAATACCTCTTGGTGGGTTCCCATTAACTCATTAGGATTTTGCAAGCTAGTGTTGGATACCAAGGTCACTGTACAATACTCATACAACGTATCTCTCACTATAGGTCAATAATATCTACAATACAGAAAATGCAAACCAGAAACTTATCCAGGCTGTTTTTTTTTTTTTTTTTTTTTTTTTTTTTTTGCAGAAACTGGCAAGTTTTTACATGAGACTGTACTGAGGACCTCGTTGTTCGATCCCAGCTGGAATCTAGAAGGATGGGGTAAGAATGTCAAGCACATCTTTTGGAAACCACAAGAGGGTTTTGGTAAATGATATATCAAAACAGGAAACTAGTGTGGGAAAAAAAAAATGTTAGCAGATGCTGGTTAAATCTTCTTTTCCACTATTTCTTTGTGTATTTATTATAGTTATTACCAAAACTCCATGAGTTATCCAGTCCCTGGGGTTCTATGTGTGTCACACTGCAGCTTAGTTGAAATGCTTGTATCACACAGGACACAGGAGTGATGCAGGGGATTAAGGTGGCAGGGTGGCCAGCACATAAAATTGTCAAGAATTCCAGTAACTTGCTGACAGTTGAACTTTATTTTTAGAATGTGATTGACGAGTGATGATTGAGTAGTGCTGTGACCAGTTAGCTCTGATGGACCCAGTAAAACAATGGTGAAGATGCTGACAAACCGATGTCATTGCTGACTGAAGAAAATACTCTGGTCCTGTATGGCATTTCTGACATGCAATGATCCCAATGTCAACTTTTGCTCATTTTTTTATGGCTCATTTCTCTTTTTTTTTTTTTTTTTTTTTTTTTTCTGGTTCTTTTCCCTCTCAGCTCATGACAGAAGGAGGATAAATTGTCACCACAGGATACTTCTGTAATAGTCCCTATTGTGCTTTTCTTCTTCATTTGAAAGAATGAAAGCATTTAACAGAACTAAGGTATTACTCTATGACTGCAATAAGAGATAGCCCAAAAACCAGCCTAATCACCAATATCAGTGAGTGCTAGTGGCTACTAATTCTAAACATTCATTGTGAAGATGAGGGTAAAAGATTAAGTCAAATGAAGTTCCCAAGAAGAACCATATTTTTGCAAACTCAGTGTCCCCTGTATTTTTGCAGTTTGCTTGCTTTCATTGTCAGTGAGGGAATGTTTTGTTTTCTCTATTCCTCTGAATCACAGTTGTGACTCAGCTGTCATACCAATTTGGATTTGGGGCAGTAGAAAATTGCCGTACATTAATGCTTATTGGACTTGACCTGATGACCCATTATTTTGCAGAAGATGGCTTACAGCTTTCATTCGTGACCTGGACTGGCCTAATTATTGCAATTCTAAGAGAAGCAGTAGAGTCCTAGTTTACATTTTTTTGTTCCTTTTCTGTAGGTCCTCAGCAATGGAGATATTGCAGTGCAGCATTTCACTGTATTACTCCGCCACCTATGTTGAACCGGAACATCAAATACATATATCTTCCATTAACTTTTGGCCTCATTTCAGACAGTTAATGCATTGTTTGAAATACATTCAGCAGCAAATTGAACTGGAAGCTGGATTTTTTCGGATTTTCTATTTGTGCAATGCAAGGTGAAGTGAATTTGAATTCACGTCAATGATCTTGTCAGGATTGCCATACGTAATTATATGGAGACATATAATGTCTTCATCTAGAACACATGTATGGATGGTCTGCAAACAAAAGTGAAGTTTACGTCCTACAGGTAAGGGGTTTTTTAAATATGGCCCTATGCATACGGGTTCTACATTTTGCATGCTTAATTCAGCTATCAAAATCAAACGTTCCGAGTTCCCCCAGACAAAACCATCTCTCCAAATTGACTCATACTGTGATATTAAGTCACAATGTTGAACTTCCTAGCTAGCCAACTGTGCTGTTTAATTAGGGTGTCTTTCCAAATTACCTTCAATAGCATCATTATAACATATGGGTTGAAATTTAGCCATACGGTCCAAACACAGAAATAATGCACACCATTAATTGTCCGAAAACACAAAGAGCCACAGCACACAAGCAGTGTGCTCAGATAGGCAGAGATAGGAAGACATAACCTGTTTTGTAGAAACAGCGTATTTATTTATTTCTTTTTTAATATAGTTTATACATTTATAATGAACAGCAGTGGTTTATTGCTGGAGAGAGATGTTCAGAGTTTAAAATCCACCTGAATTGCTCACTTATCTACTTGACTTGGTCTATCCTGGGAAATGCAGTGCTGCCTTTGAAGTAAGCTCCAAAGCACTGAAGGAAGAATGGACACATGGCAAAGGTTTTACTTTGGGTGGGACTTTTCCAAAGGATTCCATTTCCTTCTACTTTCCTTCTACCTTTCAACCGAATGAGTGCTGCTGGGTTGTAAATAATCATTGTCTTTTCCTGTATTCATGGCAGACCAAATCCTACAACCCTCTGCAAAGCACAGTCTGCACTTACTTGTAAACACACCTTGAAAGTGGGAAAAATAACCCTCATTTCCTTTACTTCTTTATGCACAGGCAACCATTTATTTCCTTCCAATATGTAAGACCAAGAGACTGCACTCCAGTCAGTCAATTTGATAGAATAACATAGTGAACTGGTAGTGATGTCAAAAGAAAAGCAGCTGTTCAGTTAAATTAATGACAGTTTTATAAAGAACATGGAGCTGTATGAACCACTAAGGCACACAGATCAAAAAATATATTAATCCGAGTAGGCACTAGTCTAGTTTCAGGGATGATTTGTGTGCAGTACACAATCAGTTTTGAGATTAAGAAAATGTGTATTACTTACTTATATGGGTTATGGTTATCGAAGAAGTCTGAGGGTGTTTCAGTGAAACTGTGTGTCAGTAAATGCCTGTGAAATTCATTTTCTGATTTATTAATTCAAAATAGCATCCATGTCAAGGACCATTTATTGTTAAGTATTTTTAGAGCTCCCTGATATGATGAACAAATATCCCCTTAACTCTACTTATTTTTTACTATGACAACATAAACTGTTCTTCCCCAGACAGGAAGAGTTAATCAGAGTTTTAACATCAAAGGGTTAATCTTATCTTAGAGTTGTTTATTAGACTCCTTCACTTTAAACTTGTATTGTAAAGGGATATGAAATGCTTGCCATACCTCTCAAAATCAGACCCTGAGTGGAGATCTGGGATTGCACTTGAGCCGTTTCGTTTGGAGATCCCTGTGTATTCATCAAAGATTTTTCTCTGTTTTAACGTTGGTGACTTTATCTGGACTAAGCTTAGGCAGTAAAAATGTCCCAATTTAAAATTCACCAAATAACTTCCTCTCTTTGTTTTCCCTTTGCTATTAAACACATACAGAAGTAGAATGGGGCAAAGAAAACAATCTAAGCTGGAAAGTTTGGCCTTTCAAGGAACATTAAATTTTGTTCACTTGCAAGGATGCCAACTGTCCCACATTCAAAGGGCTGTGGGAACCACTGAGACTTTGGGGCTAGAAATCTCAAATCCCCTTTTACTAGGAAAATAGACGACATCACATGCAGACCCCACTTGCATGGGAAGTTTGCTCTAGCCTTCAGTCTCCTGGGACCGGCAAGGAAAGGATTTTGCACATGGACCTGAGAAACAAAAAGACCATCAGGAACGGAGACTCCAGGGACCAGGGATCCCATCCTGTTCAGGTAAGAAGAAAACTTTTGTTCAGTTTTATGGGGAAGAAAAAAAATCTCTTTTTCCTCTCCTTATTTCCCTGGAGCAGAGAAATCAGAATTTTCCTACTCTTTTCTTGGGTATTTTTTCAGAGAAACAACCCATCTTTCTCTGCAGGAGTTCAAGGTGTATGATGGGGCTCAGAGGGAGGAAAAAGGGAAGAAATCCTTCCAGGAAAAAGAAAGCAAACAACAGAACTTCATCCAGAAAGTATACGGCAATTGAGTTCTGTAGTAGCTCATCTGAAGGATATAAAAATGATTTTTTTTCCAGGAAAATCTCCATGCCAGCAGCATGAAACTTGAAGGTAGGATACATTGGATATATGTGACTGGTTAATTACTTGTGATGTAATTCCAGTTTCTTTCAAAAGTAACTAATGTAAAACACACATGAAACCATATTTGTTTCCTGCCATGACACATGGTGGGCAAGCTTTTCCTGCTTCAGTTCCTTGGCCACAGGATTTCTGCAGTCGTCAACAGATGCAGGTCTTAACTTCACATTTCAGACACTTCATTATCCTTCCCCTGCCTTTTCAATCGACACAAGCCAGGAAAGCCTTGCTGAATGTGACTAACATTTAAAACATAGCTGGATGTTTCACAAGATTCGTAGCTCTGAGCAAGATTTCGGTTCAATTAATAATAAATGCAACCCCTCCCACCGACTTGTTTCCACAACCTAACTCAAATTATAACTCTGTCATGCTGATGCTGTGGATTTTCTGGCTGATTTTGTTTTTTGTGGTAATGTATTTGTTCAAAGAGAATAGATTTAATCTATAGATCCAAACTAGGATTACTGAAAAAGGTCACACACACCCGCCCCCAACTCTGCTCATCCTCACAGTCTCTCATTTCTTTTTGACATCAGCAAAGCCAGAATTTTAATATTATTTGTTATATTTAGGGCAGATGACCTACCCAGTACGAATCAGGGATTAGGAATTAATTCTGTAAGGCATTATGCAAAAATATAGCAAAAATTTGACCCTGGCTCAAACTCTTTGAATCTACTTGTATGTAATTATAAAATCAGGATCAGAATCCAAAGAGAAGAAAATACAGTTGATGCTAGCAGACATTCTTGGATTTTTTTCTTTTTTTTTTTTTTTTTTTTTCCTGCTTCTGTATACAGAAACCTTCAGACAGTAGATTACTCCTTTGTGAATTCTGATATTTTGTACCAAACAAGATTACTCAGGAGCAATAAGAGTGACCCCAGCTGTTGTCTGAGGCTAGAAACCTTTTAAACGGATAAGGACATAGAGTTACTCAGTAATTACAAGCAAGGAAGGAAGACCACCAGACTTAAAGTGACTGGTTAGTAATCAATTCCTGCTGTGAAAATTTTTGTCCCAGCTATACAGTATGTACGGAAAGATGAAAAGTATGGGTAAAACAATCAGCATTACTTCATAAATGGGAAAAATGAAAGTTCATTCAAAAATAATGTAGCCAGCATGGTATGAAATCCCACTGCTTTAAAATAATACCTACTTTAATTGTATCAACCTTTTAAAATAATTAAGAATGTGAGAATAATCAGTTTTCCTTTCATTATAGAGGTTCTTGTGTGTATTTTGAAAACATTTTTTATCTGGTTTACTTCCACAGCTTCAACTTTAAAGGTCAGCTTGTTCATCAAGATATCATTTTGTGACAGCTTTTTTAGTATTCTCAGTGGTACTAACAGTGTGCAGTGGCTGATCTATCTTCAGAAACAGTAAAGGAAGTGGTGCATACATATAATCTAAAAATAGTGGATATTCCTTTCGTATTTTAATTTATCCCTAATTAGCTGTTATTTTTCACATATGTATTTAGAACATGAGGAAGGGCTCTGGCCTTCTGAGTAGATCTTGTTACTGAATTTCAGGAAATAAAACAACTCTCTCAACTTCAGAAAAAGAGGACAACTGAATGAAGTAAATGCTGCAACAAATTAAATTGTGATTTTAAAATTCAGTGATATAGACAATGACAATAATACTAAAACATCTCTGAGGTATTAAACAGCACAGATTGCCCATTGATAGATGAATACATGAAAAGACAACACTGAAACCAAAAATAAAAATACTGAAAAGTTCTGGATTAGTGAAAATTTATCACCCTTTGAGAAGAGGGAGGCAGCACTTCTTTATTTTCTCAGTGGCTGCACATTTGCCATTGATGGAACTTCTGGCTGCCAAGCAGCGTGCACTTTGCAGTATTTCAAAAGGACACTGGTGTGAGGCCTTCTGTGTAAGTAGTAACAGATCTCAGGTTTCTCAGCCTTACTTCCAGCTATGAAACTTATTTTTTGCACTTCTTTATATTAATCTGCAACAGCTTTGTCCCAGCTTATAGCCAGTTCTTTCCATCCAATACCAATAGAATTGACTTCAAGAAGGAGCAAGGCTGAAAAGACAATCAAGAGGATGGTGTCCCAGAGCATACTGTACTGCCTGTTAGTTGCTCTCTTACCTTCAAAGAGGCAAAGTCAAGAGTAGATGCTTTACAGAAATAGAAAAGCTACCGAAGCAATAGTATGGAAACTAAACCACCATTACAGATCCCCTGTTGGACCTAGCTTTTGAAGAAAGGATGACAGGACTGAATAGAGACTGTGGAAATCTTGAGTCAGTTCCCAGTGCCAGCAAGGGCTCTGTGATTCATGGGGAAAAAACTCAGCCTCTCTCTATTCAGTTCCCTATGCATAAAACACATAAAACTCTTTGGAGAAGGAGTGACGTCCCATGAGGGCTTTTTTGTTTTGTGTTTCTTAAGGGAGATTGCCCCTTGGTGGAGCCCTATTATGACAGCAATATGAAATTATTTTCTCCAAGCAGTTCATAGACCCAGGTGCTTGTGTTTCCTTATTCTTAAGACATTTTTAACATCGTACTTTTCTTCAGATGGTATTTTTTCTTTGAGATGAAGCAAATCGCTTAATATTTAAGAGTATTTCATATCCTCTGTTTTCTCCACAGAAAAGCTCTCAATAAGAGTCATGATACAAATATGGTTTGTAAATAAAACATAGGCCTAGATCAATACCCTTCTCCTTGTTGCAGTGTAGCATGATAACTGAAGATGTTCTCATAACTGTTATGAGGACAGGGGATTGTTTCATTTATGCAAGTGAAATGTGTTGTTAAGTCATCTGGTGACATGAGTTGACTCTGAGCTTTCTGTACTTGTGGCAAAATGTCAATATTCCTAAAACATCTTACAGTCAGCAGTTTCAGAGGACAGGTTATTTGCAAAATAGCCTCCACATTACAATCCAGTGACACATAAATCTGCTGCTCCCTAACTTCCAGCATTGGCCTTTCCAAATCCAAAGTTAAATGGATTCTACTCCAAGAGCTGAATCGTCACCTAAACTGCAGCACTTGAAAGATTTGCTGTTACTGAGGAAATGGGTCTCCTACATATTTCTATTGAATAATTTCCCAAGGACCTATCTTCAGTGCACGGTAATACAGTATATTGCAATGTTGTACCTTCTGGATAGTCTAATAGACATGTAATCTTATTTTAGCAGAAACCTGGATGCTCATAGACTTACTCGTACAGAGAAGTAATTTGCTGTACAAATAGTCCCCCTGAAATCAATAGGAAAACTTGTGCAGGTATTGTTTAGTATATGAAAGTATATTCACACCTAATTAGCTTATACTGATGACTTCAGCAGAGTTACTTCTTGAATTCTATTATGGTAAAGCTCAGGCCCTTTTCTGGTGGGCAGTGTTCTTTTTTCTTTGAGTAATAGAAAAATGTGAAAATTGCATTTGAGCATGGTGACTTTCCAATATATTTCAGGCCTCCTTTACCTATGTTCATGAAATCCTGCCTGCTCAAAGGATCTTATTCGTATTAATTCTATAGTTATTCATAGTTGCAGTGAATCCCTTGGTACATATGACACTACTCCTGCTCTCCCGAAGTGAGCTGTTTGCCAATTTTTGTCTTGGATCATTTTGGACAGAAGGGAAAAAACAGTAAAACAGGTATATTAATAAGTGTAACCGGGTGAATTACTTAGACTGTGCTACCCACCTCCACTTCCCTGAGCAAACTAGAATCCAGCAGCAGGCACCATTTCCCCTGCTCGTGCTCTCACCAGCTTCTTTTTGCTCTTCCATAATTGCTTTTTTATTCCTGAAACTTCTGCAGATTTATGAACATGGGGTACACTTTGCTGCTGAACAAGATCGAAATAAACAACTCTGAAAGACGTGACTGCAACTTGTCACTGGCTTACATTTGCGGCAGAGGATGAAAACTGGGGCTGTGACAAGTATTTACCTTGGCAGGTGAAGATCACCCTTTGCTCTGTTGTTTCCCTTACACTCAGCACAGGAGCTGCTAAACGTGAGTGGCTTTTCTTTAGCATTGCTATTGTACTGTGCAACACAGTTGTGATGTTCAAATGTTATCACAAGTTCCATTTTTGCCATACCTGGACAATCCACTCATATCAAAGAGGCTTTTCAACACAGATCTGCAAACAGTCTCAACTGAGACCTTTCCCTGACCTGTGACAAGCAAGTGCATGTCTTGTCTATTGCATGCTGGGTCTTGCAATTGCCTGGGGTGTGACGCTTCAGGATCACCTTGGCCTATCAAGAAGGCCAGTCCCCAGCCGTTTCACTCTGATAAGCAAGGCCAGGGACCTTGTATAACTGTCTATTTGTAGATGCACTGCATGGACTCAAACCCATGTGTATGCTCAGCTCTCACCCAGATAAAATAGCTTGTGATGAATTCCACAGTAAGAGCAGTAAAGAGAAGCAGTGTGAATAGGGTTTGGAGGACCAGATCAAACAGCTCTAGAGAGCACTTGAAGCAGCCTGTCAAGAAAAGGCAGACATGCATGAGTTCCAGCGGGTGTTTCAGAAGGCTCACTGGCCTGACTGTTGCTCCTTGTAGCAAACTATTCCCTCCCACAACAAGCACTCTGCAGGCAAAAGATGCCAGAGCAGATCAGGTGCCAAAATCAACCCCACTGACTTTGTTCATTTTGCCAGATAGAGCTAAATAATGAACTGCGTTCATTTAGTACAAGTCTCTTACCTCTTGTTTGATTTGATGTAATAGATGTACTGTAGATAAAATAGGTGCAAATAGTACTTCATTGTAATCCAGTGGGATGGAGAACTCAATACACTAATGATGGAAGCAGTCTTAGTCATGTACAGGTTCAAACCCACTTAAGGAAACTAGATATAAATCACCTTTTGCTTGCATTAGTATGTGTATTTTGCCCTTATTTATTAGGTAAGACTCACACTTGTTTGAACTGTCTCTTCTGTTTATTGTGACTTGGGTCCTTTACCATCGCCTCAGAGTCTATTTTTACAGAAAGAACCACTGGACTATCTCTCATTCAGGAAAAGCAGAACACATTAGGATTTTTGCAGCCCCAATAAGTTGAAACAATAGTAACTCTAACTGCTCAACATATAATACTACCTGGCATGAAAAAATGTAAATGAAGGAGTTTCACCAGCTACTGTATAGCAAATTATACTGTCATATTTTTTGCCAAAGTACATGAGACAAACAGAAAGAAATATTTCAAGGAAGTTATAAAGAAGCAGGGAAGCTTAGGATGCAACCTGAATAGTGGCATTGTGGTCTTGCCGAAAGCCTAAACAGAGAGATTTTTTGGCTGAGTGCTGGCTCAAGGAGGCCTGGTGTTGTATATAAAAGTACTTCCTCATATTACTTGATTTCTATGCTAAGAATTAGGATTTCATGGTATTTTCAGATAAGCTACATCAAAGATACCTGACTATCATAATTTTTTTCTTCTTCAGAAAACAACAAAGTTTTGTCTAACCTTTAGGGGCAAAAAGAAGTAATGTTATTGAATACCTCACCATATCAATTTCCTGTTTTGTTTGATGGGATGACTATGATTTACAGGATTTCTTTATGAGACCCAATTAAAAATAGAATATATAATATTCATGCAGTTTCTGTGCCAAATATACATAGTGCTGATACAGCAGGGATCTCAAAATATCAACCACCTGCTTGGAAGGAGCAGAATTATGAATACATCTCCTTAAACAATAATTCATCATACTCAGAAGCCTAAAGTTAAGCTGCTCTAGAGCCAACGCAGCTGCTTTATCATCTTATTTGGGGGATACTGCTGACTTACAGTGCTGGATATCATTCTTGCAACTCATGACTAAGACTGAATTCAAGGATTAAGGACCCTAGGAAGCAGCGCTGACTTTGGCATGAAGAATTCTGGCTTTCAGAGGGGAATCCATAGCCATGAATGGCATGTCCACACTTCTCATACAATTCACCAGACAATCAAATCAGTCAGATCAGGGAACCATCCAAAGTTAATGCATTCACAATGTCTGTGGGAAACCATGAGAACTTTTGTATACTTCACTTAGGGCTGTAGAGAAATATCCCCTCTCCTCATGGATCCTCATCCTTCAACTCCCACCCCCCTGCACAGATGGTTATGGGGTAAAGTCTTCCCCAACTGAGGTCAACTGAGGTACCAGCTCAACAGTCAGGAGCACCTTTTTCCCTAGGGAAGGCTGCTTTACTCAGAATAATTAAATTAATTTTAATCTGCATGACTTCCTCATGAGAGAACTTTGATCTCACATAATTTAGGTTTATGATTTTTTTTTTTTTTTTCCCAGACAGGCTGGGGCTATAGAAGTGAGACAGACTGAAAGCACTCAGAACTGAGTTTGGAGGACTTTCATACAGTCTAGGGATATATATGTGTAGCAAAAATGAAGTCTCAGGACCTGAGTGGGGTTCTAAGGGATAAAAAATAGCACCACAGTATGATAGTGGCTTTAAGTCCATTTCCACTGCATGGAAGCAGAATCCTGCTGTGCCCATTCCAGACAGGTGTTAGTCTAATTGGTCCTCTATAACTTAGATTTCACAGCTTCCCTTAGCAGCCAGGTTCACTGATTAAGTATCCTTCATTAGGAAGCTTTTCCAAATCTCTAATTTAAACCTTTGCTGCATGCAGAGCCAGACACTTTTCTTGTCCCTTTGGTGACCAGGACAATATTTCAGAAGCACCTTCTTTGCAGAATTTTTGAGAATTAGAAGACTATTATAATGTGTTTTTATTTCAAAGCTCTACAAATTCACCACTTTAAGTTTTATCCTTATGAAAATGATTTTTTTCTTAACTTCTCTATAATGCCTGTTGCTCTCCTGGAACCGGGGAGACATTAGCTTTTTCTGTCCCTTTCTTGCCAACTAAATGTATTTCCCGGTGACTGCTTCCGTAAAGTGGGCATCGCAAAGCTCTTAACTGGGGTGTCATGATGCATAAGGAATGTTGCATACTGGGATAAAAGTCTCCTGAGAAATTTAAAGTAGTTGGAGTATGAGGAAGTCTAATATTGCAAATACAATCTGTTCAGAAATACCAATCCTATCAGTAGTATCCATGCTTTAATACAGCTGCTTATAGAAAAACGAAACAAACCAAAACAAAATCCTGCTTATTTTACCTCTATCAGTCTTCCCTTATTACTCAATCTCCAAGTCTTCCTCTTGGGAGCATGTTCCTGACCAAGAGCTTTTAGAGCCAAGAGATGGATTTGTAGATCCAGCTCTGAAAGACGCAGACGTCTTTGAGGGGATGATTAGTAGCTGGCCTTTACAAAACACTCCAGACCAAATAGATCAGGTCTGTTTATATTAAAGAAAATCTGCACCATTGTGAAGTCAGTGACCACCCTCTTATCGTCAGGAAATAACCTTTAGGGTTTTAACAAATAAGGACAAGAAAGAGTCTTTTCATCCAGACTGTTACTGCCTGAAGTGTCAAAATAGACTGAGGGCTGTTTGCAGAAACAAAATGCACAATGGATTCGGGATGGGGTGAGAACACAGCAAGAAAATTTCAGATTTATTTGAGATTACAAGGAGATTTGTTTATCTCATTCAACACCATCTTATAATTGACATTTTCATCACATGTATTGTCTCATGTTACCTTTTGCTCCCAAATAGTGCTGGAGGCTTGGTTCTAGGATGCCTCTCTCACACAGGCAACATCTGTCTTCTCCATTTGACTGAAGCTCCGTTTCAGTGATTCCTTTGTATGTAGACCTAAATACTGTTTCTAAGGCTGCAAATATGGTAGCTCTGTGAATTAATAAACACAAAACTAGCCTCCTTTTGCATGCTTTCTGATGTTGATAGCAAAACCAACTATGAAGGAATCTCGACACAGAATCTGCTGTTTTAACCATATTAGAAAATATTCTATGTACCAATTATGTTGCTCTGAGTGATGCAGAGAACCAAATAATAAGGCAAAGATACTACCAGATGACACTTTATCAGTCAAGAGGAAGGAGTATTCTATAGTGAATGGAAGACGGTCTGTGGGATGCCCATTGATTCATGTATAAATTTTCTTTTATTCCCACAATCACTTTTTCTGTGTCCTTTCCTCCAACCTTTGCTCATGAGTAGCATGAGCACCTTCACTGTGCTCAGCTGAAAGAGCTCTTGTACAATGAGTCGTTCAGCTGGGGTCACTGGCCATATGCACTGAGGAGGCAGTGGCTGTGTACAGGTTGATCGATCCTGGGTACCTATGCTCACCTCATCTGCTCTGCCAATGCTCTGTAATGAAATATTAAAATGCCAGTAGGGAAAACATGGACTGATGTCTTCAGCTTCACTCATTACAAATCTCTACAGGGCATGTCATGGCAAAACTGACATGCCATTAAAGATACAGAAAGAAATAAGGCCGAAAAATAGATTAATAATAACAGAGATGACTAGGTATGATTGAATGCACTCAGATGTTGTTGTTCAACAAACCTTTGGAAATATTAGCCATGTTTGGGTTTTTAGAAGTCATATATTTTGCCGGATTAAAAACCTCTGCGATATTAGTACTCCACTACTGAAAAATAGTTGTTTCTACCCATAGCTAATAAATACATGTTTGAAGCTCAAGTTGATCTAATGTGAATTCATGCTCAACTGTGCATGTGATGTTTGGATATAAACATCCTTTTCACACTGTACAATACCACCCCGCTGCTATTGTGTCTTTTCTCAGCCTTAGTCATGTATTTTTATGGTATTTTCATCTTAGTACTGATTAGATACTTTAAAATGCCTACACTAAAATCTGCTGTCTTTAAATTGGGCTAAAGAAGTCAAAACTTATATATGTATAGTCCAGTTAAATTACTTTGCCTGAGCTAACTTGCTATGAAATGGCACCTTTTATCCAAAATAGGCCAAAAGTTTTTCCACCGTGTATTGTTGGCAAGGTAAAACCAACCAAACAGAAGCCAACCCCAGACCCTGCTCACCTGGAAATCCTCTGTGTGATTTTAGCTGGGAATTATTTCAGCCATGCATTAGGACACAGGTTTTACACTGCAACCAGTTCAAGGTAGAACACAAAAGAAAAACACATCCTGCTCAGAAGTATAACATAAAGTCCCTTTCTGCTCAACTCCAAACATATGCTGAGTGCTCCTCAACCATTTTAGCCATTCCTTTGTCCTTGTCTGCTTCAAGACAAGGGAACGAATCTCAGCCCATTTGAATCATAACAGCTGCAATGACTTCAATAGAGTGATGAGTATTTATTCCAGCAGGAAGTCTTACCCAAAATCTTTCCTAACTGTAAGATCACTCTTACTGCTAAACAGGATGTTCCATATCGCATTATGCTAATGTAGTGGCATGTTTTCAGCAAGCACAATTCAGTAATTCATCAAAAGCATCACAGTGACAGTGATGACCATGATCCCCTAACTCAGTCTCGTAGCGTATGTAGTAATCGTTGCCAGATTTTAAAATCCTCCATAGGTACTATTTCTTAGTGGCCACAGAATTAACAGATCTGTTAAGATCCATGAATAAGAATTGTATTCTCAAAAAGGTAAAATATTAGCTGTCTGGGGACAGTATAATCTATGAAAGCCTCATAGTAGTGTGGCTACTGTCCTGATTCATAAAGTGCTTTTAAATAAGAAAAGGCTAGGTAAGGGGAAATGACAACTATTTGTACTATGTCTTTATATTCTCTTTATTAAAGATCTTAAAAAAAAACCAAAACAACCTCAAAACAAACAACTACTTACATAAAACCATGTGCCCTACTATGGCAATGGAGGCTTAAGCAAAGCAGTATGTTTTAAACTTAAAAGGTACAGATTTTGTTTAGGGGTGGAAGCCCTCTGTTCAACAGGAAGATTCTTATTGAATGTCTTTGGCCTTCAAATCATCTTGTGTTTCCATAACCCATTTTCATGCTTCCCAGCCAGTCCCCACTGGTTCCCACTGCCAGCGCTCTTGGCTCTCCACCATCCCCTGTCCAGTAATGGCTTTCCTTCTTGTTTTGTGCAGACAGATGAAGCAGAGGGGTAAGAGTTGAGAGAAAATGTATCTCTGCAGTAAACACAGCCTGCGGGCATCAGTTTCTCTCAGTATTGGGTGGCAATTATTTCTGTGTAATAGGCAGTCACCCAATGACCCTCTCCTTCAGCATGCAACACTTTTACTGTCAAGTGTTAATCCCTTTGTTAGCTACTCAGCCGCGCATTCATTTAGGAGGGCTAATGACTAACACTGTTCCTTCTCTGCATGATTTCGAGGGACATGTAATTAGAGGTGAATGGCGTCTTCAGAGGTACAGCAACCACGAAAGCCAGGGGCAAAGTCAAAGTATTTGTCTAATTTTGCAATCGGCTGTTTCAGTGAATGAAACCATGTGGTCAGCTGCACACAGAGGAAAAGAAAGTAGAAAAGAAGAAGCCAAAAAAATCAGCCTGTAAAAATAAATTAAAAAGTGGGTTGCCTGGCACTCATAAAGCTCTGAGATGAAAAGGAATGTGTTTCAAAATATTTTTGGTCAGGGTGCCAGAGAGCACGTTGCAAGATAAATGCCAGAGAGGAACCTGTTCTTCTCACACAGATTGAAAAAGTAGCTAAAGATGAAAAGCTTTGTTTTAAAGTGCTTGAGATCCTTAATCATTAGCAGAATAAGTATGAGAGCTGGAAGGCGATAGAAAAATACATGAAGGTGAACTGAAGAACTTTTCACATGCCACAGCACTGGCTTAAAGATTTGAGCCTTTTTTTGTGAAAGCTGTCCATGTCTGCAACACCTCAGGAAATATCCTGCAGCTCTCACACCAGGTGAGTACGTTCTTTTGAAGTCCAAGTGATTTTTGCATATCATAGAATGAAGTAGAAACGTGTAATAGTCCTGATACATTTTTAGATGAAAAAACCCCCTCTCAGCTCTGATTTCTGTTCATGGACAAACTACATAGATGGTTCCATTTTGCTTTGAGCCGTCACGCCCTTTCTACCATGCAGGGTTTTGTGGATGAGGCCGTTTCCCAGCAAGAAGGGTTGGCAGCCGGCTGGCCACTTATGTCACTTTTGGCACTGTGACACATCCTCACAAGGGCTGACCGTGCTGGATGAAGTCTCAGCAGAGCAGGGGATGTTGCAAGGGGCTCAACACCCTGTCCCAGCAGAGCAGCACACATTCAGGCTATCAGGTGATATCTGCCTGCTGCCTCAGTGTGTGGTGCTTTGTGCTAATTTCTTACCCCCCTGTGGATGTATACTGTTTTCTGTAATTTTTTACTCATTTATTTAAAAAAAAAAAACAAACCTCCTCCTAAAATTTTTACCTCCTCATCATTGGTTTCCCTGTACACTGCATGGCCATCCCCACTGTTGAAGATACTGCACTATCTCCCTGCAGCATGATCCTCAGACAGGATGTTTTTCTCTCTTGTCCATTTTGGAGCATGGAGTCTCTTTTCTCCATATAGACAATGCAAAGTATTTTCTTCAATGTTACAGTGTTTGCCTTGAATAACACCTGCTGCTATTCTCTCAGTTACAGAGTAGCCAATCAGAGTGATATTTTTATGAATTAAAATACTACACCTTCACTAGTGCTTTGAATTCAGGAGCATAATTTCATTAAAAATGAAAAAAAAAAAAGAATAATAATTAATAAATAATTGTTTTAATTCAGTCTGGGTTTATAAGCTAATATACCTCACACAGTTGTCTAATACAATTATAAACATAATTTCATGCTTAATGAAATATAAATGAAGCACTTGAATGGCATGCTCCAAAGAAATCTCCCTATCAATCAGTTGACCTCCCAGTCCTTCCATCTTTCCTGCATGCTTTTGTTAGTTATTTTATCTGAAGTGTAGCTTGTGTTTTGGAAAGATTTGATCTGAACACTGCAAGCAGCAGATAATCCATCATGTCTCTAAGGAAATAGGTCTGCTGGTGAATTGCCATGACAATTCAAACTGGGTGTCTTTTTACTAATATGAGGTCATTTTATTTTCGCATTTTTGGCCCCAGTAGTGCATGTAGTGTTGCAGGACAGCTCTCCGATGACAGAGTCATCTGAACAGCCTCAGATGAGTTGACACACTCTGGGCTTTGGTCTCCCCACCTGAACAGAGGTGTCCCCTGCTTCACACCTCACTGCCTGCACACCTGTGTGCCTCAACATTTCGGTTCTTTGTGAGAACTGGCTCTTGAGTGAGCGCAGCACAGCCTGTCTTATGCCTCTGCAGCAGCTAAGTCCCACCTCAACTGCAATGAGAACACACATCCATGAATGTCTCTATTTTCATTGCAGCCTATTACCCACCACGCTGGCAGACACAGACTGTTTTGCTTTTGGCAACCTTGGGCAAAATGACTGTGGTGAGCTGATGAGGACATTTGATTTTTTGAGTGAGTTGGAATCTACTGATAACCAAACACAGTAGATGTACATTTCTGGCTATTGTTTTAATTTACCATCTTCATCACTAATACAGCTATTCACTTTTTGAATTATAACAGTAATTTCTCTCACATTTTGACTAGCTGGCTAGCAATGCCCAGTGGTGTCATTGTGAAAAACATTGTGTGCAACTGCATGGCTTGCAGCTACAAATAGGTAAAATCATAAAATACTTGCTCACTAATTTCTTACATATGTATTTTAAGAGCCCATCCTCACTGTGTGTCTACAGAGTGGGAGGAGAAGGAAAATTAATCCCTTTTGATCAGAGGTGTAATGATCCTCATAGAAGGGGGAGGCAGGGGAGCAGGAAATCCACCAAACTCCAAACTGAGTAATGCTTGTCGTGGCTTGGGTCTGTGCAATAAACGTATATTTTATTTTGCTGGGGCTTGGATATAATTGAATCGAAATTTGCTGGAAATTTAGCCCAAACTCACTGAAAGCTTCACACAACTCGGAACCAGGCAGTTTTGCTTTGTTCAGGCTTAATTATGAATGGTTCAGTCAGCCTCAGTAATGACTCATATTCACTAACTATCCCATGTATGAGATGTGACAAAAGTGTAGTTCAGATACACAAAGCATAATTATTTAATGATGAAGTAAAGTTGATTAGGAAGCCTTTAAGCTATTACACTCTTAGTAGGGTATTTTGCAGTCACCGAATAAATGAATGTAATTTAATTCTTAAAAGCTATATAGCTCCTGCTGCTTTTGAAAATGATATGTAGCTAACAATTTAGGTTTTTCTCATTATAGAATTCTATACGCTACAACAAAGAGCATACAGAATTCAATGCAATGCCACTAAGAACAGGGAAAACTATTCTTAGTGACCATCCAGGCTAAAAATGATAGAATTCACATATCCAGTAATAATCATGAACCTGACAAATCAAGCTTGTAAGACTGTGGTGTGATCTGAAAACCTAACAAGCTTCCAAGAAAGATCTCTGGTTTAAAAATACATTATTTCTTTCTAGATGCTCTCTTTCTTTTTTTTCTTTTTTTTTTTTTTTTTTTTTCATAAGATGTGCAAGACTGAACAGCAAGAAAACGGCTGTGCAATTGAAAGGATATATTTATATATTATGTAGCTGTGTTCCAATTATGAAATTGATCCATGGATAAAAATCCCTTAAGGGTGGCTATTAATGAGATTGCCTGCTCTGAGTGCATCTAGTAATAAGATTAGGCATGCATTTATCCCGAGCAGAGATAAACCAATGACAAGTTCGTGTCAAGATAAGACAGTTTTGAAAGGCAATTAAACATGGGACATTATGTGCGTGCATATGTCTGTGGGAGGTTGCAGGATGGAAAGTTGGTTTTCATCCGCAGGAGTGGTTCTGAGTGTAACAGGTAGGGAGAAACAGGCTTTTCACAGTAGTGAGATAAAACTCGAGATTAAAAATCAAAATATTTGAATTTGGAATTTACAAATCAGTTTTATAAAATGTGCGGCCTGGCCTTTTTCACTTTTTCTCCACATATGGAAGGCTTCAAAACACCCTTGACAATTACCAGCTGCCCAGTGAGACAAAACTCAGCCACCACATTTGGACATGTTAGAGTTCAGAGAATATAGCACCTCAACAGCATCCAGGCTCCTGCAGATCCTCTCACACTGCCTAACTTAGGCAATCCAGACAGTGATGCTCTCGAGAGAAAAGATCTCAGGTATTCCCTACAGGATTTGCAGTAGAAATGCCTGTGCCATAGTCCTGGCACCATGTGCACCACAAAATCTTACATCAGGGATTAAACCTAGACAGTTCAGGTATTGCTGGAGGAGCAGGCAAAGCAGCAGGGAGCTCAGCACATGCAGAAATGCACGTAAAGCCAATGGCTCTCACCACATTGCAGCAAGGGTGTTTCTGTCCCCATCTTACACACATTGTAACCACTTGGTTACTCATCACTCTCCTGCAAGACAGCTGAAATGTTTTCTAAAATCTTCTCTTATTTTTACAGTACTAAGAAAAGTTTTACCTTCTTATGCTGTTATTACTGCTGTTACTCAGGACATTCTTTGGTTGTAGCATTTCCAATAATCGGTGTACACAGGGTGCAGAGAGGCCAGAATCCTTCCAGAAGCAGAATCCTCTCTTGTACATAAACAACTCAAGCTCAAATAGAATTTTGAATTACTAGGCTGATTAAATAGACTTTAAAATCCTGCCCCTGCTTGCCACACTTCATATATCTGAACCAAAGCCAATTAGCCAGACCCTACACTTGTGTGGCTAAAACCCCCTGGGTATTGCTCTGGACATTTCCAGGCATCAGGTAAAAATGTGAGGGGTGAGGACAGCTGTAACCCAATTTCTGGGGTAGTGTCTGAGAAGGTAATGGACAATGACTGGAGTATAAAGGGTAGGAATGAAGGTGAATACCAACATGATTTGTGCTCCCTTCATTTTTCACCTGATCAGTTCAAGGTCACTCTGCTAGCACAAATGAGAGCAGCCTGGAGGCTTCTGTAACCACATCAGTTGGCAAAACCTTTAAACAGAAAGGTATGAAAAGAGAGAAGAGCACTTCCAATAGCGAGCATGAGCATCTGTCTCAGGACATTTGGAAGAATTCTTAAAAACAAAAGTAACAGTAATTTGTAATAACAGAGTATCTTCAAAAGTCCTATACTCCAGAAACATTGGCATTTCAATGGTGTGTGAAAGTAAAGGAAATTGAGTTGCATAGGAAATTCCCTTCCTTGTCTTTTAAAATGCAAAAACCTCCTGTTCAACTGTCAAATATCCAAATTTCTTAAGTCATTTAATTTAAGAAATTTGGATATTTGTCACTTCATCTAGGTGTGATTGAAAGGAATAAACATACTTCTGCTATATATTCACAGACCTCAAAGGTATGGTTGTAAGTTTTTAAAATATCCACTATCTGTCTATTAAGTGGTGAATGTATAAAGTATATGCAGAAAATGTGTGTGACTGGGGAATTCTTGAATGTAGCTTTGTACTTTTACAAGCCTTCTGTTAAGAAGTTGCAAAAAACATATGGTATGTATTAGTAAGTATATTTAGCATTTTTCACCCTGAGTAATTTATTCACAGGTAATTATTTGCTTAACTTATCCAAAGTAGCCCAGAATCCAATTTTTATCTGCTGCAGAAAGCTGTTGTGTTTCTACCTCTCTCACAAAAGCATCAGGATCCTTTTGTCACTCCATCTCATTTGACAGAAGCTGTGCATATGGCCAAGCAAAGACACCCCATTCCTTCTCACTCAAAAATAATTTGTAGGCCTGCCTTTCTGTCAAAAACCATATTACGAAGTACTAAGAAATTAAGTACTTCTATGAAATATTGGCTCCTCCCATTAGGCTGTATGTTCACTGTCAGGACAGCTGAATCTTCCAAAGCCTGTCCATGTCACACATGGACACACAGTGCTGAACAGTGGCATAAATTCTCTTAACAGATATTTTGAATCTTGAACTTTGATTTGCCTCCAGGGTTCCCACCTTCAGAATTTCAAAAAATCATCTCTCTTCTAAATTATCATCAAAGGTTTACTAGTTGGGTGCAAGATCTCTGGGCTCTTTTTGAAAATTTTCATTTTCTTTCAATGTCCTTCCTTCACTGCCCCCTCCTGTAATCAGGATCCCAAAGTGTGTGCTTTCTGATGAGGATTAAGCCATGACCCACGCGTGATTGCAGGAAATAAGCCTTTAAAATATGCCTGAGCATTCTGCTTGTTTGAAGTTACTGATCCTTAAAATAGATGTCTGAAAAAATGTGTAATTTCAAATGTTTCTGAAGATATTGTTCCAGTATGTATAACAAGGAGACACATCAAGCCAAGTTACATCAGTTATGCTCCATTATATCATGAACTGCGCCAAATGAATCAAAATATACAGTAATACTTCAAATGAAAATGCAAGTCATGTACAGTTTCTTTCCCTAGTTACCACTTACAAAGCATTAAAATATTCAGCTTGATTTTCGGGGTTTATTTTAGCTATTCACCAAAAATCTTTTCAGTATAAAAAGTATTTCATGTATTGTGAGAAAGGATGAATAATTGTTCCCTGTTTATATTCTCAATATCATTCATGATTTGAAAGCCCAGTGGGATATCCAATGGGTCTGCCGTTCTTTCAGCTCACCTCATATAGACCATTTCTTCCTTCCAGACTCTCCTTGTTTTCCTGCTTTCCATCCCTTCTTGTTCCCTTCTAGCCTTTTTCAGAGAAGATGATCATAAGTGGGGTTTGCAAGCTGGTACTTCACAGACTGGTATAATCAAAATTAAGAAATACCATCATTTTATTCTTCAGCACTTTATGCATTATTCCTAGCGTTGTTCTCCTGGTTGATCACCTCTAAACTTTCAATGGCTTTTACAAGAACAATATGCAATGACTCAGAGATCTGTTTCCTAAGTTTTATAATGAAGCCATGTAGACTGAGAAATCAGCCAAACCAGCACAGGAACATGGGGTAGAGAGTTGTTTCTTTCTTGTGGTTCAGTGCACAGAGCAGTTCTGGGAAGCTCCAGAAATCAGGGAGAATGCAGCAAGACCAGGCCTTCTCCAGGAAACCGAGTTTCCCCTTTGCTCAGAGATGGTGGGAAAATAATGGATTCATTTTTTTTTTTTCTTTTTCAGGGTCCTTTTGTCCTTTTTGAGATAAACTCAGTGAAAGAAGAAGATATCTTAGAAATCTTAGGGTACTGTCTGGCATTTTTAGATCCCTGCACACGCACTAAGCTTAATGACAAAGCTCTTTCACAGCCATTTAATGTATTGAGTGTATTGATAGAAGTAGTAGAATAATATTGCTCCCTCCTCACTAGTCTCTCAAGGTAGTTAGAATGTAATTTTGTCCTATTTAATGTTACTTTAGTACTAACCAGGTCAAGGTAAGGTCAGATGTTTCACCTTTCCTGAGGTTCTCAGCCCTCTTATGCCTGGGTGCATATAAACCTATGAGAAAAACATTTCAGTCATTTCCACAGCAATGATCAAATAAAATCACAAGTGCAATGGACTTCAAAGAAAAGGGCAATGGCCCAGACCTAGCTCTAAGGCAGCATGCACAAAATTGGTGAGATCTGAACTAAATTGCTTAAAAACAGCTCCCCGTTTTTCAGCGCTAGTTATTTATGGGAGGGCAGACTTAAGGTCTGTGGGTACCTGCTGCACACCAGCGATGGCAAAGGGGCCTGGCTGCAAAGCCAGTCCTGCAGCTACACTCACCTCTGGCTGGGGAAGCCTCAGGCACTGGGGAATTTTAAATAGTCTGTGTGCTGCAAAGCTCTGACTTCTCAGGTCTGGGAATTGAGAGTCTAGTGGAAGAAACCAATATAATACAGTCCCAAGAAGAGAAATTGATTGAAAGAGAGATGCCATTCAGTGCAACACCTATCCCAGTATGATGAATGACTGGAAAACCAAGGAACTAGCCTCAAATCTACGTCTTATTCTGGGCCTGTAAAATCTTCTTCTCATCTTCACCAAGAACGTTTATATTCCTGCCAGTGCTACAGGGGGATGGAATATGGACATTAACTGCTCTACAGGGTACTGGGGAGGAAGTCCATGCTTTCCCTATCCCCCCAGAGTGGGGTTCTGCTGCAGACTGGCTTGTATTTGACATCACCTACCAGGGGCGAACGGTTGTAGCCTTGAAAAGCCGCAGCTAGTCTGCTGTGGGCCAACACAATTTCCCCACAGCACTAGTTCAAATACTGTAAGCTATTTATTTGCCTCAGTATACTATTTAAATACACCTTACCTGTTGGTGTCTATAACCAACAGTTAAAGGCAATTTTCTGTAGGTGCTTGGGGAAGAGGGGAGGAGAAAAGGATTCATTAGCCCCACTGAGCCAGCACTGGCAAGTTGGGAGGTGAAAACTCAAGGGTTTTATTTAACAGAGTTAAAGCTTCCATTTCTGCACATTGTGGTGCCTGCACAATCACGAAGAAATAAATCTTGGTTAAATTTTTGATGAGCTTTTGGCTGCTCTAAATAATTAACTAGGACCTCTCTCATTTGAACATGGGTGCAACGTTTTATGTTTTAAATGCTTCCCACCTTAATCACAAGGGAATCACTCAAGTTATTCAGGTCACTTAATATATTTATTTATTTTTAACATCACTAGTCAAAACAAATTTTGAACCTTTATGCAGGGAAGGGAGAAAGGGAGAAAGCAGTTTCCTTTTGATCTCACTCCAGGTAAATCCCCAGGAGAAGTATGTGTCTTGTTTCTAGTAGCTGAATAATAGAGATTGATAGGTTAATCGATTGCAATACAACATACAGAGTAATAGTGTACGCTCATATCCTGAGATTTGACATTCCCCAAGTCCAGAATGTTTCAAAGATAATAGTGCAGGATATCACAGGATAATTTTTGAAAGGCAGGTGCATTAATAAGGGTACTCCTGTATCCCCTCATGTAAAGCACAGGACAAAGCGAGTCCTGCTTCAACACCATGTAATGGCATAGAAATTGAGGTTTTAAAAACACTCATTCTGTCCCTTCATTAAGCGTCAAAAGGAGGTTAGCTATTGTTTTTATGCAGAAACCAGGATATCTTGTGAATATATAAAGTGGGCATTAACTGTATTATATATTGGATTCAGTCTCATAATGAGGGACTTTGATCTCCTATCATAAGACTCAGATGTGAAAATTGGACTGTAAAAGCAGATTAGTAAAATAGCTCCTTCCTAACCACTCCATTCTACTGCTGCTTGATAAGTCTCAGACTGTGCCTGAACTAGTGTAGAAAACCTGCAGTATTAAATTAGCAGTGTCCAGTCTGCAAGTCCAGTTTTCTGCAAAGGGGAACGAAGGTACATGTAGGTGAGGTGGTGATAATTTGGCTTCAAGCCATAGTTCAACATAGTTACCTCTAAGCTTCAACATTCCATCCACAAAAATGAAACTACCCACATCACTCTGCCTCAAAGACATCATGGGTAAACAAACATATCTAAAATTGCAGAGGGCTTCAACAATATTATAGATGCAGAAACAGATTGCACTCTCAGCTGAATTTCTAACAAACATCTACCCGAGGCTTTCAAACTTGTCAATAAATCCAGGATTAATGATCTCAGTCTGCGCCATTTTGTAACTCATTACTTTAGGCACCAAAGCTTAGTGAGCTGGTTTAGTTCTACATGACTTTCTTTTTTCCATGGAAGGTCAATGCAAAAATCTGAGATGGTTAGTTATTTCCCAGGAACCCTGGTTACTGTTGTTTAGCAGTTCTTGTAACCAAGTTTCTATATATGCTCCTTTCACTAATTTGTCCCCTTTTCCAGTGAAAACTGTCATAACTGCTTGATTTAAAATGCAGACTGCCTGAGAAAGAGCCTCCTGAGAAGTGACAGGTTCAGAGAAGTATTACGTGTGGAAGAGAGCACTTTAAATTGAAAGCAGGTGCTCTCATGTTTCTGCAATGAGACTGGCAGAGCTACACATTATTAAAACTGGAGTCTTACAAGATTTTCTTCAAAAATGTCCTTTGAGGCTATCCATCTCTTCAACCAGTTTCTCTGAATTGCATATGTATGGATAGCCATAGGTCAAAATTAATTTATTTTTCATTTGATGGTGTTGTTGCCAATACATATATTTGGCCATAGGTACTGAAAGCATCAACCATGACTGAGAAGATCGGGAGCAATAGAACTGGGTATAAACTGTCATGGTTTAACTGTCTCAACAGTTAAATTTCTTTACTCCATCTGAGAATCAAGATGTTAATAACCAACTCAGAAGCAACATCTAACAACAGAGACCCTGAAATTTTCTTCTTTTATGAGAGCACTGTACAACAAACTGTATTTGTGAGGCATTCACATGCCACATTGCTACAGAAGCAGAGAGGGTTGCCAACTGCGAAGCAAGCCAAAGAGCTTCTTTTCTTCTCCAGCAATTACTATTAGTACCAGATGTGTCCACCTCAAATCAGGTGGCCACACATCCACCAGCCTCCCAGTGCTAAGGACATGAATTTGGCCTCAGGTCTCCACATTTTCTTTTCATCTTTGTCAGACTTGTGTGAACTCAGCAGGTCACAAAGGGCATCTGAGACCCCTCCAAGGTTTCCATCTCCCTCATCAAGATGCACCCAATATATTTGCAAATCTGGCCTTTAATCTGCTTGTGCCACAATTCTTGCTCCTCTTTGCCTCTTTTCTGTCCAGTCTAGTGTAAATACAATCTTTCCACAGCAGCTACTATCTCTCAAGCTATGTGCTCACGTCATGATAGGACCCCCATTGTTATTTAGGAGTCACTGTAATCCGAATAAGAAAAACAAACTTCCCCACAATTTCAGCATCTACATTATCTTAGACAGGCTGGATTGATGGGCTGAGGCCAACTGCATGAAGTTCAACAAGGTTCAGTGCTGGGTCCTGCACTTGGGTCACAACAACCCCACTCAATGCTACAGACTTGGGAAAGAGTGGTTGGAAAGCTGCCCAGCAGAAAAGGGCCTGGGGATGTTGGTTGACAGTCAGCTGAATATCAGCCGGCAGCATACACAGGTGGCCAAGGCGGCCAGCAGCATCCTGGCTTGTGTCAGAAATAGCGTGGCCAGCAGAATTAGGGAAGTGATTGTCCCCCTGTACTCAGCACTGAGGCCACACCTCGAATACTGGGTTCAGTTTTGGGCCCTTCACTACAAGACAGACACTGAGGTGCTGGAGTATGTCCAAAGAAGAGCAACAAAGTTGGTGAAGGGTCCAGAGCACAAGTCTTATGAGGAGCAGCTGAGGGGATTGGGATGATTTAGCCTGGAGGAAAGGAGGCTGAAAGGCGGTTGTAATGATGTGGGTGTCAGTCTCTTCTCCCAAGTAACAAGCGATAGGACAAGAGGAAACTGCCTCAAGTTGCACCAGGGGAGGTTTAGATTGAATATTAGGAAAAATTTCTTTGCTGAAAGGGTTATCAAGCATTGGAACAGGCTGCCCAGGGAAGTGGTTGAATCACTATCCCTGGAGGTGTTTAAAAGATGTGTAGATGTGGCTCTTAGGGACATGGTTTAATGTTGGACTTGGCAGTGTTAGGTTAATGGTTGGACTCTATGATCTAAGGGTCTTTTCCAAACTAAATGATTCTATGATCTTTTTTAATCTTTTTCCAGCTTAATTTTGTATAGCTACATATGATAGGTCATCTACAATTTCTTTGGTCTAGTGCATTGTCATACTTTCTATTTCAATGCTTCTTGAGTGGGATTTATTAAAATGACAGACCACACTACAGTTTGCAATGCAGGGCTAATTCATTCCCACTTTTTAATACAGTTCCTCACATCATTTCCAGCATTCGAGAGAATATGTATTTATTTTAATCACTGTGTGCTGCATATATAATTTTTTTCCTAGGTGAAATTTCCTTTTAATGGAGGCTGGGTCATGAGAGAGCAATTATATGAGTTATGTGCACGTTACAGAATAATTTAAAATCAGCTTTCAGGTCAATCTTTTTTAATTATCTATTTTATCAACTGTTTTTGACTAGCAGTTTAAATAATTGTGTTTGCCTAATACCTGGAAATGTAATTGCTTTTAGATGGCCTTTATTCTGATCTCCGTGTTGGTGTCTTTCTCTGCATACTGCGCATGTTTCCACCTGTCTGCATGGTGACAGATTTATGGTGACAGCTTGTATAACTTATTTATAAAATGACAAATTATTTTAGAATTTCTTTAAATTCACAGACTGGAAATATGGAGAAACACCTGCTTCCTGCAGAAAGCTGAAGAGGATCTGCTAAGTCAAAGGGTAGCTATTTGAATTGAAGAAGAGCACATTTCAAGTGCAATAAAACCCCGTGGGCCATCCTTATGTTGGTCCAGGTTTCAGGGAGGGCTCCATGGATGTAATTTTTTAGCTACAAGGTCCCTGTTGCTGAAGCCAGAGATCACAAGGAAGGTTCCCAAAGGCTTTTAGGCATGGAAGCCTCATCTGGAGTCTGGGGAGAGAAACAGCCTCCTCCCAGGGTTGGTTCAGGGCAGGAGCCAAGTGGAAGTGCTTTGAGTGGCATCTGGCAAACCCCCTCCACCAAGCCTATCTGGAGCCAAGCAGCCTCCTGTGCCCAAGGCACACATCTGCTTTCCTGTGTCTTTCTCTGTCCTGCAAGGAAAATACATCTTATGTCCTTCACTTTGTGTTTACTTGAGCAAAGACTTCAGCAAATGGCCCAGTGCTGTTTCAATCCCAATGTTAAACATGCCACGCCTGTCACTGTAATTGCAGTAGGATTATCATTATGAAGCCGCCTTGTTAACATAAAAGGATTAGTTCATCAGCAGGTGGTTTCACTAGGTAACGGAGTCTGGGATGTCCAGCTGATGTGCTATAGAAAGAGTAACAAGATCCTCTGATAGCAATTAGTCCTCATTCCCAGCAGTACCAGCAGGATTAAACAAGTGAATTGCCTTGTAGGAGCCATAAGTGGACAGAGCAAATACTACAGACACAGATTGCATTGCACAACCATGCAACAGGTACAGAGCACACCAATAAAGGACCACTAAAGCGGTAGTGCACATACCAGGTATGTTCTGACCAGCTGCTACAGCAGCAATACCCAGGAGCACCAGTTTGGGAAAGTCTATGCAGGGCAGGCAGTTTCTATACATGAAAGAGTCACTATAATAACTAGCTGTTGGCTTAGATGTAAATATGTCTGAATAGGGGTTATCCAGAACAGCAAACACTCTTCTCTTTTTTCCTATTGCATTTTTAGTATCTGTAATTTCTTTTGAGTTGTGTCAGTAGTACTTTTAGAGAGAATGATTTCTAAAGCTGTGGCCACAACTGTACTGCCTCCTCTGCATCCTTGCAGCACAGCAACAGCAGCCTTCACTGGATGTGTATTAGGACAGACAATGAAAATAATCCAATATACCCCAGCTGATGGTGTGGTCCTGCATTTAAAAAGGAGTTATCACATGTGTCTAAATGAAGCCTACCTAGACGTGTCCTTCTAATAGATAGATAACCCATTATGCACCTTTCTCACAAAGTTACTCTCACAGTCACTTTCATACATAATAATGACACTTATCAGAATCACTCAAAAAAAAGATATTGGTTTGAATTTAGCATCCTGAAATCCTCATAGAAACATCCATTTATCAGCTACTTAATAGGCTCTTGGTTGGAGGGCAGCTTCTTTTCTAATCTGATGTATGGTTTCATATTGTCCAGGTCAGTTCTTGGTTTCATTAAACAACCCTGTGTAAGTCAGTATTTCTGTTCCATAATATTCTAAACTGTATTCAGGTCAGCAGTGGACATCAATGTTTAAGCTCTGTGCCAGCTCTGATTATTGTTGTGCACTGGTCAGCCTGTTAGGTATGTAGCAAATGACCACTTTGGTGTTAGGCCAAGTCTGGCCTGGACCTGAGTGTTTAATGCTTCAACACTCATAATAAAGCAATATAGCAGCATATCAATTACTATGAAATTAGCTGTAGAATTGCTGCTGGATGCAAATGTACATAGCATTGACATTTATTTTCCTACCGAGAAAGACTTAATTTTATTTTTGAGAGTGACTAAGATATTGGCATAGTGGTTTGTGCTTTTCAAATTGTCTCTATTTGAAAAATGAACTATCCCTCAAGGTATATTAAATGAACCTTTTTCTTTGTTCTTTCAATCCTTCTGCTAGAAGCCTAGTGCTGTTCAGCTGAAAGTGAGGGTAAGTTAGAGATACGCAGGTTGCTCCTTTGAGCATTGATTTCCCAAGAAGCATATAGACAAAGAAAACCTAGCAGAAACAAAACTGAACAATTCAGACTATCTGCATCATCAGAAGAAATACAGGTATTTACTGAGCTCATGAAGGAATATGACTTGGTCAGGCCATGTGATGATGCACTTGGTAGCACAATTTCAAGAGTAAAAAGAGAGAAGAGGGTATTTGAACTTGTAGAAAGGATGGTGTCAAGGAGTCCCAAAACCTAGAGATCACCCCCACACCTGATATCTACCCTGCACACAGGGTAAATATATTTTACTCCCAGACGAGAACCAGAACTGTTCGAGAGGGCTCACCTTCACGTACTTGCCCTGAGTCCTGGAACAGAAAAGCTGCCACTGTGACTTCTGCTCTTGAGACACTTGCCTTGTCCTCTGCTTCTACATGGGTTTATAATCTGCCTGTTTGGAAATAGCTTCTACTTGCAAACACATTTTCTGCTTGTTCCTGTCGGCATCCCATTTATCTACAAGTGTGAATGTGCGTGTCTGTGCACGCAGTTGTGCTTCTTCCATATATTTGTATATGCGACTGTATGTTTGTATTTCACTTGTAATTGTTTCCTTCCGGCTGCACTGAAAAGCTGTAAATATTCCAATTTCTTCTGGCACATACAAGCAGTTGTGATTACAATCGTGCAAGTTCAGAGATAACAGCTGACGCATCCATTTCTGATCACAACTTCTGTAGAAAGCCTGCCTCTCCTAGTCTTTGGTAAGGAAAAATAAGGGTTCTTCACAAAAGATAAAACTGTGTCAGCTTGCACTCACCTAGGGATGTGCTGAGCTCTGAGACAGGTGAGTTTAATGCTAGGATTGAAGTTGCATATTGTTAAGCTGAAAGTTACAAATATATTTTTAGGTATGTTAAGATCAGGGAGTTACATGAATCTTTTGAAATATATGCCAGGACTTCTGCCTAAATAGTGCCTAGAATGATATAACTAAAGTGAAAACACATCGAAGTGACATTAAAAAAGCATATACTCACATGGAAATGATTTCTTCTGTAATCACAGTCTATCTCCATATGAACATGTTTATAGCACTTAGTCTTGAAATGGTACAAATCCAAACAGCACCAAAGACCTCAGATTGCTTCATTTTTCTGCGAAGTGCAGCTGCATCAATATTTCAGTTACCTCTTTATTTTCATGTCAAAAGCAGATTAGAGATAGGTCATTTGTAAAAGACAATTCATTGAATGAACCTCTTGTTTTTCTTGTTCTCTGCCAGATATGAACACATTGCAGTTTACGTGAATCTAACCCTAGATTCATTAAAAAAAAAAAAAAAAAAAAAAAAAGGCAGCTAAAAAACAAAATAGCAGAATTCAGAAGCTGACATTTAAAATCTGACACCTAAACTGGACGGAGAAGACATGCTGTGACACTGAAACTCCAGTGTTGAATGGATGGATAGATAGGTTAAAGGAACAGATAACACAGATGATGGAGATTTCAAAGCAAACAACTTCTCTGACATTTAAAAGGACTTCCCCTTGCACAGCCAGTTTCACTGCCAAGGCTTCAGAAGGGAAGCTGTTCCCTGCCTACTCTGCATTTCAACTGTGCTTAATTTACCTTAACTTCAGCCACTGGACCTCAAACTGCCTCAGGCCCTTAGGAGATTCTGTAAAATAAAACACAGATTTGCTTATCTATTTGCTTTAATGTTCATTGTGCAAAATCAGGAAAATACGTGATTGAAATCAGGCCTCACTGGTTGAAAATAATTGCAGTTCATGAAGTGCCCTGCATTTACTGCCCATCGTGAAATCAGAACACATGACAGTGAAATGGCTCCTCCATCAGCAGTGAAATGTACATCTCAGCTGCAGGACTCAAGGCTCTGAGGTCAGGATAAAGCACTCCAGAGGTGCCTGATTATTACACAGAGATCCCAGACAACTAGCTTAGGCCTGTACCAGCAGGACAGTTGAGATGCCAGTAGGTCTGTCTCACCTTGGGGTCTTTGCCTTCTGTATGGCATCAAAGTATAAGTACAAGCAACAGAAATCTCTGTCCCTGTGGACAGTGATGGGGATCCAGGAGCCAGCAAGGAAAGCAAGCCAGGACCAGCAAATGAACAGAGCCAGCAATCCACCACAAGCTGGTTTTGCCCACAGAGCTCCCATTTAGCTTTTAAAACCACTCACCCTCAAAGAATTGTGAGGAAATGGAGCCACAGTTTCCAGTCCTGTTAGCCGGGGTCAATCTCCTGGTTTTTGCTCCAGCAGACACGTTGCAAGCCTGTCCTTCCTGCAGGACCTCAAGTCATGCCAAAAGCTGCACTGTGCAACTGTGGCACGCACCAAACTTCTTGAATGAATAATAGCCCATCCAGGCCCAGACAGAGCCATTATGATATATGAAGTCAATACAACATAGAGTCCTTCGCATTTTTGTCCTGATCTCCAGACATTAATTGCATTCATAATAGCTCCAGGGGGCCTGCAGACTAAACGCAATTTCAATGAACTATTAGAGCTCTTTCTTGGAAAGGACCATTAAGATTGCAGAGTGAGTGCTCAGGATGAGATGCCATTTGTACAAACTGTATCACAAACAGTGGAGAGGGACTTGCAGTCTCTGTAGCAAAAGCAGTATGTGAGGCAGTACACAGTGAACAGCTCTTCTGAAATCCTTCCAGAACTTGTTTCTGCGTAGTATTTGAGTTAGGGCTTAAAAGTAATAGGGTACATGGACAAGTCCTGCTGTAAGACATCTTGGCAAACTGAGGTGGTTTTCATAGAATGGAATTTAGTAATCCATCCTGTTCTACCGCTGTGCTATTCATAAACATTTACTCCATCTCCACAGAAATACAAAAAATAGCTACCACCCCTTTGGGATTCAATATTCAAACACAAATAACTCATATGTGATGAATTATTTTTCAGCGGTATCAGAAAGCCCTGGCACTGTTTAATCTTTTGCGGACTGAATTTGGTGTTTGGCTTTTAAAATGGGAGCATGATCAAGTCCTTAAATTCCAGCAGCACAAACAGTGGGGAAGTATTTGCAAAGTGGCTTTGCTTACTGACTGCATCAGTTAGGGTTTGCTGCGATGCATCGCTCTTAGGGACAAGAGCATGTGCAGGGAACAAAAGCACTAAAGTATTGGGGGTTATTGTATCTCCACAATAACAGATTTTCAGACTTTTCATACCTGTGTTTTTATAAATATGAAAATAGACTTGTGGTATGTTTATAAATGTGTGTGGCTAATTTTCATATGCTGCCTTAAGACAGACACAGGGCCACCTTTGAAGAGGCATGAAGGTTAACATGAAAGGGCTGAATAGCTGGTGGTTTCCTAAAAAACACTGAAGGTGTCTCTTGAATAACAAGTTGCCTGTTGGAAACCGAGAGGAGGCCCTGAGATTGGTTTTGAGGCTTTAAATGAAACAAGCTTAAAATCACACAGCGTTAGCTTTGTCATGTTAAACATGTTTTGTAGTATATCTCTGCATACACTTGTAATAAATTCCTTCCATTTTCACAGGCAACATAACATTGAACAAGAGATATGTTGTAGGATCACAGCAGTGACAATATAAATAATATAAAAACAATCCTGAATACATAAAAATAAAGACAAGATTAGTTTTTACTTCCATCTAAAACTTACCTGGATGTCGCTGTCCTTTAACTACTTTACTGGACTCAGAGGCGTAAAAGTTGCCACCTTTCTGAACTTGGAGAAATGCATAACAGGGTGTATAACTTTGTGAGGCGCAGAAGAATCTGGGTTCAGGTAATGCTCTTCCCATCCCTGCTGTAGTGCTGAAATGCAATGAACAGTTCAAAGGTGTCAAAATCTGTAGTGAGATTAAAAGCCAGGAGCAGTACATATAGCTTGTAAAAGAGTGGAAAACCAAATAAAGCTGCTTCCTATCAACAAGCGGATCTGGTAGTTTTAGAGTCCTGGGTTTTGTACAATTTTAGGTCACATGAACAATTTAATAATTTCTTCTGGATCTCATATCAAAACCTGGAGAGTGTGTAAACAGACTCTGACTGTTTCAGAAGGAGCAGATTTCCCAGACACTAGAGGACTGGATACTCTTCAGACTGGGCACCCACCATTACAGAGACTGGTATTTAAAAAATCAGACACCAAAATTTTACAGTCTTGCTCAATACCAAACAGAATCCTTTGTTTGAATCCTTAATCTTACCATTAGGCACAAAGGTCTGTTAAAATTATGTGGGTTTGGACATTCTGCCTTTTGCTTGTTTTAAATTACCTTTATAAACCATACAAAAAGTTACTGTCTGAGAGTAACCTGACTTACACCAGCCTGGATATACTGTCTACTTCTTTGCAGGTACCACTTGCATAGGTATAATCTGTGCTACTCAATCACCAATTTGGTCAAATAACTTTCCCTAACAATGTATTTAATACCCAAATAAAGAATCAAGCCTGCCTCTGCCCTCTGAGCTCTCAGTACCTGAAGTTGTGCTGACTTATTTTAGAAGAGACATTGCTCCTTGGAGGGCAAGAGCACAGATACAAGATGTGGCATGGCTGGACAACACCAGGCTGCAGAGGCTCAGTGGCACTGAGGTATATTTTGCTATTGCTTCATCCCTAGGACATTCTCTTTACTAGGCAAGGCTGGTGGGTGACAGCCTTATGTACATACAAATTTAATCGCTGATTTGGATACTTACAGTTCAGGTACAGATGTTTTTTCTGTGTTGTTTAGTCCAGATAGAGCAATCTAAGGAAAGAAGGAAAGGCAGAAATAGTCAGTGGCAATGGGAAGCAGGGTTTACTGCACCGAGATTATTGCCCCAGTCATGGCTGGAACAAAGCAAATTCACTTGTGCAGCCTTCTACCTCCCCGGCTCCCTCCTGCACCCCCAGGTCAACACCTTTTCAATCTGCCACCCTTCAGTAGCTGCTAACAATTCATGTAAATCACAAAACTTAGCTTCATCAATGGCCATTACTGATCCACTGCATTTAGGGACAAGAGGGGTTAGAAGATAGTAGTGACACTTGGGCACAATGGTCTGTGTCTGCATACCAATGGCTAGTGTCATGTGGGCCTCTTGATTGTAGAGCTTCCCTTCTTGTCTTTTGTTGAATTCACAGCTCAGAAGTGAGTGACCACTCCTGCTCTCTTCCACTTGCAACACTTCATGTGCTGCAGCCCATCACTGCTGTCAGATGCCAGACAAAATTCATTCTCTTTCGTAAAAGCTAATCTCTTTATAACAGCACTTATACATAAATTAATGAAAGATCAGAATATAAAGATGTTCATTTTTGATTATTTGCCCATTTACAGGAAATTCAGTTAAAACTGTTTAGTTTTATCATCACTAAACAAAATAAGCATGACAGAATATTCTAGCCTCTGGATTATGTAGATAACACAGAAATGTCATTTACATTTTCATTCTTTTCACAGAGCAACAAACCCATGCTTGCAAGCAAATTAAAATTCAGAACTTAATTGGATTTTTATATTCTCTTTAAACAGGTAATATTGTTTTTCTTCTTTTTATTATTGTATCTGAACACTGGATTTTATTTTGAGAACATGCCACTGGAGGTGAGAGGCCCTCTGTGCTAAATGGTTCATTTAACACCATTAAAATCTACCTTTCTTCAACACGTTTGAGGATTTAAAATGTTGAATGCCAGTGTTTCAGTATTATTGTTAAACAAGAGGAAGGCTATGGAAAATTATTTTCTTGGGTGTATGCATGAATATACCTAAATGTGTATATATATTTCCACACAACCACACGCACATACATCTATATATTTGCATGCATATGCACAAATACACTCATACACCTTTATATGTATATCTATGCATACAAATGTAGAGAAAATATTCCAATAATTTATCTCTGTATGCTCATATTTTTGCCATAACTTGACAAACCATTTAAGAGGAAAAAAGCATATTTTGTGCAAGTCTTTCTGAAAATCTACTATGATATGAAAACAATGGAAATCACTCACTATTTCGCCTTTTTTTTTTTTTTTCTGCTTATCATGAGCTTCACCAAGGTGGCACTGTCTGATACTGCATTTAAGACTATATCTCTGATGTTGGTCAGTAAAGTCCAAGCAGCTTTTCTGCAACTGCAGATTATGAAGCACAGGTCTCCCACTGTGCATGAATGGCATGCCCTAGATAGGCAAAAGAGTCTTATTAGGGCAGAATAAGAAATATCTTTGAGAAAACTTCACTAAGCTATTCATATTTTCATTAAAGAAGATACTGAGAATGGGACTCTGGCAGGAAACAGCATTTGTAACGGTGACCAGAGGGAAAAGTCTTCTTGATGAACTGCATGTTACATTGCCACTACTGACTCCCATGTCAGAGAAGAGCACCACAGTGCCAGGCACCCTGCTCTTAAGACCTCCTGACACATTTCTCTTTTGTGACACTGGAAAGCGAGGCTTCACTCCACACAAGTCATTTGCTATCAGGAAAATGTCTGAAATTATGAAAATGTGCAATGCTGAGAAAAGCATTTCTTAGCCAGCACTTCTTGCTGCTCCCTGTGAGTGCTCTCAGCAGGGTGGGAGAGCCAGGAGGCACGAGACCATTCCTGTTGTGTCCCCAGGCAACATGGCCATGCTTTATCCCGGGGTGACAAAGGTCTTCTTGCAAATATACATATTCCCATTCATCTAATAAACACTCCATGACCCTGAAGAATTCACTGAAGTGGAAGCTTGATTCAAAAATCCTCCGTGCTAAACAAACACACTTGGACTAATCCCAGTTCTTCCTTTACTCCAGTTACTTCTGGTCAATGCATGTCAAACATGACACCCACAATTGAAAATGTCCACACTGCAAATCTGTATGTGGTGAGTCATGAGCAAAAAGGCATTGCTAACTGAGGGCCTAATTATAAAAACACAGTTACCTTTGGGAAATAATTGACTGCAAATGTCAGGTAATCAGCAGGGGTAGGAGCATTCTCGCTGAAGTATAAAATTCTCTACATTGTCTCTTCATTTCACATTGTATCATTTTCAGGTGCATGACTTAAAACTGATAATGCCAGACATCTTTCCATATCTTTTGGGTTTTCCCTTCATCAGTGATTCCAGTTTCAACACCTGCCACAAGCTACATAAGTGTGTAAATTAAAAATGTACTTTGACACCTCTGTGTTGACCTTCCTCGCAGATTGTTAGTTGTACTTGCATCTACCTGATACAGAACCTCCACATGTTCAACACAGCAAATCCCTTGCATTTGAAGGTTTGCCCCTCATTTTATAAGTTGTATTTATTATGGATTGCAACTTGAGTAAGGATTTAGAATAACTTTTCAAAAATGAACCTTTTCCACACAAACCCACACCTAAGTAATAAAGAAGTAAGCAAGGAATAGGAGTCACAGTTTGGTGTTACTTGTTCTACAGGTTTTTGTCTGGCTAGATCTCTGCATTCCCTGGCAGTTCAGAAGCAAGCATATGAGTCTGTCAAAAAGCCATTTTTGTGTTATTTCTGCCCAACCTAGAGTAAAAAAAATATTAAATGAACATATAATGGGAAAACCTGCTCCCACCGGGATATCAAGTCCAGCTTTGTAGACATCAAAGGTTTATCTAATTCAAATTACACACGCATAACTGTCAAAATTTGCTCTGCCATGCTTATTTATCTCAGCTATGTGGCACTTTTCTCTTCTGATTAGCCCAGTGATGAACCTGGCCAGCCTCACGCACATATGATTTCCAGTACAGCACTGTGCTATGTGAGACACAAGCATAAACCGCTCTTCCCCAGCCTCACCCTCTGCTGAAACGTCCAGAGGACATAGACATGAAAGGAGCCCACAGAAACAGTCACAAAGAAAGTTATTTTTGATTTTGAAAGAGTTCTCTAGGCATTTTTTTCACTCTTTTTTGTTTGTTTTTAATGAAAACATCTTCTGTTTTAGTAATACTCAAAGCTCTCTTTAAAGCACAACCTCCTATGAAGTTAAAAAGGAAAACACAGTTGGTAAGAGAATTTTTCATTTGTATCTCCTATGTCTCCTATGAGATGATAACTGAAGCCACATTTCTACCTAAAGAATTTTTGAAGTATATCTATTGTTTTGAGTAAATAAATAAACTGAAGTACTTGGTTTTGGCATAAAATTCTGACTTTTCTGTTGAATGCCAACACCTCCCCTCTCTATAAGGAAACACATAGGAAACGGAAGGATCTATTAATTTCCTTCTGGTCCTCATCCTTCAAAAAAAAAAAAAAAACAACAAAGCCTTTTTCTCTGGGATAAAACCCTTCCTCTTTCTATCAGTCTAAGAAGACTATTGCTCCTTTCCAAATGGATGACAAATCTGTACTTACAGGCTACCATATGCTTACATTCAGCTCCTACCCTTAAATACCATCAGCTTGATTCACAAATACGATGAGAACAAATACATCTTAAAAGCATATAGGCAGAGTAGATGGAGGGCTATACAGTCATGATCCCGCTATTCATACTTCTATAGCAGAGCAATTCTGGCACTTTATCTGCAGCTCCCACCAGTTGTATCAGTACCACAGCCATGCACCACAGGTTAGGAAAATGGAGAGGACATTGAGATCCCCACAGGACAGGTGCCAACTGGAAATCCCCAGTGACTACAGTGCTAATTGTGTCATGATTAAAACCCTCAATAGCAGTGATGGAAAGGATTTCAAAAGTCTGTTTAAATTGAAAAGAAACTACAGACATATTCCTCTTCTATTTATAGCTTTCCTATTTTTTATTCTTATTTTTTTAAATAAAGACTTCCTGAGAACATCCAGTATCTATTTTTCTAGCTGTGGTGTAAGCAGTTAAGACCAGCTCTTTTTATTCTATGCAAGTGACTGGGCTGAGCTGCTGAGTATCACCAGAACACATAATTTTCTTTGTTCAAGGGATACCCATCAGCTTTTGTCTATCCACTTTAGCTAATTATATTAGTAAGAGTAAATAAAATTCAAATAATTTCTGAAAGGAAGAGACATTTATCAGAAAACCTCTGTAAGGCAGGGAAATTGAATTATTTCTGTTTTCCAGGTGACAGGGAAGGCTGGCAAGGGACTTACCCAAAGTCACACCAAAGTCTGTGATTCTTGCTAGCCCCTCCCTGCTTTGCAGTGTTGTGGCAGCTCCTTCCCCCAGTGCTCAAGGTAAATGTGGAATCCAGTACCAGTGGTGGTCAGCCCTGCTAGGGAGCTATTACTGATTACTAAATCTAACTCCTAAAAAGATTTATAGAGGTGCAGAGTTGTGCAGAAGGCAGCTCATCAACAGCACCAGCAGAAAGAGGAATTCACTGTGAGACAGCAGAGCTAAAACACTTTAAAATGTCAAGGCAGGATGACAACCCACAGGCAGAGTTATCTCCACAGAGGTAGGACGTTTCATGGAGAAAGCATCCCACACAAGTCATCCTGGTGGTTAGACTGTAAACAAGCTCCTCGCTGACACAAGCCAAGGCATGGCAGTGGGCTCCCAACCGATTTTATGCCAGAGGACTCTGGGGTGATCTGCGTGATGATGCAGGCGTGGGTGGGTGAGTAACTGGGGCCCTAACCCTTCCCAGAAACGTTGTGTTTTGTAATTCTGGACTCTCTGTTGCTCTCACAGGAGGTCTCTTAGCCCCTGGATGCAACTGCTGTGGAATAAACTTCTGGAAAGCTCAGATACATACTTTTAAAAGAAATCATGTTTCTGAAGTGTCATCAGCAATAGTTGGGGGAAAAAAAAAATCCTTTTTCTCTCACTTTATTTTGGATAACAGGCTGTTGAAATAGTTTTGTTCTTGAGCATTTAATATTTATGCATAGGAAAAAGCAACAGCAGGAAAAGGGTGCCAAGAAATACCATCTTTTAAATCACGGTGATGATTACTAGTAAAAGGGAACTTGGTATTATCCTCTTCACTAAAAGGAAAACAGAGGGGAAAAAAATTCCCTATTTTCTCCCACTAGCTAAAATTAATTTGATGTCATCAAATTATACTTTTGTCATTAAAACGTATGCCAGTGGAGTGGCCATAAATCTAACTCCTCAAAGAGAAACAGTGGAGTAAGGTTGGTTTAAAAACACAGAGGTTTTTTTCCATATAGATGTATTAAAATACTTCACTCAGTTATGCAACTTCATAGTTTTAAGGTTATAGTGGCAAGAAGTTTATGGCCTTCGGATTACCCCTAGACAAGTCCAGTATAGGGAAACACAGTTAAATATTCTAGAGTTCCCCAAGTATATTTGTTTTGCATCCTTCCTCTTCCTTCCTACCCTACATCCCCAAACCAGAAAATACTATTCAACACTTGTAACAATCTCAATGCCTTTGACACAAAACCCCAGACACCTCAGGAATATGCTGCAGATGTCAATGTTCCTAGCATTTATATACATGTAGCCAGTTATATTAATGGGTCATTAAAATTTGCCACCTATCTGTTCCTGTTGCAGTGAGCTGTCAGAGCTGTGATGGGCTGTATGTGACAGTACAGCTACTGTGGCTTTGTTCTTGCTTGCAGAGATTAGTATGACACCTCAAGTCTGAACCCACTTTAAAACTTTCTGCCTGGTGAATAGATTAATTTGTAGCAAGATCTAAAAGTCATGGATTTTCCATACTTTATCTCCAGTCTAAAATATAAGCTCAATATCTCTAATGCTTGAGACACAGGAAAAATGTGGAACGTGCCCTTTAAAGAGTCTGTTACTATTTTTCTTGCTGATTGCCGTTTGTTGTTTCACCACCTTGCTGACCCACACAGCATCTTTGCAACATCCCTGGCAGCATGCTAGAGAGAGATAATACTAATTAGAGTTATCAAGTCCATCTTGATTTTGACATGATGCTGCACACTGCTGTGCAGACTGCAGATGATACATCATCCCTCCCTCCGCCCCCCAGATGTAGCACAGCTACAAATGCTCAGCTCAGATCAAATTTTAAAGGAAAGAAGAAGGTCACCAGACGCTTGCAGCAAATCTCCTGCTGATTCTGTGCCAAAACACTACTGCTTTTCCCCAGAATATGCCCCGCTCCCTGATAGATTTGCCAGTTTATACCTCTTTTCTTAAACTGCATCTCAATAAAGTAGTCACGTATCTACACCATTTAGAACCTGAGTACATTTTCTATTGGACCAACTCTAAAAGCCTCGTCAGAAAGCAGTGAATGAGCTGGAAATTAAGCTATAAAACACTCTATATCTGTGTATTAGAATACAGGAATTGACAAGTGACAATAAATACACTCACAAGTGTTATAGCAACGAGTACAGCCTAAAGGGGAAGAGAAATATACTTTTTTCTATTCTCTGGACTTCTGAGACATAGTCTTGCTTTGAAAATGCTGGTTTAGACTTCATTAAGAAACAAGAGCCAACAATATCAGATTTCTGCTCTTTCTTTTTGGAAATCCAATCAAAAGTACAGCATGATTTTAAAGTACAAGAGATTTTGATTTTTCCAATAATTCTGCTATCTAGTTGTGCTCCTTTAATTAGCTATCATCAGCACTTAATTTATTTCTGGTGTATTGTTGCCAGCTTTTTACATATCTCTCCCAACCTGTGAAATATCACGAAAATAGACCTACAAAAATTAATCTTCCCGTTCCCTGTGTAGAGATATTAAAATGGTAATTGCATTCTTTATACCTCTAAAATCTGGTTCTATTTCTAGATACTTATCTGAAAACCCAATGAAATTGTGTGATAACTGTTGTTGATGCTACTTACACATTACTGGAAGTTATTGAGATCTGATAATAATCACTGCATTGTAAAAGCTTCACACAGTGAGGTCAAAGTTCATCAGTGCCTTTGATTTCTGTACTGAAGGGTGATTGTCTGCACAAATAAACTCCATTTATTAATTCTTAGCATCATACTTACCTTTATTTATTATAGCACAGGAAGAAATCTTGTCATCTCAAAGGTATTATACTTGGCTTGTGACAGAGCAATTTCTTAAAAACCCAGAGCTTAAACACAGACTCTTTCCCCATGAGTGGGTAGGTTGCATAGTCAGATCCCACTTTACTCCTTAATGTAATTCACTGCCCCGTAGAACCACCTTCTTCCCCCTCCCTCCTGAAAGTCCACAAACTGCTATGACTTTGTTGCAGTTGCTTGCTTGCTCCTTGTAAAGATCAGACCCACTTTGAAATTCTTACTTCCAGGTTTAACTATTTGCTACATACTCCATGAAAGCACAGACTTCAAAAAAGTATCTCATCATTTAGGAGTACAGAAACAAGTCAAAGGTCACACATTGTTGTCTCCTGCTCGCTGAGCTTCTGTAGATGATGGCTGGGGGGAATTTTCCACCACTGGAAGTTGTGGCAGGGCCTGTGCATCCCACAGGGACATAGCAAGAGGACGATGTCCCCCTGGACCCACTGCCAGTCCCACAGATGTGGTGCACATCTTGGGATGAACTCACTGAAAGGTGAAGGTGGCTGCTTCTAGGAAGGAAGTGGGCAGAAACCAGTTGCATCCTGGCTCATGGAAGGAAGGATCCATCCTGGCTCACCAGCAAGGAAATCATGAGAAGAGAGCTGCTGCCCATTATTGGGAGGAGGCAGCACTCATTTTAGCCTTACAAGGCTTCTCAGAGATTGTCTGTGATGACGGGGTCTGACAAAACCATTTGGACACATCACCTTCACACATCAAAGCCTCCTAAAAGAGGAAAGATGATGGGGTGTGATAGGACTTTTTTTGTGTGTTTCTTCTTCTTTTAGATGAAGTTATTTGAAGACTTTATTTTCCATAGACACAAGCACAGGAAGGCTAAACAAGAATTATCAACAATTTAGCTGGAGGCACCTTTCTTACTTGTGATCCAGACAAGCTCTTCAGAAGCCACAAGTGGTCTGATTATTCATTCTGAAACCACAACTTGTGCTGAAATGGTGAAGAAAATGTTCCAATTTTTAAAAAAGGGAGAGAATATAGATCTTTTGGAAACTCAGTACGTTTTACTCCAGAGAGTACTTACTCAAAGAGAGAAGGAAGTGAACAGGTTACACTGTTAAAAACTCCTCTAACGTTTGGATTTATTTGTGTTGTGTGGCAAGTTCTCACAATGGGCAGCTTCAAATGCCCTAGAGTAATTGCAAAAGAAAGCCCATTAAGAGACCCTCATGAGGGAAACAAAATTTAAAATACAGTTTGCTTTGATGAATTTCTCTATTTCACTTTTGTAGCAAATAATATAGTTCCACGTTATTTTTTTTCTTTCTCTAGAAATGTGAATTACAGTCCTATAAATTCACCCTTACTGTCAATTAAATTAAATAAACATTGTCCAAGTGCATTAGGAAGAGATGCAAAACAATTCAATACCAGGGTTAGTTATTGAGGAGGGGTTTTAATGAACATAAATTGATGTAATTAAAATAAATCTGCTTTTCACGTTTCTTGAGTAGATGCCCTGTAGCTATTCCTGTAGAACACTATAGCAAAATAAACACTGGGCCAAAGCTGCTATCTTTCCTCAGATTAAATGGAAGCTTCCTGCTCTCTGGGATTTCAGAGATGAGTAAGGGTGGAGGATGCTGCCTACTTAAATAGTTGTTAAAAGAATGTAGACGAGAAGATCAAAATTCAGCTTTTTGTTAATTTCAGATTTTCCCCCTAGCATCACCTTCTTTTTACAGAAGGAAATTAGTAAATAAAAACACATTTCAATTTTACTCTTTTTAGTCTGTTGGTAACCAGTCAGTAGCTTCTATGAATTCCGGTTTTGGGAGGTATTTTGCAACTTGTGATACAGACATATGTCAGGACCTCATTTAAAATCAACATGCAAGGTTAAAAAAGTATTTTTCTGTTCCAAGATATCTCTCTCTCTCTTTCTTTATGTCCCTAAAATAATAATAGGATCACCAATATTTTCAACTGTTTAAGGATGGCAGGTACGAGTTATCTTGACCAGTGGCTACCAGGTATGCCTATTAATAAACCATACAGAGCTGAGGAAAGCAGAGAGCGAGAGGAGTGCTGTTAAAATATATAAGATAATTTTTAAACTGAATTAAATTAATAAAAAAATTGTCAAAAATCTTTGACATTTGAGTCCTACACTCTGATGGTGATGATGCCTAATGTGGAGGTGTGTGTATGCCCTGAGCTCCAGTCTTAAACTACTTCAAGTTCACATCACAAGGATGTTGTCATTAGCATACAAGTACTACTGACAAAATAAAGGTTATTGGTCACCTCTGATTGCACAGTCCAGTTCTCGAGATTGCTCTTTAAAGAGCATTTGGCTTTAGAACATAAGTAAGGAATAAGAAGAAAAAATCCCATATCTGACAACACTGCCATTCTTCCCCTCACCTTCACTTCGGCTCGTCTAGGTTCTCAAGCTGAAGTCCCATTGCTTCTGTCAGATAAATTCTCCATATCAGCATCCATTTCAGGAGTTCTCCTTCACATAGCAAAATTATTCTGGCTGGAAAATAGAGAAAGGATATTTTTTGTGTGTAACAGTGTCATTGACAATTAGTGCCTTTGGCATCCCCTCTACAGAGAAGAACTTCACTCTGTAGATAAATAAAGAGTTTAGGTCTCCAAGGCTGTCAGCCTTTAACAAACAATAAATGCATGCAACAGCGTAGAAGGGAATATAAATCAGAATAGCAACTTGAAGCGTCCTTCTTAATAACACAATGTACTTTTATCTCTAAGAAAAGAAGGCCCAGCAGCTAGCAAACACCACAAAATTCCCACACACCCCATTGTTTATGGCTCTTAGAAAGGTAAAACATGCTTGAATAGATGCCAGTGTTCTTAACACTAGAGACCTGCATGCTTAGAGAAAGTAAATCACAGCACATTATTTCTCCTGAGGCAGTACAAAGTACTGTTCCTTATAATTGCAAGCATAAGAGTTAAAAAAATTTCCATTGCCTTGATGAGTCATGTTGCAAACTGGCAGCATACCAACCACTGGCTTAGGCTGTGTGGCACAATATGTCAGGTCCTTAAATCTCGATGCACATGTCTCTCCACCCTTAGGAGATGGTGGTTTTGATAAAGGCATATAGCTGAGAAGCATGGGAGTTCATTCACAGAATGCTTTTAGGATGAGGCAGTCCTGCTCTTTTCAGTGTATAAATCTTTCCCTTTCCCCCCCTCTCTCTCTCCTGATTTTTCAAGGTTATTATCTCAATGCTTTTTCCTTGGTACCAGTTCCTCTGAACTTGAGTTCACAATGACTCACAGCAGGGAGGCACAGAGAGAGCTACCACCAGAAGCTTCCTCCCTGGAGAAGCTTCACAATGCTGCCTATTATTTAGCAACTTGAAATGCTGCCTTAATGGCAACATCTCAAACACCCCTTTCATTCATTTGTTCACCCCAGGGACCCAAGCCATGGAGATGTATCTCTACTCTCTCTATCCCACCTTCCCCACTGGCAAGGTGCATGAAAGCAGGGGGGCTGCCAGTCTCCAGACTGCAGTTGTGATTCCTGAAACTGGTGGTCAACAAACTGAAGTGATGGGCTCCAAAGCTCAGTTCAGACACATATTCACCCACTAGTGAAAGTCATGAAAACAGTTAGAAAAATCCAGCACATCTTAGGGGAATATTAAATTTGAGGGTGTTTTCCTTGGTCACCGTCACCCGTCTACCCCCAAAATCAGAGGTGGAATGCAGTGGAAAAGACACTCCAGATCCTTTGACTGTGCTGGGATGGGGGTTAAAATCTTCTCTGATGATGATTATTAGAAGATCTCCCTAGTAGAAGTAAATTTTCCTTAGTACAAGTAAACCCTCCTTAGAAGAAGATCTCTCTTATTGCAGTTTAAAAAGTCAGACTTCCCTCCTTGCACTCCCACACAGTATTTATTCAGCAGAGGATAGATACTAGGTATATACAAATATAAAGTTCTGGAAGGAAATCGACTGCACTGGTCTCATTAGTGATGACAAAAGTACAGACCGTTCTGCCTCCATGGGGGCCGTAGTCTTACAAGCTTGAAGACAGAGTCTTGAAAAGGCTGACAACAGGATACAGGGCATTACAGGGTATTAGTGAGCCCTCACACTGACCTACCAGTCATTTAAATCTGGCTGTGTTATGTACTGCTCCTTCTAAATTTCTCTCGTTCAAAATCCACGGCAGATGAAATCCAATACCATGCACTGACTCACAAATAGCTATTCATTTTCAAGAAATCTTTCACCTGAATCTTTTGTTACATGCATCTAAGGAAAACACTGGGTAATAGAAAGTGTAGGTGAAGTGACAAGTTGAACTGATTGCACAAAATAAACAAAGCATCTGGGGTTTCAGTATGCCATAGCTTTGTTTGGATGAACAAGATAATGATGTGAGCCTAGCAGTGGTTCAGGATTACAGGCTACTACTCAGTTCTTCTATTAAATTCACCATGTGATGCTGAGCATGTCTCCTTCCCTCTCAAATTTATTTTTCCCTTCACACATTTGCTTCCGTGTTATCCATTTGAAAGAGAAGGTCCTCAGAAGAAATCCTGTCTTATTTCAAAGACTTCTGTCTCTGTTCTGGCCATAGCACCATAATCCTTTCGTGGCATATCTAGTAATTGTCTTAACATGTATACAATTGTTATTAATACTATTTATAAGAATAGAAATAATTATGGGGTTTACAGTCTTGTGACCCATATAGCAATTTGTTGCAGTTCAGACATTAGTCACATTAAGTCCAAGATCATACTGGTAACTTTCAACACCTGTGATGACTAGACACAGGGTGCTGGTTGATGGCTTACATCAAAAATTGTTGTTTACAAGGTATTGTAGAGATGGCAGCACTGCCCTATTAAAAACATTAAATGAATTGAATTCAAAAAACCAGCCACAATAACAAAAAGAAGAAAGTATGTCTCTTCCAGGACAGCATCTAGCTGTCTTTGACAGAATTCAAAGATGAATCCTCCCCATGAAATGTGGCACACAGAGAGATGAGTGAGGTTCTACTCTTGCTTTCTCTGTAACCTTCATGAGATGCAGCAAGTACAAGTGTAGAAAATGGGGAGTTGTCCCCTCCTCCCCCCACCTGCTTTAGCAATCCAAGAATAGCACAGATTAGAAACACCAATTTCCATCCTGGACTACTCCCCATAGGAATTAATGCCTGCAGAACATCAGTGTCGGTCAGACATGACATTCCTTCCCGAATGACAGAGAAAGATATGTTATATGCAGGCTGGAACAGGCTTCCCGTTCCTCTCCATTCACCGTGCCACACCACACATCAACCACATTCAGGTGGGTCCATGAACACTGAAATCCCAGGAGCCCTGAGACAAGTTGTCTATTGTTCCTTCTAAATTTCTCTCTCGGGACAGGACTCAGGTTCTAGGCTCTAAGCTGAATGAAACCCAGAAAGGGTGCACCAGTTTGGCAAAACTCCAAGTCAAAACACCGTAATACTGAAAAACCTATCCAAAACCACTACTTCTTGAGGGGGAGGCCAAGGTCTTATTGTGGAACTTTCTCCCTCATGCCATGGAGCAGTACAAATTATCTTTTTCTTCAGTATGAGATCTGCCATTTCCATGTGATCACAACACAGTAGCAAGCGGAGCTTTATTTAAAACTACAGAAATTTCAAGCCCAGCTACATTGCAGAGTAGAGTAACACATGCCCTGGCACAGCAATACCAGAAAGTCTATTGGCAAAAGGCAGCTGGATTAGGCATAAATCAAATTAACAGAGGGTGGAGAAAGAATATACTCCCTTCCCCAAGGACACCATGTTAGAAAGGCTTCAGAGTGAAAGGGCTGAGCACACCCACAAACTGCTGAACTGTGCCCTGTCCTGGGCCAGCTGAAAGGATATCTCCCCCTTCTCAGCCTTCAGCTCTTTTGGGCATGGATTCGGTATCCCATCTTGCTGCTGTGCAAGAGCAGAAAGGTTCATTAGATGGTTCTTTCTTCCCTCCATAGAAACTCATCTTGAAATTGTACTGCAGCCCTGAGCTGGCCTGACTGTGCTCACGTCTCTTCTGCCCGACAAAATTCCTCAGCTAATAGCTGTTTGGGAGAGGCACCTCTTCCCCATACATGAGGCAGTACTTGGAACATGAGTATCTCATAAATTAATACAGACTTTTCAAAAATTATTAACACATTTCTGCAATCCATGTTCAAGGATTATTGTAAAATAAGAAAGAGCCATGCTTTCAGGTTCTTGCTTTGCAGTCTCAGATTGATCCTGACAATATTTAAAACATGCAGCTACAGACTTATTGTGAAGTATTAATACAACAGATCTCAAGGATAGTTATCAACTGCTGTTCTTAACATTTTGAAATGGTTACTTGAATCCCAATAGATCCTACACTAAGGTAACATTTCTCAGGAGTTTATTTGTATTTCAAAGAAGAACACTGACCATGTTCATACTTTCCAATATTTCTTCCAGACACAAGGGATTATTTACCCATGCTTGCATGCAAATATCTCATCTAATTCATTTTGTTCTTTTAAAATGCTGTTTAAATAAAGCTTTTCAGGGAAATAGAGCTTGTTTCAATTTATCTTCGTTGAAACTAGGACTATAAATCTCTTCAGTTTCCTTTATTGATCTTAGACAAAATTACAAATATAAATTACAGCTGCTGCAAATTAAATGTTCTAATGACCGTGTTTGAAAGCAAATGCAATAGCGTTAATAACACATTAGATAAGACACAGTGAGAATAACATAAAGCTACCATTCACTGGTGAAATAAAAAAGATTTCTGTGGAAATTCACAGCCAGGGGGTCTCTTCTACAACCAGATTTCTCTCATATCTCTAATTTATAAAATTAGCTACACTAGATCTACAGGACTTGCAGATGGTTCAATGCACCCACCAAGACAACTTAAGTTTTCAATTGGTTTGTGAGACACCATTGTTTCAGGGCCTAACAGCCACTTAAAAATGTTGTTCTTGGAAGTCTTTCTTGTGAATGCACCGTAAACGGCAAGCTTTGGCTGAAACTATATTGACTGTCTTTAGGAAACCAGAAAGTTTGTGCACTGGACCAAGGCAAGAATCCAATACTGGCATGTGGTGCTGAATCACTGTATTTGAAGAGGCAATACATATTCCACACAGCCCACGCTGAAATATATACATATATCTCTGGATTAACTGTCATTCTAGTTTTCTTCATTTTCAATCCCACTAAAAACACTGGCCATGGGGTCATGCTCTACAAGGGCAAATACCAAGTGATGCTGCTTCAGGTACAACACAGTTCTTATGAAGAAGCTTCTATTTCACAAAGAAGCATAATCATCAGTTTTCTACACCACTAACACTTAGACCCTTAAGTACAAAGGTATCTGTTTACCAGGTCGTGAAATTGCAAGTATAATAGCAGTGACTTTGCTATACTTGATAAAACCGTAAAACATTTCATTTTGCTGCCTACTGATCTTTAAAAAAACCCAACACTGGAAAGAAGACAACATTCTTGTTACCATCAAAGTGTTTCAAAATACCTACTTTTCTGCTTGTGATCTGTGGACATGTATTTCCCCTTCACTGTAGTTCTGCCACTCTTTTCTGGTACAGACAGCACTGCAAATATCCAGAAAAACTGATTACTTTTATGCTTTCTTAAGTTTTATATGATCACAAAGCTTCTCTGAATACATGTATCTGTGTGTAGTCAAGGTATTAACATTCCTACAAATTTTATGGAATAGGTACCTCAGTAACTAGATGTACAAGCTCTCCATTTATCCAGAGATAAATGCAGGACACAGGGACTGGGAATTCTGTTGTCTTTGTGGCTCACAGAACTAATAACTTCCAAGGAGAATTCAACTGTTTTGATAGACACCCTTGTTTCAGGGCCTAACAACCATTAAAAGGTTTGCTATTGGAAGTCTTGCTTATAAATGCGCCATAAATGGCAAGCTTTGGCTGAAACTGTATTAACTGTCTTTGGAAACCAGAAAGATTTTGCACACTGGATCAAGGCAGGAATCCAATACTGACATGTGGTGCTGAATGTGAAGGGCAGATCTGACAGACACTCCTAGCCTGTGAGTTGTGCCATGGATGGTACATCTCTTCTGTGCTAACAGACAGTAGACCTTGATTTTGTCTTCCCTCATCATGTAACCTAACAAGCAAGAAAACAGCTGGAGCAGCAATCTTTGTTCTACTGGTGTCTGTCAAGCTGCTCTTGAAGAGTGACCTCCACAGATATCTGGTACCACTGGCACCTCTATGTTTTTTGCAGAAGTAGTTAGATTTTTTTCTCAAAATAAAATCATTCAGTGAAGTTCCCCAAATCCTTCTGATGATTCAGGCACCATTTTTGCTGTTTTAATTGTGAAATCACTGGTCATCCCAGTCATATTCTAAACCTCTTGTCAAAAAGGCTGGTAGACCTCCAAGGTGCAAGCACAGGGGCTTCTCTGGGCAGGCATGGATGGCCTCTGATCTAGGGATAGCATTTATGCAAACTAGTCTCTGACATTCTGTTATATCCTTCTCTCTATATCAGTTTGTGTAATTTCATTCATGATTTACTTTGACCTTTAGCTGTGTTTGATATTTTCTGGTACCAAAACTTGACACTTAATAAATGAAATTTCAAGAAAACATCAGTCAGCAAGCTAAATATCTGCACAGAAAAGGCAGATTTCATAGAGAACTGATAAAAATGATTGCCTTTGCTGACAGTCTAGATTCTCCCTACTTCAACCTCAAGTTGTCCAAAGCAGGATCTCCTTCTGCCTTAACACTGCAGTTTTATACTAGTTCCTTCTCAAAATACCCAGGTCTTTTATTCAGCTCTTTTATGTAATAGTGTTGTACATACGTTGCTTTGGGAAGATTTTTATCTTCTCCATTAATGCTTGCTAGCCCAAGCTACTCTCTGCGTATGCATTCCTGTATGCACAAATTTCAGTGAGTATCTTCCATGGGAATATTCAGCAAAAATCATCTCCTGGATGCAAAAGTTCAGCTGAGAGATTTATCAACATCCAACAGTAAATGCTGTAATCTTAGTGTTAAATGGCAAAGAGGCAATTACAAAGATCAGGTTAAATACTCTTCTCAATGCCTACAAGCTATCAGGCTTGAAATGTTTGCTCTTAGAATTGTAACTCAGTAGCACAGGGCCTGGGTAATAGTGAGCCAGAGTGGAAAGGACTGATTCCTAACTGAGCCTGGGCCCTCTTCTGCAGTTATTTGCAAAAGCTACTGCACACTAGTATTGCACAGCCTTTCCATTCAAAACTCTCATGAAGCTTTGCAGGCAAAAGAAACATGAAAATATCTTTGATTATGTTTAAATATTTCAGAGAGGTGACCAGACTTTCTAAATTTAATTACCTTAAGCCGTAAGAGAGCGAAGAACAAGGGCAAGGACAAAGAGAAAGAAAAAGCAAAAAAATTAACTTTTTCCAGGACAACGGGGTGTTACTATTTATGAACCTGCAAGAGAATTAGAGCTGAAATAATTAGACAGAAAAAAGAGGTTTTAATTAATGATGGTAATTCTTACGAAAGGAACCAGATTGCCAGCCCTGGAAACTGCCAGTTCTTTTTATCCACAATGTACATACAATCTCAATTACACTCTTGCAAAGATCCCTAGCGTAGGGCATTATCCTGACCTGAGAAGTCCAGTGTTTGGGCATACCTCTTGTTTTTTGCTGCAACTGAGCTTTGCAATGTGAATAGTAGTTCACTAAATCAATTACTTAATACAAGCAGATCCTTTTGACATAGTCTAATTGATCTCTACTGACTTAAATCAACTTATAGTGGTGACTAAGAATCCCAAAACCTGCTGAAATAAATGTAGAGTCCCACAAGTTCAAATGACCACTGCATCAGGGTTCCAACCTGAGGAAGTCACAGCAAATGGGTTACCAGTTCCTCATAATACCTAAGTAACCCTTAAAAAAAAAAAAAAAAAAAAAAAAAAAGAAAGAAAGAAAAAAGTAATCTTTCATTCAGATCATGCCCTTTTGGTTAACTTGATATCGTTCCCTTGAGAAACAGCAGTCACTCAATCACTTTATCCCAGTCCTTATGAGCACCATAGCTGCGAGGGCCAAGAGGCACCGCATTTTGTAAAGAACAGCAGTGCAGAATTTGTTCCCAAACTGGAAGGCAAGGGGGAATGATTCTGTTTTAGTTCTTACTAATAAAATTCTGGAGTAATGAAACATTAGCAGAAGCCCTTGACCATTTCCCTTTACATCTTGCTCTCCACGCCTTTGCAGCTGGATGGAGAATTCCACCTGTCAGAAGTGCTGAGCAGACTAGCAGATTCGGGGTGCAAGTCTTCTAGTAGAAGGAAAGCTAGCCTGGCTGGTCCCTGAAAAATTAATTTCTAATCCCTGTTGGCTAACCAATGCAGCTGGCCTAAACTAAATCTGAAAACTAATACCTTGCTGCAATTCTCACAACATCCTGTGGCAAGGAAAGCAATGATCTTCACTACTTGAGCCCAATATGAAATGGACCAGGTCACAGGTATCAGCTTCACTTTAGCATAAGTATTTCTATTACCTGGGTCAGAGAGTCTGTGCAGTCACCCTCCAAAACCCACTGCTATTAATTCAGCAATTATAGCTTTATGTTGGCAGGGAATCCTCAGTGTTTGAGCTGGCACTGGAAAGCTGTAATTTTGAATGGGACATGACATGAATTACCAGGTTGCTGCAATTTTTCAGCTTTTCATGCATTTTCACTGCACATATTAAAAATACAGCAAGAAATTCACTTTTAATTATGCAAATTCAAAGACAGTAAGACAAGAGATAGATGCGTTTTTAAATGCCTGCTCTGCCTGGCCACGTGGGGTTAGCACAGAAAATCCACCAGCTAACCAGGTAACCTGGCCTACCACACTCCTGCTTGCCTGGGTGAACACAGAATAACCTCTTTTTAGTATTCAGCACCATAATAAGAGCACAGAATACAGGAAAGAAGTTGCCAAGCAGAGGGAAAGCTGGGAAAAGGCAAACCTTCTCAACCTGCCTTCCCCGCTTCTTTAGGTGTTTCAGAACAGCCAATACAGAGCTGTCCTTGCATCTGACCTCAGCAGCTTTCAGGTTTCTAATTTGCTTTCTAATTTGGCAATTATCTTTCTGATATTAGGGCTCTGTTTGACTGGGACAGCATCCTCAGATACTATTTCTCAAGAAAAGGAAGAATATGCCCAATAGAGATACTACAAATAACTTAACTAGAATATTCAAATCAGGACCACAGCGTGAATTAGCTTCCATGTTCTGCAGCTCTACCCTTGGCTTCTTCACTGTTCCTTTACAAAGTCTATGGCTGCAACCAACTTTTACACACATGTGTCCATACACAAGTCTGAGTTCACTGTAAAGGAGAAATAAGTTACACTGCTCTCAAAGACACTGTTGTTAAATTATAAGATAGCAAGTGCAAGTAATGATGGCTTGTTAAAAGTCTAGTGGCTGTATCTAATAGCTGGAGTGTTCAGTGTGGTAATTACAGAGGTGAGAGATTGCTGAACATGTATAAAAAAAAGGAAATAATTGGAGTAGCAGTAATGCAAAAGCTTCTCCAAGCCTAGAGCAATTGTTATTTTGCCCTCCTACTGATGTGCTACTTATCGAGGATACAGTGGTTAGAAACTAACTCTCTTTAATGAATGTTAAGTTTAGGTGTTTCCTATCCAGGAACCCCAAGGCATCACATCCAGCACCTCCACAGTTTAGGAAACAGAAGTAAAATTACTCAAACACCTTATTGCCTTGCCTTGAAAGGACACGTCTGCCTCTTTTCCCTGGAAGCCTGGGAGAACTTTCAAGCAAGCAAATTAGCAATGCAAATCTCTAGCAACCTACTGAAGGGAGGGTCCTAAAGAAGGTGCTCACAAAGCCCTGCCATACTGGGTTCTTCACATTAATATTTTCAAACCAGAGGGAAACTTTTTATTTTCTCTAACCTCTTCACCTTTCCCCACCCAGAGATGTCTCACTGCTAGTTTCAGTCTTGCTTCTCTAGAAGTGATTTCTTCCAGCTTCCTCAGCAGCTATTCTGTGTGCTAGAGTCTTCCAGTGCTTTCCAAGTGCCTATTGCATACAGTTTCAAAAGAAGAAATCTTCCTGAAGAGGAGTGGGTGGTTCAAGTGTTTTTTCTGTCATGTCCTTGGCATGTCTATTACAAATCTCACTCAGATATGATATCTGCCCTGAAACCCTGGAATTGAGCCTTATTCTCAAGCTTTTTGAAACTCATAGCTCTGATTTGGCATACCTGATGACCACAGCCCTTATAAATCTAGCCAGACTTGAACGTTACCTTCACTTTACAGCTTCCATAGAAACCTTAGTTGTGCATTAGTAATTTGCTGTCTCGACCACTACTACGTCTTTTTAAATTATGTTAAATTCACATTCTTCACAAAGTGAAGCACAGAATTAGCTGTTTTACCTGTTTATCTGCTTTACTTTTACAAAGATGTATCTTGTTGGGTGAGGAAAAGTCACCATTACATTCACTTACCAACATGTATCACCAACTTGCTCCCTAATTCCACTCACAAGCCATTGAGTGATTTCTCTCTCGGTCTCTGGCTAGATCTGACAAAACATGTGAATATACTCTTTCTCTATGAACTTACCACCGAAGAAGTCTAAGACCATGGATTTAGAGAACTGAGATACTGTCTTCCTACTGCAGTAGGAAAAGTAGCTCTTGCTCATTGTGAACATGAGTTTGAAATTCTCTACTTCACAGTCTTGCTCAAGGAAAAGTTCATTCATATTTATAATCAGAAGTAAATGAAGAGCACAAAAGGGGACGTTGACAGTGTGATTAAGGATTTCTTTTAAACTACACAATAAAGCACAATTAATATCTTGGCTTGAGGGAGATTAAAATAGTTGTGTATTCTTCCATCCTTGCCAGATATCACCATTATGCATCAATGGTTCATATAATTCTCTTAAAATTAATTCTGCAATACACATCTGTTACCAGTTCTATCAACCAAAGACTATATAAAGATCAGCTTGTAATGAGAATCAGTTTAACCCCATTTGCTTTCTTAAAGTCAGTAGTATCACAGAGATCAGTTATAACATTGCATGTTAAGTAAAGCAGTTAATTGTACTCCTGTACCAGGTTTAGACATAAAAGGCAGAATTAATAACAGGTTTAAATAAAAGACTTAGAATAGGAGTTCTGAATGCAGAAAAAAGGGCTAGTGTGAGTTAATATCAGCTTGTAACAGAAAGTAAGGTTAATAATTGGTTAAAAGATAAGACTAAGAATGTTTTTTACTGATCTGAATGACTTATACATACAATGGGGGATAGAAAATAAACATTTTGACAAAAACAACTGACAGAAGCACCAAGGTTGCCCCTTTGTTTAAAGTATGGGTCTCCTGAGCAAATGCAGCTGTCAGATTAGAAACATCCGTTTCTGAGCCTGCCCCAAAGGAATTTTCATATGGTTGGTAGCAACTAAATAGACACTTCAGGATGCATTTAATGTCATGCAGTGCAGGTACCTGGGGAGCCTGGCTCTCCAGGTGGGTAGTTAGGGATGGCCTGACACTGGCTGGATATGAAGCCAGGGGTTCGAGTGAAATAATAGGATCCAGGTTAGTAGAAGTGTTGGAAGAACTTAAGGGTACACTAAGGCATACAGCACTTTGTGCAGAGGCCTGGAGGAGAAGAGGCATGCAGCTCCTCTTGTTTTCAATGAATGTGAGCAGCCTACCCTTCATTTCTGGAAATAAAAAACCAACCCAAAGCATTGTAAGCCTATTTGCATCTTTAGGCACCTGAATACTGGTTTTAATACCTTTATTCTTAATGGTCTTAATACCTGCTTAGAGCAAGCAGGAGTGTAGGTTGGCAGGGAAAGATTAGAGACTTTCAACTCATAATTCATTTCCCAGGCCTTTCCTAGGGCATAGCAATTATGCACTTTCCCTTACCCAGGACAGACTGTAAAATGACTCTATTGTCCTTAAAGACTAAATCAAAGTAAGTAAAAAGGTAAGTCAGTGTTTTCTACATGACTGCTGCCATTTTATAAAAAATCTATTGAACATAAAATGAAAGGTATCCATAGGTACATAAACAACATTTTCTTTTTTTTTTTTTTTTAAGTTTTAATGATCCAAGGCATTGTTTAAATAGCAATGCTATTATAGATTTACTTAGCTGATTTCTTCCTGAGTACGCCAGAACCCTGATCCTTCCAACAATGAATGCTACAGAAAGCAGCATTAGGCAAGTTACTGTGAAACCAAAGTGTATTTGTGCAGCAATAAAAAAGAAAGACTTGGGATAATAATGAGCAACCAAATAGTAACACAGTTAAGGGTGCTGCTTTGCAGGAGACAAGTGACTATTCTGAACTCTGAAGTGCCAATGTAATGAATCACAAGGGCCTACTAAAATGAGAACAAACATATAAATTCTTCTTCTTTCAGTGTATACAAATACCAAAGCAATTTTTGGTTGTTAACCTCCACAGCTTGAGGACAATATGTTCATCATTATTGTATAGTACTTCCCTCTTCAGGAATCCTCTGTATATTGGTTTTGATGTTTCACTGAAGCATAATGTATGCCTGAAAAGATCCTCAATATCAGACAACACTGAGTAGCTCATAAAAAAAAAAGTGAACAATTTTTTAGAAAATCAACTAGGAAAGGACGCAAACTGATACTATACATTATTTCTGACGATGGAGATTGTGAAGAGATACTCAAAATATTTGGATTTTTGCTTTTAAATGTATTTCATAGCTCCTCCTTTCCTAAAGAGCTTAGCAGTTGTAAGTATTTCTCCTTCACCTGCACTGCTGTTTCATCTCTATGTGCCCTACTTCCATAGCTACAGCTGAAGTGCTCTTATTCTCATCTTCTCTGCTCTGTTCAAAGTTCCAACAAGGACACAACCAAGTCTTCTGTGAAAGATACCTAAGCACCATCAACTGGATTAGACTAGAAACTCATTCAAAGAACAGAGAGCAGATGGCAATTGTTTTGTGAGGTTGGCTGGGCACATGTCACTCTTGCACTCTTGGTAACTGCAGTGAATATTGCATTGTCCTCTCCCTTCTGAGCTAGCCAAGTCATCATTTACTCGAAATTTGAGAAATACCTTGGCTAATGCTAATTCTGCCTTCCTATACATCACTGGAGGACAACTTTCCGACAGACAAGGCATTCTGCAGTAGCCGCTTGCTATCACCCCTGCAGAGGAGGTCACAGTCATGAAGGCAGGCGGAGTAAGGCACTTCAATGCTATTTCTGTAGAAGATGTGCACCATAAATAAGTCATGCACTATAAAGTCACCTTCTAATTGCAGCTCTGACTGATGTTTACATGCACTGCTGCCATGTTTTCTCTCTATATTTGCAGCCTTACCACTGTGATCCTGAACCTCACTTGTACAGTGAGGCATTCCTTACATGAAACGTACTGCATGAGTTAAGGTAAAAGATCAGGCACGGGACAGAGAGCTATGGAAATGTCAAGAACTTTTCTCCTCCTAGGAAATGCTTTCTCAGATTACTCAAAGTTTGAGGAAACAGATATATTACAATCTGGGTATGGAAATGCAAGTAGCAAAAAGTATCTTTCTAGTCCTGTTAATTATCTATGGAGAACCAGGAAACAAACAAAAAAATGTGTAGAATTCTTTAATAGGCAGTTGAGTCTTTTAAGAAATACCCCAAAACATAAACAGCTACTTCTTTAGTTGGAAGAGGAGAAAATACCATAAAGCTTAAGAAGCATTTTGTTCAGGAAATCACATCTTTCCCCATTTTCCAGCTGACACACTGCATTGCAAGTCTGTCACAGCACATTACCTTGCTGATGTGATGTAATGCAACATTGCTGATGCAACCCAATCTGATGTGTCTAATGTGATACATCAGGTACAATATTTGGGAAGATTTTTCTGAAAACAACATCCACAGAAGAGATTCTTTCCCCATCTTTGCCAATTAAAAAAGCCTTCCCAAAGAATTGCATCACCTGGAGATAATTGCTTTTTCACAGGTAATTAGCAAATACAATTAGTTGTGGGAAAGGTTTGCTTTTCAGCAACTTACCAAAAAAATGGGAAAACAGATAATCATAACTGACATATAACCGCTTTCTACAGGACCAGGATAACTCACCTGAGTAGATGTAATTTACAGGGCTAGATTGTGCCACCATCAGGCTGATTTTTTTTTTTTTACCCTTTGACAAGTGAGAATTCAGGTTTTGGAGCTCTGTACTTACAGTTCTTTATTTAGGGCCCTGAATTACAGTTATGCTCTGCGGGAAAATAACAGCAAAGTCACCCGTTTGTCCAGAGATGCATCAAAAGTTACAAAACAACAGGAAATACGTATCAACCTTAGGAACTCTTCAGTTCATAAACTGACTGGCAGTTAAATTTACTAATCTCTGCAGTAGATAAATATTACTGAAAATGGAATCAAATAAAGAGACATCTCTCATCAGACATCATGGGAAACTAGTGAATTCAGAGTGATTTATTCCAATGTAAGCACTGAGCACTGCAGATGAATTCAGGACTACCTGAAATCCTGCTCCACTTGCATTTCCAAAACCAGTATCAGCTCTGGGAAAACTGCTGGATTTTCACATACAGAAGGGACATGGTCCATGTGATGATGGTCAGATGAACAGTAAGAATCACTGGACACAGACTTTAAATAGTCCACTAAAGCAGTGATGACATTTGTCAGCAGAGAAGACTTCAGCTGATGTGAAAGAAATGGTACTGGATTGGTACCACATCTCATTCTGAGAAGCTGACAACAGAAAGCTGTAAGTAAGCACACATCTCTTTGCTTTATCACTTGACCAAGACAGGGTAAATGAGAGCTAAAATCCTCACAGACTTTTAAAACAGGTTTTAAGGAGGAGGAAGCATCAGTTCTTAATGTTTTCTTTCCTTCTAGTCATCTGTACCCTGCTCTGCCATAGCCACACACCACTCGAGATGCCTTGTAAGCATAACTTGCTCTGGCCAGGAAGAGAGCAGCAGAGGACTGGCACAGAGACAAAATGCCAGGCCATTTCACTCACTGCTTAGACTGATTTTTCAAGTGTCAAATGTAATTCAAATCTCCATAAAAAGCTATTTGCTCCCTAGTCTCAGGATTCTTACACCAAGTTTCAACCATGAAATCCAATTGGGAAAAAAAAAAAGGAAAAAAAAAAAAAAAAAAAAAAAAAAAAAAAGAAGCCTTATGCTTAAGAGGTCTGAAAATCCTTCAAGAGCCTTTTGGTCTCAGACTCAATTGTATCTTAAATGGCATCTGACCAGTTTTGTTTCTCTTCTCAGAAGGTATGGCATAGTGCCTTGTCTCTAAAAGCCAGATTTTCAAAGCCAGGTATACACATACCATTGAAGAACAGATATTTACTGGCTATTTGTATATCCATGGAGCTATTCTAACAAAAAGATCAAAGCCAAGCTTTCTGAATTTTGAAAATATGGCCCAAAATGGACATGGCAACTGTACAAATTCATCTCTGAAATTCAGAGTCCATGTAACCCCTCAGGGCTGCTGACCAGCTTTGAAAACTTATTGTATCCCAAGCCCCTACCTGCAGCTGCCATCTCAACGGGGTTATTATTTCATAGGAGCACATATATTTCTCACTCTTCCTAATTCACCAGTGCTGTCCTTGGTGATTCAGATTAGCAGATAGCATGAGTCCTGACAGATTTATTTCATTATTCTGGACTTTCTTTTTCACTGTTTAATCTTATCTCCTAGCATGTGTGAAGTAATTTTCTCTTCCACGGGTGCTTGTTTTTAAAATAATCTTAAATTACTGAAGGATTAGCAATGGGCAAGGAGATTTTAAGATGTTTGAAATTTGGTCTCCTTTTAGGATAAAAAGTTGGACATATATCTAAATTTTTCAAATCTCTTGATTATGAAAACTTATCAAAACACTTTGGAACTCAGATTGATATTTCTGCCACTAGTTTCCAGTGAGCTATTTCAGCAACAGCCTTTCTCACATTCTAATATTTTCTAAATCAGGAACAGTAAATGAACTAAAAATACAGTAATTTCTGAGTATTCTAATCCAGAAATATGTAAAACATTAAATTTTCACAATTTCTAACCCCTCAATTGACATCTCTTATGAGAAACAATGCAATAAAAATTTCTATTTACACCTGTGTGTTGCTCCAGTGCCATAAATCACACAGGCATAGGATTAGGTGGAAAACAAACAAAAAATCATCTTCTATTAAATACTAAAGAAGTTTCTGACTTCTATGATTATAATGTAAAGCTTGAAAATATGATCTACATATGTTCTGAAGGCTCAGAAATTAGACTTGTTATTTATTATATTATTAGTTACATTTTATCCTTTCTTTTCAAAAAGATGTCAGATGGTTTTGGAGGCTTGAAATCATTCTGAAGAGTCAAGAAGTGATCTATGTGTTAACACACGTGAACTGCTCCATACACCCAACGCGCTGCTGTGCATCACCTGTCAGCTTGAGCATACTGAATGTTTTATCAATGCACAAGACAGAACTTAAAAGAGCTTTTCCCAACCAAAACCTCTCTTTGGGTTTTTCCAAATTTTCTCTTGTGACTTCTGATATTATCAAGTGTGACAGCATGCTGTTCATGAAAAAAAAAAAAAAAACAAACCTCTTAGCTGTCCCTTACATAAATCATATTTGCTTTTTTTTTCTGTTAAATTCAGTCCACATGTACTTCTCAGAGAAATCAGCCATTCCATTTAAAAATAATGATATAGTCATTGCATTTATTTCTCTAAAGAACAAAGTTCACCTGATATTCTACTTTATGTTGGAAGAACTGTGCGCATGGCCATCTGCCTTCTAATTGAGAAGACTACTATATCTCAGACACGAGGAAACCTCATCTGTATCTATTCGTGTATCATACCTATAACTGGGAGAAAAAAAGAAAATTTCTTTTCTGCTCAGAGACTTTGTTAGCCGAAGTTCACTGACATGGGAGTTAGTTATCTGCTTCAATATCAGGTAACAGCACCACCTTCTGCCAACAAGTCACCATCTCTTTAAAAAACTATTAGATCAGTTTTCTCTTTATTATTTCAGCAGCTGTCTCAAACATTTCTGATGTAGACAGCAAATTTTAGACCAACATCCTTAAGGCTATTTTAAAACACTCCAAGCTGTCCAGAAGAGACATAGTTCAAATTACTGAAATTTAACAAATTTACTTACAAAAATATAATATATCTAAACACTCTAAAGCTAAGCACACTCTGCTTCAGTAAAACATTTAAATACATGATTAACTGCACAATACTTAAATAAATCCTCAAACATTTTTTGCTGACACAGAGCTTGAAATGCCATTGCAAGATTACCAGTTCAGTTCCCTGAACACCCCCCATGCCATTTTCAACACAATTTAGGAGACCACAGTCTTAGGCAGGATCACAGTAGCTAGCTCAGTCTGAAAATAACATTTGGGCTCCTGAGTAATTTGTGTGCTTTTGAGCTTTAATCTTGTGAAAAAGGAGAAATGACTGAAAGAACAGGAGAGAAAAATGGAGCTCCAAATAAGAGAAGCACAAAAGGGACAGGTCTCTCCCACAGAGGTATGAATTCAGCTTGGTAACCTCTAGCCCTGCAGAAGTGAGAGAAGCTCCCCAGCTGCAGGTGAGACACTGCACACCTGGCTCCATGTTTGTGCAGCACACACCATGCATGTTTGCTCAAATGGCTGCTGCCTGCATCCTACAGGTATTCATCCTTGTATGCACATATGGGCACAGGTATACAGGCGAATATACTTCCTATGATACATAAGTATATAATGTACTGTCAGGTCCAAACTTGTATATTCATCTAATATATTAGCAAGAATCAAGTTCAATCTTTAAATTGGAACAGCCCTACACTAAAGCATGTCAGAGCAGACCACCAGATCAGCAAACTGACTCTGACCCTTCTTTGCCCCCATTAGAGTCCCAAAACTCCAGGATGGGGCAACCACTGAGGCAAAGAAAAGGTGAACGGGGCAGTAGGTAATGCTAAAGAAAGGTTGCAGGATTATTTGTCTCAAAACCAGCAGCTGTCTCTTCAAGCCCTCCTGTCCAGAAAGCAAAAAGAGTAGCAATGCATCCTCCTGTCTCTTTGTTCTCTCCTCAGCTCTGATTTCACTTCCAGTAACAGAAATGGCCAACATCCATCTGGCAGCACTGGTAATGGAGAATTCCATTTTGCTCACACTGTTGGGAAACCTTGGACAAACTCTGCTTTTTGACATTACAGCAATACATAATGCTACAACCATCCAGTGTAAAATATGTCTTCTCAATCATTTTCATTGAAATAATCAACTTTTTCCAGTTCTATTGGTGGAAGCACAGGAAGGAATTAGCAACAGGCAGACTCCTGCACCTGCTCACCACGCAGATGAACATACCGCAAGATGTGAAGCACTGTATTAAGCAAAGTAACTAACATCTGTCATGTGCTGTTCTCATCCTCTCTCCCAGGGAAAAATGAGAGTAGTGAGGGTTTCGTTATGGGTTGGTTTATCACAGGAGCTAGAAAGTTTTTTCCACCAATTCTTGAATCAAATTTGTAACTGCTGACTGAACTGACAGATATAATTTGGAAATGAAAATAGGGCCCATCAGCAGAGAAAGGGCTGGTGGTGGGAAATATAGCACGTTTCTAGGCAAACTGCTGTAACTACTCTCTCTTTAAAGCCAAATCTTTGTTTCTAATATTGCTGTGTTGTTTGTTTTTTTGTTTTTTTGTTTTTTTTAATTGGATTCATGTGTCTTCCCTGATACTCAGCAGCAGCAATGCCTGAACACTTTGCAACACAAAGCTAGGTGACATAACTGGGTAATGAGACTTACAGTACAAAATGGGGGCATTAGTTCCTGGGAAGGTAATTGAACAGCTTCTGATTGAGTCTTTAAAGAAAACACACTTCCCTTTTCCTCAGTGTTTTACATCTTCTTTTTTTCCCCACATTTTCTCTTAAACCCCATGCTCCTGTGAGTTATAATCTAGGATGCTGAGGAGGTTCCACATCTGGTGTAAAAATACTGGCACTTCCATGCAGTGAGAATATGTAGAGCTGAGTAGATTTATACCAATCCCTGGAGGGGGTGCTCCTACATCTCCTGTACATCTTCAAAATATTCCCATAGACTTTTAAGGGAAAATACCTCACTTCAAAGTGTGTGCAGAAAGTCAGAGTGGGGTCTTTTAATAACAGAAAACCTGCAGGGTGGAAACAACTTCCTACCTAAATTAAGCTGCCTAAAAATTAGTCATGTGCCTTAGGGTCTCCATCTATGATTGGACTGCCTTCAGCTTAAATTAGGTGTCTAATTTTTAGACAGCTAGGTTTCAGAGAAATGACTCTTACACAATGCATATAGTTATTTTTAAGAGCAAAACTGTGATTTAGTCACTGGAAACATCATACTTTCATGATAAAATTGTCCCTCAGCATAGGAAACACCTAGCTGCCATTGGAGCCGAGGGATCAGGGAGAGATGGTGTCAGCAGACACAGAGATAAAGAATAAGTCACTGATGAGCCAATCAATAAACCAGTAATTAAGGCTGTTTGGCAGGTTGGGGTTGGTTTTGCTCTTGGTATTTTACTTGTGTTTTTTTCCTCTGGATTTGAAAGAAGTTTTCTTATCTAAGTTTTAAAACCACTTAAATGAATCCCAGTTCTGTTCAAATCAATGAAAGCTTTGGTGAGACAGCTGTAATTTTATGTGCATGTGTTTTAGTAAATTAGAGGGTTTAGCCTTAAGGATTCACTTTAGTGTAATCTACTAAAAAGATAAGTAGAGACAGATGTAGTGTCTTATAAACTGCTGGACAGTTGCAACTGGAGCAACAGCATCAAAAGCAACTTTATGGCATAGGGAGCAGATTTTCTGACTCAAAAAAATTACATAAGTAGTTTTAAATATTTTGTATTTGCAATGCAAAAAAGAAGGGTGCAAATAGTTAAAAAAAAAAAGCCTACGTAATTGGTAATGGTTTTATCTTGTTCTTTTTGTGCATATCCATGGAGAAATACAATCTGTAGTATAAACCATTTAACTAAATTAAATTCTAGTTAGCATCTGGGATCCCATCAATAAGGGTCTATATTTCTGAGGAGCCACAGACTGGTGGCAGTAATAGACACATAAAGATTTTAATAGGTAAATAAATTTGTTGTTGCATTTCTCCTGCTACCAGAACACAGTTTAACAGAGTAATTAGTGGTGTAGATATCTGACTGTAATGAAGAAAATTCTCTAATCATTAAAAATTCTAAAGAAAGACTATTCATACCATCAGTAATGTTTACTTATTGTGAGGCACATTCACTCAGCATCAAAAATAGTTGTCACCTGGTTCCTCACTCCACATAAATCTTTAATAAGAAATTTTCATCACCATTAGAAAGTGATTTTTCAGGGTCACCATCCATTTGTGATAATTTCTTATGTCCTTAGCCATTCGAAATAAATAATAAAAGTCATGGCAGTTCAGCTATAAATCCACAAGACCTGGGCCATGTCACAATGTTATTATGTTAGTCCTGACTTCTAACTGAGTCCTCATAAGGGTTGTGCGTAGAATATTTGACTATAATAAATCTTATTATATAAGCATGTACCCCAGACTAACCAAATTTTTTATGTTCGGGTTTTTTATGTTCGGGTAGCTACAAGTTTGACTATCTTGTTATTAGCACCATTTCACAGATGCACACAAACACACAAGTCTGAGCTCAGCAAGGAGCTGAACATGTGGACCTAAGGCTTGTACATGTCTGCTCATCTTTAATGGATTAGATGAAGCTGGATCCAAAGGTGGAAGCTTGCCAGCACACTAGAAATTGAACCCAGATCTCTTCACATTAAATCTAGTGCCTTATTTATACAAACCCATTTTCTTCTGGTATGCAGTTTGCCACTTCTGAATAATTTGGGGACCAAATTCCCATTGAAGTCAGTGGAAGTTAAACATGAACAAGGACTGATGACAATGCAATTGTATTTTGGAAACTACCGAACAAAATAAATCTGGTGGTGCATGACATTTCAGTTTCAATGGCTGTACCTCAAGCTTTCTCATCACTATTAGGTCTGTAACTTCCAAAATGCAAAGTTGCCAAGCAGAGCAAGAAATCTGTAAGAATATTAAGTCCATTTTTTTTTTTTCTGATAAATAATCACCAGTGACAAACATTTTTCATGGTGGAAGAAAGGATTGCAAAGTCACTGAAAAGATATAGAGCACAGAGCTCATTCCCACTCCAGATAATATCCAGTGTTAGAGAGCAGGTGATGGGGACAGACTGGAGAGGAGAAGGAAATAATGAACCAAATTACAGCATTGAATCCAGTGGATGGACAGCCCACAAGAGTTTAATTTTTGTCAGTAAGACACGTAGCTATAATTTGGAACACCCTGGAAAGAAGACATTCCCATGGAAAAAAAAAAAAAACCTTTTCTGCTTGTAGCCAGATGGTGAGAGCTACAGGATTTCACTTTTTTGGCTGTCAGGGAACAGAGCTAATGGAATGGTACTTGCTTCATACCAATAGTCAAGAACTTAAAGGCTAACTAAAACAGCAAAGACTAAACACAGAGTCTGGGCTCAACTGCACCTCTAGCTCTACAGCAACATGCATTCTTCCCAAGTAGACTGACATCTGGCAGATACCTGAATGGAAAAACTACCAGAGGTTATACAATTGCTGAAATGCTTATCTCGTCCTCTGGGGTTTTTTGTTTTGTTTGGTTTTGTTGTTTTTGTTTGTTTGTTTGGTTGGTTGGTTGTTTTTTTTGTTTTTCTTTTTTTTTCTTTCCCCCTCTGAATTAACAATAAGATTACATCTTCTTTATTGCCCTCTCATTGATTTGTTCCTCAGAAGCAAATGACAGCATTTCTGAGAAATAAATAAATAACCAAATAAAATAAAGCTGAGAGGCAATCTGCATGCAAATCGGCATTAGTCATTGACATTTGAGACTTGACAATAAGCCATCCCTGTCCAGCTGTCCCCACAAAAGCTGATCTCCTTTGTAAGACAGAGAACACTGCAAGCAAATGGAACCAAGGATGAATATATAGAAGATGTAAACCCCCTTTGCTTGAAGTTTTTCCTAAAACCTCCTTTGTTCCTTAGCACTTAGGAATACTTTTACCTACTGATGCTATTGATGTGAGTTTTGTCTTTGGTACTTTCCTTCCAAGGATGCAGTTCCCTACAATTCTCACTGAAGTTGTTTCTAACGTATTTGTTCACATGTGCAGTTGCAGCACAGAAGGCAGCTGCTTAAAGTGAGGAGTATGTTCATTATTCCATTCTCTGCACTATGCTCCACCTGTAATAAAAGCTATTAGGTTACACCAGGTCTTCTTATTGCTTTTTCAAATAATTTCTTTCACTCTCAATATTCTAGCACCATTCAGACAACACTGCTTTTACTAAAATTCAGAAGACTTGGGTTTACAACACAAGTATTACTGGAGATTGTGCACTACTTTGAATAGCACTAGAAATATTTTATTTGGCCAAGTCAAATTGCTTAGCTCTAGCTCTTACCAGTATTTCTACCGAAGACCCAGCTACAGGTATGTTTCTGTGCTGCTTTGACCTTTCTCCTCAACACTGCTGCAAGGAAATGCAATGGAGAGTAGAGGGCTGTCTGTCCAGGGAAGGAAGCATTTCAGCATGTTTAATGGCAATTACCTAAAGCCAGAGGAGGATTTGTACTACTGCCAAAGTCCTAAAAAACTGCAGTCAGTTCCCATCTCAAAAGGCAGTGGGAGATGCTGCACTGTATAAGAACAAAACCTTTCCCAACTTTTCCCTTAATCTGTTACACAACAAAGAACACCATGTAACTGTTACCCCCAAAAGCAGTTCACTCAAGTGTGCCAGCAATTAAACACAGCTGGATGTGTATAAGTACATCTTATAATTCCCTTTTAATGGGGGATATTATTATTCTCTAGGAGATACGGTCCTGATCCCACTATGACTTTGGAGTGAGGTATTTACTGGAAGAGCTATCCTAGCTTCATCAGAAATCTTTCCTTTTTGATGTCTCCTTTTTGTCAGTGAAACTGAAGCACTTGTGTGACCTTCCATTTGAAGAAAGGTTAGAAATGTCGGCACAAAGGCCTGACTGACATCGGGTGAGGATGGCTTCCAAGGAAGTCTTTCTAGATCTGGGGTTGATTATTTGTACTTAGGTTTTTAGTTTTGTTCTTTTTTATTAAGAATGCAGAAAACCATAGAAAGAAAATCCCTACTCTTGAAAAACTTCATTATCATTATGGATAAAACACCTCCAAATTCCAAGAGCTCTAATTATGTGCATAAGTTTCTGCATAATGTAGGTTTGGTGTTGCTAAACAGAGCAATGAGGTTATGGAAGAATGAAAATATTGATTTTCTTCAACAGAGATAAGGAGGGCTCAGTTTTGGCTTCTTGCAGTGATGTTATCAGCTTAACCAAATCTAATTAGCTTCATTCAATACAAATAGAAGAACAACCAAGAGCACAACCAAAGCCTTAGAAACAACAGCCCATATTAATTTTCCCTGACCTTCCTATGCTTGTTTACACATGGGCAACCAGAGATCAAAGTCCTTTAATATTCTAAACATAATACAGTGCGAAAGGCTGGAAAAATCCACCCTTAAAAAAGTTAATGAAACATCATGTACCTGATGCTAAAAAACATGCTGGAAAATGTTGCACCAATATTCAGGTGGATGAGCTTGTGCTCTATTCTACAAGTTGAGTATTCAGGACACAAATGAATGTCACATTCCAAATGTTTTCATCAACATCAGATGATATCTGGAAACTAAGTCTTACCTTTACCGTGATGGTCTAGCTGCTGTATTAGTGTTCCCATGATAGAATTTACTTCTTTTTGTTAAAATGAAATTTTCTCTGTCATTAACCCACTTCTTTCCCAAGTCCTGCTGGCACCGTATACTCTATAATGCTTTCTCTAGAAAAAACTTCTATATCAAAAAGTCTGTTACTGCAGCACATGAAGCATTAATGCTTCAACATGACAAATAAATGTTAGAACAGGATGGAGTATCCTGAAAAAAATGTGCCTTTTTTTCTGCTTTTTCTGCAGTTGTAGCTATACTGTCATGTCACATCAGTTCATCAACTCCAGTGCACACAAAGAGAAACCCAATAAAGAAACTCTTTTCTCAAGTGGTGAGAAAAAAAGAAGCAAGAGTATCCTTGTAGTGGGCAAAGGAGGATTGCTCTAGTTGCAGAGTGAGCAGTAAACTTGCTCTCCCAGCACAGGTGTGCAACAGAGAGTATCACAGACTCTCTCCTTGCCCACATTTACACAGTCCTTTTGAAGAGTAACTTGAGTCTTCCCAGCAAGAAGCCAGGATGAGCCTGGGGATCTTCCCCTTCCCTGTCCTGCAGCGTAACTCCCAAGCAATAACAACAAGAACCCACCCCTCCATGTAAATCCACCAGGTTGAAAACCTTGTACTTTTCACAAGAGAAAAAAAACCATAATCTGTAGATGATCACTGCCCTACCTAAAGCAATCTATATTGCTTGTCAACAAATTTTCACATTTTAAAGTTTGAAAGAACAGTTCTGCCAACATTTCCATGATGCCTTAGCTCCTCCTTCCTTTTTAGTTTTATTCATGAGCAGTTCCCACCAGTCACCAGTTTTTAAAAGAGGTTTTTACACACAGTCAAATGACAATTTTAGCACCTATGTGTTATGCTGCTATGGCCAGTATAACCAGTGCTGCTGGAAAATAGAGAAAATCAGATGAAAAAGTATCTTCCAAGATAAACTAAGCAAGTTTCTTCTGGGTTCTTTGGTTACCATCTCTCTCTCTAGCTCCTGTGTGAAACAATCCAAGAAAATAATATTATACCTTACTAATCACACAGACTACCAGCAATTATTTTGCCTTCTGTCACAGGATACCTGATACGGTAGAAATTGTTTCACCTGCATCCCAGATCACAGAATACCTAGAAGCCTGTAATCCTTAACTTGGTTTTTCACTATTCAGAGAGATGTTCATCACCAGTTGCAAATCCATGACATTGTCATAGGGAACCCTAAGGGAATCTTTTAACAAAGTCTTGCTGGTGCTAGTGACTGATAAATTGCCATATGTTAGAATAATTCCCTCTCTACTTCATTTCCTCCTGAGGCATTTCTAAAAGCAGCTATACCTGGCTTACTGTGTCTGCGTAATTACCTGATAATTACTAGATCAGTGGTCCTCCAATTTGTAGCCAATACTCTTGCCTCTGTTGTAACATCTCCTACAGCAAGATCCAGGTTAATTCACTGGCTTAGCCTGCTGTCATTCTGCAGTGATAACACCGCGATGATAAGGGGTTGAAATTCAGTGAAATATCCAGGATCTGGGACAGAAACAAAACCTGGGATGCTTCTTGGTACCTGAACATTTGGCTAAGAGGTCACTGCAAAGGATCATCGTAAGGACAGGTGCCCTTTACACTATCTGGCCTGCATTGAGGTTGTGAAATGTACTTCACCATCAACCAATATTTTGGTCTGAATACAAAAATACTGCCAAAAAGACTCCTTTGAGGTCTGATTCTCTTTGCCTTGCATTGCTTTTGGTTTTAACATGCAGTAAGTATAGCAATACTGACTCCCTGATTTGATGCAAAGGAATGCAAAATTCAGACTCAAAATGAACTTCACTTCTGTTTATGGTCATGTGTACTACTTGCATGCTGCTTGATTTTTTAAATTTCTTTTTCAAACCCAAGACAAAAGCCTCTCATTTCAGCACCTTGTTCACTTGTCTTTTCAGCCATCTGGGTGTTGCATTTTGCAGGGTCCCAATTTAGCTGTCCTTTATTCTCACTGACATCAGCACCAAATTCTGGTGCTAAAAAGAAAAGCACTAAGAACAAAACATAACTTGCACTGAATAATTTCAAAATGCTTCTGGCACTCTCTGCTCAATCACACACATGAAACCCTGCTCCTCACTTCTGAACTACTGCAGGACTTTGTACTTGAAAAATCAAAAGGATATAGTTCTGCAGTTGTCAAATACAAACTTCAGTGATAGCCAGCTGTAAGCTGTCTGAATCAAAGAGAAGCTTCATGACTTAGTTTGGATTGCTTATATCCACAACTTTAACTTTCCCTAATGCTGCTGACATAAGTATAATTTTGCCTTTTGAGGCATTATCTGGATGCCTTCAAGTCCAGTCAATGGAACTTGCTGCTTCAAAGGAGAACCTCCATATGAGAAAACTAACAAAAATGTTAGGATGGGGGGAACGAATTAGTTTTATTGTTTAGTCTTTGTCCCAAGTGAGTACCTAATACAAAACAAACATCTTCCATCCGCCTAAGGAAGCTGTTCTCCTTTGTCTAGCTGAGGCAGCAGCTAAGGCAGCAGCACAGTTGCTTCTTTTGCACTAATGAGCAAAAAATGAAGGAAAAAAGAAACTGGCTTCCGAATGGAAGGTGAGTCAGAAAAAGGACATGCAGAAGGGTGAACACAGCCCCTACAACAGCTATCTCGTGCCAAACCCCAGAAGGAGCAAAACAGCTGCAAGCAAAGACCAGCAGTGAGCCAGGTTTTGATGAAGCGTCTGTTGGAGATTTTTTTTTTTTTTTAATTCATTTCAGAACTTGTCATCTGGGTTATGAAGCTGAAACTGAAGGGAACCTTTTGGTTTTTTTTTTAAATAGTAACAGCTGCTCTTGCTAGCAAACACCTGTACTACCTAGAGATTTCTGGTTACCTCTGTGGCTGCTGCTACCAGAAGTAAGAGTAAATAGTTTGGTAGATTTCCAGTAGGAATTAATTAGCTTCACTTTAAGAAATAAAGACTGGCACTTGGCTTAGAAACGTTTGAGCCTTTGCCTGTTTTCAGTTGGTTTCTTTTATCTGCCTCTGGCTGATCAAGCCATCCTCATTGCATTCTAATGATCATTTCTAAATGCAGGGCAAAAAACCCCTCACCACAACTTCCAACATTTGCTCCTACGTCCTTTTATAGATCTCCAACTGCGATCCACACCTTTACATCCAATATTATGCTTATCTCATCACCCTTCAAGTGCCAGTTTCCTTTCTGCTTTTGTAGCCCTCCAGGGCTAGGTTCTCACCTACTAGCAGTAAGAAACTGTAACAGATGGACAAAATATTTGGAGACAGACACACTGTGAATACATAACCATCCTCTCTGCCCCGATGTGTCCCCATGGCACTCGCTGGGGGTACACCTGTGTTTTATTGGCAGCTCAGCCCCTCGCACCACAGGGAGGCAAGGCAGCGGGCCTGCGGAGCAGAGGGGGGAAGGCAAAGGAGGCATGGTGACTAGAGATGGAGGTTTGAAAGACCCAGTGATGACAGATGGAAGCAATAACTGAACTAACCATTGTCCTCAGGACTTTGGAACACCGTTTAAGAGTGGAAAATGGACAACAGGAGCAAAAGATTTTTGCATCCCTTTGTTTTAAATTCCAGAATTTTTTAATACAGTGAGTAAATGAGAAGACATTGACATCTGTGATTCAAAGTCCATTGCTGCAAGAAAACCGAAATGACAACTGCTCTAGAGCAGTTAGAGGCTTTTTACAGTACAGAGGGGAAAAATCCAATTACTTTAAATGGGTCATGACCCTGCCCAGACTCCACAGCCCAGAAGTTACCAGAACCATCCCAGCCTCAGGATACATCTGCCCAAGTTGTCTTGCTTCTACACCATTTGCTTGTAAACACAGTAATAGAAATGCCAGCTGTACCATCTCTGTTGCTTTTCTTCTTCTTTAGTGTTTACCATATTGAGAGTACAATATATACTGACTCTGCACTGTTTTGAATGCACCCCTTTGTAGAATCTGATTTTGGTCAGTTAGAAGTGGGGGCTGGCTGCCTGCCTTTGAAGACCACCGTGCAAAAGCAGTAGCATGAAGGAGAAAAGCTCACACTGCATGTGTGAACTCTTACCCTGCAGAACACCTTTTCTTACAAACTAGATGAGTACAAGGACAGAGTGCCTCTGAAATATTCAAACTCCAAAAATAACCAAGTAATTAACTAGACGGAATTTGCACTTGTTTGCTAAAAGCACCTGTTTTATTATTATTATTGTACAGCTTTGCCCTGGTAGGTGGATGTTGGATATCGGCTATGTAGTACTGAGTTTCTTCTTAGCCCTTCCAAAATGCAGTTTGAAAGAAGATGGCAGAAAATCCACTGATCAATTCCCAGTTTGGAATACTTTCCACGTACCGATGGTGAGTTATTCCAGTTTCCTCATTTTGGTTTTCAACATTTCTATAAGAGACTTTGATTCAGACAATACTCATTACTGCTGCCTGCTGATACATACCCAGAAAGGGAAAGAGATTATATTGTATAAGCCTGAACATGAATAGCATAGGTTAGTTAGAGTAGCTCTTGGCAATAGTTCAGATACAGGGGAAAAAAGCGATGCTAATATCTACCGAACATAAATTACCAGTTTAAAACTAGCACCAGTTCACAGATTTAAATGGATTTTTAACGGACTCCAGCCTTGCAATTAAAGCAATAAGAGGATATGATTCCTCTATCCCCAGTGGCATCATAAGGGCTTCATTGGCATGTGCCTTAGTGATTTATGGTTGACTACCTTAATCAGAGCTCCAAGCACTGTGGGGAAATGCCCAGGCAGCAGAAGACAGATCATGCAAAAGTGCATGTTAATTTGGCTTTTTGAGCAGTATTCACAGGTATCAAACTGTCTGTGCTCAGTCTGACCCTGCTCCAGAGCCTTCAGCAAGGTCACTGGGGCATTTTGCTGGTTGCAGTGGAGTCAAATCCTTTCTTTGTCTATCAACATCACACACCAGTTTTAACACCAAAATTTCAGTCATCTTGTGAGCTGCCTTTTCTTTGTTTTTGTTTTGTTTGTTCTGTAGCCCTATCCATGAGAATGTGGTATTATAACTTTTAGCATTTCTATAATGAACGAATACTTGATGTGCAAAATCAGAAAGGCAAAGAGGCCAGATCTCAATTGCCCTGGTCTCATACGGTCATTTACATCATACAGAGTGGAAGTGCATACAAGTGTAATGTTGCTATTATACAGAAAGACCAACAGCCTCACACTCTCTTATGCATGTATTTCTTTGCCTGCCCTGTGCAGTGAGTTTTTTAGATGGGATTTACTGCAATGGGGTTGAGAGGAAGAAAAAAACATTTATTAATGAGAGCCTCAATTATAACAGTCAGGGGAGAACATGTGTAAACTGGAGGTGTTGAAAGGGGAATCATTGCTGTGGGCAGATCCTGTATTTTATTCACTCACTGCTTTCAAATGGTTAAATGGAAATACTGCAAATATAGCTTACCAGGAGTTTATCATTGCTTTTGATGTTATAACCATTATAGCACAATCATTTTGAAACGTTGTGATTTCTTTCAAAATTCAAAATGATTCGTACAGTGAAGCTTTTTTTTTTTTTTACTCCTCCAGAGGCAGTATATGTCTTATCTTAGCTTTGTCCCTCATTGGTAAGTCAAACTGTATCTTGAATGTCACATACTGTCACACTTATCTATGATTTCATGCATGTAGCAATCCTGGATTTCAGCTCACAAGCTTTGCTACTGTCCCTATCTTTTTAGGTTGTGACTATGGTAACTGTTCCGTAAGTTGCTTCTAAATAACCATAAAATGCAGCAGATAGTACAGGAGATGTCTCTCATTAATACCCCTTAATGTATTCTATAATCACACTGCAAATTAGCCTGGAAGAATCAGGACTGTTACCATTTTCACTCAGGTGGAAATTTCTAAACCAAAGGATGTTAAGTCAAAATAAAGTCTACAGTTGATTACAAAAGGTTTCGTATCACAAAGACAGAACTGATGAGGGTGAAACAGCTCAAGTTTTATTAGAAATGTCTCAACTGGCTGTGTCAGAGCAGAGTATTTTCTTTCATTCCACACAAATGCATGCTGGGACTAGAGATTCCCAATTCAATATTATTACCATTTTTTAGCTGTGGGTTTTTGTTGAGTTTGGTTTGGTTTTGTGTTTTTTGGTGGTTTTTTGTTGTTGTTGTTGTTGTTTTTTTTAAGTAGACCAGTCTCTAAGATAGTAACAACCACCATTGTGGTCTCAGGCTAAACAGAAACTCTAATTAGTCTGATGAAAACTTGACCAAAAGCATTTTGTTTAGTGTGTTGTTAGCAGACCATGCAAATTAAGCACACAACTGTATAAACTTACTCCAAATGTGTAAAGTCATGAATTTGTACAAAAAACAATCACTAGGTAATTGATACCAAACTAATCAAGAACATTAAAAGCAGCTTATGAAACGCAGTTACCACTCCCCAGAGTCACAACACATTAGCAGTACATTTTAGAGGTGATCCAGCTCTGAGCTATCTGCTAGCAGAAGACAGAGTAGTACAATGTGTTATACAACATGACCTGGCATCCTGGCTCCAACTACAGCACTAAATCGTACACTGTGGTTTAATCCAGAGAAAATCTACAAAAGCACAAGCCCTGACAAAGCAACATATGCCCGCAATTTTCCAGGCTTTAATGGTATGTTATTGTATACAATGCATAGAGCATTTCCTTAACATTTCCTCTTTAATATTTCCTCCTTTTTATCATCTAAAAAGTTATATACAGGCACCTGACAGAGACCTGATTTTACAACTACTCTAAGGCTCATTTAAACTGCCCAAGTAGCTAAGGGATTCCTTGTAACCAATAAGCCTGGTATCCTTATCTTCCCCCAAGGATATAATTTTAAAATTAGTTTGCTTCCCTTTATCTCAGACAGAAAGAAATACTCAAACAGTATCTTGACTGAAATTTGAGTGCTTGTTATGTTTTACTGGAGTTGTGAAAAAATTATCTTCCTGATGGATGGTACATGTGTTTTAAGAGAGTGGACTGCTCCCTCTTTGTCAACTTTCCTCCTGGTTAGTAAAATGTAAATCAAAATATTGTGATCTTCTAGAGGCAAAGTCTCTATCATTAGTAATTAGCAGGAATGTTTAGAAATACTAAGAACATAGTTAAATGCAGATGTATCCTTTTCTACAGCAACATTGGATGTTATTCCTAAATGTGACTATGTGCATAAGTAAAGCCTGAGAGCTGCGGCAGAGACTGTTGAGCACCCAAACCTGAAGAAGGCTTTCTGCAATCCGATCTGCAGCATCTTTAAGCTCAGAGCATGGATATGTCATCTTGGATTTCTCCCGATGTGAAAATAGATGAGAATTATGAGAAAAAACCACCCACTATGTTTTAGGTATGGGTAGTATCATTTACGAGCAAGCTAGAAGCTCAGATTGAAAGGCTGATTGACAAGTAGCTGATCACCCTCGTTTTATCACTACAAGAGAGCACATGAGTTAGTATTTCAGACATGATCTGAGGTGGCAGTGGGTAGGCGAGGTGCTGGAAATGACACTAATGTTATTCTGACAGGCTGTGACTTTCTAAGTGCATAACTGAAGGGTTAGGCTAAGCCATGATTTTAGATCCGACAGTAATGGCATTACTATAGGTTGCAACAAGAGAAGTTTGGAACTAGTTGGCTAAAACTCTTCCTCTTTCCATAGACACTTAACTTAATACACCTGTAATCTTCTGGCGGGTTCACATGTCACAGGAGGAGAGTGATCAGGAATGAGGATTTTGGAGCTTACCAACTTGAATGGGTCTGTTAACAGTGAAATGTGCTAAAAAAAAATTGCAACTGCAGCAATAAATAACCTGATTGGAATCATCTGATACATGAAATAAAGATTGAAGTCCTCTTACAAGTTTCATACTACACAAAGGATTGAAAAAACGGTCTGAGATCGCCACCATGTTTATATTTTCTCAGAGATATTCAGATTTCCTTTCTTCTGGTCCCAAGGTAATTATAATTGAATTCAACTATGAGTTCCTACAGCACCTCTCTCTAACTAGTGCTTTCTCTAAGTATTAGGGCTAAAGAAAACAGCCTGAAAGTTTGAGCTGAAAATTCTTCTTTTGACTTCACTCATCGTTCTAGCACTAGATTTGAACTCACAAAGAGTGCCATGTGGCCAAGCAGTTTCTCAGCCCTGCCTCACACAGTTACTGGACAAGCGGTATGAAAATACAATGCCCCGCATTTCCCCCTTCTAAACATCACAACAGCCAAAAATCAGTCTTAAGTATAACTGAAAATTTTAACCACTAAAGCCTCCTCTTTATCACAGGTTTTCAGCAATGTCCACTTACTCAGCTATGCCTCCTGTGCTGCTGCCAGGAGCCGTGGGTCTCAGACAGAAAGGCAGACAACCTTATACCACGCACCAGGTCTCCATTGCTTTCACAAAAGCTGTCGATACTGACTGTACTTTTGCAGGAAAAGTCTTGCACAAATTCAGGAGTGCTTTCCTCCTTTTTCACAGGCTTAGGCAACGTATTGCACAATAACCCCAGAGAGATCAAAGCAGAGCATCTTCAACATACACATCCCCACATGCAGTGTTAAACTCTCTGAGGGACTAGGCAAATGGAAAAAGGTGCCTGGTCCTGAAAGTGGAATGAGATGCAATCTGCTGAGGTACAGAAGTACTTCAAAAGTAGCAAAACCACTAATTAGAGCATGAATCAATTTGCTATCTTTACTTTGAGTACTACAGAACAGGGGTAGTAAATTGAAGTCACCAGTGTTGCAGCATGGTTTCACTTGTCACACACCAAGACCTGAGGCAAAAGCCAGAGTATTACTCAAAAAGACTCAGAGAAACACAATAGGACCATAATTTTAATTGAGTATATTTCAGAGTTACATGATAGGACTGTTTTTCAGAAAAACAACACTTTATTAATATGAAGCATGTTTGCCACCCAGCAACTGCCTAGAGGAGACTTTCTGAAATACGCTGGCTCAATACACTGTACTCACTGGCTGAGCACAACTTTCCAGGCTGACCCAGACACAGTCCAAACTCCAATTCAGTTGCAAATGGCACAATATTTCATACCACTTCTGACTCAAGTATATTCACGTAGATGAAAAGTAAATTAATAGTCAGAAACATTTTCCCACTGTTTTAGTGAAATGCACTTGTGAGGAATCTCATTTTACTGACTCTTAGGCATAAGATCAGTTGTCCAAGCTGATGCTGGGGGTCTCATCCTACAAGGTTTCATGAATTTATGAGGCAGAAGTCAATGGAGTTTCCAGATTCTGCCACAATCTCTTGAGCATCTTGAGACAAATCAGTTAATCTTTCTGAGGTTCAGTTCACCATCAGTAAAATGGAGATACTACTCTTTTGCCTATTTTTACTATAGACATTTTGTGTTACTCAAAAAAACATGAAGACACTAATTAGGTGTTTAGATCCTGGTATAATAGTAATAATATCAGATCTAAATTTATTACCAAAATCACAAGAAAACTGAATAATCCCTAAGTATTCCAGAAAAGTATAACTAACTATGAGAGCAGCAGGGACAGTAATTAAGATAAGAAAATGAAACATGAATTTCAAAAGCCCATTTAAATGCAAACTTTTCAAATGTGGTGCACAGAAGCATCCTACAAGGGTCCGGGAGATGGCAAAGCAGATTATTAAATGCATGCAACTGCACTGCCATGACCAGAGCATTTCATCTGCTGTGGAAATACAAAGCCATCTGGAGTGTTAAACTGGAGAGAGTAAAGGTCCTTCAGGCCCCTGCCAAGTTTCTATAAAGTGCAAAGAAAATGATGAAACAGAATATGAATCATTTAAAAGTGAAACTATATTAAGGAATTAATAAGCATCCACTCACATTTAAACTGAGTGGTAGAGACTAACATGGTTAATGATTTAGTATGGGTCAGATTAGACTGAGAAGCAGATCTGTTTTTTCTACTTTTTAAGTACAACCTCTGAAGGGCATTAAAATACAAACTCAGGCTGCTACTTAACTCTGTCCTCAGCTGTTTAATGAAACACAGGTTCCCAGTCAGGTCAGTGAGATCCAAAAAATAAAGTGTGAGGTTTTTATAAAGCATTTAAAAGTATTAGCACCCAGCAATCTTTGGATTTCCTGTCCAAATTAACTGACATGATTACTCCAGAATAAATCCATGGAGAATTAAAATCTATTTTATTTTGGACAGATTCCTTTGTTCGTGAGGACACTGAAGGAGTAAAGGTGATAGACTCCACAGCCACTACATTGGGGCAACAGGGAAACAGCTTATTTCCTGATACAGGTCATATAGATGAGTCTTGAATTCCTCAGATGCTTTTGGTCATTTCTTGCAAATGTCCCAAAACCCATCACCAGGACTGTGAGATAAATTTTCTTCAGAGTACTGACCGCTAAGCAGTCATTGCAGACAGGGCTACTTGTTACTGAAGTGTTCACCCATAAATTGCTACGTTACTGTGCTGGGTTTGTGTGTGTGGCAGGGTTTTTGGAAGCAGAGGAGAGAGCTACAGGAATGGCCCCTGTGAGAAGCTTCTTGAAGCTCCCCCAGCTCCAACGCAGACCCACCTCTGGCAAGGGCCAAGCCAATTAGCAATAGCAGCTGTGTCTCTGTGATGACATATTTAAGAAGGGGACCTGGGAGGAGTGGAGAGTTGTGAGGAGGACACCTATGTGAACACCAAGGTCAGTGGAGGGAAGGAGGAAGGAGAGGGAAAGGTGTGCCAGAGCAGACACCCCCTCTTGCATCCCATGGTGAGAAGGCAGGGCCACCCTCTATCGATGTCTGTGGTGGAGCAGATGCCAACCTGCAGTCTGTGGGGAGCCCCTCACAGAAGCAGGTGTCTACAATTAAAGGAGGCTGGAATTCTGTGGGAAAAGGCATCCCCTGCTGTTGTAGTTCAACACTGGGATAACTGAAACATGCAGAGGTGACCCATGCTGGAGCAGCTAGGGAAATGCCGTGGCCTGTGGGAGAAACATCAAAAAGTTTGTGGAGGACTGTCGAAGAGGTTCCCCTGTAAGAGGGGAGCCACAGTGGAACAGGAAGAGAATGCCAGAAGTTTCCCTGCCAGCCCTGTGTTTGAAGAAGCAGTAGGACTGACCACGTCCCCCATTCCCTTCCCCCTGCACCACTGTCGGAGAGGAGGTAGAGAAAATGGGAGCAAAGCTGAGCCAGGGAAGAAAGGAGAGGTGGGGGAAGGGGTTTCTAAGATGTGGTAATTCTTCTCACTGTCCTACTCTGTTAAGTGCTGTTGGTTTTAGCATCCAAATTAAATTTATGTTCTTTTTTCTTCCCCTAACAAGTCTGTCTTTTACCCATGGCTGTAATGGGTGAGTCATTCCTCCCTGTCTTTATCTCTATTTGTGAGCTTTTTGCCTCATTTTCTCCTTCCCAGTGCTGGGGGAAAGGGGGAGTGAGTGGCTCTGTGGTGCTCAGGTACCCTCCAATCTCAAACCATGACAACTACATGACATGTTAACCTCATTTGTGGAAGCAAAAGACACAGCTGGGTGACATAGAAGAGTTTTTGGTATACACAACCTCCCCAAAACCAAGCCTGAGAAACCAGAGGCAGCATTTTGTCTTTGCTCAGCTTCAGAGAGCTCAAACCACCATCTCTGGTTCAGCGGGCAGCAGAGATCTCACATGACTGGAAGGGAAAGGGAGAGCTCGGATACGGCTAGGTTACATGGACAAGTGTTTGTCTTATCTGCATCCAGATGCAACTCCAACATAGCCGCTCTCCATTGAGGATCTTGGGAAGACTGTGCAGCCACAGGACTTTTAACATGTGAATGTCACAGATCCTCTTTCTCAAAAGAAGGCATAACAGAAAGGCTGTATCCAGAAAGCAAACTGCAAAGAAAAATTATTGCAGATGCAAGAGCTTCACACTGTTTCAAGTGAAACCTCCTCCCAGCACATGGAGGAATGGACAAAAACAGACTGTGGGATCTCACTGGGACTGTTTCCCCAGGCAAAATTGTCATAGGGAGGGGGAGGATGAGGAGAGAGGCGTAGCCTGTATTAAAAACAAGTAAATTGCAATAATCAGCAGGTCTGCAGCGCTAGAAGGAAAAGTCTCAGTGTGCAGTATACAGCAGCACAGGAAAGACTGACTGCAAGAGGAAAACAAAACTTCAGGGGAGATGAAGAATTTAAACAAAATTCAGAAAGCTAGTGTCAGGCAGCATCTGCTCCACAGAACCGAAGCACATGCATGTGGTATGATGTACCCTCTGCAACACTGAGCCGCCGAGTAAACAGCCAAGGGATGATGACAGCAAAGGCACGAAGGCAGCTGGGCACAGCTGTGGGCCTCTGGCTGCAGCAACACAGATCACAGCAAAGATTGCAGCCGTGGGGCTGAACGGGCCAGACCTGAGCTGCAGGGCAAATGGAGAGTGGGCACACAAGGCAACAAATGGAAAAGCATAAGATGTATAGAGAAACAAAGCGCTTGCTCTCTTCTTCATGCCACATACCATAGAGATGCGATTTCTCCTCCTGGTAACCGTAATGAACGGATGTTACAGAGGAATCACTGACTCCAGAATTTAGCACACTGAATTACTGAATTTGTTCTTGGTGTGCATCTAAAATGCATTTGGTGAAAAGAAACATGGAAGGAGATATGTTCAAAATAATTATATCCCTCATGCTTATAAGGTACGCAGCAGCCTAAGACTTTGACAGCAACAGCCCTTCTGTACTCTCCATATTTATGCTAGATCAGCCAATGTCAGTAAGTTCAAAACAAAAGATTTTTAGTCCTTGAAAACCAGCACCATAAATTTACTAGTGGATATGATGACAGTGTTAGTAATTCATTTTCTGGGATTTTTTTTTTCCTTTGGCTTGAGATCTATCAATATCCTGGGGGAATGGTTTTCAACTTTTTAAGTTCATAAGAATATGCTTCTGTTTGTGCTTCATTTCTAAAATGTTTATTTGGAATTTATAAAAGTGCTCCTCCCACAGAATTTGAAATAGGCTTTTGATACAATCAAAGCACTTAATCCTTTGCTTGTTTTTTGGTTTTGTTTTTGTTTTTTGTTTGTTTGTTTTTTATAAGAAGTAATCAAAATTGATTTTCTAAATTTTGGGAAAAATGGTGTTGTAATTGAAAAAGGTTTTTTGATAAGAATACTCTGAGCAGTTCCAAGTTTCTCATCTGTTTTCCAGTGTTCGTTCTTACATGGAATAGAAAAGTGTGTAATCACAACAACAAAGCATAAATAAATATTCAGAGGACCAGCTCTTTCATAGCTGTACTTGTTGACAGTACATTGTCTTCTCTCTTGCTGGACTTTTAACATGGTTGGTAAAACCATAGCCTTTCCCAACTAAAAACACACCACGGCTCAGTAATAAAACTGACTAAAGAGACTTTTCTGCTCAGTGAATTCAACTCTTGGGAGGAAATTAAAAAGTAACCTATCAACGTTAATCAGAAGAACTTTCCTGGTGTATGTAGGAATCTCTTGAAGATATTTCAGAATAATTTTGACATCAACCCCCCAAAATGTGCTCCTAAAATAGAAATATTTCAACAGCTCTTCAAACTTGTATATAACTTGGCCACAACACAGAAGTCATTGCTTTCTCTCCTGTTAGATCCCTGGTTCTAAGCTCCCCACAAATCACCGTCACTCAAAGTGGTGAGGAAAGCAAGCAGTGCTCTCCTTTTCTACCAAACTTTTTTTCTTTCCTTTTTATTTATTGATTTTTTTTTTTTTTTTTTTTTTTTTTTTTTTTGAGTAATCGGGTCAATTCTCATCTCTTTTGACCTGGCCCCGTTGGCAGCTGGAATCCAGAGCCACAAAGATGAAGAACCTTGGCAGAAACACTTGACACACCACTCCTTGTGCTTGTAAATGAGAAGCCATGAAGAGTCAGGCATAAAGCAGTGCTGAAGGTAAATGCTGGCTGCTTTATTACTGCTCCCTTTTTTTAGAATTACTAGCAGTAATGGTAAAAATAAAACTCAGAAAGTTGTTTCCAGTTATAAAGCATTTGAGATAATAACATGGCCCTAAAGCTCTTAATCAGATAAACATTGTTAACTTGCCTTTACACATGGGAAAAGTGAACTGCAGGGAGGAGAAGGGATTCACCTCCTTGTACCGAGAAATCCCAAATCCTATTATGTTTTTCTATAACCTGCCCTAGAAACAGAGAAGTGAAGGGGCATATTTTAAGGACACTTTATGTAGGCACTAAGCTATATGATAAGCATAAAGGGAAGAAGACAGCCTTATCTTTTCAAGAAGCCACTTCTTAACAAATTGACTTTTTTTCCTCATTTTGACCTTTCATCTTGCAATCACAGAAACTATCTCTCAGGAACTGAAGTTACCTGGATCTTGGAGAAAGTGCTCTCAATTCAACTCTGCTGTGAGCTTTGCCCCTTTAAAATTCAAGCAAAGCAAAAATTTAATCTAAATTATTTTTTTATTCTCTTTTTATGGCTGGTACAGAAACATGCAGTTATACTATGCTCCAAAGTTCAGCTTCACTCCTGACTGTCCTGACAAGAAAGCTGCTGCAGCTAGAAGATGACTTGTCAGGTCCCAAAACCTGGGGCAATGGGGAATACTAAAAGCCAGAAAATCAGTTCAGGAGGGATTTCAGACTTTTTTCTTTATCTTCCTACAGGGAATCTAAGAAATTTGCACCTTATCTAGAATTGTATCAACTCAGCAAAATTGCACGAAACCACAGAACTTTTTTGCTGATTACTCTGTAAAAGCATCATTTCTCCTGGGTTCCCAAAGGTAATCAGTAAACAGAATAGTGATTTTTAAATGTATTTTTCTGCTTGGCTGCTGAACCACATGTATTCTCTCTCTGCTTTAAAGTCTGTTCCTGGAGACTTGGAAGAGTACATTTTTAGAGCTCTTCCCCAAGTGGCTGCTGTTCACGCTCAGTGCACTGGGTAACCTGATGAAAAATATCCACCTGCTCCTCAGCAATTCTTTGAGAACTTCTTGTCTTCCTCTTTACAAGTCAATATGCAGATCTTTAGCTGGTATAAGTGAACACTGGAATCAATTACAGAGATGCACAAATTTATAAGAGCTGAAGATCTTGCCCTTGCTTTTTCATACATTGTTTGAGATTCTAGAATACCATCTTATCATTTTAAACTCTAGTCCAGATTAGAGCTGATCATCAAAGTAAGCTACAAATTGTTATATCACAAGACATCCTCTTCTCTAAAATGCTGGGTTCCTCTCTGAAAGCATAATGTTCCTTATACTTCACTGAAAACATACTTAGCATTTTTTACAGTTATGAAGCCTTACTCCAGGCTAAGTGATGGACATAACTGAAAAAAGCACTGTGCGGCTAGACAAAACACAAAATCTGAATACATGTCTGCTTTTGCAGGTGTTATCAGAATGGAGAACAGTCTTCAACACTCCTGTCCCACATCAGCCTATGAAATACATTCAGAACAGTAAAGCTGCAATATTGCACACATTAATCATGGATTTTTTTCAGAATTTGACCACTTATAAGAATTAACCTCTCTTCTTTATGATATTTATAATTTCCTCTGAATTAGCTATTCTAAACCTGCAAAATTTGAGATGTCCAGAATATTGAAGGGAAAAGCAATGCAATTCTGAGCATCTAAATGTCCCCAACAGCCACACACAAACACTAATGATATAATAGACATTAATCAACGAATGAGAATCAGGAAAAAATTCTTTTATATTGCTTCGCTCCAAGTGCTAGCAAACAATTAAAACTGTATCTGTGAAATACAGGTCACATCAGAACAGTATTTGTCAAAGAGAGGTCACATTTTAGCACTTGAATGCCTAGCCTCAAGGTCACAAAACACAAAGTATATGTTTAATTAGCAATTAAAGTTACAAAACTACTCACTCTCATTTAAAAGCTGTGTTTCTGTATGCTGAACTAGTGGCTGGTACCAGGTTGTACTGTCTTGTTTGGTAATAGCCTCTAGATGAAACTATGCTTTGGAGACAAGTCAAAAGCTATTAAAAAGAAGTGGTCAGGACTTTGTATTATTTCAGAATAGTGTCTCCTGATGGGAGACTGATTGGTCTGTGGTAAGAAAAGAACTGGCACAGTATGTATTGTACATATGAGCCAGCTTGTTTTGGACACACAACATGGAATTCAGTTTAACATTTCTACAGTAAGAATACAAATCCCTAAAGGGAGATTTTGAAAGAACTACTGGCTGCCTTCTACTAATAAGAGAATTAACAAAAAGCAGTCACTCATAAAACTTCCATGATCTGCCTACAACATCCCATACTCTACTTTCAACATCCAGGAGATCTCTCAAAAGCTTATGTCAGGTATCTCTACCATGCAGAATAAATGTAAATCATGTATATCTTGTAAAAATTAGTTACAGCTATAGTCTCACTTCAGGGAAATCAGTATGCATTTAAGGGGAATCTTAAGCCTGTAGAGAAGTGATTTCTGGGAGATTAAAGTTTTTAGGGGTGCAATTACCTTCTACTTGGCATATGCATGTTGATGCAAGTCACCTCTGGGAAACATTTGTGAAGGAAATTCTCATATTCATTTTCACCTTGGATATACTGCCATAACACTGAGTGACAGTAATCTTACTACACCATTGAGATTGAGTCCCTCTGCCAGGAATGACTCATGGAGCACTTTCCTTTTCTCACTGCATTTACTCGGCAACAATGGAGCTTGCCTTGCCCATCTCCCATATGAAATATTGGAAGAACCAATATTTTGCACTTCCATTTGCATTCCTCCTCATTCAGAGTTGTACCAAGTGGCTTAAGTGATGAAAATAGGCCCTTTTACCCTCTCTATAAACCCTGTTGACTCACAGCATGTTGTATAAGCAGACACTTGAGATAACTGAAAAAGGCAATTGAAAGCAAGGGGAGGAAGAGAAACAGGTAACAATTCCCAGCTCCCTGCAAGTTGCTGCCATCTTTCTACCTTCTAGCCTCAAAGGTTACATGACAAAAGTCTTCAAGGTAGCTACACAAAACAAAGGACAAGAAACACTAAGTTTAAATAACGAGATAGATTGAAGTTAGATGGTAAGAATATCTTTCTAATAGTAAGTCTAATGAAGTCCTGAAATGAATTACTTATGAAAACTGGGGACTCTACATCATTAGAGGCTTTTAAGAATAGGCTGGAAACTCCCTGACGTGTACAGTTTAGCTATAGTTGAGCCTGCCCTGGGGCAGACACACAGGCTATATGACCTCTCAGTGTTTCCTCCTGCCCTGTTATCTGCTGAATAAGAAATTTAACTATAATCTAAAAATATAGCAACTCATCTGCAAACCTCAACTTCAACATAAATTCTTCTTGAAAGAACAACTATGTTGTATCTACTGTCTTTGCAGTAGACCACTGAGGACTCCTCGGACAATAGAAAGACTCAAAACCATAATAATTCATCTTTGAACAAAAAAAGAAAAGGCAAATATTGCCAAGATCTTCCTTTCTGGTTTCCATTCACATGAAGTCCCTGCAGGTTCAGTCAACTTTGCTAGTTAAATGACTCTCTCTCTCTGGTATAGCTTAGAGTAACTATATGTGACCCTTGTTTGTGATGGTGTGTTTCCTAATTTGAAGTTTAGAAGAACAACTCAATGTCAATGCCAGCTTCTAACTTAAGAAAAATAATTGTGCTATTAAATAGCAGCCTAGGCTACTTATTTATTTACACCATTTCAAGGCTAGAGTGGTTTTCTCTTTCTTCCACTCCATACTATAGCAACAGGTCTGAGTTGTTGCACTGTTTTGTCTAGACATGCTATGATTTTGTGGTAATTAAAGAATAATCACTTTCAGAACACTAGAAGTACACCCTCTTGTTTATGTATGTGTAAAATACGTATACAAATTTGTTAGTCCCTGCACTTGAGTTTGTTCTCTCAAGAAAGATTGCCATGAACCACACAGAGTCAAGGAAACTCACGCTGGAAGGCAAATATCCGAATACTGAAAACCAGAAGCTCTCTGGCAATCCCATATTCTTCTGTGGCATTTGAATATGAATCATTTTGGTGTTGTATCAAGCCCTTAATGGTCATTTAATACCGAGTTTCTCATCTGAATTTCACTGGGACTTGTTAAATGCAGGGTTTTCCTTTCCCTATCTCATATTGACATGATTACGGTAACTATGTATAATTATGTGCATAGGGTAAATATGCTAATTGTATAATTGCAACATTCAAGTAAATCCTGGTAAACAGAGAATGTTTTTAGGGCAGGCAGGACACATACTGATAGGTATAACTGAACTCTAGTTCTCCTCTTATTTCCCATTATTAATACTTAGAGATAAACCAATATAATTTATCTATCATCCAGGTGACCCTTCCATTCAAAGGCTGGATGGTGAGCCCTGTTGTTATGAGAATGGAACTTAATAAAGTACCTGTAGTAACTGCAGAATATCTCCGTCCAGTGGTATCATCTGTATATTAGAAACATAACAACTCACTCAAAGGTTAAATTAAGTGTACTTATTAAACTTGTCAAATCTGCAGAAGGCTGCTTGGAAATGTAAAATATTATCAGTAATTATTTGTCTTTGTGGAGAAGACCTATTAGGAAAAATGAAACCAAACTTGTACTCAAATCCAGAGAGGAAGAGAAAGATGGGGACACAAACCTCTCCACGTTATAGTGTTTTGTTTTGTTTTGTTTTTTTTTTTTTGAAGAAACAAACAAGGGCAAAGACACCTAAGAAAAAGGTGCAGATTTTATTTCTGCCAATGACTTGACGTGTGATGTTAGATTAATTACTTCACGTCCTTGATTTCCTTTTCTCTCTCTGCACTTAGATTGACATCTGTCATCACGCATTTGAACATCAGCCAATAGATTGGGATGTTGTACTCACTTGGGTGTTCCAGTGCTGTCATGAGTTTCATTCACACAACAGTAAAAAAGAAGTTGATATTTGTCTGACAAAAGGTAGACATAACCTTCAGGGGAGGCAAGGGGAAAGAGAAGAGAGGAAAAAGGGATTTATGTTTGTCTTTTAAAAATGACAGGATTCAGCTAGGATGAGTTTCCAGTTGATTAAAGAAAACAAAACAAAACAAAAAACCCTAATACTTTAGAAAGGAGTGAATGGAAATGATGCTGTCAACAACTGCAGTACTACTGGGAGCTCTCGGAACACAATTCAAAACCCAAAAACATTCAGGTTCCAACACAGTATTAAAATAATGATGACGTCCATGAAAGTATTCATTTATGAGTCAGTGGGAGACAGGTTGAGAAAAAGTGCAACTTGGCATCCCAACCTATTATTGGGACTGTGGATTTGTGTGCATTCTGACACAAGCCAAGATCATTGAACTTGAACTCAGTGGGATTACTGTCAATAGTCCTGAAGGTAAAAAGTTATGGCATACACACCTCTTTTGTATGCAGAACAGATAACACTAGGCATACTTCACTTTTCTGTGCCTGTGATGAGTAGCAGACCCTATAGCGTGTATGAATTCTTTACATTAATGAGATGTGCAGGTTCAGTCAGATATGCAAAAGTCCTGAAGTTCACTAAGAAGGGTCGTAATTTTGCTTGAGGAAAGGTCAAGAACAGGTGCATGAAGTGTAGGGCTTGGTGCAAGAAAGCTCTACTCATGTAGAGTAGTTGGTAAAGAATATAACATTACTTGAAGGAACCTAGTTATTGATGACTTTTCATATTGAGGCACTCAGCTTTGAACATATTTGATTGAACACTGAAATAGCTGGTGCTCAGGACCTCTATGAATCAGACCTAAGTCATCCTAAACTGGCTGTATCAAGCTAGGGCCTTTTAGACTATTGGCTCTCACAGTTATGCATTGTCATGCTGTTAGTTTGTATGTACAGATCCTATAGTTAATGTAGGTGCACTACATATCTGCATCACACAAGATCTCAATCCATTTTTAAATCATCACTTATAGTGGGTCACACACAAATTAGTTTTTATGCTCTACCAATTTCCCAGAGACCTGAAGTACTACACATCAGAAATAAATCATTATAATCCCTGGGATCCAAGCCAAATTCTCTTACTGAAAACACATACTATGTATTAAACCACAGATCCTCCTGTGTTACTGGCCTATTTTCATAACACTTGGCTTACAAAGGCCCCAAAAGAAAGCAGAGTGTGAAATTGCCTGGTGACCTCTACTGCTGACAGCCCCTGCTGCTCATCTCAACTGCATTTGATAGAACACAGCACATTCTTTTAAATATTTTATCCACTCCGTGATCATGGGTGAAAGAAAAAACTAACAAGAAATGACAAGTGAAATAACTACATTTCTGGACCTGACAACACTCTTTATTTTTAATTCTACCAGGCTTGTGGATAGACATTAAGGTATGACTTTGAGAAGAGATTAAATGAGTTTAGGATTTGAATTATATTGTGCCCACCCTGATCTGAAAGTTCATTTGGAAACAGGAGGAAGAGAAAATAGGCATCTCCTTACATTGCATGAAATGCTCTTTTTTTCCTGTGTGAATTTTCTCTTGTTAAAATGCATTAATTTCTTCACAGTGACACCTGAACCAACCATAAAGAAACAGACTATATTGATGATAGGAAAATGTGTCTTACTAGATTGAACAAGTTAAAGTGAAATTTCCCAGTAAAATATTTCTAAGCACAATTTTCTACTCAGTGCCTGAAATACGTAAATGCAGTATTGTGAACAGTCTGATGGATGTTTCTATAGAAAATAATTATAAAAGATTAGTACTATATTGTACCTATAATAATATTATAATTCACCAGTTCTATTATTTCTTTAGTCCCTTATTCTAGACAGACTTAAATACCTGAATAACAACTAAAATGGGGGGCAAAGGGTGGGGGATATAGAAAGATTTCTCTCTCCTTCCCAGGAAAAATTGTGAGAGATCTTTCAAGTTATCATGGCTAAAAATGAAGTTTCTCATCAAACTGGTTCAGTGTTGATGAAATATTTTGAATTCCTGTTTGTGTAAGTCCACTATCACAATACAAACATCCAGGTGACATTGAGCATCCTCTCACAGATCCCTCTCAGGAAGCCCTGCCAAAGCTGTGGCAGGTATTGAGTGACAAATCAGTATTACATTTTAAGCTGCATTGGGGTAGTTTGGAAATATGATTTCACTGTGCTTTGGAAGAAACATATTAAAACAAACAAACCAACTAACCAACAAAGATTTCTTAAATTGACAATGGGTCAGACAGGTCTTAATACTCTCCTCTCTGCTCCTGCTTTAAATGGGTTTAAGCTGTGTGCAGAACTGCAGAGGTGCAAACAAGGGCAGGTAAAGCATCACTCCCAAGCACCCGGATTCTCTCTCCTTGCAACCAACTCTTTTATAAAGGCACGGAGATCCTTATGCTTTGCAGATGACCCAGATCTGAGATTCTTATAGTAAAATGTGTTTCTTGAAATCAATTGTCTGTCAGAAGCCTCAGCATTGCTCACTAAGAATGTCAGTCTGACACAGAATTACACCTTGTGGGAAACAACCCTGGCATAAACAGCACTCTGGCACACACACCAGCCATAGTGTGCTAAGTTACAACATTTTAACAACAACAAAGATTTCTGGACTATGAAGTCAACCCATTAATGTAATAAGGAAGAAGTATGAGAAGCTCCAGGGAGACAGTGAGTGCCTGCTCCAGGTGCTTATGAACTGCACTTGCAGTTACACATCCTGTGCCTTTGCTCTGATTGCAGCAATCCAGCCCCTTCTCCCCCACCACTGTTCCCCACAAAGAGACGAGATTATGATCATATATTGATGTTATAAAAAGCAAGTGTGACACGATCAGAAATTAAGACAATGCTTCCTCTGTGGTCATGCTGAGAACAAACTCCTGCTACCTTCAGTGAAGCCTGAAAGCTACCTAACGACCTGACAAAGCAAATCATTAGCAACATTTCACCTAGGTCTTAAAACATTTTCATTGCAAATGACTCTCCCATTAGATGAATGCCCGTTGCAGAAAGTAATTACCCTTTCTTTGAACTTGCATTTCAGAAATTTGAAACAATGAAAAAAAAATGACAAAGAATAAGCACATACTACTTATGACTTCCTCTCCTTCCCTCTCCTGATAACACATCAGTAAGAGTGAGGGGCAGGTGAACAGACTGAATTTTCAGCACTGAGGTTCAAGGAGACTGCAAAAGATGTCATGACCAAGAGGTAGCTCTCACTAGTCATTTCTTTAAAACTGCTCCTCTGACATATATGAGTCAACAGGACAATACAAGTGAGATGCCAGGGCAGTTGGGTCCTAGCTAGAAGCTCAAAGCTTGGAGGGCACATGCCAAGAGACACAGCATAGAATTGCTGCTCTCTGTAAATGCACTCCCCTTGCAAAATAGTGGACAGCAAAGACAGATTCTTACAATTCATTTAAAATATGCACCTAACTGAAGGCTGAATTTCCTAAAGGTTTACTTGTTATATGTCCCAGATAAGCGGAATGTGAAAGTTGACAGGAGATGAAGCCACAGATCTGGGCTGACATTTACAAGTTCTTACACCCTCAGAAACAAATATCTACTTGTAAATGTGCCTCAGCAAATTCTTAATTTCTTTTTTTCTGTATATGCATCTGTTGAGACATACAGACTAAAATTAGGGTGAGCACTCTTTCTGTGTATTTATACATACATGTGCACAGATATATGTATATTTGAAAGGGAAAGGAGAAAAATGGAACTGTAAATTAATAACAGTACTTCATTCTTTGTTTTAAAATCATTTCATGATCATTCACCCTGTGTTTGACTCACAAGAGGGTCTGAAGAAGATATATCCAGATGCTAATATCAGGACAATGATACAAATCTGTGCTATTAAAAAAAAAAAAAAAAAAAAAAAAGACTATTCTCTACACTAAGAAGTCAATATCTCTCTTCTGTGAAAGGAAAAATAAGAGTGTATGTATCTTTGTATAGGATTTTTCCAGGCTTGGGAGAAAGCTATTACAGAGGATGAATCAAAAACAAAGCAACATTTATCAGTGCTTTCTTTAAGGGAAAAGAAGAGAATAAAATTGGCCCTATCAAAACATTTACATGTTTTTTTTGTAAATCACAGTAGAGAGAAAATAATAGGACAGAGAAGGAAGATGATGTTCAAACCACAACTTTGAAAGTGATTTTCTTTAGTAAAGTTAGAAAGGGGAGGAAAAAAAAAAAATGAAAGTGAAAAAGACCGAGACCATGCATAATTTGAATATGTTTTGTTCCACATGTGTTGATGAGTATTCAGCTGCACACTCAGCCAGCCCTACATCGTTCCCATCAGAAAGCATAGCTGACATCAGATGTCCCCAGAGGTACAGCACAGTGCTTTCTTACCCAGCATCCCATAGTCTCAATTATCCCCTGGACTCCATGGTGACAGCCTTCAGCAGGTACTTTAGCCCTTGGCTGATTCCTCACCTGATCGACACCGCAACATGCGGAGGAACATGGGGCGAGCATGGCCATGGGCACACACAGGCAGAGCCCAGCCCAGGGCTCTCTGAGCACCTCCTGTGAGAAACTCAATGCCTCCAGCACATGCAGCACTACATCAACAGCTGAGTGTAGCTGCCTCCTGCCTCCTCCTTGTGCCACCTAACCCAACATGTCTCCTGTCACCTTTGCACATCCACCCCTGAATCACACTATGTGCCACAGCACATTAAATTCCCTCCTCGCTCCCAGGAGCTGCATGGCCTCTCGTGTGCTGGCGACGAGCGGCTTCAGCTCAACCCCAAAGGCAGATGAGGCAGGTCAGGGCAACACCAGCTCACAGTCTCTGGGGTGCCCCAAACCTGCACCTCGAGGCACAGCTGGAGGAAAGCTTATTGGCACCACCTATATCTTACAAATCTAACACTTCAATCACTACAACCATAAACAGTTTTGGGTCTTCTCTTTCTTTAGTTGGTTGAATTGATTTCCATGTATTTAAAGCTGAGCACAGGTATCCGTGGGTGCAGGATCACAGCATTAATTCAGAATTAAACCCCTTTGGATTTTCAGCAGCTTCAGCTTTCACTATCAGTATTTCTACCATCTCTACTAATTGCACCCAGTGGAATTTTCTGAAAGTACAGCTTTATTTTGGAGGGGAGAAAAAATATATTACATAGACTTTTTGTGGTTTAAATTTGAAAATAAAAACCAACACATAGTTTTACTTTGAAAACTCCACAAGTTTTTCTACTCAGCTACTTCCAACAGTTTTTTGTTCACTCTAACTCTAAATTCTGCTCAGAGTTGCTATTTTCAGAAAAAAAGGCTGCCATATATCAGATGTAATTCAGATATTGCACTGTAAAAAGTGTCTTTAAAGTGCAGATTGGGGCAAAGAACATCCTGCAGAGATTTGATGAGAAGCTTTTATACTTAAGCGATAGCCTTTGTATTGTATACAAGGAGGAGGAAATAGCTATTCACACAGAAAAACAGTGATCTGTTATTCCAGAGAAAGAAAACTCTGAATATGACAAAGATTATCAGCAGCACAAAATACACAGTGGATCACTGACATCTCTCGTCTGCCAGGTAACACATGCTGAACGTTACCAGCTCATGACTGATTGTGGTTTGCACTCTATGACAGATATTTACTTCTTCTTAAGCCTGTTATCCAACAGTGCCCTAAGATGATAGGACTTTGTAGGGGACAAGCAGAAATGAAAATAAAGGCCACTGTAAGATTTAGAGTACTTTTTGTAGAGACTGAGTATTTTCCAAGACTTCTACTTAATTAGAGTTGGAGTGTGTCTCCAAAAAGGTGTATGTGTTCTCTCCTCTATTATCTGTCACATCACATTTCTGCTCAACATAATGCAGCAAACCTTGGGAGTGATTTGTGGAATATATTAACATAGTTTAACGCAGAGTGCATAAGATTTACATGCTAGTGCTGTAAGGAAAGGTGATAGGTCAGAGTAAAATGGATGATTAAAAAAAGTTGATTAATTTCTGTAGCACTATTTCAAAAAGATGTATTGGAACAGAAAACTTGACTCACTCCTTCCGAGCATCGTAATTATGGAAAATGAAAAGAACAGTGCTGAAGCTGTGATCCTCCCTGCACGACCACGCATTACTTGCATAAAGTTAGTGGAACAATCAGTGATTTTTGTAATGTGGGGCTACTTTTCAGCTCTCATCCTACACACCCTTACCAGGTCCTCCAACTCAGCTGTCTCATTTTGTAGCTCTCATCTTCCTTTGTTTATAGTCACATGAAATCAAAGCTCGGCATGTACTGAGGTATTTTCCTCTCAAAGGATGGAATTACATGTAAGAATATTTTTTTTTTTTTCTTGGATTGGAATGTAATGAGAGGCACAGTGGCTTTCACTTGAGCATGTCAAGGCTGAATCACATGCAAACATCTGTACAGGACAAGGTGCTCTAGGAGACTATCAGTACCAGCAAGGCTGATGAGATTTTGTTCAGCCATCACTTCCAGGGGAGCCAAAGTTATCATCCAGCATTACCAGCTGCCTGGGGAGGGGACAGCACTGCCACAGCCCCCAGACCTGGCTGAGATCTCCTGGCTTTCCTGACAGAATACAAACAGTAACACATAAAGGTAGACATCAGTTTGGCCTGAATCTCAGTCCCTCTCAACTGCATGCGCATAATTCTGAATAAAACACCAGTCACTCACCCCCTAAGCATCCATCATGGCGTTGCTGCCATTTTCCCAGTGGGCTGTTTCTTTCTGGTGGAACTAATTGACCTCTGACCTGTTTATTGCTTTACTGCCACCAATTTAGCACCAGTTTATGCATCAACATCTGGTGGTTGGAAAATTGTATTTTACATTATTAGCTCTCAAATGGATAGCTAATGCTGCTTAATGGGGCAGTTATATGCTATTATGGATTCATTTTTTCTCATTTTGCTAATGAATGGAGGATCTTCATCAAATAAATATTTGCCAGTTGGCTTAATATCAAAGTCACTAATTAAAAACCGAAAGATGCTCAGTATATGGAGAGCTGAATGGTGATGGCATGTGAGTTTTAAAGAAGTATTATTTCTGCCACATTGTACTTGCACAGAGGCCAAATTGGCAATCAAGTGATCAGTGTGATGAAGGTTGAGTCGTATTTACATATAGTCTCAGTAAAATGTTACTGATTTATTTTTCTGGTGCCAGAGACACAATATGGGCATAGCTTAAATTGGCTTCTTTTCCTGGATTTTACAAAAGAAATGGAACAAAGAAAAAACAGAAACAAACAATCTTGGACTCACTCCTAAAAAAAAAAAAATCTGACTCTCTCCACCAGCAAGCACCATTGTATTTTACAATGGGAATGTGCATAGATAGTATGACCTGGTAGGCAGAATTCATGAAACATATCTGCATAAACATGTGAATTTGGAGTAAACACATTTCAAGCTGACAAAGTGCAGCACTGAACCAAGAGCAGGCTACAGTTTAGCATCTATGCCCCAGGGCTCAGAGCTTGTCTCAGATTTGAGACAATTCAAGTCAAGGCTCTTAAATGACCTCCCCTATCCTAATGGCCAAATAGTTTATATAGTTTAAAAGTTACTTTTTTACTACATACAAAAACATGTACACATCTATTGATGTTTAATTATTTTCAGTTATATACTAATATCTAGTGGTGTCAGCTGGTAGTATTCAATGCACAGAAACGCTTCAGTTTTTCTTATACCAAGAGACTTTCTTCTCAATTCAAGATTCTACAAAGGATCTTAAGAAGGCATCTTTACAAACAAAACTACTAGCTTCAAATGCAGACATACAAATACATTTTGTTTGCAGAACTGGGACTCACTGCCAGCCCTACATTCCATGTGCTTGCATATAACTGAATGTCAACACTGAATCAAATATGACCACTCACAAGTCTAAATTCACACAAGAATTCAAGTGTTTTTTTGCCAGAGTGCAAATACAAATGTGAGTGAAATCTAACACACATTACTTGCATGCTTCTATGAAAATGTGCACAAAGAATGCTGAGAACACTGACTCCCCCATGTGATGTCTAACAAGAAGCTGTGGTTTAGATTTAAGAAGCCTTCAGCATCTAGCATAGTTCACCCATGCAACCTTTTCAGCACAATCCACATGCATCTTGAGGCAAAGCTACGAAGGCATAACAAACACAAATTATTGTAATAGTGCTATTAAAATGTGAAGATCTCTATTTTTCCCAAACCAAATAATTTCTGTCATTTCAAAGAGAACATACTCTAATCTAAAGCTACCAAAGCACACAGAAGCTGTACCAGCTCTAACATATGTATGGGCTTCATGGACCATTAAATAGTACAAATGGCACTATGAATTATTTCTGAAAACGTCAATACATTTCTAATACCATAAGCACAATTCTCTCAATCTCTGGGGGCACACTCCCTGAGTCTAGGTTGCAGCTCAGCTGCTTTTTTCCTATCTCCCTTAGAGGATGCAAGTAGCTGGCAGCAGACACAGCCCACATAGAACCCTAGATGTTACAGCAATCTTACTGCCACAGTTCCAAAAAACTATCACACGTGCTGAAAGCATGGGTTGAGCACTCCTCTAGCAGCAAAAAAGTATATCATAAAAAGTAAACACCAAAGCCCAGGAACTCATTAGAAAAGTGTTTCTTTTTTTTTTTTTTTTTTAAAGCACTAATGCACTCTTGAATGGAGAGAATAAACCAAAGAAAACAGAGAAATAAAAGGAAAAAAAGCTGTGTCAGACAGATTTACATGGGTTCATTCTGCCACTCGTTTGTTGATAGATTGGCACACATATGATAAAGCTGCAGAAGAATTAATGCTTCACTAACACAGATTATTTGAACCTAATATAGAGGAATCATCAACTCATCATTTCTGAAATGTAAGAATAAAACTAAGATATATGACAGGTTTAGTATTTGTAGCCTGATCCTCAAGAATACCAATTTTTATCACAGCCTATGAGTAACACCTCTAGTTCCAAAATCTATTATTCATTAATACATCCGCTCTCTGAATGAGGGGATTTATTTTTACCCTCTGTGCTTTTAAATTTTAGTAATATATCTTCTAATAAAAACTCAGCTTTCTATTGTTTTGCATGTCTGTTTTACATACAGCTTCACTGTGGCCAGAAGCAGCAGGTTTGAACTAAAAAAAAAAAAAAAACCTGTGGCTTTCATTTCAGTGGACACCTCTGCCTCAGTTACAGGCAATAAGGGGTTTGTCAGTGCAAAATCTTCAACTTGCTCAGTAACTGCCAAAGGAGGAACTAGTCAGATAAAAAGTGCTGATGGTTCTGCACTGTCAATACCATCAGGCCAAATTATATCTATCTTAAAATCCTTCGTACCTGTCTGATAATATAAAATGACATGAATGTTCTCCCCTCAGGGGCTTTGTTTCTCATCACCTCCTTCCATGGAAACTACTCAGCCACATTAGCTCACCCTCATGAACCCTCCACAAGCCATTCTGGAAGATATGCTATAGTGGGGTACACCAGAACATCTTTTTCTAAGTTTTAAATGAGAAACAAGAATGGCACCAGTCTGAACAGAATCTTAATTTGTGCCTCTGTGCATGCACATTAAAGATCCTTTTGTCACAAGGAAAAGTAAAGCTGCGGTATCTACCACTTATGGTATAAAACCAAATTAGTGAACTTGAATGGAAATTAGAACAGAGGTTTCCCTCTTTGGAGCAGAGAGTGATCTAACCAGAGAAAGGTTCTAGACCATATGATCTGAAGTTATGGTCTAATATGTTCTTAATTCAGCTGCAGCTTTAAATCTCTTGCAAACACCCTCAAATTATTTTTAATGTCTCGTGCAAATTAAATTTCACTCTAAACTTCTATCTGATTACCACAAGTATGATGTAAACCAAGGTGAATCAGCCCAGGTTTGCTGAGGGGCACATCCAGATTGACCTATGCTTAAAGATCAGCTTCTCTTGAATTTTGTGATGGTTCAGAAATACCCGACTGCAATTTTTCCCTGAGTTTGGAATTTGTAATGTCTTTTCATGTGAGGCTTTTGTTGCAAGCCTTCTGAGGAACAGCTGCCAAACTCCGAAGTGAATCTCTATGCTGCCTCTTTTCCAGTGTAAAATAACTTTTTTTTTTTTTTTTTTTTTTTTGGCAAGAAAAGCATCTATTCTGGCACAGGAGGAAAAAAAAAGAAAAAAAAGGGAAACTGAGAAAGACAGAGGGGAAAGACTGAGAAAAAAAGAACAAAGATCAGTGGTATGTATTGAAAGATGCAACACTTTAACCAGGAAAAATATTTTCTTTATGGATATATAAAATACACTCTCTGGCAACAAGATGGTAGCTTATTTATCATTCCCAGGGGGCTACTGAAAACTCCTTAAATGTTGTCTGATAGAGTAGTGTTTTTCTGCCTTACCGGTGTAAGCTGAATATAACTTAGGGCAGAATATATTGGCAATAGAGAAAGGTTCTACTTTTTGAGATCTATCAAAATCAAATATACTTGGGAGCCTCTGAAGTTACATTTAAAAAAATATTTGGGAAATTGCCTTTTATTTCTGAGGCCACAATTTAAATTCAGTCTGAGAGTATGAGATACCTCAGGTGTTCTCTGTTCCAAATTCAGTTGGTTAATGTTGCCTTAAAAGATTTGCTGAAGAATCAGGCAGATGTAATTAGAGGAGAGGTAGCTAATATTACACATAGATCATCAAAGGATAAGTATGAACAAAGGAGATAAAGAATCTCAATATAATTGTAATAATCTCTGCAGATTAAAAAAAATAAAATTAAAATCATAATTAGGAGAAAGTAATGAAAGCTTGCATGAGCATAGGATCCAGGTTCCCTTGGTATCTTATCACTGGCACAGTTTGATGGGAGTGAGCCCCATTCAGGCCAGCAGAGCCATCCCACACAGGGTGCTGAGGGAAACATTGCAGAAACCTAAGGGAAACAGTCCAGGTGCAAGTGGGCTACAAGACCTTGTAGAAATATTATCCCAATGGTTATGGGCTGATGCCTCTCGGAGCAAGGATCCTACATGGACCTCTGTGGGTTACATGGAAGCAAGACACCCCCAGGGCTGGATGGATAAGCAGAAGCCATGCCAGCAACACCAGAGGAAGTGTCCATGGGTCTAGCTGGAACGACTTCCATAATTAGCAAAGAATTTTCCAGAGTGCACAGGGTACTGCCTAAACCCTGAATTCCTGGTGTGGACGAAACCCTGCATGAAGTTCCTGTGTTGGGCACAAGTCTGAATTTTGACCATTGAAGTTCTAATGGCTGGAGGTGATTCAGCTTAATCATAGCTCTTTTAAGCAAGTACTAACTACAGCAGGCAGGACTGGAACCACTGTGCTCTTGGAGCTGAAAATGCATATACAAACACCAGAATGACTCAGGGCCAATAAGACTGCTATTGTATTGAAATGAAAGTTTTTAAAAAAGGTCCTTGTTTGTTTAAATATGCCAAAATTCACATTTTCTTCTTTAAACATGAAACAGCTTTTAATGCAGTTATAGACAGACCATTATACCCCCTCTGAGGTTGGTAATTTATGTTAAATATGTGGTCAGAAAAACAGGCCTGTAAAACCACAGCCAGTAGTAGAATAAATATCTTTTCAACACAAAGATGAAAACAGCACTTTGATGGGACAAAAATGGCCTCATTACTGTATGGGCACACCTCCACATTTTATGATTTTTTTCACTTTCCACTATGACAAGTAGAAAAGAGGTAAAGAAAACAAATAAGATTCACTAAAGCAGTGTCGCAATACTGTAATAATTACCAATATGTTGTTATTCAAGTGGGTTGAAAGCCAAAGTAAATGGGAGGCTGGTCATTGTTACAGTGCTTACTACACAGGACTCCATAATCCCTTGTTCTCCCTTATGCGTCATTTATTGCATTATGAAAGTAACGCAGGACCAGGCTTCTAAAGATACTTTCATGCCTGCTGCAATTTTCAAGATGGCCTGCAACAGTAGGTGTTAGGCATTTGTCTGATCTCATTGCAGAAACTCCTCCTAGAGTCAATACTGGGAGGCAGATACTTCCAGAAGGTGATTGTCCCATCTGCCGTAGGACAGGAAGGATTTTTTTTCCCCTGGAAGAGCATTTCTTACAACAGTTCTGCTGAACAACTCAATCAGGCTGGACACCAACATTTCAGACAGCTATAGACACATTCCAGCACGAGAGTAAAACAGCATCATGTGCCTCAGAAGATCAGCATAAAGACAAATACCTCAAATACCATGAGGTGTTAGGTTGCTTTGTAAAGAGATGATAAGGTACTTGTTGCAGTACTGAATGCTAAATGTCACATCTGCCATTTGTCATGAACAGACTTTGTTCAGCCCTGGTAATGTTAGAAAAATTTGCAGTCAGGTTATCAATACAGATACCAATAAGTTGGAAAAGTATTTACATGTCACAGTGACCCAGCCACACCAAGCCCCTCTACCTGTATGCATGCCAGAACCCTAGCAGACCTCCTCTGCCCAAATACAGACAACTTTTTCCTCTTTCACTGGGAAATATGAACTCTTACAAGGAAATACTACTCTGACCTTTCTGTCAGACAAGGACTGTTCTTGCTAAGAGAGCCCAGGCAGATTCATATACTGACACTACCCTTAACTGCAGAGCAGTTAGTAGTTTTTCCATACGCATTTTGCACGCATCCAAGAACTCCAAGAGAAACGTTTTGTTCATTTGTTTTCACATCACTGACCTTTGTATTGACAACTCTGAAACCAACAGAGCTACCCATCCATGAAGGTATGGCTGAAAAAAGGCTAACAGATATTTTCATAACAAAAGACCATCACACGTGAAGAGTGCTTTCCCGTCTCCACTTGAACTGAAGTTTGGGGAGAGTGTGTCTAATTAAGATGTGTGAAAGAAAGGAAGCCAGTGAGAGTGAAAGTCACCCCTTTCCCACTGTGGCATAGCTCTTGTTCACTGCAGCCTTCCAGATTTCTTCAGGATTCAGTTCCACAGGTAATTGGGGATGGAGTAAAACTGTAAATGCTTAAGAAAAAGATCCAAGAACACTTGACACTCTGTTCACTCCAAGGACCCTCTAGCAATTTATGCAGCCCTTGGAGCAGGCTGGAAGCCAAGGTCAACCCATCCCCAAACCATACTTCTCCTCCCTCTTTCCCAATCTTGCATCTTTAATTCCTCCGTCTAAAACAGAACAGCTAAATGGAGGTAGTGAGTTACTGCACATCTACTGTATCTCAGTGGGTTGGCTGGCCTGTAGGGAGAGAGAGACCCCCTCAAATGGAAGGAACAGAGTTTAAATGCCTTCTCTAAGTGCCACAGTCCCTGCTGATTTGAGTCTAAAGAAAATAAGGCCAGGTTAACAGGAAGAGATAATAACTTTCATTACCCTAATACACAGAAGCAGGTAAGTTTGCAAACACATTACAGACTCCAGCTATAGTACTTTGGTTTAATAAAAGATATTACTTCAGCCTACAAACCTTAGTTTTCCCCTTTCTCTTAGACACTGCCACCAAAGCCCTGTTGGTATTACAACATCACAAGAAAACAGCAGTGATGAGAGTTGGCTCACACATCAGAAAAACAATTTTTTCCCCAAGTAATTATGACCAGCACAGGCAAGGCAACAGGTAGACTTCAGTAGAAGGGAGGGAGGGAGGAAGGAAGGAAGCAGAGATGATCACATAGAGGTAGCCCCAACATAGGTAACATCTCAAACATGGGCTAAGCAGGACATGCAATCGCAGTTTCACTTCAGAATGTGACCTGGGTTTGGATTACAAAGGCACTTAGGTATCCGAAAGTACCCTTGCTGCCTAATTTGATTTTCAAAAGAAAATAAGTGGATTAGGGGTTAGATTTTTTAAAGGGATTTAATTTCCTAAAGGGACAGGGAAGTACCCACTGGGAGAGTATTACAACTCAATTAGGATTATAACGAAAAGCTTATATTTGGTTTTCATATTCACATAATTCGTAAGTGATTGAAGGAATTTTGTACAAATAATCAAATGATAGCAAACCTAAAAATGCTTGGTTTCTTTTGATAGAGATCAACTGTATGAAACTTCAGGCCAAGCAAAATTTCAGAATGTTATCAGTACCAAAAAAAAAATTAGGATTCCGGAAGAAGTTCTGCTGCAATAATTATCCTAACTGCTGGGGGTTTTCTACTGAACCATTGGTATTTCATTCAAGGCATTTACCCTGAAATTCTTAATTGTCATTATTTTGGATATTTTATAACAAGAAGAAAACAAAAAAAAAAAAACAAAAAAACTAAATATCTCAAAGGAACCTCAGCTTCTGAAAAAAAAGCCTGTAGTGAAATTTAATGCATCAAATACTACCCTCACCCCATTTTGGAAGGAAGAATTACATTCATAATCATGCCCTTTTTCCTGAAATCCTATATTTTTCATATTTCTAAGCAATTGCCAGAAGTAAATTCTGCAGATGAAATTATTTTCTTCTTTGGCTTTTTATACATTTTCTACAAAAAGCATCCACCTATACAAAAAGGTAACATTTAACAAAATTGGTTCTTTGCCAAAAGCTTTAATAATAGAGGCTGAGGCAATCTTCTACAGATGTAGGAAAGTAAAACTCAGAATCATGTTTTAAGTTCTCTCACAGCTTCCTGATACTTCCATCTAAAGCAGAATTATTAGTCTAAGCCTTTATTTCTTAATGAAATACAGATTAATTTAGAGTTAGGTGTCTAACAGAGGCTTGAGCCACCTAACAGAGGACTCTGCCCCATGGCTATTTAGAAACTATTCAGCCTAGTTAAAAACTTTCATTACTTTGGTTTTGTATGTATGTTTCTTAAAAGCTGTAAAGTAATAGCATAACTTTTTAAAGAATGCCATTTCCATTGTACAGTGGTCTAAAATTCCTCCCCTGAGGTAGCTATGTTATCTCACTGAATTTAAAAACAATAAATTGAAAGTTAAAATGAAAGAAAGGGGTAAAGGTGGAAAGGCACTGAAGCTGTAGGAGTTCTGACAAATCATTTTGGCATATGGTCCCAGTGGTGCTGAGAAATTGCTCTGTGCACTGTATTTATTTTTTTACATGCCAGAACAAAAAAAATGTACTTGAGGCAAAGTAGTAGAATATAATTAAATTAGTGGGCTTATTTTATTAATGCCCATGAGCATGCAACAATGAAAAAGGATTAGTCTAATACACAACCAATGTGGGAAAACATGATAATACATGTCCCAGTCCTTCAGTCTGTTACATGTACTTTATGCATGTGAGTGATCACTCTATAGTTTAACACGACATCTTAAGGTACTTGTTCTATACTTGGAATTACATATGTTGTTTTTTCTTCCTTTAATGGATAAGCCTAGTGACCTGTGTTTACAGCATATTGTATCAAATCCAACAGACTACTCTCCATATTTTTGTCTTGGAATGAAGCATTCACCTATGTGTTCCTTCTACCTCATGAATTAGGTAAATGACTTAGTGTCAATTAAACATGTAAAATATACATTACCAAGGCATATTCTTTAATAGCAACTGAACTTCACTGTCATTCACACCCCAGGCAGTATTTGAAGCAAGGAGAAGAAACCTAATGCACACAAATCTCCTGATAAGAAGAGTGAAAATTAGAAACATGGAATTTTACTTAGGCAGATTCAAGTATCCCTGGAAACAGGTAACTAAAGCCAGACAAACCTTGCATGCTTCAGTTCACAGTGTGTTCGTAAACCAAATTCTGTTTTTCTGTTCACAGGGTTTGGACTCTTGCCTGAAGAGTCAGGTTAGATTAATTTGAATCTCTGAATTAAAAATTTACATGTAAGACAAGGAGCGGCTGTTGTGATGTGTTGCAGAGCAGAGCAGATGCAAACAACAGCCCAGGTTTAACTGAAAAATGCAGGTATGCATATCAAGTCACCTTGTGTACAGATTTTCTATCCATCTTTAAAGGTTCTGCAAAGGACACACATGCACATGAAGAACAAGATCTCATATCATCACCCCAAGTCAGGGTTGATTTGTGTGAGCAGATGAGATGTTCATGGTGTGACTTTTATAGCTAAATCCAAGCTTAGCTGCAACTTTTATATGGTAGTTCAATACTGGCTGTTTTGTATTTTCCAAAATTTTGATTTGGGCACAAAATGCAACAAGAAAGGAACAAAAATACTGTGTGTTTTCATTTATTCTCATTTTGTTTCCAGAGGGAGAAATTGTCTCTCAGACTGTATTAGTCTGATTCCATCAGTAAAATGTCATTTTGATTTGAACCAACTACAACCCAGATCAGAAAAAAAAAAAAAGAACCAAAGAACCAGTGTATGCATATCTATACACACAGATATATATATCTCAGAACTTTTCACTGGCTGGTAAACTGTGCAATGGTGTTTATATATGAGCATGGCTTAATTAGCTACATAATGAAAAGTGCAATGAAAATGTAAAAGGGCTAGGAAGGGCTGAGCTGCAAGAGGAAAGTGCTTCTTGACGCATCTTGGCAATACTGAAGTTTGTATAATAAGGTCAAATTCTCACCTCACATTGATAAATAGACCATTACATAAATAAAAGATTATGTGTGTGGTCCTTATTAGACATGCTCCTAAGTTCACTGAAGAGGACAAGAATGATTAATAGTTCCTTGAACAGCACTGAATTAGCAACAATGCTCTGCAGAGAAGTAGTTCAGATCTGCAGTTTAGCTTGCATTGAATAAAACAACCATCACTCTTTTAAGCCAATGTGGCGGAAGAATGTTTTCACAGCGACATAGTTAGGTGTTAGAGAAGGTGCCTCAAGGCACAAAATACAGTCTGTGACAAGCATGAGGGAAAACAATATCATCTTTTAGTTCAAACTAGCAGTTTCTAGCATGTACTGAATGTGGAGGGAGCAGTTCGCTTACGAATGATGATCCTACCTGACCAAAGCTGCAGCTCCCAGAGGAGGAGATTATGAAGCTCAGGAACTGGTCAAGTGAAAGGAGGTTTGTTTGTCTGTAAACACATTGACAGAAAGCTGGAAGCAATCCCACATTTGTCATAGAAAAAGGTTTAGGTCCATAGCAAAATAGAAGAAATTAAGAGAGAAAGTAAAAGGCAGTATAAGCTCAGCAACAGCAGTCAGAAAAAATTGTCTGCAATGAAGAGGATGAAAACAAGAACAAAGCAGCATCAACAGTGAATCATACCCATAGCTACTAATTTAAAAGCACTGTAGTGTGTGAGGGCCTTAGTTATGTGATGCTAAACATTGTACAGCCATGATCAGAACTGCTCCTACAAGATCTAACTTGACCCAAATGTGTTGCAACTACGTACAAGTCCTCTTACTCTCTGACAATCCCCTGGCTACATTGTCTGCAGAAGCAAGCTTGCTTGCCTGTGCTACTATCCCTTCTGGATCTACTTTAAGAAGACAATTAGTTGCTGCAGAGATAGAGAGGTCTTTCAAGTTCTTCAGTATCCTATGAAAAGTATCATAAACTCTTTAGCAATTACCTGTAGTACGTGGAAGAAAACCAAACAAAATCTGAAATTCAGTTGCACGTTTGTTAACCAACTGAATTATACAAGCAGGAGGAAGTCTTTCCTTGGATGCATTTTCTTCCTGCGTAGAGATATCTCATATAAACTGAGATGCACTGGCTAAGAAAAACATTTGACTGAGGTTTAACTCTCTGACTCCTTACCTGGTCTGTAATCTGGTTCACAACTATATATATATTTATAATGCAGATAGTAGTTGACTTCCAATTAGTTTAGAATCAGAACCAGGTTTCAAAATATTCAGGTACTATTGCACTGGAGTCAGAAGTGCTAGCAAGTGCTAGACATAAATCAATGTCTATGTCTCAGCTGCCTTTCCAAGCTGAGCATTCAAATTCTTTTCTATTACTCATCAAAACCTGGAAAACACCAACAGGACACTCCTTTATTATAAGGCTCAAGAGGACTTCACAGAAATTAGGCTATTTCTAACATAATTTAGAAGTTTGACCATCACCTTATAAATGTCAATGCTTTTGCAATGCAATTTCCAAGATCCTAATGCATAACTCGGCTTTTCTGAGTTACTTTAAGAAACAAACAAACCCAACACACCAAATAAATATGTACCAATAAAGGCATAGCAACCCCATTTAAATCTGTTCCCCTAGTATGCCAGATGCTAATTAGGAGTTGGCCCTTACCACATAATATGGATCCAGATTTGCACTTTACCAAACCACAGAAAGCCAGATTCCAATCCAGGATTTCATTCTAGCCTACCCTAATGGCAGTGAAAATCTGCACAGTTGAGATCTGGATCAGATTCAAAACTTTCCCAAAAATGTGTCTGTGTTCACATTTTGATTTTTGATTCTAGCTCATCTCTTAATTATAATTATTACACAGAATGTCAGATCTCAGGTTGTGCTCTTTAAAGTTCCCCCTATAAACAATTAATTAGCTTGCTGCAGCCTTTCTATATATAGCTTGTACATATAAATTACTCTCATCTGCTCAGACAAACCAAATCCCTGCTCTGTTTTTTGCCTTCTGATTTTCCCTAGTGGTCTGCAGCTGTTAGGCAGTCAGACACACATGTGTGTACTCTTCACATTCAGAGCTAAAAATAAGATTATGGGGCTAATTGACAAAGTTTTTCATATTGAATTAATGCTTGAGAAATCAGGTTTTCCCCAGAAAATGTCTAAAAGCAGCATTTCTATCAACTTAACTCTGATAGAGCTGCCTCCCTTGGCAGATGAAATGCTGTTCAGCCCATCAGCATGCATTCCTGGTTTTGAGGCATCATGACATTGTGGGACAGGATACATACAGTTGCCCAAATTAATTTTGCTGACAAGTCTTCCAAACTCATCCTATAGGTGCTGACAGACAAGACTGGGCCAAAGCTTCCTCCAGCAAGCAGAGAGCTACCTCTCTTCTCCAGATACATTCTTTGCTTCCCTACCAAAGGTTTTCACCTCCATAGTAGAGCTGCCCCAGTGAAGTGCATAGTCACTCTCCTGTCACATTAGGGCATAGTCCTGTGGCTTGGCTTCACTTACAGATTAGTTGGATTTATACAGAGACATCCTTTGCCATGGGCAAATGAGAGGTAGTCTGGTATAGGCAGCAACCCAACCAAAAACTGCAACAGTCATGAACATACAAAGCAAACATATATGTGAATACAGCAGAACCAGCTACCATAAACATTCCCCCCCATCTGCACACACCTACCTGCGAGATGCACGTACAAATAGTCTTTGTCTCATCCTTGTGTTGAGATTGAGTAATAACACATTTTGGAAGATGGCAAACCAGTGCAACAAAGTGTTATGATCATTTTGAAACACTAATTATGTTTTCCCCACAATCTAGCTCAGCCATCATTGCTCCCAGCCAAAGAGAAGAAAGCAGGATTATTGGACATTTTAATGTTTCACATCATAATACTGCTACTGGAGTGGGAACAGCAAGGCACTGAGGAGACTGTCCTTGTTTTACAGCCTTCAAACTCAGATAGGAATCACTCTTGTTATCTTCCTTAGGCCCAGCAGACAGAGCCCGGGATGAGCAGAGGTTTCTCAAGCTTGTTGTAACTATGCTATTTCATTAGCCAAGTGACACGCCACTGAGCACACCGTGCATCTCTCAGCTCCACAATCCCTTCAATGATTTACTACTGCTTTTCAGAAAAATCACTGTGAAGCCTAATACAATGGGGGAAGCCTCTTAATCAACAGTGCTTTAAACAGCACCTTTGTGGTTGCATGGCTGTCCAGGAAACAGCCTTGGGAGGGCCCAAGTTTTGATTTTAGTATGATCTGTTAGATGTCCTTGGGAAAGTCCCTTTTTTCCCTGTGCCACCTGCATAAGGGATTTTAATATGGGCTCCCATGAAACATCCCAAGATCACCTATAAGGAGCCAGATCATATTTTATAAGAACACATCAGCAGATGTTAAGGATAATGTCCCATCTAATTTTATTTGGAAAAATATAGAATCATTAAAATCCATTAGCCTTTATCCTTCCTTCTGCAAAGCTTTTTTGTATACCTCTTTTTGCTGTTCCTAGATGGCAGAAACAAACAAAGTGAGTTTGAACCCCCAAAAACATCACACTTTACTTAAGTGTGTTGTCAACTATCCACAGGTACCTGATATGTGGCAAAAATGTAGTTATGAGAAGGTACAACTCCAAACTGTAAATACTTTCATGTCAATATGTTCTGGTAGTGCTGCATACAAACTCAGGAGCAGGGTTGCTGGGATTTTTTCCTAGTCTTGGCTTTTGTCAGATGGATAAATTTTGCTGGCCTCAATGCCCATTAAAGGAGATAAGCTCGCTAAGTGCAAACAGGGAGGTTCAGATTAGTCTGAGCAAACCAGCAGAGATAGAAAGAACAGGTATCTCTGTAATCACTCACCTGGCTTAGCAATCACTATTACCCCCTTGTTTCTTGCTTGTCCACATTATAATTCTTTGGAGTGGGAAAGCACTTTGTTATATTTGCAAATTAATATACCACAGACACATTCCTTGTACATATAAAAAAAAAAAAATGCAATTAACTACCAAGCTGCCTAGCCAAGTGAAAAATAGATTTGGGTTTTTTCTTTTTCACATTACCAAGCTTATTTAATTTAAGGTTTGCAAAAAGTAGACTTCATGGCTTTGTTCTCTCCAGTATTCATCAAATCATTGCAAACAGTAGTGTAAAATGTTGCCAAACTACATGTAAAATAAATATATTATATTCACTACATAATAAATAGGATGAAAGCCAACAGGGAATTAGATAGCCTTTTGATGTAGACTTTTGGACCAGAGTCACGTAAAGGACATCAAAACCTAAAGCTCAACTCCATTTTGCATTAAAAACTTCAAGGAGAAAATTTAACTGATTGTTGGCCTATCATTCCAGAAAGACTGAGTTTTTATAGATGTGTAGATTTTATTTTTTTTTTAATACTTGCTGCAAATGAGTTGTTTCCAAATTAATAGAGAGGGAAATAAATAAAGGAAAGCTGCAGTGAATATCAGGAGATTAAACAAGGCAGAGTAAATTTTGAGGCACATAGTCAAAAAAAAAATCCAAAAAAAAGAGTATTTCTGAAATACTAGTCACAGACCAGGAAGAAGGGTGGTTCTATTTTCACATCTTATGCAAACAGAAATGACACCTGGATATCACCGGTAAAGGAAGTGACAGGAAGACAGGATTTTCGGAAGCACTGAAAATTGGTCTTGTTTCTCCCAGTGCAGTCCATTATCATAACTCAAGCTGAATCAGCACTGGATAGTTTGCAACTATAATAAGCTTCATTGAAAACACAGATTTCATTCAAGTCATTAGTTTTGGAAAAATGAATGCATACTAACCCTTTGATCTTATTTTAATAGGATTTCGCCATCTCTATTCATACACTCTCCTGGGCTAACTAGCTTTTTTAAAAGACTGAAAGGAATTGAATTTTATTCAAGACATGTGTGTCACAAAGAACAATTGAGTATCTTTTAGAATCCAGCCTTGAAAATTGTAACAAGGATGGGTTAGTTATTGATATTGGTTTCTTAAATATATATATTAGCATTGTGTTTCAAGCAGCTTTACTGTTTTCAAACATTACTGTTCATCTCCCTCACGTTTAAGACGTCCCTGACACAAGTTTTATATCTTTGTCAAATTAGTTATCTTTTGACATTTTACATTTCTGTATTTCATGAAGGCTCCCAAAGCAGCAATCTCTGAACTAAAAAAACTGTCATTATTCTATAGGTGAAAACCTAACTTTTGTTTTTCTATTTCATATCATTCAATAACAAGAAATGCCAATTTGTCTTGTTGACTCTCAGCCCCTTTTACTTCAGTTATTTAAACGGTTTAAAGACTCATGCAATGAAGTCTCATAAAGTATCAATTATTCTTCATTCATCTATACTAAACTGTTTCAGTCAACAATTGACCTTAATTCATTATAAGTATCATTGTTTCTGCTTACATTTACTCTTGGAATTTATTGCTCTTCTTTCATCCATGCTTTTGACCAATACTAATTTACTCTGTTTTTCATTTTCTAGGCATCCCACATAGTTCAGAACATTATTGATATTCTGGATTCATATGTTCTAATTTATGTGAGTTTCTCCTAACTACCACTGCAGACAAAGGCAGCTTTATTGTAGAACAACACTAATTGGAAATGGAAAAGTACTACTTTGTTAGATTATATTATGAATTCCTCTCCCTCTCTTCCCAAAGCAAAGTTGTTCTATTACGTATTTTGGACTATATATTCAAGACTAAAACCTGCACATATTTGAGCCTCACCAAGCAACAGAACAAATCCCAAGCAGAGACCAGAAAAAACACAAGTAGCAGCTGTTGAATTTGTATCAGCTGGTAACTGAGGTAAACCACATCACCACCAAACATGGTTTATCTTTTAGTGCAGCCACCAAGATCTGATTTAAACAAGACCAGAGGGTTTTTTGACAATAAGTAATGAGAAGGATGCAATGGGCAACCATTCTAGGCAGTTTTCTGAGGAGACATCACATGGAAGCATATACGTGAACACACAAAGCAGGCCAGCTTGCCAGAGACAACGTAGAAGTTCAAGCAATTGCTACATGGATTACAAGACATTAAAAAAAAAAAGAGTGGGTTTTGGTTTTTTATCTATGAGGCCCCTCTGAGATAGAAAAGAGGAGAAAACGGGGTCATTGAACCAATCCTCTGCTCTAGCACAAAAAACACCTGGCTCAGCAGAGGACAGACTGCTGGTTTCTAGACAACCATCTTCCATCCTATTAGAAAGGAAGTTGGGATGAAATCCACCCTCCTGCCCTCACACACTGCCTGCGCAGAGTTTGAACTCTGTCATCTCTGCAGCCGTGGTGGGGGGAAAAGTCTTTAATTTTTTACCAGCTGACCACAACAGAACAGCAAACTTCTAGGGAAATGTTTATCAATAAATGTCAGCTCATTATTTTCAGCATCATTATTAGAAAAATACAAATTTTGGTGAAATTTTGATTTAGGGAAGTCATTGAAAGACTGATTTTTCCTTTCAGAACCACTTTTAAAGAAATAATTTAATGTTATACTATATTTTTAATTAAGAGTTCAACAGTAATCCACATACAATTACTTTAACCTATATTGCCCTATAGTTGTTTTATTTTCTAAAATAGGGGTTTAAAAAAATTTAAAGTAATTTTTTTTTTTTGCTTTCTCCATTATAAGGAAAATTCCCATCCTGCTCTAGTAGGTTTCTTTTTCCTCTATTGTATTTCTAAATATTTTTCTAACATTAAAAAATTGTCCATAGAAATGGTTCAACATTTTCTTTTCTATGTACTGAATCAAGAGACCTAAACCCCAAAGAATTCATTAACAACTGTTCTGTCTGATGGAAATTAGTGTTAAAATGCAATTTTTCAAGTAAGCAACTTGCTGATGCTCAGTAAAGTGATACAGATTATTTTAGATAGGAGTAACAGACCTGGGTAATTCATCTAACCTACCTGACCTGACAACTCCTTTCATTATTTTAGAACAGTAATTGAGATGCCAGAACATGTGATGATGATGACATAAGATGACAATATTGGTCCACTTCAACCAGCCTCCATGTCTACATCAATGAGTGATACTACAGGCTCACATCTTAGCCACAGACAAGGTCCAAAACGATTATCCTCTTCTTCTTTTCTTTTCAGGTGATGAGACAATTCCAGGGATTAACGTACAAATTAACTTGAACTCCTTTTCTTGTTGTCATAAGCAATGAAATGTCCCAGGAGAAGTCCTGAACTTGGCTAAGGACCACATGCTACCACTCACCCTTTCCTGACTCCTGATTTGTTTCAGTGGAGAAAGGACTGCTGGCTCACTTCACATCATCTTTCTGCTTTTTTTCCCTTTGAAGACTGGGCCACCTACTCCTGCTGACATCCAGAGAAGTGCAGGCAAGGCTCTTCCTATTCCCTTCAATTCACTCACATATCAAGGGGTCAAAGGCAGGCATTTATGCCATGTTTTAGGTCATATCCCTCTTTACTGCCTACATATCCTAGGCTTATGCTTCTGCAGCCCACCTTAAAACAGCTGAGAAGAGAGACTTCTGCCTCACAGACTTCAAGTCCACCTTTCCTGATGACCACCTTTTGCAGCCTCCATACAGCTAAAAACCAGGTTAAACAGACCATTTTGTCCTCCTCCTCGGTCTAACTAAATATTTACTTCCATTTAAATGAGTGCTTAATCCTTGCATTAACAGTTTTCTCTCCTAGGGTCACTTGTTGCAAAATCACCTCTTCTGTTTTTAGGCAGAGAAACACAGCGAGGGCTAATGTATAATGTGAAACAGAACTAAAGCAGTAAGTAGAAACACATCAACTAAGCAGTCACAATACTGAGTTGAAAAGCAGGGGGAAAAGCAATAGCTGTAGATAGCACAGTGCATGTGCTAGAGGGCCTACATAGATTTCAAAGATATTTTAAAGAAAAAAAGTCACTTCAACATCTCTGTATCTAACACATTCCCAAAGATATTTTCACCAAGCAAATCCTAAAAAGAAGCACTTCAGTATGAAAATGAAACTATTTAGCATTGCTGTTCTAGAGAACTCAAGTATCTCTGGAAGCTCACGTTCTGCTCCAGAGCATCACACAGCTGTGGAAATGAGAAACAAAATCTAGAGCAAGCCTTGCAACTGAGATAGAAATATTATGAAGTAATTGGCATCTACTGTAGATACCTAGCATGGAGAATCCAGCTGATCCACCCTGGCTTACTGTAAATGCTTAGGAGTGCCACAGCAGAAAAATACAGCCACAGATATTCAGAATAAACAACACACAATGGTGAAAATCTTATTTCAGAGAGAAGAAACTGAGGTCCAACGTTTCTGTAGCTATAAGCATTTTTAATTGGAAAGCTTATTTCACTTACTACATATTCAGAGAATTACACACTGGCTTGAAGCTAATTTCACTTTTCAATCTCATAAAACAGTAGGAGCTACACATAAAATGATGAAAAATTATATCAACTCCATTTTGCTAAAACAAAAATTGTACTATTCACAGTAAGGTGTGATTTTGGAAATATTTCCCTACAGAGGCATTTGGGTGCAAAAGGGAAGTTAAAAGTTACTGACAGCAAACTCAGACTATTCTCTTTGTCATCAGAAGTCCATGATGCTGAGCTCCAGCAAAGCCAAAGACATTTCCCTCATGAGAAAAGCAGATACTTCAAGGGGCAACTGGGTTAAGTGCACTTTGTGGCTGGGAAGCAGATAAGCACCAGTGTGTCATGCTACTTCTAGAGTTAGTGGGATAGAGAGATTCCTTTCAATACCATGTAAGCGGCATCAAGATTCATGAAATCAGTAAGGGGATTTTGTGATTTATAGATCTGATCACGTACCATATAGCCTGACTCTTCCCTGCTTCTTCCCCTCTAGAACGTAGGTTAATTTATATGAGGATCTTTCTACTCTATTTCCCTAAGGAAATGAGCTAAGAAGAAAATCACATGCTAGATGTCTTCCTGCAGTTCTCCTTTTACTCCTTTACAAAAAAATTAATTCCACCGGCCAAAGAACTGCTCCTGTTCCAGAACACCCAACCCACTTAACACCACCTCCACTTCAGAGAGGTGTCTTGGTCAGTTCTCTGTTTGCATGCTTTTTAAAGTCAGAAACGTGTAGAGAACTCATCTTCACTCCCTTAAGGCCTAAGTTCCAAAATTACATCATGATGATACCTATTTAGATCTGAATGAAGTAAAGGTGACTAGTGATATATGCTGCTGAAATGCCCAGTGATTAATCCTGAAACTACATCAGGACAATAGAGGGAGATTATTTTTCTGAAGCCCCATCATAAATTCATGAAAGTTTTTTTAAAAAAAAAAAAAAAGAAAAGAAAAAAAGCCACAAACCAAAACACATACATTAGCCTATGTTTACAGGCCTGTAATGTATTAGGCTAAATGAGAGAAGGGTATGTCTTGTTTTTCTTATTATTTGGAGAGAGAAAAGAATCCTACATTATCACTTGATTTCTACCATACCGGTTACATACTTGAAGCACCCGTTGCTGGAGTGGGTCTCTGAAAAGAACACTAAGTTCTTCAACTTTGACAAGCAAAGTCAGTGATTGGTATTTCAAAATAAAAAAGGCCAGAAAGAACATAAAACCCAAACAATAAATCTTTCACTTAACACACAGTTTCACATTGTCTGTATTGTCACAAAGCTCTTTCTCTTCATCAGGGTGATACCAGGTATATTCACTGTCTCCCCAGAATCTTTAGGCAGTAACATGAAGGAAAAGATGAGAACGTAGCCTGTTCCTCACTAGGGCAATTTTTAGCACTAACTTCTCTCAACTGAGACCCTCTTGGTTGACTTCAAGGCTGACACAAATGATTTGCACTTGATTAAAGCATTGGTTTCTTTCTGTGAAGATGACACACTGATGACCCTGTCTTAAACCAAACCTTTGGAGTTTTGAATGATAATTTGTCTTCCCATTCAATCCATTCTTGTCTTGATTACAGAACAAAACATGTGTTGCTAGAATATGCAACAAGATGTCCATAAAACATGAATGAGAACATGTAATTGTTTGGTATAATTTCTGAATGCCAGTAAATTAGAGTTGATCAAACAATGACATTTATATTTTGTGAGAACTTTCAATGTAACCACAACAAAATGTGGAAAATATTTTCCAAATGTATTCTGTCTTGCATTGGAACAAAACCAAATCCATTTCAAAACCTTGCCATGAAAAAAAAATAGGGCAAAAATGTCCAAGTCTGAATAAAATCTGAGTTTTTTCCATTTGGAAAGACGATGCAAAAATGTTCTAGCTGTTTTAAAGCAATATGGAAAATTCAAGACCCGTTTTCTCATCCCAGATCAGTGTCACAGTAAGTCAGCTTCCCCTAACCCTCTTTTACTCCTTCAATCTTCACTCCTCCTCAGCAGATCATTTAAATACTTAAGTCTCCACAAAACATAGCTTTACAGAAAGCATATTTGGCAAATGGAAATTCTCTGGTTTAGCCAGAACTAGTAAAAAAATGTTCTTCCACTCTTCCAGAAATTTAAGGAAATTGTTGTTAAAGATGAATAATGAATGTGAGTAAGTAGAATTACCTGTGTGTATAAGCAACATTGGGCTAAATTCTTCCCTGTAACTGTTTGCTGCTGCCATAATTCTGTCTTAAGTACAAATGACTGCACTGCTTTCAAAGAACTTGCTATAAATGCTATTCACTGGAGGAGAAGATAAGTGCTAGCAGCTATAATTCAAAAGCAACAAAAGCTGCACACATTCCCTAGCAACACAGCAAACGTGAGACAGACCTACACTTACAACAACAGATAGCTGGAATACTTCAAATCATTTATTCCTCCAAGAGCAGAATGAAGGGGAAAAATATCTGGTAGCTCTCCAGTGAAACAGGTTGAGCAATCATGTTAGGAAATGCTTTTGTTTCTTACTACATTGGTTAGGCTGTGGACAAGGGATTATATAGAATAAAATCTCCGCAGATCAGTGAGCATCATAGTGGGACATTTAACAGGGACATGTGAGCCATGATATCTTTCACTCTACACAGCTTCAGTGAGAGTCCTGTAATCAGCATGGAGTATCATACCTTATTAAATACACAGATCCTTTTGGAACGGTGCCAGAACAGAGCAGTAAGGATGAACATGAGTGTGAAAATTTTGCCTCCTGAGGCAAGACAAAGAATTGAAAATATGCTAAGTCTATAAAAAGCACAGTTGGAAAATCCTGGAAAAAGAAGGCCTGAGTAAGAATTTTGTCTTGATTCTGTCAGTGACCTAAGCCATTGCCTGAGTATACTCAACAGTCTGGAAGACAAAATTGTTGAAAGTGTATGAGATGGGTTTATCCCTGTAGATCTGAATTTTGCCAGTGAAGTCAGTCTTGACAGTAAAGTTTCCCTTTTGACAGCTATCTCAGAGGATCAGAAGGTTCACATTTTAAAGCTTTTTTTCCCAGATCTGAGGAATATCCTATGTAGAGCAGGCAACAATAGATCATCCTTCTGAATTTGTGAACCTGAGACTTCCAGAGTTCCACTAAATATATGGTCCCCTTCCTCAAACTTGGTATCTTAGACACATCGCTGCAGAAGTATTCTTCATGCTCCAATTCAGAAAGCATTTAACTTTCATTAAACTATTCACAAATTCCATAAGAATGAATGGACTCAAACATAATCTTCTGAAATGTACACTAAACATAAAACTCATCATGTTGGAAAAGTTCCTTTGAACAAAATATGCATGGAGCCCACAGAAGTGATAGTATAAACAGCTATTCCAGAAGTCCAACAGAATTGAATGTGGCATATTTTAGACAGATTTCTTGAATCATATTGCTCTACAGCTACAAGAAGTGGCAGTTTTGCACGCTAAATTTTATAGATGCATTCAACAACATATATACCAAATCAAAGATACCTTATTGACTTGAATTAGCCACAGTTAAGAAATGGAGTGTAAAAATTCACAAGTAGATGTAGTAAGAAAAAACAGGATCAGATCAGGTGCAGAAGTTTATTCAGGTCACAAAAGTTTTAGTTGACCGTGGTTATTTGCATACATGAAGGACTGTGAAAACTATATTGCAAACCTAAGAAACTCCACCCTCTCTGTCTCAATTCTATTCCCATTTCCAACTGAGTAGGGCTTTTATGCATCTTTTTCAAGCACAGTGGTTGATCTTGCTGTGGTCAGTAGGCCCTTGTTCTTTTGTTCAGTTCTTCTCCGCACTTAACTGAGGGTCTTGCATTTAGAAACAGAATCAAATTTGCTGAAATGGGAGCAGTAAGGTGATGAAAAAAAACACATGTGTTTCAAGCTTAGATATCCAGGCCAAATCTCAGCTGTAGCAGGTCTTCAACTTTTTATAGCTTAAAGATAATTTCTGCCTCACAGACTATGATTCTCGGAGCTCTCCCTGCCACATTTGTGCAGAGCCCTGTACCTCCTGGACTCCAACCAGAATGAAGGAGGTTTGCATTGAATATCACTATATATTATCCCAGAAAAGGTTTTTCTTCAGTTCTACCACTGATAATCAAGCAACTCTGAAGATAACCTATCACCACAGTTTAGCAGAAACCACCCATGAAAAACAGCAGAAAGATTGGTTTTAGTTGCATGTATTATTGCATGTAATCACAGGAGGACTGTGCCTATTATAATTATTGACTTGAATTACAATGCAAGAATTGTTCTTCACATTAACCTTCCAATCTTGGGGGCTAAACCAAATAGAGACTTTTTTTGTTGCTCCACCTCCAGATGGTTTCAAAGACTTCAGCGGAATAAGGTTGATGTATATACAGCCCAGCATTGGTTCAACACGTACTGGAAACACTGCTAAGGAATCACAGGTTTTGTCTACACCTTTTCCTCTTTGTAATCCATTAAAATCCTTTCTATGCCGATCTCTAATGCACAGTGTTAAAGCTACCTGGGCCAATAGATAATATTAAAATGCAGAAAAGCTGATGTGGGCTTCCAGTTCATCATAATCATGCTTCTGACTGCTGAAATTATCAACAGGGCTCAGAGGAAAAGAAAACACTGGGGCAAAGACAGAGTGTCACACGGTATGCAGGGATCTGAGTAGAGCGCAGAAGCACTGGCAGAGCTGGACTGAAGGGAATATCAGCACCTCCTTTGCACAGCCTTGCTTAGAAGAGCTTGGCAGTCTTCAGCTACAATCCTTTCATAATCTGTAGTTACTGAAAGATCACTAGAGGATATTTTTCTTTCCTTTATACCACAGCTCAGAAAGTGTAAATCATAAAGCAGCATGGAAATCATATTTCTTCTCTGCCTGTGAAATGATTTCATCATATCTTTCTCTATTCAGCCTGTGAAACAGCTATTGTTCTTCTATTTTCAGTCCCTTCGTGGATTTTAGGTTACCTGTACTACTGACCTGTTTACAACAAAGTGCCAAACTAGAACATAACAATGTGACAGGTTTAGTAGCCCTTGTTAGTCTAAAGAGATTAAAACCAAACCCTGACTCAAAAATAAAAACAATCTGGGTTTTTTTGCACCCTCAAAGCCAATGTTTCAAATCTGAAATACAGCCACTTGTACCAAAAGATGCACATTTTATTGTTTTTTCTATTTTAAAAAATTTAACTAGTATTTTAAGGTACTCAGTTAAGGACCTAGCACAAGTCAAATACGAAATAATTCAATCTAAGAATAAGATGAAAGTTTCCAGCCTGAAAATAAGGAGTATCATCCTCTACACTGAAGAGCCCCCATGTTGTTTCTTGCACTGCTGCCCTATGCAGGTCTGACTGGTAACCCCTGCTCCCAGCCTCTGGTAATGTCTCTCTCCTTAGTGTTGGGTGACAGAATCTCGTGCATTTAGAGAGACAGTCTCACTAATTTCTGCTGTCACACAAAACACCAAGGTGATTATTGAAAATCTTGTAGAACGGTTCCTTCGTCTCTCTGACTACATCAGTTGTTTATGTACAAACTGTCCAAAGTGCCTCACACATTAAATATAATCTTCACTAACACTAAATAATATTAAACACAAATAAGCAAGCAAGAGTAAGCACTTACATCAAGGTACGAGAAATTCAAGATAAATTGATTACAAAATTTTAATTCTACAAGTGATTAGCAAAAAATCTTAGAGAGCAGGATTATGGAGCCATTTCCGAAATATTTGAGCACTGTTATCTTGGTGCCCTTCTTACAGGTAAACAGGTTTTAGAAGACCATGTTCACAGCGCAAACACATTAGAAAATGGTGCAAAAAATGAAGTGAACGGGATTCACCGAGATTCCACCTTTCTTTCCAGTGATGTCTTATATAACACTTTTATGATGTAGAAGAACTTCCTTTGGAAATGGAGTGCCATATTAAATGGAAGCATATGGAATTTAGAGTAAACCAGGTTATTACTGGTAGAAATTATAAATCTATTACATCCTGTTACTCCCAAATACACACTGGCTTAATTTTTGCTATAGTCATTTGCAATAAGACAGTCAAAGCCATCTTGGTAAGCGATGTGCTGACCTGTCCTAGATGCAATGACTCTGGTCTTTAAATTTCACCATGATTTCCTCTACAGGGATTTAATTAGGAGACGTGCTCCAAGGTGTTTGCTCCATATTCCTGCATCTTCTAAGAATGACCTTTGATTTGTTGATTTTCACTTGCTTAAACACATCCTGAAACACTAAATTAATTTTCATTTGCACTTTACTATTTATGTTAAAATGGGCCAGCACTCTAGTTTTCTTTGTAAAGCCTGGCTTCTAAAAAAGAAACTTCTTAAATTTTAAAGGATTCAGTGTAATGTCTGTGAAATGTGCAAAATGATTATTAGGAGTCATCGTCTAGGGAAAAATACTAAATACAGAAAACCACAAGAATTCACAGTAATTCAAAATATAATTTTCTTCCTGGAGAATCTAATTTTAGATAGTAAAAGACCAACACAGCATATTTTTGTTGTACATGACCCAAACTGTTGTTCAGAAACACCCCTGGCAACTCACTTAAAAGGTCAATTGCTCTCCTTAGGTCAATATGAAAAAAAGCAAAATCTAGTAGAAAAGATAGCAGGGAGAGAGATACAGGTTAGTTGTGTGCTCTACCTGCAAACTGAGCTCATGGGGGTTTATTCGCTCTAAAGACAGGTTTCATAGCATCCTCCTTCAAAGGTGGAGATTTAGAGCAGCCTGTACAGCAGATTTCTTACCCCCTGCAGTGCCTACATATTCCATACATAGTGGTGGAGTACAGTAGTCAGCTAGCAAATGCAACCCATACACCTATACCCTTCCACCTTCTACCATGTTTTCTCCTCAGCAATTAATAGAGCTGAAACGTTGCTCATGACAGAGTAATATTCACAAAACCCAACTAACACCTCAGAGAATTCAAAATTTCAGAAACATTTCCATGGCTTTGCATTAACACAATGTCAATAAAAGCTTTTATCTTCCATTCACATGCTCATCACATATTATGATTTAAAGGAAATTTTAAGAATTGCTTCTCAGTAAGCAAATACATTGCTTAGTAATCACACTGTTATTTTCTTAATACAATGTTACTCCTGAAAACCATAGTCAGAGAAGGCAGTGCACCTGATTTTTTAGTACAGACTGTAATACCTCCTTTGCATATGTATGCCTGAATCTCTGTGCCTGCACGGAAAAACACAAAATAGACACTTTCTCAGGCAGGAAAATCAACTATGACTTATCTCTTAATGCCATTGAGAGGACATGTGGAACGGCAAGTCCCCATAATGACACACCCTGATTTCCTGAGCAGTGGGTGGTGCACGGGTTGCAGACAGCACTGCACTGAAGTGTCAGGTGCTAGAGCTTTTAATGGATACACAGAGCCCATCATAGCACGGCACTTGCTTTGCCTCCAATGATGTTCTGTGTTTGCAGGACCAGACCATTGCAGCTGCACATTTGCACACCTTGAGAGTCTTACCAACCTGATTTACAGCTCCTTTCACACAGTTGCACTTATCCATGGACACAGCTGCAAGCTCATTTAACTGAGACTAAAACTCTGTAAACTTAATTGCATTTGCCAAACAGTTTTCTCTCCTTGCAGAAATCCCGTGGCCCTTAGCACCCTGACCCTAACCCCAACTGTCTGTCTGAAACAAGGGGTGTGACATATTAACAGCAGATATACATGTAACCAGGTATTTTCTGGGCCTATGGTGCTATTTCCAAGAAGTAACTGGGTATAGGTACCAAAGGCTAAGCGAATAGGCAATGCCTGATCTGCAATTAGTGTTTCCATGTCCCTATCACAGAATAGCATCAAGGTGATTCAAAATATCTTGACCCCTCAGTGAGTGAGTGAGGGAGGAAGAAGAGCTACCCCAGGTAAGTAACAGACAGATGGAGAGCTCAATTCAAGCTGTAAACATGCTCAGAGGTTTCAACTTTACTGTGAAAGTTTCATCACATAAACATAGCTTCAACATAAGTTTATAGTAGTGGAAGAGTATCGTTCTTGCACATACCTTAGGCTAGCATTATTTCAATTATAAATGTGTAAAGCATATAAGCAGTTCTTTTTTTAACCTTGTATCCATTTGAAAAATAAACCTGGTATTTTTGTTATTTTATGGATTTTTAAGAGCTAGAATGAGCAGTGTTTACACGAACGGAATATAAAAATCAATTCTATCTTGATTACATTTGACTTCAATGAGTACTAAGTGATGCTTCTTCCATTTAATCAGGAAACAGTGTTGTAGCTACACTATTTGCATTTTAATAAAAATTCTCTCAAGATCCAACCAAAAAAGCAGCAGCACAGATAAGTGCCTAGACATTAGGGATTCATCTTTCTTGATGAATAGTAAGATTAACTTGTTTAGATGTTATTTTATTCTTAATTTTAAGACTTATTTAATAAATAGAGCCAGGTTGAAAAATTGCAAGGTTTATACCTTCCTTCAAAACAATCTTAAAACCTTCCTGGCTTTTTTTTGTGTGTGTATTCACACCCATATATGTGTGTTTACACCTATACAAGCACACACTTATATATGCACATCTCAACACATTTTGCTGCAGGCAGCACCAAATGTCTCTGAAGGACTGAATAAAATCCCTTAAAACAGCATAATATTTTAGCTGCCAGAGAAGTAATACAGGGCATCATTACCCTCTAGCAATAATAAAGGATGAATATGAATTCATAGAAGGTAGTGACAGACTTATTTTACCTCATGACAAGCATAATATGCCTTTTTTTTTTTTTTTTTCCAATGTCTAAAAATTCTAAACTGGGCCAAAACTGATCCTGATATAATTCCATTAGTTTTAGTGGAATTGTGCTTGAAATGAATTTATAGCAACAATTAAAATGGCATCATTCTCTCTCACACAGTGGTTGTATTCTGAATAGTTAAAAAGAAGCAACAGGGAGAGCTCAAGCAGCAATGAGTTTCAAGACGTCTTTCCTGAATTACCTTTTAAATTACAAAGTCATATTAAAACTGAAAACTGGAAAATTTATATTACACTGCCCTTTCTTAGCAATGTACAGGTTTGTTAATAAAGTATCCAAAATTTGTATCATGATCATTACAATTCAGACTCTTTAAAAGAAGGGGAAAGGTGCTGATTCCTGCTTGAAAAAAAAGTCCACAGAAACATAAAAAGCAGTGAGGGGCTGAGCAACAGATCTGTATAACAGGTGACTGCATGGTTCCCCACACAATGGAGGTGAATTTTTGAAGGCCATTTAAGGGCTTTGAGTGCCGGTTTCCATTACAATTAGCATTCAGTTCCCCCAGGTAACTTTAAAAATTTCAGCGTAGGTGTACACATAAACTACGTTATTACTAAATCCTGAAACAGTTCAAGGAACATTAAATTTTATGTACCATGTTCTCAGCTGATGTTACTCAAAGCCCCACTGAGATCATTAAAGTGCTGGTGAGGGCTATCAAAGTATCTGACCTGGAGCCTTCACCTGTAACTCTTTTTTTTTGTCTATTTTGTACACACTGGATCAATAGCTTCATTACCAATAATGATAATTTATAGATTCTTCACAACAACTGCAAATTAATTAGATGTTGCAAGAGTTCACTTGATTGTCAAAGAATTACTGATCTGCAGCTCTCCAATAGCACTGCCAATAGAAGTTGCTAACACTTAGCATGGTGGACTTTCCCCAGAACAGAGTTGCAAACACTGAAATCTCTTGAGCCTTAACAGAATGAGAGCGAAAATCTAGCAGGGGTCCTTTCTGGTTTGTATTTCCACAGATTTCTACCAGGTAGAAGATAACAGCCCCATCAGTCTCGCAGTTGTGGCATGCCCTTCACACTTGATAGAAAAAAGCTGTACAACTGTTCCTTCCGTATGTGGTACTGCCACTGTTTTGCATCCATGCCTTTACTCCAAAATTGGGCTGCAAATACCCCTGCTTTACTGAAAGAAGAGTTGTGGTGTCCTTTGAATCTTGTTCTCATCCCCAATGGATGTGGAGGCATGAATTTTTAGGAAGGCAGCAACCAGAAGCAGCCATTTACTGCAGATAGCAAGGCAGAGAGGTGGTGGGTAACATCTTTGAACTGCACCTTTTCATTGCTACAGAGTAAAGGCAGAGATATGTTCCCTAATACATTTTGACTTCACTCCCCGACCCAGTTGCATCTCTCACCCCTGCACACTATCTAAAAGCAAGCTTCCGAAGATCTATAAAATGCACCAACAGCAGGGAGAAAGCATGTTTCTATAAAATCTTAGTTGAAGTGCACTTCAACTCAAAAGCAATAGCATGTTGCTGAGGAAAGGAGTCAAAACAAGAGGTCAGAGCCCAGAGTTTCTTCTCAGTCTTAGCTGCTTCTCAGTGTGACAGCCGTGATTTATTGTCATTTTTACCAATAAAACATGACCAACTGTTACAGAAAACAAGCATTTTGCCTCTATGGAAATTTAAATAAGGTGTAACATTTTGTAGCACTAATCCTTCACCATCAATACTGTCTTAGAAAAGCATGATTGCTTTGAAAAGATGTTTCTGGCATGAAAACTAGACAGGACCCTAGTCATCATTGTTTAATCCAACTATTTTTACATTTCTTGTTTCAGTGGTTAATGACTTCTGATTTTTTCTGATTATGATGCCTATTTAAAACAGCAAAATTTAATCAGCAAGTTCAAGCTCCAAACCTTGACTTTTTAATTAAATACCACAGAAAGCCTGTAAAAAAATTACTCACTTCAGCACTAAAAGGAATTTTGGAGCAACTAAGAAGTGTACAAAAAAAAAAAAAAAAAAAAAAGGCATTTAGTCATAAGCTGACCCAATTAAAAAAAAAAAAAAATCTAAATAACTTGCTTAACTGCTAAATTTGACCAACACAAATGATCTCCTGTCACAAACTAATATTAAGGAGCAGAAACTTCCTAATACAAGAGCAACTATCCCACCTCACAGCAGTTCAGGATCCAGCCCTATTAATACTGACCCTGATTTGTATGCAACTCTTCAGCCCACACTGATTTTAGTTATACCACTTCAAGCTGACAGACATCTGGAGATGATTTTACAGCAGTGATAATATGGGATCACTCATTCTATTTCCCCTGCTGCAGTTGTTCCCTGAAAATTCAGGAAATGGCATTAAAAGAAACCCAAAAAAGAAATTAAATGTGCATTTATGTTGATAGTACAAGCCACAAGCTAAGTAGCTGTAACACAGATGTATCTTCACATAGTGGATCACACAACATATTCTCCTCAATGCCTATAGGCAGTAGCATTTATAGTCTTTCCTTGATGCTTTAGCATATGGAACAGATTTTTTTTTTTTTCCTGCTTAATTTTTTGTATAACTACTATTTCTTCCTCCCTTTGTTTCTTAGCATCTCCCATGTAACCAAAGTTAGAACTTCACGTTACTCCTTTAATTTGATACATCAAAGCCCATAAAGGATCCCAAATACTCTTTCTGGCAAGAATGAAACAGTGATTGACTGTCACTTTCCTAGAAATGCTGGGGAATGCTGCAGAGCATTTCTGAGCCATGGTCACATCCTTCACCTCAAAGAGGCATGACGCATCCTAGGAGTATCTACAAGAAACCCTCCAGACAGGGGATATCCCTGGACATCCCCAGTACGGGAGCTTTACAAACTCATCACAGAATTCAAGAGGATCAAACAGCTGCCAAATATGTCAGGGTCAATCCTCCATGGGATTGTATTTTCACCATCTTCTCTTTTTGTGCATCACTCCCACAGATGTTATTTGAAGAAAACATGTAGCCATTTTATCTACCATAGAGCTCTGCTCCACTGAGCCTGCTGAGGATGTTAATGACCCTTCTGGCTTCTTACTATTCCACTTCTTTATGCCCTACATGCAGCATTGCTATGGCAACATTTATCTGATGCTCTACAGCCTTCATTTGGATATAGCATACCTTGTTTGTATTTACGCTTCTTTCTGAAGCATCGCAAGTTCTTATAAGTCATTTTGGATGCCATTCTAAAAGGATATACACCATGAACAGAAGATATTGAAAGAAGCACTGGATATCGACACTTGCTTTTTTTTTTTTTTTTTTTTTTTTTTTTTTTCCTGAAAATAGGGCTTGACTTGTCTCTGGCTATACCATCTTGGTGAACCACCTGATCCTCATTGAAGTATCTCTCTGATGCACAAGTCCAGTCAACCCACCACTGAACAAAGCATGTAAGTTCTGTACCAAGAACTGCTTACAAACCATGTCTTGCAGGATTACATAAAAAGGTTCTTCTTTTCCTGCACACATGCATATTCATAAGGCCCATAATCATGCCTGAAATAAATGCCCTCAGCTAAGTTTTAATTTGTGCATTCAGAAGAAATGTTACTCAAATTAATAAGAGTAAATTACTTCCATGTTAAGGTCACTGTTTCTGATTTTTTTCACTGGCATTTTTAAAGCACTATCTGATAATTGGATATTGATTTCAATGCCCTACAAATTGACCCATCCAGTGCTCTTGCCTCTTTCTTGATTCTCCATTAAGGCATTGATGATGATAGTTTTAATTATTTTGGAACATTCCTATTTCAGAAGGAAGAAGAATCACTATCTTTACTGATCCCTTTTTTCACTGTAGAACAAATCAAAAGGATATACTTTCTTCCATGCTGACCAACATCATAATGGATTTCACTTTAGTTCCCACCATGAAACACTTCACTGTAATTAACAGCCCAGAAACTGATGGTATGAAGCACATGATTCATTGCTGTACAAGCAAATCCCTATTTTATACATCTGTCCCCACTTAACTTCATGGCAGTACCATAATCTCAAGATGAGACACAATCTCCTTAATACAGACAGGTTAACCAACAGCAATGCTAAAGAGTTTCAAAAAGTCAGGTGGAGGCTTCTTCATGCTTCAGGTGTTGTTACATGCACCCAGGCGCACACAACTACAGCAAGTTTTCATACTTTCTTATTTCCCCAGTGTTTTCACCAGTCAGAGCAAGATGGAGGAGACATGATCTTACTACATTAAGAAAGCCCTAGGGATTGTTGCTTGTGAAGAGGGATTTGGTCCCCACATGGCAAGGGCCTTAACGCACAGTAGGATTTCCTGCCTTTCACTTATACAACACTGGGCCCTAGTACTGTACAGGATTAATTCTGAAATGTGAGTGGATATTACTTGAAAGTCTCAATTCCCTAACATTTGTCATCTTTCTGACTGCTACAGCTACACTGTATTTTTCTTATTTTCTTTCCCTTTTATTATTATATCCTCAAACACCTCCACTGTTTCACCTCTGCAGATCACCTGGGAAATGAGCAGACCAGAGGGACACTCTATAGCGCACATAAGGAAGTCCAAGAACAGTTACAAGAGCAGTAAATTTTCCTACTGGACTCCCAAGAACTACAATTAGTCCTATAGTCCTTAATTACTGTGCAGAGACAAACTATAAAGAGTTTTTCCTTACTTACCACCCCTTCCATTCCACAACCTAAGCTATCTAAGCCAAGGAAATGCACCTCTTCTAGCCCTGGTAAGCAGCTCATCCAGGCACAGTAAAGGCCATCACCCAGTATAGGTTTTCCTACAAGTAAATTGAGCACTTCCAAAATTCCCTAGAGAGGAGGGCCATCAGATCAAGTCACAGTAGGAGGCACTGCTTTCCCCACCTATTTGTGTGCCTGAAAGCACTCTACACACTTACCTGCTGAATATGTATGACCTGTACAGACATAACAGGATCGGGAATACAATTTTCACAGTTACACTGTATTAGCCATGCCAGTTCCTACAGACTTGTACAGACACAAGATTAATTTTTTAGCTACAGCACTAAGAAACAAAATGTGTTAATTCCCCTAAATTTTTGTTCCTTACCTCACTCTTCACAAACTAATTATTTTAAATTATGTTATCTACATAAATATATTAAAACTCCACCTTCCATTACAAATCCTTTTCTTGCAGGATATTTATAATTTAAATTATATAAATCCCTGAAATCAGGTTCACTATAATCCCTCTGACAAGCCTAATTTGGAGCAGTGGAGAAAAGAGTGCTGTAATAGTGATATGAAATCATTAGGCAGCAGAGGGACCGTTGCAGTGCAAGGTAATTGCAATGTTTACTAGAGCCATACCTGCTGCAGAGAGGTGGTCAGCTCAGGGCAGCTGCCAGGAACACACAATTAAATGCACACTGTTGATCTTAATTCAATATGCTGGGGACAGCAGGTTTTCTATATTATTCGCACAAGCACACACACCTTTAGCACACCTGTATTCTACACAGAGTAGGATATGACAATAATGGCCCATATGTCTGAAGACACTCATGCACGTTTTTGATTATAAGCACATAAGAAACCCCTTTGTAACAGACAGGGTTCACCTCAGTATGTACGGGACATGGGGCTGGGAGTCACAAAACCTAAATGGTGAGTGTACCTTTGCCATATTCCATCTGTCTCCCTGATCTTTAGAACAGGGATGACACTGCTCAGATAGAGATCACATATTTCACACCAGACAGCTTTAGGCATCAACAGAGTCACTAGTCTCCACAGGTTCGTTCCCCAGACACTCAGAGGAAAGCCAGACCCTCCAGAGGATAAATCAAAGGAAGAGCCTAAATTGTAATTCCCCCTTCAGGGTCCCTTTCTTGCAACTACCAAGAGCTCTGGGGACGGGCATCCCAGTGCAGGTTACCTCAGAGGGTCACAGATCCACCAGTGCAAACATCCTCTGGTGAAGCTAAACTTCTTTTCTCATCTCTAAATGATAGATGCTACTTTAAAAACCCCAAACGAACAGAAACAAACAAAACCCACCTTTATTAACACAATTTCTGCTCTGTCTAGAGTTACAGATGCACTCAAGTACCTGCCAAACTCACCAGCAGCAGAATCTTTGAGCAATGCATTTAATTCTTTGCAAACAGCAGGCTGTATTTTGACATGCAACACATCAGTGAGTACCATGTTAGCAGGTTAGCAACAAGTTACCAGGAAATTAGCATGGGCTTTTTTGTAATTACCATTGCTGAAGTGTGCATTACATGCACCAGTTGTTTCAAACATGTAAAGCAACCTGTAAGAAGTTCCGCACAATTTCAGTCACACACTTTCACTTTTAAATTTTGATAGCAATTTTGCAGTTGCAATTGCCACATGCTACAGTCGTATATAGCATACCTATGGCAGACAAAGGTAATTTTGATCATTCCAAGACATGATTAACCAAGTCTGCATGTACATCCATCAGCACATACACACCACAGACAGAGCAGTTATTCCAAGTTCTTTTCCATTTTTCTGGAAAAAAGGATATTTGTTACAGACTGTCCAGCCCCTGATCTTCTGTCACATTGAGTAAATGCAATACTTGCATTTCTAAATGTCTACACATTAATTGTATCTAAGATTAAATTATTTTAATATATTTTTGTCCAAGTTTGCTTAAATGTCCTTTGCCCAAGCTTGCTACACCAACATACTGAAAAAATGTTGTGTCTGACTTGCTTATTGGGGGCAGGGCACAGAGGGGTAGGCGTGGGGTGGAAGGAAGACACAGGACTATATATGACTAAAAACAACCAAAAAACCCTTTCTGCATCCAACAGCAAAGATATTTACCAGAGAAAACTCGATTTCAAACCAGTTCAAATCTGAAGCAAAGTTTACTAATTCACACTGGAATATTACTTCCAGACTGGAAATAGGAACAAGCATCAGACAGACTAAAAAAATTTCCTGGCAGTGGGAGATGTTCTATTGCTGGTTCATTTTGTTCTGGGAAAGTGTTACAAACCTGTTAGGCAGCAAAGAACAAAAAGTTCATCAGGGCTGGTCTCAGGAGGACCAGAGTTTGTAGGGACAGCCAAGCTTACAGCAAGGTTTGAGAAAAATGCTGTTATGCAGCCACAGTATTTTATTCACAAAGAAAAAATGCTAAATAAAATGCAACTACTAAAAGCATTCTGATTAAGTGAATGGATGGCCCCAGACAGGTTTGCATTATAAACATTAATTGCACATTAGCACAACTAATTAAAAAATAAATACTGTACACAGCAGAAAGCTCCTTCTTAAAGAAACCTCTGCCTTGGGAAATGAGCCAGTTCTTTTATGAAAAAAAAAAACAAACAAAAAAAAAAAACAAAACAAAAAACCACAAAACACAAACACTGTAGTGTCAGTGAAATGCCTGTTTCAGCAAGGCAGACTGAAAACATGATTGAGCAGATATTACTAATGTGCCAACTGTGCAAAGCCAAAGTGGCAGCGAACAGCAGGAAACACTGAATGAAAAGATCTCTTCATTCCCTCTTACTGCCCAATCCAACTATAACCCTCAGATACCACGAGTGAAACATGAAAACACAAAGTAATTCACTTCTGGAATTTGGCAGAGGTTTGAAGCACAGGCTTTGAGGAACCATCGGCAGAGGGAATGTTGCTCTTTTCCAGAAGCCTGCACTGCGAAAGTGCTGGAAAGCTCTGGGGCAAAACCCGACCTTGTGCAAATGTCTCAACTACTCACAACCACTCTAGTGCCAAAACTGCAAGGAGCTGCCTCAGAGTCATGATGTAGCCAAACCTTTCAGTTTTTCCCCAGAACCACACTGCTCCCAGCCTTGAGATATCTCCACAACAGGGCCCAGCCCTATCACTGCAGCTCTACCAGCATGCACAGGACTTGCTTGGGGCCTTCATCATGCTTCATTTCAGGAAGGTGTTGGCTTGCCCTGCTAGCTCATTTTATGTGGTTTCCAAGGAAAAGAGCAAGAATAGAAGATACTCAGACTTACAGCTCAGCTGAGGACAAGATGGAAGGATTATAATGATTAGTCTTGACTTTGGGAGATGGTCGCGATGATGATAAGCATTGTGAGGCAGAAAGATCCAATAAAAAAGAAAAAACATGTAAACAAAAAAGCCACATGCCCTGCAGCACCTTACCAGAGCGAAGCCTACCTCACAAGAGCCAGGCTAGCACTTGGATTGCCTGAATCCCAGCCAAGTGCTCAAGAGACAGGGTAATTTTGCATCTAACAAGCATTACTAATGGGATTTGTAGCTGCTGACAGATGTATTTTCTTAGGAAACCTGCATATATAAGAATGAGAGATTAAAGATTTTCAGACATGAATGTTAGCATTCTATATCTAGGTACACACAAAGTGTTTGATTTCTTAAATTGAGAAACACAGACACTTTCACTAGTGCAACATTAAGTAGTTAATGTAATACTTGATAAAAATCAAGAAGCCACATGAATTTGTGTGAACAAGTTGTACTGATACATCTGGGTTCACATCCAAGCTCTGCCATAGACTAGCTACATAACCCCAGGCAACACAGCTCCTTTCTCTACTTCTCAGATCTGGAAAAAATAATTTTTCTTGTCTTTTATGTGTTCTCCATGTAGTTCTTTGGGGAAGCCACTTTTGCAATCAGCCTTTGTGCAATACTGAACACATAAAAGATCCAATCTCAATTTAAACACTACTGTAATACAAATAATAAACAATCATCATTAAGTCATTAATTTGCTTAACAGTCTTTTTCTCTCTGTGAAAACACACTTTGAGTTGGAAGAGGTTTCTTTCAGCAGGGAGGTAAATTTGTACTCTTATAAATGGATCATGTGCCAGTGTAATCATAATATTGAGTAATAACAATAATAAATGACAATTTGATAAATTTCTTGACAAGCACCACAAATCTTCCCTGCAAGTCATGCCACCTCTTAACAGCCAGTTCTGTTCAGAGCAATTACAGAGCTAGCTTAGATGCCATTTAAGTTTTACTGATAATCAAATGTTGCAACCTAAACACACTAATTGCAGTATCATTTCCATTCTGTATATTATCAAATATGGATGAATCTTCTCTCCTCAGGGATAGCTGCATGGACCAAGCAACGTGTAACACTGCAATTGCATCCAGTAGCATCTACTAGACAAATTGCTTCTTGCGGTAAAGAGGAGTCTGAGTATTCTGGCTGAGAAAGAGCTCCTGAGATCATACTGGCTGCTAATATTTTATTTTATTGCAATTTGAGAGGATTAGGAAAAATCACATCCCTCACTAAAGACTTTACTTCTGGCAGGTGAAAAAGTCATATTTACTTTGCACTAAGCCTGAAGGAACATTTAAGAGCACTGGTAGGGAACAAATGCATCTCCAGAAAGCCCAGCATTTGTCCACATTGCCTGGTTAAGCCACACAAAGCGACTCTACCATGCACAGTCTTGGGAACTAGCACTCAATTCGACTGGCAGAGCAATATATCCTAATAAGAAACAGGTAATCAGGAGAAAAAGGCAGGCATGCTTAGCACTGCAACTTCTGTGGATTCATAAATCCACCACATAGTGTGCTCCTGAGATAGCTGAATACACGTGAGGGTTCTGATATATGCAGTTACTGCCAAGCTAACAGCAGAGTCCATAAAAACAGAGGCTGAAACTTTTCTTAAACTGGCTCACTAATTTATACATCACTTGAAGATGCAAGCTTTCATTCTACTCTGCGTGAGAGCTGGTGTAACTATCACTTCATTGTCCTTGTTACACCTACAGTACAGCTACAGGTAAGCAGCATGAAGACCATTATGAAGTTCAGCTTCCCTCCCCTTCACACTAGCTCTTAAACACAGGCTCAGTGTTGCATTCCTGGCATAATTTCCTCTCTACTTCAGTTTGTCTCCATGTCACTTGACTTGAAATACTTTTTTATATCTTGCTATTTCCTTTTTGTTCAAAGCCAAGCTCTGCAATATCAGTACTGTTCTCCACAGTCACATGGACACATACACACAAAAAATGTGCGATTTAAATCACATAATGAGAAGAGAACAGAAAATGGCCACAATCTGCTTGCCCAGCCCAGCTCCCATACACATGAAAGTCAGAGGAATTCATTGCTTCTTACACTACCTCCCCATATCCCTGCTGCAGCAGCTGCCCTGGAACAGGCGAGTATGGTATCATCCAGACTCACAAAGCATGTCCTCAGTGTCCCAGTGGCACAACACAGAGTTAATGCTCTGAGAAGCTCTATATGTCCCACATACAATACAGCACTTCAAAATAAAAGCTTTCACGGTTTATGGGTACTCTAACACAGTGGGAGTTAAAGTCCTTCTACTTTCAGTAGAATCTTAAAGCAGTTTCTGTGCAGAGGAAGGAATGAAGCCAGAACAACACAGTATTTCTAGTATCTTTTTTGAACTTTCAGCTTATTTAGCTACGTATCTGAGACCTAATGACCCAGTGACATATTGGCTTGATGCTAGGCATGGGCAACATGGCAGAGGGGGAAGTGCAGTGACTTTCTTCCAAGCAGAAGTCAGTCATTGTTAATTGTTGTTTTTCTATTCCAGTTCCATCCTTAACAAATTCAAAGAAACTTGCATCTCAAGTGAATTCACATAATTAGACTTCAAGAACTGGCTGGTACTTAGGTTTTATTTACAAGTATTTTAAAGCACAAAGATGATTAGCAGCATTAGCTTTACTGCTTTAGCAGGAGTTTTTTAATAAGTTTTGAAGAAGAAGAAACCCCACAAAAGGGTAAGGACAATAAATACGGTAACAGAACACTGTGCCTTAGCTCACTGCATGCAGGTGCACAAGATGAAGGCAGAGGCACTCTCTGCTATGGCTTTTTCTGCAACTAGTAGTGGATATCTGGGAGGTTGACAAGATGAAGACTGAAAGTAAGTGCCCAAGTTCACAATCATTAGGAAAGGACAAGGCTAAATTGTGGGAGAACAACATGGCAAGTAATTCTTCACCAGACTGGATCAGCTATTTTCACCCACATCCTGCACCTTTCCCTGGGTTCCTCCCAGGCTCCTGTTCCACCTTTCTGCTGTCAACTCTTCACTCTGTCACCAGCATCTTATTTTCCTGAGCAACTGCAGAAGCAGCTAGTGGGGTTCAAACGAATTCCCCCATATGCATCACAGTCATCCCATCTTTCTCCATCTCTACCCACTTGATTTGTTTAGTTTCATGAAAAGACAAGTGCAAACAAAGCAAACAGCTGTGAGAAAAAAAACCCTAATTTGTCCCGTGGCCTATCTGCCTGTGCAGTTTGAAGGAGAAAACAGAAAAGTGACAAGACCAGGGAAGAACTGATCTGCTGCTTCATTCTTGCACACATTTCCAGATGGCTAACTCACTGTTTCCTTTCCTGCTGTCCTCCATGCACTTGAAATTATTCCCTTTGCTCCCACCAGTTTATTCCACACTCATGCCCACTTTTGCTCAGGTCTTACTCAATGCTTCCAGGAGATTTCAGATGCCAAGCTCCGACTGCACAGGTTAAAGATGACTCTTGTGAGACACTGAGTGTTGCCCTCTCCCACTCTTGTGCAGAAAAAAGTAAAACAAGTGCCTGACAATCCAAATCAAAGCAAAATTGAATAGTGACCTGAACTATGGCCCACTCACAGCTAACTGAGGCAGGCTGTGCTAACATGGGAAAAGAAGGCTATCTTGTATTTAATGTCAGCTATTTAAAAATTATTACCATCCATCACTGTGCATTTCCCAAAGACAAATAATGCTAACACTGCTGAAAGAGCATCAATTCTATAAAATGATCAGAAGGGAGTGCTTAATTATTTCCCGAGGAAAAAAAAAATACGGTAATACCACAGATTTCGATTACACAGGATCATTTTTAAGAATAAAAGCCTTGGTGTCAATTCTAGGCCTTCCTTCATTCACAGCCTGATCCATACTCTTTAGTCAGTTTGTTACAGCTTCTCATAAATCCCTTTTGAAATTTAATGCAAACTACCCTTTTTTATTAAGCATTTTAATTCCAGTGTGGGTTCTGTATTCTCCAAGGCAAACATATGCATTCACTATATTGTGTGTCTCCTGGGTGATTGTAATAATTACTTTAACACACACTAAAGTGATAACCACAGCAATAATTCTACTCTATGATTTGACCCCAAGTTACTATTTTCCTATGCAAATCTTCATGTTACTGTGTATGTTGCATTTGCTTCTTTTGAATAAACATGGTGATTGTCAAGAAGTATGCTTTAAAGTGAAGAGAAGCCTAATTACTGGGGGATGGGAGAATGTGTTTGAGAACAAGCATGCATTAGTGTGTCATCTTGATCCTCACAGCAATCCTGGAGGATTCAGTCTGTATCTAATCACAAAGAGAATTGGTCAGAGGCACACACAGTTTTTGACTACAGTTTCTTTCAGATAGTCAGTAGCACTGCTCCACAAAGAAAAATACACAGCCCGTGTAGAGTTAGACTTCTCCATTCTCAGAGCAACTTAATTAAAGATCTCCAAGTATCTAAAGAACAAGAATCTCATTTCAGGATCAGCATAGTAAGGCATCAGGGATGGCCACCTAATAGCAGAAAGGAGACAAGATCCAGTTTGCAGCATAGCTTTGTCTGATTTCTGGAAAGTATCAGCAGTCAGGAGGTCAACAGCATTTGGTTTGAGGGCAAGGGGGAAGTGGGAAGGTGTGTGTGTTTTGGGAGAGGTGCAGGGACTAGCGTGGCCAGTTTCTTCAGCTTAGCACAGCATTGTGCAAATGTCATTAAGTCTATGATTTGCACATGTCGCTAAAAATAAAAATGGTCTTAGAGTAAAAACATGTGAGGCCATCCCCTTTTCAAATAATTAAGAAAAAGATGCCCCCTCCTTACTGTACCTTACCTCCTTCTGAAAAGGGGATCAAATCACAGTACAAATCAGTATGAGCAGCTCCTTGAACATCAATATATAAAGTTCAAAGGGGAGAAAAAAGACTCCAATCTGTAATTTATGTAGAGAACTCATGCTGTCAGAGTTAAATTGTCCTTGCAATTGCTAAGAAACTCTGGATGACAAAATCTTAACTCAGAAAAGATGCATCCAGCACAGATAATTCTATATTAGAGCTTGTCTGTGTGATAAGGAGTAAATTGATCACAAAAGAAAGGTATTATCCAAAGAAGTGATCATGACTTGATTACGTTTTTCAAGTGCAAACAGAAGACTTTTTACTTTGCTAAAAGTATTAATATACAAGCTTGCTGCTTAAAAAGGATTAATTTCATGAAGCTGGGGAAGGAGGGCAGGGAGTAGAAGAGACAAACCATTTGGGAGAAGGAATTTTAGAAGAAAAACGTCACAGTAATTGGGAACAGCTTAAAAACATTTTTCTGGATGTCCAGAAAAACTACAGTTTGAGTCAAAAAAAGCTGTAGCTGCTAAAAAAACAAGTTATCTTAGGGAGAAGTGGAAGCAGGTATAAAACATACATATAATAAATGCAAGAAAGGCAAAATTCTTAGTTTTAATACAAGTCAGAATACAGAAATTACCAAAAAAAAAAAATACAGGAAAAGCAGATTTCACCTTTTCTCCAGCTGTGTAAAAAAAAAAAAAAAAAAAAAAAGAGGCCAGCAGAAGGAAATTTTTAGCTATAATGGGAATAAAAAGGAACTGTATATTGATACTCTTTCTACACAGATCAAAGCATCAAAAAGTCAAAAACCACACAGAAACGGAAACTGTTTTCATTAAACACAATGCCTCTATGTAAAAAGGTGGCCAAAACAGTCATATATGAAGATAATGATTATGAGTATTGTATTTCCACCACAGTAGACAAGAAAAGCTTTAAACAAAAGCTAGTATATTAGAAGATATTTTAAGATCAGCAAAACTAAAGCCACTCCTGCATACAATAGTTTTAAAATAGGTGGTCAAAATGTAAGAGAGGGCCTCTTGTACAAACTATTGAGTAAAAGCTTTAGAGCACCACAGCACTTCCAGAGGGCTGATGAAGGCTAAAGATGCTCTAATATTTAAAATTTAGAATCAGGGAGCTGATCCCAGGCATATCAGCCTGCCAGTACTACAAAGCACAGAGGAAGCAGTGTCAGGAATAGCTTGAAAAAGATTTCAGCAATAGCAGCATAATTAATGCCTGTGGGTTTATGGAAAACAGAGCTCAAAATAAAAGCCTTTATGTTCAGCTGATGCAGACAATAGCGTTTGTATAATATGCACAGTCTGCTGTAAAGCTTTCATCTTATGTGAAGTTTTGACTAAAATATGAGAAAATATATGTCAGCATGGCTCATAATAAATGATTAAAACCCCAGCTTTGTCCGATACCTGTTTTTTTCCTCTGCTATTATATATTTTTATCAGTCACACGAATGAAGATTTTGTCTCTAAAGGTTTTTAGGAATGATTTTTACAAAATGACCACAACAAAGTAGTAAGAAGGAAAGAAGGAATTCCATGTAGGGAGCTTTCTGTACTGCCTGGTAAACTGAGCACAAAAAAATAACATGCTGTCTCAATAAGAACATGTTTAAGTTTGCACATACAGTAAGGGGAGAGAAAAGTCCACACTGACAGAGGAAGGAGTCTCTTCTAGGAGGGTGTGCCATGGAGAGGTTATGGTGCAATATGACCCCTCCAGTGCAGTGTTGACAAAAAAAACCTGATGTGTCCTTTGGAGGTAAAAATACAAGATCAGGGAGGAGTAGAGCAGTTTTATCAGCTCTCTGTCTGGCACTGCCATAACTACCCCCAGAATACTTCTGGTTTTGGTATCCAGAAATCTTGAAATGTGTGTCTGGGAAAGTTCAAAAAAAACCTGTCAAATTTTAAGAGGTAAGAACATGGGCTTAACAGAAAAAAAAAAAAAAAAACAAACAAACAAAACAAAAAAAAAAAAAAAAAAAACCAAGAAAACACCCACACAAACAAAAACAACCAACACACAAAACAAGAACCCACAAGAAAAAACAAAAACAAAAAAAAAAAAAACAAAAAAAAAAACAAAACAAAAAAAAACAAAAAAACAAAGAGGGGGGAGGGTACAATTAAGTGAGCCCTAAAAGTACGTTCCTGTGTTATTTACCAATATGCTTGCTGGGGGTGCTATCAAAAATGGGATAAGCCTACTTACACACAGTGAATCCAAGCAAAGGAGAAAAAAAGGCTTTAAGACATAACTAATTCTTAGTGAGGATCTATTCTGTCATTCATTACATGCACAAGCATAGTATTGTTACAACTGCTAGCATTAATAGAAGTCACATACACATTCATTGCCATATGCATATAGGTGTAAGCCATTTTATGAGTTGTTTTTTGTCTACAGGAATGCTAGTTAATCTAGGAAGACTAATAGTAAGCACTTTTACTACTACAGTATTACAGGAATCTTTGAATTAGTGCCCTCATACACATACAGCATATTAAATCACTACACAGACATTATAATGTTTGAAAGAAATAGAAACATGAGTATTTCCAACATTTAAAAAAAATAAATATATCCCAAATTTGATGATACTCAGTGTTTGCTAAAAAGGTCAGTGCTGGGATAAGGGATTTTTACAATGAAATGTTCCCATTTACTCATACTATCCTACACTCATTGCCAAGATAACATATAACCTATGATATGAGGATCAAATTCTCATTTAGAATGATTTATTTCAACAGCAGATATCAAGCAGTTTGTCACAACTCATTTGCTAGGAGAAACCTTCATAAGGACAAACACATTCTAAACTGATTTGCACCATCATAAAACTGAGCTGCACCATACATGGCAAGTGAAAACAAAACAACCCCCACTCCCGTTAACTCACTAATTAAATGCATTGCTGAGAATAAAGCTTTCTGCTTTGATTTGTGAGTGTTAACAGTCACCAGCAACAATAACAGCCCTAGAGGTTTCTGCCACTGTTGGAAAAAGGTTTCTTTGAAACTTTACATTACCAAGGGAAGACTTTCTAGACATATTTATAAGTAGGATAAATTGATTTTCTGAGACTTCTCCTTGCTATTAGTCCATTGTTGATTCTCCATCAGATATGTGCTATGAAACCAAAAGAGTTTTCACACCATCTAAATAGAGTTTATCTCCTCAATTTCAGCAAATATTCATATATTCCTGGTAAACCCAGCTGCCTAAATTGACAAGGTTTGTCTGTTCCTGCTTCCAAAAATAAACAGAGTCATGAGGAAGCACCAGACTAACGTACAAAAGAACATCCTTCTGTCCTCCATGTCATGGGATACCTTGAACAACATCCCCCCTTTTCTTTACACTTATCTAAAAAATGACTTTATGAACTAGTCCTATGAGACTTTCCAATGAGAAAGCACAAGCACAGTAAATAGTGGGGACCCAGGCAGAAAGTTATTAGTCTTTCTCAACTTCTTCTCTAGTTATTACTGAGTTTTCCAGACATCCTTTCATAGCCAAGCTGTATAAATGCATGAATAGAGGATTTGAGATTTTCTTGCTTGCTTATCAAAGATGGTTTCTTGAAATTAGCACTTTTCATACTGGAGGATTCTAGAGAACCTGATGACCTGAACAGCCACTGTTGTGGTGATTTCAGAGCAAGAGGCCAGCTGGTGATCCCCAAGCCCGTACAAATCTAGTTGACTCAGAGCCCACGTTCAGTGCATGGGCAAGTAATAGCTTTCTTACATTGTTTGCACCACACAATAAAATTCTGAGTACACTAGGAACTGCGAGGTAGAGAAACTTGAGAAACTGTTTTCATACAGACATTCTTCCTGCCTGTAATTATAATTTGTAAGCTAGATATTTGACATGATCTACAGTCTCCAACTACTGTTGTTCTGCAACTGGAAGCTTCATTTGTCATACCTTCTTATTTACAGTTGCAAATTTCATGTGCTCAGTAGGTTCCCTCTTTGTTTTCATGGTATAGTGAATTTAACAGTATAAAGGACGGGATAACTATTAAGGTACAGTTAGTCTGCCTTTATTCCACTGACGTAGTCTATAAAGTTTATTTTCTCACCAATAAAATTTTTGCTGGTCAAGGCATGCTCTCTTAATGTAAGACACCTTTACATAAAAGATTTTGGTCCATTTTACTCTTTTCTTCATGTTTTAGGTACTAAAGAATTGGGTCCACTGAGTTCCGAGCATTAGCTTCTTTTGGACTATACCTAGTAGCTTATTTCATCAGCACAACATTCCACTTTTGACTGACTTTAGTTCATATTGAAAGTTATGTTGGCTTGTCTTCTGGCGGCCATAGAAGTGCCTCTTGAGTAGATGATTAATTGGTGTTTAAACAAACAATTAAATACAAATATAGGTCTTACAAACATGAACTTCATCTGCCAGAGCCTAGGTAAAATTGATATTTGAATCCTCAAATATGACAAAGCAACTATTCACAGCAACCTCTGCTTTAGACACTTCCAAAAATTATACCATAAAATTGAAACACCTTTGATCACAACACAGAATTGTTGGCACTTTTGAGGAATAAACAAAAACAACCCAAAATTAAAAAAGATCATGCCAATAGATCCCATTCCATTAATTCAGAACTGTATCAATTGTATGAGGATTTGATCAAAACCTGGGATTGCATCAACCAAGAACTCATCTTCTAGAATAAACTCATGCAGCTCCCCAGGTGGAGTTAACTGAGTTTTGCAACTGAAACCATATCCAGAAAATCTGATGCTAATGGAAATATTCCACCATTCACTGGAGACCCTCACCTCCCCTTCCTCTCAAAGCTACCATTTTTCCATCACTGATAAATACTACCTGTCAAGGAAGAGTTGCATTTGATTGAGATGCGGAGGCATCAATAAAATAATTGCTGATGTCAGAAAGCATTCTTTTCTTAGTGTTCATCCCCCTATATGACTTAATTAACAATGCCTTCACATCAGAATAAATCAGCTCTTTTTTATTTACCTCATGTCTTCAGACAATTTTGTGACTGTGACATGGGGGTTCCTTTATTATTTCTTCCAGAGCATTAGGCAGGTGAGAGACATGGACACAGTTTGAGACTGAGACCCCAAAGTCCCTGCTGATATGATGGATGAATGGAGAGACAGATGGTGTTTGAGCCTGTCTGAATTTATGGAGGCTTCAGAGATATGGCTTACATGTAAAAGGAATTAGAAAGCAACTTTCTAGAAGTACCATAGCACAGAGAAAGACAATAAAATCTGGCAAATTAGATGATATAACAACATTAGGAATATACAAAGAAGAGTCAAGATTGGCATATGAACCGCCTCCTTAGCACAAATTGTTGCACTTTTTTGAACTGAATGGTCAATAAAATGTGTGCTTTAAAATTACACTTAAAACAACTGCATAAAGCTTACCTCCAGCAAAACTTCCACTTACAGCAGCTGACACCTGATGTAGAAAGAGCAAAAGAGAAGGCACATCTATGTTCCCCCCAGAATGAGAACAGCAGATTTACCTCTGCAAAGCACTTCAGCAGTCAGACAATAATCTCTCTTATATCTGTGCAAACTCAAAGTGACTCATCTCACGCCAACAAAATCATTCCAGATTTGTACTCCTGTATGCAAGATCAACTGCTGGGACTATGCTACTTAACCCAGCAAAAACTCTTATGAAAATAGCTGATACTGCAAAGCAGAGCATTTTCGCAATCTCCTTACACATAGTGTAAACACAAGCTAGGAAAGTTACTGTGAAATTTGCTACTCAATTTCTCATTTCAAAATGCAGCTTAAAGCCGTGGCTCTAGACAACAGAATAGATACTCAAAAGACAACTAATTGCTCAAGCAGAGCATTTCACAAGGTACAAGAGAATGAAATCTGTGCCTATAAAAGACTCCGGTAGAAACTGTTACAAGACACAGACATTATTCCTTAGGCCCAAGCCAGACAGTATTAGTAATGATTCACAGCAGGATTTCTTATTATTTACAACAAAATGGAAATGGTGTCATTTCTCAGTGATAACGTATACAAAAGCAGAAATACAAGTTTCAAATTAGATTCAGTGTTAGGCAGATTTAGTACTGAATGGACATCATCTGAACAGTTGCTTAGTAAAGACTACACTGGAAAAACAAATATTATCTTTCTGAAGGACGAAAAAGCCCTTGTCATCTCAGCCACACTTTCATCCTCACATTGAAAAGGATCAAAGTTTAAGCCATAGAGAGCGTATAAACATCTTACCAATAAGTCTGAGTTCAAGGATCTCTGTGCAGCTTCAAAAAAAAAAAAATCACTGAGAACCATCCTTACCTACTCCCTTCAAGCCCCTCAGAAGCAGAGACTGCTCAGAACACATTCCTCCTTTCCAAGGAGTTGTTAACTAGAAGCTGAGAACTTGCCCATGTTTTCCCTATTTGCGCCATGCCTGTCAGTTATTCAGAGAACTGAAAACCAGTACTCATGACCCATTTAATTTCCTCCATTTGCCATAGAATTCTCTCCAAGTTTAGAGTAAACCCAGAGAAGGTGAAATTTTTCTCATCTACCAAATTGTCTTACAGTATTACTTTCTAAATAAACTAGAAAAAAGCCTCCCTCTGAGGCACCAGTTCAAACTCAGGAATGAAATCCTGTGGCCCCACAGAAGTGGCTAGGGAGAATTTTTATTGGAGACATGCTAATATCCAAGCAACGCAGTCATCCTAAAAATATCCCATGGGAGAGTTGTTAGTCTAATTTAGGTCTGTGACTAACATGCATACGTTATTGTCACTTCTCTCATGCTTCATAGGCTTCCAAGTCTATACATCATATAGGGCAACAGTAAAGTCTAAACAACTTTCTACAGGTTCATTTATCTTCTTTAGAAAACCTAGACATCTGGCTGCACCATGTCAGTGTTCATTTTATTTAAAAAAAGAAAAAAAAAAAAAAAAAAGCACTGAGGTTTATTCCTTACGGTAATGTTCAAAGGTGTCAAAATTAAGTGTTTATAACGGCTCTATTGTGACAGATACACTGCAACTCTCTTCCTTTTGTCTCGAGGGCTGCACTCCACTCATATTTGTCATGAAAGCCTGTGATGCAATGACACCCTCATCCATTTTATAACAGGTAATATTGGCCACTGAAACACTCATGCTGGTTTTCTGTGAAACTCTTACAGCCTGCTTCTTATCTTACTGAAGCTGAAGGAATTCAGGAGAAATTTCCCAGGCATCAGTGAAATTATCAGTCCAAGAGAAATCAAAATCAGAACTGTAGCCTCAACATGCCACTTAAAATTTATGCTATCCAACAGGCTCATTAAACATCAGTGAGTTTATGGCCTATTAAAGTTAATGAAAAATGCTTCGGATTTCCAACAGATTTTTGGTCTCAATTTACTGCTTCTCTGCAGAACAATTCCTTTATTCTGGTCAAAGGAGCTATGGCCTTTGACTTGGAAATCCCAGTCTTGGTCTATATGAGTTAACCTTCCAGGCAAATCTGCCAAAGCCAATTAGGTTATGGCATCAAAGTACATTTTAAACTTAACTATTTAAGAAGATTATGGGTCTGTTGCTTGCTACAACCAAAAGTTTTACTTTTGGAAGTAACATTAATTCAAGCCTCATACTCTCACTCTTTTGCAGTTTTAAAAGAAGCCTGAAGGTAGGGCTTTTACTTATTATGACAGGCGGAGTTCTCAGCATCTGTTTAAACAAAACAGAACAAAGGGATTATCTGTTGCCATGCAACCAATAAAAATGATACATTTTTAATAGCTGAGACCAGAAAAAGCAGCTGCTATACGGGCTCAGAAATTTGCAAAATAAAAAAAAAAAAAAGGGTTAATACCTTAAATAAAGTTAAACTACCTTTCAGTAGAGGGGAGGGGAACACATCTTTTATGACCATTATAATATAAACTCAGCATGGCTGAAAAGATCACTGCTTTCAGTAAATTCTCCCAATAGGTACAAGAATTGTTCTTACACAAATCAGCTGGATTTTCACTTCCCTGACCTTGCTGTGTTTGTTTTGCCTGTTTCTTTCCATATCATCAAAACACTCGACCTTTCAGTCTGTGGGATGGAAGCTAAAGCATGCTATAGGACAGTCCAGGCCACTTCCTTATCTCAACACCTGGAGGTCTTCAGAGAATAGCTAGATTTTTGTATATGCTAGCTCACTCTGACATACCTAGATAAGACAGAGAAAATCAGAAAAATATCTGGAGCAGGATCAAAGGAATCATTTGTTTCCTTTTCAGGAATTAATCTGATTATACAGGATGGGTATAGCGTCTAGAAAACTCTTAAAGGAACAATTTTAAACAAGATGACAGACCTGGTATAGATTGTACAATTTTACTGATGCCTGTAGAGTAACATAAATTCATAATGAAAGGATTTGGGTTGCTTGAATATAGGCAATGCTATACAACACTGTTAATGGTGGAGATTTGCAAGACCATAAGAAATAGAATGTTTATAGCTAACAATGCTCTCATATCCCTAAATGCATTTGAAAGTCTCAGCCATGGTTATTTATCTTAAAAACTCAATAGTGATACACACACACAAAAAAAAAAAAAAAAAAAAAAAAGCAGTCTTTTTGAACATTAACCCACATGGAGGATCAGAAGAAAACCTTGAAGCAACCCATTTTTAAGAGGAAACTGTTCCCAGGAGAAGGAAAAAAGGAAGTGCTGAAGCTGAAGCCCTGGCTGCAAAAATTATTCTCCAGAGGATTTCAGCAGAGGTTTGAAGTGTCTGGAAAATTAAGCTGTTTAGAAAAGCACAAGACTTCATACTGACATTTTGCTACTATGCATTATCTGTAAGAGCTAAATTGCTGTCCCAGCCAAGGCTGCTGTCAGTGACAAGGATCTGACTGCACCTCACACAATGATCTTATGCCGTACACATCTGAGCCACCGGGGAAATACTGCAAGGAAAACCAAGTCTCATCACCCTTCAGATTTCTGGAAGCAGCTACCTTCAAGGATTTCACAGATATATTTCTACCTTTTAATAAATAATTTCAGATGACATTCTTGACCTTCACAGTGTACAAGGTCACAGAACTAACCAGTAAATGAACACCTCTGTTCTTCCAAAATCATTCCAACCTCTAATCAGCAGACCTGGTTTTGTATTCAGAACCACCTGAAAACGAAGCTTTCATAATCTCTTCTTGGGCCTCAGTCAAAGCTGAAAGAAGCTAGCAGGAGCTTTGTTTTAAGGTTAGCTCCCTTTGGATCAAATCCATACTGGCTAGCTTTGAACATCCCTTCTCCAGACATCTAGCTCAGGTAGCATCACATAGGAAAATTCTGGATATATTGCAAATCCTCCTTTTGTTTTTTATGACACCAGCAAATTCTTGTCAGGTGTTGAAGCCAAATAGCTTTAAGGCTAAGTCATCTTGGCATGTTTTTGTCTTCAAGTGCCATGAAAGTTTTAGAAGCAGTTAACAACATAACAATACAGACTTACATCTCTGTTGTTAACCATGTCCCTTAGTGTGAGTGATAGATCAAGACAACGTAAAATAGACTTTTCCATGAATAAGATCTATTTCTTCTTTTACCATTTGTCATATTAAAGAAATGATCTGTTCTTATGAAGTTGATTTATTTATTTTTTTCAGATTGGTAATCATCATCACCAAGCACATTTTGGCAGCTATGGAAAACACTATACAATTAGGAAATACTGAAGGAACAAATGATTTCTCATTAATACATAATGATTATCATTAATATAAATGATATTTAAAGTTAATTTAGAAGAATGGCTACATTAAGATAACTGTGTTGATCCAATTAAATGGCACAAACTTTCTCCACTGAACCTACTCTGAGTTATTAAGTTGTTCTCCACCTTTGGTGAAACTTCTGCAGAGCTGTAATTTCAATTTTTTCTCTCTTTGTTCTGCAACTTACCAAATTTAGGAAACTAAGAATGGCGGGGAATAAACCAGAAGCATCCTTGTGATGACTTGTTCTGTCACATAGGTAGAAATTAAGTGAAAGAAAGGAACTCAACCAATTTTAATATGCTGGACGTTGGTCCAAAACCAAAAAAAGTCTTTATCAGAAGGGTCATTCTTCCATATAAAATGTGAATCAGATATATTTTTTAATAGTTCTAGCATTTAGTTTCCTCCTGACATGACAGACTTCACTGACTGAAGGGTAAAGGACAACACCGGTTATCAACCGAACAGAAAAATAGAGTTGGAGCAGTAAGGTCTAGGTTACATTGAAAGTACATTAAAGAAAAAAAAAAGAATTGTTTAAACTTGACAGACAAGAAGAATGACATCTTCTAATTATTAGTGCTTGCTATATATTGCAATAAGCAATTCACTAGGCACAAAGATTATAATCATACCTTAGCTAAAATCCATGGGAATCTTGCAGTTGGCAAACACAAAGATGGATGACACTAACCATGGTTTTGGCCACATCAACAGTGAGAATACTTCCCAAATAATAGAACCATTAACCTTTCAAGGACACAATCTAAACGCCACTGGATTTGGGGAAACTCTCCCCTCTACTTCCACATACTTCAGATCAGGCCCCAAAGGGAGCTTGCATTTATCCTCTTCTATTTTGCAAAGACAGCTAAAATGCATCTGCTTGATGCAGACCATTTCACTGACAGATGATCATACTGGCTGTACTAGCATGCCTTCAAGAGCCCCAGAACAAGTATGTTTTCCATATATATGGTGGTATTTGGTTTTTGGTTGGGGTTTTTTTTGTTTGTTTGGTTTTGGTTTTTTTTGTTGTTGGCTTGGTTTTTTTTGTTTGTGTTTTTATGTTTTATTTTTTATTTTATTCTTTTCATCCAGGTGCCCCTTCTCAAAAATCCTCCTGAATATATTCAGAATTTTCTATGGGGTTTTGAACTTTCATGCAACTTTAATTAAAGAATGTTTAATAAATTCTACAAACTGCCCTTTTTTCATCAAAAAATGCAATTAGTCCCCTCTAGAGGATGAAAAAAAATTAAAAATCATTCTATTTATTTGATCTTGGCATCTACTCATAGACATCAGGATCATTGTAATAGAGTCACATCATTGTACCAGAGCAGAATTCACCCCCATGTTTATGTTTTGGTAAGACTTCAGGTTAAGCAGTCATTCAGGTGAAAATAGTGCAAATGTTTTAGTTTGAACACCTGCCTCTTTGGAGACTTTTCAAAGCCTTTCTTCAATTTATTAGTGGATAATTCCTACCAGAGCTTGAAATGCTCTCTCCTGGAAGACTCTGAGCTTTCTGGTCTACACACCACTGAGGTGCAGCACTGACTGAAGACCAATCAAGTTATGCACTGTGGTTTTAAGGGCTTGTGAATATAAATGAGCACACTCTGCTTTAGAGCTGTGTGTACATTTCTGCTCTGCAGACTTGCTGCTCTGGGGGCATAAGGAGCCTGCAGCAAATACACGAGAGAATTTGGTGCTAAAATTAGTTTGCATTGTAACAAATCACTTTAGTCTTTTCTTGTGGAAAATTGCTGTATGCTTAGTATGTTTAGAGAAGGGATTTTCAATCTTTTGATTTATGAACCCTAAAAAATGTTCCAGTGAGAGTGTGGAACATTCACAGCTGTAGACTCTGCATATAAACTTGCTTTTCCTGAACCCTTTAGAAGCAATACAGAAAACCCAGGTCCATAGATCACAGGTCAAAAAATAGCTTGTGTAAAGCAAAACAAAGTAGTAAGTTATCTGTGATCAGATTTCTTTTCTTCCCCTTTTCCACACTCAGAGTTAACGATACAGAAAACAGGACTCCACTAATTACTGAAATTTTAGCTGCCATCTAGACCAAACATTAAACAAAATATTTAGGTTTGCACGGCTCAAAAAAGTTCTCACTCAAATGAAAAAACTTAATGTAAACCAAGGGCTAACAAAGCATAACCAGCAGTGCCCTTCCTGTGTAACCCAGTTCTCAGTAGCCAAAACATTAACCTGAGAAATACATGGATATCCCTGTTTTGCTGAAACTACCTTGGCACCAGAGGGGTGAGGATTCATCACAACGAACTACGCCATCTCCCAGCTAAGCAGCCTAAGTGCCCAATTAGAAACTCACTGCTCTCTGCTTTCTAGCTCAGTGAATACTCAATAGCTTTATACAGAGAATAGTATCACTTGGGAAGAGAGGTGTGTCAATGCCCCTCTCTCCTCCTCTCTTTAGCTATCCCACTGGATGATGGCTAAGGCATCTACCTACAGAGGGAAATTATATGTGTTCAGTCTTGTCCAAGCTGAGGATAGGTACTTAGACTACTACAGTGTTTAATGTCTAAAATGTTTCTTGTTTTCCTCTTGTGACATGTTTCTCGGAATGTTTGCAACTTCAAGTCAAAAAGTCCAATGATGTTGACCAAAAACTACTGCTCAGTTTTATTTCCAGTTCTCTCTCATACAGTTCAATGTCATTATAAACTTTTTATTCCTTGATACACATTTGTGGTTTATGTATCACATTCACTCAAGTAATCTCAGACTCCTCAGTATAAAGTGGTAGGTATGTAAAGCAAGCACATCTGTTATGCAAACCCAGGGGATTAAAAAAAAAAATCAAATCTCCTTTTCCCTTTCTAGATCACTTGACCTTTGCTTTAACAAATGTTATTCCCCTGCTACGGATTAATCACTACAAAGTGCCAGAAGTTCTCTGTGTTGATTACTATAGTTTGAGGTTAGCAAGAATTACTATGACCAACAACCCCGCCTGACCCATTTAATGTCAACTACTAAAAATCTCATGCTGGAATGCTGCAGAGGCAACCTATTTAACCAACAAGTATAACTTGCTACAGGAAAATAATGCTGATCATAACAATGCTTTGAAGCTAAAATCAGAAGTAATTAAGCACATACTTAATGCATATGCTCATGTGGTTTTATTTAACTGGGATGCCTACTAAATATTTTTCAGGGTAAAAAAACTTGTAGTGTTGACTAAATCCTATTTCTAGGCACTCATCCCCCACCCAAAAAATCATCCACTCTCAATTTAAAGACTAAGGGATGATGAATCACCCACCATAGCTATATGATCTAGTGCTTAATTAACCCCCTCTGTTCAATTGTAGCTTCATTCTTCTTAATGTCTTCAGTTTCACTCATTCTTCATTACTTTGTGGTCCTAGTCCTGTCCTCCCCATGCTCTGAACTGTGCTTTGCCTTTCTAAATTACATGCCATTTCTTCTAATGAGCAGATTTTTTCTGAAATATGGTATTCTAATGAAAATCTGTAGAAACTGATAACTTTTTAGAGACAAGAACAGTGGGAGAGTCTGGGCTGCGTCTCTAGTTTTTCTGAAGCATATCAGTGACTGACACCAAGACTTTATTCGTAGGCAACACAAATGGCCTTGATCAGCAGTAAGACTTACTGTACAGGCACTTAGAACTCATTAACCAAATAAACAAATTTTTAGCACTTGGTTCCATGGGCTCTCAGACAGTAAGTGTTATAACCACACAGTTGTCTCCATTATGGTATCTTTAAAGCAATTTAGACTTCAGCTTCCAAATACAGAATATCACTGTGGTCAACTGCTGCAGCATATGGCCCTGCTTGAACAGGGGGTTGGACCAAATGACCTCTAAAAGTCCCTTCCAACCTCAACTGTTCTATAATTCTGTACATACATATTGTTCATATGAGACTAATAATCCTTTGCACTGAATATGGTTAATTAACGCTTGGACCTGGAAAACTGAGGTATTTATCAGGAAAAGATGTTAAAGCCAGTAATATTTCTAAAATTTTTGCATCTGAATTGGTAACGAGTGGAACATGAATAATCTGCAGGTGCATGCACCCTTGCAGGCTTAAGCATCCTTGCGAGTTCCTTCATGCAACTAAAATACTTATAAACATCTTTTTGTTGTTAGTGTTTAGCAACAAAGAGTCTGTTTTAAAGCTGGTACTTTATAAAGTGGTCATTTGTTTTTTGTTTTGGTCTGTTAGATCAATTCTCTCATCCCCCACATTCCTCCTATCGGCAGACACTGTTCTAAATTTGCCCTTTAATTCAGTGCAAACTAGGCCAGATAAGCTGAACCACAGAATTACAGAGGAAGTCCAGTAACAAAAGTTTCACTTGAAGACAGTTTTTATTTGTACAAGAACTCTGCTGTTTGACAAAAAATGAGAACATAGCACTGTCTTAAAGCTTATCCAGGGGAGCTGGAGCCAAATGCTTATGCTCTAAACCTGACACAAACCAATGCACAGAAAAATCTATTTTTATCTCCTGTTTTGTTAAGTTTATGCAGTTTTAACAAAGTTGGAAGCAGCAATAGAAAAGTAGTAGAAGAGGTGTTTTACATTTTGACAATTCCATTACACCTAAGTGTCTATACCAAGCACTACTGTAAACCTCACATGTCAGATTCACCAGACAGCAACCAAAAGCAACCATTCTGAAACACACCAGATACAAGGTTGATTTTACTTTGGCCCATTTAGAAAAATCAACAAAGATCTATCTATATTCTTAATACAATCTGGCTTTTATCACATATCTGGAGATGTGTCTGTTATCAAGTTCCCTTGGAAGGAAGTGGAAAGGAACACAGAAGTTACTTCAGGATGCTGAGGGACCAAAGTGGCTTTCCAAGATTTGGATCTCTGCTTGCGAGGTGATTTAGTTGCTTGAGTACAAAATGTTTCTAGCTTAATCAAATGATGAGTCACAGAACTTTAGCCTTCTAGTTCATGTAAAGAGAAAAGTCACGCTGTATTGTAGGGGAAGAGTGCAAGGAGTCCTGCCCCTGAGGAGGAGGGAGCAGCAGAGACAACGGGGGATGAACTGCCCACAACCCCCATTCCCCGTCCCCCTGCGCTGCTGTGGGGAGGAGGGAGAGAAACTGGGAGCAAAACTGAGCCTGGGAAGAAGGGAGGAGTGGGGGTAAGGTGTTTTAAGATTTATTTCTCATTATCTTATTCTGATTTGATTTGTAATAAATTAAACTAACTTTCCCAAGAAGAGTCTGTTTTGCCCATGACAGTAATTGGTGAGTGATCTCTTTCTGTCTTTATCTCAACCCATGAGCCTTTCATTATATTTTCTCTCCCTGTCCAGCTGAGGAGGTGAGTGGTAGAGCAGCTTTGGTGGGCACCTGGCATCCAGCCAGGGTCAACCCACCACACTTGGTGACTTTGACAATAAGCTTAAAGTGCTAGTCATAAATCACAAACATCGATTATTGTTCTAGTAGGTGTATTAGGAGTCCATACTTCTACACTGAAATACATTATAGGAACCTAGGAAAAACAAAGAATTTAGGAAGGGAAAAAGATCACACTTAATTGTCCATGAAAATTTTAGCCAACTGCAGGTGTACTCAATTAACATCTCATTAAAAAAACCTCTTGAACTTCAAATAAGCTGTCAGCCTTGTATAGTGTAAATGAAGGGTATAATTGATAGCCACAGCAGTACTAGGTTAAATGCTTTAATAACATTCTAGCTCTCCAGAGAAAGTCAGCTCTGTTTCATCAATATAAAGAATCCATGCCAAAGAAGTTTCATAGTTTAAATGAGTTTCCTGTAGCAGCAGCAGAATAAAGGCAATCGAGTCAGGAGGAAACTCATCATAATGCAGGATGAGCTTTTTTCTGTTTGCTTCTGGAATATTTTCCTCTATTCAGGCTGTTTTCAAAGCAAAGATACAGCACACGCCCTGTTTCAATAGACTAATGGGTACGGGTTATCCATAAAGCACAAAATACTAATGCATTTCCAAATATGTGGCCCCAATTCTGATCTCACTCACAAATCTGTCTTTGCCACAGGCAGAGTTGTGAGGCTGGTTCAGGATACAGTAAATCCTGCTCACTAGCAACTGGCCAGCACAGGATAGTTATATTCAGAGCACCTGATGCAGACACAGTCTGGTGCTGTAGGCAGATATATTCCCTTCAACAGAATTACTTCATAAGTGTCAGAGATCAGTTTCTCATCCTCTCTGCTCCATCCAACCAACCCTGAACTTTGTGAATGTTTGAATATAGAGTAATGTCATAAATCTAGACCCCTAGTATGTTGATTGGTGAGACATGGAGGAGAAAAATATAACAAGCTATTTGATCCCTGGCCTTTTGCTCACTGTTATTGCTTTGGCCTTTGTACAGCAGAGGCTAACCAGGTGCAGCAGCTGTAAAAGAGCATCCATTTTCTATATGATCATATTTTCTGTCCTTGAGGGGAAAGGAGAACTGCACAGTTCTGCAGTACTTTGAAGAGGACAAGTATCTCCAACTTCTTACACTTCAGTCAACATTTTCTCCAATTCTCATAGCCCATCTACAGCAGACTTCACAGCAGTCTCAGGTTTCTGGAGCTGGCAGGCCTGTCAGTCTGCAGGTCACTGGGTATCTGAAATTATTTCTAATATGCTCCAGAAAAGATAATTAATAAAAGCAATTCTCTGGTCACTTTAAATGTGGTCTGCACCCTCCCTGAAAATACCCAGAGGTCCACAGATTGGGAGAGCTTAAAACTATACCTGGTGTGATTTTCCATCCTGATATTTATCTCCTTACTAAGCTTCTAATACTATCCAGAGAGTTGTGATTACGCCCTTGGTTTTCCTTTGGTTTTCCTTTTGGGTTTTTTTTGTTTTTTTGGTTTTTTTCCCTGTATAGTTTTTGGCATACTCAGTCTAAATAAGTATGCCTGTGGCCTCTGTCCCTCCTTACGCTTTATCCTGGTACATACAATAACCTTCAGGCTAGAATTCTCATCTTCCACATGCCCTGTGTTTAAGACTCTCTTGGATGAAGATTAAAACATTCATGCTACGTTTTCTCCCCCCCACACCCTCCTTGATTACTAGATAGCTATTTTTGCAGTTCCCTGGAATTAAGATTTATTTAATCACAGGAAATGTTCTCTAGATCTCTCACAAGAAGATACTAACACAGTTTTTGATTTGTGAACATAGACTCTCAAAGGAATTTCCAAACAGCCAACTCTCAAGGTGAAGTCTTCAAAAAGAGATCAATTTATGACAGTTCTTTTTCCTTTCAATGATAGGAATTGCTGTGGAGATAATTTTGCACTTACTCTATTGTGTTTTGTGACCACACTGGTCTCTTCTCTAGCCATCTCAAACACAGGCAACTTACTTTATGGTTCAAAATGACATGATCTTATTATTGAAAATTAAAATATCATCTCCGAGCATTATATTCTTTCAAACAAGTAATGCCAAAGTTTAAAATAAAAATTTAATCAATTTGGGCTTTGCATTTTAGATTAAAATAGTCCCAACTCAAAGAACACTTGTGGGAATAGTAATTCTTACATTACACATGCATATGATACTGAATCAAAAATACATTTCAACTAGAGGAAAAAGATCCTATCATGAAAAATGTAAAATATCAAAGCCTCTAACGTTCAGCTCCTATGTGATTTTCTAAAAATCTGAAGTTTCAACGTGTCAGAAGTTTGTGTATGTCAAATCATTAAAGCCATACAATTAATTAATTGAATGAAAAAATCCAACAATACAGTTGGGTTTCTAACACCTATGGACTACCATTCATTCTATTGCAATGGCTGGCAACAAGAAGTGATCTTGAGTTGACAACGCCTCCTGTAAGGGGAATAAATTTTGGATCAGTTCCAAACCCCACTATGAAAGTCAGCACAATAAGACAACAGCTGCAGGAGGGGAGGCTCTCAGGAGGCAAGAAGTCTTTGAGCATTTTCAGGCATAGTGAAGAACATCTCCTGACTTCTCTCTTTTTCATTTCTACTCTCAAGGATCATCATATGGCTGAAAGGCAGTAAGATTTACCGGCTTTGACCAGGTACTTTATGATACTTTGATCATCCTATGGCAGAGAGGAACTATACCTCAGAAGTGCCAGTCACATCATGGGAAGGAAGTTGGGCTTTTTTTAGCTGTCACAACTCTATCTCATGGGACACAGTACTATTATTTTTCTGCTGAATGTAGCCTCTCTGTTGTTCTAGGCTTTTAAAAAAAGAAAACATATGGGATTTTGTGTTTGGCATGGCTAGAGTTTACTTATCTGATTACCTTGTGAGTTTTTGCCCTTTTCAACTTTCCTTGCATTGTATAGACATTTTTCCCCACGTAGCACAGCTTCATAATACACTTTATAAGAAGAACCAGAGTTAAAGAGTAAAGCTTTTTCCAGCACCTTAGCAATAGCTAAAAGACTGATTCTGAAGCTGCCCAGTTGTGCTTGCATGCAACTCTGCTCAGAAATCTTTAACTCCACTAAAAGAAGTTCCATAGGGAAAAAAAAGTTTCAGTAGCATTGTTGTTCAAGACAAAAATCATGTTAGCAGTTCACTAGATCTGAGGTCTGACAAGTGATAACTGAGTCGCTTCATGTTTGCCAGCTTGTTGGTGCTGCTACTATCACCAGCTGCTCCACACTCTTCTTGCCCACCTGAAACTACTGATTCTATCAGAATTAAGACATTCATCTTAAAGTTTTAAGTCACAGTTTTTGACAAAAATATAACTAACTTGATACAAAAACCATTAATAATCCCTGTCTCACATTAAAAATAAAATGAAAAAAAAGAAAGCAGAACTTCAACAGGAATTCTGGAGATGCAAATTGCAGAGGAAATCTGGTCTTTAATTCTTAACATACGAGAATTGTGACTCAATTCTGCTGCTCAGTCAGAAGTTCAAGGAGAGATTTAATACCTGCAGTTTAAGCATTAAATCAGTCCTGGAAACCTATCAGTTGGGTCATTTGAATCTGGAGTGGAAAAAAGCATTAGAGAAAACTGCTGGGAACAATTTTCCAATGATCATTAAAAAAAAAATAGGATTATTATAGCAATCTTAATGCATATAATTTTATCTTCCCAAGAGATAGGGAAAACATCCCACAGTTCAAACTCTACCTGGCTGGTAATCCCAAGGCAGTGGCTCCTGAAATTTTTACTACTGATAATCTTTTGGAAGTCATATATTTTCAATTTCTCATTGCACAACCGTTGTTTTTCTAGTCTCAAACACTTTGACTAATGTGTTTAACTACTGATTCTCTCCAAGAGTCTGACACATTCAAGTTTAAACAAATTGTGCTTTAATTTAAAATAAGCTTCTTAGATGATGAAAAAGGTGGTATTCTGGGCATGGGAAGAAAACAACACAATCCTTCAGTACAATCCTCCTTCATGATTTTACTCTTCAAGTACTCCACAACTTTCCTGTGCTACTGTCAAATGCCTATGTCTCACCCACAGAGTAGGTTGAACCTCATTAGCTCAGCCTCCTTTTGCTTTAAATATATATTTATACATATATACACACACGGTCACACACTGGACCACCCATCTTAGCCCTTCAATTATCTCAGCTGGCTGCTTTCCCCACAATGCAACTACAGTTTCGGCATCGAAAGGAAGGCTGGGACATGGGAGAAGAGGCAAAGTAGGTTAGAGAATTAAATACTAGTGGCTTATAAGATCCCTAATTAAATGCATAGGGCACTGCATCTACATAACTCAATTGAAAGACTTTGGGTCATATGCTTTATTAAAGCTTAAATGAGATCAGTGATGAGTGGCATGTTTTTGACAGACAAGGTTCCTCAGGGTAATCATTAGGTATGGCCACTGAGAGCAGAACTGAAAATGTGCCCTTTGTTCCTAGAAAAATACTCAGAGACATTTTCTTCCCTGCTTCTGAATCCCCTTGAAGAAGGATCATCTGGTTGGCATTAAATGTCACTGCTTGCAATTAGGATTATTTTAACTACAAAAGAACTCATTACTCCATTTGAGGCAGTGTCCCAATCTTGGGAGGCCCCCTTACTTAACCAAAACTACACCCACAAGAATTATTATCCTTTTACAGCTCTGTCAGATAATCTGTAGTACCAGTTTAATGAACAATATACTACTACTATCTCTGTTACTGCTAAATCTTAACACCATTGCTGAGTGTCACATGGGACAATGAAGCATCCAAGTCATCCCTTCCAGAAGCCATCTAGAGCTCACTATCTATTGCTAATGCTGTGTTACACCAGCTCCAGTACTAGTATACCGCTTCAGTGACTCTTTCCCTCCCACACTGATGAGAAGTTTTTGAAGAGCAGTTCAGTAGGACACATAGTATAGAGATCAGTGCAGCTTAAGCAGGTTTTTCATCACCAAAATTGCTGCCCATCACTGCTAATTCACAGGCAGACCACACTGGAAAGTGATTGGCCTTCACACCATCAAACCACTTGCTAAGGTTTTCTGTCCTGCTGTTGATCAAGGTTAAGCACAGATGAAAGGTTTTTCCATGCAAACACAAGCAAAGAGGAAGAGGGGGAAAAAAGCCACAAACTAACAAAACAAAAATTTTATATATATCTTCAGCCAGTTTTTTTCAAATTATTAAATGAGTAAGTGTTCTACCTCTAGCCATAAAAGGCTTGATATGGATTTTAGGTTCTCACTATCATTTCATAGACATAGGATTAAATTCTCTGAACACAACATGGTGTAGGAAGAAGTCATGTAGCCCTGGCAGGATCTGAGCAGCCTAAGGGCTGCTCTAGTTTGACCCATGACAAGATTCTGGATGAATCTTAAATCAATGGAGGTTCAAATTCATATCATCCACACTCCCTTCCTGCTCTGACAGAGATGATCAGAGCCAGACTGGCTGTTCTCATGACACCTGGGAGTTCTGCTTAGAAGAATTTTCTTGTGCAGTTACGTTATCGTTTGAATACATACCAGGCACACTGTCACATCGTCTCTCATTCATTATGGTCTCCTGGTACTTTTAGGGAAAGAACAGTGGTTGTGAGCACCCAGAGACATAATCCTCTGTTTCCACATTTCCTTGTTGATATTTATTCCATGGTCCACAGAGGTGTCCAGTTCCTTTCTCTGAAGCCAAGTAGTCAGGAGAAAAGGCCCTTCTGAAAATTGTGGCACAGCACTCTGATCGGGATCTCAAATGGGTTTTTTCTTATCCAAGTTGGCACATGGAGGAGAGAAGCAAGACACAGTCTAAGGCATATGCAGTCTGTCAGGAGAGCAAGTCAAGGATTTTGTGATTCACCAAGATTATCAATAATCAATTGCCATTTCAGTCATCGGTCCCATGTTTAAATCCCAGCACACACTGCTTTATATTTCATGCAGAAAAATAAGTTTTTGGACATTGGTTTTAGCCACCTAAAGTCAGAAAATTTAGTACAGGTTCCAAAGATACCCAAAATGCAAAGTCATTCATCCAGAAGTACATGCTTGCTTTCATCCTGTTTTAACCTGTTGCAAGGATCACTGAGCTTAACAAGGGATTGGTCCAGAAAGTTTCTTCGATTCTGGTTAAATTCCTTTGAAGTCAGTGGGACTCATCACATGTACATACATGCATGTACATTGATAATAATAAGAATAATAATAAAAAAAAATCAGTGACAAAGAAAAATTTTAAAAATAATCTAAAAATTAAATGTGTTTACAGTATATGTATGTTGGAGATAACTAGCAAAGAACTCTTTATTCCTTTCGTATATACACACACAGAAATAGGGATGTGTAAAGAAAAAAAAAAAGGTATTGTGTTGAAGGTCCGAAGGTTCAGAAAACACCTCCTTAAAAGAGCCATTTGCTCACAATATCAAAGAACAAGCAACTAAATAAGACCGCTTGCAGTTTAGCTGTAATCCAGGATCAACGCAACTGCATTCTTATACTAAACTTAGATGTACATTGATCTTCTAGTATTCACCACTGAATAAAAGTCATCAAGAAGGTGGTTTGCCTCTTATCTGTCTTCTATTTACAAGCCTGTTTTATTCCAGTTTGACTGTAATTAGTAAATGGAGAATATGTCCTTCTTACACCCTTTAAAGCCCAGAGTAGTCAGAGAAAACTCTGAAATATCCCAGTGGCTTTCTGTAGTGGCTAGTAAACAACTTGGTTCAGGGCATTACTTTATGGAAGATAACCTGGCAACTTTTTTGCAGCAATGATTATTCATAGCAGATACACAAATTTAGAGACAACTGACTTTAACACCAATATTCAAAAAAGTTATTTTTCTAAAGTGGAACATTGATTTGTTCGTAACATCAATATGCTCCTAGCAACTATGGATTACATATTTCCCCCAAAAAAAGTTTAAAACCACTATACCTAAAGACTTGTTTTGATTTCTTGGCTGTACCATGTTATAGCAGAGGTACAGTGCTGGTTCCATTCGCAGCGTCAGGTGTTTATGCAGTGTACAGGTCTTCTGCACATAGTGTTCCTTTTCCCCTTTGAAAACAAATGTATCATCATATGACCTCTGAGCATCAACCGGCATAGTTCTGGCTTGGGAACACAGTTCCTATTTCCTTCTTCTGTTTAGCATTTTAGAAGTAAGTAAAATTCTTGTCTTCCAAAGAAATATTTTATTGAAGAGTGTGTCTTAGCAAAGGAAATTAAAATGCAGAAATTAGTCCTTTTCCCCAGTCATGATCCATAAAAGTAATTTTCCATGGCAGTATAGAATGATTAGACATGTTTTCAGAATAAACATGTTACAACGTAATTTTTATTTCCTTCATCTTTTACAGACAGTAATACCCCACCTTAGTATCTCATTAGATAAGGAAGTTAAACATGGACAAGTTACAGCATTTCCCAAGCCCCTTTTACAGAGGGAGGAAAATGCTTTTTACAGGATTAAGAAATGAAAAGTAAAATCCACAAAAGTGCTTAAAATTTTGGACTCTCATGTGTTTCTATGTAAAACGCAAGGAACTTCTCTAACCCTTTCAGCATCTCAAGATTTTTGACTTAACTTCGTATGCATGAGTGCTCTGGCACACATGCAACATGGATGCCTGAAAGTACATGAACATCCCCAATTTACATGGCCACCCTAACCATAACACCAGGCCTTAAACCATTCAATTAAGGTTGTAACAACTCTGTGTAAAACAAGGGTCACAAATGGCTCTTAGGCTACAGACACTATAGCCTCACATACATGAGTAATTTCTTTCATAACCTTCCATCTTAAAAGAAAAAAGAGCAAGGGAAAAGCATCAACTGCTTTCAAAGATTCAATGTCCGTATTGACCTGACTGCAGGATTAGATCAGGATTCAATTTAGTTGCAAGTTTTATAAACATTAACAAACTGATTCATTCAACCACATGCCTGAGAAATTCCCCTTTACTCCTCTCAAGATGGATTGCAAGAGACATGGTTGTTCAACTCATTATCTTATGAGAATCATTGAAAATATTCAAGTGGGAATCTACCCCCACAATAAAAAAAAAATACTGGTGACAGAAGAAATAGACAATCCTTCATTTTTAACATGCCAAGATATCATGAGAAGTAGAATAATCTGTGGCTTAAATCAGGAAAGAACACAAACAGAAGAAAGCCTTTGGAGTTGCCTAAACAAGCTTCGAGAAGCATCATTCAGCAAACTTTAATTTGGCCCTGAGGCAAAGAGAGAAATTTTGTCCTTCAAATTTAGTCCAGAAAATCGCCTTTTAAGATTTGAACTGGGTTGAGAATAAAATATTTCTTATAACTACTTACTTGTACCAAAGCAACTGGGATTACAGCTAGATTTCCCAAAGTATGCAAGAGCAATGATCGAGAGAGAAAAGACTAGATTCTCAAAATATTTAAATCAGAGCAGTTCCAACACAGTCAAAGCAATGCCAGTTTATCCCATAAACATATTGGATTTTTTGTAAAATTTCTTCACTAAAAAGGTTATCAAACATTGGAACAGGCTGCCCAGGTATGTGGTTGAGTCACCAACTCTGAAGTATTTAAAAGATGTGTAGATTTGGCATTTAGAGACATGGTTTAACTGGTGGACATGGCAGTGTTTTGTTTATGGTTGGACTCAATGATCTTAAGTCTTTTCTAACCTAAATGATTCTATGATTCCATTGGTACAGTTTAATTATAGCAGGTCTGGGTTGGGGATAAACAGCTGTGGTATCAAAATAAATAAATAAAAAGGGAAAGATCACTTCCTTATTTGCAACAGATGTGTCTTTGCTTGTGCACCTTTCAAGCTTCCCAGTAAACAGAGTAGATAAAGTAAGAACCTACAGGACTTTCAACACTGCATTCTCTCTACTGCTTTGACTCCACGCAGGATGACAGAAAATAGATTTTTTTGGATGAAATCACATAACCCAATGCACCCATTTTAAACATGGAGAGCACAGTAAGTACTTCAAAGATGTTCATATGGCTTCCTTAATATACCCAGCCTTCAACAGAGAAGGCAGATTTCTGTAGCTTTGCCTGCAGAAATAATGAAATGGTCAGAAAAAGGCAGAACACTAATCAGGAGGTTAGCCTGGACAGCAACTTGGAATCGATAGGAGAGTTTTTTAAAAAAAAAAAAAAAGATAGAAATAGTGGAAGTTGACATCTCTGTCAATACTACTAATTACTTCTCATTTCCATAAGTCTTTCCCCCAAATCCATCACGTTATCAGCCACAGAAAACGAAATGGATTCTCAGCAAAGCCATCAGTGTTTCTATCTATAGAATTAATTAAATTACTGATCAATAAGGCTGCACAACTTCTGCACACTCAACCCCCATCCCTTCTATATACTCTGGTCCTACTCATCCAGAGGGCAAAGAAGTGGCAGAGTTGAAAAATGAACCTGAGTGCGCATGGCTATGCGGAACCATGCTGCTGACCTCCATTGCTCTCACATCGAAGTCTGTTGACATCACCAGTCTACTCAGCTGCTGATTTTAATTGAAAAATAAAAGGAAAATAATCTTACCTTCACCCATGTCAAGAAGGCTTTAACTATGGTTTCAGTAGAAATGCAAATTTACCCATTCGGCTTTAAAAATCAGTATGCTTCTTGTGGATTGTCTCATTCTCGTGGGAAGAGAATGAAAGGACTTGAAAAAAATCCTTTAGACAAGACTCTAGAGAACCCTTAAAGACTCACAGGCCTTCCTGATTCATCAGTGCATGCATATAGTCAGGCTACAGAAAAACAAAAAGCACACCAAAAATAGCAGCTCTCACTGAGCTTTGTCCACCATCTGACTACACACAACCTTTTCTGTCCTTCCTCCCCCAACTCCAATGCATACTCCTGAGTTCATACACTCATGTGCAATGCTGTAACAACAATCCTACGTATCAGCATTTACCATGGCAGGATGACAATGATGCTTTACAACATATTATATACAATGTAGAAACAGATTAAGTTATTTCTTACAATGTCGTATGTTAGAAAAGTGACAGAAATCCCATCAACTAGATTCTTTGATGTGTTATGCACATCAAAACCCCAGCAGATTGAAAAGAAAGAACAAACTGAAATACAAAGAACAAGCTGGAACTAGATTAAAGAACAGGCATGGGTAATTCTTTCAACTAGAAAAAGATGATCAATTAAGTTTGTCTTTAATGTACAGTCATGGTTCAAAGAAAAAAAAATAAATCCCAACTCTGCTTGTGCATGGTATTGTATGATAATTCTTTGGTTCTACTAGGCAATTTTTAAATTTTTTTTTTTCAAGTACTAGTGAACTCCCTGTCCACAGCGTGAATGCCATTCACAATTTAGATTCCCCAACATATGTACAGAAGAATGGTTATTAGGTAGTTCATGCTTCTTCTGTAATTTAAGATCTTCACACTGATATCACATGCAGCACACAGTTCACTTAGCATTATCTAATCTCTCATCACACTTGCAGCCTTATTTGAACTTCTTGCCTTTAACAATTGACAGCTGAGGATATTACATATCATTACTCAGATTACATTAGTCAGTTTTGGCCCATGAGTCATGATTTACAAAATAGCCAGGGTGCTGGAAGATATTCTTGTTATCTTTTCAAAAGGAACTGCTGAAATAAAGATCATTCAGTATAGCAGGCATCACTTTTTAGAGAGCATAAATACAGATTCTTAAATATACCAACAGATATTTTTACTGTAAAAGCCCAAGGCATATTACAGTAACCTCACCATAGCACCTGCAGAGATGAGGTCACAAGACATCCATCACAGAACATAGAAGATAATGGAAAGCAGATAGCACTCATTATATTTGTTTTCAGACCCACAGGGAAAGGACGGACAAGAACAAAAGTTATGGGTCTGAAAGAGATGCTAGAGACCCCACCAGTGGTCTGGGCAGGTCATTTCCACTTCACAACTGCCCCATCAGTAGCTTGCACAGGCATACAGTATCCTAATCAGCCCTTGGGTGAGTGCATGGCTTTATGTTACAGCAGAGCTGTCAGCAGTCTTATGACAATATACAGTCTTTACACTGTAGCAGAAAAGTAAAACTGACCTATTCCTTCAGTTTGCTTACTGCAGATGAGACTACACAACTCTGATGCTAGCAGAAATTTCACCTCTCTAATCCAGTGAAAAAAATAATGTTCCAAGCTTACATTACAAAAAAAAAAGTCAAGCTCTACCACCCTTTCTTGTTTCAAAATGATGGAGATTTTGGAGTAGCTTTCAGTGAGCATGTTATTTCTAGGACAACAGATAATTATTATTTTTACCCTTATAAACCTTGTATTTTAAGGGAAGACACTGTCCCAATGTGAAACACTGGTGTCTAACAGACCAGTACTTAAAATCAGAACTGTGTTCTTTATTACTTACAAAAGTGTTGCTGCATCCACAGAAGACAAAACAAATCTGTATTTCAGAGATTAAATTACCTGAAGCTGCACACGTATGACCTCTCTGGAGAATCAGGCTCTCTGACCTAAGTTGTTAAGATCTTGGGCAAGGAAACAATAAAGAGGAAACAAGATGAGGAGAGCTATCTCCAATGGGCTCTGTCTATTCTGGACTGATTATCAAACATCTGTTGCTATAATCAGTGTATTTCAGTCCATTTTCTCAAAGACTAGTTGTAGAAAACAAAACACGCATTGAATTGTCATCTAACCTGGATGCCTGATCTGCGACTGTTTAAATGGTACAATCCTGGCAGTTCACCTTCACAAACTCCAGTTAAAACGGCAGTCACTGAAAAAGCATTCAAGTCGCTGCAGAGTTTCTGTATATAAACACAAAGACATGCAAGTAACATCACACTCACTGTAAAGAAGCACACACACAATGATCTCTACTCTTCTAGGGGTCTGATCCCCACCTCCAGTTCAGCAGAGCCAGCTCTCTGGCCTACCTATTCAACCTGTGTCAGCCCCCTCTCAACCCCAGCTGCCACCACAGGACCTTCGGGCAGCCAGCATTCCTGGATATATACTCCCAACCAGTTCCATGCCCATGAACTGTGCACCTGAACCATCACTGCAGCATTTATTACACACCAGCCACCAGCTTCATTTGGTTAGTTCAGCAAATGGGAACAAACCCATATTCACCTGTGCTAGACTACAAACCCTCCACAGGCCCCAGGTACGTATTCTGGTTGTTAGCACATGTTAAGCTACAAACCGTTATGCGATCATTGCTGTTACTCCCTAACTTTGTGAAATTAGAATAGGGAACTACACTTATCTAGCTGCACAAAAATTTTGAGTCATTAACAGAGTGAGCACATAGATATATCATTGAAGTAATGCCTGCTTATTTTATTAGACAAATGACTGCACATTTCCCTCAATTTTAAAGGATGAGGCAGCATTAGTCTGCAGATAGTTGCAAAATATAAGACCAGACTATCATCTACGACAGCATCTGAAGTAGTAGTGCAGTATTGATTTACAGGAACAGGTACCCCACCAACTCAGCTACTGTGCAATATTCCAACGCAGAGTTTCCTTGGCTTATTTTGTCATTATAGGACCCCAGGGTTTCCCTACACTTGACCCTGGGCTGAGCCACATCACATATTGGATAGCCAGCAAGTCACATCCACACTTCTGCTGTAGCTCTCGGTCACTTCCTTTGCACAGCCCTTCACTGTCCCTTTATACTTTGCTCCACTAATGGGACTTGGATCATAGCAGATGTTCATCCCATATGGAACATACATCAGACAATAAGAGCAGTAGTATGATATATAGCACCTGGTATGTTAAAAAACTGTAGTCTCAGGCATGTCATAGTGAGTACCACAGTGGTGTTAGTGAGCACATACTACTGACAGTGACAGCTTTAGGGGCACATGCTAGAGTGGGACAACACTGGCCACACCAGCCAGAATTTAAATAGTAAAGTATCATGACTTCAACATAACTTGCTAGAGGACATGCAAGTAAAATCCTGCTGCCTAATTCAATGGTGGCAGCTTGCAAGGCAGTGCAGGGCAGCAGCTGGAACACTATCAAGCTACTGAGAAACCCATGCCTTTACACAGGCATTAACCCATACTAACTCCATACAGTGAGCTTCACATGTTTTCCAACAAAAGTGAGGACATTGATCTGCATCATCCTCACTGTGTTTTAAAAGCACTTTTCAGTGTAAATTTTACTTCAAGGTTCAGTGCAAATTAAAGCTTTTGAATCAATTGAGTTCTGTCATTTTCTCACGCATCCTTCATAGTCAAAGCCCTACATCAAATTATAAAGCCACTTCAAATTATAACACTGCTAGATGCCATTTCTCACCTCATGAGATCAGCTGCATCCTTTACTAAATGCTTGTTTTATATTTACCTCCTGCATGTTGACACTTCATCATGATTCCAGGTAGCAGTGCATTTAAAAGACAACATTATACATCAGACTTATCAAGCATGGCCAATTATGCAAATTCCTCAGAAATTTATTTTTAAAGAAAAGGAAGATTGATTGCAGAGATTTACCATCTACACAGACAGTGATTTAGGAGGGTATTTCGATTGCTAATGCGCCTAACAAAGATATGGGATTTGTTTGTAAACTTCAGGCCTACAAAATTGAATGTCAACACCAGATAATTACCATGTCCTATCCAAAATGCTAAATTTAATCAAAATACTCTTTGTAGTAAATCAACAGTCAGCCTTAGTCTTAATGAAAGTTGATTATGATGCTGCCTGTACGTAAAAAAGTAACCACCAGTCACGTTAGTAGCAGATACCACAAGCAAATACAATGCATAATTTCTCATCACTACTTACCATTAGAAGTATGACAGCGACATCACATTTGATTGACTTCGTAGATGTTGGTGCTTAGGGCACAGGTATCAAACTCACTTGGAAGAGGACCAGATTCCCTATTTAATTATGGCCTGTGGGCTCAAGCATTAATTCAGGACACCATACTCCCTTCAGCTCCCATTCTCCTTGAGAGGAGACCACAGCCTTCACAAAAAATTAACTATTTCTTCAGCAGCACCTTATGATTTTCACCTAGAAAATTTTCAAAACTTATTCTAATTTTTTTCTCTTTTGCCCCATCCTTCCTTTTTTCCCCCCAATTCTCTTCTATCTTTGCATCTCTCCATTATATTCCCTTCCTCCTTCTCTGTTCTCATCTTCTGACAATACTTCACACATGAGAAATCTGTGCATTGAGGTAGACTCTTGCAATTTCATTCTTATGGGTACACGACATTATTATAAGCCAATTTCTTGCCCCTTGTATATCCTTACATCACCCTAACTTGGAAATAAAACAAATCTATACTTTGCTTTGCAAAGTGTGTTACTCATTTGTATTTGCTAATCTCTCTCATGTATTACTATGGAGAACTACAGTTTGAAATGTCATAACAGGGGAGCAATCATATATCTTATTTCCTTGATTTCCACAACAGTCAAATCCTATTTGAACACAAACGTACCTTTCCTGGCATATTATTTCTTCCAATGTTTTGAGTCTCATACCAGGAAAGAATGCTGTTTAAATTGTGAGGAATCACAAACATTTCAGCCAAAACTCAAGATATTTTGCTTCTCAAATGCCTTTACAGTGACTCATAGGAACTGTTATTTCATTGCTCTGCATTCCCATTTTCTTTACAGTGTGGTTAGTGGGAAATGTCTCCTGTGTTGGACTATGAAAAACTTTCAAATCATCTAGTAAAATTTACATTGTACAAGTCTTGATATGCAGTTTGCAACTCCCAAGAGTCTTCTTGTTTACCTTGCACTTGTGTCAGACCACAGGAACTAAGTAAATCCTAACCTGCATAGTTCTTGCCTGAAGTGGATGGAAAGAAAGATACCATTTGCAAGATAATCTGTTTACCCACAAGAAATCTTTTCACAATCATACCTCTAAAGTCATTTAAAATCTTTGTCATGTCCATTGCTGGAATATCTAGATTCTAATCTACTAGATGAAAAAAGGCCAGGCAAGCTCTTATGATTCTTACACATCTTAACCATACATCTGAAAGCAAATTACTAAACTCCAGGAATAATCAGTAGCTTGCAAATTACTTCAGGTATAGAGATAGTTCGGGGGCGGCCGTGGGGGGGAGTGTTCATAAGAATGTTTCTTGCTTGCACTAAAGAAGTCTCAACATACTGTAGTAACAGGTAGCAGACTCAGTTTCTTAAATAATTAGATCACAACACATAAATGAGTAGCAGCACTTTCAGGCACAATACTTGCATTTGTTCTGCCATAAATACGTTCACTCCTGAAATCAAGTGCCAGAAAACTACTGCACTATAATTGGTTTAATGCAGATATTCTGTAGAGTAAGAACATCGTAATTTTTAACAAAAAAAAAAAAAAAAAAAAACAAAACAAAAAACAAAACACACAAAAAAAAAACAAAACCAAACAAACAACAACCCACAGTTCAATAGCTGTATTGTTTATGTCAGCATTAAAAAATTGCAAATAAAAATTTCCTTTGCCTTGATATTGGGTTCATTTTCTGAAAATATGAAGATATCAAGATGGTATGTGTCAATCATTCTAAACTGATTCATTGATATAACCATCACTTATTAAAATAAATAGTTCTATTATCTTTGAAAGCCACCCTTTATAAAGTAGCAAAACCCAGTTTTAAAACCAAGTCAAAAATTATGTAACTGTTGGGATCAGAGGGGACCTGTATTTCCATCCTACCTCATGGATAACATGCATCTCGCCTAGCAAGTCCTCTGTGAGGCCTAGTACCTGGGACTCACAAACAAATTTGGGCTGCAATCCATTGTCTTTAGAGTATGTGCTCCTCTCCATGCTTGTCTCTCCCTTCCCACTATGCTGTGCCAATGTTTGATCCTTCTACCATTTCTAGACCACATCCTACAAGCCCCCTGCATACTCTGTTTGATACATGCTGCTCTTCCTGCTGTGCACCATAAACAAAAAGTCTGCTCATATTCAAAATAGTTTATTCTCCCAGAAGGAATAAGACATAACAGAAAGATGATATTAAACCAGACAGTGTGTCTTACTTACTGTCTCCAGAGGATACCCAAGACAGCCTTAGTTTTCCAAGAGACAAGAGGAACTGTCTGCACATCTAGGACGGCACCCACCAGGACTCCCTCTTGTTGGTCAAGAAAATCCTCTTAACTATCTCCTTCAAGTGAGGCACCAACTCCTTTCATAGCCATGACTACCCAGTTCTTTCTCCTCCTCAAAGAAGTGGGATAAATTCAACAGAAGGTTGAGCTAGAAACTCAATGCCTCTCTTTGTGTCACAAGAAGCATTTGCCATCTCAAGCATACCTTTCTCCTCTCATCCCATCTCTCAAGAAAACATCTTTAAAGTAAACTGATGTATTCATACAGTAAACACTCATTACCAAAGCCAACATGCAGTATTTCCAAATTATTACCTACTAACACCACAATTGTCCCAGAACCATTCCCATTTCTTATGCCTACACTGAAAAGGGTCAATCCCCAAACATTCTTCTTTTGTAAAATGAGGTTATAAAACATAAAAGCATGACAGCTGTATGTTCCAGATGATGCATTTTAAATAAGGGCCTCAAGCACAGAAAAGCCAAGAAAAAGTCACTCATTTTAACAGAATAAAACTTTGCTCCAGCTGCTGGTTTTGTCAAAACTGCCAAGGAAGCTACAAAACAAATAGATGGTGATGAAATACCATGGGTGCTTTACAACTATACCAGAGGATTGTGGTTTGATAATGGAATTGTCCCCATCTCACTTCTCTCTCCCCAAAACCTCAGTATCCTGTGATATCTGACTTCCCCTTTCAGCCTGTGTATCACCTTCCTGAAATATGTGCGTGTATTCTAGCACATAAGGGAAAAACTTAATTTGCCTTCTGTTTGCCTGTAAGCTATTTACAGGTCAATTTTAGTGATGGACATGAGAACTAAGATTTTGCTGGAGGGTTTCAGTTCACAACTCCATTTGACTTCCAGGCAGTCCCTAACCCCTTTGAAATTCACAGCATAGTTACCATTTCAAATAGTGTTTCTAATATTCTTTTATTTAAAGTAATCGTACAAAAATCCTCAATACTAAACCAAGCAATTTATGTCATTCTCAAAAAATGGAAGCGCAGTGAAAATAGGAATAATTGAATGGGACACTGTTTTCTAAAGTCTTGTGGAATATTTCCTTTGAGATTCCCCAGAGCCTATGCTGCTGAAAATGCTGTCAGTTAAGGAACTTCCATTTCCATGAGCTGCCTCAGAAGCAGCTGCATATTTATTGCTGTTGTCATGTACCCTATTCTGAAGGTATCAACTGCTGAGAGCTCCTATCTTCAGTGCCACTCGGTTTGGGATATCTGGAGAACCATAAGGTCATCCATCACAACAGCAACCAGGAACAATCAACAGCATTAAAACAAGGAGGGGGAAATATGAATTACTACTTTGGGATGCCTATGGTACCGCGACACAACACTGATTTGCCTTCTCACCACACAGCGCATAGCCATATAAGCTTGCCTGTAACAGGTCTGAAAGCTTCAGGATTCCAACTGTTTATATTTAAGCTAATATTTAGGCTGCATGAATCTTTAATGGGAAATAGCACCAAAGGAAGAAACGTGCATATAACTTCAGCTCTCCCCAAGAGACCACACCCTCTCGCTCAGACGCACAGAGAAATTCATACAGCACCTCATAAACTCCCAGCTGAGGCCACTATGATCAAAGCTGTTTAGTAGGTGTTATTTCCAGACTTAAGCAATGAGGGGAAGGGTGGGAAATAAAATTTCTTTAGCTCTACTGGTAAGAAGGATACTGATTGACAGATGGATTTTTATTTTTTTTTTTTTAATACAGAAAGTATTCCTCTTCTTTTTACCACTCTGGCCACTCTGCTACCTTTCCTTGATTAGAGGGGAAGGGTTTCCACCATATGATTTCTGAAATTTAGGAGCTGCTATACTTAGTATGATCTAGAAGTATTATATAAGCACAAGTCAAGTACAGGCTGTTTTCCTTTATGGCAGCTGAAGATCTAGTCTCCAGGTTTTACATTTATCACCAAGATAAAAAGTCAAATATTACTGAGCAATTTGTACTGTAGTCCTGTTTCAAATGTAATGTTTCTCTTAGAAATTATTTTTTATTTTAGACTACAGATAATTTCTACCTATGGCATTAGTGTTTCTAAAAGTCCAAATTTCAAAGGAAAAAGTAATCCCAACTCTTTTAGGGGAGACTTTTGTTTTATGCTGTCTCATCTCTTTTGGTAATAGTTACAGTAACTTCTTGTTGTAACAGGTTTTTTTTTTCTAGGTTTGTTTGTGTTTGTTTTTGTTTTTTTTTTTTTTTTAAAAAAATGTTGCCAATACATCACCAAGACTTAACAATGAGTATTGATATTTAAGGGGGAGAAGAAGAGAATGTAAGAATGAAGAATGTGAAAGAATTGTTATTGCCTTAGTGTAAGCAGCTATACATCATTACTTAGCTTAACAAATGAACTATAAAAAAAAAAAAGATAGTTATAGCAATAAACACATTTTGTCAAACATAATTCTATGATTCTATGTAACTTAGACACAGTCCTCTTAGAGCATGAATTTAGATTATGGAAGTATTACTCACTCCCGAGTACTCCAGAAAAGCAAAATGTATGGGTCTCCATCAATATTGTCAGATTTATTATTAAATATTATATTAATTTGTTTACAGCTATTTCCATATGACAGTGTGTCCTGTATATAAAAGACTGAGTGCACATTACTACAAGCAAAAAAACAAAGCCAATTGAAGGAGTATTCTGACATTGTTTGCTCCTACTTTTCTTGTTTTCTTTTAATGAAAAATTTGGCCTCATTGATTTTACAATCTACTTAAGCAGACATATAAATGAATGGCAAGCATACTTCTAGGATTCATTGGCTTTCAGACACATAGTAATGGAGCAGAGTGCTATCAGACCTAGGGAGGTTATAAAAGGCACTTTACTATCTTTCTCCCTTGCACTGATTGGCACAAGGAGCAGCAATGCTCCCAGGAAAATATGCCAGCTTACATTTCTATTTTGCAAGGTACAGATTAAGCAGAAACCCCATGAACATCAGGAAATGCTCCACCAAAAAGGCCACTGTTGCCAGCAAGTTTATCTACAGTGCTTTATTCTGTACAAGGCAGCACTTCCCAGTCTCACTGCCTCCAGAATCTAGTAGTAGCTAGATGTTAAGAGCTACCTCTCCTAACAGCACTGGGAGCCACATTCCTATTCAGATTGTTATGAAAAACCTGTAGCTTGCTGACCCCTTCCCTCCTGATGTACACCATGAGAAGCAGCTACATATGTACTATGAGCTGCATTTGCAGATTATTGTGATTTGCAAGGCAATAAGAGGTCCTGCTATTTAACAAATTAATTATCATCCTTTCAGTAGCCCTCTTCCCTTCTGACATGCACTAAGAACTTGCTCCTTGGTGTTTCTCTACCTCACCAGCAGGCAACAAAGGCAGGCAGGCTGAGCGGCCACCCTGGGTGCTGATCACCTGCTTTCACCCCAAGAGAAACCCATAAAAAATGGAAATAAAGAAGTTCCCCCCTCTGCACATCAAGCTTAATTATTTCTGCTCTGCTGATTCCTGCCTGGCCCTCAGATAAAAATACCATCTATATACAGTAAGTTGGCAAAATATCACAGGGAATTAGCCTAGGTTTGAATGAAGAGCACTGCAGCAAGTTTCATTTTTCTAATCAGGGAGCAGGATCTCTGGTGACACCGGTGAGCCAATCAAAATTGCTCAAATTATACAAAATGCATCCAATTTACCAGTGAGCTCCTGATGGAGAATTACTCAGAGAAGTTACAAGAACAAGTTCAAATGCATTCTAGACTACTGCCATCTGTCTGCAACAACTTTATGAACAGAAAGGAAGTTTCATGAATGAATTATTCACTACAAGTTCTCTCCCCATTGCTTTTCATTAGTTTCAATAGAACATACACTTTCATCTATTTCACTTGCAAATCCTTCAGACAGATCAACCTTTTCATTCAATATTTTAACTAACCTGTAACAAATACTAAATAACCAACCGATCTTTACACTAACAATCTAGGCTTCATTTCTTTGCTAAGCACAACAAATTTAATCTCCAGAATGTCATCATTGGTAATAGACATTTAATGGGCTGGGTTTCCTCAATATCTTTGAAATAAATCTTGCTGACTCTAATCCTTATAGAAACACTAGCTTGCTGTGCTGTGAGACACTTTAATACCTACATCCCAAAATGCCCTTTCCAATTTTGTGGCTAAGAAGCCTTCCTGAACATTACCAAATACAGTCAATCAGATTATTGCATTAAGAAGTCTGTGTCTCACTGCAGTAAGGCAACCTTGGTTTCAGACAGAAATTAGCCGCAGGCTCCACTCTCTATTACCTGTACTCTTAACACCTATGTGTGTCAAAACATGAGGCATTAACCAGTTTTGTTGTTACAAGAATATATATGGCAAGTTTAATCAAGCCCAAAACAATATTCATTTATCTATGGGCATAAGTGTGTGACAATTAAGGTTCAAACAAAGTTACTGGGCTTCACTGAATAAGCATTTCCTCACTGCAGCAAAGAATAAAAGTTGAGCAAATCTGAGCTTCATAAGTGCTTGGCTGCATGGGTACCTTCTGTAAGTGAAAAAACAGTAATATTCACTCAGCATAGCAGAGTCCAGTGAAACCCAGTGAAGTCAGGAGCAGGGAAAGAGGAAGCAACACCTGCTCATACGTCGTGATGCTGTTGCTATCAAAAAACTCTTAAAATTATTTATCATCTTTTAAGGTATTGGGCCTTATTACAAATCCTAATCATGCAAAACCTGGTTTACAAATTCTTGAAACACATGAATCTCTCCTTGTTTACCAATAAGCCATGAGTCTATGTACCCACCTGCTATATTTGCCTTAAGTAACTCATCATAAATGAATAAAGTAATTCATAAACACTTAAGTACCAATGCTTTCTTACTTTTTAAGCTATAGCATATCCCATGTGGAATGAATACTTCAAGTCAATCAGCCTATAATAAGCAACTGTCTTATTCCAACTGAAATATGCATTAGATGAAATTATTCAATATACATCAATTATTTTGAACAATAGGAACAAAGTTATTAGAGAGAACACTGTCAAAGTACCATTCTGCTCCATTATTTAGATGACATTCAGCAGGATAGCAATCCAACACTCCCTTCATGATTGTTCTAACCAACATTACATCATCATCTCCAAATACAGCCTTAAAACAGTACCAAACAGTACCTCCTTGTATAGCAATACCTCTGGCGATTCAGGTTTGTAATGCCACTGTTGTATTTAGTACCTACAATTTCAGAGGTGTGTAACAAATTCTCTCTTCTCATGGGCATTAAATATTAGGAGTGAAGAACCTTTGGCAGAACTCATCTGCTCTATTTCAGTGTTTATCTGTGTTTCATCTTTTCACCCATATGGGTTGCCTTATTTTTATAAGGAATTACTCAATATTAGAGATTCATGTACTAGAACATTCCATATACTCTTGTTTATGATGATTATAATTACATGTGTGCACCAAATTGATGCTCATTAAACCCTGAACAAATAACCTGCATAGCCCTTCAAGACCTTCAAATTTTAACACACCCTACTTTATGTTTGGAGTGCTAAAACACTAATAGTAGCAAGGCTGACATTCTAAAACCCTGTTAAACTAAAATATGTTAACATAAACCTGTGTTAGCAGGGAATAGCCAGTTGTCACCTAGAACATTCTATTCATTGTTCCTCTTCTACTTGCCTCTGTTTTTTCTCTCTGGTCTGAAACTTCAGGCAACAAATAGATTCCCTGTTTGGGAAAATCCTGCCATATTGTTGGCATCCCTGAAAATGATTTTTTTTTTTTTTTTGCCAACACAACTAGCTTACTACTTTCACCACACAGACGTAATTTCAGTACCACAGTTTGACCTTCTCACCGAACTGATAGCTTGGAAAAATCTTTGTCTCAGAATATCTAAGTAGTCATTGCATGAGTAACAAGGAGGCACTGAAACACATTACTGCTACATCCCAACCTCATTCCGACCCTTGGTGACTCTCATTGCTCAGTATGAATAGAAAAACATGCCAAACAACAGCTTGAGTCAAATTACACAGAAACTCTCGGAGTGGTGACAGAAATCACAGCACTGAAAATATTTTTCCATGAAACTTTAGCTGTGTGGTCATAAAAGTACAAGGCTAGAGGGCTTTCCTTTAACACCCTGCCTGCCAGCTCACAGACAGGCCTCTGAAGTGCTACTAGCTCTAATCTCATTTAACTCTTATGTAGATCAGTCACCATGCCCAAAGGAGTATTGTTGTGATATCTTCTAGAAAAATATAATCTCTAATGCTTTTATTTAAAAAAAAAACAAAACAAAACAACAACAACAAAAAAAAAAAACCCAGACAAAACAAAATCTTACAGCTTTGACTTCTGTAGTTTGGGGAAACCTATTTTTCACTCCTTTAAAGTTACTTCAAATTTTTTAAAATGCCACATCATTACAGAGCGTGTGAGAAGGGTGATCAGGATGACCACTGTGTTTAAATATATTAAGGGCAGCAATGACTGGGGTCATGATTCCTTCTTCCAGTACTTAATCATGCTTTTGTTAAAGTGAACAGAAATAAAACTAATCCCTTTAATAGGAGTACTTTAATACAACTACTCCTTTAAGAGGAGATCAATTCCTCAGCCTCCTACTGCTGGATCTCAGGAATAGATAACACCCAGGCAACACTAAGTTCTTCAGGGAATCAATAATCTCTTACAGATACCAAAATGCACCTCCATTTTCTTGAGCTGTTCAGTAATCCAGTGCCTTCATTCACAGGGTGGATTCCCTCCATCACCACTGAGGATAGGGAGAAGTGACCTCCTGGAAGTGCCCTTCTCTCACTACGAACTGTAACAGCTACGATAAGCCTTGGCAGGGCCAAACATCATATTTGGAAAGAGAATGTGTCTTTTAGAAGGTAGAAATTTTGTACATTCAGTTAGACCCCATTCTTAATTATGCACGACGTAGGGAAGCAATTCCTTCCAAAAAAGGGAATTCAGTAAAAAACATTCACAACTTTGGAAATGTTTAGCTGTGCCAATTGCCATTGTTTTAGTTAGGGCTTGAAAATGTGTAAAACAAATCAATATTATCATCTAGTCATATTAAAAAAATGACAGCCCCAGGGCTCAGCACAGAATTGAAGGGCTGCTTCTTCTTCAGCTGGCTTTCCCTACTAGAGATGCATCTCAAAAACTGAGTAAAACTTGGAGTTTTTTCCCAGGGTAGTATTTTTTTTTTTTTTTTTTTTTTTTTTTTTTTTTTTTTTAGTTAGAGACAAAAATAAATTTAGCTCATCATGGCAAATTGTAATTATATGTTTTGAAAATATCTTATAGTCAAGAAAGCCAGTCTGGGCATATAACTTCTGTAGAAGAAAACTTTTCACAAAATTCTGCATCATGTTAAATAAAATTAATTCAACCCCTTTCACTAAAATCATTAACTTCCATTAATTGAGCTGTGAGCAGTGTAATTGAAAGCATGTGTCATTAAGCACTAGAAAGTTGTTTCACAAGTGCATCTTGATTCAGGTCTCAAGTAATTGAATCCTTGAGAGGGGCAGCAGTGATCATGCTTTTTGAATTTGGTTCCATTTATCAAAAGCAACACTGCAGAAACAGATCTGTCATCAGGAGACTTCCCAGACCTCCTCTTCAGCTGTCAAAGTCTGAATATCATACATTGACAGAATTCAGCATTTTGCAATAAATGGCATTATTACCAGAGAGAATAGTAAAATCATATATATATGTTCAACTAATCTCTGAATAGAGCTGTTTTGAGAAGTCCTCTCTCAGGTCACATTCTAGATCTCCTGGAGTTCTACTTTTTCTCCAAATTGTTATCATGAACACAACAGTGGCCCTTTAACTCCTTTCTCAGCCAAACCAGCAATTGCAAATAGGTGGCCATAAAATCCTATCTTAGAACTGAGAAAAGACAGAAAGAGAATAATTATGAAGCATTATTAAAATGTTTACAATAAGCATATATGTAGTATGCCTACTTGTTTATCATTATCATCTCCAAATCCTTTACAGCCATTATATTTAGCATTTTCTATGGTAAAGTACATTGGAAGAACAACAATTACAGTCCTAGTTGATAAATACTAGCCTCACCACACTGATAATGAATACTATTCATGGGATTTGTATGTCTACAGGTACACAATAGAGGTTCACAGCATCAGCAGCTTATATCTGCATCAAAGAAAAAGTATATTCAACTACAGAATGAGCCACTACAGTGTCATAACATGGAATGCTCATTTTTTTAAAAAAACACCCAGCATGTTATTTGAAAGGAAAATGTAACTAGTTTAATAGACCAATAAACTTTACTTTGAAGACATCTACTAAAAGCTAGAGAAGCCTTCTCTAAGTGCAACTTAATGGGTAAAACAAAAGACAGAAATAAGATTAATTTTCAAAGATTCATCCATAATATCTAGCAAGATGATTATGGAAATCAATAGTAACCAGCCAGTTTTTCTGATCATGTATACTTTCTATTCTCACAGCAAGATCATGACAGGTACACAGACTAATCTTTTTACTCAGGAGAAAGCACCATACACTCATACCCAGCTCAATAGTCCTAATGCCATCTTGTCAGCAGTAGACCGGTACTCCTATCTGATGACAACTGACAGGCAATAGAAGAGTCCCACATTGTTAAAAATCAGAAATGGCTCCTGGCTTGACGAAATGGGATTTTTGTTTCAATTACACAGTACCACTAAAAATATGTGATCAGTAAGAAAAAGTATCCTGTCTGAGGCATAATAGACAGCTAATTATTGGATGGGAGATTGATAGTACCTGTTAAACATACTGAGAAAGTGTCATTTTAACTAAAGCTATTAGAAACAAACTCATTTGAATTCTAAGAGAAAAGGCCTTGTTTGTATTTATTGTTTTGGGTTTGTTTGGGGTTTTTTGTTTGTTTTGGTGTTTTGTTTTGTTTTTTGAGGGGGGGGGTGGGGAGGTGGGGTGGGGTGTGGGGAAGGGAATGGACAGGACAGGCAGTAGTTGAAATTCTCCTTGTTTAATATAGCCAGAAGTTCACCACCTCCTGTATTAGCTTTGGTAATGAGCATATTGATGGCGTTTGTTGGCTTGACAGTGAATCGCCGTGTATTAAAGTTGTAAGAGCAGCAGCTGGTAGCCACTCCACAGCAGGGAATTCACCTATGTGTTATCCACAGCATCACATCCCTCTAGTGAGCACAAGCTCCAAACAAACAGTACATCAAAGACTTCAGGGAGGCCAAAGGTAATTTGTGCTGCTTCATAGTTTTAGTCATAAGTCTCCAGCAATTATTTTTGTATAGAAGAATAAAAGCTTCATAGTAAGCAAGTAGTTGGGTTTAGGAAATTGAATATAGAAAAGAATAAAAAAAATCATCGTCAAGAGTTTGATTCCTGTATTATACATGTATATATTTTCAAATCAGGTATTCCTTGTGAATACATATATGTACATGTGTGAGTGCATGCGATAATGTATATATATTTTCACAAGAATCACAGTTTGAAGTTTCCTGACAAACATAAAAGCTTTTAAATTTTAATACTTAATCTTGTACTGACGTTTTAGCTTTCCGTAAGAGGTTCTGAATGTGACGGGAACTTCAGCAGTGTAAAATTGCCAGAAGGTTTTTACCTGCTTGTGAAAGAAACAGAGCTATTGTTGTCTAATAAATAATATGCCTGTAACCCAGATAGCTCATCTGAATGAAATGAATGTCCCAGAGGAATCTGATTCAGCATCTTTTTTAGATGACATTTGCAATTCTTCTCATCAATGAAATAAACCTTTATTTTTTTCTGTTTAAGCAAGGGGTATTTAATTGAATGTAATTAAATCATTCTACAGTCAAGAAAGGTTTTAATAGCAAAGTGCTCCTTGATGAGGTTCATAACATAGTGTTAGCCAAAAGCATCCGAGAAAAGCAATAGGTAATGGCCCCAGTTTTTAGGTATACATGGCAATTTCCACATCAGGAGGAATTTTGATAATATTCAGGAACGACATGTTGAAAGATTTTTAGTTTGTTTGGGTGGGGGTTTTTTGTTTTGTTGGGGGTTTCTTGGTTGTTTAATTTTTTGTTTGGGTTGGGGGGGTTTTGTTGTTTTGTTTTGGGTTTTGGTTTTTTTGTTTGTTTGTTTTTTTAATTGTCTGTCTAGTTCAGGTGAGACTGATATGTATTAATTCCTCTGATTAACAGTATTGCATGTAATTATGAACCCAGTAAAAACAGCACCATTACTACCACTTTTGTTCTGACTTCAGCTAGAGGAGAGACTTGCTAACTTGTTCTTTGATACTCAGGAATTTTCACCAAAAGATTCATATAGTTTTCATTACACTAACTTGATAGCAATCACTTAACACGCAAAAAATCTGCTCCCAGTTTTTAAAGGGGAGATCTAGTGCTGTTATGGGACCAAAATTCAAGTGTCTAAACATGGTAATCATCAGATCTGCTTTCAGCTCATCTGCAGTTGATTTTATACTTTGATTATAAGTTGATTATATACTTTGATAAGAGTTTCAAAACCTGTCCCATCATTTTTTTAAAAGCTTCCTGAAACAACTAATACAACAATGTAGGTTTATATAGCAGACATTGGCTTGATACTGTTCTCACTGTACTTATTTGCTAATATGCTCCCTGACATAGGTAGAAATTGTTGTTTCATTCACGCTCCTACAAATATGGATTTTTTCCACAAAGATTCCATTTCAAAATTATTTATGTAGATCACATTCTAAAGAAGTTGCTGCATTAGTTCATTTCAGAATTACCACTTATTTTCTAACCCAATGACTGATCAAAAGAAGTTCCCCTTTACCCTCTTCCCAAAAAAACCAATTGTAATTACATTGTAATATTATTATTGTTACAAGATATTACTGTTGCTACGATTGCCTTTCTGATCAAAGTGTCAGACTGAGGGTTTGCTACCTGTTTTGCATTAGACTGGCTGCTGACTGGCACATTCAACCTCTCGCTCAGGAGTGTGTTATACACTCAAAATCACCTCTTGCTCTCGTCCCAGAAATCTGTCACCAACAGAGAAAATCTGATTATTGCGTCACTGAATCTAAAAATACTATACACCAAACCAGGAAGCATTTAGTTCACTGTTCAGAGTAGAGCAACGAGACTAACTCCAAATATATTGTAAATTATAGTTTTAATTCAGCTCACCACATTAGGACATTACACTAAAATAACAGAAATGAGTGATATTGAATGAAATAAGTACATATATCTGGTGTCTCTACTTAGTGCCTGATTTGGTGTTGTATGAGGTCAGGACTTATATTTGATGAAATTAGTGACATTTAATAGAAAAATAAAGAAGATAAACTCCAATAGCAATAATCTAAACTTAAATGATTTTCAGAGCAAGACAGCATCTACGTTGTTCAATATCACTGCTCTTTGGAAAGTAACAATGGCTTTTTATCTGCTTTGCATACATCTAACCTGCTAACTGCATATTTGGAATATATGCCTTTTTGCCTTTCCAGATGCCCAGGGAAGGCTACTAAGCCCATATAAATATACCTACTGAATTCTTATCTGTATGGATAGAGTCCATCACAATAGTTACAGGAACAAGACTGCCAGACTACACAATATATGTTAGTCACATTTAAAAAATCTTTAGGTCACATCAAAAAATAACCAAAATCAGGATAACAGTCTCCAGATTGGTAAATCACTTACAGATTTAGGAAGCCTTTGAAAGTACTGATTTCTTTTAGGTCAAGCCTGCCCGTAACTTTAAATTCTTTTATGCAAAAAAAAGCTTTCCTGTTCTCATTTTGCTTTACCTTAATTTCCTTGTAGTGTATATTTACCAGAAGAGAACCTGTAGGCATGAGAACAAATGATACAAGCTTGGAGGAAACTGTCTGGTATGAAGACAGTTACTGCCAGTATGTACCAGTTTAGTAAGCTTTGAATAGTTAACTCCATGCAATACCCAGGAAGTTTGGCTTAATATGACAAATGGCACCATTGCGGTGTACTTTCAACAAAATCACAACATGGTCCTTCACCATATATCAACAAAACTTGAGAGAAGAATAATATTTAGGATTCTGTTCTGATCTCCCATCCTGGCTCTGTTTAGAAATATAGTATAACAACCTCAAAACTGCTCATCCATTCTCAGCTTAAGGTTATTTTCTTACAATGTTGTTTTTATGGTGGCACTAAAGTCTCCATGTACTAGCAGCTTCCACCAGTGTTGAAGTTTTATTATTGAGTGAAAAAATGCTGATACATGAAATTACTGTAGGTTTAGCACCTGCTAAATTGGCATTGCTGTATTTGAAGCAGTTCTCAGTCTATAGACTGGGGAAATTGAGAGAAGTGATGTGACAGGTTTGACTGATTTAAGAACTAGGCCAATTTCAGTAGTGATAAACTAATCATAGTCTCCCCTCTTCCCTACTCAAGAGCAGGTTTATTTTCTAAAATGAATTTCAGACTTCAGTATTATGATTTGGCTGCTAGTATGGGACAACTGCAGAGCAATTTTACTGTTTCTTTTCAATGGGCAAGGATTATTTCTTACAGGCCCTTTCTTAAACCTATCATTAAGAAGCCATTCACACAAGTATTTAGTTTCATTTACACAGTGTTTCACTCATAGCTAAAATTATTACTTGTTGTGACAGTTTCATAATAAAAATACTTTTTAAAGTGTCTGATTAATACTCCCTGAAAAAGACTGACATTAATAAGGAAAAGTGACAAAACTACATTTTTATTAATTGAATAATTATTGCTGTGATGAGAATCTTAGGGAACTGTTGTCATCACAAGGATCAAATAAAAGATATTTCAAACTATATACGACTTTACTTTTGGAGATTTAAGGATTATGTATAAAAACCTCCATTAACTGCAGTTACAGGAACATGGGGAAAACAGGGTATAAGTTTTCAAAAGTATTCTTGTAGTCCAAGAACTCAAAGTGCTCGTTATTTCTAAACTTAAAAAAATTCCAGTAGCTTTACTTCCTGAAGGACATATTGACATATGTTAGCATAAAATCCAAGGAAATAAAAAGTCACAGATAATACGATCCCAAAATGAAGCCACATCGAGATGATTAAGATCAGCATAATAAAGCATTGACATATTTTTAAAAACTGAATTTCCTTTCAATGATGCTAGCAGCACCACAGACAAAGATCAAAGAATGATGCCTAGATAAAGGGCCCTAAGAAACTGAAAAATGCTTTAAGAACATGCATCCACAGGTACACAAATATTTTAGAGGAAGAGAGCTCAAAGTCTATCCAGCAGGGTTAACAGCTTGGTAGCTGATGATAAAAATACTTTGTGTACAAGACCAACATACCCTCCCTCAATGAGAGCATCTGGTCTACAGCTGTAGATAGCTTCAGGTTGCACTTTTCCTGGAGTACAGTTCAGTCCATGAAGCAGAACACAGTTGGCCCATCTAGATGTCACAGGAAATTTTTAGATTTCTGCTCAAGTCTGACCTCCACTCTCACCCAAATATTCCTAGATTATTTAACATGGGAATCTTTGGAGCAGAGGCTCATGGGGAAGATTACAGAGGATAAGAAAGCACGACCCTTGCTGCCTTTTTTTTCCTTCAATAATAAACTTTCACCTCCTTGAAACCTTTTTGTTACTTGTGTTAACAACTTTGGGATAAAGATACTCAAATAGCTTGTTCACAGAGTTAGGCAGAATTAAAAAAAAAAAAAAAAAATAATAAAAACCAGAGCAGAGTGCAGAAAGAGATCACAAACACTTATCCAAATCTCAAGCAGTGACTGCTCTAGCTGTGTTTGACATAAGGCTCCTGGAATTTTTTTAATGTGCCTAAAGCAGTAAGTGTAATGAGGTAGGTGTTACTGAGACCTTTTTATGGCAGAACCATATGCAGAGCCAGTGCAGACCTGATTAGAGGAGGACAGTGTTAGCAAAGCTGAGGCACCTTGCCCTTGGGCACAGAGTACTTAATTCCCTAAAAATCACAGTGCTTCCCTGGCAGTGTAAAAATATGATCCCTATTTTAACAATCAGAAATAGAAGCAATACCACGTGAAAAGTCTACAGCAAGGCAAAACCACAGAGCATATCAAGGAACTGTGCACATCTCTGCCAAGCAATAAGGCAGCACCATAATCAAAGAAGCATCTTTCCTTAGCCTGAGGCTTCAGCTCCATAGTGTTGGAAATACTGCTGTAAGCAGCTCCATAAGGATTTACACAGAGAGACCCTAGTGCATTCTCTTGCCATAACAAAGGCACTAAACCTTCCTCCTGCTCTCCACTGACTTGGGCATTTATACCTGACAAAGAAATATAGATCAAATCCAGTAAACCCATATGACTAGAGATACCAGGCACCATACTCATATAATTCTTTATAAGTAGCAGAGCTGCCAAATTATCCTACCTAGCATTGTTCCAGTACTGCACTGATATTAACATGAGGCTGAGATGCAACTTCATTCCAGCATTTTTTGGATTCTTGTTTTTTAAATCAAAAGTGTACAGAAATATTTTTCTAACTTTATTTAATAAAAATGTACATGCAAGAAAAATAAAAATACAGATGCATCATTTGAATATACAAACACAGTTTCCACAGAGGACTGTGAATCAGGTTTCTTCTGCTGTTATAATTTACAATTACTTATCACATTAGCTCCTAATTGTCTTTTCAGAGTGCACTCAATTACAAAATTAGAATCCTTATCTTCCTGTAACAGCCACCTTCTAGATAGATCCCCATAAAATGTGCAAATTAACTAGAAGAATATTTTTTCCTTATATTCTTCCTGTTCATCAAAAGGTTGTCCTAAATCAAAGCTTAAGTACGGTTTTGTTTTTCTGGTGGAAAAACCAAACCAGCTGCTTTCTGGAACTGGCTTGTTAGCCATTTGCTTATACAGAGACCAGGTTGTGTAATGGATTAATCTTTTTTTCCTATTTCACAAAAGCATAATGCGTAATATAATTTACGACCAAACTTTGGCAGTAAGAAATTCTTATATAGGATTCTTTTCAACAGACAGCAATCGTTGACTCTAAATGAAGCAACAAACATCTTTCATATCATCCCTTCCTGCTCTCTTTTTAAAAGCAGGTGCAAAGTCTCAATGTTTTGTTCAGCCTCATTGTTTTGTAGATGTGGTCATCCACTCTGAACAGGCTGAAACAATTAGTAAAAATCAGTTCTTTGACTGAAGCATTATTACATACTCCTACAGCTCAAATACCATTAACTCATGTTGAGCAGGAGAGTAAAACAAAAACATACCAAAAAGAAATCTCCAAACTTTTGTATGAGGCTAATCAAATAGGTGAAACAAAGCTTGCTGCAAAGCCCAGGCTGCCAAGGCCCAGGGACACGTTTCAGTTGTAAACGTGTCTCAAAGGCACTATATGTATTGTGATTCAGAAAATAAAATCTGAGCCCCTTTCAAGTCTGTCAGGATCAAATCTATGTTTCATCCAAAGCAGGAAAGCTTTGACATCCTACAAATTCAAGTGGTAATAGCCTGTGAAAAAGGACAGTTAAATATTAATGACTGTACAAATAATAGGCCTCATCCATTTGCAGTGCCATTTATTTCCCTCCTCCACGCACTCCAGAATGTATCTGCATTCTCTTCTTCGAAGAGACCTAAATAAGGCTTGTCACACCAATTCATAAAACAGAATACAACCAAGTTTTTAATGTCACTACATTGACATGCACGTGAATACTCAGACATGAGGAGTTGAATGCTAACACTGTATCACAAGCACATAAAATGAGTCTGAACAAATCTGCTGATTAGCACATCAGTGCTAGTTTTCCTGATGTAGGAGCCCCTGCTCCTTGCTCAGACTCTGCTTTTCTCTCAGACATAGCCCCCAAAGAAGAGGTCCTTGTTGTCCTCTGAGATGGCTGCAAGGCTGAATATGTCCATGAACTAGCTGGATTAAGTGTTTCATTGTAGAATTGAGGCTCTGGTCACCTCTGCTCAAAGACACTTTTGGCCTCATCCCAGCCCACAGTAGAAAAGACTCTATCTAGGCTAAGTACACTTGGCTGTGTGCACACAAGGGGAAACAGCCACTGAGAGGAGACAGCACTGGAAGTTCCCAAGTTGACACCACAGTGCAGAAATTGTAATATGTCTAGATTTAAGGTTTAATCTCCAAGTAGTACCAGTTTCTCAACATCTATTTTTGGCTGCTTATCTCTGAAGCTTCCCATGGACAAGCTGTATTTTTGGAAAGATTAGAAAGAAGACAGCCAGGTTATTTATGAGCCAGTTCAAAGTCACTGGGAGTCTCTTACAGGACTTCATGAACAGTGGTCTTAACAGTGACAAACTGATGAAAAGGGATTTTTAGGATGGTACACATGAATAAGTACATAATTCTTTCAGTCTGGCATTGTGCATTGGAAGAAAGGCATGAGAAAGATGAATGGAGCAGACACCAGAGCTGCAAGCCAGATGACAAGTAGTACATTGGAAAGCAGGAAAAATTCTAGTTTCAAGAGTGTCAAATTTTCAGCAGCCTTCAGATGAGAACAGAGCTCCCTAGGAAAGCCCAGAGTTGTGTATGGGCGACCTTTCATAACAGAGACATTTAATTCACTTTCCAGCCTTTACTTTTCATGACATTTTTGTAATTTTCATAATTTCAAGGTAGTTGCATAATTTTGCATACATTTAAAGTAAGTGGTTAATCATTATTAATTCCATTGGTATTCTCTATGCTAACAGTAATCATTATTAACCTATTTGACAATATTGTGGATTCCTTTGGCATTAATGTGATTGTAATATGTAAATCCATAGGAATTCAATTGCAAATTACCATTATTCAATGTACTTAGCTTCAATGCATAATTCTGCAATTTGTGCAGAAGGAAATTACATGCTGACTCATGAGACATAACTTTTCAGGGCTTCATAAGACCAAATGTGAACAATTTGTACCTATAATTACATTAAAATGTAAGTGAAATATATAATGCAGCTACAACACATTAAAGGAAATTTACTACTTATATCCTTAGCCATGTTGCTTAAAGGAAAATGTTTCATATTAAACTAGCTATTTGCATTAACTACTTGCATAGCATATATTTACTTAAAAGCTAGCAGTATGTCAGCAGTAGTAAAGGTCTTAATCTAAAGTATATTAAAGAGGAAATTTTGACAATTTGAGTTTTAAACATACTGCATTTTAGTCTAATATAAAAACCGTCAAGGGCCAGTTGCAAAGGCAGTAGTTGGCTTCAGGGTACATTGCATGACACCATGGCAAAAACCAGACCTTTTCACAGACAACACATCTTTCTTAATGTCCAAGGGACTTCGGTCAGGTCCTAGAAGGAGAAGAACAATTTGAACTCACTCCCAAGCCTGAAGTGGAGTGATAACTTGGGTCTCAGGCCTATGCCGTACTCACTGAAGTATTGATCTAATTATTTCTATAGGCTTTGTATGAAGCTACTGGAAGAAGTCAGACAATACACAGCATCAAAATGTCAATCATGTCCAACCAAGATTTCATCTTCTGATCTCAGAAGCATCATTGAGTTCAAACAGAGCTCTGAGAAATGATCAGAATTTTATCTGCACACTTTAAAGGGAATGATCTTTTAGAGTTATTCACCTGAGTAATTTCATTGATGTTTAAATCTAATAGAATTGCTCACATATACATTAGAGGTTTGCAGGTTAGCAGTAAAAACCTTTGTATCAATGAAGTTCAGATAATTCAAGAAAAGAAAAATTCTTGCTCCAGATTCTGTAGCACCTTAAAAGTAGGCTGAAAACTTCATGAGATGAAGCTTTTCTAATCTGCTCACTTCAGGCAGAAGTATTGCAAGAACAATTTGTGATTATGAAGACCAGAGCTGTGAACTGAATATTCTTCTCTTTTGGGCCCTAGGTTCATTTGAAATTATATAAATCAGGACAATTTGAAGGAAGAGATTCTTGAATTTATAGCCTGATGGGTTTTAGGGCCAACTCATGAACCCATTCCAGATGGAAGTTAAATTTGCAACTGGCAATAACCACATTTCAGAAAGTAGAATTGGGTTTTTAGTACTTTCATCTTTGAGCCAATACGGACTGAGGTCTGGTCAGAAAAACACCACGTCTCCTTAGCTGGTAATGTCCCTTTAGGAATTTCTTCCCCTTCTGAGCATTCATTCAGTTTCTCATGGTGGTTTTTCAAGCTTTCAGCAGTAATATAACTGAATAAGATTGTGCACGTGACCAAGTAGTGCATCTTGTCTGAGGCAACAGGCTCTTACTGTCAAGGTAGCTTTGGCACCTTTCCTTGCTAGGGGAACAGAGTGTACTAGTCTCACCAGAAATAAGCTAATTATTTCTGATCCCTATAATGAGAGAAAGTACAACACATGAAGGCCACTAAAATCTTTTAGAAAGAAATCCATCCATTTCTGTGAGCACTGGACTACAATCATAGCATTTGAGGGCCCAAGTAGTAGTAGATGAAAAGCAAAGTAGTGATTGACATGTCCTTCCATATACCTACAGCCATTTTACAAACTAATAAAACTACCTTTCTCCTCCTCCATTTGAACTATCTTTGGTTCTGCTTCTGAAGAAAAGTGAGAATTCAAGAATACATCCTCCTGATGACACACAGATTGAAGAATATATCTACTGAGGTGCAGGACAACTGCACCTCATACCAAAAGCTATCAGATATGGAGTAAAGCATTCTTTTCCTTCAAGAAAGAAAAAAGTCACTTTTGACACATTTTCCATCCAGACAAATAGACCAATTTCACTTAAAATTCCTGAAATTCTGATGTTGTTTTCTTCCTCAAAACATCTTTTTACTCTGATGTGTTAGTGTAAAACTAAAAATCACTTTAAAAAGGAACAAAGAGATCAAAAGATTCCACAAACTTTAAACACTTTAAAACTCTCCATCTAGCATGATCAGAAAGCTTTCTCCTGCACTCCAGTTAATTCAGTTTGCAACTTCAGTTTCTCATGGTGGTTTCTCAAGCTCTCAGTGGAAGAAAACACCCAACTTTCAGTATCCTACCACTGGGATAGATCTGAAGCCTCCATGACAGAAGTCCAAAAGGTTTGGAGAAAGGAGTTCCTTAAGCCACTGTTGAGGTCCACAAGTGTTTGCACAGTCACTGCTGTAACTTTACATCCTGCAGCAAAGGCTGGGGAAACCCAAGAATGATAGTCACAGCCCAGCATTGCTGTGCACCACACTGAGGCCAGTCTTGGAGTAATGCCACAACTCTCACTTCTTCCATCCTCCTGCTGGCATTGTGTGCACATGGATCAATACCTGCACCCTCCAGGTGACAGAAATTTATGTGCTATCTTCCTGTCTCTGCATCCAATCCAGTGATTAAAAGAGAGCAGGGTCTAAGTGATCTCACAACACAAATAATTTTATCCCATGTTCAGTACATTCCTAAATTAACATGGCATTTCAGGGTAGCATTACCTATGCTACAGCAGATATTCAGCACCCTTACATCTATCAATACAATTGTAGTGAATGTTAAAACATACTTTGCCTTTTCGGCAGCAATATTCTGCTCTGCTCTTTTCTCTTTTCTTTTAATGACTGCAGGGACCTCAGGTGTTCTTCAACCTTTATAGTCAACAAAGCACCAAGTCCACAATTGGCTCAAAACTTTTTTTTGTTCTGTCTGCAGCTACAGCTGTCCAAGTGAGATTTTTGTCATTTTGGACTCCAGTTTTTTTGAATTATTGATGGCAAATACAGTCATACAATATTTAGTAGATTTAGCCACCTCCAGACTGTGTAAAGTTCTAATCCTTCCTCCTCCATTTATAGCACACAGATGCACACACACAAGAACAACTGAGCAGCTTAATATTTCTTTAGCTTCAAACCGTGCCTATTAGTTGGCATTGCTGAAGTCTTACAGTGAGACGATAGAGCTGTACAACACAGCTTCTTCCAGAAAAAAAAAAGTGCTGAAGCGTGCTACCTACAGAACAAAACATTTGACATGTCCAAGAACTAGAAGGGTAAGAAATTCCCCAGAGAGAATGGGGAGAATGATGAGTGGGCTTCTATATTTCTGCTGAACATCTTTTGATATCACACTGTTTTAGCTGAAGGACTACAGGACTAAGAGCGTTACCCCACAAGGTTGTGAAAAAGGGAAAGCGTTAATGAACAGCCCAGTGAGTTCTCTACAAATAAGTTAGAAAACTAGAAATGGAACAAGGATGAACTGTAGATGATTCAATGCACACACATTTTTGCCAAAGGGAATAATTTTCCCATAGAAATAGCAACTCTTTTGGTTTTCACCTCAATAGTCTCATTGGGAGGCTTTTAACCTTGACTTCCTCCACCCTCCAAGAAACAGTGTGAAAATACAGCAACAACAGCTGTTTGAGCCTGTTCCTACTGACGTTAATGGTAATCCCTGAATTGCATGCTCATGTCAACAGTTTTAGAAAAAGGATCAGCCAGTGTTAAATACTGATCACTATGTAAACCTGAAAAAACATTAACTTTCATAAGAAGCAGAGAGTAGCATTTATTTTTTTTTCTACCCTATTGCAATTACCCTTTCAACTTGCAGAACTTGGATTCACTGTTTATCTTTCTAGCTTGGCAAAAGCCTTCCTTTCCAGTTGCCTGGGAGAAAGACGTGTCACAAATTATCCTTAGCTTTTTTTTTTTCTTTGATCTTTATCCATTCTTATTGTAAGTATTCTTGGGGAAGAAAAAAAAAAAGCCAGCACTGAGGTTGATAGATTTTTCAGCATGATCCTGCAGGGCTTGGCAGCACAGACTGTATCTATCAGGCCCACTAATCACACAGTTCAGCCCAGGACCACTATACTCAAATCTCCCCGCATTGTTAGGTCCACTCAGTTTTTAAAAGGGCTGGATTTGATCATCTGAAATGGGACAGAAAGCTATTGTTGGAGATGAGAACCCTGCACTGCTACTGCAAACCCATAAACTCCCTTTCTACAGCAGCAATGATGGCTAGAGACCTCTCTCTCAAACGTCTTCTAAAGGAGACTTTACTAGGTGTTTGAGCCTTAAAAAGCAAAAGAAATGAACAAGTGAAAAAATATCAAGGGCCTGCTCCTAGAAGGCAGGACCTGCTTTTGAATAAGAGAGAGACAGAAATAATCATCTGTACCAGATTCATAACAAAAGGAAATTCTAGTGTGACTCACCTCTGGCAATGCCTATATAACTAAAGGAAACAGAAGGGCTGAACATGATGACCCAAAAACAAAATGTGGAAAAAGTTAAACAAGAAAACAAATTATTTGTTTTATGGCTCAGCCAGGCTAAATTCAGCTATGACTATATATTTTTGCAAATAAAAGACAATGTAAAAGAAAAGAAAGATGGCTAATAGAACTCATCCATTCACATGAATTAAATTGCTTTAGTGGTTCTTCATTCCATTGAAACCAGTTGGATATATGTCCTTGCTGAAGTAAGCAGAGTCCAGCTGAACTCAAACTGCTTTCCCTATGGTTCAAACACACATAACACATGTGCCTCTGACAGTTTCTACCAGTCACAGAACTGTGTGTCCTCATTTATTAGGACACAGAGGTTTGAGCTGGGACTGGGAGTCAAAAGCCACAGGGCCTATGGCTAATTACCCTGTTAAAACAGGCCCAAGAGCCCAAAGGAAGATTAACTTCTCTGCTTGAAATGAAGATCTGCTTGTAATTATCTTCAGTGTTGTTTCCTACTTCACTTGTTCATCTCCCAGTATATTTTCAATTACATCTACGAACTACAATAAAACAGCATTTTATTGCTAAGCCAAGCACTCCAAAATTAAGCATTGCCAGAATTAGAACTGCCCATGCAACTTCAATTTGGCCCCACTGTATATATGCATGGTTTTAATTACATGATCACACAATATTTTATCCACAGGACCTTTGATTAATTTGCATTCTGAATACACTGCTGGAGACTTCAGGGATATTTAAAAATAAATCTTGGGTTTTAAACATCAGCTCATCCACAGTTCTGAAAGAACAAAAATATTTCAAGATAATATTTAACTTCATGTTTCTATAGATTTGGGGAAAGAGGTGCAACAGTTGTGACTGACACTAGGTGGTCACCAACCAATGTGAAACAGTGGTTAGAACAGATAATTCATATTGTTCTGCCACACCTATACAGAATCACTTGATGAAGAAACATTATGTGACAATTTAAGAACTGAACTCTCTTCTTCATTTCACAGCACAGGAAAGAGTTCCCCTACAGTCATCCACACATCAAGTTAGAGAACATAATTTCCTAATGCTATCACTAGAATTGCTTCAGCTCAGTATCAGTGGCTAAGCATGTCATCCTCACATACATCTTATTACTAGACAGCTCTTAGCAAAAACCTGTAAGTTCCTCAAAGACTACTGCTCAGGAACCAGAAGCTGGAGTGGTTTTGCCGACTACCTCAAAGAGATATGGAAGGGGGTCAGTCGATGATGTTGCACCAAAAAGCCCTTTAAGAAACTAGACTAATATTTCTGGTGTGCAAACACTACATGGTGGTTTCTAACAATGCGTCCATGTCATCTACTGCAGACACAAGCAAGTTCTCTGTGTAAGTATGCTCAGCCATGCCCTAAGCTGTACTTAACTGCATGTCATCCCCCTTAGGGACACTAGCTCTGGCCAGTCACCACACTAAACACATTCCCATAATGTCTCATCAACTCAGAGAATGGTCAGAGCTAGTCACCTAGGATGGACTAGGAAGACAGCCCAAACTTCACACTAGGCCAGCTAGCTTTTGACCACACCACCAAGAAAGCATCGACTTAAGAGTCAAATCATCACTGCCTCAAAGCCAATAAGTATTAATGCTTAAGATATTCCTTAGCAGTTATTCTGGTGCACTCCTAAATACAGGCAGTGAAAGATGACCCTTGTTTGTGTTCAGAGTGGATGGAAGAAGAAGCTATGGAATTCAATTTACACTGTAAACCAAAAAGTTGATTTATCAACACAGGTTTTCAGATACCTGCAGGTAACAATGTCTAGGGTTTTTATTACTCACATCTCTTACATAAAAGGCCCTGACATTCTGGATATATGAAGGATGCACAAATTGGTAAGTTAAACTCTATTACTTCCCTACCCTGCTTAAGGGGAAAAGTATCAGGTTTTGTCTCAGAGCGCAACAGGCATCTTAGCATTATGCTACCCACAGACAAGTGAGAACACACTGTGTTATATACAGTCCTCCAGAGACTGCAGGTCACACTCATTCTGACATCAATTGAATGCATGGGAAAAAACTTATTTTGTAATTACAGCTTTATAGCAAAACAGAGCTGTGCTACAGCATTGGCTCTCCAGCAAGGCAGAGTGGGCAGGTAATGCTGATGACTCTTCTGGGGAGGGAAGTGCAGAAGCACAAGTATGACTCCAAATCCCATCCAACTTTTACTCCTCTCCGCTGTCCTCATCCCTCTAGTGCACTCCTGGGTGATAATAACACTAACTCAAAAGGTAATGGGAGTAGGGCTTGCTGTGGGATAAGAGCTGGCTAGCTGGGTAGGCTGCTACCTTGCCATTACCTCCTCCTTTCTCATACCACACAACACAAACTCAAGCTTTGGTTGGGGTTGGCTTCAGAAGAAGTTCAGCTCCTTTAGAGGCTTACAAAGGCAATGGAAACCAAGGAGTGTGTGAGGGAAGGGTTGCAGTTGTACCCAAAGCAGTGACCTTACTAGGGCAAAAAGTCAACAAAGCACTGAGGATGCATAGTAATCTCCCACTAGAGTGCAAGGGCTTTGAAGTTAATGAACTCTTTTGATGAATCTTTGTTCTAACACTTTTGAGTCCTCTGTCGTTCAAAGAAGAAGGCAATGGCAAGACCACAGACTGCAAAACCCTCTATTGCCTTGTGCTATACTGATAAAAAAGCCACTCAGGTTATTCCTATTAAGCAATATATTTTTAAACCCTAATCATTCAATATTTCTTCTCCTTTAAGCCAGCACATGTATTTATTGTAACAGTCAGCCCATCAGAACCAAATTGCATATACATCATCTTTTGTTTTCCATGGGGATGTGGCATAAACACTTGGAAAGCTTGTAGAGATGACAATAATAACCTTGAATGCAAGGTTCTCATCTAGAGCTAATCAAAATGCCAGCTGGATCACTTACCACTGGCCACAAGAATATTTGTGTTTAACTGCAATGGAGTCCACACTGTTCTTTCTTCTGAAATAAGTCTTAGGCAGATATTTATAACCTGTGGTTTACTGTCTACGTGCCTGGGAGCTTCTCAGTTTGTTTTACTACCATTGTTAAACATAGTTTTCTCTGTTCATAAAACATCTGAAATAGACTCTCAGAACTGTGAGTAGAACCTTTTCTTCTTTTCAGCCCACAAACCACTTGTTTGCACTTTATGTGGAGGAACATAAGAGGTTTACAATAACAGTGAAATTATACAAGAATTGCAACAAGGAACATCAAGCTAATGTTATAGGAATAGAAAGTTTTCCCAAGAGATTATTCAGATTGCCCCTATAAAATACAAAACTACTGTAAAGTAGTATTATTTTAGTAAGTAATTTCAAAAAGAAGTATTCAAATAGTTAAAATACACATTTAAAAAGTTGCAGTTATGCAGATACACAAGCCACAAGAGTTTTTTACTTAACTTAGACTCGAATAATTCTTGATTCTGTGTCCTAGTTTAGGCATATTATATAATAAATTTTATCCCACAATGCTCAAATAAGAGTTCCAAAATTCAGGAGAATGTAAAAGGGCCAAAATGGAGATTTCCATTTGGATTCAATTCCAATGATACTCTTCTGGGCAATTTCCTCCCTATTATTTTTAGTTAGCTCCTCTGACACCATAAATCACACACAATAGTGAGGATGGTTCATGTTTGTTATGTTTTGTCTGTTTTTGTTTTGGTTTGTGCTTTTTTTTTCCTTAAAAAGTTCTTATTAAAAAACCCCACCAAGTATGATGAGCACACTCTACTGACAGCAGCTAAATATTCCCAGAGCTATGAACATTCTTCAGTTTTAGAAGAACACAGGCATACCAATGGGGACCAAAAAGAAAAAAAAAAAAAAAACAAAACACAAAGAAAACCCCACCACCTAAATCACAACTTACAGAAGCAAGGCAACAGATTTCTAGGAACTTGTAGCTGCTCACCTGCTATACACCATGGGGCCATATTCAAACCTTGCAAACAAGGGACTTGAATGGAAATTCCCCTTAATGACAGCTATCTGAAAGGAAGCTAGTCAATTCAAGGCAGCCCTTTGCAGTGATTTCTATGATGTTGTATTTTGAATTAGCAGTAGTAAATCTATTGCTGTAGCAAATTTACGTTAGATAATTCCTGGCTAATTAGATTCTACCTTATCTTCTGCTAGAAGCAGTACATCCTGTAACACACACCTCTGACACTACTCTGTTGAAGTATCAGAAATAGCTGTTTCTCTTACTAGAGCACACCACTGCTCTCAAAACAAATTGTGCAGGTACAGGAGTGGGGGGTTGCATACTCAAAGAGTTTACTTTTACTGCATGCAACATTTCTAAAGCAAGCCTTCCTTAGCAGAAAAAATACTACTGAAATATAATATTCAATAGATTCAAGCAACTAGTGAAGCCCATTGCATTAAAAACAAGGGTGTGAACAAGCAGCAGCAGCATTAGTAAAGACATATACCCATGATTTGTTGATTTCAGTCCACTATTTCCATCTATATTAGTGAACATCTTGCCTTGTAGTGTTACTCTAACATTACTATTCTGTTGCTGGGGTTCAGAGAGATGACTTCAATACTTTGTATTACACAGACTTTCCTTTATTTAATTATCTAGTAAGACACAATCCAAAAGTCACAAAACAAGAAAGAGTATTTTTCAGGCTGGTCAAACAAGTGCTGAAGGGTAATTAAAAGTACAGCTGCATTTAAAGCAGCAACTGATTCGGGAGGAAAGAAAGAGGAAGTTATGCTTTTCAGTATAATACCTTCTGAACTTCAAAAGATGAAGAAGAATCAAAATAACGTTCTGTAATTATAAAACTATAACCTATTATATCAGAGTGAGCATCTTCGCTATAATACTCTTACCAAAACATTGCTTAATTACACTGCTACAAGATGAATAATATTGAATTGCACTCCCTCCACACATAGCATGCAGCAGCTTGAGAAATCACATGAGGCTCTTTGATTGAATCAATACAAAGGTTAATGTCATCCTAAGGGAGTTTTGATCATGTTATCCACAGGAAAAATGATTCTGAACTGGCACATGACTTTCCCACACTAGTTTACTGACTTAAAGTAGCTGAATAAAATAAATAGTTAAAAAGAAGCTAGAGGGAACGCTTCAGGTGAAACTATGCAGTATTTTATTCCTAACCAAGCAGTGGCTGCTCTGACAAGGGCTATTTTTCTTCTCCCTCCCCTACCCATCAGCAAAACCAGAGCTTTGCCCTGTGTTTTGAGTCGTCACTTATTCTCTACAGCTTTCAGCAAGTAAAGAATTTGGGCACTAAAACAGGAAAGAGATTAGTATTTCTATAATTTGAAAGTTAAAGAGAGCTTAGCAAAAGAAAAGATTCCCAGCATTAGTGTAAAAACTTCCCTGGGGGAAAGAATTAAGAGGGAAAATGCTCTGCTTCTCCAAAGGCAGCAAGATTCTTAACCAATAGCCCAATTTCTCTTCTAACTCGAGATGAAGACAGGATTGGTATTACAGCCAGCACTAGATACAGAGTTTTGAGCATCTAATCAAAGAGCTACAACAATCTTGTTTCCACTGTTCAAGTTACTGGAACCCTCTATATTTGAGGCTCTCATTTTCATGTACTGCAAAATCGGCAAAGCTGGCAGACCAACTCACTAGCTGTTTTGTACCTAGAATTAAGTCATTAAATTTAAATCACAAAACATAAATGTGTTTTAAAGAGTTTAATTCCTTCCCTCACTCTCTTAAGCGGCAGACAGCATGAGAAGCACCCACAATTGTTTGTGAAGACTGGGAAGGGAAAAAACATAAATCCACTAATTAACAGACAAACAGCAATATGTGGAATCTGGCCTCCACTGCAACCAAGGGGACTTTTGCCAGCCAAGTTCACCCACTGAGTTTAACAATAGTTGTTGGAAAAAAACACAAATAGCTCCATTAGGAGTTTGGAGTGAGAAAACAAAGTCACTTGGCAGTCGATTATAGTGGAACAGGATGATACATCAATGAAAGAGAGAACACTTACCTGGCATGCTAAGTTTTGCAACAATACACTGCCATCAGTGTGGAAATGTAGTAAAGATTAGTTTACCTATCCAGTCTTACCATTTCAGAAAACATTTAGCAGGAAATCACAGAGTTTAACTATGGGATTGAAGTCCTTCAGTAAGTATTATCATCTTGTGTTTTTAGCTTTATATAAAGGGCAAAAAGCAAACAGCTATAGATCATCAAGTCAAGGGTCATCCATCCTCAAGGAAGGCTTCATTCCACAAGCATGTAGCAAGGTGTGGGCAAACTCCATTTTCTCAAACATTTGACCCCAGTCCCTAACTATGCCAAACCATCAGCCCTCACCATCTTCCTCTTTACTGAGTGGGGGAGTTATCACAACAGCAGTAGCAATTCACTTACCTTTAGCTGACCAACCACTTCCAATACCAGCACTGCTCTGTTTCCTTTGATCCAAAGCGCTATAGAAGAGCTTTATACAAAGATACACTTCTTCCTTTCCAAGCACCTTGTCTCCTTTTGTACCCTCACCTCCTGTAAAGCAGCTGATTATAATCCACTCTGATGGCTTGACTACACCACAGATGTGCACAATCTCAAGATTACTCCATTTCTCTTTACTGCCTCACAGCTAGCTGTGATGTGTAGTTGATCTCTGCTAGGATGAAGCAGATTTCCACACTAAGAAAGGCTTTTTCAGTTGAACCAGGTGCTGACATCTTGTCTCAGCCCAATACCTCTTACCAAACACCGAGATTGACCTACAGCACCAAAACCTTTCTCCCTGCAACTCAGGTGCCTTCTCCACCCCATTGAGAGCTTTTTATAGGCAACTGCAAACACCTGGTCAGCTGTTCATGGTTCTCAGTCCCTCCCTGCACAAGGAACAACCCCTGCCTGATCTCTCTTTGTAAGTTTTAGCAACGTGGGTTTTCTCACTACATCACACTTCTTTTCACCAAGGAAAATTTGGACTTCCCTGGAGTATGCTCTCAGAGCTATAGGAAGTAAAACATCTCTCCCTCCTGCTAATTACCATGATTGCATTCTCTCCTTATTGCCACCTGCTGTGAATCAGACAACTTCAGCACAGCTGATGACACTATGCTGTTAAGTACAGAGGTAGACTCTGTTCTCAAAAGTCTGGAGATAATCAGAAACTTGAAAGACAATTATACACAAATTTCTCTCCAAAAATACAGCAGAGATTTTGTAATTTTGTAATTTACGAATCCTGTTACAATCCAGTCATTTTTTCAGTGGAGCCAATAGCAACATTTTTCCATAATATATGTGAGCAAGCCATAAATAATATGTAATTTATAGCTTGCTGTAATAAACCCCCAGTGTTTCAAAGAGGTAGTAGGGGGCAAACTTTAAAACAGTATCACCAGAAAGGAACTGAGTTGAAGAAAACTTACAGAGTGCAGTAAGTCAAAAGCCTAGAAACATTAAGGTGTTGACATAAAAATAAAGATAGTGCTGATCATTGAAGGATCTGCCACCAAAGGGAGAGGGAAAGAAAGGGCAACTTCAGCAGTGATTAAATACCAGATAGAGTCTGACTCACCAAGGGATGACATTGCAGCCCCACCGTCACACTCCAGTCTCCCAGACATCTCCTAACTGGACTGGGTAAGAAACCCAAGGTATCTCAGATGATAAACAACTTTATCTGATTTTATTTTAACAGTGGAAACATAAGTCAAAGCTAGAAAACATCATGCCTTTTTACAAGCCACCAAAGGGTTCATAATGAAGTTTCTGCATTTGGAATTTGATGAAATACTAACATTAACAGTGAAAATTTGCTCATGCCAAGGAAATGGCAAAGACAGAATTCAGATACTTAACCTCATTAGTTTTCAACCTTCATTGTAGTATGGTCTCAAGATTTTTTCTGAAGAAGCAAGTAATCTATCCAGCTATACCACAGGATACAAATAGGAAGATTAAGTGGTGGGATAAGACAATATTGCAGATCCATAGACTTAGTTAGATACAAAATCTTTGGAAGGCAATTCAATAGGAATGAAAAGAATCATGATTAATAATTGATTTTTTTAATGTTTACTGTTAGACATTTTATTTGTGTTTCTGCAAAAACACCTGTTTTGTTTCAATATTCTGGCTCTAACGAGCTCCTTCATAAATATTTCTACTTCATAATGTAAAAAATTTAAGCTCTTAATTAAACTGTCATTGATGTTTTATGGCAATAAATGCACTGAAATAAATGACAGCATTTAACAAAATGTGCACATTTTTACAGAGATGATCACTGCTGATGTTCATGGAGTAACATGAAGAATGGTAGTGTCTTCATACTGCTCACAAGAAAGACTTTTTAATCACTGGGCTCTGAAGATTATTAGTTAAAAACTGCTGATAGAAAAAGAGAAAGAGAAAAGAGTAGAGGAAAGGTATTGACTGACATTCTGCATTGTGAATGTTCAAGGAGTTCTGAGTAGCAAAATGCTGCTTTGTATTACTCAGTAGACTCTTCCCCCCTTGACCTTAGATATTTTCAAAGTCAGAGTCCTGGTTTTTGGCATAGTTATTTCTAATGTATTTTAGAATTTAGAAAAAAAAAAATTAAGATCTACAAGGACTCTAGAGAAGATCAGTATAATGGAGAAGATCATTTCACTACTGAAGTTCTTGTCTATAGGTACAGAATTTTTTTCACATAAAGGAAAGACTCAAGAATTTAAAAAAAAAAAAAAAGTCTTAAAAAAACACAATATTTTCATAGTATGTTATTTGTACACTGAAATTATTGAGCTGGAAAGAGTGGCTTTGAGGTGGACCAGCTGACAGGTCAAGGTGTACGTTATAAGGGACAAAGTAACATCCTCAAAGCAATTCAAAGACATCTCTTAGAAGCAGAAACACTAACTCTTCTATAAATTAAAAACAAGATTTTGTTTTCATTTAAATATGTTCTGTTTTTGAAATGTACATAAGAGCTCTTTAGAGTGAAATTGGTTGTGAATAATTTAACTTTATGGATAATAAAGCAAAAAGCAACTGCAACATACATACACTTATTATCAGGAAAACATACAGGGGGACAATATATGGTCCTGCTTCACTAGGAAAGCTTACTTCTCTTCTTCCAGCAACAAGAGACTGCTGCAATGTTGTGCAAACATCAGGGAGAGGGACTGCAGCTGCACTGCAGATGGGGAGGTGCTGGAACTTTGCAGTTAGTTTGCACTCTGAAAATTTTCTAGCCATATTATAACCAAAAAGAGAAAGAACTGTTCCCGCCCTTCCTCCTCCTGTATCCCCCCAAGCACTGCTGGGACTATCCATCATAAAGTAGATTAGAAACCTTTAACCTTATGTTCCAGCTAGTCTAAATATTTCCTAAGGCCATTTTATGTTGCTGTGTTTTATTCAATGGCAAGGTAATTAACAGCAAGGACAGGTACACACATGATCATTTTTCTAATTCACATGCTGCCCTAGAGATTGATGCCATAAACACCTCCTGAAAAGTATTAAGTGCCTTTGACTCCTATGGTGATATGGAGCATTCAGACTCTGTGAGTTGTGGCAGACGCTCCCCAGTGTCTATCTCCTAGGGGCAGTGGTGTGACGGGAGAACTGTTAACATTATTCCCAATCTCCTCTGTATACATGGTAACCAGCAGTTATTTTCATTACTCTGCCTTTGTTTGGGGAAGAGGAAAGACAGCACTTTGAATCCAAAAGTACACACATGAAAGCAAATCAAGTTTCTATTACAGTCAGATCAACCTTGATCCATTAGGAATACCATCAAGACTGTCTGCAGGTACCTAATGAAGTGGAGCAGCCAGAGGCACTTTGTGTTCGGCTGAGATAAATCTCACTGAAACATCCTGAAATACTACAATTGGCCAGTGCTGCAGAGCCCGCTCCTTAAATCTTATTTCAGTTCATAAGCCAGCTTCTCTTTCTTGCTGTCCTGACTACTTAACAACTGGAGTGTGCAAGCCAGGAAGTAACCCAGGCCCTGCAATCTCCCTTTCACTTACCAGGGAAGTTCTTCCAGCTCTGTAAGAGCAGAGAGCGTGATCTAGATGGGGCAACTGCTCTGCTCTATATGACAGCACAGTCCAGACTGAAGGGAAACGTACAGGCAAATTAATAATGAGTTTGAACCTAATAAAGACAATCATAAATCAAGCATTTTTTTCTAGTAGAAATTGAGGTTAAAGAAAAAACCCTCCAACTGCATAAGCTTTGCCCACTCTCTTCCCACAATGCCAAAGGAAAGGACTCTCTTCTGGGAATTGGTCTTTTACATCTTCTCTTTCCCATCAGGCAAGCCAATATCACAAGGTTATGCAATCTCATCCTCTTCCACCCTAAACTCAGGTCATATATTCAGGACAATCCTGAAGGAACAAGGGTGTCTTAGGAGAGCACAACTGAACGTGTTCCAGCAGCAGGAATAATTAAGGTTGATACTGGCTTAGGTGAAATCCTCACAACCTACTGAAAATGTATTTACTCTTTCCTAGAAGTTTCAGTGAAAAACAAGATCTAAGTAAATCTTTGGGAGCCCATGAAATCACAATGACATAGGGAAAGAATTCAGCCCACTCTGAGTTAGGAGTTAGCATTTCCTGTTAACATTCAGGTGATAGTCCTCCTCATCTGACCTTCAGTCTCTCCCGCTGGTTTGCTCCAATATGCACAGCTCAAAGTTTTTTTGTTAGAAAAGGAAAGTTGAAAAGGAAGCAATCCCCACTTTTGTTTTTATGTGAAAATCTCTCACCAGCTAGTTCCGACTGGCAGCTTTTCATGGTTCCACCATGGTACACCAATGTCCATCTTTGAAACAAAAGTTAGATCATTTTAGGATTTAAGCGAAGATCAGCTGGGGCAGGGTAAAGGTTGAAGTAATCTTCCAAAGCCCTTTTTAAAGATTAGATATTAGCTTTCTATTCCTGTTCTGCAGATAACCACAGCACAGAGTGACGGACAAACTAGCACATGCTTGGCTGAACTTCTCATTAATAAGGACACTGCTATCTGGATGATCTTGCTCCCTTTCTCTCTCATGCTGAGAGGGAAGGACACCACAACAGACATGAAAAGATAAAATATTCCAACACTTCATACAGTGTAGCAGCTTTTTTTGTTAATCAGTAACTGTCACTGGGCTATGTATCTATTAGGTTTGCATACAGGACTGGCAGGAGCCTTGCTGTTAAGATATAGGCATAAGACCAAAGACAGAAGCATTTTCCACCACAGACTGCTTTCATGATGCCAGGTGAAATATTTAATGAGTGTGCTGCAGTTCCCCCATTGTTCAAACGAAGCTCCTCACCTCTTAAACATCTTAGATATTTCAAATTGCAGGACAGGGACATTTCGCTGCAGGTTTGTACAGTAACAACAATAATGGGCTTCTGATCACTGTGTAAAGTACTACCTTCATTAAAAAAATCACATTGCACATACTGCACACAATTAGGAGAGAGAGCTATTCAAGGTTTTTTAGTTCAATATTTAATGTTCATCACAGGTCTAGATGTTTGGGTATCTAAATCAATAACCAGATTTTCTAAGATGAGAAACAGGAAACAACTTTCCTGGGTTTTAATAGAATATATCACATCCAAAGACAACCAGCAGTACAAGTAAGATGGAAATGGCAGCCTGGGCCAGGAGCTAGGAACATAGCTCCATCTGGGATTTACTTACTTCTAGTCCTGCATGACAGCAAACAACTCAGTTACAAACATTTAACTCCTACAGATTTCAATCACTTAAGGTGCTCACATACCTCATTTTCTCTCTGCTTCTGTTATCTGTGAACCTTTCCAACACAGGGACTAGGGACAGAAAACAAGCTACTCAGGTATTCTAAGAATAGGGACTGTGCAGCTGCCCGGGGTTTTTTTGTTGTTGTTGTTTTTCGGTTTTGGTGTTTTTTTTTTTTTTTAATAAAAAAGAAAAAGTAGTTGTCAGTCCATTAAAATTGGCAACAAAATGCATTGTCTGAGAGGAAAAAACAACATAAAATGGAAGTCATGGAAGTTTGTCCTCCACTAGCTGCTATGAAACAGAAAAAACAGACCATGCTGTCTTGCATGAGGCATTATTATGCACTGCTTTGCATGGGTTATACTTGTGATTTTGAAATAAGGTATTAGGTATGGTAAGTACCAATAATTCCAGCGGGTAGGAAATATTTTTACTGATTCCTACCGTTCTACTTAGTGCTTCCCCTGCCAGGCATCAGAGGGTGTGTAGGAGTTAGCAATCCCCAAACCAATGTTTGCTTTTAATTAAATCCTTCCACTGCACCTTGTTCAGGACCTGGCAGGATAAGGCCCTCAAAAATGCATGTGCAGGCCATGCAGTGAGGAAGCAGGATTTATACCACACAGCAGAGGGGATAAATCAAGTTCATAAAGCACATTATTTCCAGCTGTGATGTTATACATACTGCTTTTGAGAAGCAGCAGGAGCTTTCCTTTCCCCATACAGCTGCTTTCAATATGCAACAAAATAGTTTAAATGCCTGAGAAGGCATTAAGTATATTTTAAGAAACTGCCACAATAAAGGGGCTTTTTAAGAGAAAAGACTGGAAGAGGAGTGTCAGACAATAAGGATGTCTCCTTGTTAGGTATGAGAACCTTAGCTGCCAAAATTGTTCTTTGCTAGTCTTGTCACCAAGAAATACTTATCTCATGGTAACTTGGAGTACTCCAGGGTGAATTTATCTTATCTTTGCTACTGTTTCTCCTTTGGGGGAATCTGTTTCCTGAACTAAAAATCACAGCACGGTGATAGGGGATGCTAGTCATAGTGGGAGCTTTAACAGACACATGCCATCCAAGCCACACACCTCTTCCAGCAGAGGTGACAGGAGCTGATGTACATCTTCAGAGAAGACCACCTTTCTGGTTTTGCAGATGAAGCTAGTTTTATCTCTTTTTAGTTTCCTCTAGCTAAACCTGCTGGGGAAAACATCCTGCTCTGAGGATGCCATTTTGTGCTTAGTAGGTTCTAGAAAGCAGCTGAATCTTCTCAGCTGGTTATTTCCCTGTTATTTGCTGTAGTACCCCTCTTATCCTTTGTGCAGAGGCTTTCGAACAAACAGGACCTAGGAAATAGCCTGGACAGAAGCAGCCCCTTAGCTGGTGGGTATATTCTAATGTTTTTCTTACACTGGCCAATCCTACCACCAAAGGAGACCCAAAAGAACTGCTTGCAACTTGCAAGCCACCAGCTTGCTCTCAGAGGAACTTAATAGAGCTGAGACAGGGCTGAGCAGCCAAACTCACCCAAGCCTGTCCTCACATGGTGACAACTAAGGACGAGACCCAGACAGCCAAAACAAAAGGAACTTCCTGCACACTGTGCTAGACCAGGAGGGCTGACACTAAAGTTCTCAGAGCCACAAGCCCAGGGGGGAGATTGTCTAAAATGGTAAGACCTCTCAAGAGGCTGATGATCTTCTAGATCAGAAGATCATCAGAAGATTGCAACCATCTACTCTCTTCATCTCAATGTGATTTGTTTAAATAAACAGCCAGCGTGGTGTCAAGTGTCATTTCACCCGTTACATGTGCAGCTAGACAGCTGAAGAGGCAGGAAAGAGAATAATAGAAAACTGATGAGGAGAGAAGAAAATAATAAATAAGACAAAAAGAAAGAATGAGCACCCTTAGGGTTATAGTCAGCATCCAGCTGAGCGGTCTGTGGGTACAGAAAAGATTATTTACATTGAACTATGAATTTAAAAAATAATATTATATAAGCCTTCCAGCTTTAACGATTAAAGAGAAAAGTAATTATAAGAATTACCCAAATGTTAAATGGTTTGAAAATAACTGAAATATTTCTCTCTCCCTAGTGGAATGTTTTGCACGACAAAAAGAACAAGTTTCTCAAAGATGGGTAGGGGGTTTTTATCATTCATTTTAAAATGCAAATATTTTAATAGGTTTCTTTTAATATATATGATAATGAGCTTATAGATGAGACACAAACCACAGGCCAAGTAAGCAGATGTCTTGTCAACAAGGTCTAGAATTTAGAATCATTAGGGCTCTTTTAAGAAACATACTTACTCTGACATAAAACTGAAGCATATTATAATATTTCAAATCCACACTGCTCTGTGTGACATTTTTTCCTCATTAAAATGAAGAATGACACAGCCAGAGAGAGCCCCATCTTTCCTGCTTTGTATTTGTAGTTCAAAAGATGTCTCTAGCAAATTGTCCCAGAGAGACAAAATATTAAGCACCTTGAGTGCTGTTCTGCATGCAATTAATTTCACAGCCTTTGGAAGTTTTTAATGTGTTGTGGTGACCAGTGAAATAATAATTAGTTGCTGCTCATTGTTCCCATCTTGTTCACTCTCTTTTTTCTGCAACCTGTCAAATCTTGTTTAACTCTGCTTGTTTTTCTAGGTGTCAATTCCTTTACATTCTACACCTTTCGTGATGAAATTCCTGAACTTCTTGTTCACCCCTAAACTTTTAAAAGCAAATAATCAGATAGACCTGAGCAAAGGAAACTCAATGAATGATAACCAACACACTGTTTCTGGAACTACAGCAAGTAAACAACACATATGATCATTAAGCAAATACCATAAAAATTAGGTCAAGTTTCTAACTTAATTACCTATTGGGTTGGGGTTTTGCCAATCCACTGAAATCAATAGGCAGCTTCCTATGGCCCTAAGAGGCTTTCTATCCAACCTTAAATTAAATTCTCTTTTAAACACATTCCTTTCTTCCTTTGATGCACACATACATGTATCCAAAGGTAAATTCCATCATTTGACCCTTATAAAGCAGTAAAATTTATCCAGAACACCAGCACTCATATAGAATATGTTCCTTGTGACTAAACACCATTAAGAAGCCTGTAATATCTTGGGTTAAATAAATAAATAAATAAAAGGTTATTTCTTCTAAAATCTCAGTATAACCCTTATTAAAAAGGAAGAGTGTTGTAAACACTACCAATGGTACAAACAAAGGAATCTGAAATATGAAATAAGCTTTCAACACAGAGACTTTGACATTAAATTTTACAGCAGTAGGGGACAAACTTTCAGATCATGCCTTCAAATTAATGGGTTCTCTTTTTTTCTTTTTTTTTTAAAGGTAGCTTTGAAAGAAAAGTGTATTCAAAGAACTAAGCAGGAATCTTCTGTACAGAGGCTTGATGTTACACATCGAAAATCTGAAAGTGAGCATACATTCATCCCAATAGACTCAAGAATGTTTATCTCCAAGACAGAACATATAACCATCGTTGTATATAATCAACCAGTAGCCTCAGAAAAGACCCTGTTATGCTGTGCAACACACAGGGAAGTCAGAGAACTCAAAATCCTTATGTCAGATGGGACTCATGTGGAGACGACAGATACAAAAGTGATGCAAGTACCAGGAAGGAAATAGGAAGGGAATCAGGGCGGACACAAAAGTAGAAGTGGCAGTTTATCCAGGCATAACTCAGATTTTAGCATCCCATTTCCTCTCTTGAGGTACTTTTTCATCCATCTCTGGAGTTTATTAGCAAAACTGAGGTACAGGAAAATTATATCCTGATGAGGAGGTAGCTAATATTCTATAAAAAAGCGCAACAGAATACTGTGCAGATATCCTGCATATTAACTACATGCAGAAAAGAGCAGGGGAAAAAAAAAAAAAAAAAAAAAAAAGAAAAATGTATTTGGAATTCTAATATTTTAAAGGGAAAATAAAGAGAAAAAGCACAGCATCTACTATTTTCACAATTTTTTTCCAAATTTAGCATCTAGAAAAATTACAAAGTTCTCCTGTATTCCTTAGAAATGTGTCATAAAAAGCACTTCTTCAAACTATGATACTATCTTACTGCTTTTGGCTTTTAGTCTTTTTTCCAGTGCTTACAGAAGTTTGGATTCCTGTGATCTCAAGTCAGCCAGAGTCCTGCATTTCAAAGCTCTCTTTGGCCCAACCTAAGGCAGATGACATCAATTACACTTCCATTATCCACCAATGCTGTAATCCCATTTTAGAAGGCCACCAAATTTGTCAGGCCCAATTTGCCCTTGGTGAAGCCATGTTAGCTGTCACCAATCACCTCCTTGTTTTCCATGTGCCCTAGCGTAGTTTCCAGGAGGATGCACTTCATGATCTTGCTGGGCACAGAGGTGAGATTGACTGGCCTGTAGTTCCCCAGGTCCACTTTTCCCTATTTAAAAATGGAGGTTATGTTTCCCCTTTTCCAGTCAGCGGGAACTTCACCAGACTGCCATGACTTCTCAAATAGGAAGTCCAGGAGCTCCTTTTTCATCCATGCAGCCTCCTGGTGGTTTTGCCTGACTTCCTCTTTGTCGGGATGCATCATTCCTGAGCTGGGAGGAGGTGATCCTTGCATATTAACCAGCTTCCTTGAACCCCTCATCCCTTCAGGTCTTTATCCCATGCTACTCTACCAAGCAGATCCCTGAAGATATTTCTGTTTCTTCCCCCTTCAAAACTTTTCAGTACAGCACTGACAGCATTCAAAAAGCTTTAGCTTATTTCACATTTCTGTCCTCTCTTGTCTTTCTGGCCCTGTTAAACCTGTTGGGACAACCAACTCCCCAGATTATTCAGAACTGTGTAGATATCTTGGGGGCTCATTTCTGTATATCTTTACAGTAATTCAATTTGAGAATATGCAAAGCAAGAACTCCCTTGAAAAAAATCAGGCTTTTTGACATCACAATCATGAAAACACTATCTGTATTGGTAGAAAACAAAGTTCTCTGCTCACATACAGCAGTTGAATCTGTCACATCCTCCTCTCAATTATATCCAGTCAATTTATCTCTTATTGACATAAAAAAAAAGTCTCAAGTCTTCATAAAAGCAGACAGTTCTACTCATTTTGTTCATGAACATAAATGAGTCATGAAGTACTGAGACAAAGTTGTGCTCTAGAGAAAGCTATGTATTTGATTTTTTAGGTTTTAACAGAAAAAAACACAACACATCAGTGTTGATATAGGAAGGGAAGGAGACAGGGAGGGAAGCGGAGAAAAGAAACCAAGAAAGAGTCAACCCAGTGAGGCAGTGAAATATGTCAATCACATTTCCAGTGATGCTTTATTCTACAGTCATATGTACTATGGTTTACCACTCATGCACAATCATTCCTTTCAGGAGGCAGTGGAGGGTAATCTGGCATTTAACTGGTAGATAATAATTCAACAATGTATGAATATAAACAATAAAATTAAAAACTGCCTGTTCCTATAAGTGAATCAACTTATTTTGACTCCTGAACAATGTGTCTGGAAGGTTGACGGTAATGCATTATAGGAAACAAATGTTTTACAGGAAATAAATGTTAAACTGGGCTTCACTTTACTATGTATCAACTTTACATTTACTTGGTTGGAGAGAAGCATCTTGCAGTGTGATTTGCCTTATCAAAACCGTTTTTGAGTGAATTGTTGAAAATCATAGGCAATATAGAATCATCACAGATAACTGTTTGGGGGTGTTCCTAGGAAGGAACTCCAGCTTGCAAAATCAGTAGTAGCAGAAAAGTGATGATTAATCTACCAGAGAATGAAGTCTAATATTTTAAGATTACTGACATAACATAAGGTGTTGTTTTAAAATGGAAGCCTTGAGCCGCTGTATCTGGCATACAATAACACGATAATTGACAAATTGTCTTTCCCTGAGGAATTCTAACAATAAAATGCTGTACATGATGAATTAGTGTGATATGGCTACCAGTATGACTATCAAGGTTAAGGGCTGAAGGAGTAAAGTTCTTTCTTCTTAAATATTTGGTTCTTGTTTTTCAGAGGAAAAGTGTGGTTAGCTAATAAAAAACTGAAGGTGACAATGTACAATGGACATATCCTTCAAGAAAATGCTGACAGCTAAGAATAGCAGAGCCATGAAGAGACATATAAATGGCTGTACTCATTGCTGGTGTCTTAATCCAATCTCAGATATAGATATAGATAGGCTTTCTCTTTTAACATACTACTCCAGAGCACAATGATATTTACTATTGCTAGAGAAATAGTTCTGTTCTGTGGAATATTTGAGAATGAAAAATAAAAAAAAAGAAATAAGCATTCAAAAGAAACTAAAATTTCAACTGGAAATAGATGATTTTGTTTCATTATAAAACTGGACCTTAGAGAATCTTCGTACACATGTGTCAACAGCCCTGGGATGGCTAAGCTACAGTTTGGGAGTTTACCTCAGACCAAGGTAGGTGAGGACTAGAATGCCTGGATCTGGTGGTTACTTGCTTGAGATCTGGTCTTCTGAATTCATTATCCATGATGGGAAATGTTATACACCTGACTGGACTCTGCCTGGCAAAGTTGCCCCAGAAGTAGAGCCCAGGAGTCAGTAAACTCTCAGGAAATCAAGAAGCCTGGTATCCAAAAACTTTATGGGCTGGTCAGAAAGTATTTCATCAGAACATAAACCATTTTGATTTCCACATGACAGAGGAAGAGAAGGTCCTCAATGGTATCAAAATGGCTATGAGCTACTAAGTTGTGGCATCCCTGTCTTGAAGAAGAGACAAATTAAGGTCTACCACAATTGAGGAAAGTAATTTCCAGAAATTAGAGAGACATATTAACAGTATTTACAAGACATTTTTGCAGCATTATTGGTAATATTGAGATACAGTTGTGTTCACTCTTCTTCAAGATAGCACAGAACTGGAGCTGGTGAAGGAATGGTCTAGAAGGATGATGGGAACACAGACCTCAACTTACAAGAAACAACTATGAATTTATCTTGTTTAGCTTAGCAGAATGAAGACTGAAGATAATGTAATTGCCTTCTATAAATATTCCCAGGGGAGTAAGCATTATGGAGGCAGAAGAACTGTTTAAACTAAAGGACGTTGGCATAAGAACAAAAAAGTATAATATTTAGGCTGAAAATTAAAGAAGAGTGTGTAGAAGAAAGATTCAGAATAACTGATACCCACAATTGGAGGCAAGCAATCTGACTACAGACCTGTTTGAAAAAAAATATGTCTTAGACCTCTGTTTCAACAAGTACTGGAACTTTTAGCCATGTTTCAATATGATGTTCATAGCTTCACAAAACTGAAGCGCTACTTTTAATGAAAAGCCTTAGAAATTTAAAAAATGTTTTCCCCCATACAACTCAGACAAAATGATTTTGAAATAATTTTTGTTTTCCCCCAAGCTGTAGGCTTTGATGAATAAATGATAAAATATGAGGGAAAGGAACAGATATACCTGTAAACCAGGCATTGTTGGCTTCAGTGCAACTGAAAGATCTTTGCTGGTGAATTCTCAAAAAAACTGTTACAGAAAATAGCCTGTCTGGACTTCATATGCAATACAAATAGATAAAAATAAAAATAAAGGGGGTCAGAAGAGAGGAAAAAAAAATACCTCATCTGTTTACAAAATTTGCAGGACAGAATAAATTTACAAGCACTTGCTTAATAACTTCCCAAATTCCAGTTGAAAATAACATATTTTATCATATTTCTGAAGTACTGTCTTTTCAAATGATTCTTTTTTGTATACGACTTCTGTCCTTGGTGAGTGAAAATTGTTTCCTACATCAAATACTGGCTAACATCCTTACATTTCAGGGTGCATGTTACTTATTTCAAAACTGTATTCATCTTGTCCTTTAACACAATATTCAGTATGTGGTTTAACGACACAAAAGGCCTGACTTACTTGCATACAAGTCCCTGTAGTCTCCCAGTATGATTCAGAGCCATTCATCACCCAAGGGAGGCAGGGGAGAGAAGGGATTCCAGTTAATATTTAAATCCAAATATTCTCTTTCTGTCCTCATGAACTACATTTGAGGTGTGGGGGAAGTATATTCAGTCACTTCTAAATAGATAACTAAGGAAATTGCTTCTGTTGTATTTCAGAACTAGCTTGATCCAGGGTCTCCCTTTAAATTCAGGTAACCAACACTTTTAATACACTTTCTTAGGCAATATGTTATCTAATGACAACATGCATCTGGCTGCAGGACTAGGCCTCAGCAGCTCATGCTTAGAGAAGACAGAGCCGGCAAATGTTTTTGGAAACAGGCTGCTAAGGGAATGATAGAAAACTTGCCTTTAAGGATTATCAAGGTGGCTGATACTGGGGAAGAGCTGTCACCACTCTTCCCCTAGCAGCGGTCTCCAGAGCTCTTCCTCTATAATTAAACTAAACAGACTGTCCTGAGTTAGGCTGTCCCAATTCTGGAGCCAGCCCAGCATCCACAACAGTGGTGGCAAAGGTCTGGTTTACACTCTGCTAAGAAATTCTAAAATGGCTATTCACTCCTGCTATGAACTTTCCATAATATAAATAACTAGCCAAAGTGCAAGTTTTCCATAGGATGACTTGTAGGGCACATGCCATTATATTTTAACGTCCATCAAACTTTCAGGGAGTTATTTGCTTTCCACTTATTAGTGTTGATATTGGTTTTATTTATTTAATACTGCAAATGCTTACACTCCTGTGAAAGCAAATTATTCTATCACAGGGCCAGTACACAGAGTAACACATCTAATGAAACAAAGCTGGCCCAGCTGAGCTCATTTCTGCTCTCATGTTTTTGTTTCAGTTGTAATTCGGTGAATAAAATATAATGGGCCGCACTGACTAATGCACAAAGAATATGTTAACAACCTCTCCAATAATGAACAATTCACCTCCTAGTCTTTGCAAATGACCTTCATAATCTATCATCTTGGCTCAAGAGCAGACAGCAGCCCACAGCCAGAACCAAAGCTCCAGTAAAGTCCCAAGGCAGACAATATGGGATGAGATTGTTTTAGATCATACAAGATCAGCCCACACTATTTAATTGACATTAATCACCAATGTGGCACCACTTCACTCACTACATGAACCTTAACAAACAGTTCTGGCCTCTGGAAAGCTTTAATGACCTTTTAAGAAAAATAGCTTTTCTTTAAGATTTATTCCCAGTGTACTGAACCTGTAAAATACATCAATACTGGACAGGCTGTGCCATCTTTATGCATATGAGGCTGCTAAACTATGAACAGGTGTATGTCCCTCAGAGCATTAAGCATAAGGACACAAGCAATGGTTCCAGAGGTTTTCATGTCAGCAGTTTGTCTGATAACAAAAAATTGAGATTCATATTTAAAAATTCACCTCTAACATTTTAAAAAGTAGGTGTATTTGGATTAACCTTTGGTTTAGGTTGATCTGTTGTGGTCAAGCTAAAGAACTGCAGGAAAGGCAAATTATCTCCCCGAGTGTTTCCCCTAACCAAAAAACACCACTGTGTGAATTTGGGCTATTTACCAAGAAGATAAGAAGTATACACATGTAAGATACACAAGCAAGTCTCTTCTGGGTGGCACTGTAATTACATGAGACAGACCTAGCTTTCAGAGGGATTTGATGCAATGTTGGTTTATATTACAATTGCAATAGCGGAGTGCCATCCAAAATGCAACTAAGCTGAAAGAGACAGAAAAACAAAAGCATTTCCTTTGTCCCAAATGAATTCAACTTCGTTAGTTTTGGCAGCTTTTCAAAGATCAAAAAAAAATATTTGTTTGATCTTTCTCTTCTTTCCACTTAAGGTCAATGATTAAAACAGGATCAGCTCAGTGACTACACCTCCAGTTCACAGTCTGTTGGATAAACCTACTAAGTACCATTTTGACAGCTGTGGAAAAAAAAAAAAAAAAAAAGTAAAAAATATATATATACTTTTTATAACAGCTCTACAGAATGGGGAAGACTGTTGCTTTCTCAGGTATTTAAAAGCCTGGGCCATGAGGCAGAACAATTCTGTTCTAATCTTCTTTCTGCAATAGACCTACTTGTTGTCAGCCAGCAGGTCAGTCACACTAAAAATTTCAGAGACATATGTCAGAAGCTTGACAGACAAACCAAACTCAGTTCTCAGTAAGTAAAATCATCTGCAGAATAGCTTAGGATCACTAGGTTTCCCTGGCGGCATGAATGCATGGAAATATGAAAAGGTGTTCTTCATGAAATAAGCAACCAGTATTGTCTAAAAACTTGCATCTGACATGCCTTGTCCTGGCATTACTTAAGGTGTGATTTTCAAAGAGTCCAGAAAGATACATCAGTCCTTGAAATGCACTGGGGTTTGAATTCCTCTCTGCATTACTGCTGCTAAAAAACAGCTAAATCCTAAAGAAGATGTATGTTTAGATAATGTGAAGCTTGAAGAGAATATTCACCTGCTTCAAACCCTATTTGTATAATTCTCTAGAAATATTTAAGGAGACAGCACTGTGGACTGGGAAAAACAACCTATTATCAACTTCACAGATTTAAGGATTAGAATGATTAGACTGAATCCTCTAAGACTATTTAAAAAAAAAAAATAAAATAAAAAGAAACACAAACAAACAAACAAACTTTTCTTTTGCTTTTGTAATGGACTAATTCCGTTAGAAAATCGTCCTCAAAGAAAACATAATCTTTTTTTCAGGGGAAAATAAAATAATTCATAATAAAGCAGGAGAGCAATGGGAAATACTGTCCAGAAGGACCTCAGAGTGGCAATGTTTGACTGGGTTCCTTACAGAGCCTTTCAATGTTTCAGTGGAAAAAAATATGGTCTCTTGTTAAAATATTGAACAATAATGAGCCATTAATTCAGTCTTACTAGGATTTCAAATACTCATCCCAGACCACCATCACACTCTGATAGAGAAACAATGTCTGTTTAATAAAAGGGGGGGTTGTTGTCTGATAGAATTAAAAGCTCTGAGTTTTCAGCCCCAGTCACAGAATACGCAGTAAAACTGTGAGTCTATTGAACAAAGGTATTTGCAAACCATCTCTATGTCTTCTCATTGTTAGGCTGGCTGAACACCAAACTTTTTCCCCTAGGATGAGGTTGAAATAGTTGGAAATATGCCTTAAAACAATTCTGGTTCAATCCTTTGAAAGGGTCCATGTGGAAACCTAACTCAGATATCTGCAATGTGAAAACAAAATACTTCTCCATGTTCCTCCTTGTATCCACTACGCATTGTTATGAAAATCACCCAAACAAAAACCTAAAGATTATGGAACTTTGGCAATCCCTTACCAATCATCATCCACACTTTCACACTCTACCATGAACACACTTGCACATTAGTACTTTTCTGGATTAAGCCAGTTGTAGTTCACTGGATACAAAACAAAGGAGAAGAGTATTCGCTATCAAAGAGTTAATGAAAATATGGGACCATTAGTCTTATAACAAGGAAGAGATATACATTTTGTATGTGTGTGTATAAATAGACATATGATCATTACCATCTTGCAACTTGGAGCATGAATCTCTGTTTTGTAGCCTAGGAAACTTCAGCTTCAAGAAGTCTCCCAAACTGTAGTATAGATGTTCATTCCCCAAAAATATATTCTTATCTCATATGCTATGAAGCTAGGAATCTGGCATAACTTCTACAGATACATATCCATAATTAAGTATAAAAGGAGTAACTATAGTAAGGAGTTTTAAGACAGCAACAGGGTTTGCTCAAATTGCTGATGACTACATGAACACTAACTTTAGCCTGATGAAGCTAATGCTGGAGCATTTTGCTGAATTTTGCTTTAGTCACAGAGTGTGCTTTGAATCTAAACTGACCAACCATAGAAGTCCTGAATTTGATTTATTTAATCAGATTTCTCTTTTACTGATACAAAATTTGATGCCTTCTTTTAATCTGAACTGACAAATTTGAGGGGAAAGACTGATTCTGAATATGAGTGGGGAGGTAAATCTAGATGAATCAAGGAGAAATGCTCCTTTCTGGCATGTCAGTTCTTCATTCCCGTTTTTGCCAAGTAAACTTCAGGCAGTTTCATGACTGTAAAGAAAAGAGCCAAATTAACTCTATTTTTCCCTTCTTCAAACAACAGAAAATAAAAAACTTCTCCCACTACAAAGACACACAAAGCAACAGAAAAGAATCCACCTGATACGCTGTGCATACAATACAAAGTATCACAAATTACAGAAAAACTAGGGACAGAATGGCATGCTTGAGATTACTTCTTACAAAGACTAATACCCAAGAGAAATGCCTTGCTATAAAAATGCATTTTAAAATTAGAAAGAACAAAGCTCTAACACAAACAAAGTTGAAAACATTTAATTATAAATATTGCAATAACAAGGCAAGCCAAACAATTGGAATAACTTGTAGTACTAACAGCTTCTCTGGGTTAGCTGTATGCAAATTTATTAAAAAATCTAGCTATTAGTCCAAGTGTATTCCAATTTAAATGAATGGAAAATTACTGACAACATTTTTTTAATCAAAAGTCAGATCAAACACAAATAAAAATAACATTAAAATTATTACTGATGTGCTTAGTCTTTGGTGGGAAAAACCTATTGTGCTGAATGCCATGTTTTAGATTTAGTTTAGTTTGGATTAGGTTTTGCGATTCTGAATAAAGCTTGGTTTTCAAAGTTGGTTATATTTATGACAATATGTTAGATTCATCCCCATATGTTATTTGCACATGGTTTGCATGATGACACTATATATAATAACTTCTGAGCACTTTGAGAATTTCAAACAGGTATCCAAGAAAGAAACCATACATAGAACTTCAGATTCTTAGCTATTGCAAAGAGTTACTGGAACTTATGAAAAAGTCTTCTCCAGGAAAATAAAATGAGGAACTAGTTCTTTTGATTCTAATCAACATTTTACAAAATAAAGAAAAAGGGGGCAAATTAGTTTAAAAAAAAAAAAAAAAACCAAAACAGATTAGACACCAAAATATTGATTAATCTGTTATGAGTAAGCTCTTGAGAACCCAAGCTAAAAGAAGCTCTATATAATCAAAAGAAAGTCTGTTATAGCAAAAAGTGTTATGGTATCCATAACTGTTAATGAGTGACTTCAGCAGCTACTTGCAGCAAAAATAAATCATCTGTCACTTTCAGAGAACTGTGTTTCAAGGCTATCTGAAAAGTAGCATAAGATTATAGAAAAGCTAACAACTGCTAACAAAACCTTGTCCATCAGCTTACTAATGGAATACTTTGAGATCATCTACTTGGACTTGTACATAGCATTTGACACTGTCCAGCATGACATCCACGTCTCTAAATTGGAGACATGGATTTGACGGATGGATCACTTGGTGGAATGGATGGTCACACTCAAAGAGTTGCAGTCAACAGCTGGATGTCCAAGTGGAGAGCAGTGACGAGTGGCGTTCCTCAGGGGTCAGTGTTGGGACCAGAGCTGTTTAACATCTTTGTCAGTGACATGGACAGTGGGGTCCAGTGAACCCTCAGCAAGTTCAGTGATGACACCAAGCTGTGCGGTGCAGTTGACACGCTGGAGGAAAGGGATGCCATCCAGAGGGACTGTGAGGCTGGAGAGATGGGCCTGTGTGAATCTCATGAAGTTCGACAAAGCCAAGTGCAAGGTCCGGCACATGGGTCAGGGCAATCCCAAGCATAAATACAGGCTGGGTGATGAGTGGATTGAGGGTAGCCCTGCAGAGAAGGGCTTGGGGGTGTTGGTAGATGAAAACATGACCTGAGAATCTGCATTTGCAGCCCAGAAAGCCAACTGTACCCTGGGCTGCATCAAGCGAAATGTGGCCAGCAGGTCGAGGGGGGTGATTCTCCCCCTCTACTCTACTCTCATGAGACCACACCTGCAGTATTGCATTCAACTCTGGGGCCCTCAGCATAAGGAGGACATGGACCTCCTCAAGTGGGACCAGAGGAGACTACAAAGATGCTCAGGGCCTGGAGCACATCCCCTGTGAGGACAGGCTGAGAGAGTTGGGGGTGTTCAGCCTGGAGAAGAGAAGGCTCTGAGGAGACCTTATAGCAGCCTGCCAGTGCTTAAAGGGGGGTACAGGAAAGATGGGGAAGGACCCTTTATCAGGGAGCGTAGGGATAGGATGAAGGATAACAGTTTTAAACTGAAAGAGGGTAGATTCAGATTAGATATAAGGAAGAAATTTTTTCCTGTGAGGCTGATGAGGCACTGGCACAGGTGGCCCAGAGAAGCTGTGGCTGCCCCCTCCCTGGAAGGGTTCAAGGCCAGGTTGGACGGGGCTTTGAGCAACCTGGGCTGGTGGAAGGGGTCCCTGCCTGTGGCAGGGAAGTTGGAGCTAGATGATCTTTAAGGTCTCTTCCAACCCAAACCATTCTATGATACTATGATTCTGAGATAATCACAGTGTTCATTAGCCAGAATAGGTCCCATATTCACATCGGATTTTGCAGTTGCTGACAAACGTCATGGCTAGAGTACCAAATCCTGTTCAACAAATTAACAGGAACAGCAACCCTGAAGTCAGCATATAAAAAAGATATGTGGGATTTGGCCTCAAGAGATGAACAGGATCTGACATAATTAGTGCTTATCTAGGATTGATTTAGATTTAACTTGGTAAAAAATGGAGTCAGCTCATTTACTTCCAGCTGAAATTTACTTTCAGCTCATTTTGTGTTAATACATTTATATTCTGCCAGCAGGATGTTCGAGTAAAGTATCTTCTTTAAAGCAGTAGAATATTGCCTGTACAAAAGATAAAGCCCTAACCCAAACCTGCACCTCCCCCAAAGCACACACCATTCAGATTTAGTATTATGTCTTGCATTTTTGCTATGATTTTCCTACATTTGGAACAGCAAAAATCTCAGGGTCATCCTGAGGAAGGAAAGATATGCACTTTGGTAGTTCTTTCTACTTTAGTGCTGACCTCCAGCCACCACTATTTCAAGTCTGTAGTTCATATCTGACCGGTCAGTAACTATTCTTGCAGAACAACTTTTTTGGAAGTGTAGCTATTCCTTCAAACCCACAGGAGGTATGTTTGGAAACACAGAAAGCAAGGAAGTAACTCAGTCTCTTTATGCAGGTATAATTGTGAGTTTAAGGGAGTGCCATTGTAAAACTACTTCCCTGTGAACTATTTTTGTAATCAAACTGCTGCCAATAACAGTGAACATAAAACTGAAGAGAGTGGAAGAGAGAGAATGAGCAGAAACACGATGAAAACACTTTAGAAAAACAAATCAAGAAAATATCCTTATTTCAACACATTTACAGTCTCACTGGGTCTTAGCAAGGAATTTTATAGATATTACTTTGCATATAATTGAGACTTCCACACAGCATTTAAAACAGAGCTCAAGTGTGGCAATATGTCCACAAAGGAAATGTGTCATTACACTTGTACAGAAGTATGATTGGAAGAGACTTCTTGGATCACAAGGACAATTTTGGACAACTGCTGGTAATCAAGTCTTTGGAAAGAAAATGCCAGTTTTCTAGAGTGAATTCCCTAACACAGCTCAAGTTTGGAATGTGTTCATACATGACGGTGGTTATAGACTTTTGCTTCCACTAAGAAACCAAGACGATGCTGAAGGAACCTGTGAAAGCATCCAACTGAGTCAGTGTGTTTTGGTTTGGTTTGGTTTTTTTCAGATCTGTCCATTTGTCACAACAGTAGGCTTTCAACAATATTCAAGAACCACTAATTCAGCAAAGCTGTTGTTAAAGAGCTCGTGCAGGTAAACAATGAAGAAGCTGCCTCTGTAAGTCATTGTATTTTCTGTTCTTCAAGACCTTTGACCCAAAAAAACCAGATTACTGGTCACTGAAAAACATACAAGGACATGATATATCTAACTTTGTTTGGGTTCTGTTAGCTTTCAAAGAATTCTCTATTCAAACAGTCAGCTTATATTAATTTAAATGATCCAAAGTACTGACTGTAGATTTGAGAAAACAATGTCATAACCTCAGAAGAGCTGTGTTATATTTGATACACAGCAAAACAGTAACCTTTTATATAGTTTTGCAAAAGTGAGAGTTAGAATGCATGAAGCATCAGTTCCATTTTCAAATTAGTACCTCTAGCATGTAGCAAACATAGCTGAAATCTTCGGGGAAATCTGGCAGTGCTTCCAGAAATTGTTCCTGCTGTTTCTAATGCAGTGCCAATATGATGTAGCAGTTTTCTATTTTTCTCCTGTATTGAGTGCACAGTAGGATTTATTAGCATTACTGATACATTGTAAAAGAATTATATGCCAATTACCACTAAATTATGAATAAAGTTTTTTAACACATTGCAACAGGTATCCCTTTCCTTGTTCCCAAAATTGTCTACATTCTAAGGGCATAAAAATCCAACTCATCCCATCTACAAAGAACTCCATGGCTTGGATTTCATTTCAAAATACAGCAAATTGGAAATGTCTATGGATTAATATAGAAGAGCCAGAGGATTATCTCAGGTCAGTTGAAAACAATGAAGTTCTGTGTTCTTGCTGTATTTGCATACCTTACAGTGATGTTCATTTTACACCAGAAATAGAGAGAATGTGGAAGTCACAGTGGCACATCTGAGTTTATCTCTCTTTATGAAGGACTAATTTGAAAACACAGTTTTGACATACTATTTTAATAACTTTGACAGAAAAAGAAACATCAACAAAAACCAGATGCTCTCCAAAACAAAAAGATTCTGTACTCAACCTTTTTTGTTCAGAAGAGAAAACTATAAAAATCGATCTAGAGAGCCTTTAACTATTTTTTTCCTGTTCTTAGGAAAATAGAGGTTAACACAGTAGATAAACAGAGAGCAAATTTCTATGTACTTCTATTTTCAAAGAGAAAATACAAATATTTATAAAGCAGCAGCCTCAGTGGAAAACCTTACATTATTTGGAGGATTTTAGAAGACTGCATTCTGCAGTATAATAAAGACAGACAAATTAGTGAAAATATATGGAAATAATATTAATGTCCTCTAAAGATGTTTTACATTTTGGTATTGATTATTTCATATTTGTATATCTTTATGACTTCTCATATACTATGCAGCCGCACTAAGATAAAACTAATTTCCTATCCAATTGATTTTTTTAATCATAGGAAGTTATTAGTATTTGTATTTTTTAATCTTTATGTCTCACAGTGTTTAAATGACCATTTCTAAATTGCGGATCAGATGAAGACTACAGAATCTACTATAATGTGTCAAGAAACGAATAATTGTTAAAAAAAATAAAATTACTCTTATTCTTTGTGACTAAGTATCACATTTAGAGTATGAAAAGCAACTTTACTCTTCAGTTTGACAGCTATTAGAGCACAGGCTGGGAGATGAACCATACAGAATTATGTCCTTGGCATTGCTGCTGTAGCCTTACTGGACTTGCCTAAGATCACCTATTTCAAAACCTCCAAGATTAATGACAAATTTTGTGGTTTACACTTTCTTGAATGAAGATTGGTGGTGAGTTAAGAAAGCAATTGTCAACATCAGTGCCGCACCTTTATGTTAATTATAAAATCAGCTCCACATGAATCAGCGAGATTACCAGTAACCACTGTGATACAAACCCCAGGGCCACACTCAGAGTTCATTTTTGTCTATTTCCATCACTGGAGTGGAACTTCAGCAAGCATATTTTAACCTGCAGTTCCAGGTTTTATCTCCTTGAGCAAAGTATATAGTGGTACTGGAATAAAGGATGGCACTGTAAATGAGGAACTCCAGTTTCATGCCCCTTCTGTGTCCTTGGTTTATTGTACAATGGGTTGGAGATTGTAGGAGCTTTTCTTTTGCTGATAAATGGAAACTATTAACAAGGTCCTTGTAGTGGAACATTTAGGAAACATATTGGGCTCTTCATTAGCGTAAATGCCAATATATAGCACAGCCAATAATGTAAAAGAGCCAAAAACTTTTAGTAAGAAGGATGGAGGGAAAGGAGAAAATCAATATTTTTTTTTATTCCTGTTTCATTTAATTTAAACATTTTACATCTCCCATTTGCAAAGTGAATACTAAGTGAAAAACCTCAGCATTAAACTATACACATAGATCAATCAAGTAAACTGCATGCTCATTTACACTTTGTTTATAAGTTCTTTCCTGAAGTCAGAACTACACATATGTCTCTGAATAAGCCATTTGGGCCGAGCCCACACTCAGTCTACCCTACCTATGAATCACACACACAATTTCTTCTTTCACCCACAGGTATGTAAATGCAGAGTAACGCCAGCAAGGTCAATGTGAAAAGAGAATTTTAGTCATAGTCTGCATATTTGGGTTCAGCTTTCTGATAGTTGGCACTACTGCAGGATGCAGCAGAAAATACTCAGAAACCAAGCAGTGCTTGTTAAGATTGACCAAATTCACTCTTTTGTTCACTCAATAAAAATTATGGATGTCAGAGAGCTTTTCATCTCATCTGAAGATACCATTACAGTGTCAAGCCCTCTGAGGGCAAAGCTAGCTAGAGAATATAGATGATGAACTAACATTTAACGTCTTCCCAGGTGCTGAATATTCAAGAGGTCTTACACTTTATGTTGGCCCACTTGTGCCCTATACAGATCATTTTAATAAATACATGGTGTCTATACCATTGAACTTTACTCGCCTTGTCATTTCTTTATCACTCTTTTCTTAAAGGCAATTGCTTCCCAAATTTTTAACCTTGTAGGTTTCTTTGGGCCAAAATGTAGTCACATTAGTAACATGACCAGTGTCATTCATGTCTTCTATAATCAAATTCTTCTGTTTGCAGACAGCTGGCAAAAGTTTATGCAATTAAATGGTAGCTGAGCAGTGCAGAAGAACTTTGTGGAGCCCTGTACAACAAAGAATGTCTCTCTAGTGAAGAGCTCCACCGATTTCTCATGGTTTAAACAACCCCTTGAGTCTAGTTAAGTAAAATATTTTTCTTAAACAGTTGTCTATTTTTCTTTATGCTGTATTTTAAATTGGGAGGGATTGGGATTTATATATATCTAGGAACCATGTAGAAAATCTGAAAAATAGGGAGATGAATGAAGTACTTTTCCCTAAGAGAAACAATGTCCATGTAAAACATTCCTTATGTTCCCTTTTACTTGTGTTCCAGCGCAGAGGTTCAGCAAGTTTATTACATGGTATGAATATAGAACTGATGACAAAATATTGATATAGCCTATAACTCACAGACCCCTTTCATCAGCTGATCATAATAATTATCTTTGATTACTTTGACAACAGCACTGGAGAGCTTAAGAAAAATAAATATTGTGCACATTCCTTGTTGGCTCAACTTCATTTTTCAAAAACAAATGAAAAATTTGAGTGCTCTGTTCTGAATCTCATGATACTAGTTTTTCCCCATTTGTTAAGAATGTGATCAGTGCATTTAATCAGGGGACCATTTTAACACTGTAACACACTGAAGAGAGAGAGACGTATATTAGGAAGCAGTTGTATTTCGAAGGAGTTACAAAACCTGCTTCCTAGTTTGGGATGCACAAACAAAGCTCAAGCAAGTATTATTTTTGTAAGCCAGAATTAGTGGACTTATTATTTTCTAGTTTTACTACGAATCTGGTTAAATACAGGAAAGTACTATAGACAACTCTGAAGAAATGTAAATGACTCTAAAATTAATTTTGCTGTGATAATGTCACTTATTTAAATGTAACTCAAAGAAAAATGTGTGCATCTCCAAGCACAGCTGAACCTCTGAATTAGGAAAATTTAACTACCCTCTTTTGACACCTCAAATGATTCTGTTACATGGGCCAACAAAAAAAAAAAATACTTTTCACTTAGAATTTTGAGTTTCAGTATCTCGTTGTTGTTGTTCTGTTGTAGAATATTTTTTTAAAAACAATTGAGAAATAACACAGAACTTCACTCTTCATAAACAGAGGGTCTCTACATATAGCTAATAGGCCAACATGCACACTGGAACTGAAGAAGACCCCAGGTTCAAATCTTTGTCTTGCTTCATTCTGACTCAGATCAGAGTCTTGAGTCTGTGCCATTCTGCTTTCCAGAATAGAGGCTCTCTTTATCTGACTTTGTAAAATATTAACTGATTCAGCCCACTGGACTAATCCTAGTCCAGCAATCAGGGAATTCCCATTGGACATAGGACATAATGTAGCCTGTTGAAGCTGCCAGAGAATTCCAGAACAAACCTCGTGGCCCAGAATGGCATACCACCAGAGACACTGGTGTGCAGCCCAGAGGTCTCATGTTGGCTCAATACATGACACTCTTGAGAAAGGATATAAAACTGAAGATTTCAGTAAGAGCTATCACTGCAATAATTTCCTGCTTTCTCAGACACAGCTTTGGCCCATTTCATCCTGGTTATTTTCTGGGAAGACAGAGGGTGTTATGGGTGCTTTCTGCTGTCATGATTCATACATTTCCCTCCCTCCAGTAAGACTCTGAAGTAACTCATAGTTCATATGAAATAATTTTACTGGAGATTTATTTGCAACAGGGCATGTCTGGAGAAGAGAAAGATCATGAGGCTCACAGGTAGCCAGAGGAATGCTTTCTTTTCAAACCACAGATTGTTTCAAAACAACTTTTCAGAGAGACTGTAAAGTGTAGCATGTTTCTGTGGAGAGCACAGCCCCGTGTTACTTGCTTTGTAACTGCAAGATAATGCAGTATTCTTAGAAGAACACATCTGTGGGCAAAGAGTGAGCTCCAGGTATTTAGATACATTTTAACCTGGAGAAAGAGAGAAAGGATGAAATCAAAATGCCAACCACCCAGACAAGTCCATATTCTAATTTCTTTAAAGCTCCTTATTTCCTCCTCCCAAATGGATAGTTATTTAATGATGATATTGTGATTCTGAAGGTGTTGCAATTACACTGTATTGCATCCTGCCAATTCACCTCATGATGTGGCAATATCACTCAGCAGTACAAAGGCTTTGGATTCTCTGCTCCTGTCTCCTCTGTCACCCACATAAAATAAGTGCAGCTTCGCCCTTTGCACTTTTCTTTCCACCGAATTCTCCCATGTGTTTTTTGTTGCTGTTACTCCTAGCTTGTTTTGGATTAGAACTTGATCCCACATACTGGGTGCCTTTAGAAGAGACTTCTGAAGATGAGGGAATATTTTAAAACCTTTCTCCATCCATTGAAAGATGCTGCCTAGAATGAGAATCTTGTCACTAGGAGATATTTAAAGAGATATTAACAAAGTTACAGGTCCTAGCCTTAAGAAAAGGGAAACAAAGAAATGAGACATAACAAAGATATAACATAGCTAAAGAAGATTTTCTTAACCTTGAAATTTCCCTCACCAAGCCATATGCTGCAGTTTCTCAAAGGGTATTCTTGCAGCATAGGGAGAACAATGAGTATTAGATGAATAATCAGGATAGATTATCAAAATATATAAAATCAAAGTCTGTACCCTACAGCAAGTCATAAAGAAAAGCAGCCATCTGGAGCTCAAGAAATGTTTCTAGCTTTGTCAGTAAGATTTTATTATAAACACACAATATAGGCTGCTAATTAAAAAAGCTACAACTAAGCATTATCTCTCTCTCCAGGGATTTTTTTTCCATACATGCTTTAACAATCAGAATTGTGAACTTCACAAAAGATCTTTAAGCCTTTGGGGCTACAGAAGACTGACTACAGGGTCCTTGGTTTCCCTTATTCACATCCAGTATCTAGAACAAGTCCAAAGCAATGAGCTCTAAGAAGTGTGTCCTTGGCCTTGCCCGGTTCTTGTTTTCTTGTTGATTTCAAGAACCTTTTACATGTCATTATGAAAACTAACAAACAGAAAATCAACTAGAAATTTTGACAAGGAGCATGACTGCAGGTTCCTGAACCGCACATGTTTTTCTGAGGTTCTCAATCCTTATAATTTTAAATAATGCAACAGCAAAAACAAAGGAGCTTGTTGAAATCTACATAAAGGATATCTAGAGAAAAAGGTAATAAAGGGTTTAAAAAAAAAAAAAAAAAAGAAAAAAGAAAAAAGAAAAAGAAAAAAATCTATGCAATTGTTTTCCATTTTCATCTAGAAAACGGACATTTTTTTTACCTGAGTGGGAAATTTTGCTTCTGCTTTTACTGGATGCTGAGGTTTTACGTTTAACTTCTGATCAGGAATATACTTTCAAGAACCACATAATTCTGCATAAAACATGCCTTTTGTGTTGCATTTAGAACTTTCAGTATGACCAATCATCTTCATAAAAAGGTATACAAAGAATCAGGTTAGTGTCCTTGCTCTTCTGGCTGATACTAAGCTTATGAGCAGCTAGTATGCTCTTCCAGACAAGCTTCTTTTTATTACTTAGCTAGACAAATGTTTTCTTTCTCCACAAAACACTTCATGTTAAGATTTGCTCTCCATTCAATTTTCTACTCTCCTTTACAAATATATATACCTCCTAGAGTCTCAAAGTTTTCTACTTCTTCAGACCTAGCATTTTTAAAACAGCCTGTGCTAGAAAAACCATTTAGTCATGTCACAAAGCAGTCACTTGCTAAGCCAAGATCTGAACTCAAAAGGCCTGAATAAGAAAGCTGTATTTAGTCTGTGTCTTTAATCAGCAGGTTCTCCAGCCTGAAAAGATAATACAGGCACAAGTAGTCAGTCTGAAACTGAGTGCACTGGAAGACCCCCAAATCTGTATTCTATGTTGATATGGGAGATTATTACAGAAAATAGAGGTTTTAGAAGTAATTCATTTAAAAAGCTGTCTTTTGGTTGCACTCTCAAATACCAAAATACAGTCTTCCTAAACTCAATAGAAGTGGAAGAGATTTAATCATGGTTGCAAATTTGACTATATATTCTTTCTAAATCAGAAAATTCACAATGTTACTGAAGGCATTTGAAACTTAGTGCTTAGACTATTGTTTATATACACATGCTCATACTGGCATGCATGTACATCACACACACACAGAGCTTGTATTCACATAGCATTAATCTTCAGTGTAATGGGCACACTGGAACACGTTCTAGAGCAGTGTTTCTCTCCCAAGTCATGGTCCAGCTTTAAAACAAACACAACATGGTAAACTGAACATTGTGTGGACCCATAGGTACCATTGTTCCCTCTTCTCAATACAACAGATAGCATTATAAAACAGGTAGTTGCTGCAGAGATAGATCTGGGACTGCTCAAAGCCATCCTAAAGTTGGCTTGCAGAGTTCTCCACCCCTTCTACCAAGAGATCTCAGCACTGGCCAGCAGAGGAATTCTGAAGGGCCAGGCCCTTATTTCCCACTGTGCACACAGAAAAGTAGGCATATAATTGTAAGCTACATTCATATATTAATTTATCCATACATAGGTTTTTCTAACCCAGAAGGTGCACCTTCGTTCCTCCTGTCTAATATACCAGCCACCTCCACCAGAACAAGACACAGCACAAATAGAAGCTCTTCTCGCAATTAGCTGTGGTAAACATTAGGTGTGATAAAACAGGCTGTTGGCAGAGTTTTCTGCAAATTAAGGTTCTTCATGTGTTAAAGTTTCCAGTTCAGACTCTAGTTTAAAAAAGAAAAAGCTACTTTGTTTCACAGGATGAAAGGTGCCCTACTTACTGAGAAGACAAGTTACTTTTTGCTCTTGATTTTCTGCTGGCCAGGATGTACAGATGGGTTTTTGGAAAGAAAGAGAGAAAAAAAAAAAAAAAGGACAGATGACACTGAAGTACAGAAGAGATTAACAGGGTCAGCAGCTTGCACTCCTGGGGTCTGGTTGAAGGATTCCTGCTTCTTAAAACTGTGAGTACCGAGAGATGATGGACTCATCACTCAATGAAAAGTGAGTTATGACTTTGCAGTGTGAACTTACTTGGCTGCTTTCCATTGCCTTGGCTCTTCAAGATGTGAAGGCTCATGGGAAAATGCTACTTTGATGTTTTTCTGAATTTTTCTGTGGAACATATTAGATGTGAGGCTTATCAGATACAAGTTCAAAGTATCTGGGCTAAATTCACAGTTGGTATTGATGATTTTCTGCATTGCTTCAGGTGACATTTTAAGCAGGTTATTTAATGTGCTAATAAGCATATAACTAAGACTATCTGACTAGGAACGATAGGTCTTTTGTAAAAAGATGTAAAACATGGAGTCACACTAAACTTGACAGTTATTAGGCTAAGATAGACATAGAATTATCTAAGGACAGTTCGGTAGTGTGCTAGAATCTTCGTTATGCCAAGAAGACAACAGAAGTTGTGCTAACAGTACAGAAATGTGACAAGACCTGCCAAAACATGTGTCATGTGACATGCAGGATATCTTACACCTGGTATGCAACTGATCCTTGAACAGGGTAACTGCAGTGCAATTTGGTGAAAAACCCCTTTACAAAACTGTCATGGAAAGACACCATATTCATTGGGGGAAGAGTTAATACTGCAATCGAGATTCTTTTTTTGTCTCATATTTTGTCATGCTATCTTTGCAATATTCACATCCTATTGAATATCAGAAAAAGGAAAGTAGATCATGCCAAGTGCTTTCTGGTTTGAAGAATAAAGGACAAATTTTCTTTAAGTCTTCGGCCTCTAATTATGTCCATGTCCCTTCCGGGTTCTAGCAAGTTTCTAGGGAGAGAGAGAGAAATTCAGGCTTCTGTGAGCTTTTCATCTTGCAGACTTTCATGGCATAATGCTGCTGGGCTCATGTCAGTCCATATAAACATATGCAGATCAAAAAAACCAGGAAGATTTAATCTTCAGTTTAATTTGTGTCCTTCATAAACAAACTTATAGTCTGCTGGCAGAGAAAAACAACCTGCTTTCAAATCCCAGCATCCTCTCAGTTCCTGGCTGACTCCTGATTCCAGTCCATCATGACCTAGAACAGAGTAAAGAAAACTTGATTCTCCTTACCTCCAACAATCTTTTCTGCACTGTTCTTCATTTTCTTTTTTTCCTATTTAATTCCCAGCCTTGTCATCAGAAGGGTTCATCAAGATGCAGAGACTCAATCCATGGAATCTGTTGGGTTGCTGCAGGCAGGGAATCCTGGGGCACACCCTTCTAGCACCCTCCCAAAGCCCTTCAGACAAGGCTGCTGTACATGTAGGGCTCTCTCCTGTCAACTGTTATACAGGAATCTCACAGCATCCTTTGCTTTCGACACAGGTACCTTGGATGGTTAAGACAAGAAAGAAGCATTCTAGTTTGGTACAGCTGTTTGGAGTTTGGCTATTTGCATTATGCTCCATGCTATACTGCTGCTGCTGTCATGGAAACATGACCTTCATCAAATGAACATACTCTCTATATCTTAACAATTGCCATCTTTCAGGAAAAGCCAATGAGTGTCAGTAAATCTAGTGATATATGAGCAAGGAAAGAAGGAACTAGACTGTTCTGAACTTTAATGGCTGCAAAGGCTAAGAAGATGAGGAGTATAGTCTGGGCATTAAAATAATCCTGCTTGATTCCCCAAGAATAGAAAATCTGTTGAGTAAAGGAGGTACCATTTTTAAGTCATTTCTCCTACTATAACCACATTTTAACAGCAAGTACAGCAGGCTTAACTGCGAGGCCTGACAGAAATTTCCAGGGTTTGAAATCACAAGTTTCATTTTTAAAGCTTATATTTTCCTTCATATTCAGTGTATTCAGTGCCTGCTCCAGAAGCTTTATCACTGATATAGGCGACAACTATATTGAATGGACTCAAGATTGGTCTGTGATTGGAAACAACTGAGCCCCATCTTGTTCTTTGGCATACCTGTCCTGAGGAGAAAGCTCTGAAATATTTTGTGCAGTTTATTTCTCCCTAAGTTTTTTGTTATCATTCTTTTACTGAAGCTAAAGCATCAACTGCATGCACTGGAGCAAATTTGCTGGCTTCATTTCTATGGATCCCTGAGAGTTATCTTACCTCATTTGATACTAAGACTTTCTACCACATGATTCAGGTAATAAAAGAACTGAAGCAAATCACAGCTTACAAACAAACAAACAAACAAACAAACAAAAAAAGAAGCTAGAAAATTAAGCAAATTTCCCTCCCATTCACTTCAAAATGAGGACTACTTTTAGAGGGTTGACAGTTTGAAGCACACCTTATGACTGCGACAATACCTGGAAGGCTGAGGCACTCACAATCACAGAGAAATAATATAGGTTGTACCAGCACAGACAAACTAAGTTTGTGATTCAAATTGGCACGTTTAGAGTGAAGAAAAATATTCTGTACTTCAAAGAATAAGAAAGTTTACATGTCTATTTTGTGATCTCATTAACTTTGAAAATAAAAGCTAACCTTTGCAGAAGTTTATCAAAAGCATATTTTTCTTTAGGGTCAGAACTTCTCTTCTGAGCTGCAGGGTAAATAGGAAGTGTCTGACTCGCTCAGGTGATGGACAAGAACTTTGTCATAATCATTAGCAAAACCAGCAAGAAATAAGCCATTGCCCTAGCAAGCAATTCAGGATCTCTGGCCCGAATATTTTAATAAAATATATGAGTACGTCTCATTTTGTTGACTTCGTTGTGAAATAATTCAATGGGATTCCACAGAACTGTCTTTGTGAATCCACCAGCAAAATGAATGTCATAATAGATCATAAAGACCTAGCACAAAACAACCTAAAATAGCCCAAAGAAACATATGAATTCAATGACATTAAAGGACTGTATGTCAAACACATTAGCAGGCACCCTGCTGCTGCAGCTTATGAACTAACCTTTCTCTTATGGTTTGTAAAGTTTCATTAAAATACATACTTCTTCATTGTTTTCTGTTCCACAGGAACATGGGCCTAAAAGAGAACTTAATGTGGGACACTATGGGCCAAGTTCTGCTGACAGAGTCAAACTTAGTGATATATCCCCCTTTGTCTTGGATGGAGAATTAGAAGTCCTAAAGTAATATAAAGTAGTAATAGATATCTTTAAAAACAATAGCGTAACTTTCACTTTCAAAGCAGACAACTTCCAAGAGATTGGTTGACGTTGAAGTCAGAATATAGTCCTTAAACATTTCTCTGTGTAACTGAAGCCTTAGACAGAAATGTTACATCTCTCAATAATGGGGGGTTATATTTCTTTCTTCATCTGAAAGGTGATTTCATGCTTCAGAAAGTAAAGAAAGTTTGTGCATTGACAATATAAATGCAGATGCCTCCCATAATGACTGACACCAGAGGTCATGCAAGTGGAGTTTCATTTCTACTCCCAGTAGATCATGCAGTCAAGCAAATTAACGTCTCCTTAGGAATTAGAAAGTCAAAGATTTGAAAGCTCTGGCTTCCCCACTTGAAATGGGTTCAGTTCAGAAGGCCTCCTTGAGGTTTGATCTGCTCCTCACAATTATCTTTTTTAATAGACAATGTGAAAACCAGTGACACTCAAAGTGTGCTGTCATATAAGGGTGAATTTCTTTCCCTGCAGAGAACATAAGTGGCAATGAAAGAAGCTGACTATTACATACAGCAAGCAGTGAAACACTCTGTCATAAAGAAGTATTACTTTCATAGAGCTGTCAGAAAACTGTCTCTGTCCCAATCCTAAATGTACATCTCAAAAGGAGAGATCTCTTCCAGATTATATTTGGAAGAATAATGCTGTTTGTGTGGAAAATAAGCAAAGTATATTCCTAACAAGTTGTTCTTGCAATCTGTGCTCTTACCAAAGAGGGATTTTTCCAGTACAATAGAAAAGCTATTGAGCTACAACCCAAATATTGTGACAAATAGTAAAAACTGCAGCTCAGCATTTTCCCCTGCTCTTTATATTCAGACAGATGCCTAAGTTCTCTGTGAATAAAGGTATATCAAATATAACACAGTATTGGAATATCAATAAGGTAGCAATATTTTTTCTGTTCTTTTTTCCCTGATGGCAGGTTGACTTGGCCCTTGCAGCCAAGTCTGTAAAATTTGAAGTAGAATGTCTTTATGCTTACTTCTATTCACACCAAGCCCAGCTGTGTCTCTGCTAGAACACTGCTCAGTCAAGCCCTTTACTTGGTCAATAGATTTTCTACCATAGCACATGCAAGTTACAATGTGAAGTCCTCACACAGGTACTCTCACATAATGGACAAATGGCTTTATTTGCAAACCATTTTTTACAAAAGCCATCAGAGGCCCATTTGGCAGAATTCTCAGGAATCACTCTGCTACACAAAATAGGAAAACTTCTCTCAAGGCACAACAATAAAACGTGATGATTACATTTAGCCTTTATTTGTTATTCCTCTGTTTTCTTCAGCTTCTAAACTGTACAAATGCATTGCTTCTAACAAAGGATGCCTTACCAGCTCTGTGTTAAAGACAACAATTTGGTGCAACTGCTATAGTAGAAAGCTAGAAGCATGTTCAACACAACTATTTAATTCACCACTTTCCTAAATTGAGTATCTTTTTATAATGTAGGAAAGATTTGCCTTTTCTTCTCTTCATTATAGCTAATGTTTAAGTGAGAATGCAAACAAATCCATCCAATTTATAGCCTTTCTCTTCACTTTTCATTTGCATAGTCACTAACTTCTGTGCATTTTCCAACCCATGGAATATCACTGATAAGTTTATGAAGTTATCACTGGTTAAATGATGGCAGTGCATTAGTGTATATAATAGAAACTTATTTGATATGCAGCTGATGATTGGGAAGAAAATATCCAAATGGTAATACCATAAACCAAGGAGAGTGTAGTAGACAGAGAAAGAAGGAATATCAACAGAAGTCTAAAAGCAAACATAATAATCAGCATTAAACCTATAGCTTTCTGGATGACAAGAGAAAAATGATAGCGATCATCCAAAAAAATTACAAGAGCATAAGCATCCAAGTTTCACCATCAAATATTAACCGGCACGTGCTAGAAAACCTCCCTGTACAGGTTATCATAGTACTGTCCTCCTTCTCTGCAGCATCTGATCTCTAGCTCTCTCAGAGATAAAATAGTAGACTTGCTGTTACCCTGAGCTGATCTGGCATTTTGGTGCCTTTTTCCTATATTCCTCATTATTCAGCCTGCTTCATCCAAAAATATTTACTTAACCTTGACCGGCATGTGATGCTGATTACAAAGAGCAAGTCTACACAGAGAAAAAGGATAATTACTTAGAAAGAACATTCAAGTGACCAGATACTTAGCTAATACACCATCTCCTATCTTACTCCATAGCTTAATTCACTGCTATTTCCTGACTATCACTGTTCTGGGGCTATGCAGTGCAACAAAGAAAACAAGATACTACTCAATTTTGCTGGTGTGTCTCTCTCTGTAATTTCCAGGATTATATGTTACACCATGGCAGGTAAGGCTGACTGCTTTCAAAGATAGTTTCTTGATGGCAAAGTCTGAGGAAACTCAGACTTTGACAGCAGGAAACCACCACAGAAAATATACATACAATATTCTCCAGCAGAAATCTTAAGTGTTTAGCACTGCTGACTTGCATAACTTCTTACCTTGTTACACCATCAGCTCCAATTGAGACTCTTACTACAGTGAAGTTGTAGTGATCTACCCCAGCTGAGGATCTGATCCTTTCTGCCTCTTGGACAGTGTCCAAGAGTTCCAGTGGACTATTTGGGAACTATCCAAACATTTGTCTTCCTGGATAGAATATAAATAGACAAGAAGGAACATAAAAACATTCTCCCAAAGCCAATTTGGAAATACTTCCTAAGTCACTCTTGAGGCATTGATCATTGTGTAGCTGATCTAGACAACAAACTTCAAGGTTAACACTTCCCTTGACCTACTGTCATTTTCTCAAAAGACAAAAATATCTTCAATTTCACACTGACCAGGACTCTTGGTTAGAGAAACGACGGATAATGATTTAACATGTCTCTCTTATTATTGGATCTCTTCCCTTAGGAAGGAGCACTACCCTATCTTTTGATAGTAATGAGCTTTGAACATATGTCAAAAAATCCATTATGTTTAATTAATATATACTTCAGACACCTGAGGTCTAAATAGACCATAGGAGAATAACAATACTATCAGTACTATACTTGTACTGTAATTTAGACCAAAAGGAATTCTATGACTAGGAGTAACACAATACAGTCCTTCATCTTCCTCACATTCCTCCACCTTCAAGACAATAAAAATTAAGGAACTTCCAAACAGAACCACTCGATCCTCACAAAACCTCATACAAAACAACAAATTAAGTCCTGTCTACCCATGAATATGTGAGATAAAGTTTAAAAACTCACTACGTGACTAGGCATTCAGAGGAACGGAAGTCTCAGAGGCTGTCACCAATACGCTAATATCATGGGCTGCAAGAATATGGTGAGAACTGGCTGAGAACTGGGGTCTCCAGAGTCACCTGGAGTTTAGAGTGCTCCTGAGCATTCTCTGGGGTACAGCATGGACACAGCCATCCAGAGAAACATGGGATTATAACACAATCAGATCCTTTCCAAAAAATTTTCCAAGTTGAGGAAATTTAGGATATGGAATCTTTTCTGTACTCCAGACTCTCTATATTTTATTTTTATTATTTCAAACTAACTAGCAAGTATAGAAAATTTGGACAGTACTTCACAAGCTTCAACTAGTGTATGTCCAGATCCATTCATGTACACATTTCCTGTACACCTTCATGAAGAATAAGACAAATACGTAACTACATAACACCACTGCTAATGAAAAATATTCCATCCCTCTTTCAAAATTTTCTGACCTCTTTCCTTTGATTCAATAAAATAATACCATCATTGCACTGATGTTGTTAAAAAAATAAGTGAAAATATATTTGAAAACAGTGAAGGTTTGCATTTGATTCTTCTGTCAATAATTTGCTGCAACTTTTTGGGAGGCAGCCTGGACATGAAGTTCAGGCAAACACTATCTCTTTGCAGCCTTAGAAAGCACAAAGCTTTTCAACTCTACAATTGTAAAAATTTCCTTCAGCAAAGAGATGTTCAGAGAGCCTCACAGGACCAAGACCTTCAAATCAGACTATCAAACAATGTGGGTGTAAATTATTTCATACTTTTAGCACTGATCAAAGGAAATTACTTACGAACAGTCCAAGCACAGCACTTATAGCCATCGTTAAGGGAAGTATTTTCAGTAACAGCATTCACTGTGCAAGCCACAAAGAATCAATCCAAAGCCAGAGACAACCAGATCTATTCAGAGACCAATTGACAAGCCCTGATCAGGGTCCCAGACTTTTACAACAGAATCCAAATTGGATCTTTCTTTAGAGTATCAAAAAGCTATTCAGTGCTTCCACTTACACAGACAAAGAGATGTTGTATGTATATTCTACACCTTTGTCTTCAGAAAGGACAGTGGGGGATGAGAGGAACAAAGCACAAGTACAAGGAAACAAAATGGCTCTAAAAACACCCTACAGGGAAAAATAAATCGACTGGGATTGACACACATGGAGCTGAATACTTCACCAAATCATCAGCCTATGTTGTGGCTGAAAACCCTGTGTCTGAACAATAAAACCAATAAATATTATTTATATGTATAATATTTATCCTTTCATCCTGTAAAATCCTAAAGCACCTCACAAGCACTAGGCACAGAAATCCATGACACAACAGACATTGAAACAAGCAATAATTTTCAATAGCTTAAGGCATTACTAAACCAAGAAAATACCAAATGATTAATTTTAGGAAATTGACAAAAGCACCAAGAAAAGGAGTCAGTAGAAATCAGCTAAAAACTTTATGATAGTGATAACATTTTTTTTTCCTTTTCCTTCTTTCATGTTTCTCTTGTTTGTTACTCATTAATAGTCTTTGGTAAGATTCAAATCAGACTCTCCTGCTTTGGTTTTTCCAGGGCATGAATAGAAAACATGATTGATGTCCTGATCACTTGCTTATAGCAAAATACTAACCTTCTGTATTTCTAATTTAGATCTGAGATGGAAAAAAAACAAAACAAAACAAAACAAAAAAAAAAACCAACCAAAAACTATTAACTATTTCCTTTCCTTTTTCTTCTTGTCATATTAAAGACATTTCAGATTTTGTGTCAGAGGAAGGAAGAAAGGAGATATGAGAATGCTAGTTCTTTAAACAAAACAAAACAAAACATCCTAAGACATGTGCTACCTACAGTTCAGGAAAGGTGAAGTTCCATCAATCACTACAAGAATCACAGGATGAAAAAAAAAATAGGGAAAAAAAAATTAAGGAATCCACCATAGTGTTATTCCTGTCAGTGTTCTTCTTCCCTTTCCTTCTACTTTCTCTGTTCTACATTTTCATGGCAACCAGGAGGAAGGCAGGTCTTAGAGAGGCTGATGGCGTAGCTCAGCAGACTGAATTAGAAGCTCAGGTCCCTGCTACCAGCTCCTACCCAAAACTGTATTTACCTCTGTGAGAAAAAATTCAGCAAAAAGGTGTGGGGGGGGGGGTGGGGGGGAGGGAATTAAGTGATGTAACAAAACAAAGGGAAGAAACAGAGATGGATCCTGCCCTTTCTCATACTAACATGAGAAATACAGGTGTCCAAGCAAACCTTCAAAATCTTCTAGATACATTAAACTTGCAAGTTAGTTATTGTTAAAACCAGCAACAGGGTAGAGGAAAGAAGAGGAAAGAATTCCCTTATGTGACAACAGATAATAGGGCTTCTATGAAAAAGCCCACATCAGCTGCAAAAGCTGAAGAGTTAATACCATGTCCATCAGGCTATCAGCTATCTCAGTTTGCACAGAAGTGTTTATGCAGGTCATAGAATCACAGAATCATATAATGGTTTGGATTGAAAGGGACCTTAAAGACCATCCAGTCCCACCCCCCCTGCCATGGGCAGGGACACCTTCCCCCAGCCCAGGGGGCTCCCAGCCCCGTCCAACCTGGCCTTGAACCCTCCCAGGGAGGGGGCAGCCACAGCTTCTCTGGGTACCCTGTGCCAGTGCCTCACCACTCTCACAGGGAAGAATTTCTTCCTTACATCTAATCTGAATCTACCCTCTTTCAGTTTAAAACCATTACCCCTCATTCTACCCCTACACGCCCTTAAGAAAGAGCACAGACTAAAGATGAGAGCAGCAACAGCCACAAGCAAATATGTGTCTCCATATTTTTGCAGGATGGAAGATGACTGGGAGACTGTAGAAGTTAGATATGGAATATATCCACTTTCCAAAATCCAGGCCAATTCTTTCACCTTGAACAGTTCTGCAGTCTGCACGTGGGAAGCTTTTAGCCAAGCTTCATCCATGTTTTTGTACATTTCCATGCTCACAGACCTACCATCTGGACAGGCAATTCTAAGGGTAGAGCTGGGGAATGCCATTACAAGAAACTCATCCTTTTGGTTTTTGATGTGACTGAACTGCTGAGAATCTGAAACACACTTTTATTGCAGCACAGTGAAACCTAGTGACAGATGGTAATAATCACTTAAAAATAAATCTTCTTTATGCAACCAGCTTTTACATTCATTGAACAAATCATTAAATCTACAATATATTAGTGTGTGTTGTGCATTGCAGAAGCAGCACTGCAGGGCATTTTTCTTAAAAGGCTAATGTACACTTACCTATCATTACCACTAAATAGAAAAGGTAAAGTCTTAGTCCTTACAAAGTCAATTGCAAAACTCCACTCCTTCAGTGAGGACCAGGATTTCACCTAGAAAACTACCCAGCATAGATAATCTAAAATTAGAAGTATACATTCAAATGTCTCAAAATCTGAAGCAGTGAAGCTCATGAACTAATCGTTGTGACCACAGCTGTAAAATGGACCAACACAGACAAATGTAAACCTATCGGGTTATATTCTTTCTATCATCTGTGACTATCTATGACGTTGCATAAGCACTGTGGTATGACAAGCCTACTTGCAGCATATTCAACACTACAGCACCAGGAGCATGGGAAGGAAGTCGGTGTATTTGAATTTATTTATCTAGTCCAGACTTAGGAATCAGCAATCCTAAGTAAGAAACCTTTTATATGAATTAATGGAATAATCCTGAAGATACACACACTTCTCGGGAAAATAGGTCTGGCTAGAATGTAGTACATCTCATCAACCAATCACAAATCACTCTAACGAGAGGGAATAATTTTATCTTTCAGGTGGCAACACTGGGGGTCACAAAGGCAGTTGCAGAGAAGCAATAGAACAAACACATTTTCTGTCTCCCTCTCTCCTGGGCCACTTGATGTTTAATAATCATATGCTCCTAGAAATTACTATTTACAGTCCCTTGTCTCTGGCAGGATTGTCATGGACTGAGGCAATCTTCTTCCTTTACACAAAATAACAACAAGTTAACAGAAATAGAAATAAACTAAAGAAGTACAAGATAAGGCATTTAATCAAGATACTACTCTAATTAATGTTTCCTCTTCTCAGCCCCTACACAATTTCCTGGAGGTTATGGAAAGTAACAGAGGTTAGAAAATGTTCCATCTTAAAATATTAGTAATTAAGGTCATTATTACCTCATTATTTAAAAAAAAAAAAAAGTTATACTGAGACTTCTTAAAGTAGAAAAGTTGCATGATGTTTTCCTACAGAGGGAACCCTCACTTAAAGTTGAAAAAACACTATTACCACCACTATTATTTCCAACTGCAAATAGTAACAGAGTCTGATATCATCAGGACTTATCTGATGATTCAGTTCCCCAGATAAATTCCTGCTAAAATTGTACTTCACTAGCCCACTCTCAGGAGCAAATACCTGTAAGCAGGCACTCTAACGGTATCATTATGAGTAGTACATTGATCATTGTCATATGAAAGCAATCAGCACAAAGCCAAAAGGGGATACTTCTCAGGCAAAGAGTAGAGCGTCTTTAGACTCCAAGTTTTTGGACAAGCACTATCTTGTTTGTTTCAGTATTTGTTCAACAGGGAAATCTGCTAGGTACTTCTGTCAGTGTATAATGTCACAACAACAACTAATAAAGAAGGCGAAAGGAGATGAGGAAATATTTCACTAAGTGCAAGAAAACCTCTATATAGTGCATTCACTTACATTGCTTTTTATCCTCTCAAAGAGACGGAAGGCCCAAACATTTCAAGGCAGCCTACATAAAGCTCTAAAAAGATATAGGGCAGGGAATAAGTCAATGTGGAAGGGATTTAGTCCACCATGCTAGATACACATTTCTATTAATTCAAGGTTTATACAATCATTACATGTGTTAAAAAATGAGAAATTAAAATATAAATAAAATCCTGATTCCAAACAATATTTTATTTTTAACATCAGTACAGTACCTTTATTCTCATTTCATCTGTGCTCAACACACAACTGCTAAGTATTTCTAAAAAGCTGTACTGTGAAAACAGCCAAGAGGCTGGGGCTGACTGAAGAACCAGATCATAAGCATAGCACTTGCAGGAGGGAAGAAGAGGGAAGAAAGAAAAATAACAAAATGCAAAGCCTTGTTCTAGTTCATTTTGATTGAGGTAAGGCATCAACAAAATAAACAATTCAAACCTCTTTAAACAGGAAACAGCAATGGAAATCCCTGTAAAATTAAGCTGAGTCAGATGAGTATTGCTTTAAAAATTCCTTTCCTGTATTTGTAAGGACAGGCCCTGCTGAAAGCAGAAGTGAATAGGTAATTCCAAATTTCTTTTTAACTTCAGAAAGTTTCAGCTTTTGTCCATTTTGGAGACTGCAGAGTCCAGTTTTGGAGCTAGAGTTGGATCTGTTTATCACTTTGTCTTTACTTCTCCACCCAATCTCAACTGTGAAGAAGAATGTCCAGACCACATCATGTCCAAGATCCTGTGCTCATCTTCCAAAGCAAAACATTTTTCAAAGCAAAGCTTCCTCCTCATTCTGGAGGTACAGTTAGGTGCAGAGTTCTGGACGTATGTTCTTCACAAAATCAGATGATGAGCACAAGACTGGAATGATACTGTGCTCACCCTCAGCAACTCACTGGACATCAGAAGAGGAGGACAGCTATCCCCTCCCTGCAGTCATTGTAAGTAGGCAGCTTTTGACAGTAAGTCTCCTTCCTGTTAGCCACAAAACTGCTATCAAGGCCACACATATGCTGACATATATTTCAGAAACACACATTCAGCCATGACACACCCTTATCCAGGGTGATGGAAATGCTCATTTTCTCATGAATGGGACCTTGATTGCTGATACCATGGTCCTGACAATAATTAAAACAACACAACATATGAAGTCTAAGAATAATTTCACTTTCTACAACATTATCTGACTGTACCTGAAGATGTAAAACCTGGTAAGACTACATAGGTATATTTCTGATTCTTGAGAGGGCAATTTCTAGGTTGGTTTCCTACCCTTCTTCATCCTTTTCTGAAAAAAAAAAAAAAAAAAAAAAAAAAAAAAAAAAAAGAAAGCTTGAAAGCTTTCAATAGGATTTTGAGGAGACAAATTTCCTTATGAAATACTGCAGAATATAACAGAATTTGTCAAGGTTCTGTTGACAAACATAGAATTTGGAAACGTAACCAAGCACAGAAAACAAGGCAGCAGGCAGTAAGTCAAAAGAAGTTCTTCATGTTTGCACAGCTACAAACATGGCTTCAATGCTTTGTCCTGAAGAGAAATTTGCCTGTAGAAACTCAATAGCTGGTTGGTTCAAACACAGATTCAGGCTGGGAGATATGTGAGGAAGCATCAGTCCTCCAGACTATTCTGGTAGTTCCAACTGACCGGTAAACAACTACATGTACCATTTTCGGTGTAAAGCCCTTTGCACAAGTGTAAGATACCATATTCATGAATGAGACCATGTTGTCACATCTCTCCTTAAAAGTATTAAAACTCTTTCTCAAGGAAAGAGTCAGCACTGACCCCAAGTGAAAAGAAAATAGTGTGTTCCCACAGACCAGTGTCCAGCAAGCTGATGATGAAGCCAAATGAAACATAAAATGAAAATAAACTCAGCAAAACTGATGAAGCAAAATCCAGGCTAAAGCAGTTTTTGTAACAACAATCTGTTCTTCCCTCTGTGAAACTAAAAGCCTGTCCATTCCTAATGACATATGTATGTGCGAGCACTTACACACACTTCAAATGCAACACAAGCAACATGCATCTCAAACCACCAGTAAACAACTAAAGGAAGCATTACCAGACCTAGTGTCACTTGCAAGTTTTTTACCATTCCTGAAGCCTCTCTCCTTCCTTCCCTCTTGCTTTTGTTAACCCTGTTGTGGTGTACATCAGTCATTTAATCAGGCAACAGGGCTAAAATGTATAGGGCAATGTATCTTTACTATCAAAACATGAGTGAAGGAAACAAAAATAAAAGGTATAATATTCTGGAAGAAAATCTCCAAACGCTGTTCCCTTGAAAACAGATGCAGGGGGAAAATATTTTTAAAAACATGGCACAGAAAATTGCTAGATAGTAAGTTTTCCTTAACTCCCGCATCTATGTCTCTCCAGTACTGTGTTTGAAACAGTTCATTGGCAAAAGGGTCACAATACTGTCAAAGATGATTCTCCCTTCAGAAGGTTTTCTGCATATTTTACAAAGAAGATACTCTGCTGCTCCAGGGATCTGCAGGAACTACGTAGACACTTCATAAACACTTTTGAAAACAATTATATTCTGTAAGCACCCAGTAGCTAATCTAACTCAGCCTCCTGGCACTATTATGTATTATTGTGGATTTTTTTTTTTTTTAATAAAAATAAAAATCAGTAGGGCATATTCTAGGGTAGTGCATATTCCTTTGTACGATCAAGTTTATTTCAAACTTTCCACTATGACGTCAAGACAACAAACAGTGTTTAAAAGACAAGAAAATGATAGATAGGACACTAGACTAAACCATGAGACTGTCAGTTCTGCGGTCCTGCCTCTGGCATTAACCAATTCACAGTGCTCCAAATAAAGAGGAAAACATACCCAAACAATCCTCATAAAGCACCTATAGAATGACATAATGATAGACGTGCAAAGAGGATAAATTCTTTCCTGGCTTCTATGGCAAGCATATTCTCAAGTGTTACATTAGATAGACCTTTTTTAGCTTGCATAACCACAAATTGCATTATTGTCCATAAAAATATCCCATGTGTTTAATGGAAAATCCTATAGCAATTCCAAAAATAATGGGGGTTTAGCAGAGGCTTAATGGTATTTCAAAAGCATTTCGATGTAAATAGAGATGGAATAAGAGTACCTGGTATTTAACGAGCTTACTGCATGGCTTGATGGTTATATTTTTTTCTTAATTAAAGGTGCAGTCCTGCAAAGTGCTATACACTGACCTCAGGCTAGCAAAACTGGTTTAGCCCATTCTTAATCCTAACTAGTTAATAAATTCTTCCGTATGTTTATTACAACCAGGCCAGAAAGATTAGCACCATGCAGGATGAAACTCTAGGAAACTGGTTTGGCATATTGTGTTTTTTATGCACAGCTTAAAACAAAACCTTGCAAGAAAAGGCCCAATTCACAGAAGACAGAACAAATGACTATGGAAATATAAATAAAATGCAAGAGTCATGTCATGTTTGTGGCTTTTAAGTATATATCAAAAGGGATGTTTTCCTCAAAAAATCCATCAAACAAAATTGCCACAACTAAAAAGGCTCACAAGAGTCTTTGAGACAATGAGTTCATCAGTGTGCACAAGAGCCCAAGGCATTGGTTAGATGTTACTCAACCATAGCTAATAAAAGATTAGTCTTGTATATTAATTTAGCTAGATAATAGGTACCCTCATCCAAATCTGTAGTGTAAAACATAGCTGAGCTGCTCCTTAAATCCTACAGCTGTACTTTCTTCAGATCTGCCCAGATGAAGGTCAGCCTCCATGTAAGCAGAACAGAGCACCTCAGCACCTGTTGTACAGATCACACTAGACAATCATCAGATGAACAGTTTGGAGACTAGGCCATAGGATTTCCTTTGCCCCCCCAAGTACTTTCTAACAATGAAGCACAGAGGCAGATTCTCCTTTGTGCTTCTTCCTTTCCTACCGCTCTTCTTCATAGGGTAAAAAACACCCTTTTCCATCTCAGCAGAAAAAACCTCATTTGAAGGAGCTTCCCTAGGGGTGGAAGAGGAGCAGGTTTGAACTCAGTTATGCTGTTACAGGCAAATAAGTATGAGTAGCCTTTTCCTTAAGTTTACATTGTGGCAGCAATTGGGATTTAAAAGGCAAGAGGAAAGTCCTGCTCAGTTGCCTGAAAGGTTTGTTCTTTTGACAGATGATGAAGGAAAGGTTTCAAGAACTCCAGTTGAACAGCAATGCCATCTTGCAGAGCAAGGCTTACCAAGTACTCATCTTCAGGATTTCTCAGTGAGGGTCTAAAGTTCCTCAGCATTGTGAAGGGAAACTCTCACAGGTCCAAATCTCAGGCACTTTGAGTGATCTCGCTCAAAGGTAGGAATTTACAGACTTTTTTCTTCTTTAAATGCTAATTGTTGGGAACATTTACAGCTGGCTCTAAATAAGCACAGAAGGCAAATGGCATGCAAGCTGTGTGTTTGTGTTTGTACTGCAGAGGAGCAATGAGCAGATTGGCAAGTTTTTCCTAACTGATCTTGAAAAGGAATAACATTGATGCCACATACATTATGCAAAATTGGATGGATTGATGAGTGGGTCACACAGTTCCAAAGACCCATTATACAGCTTCTTTTAAATAATTAAGCATAGGAAAAAGTACTACTCCTGCAAAGCTAACTAGGATCATCTCACTACTTAGAAGATTCACTGTGTACTTCATTGCTAAAGGAAAAGCTAAGCAGGTTCTCACTGACCTAGGGTATTGCCCTTGGTTTCATGGGCACTATCATATTCCTTCAAATGCATCCTCATATGGCATTGACAAGCATTGGGTTCCCAGTCCTGTGACTTTGTTCACTGGAGCCTCTTTGCTTTCTCAAGGATTTGGCACCAATTCATTTGCTAGTGTGATCAGGGAGTGCAACTGATTTGTGTTTCTAAGTATTTCCCACAGACTCAGGGTTAGGTTTTGTGCTTTATTTCTTGGCAATAGCATTGCACATTCCACAAAAATCAAGCAGTTGACAACAGAGAAAATATTTCAGTTTGAGATATTTTTTTAACCAAAACTGACTGTCAAGCCATGAGTAGTTATGTTCAAATTCAGCTATTTAGATGGTGTCATTTTCATATCAGGCTTGTTAAAAGGTTCAAGCATTGCCAAGTTTTAAAAAGGGTATGTAGTAGCCCAAGGAATTGAATTATTTAAAGCTTAAAAGACAGAGCTATTAACCAGCACCTTTGTGACGCCAGTAGATTTAAGGAAGCCAGTACACATGAAAGAGTAACCCTGCTTGTCACATCAGCAACATTTTTATGAAGGCACAAAAATGAATGGCACATTCTGTACCTTCCTAAAAGCTATTTAGAGGTAGACTAAATAAGTATTGCCATTTTTGAAGATTTTTTTTTTCAGAAATACACACCGTATTTAAAAATAATTCATCTAGCTATAAAAATTCAAGAACAAGGAATCCACTGTACTTCAATAATCTCCAGGTCCTTTAACCATTTCCAAGTACAACAGGAAAAAAATTACATGGGTACAAACTTACATCTAAATTGACTAATCTAACTTCTGTTAGTTATCAAGATCTGGAGAGATTTAAAAGATTTTCTGTATTTTAGAAGATATATGTCAATGTTGAGAAGAGTTGGCTTACGTGTTTCACTTTTATTTCTCAATTAGCTCTTTTTGAGCTTTTTGTATATCAATGTATTTCAGTTTTTCATCACCTCCTAAACAGATTGCTATCTTATCACTGATACAGAAATAAAATACCAGGAGAAATCAATAGTTAGAGCAAAGGGTCAGGTAGGGGTCAGCCCTGGATAACTGATATGTCTGTCTTACTCATATCATGGCATGAGATCATCTTCAAGCAATGAATCTGAAGAGTCACAAAATGGATTCATAAGGGAAAAAATATTTGATTTAATTTGGTTGAGCATGTTCCATTAATTGCTTAAATAAGTACAGCTGGCTGAAGTTTTCAATTTCCCTTCACTTTTTTGAATTTCAAGGAAAAAAGGCCAAATAAATTGTTTTGATGTTCTTGGATAACATTCTCTCTATTTTTCATCCAGCTCTACAGAATAAGATATTTAAATCACAGCTGCACTTTTTCATTTCTTCTAATAAATCAAGTGCAAAGATATACGTGGCTGGAGCCTCTATAGGTCACCCTTTACTGTGGGGATTTTTATGCATGTTTAAAAACCTGCAAGAAAACCGTTTCCCGTGGTTGGAGGGCATACAAAAGATACTTCTAAGGTTTTGCCCTTCCATCAGCATCTATTTTCATGAAGCATGTATGAATTTAAATGCCTTGCACATGTCCACCTCTCCATCAAATGCGGCTGAAATCAATCCCTAGGTTCAAAAGTTATGAGGCAATGTGTTAGTCTCACATACACACTCAGAACATGACTGTAATCTCATTTCCTTGAAGACACACCAAAGACCAAACTTACAATAACATTGCATGTATAACACCTGTGTACATCAGCCACAGGAGACTGAGAATTGATGAGGGATTTCTGTAGCACTGTTGAAACAGTTTTTTCCCAAACACAGTTGTACTGAAAGCATTTTCATTACTAACCCAGGGCAATCTGTTGTTAATACGCACTGCTGCAAGGAGACAACTTCCAAAGGGATTGAGTTCAACTGTAATGGCAACACACTCATGAGAGAGCAAGCTAAAGACTATCTCACATGTTGCTTCACTGAATCATTTCCAGGATGTTATTTTAATCTAGTTTTGGGGCCTTTTCTGAATGAGAAAGCTCTTTTCAACAGAAGGAAAATAAATATAACCCCACTTCTCTGCCTTCTCACTTTGCCTCACCAGTGACAACAAAACAGCAGCCACAGGCCATCACTGCATTACATTTACTTCTACAGAACAACATCACTGCAAACTGCAGATGCACAGCACTGAATCAATATCTGCTCATTTTATTTTTTAAAATTTTGTCTCATATTTGCACACATAATTACACCATCCACTTTACCAGATGTTTTGCTCCGGTAATCTGCGTGAGTTCTCATTGTTCAGCAAGAGAACAAGGGACAGAGCACCCCCACTGTGTCACAGCAGGATCAGGTTCAGAGTGAAATTAAATTTGCCCGTTATCCTCCTGCTCCCTCCTGTGCTATGATGCATGTGCTCATTTCCTCAATGCAAAAGGCAGTTCTCCCTGCATGGAAATCAATTTGATTGTAGGACTTTACAGACCTGTGCTGGAGGACTTAAACTTCTCACAGTTTTTTACTCCAGAATCATGAGCCAAGTCAAGATTCCCTTCTGTTTCCATTCTACTTAACCCTTTTCATGTAACTTTAGTGTTTGCCTGCATACAGATGTGCTGATTTCCAGCTGAAGAATCTTCAGCTCATGCTGCCAGAGGCTCAGTATGTGACAGTAGTAATTCTGGCATATTTGAAATCTTATGTTTCTTTCTTTCAGTATGAATTTTTATTTAGGAAATTGTTAATTAAAAAAAAAAAAAAAAGAACAACTCAAGACTTAACAATAAAATCTTGTAATGGAAACAAAACTTTCAGTTGACCAGAAGCAATTATTTCATTACTATTTTCAGTTTAAGAACAACAAGAAAACCTCCAGGTTGGGTTTTTTTTTTTTTTAGTTCTGTGTACAGACAAAATTTTTTTCAGGATGGCATAATTTTTCCCAGAATATGAAAATGGTTTCCCATCCACTCTGAAACACCACCTCTCCTGTATGTTTAAAGTTAAGCAGGTACATGAAGCTCATTCATTTCCCCACGACTTAAGCACAAGTAGAATGCCTTGATGAAATGCATCCAAAATGCTTTTTTACAAGAATCCCATGATTATGGAGTTACACAGTCTAAATCACAATGAAATGACTGATGAACAAGTTAGCCAGTGGCTTTACAAAGAAAAAAAAAAAGGTCAGTGTAAATTCCAGAAGTCTTTTATAAGATGTAATTAATAATGTGTTATTGTATTCTAGTTACTTTCAGGAAACTAAATGCTATAGTGCCTATAATAATGCATTTCATATGCCATTCACCTTTTAATTAAACTGATCCTCTTGTAAGGTTATTGTTTTCTGCCCTGTGATCTCAGCTCCTCTACTCTCAAACTAGAGATCTCATGTGTTGCTTTGTTCAGCTATACACAGCGAAAAGATGATGCCACTTTGCAAATTATATTTGGTACTTTGACATCAGATAAAACTATAGTATTTGGAAAATCCACCTTAGGTGGAATGGAGTCCCGGGTGTGGACAACTTCAGCTGAAGTTTTTCAGCCAACTCTAATACAAAACGTAGCCGGACTTCCTCGCTGTCAGCAGGAAGTGATAATCAAAATCAGAGCTGACAGAAACCTGTCAAGCAAATGAAAGAGAGGTGGGGAGTTTAAGCTCATTAACCTCATTGGTTCATGGAATAAATCTGGATAAGACAACACAACTAGCAACTTGTCGCAAGTAGTCAGTTTTTGAAATCACTGTAGGCGGTCATATCCATAGGTGGTTCACAGCCTAAATCCTCAAGCTTTCAGTCAAATACTCCTATCCTACCTTAACCATCACAATTCTTATTTTTGATGCCAACAATTGAAATGAGACCATGATTCATCTCAACCATTGTGGTGTTTTTCATCAGACTATCATCTCAAACACCAAATAACCTGATTTAAGAATACAAGTCTTTTCTTTCCTTACATGTTTAAATAAAGAAAAGTTATCACTTGAGAGCAGGAGGATGATGAAAACATGGGAGAGTTGAATAATCACTAATACATACTAAATAATGTTTGAAATCAAGGAGGTGTTAGATATAGGCAGCTTGATTTTCATTTTATACTAGTAAAGGATGTTGTTTCATGCTTTAAACAGCAGCAATCTTTAATATTTGCAAGGTGTTTCCAGGCAGATGACAGATAGAATAAATACGTGCAGTGGGGTGCTACCTAGAATTTGGGGAGAGTGTGGCATATCCAATAATCACCAAAATTCACCTGTTTTAGTTCCTGCTGCAAACTGGCCTCACAGGTCACCTTTCTCTGCAAGACTCCTTGACAGCACTTAAAGGTCATGTAGTGCTGAAGTCTGTGCAACTCAGGCCTAGTCATGATTTGAGATACTTTATTCAGCTGTTTCAAGTGCTCACACTAGAGGAAAAAATCCAGCTTGCTGGTAGAGGCCCATTATAGCTAAGGAGAAAAATAGCATTATGGGAACAGTGCCAGAAGAGGAGATTGGTGCTCATACAGATTTGGCCTGAGAATGTCAAGTAGCTTCTCTCACCTCCCCATCTATAGTGCTGAAATGAGTGTTACCAGAATTAAAGGGGTGCTGTGAAGCTAAATCTGCACAGGTCCTAAAGCATTTAAAAGACTTCAGCTGGAAGGCAAGACAGAAATGAAACACTTTTTTATTCTTTTTCTCACTCACTCAAAAAAATATCTGAGAGGAAAGACAACGTTTTATAGAACTTATAAAATATTAAAAACTAGACTCGATTCCCATTCAGGTCAAAAGGAGTGTTTTCCATTGGCTGCCATATGAGCAAGATTTGGACTAAAAGGCCTATAACGATTCCTTATAAACAAGCTCTGTAAACCAACTTACAAATAGATGGCTGCTATTCGCCTTAGCTTTTACCCATCTTTCACCATGGAGACAAGAAGAGGAAGAATATAATGAAATTGTCCAGAGATAAATGTCTGCATACCAATTCATTTTCCTCTGTTAACACTGAGAGCAAGAATGATTGGTAGTTCTGTGGACTGAATTTTGTGGGCTCCTCAAGCAGAATTGGAAAGACAACACACCACAGGCCCATCTCTGTCTACAAAGAAGCTCCTCAGTTCCAGAGATGAACACTTCAAATCACTTCTCTACAGTATCTTCAAGTACCATACCTCCACCTCATGCTACTTAATTGTTTTAACTCACTTCAGCTGATTTCAGAAGTCTGGTGAACTAGAGGATATGTTTACATTTCAGATGCAAGTTTATTTCTCAAACATTGTTCTGCCAGCACTGGAAACAGAAGCCCTGCTTTCTGGAAGTAGGCCAACCTCTCAGTACTTAAACTCCATTCACAAAGTGCTAAAAGAAGTTCAGCCATTGCATATATTTGCTTTGAATAGCTTTGCTGCTGTTTCAGCTGGGAAAGACTCTACATGATTTGAGTATATATCAAATTAGCATACTTTGCACTGTCCTGAAAAGATATCACTGCCCTGTCACACGCATTATTCTGCTGCATTATTTTGTGAGTTTTTCTGCCTATTTAACTCCTACTTTATCTAATGATAAAATATCACTTGTTGTTATAAAGGTATTAATTATTCCCTCTTCACCTTCATCACTCATCTACCAATATGACAAAGTAGCATCTCGGCATAGAATGCACATTGACTATGCTAAATGGGATCTCCCAAATGCCTCCTGACATAAAAATGTCAGAACAGCTACCCTGGATCACACCAAAATCCCACCTAGCTCTGTTCCCTGAGTCAGTGTGGGGGAAATGCAATGGGCATCACGTGGGGAAGGTGCAGCCAGGGGCCACCACCTGTCAGGAAAGCACTCAGAACAGAGCAGGAAGCTGGGTTCAGTCATCTCTGGGAGGAGCAGCAGAACCAAGGCTGGAGATGAAGGTGAAGGAGTTGGCACATTTTCATGCTGCAGAGTGAGGACCCTGCCCCAACATGCTGCCACTCAGTGGGAATAGTCCCGAGAAGTGCTCCTTGTCCCAGAAAGCAACGTAATCACTGGGATGCTGACCCAGAAGCTACAGGCAACAGGGCAGGGGTTGAATGAGCCCTGGGAGATGCACAGCCTCCACCTCCTGGGTGGAGACAAGCAGAACTAGCCTTCCACATCAAATGTGAAGGTGATCAGGACCAGCACCAGCTCATGAAACCCAAAGACATTTCACCACTTTTACCTCCCTTCCTTTCCTCTCCCTTTACCTTGCTTGGGTGTAATCATATCATGCAGTGCTGCTGACACAATATTTTTGTTAAATATAACTACAATTTTTTAAAAAGCCACTAATAGCTGGCAGCTTAGAAAAAGGATAAAAACAGGGTAAGCATGTGATGGTGTTTCCATGGAATACTGCCCAGCCTTGAAAAAGCAGCAGCTAAGCAGTGGAATCTCTGGGCTTAGGAGCCCACAGTCGACATGATTTCTTCCGTGAATTTACCTAGTGTCTTCTCAGTTCACTGTAGATACAGGAACACATTCTAGAATAAGTCTGTGTGACTAGTCATGATACATGGAGGCTAAGTGACACTTTTTTTTTTTTTTTTTAAATTCCTCCTTGTGCTCTGAACTGGGCAAAATGTCTCACTCAGGTCTCCCTTCCTCACGGTAAACCACATGGAGACCTCTAATATCACAGCTGGCAGAGACAGCCACTCAGTGGGATATTACTACACAACACATTGTGGCTACACCCACAGGAAGGTTCCCTTCTCCAGCTTCTATGATGCTCTGTAGCAACCTAATTTTTACTTGAATTTAAGATAAGATATACAGAAATGCTTTAGCTGTTAAGAAAAACATAGTCTGAAACAAAACCAGAATATCTTATTAAAAATGTTTCAAGACTTCTGACCTGCATTCTGGTTTTCCTGTACTTAGCTATAAATTAAATCTGCCTGTGAATTTTGCTAGTTTAATGATTCATGACTACAGAATGTGTCTTGAATGTAGGGGACAGAAAAGAATTTGTAATGAAAAGGAAAACACATATAACATTTTTCAGTGTCTTAAGTTTTAATTACTAGGAAACAAAAAAAAATAAATGAACTATGGATATTGTATAATTGCAATAAATTTTGAGAAATGAGTAGTGTCCAGAGAAACCCCATTAAGTTTAATAATTTTGTGCATTAGAGACTGGGAGGATGGGAATAAATCTAACAAGTTGCTGATGATTATAAAGTTTTCAACTGCAGAAAACAATGGTTAAATTAACATGACACATGGTGATACTTCTGGCTGCCTTTCCAATTGATTCTTCTTGTTAAATCAAGAGGAACTTCTGCATAATAATCAGATTGCTGATAGACTATCCCCTACACAGAGGTAACAGTTAACTTTAGCCAGGCACACAGTGGCTTATTCATAAAAGAACAGTGTCTTTTTTAATTTAGTGGGGCTTTGCTCATGGGTTCTCTAGTTTAAGGCGCAATGTAACAGCAAGAAAAGACCAAGGGATCACACTACTTTCCAAAAGTCATAGACACCAAAAAATTTAATGATTATTTGGCTCACGTGCATTACTTTTTCCTCCAAGTGAAAACTTGAGCAAATGCTCATGATGAAATAAAAGGAGAAAGTCAGGTACTTTTCTCTATTCACTGATTAATTCTTACACACATCACAGTAAATATCAAGCCAACAAAAAGAGTGGCTTACATTGAGGCATTACCCAAGCCATGGAATTCTTGAAATACCCATTGCCAAATATGAAGCATTTCATTTCATTAGGTTCCACATCAGAACCCTGATTTTCAAATTTCTTCTGAACTGAAAACCCAGCTAAGAGAGCATGACAGGAACCTCAATATATAAAACAATATGACCCCCTTCCATGGAAATAGAGAAGGAACTTCTGACCTCTAGTCTACAAAATTTGTCTTTAGTATTAAAATGAGCAAGTCCAATGTGCTAATTCTTTTAGCTAGCCTCCTAGCTCTCTGGATTTTTTTTTTTTTTAATTATTGTTAAAAACAAACAAACAAACAACAACAATAAAAAAGTAAGTTTCTATCTTTTGGAATTCCAGTGATCATAAACAAAAGCAGAGTGTAACAATTCAGAGGTGTCAAGAACACATCTGGAATATCACTCAGAAACAAAATCTGCCCTGTTCAATTCAGCAGGATGTGCAGTGATGGTAAATTATATGTCAGCACTCATGACCATTTCATTCCTTGTAGAGCAAAGAGAAGGAAACTCAGATATAATGAGACCAGAACTGACAATCAAGAAACCCTGTCAAGTTTTATCATTCTATCTGCCCCATTTACTGTCCCTAGTAACACAAACTGACACTGAACACAAAGTGAAAGTCATTTGCTGTGACGTTATTTGGGAAAGTAACACTGACATTTAATTTTACCCTGGGCAAGCCTGGGAGCTTGGCAGAGCTCAAGGATATGTCACCTTCACAGAAGAGAACCATGTTTGTGGGCACAGAGAACTACACAAAGATATTTTGAACATCTGTAGTATCCCACAGGTCCTACATCTCATTTCAGCAACTCAGGCAGAAACTCCTCATGTAGGGAATAAACTTTGAAAAAGATTCCACTCCTTCCCTTGCTCAACTTGTAAAGAATTTCCCATCTAGAGAATGCATTTGGTCCTTCCTGAATGCTTTACTTTTTTCTAACATGTTTGTTAGAAGATAACACCACATACACAAGCGAACTATGATCAAAAGTGTATAAAGAGTGCACTGGATTTATTTTTCTCACTTTACAGAAGGAACAGCTGAGACCATCCTTTCAGCATATAGTACAACATGTGATTCATCTTACATTGCAGCTCACAGAACCTTGTATAGATCAATTTTTTAGCAGAATTTCACCAATAAATCACTGCAAATCATTAAGTTAATTACTCTTCTAAGAAAGATTAATGAGAAAGTTACTAGACCAAACCTGTAATTCAAACTGGCCTACTTCAAGAGTTATCAACAATCTTTCCAAGGAGAAAAAAACCCTACGGCAATATAGTGAAATCCAGAGTTAAACTCCAACAATTTATGTCACAGTGAGAAACTGGAAAGTTGAAGGACCAGGAAGTAGAACAGTTTCTCAGTGGTAAACCATTGCACTTGTGTACATCCCAGAGGCCTCCCAAACCACAGTCAATCCACACTGGGTGTTGTCCCCTGACATCAGGGTTGCACAAGAAATAAGACCACCCCTTCAAAACTTGGAGGGGTTGTTCTCTTAACAAAGCGGAAGCAGCTTATTCTTTTAGCCATGATTGTTCGAAGTGGCATCTCCATTAACCCTGTAATTAATTGAATTTTACCAGTTCAGGTCCTTACATACTCCTGCTGCTTCTTGATTCAAAGCTGATCAAAAAATTTATAAGCAAAACTAATTTCAAAAACTGTTCTAAGGGGTGTAAAACAGGTTGTGAGGAGGTGCAGCTGCTCCAAGCACAGGAAAAGAGGTCATGAAGTTTTCCTGACCTATGTGCGAGATATCTCTAGATCTGAAAGGTCATAGTAATTAAAATAGGACAGAGAATGTGCCTTTTAAAGATGAAAAGTCCTCTTTACATCTCAGAGAACATGATATTTTATTTCTACGTATCTGTTTATAAAACGCTCCAGGCAAAGCAACTATCATAATAAATAAATAAATAAATAAATAAATAAATAAATAAATAGATAGATAGATAGATAGATAGATAGATAGATAGATAGATAGATAGATAGATAAATAAATAAATAAGTATGTTGATAGTGGTAGCCAAACAAAATATTCACTGACTTCAATAAATAAACAGGAATATTTCTTTACAAAAAAAACCAGGTTATTTTTATCCTTCCACTGAGTTGTGCTTTACATGTAATGTTGGCAATGGAGTTCATGTTACTCCTCCATACCCAAGTCACATCCTTTTTTTGCATTTACATCAGAGAAACAAAACATGTTAATTATCTTAATATCAACTTATTCAAGATCTGTGAGTTCAGACTGTATCTAGGTGCTATTTTGAGCAAAATTGTATATTAGGAGGCTTTATATCATTACAGCTAATTAAAAATAAGATTTTTGAAAGACTGTAGGGTTCTCTTCATCTGTGGGAGGGACCGGAGCTCAGAAGAAAGAGGATGTCTTCTCAGTTTAGGACATTAACAATGGAAAGAAGAGAGGAGCTAATTTCTTTATGGTGGAACATGGACAAAGCAAGCTGTGGTTTTTCTCAGCTAAAATTAGAGACATTACCTTAACTATTCTTTATTTTTATGGTCTGTGTTAATTATTTGGCATATAGGACAAACTTTGGTTTTACATGCAAGTTCAAATGCACAACAAGAGGGGAAATTCTCATTGTTCAGCAAATTCTCTCCTTCCTATCGTTGTTCAGTACTGGATTTTAATTGTGCAGGTTACAGTATCTTAACCATTTTTCACTTCACCTTTTATTTTATAGCTTCTGCTCTGTGTTAAGGAAAATGTTTCTTTCACTGAAGTAGCAGCATGCCAGCAGCTCCTGAAACTGTAAGATAAGAATTCTCACCTGACTACTCATAACAAATGAGACATGCCTTGCAGAATTCACCGATTTTATTCCAGGAAGAGAAAATGTGTGTGCTGGGAGACAGAAACAGAAATAAGAAATGCCGGGTGACCTTGGGCAAGTCACTTCACTTCTTTGTTTCTCATTGCTGATGTTTTCCTTGCTACCTTTGGTCAGTCTTGTACAATTAAAAAAATCTGAAGCAGGAGTGCTCTTTGCATTGTCAGCATATCCAGCCAATAAGATGCTGACCTCACTTGGATACGATAGTAATAAGTAATAAACATGACAACAATTCACAAGTGATGCCCTGCATTTCTAATACTCTGGCTAAGAAGTGTTTCAATAACTTATTAAAACATGTGTGTAAGTTCTCCTTTAGAATGGGGGGCTGCTCTTAACTCTTGTCAGCTTTAATAGAACTTAAAAGCTTAGGTTTTCACCCTGATGATTTTTCCTGGAAGGCTGTTGCAGAAGTCTACTGCTTCACTGGTCTGAGAAAAACTCTTCTAATTACAAATCCAAATGCACTTCTGGACAACTCTCACCCTTTGCTCTTACACCAGCAAGGTCACCTCCTCCTCTGTTCATGCCTGTACTGTATTTAGAGAGGAATCACAACTCTTCCAGGCTTATGTTTTACTAGGTGAGAGGCTAAACTCTCTTCTCAGTTACATGTTAAGCCTCCATTAGAATCTCTGCTTCCAGTTCTAACCCATCACACATGCAATCATTATAACCCAATTCTGGACTTGAGCTCCTATTAAACTAGGTCAAAAATCTTTCAGTTCTCTATGGCCAAACTGGCAGGGTGACCAACCCTGGGTCTCCATTCAATTCTCCCAAAATTAGAAGAAGTGTCCTTGATCCTGAAATCCATTCCTCGGTGCTGTCCTTACCTGCCAACACTCAGCACCCATCCCAGGAAGGGAGTAGAGAGAACAAGCTCCCCTTTCAGGATATGCTCTCTTCCTTCCAGCTTGGAATTTTCTGCATATATCTGCATAACTTTATTTAACTGGGTCTAGGGTACAGAAGTTGCTGGGACTAATGGCATAAAAAAAAGCATAAAGAGCCAAGAAAGAAACTTCAGCTTAGAAGAAAATAGTGTAATATGTTATGTATTTGTAATAGGAATGATGACTTTCAAATGCCCATTGGAAGGAAATGTATAATAAGATCTTTTCTTTCTCTATCCTTTTTATTGACAGCATATCACTTTCAAACATCCTAATTTTGCTGGGTGAAAATTTATGCCCTCCTTAATACAGATAAGTCATTTTCCATACATAAGACTTGTTAATTACCTCAGCAACACTAATCCTAAATTAAAGTGACCTTATGCAAAACACATGACTATGGCTTCATACTGAAGTTCTACTGGTTATCTGTAGGGCTAACTTCAGTCCAGTGGTATTAACAGTTGGGGTGGCTTTAGCTTTACAGCTTCAGAGGTCTCCAAAACCCACTTTAAAATAAAGGTCTTCTATTAAATCTTCCAAAGACAAATGAATGTCAGTCAGTTGTTCCCAGCAGCTGAGAAGTACACACTCAGGCTTGAAGAGTCAAAGATCACCGACAGAAATCAACGATGCAGAAATCAAGGTATATCCCCCTCTAATTTCAACAGCCACCAAAAAAAGGTAAAAAGAAATCTGTCAGTGGGTAGAGGTGTCACTTAATTTGCTATCAGATGATTATTGTCACATGCATTAACTCTGAGCTTGGTATGAACTTTATCTCTAAACAAAAGCTCAAAATAAGTCTCCACTATACTGCAGAATAGCACTTTTAGTATGAGAGAGAATTGTTTAGCAAGCAACTGCTGCCAGATTAATAACTTATCAAGTATAAACTATGGTTATTTTCATATGGTTTCTCTAGTAAAAAAACCTGATAGGAAATATACATAAAACAAAACTTCACAGGAAAACAAATGCTACTGCATGGACAAGGATATAAAATATAAAAGGTCGTTTTGTTCAATAACACTGTGGGTTGGTGGTCATTTAAAATGCTTTTCATGCACACAGCCAAAGATCAAAGTATTAATGGAGACAATTATAGAGCACAACTTGAGAGCACCATAGCAATCAGTTCCTAAGGCTAGAAAGTTTATTGTAATATAGAGTTTACACTGATAAAGCCCTACTGATTTTCATAATGCAAAGTATTTTGACCTCTCAAGCTACTACATAGGATTCCTGTATCTTCCCCTAGGAACAGGATTGCCGTTTCAAAGACTTTCCTCTTGAAGATACCAACATCAGCTTTGTCCACTTCTGCAGCTGACACAAAGAAGTCCATTCAATAAAAGAGTTCCTTTATTTGCATATGGTTTCCAAGGACTTTATTCAAAACCAGCTCACAGTATAATAAGTATCATCTGCTTTTCTCCTGTTCATTAAATCTGTATTCATTCACTGCATACAGCACCTTTGTTCACCTTCTTGACATCAACAAAGCTAAAGAGGAATGGACTGACCTCAAAAGGAGGCTACTTGATTATAAATTTCAAAGAAGGGTTATTTCAAAGATTATTGCCTAAGGTCACTTCTGATACAAATTCCAGACATTCATGTTGATTTTTGTAAGACACTGCTATTTAGTCAAAGCCAAGTTCAAAAGAAGCATCCCGTTATGTGATAGGTACGCTGTTTCTGATCCAGAAGGCATTATTAAAAGAAATGTATGCAACAATGCACTACCAAACAAGAGCCAGCATTGTACAGTTTTGCAATTAAAAGGAAAAGGGGTTTCATATTTTCCAGCAGTTGCCTGTATAGATCAAGGGAAACAGGTATCTGAGTTATGGGCTACTGAGTACTTAGCACCTGACAGGCTGAGTGGCTACAGAAACAGAGATGAAACCAGAATAAATCCTAGCTGAACATAGTTCACTGCTTAGAAGAACGACATTTGTGAAAAGCACATTTTTGAATAGCGACATTGCAGCACCTACCAAAATAGTGCCATTAAAGTACAGATATCCTCTCCACACATGCACACATACACCCTCCACAGAATCCAGAGCCCCTGCTTATGGCACTTAACTGACTGCTGCCCCAGGTCCAGAGCAAAGCAAAACAACTTTGCTCCAGTGAGCTGTTTTTGACCTGTACTTAAAATTCTCTGGCCAGGTTTTACAGCCATCCATTGCACTGCACTGCAATTCATGAGTAGATCCTTAAACTGTAACAAACTTTTCTAGTCCCCTTCAAATTCTTTATTAAAACAGACACAATTAAACCGCTAAAACAGGCTTCTTTCTCACTTACAAATTCCCCTAAAGTATTTTGCAAAAATTGCTGCCACAAAGAACACTACACTTGCTTTTCTTTTTTTGTTTTTCCCTTCCACCATCTGACTTTAACACGCAAAACATGTAACAATGCCTGGGGCACCATCCCTGACTCCAGGAGTCTCCAGGCAATCTGCAGCCTCTCTGGTTGTGTTACAGGTGAGAGATGAGCAATAATAAAGGAACATTACAGTGTAAAACCTATGGGGATTTTGCAAAGAGATCAAGTAGATAACTTTCATCAGAAGCTTTAGAAGGAAAAAAACCCTCTCTACTATGCTTTGTCTCATCAGATTTCAGGTTTGAATAAAATGTTCACAGTGAAACCAAAGCCTCCCCAAAGCTCATCCGGGTTTGCAGTTTTGCTACTAAGTCATAACTCAGCTGAGACTGGTTGAAAGCCCAAACACATTTGAAAACCCTTGGACCCACTTTGAAGGACCCTGAGCTGATGGATGAGTTTGTTTCTAAATTGTGGTGAAACTTAGTTGTGTATGGTTTAAACTGTTCAAAGATGGTAGTGAAATTACTTGATATACACTTGCACATCATTGTACCAAATATATGTATACAGCTGTAAGGCCTTAAAGGGGGGTATTCTCGGAAACATGAGGGCAAATTGTTTGCAATGAGTATTTCTTCATAGTTTCCTGTTAAGTATATTATTTTTTTATCATTATTGCAGTGTCTCATAAGAGATCACAGATCAGACTCCTATTATTTTAGGCAATACCAGAAGCACCAGTGTGAGTTCCTGCTTCACATAATTTTTAATTTAAGTTCTGGAAGAATAGGATGTCTTTTAGCACAAGTGATTCTGAATAAGTGGGCATTTCAATAATTCTCCACTAAGTCAGAAACTGCTATTGCTATTGTAAACCTGTTCAACATGGATCAGTGTCTTATAAACGAGTGTTTGAGGGGTTATAATTTGCATTGGAAAGCTTACAGTGTAAGCACATATCCTGGTATGTTTTGCTCTTATGTCCTTACAAAGATTTGTTAAATATTGTTCTGATTGCCTAATGCAAAAAGAGTTTATAAAACGTATATAAGTAGAATTCATTTTGCAAAAGAAGTGGTGAGGGTTTCAGTATTTTTCCCCCCTTTTGTTTATCTGCCTTATAATTTTTAATGAGTTAGAAATCAAATTTCAACATACACCATTGCTAAGTGAATACTTGCTCATCTTTCATGAGATGAATGCACTGACAACAACATAACTTCCCCAGACAGAAATAGGTGTGCCACAAATCCCTAGAAATTGTACTGCAAATATATCCCTAAGAATCCTTCAGATTTCTTAAAGTAGAGTGGAAACTAGAGATATGCTTAAAATCCCAAAAGTAATGTGTATTGTCAGCAAACAGGCTAAAGATCTACTTCATGGGTAATGCAGTAAAGTGCCCTTAAAATGACTGTACCAGCAGCAAAAAAAAAAAAAGTAGCAATTCTTATGACTTATGTCACATCACATCGAAACAGGTCAGATGATGCATTGTGTGATGTGGTTTCACATATGACCCTACAAAATCACATGTCAGATGATGGATAAGATGATTTCTCAGGAAGCAGTATGCTCCAGGTAAAGCCAGGATTAAAGTGAAGGGCCATCTTCAACAAAGTAAGAAATATGTGACAGGATAAGATACCTTTTTCATTCCTCAGTCAAGCATGCCACCATGTCCATAAATGGTAAAAAATGATACAAAATAACAGGAGTAATCAGAAGAGTCATCAAAACAGAAAATATCTGTCCTTTTTCCTCAGTTTGGCTTGGAGTGGAAACAAGCTCAAAGCAAGGAAAATTTTGCCTAAAGATTACTAAACCACTGTAGATGGTAGTTGTAGATCTAGAACTGCCTATGGTTATAGCCTTTACACCAAAGACAAACTGTAATAGGAGTAGGGCAAAGTTTGTAGGAAGTTGGTCCTTTTTCATTAGACAAATATAGTTTGTAAAGAACATACAAGTTTCAGGAAACAAGCCTTCTTCAGTGATTCAGATCTCTATCCAACTTTCACTCCCTTTTAGGACCTAGAGCATCATGACCTTCAAAAGCACACTTCAGACTGAGGCAGTAGAGTTGAGAGAGGCGCACAAAATCCTTAAATTTAAAGCACTGAAGAAGAAATGGTGGCCTTTTCTTCAGGCAATGACCTAACAACAAACACCTGGGCTTTTTAACTACTGAAGCCATGCAAATTAAATTAATTATTGTTCTAAAAATTAGCATGTCTCTCCATTTCAGTACACAAGGGCAATATCCTCTTCTAGTTCTGTGAACCAACAGCTAATTATCTCACTGCAAGTGGAAACAACAAACTCTTTTAGTTGGACAAAACTGTGTTTTCATACAAGGCAATGCAAGCATAAATCTAACATTTGAGAAAAGCAAATTTAGCCTAATAAAACATTGAAGGAAAAAGGACTGAAGTTTAAATAAGTGTTTCTCACTCAGTCATTGTGATATACTTTGTCATCATTCACTCTAACATGACAACATTGCCAAGATGAAGCACCATCTCACCAGCAATTACCTCTATTATAGGGTCAAACCATTGAGAACTTCTTACCATTTCCCATCTTTAAGGTATCACAATTTAAGATTAGATTTTAAACATGGATAATAGACCTGCACAGGAACCAAATTCCTGAAATGCCTCCTTCACATCCTTTCAACAGGTCAACAGTCAAGGAGGAGAGGTTAACAGGGGCAGGGGAAAGGTAGACCCTGGATTATATAGATCCTTTCACTAGACATGAAGAAGCACATTCACATTTGGGGCTGTGACAGGACATTCATCATCCTGCTCCTTCTCCTGGAGAGAAAGGAGAGCCAATAATTGCTAGTAAAAGGGGTATCTTAGACCACAAGGAGCTAACACTAAAGGTGCAGGTGACATATGTCCTCTTATTCAAGGTGTGATCTAACCCACAATATTCATTCTAGTCCTACTTACCTTCCAGAATGACAAGGATGATTCTTGCTCAAGTCTGCAGAAAACTATGCTCCGTACCACCAATGCCTTACAAGAGTAATTGTGGCAACAGTATCAGTTGTGGGATGATTGTAAATGCAATGCTGGTTATCAACTCAGAGCAAGCAAAACCAAATTGATCATATACAACACACACAGGCACACACGCACATACAGGGCCCTGTGATGACAGTGACATATGTATTGGAAAGATGTGTTTGTTTCCCCAAAGAATGCAGTAACCCAATACAATTATTAAAAACACAGAAGAGTCAATTATGTTTTCATTACTTTCTATACTAAGGCCTCTTCCATTGTTCTATCAGGTCCATTTCACCTGAATGCACATGGAAACTGAAAATACTTACCTTCTCCTTGATGCCAAGGTGAATTTAATCAGAAAACTAATTGCTTTCATTTTTCTGTTATAAACTCTTCAATTTGCTGTAGAGATTACCAGGGTGAAAATTTTCTGCCAGCAATGAAGTCCAAAAGGAAATGGTCTGTGTTGTTCCTTGGAAGAAAATTGCCTTTAGAAAAATCCTGTTTCTTTGCTAGAGTATCAAGGAGAGATATGGTTGAAGAAAGAGATGTATAGCTTTTAGATTAATCATTACAATGAATGGGAAAAAAGCTGAAGGCTATAAATGATCTCCATAGTCTATCACCACTTATTTTCCAATAATTACACTAGTAGCTGCCATCTTCACTGTTTCTATGTAGATTCTCTCCTTTCCAACCTTGGCCCCCAAAGAACTGATGTATAATATCCAGTTCTCTGCTCACAAGTCTTAAAACTGATGGCGGCTGCAAGAAACATAAATTACAACCAAAATACCATATTAAACTATTTCCAAACACCTTAGCCACCCATAGAATAATCACTGTTTAACAAATAAGCAAGAATTGCTGCAAACAAATCTTTGAAGTGAAATACTGATCTTTTTTAACATTAAAGTCAGCATTTAATGTAGCCTTAGGAAAATGCACTCACATGTCACAGTGTCTCATTATTTCTTTTGATGTGTTATCACATCTTTATGGAGTGGTTCTGGTTTCAGTCATGAAATGCAGATTTGGAACATAGTATTGTGTCTGCTTAAATGGAAGCTGAGCATACACAGCACATATAAATAATTCTGGTGATAGCACTTCGGGAAATTATTTGAGATGATGTTTGAAGAAAAGCACGGAAGTCCATAATGCTGCATTCAAACATATGATTTTCACAGCTTTATAATTTCCTTGAAGTATTTTTTTCCTACAACATTTTGTTACATACCATGTAGAAGATAGTGATCATTAAACTGCGTGTTAAGGAAACCCACACAGCTTGTAGACCCCATCAATACACATCTCTGAAAAAGTTAGGAGCCCCATCAGCAGTTCCCCTGGATACTGAATAACAAGAGCATGTCTCACAGTGCATCTAGCATACCAGTGATTCAGGTGGGACAATAACACCACTTAGACCAATATTTTGTAAAACAAACCACACTGGATTTCACCCAGAGAAGCCACAATTAAACCCCCTGATTCATGCTCACTTTCTATCAGGAAGATTCCCACTACCATCTACAGCAGCATGCTCTAATGGTTAATCACTTTGGCTGGTAAATAAAACCCACATCTTGTTTGTAATAAATCTGGACTTAACATCAGTTCAAAGAAAGGGAAATGGGAGACAGTGCCAAGATACTTGTGAGGAAAGCAAACAAGCAAGAGGCAATCTGGCTGCCTTGGCAGAATCTATTTTTCTTATATTAAAAACAGAGAATTAGACATATTTCAGCTGCAGCATTATCTAATTGCAATTGCAAGATGAGGATGGTTAATGAACATCCGTTGTACCAGATCTAAGTGGTCATGCTGTTCAAGGAGAAATGAAAATGTGAATTGAGTAGGGTCCAGGAAGTCAAGTGCAGAAATAAGCAGAACTGAGAGCTAATTTAATGCAAGCTCCAACCTAATGAAAAGACAAATAATTGGAGATAATTAAGGGCCTACCAGTGATGGGAACAGAAGGTTACACAGGCACGTGTAAAAGCACTGCTTGCGTACTTTGTTGAATGTGGGTTCCACAGTGCTCAAAACCACCAGCAGCAACAAGGTAAATCACAACTCTGATGCCCAAGGAGCTCTCAGACCTGTGAGTCATACACACTGACGGTCGCACAGCGATCTTAAATGGCTCTGGCTGACTTGCCGAAAAAGTTACAATGAAAACAGCAACAGCACGTTGTTAACAGACTGAAGGAAGACTATTTTTGGTATCAGTAATCCCTACTGCCCACCTTCCTACATGTTATCAGCTGACAATGTTCCATCACCTCCCCAGAAGCAGAGTATCCTGTAGGGAGAGCAGAAAAACAAATACTGGGAATGAATAATCAAACAAACAAACAGATAGGAAAGCTGATAAAACACAGAAACAAAATGCATGCAACAGACAAGGAAATTAAAACATGAACAAGGAAAGAACTTGTGCAGAAGTATTTTGCCAGCGCAGAGAAATCTGCCAGAAAGGAAGAATCAATGTTGCAAAAGCTAAAAACTGGGAGTTATAAAGGATGCCAAAGTAGAGGCACTATTAAAGCCAAAGTGGAGCTGCTAAATGAACAGTCTCTACCTACATCCTTGCACAGAGACAGCCACTGATCAAACTGTGAGCAGCAAAGGGCTTCGGGACCCTTGAGATAGTTTTGCAATGATAAAGCCTCCTCTAGCCCTTAAAGTAGTGGAATTACCCATTCAGTTTGTTGACAAGAGGAAAGGAGGAGTTCTCTAACAGCGAGAAGGGCTTAGGGGAAGAATCATGGAACTACCTGGAAACATAAAGGAGGGCTTGTTTTGTTACCAAAATAGAGACCTCAATGCCATCTCATCTGAAGAAATTCCTGTGAATGACAGGGTAGAAGCTCACATATAAAGACATCTTTTAGTTACAAAGGGCTCATGAGACTATATTTATACCCCAGTTCTGAGCATCTTTCAGAAAGCTACTGTCAAATGGTCTCATTATGCCATTGCTAAGCAGGAGCACAGTAGGAGAGTTACTACCCAGAGTCTAAAACTTAAGCAGGTGCAAGAGACATCAGGTCTTCAGAGAACAGATGGGGGAAAAAATGACAGGAACAGGAGCACAATTTAGAGTTTAAATCCCTGTGAAGCTAACAGAAAGACAATTCATTTATTTCAGCGGACTTTGGATCAGGCCCCCTCACTTCTGAAGAGCTTTGAAGTTGAAAAGTGTTAGATGAACATTCTAAATTCTTATCAACAGAAAAATGTGGCTAAAGAGAGGTATATGAGTGTCTTTTTAATTTGCTTGAAAAAGTCAGAAGATCAAGAACGTCAGCATGTAGGAGGTGATTTAAGGGGATTTGAGGGGAACACTTCAGACACAAAGTGTGGAAAACACATGAAAAGGGAGTTGAGCATTTCTTAGAAAAGTTTGTGCACTATAGACTCATCTGAACTATCTAAGAACTGGTCAAAAAGCAGATGAACCTAAATCAGGGTGTTTTCCTAACTTACGAATGCCCTGAATGTTTTCTACTTTATCATAAATCAGGATAAAATATTTTATGTCATTTCTTTGGCAGAAATGCTGGTTTACCAAACTTTTACTACCATATCTGCCCCAGTTGTTCCTTGTCATCACAACATCATTCACATGCTACACAAGCCATTTTTTAACCATGTGGCATGTAATCTACTGTCTGAGGCTTATAGATATTAATATCAGAAGAGCCTCCCTATAATCATTTAACACCATCCTTTGTGCCTCATGATCAGTGGAATAACGCACTCTCCAATTATGTTAGTTATTATAGAACTACAACAACAGAATTTTCAGCTGAAGAGTAGAATAGCATCTTTCAAACTACATGCAGTAGGAAGAAGTAGGTATAAATAAATACAGACATCTAAATAGCAAACAACAGTTAACATCTCATGCGCTGGAAAATATGTTTCTCTTCTCAGCAAAAGGATACTTATACCCTTATTCTCCTGGAAAACTTGAGTCATAGCTCTATTATACCTATGTTACCTTTAAAAAAGTAAATAAAAATCACCAAGTCTCTGCATTAGGTAAACCAAATTAGATTCCAGAAGAGAAGGGCACTCCTATCAAGTGATTTTACTATTATAGATGAACCTTCAAACACAAAACAAATTCACCAAATACACCTATCTTCCAGAATTTATTATTCCTCTGAGGAGTGCCAAAGCTTTCAAGAAATTTAGGATGTTTGCAAAAAACTGGTGACTCAGCTGTGTTTCAGTTATACCACAGATCATGAAGTAAGCAGACTGAAAATTAACAAAAGTTAACCATGTAGGTCTTCTGACATAGTAGCTGCATTATAACAGACTCCAACGGGTAAAGGCAACTCAGAGTAGAGCTCCCTTTATCTCCCCATTCCACAAAACTCAAATATTCAGCAAAGCAAATCAAGGTGGGTAGAAGGCTAAATACGTAGGAAGGTTTTCAGATTGAAGTACAACTCTACAGGCAAATCTAAGCATTGCTGTCTGTCAAACCTTGCTCCATGGGTGAGCTGCTGCAAAAAGATGATGTTTACCTCTACACAAATGTCTGCTGAATGTTCCCATATGGTACACACTGAGTGAGAAGTGACTAAAGTGATGGGTAACTTGCACAGCACCTTCTTCAAGGGTCTCTCTGTAGCCTGGAGCTAATTGCATATCTGCAGATATGCTTCATGGTTTTAGAACTTTTTTCTCTCTGGCCTTTTTTTAATAAAAAGTAAGCAATTAGGGCCACAGTCACACTATGTTTTCATTTCAGCTAATTTATCTAAGTTAAATTAGCTGTTATGCAATTGAATAGGAAATAACGTTGACACCATAAAAAACTGCAAAATAACTACAGAATGGTAGAAAGTAGTTTCTGTGGGTTTGGAATTTATAGTCACTAAAACAGAGTGAAATAGCAGCTGACTAACTAAAGTCTGTCAGCAAATCACTGACTAGGTAACTTCCCACTGATTTATTTACCATGTCTGAGTGGAATTTACTGTAGTGGCACTATTCATTTATAATCAGCATGCCATATTTATTACACATAAAGATTTGCCAAACATTCTGCCTTGCAAAAGCAGAATAGTTACTCTTCTGAGGCTAAAAAATAAAAGATGAGGAAAACCAACATCTTCCTAGAGGTGAGATGTGGTTATCTGTGGGCCTGGCATTACAGAATGGATATTTTTGCTACTTTTTTTTTTTTAATACATATTTTGATACATGTAGACATAGAACCCAGAAGGAGAAAGAGTTTAAGTTCAAACAGAACTCAGCCTCAAAAAAAAAAAAAAAAAAAACCAAAACCCAACCCAAAAACCATGAATACCATTATCTCTCATTAGGCTGTAAATATAGAACAAGGTGGCAAGTACTTGCAGGGTCCTACAATGACTCTTGACAAGGCACATTCCTGGACCTCTTTGATGTCACCTTTCCAAAGATTTCTGCTCCTTCCAGTTTCTCCCTACTCTTCAATGCTGTTTGTCCTCCCCCTGGGCTCATGCTACAACATACATTCAGCAGTCCTAGACACATGGGGTGACTGAGACAGTTAAAAGTGCTATAAATCAATTTCTCTTATAGCAAAGAAGCCAAGACAGTACAGATGAGCTAGTAATAGTCTTTCTGTGCCTTACCAGAATGAGAGACCTGACAAGATTTTAACTGTAGCCAAAGAAAACTTTAAAAGATAGAGGCTATCACACAGCTTCTGAGGTAAATTTCTTGCTTTGGAGTTATTCTAACCACAACAGTTCTTCCCTGCAGATCAGTGACTCTTTCCTCCCACAGTGTCTGGTCCCTTCAAGTGCTCTCTTACAGCTTTCTCTGCTGACATGGGTGTAACTAAAAAAGTCAGTAGATGAACAAATCCTGCAGCTAGAATTTTTCAATCACAAAAGGAGAGAACATGACTTCCTCAAACAGGCAAGAACATGTCACAATAAGAAACCTTAATTTGCTGTAAAGGCTTACAGTAGAGGAGAATACTGCTTAAGGAAAGGAAGCAAGGACCACATTGGCTCTCATGTAGTCAATTGTAAATCTCTCATTTGCAAAGCCACGTCATTGTTATTGCCGGAATAGATCAGTGATGGGAAGACCAAACTTGAAGATAGCATCATATGTGCAGTACCTTTTCTTGTGAGCAGATATAAGAGCGCCTGTAACATCTGTGCTTTCACCAGCATGTGAATAGGAGTGCCTTAGAGCAAGCAGACAGTGGAGTTGACCACTAAACACCAATAAATAAGCCAAACAAGAGGATGAGACCTTGCTCGCCCTCTACTTCTCAGTCAGAATTGCAGGGCTGACTGGCAGGAGCTGACTCCTTAAAATGTTCAAAGCGGTATCTCCATACTTCCTCCTATGTTCCCACTGGAATTGCTCCCCCTAGGATGCTACCAGACCATCTCACTGATCCAAGCGTGATGAATTGATCAGAATAGTCTCTTTAAACCTTTAATAATAGGAAGGAGATAAATTCAAGAGATGTTCAGGTCCCTCACCAGCCCTTCCATGTGGATGCTAGGTGCATATAAGGAAACATCCAGGCAGTGCAGTGTGCAAAACTGAGGATATGATGTCACAGCTGAAATAAAGTTGTTTTCCTTGGTATTTGGCATATATTTTAAATAAATAGTGACTGCATCCTAGAGGGAAGGTGGTAAATGGAAAATGCTGTGAACTATTTACAGTAAGTGCCCCACACACAGCCCCATCTCCTGCTGCTGAGAGGGTAATAACTTGAGGCTCAATAACCAGGCTTTTCCAGCCCTCACTGTGGAGGGAGTCAGCAAGGTTTCCTCCTACTCAGTGCCAATGAAGGTTAGAGAATGCACTCAGCTGAACTATTTAAAAATATTTCCGCTGCACATATCCTCAAAGCCACAAAAAGTTTCTGAGCACACACCAGGGTGTTCGTTCATAACAGTACTTGCCTTCCAATAAATTAAATACCCTAGCCACATCACTGGGCCTCACCATAGCCATGGTATATGGACATGAGCTGGGGACCATACACCCTGTTCAAAATTACTATCTCCTCACTTAAAAATTGAAAACAAGACAGAGAAATGCCTTTTACACCCCTAACCTCACCACAGCAATGGACTCCCACTGTTTACTTCCAGATAGAGTTTGGATGAGTCTCAGTGGGTATACTGTTTACGGGGAAAATGGCAAAGTTCAGAAGGTTTCTCATCCCCCACACACCTATAATTATCCTGTTTTCTGCAGTTTGGTCATACAAGGGATGAATGTTAGCTCTTTCCAGCAGTTCTATTTTCATCTTAGCATCATTTTTTGGCAGTAAAATATGTCAAAACTGGAAACCATCCTGTGTTAAATGACATCTAATTTGCCCTAAAGAAAGAGGAAGATAACTTATTCACCTTTCCCACTTGCTTCTGCACATCTTGTCCTAACAAGGGATCAGGATCACAGAGTTGTGTTCACTTATTTCAGCTGAGAATCCAGCCCAAAAGATATACCTTGTTACCTCCCTTTTTACCTGAGCATTGAGCCAAACCTGAGCTGTTATCCACATTTGAAAGAGAAACAAATGCTGGAGTCAAGACCCATTTTTAACGCAATTCTGCTGCTATTATTATTTTTTTTTTTCTTTTAAAATAGGAAACAATAACACCCCATTTTCTTGCAAGAAGAATATCCCCCATCTTATTTCTCCAAGGTATATTCCCAATGGTGTTAATGCTTGTTCTGACCATCTCCTCAGCTGTTCTGGTCCTGCTTCCTTCTCTCAAAATATGCTCCTCATTTCCAGCACCCCAATGTCTCAATTTTCTCTATTAATCCAAGGAAACGCCTCAATCCAACCAGACTAACTTATTTGCTGTGCTTTACCATTTTATGCTTTTGGCAGCAGCCTCTATCGTTTCAGCTCTCACTAAATAAAGATGTTTTTAACTGCTCCCTCATTTAGCTTGAATGGAATTTCAGTTGTTATGCCCACCAGTTTGAAAGAGGCTCATAGCAATATTCACATTTATTAGCTGGAATCAATAACAAACTAAACACTTGTCATTTTGCATTGCAGTTCTGATCCTATTTTCTTTCTTCCTCAAAGAAGCTATTAAAAAAAAAATAAATCAGATGTTAGAAAGAAAGTTCAGTAATGGTTCATGAATAGCCATGTTTTTATTATAGGGGAGGTTTGAGGTTTTTTGTTGGTGGTTTTTTTTTTCTTCACACCTCTTCTTATTGTCGCTGAAATGGTTGACTGCTTTTTCCATTGTATTAATTTATTTTTTATTCATTTCTTAGATGTCTCTCAGAACACATCTGGGATGCTGCCAAACCACCAAAGAAAAAAATATATATATAAAGTAAATAAAGCAAGACCCTCAGAAAAGGCCACCAAATATTGGAGTTCACAAGATCCAAAGCAATTACCTGCTCTATCACAGACCTCTTAATTGACAACGGCCAAGTCACATCAATCTACTGATTTCGTCATTCCATGGATATCACTCATTCCTTTTTACAACACAATCTGTCTTCTACGAGAAAGAAATCAAAATTCTAGGGGAAGGAAGAGAGCTTACCCATATCCAGGGTTCAGTAGGAAATACCATATATCTCTCTTGTGAGTCTGCTCCACAGATCACTACATCAAAACAGAAACTTTTGGCATTTGTATCCTGATTTTGATAACTGATTTTCCCTTTCTATAATAACTTTGCTTCTGGAAAAGCAGGGGCAGGGTGGTAGGGGGAACACATCTTCCTGGAACCCAAAACTACAACTGGAACTCAAAGCAAAGTGAAGAACTCAAATAACTAATGTTTTAAAATTCTTCATTGATCTCACACATTCCAGCCATAATAGCTTTTCTTTAATTGACAGCATTTCCTTTCTTTCTCTTTCTTTTCACCTGTGAAGTTGGCAGAACTGGGAATACTTTTCCTGAATGACTGTCCAAATGCCTCCCAGAAGTATTTAGAGCAAGAAATACTATACATTAATTTGTTTTGTTTAGTCAGGCATGAGAGGAATAATCCTAGTTTGTCATATTATATTTGTTCTTGGTGGAAAAGAGGCTGCTCCTGGAAATGATAAACAACATGTTTGTTTTCTTAAGAACTAAAGCCACATATACCCCTACTAATCTGTTGGAAGTACATATTGTGCCCCAGCTGTTACTCTATGGCTCCTGAGGAAACAAGAAGCATACTAGGAAATTAAATACTAGTCAAAATAAAAAAAAAAAAAAAAAAAAAACAAACACATTATTTCTGAGGTATACAGTGTATTTAGGTAACACATGCAATTATACAAATGTGAAGATGAGGAAAGCCCAAGGATAAGAATAGGCCAACAGCGTGGGATAATTCATAGTCAGTGGTCTGAGGGATGTGTGGGACATAGAAAAAGAGTTCAATAAAAAAATGTGATTTACAGACCTCATCTTTTAAATGCTATCATTCCCTTTTAACCATGAAAAGCTGTGTATGTACACTCTCCTACACACCAAAAGAGCCTGTGCTTGCATGTATTAGCAACTCTGCATGAACTAGCACTTGCTCCTTGAGACAGGATTTGACCTTTCAACATCAGAAATTACAGGTCCCAACACGTTCCTTTGATACAAATCAGATTCACATCACACATGCACAACAGACTATGGGAAGCCAACTACTTTGTTCCAGCAAAGAAAATACAAAAATACAGGTTCTTTTGTATGTATACCTACGTGAATACTTGCACAGAGCTTGAAAAGAGGTCTGGGTAAAAGTTTACTAGCAAATATGCAAAATTATAACTCATTTGAGAATAAGCATTTTCAGTCCATGCCGAAAAATGACAATGGAAGTATTAATACTACTCTATCTATAGCTAAATCTCATTGTCTTAGGTTTTTTCTACAGGACCTATTACACTGGTATCTAAGTACCAGCAATGAAAACACCATTCTTAAATAATTTGAACAATTTTAAAGCCAATTTTCTTGTCAGTTCTATACTGAATGAATGTTCTTCTAAGAAGCCCATAGAAAAAAAGTTTTTAAAAAAGCATGGAATTTGTATTGTGCAAAAGGACTCTTGCCTCCTGCACACAAAAGGAGGCCAACTTGTATCTCAGTGGCCAGTAAGCAAGTCTAGGAGAAAAAAAAGTCAAAAATAAAATAAAATTAAAAAAAAATCTCATTTCATATCTGCTGCATTTCTGCAGAAGGTGAGGCATTTATCCCAAGCAATAGATAATTCTGTCCACTGTCCTTGCCTGAGTGACAAGAGCAAACTCCCTAAGAGAAAGTGCCACTAGGAGTACTTATCCCAGTCTAACTCCCCAGTTCACTGCACATCAACATAAGACAGTCAGAGTGTCACCAAAAAGCCAGATCAAGCCTGTAGTAAATTTACCATTGCTCCCTGAGGAAAACAACACAGTTCTTCAAGCAACACTATGGTCTCACCATCAGGTTACAGTATGTAAATTGCTGCATTTATGAGATTACCACTCAAACATGTGGTCATTCCAAATTTCAACCCTGGACTGCTTTGCAAAGGATGGACCATTGGCCATCTATGAAATGAAAGAAGAGTCAAGAGGTCCTCACAGGAAACTACAGACTCATGAAACCTTATCAGAGTCAGGCTGAGCTGGCTCTCACATTAAAATTGCCAGTTCTGCAACTTTTAAGCTTTGGTTTGGGTCTCAAATGAAAACTGAATTGGTTATCTTTACAAGGTATTATTCACTTTGGTCCCCACTAGGGCATCTTGTGGTCTTTTCTCCAATCACTCCAACTGCAGTGCTCTCTGACCTGTCACTGTTTTTAATTTAAAGGAATGTATTTTGAACTCATTGTGTCTGGAAACATCTGACATAGATTAAGCCATAACACAGCCTGCCAGCAGGCTAGAAAAGATCAAACCAACCTGCTGCCTCAGCCACTGCTCCCGCAGGTGACATAATCTTAGCACCTGATGCTGTGGGACTCTAGTCACAGAAAAGGATGACTGAAGTCACTCAACATGCTTCATATCTCTGAACTTGCACTCCAGCAAGAGGCAGTTAAATCACACACTGGGAATCTGATCAGTCACCCTCCAGACTCGGGCAGGGCCCCACATAAGTCAGCAAGACACTGCACAGGCCTTCAGGCCCTGCCTTTCAAACTGAACAGGCTCCAGGATGAAGGCAGCCATCCTACCGTTTACAATAATACCATATAGGCTTCAAAAGAACGGTGGTCTGACGTTAGCAGGCTCTGGAAACATGAGATCATCTATTATTATGGCCATTAGGCTGAAGACACCTGGCTGAGAGGCAGCAGGGGAAAGCAGGCAAACACAAAAAGAGGGGGGAAAACTGCATGGAGATTATCATTAGTACATGGAGGAACCAACATTGTAAGGTGTTTTGTCACATGTCTGAGGTATAGAACAGCTGCTTAGCTAATAGCATTATACAGGATCATGATAGAAAAGAGCATTAGCAATATTATAGTGTAGGAAAAAAGAATTATGGGCTGCATATTTTTTGCCAAAGACTAATATAATGAACAGGGTTCTGCTGAAGCCACTAAGGCACCCTTCAAAACATATATATTATAAATCAGCAAAGCCCTGAGGCATCATGTTTATATAGACACTTAAATTTAAAATAAAAACACTCAATCTTCATTTCTGAGTAGAGATTCAATTACTTTGAGCTGTAGACTCTGAATAATATAAAGCATAAAACTAAGTTTTGTCCCCAAGGTATCTCTCGCTTGTGGACCGTTTAAGTCACCTAGTCGCATGAAGCAGACAAAACAAATTAAGCCAAAAAAGCAACAAAATTAGTCTTTTATCTGTAAAATCTGATACAAACTGTGAAATAGAAAAACATGCAAAAAGTACTTGAGGTATGAAGCATCATGAAGCCCTCATCAGATGTACTTCTACCTTTTCCCTAATTCTATAAAGCTCGCCACAGAAAGGCAGGAAATACTTTATTACTGCAACTATCTGACAAGCTGGTCTTAATACCCTCTCACTGTCTATGTGAATCAGTGCCAGACTAAAGCATAATGAAATCTCAAACATAATGCAATAAAGGTTATTACGATGACAGCTAGAAAGTTCATTGAGACTGTTCTGCAACTGCAAGTTCTTTTTTTCCTTTTTTATTTTTTTTCTTCGTTTCCTTTTTTTAATTAAATTAGAGATTGGCCATTAAAGCCTTGATTCTGTAGCTGAGAAGAGGAGCACGTAATGCTCCTACTACCTCAGATTAACTCAACTGAGTTCAGCAGAGTCCAGCACAGAAAAGTGCACCAACATCAAGTTAAAGGAAAGGAGCCAAAGGATCTGAATTTCCCTAGAAGTCTAGGTTTGCAGATCTGGGAGTTCCTCCAGCCCCTGTCTTATGCTGCTGTATCAGCATGGTATAAATCCAATTGCTTCCTTACCCAGCCCTCTTACAGCAAATGTTCAACTACTGCACTATCACCTGAGGCAATCCTGCTACACTTGCATGAATAACTTTTGAAGCTGTTACTGGAGGGAGAGGAAAATGGTAGAACTTTTTTCACAAGTAACACTGAACCACATAAAATCCAGTACCCGGGCTCCTAAATTTCAGCAAGGCTCCCACTAATATTAGAATAAAGCCAGATCACCATGGAAGCAGCCAAAGTTATGGGGTTGGAAGGGTTCTCAGAGACACAATCATACCTGCCTGTTTTGCAACCAAATGAGGATTCACTTACCTGAGTACAACAGCATCCAATGTCACTTTACGCATCTCTGACAATTACATTAGATCCCCTCATAGATTGCTGAAGGCTTATCTTTCTTGGCAAGCCAATTCCCCTTCTTTTTGCAACTACTTTGTAAAGCTTTTCTATGTCTACATTATCAAAATAGCTTCCTCACTGGAGCTTACAGAAATAAAAATCCTGAAAGTAACTGCCTTTTCATCAAAACACACAAGACTGTTAAACTGAAAAACCCCAAAGTTTCCAGCAAGACAGATATTCAACACATAGAGGCTGTGGGGTTGAGCTAATGCAGTTGTTCTCACAACTATGTAAGTTTTGCAAGCATGGATCAAACCTGTGTACAACATTACTTCTGTATGTCTGTGCTGTAAATGTTCCACACACCCATGTGCTCTTTCCATAGACATTACAAAATCCAACTCTGGTCTTGGCATATGCTGAATTCAAGAACCCTCAACACCACCAGAGAATGCTGGACTGGGCCCAACATATATAAACAAAAGTATTACCCTCTAGGCAAAATGAGTTCCTGGGCATTTAGGGTAAGGCAAAATAAAAAAAAGCATTGGACAGTTCTGCCAAGATGGATTTGCAGGCATTGCCCAAGGCTGCAGGTCTGGTTACTCCAGAAGCTGGCAAGCAGGCATGTTGTACTTAGAACAAACTGTAACATGTCACTGTGACATGGCCAGTAACGCCTAGACTTGGATAAATCCAAACAAACATTGATTTCCTGTGACCTGAAGCAGGAAATCAGCACAAGACTTTGTTCTTGAGAGTAAGTCAAGAGTCTTCCAACTTTTTGCACTATACTGGTACACTGCAATGATTGGAAAGGAACTTTCTTAAAAAAGACTTTGTGCAGTGCTCTCAAGCTATAAAGGATTCTGCTAACAGTCCTCTGAGGCTAGCTGAATGCCGCTTTATATTGCTTCAGAGGTGCAAAGCAGCTTATCTGGACCAAAAGCATGGCCTTCGGGTCTCCGGAGATAAAAGGCCACAGTACTAAACCGCTCTGTCTTGCCAGCCACTATAAAGAGTCATTTAATTTAACCAAACTCATTTAAAGTAGAGTTTGATAAAGAACAGGAACAGATTATTTAATAAAAAAATGAAACTATTCCTCTGGGTTGGATGACACTCCCAACATTCTTGCAAGAGAGAAATGGTAAAATGCTTAATAAAATTTACAGCATTTCATTCAGATAAAAGTTAGAAGATGCTCAATTTATGAGTGATGTTTGGCTCAGAGCAGCAATAAAAGTCTGGTCAATAAGTGATTCTTTTTCCTAGCTTGGAAAAAATATTCTGACTAAACAAAGTATCACCATAAACCATATACAGGCAGAAAAAGGAGTCCCCTGATAGAAACGCACCCACTGAAAAAAATAGCAAAAGGTGGCATTCTTTTAGATAGCTGAAAAATGTCAAAGCAAAGCAAATTACTTATGTGGTGTCTGTTAATAAAATATTATCTTGGAAAATATGAACACTGAGTCGGAAATAAGTCAGGAAGTCGTTCCCTGGCAAAGAAGCTGGTCTTTTTAATTAAACACAATTAGCACGGTCATCAGCAAGCATACAAGTCTAATTCAATTAAATAGAATGCTTCAAATTTAAGAAAATTCTGGAAGATGGAAATAATAACAAAAAAAAAGCAAAGGAGCTTTAGAAAAGTGTTGAGAGTTTGTTGCAGCTTAGCCACACAGAACTGTCTGTCTAATGGCGGAGAATGGAGGTGCAGAGGATTTTAATGCAGAACTCATCACTGGAGCATGCTCATCTTTTATGCTTCTGAAACACTTCCTGGCAAGGTGCTGCAAAAGCCTGAGTGAACTGTAGTTAATACTTCAGTTAATATGGAAGAAAAACTTGTGCAATGGCAGCGAAGTGAGCCCTAAGTCCTTTGGATTCTGTGTAATGGTTTGGTCTTTATTTTGCCCTGCTAGCAGCAGAATTACATTTAGGTCCCACACTGTATGAGGGACTGAATGTACCCACAGTAAGAAATAGTCCTCTGGCCTGGAGAGGTGACAAACTAGAGCTAGAGGGGGAAAAGCTGTGTGAAAGATAGGATTTGCCCTATTTATAACTGAAAACCATGGCACAGACAGATCAAATGGGATGCCCAGGGTCACGTGTACTGTGTGATATAGCCAGAAATGAAATCCCAAGTCTCCTCAGTTTCATGCCGGTGCTTTAGCCTTAGACTATCATTTTGTTGTTAAAAAATACAAAAGAATCAAACCCTGCCATATCCCAGCAGTGAGCTAAATCATCCCATTCATGTGACAGACAGGCAAACTGAGGGAAAGGAGAATTAAAGGTAATGAAATCTGTCAGAGGTTCATTTGTTTTGAAAGACAGTTCACTGATTTAGGTGCTTAACTCAGGAACCCACTCAAAAACTCCCAATCCCAGAACTCACTCTCAGTGCACTCTTATTACTGCAGTGTTTTGCACTGCTGCTGTACAACCCCACTGTATTTTTTTTAATTACACCATCACTCTCTGCAGACATTCCCCTGGTTCCTAGGGTGGAATTACTTGAAACTTATTTAGTAAATACCCAATGCCAAGGAGTAATCTATTCCATTTGAGCTGGAAGCAGAATAGCCAAACAGGAATATGATCCAAGGCTCCTCTGATTAAAAAGAAAGAGAACAAGGAGATGGAGAAAACCACAAAGGGAATCTTTCTAGTTCAACTGTACCAAATGCAAACTTATTTATGAAACAGGTTGTTTGTAAAGTTTTCATGCCAAGTGCTAGCAGGCAGATGACTCGTATTAGGGTCAGGCTGGAAGTGCAGTAATAATGAAGATGGGGAATGGTCCAAACAAGCATTTAGATATCTGGGAAGTTACTGCTTCCCCTTCTGCCTGCAAAACATATACTTGTCCTGAAATGAACATGTGTGAAGGCACAGGTACAAACTCATGTGTTTCTCATCCCTGAGGTCATAACCATGCCAGGCATCGCATCCCTTGACCTACTGTATCAAAAAAACATTTTTCCATAAAAAAAATATCAGTTGAGTTTTTGGGCTTGGTTATTTTTTAAGCAACACAGCGTAAACAATGAGAAACAAACAAGACTGAACACAATACAAACATTGAGGTGCATAGACCAATGCCTGGCAGTAATCACAGTATGAGAGAAACCTCCCTGGATCTCTGAAAACCACCCTGAGGTTTGTTTGCATCAGCCTTGAAATTTTGTATACATGCCACAAGCCCTGAAATTCTCAAGAAACTGCCGCTGATAATTGGTGATTTATGATCACAGCCTTTGATAAACAGGTTCACTAGGCAAAAATGATTTACTGTATGTTTCCTGCTTAGGGTATTTTTAAGAAATCAAAAGGAGGATATGGTTGAATTACAATCAGCCACAATACAGAACAATACCATTCTCTGTCTGGCTTGTCTCATTCTGTTATCCAGTAGACTTCACAGCATACTGAACAGTTCCTCAATGCCATTAGGGTAAGTTGTGGTAGAAATTAGATAATTAAAAGTGTTACACTTCGAGTTGCAGGTTTGCAGGTGAAATATTGAGAATCCTAAACAAAACAATGCAGCAGAACTGGGGCACTAGATACCAATTGCCATTTAAGGTAAAGCCAATGTAAAGTCTGTCAGTTACTGCTGAGGCGTAAGTTGATTTATGAAAAGTCTGAATTCACAATGGTTTGTCTTAGGATGATGTATGTTTTTTTATTTTAGTGATGCCATTAAATACAATCCCAAAGCAAGACACCAGAATACCCAAGCAATCAGTCCACAGGTACCAGCTCTGGCTCTCCATGTCCTAAAATGTCAGGAATCAAAAAAGGACATTTACTTTGGTTTAATCAGGACCCCAGACATGACACAATGAAGCTGTTGCTTGCAGATATGTTTTCTGAAGAAGAACAACAGAAAAGCTTTATATCTAATGACCCCATTCACTATTAATTCCCTTACATTCACAAAATGAGGCTGTCTGCCAAAAAACTGGAAGATGCCACACTTAGCCTAAATTTGAACCTGAAGCAAGCAGGATGTTCCTACTCAATACAGCCACCACCTCTGAAAACTTTCCAACTCACTGATCACACTCGTACTCTGGGAACAAAGGGACAAACAACAATAGGCAGCTAGGCTAGAGAAAAATTACCAGTGATAAAATACGACAGGTGATCACTCTAATGGTCCAAGCTGTCTTGGCTACCACTTCTCTCCCATTGTTCAAAACCACAGAAAGATTTATTAAGGAGGAAAGGAAGCTGTAACACCAAGTCCTTGAAAGGCCAAGATGAGCCAGTGGAAGAGATTTGGTGAAATAATCAGAAAGAAAAGGAAATAAAAATATTTAGGTGGGGAAGAGAGAGCAATTTTCAGTTGAGTATCAACTTCTCCATTTAACACCACTAGAATTTAGAGATGTAAAAATTACTGATTTCTTCAAAATTGTCTACAGCTTGAATATCCCATGAAAAATATAAGTTATTTCCTGCACAGAGAGCCACTGATGGTGACATTGCTCCATAGTTACTCAGAGCCAAAGTGTCAGAAACTGCTGATTTGTTCCATGCGTATGCAATTGTGCACTGTGCAAACTGGATCCAAATGAGACCTGAGTTACGTAAGAGACATTTCCCGAAAGTGAATAAGAAAGAACCACTTCTATACACTTGACACCTAAATAACCTCAGGGTCAAGCAAACCATCTCATCTGGATTCAAGGACACTGGTTTAGAATGAAGCTTTCTACTGTCTTCATATTCTATTTATAAAGAAGGGAGCTTGTCAGGTTAGCTTTGTCTGAGACATATAGGTTAAGAGTTGAATATAAATTCAAAATTACTGATTTTTTTTTACTTCCCTTTTTTGGTGCAAAGCTACCAGAGCATCTACGCTTCAATATGGGCAATCTGTTTCATTTTGATATATTTCAGAATAGATTCAGAAATTAATATTTAAGCATAAAAGTTAAACAGCACGACTAAAGTCACAAATTCAAAATGAGTTAAAATCAGTATTTCAATTAAAGCTACTTTATTTAAATAACTATTCCGGTATTGACATAATAAGAACTAGTAGAACTGATCTGACATTTACTTTTTCATTTCCAAACTGCAGGAAATCTTGATATTTCAGTTTTTCATTTCAGATTGGAATTATGTTCTGAAATAACAGAATTTCTGATAAAAAAATAAGCTCTTATTATGGAATAGACTGGATTCACTTATTGGGTAAGCAATATGTGTATGATTACTATGTTTTTCTGCTTTTCCAAAGACCATTTCTGACATCAGGTGTATATTATTATGCAGCCACCCTCCGGACTTTGCCCTGACACAGAGACAACCTTGAGCTAACTCAACTAGCACAACCTTGTGAAAAAGTACTGATTATATATCACAAGAAAAGCATGGGTAGCAGAACTTTGCAAACAGTGCTTACCCATCCTCAGACATGGAACAGACCAGAAATATCTGTAATGAAAGAGAAGACACTGATACTAAGGTTGGAGTTGTACATATATATGTGCCATTCTTGCATTTAAGAGCTCCACTGTAAATACCGACCTCAAAGCTAAGTAGGTGGTTAGTGTTTTTCTGGTAAATTGACTCACTCTTATGTCAACACTTCCAGAAAAGACCTCAACTCTAGCTCGATAAACTGTCAGTGTGTATGAAGACATACATTGAATCAATTCCACAAGAAGGTAATTTCATTAAAGAACACACTGAAAGACAAATCTAAATAATCAAGTACTTTCTATTAGTTATAACCCTTTGAAAACATGTATCGGATTTTATTTTCTGCAGATTATTTATTTAATTTAGCAATTTGGTGGGTGCATTTTCTCTACCATCCATTATGCAATATATTCCTTTGTGATAAGCCTGTAGTAGGTTATTTACAGCCAGAAAAGAACTGTCAGCCCTGGAATTTCAGAAAGCTGTCTTGATCCTTTAATTCAGTTGACTTCTCCATGTTGTAAAGTTCTCTTTACCAGATGGAGTCTAACAACACTCCCTATGGATTTTATTTATTCATTTCTGCTGGGGAAAGTGTAACTCAAGACCCTTCACTTACTCCTCATGACATACAGGGAAGAAGAGGAGGTTCTGTGATACCAGGGAATGCAATGGCCAAATCCCAGAGCAGGAGATTTCCACAAAGCCTTATGAAACACATGACCAATGACTATTCTTACCCTGCCAATCTCATAGACAACAAATAATACCTTATTCGTTGAGTAGTGCTATCTATTTCACAGTTCCACATGTAAAACAAAGCACCATGCCAGCAGGTAGTGGTTCTTAAGCATAGAGCAACCTGACATTTTAGGAGTAGATTTCTAAAGAGAAACAGAAAGATCAACCTCCAGAAGGCAACCCCTCTTTAGGATTAAACTAAAAACTTGGTCAGTGTTTGTGTCTATGCTACATCAACTATAAGAACTGTTTCTGTGTAGAGAACTGTCTACAAGTGCAACAGTTTAATCATCTCAAAAAAAACACAGGTCAAAACATGATTGGTTAAGTAAAGTGGAGCAAAACATCAAATATCCTTTATCCATTTCCTTTGGTCAGTCCCGGAAACAAACCAGCAGCAAAAGCTATAACATTCACATGCCACTTCCTCTGTCCCAGGTTTCACTGTCAGCTCCCCTAACCACACAAAGAGCTACCGCATTATGTACATACATCTATTTAAGTCTATCTTTGGAAATAATAAACTAGAACTCAGTTGATTAGTTTGTTCCTCACAAACACCATAATTAGGCTATGACATATTTCCTGGCTTTGACAGATGAAGTACCTGGCATGTCTGAAAGCAATAGCTACAAAACAATCATGGTCACAGTTTACAAAAGTACCTCAGAGGAAAATGACATTGACAGCTACCAAACGAAAACAATACAGGCCTGATTTGTCTCTCAGCTGGAAACATTTAACAGGAGAAGTGAGTGGATTTTTAACTAGTCTCCATTTGTGGCAAATGGGGGAGAGAAGTGGGAATATAACACTAGTTCATGAAGACAACATACCAAACGTTACTGGTGCAAAGCAGTGATACAGTAACACAAAAAAAACAGAAGAGCGGTAAACAACCACTCCCCCAGATGATATATTAAGAGTGTGGTAGGTTTGAAATTCCTTTATAAAATTTATTAAAATAAATCCTTACATCCTTTAAAGAAAATGTGCCCACTGCTTTTCATATTTCCATAACAGAATAGTCTCTTTGTGCATATGGGTATGGAAGGCAGACAGAATATCTTAATTACGTTGAGATTATGAAAACAAAAGGGTCAATTTATAAGTTTTGTAGAATAATTAATAGAAACTTGCTAAGTAAGTTTGTCAACTGGAAATACTACTACCCGGTGATTTTTTTTCTCTAGTTTTGTCAAGACAGCACAAAATAATCTGGGAGTCAAATAATGAAGATTTCCACTGGAAACCCATGAGCCTTGGACCAGGTGTCTACGTCAACCACAGGGACAGACCTTGGCCCCACACTCGGGGAGTGGAAGAGAGAACTGCTCAGCTGTTTCCACCCGACGAGGTGCACACACACGTCTCACTCGGTGAAAATGCCAATGACTCTACAAGAAAAGGTACATACTAATGTGTGTTGAGACAACAGCTTAAACGGATTATGGACTTCAGACAACAGCCTCATATTGACTTCCCTCTAACACAAAGTCCTGCTTCTCTGCTCAATAGATTTATCCTCTGGTGTTCACAGGATTGGTCCCTCTATCTAGTGACTACACAGTTAGTAAGTCAATAGGCTGATGTGTTTAAGGAAAACTAAGTAAAGTAACATAAACAGAATTAATATGGAAGGAAAAAATTCTTCATCTTCCAAAACAATGGCAGTACTTCAGCTATGTGAGATATGAATGACAAAAGGGAAAACCATGCAAAGAAAAGTTGTGCATGCTCAAGATGTCATTCTGCAGAATACCCACTCATCCTTTTCAAAAAGTTTGAAGAAGCTATTGATTATCAATGTACCAAAAGCATTTTCATTACATTCAAAAATCAAATTAAAATCAGGCCTAAAATACCAAGCATTCCAGATCACAGGCTGTCATTATCATCCTCCTGCTTCCATAGACATTTAATCTCAGCTAAATATTAAATTATTGGGATTTAAGTATAAAGCCAAGCCGCAATATAGAAGTGCAAAAAGCAGTGAGCTTAAATACTTTTCTCTGCTCCTGAAGGATTACAAAATGTTGTTGCACGTTATTTCAAGCCATTTCCCAGAAAAATGTGTTGTCCACCAGATCCATTCTCTTCCACAACTTTTTTCCTTTCATACAACTGCTAAGCCTAATAGTGTGCTTTTTGACAGTACTCTTTTTGTTGTTTTTAAACACACATTTCATTTATCATCCTCAGTGTTATACTCTGCTTAGGTAAGAAAACTTTCATAGGCATCAGAGCATGTGCTAGAATTATTAAAAGCACCTTGTCTCCTATTTGAAGTTCAGTGACTGCCTGGACACTTCTCATTAATCATACAGTGCACCTCAGCGAGGCAATTTCCTCCCTACAGGTCCAGAAGCAGAGAGCACCTTGGTGCCAAGCACAGCTATGCTAGAGTGAGGTTGAATGTCCAGCCAGACACATCTGTGAAAGATGCCCTTACTCACCCCGAGGAGCAATTGCTCATGGATACAGTCCCAGTGCAGCCACATGAGCAAGTTGCTCACCAGTGTAAAACACTCACAGCCTCGTGCCTGGTGCTGGCTGCAGAGCCCCAGGGGACTGGTTGAGGCAACCAGCACATACAGAGTGTTAGACCAAGGTTGACATTGTGGAAGACTTGACTCAGCCTTTGGTGAAAGAGAGGCCTGTTAATTCATGTTGAAGGCTGCAAAAGGTCACCAACACAAGACTTCTGTTTTAAACTTCTCACGAAGCAAAGGACATCTTGTTCCCTTGCTCTGTGCCCACCAGGCCCAGGGATCACAGCGAGCAAAGGCAACATGTACAAAGGCACGCTGCTGGTTTCTACTTTATACTAACAGTGGGGACCATTACTAGCGATTAAATGGCATAGCTTCATTTCTAAGGATGACTAAGGGCTGGACAATCAATTTTGAGTTGGGAAACACTGGACAGTACTAAAGAAGTCTGAAAAAGAAGCATTTGCAATAACAAAAATGAGACAAAGACACAAGCAGTCTCAACTTGGGAAGGCAGAGAGTTTAGAAATTTGACAGAAAAATACAGACATTGCTTCCTTTTCTCAGTAGGAAAATAATATTCTTTTTTAGCATGCCCCAGAATTGCTGCTTTAAAAGCCTCAAACAACCATAGTTAAAATGTTCCCCTCCAAAGATACAGCAAGACAAAATTGTTCTTGCTCAGGTTAGGAGAAAAGAAAAAAGATAATTAGGGAAAAAATAAAAAAAAAGGAAAAAAAGAGAAATTACCAAAAGAGGAAGTTAGCTTCTCAGATTAGATACAAATCTATACAAAAGCCTGTTTATACCACAGAATAGATGTGTAGGTGGGAAAGGTAAGCACAGAGTGAAACAGCCCCACAGGAAAACCCTCACTCACCTTGCAACCTGCACATAGTACAGATAGAAATACAACCCTGGAAACATTGAGGTACTTTCTTTTGCCATTAAGAAAAATCATATTGACCATTTTTTGTCAGTCTACAGATAATGAGAGCTTATAATACTGGTTATCTTCCTAATACATGTAAACTTCATTGTATATAAACATTTGATCAAAATCAGGAAATAAAACAAACAGCAGGGGCAGGCAGTAGCTCACAGGAAAGACGACAGTAATAGTATGTCACCACTGGCAGAGTCCCAAACCTAGGCCCGCCTGACTCACATCTGAGCAACGCATCTGGGCAGTGCTGAACAGGCCTGGGATTTAGGATTTATGCAGGTCTAGAAGGAACATGAGGAAAAAGGAAAGTATAAGGAACTCTCCCAAACCACTCATATCCAGCATAAGACTTAACAGCAAATCATAAGCCTTCAACTCAAGGGAAAAGCAACCAAACTTATGTTACTTTCATCTTTCATATGTGCACATCATCCAGACATATTTGCGAAACCAAGTCTGTAAATTACACAGTAGCCAGGAGCATCCTTCCTATCCCCTTAAGGCTGAGCACAGAAGAAAAGTTTGGCCTCAGAGAACCATCAATTATTGCAGTGCTTTGAACAGAGGCCAGCGTGACCAGGTGATCCAGTCAAGGGACTGACACTTCTGCTATGCCCATACCCTCCCCAGATCACATTAAGTTGTCTTTAGGTGCAGTGGTTTGCACCTTCAGATCCTGGAAAACTAGACATACATTCTGAACTCTTAGAAATTCAGACTATCACCCTTGCAATTTGAAGGCACAACCTACCACACTTATTCACAGAAGCAAACCCCTATTTCCACAGCTTGCCCCAAAGGAGTAAAGGGAACTTATGACAGAAGACAGGCCTGAGTCTTGGATCATGCACAGCCCCAGATGAGGCAGCCTTTAATTTCTCAAGTGTCACAAAGGTGAAAAGAAACATCCCTTTCATACAGGCAAGAAGCAGAAGGTTATAAACTGTTCTGTTATACAACTACAATCAACACGCATCAGATGTGTGAAGCAGAGTGGCACTTCTCATAACAATTAGCCCAATGGTGACTGCAAATACTGCGATTGCCAGAAACAGGAACAATAGTGAGTCAGAGCTTCTGCTGCTGTGCACTGGCAGCTGGTACTCCCAGTACAAACCGACAGACATAATGATATGCTCTCAAACTTTTAGCTGTGTGTGGCAGTCACTCTTACCTCCTTTAGGGCTTTTACCTACTCAGGGCCATGGAGCTGCTGGCTTGTCACATACACTTACCACCAATCTCTGCTGACAGACAGGAAGGGTATTCAGGTACGTGATGCTACCTGGATCTCCCACCATGCAAGTCAGAATCCCGCCAGAGTGAAGATAAGAGTACAAGGACTGTTTATAAGTGGGATGTGACTGCCACAGGACAGAAAAGAGAAACACACTATGGATTAAATCCTGCCACTGTTACTAGTGCCAGCACTAAATACTTGTCCGCTGAGGATAAGGCTAACCTTCAGGCCTTTTTAAACCTCTCTCCTAGGTCTCTGCCTGCCAAAAAGAAAAATTCTCTCCTGCTGTGAGATTATATCAAGGAAAATATCCCCTTCCTTTGACCCCTGAACACCAGTGGGACAGAGAGGAAGGCTGAGGCACAGATCAGGAAACCTTTGGTCTGTTATTCCATTCCATTTTCTAAGTTCTTCTTGTTGCAGAGTTACTTTTCTGTTCTTTAAATTGATGAATAGCCCCATACTAAGGCCTGGATTTGCAGAAGCACTGAGCATCCACAACTTGGGTCAGGTATTTGAAAACAATAGTTTTGATAACCTTGTCAAAACATGGCAGCCCACTACCAAATTTCATTTATGAGCTAGGTCTGTGGGTTCTTGCTTCCTGAATTCTGCTTCAGCTGAACCAATTTTACCTCCCAAACAAAGTTCTTCTTCCTACCCTCTTCGCATGGAAGGTTCCTCACTGAAAGGAGCTTTGAATATGAAGAACTCACATTAACTCCTGAACCTAAATGTGCAAGTGAACCTGAAAATATTTGGACCAAGACACTTTGCAGAATGCTATGAAAGTTGTCACCCAGAAACAAGTAGTATCACCAAGAGAGTGCTGGCCCATTTGTTACTTTTCATTCTTCTTTCCTTCAGCCTCAACATGAAATTTCATTTCTTTCCTCTCCTTCCACTTCCCCACATTAGTAGAGAACTACACATTTCAAGACTAGATGGGCATTTAGTGCAACCACTGATTTCAAAGAAGCTAGTGACTTGCTAGCTGGTACAACATGTTTTACACCCTCTTTTTAAGCATCTGGCACACCAGGGATTGCTCAATGCTGGGAATCTGATTCACTAAGACACTGCTGCTGATTTGAGAGAAAGAAACAATGACAACCTTGTGAGAAGATTTTGTTTCTTTGTCTTCTATTTATATGCTTTCCACAAAGGGAGAAGCCTTGCATTTCCAGACAGTACAAGGCTAATGACTGCTACCGCCTTGCATTATTCAACAGGAAGTACACAATTAGATTCTTATGTTCAATTCGGCGTTCACATTAGCATGAGGTTATCATAAAATATAATTATGTGAAGTTGTAAATATGTGCTCATATTTTTTTTGCTGAAAAATTAGGGCAACACTAGCATTTCAGGGAAAGGGTCAAAGCTCTCTAACAACACACAGAAAAACTTCTGCTTAAGCAAGTTCCCAAGTCATGTTCCCATGTGGGGGGAGCTGAAAAAATATCTGCAACACCTGAGACAGAAGAACTGAAAAAAGATACCTTTGAGCACTGAGAAACAACAGAGTACCATACAGTGCAACAAATGTTACAATAATCCAGGTATTTCCCAGCAAGTGAACTGAGGAAAAGATGAAGGAGACTTTGCACTTTACCGACTGAGCTGGGCCACAGACAGGCATCCAGTGCCTCGTCACCCAGCTCTTCTCAGTAACCCTTGGGAGCTCACATCATAGTTCTGTAGATCAGGTTGTCCACCTGTGAAATGGGTAACACGTAACGTTGCTCCTGCTTGAAAACACTGTAAATCTGACTACTGAAAGGTGAAGACAAGAGTGAGGCCTTAGCAGCTCATCACAAGTCTGCGTTTTATGGTTCTGGCCAGACAGCCTCTCTGCACTCGTGTATCACTCAGATCACATCTCCTTGTTCTAGGTCATCCTCCCTGATAATAAAGCAGCATCTATCTCCCTCTGGTGGTCTACTGCAAAGAGCACCCCATCAACACAGGTTACTAGGACAATCTGGTCCTCTCAAGTCTCATTCCCTATCAAAGGTGACCTAATCATATCAGCATTGCCATAAACTGGTTAGGTTCTAAAGAACTGTGCTTGAAAGAGTACATTTCCCTTTGTCTCACTGTCTCCTTGTCATGCATTGCCCTGCTGAAGTCCTATGAAGGGGCAGATAAAACCGTACCATGTAATACTGGTGGCTTTAACACAGCACAGTCCTATGTTAATGGCTTCCTATAGGTCTAATTAAAATAAATTGGCACATGGGGTCTTTATTATAAGGCTCCTATCGCAGAATAAATAAAGGCAACTTCAGACTAAAAGAGTGGAGCTTCAAGGAGCAAGCCTCTCCACAGGGAAATCACATCCAAAGTCCAACAAGAGACCCTACTGATTTTCTCAGTGCACTCAGGCAGTGACCACAGACCCAGTCATCGATGCAGACTGAATTGCTCATCATTCCAGCCCTCACACAAAGACACCCTGCAAAGCCTGCAGGAAGCTGTTGATTCCTATGAAACCATTGGGGCTTCTGTCATTTTACAGCAAAGCTTTCTGCTTATTGAGTGCAGAAACAAGACAGGGACAAGAAGGGAAAGAGTAGAAGGTTGGAGATGTGTAATGTCTTTCAACCCCATTGCTAGGAAATAGCCCTATTCAGGAACTACTAGAGGGACTATTACAGGACTGAGATGGCTCATTAACCAAAGGTGCGTGGGTCTGAGTCTCCTTTCTCCTCAGATCTCCTTTTCAAGTTATTCTGTTTGTCCACTTGTTGAAAAGCAACACAACTCTCTCTTCATGCCCTGATAACGGTGGTCCATGTTCCCCTTAGAGACTGCAGTCACTCAAAAAGAAAAGGAAGAGGAAAAAGCTTCAGAAATGCTCCCGTCTGTATACATTAAAAATGAAGGGTTAACCCCCAACCCCATCCCGAAGATCCTTTTAAAGGTAGTTCCACAAAGGCAGATGGATAATGTGGAAGTGTATTTTTCTTTATGCTGTCTGAAGCATTATGTTTCATAAAATGGTAGATACACAATCTTTTTTTAAAGGATTGTAAAGAGTTCTGTTGCTACTTTTTAACCTTGCTTTTCAGGTGGCTTTTCAGCCTATAACTACCCCTGTATTGCTGACATTATAATTCCCTGGATACGTAAGCTACTTTAAAGGCAGCTTAGACAACATCTATGGTACTGTAGCAGTATTATTGTAAGACACAGAAGTAATTTTTAAATAACTTCCATGCTTTCCCATACCAGGGTAGTTATTTATAAGGTTATCCTAACATTAAATCAGTCTAAGGATCTCCCAAATTAAAAGCTTCAGAAAAAAAAAAGTAGCAGTAAATAAATTTTCTGTTTTCAGTGCAAATGGCAACTGTTATGGACAAAGCATCATCCTACACCCAGGAGAATCACACTATACCTATACTTGCTTTCTTTCATTTACAGGCACAGATATTCTTATAATATGAAGGCACAGATGTTCCTAGAAGTATGTGATTTTCATGCAGATGACATCCCTCAAAAAAAAATTAAGCCTTCTCCAAAAGACACCTAAGAAAAAAAAATCTGAGAGGAACATATATTATACTGTAAATACATTTTCTTTTAGGTTAACAATGGCTAAAGGTCCCCAAGAAGAGACCTGCCTTTCATCTAGTCTGACAGCCACCTTTTTGCATGCAAGAATGTGACTCCATATCTGGGACCAAACCATTTCCATTTTTGCTTCAATAAATTCCTTTTACGTTTAACCAGGATAAAAATTAATCATAAGAGTAATTATAGTCACACATTATTACTAATAATTACTAACATGTAGACAGAGGAACCAACCCATGTTTTATTAAAACCAAAGCAAAGAAGTCTGTGTTCATTTCAGTGGCATCAGAACTTGCTTGAGTATCATAATTGGACAGCAAGTCTCAAAATTATGAGACAAAAAACCTGCTACTTATTTTCTGTCAGTTCCCAAATCATCTCCAACTTTACTCTATGGACAGCAAACCAAAATGGATACTATGCAAAGTTTCCATCTGAAGTGCTTTTACAGAAGAGGCTGGAATCTTCCCCCTAATACATTCACCACAGATAGAACAGTCACTGCTGTCCAGGGGTCCATGAAAACACATAATCAGCTGCTCTGAGACCTAGAAAGGATTAGCTCAGGGATGTGACAAATCCTAGGGAGGGTTGTGAGGTTTATAAGCAATTTGTCCAACTTGCTATCACATGCCAAGAACAGAAAGGAACAAAATATGAAATAGAAACACTGCCTCTTGGGATTCAGAACATATCTACCCACCTCCATCAGTCTGAGATTTAGCTGAACAAGAACAGCAAATAAGAGGATATAAGCAAGGAAGCTTCCTCCCCATGTATATGATTTATGCAGCGTGTTCCCACCAATGTGTCACTCTACAGATTTTATACAGTAAGAGCTTGTAAGCATCGCCTCATGGAAGACTCCATCTCCTAATAATGACTAATAAAGCTCCTGAAGGCCATCTCCCAGCACCAACCAGGTTGCTAAAGACAGACCTGACTATAGCATTTAAGTACTTTCCACCTAAATAGCAATATGAGAGACCCAATGAGATGTATCTCTTGCTTTTCTTTGTTTTGAGGATAAAAACTTTGTGGGAATGAAGTCTTAGCAAAACCCAGTACCAAATCCTGCTCCTAATAAGGCAACAGGAGCTTTGCCATCAGCTTGCACTGGAGAACTGCCAGGATCTCATTTCCACTGCCTGACTCCAAGCACACTGAAATCAGTGGGAGCCCTCCTGCTTATTCCAGCGTGTACAGCCTGAAGTCCCTAGCAATTTACGTTGTATTAATTGCCTGGTAGAGGCGTGTTTGAGTTCACCTCTGAACTGCACGCAATAAATTGCAGAAATCCAATTCTTCCAGCAAATTTCTCCAAGGCTATCTGAAGAATGTTCTTTGATTTTCTTTGTTGTTGCAAATTCCAGAAAAGAAGAGAGCCTAATAAATACTATATTTAAAATTCATATTTGCTCTTCACTATAAGAAACACTGAAAAATAATAGGAGTTCTTCAACATCTTTGGTTAAGAAAAATTAGACCACTATTTTTTTTTGTTTTCATCCAGGATATTAAAGTATATTGAACTGATTTTATTTGTTGGGCCAAATTACAGAAAGGACTTATTATTTAGATTGTTTTAAAATTTTCTCACTATTTTAATATTTAATATAGTTGAAAATATTCTTTATTTGTGACCTATACTATACTCTTGCTGTCTTCAGTGTAAGTTTACAAATCATTTTATAATTAAAACTTTGGGAATTTGTAGTTTTGCAAGCTTAATGCACCAAGGTCTAGATTCAGACAATCTTCAAGCAAATCCTTATGTTAAAGTACACACTTAGAGAGTTCTAATAGATAAGAAAATAGTTTTCTTACTTAGCTCTTTATGAGATGAAGTCTTGCTGTAAGTATCAATGGATATTTTGATAAAACTGCAGTAAGTGTCCTTTTTTCACTCAATGTTTGTTTTTGAGTGAAAATTGGAAAAAGTTGAGGTAATAGTTAAGCAAAAGCCTACTGACCACCTGCAACACTGCTTATGGACCCACTAACAGGAAGAAACCCCAGTGGTATTTTAATCAGCTGTATGATTAAATATGCAAAGCAGACATTCTCATCAGTTCAGTAATGAATGGCAAAATGGATGATAAGAGAGCATAGACACCAGCCTATTTTTCTATTACTCCAGCTTTTCTTCTTAAAACAGATAGGACAGACCAACTGATTAAAATCCTTTTAATTTCCTCTTCTTTTAATGTCAATTAAACTTCTCTAACATGAAGGGAACATAGGGAAAGGCACAAAGCAACAATGCAATACTAATTACCTAGCAAGGGAACAAGATGATAATGATTAACCATGAAATTTTTTATCTAGAATAAAAGGATTTTGAATGAATGAGAATTTTGATTGGCCTCTGTGTGTGTGGCTTATTGATACAGACTGAAGGAGTCCTGCCCCAGCCACCCAGGGTGCAGAGATGCTGTCGTGGTACTGTTGTACCGTTCTAGCTTTTTACAAAATAGAATTCCTATTTTCTGGTTGGTTGTGCATTTGATCTGCATAATTGCCCCACAGCTAGGCAAAGCTCCATGCTCTGAGCAGGTGACAGCAACATTTAATCCAAGGTCAGTGATTTCCTTTAATTATTGTAATTTTATTTTCTTTTTTTCAATCAATCATATACTCTGCATGGTTCTCTGATCTCCCTGCTGGAACAGATACGTTTCCTTAGCTTACTTAAAACAAAATCTAAAAACCATATGATGACCTTGGACAAATACTCTTCAGCAAATGACCCTAACTGTCCAAAAGGTGCACAGGAAAAGTAAATGTGCATAGAAAGAAGAACAACTTTAGCCAAACAGTTTTCACATGGTTATCTTTCCTGCCTTGTCTACCAGCATCCCCCATTTGCAGGCCTTATGCAGCTGACTCGGAGGGCTGAGGGCCAGACTGGTTGCTGCTGCAGAAGTTACTAAAACAAAGACAAACCTTCTAAGGTTTCCCTCTCATTCTTTCCTCTAAAACAGTCCCTAATAGAGAAAAGCACTTGTGTGATTGTTATTCCAGAAGCTCTGTTTCTCTTAAACTCACAGATTAGAGTTCTCCCTTGAGAGTCATTCTCCACCCATAGCAGCCAGAAGCCTTCCCACAGCAAATGGATAACATCTCATCATACCTTCCCCGTTGCTGTGCTATTGTACCCACTTTATCACTGACAGAGTTCCCGCCTGAGAGGTGAGAGCAGATGGGACCTAGAGGGAGACAAATGCATTTCCCAGCTCTATTGCCTCCCACGCAGGTTCCCACTTGGAGACCCCAACAGAACCAGAGATGGGTGCTGTGAGAAGCAGCTTCTCCCTTGTGCTCTACATAGAAATTGTCAGGGCTCCTGCAGAGGAGTACCATGCTGGGAGAGGCAGGAGAGTTTTCTCTCTTGGAGTTTATTCAATCCAGGATACACAGATTATTTCCTCAACAGGAAGCCCCTTCCAGTTATCATTACAATAATGCATGTCTCCATGGATAAATAGCTTCCTTTATAATATTTCACCCATGAAAAGGCAAGAAAAACTCACAGAGAAAGCAATGAGCTCTCTCTTATTTTTGTTTCAGTCTCAGTGAATAGGAATTCACTTCATGTTTTAGGAGTCATTAGGAGCCTAAAGACTGTAGCAGCTTTTAAAAAATTGGCCACTTAAATCTGAGTTGTAGTGATGTTATTGGTGAGACTGAGTAAAGGTGGCCCTGCATAAGAATGAGCAAGTCCCTTCACAGAGTTAACCATGCAGCATGCACAAGACAAACCAAAAATGTCTACCTTGCCATCATAGCTCATGAGGCAATGTACTAGGTCTGTCTAAGTACCCCCATGTTTCCCCAGCTGGCAGGGATCCCAGTGCTGGGAGCAGATGGTTTTTCAGTATTCTAGCAAATGCATGTTCAGCTACAACAGGTAGCTGAGGTGACCTGACACCTTCTTCCTTCTTTCTCTCAAATCTGAAGCCAGAAAAGAGACAGATGTGTATAACATAAACCAACTCAAAATCTACTGACATTTACACTGGCTGCTACAGGGTCAGAGGGCTGTTGATCAGTGTCATGGTTTGAGCCCAGAGGGCAAGTGAGAACCATGCAGCTGCTCACTCCCTTCCCCCCCAGTGCTGGGAAGGAGAAAGTAAAGCAAAGGATTGGGAATTGAGATCAGGAAAGGGAAGGATGACTCAACCATTACAGTCATGGGCAAAAGACAGACTTGTTAGGGGAAGAAAAAGGAACATAAATTTAATTCAGACACTAAAAACAACAACACTTAACAGACAGAATAGGACAGTAAGAAACATTACCACATCTTAGAAATACCTTCCCCTACCCTTCCTTTCTTCCCTGGCTCAGCTTTGCTCCCGTTTTTTCCGCCTCCGCCCCCACAGTGATGCAGAGGGAAGGGAATGGGGTGTGCAGTCAGTCCTGCCACTTCTTTCTCTGCAGGGGTGGGGGAGAACTCCCCTCATTCTTCCCCTGCTCCAGTATTGTTCCCCTCTCACAGGAGATGATCCTCCACAAACCTTTTCTGATATGAGTCCCTCCCACTGGCCACAGCATTTCCATAGCTGCACCGGCGTGAGTCACCCCCACGTGTGGCAGTCCTCCCAGCGCCAAACTACAAGAGCGGCGACTTCTTCCCACAGAGCCCTGGCCTCCTTCTGGCGCAGCCACCTGCTCTGGCATGGGGTCCTCCACAGGCTGTAGGTCAGCATCTGCTCCAGCATGGACCTCCATGGGTTAAAAGGGGATTAGCTCTGCTGTCTCACCATGGGCCACAGTGGGGGAGTCTCCGAACCAGCACACCTCCACCCCTTCTTCCTCCTTCCTTCCTTGGTGCTCACATAAGTATTCTCCTCGTAACTCCCCATTCTACCACTCAGGTTCCCCTGATTAAATATGTTATCACAGAGGCACAGCCACTGTTGCTAATTGGCTCATCCTTGGTGCAGAGGTGAGTCTGACTTGGAGCCGGGGAGCCTCAAGAAGCTTCTCACAGGGGCCACTGCTGTAGCCCCCTCCCCTGCTACCAAAAACCCTGCCACTCACACACAAAGCCAGCACAATCTGTCAATAAACCTGCTAGGGAAAGGAAGTCAATAGTCCAGGAGAAGCCATGACTCCAGACGATGCATTTTTAAAATGCCTCTAGAACCATTTCCTTACTCTATTCCTGCAATAAACTCTAGTTTTCTTGACTTGAGAGAGATCCAATCCTATTTCAAACTCTAATTAACTGAGCCCATCTTCTAATACATAACAAATATTCTCTCACTGCAGCTCTTCTAACCAGATATTACAGCACAGGCACTTTGAAGTGGAAACCCTGTGAAGAACTAAAGGAGCAGGATGTAAAATAACATTATTTTATGTGAGGCAGTACTTTCACATATGCTTTAACTTGGCTTAAGCTAGGACAGGCACCAGAACAGGCAGTCCTGCCCTTCCCTCAGGTTCCAGTTGTTTGTTCCCAGCTCCACTCCTTCATTCGTGCTGACAAGTATCTGTGTGGCCATTTGGGGAAGTGGATCAGGGAACTTATCTTAATGAAACAATGTAGTTCACCCAAAAGGGCAATTCTGGAATGGTAAAAAGAAGCCAGGGGCATAGGGAGGGTTGAACTGCTGCTCTTGGCAGTAATGTCTGCTTCTGCTGGCTCAAAGTGCATGTGAAACCACACTTACTATCATTTAGACAATCAATGGCATTGTTACAGAAGTAGTAGCTCTTGGGCAAACCCCCTCTGTCCTGACTGTTCCCCCACTGAATTAGTGTAACACAGTTATTCATGGAAAGCTATTCTGAAACACGCAGGTTCTTGAACAGTGCAAACCCTATGGTGAATTCAGGACCAGAAAGTGATGACAAGAAGGAAGGCACTATATCATAAGGGTAATTCTTTAATTAGGGTCAGCAAAAACTCTCAGCTGAAGGAGACAGATGAGCTTTGTTTCTACATATGTATGTAGGGCTGGGTGCAATAAATGCAGCTGGGTGGGCTGCAAAGCTCCTACTGTTTCACAAGAGCAGGAATGAATGTGGTGGTTACAGCCTCTCTGCTCAGACTGTTTGCAAATTCATGTGATCTAGCTACACGCTTTCACAGTGGTAAAGCAGAGAGCTGTGCAAACGAAAGATGAGCTTCCAACAGAACCCTGAGCAGAGCTAATGAGGGCTTTGATCCTACAATTGGATCCATGCAAACATGCTCCATCCATGCCAGAGGTCTGTTATGCACAAAAGCAGTTGGACCTTCACCACAGGCAACCGCTACAAGAGCTTGGGCTTCATCCAGATAGCCATCAGGAATCTCTATGGGTGTATGCTAAGGAAAGACTGTTTCTCATCTTAATTGATATATTAAGGCTAGTTTCTCAAACTGGGCAGACCAGGCAGGAATCAAGATACCAAGTTTTCCAATCCCAGTGAAGAAGGGAATGTGCACTATTGAAAACAACCTGCACAGAACTGGACCAAAGAGACAGGGCAATGAGGGAGACTTGGTTTTTTGTTTATTTTTCATTATTTTTCTCTGATTTAGCTAAACCAATAGTAAGTGCTGGATAGGTGCTATTCATTCCCTTCAAATTCAAGTATTTCCAGAAATCAGATTTCAACAGATTTTAGAGAATCCTATTTGGACATGGACATGTCAAATTGAAACAATCTAGAACATAACTTTATCTGAACCTGTGCAACTTTGAATGTGAAGACTAACTTTCAAAAAAATATTAAATCACAGGACAGAGCTTTCTGGGGTTATATGCAACTCAAACACAAGGCAGCAGTAGAAATGGATGAAAGAAAATATTGTTGGGGCAAGGAAAATTACTTAAGCACCATGTTTAAATTTTGGGACCATCAGTGGTATGATGCCTACAAATAACACAACTGGGTTTCTTTAATGCTCCTTCAGACCTGTCTACAATGTGTCTGGAATTTGAATGGCATGATATAATCAAAGCAAATCTCTCCAATTTGTTCCCCAGTTAGTTGCTTCAGAAAACCCAGAACATATATTTACCAGCAAAATGGCCAGAGTAAACAGCTTAGTTAACTCAGCCTCATTTAGCTTTTAATTCATTCTAAGGAAATGGTAATTGTTTGCTGGTTTTCATTTCAGTTATTAAGATTTTTATTGTCAAAAATGTCTTTTATACATATGCAAAATACCTGGACATTTTATCTAGGATGTTGTTATAATATTGAAAATAATAATAAAATAAACATTATAATAAAAGTAAGATAACTTAGTGCCTGCAAAACCTTATGCTTTGTGTTTGACAGAGTTAAACCAGTGATGACAATTCATATTGTTTCTAATTTGCCTAACAATATTTTGTATATTGTCAAAGACATAAAATAAGCCTAAGGAAAGGGAAGAAAAAACATGAGCTGAGTACACCCTGCATTTAAAAATGCAGATAAACAACTGGAAACTTAAAGATATTTTTCTGAAGTAACAGACAAAATAAAACCCAGTTGTGCAAAGCACAAGACTTTTTATATTAAAAAAAAAAAAAAAAAAAAAACAAACAAAAAAAAAACACAACCAAAACCAAACCAAAAAAATAACCACCACCAAAACCACCCAGAAATAGCAACCCTGTTTCAAGGAGACTGGCTACAGTTTACAATTTGATGCCTAGCATTTTATTTTGCCATTATTTCTTAAATTTAGAGATTAAAATAGCTATTTTGATGATCAAGTCCATAAGGAGACTAGCAAAAAGACATGGAGATTTTCTGACCCAAATCCCAGGCAGTAACAATGACAAATTAACACTTTTTAATGTCTGTATAGAAACATCTATAAAGTGTGCTAGCAGTTTTATTCCTGTTCCTCATTAAGAAGTCTCCACATCATCAAATCCATTCACTGCTACTGGCATTAATTGGCACCTGTCTCAACAGAGATGATGAGGATTGAAGATGTCCAAGACTGAACAGTCCTCACTGTCCTTTTGGGTTGTTTTTATTGTCTCAGAGCCAAGGCACATTGACAGCATCACCAGCACTATTACCTGCTGTAGCACATTCTGCAGTTAAATGGAAGAGAATATAATTTTTCAGCTTGGCTCTCTTCATAACTCCTAGGTAGAGAAGACAAGGGAGAGAAAATGCAAGAGAGAAAGAGCTTATTCAGATTGTGTGACTCCTGAAATCTTGGTAGAAGGCTTGCTAACAACCAATGCTTCTGTGCTCAGTATCTCAACACTGTATGCTTTTTTGCCCCTCCGATGGTCCTGCAACAGCAACTAGCTGTCAAGCATTTCTAAGCTGTACCAGCATCCCTGCTAAAAAAATGTAGGAGCACAAGGCTGGACAGAAAAATCTACGTACATTTTAAGTTCAGTTAGATATCTGAAGAAGGTGTTCACCAAATAGCAAAAAAGGTACTAGGAGAAACATTTAATTTTAACTGTATCAGAAGTATCAAAAGCATTTTATCAGCTAAGGAGAAGTTGGAAGTTCATTCTAGTAACATGGTACAGACACAGCATTTTAGGGAGAGCTGTTTACCAAACACACTCTCTTATATAAGAGGCTGATACAGCCTGAGACTGCTACATGATTAAGTCTCTTATGCAAGATGCTGAAGATCTAAATAAATTATTCAGGTATATTGGGTTTGCATGGCAAGGTTTTGGTAGCTGTGAGGCTCCAGGGGTGGCTCCTGTGAGAAGCTGTTAGAAGCTTCCCCTGTGTCCAACAGAGCCAACACCAGCAGCTCCAAGATGAACTCACTGCTGGCCAAGGCCGAGCCCATCAGCGATGGTGGCAGCACCTGTGGGATAATGTATTTAAAAAGGGGGAAAAAAACCTGTGCAAATGCAGCCAGAGAGAGGAGTGAGAATGTGTGAGAGGAACAACTCCGCAGCCACCCAGGTCAGTGAGGAAGGAGGGCAGGAGGTGCTCCAGGCGCCGGAGCAGAGATCCCCCTGCAGCCCGTGGGGCAGAGCAGGGGGAGGCAGGCTGTGCCCTGCAGCCCGGGGGGGTTAACGGTGGGGCAGCTTCCACCTGCAGCCCGGGGAGGACCCCAGGCCGGAGCAGGGGGATGTGCCCCAAGGAGGCTGTGACCCCGTGGAGAGCCCACGCTGGAGCAGGCTCCTGGCAGGACCTGTGGCCCCGTGGAGAGAGGAGCCCACGCTGGAGCAGGTTTGCTGGCAGGAGCTGTGACCCGTGGGGGACCCACGCTGGAGCAGTCTGTTCCTGAGGGGCTGCGGCCCCTGGGAGGGACCCACGCTGGAGCAAGGGAAAAGTGCAAGGAGTCCTCCCCCTGAGAAATAAGGAGCAGCAGAGACAGCACATGATGAACTGACCACAACCCCCATTCCCTGTGCTCCAGTTGCTGCTAGCAGGGAGGAGGTAGAGAACTTGGGAGTAAAGTTAAGCCTGAGAAGAAGAGGCAGGGGTGAGAGGAAGGTGTTTTAAGATTTAGGTTTTATTTCTCATTATCCTACTGTGATTTGACTCATAATAGATGTCTGTTTTGCCCGTGACAGTAACTGGTGAATGATCTCCTCCTGTCCTTATCTCAACCCACAAGTCTTTCATTATATTTTCTCTCCCTTGTCCAATTTAGTAGGTTAGTGATAGAGCATTTTTGGTGGGCACCTGCTGTCCAGCCCGGGTCAACCCACCACACCACGTTAGAAGCTAAACTTTGGAATTCAGCAAGCTATCTACTGGCTCCCTGGGTGACTGGAACACCAATGGGAAAAAAAGAACAAAAAGTCAGGAACATAAGAGAAAGCAATACAAACCAGCCAAAAATTCTTATGGAACTCTAAAACTATCTCTCCCTCACAAAAAGAACCATTTCTCATAAACACCTTGTAACAGCCTTAATACAGTTGGAGATTATTGGCACCACAGTAATAACACTCTACCTAGAGGTGCTATCCTTCATTCCCAATGACCTAAAGCAGCTTCATTTATTACAGAATTTCCACAGAAATAAGAATAGATCCAAGACTGCTGCAATCAATGGAAATGCTTCCAAGAGCTCGAGAGGTCTCTGAGTCAGACTCATATTTTACAGCAAGTATGAGGCTTTGCTTTATCAGATTCATGAATATAGTTTCTGTCTGACTTATAAAAGATTCCTCTAGAGCAAACCAAAACTCACCTAAATTAAAAGACAATGAGAAGTTGGCAAATAAAAAGAAGCTGCTCTGTTAGTGTGCCACCTACCAAGGGAAATCACCACCACAGGATGTATCTCCGACTCTATACTTATACCCCCAGGGACAGAGTGCGGGGGGGACGGCACTTGCGCACCAGCTGCTGCCCGTGGGCTGGCTGGCAGCACCATGGAGGTGGCGTGGGGGGGACACCACGCAGGGCACCGCCCCGCCTCAGCACATCACCCACGCCTAAGGGTCTGCGCTGCCCCGCGGCCAGCTGCAGTCTCAGGGGCTTCCCTTAGCCGTGCAGAAACTGCCGCCGAGGTGAGAATTTACATTAAAGAGTTAAACTGTGTATAAATACTACTTAGAAAACTTTGTATGGTTTTAGATAGGAGAAAAAAGTTGGTTTTGTTTGCTGGAAAGAATCACTTACCAAACTCTGGAATATGGATTGAACACTTACAGATGTAAAAGAATTTCCTCCAGAATTTATTCTTACAGGATAAACACAAACTGGTTTCTTCCATATCCCTTTGCCAGCACCAAATATTGCTCACTACAGAATAACCTCCTGCTTTGTGTACAGCTCGAGGGAAAACAAAACAAAACAAAACAAACAAACAAAATACGCCAACACACACAAAACCCAGACTCCTCCTGGTACACTGCGAACAAAAACGTGTGCTTGGGAAACAGGAATTCTCATTCTTCTAAGGTTTGCCTGACGAGTTATTTTCACTGTTTTTCTCTAATGCATGGATTTAATTTTTTTTCTTTTTACAACATTAAAATATACTAGTCTTCCAGCCCAAGAAACACAAGAATGAACACAACCCTAACTTCCAGAGACAGAAGGTTTCCAAAGTCAGCACCCTGCCTGTCATTTGGGTGCTATTGTTTGCATTTCATAATTACACAGTAAACAAACTTCTGCTGGACTTAAATGACCTGTTTTCAACCACTCCAATATGTAGGACTAAAGAGTGCAATCTCTTATTAGTATGCAGACACGTTCAATGCTTTTAAGAGAAAGATCCCTCTTATAAATTGAATTACAGCAAAATGTTTACCCAAAACAAACACATGGTATAGTTTAGCTATCAATATCCTTGTACTTACTTATGAAAAACAATCTTTATAACATCAGTAATAACCTCAGTGCCTCGTTGTGCAGTGACCTTATTTATTTCTAGGCAATACAATCAACATAAAACTCTTCATGCAAGAGTAATGCAAGGTGGGTAAGCATTTGAGCTCCAAAGTTGTATGTTGTGGCTGCAATCCTACAGTTTGTTGGAAATAATTCTGTGTACAACTGTGGCATACCTTTCCTCCAGCATGTCAACCACACCACTTTCTAGAATCTGAAAGCATGATGAAGAGCAAAGAGCTAGATGGAAACAGCAGGCAGGTGGAGAAACTAAGGGATCTCACCCTTTCTGCACTCCAGAAACAAGTTCTATAATGCACAGGTCTTCCTAGTTCTCCGCTGCTCTGCATGTTGTCTTGCTCCAAGAATGACAACTTGTCCTGGTTTTGTCTGGGACAGAGTTAATTCTTCTTCTTAGTAGCTGGAATAGCACTGTGGTTTGGATTCAGTATGGGATTTGATATGAGAAGAATGCTGATAATAGCAATGATTGAAGACATCACTGTAAGAAATCAAGGACTCTCCAACTCCCCATGTCCTGCCTGGGCACAGGTGTACCTGAAGCTGGGAGGGAGCACGGCCAGAGCACCAGACCCCAAATTAGCCAATGAAGCAATTCATATAATGTAACATCATGCTCAGCATATAGAGGAGTGGCGGCCAGGAAGGAGGGGGGTTGCCCTCGCTTCCAGGAAGCAATTGCGGGATCTTGGTATTTTGGAATCACTTATCAGTCAGCGGGTGGTAAGCAATCGTATTGTGCTGTTTGTACTTCTATTATTGTTTTATTTTATTTCAATTATTAAACTGTTTTTATCTCAATCTACAAGTCTCCCTTTACCCCTTCAATTACCTCCCCTCATCCCCAGGGCAAGTGAGCAGCTGCATGGCTCAAACCACAACACAACTTTACAATTCATGAGCAGCAGACAGATGGCTTGTCCAGAGAGGCTCTCATCTCCACTCATAAGAATTCCCCCAATACAGACTAAGGGTCATGTTCAACATTCATTCACATCAGTGAAACTCCATTGATTTTAGGTGAGTGGAGAAATTTGTTCATATAACAAATTTACACCCAAGATCAAGGCAACTATCAGTAGACTGCCTGGGTATCTGATTAATGGTAGGCACCATATGATCTTAATTAAGAGTCAATCTGTTAACTCTGTGTATTGAGAGGCTTACCTCCTTCCATTGGTTTGACATATGCACCATATGGTTCATTTTCCAACTGGGAAACCTGCTCTATAAACCAATATTAGTTCTCCCAGGTGAAATACTGTGTTTACAATTCTATGACATAACACAGCTAAATTACTTACATGATCAAACACTAAATATGGAGCAAGCTTTCCATCTATTTTCAGGTATGCACAGCCTATTTTATCAATTTTGCATTACCTTTTTCAGCAGGCATTTGAATCTGTTAACCTGCTCACCAATGTTCATGAACAGAAACAGAATAAGAAGTTACCCCATCCCCTTCCTTTTTAAATAACTAAAACACAGGTAAACAAGCTCAGGAATTAATTAAGTCTTGAAAGTCGTTTTATTGCAAAGTTCTCATCGCTGATTAGATGAAAACAGAAGGTTTATGAAACATCCCTGTCATTTTTGTTGATGAATACAAAACACTGTCTCAATTTAAGCATCCATATTTAGTCTCTCCATCAGCACAGGAGACAGGTTGTTTTAGTCTAAAGGACAGCCTGGAACTAATCTCTATATATTGACTTTAGAGTACTGAGATTAAATGGCTAAAGTTAGATTGCTACCTGAATCACTCCTCCTCTTGCTTACCAAATAAATTACACCTGTGTGAACACTCTATGTTTCTTTAGTAACTGAACTTATTTAAAAGAACAAACGATTTTCAAAGGGATCAAAAATTGCTGAAGTAGCTGTCCAGCTATTTAAAATGTCGACGTCACCCCAAACATTAATCCAGCCTGGCTTTTTGGTTAGAGCTGCTCAGTGTTTGAAATTCAAAATGTCAACACAGTTTCTGAACATCAGAAAGTTTATAAAATTACAAAATTCTCTTACCATCCCCCCCATTAAAAAGTGTGTATTTGTGTATACATACATATATGAAAGAATGAACTTTTTTACATATTTCAATATTGTGAATTCTACACATTGAAAGAAGAAATTGAAAGATTGCTTCCAGAACAATGTACTTGTCTGTCTGTCTTACCACTGCTACTATGATTCCTTCACTAGAAATATCCATTCTGGCTAGGACAGCAGTGAGTTCCATCTTCATCTCTGTATTAATTCCATTACTGAGATTGTTAATTAGTGAGTAATTTGAAAAATTGATGTTTCTCTCCAGAAAATGCATGGAAACAATAAAACATTTAATTCAATCTAATAATTTTGTCAGAGTACAACACTTTTGGCTACTTACAGAAGTATTACTACTCAATGTAAGAAAGAACAGCAGGATCTCTCTCTAAAGCACCCAGCCCTTCGCATACAATGAAATGTTAAACCCTCAGGCAAATTTGTCAGACAGGCTAGAAGGGATTAGAACTGGCATTCCTGACTACCATATAGATAGTTAGTATATTTAAGGACATCCTATCGCAGGTGACAGAGACAAACTATCAGTACAACCCCCTCTCCCCCATCTAGCATGGATGCAGAGAGACCACAGCCAGCATTTGCCAGACGAACTGTGTTATTTTGCATTACTGAGGGTTTTGTGTTCAAATGATAAACTGTGCTCAGTGACATTTCCTGTCATGGTCTTTTGCACTAAAGTGAGATCTGAAGAAATAAGCTCAGCAGTAGCATTTGGAAGAGGGTAAGTGCACAGAGAACAAAGACACAAATTACAGCTGAAAAGCTTTTATCTGTAAGTACCTGTCTATATCTGCAAAGCTGCAAAAAAGTTGACCAAGAGCAGCAAGAACTCTTTCACCAGCTACCTCAAAGGAGGGGGCACCAGGATGTCTTACCTATAAACTACATTGTTATGGGGGTGTGCAAATGAGGCAGTACTGAGAAGGAAAAAATATTTTTGAAGTTCAGCCTTTTGTACAAGCTTTCTTCACTACCTGTAGTTTCATCACATGTGTTTTTCTAATCATCTTTCAGTGATATTCCTTAATTACACAGCACAGTAATGAAATACAGTCAAAATCAGTCAGAAATCTGCAAAGCAAATAGACTGCGTACAGCACATGGGGAGAAGGGAATCGGCTCAGCTCACACTATTCAAACAAAAACCCATGCATTTCCAAGAGCTCTACCACTGCCAGGCTGCAGCATGGCAAGGTTTTCAAGTTAAATCATTGCATAATATGATGGTAATGAGTTTCTCAGCAATCATTGTGTCTCTGTCAGATGGTAATAAAATGGAGTATTTGTCTCTGTTCTTGGTGCGCTCAGAGAATATGCAGATATGCCAGTCCTCATTATACCTTGATAGAAACAAAACCCATTAGCACAGGTGCTATACGTTTTAATGAGGGAGACATGTAGAAACTAACCCAGGTCAATTATAATGAAATGGTTACACCTAGCTGAAACTGATAAAAATCTAATTACGTCCATATCAATGGACTATTTCATAGATGCATGGTGTTGATCTACTCATGGTAGGAGTGCATAATGGGCTTTCAACTAAATGACTCAAGGTAATTGGTAGGTAAGTAATGATGTTTGTATGATAGGTGCTGTTTTTCAAGTGTGTATCAATATGTAATGGAAATTTAATCATTTGGGAAGAAATATTTTTCAACTGTTTTGTTTCTTATAGCCAAAAAGGAGAGGCTTCCAAGAAAAAGACAAATCTTATTTTGTTGATAAGTTATAATGGAAACAGTTTGCAGCTTTATACACGATCCTTAAAGGTAATAGTCACAACTGAAATCATAATTACAATTTTTAGGACTAGATCAGACACCCAGACATCAATGTATTTGCTGGTTTTGACTGTACTACAAATAATTTAGTAAGTGGCCATATTTGGCCCATTGTTTTAAACTACCCTGCCACACCACGTTTATGCAGGGCTTGTCATCCCAAGACACATTTGGAGCAGAGTGGAGGGTGGTTAGCTGTTAAATACAAGATAGGGAAATTATGCTCACCCCAGGCAGGGAGGATACAGGACAGCAAGTTTCTAAACTAGCATCAACTCCTTTCATGACACTCACCATGTGGTCAGGAAGCCCAAATTTAAACTTTCAAGAAGAGATTCAGCCTGCCCTCAGTAGACATCACTGTCATTAGCATGAGGCTTGCCTAGATATATTATCATAGCTCTGTCTTTGCAAGCCCTGCAATCTGCTGAAGCCATCATCTGCTGAAGACTACAAGGCTGGGAGGATAAACGTCTCCAGGCTAAGCAATGGTCTGCTTGATGTTAGCCTTCACAAGCAATAATCAGAATGTTTTGTCTTGAATAGGCCATGTGGAGGGGTGAAATGGCTGTCTAATTTTTTTTTTTTTTATGACTTACATCCTGAAAGGAAATACAAGCTCTGCTATAAGACTGCTACAAATGAACTCCAGATGAAACCTCCAACTGGCCCAAATTCCCACTGATTTCAGCGGATGCTTTGAACAGGCACAAAGAATGAGAGTCTGAGAGTTCTAAGCTTGCAAATGTATTCACATATGGCTGCCTCATTTGTTCCTAACTCACTGAAAGCAATGGAATTACTTCGATGTTATACATGTGTGTAAGCATTTTTCCAGATCACAGACATAAAGCACTAGATAAAAATAGTTGCAGAACCTCGTATCTTTGACAGTTGTCTGTACTAAATTATTCACAGAATTACTTTCCTCCAGTTATCCATTTATGTACTTCCTTTACCTGCTTTAATACTTCTTTGCTTCTTTTTGCCTAAAGAGAAGTTTCTTTAAATTTGTATTTTCAGTTCTTTTACCAGCTATGCTTCAGAGAGTTACAATGTTAAAAAAAAGTTTACTCTTTCCCTTTAGCCTACAAACCTATGTCTGATATGAAAGGGCACAAGATTTATTTCTGCCATTTATATAGCATCGAAATATACCCCATTTCCTTCTGCAGCAGTTTACTAAGAAGGCCTTCAAATTTCCCCAGGCACACTATATACTATTTCCCTAAAGGAAAATGACAGGGAAAAGAATTGCAATCAAGTTTACATATTCATTTGGAAATGGGCTATTTAAAATTCAAACTCACATTAAATAATAGTAATTGTTGGAGTAATAAAAATCCTCTTTTACATAAGGAAATTTTCTAAATAGGGATTTAAAAATCATTTTTCAAAGTGGCTACAAATAATAGTTTCAAGGAAGCATGTTTATTTTCTCATATACAAGGATTCTCATTTTCTCGCACTGAAATCTTACAGCTTGTATTTTGAAAACCTGTGTTTATCTCAGAAGACCTGTCCTCTTTTCACTCAGCAGGTGTGCTCACAGCTAGTGTGGGACCAACCTAAAGATACCCAAAGCAGCTCTATACCAGCTGTGCAGCCAAACAGAGCAGTGGGCCACAAGTATCATGTCCAGAATAGGGAACACACTGGGCACACTGTGTTTAGTCCTTTCCATCATTACAAGTGCAAGTCTCACTTCAGGTCACTATGCTGTTCTAAAGTCTAATTCAATCAGCATTAGCACATGATCCTGTATTTGCTCTACTTCATGGTCAAGAAGACACAAAGTTATTGGGGAGGATATGGAGGCTTTAGCTGCACTCATTTCACAGTCCCCTGACACATTCCCAGCAATTTGCACATTCTCAGCAGCTGAGTTGGTCTCAGAGCATCATATGTGAAAACTGCAGAGAAGCTCAGTTACTGTGGCAGAGAATCCAACCTGAGCCTTTTCACATGATGCAACAAGGGACCAAGAATAATAGAGTAGAAAGATTGAGGGGAATAACCACAGAGATGAAGACATGTCTAACACTACTGAGTGATTTAATAGCAGAAACAGAAACTAAATGGTTGCTTTATTTGCAACCAAAGACAAAGCTCAGGTGTTCCCCAGACTGTGAGGAGTTCTAATCCCACTCTCACAGAAACCAAACATTTGAGCAAGAACTTTTCATGTAACATCTCTGACCCAAATTCTTCTTGCTTTCAAGTGTTATACAGGGGCAACAGGGTGATTAAATCTTAGTTGTGCCAAATATGAGCATGTTGCCACTTGGGTGTCCATCAAACAACCATCATTATGTCAACAAAAAATTATGAAAGTCACAACATACATTAAAGAAATTCCTCTCACTCTGAAACATTAACCTTCACTTGCTTAGTAATCACAGTAGTAACAATCCTCCTTCTGTCTCTGTCCTTCAACCTCCTAAAACTGCCAGAAAAAGACAAAAGCAAGCTTTTTGCATCAGTTGAACAGGTAGCCAAATTTCTGCCATAATATGAACATGAAAAAAATAATATGAACATTAATAAAATTTCATGTTGTCTACAGCAGGAAGAGCTACAGGTGAGACAAAAGTGAAGCTATGTTTGCTGCTCATACATGCTCTCATTTGCTGCTTATATGTTCTCTTTATTAAAAAAAGATAATGTGTGGATGGTCAACCACCTATTATATTGGTTTGCAATTAAAAACCAGATCTGGGGTTTTGCACGTCACTGACTGACATTACATCATGTCATTACATAATATCTGATAGTATTTGTAAAGCCGGATCTATAGTGGCAAACTTAGCACAACACTGATAAATAAATCATTTATAGATTTGATCAGTAAATAGCCTTACAAATGTACTCAATGCCTTATTTTCTCCAGTCCAGTCAACTCATATGAATTATGAGAGACTCTTGTCTTTTTCACTATTACTATTTATTTTAAAAGAGCTTATTTCGAAGTTATCAAGAATCCATACACACTTACTCACCAGTGTAACTGTCTGGAAACTTTTCAGTCTTTCTGGTGTGACATTTCTCACCTTGAAAGGGACATTTGCATTGCAAGTTGGAAACAATTTTAAAACTCAAGGCTGAAAACACCTAGGATTGCTATTACTCATCTTTACCAAGCACTGACAGTTTTAAACCTCCTGAGTACCAAGATAGCTATGTAATTTCCTAAGGGAGTCAACTATTGTGCGACACCACTGCCTTCATGTGATAGCACTTTCAAATCATTAGTCCACAGAATTCTACACATATCTGTAAACAGGTATGATTTATAGCTTGTAGGATGGAAAATCAGAGTTAAAATATTACATTTTAACAAAAAAAACACCCTGTACTAAAAAGCCTCTCTGGATTTCTGAGGAAAATGCATCATCACTTTACTATTTACACTGGGATAGCACACAGAAGGGATGAATAAAAACCCCATTGTGGTGGGCAATATGTAAATACAGAAAAAGACAGTTCTTTCACAAAGTGCTTAAGCTGTACACAAAAAAAAAAAAATATCTATCTGAGACATCATTAGGGACTGATAATGCAAAAATCAAAGTATAATTAGTTATATAAAAATTTAAATCAGATCCACAATATTTTCTTTTTTTCTTTAAAGAAAAAAAAAAAAAGTGAAATAATCTGCTCTACCACAGTTCAAGAAAAAGGATATTACAAACAATTTAATATTGAAATAAGCTCCCTGTAGCTACCAAGGCTGGATCCATGTGTGATTTGGGATAAAGTTTTCCGAACTTTGGAAAAGGACAACAAGTTTGGGGTGCAAAACCAAGACAGAAAATCAGACGCAGACATTAGATAATAAAATTTGTTTTAAGGGGCCAAATAGCCTTTCTTAAAGTAGGCTAAAACAAATCAAGACTAAACATGAGACTTCAGAACTGCATCACTACAATTAATAAGAGGTAACTAATAAACAAAAGTTCTCAAGCAGTCACACTGCAAACATAAAACAGATAAGCCAAGAGGTAATTCTGAAGGACAAACTAAACTCAAACTCGCCAAATCCTGCCAATATTTACTCAGGATATGTTCAAATGCCTGCCCCATTTATACCTCAATTAATTTGACTAGATTATTATAATCCATCCTACTTAAATCCTCTTTCACTCTTAAACCATCAATTCTATCCCTAGAGTTTTCAAATCTTCAATCCTGTATGGCACCCAGTGGAAGGCAGCTCTGCCACAGGAACTCTAGGTCAGTGTTACCACTGGTAGTTGATAGCAAATACTATGAAGCTTAGAATGAAGCATCACAACTTTCTTCATCTCTTATTTTTATATACCTACCACACAAATATCCCCATATAACGTAGGAACATGACTTAGTTAAGGCTACTTTCTTTAATTAACACTGCACTCAGTATGTGTAAGGATTCATAATTTTCTGGATGAATCTTTTTAAAGTCTACCTACCTGTCTTTGCTAAATGCATCTCAGCCTGAAAATATTTTTTTATCTACAGAAAATTCCTACTCTCAAAATAACTCACTATATTTAATCACAGTGATCTTCTCCCCCATCATTGTAGCAGAATCACAATTATTTTAATTAGGTAGTCTACAGGCAACTCAGCCCCAAAGCATAATGTAGCCCAGTGGCATGCAGTAACAATTTGAGGTTCCTTAGAATATCAGCTGCAAATATAAGCCAACAGTAAGAAAGAACTACTTTTCTATTTGCTTGTCACTTTCAAAAATAAAAATATATGGTCTGGTATTAAGTTGACATGAAATGGAATGCTTGAAAAATTGAGAACAACCTAACTGAACCCCACCAAAAAAGTCACAATTTACTTTGTTTCTGGTTGAACTAAAAAAAAAAAAAAAAAAAAAAAAAAAAAGATTTTTCTATTTTTAAAGTTTGAAAATAAAATTTTCAAAATAAAGTCTTTCAGAATTGAAAAAAATCTAAATGCATTTCATTTAAAAATGGTTTAAAAAGAACAACCATTATTCTGTTTTCTGTAAACAAAACAATTTCATAGAATTTGAATGAACTAATGAAATGCTTTGATGGTGGTGGCTCTGTATTTCTCGCCAGTTTCTGCTGACGTTTTGACCTGCTTTTACCTTGTGTGGTAGAACTTTATCTCTAAATATTTTAATGTACCAGAAATACATGGAGTGGGTGAACTCTGACTTCATACAGGATACAGTGCTGTTGCAATACCACATCTGAAGCCTGACTGAGACAAACACAGAAACGTACAGGATTGTGACCTTGAGGTTATCAAACGGACATTCATAGACCACTTTAAAGAGAAGACCTTCAGAAAAATACTACCTTTTCCCATACCAATAACAAAACTCTTCTGGAAGAATACTTCTCATACTTGAGAGATCAGAAATTGAGCCATGGCATATTCTGCTAATAAGTGTCCTTATCCAAAGATTAGTTTCTCTAAAGGACAGGAAGAGTATATATTTATAAGGGTCAGTCTTCTTCCTATTTATCCTACATAAATTAGCAGAAGAAAAAATATGCCCCTTCACTACTGTAATCAAAATGACTGTGTTTCACATCAAAAACATTTAGTTACTGCATGGATTAAAGGATTAAATTGTATAGGAACACTTTTGTCCAACATTTTGTGCTGGTGCTAGAATTCAGCTGCCCTTAATCTCCTTACCATTGACACAGTATATTGATAAAATGGTTTCCCCATTATGGCTTTTTTGTTTGTTTGTGATGTATACAGAATTAAAGTAACAAAAATAAGATTCCTAGGTCATTCTCTCCAATGAGGTTAACATCTCAGCTAGCTTTATTAACATGCCATGTATCTTCTGCCCAAGGATCGCTCCTTTCTTGTAGAGAAGATAATGGGAATGCACTCCTATTGAATGTCTGTTTGTAGGACACTTAAAGGTGGTCATGTAAAAGGGAGGAGCAAGGACTTTGCCTGTTCCCAGCTGTGGTACAGTGAAGTGAAATAAAGATTTTAATGTCTTGACCAGCAATCTATGGCTAAATCAACTTTCTGTATGTTTCTTCTCTGCCCTTTTGAGACATTCAGCGAGACCTAGGGGTGTTTGTAGTGCATGGTGGAAAACCTCACCCGCTAGCTACATTGTCACACCACAGGGAAGCTTTGGCTATGTTAATGCACCCACACATCTCAGAGCAGGGCCACATGGTGATAACAGCTTCAGTTCTGAAAGTATTATGGACAAGTTGCCTTGTTGCTTTGCCTTAGCTGATAAGCTCTACCCTTTGTCAGGTTGAATTAGGTTGAGCAGATCATCCAGCTGACAATGTTACATTGCTTCTGAGTCTGAAGGTGGCTCAGGGATCTGGTACTGAGTTGTTCAGGGCAAAACAGATGTGCTGTAGTTTATAAACACCAAGATGGTTCATACAGGTATGAATGGCGGTTATCTAGAAGCCCATGGTAAAACAAGTGAACAGTCAAAATCACTGCTGAAAGAGCAAAAAGCTACCGGGAAACAAACTGTGCCACAATAAAACCCAAAATGTCTCCTTAACTCAGCCAGTGGCTAGAGACAAAGATATACTGCTTCTTATCTCCTGTAAAAGACTCACTTTTCTGCCACAGCTCTTGACACACTAAAGCTTTTCACTCCCACAACTAAATATCTATTCTGCTTTCTATGTTTGACCTCAAGGCAGGCTAAGTCTTAGAAATTTACCTAAAAAGGAAGAAGATTAGAGATATCCATTCATAGGCAAGAAGAATGAATTTAATTTTGATTGTTCACTGACTACAAAATAAATTCCTCCTTCAAGTTGTTCAGGAAACCATTTCTGAATGGAGCTTGAGTGAAATGAGTCTACACTGGGAGCTGGTACACTAGGAGTACTAATACTGATCAACAAGGCTACTGTGACAATTTCCATGAGACCACGATACTTTCTAAACTAAATGGCCAGATGTTTTGTGTGCAATGGGATCCAGGCACATCCCATGCAATAACCTATTATTACTGCAGCCCATCCTATACTAAAAATAAAGGCAACTATAACCATACTGGATTCTCTGTTAGTGAAATTACTGCTCCTTTGTTGGAAAAAGTTTGTGCATAGCCATGATAGGGTTTAGAACAGAGTTTCCAAATTTAATAACGTTGAGCGGATCTGTCCCTGAGGAAGACACAGAATTCCACTATTGTTGTGGAACTTTCTTGTGCCCCACTTCCTATAACAAGCCCTGGGACATATTCCTCTTGCGGAAAACGCAAATAAGATTTTAATATTATCAACCAGCCATTACCACTACATTTGTTACCCCTAATACACATCCCTGCATCTGTGTTCAAGACAAAATCTACAGCCTGGATAAACTGACCATGGATGACAAAAATCAACTGCATGACTGTTGCTCTTCTTTCATGAACAGGGACACAGTTCACAGTGCTGACACTTAAAAAAAAAAATCCATGACTGACCTTGGTACTAGCAACCAGTTACAGAAGATAAAGCACTTTTCACTTCAGATCTGTTGTTTCAGGCTCCCTGCAAATTCAGGCAGACATCACTGCATCAGTTTATAACTATCACACAATGACAGTTGCCCTAAGAAAATACGGATAAAAATCCTCCCCTTTTTTTCTCCTCTAAGAGGAGGTACATCCACATATCTCCTTCTCCCAATAAGTTTCCAGTTCTCTGCAGCTTTGGATTTGAGAATTGTTGACTTAGCATAAGTAAATATGGTAAGCTAATTTAGTATTACTGCCTAATGAACATGAAAGAGGAAAACAAAATAAGAAGTGTCCCAATCTCTCTTTTATTAATCTTTTTGTATTTTACAGGGCACGTGCTGGTGTGTTGCTGCTGTTGTTTAAGATTACGATGCCTTTAAGGTTTATTTTGTATCTTCAGGCTTCTGCTCTTTTGTGTTTAAATGTATGAAAGCAAGTGGAATAATAATTATGTAATTTATGTTCATACACTTCCTCCCACTGGCATGCTGCTTCTTGACTGAAATTGTATTTGATTCATGAACAGCTACCTATTAAAGATGGCAGGGACAGATACTGCAAATCCCTAAGAGCAATCATAAAATAATATTTCAGCTACACCACTGATGTCAGGTCCATTTGCACATTTTAATCACTGATTCATGTTCTGTAATCTACTGTTTCAACTGAGAGCATTTATCCCTGCTACTTTTGAATAATATTAAAAGCATGTAGAGAAGTGATTCATACAACTCTAAGTGTGCAGTTCTTACCATTGATTCAGGCAAAATAGGAATATAATTGTTAACCAAATATACAAACAGAGAGAGAAAAATTTTGAAACTAAAGCAATTAACTTGTGAGTTTGTCTTGTCTTTCACTCTAGGAAAAGTATAATACCTCAAAAGTGCTAAACTAACACATATAAATTAAACGGGAAGAATTCTGCTAAAGGTAAAAGGCGCAACATTTCTTTTCTATGTCTGCATCTAGCTCCTGGGTGATAAAACTATTCATAGCTGAATAGCAACGTATTATTTACATAGCAAGGACATTTAAAGATATGGTGCTGTGCTAGACCTCTCACTGTGCCAAGCACTGTTCAAGCTTTTCCCTTTATGGAAAAGGCAAAAGAGTGATAGGGAAATCAAAAGCAGACAGGAGTGAAGTAACCTGATTGATATGACAAAGCAAGTCAATGGCAGAATAAGAAACAGAAAATGTATCTTGAAATTTTCCAGCCTGTGCCCTAAGTAGTGGGCATCAGTTTTTCTCAAGTCCTCAGATGCAGGCGCTGTAAACTATGTTACCATTCATTCAGCTGCATTCCTCTAAGAATGACCTGCAGTTGATGGATAATACCAATTATTCATCTACAGTTAATTCTGTGCAAATAAAAGGGAGATTATTTTTAAGGTTGAGATCAGACAAAGCTACTTCATTCTTTAGTAAATTCATTACTATTATTTGACTAAATGACATTTAAAAGTAAGAGAAACACTGAGAAGTTGAAGGTAATATTTCTTATTTCAAAGGAAATACGTCAGTACTTGGTCTAACTGGAATCTGGAATGAAGGGTTATGCCATTAAGTGGTGTATAAGTTGCTCTTAACAAAACCCTTGAAATCTATGGTTCTCTTATTTTACAGAGGCAAGACTGAAAATTGGTTCAAGTCCTCTTCTCAAGCATTGCTTATCATGCTGCAATATCAAGAGCTACACAAACACAGCCTAACCAAGTATCCAGTCTTAATCAGCAACAACCTAAAAAGTTACAAAAAGTTTCCTAAAATAAAACTTTCAGTTAAGAAGTGGGGCTTTAGACACTAAATTAAGTTAAACTGGCATTAAATCAGCCCCAACTGAAGAACAACTATTGCATCAATCTATGAACCTAATTCATAAAGAAGGCACGTCTGGGGTTAAAAACAGTTACCAAAGCTGAGATCTCCTTCTGGGTGAATTTGCAAAAGAGTACAACAAATGAAGCTGAGCGACCTTGTATGTAACTATTACTACCATTTTAAAGACTTCATTCAGGTCACAGAAAAGAACTGATGAATCACACAGTACATGCAAGTCCTAAAAAATATGTCCAAACGAAAGCTAAACTGGATTTACTAAATAACTTTCTCTGCATGACTAACAGTCTGTTCTGAGAGCTGAACACAGAATTCATATCTGTACCGAACACCCCACTGCAGCATCACATCTGTCACAAGAAGAATGAAACAAGCATTTTTGTGTTTTCAATAGTTACCTCATTCACAACACACTGGAACAGTGAAACAGCCAAAATGGAGACAAGCAAGTCATCATTTCACCCCAAACTAACACTTCCTTTCTTGCAAAGCTGTGAAAGACTCAGGAAGATTAAGTATTTCTTTTTCCAAAATCACCAGTTCAAAACCAGGCAGCAGATGGTCAGAGGAAGGGCCCCCACTATTTCAGACCCCTAGAGGCTCTGTTTAGCAAGTCTTCAGTTTTAGATCCAGTTCCAGAATACAAAAGATCACAATGCATATTTTGACAGGCCTATTAAGAAGTTTCGCTGAAGGAACTGAACTGCCAGAGCTGTGGAAGACTGGACTAGTCTACATGATAATTCTTGTGCTATACTCTCTTTAATTCACAGGTTAAGGATTAAATTATTGTCCTACTGCAGTCAATTAAGGACCTCTCATGAGCAGTACTAATGACCTGAAGGTGTTCCATTTAGTATTTACAGCTACTCAACAATTAAGACTACATCTTTGCAGCAGGGTTGGTTTAAGTTACCTATTGTCAGATTGGCTCCTCTAAAACTAATCTGGTTGGCCTGAATGCCATGTAATTCTGAAGCAGGGCTGTGGGATTCTGTGTGTGAGTGAATCTCTATGCCCAGCAACACCCTAGAATTAGCTAGTTTAAATTGAAAGTACCACCGAAAGAGGAAGGTGTGGTTCCTTAGAGCAGAATCTTGATTCTGGGCAACATTCAAATTCAAGTTAAGAGTGCACTAAAAATGAGGTATTTGCACAGAGAGACAGGTAAATCCTTTACCAAGGTATTATTTATTCATTTATCCGTGCATCCTTGCCTATGGAGAAAACCACTTAATTTACAAACCACACCCAGCAATATGCAGTAACTGCTTTCTAGGAAGTCAGAATCCCATACACAAGCCAACGCTTCCACCAAGAGTTTATATGTGATACTAAACAAAAAATACAATTTTCTCTCCAGAAATTTCCAAAGGCTAATGCCAGAGCAACACATCTCACACAGGATGCACCTAGCTACACATCTGGAAAGCACATACAGCCTGCCATGCAAATTCATCTGACCCCACTTACTTCTTTTATTGTGATCTTGCCATCTCCTACATATCTGTGTGTGTCCTCTGATAGTTGTTGACAAGCAAGTATACTAATAGGAAGAAGAGGATAAAGGAGCTATGGGAGATCACAGAATTTCAGACAGTGTCCCACCAAAGTGTCTCAAAACTCATTTAATCAAAAAAAAAATGAGTTTGGACTGCCCAGATTGCCATACCTTAACAAGAAAGGTAAGATTACTTTAACTGAGAGCAGCATTCTTCACCCACGGACTACAAAGAAAATATGTTGTACAACACACACACACACAACCCCCAAGTATAGAAAAATAAAATCTTTTTTCTCCCCCACTTACTTCATACTGGAGAGTGTGCATCACTCACAGAGTTATACAAGGAATCCTGAAGTCCTGCAACCCAGTCCTCTACAGAATCTCACAAAGACGGAGAGCAGTCCCTTCACATGCTCAAACTAAAAAAAAAAAAAAAAACGGATAGCATAGTTCATTTCATGAGATGTTAAAAAAAATAGCCTTTACAGTAATGCAGATACTTAATTTACAGAATTTTAATATGGCATCTTTCTCTACTTGATAATTGCTACTTTTTTTATTACAGAAAGGAATGGGGACAGCTATTATACAATGAAACAATGTTTCAGTGACACCAACAGACCCCAGTTAAAAGTTTTTTGCCATTTGTGTGCTTCACGGGATGGGTAAACAATACTGACCCACTGTAAAGTGGTTTATGAATTGCTACTGATGACAACTCTTGCTGAATAAGCAGAATAGATTCTTTAACACCAGTTTCTTACAAACAGCAGCAAGGAGTGGAGAGAGACAATAATTAATGTGTTAGTATTAAGAGAAACAAGGAGCCTGCAAAGTCCTCTGTCTTTTCCCAGACAACAGACTGAGAAAGCTTCTTTAATACAGCTGGGATTGTAACGGTTCATGGAGGCTGAACTGAAGGTAAGCAGTGGCTGATTGATTAAGGTACAATTCTGAGAGCATCTTAGAGCCTGGATAAATATATTTAAAAAAAAAAAAAAAAAGAAAAAAAGAAAAAATTAGGCTGCAGGCAGCAAGTAAGGCCTGGTGTTAGGGTGTAGGACAGAGGAATTTTAAAAGCCAAAGCTAGTATCACTTCTAAATATAACAAATGTCTATACCACGTTCAGAAGCACAAGAATTAGGTGAATTGGAAAAGGGCTTTTAACAGCACTTCATTATGACAGTTGATTTCTGGAACAGTTAAAGCTTTCTTCTGAGAAACCCAACCAGCACCAATTAAATGACAAGATACATATTCATACAAAGTGTTAAAGGGGTTTGCATTGTTAAACACAATAAATAAACAGCTTCTGCTCAGATAAATCCAAAAGACTACAGTGCCAAAACATGGGACAGGGGAGATCGCACCCACCAGAGTTACTGCTCCTCCCTTGGAAACACAGACATACCAGAACCACCTGAAACTGCCATGAGTGCAGGGTTTGCACCTCATTTGTTACAAGAAGCATGATACAATCTTTCAGAACTAGACAAGGTTAGGACAAGTTTTATAGCTTGCTCAGGAAAGATTTTCTAAAAGCCTATTAGCCACATGTAGTTCTCCAGTGGAGTCGGAGGGAAAAGGACCTCCTAATGAATAAAAAAAAAATAAAGAGTAACTGCTTTTTGTAGCACCACAGTCTCCCTTAACAAGCTTCCATGACATTGTCTTCAAAGTCCTGGCTGCACAAGATCCAGCCATCAGAGTAAGTTACCACAGCTAAAAACATTTGCCAGGCTGCTTACCGTCACGAGCAAAACAGTCTGGACTGAGGGAATTTCATTCAGTTTAATTTATTGCCAATTAACGCAAAAATTGTAATTACTGACACAGTTGAGGTGAAAAAAAGAAAAGGAACAAAAAAACAGTGAAACAAACCCTTAGGGAAGCACCTTCCTGTTTCACCAGGCTCAAGCTTCAGTCTGCCACCTCTCCTCCCCGCTTCCTAGCTGTAAGTTTCCTTGTTTTTGCAGTGGATCCCACTCAGTCACCCCCCACCCCTTTGCAAAGGGCCTGGGCAGCACATAATGGCACCTTTCAGCCACTCCTTGCTTCTTGCTCTTCTCCTCCACAGGACTTCGCTTATTCCTGCTCCTCTGCTCTGCACAGACCACCCGTAGCTGGGCTCCCTCATGGCGGCTGCTCTCCCTCAAGCACACTTGAGCCGCGGCCCAAGTTCCCACATTTCCCAAACCGGCTGGAACCGGCTGTGACCGGCACAGGGCAGTTCGCAGACTCCTCCCCACAGCACACTGCTCCAGCCCCTGCTACCCTGATCCCAGCATTTATGCCCAGTAGACTCATATGTGGCGTTTTCTGTGGGGTAATTGAAAGAAATAAAAGATTTCTTAGAATGAAGCTAGAGATTACAACAGGGAAGGGAGAGGTCTGAAAGCAGAGAGGGGAAGCAACATGGCTGACACAGAAATAGCATTTCCTCTGCTCTTTCCTGGAAACTATCAGGGAAAAGCAATGCTAATTTAGAGCAAATTAAAAAACCACAGCCAAGAGATAAAATTCTAAGTTATAATTTCACTGATTGTTTTGGGGTTTTTTCCCCCCTGCATTTCAGCACCTTGGGTTCTTTAAAAGAAATCCCATGTAACACTACCATTTGACTAACACCCCAGAGGGAGCCAAGAGTGCCTGCACACATGGACACACCCAGGACCCCAACACATCCAACAAACAAAGATAAATCACATGCAAGACACCAGTTGGTTCACATGTGCTCTCTTGAACCTTTTAAATGTGAAATGCACCCACACTGAGCTGATTAAAAGCTCCTGTGAGTGTGAATTCTTCTCTCTGAATAGGTTTCTATGCCACAAAAGAACATTTCATACATCATATTTGAAACAGATCGGATCCTTAAAAGCAACTTTATTCTACTACCATTACAAAACAGAGCTTTCATTGTCTGCTGCTGAAATGCTTTGAGTCATCTTCTTCCAGTAATAACTAATCTCTCGCTCACTCTCTTTGTATCTGACAACTCATGGACAGCCCAATTACAGGAGAGGAAAGCTGCATACCAGTTTCAGAGGGTGGACTCAAACACCCAACTAATGTTAAACGATTTTGTTTTGGAGAATAATTCACTTAAGCAAATGAATTCTGATAATCTACTTTGAGAGCAGACTGTAATAATAAAAGGCTAAATTGCAGCAGCAGTATCTAATAAAGACTGAGCCAAACATGATTACACAAATCAGGAGACTGAAATAATACAGCATAATTTGAAAAACCTATTTATTCTCCATGTAAAATCCACAGCTCACATTTTTGTCTATAGTTTTTCATGCCAAATCTTCTTAGTTACTAATATTTCTGTCATTCAAGTGACCTACCATAAAGCTCATTTCACACCAACACAAGTATGTGTGCAGAAGTCTACTAACATGTATAACTACGCATTTCATAGACTTAAAATAGGGCACAACTTTGGTGTCAAGGGCTTGTCACTAGTTACCCTCATGAAGATCCAGCCAAATCTGTCCAGGACTCTACAGGGGAAAAAAAGCCCAAAAACACAACAGGAGGTATTTTAAGAATGGCAATAATGCCCATGCACACAATTTCAGAGACTATTTTAAACTTGATCTCTCTTAATTCTCAAGCTTTTGATTTTACAGAGTAATAACATGGGCTTTTTTTGTGCAGTATCTAATCTGGGGGAAGAAACCTTAAAGAAAATACTCAGAGTGAATTGACAATATATTTCACTTTATGTATCTGTTTAGCAAGATGTATATTGAGCATATATCTGAAGTAATGAGACAGAAGGAACCCTCGTCTACAATCATCATAAAATTAAATGCAGCTAAGATACATGCCACATCTTCTTGAAGATAATCAGGAACTTCATATGCTGTACTATGTCAAACCACTTACCTGCTAATGGACAGTCACTGATCATACAAGAAATGTCAGATTTCCTCCAGATGAAGAATGCTCATGTATAACTAAAAGCTTTCAGGATTTACCTCTTTGGAACCAGTAGTAAAACTGAGTTTGGACTGTCTAAGCCTTCTCACAAAATAAAGTAAATCCCGAGCACATATTCATGAAAGATGAGAACCAAATATTAACATTTGCACATTAACACCATGAGAGACCTCATTGAAATAACTCTTTTCCCTATTATCTCTGCTCCCTCACACTTCAAGTTTTCTTTTAGAGTATATTTGAATAAATGAGATGTCACAAATCTAAAAAGTTTGTCTCTTAACTTACACTAATTTTTCATTATGATTTCTATCATGAACAGAAAAGTGGCTGAATTATCTGATTATTTCCTTTCAGGAAATGCTGTCATCTCTGAGAGTCAGAGGTATCTAAGACATGCAAATGATGAAGATACTGCAACTCCTCTGATGCGGCATGTGCCGTATTTCACAGCTACAAATGTTACGATCTTCAATAAAAGAAAGCCAGTAATTCCCTTCAAGTCATGAAAGCGCTAAGCTTAGTTGTGAATGACTGCATATAGAGTATGTTGTGACACATGCAAGAAGCGTTGTAAGAAGAAAGTTCAGATTCTTCTTGCCAACATGATTCTGATAAGGAAGCAAGTCTTTGCCAAAAAAAGATATGTTTGTTTTCCAAATTCTTATATAGTCCTTACCACTCATGTATTTGAGCTTCCACTTGTATATACTGGCATGACTCAATCTATCATCCTTTCTTCAATATATAAGGAGCACACAAACCAAGCGTGGGAATAAAGGGGCTACACTTTATTCATCATATGAGGAAACAGACCATAATCCAGAACAAAAAGTACCTGGTGAGAATAAACTCTTCCTTTCTGCCAAATCCCACTGCAAATCCTTTGATCCACATAAGAATTATGTTAAGCAGAAAGGCTTGATCCCCTTGATCTAAATGCCTGTATCTCAAGTCCACACACTGGCCAGCCTTACCTGTCAGCATGTGGCTATGGTTCAGGGTCAACCAGCTGGCTAACATTCTTTTTTAAACTTCTGAATGCTTACCATCTGTTTCTGCTGGACCTTACCTGCTACTGGCTCTTCTGGACCCAGAGAAGAAGTAGGTAGACACCTAGGAAAGTCATGACTTGCTTGATGAGAATCCACTGACTCTTGCTGAGGTCCTCAAACCAACTAATGGGAAAGCCAGTAGTGATGCAGATGGAAAAAGCTCTGGTCCATCTCGCCTAGGAAAGAACTGAAAAGCAACTGCATGGCAAATTCTCTAAGTGACATAATTTCTGAGACACATATAATGCACTACTACAGTTGCAGTTTAAGTTAACAAACAAGTTATTTCCAATTCACTTTTTATTCTAAAACATCTAGAATTATATTATTGCAACTCCTACACAGAATAAGATAAATTTATCATTGTTCCTTAATATTGTGTTGTCTTTAGCAATGAAAATGGAACGTTCATTTATTTTCCAAGCTTCTTCTCTAAAAGTATGGCATTTTTCCATAAATTCATTATTGCACTTTTACATTTCATTTACGAGAGCTAGGGGTAAAGTTTTCCTTTTCATTTACAAGTCAATAATATCTTAATTTCCATTTGCAAAATTGCATTTTTCCTGCTGTATTATAGTTATAACCCAAGGGGAGAAAAAATGCATTTAAGTTGGAGTGCAAGGTATCTTCATTTCCAATACAGATGTACTTGTTGCTAGTCAAAAAGTAAAGAACAGGTGCAAATTCATAAATTAACCTAGCAAAACTATATGTTATCCTATATACTATGTTTAATTGGCACATACTGTAACATTCATGCATAACTAACATATAGCACTCTGTACTAACCACCAAAGGCTTCATGCCCAGTACAACAGCGAATATCCCACCTGAAAGGTAATGAAGACTGAGCAAATAAGTGATATCCGAGGACTGTCTGCCATGACAAAGCAATGCCTCCCAGCCAAACATACAGTAAAAATCTATTTATCAGCCTTCAAATGGGTTTTAAATTCTTCAGCTTTACTAAACAAGTTTGAGTTGAGACATACATAGCACTTTCTGCCCATCAGCCTCAGTTCTCTTTGCACCAGGTTCAGCGCTGCGTATGGTGTTAGCAGAACTCTCGCATAATATGTACAGTAGAGAGGCACATGCACTTTTCAATAATGATGACACTCAAGTTCATATCAATTCACTGGTTCTGCTAATGGGTGCAGAGATGAAAGGAACAAATCTTTTTGCAACTCCACAAGAGACCTATGGAAAGTGCGTTGCTTTGTTTTTAAATAATTCCTTGATCACAGTCATACCTACCGCAAGCCTTGATCTACAGGTAACCTGCGAGTTAGATGTTGTTCAACTTGTAGGTGAGCTCACCCACCCAGGAAAAGTCATCATATTGGCTTTTAGAAATTCCCCTTGGCTCACAGACAGTACTGAATGGTGGGGATTAAATTCAATTATGCCTCTCGTTATTTTGAAATCTCTAACGAACTTGTTGACTGTTTGTTATAAAAAAAATAATAACAAAATAACTCAGACCCATCCTCTGCTGCAGCAATCAAGATCATCTTTGCTTCTGTGGGAACAGCAGAAATCCCCAATAGAATTCATTTGCAGATATAATCTTGACCTCTAAACAATTACATAAAAGCTGATTTTCTTGTAGATACAAAATAGACTACTCTGCCTAAAGAAAGACTTCTAGAAAATGGATGGTTAATGTATTAATTGACTGGCTAGCAAGAAGGACTGTACACTGAATGAAGAAACTTTTGACAAATACATGCTTCCTATTTGCAGGTCTTCTGTAAAGAAATTCAACACCACACATGAGAACATCACATTCACATATTAATACAGTCATCACCCTTTAAACATATAGGCTGCTTCCATTCATTTAAGATTGCATCAGCTATTCAGTCTTTCCTGTTTAGTCTGCAGTATTATATTAAAAATATTCTAAATAGAATTAATACCATAGAGAGTTTTACAAAATATTTATTTTGAAAAAATCACTCTGTACAAATTTAACATTCTCAACACCAAAGTTTTATAGAAATGCTAACACAACAGAAAGACGAGTAAAACATTAAACCGATCTTTTCTTAAATTACAAAGAAACAGATTCATTCTAAAGAAGCTGTTGTAATTCTAAACACTAAAAAAAAAAAACTTTGTAAGATTTTACTTGTTGTTATCTATTACAGCCAAATACATGTATCAAAGGATGACTTCCCCCCACAAACACTGTCCACAACTAAACATCCTAAATGGTTTACACTTTTACTGTACATAGCTTGTGCTCCAAGAAAAGCTAGCACAATTTGATCATCATTTTCTCAGTGCCTAACAAAAAGTCACCTCTATACAATTGGTACAAAATTCTCTGTACAAACCAACTTTGCTCATGTAAATTTGAAGCAAACTTAAAAGAAGAGTATTTATTTGTGCCTTCAATGTGGTATAATGAATGAACAGTGATTAAGTAAAATTTCATAAAGTAAAATTCAGTAACTGGGAATACCGTCTTTTTTTTTTTTTTTTAAATTACTATCATATAAAAAAAAAAATTACATACTGCAGGTTATTAGGAATGGCAGACCCTAAATCTAACAGTGCTAGTTTTATAGTCCTCATCATAAAATAAGATTTTTCTGTGTATTATTTAAGTTTCTTCTCTTCATTTTAAACTATCTGTGAAAGCTGTTGTTGCATACTAAACAATCTTTTTTTAAACAGGAGGAAATGTCCCCTTGTGAAAGTAAAAACAGTAAAATTGTCATATTACTGTAAACACAATTAAAATGAAGACTGATAAAAAGCAGTTTGACAGGTAAGCCATGGTCTGGAAAGCTTTTTTCACATTTTCTTAACACAATATATGGCTCACACCACAAACAGCAGCAAAAAAAGCTATTGAAAATTTCAAGTTACAGCCAGGGGTGCCAGGCAGGATCCATACGACACAGATTATCCAAGCTATTTGCAGCTGCTACCAGAGTGTTGACTTTGCTTTCTCCTCCTTCAAACTGAGCAAGATTATGAAGTCGAGTCATGATAGCAGTAACAGCTTTTTGAACTAGTGAAACGAGCTGCTGGCTGTCCATATTTTCAGGTTGCCCAGCTGCTGAGAGTGGAGAGGAAGTATCCTCTTGTGTTTTTTTGTGCCATGCAATTATTTCATCCCGTAGCACAGTCTTTAGGATGCCATCAACCTATATGAAGGAGAAAAATCAGACTATTATATTTAATTCACAGAACTATCAGGGATTATAGAATGGTAACCAGATTTTAGCCAACAGCATTTTGACAATTTTGGTCCCACTTTGCAATCTCAGTGTTTTCAAGGTGAGTGTGGTTTCCAACTGTCTTTATTATTTCCTCTCAAGGTTTTTCTTTTCATAAAAAGTTTTCATTATGAAAACACAACACAGTGACTCCCACAGAAATAAAAAAAAAAAAAAACAACACATAAACTATGTAACATATACAAAGATCTTCATACACAGTCATGTATATTATATTTTTAAATGACACCACTAAATTTATGACTTTTCACACATACACACACCCCCCTACACAGAAGCCTCATGCAAAGACTAAGAGTGCTTTGCAAAGCTGGGGTTTTTTTTTTGCACAGTGATTACGCTCTCAGAGAATAGTGTTTTCTGCCAAACAGGGAAAGAACATTGCAACATACTTACATATGTATAGAATATATATATATATGTACATAAATATTATATATAGGCCGGTTCAACCCTTCAATGAAAACAAATGCCTTTAACAAATAGTTTCCTATTTTTTCTCAGCACTGAGTTGAGTTACTAACATTAACCTGTCAACTCCAACAGTCTTGAGCTTCTAAAACAAACTTTTAGGTATCCAGTCTGAGTCGAATTCACTGTTGCACATAAAAATTAAAACATTTTATAACACATATAGGTATTAGGAAAACATATACAAACACACATTAAATATAATTTATGGACTTCTGTAAAAAAGATAAATGCAGAAAATGTTAAAAAGCATCCCTCTTAAACCCAAAAGATAAATAACCTAAAGCAGTAATTACCACATGCCTGATCGGAGCTGGGCACACATCACTCCAAAAAGAATAAATGGGCACCTGTGCTCTGATCTTCAAGGAGTCATAGAATCAGAGTATCTCAAGTTGGAAGGGACCCGTAAGCATCATTAAGTCCAACTCCCTGCTCCTCACAGGACTACCTAAAACTAAACCATGACTAAAAGTGTCATCCAGACCTCCTTGAACTCTGACAGCTTTGCTGCTGTGACCACTTCCCAGGGGAACCTGCTTCAGGGAACTGACCACCCTCTCAGGGAAGAGCTTTTTCCTAATGTCCAATCTGAACTTCCCCTGACGCAACTTCATTCCACTTCCTCATGTCCTATCGTTGGTCACCAGAGAGAGGAGATCAGCATCTCCCCCTCCACCACCTCCCTTGAGGAAGCTGTAGACTGTGATGAGGGCACCCCTCAGCCTTCTCTTCTCCAAGCTGAACAAGGCAAGTGACCTCAGCTGCTCCTCGTAATCTTGCTCTCAAGACCTTTCACCACTTTGGTCAGCCTCCTCTGGAGACACTTTAGCAGTCTGCTGTCCTTCGTACATTGAGGCCCCCAAAACTGCACACAGTACTGCACCAAATTGATGCAGCAAGTCTAATTGGGCATACATCATTCAGATGCTGAAATTACAGGCTATGTCTGCAAATTCATTTGCAGAATGGCTTTGTAAGGTAAGATGATGAATTATTTTAAAATATTCTAACACAGCTTTCTGTATTATAGGTAAAGAAAAAATCACTTCACGATATTTTCCATCTTTTAAAAAGTAACAAGCTCAACACCATAACTACAGTACGTGCAATGTTTTTCTGGTGCAAATTGCTTGCCTAAGTGCAAGATGCCTCATTTTTGGAAAGCATTAGAATATAAGAGGAAGTTAGACAAGTTCTTTAGAAAACTACACACTGCTAAGAGCTAGAATCCATCAAAGTAACAGTGTATCTTTAGCATTCTATTCTGCTAACAAAGGGCCAAGGCACATTTCTATTCACAGATTATTACGAAGATTCTAAATGATGTTGCATTCGTCATTTTACTATTTTCCACTGCCAGAATTTGTAAGGATTTATGAGGCTAGACCACTGAAACAATCAGTCTGAATTAACACGTTTGAACAAAAAATTAATTTAAGGATAGAATGACACATATCTTCCTCCTGTAATTTCCAAAAAGGCAAATTGCAAACATTTCAGCTGGCCTTTGTGATGACCTTAGGGTAAGATTTAAAAACAAATACAGACTGTTCAGTCTAGACCTCAACCAAGAAAGTGCTGTTTAGTCTGTAAACTGTCAAATATAACATGCCCACAAACAACCTTCCAAAAGGCATACAAACCTTAAAGTTTGGCTGTGCAAAGCAGCGAGCTACTGCAATCATAGATGCAGTCAGTGGACCAGACACCCCAATGGTAGTAAGAAATTCAGAAATGTTTGGTGTAAGCCGGAATGGAACTGGACGATTGGCATCCAAATCTCCAGTAGCATCATTAATGTCAAAGCGAAAGTAAGCTACATTTAGCTTGCCAGTATCCTGGATTTAAGAGCAAGATACACAAAAGTAATTAAAGGAACATATTTTCATTACTGAAACCAAAAGAAGTTGGATTTTTGTTTACTGTTAATACTCAAGAGTACAAATAGTACTCCAATAGCTTTTCAGTCTTTCAGTCAAACAATTTTGAGCAAAAAAGTTAAAAGCATGCACGAAGTCAGGTATGTATTTCTCTCAAAATGTGCATCCAAATCCCCTTACTAAATACACATTTTTGTAATATCAAACTTGAGTAGTAGATTCTTCTGTAGCATGGCCTATAGGGAGCCATGCAGGTAGACAGACCTCCATTCTCTGTAACCCCAGCTCTGGGTAACCATTCTTTACACGTTGTTCACTCTGGGTAAGCAACTGAACACTTATCTAGAAGGATGAAAGAATCTCAATTGCTACACATAGTATAGCCCTCCATGCATTAAAGTGGCATTAAGACTTTAATATATACCACCTTTGCCCTACTAAGGTGGCAATCCTCATTTTAAATGTTGGGTTAAAACAGAAAAAAACACTATTAATAGCAGTTGTAGCTTGACGTGATGGCAATGCTGAAAAGAGAAAAAGGTTATTTAGAAAAGGGTACTTCCCTTTAGGAAAATGAAGCTCTCTATATTTTATCTTTTAAAAAAATCTGTTTGTCAGAGAGATATATTCAAACCAATATATTTGAATGAGGACTAAAAATAGAGACTTATCAGTCATTTACATGAACAGTTCAATATCCAAGAATGATTTTACAGACAAAGTTCTAAATTCTCACCACAGAAGGTAGAGTTGATGTCCACGGGGATTGCAGTTTAAATTACTACCTAGATGATGTGCAATCACATATAAATGAAAAGCCTACTGAAATGCACTGTTAATTATATATGCTGAACTACCGTTTTGACTCATTTCAAAAGCATAATCCAAATTTCCATTTGATCAAAGACGACAGCATGCATCTAGAACAAACTAAAGCATACCTGGGCAATCTGAAGCATTTCAGGGTTGAGTCTATTTAAATGAAAGATGAATTCTGCAAAGCCAATTAGGGCTAACTGAATAGTGAACATCTTTCGGAAAGTCCAGTAATCCGTAGCATTGGGGAATGTATGTAAAGCCCACTCCTTAAGCATACTGCGTGGCACCATGTTACTCTGCACTTCTTTAAGTATATCTCTGAGAACCTATATATGAAAAATAATTGTTGAAAGAGATCATTTTTAATACACTTCTTAGCAACAGACAAATATGCCAAAAGCAGCTACGAAACTTAACCTCTCAACTCCTGTATCCCATTTTAAGAAAAACATGCTGAACATGGACGCTTGCAATCCAACACTGTTTCCTGACTATTTTGTCAAAACACACATAGTCCATTGTTAGCCCACCCTCTGCACAGCTAGAAAATATTCTTTATCTGAAAAGACTAAATTTTTGATAAAATCATGTAAGCATGAGAGCTGCACGCAGGCATGTCAGAAAACCTGAGACTGAAAAGTTACAGAACCTGATTTGAAATACCTTCTATTCAAGACTTTCAAGAAAATCAGAAGTGAGCTAGAGAGACTTTCAACTCATGATGCTGCACTTCCTTATGGGAAACTAGTGGAACATACTTTTTTCTAGCTTCAGTTCAAGCTGGATATGCATTTTGCAGCACTAAAATAAAATCATTTATTTTAAGCATAATGGCAAGATTCAAAATCATACATGGGACCTACAAAGCACACAACCTGAAGATGGCTTTCTGCATATTTCTTTATATACAGGGTAAAAGGTAATGGATTTTTATTACATAAGATAGGAAAGACACTGGGTAAAGTAATTCGTATCATGTATTATTGCAGGAAAATTACCTCAAAAATACAAAAAGATAAAAGCTGGGAGCTGTATTCAACTGGGCCTGTAAGCAAACACTGTGCAATATTTTTTCCCTAGATGTAAACATTTGCAATCTACCAAAATATTTAATTACTGTAGCATATACTAGCCTAATTAATTAGAAAAGGAAATAAAGTTAGGATCTGTTCTATTACACTAGAAAGCATGATAGTCCTACTGACTTAAATTAAATGGCTGTTCAAGAGTTTTATAACCTGAAGGAAAAATTCTCAAAATAGCAACAGATGTTACGTAACACTTCATTTTATTTTGTAACAAAGAAATCCTACAAATATAGCTTCTCTAAATGATGTCTGTGATACTTGTATACTGTGTATATTCTAATAGCTACATTTGAAATGGGACTAGCATTTAATGTAAGAATTTGCATTAACCTTAAGATAAAAAACATAAAATAACCTTATTTATCACAATTGGATGTTTGATGGAGGTTAAAGAGAGAGGGAGCTTTGTTCTTTCTGAGTACTACCATTTATTAGGGTGAGATTACTTAGCTGTTTCTATTCAACTTAGATAAAATGAATCCCATGCCAATTTTAGGAGATACATTAGAAGAACATAGGGAAGCCTGCATCACATACCATGCTGTAACCACTTATGTAAATTACAAATGCTTTTTCCCATGTTATCAATGAATTATTTTCAAAGCACTATACGAAAGAGCCAAAAAACAATCAATGCCTTGTCTGTTTTCAGTCTCAGTTACCCAAACAACCTAGAGCAAACCAAATACAGTTTTTCTGAAGCTTTCCAAGATAACCTAAAACACAAAGAGATATAAGAGTTTCCGAGAATACATTAAGCAAAACCAAAATAAACCCCCCAAAATAACAAAACACCACCTCTGAAAAATATATCTGTCTCACATCTAATGAGAGGTGAAGGGTCAGAGCAAGGGGAGGGATTGGACATAGTATAGTAGAGTCCTGAAGAAAAGCCCTTGATTAAAATTCATTATATATTCTAATACCTGATGGCTAGCCTGAGTCCCCCGTGCTTGGACTGTTGCCAGTCTGTCATAGTAACGAGAAATAGGGTTGTCATGCTCAATGCCTTTCTTGGCACAGCGTTGCTTATAGATCTCCACCAGGGAAAGAGAAGAGGGATTGTCTTCAACCAAACGCATCTGCGGAGAAACTGCTACAACACGAGGGACTAGGAGTGATTTGAGAAGGGTGAGAGATCATAGTGATGAGGAGGGGGCCAAAGAGAGAAAAACAAAACAAAATAGTCAATCCATAACCCAAATACTAAATGAAGAATTAGCATGCAAATATCAGCCCTTAAAACACAATTGTGATAAACAACTGAAGTGTATCAAGAGAAAATTTTATTACTACACTCATAACTAATTTGCAAGCTCAGTTAAAAAGAAAGCAAGTATGATAGTAGATTTTTTTTATCTTAACAGAAGCATCTCAACTATATTAGCAAAAAAAATTTGAGCACTCATTACTCTTTCTGCTTTTCTTTATCTGCAGAAAAGAGGGTAATATTTTGTTCAGTTGCAAGTGGGTTTGTAGTATCTAATGACATGACACTGGCATTATGTCAGTAAAAATGACTCTAAAGAACAAAACTACTAAATTCAATAAGGTGAAGTGATTCAGAAAAACTGGAGGAAAAAAAAAATCTGAGGAATAGTTGAGGAGTACACGTTTAAATGACACTATTTGAAAATAGCATAGGGAAGACACAAGGAAATTCTCAATAATAAGAAAACAAGCCACTGAGCTTTTCTTTGATGAGCAGTAAACTTGCAAAACCCCTATTTGCACTTTCACAGTGCTCAACAGATTTATCATGCTACTGAGTCTTATGCACATCCCCACCTACATCAACATAGACAAGGCCTCTCCCATAGGTAGCTTTTCCAGTGACACTGTATTGTTTGACAGCAATCTCTAGTTACCACCAAAATTGTTCTCTCATCATTTCTCTCAGAAGCTGTAATAATTAACCTCAGAAATACAGGGAAAATTTGTTAAAATGCATTTAAATTGTTCAATGTAATTTCTCCAGTCTTAAAGAAGAAAACGTATTCTGCAGAAGGAAGGGGTTTTAATAAGCTTTTTCTTCTGGTTTGCTTCCATTAACCTGTGGCAGCAGAGAAATGAATGTTCTTTAGGTTCTTTCAAATAGTATCAAACCACAACATGCAGAATTATTTCCAAAAACACTAGTTTAAAAACAGCTCTTTGAAGGAAAACGCATTACTTCACTGATCATGTTATATAGAGGATGCATTTCTGTATCAATGGCCTTGCTTATCATATCTTTCAAGGTATTATCTACTGCATTTGCTATTTCGGTCCCAGAGTGATGCAAAATTGTCTTCAAATATGAAGAGATACTACAATTACCTTTTGTTATAGCAAATCTATTGACTTGTACATTTTGATCTTTTTAAACTTAGAACTCAAATATGCATTTCTAGCTCTGTAAGTGCAACTTGCACCATCTGGCCACCTAAGATCATGATGGCAACTACATGTCAATAGATATTACTAGTCCAAAAAGGAGAACTGATAAAACCATACTTTTTTTTAAAATCAGATCCCAGCACTTTTTAAAAGGACAACAGCAAAGTAGCAGCTTTGTCTTTATATCTTTGATTAAAGTTTCCCTTATCCATAATATATTTCCTGCTCACCAACCAGGGATTATTAGAACTTACTTATGCAGTGTACAGAACTCATTTAGAGGAAGCAAATAAGTGATTTATTGAACTTCTGAAATGAAAAGAATTTATATATTAATATGAAGCAACTACACTGATTCAAGCTGGAACCTGACAACAGCCTTAGTATCTTGAAAACTGTGTTGGGTTTGTGTGTGAGTGGCAGGGTTTTTGGTAGCAGGTGAGGGGGCTACAGCAGTGGCCCCTGTGAGAAGCTTCTTGAAGCTCCCCGACTCCAAGTCAGACTCACCTCTGCACCAAGGATGAGCCAATTAGCAACAGTGGCTGCGCCTCTGTGATAACATATTTAAGCAGGGGAACCCGAGAGGTGGAGTGGGGAGTTGAGAGGAGGAGTTGCAAGGAAGACACCTATGCGAACACCAAGGTCAGTGGTAGACAGTTGGCACTGAGAGGACTGCCACACGTGGGGGTGACTCACACCGGTGCAGCTATGGAAATGCTGTGGCCTGTGGGAGGGACTCATGTCAGAGAAAGTTTGTGGAGGATCATCTCCCATGGAAGGGAAACCACACTGGAGCAGGGGAAGAATGTGAGGAGTCCTCCCCCACCCCTGTAGAGAAAGAAGTGGCAGGACTGACCACATGCCCCATTCCCTTCCCTCTGCATCACTGTGGGGGAGGAGGCAGAGAAAATGAGAGCAAAGCTGAGCCAGGGAAGAAGTGAGGGGTGGGGGAGAAGGCGTTTCTAAGATGAGATAATGTTTCTCATTGTCCTACTCTGTCCGTTAAGTGTTGTTGTTAGTGTCTGAATTAAATTTGTGTTCCTTTTTCTTCCCCTAACAAGTCTGCCTTTTGCCCGTGACTGTAATGGGTGAGTCATCCCTCCATGTCCTGATCTCAATTCCTTATCTCTTTGCTTTACTTTCTCCTTCCCAGCACTGGGGGGGGGAGGGAGGGAGTGAGCAGCTGCATGGTTCTCAGTTGCCCTCTGAGCTCAATCCATGACAAAAACAAAATGGTTTAACTATTTTAAAGCATTTACATTAGTATTTGAATCACAGATCAAGTATGTTGCCAGGCAAGACTGATCTACTCTGTTTCTCATTTCATGAATGAGTTAGTTATAATCAATGCATGAAAAAGCCAAGATACACAAAGAAAGGGAGAATTAAGACTGTGTGTTCACTGTTTCTGTTTTGAAATGCTGATGTGATCTATTTATTACATGAGTATTTTGGAAATTTATAGACATAAATCATACTGTAGCCCTCCTCAACTCTCCTCATTAAGGCCTCCCTACCATTATGTTTGTCAATTCTGTAACATTTAAGTATTGCCAGGTGCTGCTGTTGGCAAAGCACACACTCCAAACCAAATAACCATTCACAGGATCATAGATGTATACTCAAAAGAAGTCCTGCATCCAATATCTAGATTATGAATGGATTTTATTTGGCAACAACTAACTAATTAGTGAATATTACTGAAAGTTTATATATCCTGAAGGATATATAAAGTTACTTCAAAAATTACAAAGGTATGCTCTCATATCAGAGAATTCAGAAACTATACATCAAATTTAAAGCTCTACAAAAAAAAAAAAAAAAACCAAAAACAAAAACACCCCAAACAACAAAACCAAAAAACTGTCTTCCTCTGTTTTATGTGAAGAGGTGAAAGAAATCACATATTCACATATTGCAACTTGGGGAGAAGAAGTTATGTTCTGTCCTTCTCCAATAGTCTCTAAATGTTTGTTCCGAAGTACATGTATTCCATTTCCATAGCAACAGATGCAACAGGCACGCCTCTGCCTTATAAGTGTTACTCACAACTGAACTTTACACCATAATGATGCGTGCAAAAACACCCTAGATCACATGCAATCAACTTTACTTCTTCAGAGGGGTGTTACAATGACAGAAAAGACTAATCACCTAGACAAACGTGAATTTACCTTCTGAATATTCAAAAACTTCAGTATCAGTCATGAGTAGCTGTCAAAAACTTTAGCATTACAACCTTTAATTATAACACGTTTAAAAATAATATAAAATCTCTCTTTTCAGTACCTGTAAAAAACAAATGTCTTTTTGTCGTTTCCTTCCTTTTCTCTAAGCAGGGGTTCAAGAGGCGAAGAAGTTGCAATACCCGTTCTTCTCTACGAGACTCTGTCAGGCAAGCATCATTCATTACCAGGTATGGGTAAATCTTTCCATTATGACCTCGGATATAGAGTCTTCTAGCTGCAGTATTATGTTTCTGAACTATCTCCACTCTGGGCATAAACCTATCAGGAAGAAAGTAAAAAAAACTAAATTAAAAAAAAACACAAAACAAAACACCAAAGATATAAGGCAGTGCAACTGTATTATAAGGTACAATTCTATTATCCAGCTAGGCCATGATTTCTATTTTGTAGTCAAAAAGCTCTTCTGTTTGATTTTGTTTGTTTGTTTTTAAGAAAACACTGTTCTTAAGCAAAATTTATCAATAGATCAGACTTGTATCACTACTTTGAAAAATAGTGCCTTTGTTGACTACAACAGAAAAAATAATCTCAGCTTTTATCAACATAAAAGTAAACCAAATATACTCTTCATGTAACAGTACAACCTAGTGAGGCAATGTAAAATTACTGAAGGAAGACAAAATAAAAAAATAAAAGTGTTATACCAAAGTATGACTCCTTATATATAATTTAAATATACAAAATGCACATGACAACTACTTTTGCAGAGTGGACAGATAGAAGAGGTTTTCATTTTCTTCCCTGTTTTCAGAATTGTAATTACCAAAGTGTATTTTCAAGTTACCTTGCTATCTTGATGTAGTAATGTGTTGGCTTTGGCATAAGGAATTCTCCAGGTATCTCTACCTCTGCGGTTTGAGCGGAAAAATTACTTAGAAAGCGGCACTTTTCCTCTATGAGGAAGAACTTCGGAAGCTGTTTAGTTTTTGCCTCCAGAATTTTGATCCATTTCTTCAGTTTAGAGATTAGATTGTGAAGTTTCATTGATCCTGGCACGCTGAAGTCAAAGTCTTAAAAAAAAAAAAACAAACAAACAAACAAAAAAAACACAACCTCAGCATTTCAAATTCTGTATAAGGTATTTAACTGTCAAGTGTCTGAAGTTTGCATTTTCAAAGAGGTTCTTTCAGCCACATGCCCTCAAGCAAAATACTTTAAGGAGTCCCACATACAGCACACATGACTGTTATGTAGAAAAGCATCACATTGGTCTCAAATACTATAGTAAAATAGAAAACTACTGACATCAGCAACTCACACATTAAAAAATAGCATACTACCAAGCAAGCCCAACAGTGAAACATGGCTACTTATGAGCCCTAAACACAAATTAAAACTAGCAGGTTCAGACAAACACAGAAGAGACATAAAAATCATTAAGGAAGAGTCAGCATAATCGGTATAGCATTATACAACAGCAATAACACTAGATGGTGGAGAACAAATCATACAGTTCAACAGTAGAAAGCGAACACACACACACACACACACACACAGAGCAGTACTGCCTTTAAAAGACAGCCTCTGTTGAATATTTCATCTCTACAGAAAATCTTTTACTAAAGTTCTAAAATTATATATAACTTAAACCTGTCACAATCTGCTACGTCTTTTCTGTAAACATTGTTATTTAGTAAATAATGAAATTCCCAAGATTTTCCTGTTTTACAGTCATGCAAATATTTGAAAAACATATTAGACCAGGTTGCTCAAAGCCCCGTCCAACCGGGCCTTGAACCCTCCCAGGGAGGGGGCAGCCACAGCTTCTCTGGGCACCCTGTGCCAGTGCCTCACCACCTGCATAGGGGAAAATTTCTTCCTTACATCTAATCTCAAACTACCCTCTTTCAGTTTAAAACCACTCCTCATCCTATCCCTACACTCCCTAATAGGGAGTCCCTCTCCACCTTTCCTGTAGCCCCCTTTCAGCACTGTAAAGCCACTCTAAGGTCTCCCCGGAGCCTTCTCTTCTCCGGGCTGAACACCCCCAACTCTCTCAGCCTGTTCGCATAAGGGAGGTGCTCCAGTCCCCTGAGCATCTTGGTGGTCTCCTCTGGACCCACTCAAGTAGGTCCATGTCCTTCTTGTTTTGGGGGGCTCCAGAGCTGAATGTAGTACTCTGTAATATAACTCTAAATATTACTATATTTAACTGTCCATATACTGCAACCAGACAGACTACACAGAAAGCAAGCAGCAATAAACCAAATGATTAGGTTAGACCAGATCATTTGGTGAAAGAGGAAAAGTAAGCTTATTTTACATTCCAGTACTATAATTCTCTGCCTGTTCCATTCAAAGTGATTTATTTATTTAAAATCAGCAGAGGCTTCTTACTTTTAAAAGGGATGAAAGAGCCTCAACTGAAGATACAGTGTAGAATCTGTGAACAACTGCAGGACAAGGACTAAAATTGCTATTAATATTATCCTCCTATCCTGAGCTGCAACAAAATTCTCCTTATTCTTTCCTGGCTTAGATAACAATTACATGCCACCACAGGAAGAACAGATATGACGGCCTAAGCAAAAATGACATTATGCAAACAGCCTGCTCTTTCCTTTGCAACATAACAGTATTGCATTGTGAAACCATCTCCTTTAGCCCACATGCAAGTGAAGCAAGAACTTTGTCAAGGTCAATACATGGTCTTCAATACACTATGCAAATAATTCTGTAACAGAAATCCCTGCAATATTGACCATTCAATGCTCTCAACTGTAGTTTCAGAAAACAGCAAATAAATACATACATAAATCAATCAATGTGTATGAATTTCCCAAAAGAGGGAATATGAATAAACCACATAGATGAAATTATGGTTCAGCACTTCAGTACCACAATGAGAGATCAAACACACTGGGATTAGAAGATAAACAGCTCTCTCTGTAAACCTCATTAGTTATGGCATCCGAAATTCTGAAAGTTAAGTAACAGACTTTAATTTTTAAAAAGCATTTCTATACTAGAGTCTAAAAGATGCCATTTTAACTTCAACATGTTACGAGTGAAAACGCAACAGCAAGAAAGAAACAGAGAATCTCAATTCACTATTTCTGAGATTCACTGCTAAAGCAGAATAAATAGAATCTTCATGATGGCTTGATACAACAGAAAATTAACAGTCTCAAAAATTAGTTTGAATTTAAATGCAGAATCTATATTTCAGCATGTTACGTATACACAATATGTTCCTAAATTGACAAAAAGAAAAAAACAACCCCAAAAAATCCCACTAAAAAAAATTATGAGTGCTGCTCAGAGGACAAATTAACTTGACCACATAAATATGCTACAAACAGCTATCTGCAAGTATGCTGACAGTAAATTAAGTACATGTGCACAGCAATTACTACATATAAATTTTCTTTTCAACAACAATTAAAACCACTCAAAACTCTGATTATCCACAAGACATACTTGTACAAACAAGCTTAGAACATTTGTTCTTTTAGCCAGAAGAGTTCATATAATTCTATACATACGCTCTTTTTCTCCAAGTTCTCTTCTTTACATGTACAGGAAGATGCTATTACCAAATAAAATAATGCAACCTAGGATTCCTTTCATTTTGCTATTCTGTTACTTAAAATATGAGAGAACACATAACCCAGCATATTTCATTATGTATCCACAACAAACTGATATGCTAAAAGCTTTCAGTGAAAGTCTTCAGTCTACTAGTCCAAAACAGAGCAAAAAGATAGCATATACAAAATCCTTTCCACTTCTGTAAGAAAAAAATCCATAATGAAAAATACAGTTTCATATTTACAGATGTTGGAAATTAGTATAACTCTCTAATATTGCCTTTTCTTTTTCTACCTGGTATGGGCAGTGCATCTATTGCAATATCACTATAAAACACTCTTCTTATAATCCCAAGCCTACCCTCTAGTGAGCAGTGGGAGTAAATCATTTAATGAAAGTGACAAAATTATTGAATCATTTACCTCCTGAATCCCTGAAGTCCAGGACAGTATCCCCAGATTGCAACTAGTTTTTGCGCTAATGTGAATCACCAAAATAGTAAAAATATGCATCAATATATATTCCTTGCAAAAAAAAGTCATTCAGTTGACCACGAGAATAGCTCTAGTTTGTTGAAATGCCTATTTTAGGATTTTTCTGTTGTTTTGTTTCCCAGTGACAGATGAGAAAAACAGAGTTCAATTAGTATTTTTGCTCATGCCACAGAGAGCCCATCTGAGAAGAAAAATCACTTCGGCTGAAAGAAAGGGAAATACAAGACCAGACATTATTTGTGTACAAAGTCTCTCTGCTTTGCAGACATCTTAATCTATATAAATAGTATTTCTGTTTAAAACGAATTCATGTTTTTTCAGTACTTACTACTGCAGAACATCTTTTCAAGCTAACATATGCTGGTCTAAAATACCTTACTGCTTATACCATCTTTTCCTAAACAGAATAGGAACTTTACCTCCTCATCTTTAATGGAGATATTCACAGAACACCATGATACTTTACAGACTGCATTTCAACTGAGGAAGCTTGCTCTCTGTTCTCAATGCTGCTAAAGATTGTAAAGTGTGATATATGTATTTCAAAAAAATACATTAATTCAAAGTCTTGAATGACTCAAAAATTGCTACCTGAATCCATCCAACACAGCATAACTGGCAAGTTCTTGTCACTCTCAATTAAAGGTCAAACAGGGAGGCACAATCCTCCTGCCAGTGAGACAGACCTAAAAAGTCCTGAAGTTTCTTAGCACAACTAGATAAAGCTTAATACTTTCTGAATGAGGGCTGTACCATTACTCCTCATGGAGCAACACAAAATAAGAATACATTTTAGTTAGCAAAATTAGAATGTTGAACCCTCTATCCCCTCAAAACCATTGATCTACAGAACATTAACATACCATTAAAAAACAGAAAAAGGAAACACCTCCAAAGACTTAACAACTGAAACAAACCCCTTCTGTTACACTGGCAGAAAACTGTACTAATCAGTTAATGCTTTTAGCTCATTTGCAGGTTTTTAAAGATTGTTCTGACCATAGACAAAATCACTTAAAGTTCATGACCAAAGGATTTTCAACTAAAGACCCAGGACACACATCAGGTAAGATGACATTTTGGACTGAAATGTAAGGTTAGCTTTGCAGAACAGTTCAAATACTTTATACATATGATACTGAAGAAGATCCAAGCATTGCCCAAGAGAGAAGAGCTGTCTTGCTTTTGAAGTTATTATTCAGACATTTACATGCTCTGCACTTTCCCAAAGGTTCTTTTTAATCTCACAAGAACTTCTGAGGAGCACCAACAAGCATGAAAAACCTCAGTGACAGTTAAGCAGAAATATGAAGTAGGATTTCTGGTTTATCAGTCAGCCCCATAAAACCAAGATTGCGAAAACAAGACCAAGGTCAAATATGATGTTAACTCTAATTTCTTCATCTGGATTTCCTGGATAACATCCTGTTATCTAAAAATTAGAAGGGAAGTAAAGGAAGAGCTACCAATGTAATGCTATGCTTAAGAAAAAAAAAGAAAATTCCTTTAAAAAGCTTCAAGAAGCTTCCTTCTGATTATGGAGTTTCCATTCACAGTAAATAATTCATTGTCCTGGGTGTCAAAACTCTCAAGAAAATGATCTTGCCCTTTAAGAGTATATTTTGGAATTTTCCATTCATATTCAGCCTGAGTGGAGAGATGGTTGCAGAAAGAAGCTGATCCAAACTCTAAACTACCATCTGCCCACAAAAGAACAATTGAGGTACTTTTTCTCTTCCTTTCACTGCTGAGACAGCTCTCAAAGGGAGCATTTCTCATCGTTTGCCTGTTCTTTGATGTCAAAGGTTTAGAAGAAAAGGAGAGGAGGAACAAAGAACAGATGGGTCAAAGAACTATGCATTTGAAGTTCAAGAAAAAAAATTCAAAGTAAAATTTGGTTTTAAAATATATAATGTTAGGATGGAAAAAGGTGACCTATCAAAGCTCCAACGGTCCAGACTACTGCAGACAAAGTATTTAGAATATAAGAAATGGTGTGAGAGTCCCCAGTGGCTCCAAACAGGAATCAAGATGCAACTCAGATGTTGTGAAAATGTTTACGCAACAAAACACAGTTTAAAGTGTCTATAAAACATAGCTGCCAACATTAATCTGGAAATAACTGAAGAAAAAAGTTTACTTCAAGACACCTCCTCAGCTTGGATACTTTTGAAATGGAAGGCAACCACTGTAATTATCTGTCCATCATCTAAATGCAACTGGTACTGAGAATCAGAAAAACAAACATGAATGTTCTAGCGTGACAAAAGGACACAGATTTACAAATGGTTTCTCATTATGTTAAAACAGCCTTTTCTATCTTCAGTACAGTAATTACAATCCTATTAATTTATTTATGTACATTTTACTGTTATTACAAAATTAATAAGAAACTCATTTTCTGCATAATGAATTAAATTACAAAAATGCGTAAGTATATTGATCAGTTTAATTTATTGTCTTCCCACACTTCATTTGTGAATTAAAACACTGAATTTATTAAAATCAAATCTAGCACTAAGCAAAATAGTTATTTTAATCCTGTAGACATTCATGTTTAATCATACTTGAAAAATAAAACACGAACTCTTCGACAAAAAAAATACAGAAAGCAATTACTTATTATTAAACTGCAGTTTACTAAGAAACACGTTCCATTTGATGACTTTACATGATTTTTGTCTCCAGGTCTATGCTGATCCACATAATCCTTTATAAATTCTGTGATTAGACAGCAAAACTGAAAACCTTAACCGTCATTTATATATTACAGACATGCAAAAAATTCTCTCCATTTTAGTTTTAGCTAAAAAATATAATGGAATTGTAATTAAACTTTCTTAATTGTTTCTCTAGAAACATTCTGAAACATTACTTTAGATTTTGCAGACTTGAACCTGGTGTTGTATTTAGTTTTCCTTTACACGTTCTGAAATCCCAGATCTCTCTACACTCAAAGGAAAGGAAGCAAGGTACTATGACAGACCAAAAGTAACTTAAATCCAACAAAAACTGAGCATATCAACACTTATAGCAATAAAAAAAAATGGCTACACTACTATTGCAATGTAAAGACATATAAACCATTATTAAAAATGAAAAACAAGTCCAAACTTGTATTAAATGTAGCACAGAGTATTTCAGTTGGAAGGCATCTTCAACCATCATCTAGTTCAACTGCCTGACCAATTCAGGAGTGACCAAAAGTTAAAGCATGTTATTAAGGGCATTGTCCAAATGCCTCAAACTCCAACAGGCCTGGGGCATCAACCACCCCTCCAGGAAGCCTGTTCCAGTGTTCAACCACCCTCTCAGTAAAGAAATGCTTCCTAATGTCTAGCCTAAACCTCCCCTGGTGCAGGTTTGAACCATCCCCATGTATACTATTGCTGGATGCCCGGGAGAAGAGCTCAGCACCTCCCTCTCCTTGTCCCCTCCCCAGGAAGCTCCACAGAGCAATGAGGTCACCCCTCAGCCTCTTTTTCTCCAAACTAGACAAACCTAAAACCCCTAGCCACTCCTCACAGGACGTTCCTTCCAGCCCTTCCACCAGCTTTCTTGCCCTCCTCTGGACACACTCAAGGACCTTCACATCCTTCTTAAACTGTGGGACCCAGCACGGCACACAGTGCTCCAGGTGAGGCCGCACCGACATTGAACACAGTGGGATAATCCCCTCTCCTGACCAGCTGGTCACGCTGTGCTCAATGCACCCCAGGATGGGGTTTGCCCCCCAGGCTGCCAGGGCACATGGCTGGCTCACACTGAGCCTGTTGGTGCCCAGCACCCCCAAATCCCTTTCTGCAGGGGCTGCACTCCAGACACTCCTCTCCCAATTTATATTTGTGCCCAGTGTTACTCCGTCCTAGGTACAGAATCCACCATTTGGACTTGTTAAACTGTATCCCGTTAATCATTGCACAATAATTTTTTTTTTCTCCCCCTGTATATTCCCATTAAGGACACACAGAACGCTTCTACTTTCATTTCCCTCCCTACTACACTTCATCCATTAAAAATTTAATCATATGGTTCAGGACTTTCATTATCTGCTGTCATGCAACTTTTGTGCCTCAAAAAGGACATCATGCAATACATCATGTACACAAGAGATGTAGGTCGTATCTACAACTGAGTTACTTTCACAAGATTCCCATCAGCTCTCTTATTTTCACAACATTATCAGTAAAAAGCTTGAAAAAACACCACAAATCTACTTGTCAAACTCTGTAAATTCTCAATAGCTGTGTTGACCTCAAATAATTTGAAGTTAAGGCAACTTTATGTAACTTGGAATTCTTAAAATTCTTAAAATAACTTTTCAATGCAAGATTCACTTTTGCAGAGGAATCAACTTGATGTGGAAAAGGGATGTTTTTAAAAATCACTGTAAAAGCTAAGATGATAGAGCTTTAACTCATGCTAAAATCATCTAAGTCAGAATCCCAGAAGGGTAAAGGGAAAAGTAGATTCAGAAAAAAGATGAAAACTCAGCTCTTCACAAAAATTCTATCTTTCCAGTTTTGAACAACTATTAAGTTTGAATTCATCTGTTAAAAAAATACCAACACCTATATTTAACTATTAATTTTAATCTAATTTTACCGTTATCTAAAGCTGATGTAGTTTATGCAGATGCAAAACTCAAAATCCTGGCAATCCAAAACACTGATGCCAGTGTCACCTTCTGTCATATACAGCTGCATGGCTTTAACACTTTTCATCAAATATATCAAACCCAGCCTTTACTGTACACAAGCTTTTCTTAGAATTTTAAATCAACATCAGATACTCAAACATGTAACTCCATTGAAAAAGAGAAAACAAATGAAGCAAAAAAGCTACTTCCCTTAAGTATCTTTTTTATTAGATCTGATTAAAGTTATTGATGCAATTTACCTAACAATAATGTAAATTTGTGTAATAGAATTTATGATCTAGTTGTCCAAAACACTAAAGTAACCATACTCATCAGCAGTGGACTGATTTGAAAGACTTCACACAATATTGTCAGTTTGGAGCTCTGGGGTGAAAATTTCATTAAATTCTGGCATCACCATAAAATAGAGATCATTATTGTCCCTCATCTATAGCAGGCAGTTCTACGCAAATTGCAAAATTATGGTGAAGTAATCAAATTTATCTTTAAACACATATCTGATATGAACACAGTTTTAGGTAATAAAAATACAACAGTATACTCATTCTCTATACTGAGGTCTGTTTTCCACTTGAATTATCTTTATTACCACACAGAAGACTGTAACAAACTATTTCAGGTTTTGTGAATGAAAGAAAGGTGCTGTTTTCTATACTTTCTCTCAGGAAATATATTGGAAGAATAATAAAAAAGCACAATGCCTTCACAGTTGAACTTTGGGGGGGAAATTTCTCCAGAGATTAAATATAAAATTTAAAAAAATATTTTAGACATTTACCTGTTGTAAATTGCCCTTTTAACTTCTGGAAGACAGGATCTTGAGCTGTTGCCTGTGCTCTCCTAGCTAGTGACTCTGAGGCTGCACTAGAAAACATGGTGGACACATTAGAGACATTCTCAAGACCTACTCCAAAAGTGCTGACTAACTTCTTGACAAAATTTAGTGTATGAGGAGTGATTTTGGCATCTGAAACGGCTCCACTTTTCTCAAATGCAACTGAATAGCACTTCGCCAAGCCCTGCTGCAGCTGTCTGAGAACCTGAGGACCGGAGGAAGAAAAAAAAAAAAAAAGTCAAGAAGATTAGGCCTTCTGATTTGACACTAAGTACTTATTCCTGAACTGCAATTTATATGGTAAAGTTATCCTCTCAGAAACATTTAATTAAAACTGTATTTTTAAATTACATCAGAGGGTCAACCAGAATGACAGCACTGATTCTTATTAGCACTGCAACTGAACAAACTGAGCAGAGGAAATGCTGCATCACGAAGTACACCTTGCTCTCTTAACAGCAGCTAAGCTTTAGATTTTTGATACACTAGAAAATGATGTGATACGAGGAATCCTTCTGCAAACATTGTGCTAGGCAGACATAACAGAATAGCCTGACATTCTGAGAGGCAAATAACAAAAGTGGAGTAGCATGTCCATCTGCTCTGTTATAATTCAAACTTCAGAAAATAATCACCACCTGTCACAGACCAACAGATCAAGAAGGAAACTGGTATCTGTGCAACTTAGTGTAAAAATACAAATTTTCAGTTAGAACGTAAGTTGTCAGCCACAGCATAAATCCTAGAGGTGTTGACCAAATTAATAGCTTTGGGAAGCCTCTCTATTGCTTCCAGAAATAGACAAGCTCCTTAGAATCCCAATCAGAACAGTCAGTTCTACAAATATATCAGTTTACTAATCAAAACGAATAGCTATGTTCTAATGTTTAAAAATAATTTTAGTTAAATATTTTACAGTTAACTTTTCCTTAGATGACACACAGACGTGAAGGTGTATTAAAGCCAGATACCTCTTCATGCCAATTCTCTCTGAACCAGACCATCTGATCTACAATGCCTTCCAGAGAAGACAAAAGTGTTGGATGTAATTCTCGCTGCATATGCATAATTCTGCTGCATCGCCACATTGGTGCAGTGGCTCTGATTGGCCCAGGATCTGAGGCGGAGTGGGACTGATTTCCAACTGAACTTGGCTGCTGTTGCCCAGAATCTGTAAAGTGGAAAATTTAAAAAATAAATTCACCTTAAAAAAATCAATTTGCATTAAGTATTAATCATGTATGACATACTGAATTTCAGAAAGTTTGGGAAAATTTGGTTTTTAGACAGAAATTGTAGATTTTAGAAAGAAAACGTTGTTCGAAATGCTGTTCAGTGGTACAGACTTCCCAAAGTTAGAGCAATATAAACACTCTTCAAAACCGCACTGGAAGTGTAGTGCTCTTGAAGTAACTGACGTTATTACATATAGGATCAAATAATTTAAATTATGGGGGATTTGCTTCCTTCCCTTATGGGGAGATCTCTCACACATAACTGTAGAGTAAACACAATGGTGCCAACAACACACGAATTGTTATGAGGTTGTATTTTAGTGATGAATAGATCAGTTATACAACTATGTCAGACAGTGATTAAGCACAGAGTTTTGCTTTATCAGATAATCCCCCATTACTTCACACAAGTCACTGGCAAAGCAGTAGTTTGTGGCAGAACCACTACGAAAATATTTTCTTGGTGATCACTAACTGTGCAATGCGGCAACACCAAGAATTTGGCACAGAAACCTCTGCTGATGGATATGAATGCAGTGAAGTATTATGGTATGTGGGCATGCTCTCCTTCTCCAAACGGGCACCCAAAGAAAAAGACAACATTATTTAGTAAGTGTCCTTCAAAATTCTAAGCAGAAATTCAGTGAACTGATTCCCAGGTGAAAAGGGCAATTAAATAAACAATGCACTCTGTTACAAAGAATAAGGAACAGAAGACAGAGTTCTTCAGGTAGCTCTCCTGGGATTCCCATGAGATTCTATGGGACAAAAGAACAACTAAATTCTGTGGAATTATTTGACACAACAATTCTACATAGGATTTGTTCTTGGAAAAAAAGGTATTGTGCAAGCTGCTTAATGTTCCTCCCAGCTCCCAACATTTCTTCAAAGCCAAAATTGATTTTATTTTGGGTAAACTTAGATGTTCATTTTACTTGAAGATTCACCATAAGAAATTATTATGGATACGTTGAAGTACAGATTATTCAAAGAAAGCAGTATACCTCACTTGAATTACATGAACACATCTTTTGTTAAATTATCTTTAAATTGGCTCATCTGAAAAGAAACTGAATGCTGCATGGTTCATGCTTCCAATAAAAATTAGACTAGAACATCTTAGAAAACTATGATGCTTTTCTGTATTTGTAATCTAAGAGGTTTCCACCCCTCCACCAATTTTTTTAAGATAAAAGCCCAGTAAAGAACATGTGGCTCTCAATAATTAAGTTGACATGAGAATGAAGGAGATGAAACTTTCCTTGGTGAATACTTTATTCAAGAAAATTCAAGACAGCTCAAGCCATCTGTAGATTTAACTTCACAGAAACAAAGTAATGCTAGCAAAGTTTATTAAGAATTTTTTTCCTTAGTGTTGATAAGTTGATATGTTTTCAGAGAATCTATTTTCCCAGTAAAATCAGGTGAAACTCAAAATAATAACTAAGTTACAAACAGCCCAAACAATTTGATCATTATGAAGCTTACCACTTTTGTAGCGCTCTCGTTGTTCTATCTTCAAGGTCAAATAGAGGGTCCTGATAGGGAAGTAGACAGCTTGGGGATAGACTCTTCCCACCTATTTGGAGATACACATATACATATTTCTCAGTTATGGAAAACTGACTATGGATCAGATCAACACATACAGACTCTCTTTGTGAGTGTAATTCAGTAATAATCAGCTCCCTGTTTTAAATAACAGCTTGTGGAAAAAATAAGAAATTAAAGATTCTTTCAGTAACAGAAGCCTAAAGAGGATGAAATGGTAACTCCCTACACACACTGTTAAGGCATTACCTACTTAGGGCTTCCAGATCATATTGCCTAATAAACCTGAAAACAGCATAATGCCAGAGTACCACCTGGGTCAGCTCAGAGATCCTACTCATGTACATAATGGAAAAAAAACAAATATAATGACATCAGTTAGTCTTTAAATTAGGCCACAATTCCTAGTGAGCCCCATGATACTTGATAAGAAGGCCCATTACAGAGTAACTTTATTCCACCTAGTTGTGACACTTAATGTAAGGGGGATACCAATTTCGCTCAAAAATAAAAATGATTTTATGTCTTCCATTAAAAGAAGGAAAAAAAAAAAAAAGTTAGAGATACTAACATTCAGCATCCCCTTTAAAATCTGTAAATCTCAGTATCTATTAAAGGAAAGAAATGACGTGTCTAAGTACTACCCACAATAGAGCACATCTTAAAACGTTATTAGAGGCTTCTCCCAGCCACAATTTTACTAAATCATGGAATCCTTCGCCATCCAAATGGGTATGGTAACTGGTGGAAATTGTGCAATGGCATTTAAGTGTTCAGTAATATGATACTGGATAAGGAATTCTTTGGATAAGGAATTGGCTGGATGGTCACACTCAAAGAGCAGTGGTCAACTACTCGATGTCCAAGTGGAGAGCAGTGACGAGTGGCGTTCCTCAGGGGTCAGTGTTGGGACCAGAGCTGTTTAACATATTTGTCAGTGACATGGACAGGGGGATCGAGTGCACTTTCAGCAAGTTCCCCAATGACACCGAGCTGTGTGGTGTGGTCAATGCTCTGGAGGGAAGGGATGCTATCCAGAGGGACCTGGACAGGCTTGAGAGGTGGGCCCCTGTGATCCACATGAAGATCAACAAAGCCAAGTGCAAGGTCTGGCACATGGGTCAAGGCAATCCCAAGCACATACACAAGCTGGGCAAAGAGTGGATTGAATGCAGCCCTGTGGAGAAGGACTTGGGGGTGTTGGTAGATGAAAACATGACCTGACAATCTGCATTTGCAGCCCAGAATGCAGCCCAGGATAAGGTTGGATTTAAGGGAAGTGTGGCCAGTAGGTCGAGGGAGGGAATTCTCCCCCTCTGCTCCACTCTCATGAGACCCCACCTGGAGTACTGAGTTCAGCTCTGGGGCCCCCAAGGTAAGAAGGATATGGATTTGCTGGGGCGGCTCCAGAGGAGGCCACAAAGGTGATCAGGGGACTGAAGCACCTCCCCTGTGAGAACAGGCTGAGAGAGTTGGGGTTGTTCAGCCTGGAGAAGAGAAGGCTCCAGGGAGACCTTATAGCGGCCTGCCAGTGCTTAAAGGGGGCTACAGGAAAGATGGGGAGGGACTCTTGATCAGGGAGTGTAGGGATAGGATGAGGGGTAATGCTTTTAAACTGAAAGCGGTCAGACTTAGGTTAGATATAAAGAAGAAATTCTTTATTGTGAGGGTGGTGAGACAGGCTTAAACCAACTTTTTACCAATACCGGTATATATGCTATTCTTAGATTCTGCTTCAGAGCAGACAGCAATAGGCAGTAAAATCTTCAAAACCCAAAGCATGATTAATCAAAACTCGTATCTGTCAGTTCAGAGGCAGAAATCCAGGAAGTCAGCTTCTTATTCTAACTCCCTAAACCTTATCCTTATTTGTCTAATTATTTGTCATGCTAAACTTCAAGCGAAAAGTTACAAAGCCCCGGTGAAGGTTTCTAATGGTGGCAGACAGAATCTTGTTTTTTAAAATCAAGTCTAATACAAAACAAAGTGAAATAGTTTGTCCTTTAGTCACTGAAGCTAGCAATTCTTCATTCCTTCTCCAACATTACAAGCATTTAACTATATATTTCTAAATGTCTTTGATAACGTTCACAAAAATGTAATAAATAGCATTCCAGAGGGAAAGTTATATTGCCTCATGCACATATGGCATACAGTTTCATTGGTTTCAATCTCATTAAGTAACACTCACTTTGAAATTTAAAATACTCTACTTATAGAGAGAAATTACCATTTTTAACTCATCAACAGTTGCAAACAATAGCATTTTTAAAGCTTGGCATTTTCTTAATTTGCTTGGAAAAATATTTGTATCTCATCTTGAAAACAAAAATTACAGACAATAAAGAATTAGTGATTATCTTCTGTACCTGACTAATGAGGTTCAGAAGGAGTTTGCCCTCTGAGCCAACAAGGCATGTCAACAGCTGTGGAATCCAGGCCAACCACTGAATGGGTGGGACACCAATACAGTACTTGTCTACTGCATCTGCTAAAGTGTTCTTATCATCATCAAAACTCAGTAGCCAAAGAACCTAAAACAGAAATTCAGGAGTACATCTCAGCACTTAAATTCCAGACACATCAGTCATTATGATACACAAAAATCCACAAATATTTTATTAATACCATAGTGGAGTCCTTGTAAGCGCTAAAGTTGCCTTGTACCCAAAACTTACATTCATTATGCCTAGCCAATGCCGTTTTCTCCCTTACAAATAAAATTTAAAGGGTGTCAAAAATAAATGTAAGTGCACTACTTGCTATGAAACAAGACAGAAAAAAAGAATGAACATGACTGCGTTCCACAAAATCTTTGGGTTTTTGGTTGGGGGAGGTGGGTAGAAAACGAAGCATGTTTAAAGAACCTAGCATATGCTATTCAGATAAATTAGCTTCGATGAAAGAACATCAGTATTTCTTTGGCTGTTTTTAATTATTTTAACTGACCATCCCTAATGATATTTTTTCTACAGTTTGATTTAAGTGAAATTATATTAAGCCCTGACTAAAAATCACTAACAGTTATGCAACCAGACAGGGAGAATAATAAATTTCAGAATGCTATTGAGGCCACCTTTAATCTAAAACAGTATTTTCTGTGTTTGTTTTGTGTTCAAAATAGATTGTCTTCCACAGTCCACTATAATTTTTTAAATTTTCTTCATGAGAGACATTAAAGTAAATATTCCCAAACTGAGAAATACATACTACAAAGAGCTTTTTTTGGCTGAAATTTTGTTGAATTAAGAGTAAAAATTCACAGAAAAGGTTTATTTGGAATCAAATGCAATACTAAGGTAAAAGTTAATATGAATTATTCATAGTAATGATAAACAGACATTAAATTATGTTACTTTTTAAAGGAACAAAGGATGCCTTTCTGCAGATATTTCACAGCATTATATAGTAGAACTGATGGATGCGATTTGTCCCCTTTCTCCTACAAAAGGGTTCCATACCTAAAGAAAATGCCAGGCATCCCAATAAATTAGAAAAACCCATGATGAATCACTTGCAGTGACCCAACAGCAACCACATGCAGACTTTCTATCTAAATTAAAGCTTTCCATCAGTAACTGATATTTCTCTAATTGCACAAATCTGGGCACTGAATATTATTCCAACCTTTTCTGAAGGGGTGGAGCTCCAGTACTTTTTCAAACATCCAGATCTTACCTTTGCTAAGTATTTTCTTGATTTGCTCTCATTCTGATGACGACATGCATGCAGGTAGCAAGTAATAGCAGACACGCCCAGGTGAAGCTGACGTTCTTTCACAAAAATATTCTCCAGGTAATCACCCCACATTGCCCATGCTTTCACTAGCACATCGTGCATTTGAACAGCTGCAGAAAAAGCTTTGTTTGCTTCTTCAGACCTACATTGTGACAAGTAAGAATATTAGTGTTATACTAATAAAAAATTACTAAATTATGTAAGAGTCAGATTTCTGATAGGATACTCAATTACTTTAATACTCAATTATATTTTTACATTAAGCTCTTTAGTAAGATCCCTTATGAATGTTTTGTCTTAGCATTTTAAAGTTCGGCACCTATGAAAGTAAATGCTTCATATGGAAACAATTACATAAAGGGTCTAAAATTTCCAGATACACCCTGAAAAAAACCTAAACTTCCACTGACCTAGCAATAATACCAGGAGGAAGAAAAATTAATGATAACACAAGAAGAGCAGAACAAATGCATTGAAAAGTGCTTCTCTACTGAGAAAAAAAAAAAAAAAAAAAAAAAAATGGAGTAAGGAAAAGCAACACTGGGAAGGTGTTATATTAGCTCTCTTTTGGAGGACTACATCTTATTAACTGTTCTCTCACCAAAGTCATGAAACAATTTACAATCAATGTTATCTGGAAAAAGTAATTTCCTCATCCCCACAGCTTTGAAAGTTTATTTTTCAACAGGAAAAGTGAAGGAATATGAAGGTTAATCATGCAGTTCTTGGTAACCTGAAGATTATTTGTTTGATACTTCTGAAGTCTTCTCTAGTTTTCCCCAAGTGTTCCTAGTCCAAGATTTGGCATGATTCATCCCAATATATATACAACCCTTGAAACTATGTAACTTTTCAGGCATAAAAATAAAGGATGAGAAAACTCACATACACATTGCTGAAATTAAGAAACTTCTAAAGCATTCCAAGATTCCTTATTAATAGGAAGTGCTTCACTTCTCCCTTACAGAATAATCATTGAAATAAACCATACAAACGTAATGTAATGCTTCTTTGACTACTTTTTAAAAATTAACTGTATTTTTAATACAATAATATTAGCTCAGAGGATTACAATGATAAATTAAAATGACTAGCTATTGAGGCAACTCCAGAAAAAGAAAGCAACTTTGACTGTCAAAGTATATATTAGTTTTTACGTTACATTAATACGTCACTTGCTTTCAGAGGCTTTCTGCACTCTAGATCAAGGTTTTGAGGTGAACTACCACAGCAGCAGCCTGATAGATGACTTCGTATCACTACTTCCCCTTTATAAAAAGGGGACTTTTCCATCGGTTTTCTTTTCTCCCTCTCTACAATCCATCATTCTTGACACCCGAGATGACTTTTTTAAAATGGTTTCTATCACCTTGCTCAGCAAATGGGAAGCACAGGGAGATGCAAGAGCAAAGGTGACCTTTAACTTCCAGTTTAGATGACACACAGGTAATTATTAGTCACACATTCTCAGGTTCAACACTGCCATTATTCCTAACTGTAACCTTCCTAAATTCTTGACCTCAGCTGTGATGCTAAATGCCTGTATGTTTTTTGTTAAGATGAAGAAACTGTAAATACATCAGAACCATTTTTAAACAAAAACCTTTATTCATTCTACCCTGAAAGAACAAATAGAGACAGTTTAGCTGCCTTGTACTTTATCTGCACAAATTTTAAAAAATATAAAAAGATGGTGGGAGGTACACTTTCTTCTCTTTACACCTCAACTGAAATTAAGCTCACTTATGGCCATAAAAAAGCCCACTGCACTTTCCATCAAAATAATTGCACTCTACTTAAAATTCTCTTGTACCCACGGAAGATATTAATCATTTCCTGACTTAAATTGCTATGTGAAGTTGCAGTGTACAGCTTAAAACTTGATGGATTTCATTCCTTAAGTGTACACAATATAGTGGTAAAGGAATTATTCCACCCATATGTAACATGTAGTGATACTGCCATTAAATACCATGCATACTAAAAGCTGTTGAAATCTGAAGGAGTTTTTGGGCATCACGAAACAAAATTTTACTCCTGAGATATTTGTTTATTGAATTAAAGAGAGATCTTCCTCAAAATAGTAAGATGTCTGCCAGCATAAAGCAAAAATATTACAAAAGTAGTCATGTGAAAGCAAAGCTTGCACCTAGGTGTTTAATTGCTACAATGCAAGGTGTCTTTTCCATGTCTTTTCAATTCAATTACCTGAAATGAGCACTGCATTTCCATATTGCATCAGACACCAGATTAAATTAGACACCACATTAGATCAGGCACGAAGCACTCTGAACTATGCCACCACACATTTTCCTATGCCTTGACCATTTGCAGCTATTAATGGGATATATACAACGACAATGAAACAGAAATGAGAGAAACAAAGAGATAGGCTAATTTTGTTCAAGTAACTGTAACCTTATAGACTGAACTTTTTTTTTCCTTTGGTTTTATAGGTGATGTCTACATTAAGAAGTTAATTAAAGCCACCACCTTTTGTCAACTGCACTAAGACATCAGTTAGACATCGGTTTGCCTGAGTACTCAGAAAACCAGGGCAGGGAGGGGAAATGTATTTTAAGTTGCAAAGCTTTGGACAAACGTATTCTTCCTGCCTCTTGCCACCTCACCCCTTGAAATATTACACTTTTTTTTAAAAGAACTGGTGTAATGTTTGCTTTAACTAGCTCCTCCCTATAATACTTAGAAATATGACCAATCATTACATCTTCAAACTGCAAAGGAACTCTCATGTATACTTTTATTTTCATGTAGAGTTGTGACAAGTTTTAGGCTGATATAAACACATGGAACAACTTTCCTGCTCAAATACTGTGTTGAAATATTTCAACTGCATTCTTCTCAGATGTGTGCTCGTGCCTCTTTCAGCCAAAATACTTACTTGTTAATCTGTGCCAAGAACATTCCCTTCAATGCATAAAACTCAGCAGTCATCTCCTTGGTGAAGTACTTCAGATTGGTTGATTCAATAACTTCAAGACCCTGTTAAATAAGCCTTAGTGAGAAAAGCCTTCTAAAATAGAAGGTTTTATTAAGATGACATAAAACAACATCCAAATATTCTCACAAAATTTAAATAGTACCACTTTCTAGTATTTAATTTTCATTTTAAAAAATCGACTGACAACAATTTTAAGTTTCTACTGGCCTATACAAAACTATTAGATACTATAGACAACATTCATCAGGTAATGGGTTATCTTTTCCACCTTGTTTTTTTATGTTATATTATTATTATTTATATTATGTTGTATTACATTATTATAAGGTCCCAGTTTGCTGACCTTATAATCATGTCAGTGGCTTTTGCCTACAATCACTTTTTTTCCTTTCCTCTCAGCATGTACAATTTCACTTCAATATGTCAGCATCCATCACTCATGAGTCAGACACTCAAAACTGATTTAGAGCTTCAGTTAGTCTTGCAGTAGTGTTGTTTCTTCCTATGGCAAATAATTTTCTAAGTCCCTTCCACTTATGTATCTTGTAAGATTTCAACAAACATATTTACACTTTACTTTTGATTCAGCAAATATTTAATATATTCACGGTATTCAGCTCAGAGAGGACAATGACTGCTTTAGACCAACAGCATTACTTAAAACAACACTCTATGCATGGTGTAACATGCCCAATGAAATTCAGTCCCTGTTCTGTATACAGGCAGTTTATTTATATCAATGTATCTGATGGCCCTTGTAATCCTCCAAGTTCCAACAACAACTTCAGAGATAAAGCCACCGTACCTGCATACATTCATTTTTGCCCATGACTCCAGCCAGCTGAAGATAACATTTAACTTGCTGGCGAATCTTCTGAAAGCAGTCCACAATGGGCACAGTTGGAATTGTATGAATGCGACTCAGTATATCCAGAGCTACGTTGACCAGCCCTTGTTTTCGAGCTATCTTTCCATATTGGATAATTGCTGATGCAGAAGCATGAACTCCCAACATAGCGTTATTGGAACTAGGATCATGCTGAGAACTATTTTCATATGCAGTTACAATGGCTAGAAATAAAACATGAAATGTCTGTCATTATAAATGAAATTATATATATTGCAGTATCTTACACAGCAACAGACATGAAATGATGACTTAAGATAACAAAACACTTAAATGGAAATTGAATAAAAACAAACACTTGTCAAAATCAAGAACATTCCTGTATGTTTAAATTAAAAAAAAAATACTAAGAACTTATTTCAAACAATGTGTTGTCTGGAAAATTACATGATGAATGCATGCTGGACCAGGCAGTTTTACCCTGGTAATGATGTTGTCTCCACATGAAAATGCTGCTCCAGTGGGATAAATCATCTGACACAATAGGTAACCTGTTCCTCCAAGTCTTTACAACAGTCTTCATATCATGTAAGCTGTTGTTCCTCCCCAGATTAGTTGGTTGCAATCCTGCATTTATTTGGGCTGCTTCTTGCAGTTCAATTATTTGCTGTGCTGCCTAGAAAACATTAAGCAATATAAGTATCAAGAAGGATAGTACAATAAGCTGGCCAATTTCACTGTTTGAAAAAGGTCTCTATGAATGATGCCACCTTTAAATGATCAAGTAAAGATGAAACTATGCTGGTTTAGGCACCTATTAGTTCTATAAATGACCTTTAACCAATCTAATAATTATCAAAATAGCAAAAAAAAATCCATGACATTGAGTGAACACTTTAGTCATTGACTGACATGTTAAATTCATCCACTGAATCACCAGCACAGAATTTATACCAATGGGTCACTAGTCTTAATAAACACACAAATTATTTAAAAAAAATAAATAGAGCTGCCATAAAGTACTTCCAGGGACCTTTTGCAGGCGAATAAGACATAACTTCAAGCTCTCCCCTCTTCTCTAGGGATGGAGAACACATATCAAGCAATTTCACATACACATCGTTCTGACAAAACCTAAATGCCCTAACATTATTTAGCTGCAAAAAGACATTACTGATCTATACTTAATGTGTTCTTCCTATAATACTATGGGTTTGCTTGCTAGGTTTAACTTTGGGAACTATGACATGTCTTTCCTTGATAGTATTAAGATAAACATTCCATTGTACTTTTATTTTCATCTGCAAATGGTTTCACAAATTATTCCTCAAATGGTAGTGTCTTGCTTTTAAGAACCATTTTTTCTTAAAAACAAAAACAAAAAAAAAAAAAACAAAACAACCCAGAAACATAAAAAAAAAAAATAAAAAAGAAAGACCAAAACAAACCACACACTAAAGGAAAGCTAGTTTATTCAAATCTACTCTTTCTCTTCACCTCCATCCTTTTCCCTCACACACATCTAAATAAAACCACCAGTTAGATTTAAATTCTAGCATACAGGCTCGAATTTACTACATCAACCTTCATCACAGAAGAGTAGAAATAACTATATATACAGTGTACTAAAAACAAGGATCAAGTAAAAATACTGACCTTAAACAAAGCTTTTAACAGAACTTTTAAGAATTAAAAAACAAAACTTTTAAATAAAACTTACTAGCATAAATGATCTGGCTTTTTGATAGAAACCTGAACGTATAGAAATACTATCTACATGATCCTGAAGGTGTTACTTTAAGATATTCTGCAAAGACCTTAGCTTTGAGAAGTTACTGAAGTTTAGAATGGTTTTTCACTGACATCTAGTATATTCAAATTAATGAGAGGAACAAACAGAAGATGGCAGTAGCCTCAAACCTACTAAAGGCAGAAGACATTTTGTTAAAACTTCAACAACCTGAAGAAAAGGCCCACAAACTTTCATGGAATTTAATTACCTGTAGTACAATAAAACCAATGTAGTATTCTCTAAGCTACCACTTGGCAGATAACAGCTGTATTCATTTTTAATCAACCAAATAAGATAACTATTTGGAAAAAAAAGAAAAAAAAAACAGTCCAAATTTACAGAGTGAAATCTCTTGAAACAAAATAAATTAAACAAAGTAATATTTTTCTACAATCATCTCAGTATCAACTCTCACAATAGCTTAACATTCATTCTACACCCATTCATCACATAAATTTAATTTTCTCACAGGTATTTAATCGCATACTATCTGATATGAAAAAAAAAGTAATTACTGTAGTGCAAATTCATGGCTGCATTCGTACCTCTGTCAGTCATTGACTAATTTATATTTTCTTCATGAAGGATATATACATATTAGATTATTTTTAAAGCTTGTTTTAATTGATATCTGAAAGCATTTAAATACTTTATTTAGCAATATTAATCATTTCATGATGCAGATACTGTCATTCTTAGGGGAGGAAAAACTTGAAGTATCAGTGAAAACTTAGCAAGAAGGAATTAATTTCATCAAGAAGCCTTCCAGTGGTATTCTATCAGCTCAAACAAATGAAACATTGTATCTATTCACTTGACAATTTCCTTTCAATATAGGAAACTTCCATATGCATTCACTTTATCTGATGCATCAACTTATATTATAAAAATTCAAAAGCACGGGCTGCTGCGTAATCTCTATCCACAAGTGCAGTCATTTTAGTAGAGGTACCTTAGGTCACACAGATGTAGTTACTTATGAATCACACTGGGCATGACACACAGGGTGAAACTACTGATCTTAAACAGGATTACAGAAGCCACCGTATCAAACAGAACTCAGAAAGCAAGGTCATCTGCATTTCTACAGGTAAGGTTCATTCATAGTTCTCTGAGCAACAGTCCACCACGAAACGCATCCCTGTCATGAAATTCCCGATCGTGTTGCGCTTGTGATATTCCAGATTTTTCCTCCCTGGAGATTAAAGGTTCCCTCAACAGTAACAAGAGCTAATCTTTGTCAGGTACACGTTTATCAGGACACCTAAACAGGGACACAGTCAGCCTAAAAGACAAATGAATGGCATGTTTTGTCCAGATCACATACTGCCTGACAAACTGAGCACAATCCAGCCCCACTTCCACGCTCTGGCTGCAGTGTAATATACAAATCAGGGGACACAAGGTTCATTTTCAAGGAGCTTCTGAAAGCACCTCAAGGCCAAGTTTCATTTTTTAAAGATAAGTTTAGGCACCTAATTCCATTTAATTATACTCGGCAATAACATCTACTCTCCAAAACTCTTCACTTACAGTTGCAAAATTAATTATTTCCATAATTCAATCCAAGAGAAAACAACAGGCTGTTGACATTTCATACATTTCAAAAGAAAACAGGAGCCCATTTTTGTTATGGTGAAATATGTGTAGAAGTTGCAAAGAACACAAGCCATACATTTTTCACCATGTAATACAAGTTATTTCAACTCATGTAATAATTAAACTGCATATTCTGTATCATCAGAGTACTGCCAGCTACACCTCAAATGTATTTCTGGAGGTCTGGAAAACCACCTGACAGAGGTTACCATTGACTGAAATCTTCCAGCTGACCTACCCACATGAGTGTTCCACAACAGACTGGAACTAAAATCAACCAACTAAGTTGGAAGCAGTAACCTTTTCAATCAGCACAGCTGAATTTGGACAATGTGCACCCCCATGTAGACAAGGAGCATTACTGAAATACAGCCTTCCACTCAGACCAAAGAAGTATTCTTTCCTGTAGCTGAAGCCTGATTAGATGAGGGGAGCAGAGATCACTCTTCCCAAGCCATGACATCTCTCAGTCTGTGAAGCAATGTGATTCAACATGGTAATTCCTTTTACAACATAACTACAAGATTTTAATGCAATGTTGAACAGAACCTGCCAAATGATCAAGCTGGACAACTAATAAAACTGAAGACCAATGCATGAAGCTTTTAAGTACACGTTAGCTTATCTAATAAAATCCACTCTCCTTTTCATCAGAACTTGTATACAAGTAACTCTCTGTCCAGTAAGAACTAGCATACACTAAAAGCCTAGATTCCTGCCTACTTCTTTCTGATGCAATTCCTAACATTTAGCAACGTAACATAGAAATGACAAGGAAAAGGTAACGCTCACATTGGCCAGAAGCTACTTAGGAAAAAAGTATTTTTCCTAAAGGTAAGTAGTACCCACCTGTAAAGTCCTTCACTAACAACAAACTTTTGCAGTTTTTGGTTCTTTGACCTTAATTCTTAAGCCTGATGAGAATGCTACTCAAACAAACATCAGCATTTCTAAATACACTTTTCCTGTACTGAGCTAACTGTTAATACGACGATGTAAAAAAAAAAAAAATAAATAAATAAATAAATAAAAATTATAGGAGTATAGAACAGCTGATAAAATTTCATACCACATTTAACATGTTTAACTAAGAACACTTAGGAGGTTATTTCAACATTTCTGCAAATAACATAATGCAACAATATATCTACCCAAAACAGACCCAATTCATAATCCACTGAATGCTCAAGATCTCCAGGTACTGCAGTGCATTATGCATTTGCTCACAAAAAAAGTTGAGCCATCTGATCAATTTTTAAATAGCTAACTATGTATGCTACAAACAGAACAGACCCAGGTAAACTATAAAAACTTTTAAAGGAATCCAAATCAAAATGCACGTTCTGCAACTTTTAACAACAAAAAAAAAAAAAAAAAAAACATTATAAAAAAACCTATCAGTACTATACAGTAAAATATTTTATGCCTGCAGTTACTAAAACTACTGAAACCTGCTACTCAAAAATAATCAGCAATAAAAAACTTCTCATTCTTACCTGGAGAAGAGGAGTATGAACATGGGAGACTACATGAGGAAGCCTTCGCCATTCTCGAATAGCTAAACTGCTCGCCATCTCTACCAGACGCTCAATGAAGTTAAGCTGTTGCTCTTCTGGATGGCAGATTGCTAAGTACCCTCTATACATATTCACTTTCCATGCCATCTCTTTTGGACAACTCAACTCCACCTGGTAATGAAAAGGAAAAAGGTCTAGTAAAGATCATTCATACTGAAATGCAGACTTTTTTAAATTTTTTTTTTTAAGTTTTCTTAGGCAAACAGTTTTATTTTTTATTAAAATTAGCACATTTTCTAAAAATAGCAGACTAAAGTATCAAAATTTTTGTCATTAGAGGAGTTCCAGCTCTGTTAAAGTTATTGGCAAGGGCAGGCTAGCCAATAAATTGCAAACTCAACACAACAGAAGCACCCGCGTACAACCTGATGTGAGGGTATTATTACACTGACAACTGTAGTGTAGCTCAGAGACAGCTGAGCAAGCTGAAAGTGGTCAACAGGAGCATGAAGCTCACTGCAAACCAATTCACCCTGAATAAAGAAAAAAGATGCTTCTTGGCAGATAACACATACTAGCTCTGAAATGCTTCAAGAGCTCCAGAACAAGTAATGTCAACTTCTCACTTAAAAGGATCCTGTCCTTATATGTCAGCACATTATGTCAACATTGTATTTCCTAACTGCCTGCTCTAGGTCATTACTAAGTTTATGAGAATAAACAGTTAATAAATTTTTAAGTAATCTACAACTAACCTTCCCATTTAGGTCAATGTCCGAGTACAGGTGCAAAGTCAGGTCATAATGCTAAAATAATTTTAAAATAATTTTAGAACATTTTCTTAAAATCCTAGAACAGTAGATATATGGAAACTAAAAACGGAAAAGTACCTGAATTGTCTAGCAACTATATTCTGTGAGTATTTTACTGAAAACTTGCTGCTGCTGCAGGCCTTAAATCTAGAACTTCTTCACTTCTCTTTCTTCCACTTTACATCAAACCCTTTATGGTCTGATACAACACAGAAATCCCTCTGCATTATCTTCTTGTTGATATACTGTATCTTAACCATTACAATTGTTATTTCTGTTATCCTCAACTGACTTTTACGCCTGAGCCAGCAAAGAGAAACTGCCAGGTAGCAACCTTACACTTACACAGTGAGAATAATCTCTTTCTTTATTACATTATCTACTGGATCGTTAAACACAATGGCAATGTGAGCAAATGGAAAAGAGTCTCGGGTCCTATCAAAGGCCGCTTGCTGTTTTAATAGTTCAACTTTAATAGGTAGATTATTAAAAATGTTTCACAAAGATTTAAAAAACCTGATACATATTTGCCATCTTTTTTGACCTCTCTTGTGAATCAACCACGGAACCTGATAAAAAACAGCCACATTAAAGAATATCAATAAAATTGGAGTAGCAAGTATAGCAGCATAGAATCAATTATTCTTTCACATCCTAATATTTATGCAAACATGTCCTGACACTTTTACAAGAATCTGAGTAGAGCCACAAGAGCTCCATTTATGGTTTCAGCGGCATCTTCTCCTTATTCATTTAGTAAATGTCTTATTACTGAAAATATCTCATTTAATATAACTGCAGCTAAAGCATATCAGCAGTTACTTGTGGTTGTCACTTCTACTCAACTTGCACTTCTCCAAAACCAGAACCTATCAGACATGATCTATTTCATTTTCGTCAAACTCAAGGTTTGCAATATACTGAACAACACAGCTCTTATTTTAGGCTTTAAAGGTTTCTCAGGTAATATTATTTCTATAATTAGCCACTGAAGTTGCATACTGAAATGAAACACAAAATACCAATTGTTATATGAAAAAAGAAGCTAATAAAAATGTAAATATATCCTATAAGATTATTTTCGTAGCATATGCAGCTCCCTACTTACAGATTTGGCTTCACATGGGCTGATAAATGATAAAATCCATCTTTACAGACACCTATTTAACTTGAACTATCAGTACCACAAATACAGAAAAATTCCATTTCAAGTGTTGCAATGGTTGGACACCTTTAATTTAGGTTCCATCAAAAGACAACACTACCTTTAATTAATTAAACAACTTCTACTGTTTTCATAGTTTAGCCTTTAAAGCAAAACATACTGATTTCTTCCACCTATCTTCCCTTCTGGCAAAAGAAAGTGTTACAGAAGAATAAACATACTACATTTAAAAAAAACCTTAATAGGCTGATTTTGGAGACAGTGAGAGACACACAAAACTCAGTAGATTTGTCATGCGAGACTAAGTTGTCGCAATGAAGCATGCTGTTAGCATATTTTGTAAACAGGAACTTAATCCTGCAAGATATTGGAATTAAAGGATGCTCAGCATTTTTCATAATCACATTTTATCTTTTGCTAATATTATGAAACTAACAGCTGTCAATTTGACAAGTAGTACTATTAACTGGTAGGTATTGGTAAAAACTTAAACAGTACTGATGAAATGGTAACCCACAATTAAGTGAGGGACTAATTCTTCTTTATCTCTCTCTACAATATGAAAAAACACTACCTGAGGCTCTGCTTAGAGCTTTGTCAGTAAAATTGTATTTAAAAGTACAGTTCACCCCCTTATTTCAAACGCTGGCAACTTGAGCAGAGTAATTCCAGCAATGTCACACTATATAGCAACGGTGCAATGAAGATCAGCAAGCTCCCTTCTACTTGTGATTTAATGCAGTATTCTCACCTTTCAGATTTCAATTCTACATCTGGTCTATATTGCTACATTAACTAATCACAGATGAACAACTCTACCTACCATGAAAAGAGGGTATATTTCCCTAAAATTAAAATTAAAAAAAAAAAAAATTCAATTTTCTACAGAAGAATGATACCACATAGAAAGATTAAAAAAAAAAAAATTCCCAAAAAATCTACTGGTGACTCCAAAACAGAAGGTCTGTCATTTTCCCCAAGAAGCCCAAGATGGATGCACATCCTGACATTTTATAGCAACCCGAAGAACAATAACTACCAGCTTAATCACATGGGATGGTTCTTAAAACAGTTGGGAAGAAGATGCCTAAAAGAGGAGAAGGAGGAAGTTACCTAAATATGTCCAGCTTTTCGTATGTGGAAAATATATCAAAATTTGCTCTCAGATAAAAATACCTACCTACACATTTTCTGTTGCACATTTTCAGAAAATGGGGGACGTCATTTACAGCATGTTTCCCATGCCATTTAAATATTATTCTTAACAAAAAAAACATTTATGAACACTCAGAAAGAACAAAGATCTTCCAGATTTAAATCTTTCGAAGTGTTATTTTCTGTATGTAGTGTGCCCCCTGCCCTCAAACAGCCAAAACTTTACGAAGCATTCATTCATCAAACACATGGACGGCACAGAGTACACAGTCTCATGAGTGAAACCCAGGAAAGGACAAAGGGAAGGTTAAATGTTTTACAAGTGCAAGCTGTTCAGCAAAACGAATTACAAGCAGAACACAATAATGAACTCCAATAATGAATAAGGAAGGTCAATAGCAGGAAAGTACAAACAATACATACTATCTGTTACCAAATGAAGATGATAACCACCTCACTTGCCATACACAAGTTCCTTAATTTCTAACAAAAGATGTGAAGTATTGCACTGGTTTCTAAAACACTCAGGGCACACCTATGCTACTTCAGATGAAGAGTATGTCCCGTAAGGCTGTGGCATGTCAATTCTACGAGATACTAAATCTCTCCTAGACGAGGCAACCTGATCTACTTGTGCCCTGCCATGGATGGAGCATCAGACCAGATGACCTCCAGAACTCCTTTCCAACTCAAGCTATTTTATGGTTCTGTAAACTTAATATTAAACTATAAAAGTATAATCATCAATGCATTAAGCTTCTTAGGAAACCCTGGAACACCAGAAAATTACAAACTCAAATTTTCTGATTCCACAGAATATCAAATAAGGAATTTTCAGGAAACAACTCCTAATAGCAGTCCTATCTCAAAGCCTCAGCACTCTACTACATATATCTAGAAGTCTGTACAATCATTATGATATTTATTTCTAGCACAAAACTTACCACAAATTGTCATAATTTGACAGGAGATAAAAATATTTTTTAGTCTTATTTCTTTTTCTCAGTAAAGATTGCAGATTTAAACAGTGTCATTTCACAAAAGCCTACTCTTTCCTATAAGTGGTCTCAGTATTTTTACTTGCAAGCTTTCTAGTATAAATACAAAAAAATCGTTTGGGGAACACATTTGGAAGTCAATCATGTAAAAGCCAAGCATACCCTTGTGCTTATGCATTATGATTCTATTTATAGAAGTAACCTATCCCTCTCCGTAATCCTGGTGATCCTTGTTCAAATCCAATCCCCATCTCTCTCCCTGTCAACCAACTCAAACCCTGTCTCCAACACAGCCAGTCTCACTGATGCACCCTGCAACATTTAATTCAATGTCTCTCTCCTCTCCACTAGTTTTACCAAGTCCTTTACACTTTCTCAAAAGAAAACACTTTCTTCAACTTCTTGCTTCGGTCCATTTACTCAGTTATCCCTGCCACTCCTAGGCAAATTTGTATTACTCCAGCCTCCTTCATCCTCACCTCATACTCTTCTCATTGCTTCTCAATCTCAGGCTCATTGCCTGAGGTTCATTACCTGGTGTTCTTGTCCCTCATCTCTCGTTAGATCTCCACTTTCCAGTCTTGACCACACTGGCTCCAACTTCTGGTGCGCCCAAGATATTTTAGAATTATATGTAATGGATACATTGCAAAATCAAACAAGCTTTATTTCAAATGAAACTAAAGTAGACTCAAAGTGAGAATAAAGTTAGAAATCTAGCAATTAATTTGCAGTAATAAAGTATTTGATTACTTAAAAAGAAAGCAAAAGAAGAGAAATACAGGAAGCTATCCCCAGACAGACAGTACAGAAAAACATTGCTACAACAAACCTTCTCTTATGCCTCTGCTAAGCAAGACTATAAAGTCAAACCAGCATGTGCCAAGTAATCCCAATACATTTCCCACCACATATAAACAACTTCAAATTTGTCACCATCTTCATTAAGACAATAACTACTGGTATAATGTGCAGTGTACACCAGCCTCACCAGCCCATCAACACTGAAACTGAGATTTCACGTGTTGCTTTTTCAGGGACATTTTAACAAGGATCCTGAAACAGCCTTACAAATATTCCTCAAATACACTAAGGTATTTAAAGCCAACCAAATTTAGCTGACAAGTCCCTGCCCTTAACTTTTTCATACATGTCCTAATTCCCCTTCATGTGCAGTGGAGATGAACAGAATAAATTGTGTTTAGAAGTTTTAAGTTTGGGCAGTAGAAGCTGAGAACAGTTAGGCTTTGCCTTTCAGGTGCTAAAACAAACCAAAACAGAGGTAATGGCCTTTTGCCCTTTTACACCTGAAAGATCAGTTACATTGCCCACAGAGAGGGAGATGATGATAGATGTGTTTTCACACTTTATTCCCTTTCTTTCACAAGAAGAACACTTGTTTCTGTAAAAGTATAAAATACAAAAAATGCCCATCCCCAATATTGCATTATTTTAAGTAATAACATATATTTGCAAGGGTCCCACATTTTAAGTTTCTCCACATATCCCTGCTGGCACATACTTCTGTGGCAAGCATTTGTTGGTTTTTAATGATTCATTACTACGAACCTTGTCTTTCATCTGCCCTGGCTAAATTTGTTACATAGTACAGCTTTATAAACAGGTAGAAAAGAAAACCAAGTTTTTCTGTTGAAATGACACACTTCAATCGCCAAAATACTCAGCTGTGTGCTGGGATATGAAAGAAAACTTCCAAAAAGTAGTTCACTATGTCTGCGAAATGAACTATAATGCTGACTTGTTAAAATGTAACCAGTAAAATGAAGAAAGAAACTAAATATTAGCATAAAAATCCCTCACTCACCTGCACAAGAGCCTCCTTCATAGCAGTCCAGTTTGAGACCCTCCATGCACATTCCAGTACCAGGTAAGGATTTATATGACCTTTTGACTGGCCGTATTCTGTCAAAGGTTCCCACTGGTTCAATTCTTTTGAACAACTAAGAAAATCAAAAGCATTGTCAATTTGGTTACCAAAAAAATTAAGCTTCAATAAAAGTGTCTATAAATGTTGTGTATCAGAATGTTATCTGCATATTTGTTCACCTATGAACAGCTTTGCAAGCACTGCAAAAGTTTTATCCATATGGGAAGATTTTATTTTTTTAATTTATTATCAGTTATAACGCAGAAATCTGTGAACAGGGAAGAGCTGCATTTTGTGCCTCCCAGAACAACCATTTTAAATAGGAAAAACAAATTTTAGATCCAGTCTGTTTCTACCAATAGCAAATTACATTTTTACAGCACTTCAGGTATATTACTTCTGAAGGTCTGTTAAGGGAATAAAAAATAGCTTTTTTTATTCCCCTAAATTCCCCCTGTATCTGAGCTAAGTCTTGAGCTACATTTATTCCCATAAATAATGCTTTAAACCAGCAGGGTATTTTACTTCTATTGCAGGGTAAAAATACTTGTTCTACATCAGCTTTAAAGTCTTACCGAATCCAATGGTCTTCCCAGAGCTGATACTCAGGAAAGATAGAAGGGGAAGCATTGTTCCGTTCATGCTCTTTTTTGGCCTTTTCCATTGCTTTTTCATAAGTTTCTTGTGCCTAAAACAAATTCAAACCCTTTTATTACTCCATCTGCTATATATACAAATTAATTCAACATTCTTTTATTTTAAAAAAAAAGTGTTAAGAACACTTTCATAAATTCTAAGGTTTCTTTTAAAAAAAAAAAAAAAGTGAAGTGTGTGAACTCATTCCTGAATATATTCTTTATTTGGCAGCTCTACAAATGTCATGAAAAACTGATGAATGTGCTCAAAAAATCTCACTTTATATAGGTATTACATGGCTTTAAACTACCACTTCAACCAGTACAGAAGCTGTGGCACTTTCTATTTTAGAAGACAGAAGTTGTTTATTAATATTGAGAATATTTTCTACTGACCAGAACATTCATCCTGACAGTAGAACTACTCAAATTGTTTCTAATATCAAGAGTGTACCTGTTCAAAAAAGCCATGTTGTTCATAGGCAATAGCTGTTGCCGTCTCTGGGAATTTACAGCGTTTCTGCCATAGTCCAGCCCACATATCCTCTTCTTGTAACAGAGAGTAGAGCTCAGCAAGGGAATCCAGTATTTCCTAGAATGTTAAGCACACATATTTCTCCACAGTCAAGCTGTCCTTATAAAGCAAAGTAGATAGCAAAACTACATGTTCTACACTGAGGCAAACTGAGAAAGATTTGGAAATAGAAAAGTGTTTATATAAACTCTTTTTAAAACTCTAGAAGGCAAGCAATTAGTAACAACCAAGTACTGATAACACCACTGCATTACACGACCAAAAAAACCCTACTGCTTTTACTCTGATTCATGCTTGTCTTCCTTAACATATCAGATCAAATCATAGAAAACAAAATTGTTTAACAAGCCAACAACTTGGTATTTAATTTAAAAAGAATCTGTAATATTTATCTTTCTCAGCTGACCACAACCCTGACTAGGTAGATCATAACTACCTGACAGAATACTAAACACAACAGCACCTGTTTACAAGGAACACAATTCTGTTTAGCTAATAATACTTTAAGGTCTTATAACAACAGACTTGACTAGACAAAGCATAACCCCTTTGAGGGAGACAGAGACAATAGAGAATTCTACTCAGGATTTAAAACTAAGGGCAGAAATGGTTTCCAGTTCTACAGTGCTGCAGAGAGTTAGTGTCAAAAAATGGAAAAGAGGGATCAAGAGAGAAAATATGAAAATATTAATGACAGATGAAAGAAAAGCATGAGAAGTAGGTAAGACACGAAGTAGTCAGTGTTGCAAGCATCTGTATTCACAAACATACAAGGACAGGAATTCCTTCACTGAATTTAAAAACAAACAAACAAATTAAAAAAAAAAAAAATCAACACTACTTTAACAAGCTTCTAAATACAAAGTTCCCTTTGTACTTGGCACTGCTGAGACCGCACCTCGCATACTGTAGTGAGGGGCCCAAAACCGAACACAAGACAGACATTGCAGTGCTGGAGCGTGTCCAGAGAAGGGCAAGGAAGCTGGTGAAGCGCCTCAAGCACAAATCCTGTGAGAAGCAGCTGAGGGAACTGGGGTTGTTTAGTGTGGAGAAAAGGAGGCTGAGGGGAGACCTTACCACGCTCTACAACAACCTTTCAGGAGGTTGTAGCAAGGTGGGGATCGGTCTCTTCTACCAAGTAACAAGTCATATGACAAGAGGAAACAGCCTCAAGTTGCACCAGGGGAGGTTTAGATTGGATATTGGGAAAAATTTCTTCACTGAAAGAGTTGTCAAGCTTTGGAAGAGGCTGCCCAGAGAAGCAGTTGAGTCATCACCCCTGGAAGTATTTAAAAGTCACGTAGATATGGTCTGTAGGGACGTGGTTTAGTGGTGAACTTGGCAGTGTCAGGTTTATGGTTGGAATTCATGATCTTAAATGTCTTTTCCAACCTAAATGATTCTATGATACTATTAAACTACATTTGTCACTGTGCTTTTCTCTTCGCATTTCATAAGGTATTTCAATTAATATAACACTACCTGTTGAGGAGGAGTTATGCTTTCCTGCTCATAAAACTCTGTTGTCTGTTTAGGCTTAATTTGTAGACTCAATCCTTTTTCAAAGGCTTGATGTTCCAGCATTAGTGTAGAACGAAACCAGAGATTGTGAGTTTTACCCAGGTATTTCAGGACACAAGGTCTGATAGGGATCGGAGGAACACACTGTGACATTGCTTCCACAAAGCAATTCAGTGCACTCGGCTGGCAATCCCGCTGCACTTGATGGCTACCACTGCACAAGAAAGGGCTTATTTCACCTGCTAGAGCCTAGAAGAAAAAACATAAGAATAGTTATCTGTTCATTAGGATTCTTCAATTACAGAATTTAGATTAAAAATCTTATTAATAAATTGAAGGGCCCTATTTCTTTTATGAGATGTACTGATAAAGGTATACGGCATTCACAAGTCACAAAGAATGGCAAACTTTTCAAAGCAAGTGAACAAGTCATTTGTCACACAAATACGTTTTCCTGAAACACCAGTCATTTACAAACAGGAATTTGTAAGTGAGGAGGGAGAGATTCTCACATGTTGTTGTCTGTCAGACAAGATTTTCCAAAGTCGTGAAAAAAGCTGTATCCAAGTCTTCTCTGCTAATGGTGTAGAAATATGACATAACTGAACAAAGGCACTCAGCAATGCTCCAGTCTAGAAACAAAACAGATTTATATATGTCAGAAAAATACAATTAATACTATGGTAAAACAGTCCAGTTATACAGTTGTTTTAAGTAGTAATGCAAATGCTTTTTCCAACCAGCATATCAAAAATATATTTCCTTTAGCAATACAGACTAGTGTAACAAGTACTGAATCCTCTTTTCATGTTAATAAAGACTCTGATTGATTACTGTCATCATTTAAGAAAAAAAAAAAAAAAAGGAAAAATGAAAGAAGTTGATGACTTTGTTAACAGGAATGATCAAGTTAATTGGATAGAGCTGCTACTACTGTGAGAATTATCTCAACATAGCTTTCAGCTAAAATTATTTTCTTAGAAATTATTTAAACGTAAGATGTTGATGCTTTTTTTGATCCTATACCCTGTCTTTGCCATCACTATTTTCTTAACTGAACAGTTAAAATACGCTTACAGGTGGAAAAGGATGAAATTTAACTTTGTAGTAAAGGGATACAGCAACAACTAGTGATTAAGTGAAAGCTTAAGAATTTTTTACACTATGCAAATAAGAAATTATATCTAATCGTAAGAGATGTCTAGATAAAAAAGCATCAGCTAAAAAATCAGAAGTGTGAGATGAAAAAAACAAGAGAAAAAAAAGAGTCTCAGGTCAGTTTGAAGATTTCAGTTTTCAAGTGATTTGTCAGGAAACCAATGACCTGTACCAACCTTCACTTCTCGAAGAGAGTCAAGAAATTTGTCATGCCGGTTGGTCAACATGTGCAGCTGATTGCCAATGTCCTTCTCAGAAAGTTCCTTAGTTTTAGGTGTACTGGTCTGATCTCCTGGAGCCAATTCAATGTCTATTTCAACATCCTATACAGAAGCAAACAACTCAAAACATGCAGATATTGTCTAAGTAGTTTTGCTTTTTTTTTCCATACAAATACAAAATACCCTTCCAATCAACTTATTTCAGGTCTCACTATTTCTGCAAGTTCTTCAAGTTCAGATATATAACTGATTAAGTGCTATAGTAAAGAAAAAGCTAAATGAATGAATGCAAGTTCTGAAAACCCAGGCATGGTTAAAATAGGTGTATTAAACACAAGATATAGAGAACAATCTGCACACATCATCTTCAAGACATATTCTCCAAACTTATTTGATGAGAAACTAGGAAGAGCTATATCCCATCAGAAAGGGTTCTTTTTCTACAGAATTTTCTGTAAGTTACCTCTTCTTTGGATTCACTGTTTTCCCTTTCACGAGGCTCTTGCTTGACGTGGGTTACCATAGCAAATGCTGCTCTATCATGACTGTCAGCCAGGTTGATAACATTGGTGATAGAGGGCAGCATAGCACCCTGACAGCTCGTCCCAATTGTAGTATTTCTCTCACACACTGCCAACAGGAGCTAAGACATGGAAAAGCAAGGAGAGTTTTAAAATATACATTTTACTGTAGTATTTCAAGGAGAACATCATTATGGTTTAATATTTATCAATAAGATAAAAGTTGCAATAATAAGTTTAAGGCCTATTTATCACCTTTATTCAATACACTAAGACATTTTCACCTTAACCTGATTGTATTTTGTTAGCTTTTCGAAGTTCATGACTGTACCTGCATGATTGTTTTTCAGGCCTCTCCTGAAAATGTTGAAGAAATAGGAATTTTCTATGCCTAAACTCTGTATTTTGTACCTTCTAAGACATGTATTTAGTGCCCTCATCAGCTAATGTATACAGACTTTCACAGCTACAATGAAAGTCCTCCCAAAAAGGACGTGGGGGGAAAAAAAAAAAAAAAAAAAACAAACAACAATGCTGTTTTTTATCTCTCTGGAAGGAATTCTGATACTTTTAACAGTACAAAGTTAACATCACAGTCTCTTTAAACTCATGTTTTAATATGTAAATTGCTTAAAAAAAAAAAAAAAAAAAAAAGAGGTTTGGTCCCATCTTGTTTAAATAACCCAACCAAAAATGCAATTTCATTTCAATGTAATCCCACCTATCAGCTGTCATACCACCAGAGCAGACACTCTAGCCTTAACAGTTTTCTTGAAATTATCTACTATAACAATTCTTTTTTTTTTAATAATCACCATTATTTATAAGAGATGGGTTTTCTTAAGAAGTATTAACCTGGTCATTAAGCTTTTCACAGAGAAGAAAGATTTTAAACGTGGACATTAAGCATCAGCATCAGCATTTCATGGTTTAGACAACGTATTTATTTTCAAGCACCACAGGAAGTATCTGAGGCAGCAGACTTGATATTTTTAGCTTTCATACAGATAATACACACAAGACATAAATTGCATAATGCTTTTACACCCAGTCAAGAAAAATGAGGAATAAAACCTATTTCTCAAAACATAATTGTATTTCTGATACAAATAATTTCCCTACCTCAATGCACTGTTTTATCCAAAAGTGATTTCCCATTGCTTCCCAGTTTTGAGAACAGGTCACATAAAGTAGGCGCTCATAAACACGACGTTTCATAGAATTGTCAAAGACCTCAAAAAATTTGGCTCGTATGAGTGGCTGGGCACAACGCAAACCCGAAAGAAATGCTGGCTCAAGCTTAGCAGTAAGTTCGCTGCCAGAAAGATTTTCATCCCTAAAATGAATAAAGATGAAATGACAGAAACATTAGAAAGAGAAGCCTTCTATGTTTTGTATATAAAATACTCAAGATCAAAAAATGTGATATTCTGTGGAAGCCCACGTGATATGGCATGCATCCAGTTGCAGCGTTTTGAAAGAAACAGCAAAGAAAATATTGCTGCTTGTTAGAAAACTGCCCCAGAACTATCACAGAAACTCTTTCAGGATAAATCTTATCATAATTGTGAAACATTTTCAGCCACATCTGTATTGTCTTTGAAAGACCAAATGAAATTCATTGATAAAAAATTCTGACCACCATGTCTACACCAGGGCTTTGCACAGTTAACCAGTAAAGAGAACAACAGCAAACACTCACTCAAAATAATGTGAATCATCAGCACAATACTAAATACTTGGCATTGGTTGATAAGGTATTTTAATTATTTCATCATGTTAAAAAACCTGCCAGTTTAGCTAGCAAAGTAACTCTCCTGAAAGTGTAATTAAAAATAAACTTGCAAAAAAAAAAAACCTTTATACCATATGGATGTGAAAAGCAGAGAGACTTCAGATGTCACCATAGTGTTCAGAATACAATCAACTCTGAGGATGCTCAGGTATCTTGGGAAAAGATGACGTTTGGGGCAGTGGAGATATTTTAGTGGAGCCAAAAAAAAACACTTTCTAAGGAACTTCTATTTTCAAATTGTCTGCCATAAATACATATAGTGGCCCCAGTGAAATTGATTTTTGAATTTTAGAAAAAAAAAAAAATCTTTTAATTCAGACCTAAAAAGATTGATGGCATGCTATAAAGGTCATATATGGTCCAAATTATTAACCAATATGCTGCAATAAATGATTAATTGCTGTAATTACCTATAGACATAGTTAACAAGGTCCAAGAACTGGGCATTTAATTCAAGGTCTTCTGGAAAACGCTTTTCAATGTAAGTCATCATTTTCACTAGTAAAATGGACTTCTCCCGGAGAGTAGGTGTCTGCGTTAAAAGAAGACATGAATAATTTTGTCAATTCATCTTAAAACGTGCAGAGAACTGGCACATTCAAAGTATACCTCAGTCATCCTTTATATCACTCCCTCACATCTAAAGTACAGAAAAATAGCTTGGTAGAAGGTCATCGTTCTTAAAAAGAAAAATAACTCAAGCATTTATCCTTCTAATATATGCTAGAGGATTTTAAAATCATGACTAAAAACAGGTTTAAGTTGTTCAGTGATTATAAAAAGCTGTAACATATTTTAAAAAGTGTAGGTCCTTTCATACAGTACTAGATTATCAAGTATTCAACTATAACAGAAAATATGGCAAACTGAGGCAGCCACAAAATGTTACAGGAATAACACTACTTAAACCAGCATTTCTCCTGCTAAAGAATCTCTCTATCCAAGTTAACGTGAAACATATTTTAAAACTTTTACTTTAAAACAAGTTCTCAGCAAAGCAGCATTTGAGAACAAACACCTAATGCATGCCTATCAAATACTAAGCATCTTTAACTCCAGTTACTTTCACAGTATTCCAAATCTCATCAAGGGCATCTAAACATACAGACATAACATATAAACATATATAAACATAACATGTAAAGTGATCCTTACAAACTTCACTGCCAAAACTGTCAAAAACTGATTAATTATAGCAGTGGCTTATAGTCATTTAGTATTTGAGAGCAATAATGATTTTATCTTCTCCATTTACCTGATTAGCTGCCATTGGGGAACTGTTTTTCACCCACTCTTCCACTATTTTTACCACTGCACGAAGAATTTTGGCATCAGTAGATTTTTCAATAAGAGATGTTAGAATAGCTTGTATAAAATTTTTCCTCATTTCCATGCTCATCACAGCCAGACGTGTTTTCACAAGATCCAAGCTTAGCATTACCAGTTCACTTGTACCTGCTATGGATGCCAAAAAAAAAAGGATTATAATTGTGTATACACCTGTGAAATGTCTAGTAAAAAAATGTTCAAGGTAAGCTACTGTAATTTTAAAAATAGCAACAATATCTGTTATCTGGGAATATATCCGTAGAAATAGTGTTTTTAGAATTACTACTTTCCATTCTTAAACAACTGAGGCTCCTTTCAAAAAAACCCAAATCCTTTCAAAAATCCTAAAGGCAAGCCTGTGTGGTTTAATTTCAGTAAATCTTTGGTAAAAGGTATTACAGAAGCCCAGTACTGAAAAAACGCAATTAAACTTGTGAGAGAAATATTATATGATGCAGCACACCTGTTCTGTTAATTTCCTGATTTGCTTATCTGTCAAGTTTAATAATTTTCCAATTGTTTCTCAGTGTTAATAAAATTTTCAAGGTTCATATTTATCCAATTAAAATATGGGCTGGGAATCTAACAGCAGCAATTCTTGCAAAGTATTTTCTTTAGTGGCTTACTCATTAATAAATTACAGTGCTCTTTACTAGCACTGAATTTTCTTCTACAGAAATACCTGATTTTTTTCAATGACTCATGACCTAATTTGATTACAGAATTGTACAGACTGAAAATGATGCTATTTTAAGATAAAAACAAAAGCATCAGCTCTAACGAGTTAATATTGAAACAATTGCTTTTGAAATTATCAAATAGGAAAAAGTGAAAAAAAAAAGAAAAAGAGTAAAAGCACAGACCTTTTGATGGAATTCAGAAGAATTCAGCCTTTCTTCCCTCAACAGTATAAACTTTTGAAGAATTTCAGTATTTCTATACATGCTGTAGCTCAAAAAATACTCAGTAACCATTCACTGAAATGTTTGGGTTAATAATGAAATTCATATATCAAGCAGGTAACAGGAACTCCAAGTGCATCTATATCCTTCAGTACTTCGGTAATATTTCTCACTAATGCTGAAGTATTTTTCAACATGTAATAATGCACACAAAACTCTACGATATCACTTGAATCCCTTTAGAATTAAGAGATTTTAATCCTTTACAACCACCATTAACATCCTTAGGCTATATATAACGGAATACCTGTATTTGCTTCTGCTGTCCCTGCTGTAGCCTGTGGGTTTAAGTGTTCCCTGACCATCTTCTGCAGAGATCTCATAAAAACTGAAATCAATCTGTCAATGTAGCTGGGATTGTTACTGCACGCAGACTTCAGAATCATTAAAGTACCTATAGATAAAAACAATACTTAAGGAAGTAAAGCTTTTATTGAGCATGACCTGAGTAAAATGTAGATTTTCAATGTGGATGTTCTCATTCTATGCAAGAACACAGGAAGACATTCCAGCTGTATTCTGTCCTGCCATGAAAGCAGCACAGGACTACCCAAGTTACAAACATGAGAAATCTGGCTAGCTTTGAAGAAAAATTTCAGTCTCAACTTCAGTCTTTAGTCTTAGACTACAAAGCTATTTCTGCATTAATCAAAATATTTGAAAGTTCTGCATATAGGAGTGTGATGGAGGGCAAGTGGGAGAAAGTGAGGACAGGAAGACAGGGACTGAGAGCAGACATTTCTCCAAGACCTTTCAGTAATAAAAAAGAAATCTAGTTAACCAGCCAAAATGAAACTACTCCTAATGTTGCACATTTGTTTTACTAGCAAGAAGTAGCAAAACTTTTACATTAATGGGCCTGGGTTTAGTAATTAAAAAATAAATAAATTTTAAAATTACCAAGTCTTGGGTTTCTAATATAGAAATTTTGTAAAGTTTCATAAATCAGTTACTGTGTATTGAAAAATACTGTTTTCATGTGAAAACTAAAATGTTAACTATTGAAGCAGCTAATTTCAGCACAGTTTATGAATGCTCTATGCCTACAAGATCACAGTCCATTCAAATTACACGTAGTTATTAACAATGGCTATCCTAATATAAGTTTATCTATATTCATGCAAACCAAACAGTTTTAGAAATCTCTATGCTTTAAAACGCTTAACTTTTTAAAAAAAGAACATACCGGTAAAACCATACCGTCTAAAAACCTACAGCTATCCCGTTCCTTACTGCAACTTCGTAATTCAGCAAAAGCCTACAATAATATTTATAGAAGTGTGCTTTGTTCATTGAACAGCTGCTTTAAAAGTTTTGATTTCTTTTTGTGCTCAGAAGCGCACATAATTTGGCACACAAAGTTCAGCCTCTTAAACAGAGAAGCAATAAGATATGCTCCACCTGACAAATTGTAGTGCTGCTTTTAAGTGAGCTCTGGACAAAATGTAAGAAACATCTTTCTCGGTTAGTTTGTTGTAAAGCACATCCTGACATCTGACAAATAGGCAATTCCCAAAGCAAAATTACAACTATCTACACAGATCACAGAGTAGAATAGGGATGGACATTTGCCATTTAAATCAGCAAGTTTTCCAAAATTGTGCAATTTCAGGTCTGTATTACCAACACAACCAGTTCTGGGCCAAACTGCATTATTCCAATATATCTTTGTCATTGTATTAGGTAGCTGAGTTCTCTACCAGTTAAGTAAGTGCAAAGAATAAGAAGAGAACATATCAGCTCTTCAGAATGGTATATGCTAAAAAATCAGATTTGCTTACTCAAGAAAAAATAGTATTTTTGTAATTTCTTACTTACTGAGAATTCAAGATCTATAAATACATAAATCTTCCCACACTATTTAAATCAGTTGATAAATGAGGCTTTAAAAACAACTGAAAAAGAAAGTAGAAGGCAATAACGTATAAGAATGTTTATACAGATTTCCTTGAAATATACTACTGTATCTCAGAGTACTACCTGCAGGATTTTGTTTTTTTCATGTAACAAGTTTCCTGTAACTTTTACTTTATATTTTGGTTAATTTGAATGCTGCCTATTTTCCTATGCACGTTGAATACAGAAGCCTTCCTTCTAGCACAGCTGCAGCTCCCCACTTCCAATAATTGCTCCCAAGTCAGGTACTGGGAAAAGACAGAATTTAATGAACTCCCCAGTCCATTTCTTCAAATATGACAGACATCCCAAGCTTGGCTCTCAAGTTAGCTCAAAATACTTCTCAGCTTCCTCTGCATGGTACCAGATTTCAATTTCTTTATGGAAGATAAAAGCTTGTGACAAAGATCATCCTCATTAACAGGCACTCTACATGTGTCTACCAGAGACGTGGGAACCTTACCAAAGAGCTGAGAAGGGTTAGCATTAGTAGCTTTTTCATAATTAGTAAGTCCTTCATAAATAACCTTTCCAACTGCAGCATAAAGGCACTCCAGCTCTTCATACTTTGAAGCTACACTTGAGGTACCTGCAAAGTTTAGAATTGTGTTTAGTTTTGGTAACATTAGCCACAGAACAGGCAAGGAACAGTTACACTGTGAACATATAGTCATCTATATCATCACTGCAACTTTATCTTGTTAATAAACCAAGGTAACACAAGCAGATCCCTCATTTATATAAACCTATTTGTTATACAACCAATATGTCTTCTATAATAATGTACCACTACTTCTAAATTACTCATTTTGATGAGAAGTCTTAGATTACTAATTTTTTTAAGAGATTATCTAAATTAGTTTATATTAAGGCACAGCATATTACCTATTGTCTATCTTCCTTCCTTGTTTAAGCAAAACAGCAAAGCTTAACAACTAAAAAATTGCACTTCTGAAGCTGAAAAATTATAATTGCAAAAATACATTAAATTTACAGCATGCATTTCTTGAAGCAAAGTTATGACAGCCACAGGTTATTAAGTTTTTATGTCAATGGGTAATGATGTATTCCACACAATTACTTATTTCAGCTTTTACTTTTTTAAACAGAGGTTGAAAGTGCAACCTAAAATGGACCATTAAATGTAGGAATCATAAAACAGAATATTAGCACATTCCAAAGAGTGTCTTCACCCCACCCTTAATCGCTTCAGTTATGCAGCAATAAAGGATAAAAGAAGGAAGAAAATACCACATACTTGGTTCTGTAGGGAAAATGCCCATCAAGCGAGAAAGCAAACTGTGGACTGCTCTCAAAACCTTTGTGTTTCCACAAGTCATACAAGCTGCTACACCTCGTTGCAGGGGTTTGAAGCTGCTAAGGATAGCCGGAGGCTGTAGTACAGTTAACAGGAAACTTAAGACCTCTAAGCCAGTGCAAATGTTGGCAAAGTTGGCCTGATTGGGTTGTTCCTAAAGAGAACACATATAAAAAGGGAGTGAGTGGGGGAAATCACACAAGTGTTACACAGATTAGTAAATCCAGATCAAATCTGTTGAAAACCTGTAATAAAGTTCAGGTTTCTACACTAGAGATGTTTCATGTCAATCTTTTGGGCAAGTCATGCAACACAAAACTGTGAAATACAATGCATTATAAAATCTTTAACCATAAAAATGTTACTTAAGCATTTACAGGTCCTTCTGGTGTTTTTTGTGATCCTCAGTTTTGAAATTTGCCTGCAACCTTGCTGTTTAGAAATGCTTTCAAAAGGGGATTATGTTTTATCTCTTTGTCAACATCTTTCAGAGATAGGCCTTCAGTGAAGAGCTAAATTAGCATATTCTATGATAAATTATAGCTTAAAGGTTAGAAAAGGGGATATTTGGAACTAAAGGAAAAAAAAAATATTCTTGGACATATCTTTGTAAACCTACAAAACTATCATTAGGATAGTAAATTAGCCTGTCTACTGCAGAAGCCTTATTCTTTTTTCTGAACCTCTTGCATAACTCATGCCACATAGAAAAAAATTCAGATATAAAATTCCTATTCCATACATTAAGTGAACATCAACAACATTCACCTTGCCCAGGTCTAAGGGGCAGTATGGTGTGTTTGTTTTGAGGTGAGGGGAAGGAGAAGCAGTGCATGCTAGCTTTTGATTTGGCTCAGTCTTAAATGCAGTGAAGGCTTTGTCCAACTTCCTCAAATTCATGAAAGATGATAAACTGGAAGCTTTGTCTGAAAAGATGGAGGAAGAAGATTGCAGTTCACGTTCTAGAAGTATATAAACTCTCTAAATTTCACTCTCCAGTGTTATTTTTACAAATCCAACATCTTGCTCTCTGTTCCAGAAAGGGAGGGCAATGCTGGTCTGTACATAACATGCAGCTCTTCAGCAATCAGCATGTAGATACTCACAACTTCCTCTGTCTTCAGTGCAGAGGAATCACTCAAAGTCATGACTTTCCCGAAGTCATACTGCTGTTACTGCACAGCCTCCATCACCTGGCATTTAAACAGCTTTGCAACTGTTTAAGTGAGGAAGTGGTCACAATTGACTGCAGTTCTTCCTGTTGCAGGCTATCAAATGCCATCAACAGGAAAAAAACCATGAATTTTAATGGCAATTTTCACTCAGGTTGCATATTACTTGGGAAAAGATGCGTAAAGCAACAAATACGAGCTCTCTGGAACACTACCAACACTTGTAAACCCAAAACAAATGGAGCCACATCAAAACCCCTTCCAACAGAAGGAAAAAGGATGAAAGTAGAAACTTGCCCTTTCAAGGACTATCTCCATAAAGACAACAATAGTATGAAAGTATAGCACATGTAGATCAACATTTGGAAAAAATGGGCCACAGTGAATTTTCATGTAATTTTAGACATCTTAAAGTTTCCAAATGTAGGATATATTACTCCTTTATTCAAAGGAATAGAAAAGTGACATCAAGAGAGCTCCTGAAAGTTTAACACAGTAAGAGTTGCTAGTATTACATAGCATGATACAAATAGACTAGGTGTAGAAAAACTTATATAGCAAAAAGCACACAAACAGCATACAAATGATAAACGAAATATGTTGTATCACCAAATACTGGAAGTTAGCCTTTCAGTGAACTTCATATTATCATAATCTAGTCAGAAAACTAGAAAATAATAAAATCAATCTCAATTTGTAAAACTTCCTACTAACAAAAAAACCCACAACCAACCAGTAGGCCATCCAAACAAGCAAACTACAACCTATTTCAAAATCAAAGTAATATAGGAAGTTACTCCACCTGCTCCTAATTCTGTGCTAGTATTTGGAAGTACCGCAGCTATACAAATTACAACCACTGATACAATTCTCACACTTAGCAGTTTATATATTTCACTACAAAGAATAAAAGATTAAGACTGTAAAAATCAGTATCCAGGTATTGCTAGTATTCAATCAACATATGTGCTAGTCAAGCCTAAAGACCTACAGGACTAGAATGTTACCTACCACAGTCATCAGCAGCTTATCAAACCACTGCAACTTCAGTTCTGATTTTGGCCACATGTCTGGTCGTAAAGCTGTTTTCAGAAGGTTGACACAGCGGCGAGACAGCAACTCCCCAGGAGATCCAGCAGTGTTTGAGTTGTCATTCACCTAGCAATTAATCAGAGTTAACAAAATGACACCCTTTTCTAACCAACTCATTAATTTATTATGCATTCCAAGCAAGCATATAATTTCTTATTTCTGAAATGGATGAGCTTAAGTAGTTTTATCAGTATAGTCACAGAGTATTTAACTGCATAAAAAGCTGCCAACTAGTAGTAAACATCAGAACTGCTGTCTACACTGCTACTTAATTACCTCAAATCACCCATCAATGGATTATTTTTGAAAAGTTTAATCCCATATTTTATTACCATAACTCTGAACATGCTCAAGATGGTTAATCTTTTCTGTTTGCAAGGTATCCATAAACGTACGTAGCTCTTTACTCAATTCATTGTTCTACTTCAAGAGCCTGTCTGTTCTGTGCAACAGACTGTGGTGTATAAAATCCCATGTTACTTACCAGCTGAGCCTGCTGCGGAAGCAGAAGCCATAAAATTTGTCAGCTTTGAGCTACACGCAGCTAATTTTCCCCACCCTAGAGAAGTTAATTCTTAACAAAATTTGGTGAAAAGCTTCCTTTCTACATGGCGCATGAAAAGAAGCAATTCCATGTAATTGATCTTGAAAATAGTTACAATCATTATACTTAGATATCTAATTGACATTGTCTTTCCCTATTAAACTCTCTAAATATTCTTCAGTGTTTAGGTAAAATATTCTTGCCATTAAACCTAGGCAATAGAAGAAGCATACTTTGAGCATCAGGCAAATATAAATAAATTAAGAAAAAACGCTTATGGGAACTTCTTGAAGTTTTTGCCTGGCTCCAGCCAAATTCTACTAGTTATGTTTCTTTCAATCATGTCACTCCTGATATAAGTGATCAACAGCACAGTAAAACTGAGAATCTTTCCATTTCAAGATTTGGATTGCAACCATTCACATTTAAAGTTTTAATTTAAAAGTGCACGCTCCCTGCATCAAGCTATAAATGTACAATGCCAACAATAAGAGGCTAAAGCATGCCTCTCATGAATAATATTCATCATTTGTGAAATGAAAAACATGCAGAAACTGGTTAACAAATTCAATTTCTTTCCCCCATAAAATAAAAAAATTTTACTTTTTGTACAATTTCACATTAAAGTTTCTAAACTTTTGGCAAAAGAAAGTATACAAACACTGGAATAATCCAAGCATAAAAGGACTCTTATGAAAAGAGGGGTTTATGGTTTTGGCTACTGACACTGCACTGATATTTGCATATCAGAATAAACACTCTACCTGGCAAGCAATTCTAATCAAGAAATTCACGACCGTATCTGTATGCTGCTTGTCAATCGGCTTGGAAAGAAGTGCATCAGCTCCTGGCAAGGACTGGCTACGTCCAAATACCTACATGTATACAAAACACAAAAACCCTAAGCAACACTGAAGAAGGATAACAACAAGCAAAACAGATTTAAAATATTTTCTAAAACTATAACCTTCAATACAGGGAGTTTCAAGTTATGTGGAAAAAACAATTACACTAAATTGCTTAGTCAGTGCAGGTTATAATTTCAGAGTCTCTGAAGAAAACCTAATTTTTTCCTTACAGCACTTATTGCTCCTGTAGCTGTTCTGAATCGTTTTACTTCTTGGCCAGAATCCACAGACAATCCTCTTTTAACAGCAGATGAAGCAGAACTTGCTCCTTCTCCACTTGCACTTGAATCCATATCTGCATCTGGCTGAAATATCAGCAATGTGAATGTTAAAAAAGTATTTAACTGTATAACAATTCAATCTTTACCAGTTTAGTTACTTCCTACCTGCTGGTCTTTAATTCTTTGCAATTCCCATTTAATAACTACTTCAGCAAGATCCACAGCTAATTTTCTTTGTTCTATCGTAACACTGGGAGTGAAGCCCAGTCTCTGCATGGCACTAACCATATGCTGAACCAAGTGATGTCTCACTGGATAATAAACCTGAAAAGATGGTTTCACAGTCATGTTAGCCATTAACCAATAAAATTCTACACAAAAATGAATAAAGCAAAACAGTAGAATAGTCTTCAATCCCAAAGTTTGCTAAATCTGCACCATGTTCAAATTCTGCAAAGTAACTAGTGCTTTGCAAATAAAATTTTGCCTACAATTTTAAGTAGTGTGAAGATGTTCTTTTGAAGATACATGACTTTTCACTAGGACCAATAATTCCAACTTTTTGCTGATCCTTTTAGAGAGCTACAACTCGCATTTGAACACACTCAGCTATTTTTTTGAAAAGCACTGAGGCATCAATTCTTGAAAAGTGACTTCAATGCATATTAGCTAGTTGTCACTTTGGATCATATTTTAATATGCATTTTCACAAATGCTCCTATATCGACATCCTGCAGCATTCCCCCATTTGTTTAATGTTTCCCAAAATACATTAGCTGAAGATAAAAGTTAACTAGGTAACCCCACAGAACTTATGAAGTTAAACAAACATGGATTACTGGAGGATGGAAAAGGGTATCATCATGCACTTTTTTAAACAATTTTTAAAAAAATGTTCACAGCTCTGTTAAAGAGCACTGCTAATGCACATGCAATGTATTAATCTTACAGACTTCCACCTAACATTTTGAGTTCTAACTTCAATGATGATAAAGTTTAGTAAGTGGTTTGCTATTGAATTTTAACAGTTGTTTTCAGTTTTAAATAAATATATTTGCAGACACCTGATGCCTTTTGAAGCTAAACCGTATAAATCAAATTACAGTATCTTCTAATCAAACTGCAGTTTATCTCCTTGATATCTGAGATACAGTGACAACCAGAATAACTGGTACAAATACCTTGAAATGTTGTACTATCAAGTGCAGTATGTGTACTAGCTGGGGAACCGTATGACCCTCTTCCACAATGATTTTTCGTGTCCAGTGAGTCAGCATCTGATGCCCATCCTCCATTCGAGCAGGCACAGCTGGAGTCAGAATAGCCATTGCCTGCCTGACAATAGCTCGAGCCTCCATCGCATGAGCTTTTAGAAGACTGTGAAAAACCTAAAGAGAAAAGTTTCTGATGAACATTAATATTACACATATTTATAAAAATAAAGCATTTATAAACAAAGAGAAACTACAACATACTTTTTCTAAACAACATTATTTTTTCCCAAAAGCCCATAACTTTGTAAATATATGATGATACTTCATCATCAGAAGCACAGAGCGTATACTTCTGTCTCCTTTACGTTCCCTTTTTCTTTTTCCCTCCCCACTGTCCACTTTGAGGTTTTGCTTTGGTCTCCACATTCTGTCTATACTGAAATGCCTGTCTCTTAAGTGAAGAAACATTACCAATTTTGTTAATTCAAACAAAAGGAGTTTTCTTTGTCCCATTTACCCTCTCTGTTTTCACTTCTCTTCAAACTTCTTTCTATACTCTCCTATCCCCAAATAAATTTGTTCTAATATTTGCCTTGGTGCTTCTGTATTTATTTTTTGCACATGAATTTAACTGTTACTCGTACACTAAGTATCCAAAATTACTGTGCACCCTCTATTTTGCATCTTAAAATAGAAGAAAGTGCACTACAAAACTTACCAACATCCCTTAAACATATGAATACAAGCCCATAGTCAATACCTGCAGTACTATCTTCTTATGTATGGCAAATTTTGCAATGATGTGTGCCAAAAGCAAATGTCCACTGTATTTGCATGCTGGGTCCACACACGCCTTGGACAGGAGGCAAGGCCAAGCAAACGTCATTAAGCGTCGTAGTTTGCTGTTACGGTTTTTGTTATTGTCATGAATGTGATGTGGAGCATGCTCAACCAGAAGTGTGGCGAACTGCAAGAGATATATCCTGAGAGAATCCAACATATCAGCCTGTTTTTCCGGATCAAGTACCTAGTCCCAGTGATGATCAAAGAGAAGAGAAAGGTGGGGGGGATTAAAAAAAAAAAAAAAAAAAAAAAAAGAAAAAATTATCTCTAAAAGCAAAGCCATAGTTTTTTGCGTTCTGAGTAGTTTTTAAGAAGACTAATACCTATAACAACTTCTTTGATTCAGTTTAATACCCACAAAACAACCTCCTGAGGTGAGCAGTATTAAATAATGAGCACATCTAGGAACTTTTGAAGTGCTAACCTATAAAAAAATAAATAAAAAAGAAAACAACCACTCTCACCTTCAACATCTGTTTTGTAACAGCTAACTGGTTTAATGAAATCCAAGTGAATTAAAAAGATACTGATGTTCAGTCATAGAAAGCTTTGCTTATGAAAAAGACTGGGTTTACAGACATGTAAGGCCCATTTCTAAAGACAGACACTCGAGTCCTAAAGATATACACTGAAAATTGTACTCCAATCCTACTGATGGCTGATGGATCTCGTAACAGTTCAAAGTTACAATGTGATTTGATATAACTGATCATAGTATTTAGAAACAGCACAACTAATTTAAATCAGGATTGAAAAGCCAAATGAGAGGAACAACTTTTTGTTGTAATTTTCAAATAATAACGGAAACAAGGATTGTTACCTTTGTTATAAAAACACTAGTGATGCTTTCAGGATTATCTCCTTCTGGGTTTGGGGGTCCCAACAGCTGTTCACCTTCTCCCTTTTCAAAACTGTACAAGAAAGCAGGATTCAGGATATGTTGCAACACCTACAGAGTATAAACAAAAAAACAGTTATACTCAGCTACTAGCTTCTTCCAATGGCAGTCAAAATTCAAGTAATTTCATATGCAAACCTGCATGTTAGACACATTCACTGTGTTACAAAAGGAAGCTATAAATAAAATCATAAGAAACAGATACACACAGTTCTTTCCCCCTTCCAAGGGCAAAGATTCTTAGAAAGTGTAAACTAAAGAAGTCAGCACTGAAAGCAAGATGAATTGCTGTCTCTGTTTATTATCGCTCTTCTTCAGGTCTGATATTTTCACCTAAATGGCTCTGCCAATTATCAAACTCGTTGACATTTAAGTAAGCGAGTTTTGTTGCCCTAGTTCCCAAGAAGAAAATTAAATCTAAATACCAGGCTTCTTTGATTTAATTGCTTTAGTTACCTTGGCTTTGAGCTCATCTCCAAAGTTGGGATCATTGAAGTCTACAAACCGGAAGAACAAAGCCCGCTTTTGGGGAATACTGTAGTTTTTGGGGATCTCTTCTTCCATGTATTCCTTTAAGAAAGTCATGTTGCAGAGAAATCGACCTGTAAAAGCTCGAAGCAGCTGGAAGAGCAACTCTATATCACCATAATTCCTTCTGTAAAAGACACATAAAACAAAAAGCTTCTGTGAAAAAAAACAAACAAACTACTACACTGATGACTTGGTGAAGAAACTAATCTTGGTTTTAAATGAGCAGAGGCAAGAGCAGGCAGTACCAGAGGCATGGTTTTAGAGCTAATGGCAGTATTATAAACATATTAAACTTTCTCTTCAATAACTGAAAGTCATTTTTAGTACCCCTGCAAACCTTCACAGTATTTTCAAGATTTAATAAAAAAATGTACAGAAGCTACAGGAAATAAATGTTTTTACGTACTTGCAGTAATTCAGTAAGCAATATGCTAATAGCTTTGGTTCTTTCCAATTTGTCGCAGCCATATTCTCCTTACGATGTCTCTCCTGAAAAGCTTCACTCACCCATACACGTTTCAGCTGATTCACCAAGGAATGTTGATTTGCTAACCAACATTCATCATTCTTAACAATAATACTTATGATCTGTCAAAAGCAAAACAAGACAAACGCACAGTCAACAGGAAATAGATCTGTCAGTAGAAACAATGATACAAAAGCACTTCTTTAAAGTCAATTACAGGTTTTAAAATATTGGGGAAAAGAAAGTCAAATAAAAACTAAGATCAATTTTTAAAGGTATTTCTTTTTCCAAAAAAAAAGTTTGTTGCCATATTTTCCTCTTTTATCTTACTTGATTAAAAAAAGTGTAGTTCATTTGAGTCTCTCTTCCCTTCCTAGAGTGACTGACTACAAACACTTTACATTTTCACAAGCGCTTTTCTATGAGCTATAATACATACACACACACTTGAAAGCCTGTAAGTAACATGTTTGTACCTAAAGAGCTTTTAACTATCTAGTATAGAGATAAACAAGAATAACAAATACCTTGATAGCCTGAAACTGTAGATCAAGACGCATTGTGGTAGTGCTTGGAGAACCAGGCCTAACAGCTTGTTGGGTACCAACAGGTAACAGCAGAGTGATAAATCGGTTAGGATTAGCTGCCAGTACATCTCGTAGGGGTTTAGCATCTTTATGTTTTAAGAAACTCTAAAGAAGGGGAAGAAATATTTTTAATAACAACCTTTAAAAGCAAAAACATCAAAAGGCTGTATCATCCTGTAGCTTTTATATTTGTCACTAAAGTTGCACGGGTTATATTTCTCATATATTAAAATAACATCTACAACTTCAGTAATAATCCTACATGATCTGGAAAGGTATAAAATCAACATCTCAGGACAGACAAATACAAAACAGAGAACAGGCAGCCTACAGTCAGAGTAAGACCATGATTAAGGACAACAAGGTCATACAGGGGAAAAAAGATGGAGAAAATTGAAAACTTTTCATTCATCAGATTTGTGAAGATGAGAGATTTTTCCTGCTCCCCTCCCCACACAGCTTACCATAAACATTCTGCTCCACTGTGGATCATTTAAAGTGGCTTCCATCATGAAAAGCTCCACAGTCTGGGATGGATGACGTGTCAAGAATTTTATGAGTGGTTCCCTGAATGGACTGCCAGCCTAAAAGATTCATAAAGCTTAAATTAAAAATGTAGAGCAGAGAGTATTTTCTACTAATTTATTAGCACTCAGAAAAATATATTTGACTTGGCATTTATTGAGATACAAAATGTTCAGTACTTCTATGATGAGAATTTATTGACAGCTTCAAAACTTCACTTTTACAAGCCTAAGACAAATGTTAACACCTCCTAAAAGGCCTGAAGAGCGTATTTATTTATTACATCAAATAATCCCACACCATGTTTAAAATATTATAATTATTATATACTACTGTTTAAAAATACTATAAAGCAAAAAAAAAAAAAATCAACAATGTTAACTTCCACTTTTACCTCAATTAACATTGCTCGTTCTGTTTTCATAACAACTTCCAGCAGAGGCTTAACCAAAGTCTGAGGGGCAGCTGGGATCAGATGGAATAAATTTATAATTGCTGAACAGATCTTCATTTCCTATAAGTAAAAAAAAAAAAAAAAAAAAAAAAACAAAATTAAAATTAATATTACCAGCTAAATATATAAAAACAGTATCACACATCCTACCTTTTTTTTCCTCTCTATATTAACATAGACAGCAACCAAATGAGAAGGGTTAACACATATACAGCATCTACTTACCATGACACATAAAAAAATTGCTCCTGTGGAAGTCTGTCCATCCCCCTTTGTAATATCATTTGTAATTTTATTTTCTTTGTCATCATAGTGGTGTTTTACAGGTAAGAGCTAAACATTGTGTAATGATAATGGTGATGGGGGAGTTATGGAATGCTCACTGCGCTACACCAAGTGGCTCAAGCACCAAAAAGCCAGACCTTCCTTTCTAAACAACTTCCCATATATACCTCACAACCCCAGATTAGACATGAAGAAAAATACAGCTTTCTCACAGCACTGTTCAGTGTATCTTGCAAATAACTGGTAACTTCAAAGATAACTTAGCTTTGTTCTCCCACTAGATATTAAATTGTTCTAAAGTCCAAAATAATTTTGCGGCTTTCTTTCATTGCATAATTTAAATGGGGACTAGAGTGTGGATTTCCTTCAGTGAGAAAAGGGAAAGGAAAAAACAAAACACATCCACCCTCACCATCCCTCTAAAACCAAACCTTAGTATAGAGTATACAAAAGAATATTTTCAAGTGCATTGCATATCCTGAACTATATTTAAACACAAAGTATTAGGCCCCACTCCTTTAACATGTTCTGCCTAGATAGACCCTCTCAAGACTACTCTCAAGGATTGAAATGCAGGACTGAGAACACATACGAAATATTTTGAAAGCACTTATGCCTTCACAGAAACTGAAAATCCTACTCTTCCTAGTACAAACATGCTTAACATCCTTAACAGCAATGTTATCAAAACAAGTCTGCCACAAATAAACAGAAGACAATTCACAGCACTGCACTCAAAGGCATAATGCACTTTGCCCAAAACACAACAGGAAAACTAACAAACCACAATTTAAAAGAAAAAAAATAAGAACAAACAAAAAAAAAAAGTCACAACAACAAAGAACTTCCTGGTGCCTCCACTGAGTTTCTCACCTCTACCCCTTCCGCAGCAGGCTGAACCAAAACAGAAGTCACAGCATGAAAAGAAAAAGCCCACAAAAATACCAAATAAATGAACAAATCAGTATATGCTATTCTTCAGGCTGCAGTCAGAAACTGACTTCAGTACGGTTATTTTCTCATCTCAAACAATGAATGCAGACAATGAGCATCTCCCATACTCTGAACTGCTCTCCTAAGAATTAGGATGAAAAGCATCCTTTTTTTCTACTTATACATTTTTTAGACATAGCTTCTCAAACATTTGTAATGAATAAAAAGATATCAGAGATTAAGTCAGGGGAAACAATATTTTAGCATCTTCAGAAACAAATTTGTCCAGCATCAATTATGAAACCACTTTCAATACTTGAACTACCAAGCTATAAAGTCCTTCTAATAGGCTGTAACGGGGAATTTCCACCGCGGTGCCACGGTTCACAAGAGGGTCAGTCAGAAGCAACCATCTATTCAAAACTTGTTTTTTCAATTACCTGACATTACCTAAAAAAACACATCTTTTCTTGTGGAGGCAGGAAAAAGAAGAAGAGGGATTTAAATAAAAAAGTTTTCACTCTCTAATTAAGAATTAGATCTTAAATGCTACTTAATATGTTAAGTTTTAATTTGTTCATTTATCTAAACAGCCAAGTCATAGTTCAGGAACACAGTAGGACTGTTATAAAATTATTTAGGTGAGCAAAGAGCTTAATTATTCTGTTATCAATATGGATATCTTTACAATAGTTAATTATTATGCAGCATTTTTAACTGAGATGTCTGAACTGTTTCATTTGCGCAGAATTTCCATTTACATATGAAAACTCATTCTGTAGACTTTTGGACCGTTTCATTAACAGGGCTTGCTGACTAGCCACTATATGCACTATGCTGGAGAACCACATGACAACACCAGCATCACCATCAAATGGCACCTTCATAAAGTGCAGCTGCAAAAAGATGAAAACTTGAGGTCAAAGAAAGTTATTATACTGTTTGTACTGTTTCAGCTAGCAAACGTAAGGCTTTCCTGACCAATTCCATTCTTCACTGCATGTTTACTATCTGCTAGATCTAATCACTCAGTCTGAATGATGCAACCTACTCCAATAACACTTCCCAACATTGCTTTTAAGTGAGTATCTCAGATTTTTCAATCTCACTGTGGTCAAGAAGAAATCAGGATAAGTGAAAGGCTAGCTACAGTGACTCTGACCATCAGTTTCACCATCCTAGTTTTTCCACATTTAGAAGATACAATTACAGCAACAGTGCACTATACATACAGACATATGAACACAGACTGCCATAGAATAGTATAAAGACCACACTGTCTATGCCCTCCTTCAGTTTGCTAGAGTTTTTATTTTTAAGGAAACTAGAGCAACAACTTGGGGGGGGGGGGGGGGGTGGAAAGTAGTATTTCAATCAGCTCCAAAGTTACACTATTCTATTTCAAAATGTTTCTATAGACTTCTCTCCTCCCTCAAGATGTGACAGTAGATTCCTTCTAATGTGTCTGGTGTGCAACTACTCCTCAACATAGGTAAGCTTTAAACCAACACTAAAAAAAAAACAGTTACAGCTTTAGGAGACTAAACACATAACTACATAGAAAACATCAACAGAAAACATTAAAAGCAGAAGAATTCACAATTAAATATGATTTAGGGACAACTGAAAACTGGTTTAGAGGTGCCACACTGTGGTTTAAAAGACTATTGCTATAAAAAGATCTGCAAGATACCTGTAATCATCACATTTGAGGAAAAGTGAACCCCAAAAGAAGAATAAGTAGGTCTTAGAACTACTCTGACCTGAATAAAATGTATTTAACTGAAAAATGCTCAGATTTTAAGTTTAAACATAAGAAACAAATGCTACTCCATTACAGTCAATTACAAAGCAATGACTATATTCAGATTTAAAAGCTCTCTTTGCAATGACAGGAAATAATAATGAAAAGCCATTAAGCCATTTCCACGTCTTGAGGGAAATGAAAAGCCAATACAATTTCATTCTGATTTGAAAAACAAAGAAATTAGTAAAATTCTGCCCCATTTTTTTCCTAGCTGCAATAATGAATCTCAACACTTAATAGAAGTTATTAATAAAACCTAATAGAATTACGGGACTTCTGGTAATCAACATGAAGCAACACTGAAGCAGGAATTCCCTTCAGTGTTGTACTGCTGAGAGCACACACTGTTGTCATTATGCTGTGCAATTTTCCATTTAGAAGAAAATTGATCAGCATCCCATAGTTGAACATTGAGGCCATTAGTTTGGATGGGAGATTTCAATGTGATCTCAATCAGTAAATATTGAACTTGGTTTTCATAAATTATACTTAAAATTAATTGGGATTATATTATTATTCTGTATACTTTTCAAAAGGCTATGTTATGAACACCAAACATATTAGTGAAAAAAGAAGGATTATACTGCTGAGCTCATCAGCCGTTCCAATGAAGAACAGATTTCTAAGTAGAAAATCCTGAGGAAAAAAAAATAAAAATCACTGAGCTGTTCCCACACCAACCTGTATAGAACAGGCTTTAAAGTAACCATTGTCAGCAGATAAGAGGCTCCCCTTACCAATATTTGTAACAAATATTCAATATACATATAAGTTCATTAGCTTGTAACAAAACAACAGTGTGTAATCAGTTATGGCAACATTTACAATTGAATGAGTTCTGTAATTCCAAAACATTAATACTATTTATTTCTTGTCTCTCCACATAAAAACATTCATTAACTTACATTTCCATCACTACGTTGTCCACCTTTGTGTGTAATAACTACAACTTCCATCCATTTACGTAGGTGTTGCTATAAAGAGAAGAATAATACTAATTATCCTCTAATTATACTGTTCCATTTTAACAAATGACAGCATATGCTACAAGAAAAGGAGAAGTTGAAGCAGAAATGATTGTCTGAAAGAAACAAAGGGGAAAATGATTAGTTATTTTCATTCCCTCAGACTGAAGCGTTTATTGTTGCTAAAAGTCCTCTCCACATTCAAGAAAGCAAGGTTTATAAGAGTACATCCATTACAATACACAAAAATCTGAAGTCTGATAGACTTACACTTGTTTAATGATTTGCTTGGTATGTATGCATTTAAATACTCATGGCAAAAGGATAAAAATTCACATACACAGTTTAAAATAAAAAGGGCAATACCTTCCACCATTTTCTACATCAAGAAAACACCAAAACAGACTCACTAGGAAGTAAAACATATTTTCAAGGGTTTCCTTAGTATATTATACTGCTGGAATCTTGTTTAATAGTAAATATGTTCAAACAGACCTTAGCATAACTAGGTATGTCTTCACTAGAAAAGAACATCTCAACTTTCTACTGAAGTAGTTCTTTAGAAATTACCTCAAAATGTTAAAAGCATGTTTGTTTTTTTTTTTTCCTAGTAACTGTGAAACAAAAATCTTTTACTTCCAATAAATACCTTGAGTGACTACTGAACTGTTCTTTGACTTTTCAACAATATGAATACTAGCTAAAGAACATTTCCTACAGAAAAGCTAGAGGTAACCTGAACAGACTTACCATCATCTGATCACAGAATTTATCATTAAAAGAGTTTGGAAAAAGTCTAGTGACAGATGTCAGACGATTCACAACATTCAGTGTCAGACTTCGATAGTCTCCCAACATCATAAGCAACGGTCTCATGTGTGTATGAATTTGATCAACTTCTATGGTAGCTCCTTCCAAAAACTGCAAGAGTACAGGATTAAGATACAGATGAAGAGAGGAGAGACTTTTGTGCAAGCATCTTTCTTAAAAGAAATTCTGCTGACTTTATTTTTCTCCTTTTATTTTGTACTTTCAGAATGCAATAGCTTAAACAATATTTATTACTGCAAATACATACAGTGACAAGATAAAGTTGGGAAGCACTTAAGTACTTCTGACGCACAGTAGGATATTCCATGAAGTAATCAAGTAGGAGATCTTAATTACAGACAGACTGAAAAACTGCCATAGCTATAAATTAAACATACAGCTACGAACAAGCTACTTTATTAAGAACTGCCAGTGAACCTGACCACAGGCAATAGAGCAAATTTCTGTGTTACGATCTACATTCACCCCAACTAACATAAAAGGTCAAGAGAACCTGACTGCAAGCAACCAGAGAGAATATTTCCCATCATAACCAAACATCCTGTGGGCATGGATTTATCACAGGAAAAAAACAATCAGAAAAATCTTTTACCAAATGCATAGGTCAGAACAATCCTTATGTGCTCCCTCTTACCTATCAACACAACCATATTGTAAGCAAGCCATAAATAATAACATACATTTCCTCTCATGACCAGAGTGACAGGAAAAGACAACAACTGACCTCTAATCAGTCAATAGCCTAAACAAATGTAAACCACCAGTATTACTAAAGTTATATTCCCTGTTACATGACAGACAATCTACACATCATTACGAAGAGGCTGTAAGTATTTTCATTATAATTTTCTATATTTAGAAGAATGGTATTGAAATCTTGCTGAATCAGAATTAGGCATATCTACCAGGCAACAAATCATGAGAGAACATCCTTTTCCCTGCCCTTCCAGCTTTTTTACACTGTAACCTGGCATCCACAGAACAGACAGTATAGTGTAAGGATGATAATCCTGACCTTAAACACTACAGCCACCACCCTCTTCCTTAAGGTAACTGCCATACTGTGATGCAGAGTCTCACTGCTATATTGCTTACTTTTCAAAAAACAACAATGGGTTCTCTATCACCTCTCTTTTAGGAACAAAGAAGAAACACAAGAAAAGCCTTTACAATAAAGCCAGGCACATATATTTGCAAAACTGCTGGGAAGGACAGACGTTGTTTACTTAGAAAAGAATATACATTTACAAACACCAGACAAAGACCAAAATACCAAACAGACAGAAAAACTGAAAGACTTACCATGGTCCTTGTCCAAGAGCTTATAATGCTTAATTTCAACCAGAAGAAATTTTTATGGCTAAGTTCAAACCCCCCCAAAAAACACATCTGACAATTATGTTGTTGTCACTAACAAAAACTTAACAGAGCAGACATTCTTTCCTGTAGAGAACTTTCCCAAGAAGCTTTGTAACAAGGAAGTAAAGCAGAGAGAACAATGGCCTCAAAATCAACACTGTTTTAATACACTAACCTTTCTCATGCATGCTTCTCCTGCCTCCTGCAGTTCATTATTTGTTGAATTGAGTGCCTTGAAAAGTGCAGCAATGATCTTCTCCCTCGACTGAGGCAAGTAATTGCAGGCAGCGAGAGCATCTGCAAATATCAAAGTAAATTTGTTCTCTTTGTTAACTCAATTTCAAAAGAGAGGGGGGAAAAAAACCTAATTCTACTTTTCTTCTCTTCAATTTTCTTTTATTTCATCTTCAATTACAGACAGCTAGAGCATAGCATGCTTTGTCAAAAGAAACAGGCAGCATAAAATAGTAAAAGAATAGAAATTCTATTAACAGTGTTCTAAAGCCTTCCTAATGCTACATAACATAATTAGTGTAAAAATATTTTGGGTGCATTTCAGAAACTAAAACCTAGTCATTAAGAAAGCAGCAATACTTTCCCATTATTCTCTCCATTAAACTGTGACCTCTAGAGAGCAATCATCAGTCTTCAAGCGCTCAAGTTTTCTGCTGATCTTGGGAAGAAGACTGCCCTTTGCTCACAAGGACGCTTATCTACATCGAATTTTGTTTAGGAAGTTTTCCTTACTTAAAGCTGCAATCCGAAGAGGAACAAGTGACGGAAGACTTTTGTAACAAGGTAGCTTCATTAAGGCAGTATCTTCAGCTTCACACAAATTCAGCAACTAAGGGAAAAAATAAACAATCATTTTAGCATAGTATTGTGAATCACGCTTGAAATGGTACTATCTTTCGAGTTTTGCTTCCTCAATGATCCAAGTTTATGTAAACACAGTAATCAACCTCCAAATTTCACCAACAGGCAAAAATTCTACTCAAAACTAGGATATAAGTTCTGATGAAAACCAGTGGTTAGCCAGAGGCAAGAGACCCCCATTAGCATTGCCACCAGAGAAAAGTCAGGTAAAAATTAGCCATTTTGCATTTTGTTGGCCAATATTTAGTTGCTCTATTTGTAAACAGGCTGCTCACACAATAAAAATAATAGTCTCAGAGAAGCCTGCCTTCTGAATGCCAGTATAAGTACTGAAAATATTGAGGAAAGGGGTAAAAGAACAGGAGATTAATAGAGAAAAAATGTGCTGAAAATGTCCTCAGTAATTCTAACGGTCATGGGTCACTGTCCAGACAGACAATACTTTCCTACAGAGCTTTCCTCTTTGCAGGCAGGTATTTTCAATATACATATATTTTATTTATTAGAGGACACAACAAGCTGAAACAAAGTTATGCAAGTTAACAATATCCAGGCTGCACCGATATTCAAGAACGTTATTAAGATTCAGACCTTCACTATACCAATATATCACTCTCCTCTCTACAGTCATTTTTTTGATCTACAGCATCTTGGTTTTGTCTTAAGGAAAAAACAGAGGATCCTCTGCATTGACAACTACACCCCATACCTGCCTTGCTAATTGCAATTACTGTTGGCATCAAAGACCTTCTGAACTTACGTTTGGACAAAGCAGCTAGGAAACCAAGGGACTAGACAGTTTCTCTAAGTTAAATCTACACACGAGTTTTAGATCTGATTTTACTCAGACTGTTAGGAACTCAATAACTTTAAAAAACAATATCTATGTTTTGGTGGTACAATGATCTATTTAATAGATATTCTGTGCATAAAATGAAACCTAAATATAAAAGTTAGGGCTATTAGACTAGGAGTATAACAAAGTTCACTTAACATATTTCACACACATTAGAATATTCTGCTTAGCTCAGAGCTATTATGTTGTAGGCAAAGGCAGACCTCAGTTCACATTTTTAAAGGTAAATTCTTACATTTCAGTGAAAGTTTATAAAAGAAAATATGTATTTTAATAATGAAATGTCTAACATCATCACTACTTAAGTATCTACATTCAAATATGAGAACAAAAAGGAAGTACCTCTGTGTAGAAAACCTTGTGTTCCACAACATTTAGATCCATTGTAAATAATCGGGGTTGCAGGGTTGTGCAAAATGTATTTCCTTCCATCAAGCCAATCTGGGCATTTGCAGGTTGATGCCTAAGTAAATGCTTTTTAGGAGGAACCATGTCCTGGAGTACCTACACAATGTAATTTAGATTACTGAATTAGCAGCCTATTCAAATGACCCCACAGACCTAGCTATTAAGACGACATAATTACTCATGGATGCATGTTTCTACCCATTTGCTATTGTGGCTCCAGATGTACCTCTACAGAAATCACTAAGCAAGAAGAGAAGTATTTCTCTGAACTAATTAAATTCACAGTCAGTTAGCGAAACAACTCAGTATCTGTAATTATTACATATTATCTGTGAACAGATCTATGATACTTAATAACTTCACATAATGTTATGAACAACAAAGAAGATCATAGACTTAAGCATTTCAAATGTTCAAGTTAAGAAACAAGAATATTTTAAGCTCCTAAAATATCAGAAAAACAAAAACATTCATGTAAGTTTTCTCCATTACACCAACATCTCACGGTCCTCCATAAACACCTTTAGCAAAATAATGTATCAATTAGGGGGCTTCTCTGTATGTTCGCAAAGTACAATAACAACATCTATCATTTCGTATGTTGTTGTGTCCCTCAGAGCTTAGGTATGTTTACTTGTCTTTTGAGAGAATGAATGCTATTAGCTTTAAGGAGTATCTAGCAAAAAGTTATTTCAACCAGCTTCTTACAGTCTCTTTCTGGATAGGGAAAGGCATAGCACTACGCCTCATATTTAGAGAATAACACAAAATTGAGGTTCAATATGCAGTGTCTACATGGTGTAGCCTATGTGTGATGGTGGTAGGACAAGCAGCCCATAATTTCAGGAAGTAAATCAACCTGAAGACACCATAAATACTGGCTAAGTAGTCAGGCAGATCGTGTATGAATCTCTATAGTACTCCAGCCACAGTGTATTTTAGAACAATGAAGCCTAACAAATGATAAACATATGCTATCAAAGCACTAAGAATTTGATTCACTAATGTGGGAAAATGTACTTAGAAAAGCATTTTGCAAATCCAAACGGGTAAACAATTTTAAACTCACTTTCAGTAAGTATTTCTGCTTACCTCTTTATGTGGCTCCATAATCACCGTGACACTTTTTCCAGTGACCTGTGCAAGTACCTGCAATGAATGCATGGCCTGTTTTCTCACAGTAGAGTTTGGAGAGGTTACTTCTCGAACGAGGTCATGTGTTACATGATGGAAAGACTTTTCCTGTGCTGCTAGGATTTCTTCTGTTTTTTCTTCATCTTTTAAAGGAGTTGCACATCTAATCAAAAGTTGTTCTAATGTGGTCTTTGCCATAGCAACTGCTCCATTGGAAACCTATGGTATCATAGATTATTTTTACTAAATAAGTACTGAATAAAGGTCACAAATCTATACAGTACTCATCAACATGCTTAACATTTGATTTTGATGAGTCCTCTGCAAATGGCTGAAGACATATAAAGCTTAAACAGAACACATATTCAATTACTCTTCCCACCAATCATTCCAAAACCATGAGTTACAATGCAAGATGATTTTATAAATGAACTCAAGTGCTGGAACCCTAAGCAAATATTATCACCATATAATTCAGAACTGAGAAAAGGTCAACCAACTGATTCTCTAGGTATTTATAACTACATACAGCTTTTTGATTAAGATGAACACCTTGTAAATTAAACACAGAAAGAAGGAAAAAAAATACTGGTTTTCATGCAAGTGACAATGAATCTAGTGTTCTTTCACTGTTCTGAATACAACCTGTACATTTCTACTCTGAAAGAAGCAAGTGTTATTCCAATAACTCTAGCAAAGTTAGCACAAAAAACAGATCCCATTCCTAACTTCTGGTCTTGGTTCAAGTTAAAATGACCAAAATTCACTCGTAACTATCGCAGATACGATATATTCTGAAACTAAGTGAAAATCAAGATTAGCAAGAGTTCAATCTGTGTGAATTTAAGAACAAAAGTTTGCTTCCCACATACTATTTGATATAATTCATTCATTAAATACCTCTCCAGTTAGATCCATCATAACAAAGAGAAGTGCCTTCAGGAAAGTCTGCTGGTTCTGGAGGACCCAAATTAATGGCAGTCGTTCCATAAGAAATTTAATTGACACAACACCTCCTAGTTTAGCATACCAAGCTTGTTCATAACAGCAAGCACATAAACGTTCCACGATGTATGAAAACAAGGGAAGCTGACAGGCCTGGAAACAAATAAATGCATCAGTTTGCTTTCTCAGCTCACTGGTAGCCTCCAAAATGTTAGAAACAAAATCGCATTGGTTGAAATTAGATCATTTAAATATATAAATATATATACGTTACCCTTTCCTTTGAACCCAGGATAATGCTCGCAACATCAAATATCACTGCTAGAGCCACCTCTCCTATTTTGCAGAGTTCCTTCTCCTCATATGCCATGCAGATTGCTATGGCATCAATAAGCACCAAGGGATCCATGCCTTTTGACCCATTTTCTTCACTATGAAACATGGCTGTGCTAGGCTGGCTTCCAACCTGATAGCACTGCAGCAAAAAAGGTCCTGTAATTTGAATTGGGGAAGAAAAGACAGAGAGGGGAAGACAAAAAAGGAAAAAAAAAAAAAAATAAAACAATGGATGTTTCAATATGAATAGTCTTTCAATTAGATTTTGCTACTCCTCTGACTAGCTGATGGCAAAACCAGTAAGCACTGTGTCTATTTGCATATAAATGGATTGTAAGGCATTCTTCACTCTTAGAAGAAAAGATTACATCTACTTGAATATTTTCTTCTATACACTAGACTGTGCACTGCAAGAAGATTTAATTAAAATGAAGAAACATAAAAATTCAAGTTACACTAATGTGACAATGAAGAGTGATATGCTTATAGGATGTCTTTTCCCAAATTACTTGTCATACAGCCAAACTCCAAACAAAAAGTCTTCCTCATAAATACAAGACACTGCAGTGCTCTAACATTTCCTTGGTTCCTCTGATGGTCCTTCAAAACCACAAGTGGAAACAACCCAGATAAAGACCATCCACACAAATAACTGTGTATCAAGTTACACAAATGTTCTGGAAATATAAACTGTTCCAAGCTTTAATTATCTCACTGGCTGGAGCATTTTAAAAGTATTAAGTGATTGTTTCTTAAAGCTTGCTTAATCATTTTTCACTGGTCAAAAGAATTAAAACATAATTCAGCCATCAAACAAAAACCAATCTATCTACCCAGAAGCAACTGCAATATCATGACTTTCTTAAAATAAATTACTATGAGAAAGAGTATAAACTTCTCCACCCCTCTCATGACACTCCACACAATCTCTATTCCACTTTACTTACCACATTGCTGAGCAACTGCCACCATTGTGTAATGGCGGATTAAGCTGGCTACAAAAGGCAGAGCACTGGGCCTCAGATCTTTGATGACTGCTGACATGAATGCCCCCGTCAATGCCTGTTCAAATGTTTTACGAGCTGGAGTATCCTGAGCTTTGTATCGATGTGAAATAATTACACTGGGTATGGACTTCTCAGTAAAGCTGAAAGACAAAATTAAGTTCATTATAATTCTAAACTGCAGTGCTGGCAAGCTCAATCATGAGCATTGTCAAGTACTTGAATTAAAGTTTGCTCTTGATAGCTAACTCTTTCTCCACCTCCCACTCTCTCCTCATTCTGACAGAGCTAGGCCAGTTCACTCAATATGTATTAATTTTGTCAACCACTGGTCTCAAACATGATGGATAGCTCAATTTCATCAGGAACATTTAAAGCCAGTGGTTCAGAAGAAGTCACATATATTACAAATAATAGGTATACCGGCATCACACTGCAACTCAATTACAGAATGTCATTTTCAATTTTTGACATTTTTCTCTTTCTTAAAATGACATTTGATTTTAAACTTGAAAGAATAAAACATTATTTATCAAATCACTGCCCAACAAAACCTATTCATTGCAAAACTATATTTATGTCAAGTCTAACAAGTCCAAATTACAAAAGCTACTATACTCTTTAGCTACATTTACTACACTGCAAGAGTTGAAGTCAGTACACAAGTACTTTGTGGGCAAAGATGTCAAATATGTCTAAAAGCAAAAAACTCATTAAGTATCAATAACTAAAATGGTAAAAGATGTAAAAAAAAAAAATCAATAAAAAGCACCCATACTAAGATTAACGTAGGTTACATGTGTGACTATGCTAAAGTTTGGTCACTAAATTAAACTGAATTTTGTGTATCTTTCACTTTTTACCAAAGTTAGATGTACATATAAACAAAAAAAAAGCCACAATCTAAATTAAATTTTAAAACACAATTAAGCACCACAATATTCCAACTATTTAAATATATTAAACTAAAGTTAATTTTTAAAAAAATGTCTGATCACATGTAACAGTTTATGCATTAGACTGTGATGAGGGGAAGGAAAATTAAAGTATGAAACATTAGCACGTCATTGTCATTAAATAATATGCTGACAAAATTTCTCTTACTGGAAAGTTCTGCATTGATTTAAAGGAAGCAGGATAAATCAGTAGGTAAAAATCCCATGAAAAATACATTGCCTAGACTAACCATTGTCTCTAAATTAGGTTGTTCTAAAGACACTATAAATTTTACATACACATTTACGTTTAAAGAATTGTCATACTTGGGATGTGCAAGAAGTTGGTATAATGCATGTTTATTATCATCCAGGCTCATCATAGCTACCAAAAAACACTTGATTACTTCCCACGCTTGCCTCCGATAATACGGTTCTGTGTTAGCACTCTTCAAACAGTCCAGTGCAGTCTCAATTGCCTATAATGAAAAAAGAGACAATAACCAAACACTTCTTGTTCTTAATATTTACAATAAGTTGATTAATCAAGGGCATGGTATCTTTAATACATATTACAGGTAACTTTAAAAGTATGTACAAATTGGACTGCTTAAGAAATTAAGAAATGCAGAGAGTATCTGAGAGAGCAAACTTGAAATTATTATTGTATTTGCTGTGCTTTTATAAATGCAGACTTTCATGGCAGATACATTTATTTCCATGGTCAGAAAGCATTTGAAGTAATGAGTGACACGCACCATCATTCTCTCCCTCCCCTCTCAACAAAATTTTCCTCTCCTTCCCTCTGGCAATAATTGCTGTTCCTAATTCCCATACACTGTAGATATACACATATATATAAATGGTACTAAAAATGTTCTATATTACAAATTACTTTGTCATATTTTCCATGCAAATCAAGAACTACATCTTACATGATGAAATGTCCCTGTAAGCAACTTGCAAACACCATTTACTTAATGGAAATAGTACTACTTTTTTTCCTTTGAAAGAAAATTTAATACATTTGAGAATAATACATATAAACTCTTAAAATATGATAGTGAAGAAAAGGGGGTACATCTTTTTGGAAAATTGCTATTTTGCATATATATAAACACAGCTAGATACTTTCTATCCTTCCCAAAAAAAAGGGGGTAGGTGTGGGGAGGAAAAATTAAAAACAAATGAGACAGGCATGAAGTAAAAAAAAAAAAAAAAAAAAAAAAAAAAGGTAAAAACTGTTTTGGAGTGCATGAAATAAAGAATTTCAATACCTGATCAAATGTAAATAAAATATAACCATCCATGCTTAAAGGGGATTATGCAGAAAAAGGCTCTGTTATAAAGAAGTGGGCATCTTCCTTCTTTGAAAGGAAAACCATCTTTCCACTTACTGACTTAACTAGCTGTCATCCCATCACTGTTTGAATAACCTTATCAGCATCCCATTGAAAAGAACAACGGGTTTTACAGAGAACACAGAAGTCTAAAGCTAGCACTAAAAGAAAATCAAGGGTTTCTCATGTTCAATTTATCCCACTTCTTCCTTCTAAATCGACATTTCCTTTTATAGATACAAAGTATTCAGCAGATAACATTGTTTCTTGGTCAACACCAAGAAGCTGACGGTCATTCCATATCATTAACCAACATGTTAGATGCATAAACACTGCAGAAAACTTGGTTTGAATTAAACCTAGCTAGATAGGAAAATGTCAGCAATTACAGTATATTTATATATATTCAACTCATCAGCTTCAGCACAGAGAAGAAATTAGTAAAGCTATCTGCATTTTAAGAATCATTTTTCCAAGCTATTTTTAAGCCTGTTGGCTGTACAAAGCCAAAGAGAGCCAGCTCCTGTAAAGAAAATTCTTTACTACAATCAGATCATACCTACTTATAAAAGTGTAATTGAAAAGGTAAGTATTAAAACTCTATAAGCCAAATTAACTCAGAATCAAGCTTCACACTCAGATCCCAAGATACAGACACGGATTAGATTGCTCTAATTAGTGAGAGCTAAGCATTTGTGATATATTAAGATTGTCAGATGAAAGACAGTACAAGTACAAAGTGGTTTTGCAGATATAAGAAGTAGTATACACAACTCATCACTGAAGAATTTCTACAGTAATTTTTGGTACATTTCAGAAAGAAAATAGGGAGGCTTTAGAGTAGATTTCCGCTCCTAGCCTGAACAGTACACTGGAAGTTAGGGAGAGGGGAAAAAAATGCACAGCAAGCATTTACTTGTGCCAGTTTAGCTCCCTATCCAGTCACTCTGTAAAAGCAGAACGGCATGTTTAAATCTATTATTTTGGGGGTGACATATAAAACAATTTAAAGCAAAGAAAAGAAAGAGCAGGTTGGCATGCTTCTGATAATTTTGCATGTCAAAATGAAGCAAGAGGTTATTGTAGGTCTACTTGACTGATAGAGAGACTCAACTGATGACCACATAGTAAAAAAAGCAAAAAAACTCTTTGCAGTGATTTCTGAAACAATGTTTTGTCCTTTACCTGCCAAGTCTGGCAACTCAAAAACTACTTGAAACAAAACCAAAACAAAAAAACATAGGGGAGTTTAAATTCTGTTTCTTCATTACAACAAAAATTAATTAGAAACCTCTTTGTCTAACTAAGGGGTTATTTAAAAAAAAAAGCATGCATGCAAGAGATCCTAAAACCTACTTTTAATTACGCAAATTCTATAATGTTAGATATTCATTAACTCATATCTGGAACTGGCAGACATACCAGGTATTTTATCAAGGTTTTACAAGCAAACAAACTTCTAAAAAAACTGTAATGAAGGAAAAATCAGTAAGACAGCTTCTCAACACAGAAAATAATTTAAGTCTTTACCTTTTCCATTGGGAGCTGAATGGATGCTTTACAGTCTGAGAACTCAATTGTAATACTGGGTCCTTGGATTTCTGTGACTACATATTGTAGTTTCTGTGATTCCTTCAACATTTTCCTGTTACTTCCACCAAATTTACCAAGTACACGATAAGCCACATGAGAAATGCTGTCTGCAGGATTGCGCAGTGTACGCCACAAAGCCTGTAAGTATTTTAAATGTTACATGGTCAAACCATTCTCACTTGAAAATTTTTCAAGTTGTAATGTAAAAAAATGTCAAGGAAAACACTTATTCTTGTAGCTGGGTAATTGATCCTGCATAATTCCCACAAAATACTTATCTAGATTGCATAAAAGCCATCTCAGTTTGCAACAGTTCAAGTGCTTTGTAACAGAGTTGCCTTAAATGCAGTTTTAGATTAGATTACTGTGATCAGCTACAAAATATTTGCCACTCTGAAATGTAATTTCGTGTTTATGACTAGTATTAGATAAAAAACATTGCAAATTTAAAAAAAAAAAAAAGGCAGGCCAATCAAGTTTGAAGTGAATTAACCTCAAAGAGCTAGTTCTGAAATATAAAGGCAAATAAAGTAAATATTTAAAGCATAAAGCATACACAAGCACTGTATTAGGGGAAATAGCCACATTTAAAACACTGTTCCAAATTTCAGCCACCTCATCTTCATCATGTATGTAAGACTTCATCTAGCCATCAATCACAAAACACTGAAGGTAATCACTTTTCTTGTTTTTTTTAAAAAAAATAACAGATTTTCATGATTTTAGTACCACTTCATCTCAATCATAGTAATATTCTTGCTATTCAGTTCCAAGTCTTAACTTTAACTCCTTAACAGTGGGTATAGAAGAAATTATTAATTCAGTTTTAAATTTTTCAGAGCTTTCAGTTTAACAGCAGAACACCAACAGGCCTTTTACATACAAATCAGACTGGTATGGTTCTCATGACAGATCTTTCCAGTTTTTATAACCAAAAGTTCACACATATTTCTAATAATATTTAGCAAATCAATGACCTCTTGTGGTCTAACAGGAAACAACATATTTACCTGCATTAGCTCAGCTCGAACAGGCTGAATGTGATCATACAGAAAGTCTGGCTGCAAGTTATCCACACACAATTCAAGAGTCCTTAAGCCTTGGCTAACCAGGGTCTGAGATCCATTGAGAGCAGACACCAAGGGATCCATCAACATTGGCAGATACGGCAGTAATGAGCTCAAACGAACTGGCACAGTGAGGCAGAGCTCTACAAACAAGTCTTTCATGTGTTGTTTATGAAGACCACTTTGCAGCATATTAAGTCCTGAAAATCATTGATGAATTACAGACTCAAAAGAAAAAAGACAGCCCACAGTTTATTATTTAAAAATTGCTATTTCCTAAATTCAGAATAACTGGATATTCTTAAATTCTGTAAAGCTTATAGCTCTGTAAATAACATATTTACAAAATATAATACCATTCATAATTATAACTTCCATCTAAGGATTTTATGCAGTGAATGCCTTTCTAGGTATAGGCACATATCAAAAAAAAAAAAAAAAAAAAAGAATCTATGCATATTCTAAAATTTAATACTAGACTCAATAAACACAGCGGATGAAAACCAGGAAAATATAATTTGTCTCAAACCTCAGCCTTGTGTCAGTAAAAAAAAATCCACACAGAACAAATTGGTTTTAAACTATCTGGAATCCTGAAAGGAACCATTAAATGAGTTCAAGTACATTCACTGTCCCATACAGATTAAACACATTCCCCAAATTATTTTTCTCCCCACCAACATTTCATATATTCCATAAACCTAGCTAGCACTTCTACACTGAGATGTATTTTACATAATGGTTTATAGATAACATACATATTTGCTAACTACAATAAAAATTGCCCCTACAGCTGTAGATGGGAACCACAGGATTTCACATTCATGGAATTGTTCCAATTAGCCTGTCCTTAGCTTTAAGTAGTTCTCCACATTTCCTTGCTCATCCTCAGTATCTCTGGAACACAGTCCTCGCAAGCACAAATGCTCAATTAATCAAACTGATTGTTAGTTTCTTTTTGCAAACTAACACTACTTGCAATTATATTTAGCATGCACTTGCAGATGCACACACATGCCCTCAACTGCAGAACAACCAGAGTTTCTCTGTTGTCTTCTTCCCACAAAACCTGTAATGGCCTGGCAACACTGGTTCTCCTATTACTCCTACCCCTCAATGCTTTATGCTAATGAAGTTATCCATAGTAAAAAGCAAATGACAAAACAAACAAACAAACAAACAAACAAAAAAACACCTAAAAAACCCCAGCAGCCCCAAAATGAAAAGCAGAAAAACAAGCAGCAGAAATTGTGAAGCAGCCAAAACTATGGAGCCTGAAGCAGCTGACAGTAAATGAAAACAAGCCACATTTCAAGACATTTAATCAACTGCTAAGCTCAAAATCAAAAGCTACTTATCAGGGTTAGGGCTTTAGATTTTGTTTTTATTACATAACATAACTTTATTAATACTATTTACATAAAAAGATCAGAAACTGGAACTGGAAAAAAATGAATTGTTCTACCTTGCAGTAAGTTTGGTAACAGTGGCAAGAATTCTTGATATAACAGATCATGACTGCCTCCTCCAATAGATCTGAACAGTGCTCTGAGCAGCAGGAAATAGTTATAGGGCTCTTTGGCAGTCTGTGCAAGTTCCATAGAGCTGTTCACAATCTTGTGCAAATGTGGCTATAAAAAAAATAAAGCTTGAAGATTAATAAAATATCAATTTCATCTTCATCGTACAAGACTTTAGTATGAGACAAGTTTTTCAGATCAACAACCTTCAGCTATCCCAAGTACTTTGATATCACGCTAATTTTATACCACTGTTGAAGAATTGTTAAAAAGTAAATCTGTATTTGAACAGTATCAACAACCCAGAGCAGTTTTTAATTAAACCCCACTTTCATTATTAGCTAAATGATCAAGTCTGCTTGCCACTCCAAACAACTTTATTACAACAGAAAACCTGCAAATCTGACACAATGAAAAATATTTGCTCCACAGAACCTAGGGATGTGTAGCAGAAATAAGAAGTGTCAGAATGACAAGAGAAAACATTTCACAATACTAATTTACTCCTGACCTAGCTTCATCACTAAATCTCATTTTTTGTGAATGCTAAAATTTCACTTTGAAAGCAAACTTCTACAAGTAAAAAAATGGATATGTATCTACAAGTAAAAAACTAGTGGCCTTTCTAGAGCAGAGGAATGTAACAGTTTGCAGGAATCATTAAAAATAGTTGATAAATACAAGGATTCTCACAGATCAGAGATAAACAGTGACACAATTCTGGATTTTATTAACATCTAAAAGCTTTCTACATTGCTATGCAAATGCTGCAAATAGCCTTCATCATTCAGTTAAATTGTCTACCCAAGGCCCATATCATCAATCCTGAAGAAACAAAAAAAAACCCAAACAAACAAACCAACAAACAAACAACCTAACAGAAAACTGTGAAGGTAGGAAATCACACTCTTTAAATTGAATCTCCAGTTTATAAAATACAAATGACCTTGATTCTGATGACAAACTAGAAGAACTTAAACAATATTATATGAATATTGCTTCACATTACTTATGAATATTGCTTCATACTACTTTTATTTCTCAAAGACTCTGGAAAATTAGTAGTCCATACTCTGTTCTACCCACAAAACTGAACTAATCCTGATGTAACAAATCGTTAAGCACAGAAACAATTATCGCACAGTTACCTATATCAGAAATTTAGTTTATTTTAAGGTAGAAGGAAGTGAAATGGAGAGAAATTATGAGAAGGAGCCCAGCATTCAATTAATATCTTGTTTTCTCTGGATATAGGCAGCTGGTACTTTTATGAGAAAAGCACACTCTTGCTTCAAGCTCAGTATTTCTAAACTCCTTGAATGAGATTATCTCGTCAACATAAATAGCGCCTTGAAATACACAGATAATATGTTGTCAATAGAAAAAATAGCACTCCAGACTTTTCAAGAGCACAGAAATACCTAATTCAAGAGGTACATGTCATTGAATACGACACGAAAGAACAAGATTCACCAACACACAAAAAAGTGATTCCAGTCTAACCAAAAGTCTTAAATTAATATGGTAACAAAGGAGACAAAATACGCAAGATTACCATATCCTGACCATGAAGTTACACAGGTTTATGGTAATCCTAATCAGACCACAAGCACATATCAGTCATTTATAGTCAGAATTAGTACATCACGTGATAGTTTCCAATGTGAAGCAAGCATTCACAGAAAACGTCTCTTATAAATATGGCAATGTACTTGGCATTTGGGAAAAATGGAGATGTATCACTAATAGCGGTTCAAACGTGAAAAGACTATCAAATGTCAGGCAGCATAAAACTCTAAGTTTCTTAAGACATCTGAAGAATGTATTAAGCATCAAAACAGGGTTGGGTTTTTTTTGTTTTTAATACAAATGACCTTTACCTTCAGCATTTGTTCATTTTCAGCTGCAAATAGTGAAACTGAGCCAAAGACTAACTTGAACAGCTTGAGATACAGATTGGAGAGTTCCACATTAGAGCCCATTTCTGGCAGCCGATCCAGAAGATATTCTACCAAAATGGTTGCAAAGAGGGCAGAGGTAGTAGGGTTTGCCAAGAAGGAATTGGCAACAATCTATAAAAGGAAACCACAAAGGAGTTATTGTTGCCTTAATGAAAGGAACAGAGGAATAAATGCACTACCAATTTAAAAAAAAAAAAAGACAAATTTCTTTCCCCATCTCCACTGCTACCCAAGTGATTCACATTATCCTCAGTGGAAAACAAACATGCATATAAATTAAGTATTCAAGTTTAAAGTTTAATTTTAAATGTATAGGACTTGTGCTCTGTAAAACAGTAGAAAATCAATACATGTTCACTCCTTTTCAATAAAAGTATGCACATACTCTAAACTGAAGTGCTCATGTTTTGCATCACTTAGTTTTGAAAGTTTCTGAAAACCAATCTTTACAAAGTATTTTTATAGACTGCTTCAAATCTTGCATGCTAATTTCAACATTATTATTTATAATTCCATTTCATCCTTATGTACTTCAAGGCATGTTATACTCTACACACTGGTTTTTATCAAATGAAAAAAAAAAGTAAACATAATACCTGAAGAGCATAGTTTTTTGAGATTCTCTCCACCATATAAGGAACAGTAGTCTGAAAGATTTCTTTAAAAGTTAAAGGGTTCATCATTGTAAACACACCAGCAAAATGCTCCAGAACTTCCTTTTCCTCTTTCATTCTGACTGTCTGACAGTTTGCTACTCGAACATATGTCTGTCCATTTCCTGCTATTTGGACCTACAGCAATTGAGAAAACACACATATTGGTTATAGAATTTTAATAACTTTTTCCACATTATTCTTAAAATACCTCTTGAAAAAAATCTGAGATTTTACAGGTTTCACATGCAAGAACCAACAATGACAAGAAAAATATCAAAATTGAGCATTTCCAGCACAGATTTTAAAACCATGAAATCAGGAGCGGAAAAAGCAACAGCAGGAGATACCACAGCATATTTGTAAAGTTACTTAATTCCAAATCATGTACATTTACATTTCATCAGTATTTTGTGCAACTAGAGAAGACAAAGCATTCACATGTGTATGTTTGACTGATAGCTAAACGATCTCTTTGAAGAAAAGATGTAATCCATGACATGAAAGTCAGTTATATTTAGCCTGACCTGTCTGCATAAACAAAGACTATAATGGCTGTTAAGAAAATAATTTCTTCATCGCAAGTGTTAAATACTTTGAAATTCATAAAATTTCCCTAAAGCTGTAGTACTGAAATAAAAAACTTAATGAAAATATACTACATGTGAAATTTGCCTTTTAGCTGACAAATAAATCCTTATTAAAAAAATGTAACACGCAGTAACTGTATAAATAAAAGTGCTATGCAGCCAGGTTACATACCTGATAAATATCTAAAGCTTGCATTGCATATTTTACCAGTTTTATATAGATTTGAGTCTCCTTAGGTTGTAACTGCTTATTGGGAATGAATTGCGCTTCTGGAAGAAGGTAAAGAATAAGACAGTAGGTGACCATTAAAAATATTATTTGCTTTCACGCTAGAGAGTTTTAATTGTAGAATTACAAAAGATAAATGTTATTAAATATTATGCAGTTTTACCACCAGGAGCTTTGCATGATGTTATGCCCCACGTGATTGTCTTGACACCACAGACCAAAGTTTTTACTAAGCTTCGGCAATCTGTGACCTGAAATGTCTGTTTATCTTCTTTTTCTTTCTCTCCTTGTTTTTCAAAGACAGGTACTGGTGCAGGGGCCACTGGAGTGGCTGGGGCAGGAGATGGGACAGGAACAGGTGCTGCATTTGCTGCTGTCGGTACTCCAGGCAATGCAGCTTCAGCAGCCCCAAGTTCAGACTGTGGCTTGCATTTTTTAAAAATCACCGAAAGCTGGTACCGTGCTATTGTGTGAAACTTCAGAACAAAAACCTAAGGCACAAATAGGAAAGACAAATGAAAGAGCAGGGTGGGGAAAGAAAAAAGAAAGTAAGTTTCTTCTTCAAAAATCATTCCAAATTTAATAATACTAATACTTCAAGTCAGCATACTGAAATCAATAAAATTTATAACTAACTATTTCTGAAGTCATTCAAATGACAGCAAACATTTTTAAGTGTATCAACAAAGTAGTTGGCTTGCTTCTAACAAATTCAGGAAGTAAAAATATTCGCTGAAAATGAGTAAAACCATCAACTAAAACCTGATCTCTCTACAGCTTTTAGTGCACTAAAAGCTATCTGAATTAGGTTTTTTAAATATGGCTTAATATTGCAGTCCATAAATATTTACTACTAAGCATAAAAAGCTCAAATTTTTCAGATGTGTATATGTATGTAATCTATATCAGATATATTAAAAGATCTATACGTTATAGGTTTACGGTTTAGTTTTATGCAGCATATCAGATATAGAAAGCAACAATCAATCCTGCACAACAGTGGTCCCCAACATTTCTGCCTCTTGGTTGATACTAAACAAGGGACATGTTGCACAAGGTTTCAGTTTAAAATTTTCTGTATTTCCCAGATTTTCAAGTCTAGATCTACTTGGCTTGCTCATCTATTTCCCCACTACCACCACAGTTCCGTACACTCCCATCTTGCCTAGATGTATCTTCTCATGATTCACATATTATTACAAATTTAAATTTGATAAACAAATGACCAAACAACTGTGCTACATTACAGATTTTACTTTAAAGTAGGAAAAAAAGTAGACGCTTATTTGGAAGACAAACCCTACTAGAAAGCTACTTCAGTTTGAGAAATCTGGAATAAAGGACCCATTACAAATCATCAAGATTTTTCACTTGCATGGTCACTTGATTTTATATTTAGGATGAAAACTACTCCCTGAACTACTGCTACATTAAGAAAAAACTGTTCAGGGGTAATACCAAATAATCTGCAGATGGCTAAAATGAGTAAACCTCAGCCCTGTTGCATTCAGAACCATGAGAGCCTGTCATTGACAGAGTCAAAGATGGAGGGAATCCACTACATTCAGAATTCCTAAATCTCCCTTTCCAAAATAAGCAGCCATATGGCTTCCTCAGTTATCTTAAAGTGCTAACATCAGTTTGATTGAGATTTCAAGATATGCTCTCAGATCCCAAGATGAGATTAATAAACAGTATTTACCCTAGAATTGTTTTACTCTACAACTGAGTGTGGCTTCATGATGTGACAGGAGAAACACTGGGCAACCTTTTTCCACTAACAACTTGGCTACAGCAAGTAGGTAGTATTTCACCATGGATTACAGCTTTTTGGGTGTATCTCTGATTCAAAAAAAAAAAAAAAAAGCACCCCCAAAACATCCTCCATATAAAGAAGATCCTTAAAAAAAGATCGGTAGATCTTGAAAATGCAGATGTTTTACAGATTGTAAAATGTATAAAATGTGAGATTCTCTTTCGGTCAGGAGAGCGGGGAGAACAAAACACAAACCACACATAACCAGAAGGCATTAAAAAACGCCACTCTTACATCCTCTTATGGGATGAAAAAAGGAGATTACAACTAAAATTTAAAAGAAACTTTTAAAAAAGTAGTAAGTTAGGCTACCCCCTGCATCACAGACATTCAGGTTCCTGCTTTGAAACAAGTCACTGAATGAATAAGCTGAGTTGGCAAAGCATCTCTGCTACACTTGAGATATTATCCCAGTTGCATAGCACTTTAAAAAGCCCTTCTCTGAAGTATTAAAATGAAATACAGAATGCGGGCTGTTTCTACATATTCTCATTTCTGAAGAAAAAAGAAAGCAAAATGTCATTCACAACATACTATAAAATAGGACATTCAACCTATTATCAAATGTTTTAAACAAATCAGTACCTCCAGCATTCTCATAAGAATATCTCTACCATTTCCATTTTCCTGTTCACTTTTAGACCGGATACAGTCTACCAAATTTAGCAGAAGTTTGCAAGACATTGTCTGGATACTGCTGGGTAATGACTCATCATCAATGTTCTTGGCAAATAACTGGACAGCAAGGGAGAGATCATTGAGTGGTAGATGCTGACGGACATGATGTACCAGGTCTGCCAGTGTACTATATGCAAGTGGTCTATCAGGAAAAACAAGAAATGAAGAAAATACGTTAAGAACAATTTAAATTGTTGTTAAATGGACTTAACCAATAATTACTGCCCAGAGCTATTTCCAAGATGACAAATCCAAATTTTCTGTTTTGATATGCAAATCCAGAGTTCACAAGGCTTTTTCAATTACACAAGAGAATTACAATCTCTACAATCTGACCAAAAAATGCATTAATTTGTCCCATGACACTAATACTACCTCTCGGATCTTTCTTCCCCCATGCTGAACATCCCCAGCACGTACTTTCATCTACATGCACTTAAGAGCAAATTAGCATGTTTAGCATACTTAGGCAAGAGGAAATAATTCTCTTACTTCACATATTTCAATCGGGTCAGCAAAAGCACCTAAAAACTAGTAGACCACTAAAGACACAGAAAGTAAGTATTCTCTCCATTTATTTTTTTCAATTGCAAATTAAAAAGTTTTAAGGTACTTATTGACAAAACAGTTTAAATCTCATTCAGATTTTACACTGGACACAGGATTTTGGCTGTTCCAGGAAATACTGCGAACATATTGAGCTGATTTCACTTTAACCACTGATTTGTTTGTGCTCCACAGTTCAAAAAATGAATTCACTTTCATTCACCCATTTATCTCATTTTGCCCTACACTCACACTATCACACTGTGCCGCCAAAGTGTTAAACAACAACCAGTCTTTACAGCAGCAGAAGCACTACCAATATTAGAATATAATAAAATTTGTAATTTAAAGCAAAGATTTAGGACCCTATACAGACACAGTTGTAAATATTAATAAAACTTGAAAGAAACCATCCAGAGCAGGCACTCAGATAGCTATTCCAAACCTTGCCATACCTCAGCGTCTCTCGGGCAGTGTATCCAGAGCCAATTAGTATAGATTCATCAAACAGCTTGTCCATACATGGAATAAATTCTATAATTAAAAAAAAAGATAAAAAAGAAAAAGCTATACATAATTATTGGAAAAGGAAATAATCAAAATAAGATAATTAAGCATTACACCACTTAACTTAGGTATTTAAGCTTTAATCAGAAAGTGGTTTTACTATGAAATTCATTCCTGTACCTTATAAAAGGCAGTGTCATTTACAAAGAAACTTCCAATTAAGCTCCTGTGACTATGAACTCCACTGACACTTGCCCCATGAGTAACACTACAGTACACAGTCAAAGCCACCACATCAATATGACAAGAAGTTAGATTTGGAAAGATAAAAAATGCTTATATTATTTTAAACTTTGCAGAGCTTTTTAAATATAACAAATGAGTTACTGGAAAGGACAAGTTTGGAAACACTATATGACACAACTCTATTTTCTCTGGCATCTTATCATACAAGCTCTATCCCAAAATATAAGGAGGAATACATGCAACTTGGCGTCCAGTAACAAAATCAAGTGACAAAGCAAGACCAAAGAATCATTTTCTTTTTAAACATAGAAATCAACAAGTTCATGGAATTGATTAGGTCACTCCACCATAAAGGCAGATGGTGGAAATGGCAGGAAGGATTAACCACTCCCACCTCCAAACAATGCAACATGCTAAAACTTACTAATAAATAAACAAAAAAAAATAAATAAAGAGAAAAAGGAACATCCAGCAACCTTCATTCTCCACAGATTTCCAAACAATGTTAAAGATAAAAATCCAGCACTTTCTGAATGAAATCTGAAATGGGCAAGAAATCAGTGAAGTCCACTTAAATATAAGGGACAACGTGGCAGCTGTCTTTGCTTTAAGAGAACGTCACATTCTGCAAAAATACAGAGGAAGAGAAAAGGAGAGCATCGGCATTGGGTTTTGAGAGGGGTAGAGATCTGGAAGACTTACAGTGGAAAAAGCAAATGAAGAATAGGAATAAAGATTTTTAGATGCAAAGACAATCCATTAATTTAAAAGGTAACCACCACAGCAGTCATGACAGGAGAATAAATTCAGTCATACCAACAAATAATACTGTGGAGAAAAAAGCTAAGTCAAAAAGATGGTTCGAAAGGAACTACCTTTGATCATCAAACCACTCTGAAGAAAGGAATTAGATGCACTAGCGTTAGCAGAGCAAAGAGATTAAGACACAAATCCTGACAATGAAAAAAGCAAAGGAAACGCAAATCGAAAACCAGTAATGAGTTTTTGTGTATTAAGAACATTTACCATTAATATTCCTATGTTATGTTATTACTCTTAATGTGAACTAGTAAGAGAAATTAAGGCAAAGCAAGCAATAATAGATTGTTTACACCAGACCACTGACTGAACTCTCTCATCAAACTTCATAACATAAGAATATTTTACATTGAAATTAAGAAATGGTCACAATGTTTGGGGCTGCCAGGTAGCCAAGAGCAGGGCTGAAAGGATGAGTTACCAGCACGTATGCTAGAACGCCAGCCAGCTGACCAAAGGCAATGAATTGCTAACCTCACACTGCTGCTTATTCCCCCCAGTGGAGACACTAACTCAGGTTTTGTCCCCTGCCCAAACACTAAAGTTCACAAAGGATGCAAAACACCGTATCTTTAACACCTCATTCTGCTGAATTTTGTTGAAACTGCTCAAATTCAGAAGTTATTAAGGAGAGGTTGAAAAAATGTAGAACAATTAAGCTAATTTATTTAGAAAAAATAGCCAAAGAAACAGCTTTCCGTGTAACCACAGTACTAAATTCCAGAACTAGGCAACATGTTATTTTTTTTTTGGCAAGCTAACAATACCTATGAGACATCACACTACCCCATAATTACTGTTAGCAGAAGGAAAAGAAAGAAGACCACACAGTAAAGATGAAAAGATAGAAGTTAATATTTTACAAAGTACACTCATCTCCAATTCTGCAATTCTACCAAAACAGAACATATCCACCAAACCTAGTTAATTCAGGCAGATCAAAAATTGCTTTCCTCTGCTAGAGACAAATACTATGAGCTGAATCAAACATACGGTATCAGGATTTGATAGAACTATTTCCACTCAGGTTAACAGATTAATATTTTAAAGTATCCATACAATTGTAGGCACAATTACAAACCAACACAAAGGTTTATCATCTCATGGTAATTACTTGGAACAATCAACACTTAGAAAAGCCACTCGTTCAGTATGTCATCTTATTCAGATTATTTTTTTAAGGAAAAAGAAAAAAGGCAAAACAAAAAAAAAAAAAAAAAATCACACCCACTTCCAAAATATTTAGAAGTATGTAACAGTCCAAAATAAATAATAAGCAATATGCCTCTTAAATACACATACATAGTTGAAATCTTTCCAGGTTATAAATACATTTTTAAAAATTACTACATACGGCTCCTCAAGTCTGTTGTCAATATGTGCTTAGCAGCAATCAGAAGCTCCTTCCGGAGGTGTGCCGTTTCAGCTGGACAGTTGGAGAGCAACTGCAACATTCCTTTTACCATTTGCTGAGAATATTTAGCCACTAACTCCTATAACAAAAAATAACATGAATACAATTATTACTACATTCTATTTTAAAGGTTTGCTTTACATTTGCAAAATAACATTAATTTAAAACTCACTTGTTTCTCTTTAAGAAGTCCACTTATAAAACTAAAATACAATAGCCATTCCATCAATGCCTGGGGCAGAGGGAACAGCATTTTTTTACTTTGCATTCACATGAGAATACTTCTGAAAGGACAACCAAGTATAGCCCTATCTTCAGATTTGCTACACAAATGCTCTTCTCTCCAATCCCTGACGCACTGCAGTCATGCTGGCCACTTGCCTGCTGTAAAGTAACTAGAGATCTGTTGCACCAAGAGTAGCAAAGTAACAAAAATGCAACCTACCTGGTAAATTCTTATGATGTAAGCCAAAAAAGACAATGTTTTAATTTGAGCAGCAATAAAATCAGCATACAATTCCTTGTTATAAAGTTTATGTTGCCTGAAATTAAATTGAACAGCAGTTACAATTTTGTTCCTTCTCTTTAATGCCTTCGTTCAGAAAATTCACCGAAGTTTCAAATTACAACATCTTGTAGTGAGGTTCTTGCTTCATAAAGGAATAAAATCATCGTGAGAGCTCGTTTTCAACAAGCTCTCTGCCATTCAAATTCCTAGCTTCTTACACTCTAAGCAGAAATACACAGCCCTGAGGCAGCCACACAATTTTCAACTTCCTACAGAAAGCCAAGCCAATACATTGGCATCAAAACATTTGGCTCTGTTCCCCTAACTGGGACAATTTTTTTAGTTCAAGCAATATTCCCTCTCACAGACTTGTCTGCCTCTCTTAAACTTCAACCACTTATTCCAATCATCCAGGAAGATGGGGAAAGGCAGTGATCTTACTCCTGCTGCCCTGCTCAGCACCACTCGCTGCTCCTTAGAAACATCTCTCTCTGAAGCAGGAAAAGCAGTGCCATTATCTGCAACATCACAGAGCTTCACCTAAGCTATACCTCTGATGAGCAAAAACATATCACTGGCGGTATGGTAAAGATGGAACAACAGCAAGTGTCCAGTTAACATGGTCTCCATCAGATGCTGTCTGTGGTAATACAGATTTCTGTCAGAAACTCGATTTTTAAGAAGTGCATTTTCAAATAATAAATTGGGATCTACTGCAAAGCTATGGGTTTTAACCATGACATATAATGGAAATATTCAGAATGCCAATTACTTCACCTATAAAACTTTGACAATTTTAAGTCAAAAAATCATTGCTACTTTTGAGATTAAAAGCAGTAAGACCAGAAGCAAAAATCATAGGATTTAAGACAAAAATATTTTAATCGATATTGAATGGCAGGTTTAAGTAGTTTATCCCAAATATCATCAAAATTAAAATCATCATTAAAATGCTCTTACCTTGCTTGAGCAGAAACCTGTATTATAATAGTGTTCATAATCAAGGGCACAAACTCAGCTACCACATTATGAATGTTCAGTTTGTAGAGCTTAAAAAAAAAAATATTATTAGAAAAATGTATAAATCATACTCGCAGTCAACTTATTTCAGAGCTAATCAGAAAAAAATAAAGACCATCTCAGCGGCTCCTTTTTAGACCATATTTTAATCTCAGAAACATGTTGCATTCATCTTTACTAATATGTTAGCCAGCAGAAGGTACACAAGACATTCAGTAATAAGAACTATTTACATGCAAAATACTGGATATACTAACCTGATACATAAGAACAACAATAATAGGTAGCTCAGCCAGGACCTTCAGAGATAAAGATCCTCTGGGAATTATAGAATGCTGAAAGGCAGAATACATGTTTTATAAACAGTTTCATTATTAATTCCAAAAATTATCTGAAATACATTTTTAAGGAAGCCGCTAATTTTAATAGCAGTATATTTAGCAACATTTAAAAAGCACAAAACCATCATATTAAATACAAATTTTGTAATTACTGCTGCATAGAAAAATATCTGAAAATTTTCAGTCAGCTCCAACAAATAAATCTTGACAAGAAAAACAAGCAAAAAAAAAAGCCTATTACCTTTTACCTGCTCTTATGATTTGGGGTATTGTGATACAGACTGTCTCATAGTTAAAGAGCAGTTAGAATACTCACTGTTCTTGTTTCACTGTCTTCTCGCTCAGGGTTTACTTTCACCACAATTGTTGTTATCATGCCAACCATTTCAGGAGTAGGAACTGTGTTCTCTGGAATTACCTGAGGATTTTCAAAATACCGATTCTACAAGCAAAGAGCAGAAGAAAAATATACTAATGCTAGTAATAGTCAAAAGGATATTTATCTCATTAGAATTCCTCCATACAATTTTTCCCCACAACTTACTGCAGACAGTTTTTTCTTCTCTGCACACGACATTTACACTGCAATATCTACTAGGACTATACACATATCCTGCAGTCTTTCACTCCTGCTACAGTAAGAAGCAGAGAAGCATCACTAATCAAGATGGTTCTTTTGCTATAGAAAAACATCCAAACAGAGACTCTGTATCAGTGAGGAAGAGCAAACAATGGCCTCCAGAGATCAAGCACGTTGAAGAGCTCTATCTGCTGGAAAGTACATCACCTCACTCTTCCCTCAAAAGAAAAAAAATGCCTGGCTACATGGATGCCACTGCAGTCAACTGACCAGTGCTTTATTATATAAGTTTATCTCAGTTTTCTCATCCTAGCAATACTGTGCTAGAAACAGAAGGTTTTCTAATTCAAAATCTAAATTTCTCCATTTTTATACATATTTTTGTTGAATATCTTTATTAAAACTATATTTGCTTTGTATCACTAGATACAAAAGTAATTACATTAATATATTCTAGAGACAATAAATACAAACTTGTTTTCTGACTATAGCAGGGGCAATTTAAGAAATAAAAAGCTTACCACTACTTTTGGAAGTTCCTTGTAAATCTGTTTCACAAAGTCCAAAAAATGATGGATCTAGGAAGAAAGAAGTCAGTTTACAATAAAAGGAAAAAAATAAAATGTCACGATTTTAGAATCTCTGTATTAAAATCTTTAGTCACCACTAAAATATACTTTTCATTATATTTAAAGAGAATCTGAAAGTATTCTCCTATTCCCTTCTGTTCTGCCAATATTAATTTGAATTGTACTTCAAAATAATCCAATTTGCCAATCATCTCAACATAGTTCCAATACAGTACTAATAGAAATAATTACTGTAAACCAAGTAACTTTTCCCAACAGAAAATCAAGGGGGAAAAGAAAAAAATAAATCATCCAACAGAAAAGGATGGCAAGAAATAAAAAACAAACCAACCAACCCACTTGAACAAAATAACAATTCTGAAGAGCATAGCAGTAAGTTCTATACCATATAACAAGATTTATGACCTACTTCTTGAGTGATTGCTGGTCGGAACTGTTTGTGCAATTCAATAATTATTCTTAAGCAAATCAGTACATTTTCTTCATTCTCTGTCTGAAAAAAAGAACATCTTTAGTGAGTCTACTGCTGCACTCTTCAACTACTCTAAGTACTTCAAAACCCTATAAAATTATACTCATCTCAGAAACCTACAAGTGCCCATTAATATGAATTTTCATGAGCAAATTGCCTTTCCTTTGATATAACTTTACCTTGCAGTCTCAGAGTACAACTAAAATTAAATTCACCCATATTGGAACTAGAAAAGGAAGTTTCAACCACTCTATACCATCAGACCTGTTTCTAATGCCCCACAAAGACAGACAAGTGGGGCTATTTACACACTGAGACACCTCCACATAGAGCAGGTTATTTTCTGTGAGCTTCAAATGACAATGTTTTCAATTCCAAGTAAGAAACAAAACAAAGTCTCTAGAATAACATATCTGCACCCAATATAAGCCAGAAAAGAGTTAATGAATAAAATTTTGTCTAGCATGAGAACAGTTCCTTGCATTTGTAAAATACAAGTTTCTGAAGTGCAGAAAACACGCAGAAAACCTGTAGACAGTAAGATATCACACTGGTGAAGCCTAAATAGAACATCCTTCCACTCTTGCTCCAGAAGCACAGCTATTTAAAATCCTACCCTCAGCAACTTTTGGAGGTGAAGAAAGAAGAGGAAAATTTTTCTGAAACTTTGAAAGAGTTTTAAGGGAGGGATGGGACGGGAAATACCTCTAGAAATCTAAACATCACAGACAGAATATTTTTGGTATGAAGACGAAGATGTTCATTTGTTGGTATTCTGTGAATTATTTCAAGCACTAGTTTTCGGAGTTGCTGTAAAAAAAGGGGAAAAAAAGGTATGATAGAACTTTTTAAAAACCCACAAAAAGAAAATGATTGCAACATCCTTTCAGTTTAATACTTCTGCACACTTAAAAAGAAAAAATAGCATTTTAGTTCATCTAAACATACATTTATATACCGACACTGTCCTGGTTGGGGCTGGACTAGAGTTCCTGTTGGTTTGGCAGCGGGAGGAGCTGCAGCCCCCTGAGACCCCAGGGGCTCCCCAGGCCCCAGTGCCCTCACCTGTGTGCGGGGGTGGGGGGAGCACAGCTGGAGGGCTGGGCCCGGATTGGCTGATATTCCATGTCATGTGACATTTGCTCATTATATAAAGGCAGGAGAGGGCTGGGAGGGGCTGCCACTTCTTGGGGTGTGGCTGTGGGGCCTTTGTGTTGGGGATCACCAGCTGGGAGCAGGAGGGTGTCGGTGGACTGGTGGTGAGCAGCTGTGTCATACACTACCTATTGATACTGGTGTCACCATATTATTCTGTTACTATTATTAAACTGTTTTTATCTCAACCTGCGAGTCTTCCTTTGCCCCTCCGATTCCCTCCCCATTCCCAAGTGGGGGGAGGGTGGGTAAGCAACTGTGTGGCATTTAGCTGCTGAGTAGGCTCAAACCACAACAGACACATAATACTTTCTACTACCCATATATGTGAATAAGGCAAATTTAACAAATTTACAGTTGAAAAATGCAAGCTATCAGACTTTTTTTAAGGAAATCAATTTTAAGTATTTCATGTCATAGACTCAACTTTTGCCTTTCATTGCACAGCAAAGCTAATAATTTCTAAAAATGTGTTGTATTTCAGTGAGAAAGCCAATTCTGTTTTGCACCTAGTTTTCCCTCATTTTTCATAGAAGCCAAGATTTGTAAAGTTTATAAGTAACTTATTTAGAACTTGGACTTTTTCAATTTCACTCCAAATGACAGAACTACTTTTAACAAGGAAGTCTATACATAAATCAGTTCATTAGGTTAATCAAGTATTTCACTGAGTGAGTAGTCTGCTGCACACACTGCAAAAAGGTAAGAGATGCTTCATACAGTTTACCTGTGCGGGCTTCTCCTGCAGAAACTGAACTTCTCCATCCTGTAGAAAGGTGAGAAACCTAGGGATGATGTGTTCCAGGAACGTAGAATATTGAGGGGATGATGTCACATTCTAATTAAAGAAAAAAAAAAAAGAGACAGTTAAATTCAGAACCACTATTAAATAACTGAAGTGACTTTTTTATAGATTGAGTGATTATACATCTGCTGACACACTACAGGGCACTATCAACGAAACAAAAGTGAATACGAATTAATTTCTTCCCCTCCAATCCCAACAGGCCACAATATGCTTTTTTTCTTCTAACACTGTCACCTCACATAGAAAATAAAATTGGTATAACATACAGCTAATTTAAATAGGAAAAAAAAAACAAACAAAGAAACAAAAAAAATCCACAACACTGTAGATGTTCTTGAACAAGAAAGACTGACAAGCACACTCACATTTCATTGTTCTAGGATTCCCAAGACACTTAAATTGCAATTTTAGTTATTTCTGCAAATATGTATACATGCATACATCACCCAAACTGAGCATTACTTTCCACTGTGAAAACAATCTTGCACTACTGTCCACTTGTGAAGCCAGAAGAAATATTAGATGAGCAAGCTTCCTCCATCTGCAACTGCTGCATCTGCCTTAAAAAAAAATCTAGCTTGGCCACTGGGAGGTTTATTTGGAAACTCAGCTGTAGTTTATGTATGTGCTGTTAGGCAATTCTCTGAAGTATCTGTGATACAGAAGCATACTGGTCTGTTAAAAGTACAAATAGGAACGCAGCATTCTTTTGAAAAATCTATACAGGTGTTTCAGGGATTTATTCACATTATTCCTCAAATAACATGTAAGTTTTATAGAGCCACCTCCTTTTATAGATTTCCACTACTATTCTCTACTTTGCAGTACGATTTCATAACATGCAACCATAAATTATATTACACTAGGCACTATGCAAACAAAGCTTTTTTTTTTTATCTCAATAGCATTCAAGAAAAGACAGGTATCATATGAAGGGCACACAAAAATTTTAAAAGCATGTGCTAACTTTAGATGGGGTGGAGATAGTTTTCTTCACAGTAGCTAGTATGGCGCTATGTTTTGGATTTGTGCAGGGATGTTTTGCTGACTGCTGAGCAGCACTTACAGAGTCAAGGCCTTTTCTGCTTCTCTCACCACCCCAGCAGCGAGGGCGCTGGGGGTGCACAGGGAGTTGGGAGGGGGCACGGCCGGGATATCCCAGACCATATGGTGTCATGCTCAGCACACAGAGCTGGGGAGGAAGGAGGAAGGGGGGCACGTTTGGAGGGATGGTGTTTGTCCTCCCAAGTCCCCGTTACGTGAGATGGAGCCCGGCTGTCCTGGGGACGGCTGAGCCCCTGCCTGCCCATGGGAAGGGGTGAGTGAATTCCTTGCTTTGCTTTGCTTGCGTGTGCAGCTTTTGCTTTACCTATTAAACTGTTTATCTCAACCCAGGAGTTTTCTCACTTTTACTCTTCTGATTCTCTCCCCCATCCCACCTGGGGAGAGTGAGCAAGTGGCTGCATGGGGCTGAGTTGCCCACTGGGGTTAAACCACGACAATGCAAGACAGGATATTACCAACAGCAGATTAGTCTGCATCATCTCTTCACCTCAAAGGTCTTCCAAACAAAGTCTGTATCTTTTCCTCCTCCACTTCTCCTATAGTCTTTCCAATTTTGAAAGACTCCTAACCTCCCCAACATTACACCATAAGAACAGTCCTACTTTGGACAAACAATGGAGAGTTTCCAATAAGAAATTAAGCAGTATTGCCGCATTCTTAGAAAGTGGCTCACAAGTCCATTCAAGGAAAAGTATACCTTTGCAAATCTATCTTAAATTTCTAAAAGGACCTTCCCAATATCTTTACTAAACAGGAAAGAGCAGAAAATCAGCAGCCCTCCTGATATCTATGAATTGCTGTTTATACAAGAAACTAAAACCCACACTACTCTAACCAAGCTCAGAATTATGCCACTGGCACAAAACATCAGCAACAGAGGCTGATTCTGGAAGCTTTTTCTTCTTCAAAACAGAGACTGGAAAAAAAGTGAATACACTCCTTTCTTCTCGTTTGGAATCTAGAATCTCTATGAAGAAATGGAGAAGGAAAAAATTCCCCCTCAAATAAACAGTTTCTGAGAAACAAGATTCAAAACTATCAAACATGCCCATCCAGAAATTGGTTTAGAAGAGTAATATCCTCCACTAGCCCAGAAAGACACCAACAACTAGCCCAACAACTGGAACTGCCAAGTGGGTAATGTTATGGTGAAGCATCTCAGTTTTAAGCCTCATTTCAAGAAGTCCTCCACAATCATCAATCCATGTTCAGCTCTACCTCTAACTAGAGAGACTTCCAGATCAATAATGCAGCCGATGGAGTATGAATGCTGTAACTTTCAACAAACAGCTAATTTTGGGGAAAAAAAAAAGAAAAAAAAAGTAATTTTTTTCACTCAAAGTGAAAAATAAAACCTTCTGAAGTTTATAGCTATTGGAAGCTAAAGTAGGTGACAAAGAAAAGTTTACAAGGAGTCTATGGATACAGAAGATGAAAAAAAGAACATCTAGTGTAACAACATACAACAGTACTGTCCAGAACCTCCAAAGGAAAGAAGGAAACTAAAACTGTATTAGTGGTATCTCTTGCTCCCTCAAGTATTTTCCAACAAATAGAACTGTACAACAGCATAAATCAATTCATCATCTCTTTACGTAGTCTCACGCTACAGAACCAAGTGAGTTCCAAGAGAACATTATCAAAATAAATATTGAACAAGTTCTTCCCTACTGAAGTCAAGAGCAAAGAGAATCAACTAAGCCTTCAGATTCTAAACAGATCGCTAGACTCAGCTGTTAAAACTATTCTTTTAGTCAGATAACAAATTGTTTCAGTCGTGGCAGGTCAGCTTAAGCAGACACAAAACTCCACAAGGATATAGATGCAGAACTGTCACAGACATCTACTTATTCACTTCTCCACATTAATCAAGGATTAAGCCTTTTAACTGTTTTTATAATACAGTTACACCAGCTCTAAATTTATTATTCCACTACGTTAACTTGAACTAAACAAAAAAATTCACTGGAGCGGAAGTGCTCAGACACAAAACTGGCATAGCTTTCAACATCCAGCACCTGCTGGATGTAACTTTGCATAAAGGTTACTTTAAAATATCCAAATACATTAAACAGGACTAGAACGTGTATTTATGTTTCCATATCACAGACTAAGCAAGATCACTTCAAATAAAGGAGGTAAGGACAAAATGTGTTATCGTGGTAGCACTTTTTTATAACTGCAACATGACTAAAAAACTAGATACAGAGAGAATTACGGTGATTTTAAGATCTTAAACTTATTTTACAAAACAATAAGTTGTCTACAGTTTCAGAACAGACACATAATAACTAAGTATTAATTAAACTAAAATATAATTTCTGCTGACACAGAGTTGGTTTAACTTGTGTCCCACTTTTTTTCTGTTGCTCATCTAAACTTGATGGTCCATCACCATGCAAAGGATGCCACTGGAGCCATCTCCACTCCTGATGTCAGATTCTATATCTGACAACTCCTCTCTCACTTCTATACCACGGAGCTACCCAGAGGAATCAGAGGGGGCACTGCTTTGTGAGGGCACAATGCACATTTGAACTAAATAAAAAAAAGCTTTAAATACAGAGATTTCATATCATTTAACAAAATGGAAGAAAAATTTACTACTTGATGTTTATTTAAATGCTTACTGAATAAAGATTAAAGAAATGCAAGAGTTCTTTAAGTTCAAATGTTGTAATTCTTCAATAACCTGACTAATTCCTACATACAAACCTAAAAACAATTACTTAATATAAACCATAAGTCACAAGATACTAATATTAATATTTATACCACATAACATCAGAAATCAAACCAGCATACATACATTAAGCACAAGAAAGACTGCCATTTCAGAAGGCTGGGACTTTTGGTGGCGTTTTGTTGTTTGGGTTTGTTTTTTTTTTAATTACCTCAAAATTCTCACTGACTTCTTGCATCATTTTCAATTTGGTTTCATCAGCTGAAAACGGAAATTCAAGCAGAAAAATTAAATGTAAAAGTACATCATGAAGGAAAACACCAGGCTGATTGACCAAAGAAGCAATCAGATCTTATCAGTTTAGCTATCACCGCCCAATTGTAAGGCACACAATTCTCACAAACAACACTCACACAACTGCACAGGCACGCAGCTTGCTCACTTCGGCTCATGCAAGTATTACTCATCACTTTGCTTCTTCAAAAATCAAAACTCAAACGAAATTCAAAGCGAATTCAACACACATTTATCAACTGTCTAAACAATACTGCAACATCTGTGAAACAAACTACTGAGGAACTGTAACTTTCAACAGGAAAAAAGTATCTTACGTGTATTGACATCTGTAAGAGCAGCCACAAATTGAAGGTATTTTTTCATCAGAGTGGTTTGGTCCACCACCGTAGGCCCTTGTGCTGAAACAAATGCCATCTTGGAGGAGGAGGGAACAACTTTCAGTACAGAAAATCAAAACCAACACACCTAGAAAACAAATTTTAAGTATTTGTTAGTTTATATGTCTGGTTAACAGCAACTATCACATCGCCTACATCCATTCTTTTGACATACAGAAGATGACACGTCTTCTCCAAAAACCACAACTGTCACAATTAGTTAGATTTACAAATATAATGCCTAGCAGGTACAGCACTCACTACCACAGGAATACACTTCTAGATAAAAGCAGTCACTGGGCTCTCCGCCCCACAGCGCACAGGCTGACGCGTTCTGCTGGGTCTGGTCTCTCCCACCACTACCAGCAGCAGCAGGAGGCTCGGGGATGCTCCCGGCGCCACGCACCAGCGGACCCCAACCTCAGAGCTCCCCGTGGACGCCCCCGGACAGGACTCGCTCCCAGAGGGGCCAGAAGTTGTCCTGCCGCCACGGGCCGCCTTTCTCGCTCGTAAAGAAACCCGAAAACAAATTCAGTTTGGAAGACCGGCGACTTCCCTCCTCACCTCGGCGATTCCCTGTCAGCTCTCCCACACAGCCCGCTCCAGCCGACCCGCCGCGACCAACAACCGGGGGTGCCCCGCACATGTCCCCCCCTCCCCGGGACCCCCGCAGGGCCGGGCCGCCGCCCGCAGAGCCCCGCGCCCCCGTACCTTCCCCGCCGCAGGGCTGGTCGCCGCCGGGTCGCTCCCCACTGCCAGGGCGCCATCACGCCGCCCCCATCCCCGCCGAGGCGCCCACCCTGTGAACACGGGCACTCGTGAACGGCCGCAGCAACGCTTTCCCCCCGTTCCCTCAACACCCTACCGAGGCCCGCGGCCTTCGAGCGCCGTGCTAGTGGGGCTCCGGCCCCTTCCTCCTCCCCGCGGCGCGCCGGTTCCGCCCCGCAGGCTGCACCGGGCCGGGCCTCGCCTCCCGCCGCTTCGCTTCACCCCGCCCCAAGCCCAGGCCCCATCGAGGACGCCGCCGCCACCGCCCCCGGCGCCCCTCACCCCTCGGCTCCCCGGGCTCGGCCGGCCTCGGCCCCCCAGCTCCCTCCTTTGTTGCTCCCGGAGGCCGGCAGCAGCGCATGGGCGCAACGGAAGCGCCCGAGCCTAGTTCCGGCCGCCTCCTCTCGCTACCCGCCTCCCGCGCATCTCCCCGGGCGGAGGCGGGCGTTGAGGCCCACGGTGCTGCAGGGCTCTCTCCCCGGCGCAGGGCGGGGGTACCCGCAACCCCCGGCCGCCCCCTGCCCTGCCCCGCCGGGGCAGTGTCGCCCTAGCTGGAGGCCGGCCCCGTCCCTCCCCTCAGCCCCGGGGTCTCCGCTATCGCGGCGGCGGACGGGCGCGGCGCTGGTAGTAGCGGGCGAGGAGTTACCCCGGGCGGCCGCTGCCGGTGCCCCGGCAGGCTCGAGGCCCGCCCCGCCGCTGCAGCCGCGACCCAGCGGCGCCCCGGGGGAGCGGCGGCAAAAGCGGCTCCGGGGGACCGAGAGCAAAGCCTGTAGGAGGGGGCTTACCAAATAAAAAAAAAAAATAAAAAATTAAAAAAATAAAAAAAAAAAAGATAAAAAGGCAGCCAGGAGTGAGAAAGGGCTCTGAATAAGTTAAAAAAAAAAAAAAAAAGACACCACCAAAACCTGCATTGCGTTTATGAGAGCCGCTTTTCTGGCTCTCTCCAGAAGCTCCCTCTGCACACTCGGCGTTATTGACTCCTCATGAAAAGCCGCCAGGCTGGACACCGAGCGACCAGGTAACCGCAGACAAAGTGCCCGTGATTGAGGCGTCCTCACGCCACCAGAGCTTGAAAAATATTTTTGCCGTCGCAGCCACCAAATCAAAATACAAACTTCTTCCCGAACACTCATCCGCTCAGAGCTATATCCATCCCCTCCACAGATGGGCTGCATGTGTGCTTTTTAATTTTTTTTTTTTTTTTTTTTTTTAAATTCCCGGCGGTTGTGCAGCAGCCCGTTACGTTGGTAACAACCACCCTCCCGGGAACTTCCCACGGGAGAGGCTGGTTGGGCGCTGCCGCGGGGGAGCGTCCCGCGTCCGCGGGCGGAGGTGCCGCAGTACCGCGGGCGGCCTCGAGGGCAGCGCCCGGCCCCAGCCCGGCGAGACCCGGCCCACGGCCCCGACCCGGCGGTGCCTGCCCACGGCCCTCGTCGCCCCGGCCATGCTGCGGCTGACCTGCGTGGTGCTGCTGCTCGGCCGCGCCGCCCCGGCGGCAGGTAAGGGAAGGGGGGTGAGGGCAGCGGCAGCGGTGGGGCGGGGGGGGGACAGACCTCAGGTGTGAGCTGCTTTCCTTGGCGTGGAGGGGATGGTGGTTCTCTGCCCGGGTTTGCTAGCCGAGGCAGCTCCGGGCACCCTCTCACCACCCCAGACTTTATTCTCAGGCGCTGCGACCTTGGTGCTTGCAGCGCAGCTGGGCCATCCCGAGGAGCCGGGGTTCTGCTTGGCACTTCCTAACCCAGAAGCTGCATGTCTGCTTCCTTCGCTGACCTAGGCACCTGGGCAGCCTCCGTCTCTCGCTTTGGTAGCCTTGCTGTGCTGCATTCTGCAGAGAGAAGTCAGAAAGGTAGAAGAAATGCCAGAATTGGATAAAATGTCTTGTGCTGCAGATGACTCCCTGGGTGACCTTGAGTTAGCCACTTAATCTCCAACTGCTGGAGCTATTGGGCTTCAGCTTGGCCCTGGTTTGTAAAGCACTCTGATAACCTCCAAGGAGAAGCGCTAGATAAGGATGGGGAAGCTGGCTATTTTTTTCCCAAGTTCTGCTGAAAGCAGAGGGTAGCCTGAATCTTCTAGAGACATAAAAACCTCTGTGCCAGATTTCATCAAATCACAAGCATTTCTCTACTCACTCAGACATCTGAACTCAGGGCCATTCATTGTGTTGTGAAATGGGAACACTGGAGTTCTTGCTCAGGCAGTAATGTTACAGTTATTTCTCACAGTCCTTTTGCATCCAGATTTGCACAGCACCTGCGATCTGTGAAATAAAATACAGGCACTAAGTAGATGCTTTGGCTTCTCCTTCTACCCCATCCCACGCTGATGGGCACAGGAAAGGCAGCACAGGGGTTAGCTGACCCCAGCACTCCCTCCACATTACACATCATGGATGAGTAAGAAATGCAATTTCTGAAGCTCAGAGATTCAGGACTGTTAGCAATCTGGTGGCTGCTGAAAGTGAGGAGAAGGAAAGCCACCAGCATGAGAGCCCCCATAGCTCAGCTGCTCGGCTCGGCATTGCCCCATTGCTCGCTGGTGAGAGGACAGCCAGGCAGAGCGCGAATGCAGGGAGGGAATACGCTACATGTTGGAGGCAAACAACCAGATCCTGATCCCAGCTCTGCCTCAATTCACAACTTTCAGTGATTGTTGCCTTTCCTTTTGTTTTGGGGTTTTGGAGTTGCTTGTTTATTTTTAACACATACAGGTCATTTAATCTTGTTGCACTGCTATTTTTTGGAAAAACTCGAGTGTATCCTTTCCATAAAACCCAACCTCACTTGTGCTCTGCCCATTGCAGTAGTTGTGAGAGCTGAAGTAAGTAGCTTGTGTAAACTTGGCAGAGAAGATAAAGGTGAGCAATCAAGAGCAGCAGGGATAGCTCAGTGCCACATGGTCCTGCACTTCTCATGCCTTGCTGTTTCATAGAATCATAGAATAGTTTGGGTTGGAAGGGACTTTACAGGTTATCTAGCCCAACCCTGATGCAATGACCATGAACATTTTCAACTAGATCAGGTTGCTCAGAGCTCCATCCAATCTGACCCTGAATGTTTCCAGGGACTGGGGCATCTACCACCTCTCTGGGCAACCTGTTGCAGTCTTTCACCACCCTCATTGCAACAAATCCTCTCCCTCAACCTGCTGGCCACACTGCTGTTGATGCAGCCCAGGATACAGTTGGCTTTCTGGGCTGTGAGCACACATTGACTGCTCATGTCCAGCTTTTCATTCCCTAATACCCCCAAGTCCTTCTCCAGGTCTGCTCTCAATCCCTTCAATTCCACAGCCTGTGTTGATACCAGGGGTTGCCCCAACCCAGGTGTGTAGGATCTTGCACTTGGCCTTGCTGAACCTCCTGAGGTTTACATGGGCCCACTTCTCGAGCTTGTCCAGGTTCCTCTGGATGGCAACTGATCTGCCACTAGGGCCTGGTACAAATTTTATTTACATTAGGATTTTTGGTCCTTTCCCAGAAAAGAAAGTCAATGGTGGGCCATAGAGAAGAAGCAGCTGGTACCAATATTTTTTTGTTCATTTGAGAGAAAGGTGGGGGAGACTTGTGGGTCCACGGAGCTGACAAAGGAATCTATTGGCTGAAATCGTACCCGAGTCTGAAAGTTCATTTTTTCTAGGACAGAGGTTAGAGCTGAACTTGACTTTCTTCCATTAGCTAGAAGTTTAGGGCCCATGTTAGATCATTAGTGACACTGAACCTACAGCCAGTGCCCAGCTCTGCTTATAAAACCTCAACAAACCTTTTGTGATGTTGCAGTCTGAAGATCCCTTCTACAATTAATATTTCTAGGATCCAGTCTAACACGTTTACTGCTACTTCTTTGAACTCATGCATGCACACAACAGTTTCTGTTCTGGGTTTTTAAATGGTTAAAAAAAAAAGGTGGCAAAGTCTTTGCTGGAATGAGTATCATTGAGAGTCACATAACTGCACCTGACTAGTTAAAATGTGTAAACAAATCAACAAAATAAAAAATGCAATACAACAAGGTTTTTGTTTTGTTTTGTTTTGTTTTTTTTCCTTCTGATTTCCACAGAGGAGTATGACCTGAAAATAACCAACAATGGTCCCATCACAACGGGAGCTCAAGCTACTGTTCATGCCAGTCTAAGTATGAAGAATTACAGTGTCACATCACATTTGTATCACTTTAACTGGATTTATGCTCCTCTGATTCTGATAGAGAAATCTGAGCAGCGGTTTAACTCCATAATTAATGTGACTGGTGAATTTCCTGGGACTTTTCCTGTATCTGTCTGGGTGACTCATAGAAACTGTTGGTTATGTCGGCCGGTTGCTAGAAATGTCACCATGCTTCAGATTACAGGTAAAATAGCATTACAACTTATATGTCTTTGGGAATTAAGTATACATCGGGATGCTTGCTGCCTTTGCTAGCACCAGAAAAATGAAAGCCAGATGTAAATAAGGCTTCTGTCAACAGAGCTTGATTTGTGTAGCCCTTTGATTGAAGGTGGGTTTAGATGGCCTTGTACTAACTGGGTTGTGCTATAGTCTACCTATATCCAGGCAGCAAGTGTGATCCTGCCTCTGTCACCTAGAGAAATTGTACTAGAAACCAGATGCTTCAGTAGCTGCTGTTCACGCATCACTGTTGTTCAGTGATGTCCAGACTCCTAAAAAAATGCTTCCTGTACTGCCCTCCCAACATTTCTAGTCCTAAAGTTAGGATGATCAGCAGCAGTGACAATCTACTGATTTTCCCTGATGTATGATATAGCAAAAACTTAGGTTGTCAGCACAACAGAGACATTACATTTTCTTTTAAAATTCTGCTTGAGTGTACTAAAATTGGATGTGAAGTCATGGCTGCATTTCCAAATATTGCTAAGTGCAATTTCAGCTTACTGGGAATATTCATAACCATAAATATGCATTTTTTTGACAAATTGACCAGTGATGCAGTATGGTTAACCTAATCTCTGATACAGGGATTGACATGAACTATCACCTGACAGCTTCCCACAGTCCCTTCTTTCAGACACTAGTAACCACATCCCTCCAACCACATATTCCAGTGCTCTACTTGTACGCTCCAAAGTAGACCCAGCTCCCAGCCGAAGACGAGGACATGCATGAGGACAAAGCTAACCATAGGGCATAGCTGACATTTTGGGGGAATAGCTATTGAGATTTTTCTTTGAGAAACACTGAGTTTATTGGATAAGTCTTTATAAAAGTACACATGAGATCTTATCTGTCTTAAGAACTGCTGCCTTTCTGAATATCTGCTTATTCAGCCCAAAGGTAGTTGCCAATAACTCATATAAATTACAGCTCCAGTTAGTTCTGCATTATAAGTTCCATTCTGAAGCACTAATTGTGATTCTTATTCATGCATCATCAAGAGAACAGTTAACCAGATTTAATGAATTGTTAACAGAGTAAGAGTCTGTTACTGGTAATTAGTATCCCATTAATTTTATAAAAAGCTGATAAGTGTAGCATCATAATACCTCTTTATTCATGGGTTAGAGAGGTTTTTTTAGATCAGCCTTTGCTAGTCCTTGTATACAACCTTGAGCACAGGATCTCTCACAGACATCAAAATCAAAAGTTCACCCTTTCTGTATTTACAATATATACCACATCTGTTATTCATAGTAGTAAAATTTTAATCTCCGTAGAAATATCTAAAGCTAAAAAACAAAAAACAGCAACATAAAAAACCTCACAAAACAAACAAAAACCACCACCCCAAACATAAAGGGCATGTACACTGGTTTGATTCTGAATCCCTTGTTCTAGATACTTGATGTTAATCCCAGTTCTTTTTAAACCAATAGTAAAAATTTATATTGACCTCAATCAGTCCAGGATTAATTATCTTAGTTCTATTAGAAGCCCACTGTATAACCCTAACTAAATAATTTAATGTCTCTAACTCACTAACTCATGTAACAACATTGAATAATAGATATGAAATACACTTAACCACTTGGACTCTGACACAGAAAGACTTGCACAGTACATTTTAAATAATGTTTTGAAACTCACACAGAGCATGATACGAAAGTGATATATACTGTGACTCTTTCTCCACCTTATTATTCTTCAGAATTTATCACAGGGAATCTTACCATTGCCCAGATAGAAGACAGTAGATTTATCACACGTGGTTCTAGTTCCTCCATGGCAGTTGTGACCCGGATTTCTTTCTGTCTTCATGACCCAAGTCATTACTTCAAGTCAGCATCATTTGTCTACAACTGGGATTTTGGAGATGGGTAAGTATGGTTACTTACTTTGCTTTAATGAGTATTCAAGGTGGCTCTGATTCAGATGCTCATCTAGAGAAATACCCTAATTAAATCATAGGACAAAGAATACACCTTTGTCAGTTGGTACATTCTTAGCATATCAGCCAGATGAATTACAAAAACTTTGGCACAGAAATCACTGTGTACTCACAAAGAGGTGATGTTTTAAAGACCTAAGTTTTTTTGTTCAAATATACGCTTAGATGTATTACTCTGCAATGAGCCGAACTGAACTGAATGAATGGGAAAAAGTAACCTATTTTAAATTGGTATTTTAAAACATCTTTATGCTGCAGATCTCCATTAGCAGTTTGTTGTTGAATATGTGAATAATTTGTGTACTTAAGAAAAATGGAAGCAGTACACTGTCTTGTGGTTGGGCAGCAAGTAGCTGTAACTAAGACCAGCTACTAATAATTACACCACAGCGTGGGTGAGGAGGTTTTGAAAGTGTCTAGGTCTCTCAAATAATACAGAGGTACACATTAACACACACAACACACACCTAATATTTACCTAATAACAAAAGAGGGGGGGGGAGAACCAACATAGCCTATAGCTATCAGAAATAAAATCATGGATAGTATCTAGCCCTTAAGTCACTCTGCACTAGGGAGAAGAAAAGACATTCAGTTATTTTCCTTCTCTGAGGACAAATATATGTCCAATACAAATAAATGTATACAAACAGAAATGTGAGCGTTTGTCTTTGAATACTAATTTTTTTTCTCTTTCTTCTCCACCCCCCCCCACCTTAGTGCTTCAGTTAGCTTACAGTCCACCTGCTATAGCTATATTTTCATAATTTACTGATTATTCCCGTTCCATTTTGTGAATTCTTTCAGCATTATCTTTAGTTTCTGTGATTAAAAATGCATAAGTATACCCTGGGTCTTGTACTGATTGTAATTTTATTGGTAATGCCACAGACATTAATACCCACTGATATGGACATAAAGTAGAATTAGAATCACAGCCAGCTCTAGCATTGTCTATGAAGAAAATATATTCGAGCTCATCCTTTTTAAATCAGAAATACGCAAGGACTTGTCAAAAGTCAGTTTTCATCCTAAATCTTTTCATGTTACACATAGAGTTTATCAGATTACCAAGGAACCTTTTGTCTACTATAACTGCTCAACAATGGGGAATCGCACGGTGCATCTGAAAGTCATAGCTGAATGGGAGCACATTGGAAGCATCATACATGAAAGAGAAATGGTGCAGAAAACTGGTGATTTTACCACTGCTCTGGATCTGTTAGGTAATTATAAAACATTTTGCATACTCAAAACAGAACTTGCTATATTTCACATGCAAGAAGTAGTCAACATTATTCAATTAAGAGTTTAGATTGCAAAATGGACTTTGTACTTTTCTAGTGCAGAAAAAATGGGGGGAAATATACAAAATCTTCTGTTTCTTTGCCATTTACCAAAAGTTTCACCGTCTTTCGTAAAAGTTTCACATACACTTAAAACTTACAATAACGTGTTTACTGTAACTTACGGAAGATTTATTTGTTTAATTTATGCCAGCTATTCCTAAAAAATAAATTAGTTAAAATAAGCATTAGGAAAGTCTCATTGATTTGATCAGCTTCAGGAGTAAATCAGCACATAAGTAAAAATGTAAAGGATTAATAAAGTAGTTGGTTATATATTAAAAAGAAATCACAAAATATTCAGAAAACTTACAACACCTCTACTTTTTGTGTGTGAGGCAAGTATTATTACTTGTGTGAACGATGGAGCTAAAATCTGCTAAGTCTATGACAACAAACCTTCACTGGAAAGCCAGTGAATTTTGAATTTACATGTGGAGTGTGACATGCTTTTTTTTTCCTCAGATGCTGTTAAAAGTATTAATGTAGTGGGCTCCAGAGAGACTCACGTAATGGAAAACTTGAGTTTATCTCTTCATATCAATGGCACGTAAGTAGCAAACATAATTTCTTTCCCCCCAAAACATTGTCTATTTAAGTGTTTTTCCCCACTATTTCCTTCCAATAGTCAGTTGCACCTCCCAGAACTGTTTCCTAAAACAAAAAAGAAATTTTCTTTGAATTAAATACTGTTGAATACTGCATTTTCCTGACTTGATATATTATGAACTCTAAGAGCCTGAAAGAGCCTGCTTCTCTACAGAAAAGTAGAATTCTCCTATGTAAAGCAAATGTTATTTTTGTAAAGAGAACGTTAGAAGAGAACTAGCCAGAGAAAGATAGCAGGAAAAATTACATTTTAAAACTTCCTTTTGAATTTTTCTCCTTGACCAATTTCCCCAACATTAAATTAAATTGTATTCAGACTCCTGTTGCATAGCAGTGATCCTTGACTGGCACATGGAGCAGTGGGGTTTGGGGAGTTGTTTTGGCAGAGTTAAGACTGCCACGAGATAAATGCGACAGAGAGGCTTCATGCAGTGAGGAATATAGGAAAGTCACGAGCACTTTGATCCTAGCACAAGCTCTCTCAAGCTCCCTTTCCCTCTGGCAATGAGAAGGGACAGAGAGCTGCTGCATTGTGGTTGGCTGCCAATCAGGCCTAAACCACGACACTGGACTATGTAGAACACATAATTTTGGGGTTTTTTTTGGATGGCAGAAACATTTTAAATACCATTGAAACACTCAGGAAAGCTCCTTCACCATAAAAACTCCATGACCACAGAAGTAATTTATTCTCCAGAAGAATGACGCTTTTACATTCTGCTACTGGTAGCTGTTTAGGCTAATGCTGGATTAAGGGGAAAAAAAACTAAGAGCAGGGCTGTTAGTAGGGATGTAGGATGGAGCGAGCAGCACCCAACACGGAGTCATTTACCAAAGGCATAAAAAGTCCCAATAGACAAAGCAACACAGTTTGCATTCACAAAGTGAATGGCACATTGGCAGGAGTGTAAACAGGAGATGGCATGCCAGTAAATATGAACAGCCAGAAACCATTACAGGCAAACTTGAGATCCCTAAAAGCAGGCTTGGTTTTAGGATGGACAATGTTTGCCAGACCTAGCCTCCTAGCCACAGGACTGGGAGTGATGCAATAGGAGTTTATGATAGAGAATTAGTGACAAAGGCTTGAGAGATGGATTATCAAAAACAAAGCTAGAAAATGAGCTAAACACAGAAACATGCTGCTTTCTTTAGGACATTCTCTGCTAAAGAGATAAGGAACAAAATACTAATAAGATGGAGTAAATAAGAGCTCTATCTGTTGTCAGAATCAAAGTCCATAGTGTGTCAGGTGAGTCCAAGCAGAATCAGTTGGAACAAGGGTCTGAAAATGTAAATAAAAGGTATCACCTAGACATGGTGAGAAGACACATGGCCATAAAGTCGATTGCACTTAAACTGCTTGATAGGAAATAAAACCCTTTTTGTTATTGTAAGGGACTACTGGTGATCCTTGCAATCTATTTACCTTTTCCAGCTAGTAGTCCATTGTACAGAGCTCATCTTACATTCTTTCCAATTTTGGTTGTGGGTTTTTTTTTAATCAGACAAGTCTCAGATGTCCTTCAGTAGCACAGACAGTGATTTCTTCTGTGTGAGAAGAACAAAGGAAAAACAACCTATAGACCCTTGGAAGTGCAAGGCAAAAAAAGATTCCTTTTATCTTTATTGGAGAAGGACTGTGGGTTTTTCTACACACTGGCCTGCCTATGACCCACGCAGGTATTTAACTCTCAGCTGAAAGGCTTGCTTTTATAGAAGAATCACAAAGAACTTTTTCAATTGGCAAATACTATAAGCCAAACAATTGTACAGTTAATTACTTGTCTATTTGTATTTAGATTAACTTCATTATTTTCATAATTATTATGCTATTTTAACCAAGTGATTCATCAGCTCTTAGCTGAAATTTTTGTAAAGTTTTCACCTTTTTTTTTTTTTTTTTTCTTTTTGCTCTTGTCATTTCAGACCACCACTAGCATTATGCTGGCTTATAAAGGCCGAGTGCATTCCACTAGAAGGTGAAAAATGCCATCTGGTGGTGATTAATGGCTCCTGCTATAATCTCAGCCATACCTTCAGTGATGCTGGACAGTACTGCCTCAGCGTCCGAGTGGAGAACGGCGTGACAATGCTGCAGACCTACCATGAAATAAAAGTGTGGCCAACAGGTGAGGAGCAGCTAGTCTGAGCAGCAGAAAGATTCCCACCTGTCAGGGAACCGACACTCTCAAACACGTCATGGACAATTATAGATTAACCACCCTGCAGACGAGGTTTCTGGAAACTGGTATAGATCTCTAAAAGCACAGGAAGGAGGAAGAGCCTATAATGTGCCTACTATGATTGCTCTGAGCTTCCTGCATCCTGCTGAACCCTTAGTCTCAAGAGTGTATTGAAGCTAATGAGTTTCCTGGGAAAGCCGAGTTACTTAAATTACGTATTTTTCAGTTTAAATAGTCTGGCTCTTGTAGTTAGAGAGGATAACTAGGAAAACATATATGTCCATAACAATCCTTTAATTAAGCAGTCTCAGTTCTTCTTTTTGTTTAGTTTAATTATGTTTTTTTTTAAGGGTAGATTTCTCTAGGCCTCCATTTCATTACAGGTTTCTGTCCCCCCAGCCAGCAATCCCTGCTGGCTCCCCCATGCATGCTCACATGTGTCCCTCTTGGGTCCCTGAGTCATCTGAGAAAGTGGTTAGGTGGCCAAGTGAAGGGAACCAGACCAAAGAACAGCCAGGCTGTGGTACAGAATGGTTATACCATCTCACTGTGGGCCAGCACTTGTCTAGAGACACAGCAGCTCGCTCCAGAAGGCACTGGTGTGCATTCAGGGCTATGTGTGCAAATCCTCCTTGCTGGAGGCTGCTAGCTGCAGTGAAGATGAGGTTCCTTCCTATCTTTCTGGGGTACCACAGAGGTGCAAACACTCTGGGGAGTTAGGGCTAACATATGTAACTAGATAGGGTTTTTTAGGCTGTTCAAGGCAAAAAAGGGGTAAAAAGGGAAGACCCTTACAATCTCACAACCTCGCATTCCCACTTCTGAGATTTCAGAACGACCTAAAGTGATCTGGGCTGAAAAACTTTATTCCCTGTTACACACATGTCCTTTGTTCTAAAAGTATGAAAACATCTCCTAAAACATCATTTCCTTCTTGCTGTTGCCTCTTCTCAATGTATTGTGTCACTCCAGGAATGTGCCTTTGTGCTCCTTCCTAGGGATCCACCCGGCTTTCTTTGTCCTGCTCTGCATCTCTCTGGTTTCAGTGATGCTAGGACTGGTGCTGTACACAACCTTTCGAAGTAACACACAACAAAAAGATCTTGTGGAGGTATTCAGTTCCTCTTACTTTGAGCTGGGATAGTAATTAGATACCTTTCAGCATGTCTCTTCTTTAATCCTCAGACAAACAGATCCAGAGGGAGCAATTCCTGGGTATGTCTGATCTGTCCCATGGAAAAATCTGAACAGTGTAGGCAAACACTTTAAGCAACAGGCATGCTTCTGGCTTGTTGCAGAGAACTATAAATCAACTTGCCACATCTATCATGGCAGTTTGTTAATATTCCCAAGCAGGTGCTTGCGTTGTATTATCCCTCAACCTCAGAACGATCAACCTCAGAGTGGTTACATGAAAGAAAGCAGGGGCATAGTGAGAGAGGATACACAATCGTAAAAAAGGCTGGGTATGTTACCTAAAGTGGCACTAAATTGTCACCTGACCCTGGTATGTGACCTTTATCTCCTCAGCTCCTTTCTATGCCTGGTGTATCTTTCACTTGCTACATTATGGTATTTGTAATAAGCATGAGATTCTAAATCAAAAGTAGCTTTCATGGCCCCTTGGAAAGTACCTAATACACTTTACATTGTGCCACAATATGAATAATGTACCTCTAGAGAGACTGCCTATGAACCGCGTGTGCAGCAGGTATAAATCACAAGTTTATTTGAAGCTGGTGACTGACTGAAACTGGTCGAGGGCCAAGTGCCATTTCTAGCCGAAAGTATTCTTGGTGGACTCACTTGAGCCAGTAGGACCCAAATTAAAAAATTATCTCTTTTATGTTCTTTTTCCAGGTAGCTGACTTCGACTTTTCTCCACTGTCTGACAAAACTCTGTCTTCTCATTCAGAGTCAGGCTGTGGCCAAATATGTTGTAGATCATGTTTTCTTTGGTCATCTCAAGAAGCTGCAAGAGAGACTCATGAACTTCTACATTCTTTTTACAAGCCAGTCAAAACATACACAGTGTGAAGAACACAATTGCACTTTGGTTACACTAACTGTTGAGTTTAACTCATCATAAGTGAGAAAATTAAAAGCCCAGTGCTGCATAAATGGTTTGGTTTTGCCAGTGCAATGAGGTTAACCACTTTAAGTCCAGCACTTGAGTGTTTCATTCTCTGGACTAAAAAAGAGCAATCCCGGAAACACAGTAAAAGTAGCTTTGTATTTTTAAATTATATGGGTGTATACATTTACAGCTGTAAATGCAGCATTTTATTCTTATGAAAGATTGTTTTATGTGCAGGTTTGCTAAACTCACTACCTCTTGTATTGCTCTGTTCTTTCTGCTGTCTGTTTCAAAGAAGAAAATGCTTAAGACAAATACACCTCTCTTTGCTATGTTACAACAATATTACTGGAAATGGAAGTCACCAAAAATGCTGCTGAATGTGTATTTGTTCTAAAAAGGAACTGACTTGTCCAGGTTGAGAACGGCCTGGGTGCTTCCAATGAACCACACTACCTAATTATGTCAGGTATTTTCCTCCTGTCTTAAAAGACCCCTTTTTTAAGTTAATGGGCTCCTGTGGGACTGCAGTGGCTGGTGACCTGCTCATGAAGAGCTAGCTGCTAGTAGTATTTTGGTGGGATCACAGAACATGGTGCAGAAGACTCCACATCTGCAACACTTTATGAAGGAGTAAACCACTCTAATCTGTATAAGTAGCTTTTTTTCTTTTTCAGGCTGTTCATTCTTCTTTTCTTTCTCATATTACCACCCAGCTAGCCACCTAAGCTCCTCTTCCAAAAAATGCAACAACCAGTAGCTGGAAGCTGCTCAGCAAAACATATTCAATTCAAATTCATAGTCAATGTTCAGGGCTGTATAAACTCCATGCCTGTTGCAGACTATCTTCTACTATCAGCTTCCTGCTCAGACAGGCTTTGTCCTCTGCTATGATGTATTTCAGAGTACCCTGGAGGCTTTTAAACAAAAGTGCCTTTGTGGTCATTTCTTTTTTTGAGAAGTGATACACCTTCCCCACCTCTGATTTAAAGCCTATGGGTACCATGGACTTGGGGTTTTTCAAGTATGCTGTAATTTCTCAAATGCACTGATTGGGAGATAATTGTCTGAATGTGAGGGGATTTACCATGAGGGTTTGGGGGTGCTCATCTCACATATTCAACTTCTGTTTCCTCAGGGAAGCTCAGAGCTTCAGTTCCTCTGTGAATGAAATTACATGACCTGAGAAGGGCTTTGCTAATTAACATGATACATTCAAAATAGAGTAGGATCAACTAAGATAATAAATGATCCAGTAAAACCAAGTTTTTGTCAAAAAGTACCTTCCAAGGCAGAACTTCTTTTGGCTTTTTTTCTAAAGAGAAAATGTACTTACTAGCAAGCTTGTTGATTAGCAGTGATGTTCTTTGTATTCCTTCTCATTACTCTTGTGTCAAACTCTTCAGTCATATTCAGTCACTGTTAAAAATGTGCCTCTCCTTAGCAAAGAAGCTATTGTTCTAAAGAGCTTCACTTTTAATGTTTATTCCTGAGATCCCAGCCATCTGAGCCACTGCCAAAGGTACATGACTTTTTCTGGGACATCAGTGTGCTCTGTAAATGGCTACACAGTCCTTGGGCACTGGAAATAACAGATTTCTGATTTGAAAAATGCAACTCAGAGTGACAGTGGCCCTTGCCAGACTGCACAGTGGCTCTCCTCAGCCAGAAGTTTAGTTTGGGCTTCTTCTTTTATTATGTTTGTTACAGATGTGTGGCCCTTGCTGCTATAATACACCTAAAGACAACCCCTTGGCAGACTACTGAATGTTTAAAAAGCCCTTTCTTCTCCATATTGCACTCCTAACAAAGACAATAACTATGAGAGCAGACTCAGTTATACGTACCTGAAACACAGGTCATTTGGGTTGGAGGAATATCATACCAAAGGAGTAAGACCTATGCTCTGCCTCATTTTCCATTAATAACCAGCTGATTCAAAGGCTATCAGGGGTAAGGTGATAAACATTGCTTCTTTGGTTTTGTGCTTCCGTGTTCTCCCCAGTACATCCAAGCTGAGATACAACTGATCATGCCAAATCTGGCTAAAGTGGGTATCAACCCCCAGTCAAAAAAAGAGGGGCATAGCGTTAGCGATGTGAAGGACAGGCCTAAGAAAACCCCCAATTTCCTATTGAGGAAAACAGAGCAAACATCCTTCAGAAGACAACTGGCTCTTGTTCTCTTCCTAAAATGAACAAAGGATGTCAAAGGAGTCAAATGATTCAGAAGGGTAGAAAAGATAAAGTGCTGCAAAGTGAAAAGTCAACACTATCAAATAGTGGAAGATATTACTCAAGAGCAGATAGAAAAGAATAGAGGTTAGAAAGATAGACATCTCTTGCAAAAAATAAGCAGTAGAGAAGGTACACTTAGAAGGGCATGTCAAGAAGGAAATTAACCAAGAAAATTTAAACAACCTTAACAAATTGAGGCATAAGTATGAGAAATATTCACATGAACATGTTCCTGAATCCAATATGAAACTGCTTCCTGCACAAAAGACTGATCTGTGGGTTCAATAAACGCCTCTGAAATTGAAGACAAAAGGTAATTGAGCGGTTCAGGTTATAGCAAGGAGATTAGTGGGACGTAACAAGGATCAGCAGGAGGATTCATTTTGTTAACCTTAGAAATCAATGACCTGGAAAAAGGAATGTTCAGCAAAACGATGAAACTCACTGATTCAAAACAAGAGTCCAGTGAGTGCAAAGCCAAAGAGTGATTAAATTCAGGTGATAAGCAAGAGTGTGAGCAGATAAGAAGTTTATACATGAGAATTATTTACAAGGAAATGCATTTGAGGACAAAAATGTTCTGGAAAGGCAAAGAATAAAAACACACAGTAAAGCAAGAGAACTTCTGTTATTCTGTAATTTGTCATATAAACAATGGTACCAGCTTGTGCAGTAGATGTGGGGACAAATTAGCCCTTTATCTTAACAGCAGAGCATAAGGCTCAGTGGCTAAATGGGTCAAGGCTGAATTCCGTCTTTCATCTCTGGCGAGTAGATTACACAGCCCAAGTTGTGACAACATTTTGAATTCGCAAGACCTCTATTGCATTGCTGGATGCTGTAGGAATGGAAATTGTTTCAGCAAGAGGAAGGTGAAGAACTTCATATTTAAATGCTCAGTATTATTGTTAGATAAACAGCCAACACTTCACCTTGATTTTGGAGAGCCAGTGCCAGTTTCCGTGGAAACTGAAGTGCCATCCTGCAGCTGTCACAAAACTGTTTAAATCCTGCAGATCTCAGCTTTGACAGCACACTGAGCACTACAAGTGTGGACTTTTAAATTGCAGGCACCAACTTGGGGAATACAGAAGTTCTAGAAACTTCTTTTAAAGCTGGGTATGCTCATCGCCAGCATGCATAATTCCTGCAGCAGTGTGTATAAGGAGAACAGCATATAGTGAGTTTTATACAAAATACTATAGTTGCACAACTGACACAAACACAAGGGCACTAGTGAGAGACTACTCCAGCCAAATAAATTTCTAATGCATTTACACAGCAGCCCTGGGAGGCAAGGAAGTGATATTATCACCATTTACAGGAGGCAAAAGGGAGCCATATAGAGATATGGAGCTTGCTCATGCAGAGACAGGTGTAGATGCCTGCATAAAATTAAAGATTAAAAAGATTAAGGAACCATGCATACCATCTACCTAATCTTGGTTCTTTTTACAGTCCGTGAAGCAAGGTAAGCACTACATTCAGGTTGCCTTTTACAGACACCAATTTAGATATCATGCCTACCTACCGTAGCTGTAACAAGGAGCCTGGGCATAGTACACACAGTGTGGAGTTGCGATTTGGGGACTGCACAGCAGGTGTCTCCCACTGCACAAGAATATTTCCACAATCTTCACACTCCCACGATGGCAGGCATGAGCCACTGGTAAGACTTCCAGTGAATATTTTTATGCACGCCTTGCTGTGGCATGTAAGCTAAATGTACAACCAGATTTGATAAAAGGTGCATATTATTCACAATACAAGTACTGTAATTTTGGTTGCCACCCCAAGCAACTATGAGAAATGACTGTGTTGATCACTATGCACAGAAATGCTTGCCCTGCAGAGGGTGAGCCCTGCATCTCTCTCTGGAAGGCAATAGATGGACAGACTGAGCAAGTTGTACAGGGCTCCTGGGAGAGAATATTCTGTATTTTATTCAATACACTTGACACAGCAACACCCCGCTCCACAGTCACTTATGTCAGTGGGACACATGCTGCATGATTAGAAACTGGTGAGGCTAGGCCCATTCCAGTGAATGAAAGCAGTATCATTTTCCATAAAGCGAGTAACGGTGAAGTTTCAATCTATAATGTCTTAAATTAAGGAAAATTAAGAAGAAAGCAGCCCACACTATAAAACACAGCTGAGTGTAAGCATTTATTGAAATTACCTGGAAGTCCCCATTGCTTCAGTGGAAGGTCTCAGAAACAGGGAAGCAGAAGAAGCAACAAACAGGCACATTCAGGTTTAATAGCTCTATAAGCTCAGTCCTTCCTGGTAATATAAATTAGGACTCTGTCATTTAAAGCATCTTTTTAGCTACAATTTAGATATAAACTGAGAACAGACAACAGCAATAAAAGCTCTCTTATCTGATCAACAGCATGTACTTAATAGCAAAAAATAAATAAATATTATGCCATGGGGTTTTAATGTATTTTCAGTTTCCTGTCCGTAATCTACTCTTCTTTCATTATAGGCAAAGACTTACAGTATTTTGAATTAAATCAAAAAGAAAAAAATAATCTAAAAAATCCAAATGCACTTGCTAATTAAATAGCAATGCCCTTACTTTCATTCAGACAATCTTGATAAATTAGTCTTCCCATACTAATTAACTTCAAGTTTAATGGATTTCTCTCACCACCCCAAGCTATGTAACAAAACACAACATGCTCAATTTGACAAAAACAAGTCAATATTGAAACTGGCTGGTTTGATTCTGCTTCAGCAAAGCACTCAAACGTGTACTTAAGTGCAAACACAGGAGCAGACTCAGAGGAGCAGCTCCTTGGGGTGGTGGAAAGGGTCCAAAGGAAAGGTAAGCCACCTTGCTTCCGTGGGAGAGCCCAGTTCTCAGGACCACATCGAATGGCCCACAGCGAGCACCTGCGCCTGGAGAGCTGGTGTCTAATGCAAAAGCCATTTCTTAGCCCACTATCAGATTTTTTTCTACATTCAATGAATTCACTTGCAATTCACATTTGTGATGAATCCAGAGCATTTGCGAGGGTCCCAGGGGACAAACAGGACTGGTTTCTGACAGGCAGTGCTGCATGTTCTCTGCCACCCCAGGTGAGTGCCCCGTGCAGGAGCGCTGCAGCCACAAAGGCAGATAGATCTGCATTTCTGAACTGAGCTCCAACACCACCAAGCAGTTCCTGGGAGGCTCTATATTTGCATGTTAAATGTTTTATTGTTTTTAATTAGACCATTGAAGTAAGGTATTTTGCTTACCAAATAATTTATATATTGTAGAGTTGATCAAGGTTATAAGAAAGTAAATTTAAGTTAAAACATGGCTTAATAGGACAGCAGTGAACCAAGACAGTATTAGAAAATGAATGGCAGCCCTGATCCTGGGGGACAGAGATGGGTCGGTATAGCACCCCTGAGCCACCAGAGAAAGACTTAGATTTTTTTGTTACATCTTGAGTTTTAAATGTGAAATTATTCCAGGTAGATTTACTTGTGGTATTTTTAGTTCTTACTTGTGACTTTTTTCTCCCTCTAACAGCAGTAGGATAGTAATGTTCTACCCTGTCAAACAACTGCAAGGTTTCACTTCTGGATAAAATTATTCATACTCTGTACGATGAGTGTTTCATATCACAGGTCCACCTCCGCAGGACTGAGGCATCCATTTCCCATAGATATCTCAACGCAGATAGGAGCTGCATTCTGAAGTATCCTTAAGACCGATCCAGGCCCCACAGCTTGGATGGGGAAGGGGAAACTTTCAGAGGCAAGTGGATTTGCAGATAGCTATTATTTTATTCTGGTTTCATTCTCTTTTCTCTGTTTTGTTCTTTCCTTCCTTTTGGCTTGGTAATACGTAGTAGGAGAAACCTGCTTGCAGACAGGAAGACACTGTGTAATTAAAGGTAAAGTATTCTATTTAGTTCTTTAGGAGTGACATCCCTTCTCATAATACAGTATGTGAAAAATCAGGTAAGCAGTGCATACATTTTTTATGAACAGGAGGACCCTCAACTATTACTAATGAAGTACAGAAAGAAAAAACAGGACTCTCAGTAGGGAAATATCATCCATTAAATGCCTCCCTGGGGATCTAATGACACTTAAAATTGAGAGACACTAACTGCCTCCTACATTTCAATTGGTACCAGCAGGATACCTATTTGTAAAGATTTGTGCTGCCTGTACTCTGTTAGTGTAAGATGACACATAAATATTTTCTGACCTTTCCAGCAGTTATTACCCTTTTTTTCCACAGACCAGCAGCCTGACTTTACCTTTTAAAACCATTGATCCTGCTGAAGAATGAGCACAAGAGCAACCCTGTGAGTGTGCATAGGCCCACTAAAGTCTATGGACCTGCTGAACATGTGTTCTGAATGTTTTCTGATCGGGGTTTTATATATGTCACTCTTTACAACAAGACTTCCATGGTTCTTTTTGTAAAAGAGTACCTGCCTTTTACTAAATACCCATCACCAAAGATCAAAAGGCTTTTGAAATGTGTCCCCTAAGAAAATCAAAATATGAGAACTTAGAAATTCATTCATTTCAAAACTCATCAATCAAAGGCAGCTCTTTGATCGGTAAAGCAAGTCCTCAGTTCCAAAACAATGAGCACTTTAATAGGGAACGATTATATCTCTCTGGGTATATTGTCCTTGAGGCATGTATTGGGCTCTCATGGGTGTCACCGTCAGGGCTGACCAGGACTCCGAGGCACATCTAGTTTTCATTATGGTGTCACTTAAAAGCTTAACAGCTCCATCCCATGTACTAACTGCTGCCTCCATTTGGCTTTCTGGAGTATGAGGTAATGTTTGCACTAGAGCTTCCTGTGTTTTTATCTGTGTGTATACACACACACACAGACATATCCATTGAAATATCCATTGCCATTCAAATGAGAAATGTACAGTAATTCCTTCCTGTAGTAGATTTTTTACATGACTCCTATTAAAAAAAAAAAAAAAACAAGCAACCAAACAACAACAACAAAAAAAAACTGTAGTCACAAATAGCAGAGATTAAACAGCAGCTTCAAGGTCTGAGAGATTACAGATCCCATATCCACAGATGTTTGCAGCTGCTGACAGTCCTGTGATTTAAAGAGCTGTTCTCCCACATCATTATAGGACAGGCAAATGTCTGCCACAGATAATCATCAATAGATCCTACCCTTCCCCAGAGAGCTTAGTTTGGGCCAAACAGAGCTTGTTCAAAACTTGCCATGCTTGTTGCAGATGTGCCCCCAGTTCAGTGACAGGTGAACTGAAGCTGTCCTCCAGTGTCAAGAACTCATCAGGGCGTAAGACTCAATGAGGACACTTAATAGGCACGCTAAACCAGCAGGAATCCACCACTTGCACACTGTTTATTTTGAGTTGCTACAAGATGATGAATTGTCAATGACTTTGGGAGGGTCACAGTGCAATAGGAAAGCAATGGTTATATGGTTGTTATTATTAACAACCAGCATTCTGCTGGTTTTCACACCACAGACAGAATACAGATGTGCAAATTATGTAAAAGCAAAATAATTCCTGTGGACCAACTGTCATGGAAGGAGAAACACCTCCAAAGCAAGCTTTTGAATTAAAAAAGGAAAAAAACATCAGCAATATCAGGTCATTACAAGGGGACTTTCTGTCCAGAAAAAAGACAGAAGGCATAGCATCCTTCAGGGAAATAAAGTGAAGCAAAAAGCATGAAAAATATGAGGCAATTCTATGGGTTTGGAATTTTCTGGGTAACATCCATGTTTCTGTAAAATACACCCCTGAGAGCCAAGGAGAAAGACAATGGTAATCAAGGCCTGTGTACAACATTACAGGGAGTTTTCAGACAAGGTGGGTATCATCCTTCACCAGCAGTGACACACAGCAATTTAATCCCCCTCTTAAAGTGAGAAAGCTCATGCACAGCAGGAGGGGTGTGAATTCACAGCTTATTAGTTCCTCTGCACTCCTTTTTCAGATAGATGCCCTTCCATACCAGGTGCCATTAGCCTCAGAGGGCTGCCCACCTGCCGCTCCAGATGTGCCATGGCAGCAATCGCTAGCGCTCGTCCCTGTCCCTGCACTGGATCTGTCACACTGAGAAAACCATGGGAGCATTGCCTAATTGACATCAGCCAGATCCCTGGGGCCAGCTCGCACCAACCTCATGGCCAGTTTGCACCAGCACTGCTGATATTGCCTGGACCAAAGACATACATGTTCATGCAAACGCCTTCTGCAGCAACCTCTGGCAGAGAAGCACTGAGGAGCATCTGGATCAATTGCATCTTCCATTGGCTCAGCTGGACCTGCAAAAGGGCATCTGTCCAGGGCCTCACTGTGCTTTCTGAGTAAAGTAAGCTGCTTCACACAAAGGAATTCAGGGCATTAGCAGATGTGCTGTCACTTTACACCCTGGCTTACTTGCTACTAATTGTTTACACCAGCTTTGAGCCAACCTTTCTGTTTTCTTCCCCCTCTCCCTAGAAGAGAAACTTTACTATCAGTAATTCAGACAATATAGTATCTCCGAGCTACAATGAACATACAGAAGTCCCCCTGCAAACCTTGGCTGTGTGGCTACTTTTCTGCTGTTTATTACAGTAACACATTGAAGTGTTTGAGCCAGCAGAGAAACTTGAAAGAAACAGAGCTGAGCAGCCCAATGAGACTCAGTCAATAAATGTATAGCAGGTTCGTCATTTTATAGAGCTGCATCTCTCTCTTGTTTTATTGCAGACTCTTTGGGAGACCTGAAATACCAAATCCCATGCTACTATACGATGGTCTGACTCCACTGTAGACAGCTATGCTTTACATCCTCCACAAGTCTAAAAAATGTTCAGCCCTAAAATATTAAACTCTTAGAGGATCACAGAGTCACAGGACAATTCAGGCTGGAGTGGGGCCCAGGAGGGCTCTATGTCCCACCTGCTGCTCAGCACCAGCCTGAGGTCAGATCAGGTGGCTCAGAGCTTTGTCCAGTTAGGTCCTAAAAACCTCCAAGGATGGAAACTTCACAGACTTTCTGGGCAGCCTGCTCCACTGTTTGAGAGTAATCATGGGGAAAATGTTTTTTCTTATACTCAGCCTGAACCTCTCTTGTAGCAATTTATGCTTGTTGTCTCTTATCCTCCCACCACACACCCCCATGAAGAGTCTGGCTGTCTTCTGGAGCCTTTATTGTCACAGCACAAGACTTTTATTTTATTCCCAGGTGCAAGACTTTGTATTTGTCCTTACTGAATTTCATATGGTTCCTGCTGGCCTTTCAGCCTATCAAGGTCCCTCTGAATGGCAGGTCTGCCCTTAAACTACAGACAGGTAGCACCTGGAATTCAGTGTCACCTGAAAACTTGACAAAGGCATGCTCCATCACCTCCTCCTGGTCACTGATAAAGGTCATAAACAGGACAGGCCACAGGTCAGACCCCAGAGTAGTATACTTGTTACATGCCTTTGACTGTGACCAGGACTGATGAACCCAATCATCCAACCATTTTTTATCCAGAGGTGTCTGTCCATCCAGAATGTAGTGTCCCACACTAGGTAGAGGAGTATCTAGGAGACTGTTGAAAGCCTTGCTGAAGACAAGGTAAATGACAGGAAGGTTCCTCCCTCATCCACAAGTCCTGATGTTTTACCACTGAAGGCAAACAGGTTGGTCAGGCGTGTTTACTCTTGGTCAACCTGTGCTGACTGCTCCTGATGACCTTCTCCTCCTTGTGCTCACAAGTGCATCTCAAGAGGAACAGTTACTTGATTCAAAAGCTATGGTAAATTCAGATATCATCAGATATTCCCATTCAGCAGCACCAGCCACAACCAAATTTAGAAGTATCTACAATCAAAGCATCTTGGTTTCAAAGATGGATATTATGCCGCAGATGGACCATGGGTTGGCTGGTGCCAGAGTGAGCCTTCTCCCTGCTGAGCAGGACCTACTAGCTAACACGGTTCAGTCATAAGCTTTGATTAAACTCTTCCATCAGAAAATCAGACTTGAAAATAATTCAGGATTAGTACTAAAAACTTAGTAGTTTTAGTCAGTGTGTGCTTATAACCAACTGCTTCAAGAAGAGACATACAAAATATTTTTTTTTGAAATCTTTCTGGTATCCTAGAAATTGATGTTTCTCATACAGCATCCCAAATTCTGATGTATACCGGGGCACATTCTTAGAGCTGTATAATTTTTAAAGCAGATGGGGCTTGTTTAGTTCCAAAGCTCTTGAGTATGCCATTTTTAAATACAAATCTGGAAAGTGTCCACCTAATTTATGCCACAAAGTTAGCAGCTGGATATGTTTCCCTAACTCGTATACTTGGAGAACACAGCCTATACCTACATACACACATCTATCTTCAAGACAGATAGAGAACCATGGAATGCAAATGTTTCGTCAGTGTGCATGTGGGACAGCATTACTACTTGCACGAGATTTTACTTGGGGTTTTAAGGCAGGCTATGGCATTAAGGATTCACATTCACTTCTTTATCTATGTTGCACATGCCACACTTTTGAAACTGTTATAGAATTTTTTGAGAATTTACTTTCTTATTTTAAGCAAGACATTTTTTTATATTCCTTTAGCAATATAACCAAGTGCCTTAGTACCATCTGTCAAATTACTCACACAGAGCCGTAAAAGCATTCTAAAATAATCTAATGTGCCTTTTATTTGCTGGTGAGTGACACAATTTAAAATATTTCTAATTCAGATTTGACATGGCTACTGATCAGCACTCAATATCAGAGGACAAGTAAGTATTTTCTCTTTCTAACGATATGCAGCACTGTAACTTTTAAAAAAATGCAATGTATATATTTCCAGCCCAGCATTGAATCTCACAAGTCATGAAGTTTTGGAGCATGACGTTGCATTGTTCAGATTTGAGATAGCCTGCAGAGACATGGCCACAACATTTTAAATGTGATATATTCTTTTGCCTAGAAATGCTGGAGATATATGTGGCTATATATTTTTTAAAATTGTTTCCTTTCTCCTGAAAGGGAAGAAAGATTGTTAAGTGGTTTTATTGTGGCACAGAAGGAATCACATTGGCTCTGAGAGGAAATAACATTGCAATCAAAAAGCCTTCAAGAGTGCACCAAGGATCAGGTAAGCTGCACTGAAACTACTCCTAGGCTTCCCTCCATGGATTTGAGGAGGATGAGCTTTGGTGCTCTGGAGGAGTCAGAGACACCACAAGGGGAGGGAGGAAAACAAGGGTCCTCACATTTCAACACCTTAAAGTCAGTTTCCCTGCAAAACATTCTGAAAGCTAAAGCACTGTTAACTACAGTTCGCGTTATTCTCCTCTCTTTAATGACTCAATACAGCATTTAATGACAGGTTCACTGTCACGGCCTACAAGATAACTGTCACACAGACAATCTGACAAGAAAACAAATAAGTGGCTTTATTTTAGGTGGCTTAAGAGGAAAATGCACATAATATAGCAGTTTTTGCTTTTCCTACAAAACTGTGCCAATAGTGCCTGGACATTTTCCGAAGCCCAGAGAGCAAGCAAGGCCATGGGTGCTACTGAAAGCCAATGAAACAGGAGGGGTCCTGCCAGGAACAATCTTACCTCTGCTTCTAAAGATTGTCCTTCTAGGTTCCTGATTGATCAAGATGGCTTTCATGAAGTGATCAACCCAGGACTGCAACAGATGCAGATGATTGACTTAACTTCAATGCACCTTTGCAGTTCTTTGTCCTTGTTGGGACTTGTTATAACAACTCTGTTATTAAAAAAGGTTGCCAGAATACCATGCTAGCCATATCTTTTCAGGCATCTGGAAACACTGCAGGTCTGCCAGTAACTCAGGACAAGTAGCACAGATGCTTTTAGATCACAAAGCTCTACAGACATACAGTAAACATATATGTGCATCCGAACTTTTATAGGCATATGATAAAGTACATGTTCTACCTATCTCTGACTACTCCATAAGCACAACTCTCCTGTCTCTGTTCTAACATACAAAGGAACACAGAGATTTTTCTGCAATACTATAAATGATACAGACCTGCAAGCCAGAATATGAATTTCCAGCTTTCTATACATTCTGTGCAGTCTCTATTAAAAGTAATCACCTGGGGTTCCTCTGTCTCTTGTCCCTGGCTAACTCAGCTATGCTACTGCCTCAGAAACCTGTAGGAAGGATACGATGGATCCAGACATTGCAGATGGGAATAGCAGCTAAGTAAAGCACTTCACTTCAAAACCTACCTCATCACACAGGAAACTCCTGTGTAGACAATCCTTAGTCATCATTGTTTAAACCCAAATCAGGGATTTTCATACACTTCCTCCTTGCTCCTTCATATATACTTTCCTTCAAACCCCAAACCAGACAGCATTCACAGATTTGACACATCATTGTAGTCACATAATTCCTAAATAGTCTTGTGTGGTTCAGACAAAATTAGATTTTCCTAACTCACAGTGATGTCAAAGGACTCAAAAGACAGGATGGTCAGCAAGGTAAACCAGGGATGGCAAAGAGGATAATGCTGGTATTTTGAAGAGCAAGCTGCCAGGCTGGGGCTGGGCTATAGCAAGGAACCACATCACCTTGAGAGGCACATGTGTCAACAAGAAGTGGTGGTCCCCAATGCCTGGTTCCCTTATCTGTCATCTCATGTGAGCCAGGAACTGAAACCCGCTGCCTCCCCAGGGGCAAGATACTATGATGAGCTGGATCAGCAGCATGTTGACTTTTATTGGAAACATCTCCCATTTATACCAGGTTTCCACTGATATGCTTAATATCCAATTTGCAAAAATATATGTATTCTGAAAGACTGTCCTTGCCAGCTCTTGTGCTGAGGAATGGAATCCAGAAATCCAGAGCTGATAGGGTCTGTGTGGCTTGCTCTCTGTTTCACCAAAAAAAAAAAAAAAAAAAAAAAAAAAAAGAGTATTTCTCTTAAGAATAGAATGTTCCTACTGAAACTGTATCTGTTATGGAAACCTGCCATGCTTCCTAAGGGTGCTGCCTTATGGAAAGCCACAGCCTAGATCTGTATGTGACCAGGTCACATCATGCAGGGATACATGCATCACATTCAAGTGGTGCTGATGGGAGCTGGCTATGGATTGCTGCCCTGGAAGACTGACCTGCCTGTTTCTCTGTCCATGTAAAAGGACTGAGCCCTGGCGCTGTGCATGCAAAAGGCACGTGCAAAAGACTGTGCTATTTGAGCTACAAGAAGAATACCAGCAATTCAAACATGAGAGTGTGTTTTGCCTTTGTGTTAAGACAATGACAGTGGGCTGAGCTATGTTAAACTGTCTTACAGTAGACAGGATATTTCATAAGCAAGATGAACATTGAGAAAATAGGGACAGGTTGCAAAGCCCTCCCCGTTTGTTATCTAGAGGCTTCCCACACTCCATACGTTAAACAAAGATGAGATTTTCCATTGTTTGAAACCAGTCACAAAGGTGCTCCTCCACTTTACATCTCTGCCTATTTCCAGAACACCACCAACTTTTGTTTTCAAGATTGAAATAGCATGAGTTTTGTGTGCCTTTGCAGTTCTGTTCTCCAGTGGGAACCTGAGAAGTTGAAATACTGCTGAGAAGTGTGTCTTCACAGGGGTTTCAGCCCAGGTTTGAAGAGTCATGACATTCAAATGGATGAGAGAACCTTTAGAGAAGTGTCTGAACTTCAGGCTACTCTTCTGAACTGCATTCGAACACCAACCTCTAAAGAGTTCACCCATCATTTTTAGAACCTTATTAACTAGAGCTTAAGGGAAATAGCTATAGATTTTATTCAGCAGGGACATTCTGCCATGTGGAGCAATGCTCTCTGCATTCATTTCCTTTTCCGCAGTGTTTCAGTATTGCACATTATTTAGGCATCAGATCTGAACACAAATAATTGTACAATAAAAAACAGTGACTCAACAGGTTATTGCCACAATAACTCCTACATCTCCACTGTGTACAGAGTTACCTTGGTTGCTTACCCCACTTAGGAAGCAGATGTAGGTAGTGCCATTTCTAGTCACTGCTAGTCACTGCGCATCATTTATCATTCACTAGGCAGAAGTGCACATCGCTTGGTCAGTGTGTTGTTGAAACCATAGGGCATACTCCAAACTGCAGGAGGAAAGAGGGAAGGCAGACCTTTGATTATAACAATTAGAAAATGCTTCATACACCTCTAATGTTGCTTCTCCCATGCTTTAGTTTGCAATTAAATACAGAGCTTATGCAGCGAAGGTAGAGCAGGTGGAAGCACTTCCATCCTGTCCTACTCTTCACTGTTGTGTTTTCTTATTCAATGCCCTCTTCCTTTTGACTTTGTATCCCACAGCCAGAGGGATGGGGGCATCATCTCCTAGTCTCCCTTAATAATTTCTGGAAGATTCATGAACCTAAACATGAGAAAAGTGAGAAGGAAACCATGGATTCATTGATACAAACACTCACATTACGCACACAAGTTTGCCACAATACACATGGGAGAATGCATACCGCAAACTCCACAAAAAGATTGTGTTTTTAAAAGTTTGCATAATTACAGAGCCTGATAACCCCACCAAATTCATGCAACATGATGGAACATCCTGTATCTCTGCATTACAGCTTCAGCTACAGTTACAGCAGCCTGGAAAAGACTGCTGTAAGACTAGGAAATAACCTAACAGCTTTTCAGTAGAGTACAGTCGCCTAACTCTCCTCTTCTGTTACAGTATCAAAGTCTCTGCAGTTTACATTTCAAAGACGAAGGAATAAACAAACAGTGAGCTAGGGAGGTGGTCAGCATGCAGAGGAAACCTATGCAGTGCAGCAATTCTCCCTCTCTCACTCTTTTTCCCAACATCCCAGAAGTCCCCCTCAAAGACCAAGGGAATTACAGAGCCATGAAAAGGAGCAGGACTGAACACACCATGTGTACAGGCAGCACAGGCATTGCTGAAATCACTCTGCACTCAGCCATTTCTGTTCTTTTGACTTTTTAGTGCTTGTAACTCCCCTTATAGGAACTCATTACAGCTCACTGCAACAGCAGCCTCTCGCCCTGTCACATCTCATTGTGCACCAGAGGAGGCTGCCCTTTCATCTTGGTGGTTTTTTAAGCTAAGCTTTAGCACATCAGGGGAACATCTTTGAAATCCTTACTGACTCCCACTGGAAATGGTGCCAAGTGAAAGAATCATTTCCCACAGACATTTTCTTTCCCCAGGGCCACAAGCAGGCTCAGCAAAGCCCTGTTCACAATGTCATCTAGAAACAAAACTAGCCCAAACTCCAGCTCTCCTTCTCTTCCAGAAATATTTTCTGAGTCTGTCCAGAGCCAGAAAACTTTCCCATTCCAGCCCCAGCTGAAGGCATGGTGGTGGCAGAGGGTAGCAGTAGAGCTACCAAGGCAGATCTGACAGCTTTTTGAAGTTTTTGTGGCCAATTTAGCCTCAGCTTGGACATTTTAGCCCAAATTCTGTGCCAGAGTTGGGCAGGAGACGTTTATGGTTTGGTACTTTGAGCTGGAGCATCCCTGGAGTGCAACAAATGATGACCCCAGGCACAGGCACTGCTCTGTGCACCACACATTTGTGGGATATAGCTGGCTCCAGTGCTGGAGCAAGTCTTCCCTTTTCCTGTCATCTCGGTATTTTTCATTTTGAAGCAGCATTGGGAAGAAATATTTAGCTATAGCAAGAAGCCTTGTCTCATTATCTGTGTGGCCTTTTTGATGAATTATAAAGAGCTCATGCTGCTTGCTAAGCATGTTAGAGATGCCATGCCACTGGAAGAATTTTTTTGTATTTTTATTTTAAGTGAAATAAATATTTTCCAGAGGTTTTCTGTCAATTATAGCACATTGAGACTAGGTCCTCTTGCCGACTTGGAGACACTGGTACAACATTTATGCAAAGCATGTACTCTGGATTTTGTTTTAGGGAATGCATGACCATTCTCTCTATCATGTCTACATAGCCCCATAGTCAAACCTTCTATTTTTTTCACAATCTTTAGTTTTGACTCACAGCATCCCTGTGAGACAAGACATTTTATGGTCCCTTATTTCAAAGAAAAACTTTAACATTTGTATGGATCATGAAGAGATTTAGGTACTTAAGTAGAAAGAAGAAGCCTAAATCCCACTGAAATGAACCAGAGATAAGCCCTCAATAGGACTGAAATGCTTTAATACTTCACTAAATTTCTGCCTAAGTGATTTGCCCAAGGTCATTTAGGACATTTGAAAAAACAGCTCCAAACTCCACAACCTTCTCAATAATTACTCTCCCTGTGAAGGATAGAAATTTAGTAATTTTGCAAAGTCATTTGGGAAAACAAGACACACCTATTGTGTTAGCTAACCCCAATGGGCAGCAGGTATCTCTGCCCGGACATAACATATCAATGCAACTATTCTGCTTCCCAGCTTGATTGGAGGTAGCCTGGAAATCTCAGCACAAGACTGCATTATACCTGGATGACATCACCTACAGCAGGGCAGAAACTTGAGCCAAAATCCCATGAGTTCCACCCAGTTCCTTAACCACAAGGGCAGTCATCCCCACATCATCCCTCTTCCCTCTAGGTGGGTCAGGATGAATGAACAGTGCCTTTTCAAACACCACAGAGAGTGTTTGATATGGAGGGGCCTGAATTGACTCTTTCAGAGTTGCTGAGCCTCTTCCATCCTCATAGAAAAATAAAAATCTTCAGATTTTTTGATTTAAATTCAGATCTAGTTACTGCTGAGCTCTAGAAGCAGCATGTACACACAGTAAGCTTTATGCTTCCCTGACTGGTGTCAGGCAGAAAGTAAATTATTTATGAAAGCACTCCATGTGATATTTTATTCTGGATTTAAAGAGGCAGGAGTGATGGGAAGGATGATTTAAAAAAAAAAAATGCATTCAAACCTGAGTCTTTTAGTTTTGCTCAGGATCCACTCCCTGCTAAGACTGGTTGCACAGAAGCATAAATATTATCTCATCTCTATTTACATGGATAATCCCATTCACTTCAGTGGAGTTACTCCTAATTGCCACTGATTTATACAGGATAAGAATGAGGATTTGTCAAAAAACATCTCTGGTGCCAGCACTTCAGGGTTGAGTGGGTGTTTGCAAACGCAAACCCACTTTTCCTCCCACTGTCTGATCCACTTGTAGCTTTTCATTTTCCATGCACAAAATTCCTCAATCCATTTCTTAAATTAGCAGTAGCCAGACAGCCCCAACCAGCTATTACTACACAAAATAAAATGACCTAAAATCCTGTGCTGCTGCAGAAGGACTAAGATCCCAAATACTGGAATAAAACTGACAGTAATATCCCAAAGTTTGCTAGGTGTCATTTCAAATGAAATATTTCTGAGTGCTTGTGGCTTAGAACAAAGCCCATCACCTTAACCATCACCAAAGGTTTAACCTCTGAAAGCACACGAAAGGCAGGTTTTTGAAAAGTACAGTGCAAAAGTTATTCTTTGAGATCAAACCCTCTACCTGTCTGGTAATTGCATACATAGTAAGTCTGGCTGGAATTTCACAGGGGAGATAAGTGAAAACACACATCAATAGCTTTTTGGCATGTCAGGGTCAGGCCACTGAAGCCAAGGCATGAGCGTGAGCCTCATGTGATACATGATACGAAGTTGTGCATCAACTTGCCCACAATTTCAGGAGACCACTCCAGGGAGCAGGCTTGTTTTCCTCTTTGACCATTGACATGATAAATCTGTATTTCAAACCTGGGTTTCAATCCTTAAACAATGTGATTTTGCAGGATTGTCCCCCAAGTCCATGGTTAAGCAGTAGGACTGTGCTAACACACTATCTACGGAGTTACAGCTGCCCTCAGTTTTCATGAGGTTATTGTGCCTTCGATAACATCTTCATCTCTTTCATTGTCTTAATCCAAATATATTATTAAAATGTAAGGAAAGAAAAGAAATTGAACTGTATGTGTTTATACATCCTGCTACACATGGCAGGCTTTACACACACACAGAAGCAGTGCAAGTAATACACAGCCTGGAGACACACTTGAAGTGTTTCATCTGGTCCCAAACTCCAGACCAATCCAAGATTGGTAATACCTGAATAAAGTCTCCTGGGTTGGTACCACATGCAGCATTTAGACTGGCCTCACCTTTGGGTTTTAAACCTCAGAGTCTGTGATGTTTCATCTTGTTCAGACACACAAGTTTGCTTCAAGGCTTCCCCACAATGCAATTACTATATAATTATTCAGGTGTCCTAGGAAGAACTTAAGAGACTATAACCTTCTTTTGGTCATGAGCACTGGCATCAGCAACCACTGTGCTAAAAAGAGCTCCTGCCCTTGATTTGGATTGGACTTTAATCTCAGAATGAGTGGCACAAACCACTGTGCAGAGCTTGCAATGTACCCAGCAAATGTATTTTTTTTATTACAGAACTTTTCCAATCTCATATGAAAAAACAGCTCTATATTTCTCAAGATGATTTGATAACTGAACAGGTGCTGAATTTTTCCTGTGTCCAGACCAGAGGATGTACACAAGTGCAGACTCTGCTTCACAGCAGATAAGGAAAAGTAGAGATAAACTTTTCTGTAGCATTTCAGCAGCTGTTACCATAGTAATAATTTGTTTCACCAAGCCACCAAACATCATTTCAAGGATTTTTCCAAATGCCCATAGAAGAAGTAGCATCCATCAATAACCTTTTTCTATAAAGCCTCCCCAAATTGTCACAGACCTTTCTCTTGTGTTATTTGCTGAAAGCAGAAACAAAACAATGAAGGCTAGAAATAACATCTCTATTAAGATGGATGGATGCAAGGAGAGGTAGATATGGAAAAAAAAAAGAGGTGCTGCATCTTTGTGTGCCCAGGGCCTAAGCTTCCCAAACAGTCAATGACACCGATTGTCAATTTGAGATATGTCAGTGCTGAGGCATCCAGGATCCTAAACAGGAACAGCTCTATAGATCAAAGCCAGCTCTTTTAATTGTCTGAAGGGTGTCACCTACAGGGCAGTATTTTGTAAAACCAAGCAATGTAATAAAATAATAGCATTTTTCACTGCTTGAAGTTTCTGGGCAGGTTTTGGGGCATGTTGCTAAGCAGAACACAGGGTAAAGGAGAACTGCCACTCACCTTGTTTTCTAGTGCTTCAGAGGCACAGATGTAATTGCAAATAGAAACATAGTCCTGGTGGCAGAAGGACTGAGATCCAGTTATGCCACTCACCCGCAGCCACATAAAAATGAACCATGTACTTGATGTTTTTTTTCCTAAATTCACTGGGATTACAGGGTTAGAGAAATAGTCGGGTGGACAGCAGGAGGATCTGCAGCACCTAACAATACTTTGAGAATACATAGGAAAATTTTTTTCCTAATTCTGAAGGCGGTGATTGCTTTAAATTTGTATATCTGCAAGAATGACCATAGTTTACCAGTCTGTCTCTCCATCACATCAAGAACCATCACTGAAGCCCCAGCATCAAAGTCTGGGCTTCTTGAACCCCTTTAATACAGTTTCTGTAAGCTCCTCCTGGAACAAAGAATTACAAAGGTGAGCTGCACCTCCTCAGTTTAAAAATATGCCATAGGTGCACACTCATTCTCAAATATTGGTTTTGTAATGTTCAGAAAAGTTGTCTTCCCATAAAAGTTTACTTCATGTGAGTTCCAGGGCAGAGATAGGTAGAGTTAAGTACACTCCTAATACATTCCTCACATACAAAGCACTCTCATTTTTCTCTTATGTTCAAACACCACCAGCACAATAGACTCTGGACTACAACCAGAGTACCTAGCAACTAGCAAGATACAAATAATAAATAGAAAAATTCAGCAAAGCTCTGACCTTAGCAACAACTTAAACATGCTTAAGGAAAAACACTGCTGAATCCAAGCCACACTCAGAACCAATATCCTTCTGACCTGTTGTCAGAAAGTACTTTTTTTAAGCATTCCTAATATCACAGGAGTTTGTATTATGAAACTTGCAGCATTAGTCATTGTTCTACATCCTTTGAAGCACAGTTTACAGCAAGCTGTCTCAGTGATCTTCATCTGACTGTCCAAGTCTCCTTTTTCATCACTTCAGACTCACCCTTCTGAAAGTGTGGGAGTGCAGCAGCTCGCAATCACCAAGATCGTGCATGCAGAGAAGGTCAGCAGTGCGAGCAAATGGCTAATTCCACCATATGCGCCTGGAGTTACCTGCTGGGAATGAGCAATCCCGGAAATCGAATGCACGATTAGACCTCCTGTTGCATGTCAGCCTCTGCTGAAAATCTATAATTAAACTGATACAATGGTAATGAATAGGAGGTTTAAAAAGCAGGTTTGAGAACTGCAGAGACATAGAGATGTGCTTAATTATATGAGTTTTCCCACTGGGTATTACAAAGCAGCTTCCACTGGCTTTGTCTAAAATGACAGAACCGAGAAGGCTTCCAAATCTGCACAATGGGGAGCTCATCCTGGCCACAACCCAGCCTCATAGTATGGGACCTGGGACCAGGCTCTGCTGTCTTCCTACTCTCTGCCTTGCTCTGTACAGAAAGGAAAACCAGGGTCCTGTGGGCTGCATGGGAGTCAGTGCAGACATAATAAACCTTACGTTTGTGCCTAACTTTCTGTAAGATCAGGGGTTTACTGTTTTCTGCATCCTCACAGTGGGGCTGCTTGCATGGTCAAAAACTGAGAATTAAAAGGAGTCATGAAAACAGCCAACAAAACAGAAAAATAGACCATTTCATTTTAGTTTGTGTAAGTATTTGTGCAATTGATAGTAAAATATTCTTTTTGTGTCTGGGCAGATTTTACATTTTCACAAGAGTGCATTGACCTAACTTTCTAAAAGGAAGCATGATTTCAAAGCAGGAAGGAAAAATGTTTCACGTAAAAACACATCAAAATTACTCAATCCTCAGGTGGCAGGTAGAAGGCTGAATTTGTTTCAGTCAGACCAAAACTTAATTTTTCTGTCAAATGAATTATCAGCAAAAATAATTATTGCCCAGATAATTAAACTCCGGCAAGAGTCTCTAAAACTACACACATAAGAAGCAACAGTCAGGCTGTGCCACTGCAGGCTAGAGCAGACTCATGATCTCTACAGAAAAATGCAGATAGGAAACCTAAAATCCATTTCAACCAGTGGGTCACACACATACATGCAGCACTAAATCAAGTGCAGATTAATTATTCACAAGCACTTCAGGTGTCCGTATAACATTAATATGGTGAGTTATCACTGATTTTGTGTTACTTTAAAGATATCACATTAGACAGCAAGAAATAGTATTTGTAAAATTCAAGACAGCTTGTACACAATACTATTCTGTCAGATCTTTTTCCATGTCAATCATATAGCTTCAGGATAAGGGATGCAAAAGTTTTTTACATATGCATTAATTAGTGCTTAGTTTTATTTGAAAAATGCACCCTTCACAATGTGTCATGCTAATATGCCACAGCATTTTGAACATTATTGTTTTTATGCTTATTAGGCATATCCTGCTAGAAGAAAGCATTTTAAATTAGATTAGATCTTATACATGTTTAATGTGGTGTTCTCACAATTTAAAATGCTACTCTATTAAAACAGCAGAGAGAGAAATTGACTCACAGAATAAGAATGCGAAAAGAATAGATCATGAGTGAAATGAATAATAGATTAACTGAATAATCATATTACTACCTATATGAAGAGTATAAATCACAGCAATCTAATGCTGTCACAGCAGAAAAAGGGAGAGAAGGCTTTCCAGTACATAACTATGTTCATTATCTAATATGAAAAGTAAGAGGTAAGTGTGATTAGTATTAATGAGAGGTCATTTAATTGCAGCTGATGCCAGGTATCAATCCCAAAGCATATTGGACAAGAACACTCTTCTGGAGATCCTCTTTCCGATCTGTGGAAAGTCATTCCACCCTCATTCATCCTTAAACAGCCTTGACTCTGCCCCTCAGCAAGGCTGAACAATCTCACGCACCTTACTGCATCACTAACAGACATTAACTTTCAGTACCGTCATTCAGAGAGAGCACCCACCAGGGCTTGACAGCCCTAGACCATTCATAGGAAGATGTACTCTGTATAACTTTCAGTAATCAAGACAAATCATTAAGAAGCCAAACCAAAGGCTACCAAAAGCAGTGGAAAGATTCCCAATGATTCAAAAGGGATTTGATTCAAACTGTAAGTCTCCATATACATCCTCACAATAACATTTTAAATCACTGTATTTATATATCTTATATATATATATGATTCATTCACTTATATAATTGCTATGAATGCACATCTGAATCTATGCCTGCAGCACTAGGTTAGAGATTACAGTGATAATTAGATAAGAGCCAACATTCAAGTCATGATAAAGCAGGGCTCTTACTTCAGCCTATTATCCAAAACCAATATACCAGGGAGTTCATTTTTCCTTACTGTGCAGGATACACAACTTTAAGATACTTTTCTGAGTTACAGTCCCTAGAAAACTTCAATACTCCTTAGATAATTGAGGATTAGTAGAGGATGCTGAAGGTGCCGTATAGGAAAACTGGAATTACAGGATCTCGAACCAGAACTCCTCTACATGGAAGAAGTTTCCCTTTAACAGCACAGCTCTGTGGTCCAACTTCTACCTGTCCATGACACACACCCGCCCATCCATCCATCCATCCACCCATCCATCCATCCATCCATCCATCCATCCATCCATCCATCCATCCATCCATCCATCCATCCATCCATCCATCCATCCATCCATCCATCCATCCATCCATCCATCCATCCACCCACCCATCCATCCATCCATCCATCCATCCATCCATCCATCCATCCATCCATCCATCCATCCATCCATCCCTTGATGTCCCTTGCTCTGCGACCTCATCCCTTCCTCCTCAAAGAGTAGAGAACAGTCAGGGTCACTCAGAAAAGAGCTAAACAACATGTGCAGTGAGAGCTGCTGGCTTCACTCTGGCATTATCAGATATTCAAATACAAAGCTTACAGAAGAGAGAGCTGATTAAAACGGCAACTGCCATACATGAAACAGGAGTTACCACCCAATAGGCTGCCTGTTAATGAGAAAGTAACATTTGTTAGAAATTTCTAAACTTGACCTTGTCGACATCAAATTGAAGGAAGAGGATACAAAACAGGAATAGCTGCTGGCATTAGGAGCTGATTGTCAGCTGAATTCAGTATCAGAAGGGCTCGCAGTCAATCTGCTCCATGCTCACTGAGCACTCTTGGTAGGATGTGTTTAGATATCTAGAGACATACGTTTTGAGAAAGGAAGAAAGCAAGGAGAGATATTTCACAAATGCCAAATAGAAGACAGTATCAGTACAGAGAAGTCGGTTCAGATTCTGCCTTTCCAGCTATGGCTGCACAGTATGAAAGGGGGAAAAGAGCTCAGTGGCAGCAGACTTTAACCAGGGAGACTCAACAAGTCTGGGGCTCCAAGAAATTTTCTGTAGGAGAGCCCTCCCAGGCACTGAAAACCACATTGTGAATGCTCTGTAAGCCTGAGCTGGCTGTTGTCACAGATACAGACTGTTTGTGCTTCAGGATCCCTGCTCACATCTTTGGAGCTACTAGCTGTCGTCTGTCACGTGAAAAATCATGGTGCCTTCTCAAATACCAGAGAAGATGCTCAAGAGTGATACTTCTGGGGGTCTGCTGCAGGAAATTATGATTGTGGTGTTCAATCTGACCACACTCAGCCACTAAAGCATCCTTTATGGTGCATGGACAGGTGCAGTATGGAGGAAGTAAGGTTGTCTCTATGTAGACTGGTTTGACTTGAAGAACCTTCCCAATCAGTCACCCAGAGTCCAGGATCACTCACCAGGCCCCTGCGCAAGGCCTGACATCTGTTGCATAAAAAAAAAAATGTTTCCATCAATTAAGTATCAGTGATTCAGAGCCATGACAAGGCAAAGTGACTCAGTAAGGGACTGATTAGGAATGCAAACTCAAGCTGTCATACTCTTGCAAAACAGTGAATTTTTAGCTTTACAGCTTACTGCATAGCTCGCTGGACACCCATGAAATAAGAACAAGATCGTTCTGGCAGCTTGAGCTGCCAAATACTACCCAAAATTGCTGCCACAGCAGGAGCAGATTATTTCATAGCAATTGGTGCAGCAGTGGCTTTGGATACAGATCTAGGAGCATATGCTGATTTTATGCCAACTCTCAGCATCTCACAGCAACAGGTGTCATAACTCAGCACCCAACAAGAAGTTTTATCCCTTTGATAGTCTCTTCTACATATAAAATTACCATTGCAGAAGTTTATTCCTACTTTCAGGAGACCTTGTTTAGTGTAGTCTCCTAAAAAAATATAACCAAATCCTATTTTCCAACAGTGTAGCTGCAGGAATCTAAGGATGCAAGCAAGGTTTGTAGAAGGAGGAATATCCTTTATTATGCCAGTTGATGTATACAGAAAAAAACCCACAGATATAGCCTGAAGAACATGGGTACTTCTTCAGGGTTGAAATGGAAGCAACAAACTGAGAACAAATTGCTTAGAGTTCAACTTCATTGCATTAATCAAGAAAAGGATAGAACAGAAAACAGTCTCTACAAAGACTCCGGACCACAAAGATATGGGACATGATTTTTCAAGTGATTTTTTTTTTATTGGTAAGACTGTTGCTGATCCAGATATTGAAGTTTAATATCATACTATGCAAAATATAATAAAAAATATATTAAAAAATTAGGACAGAACAGAAAGGAGAAGAATAGATGTGACATATGTAATTTTATACCTGAGGCTTCAAAAGGACTGTTGCCCAAAACCTCAAGAACATAAAATGCCCAAAAACTGACTGAAAAGAAAAAGTAGACAAGATGAGAATTGGGAGTTCTTGCGGAAAGAGTCATGAGATGGCCAAGAGCCACAATACCACAATTTTAAAAAAAAAGAACAAGTTTAGCTAAAAGCACATTCTCATTTGGTGCAAAGTGAAGAAGGCAATTAGGAACAAAAAAACAATATAAAATGACTGAAAATGAGGAAATCAATTTTGTAAACAAAATTAGAAAATATTAAATATTTATTAGGAATGCTAAAAAGGACAGAGAAAAAGCCATCACAGGTCCGGCTGAGGACAAAGAGTTTAAACAGAGCAGAAGAACATCAGCAGCACAGAGCTGCCAAAGTTTTCCATAAAAATGCAGAAGAGGTAGAATTGTTCAATACATATTTCTATTTCATATATGAAAAGGGCAGTAGGAAAATTAAATGTCTTTCAATCCTTGAGTAACCAAAGAGGATGTTAAAGATCTAGGAATAAACATTTTAAGACACTTAAGGAGAGCCTACACAGAGGAGCTGAAGCAGAATTAGATGAGCTCTCTAATTTTTAATAAACCTTGATATCTCAAGGAAATCCATTCATTTTCACCAGGTTCATTTAAAGCTAAATTTGTGGTTATATATCTAGGAACAAGAATTGTACCCAGGCACAGCTACAGAATAAAGGACTGTAACCTAGAAAATGATCCTTAGATGTATAAACAAGTAAACAACAAATAGGGAGGTAAATTTACTTCCATATGCAACACTTGTGAGACTGATGATAAAATATTCTATAATCCCCTGCTACCTCAATTTTAAAAAATAACATTGAAAACCAGGAAAGGTACAAAACAACAGAATTTCTTAGAGGATCAGATAACATGCCTGGTTTTGTAAGACTTAAAACAAAGCTCAAAACAGAGACCAAGAGTTGCCCAGTTTACAATGTATGGAGACCTCAGAGGAGAGGGAAAGGCAGAAAAGGAATAGATGTTAAGCAAAGGTTCCTTAATCTAGATGAGACTAGGCAAATTCAAAACGATGCCCTGCAAGACATGTAATATAGAGAATGATTAAATATTTGAGCAAACACAGGGGAAGCAGTAGATTGTCTCAGGGTCATACCATCTCCTTCCCTCACATGATGGAGGAGCAATGAAGGCACCAGGGGGTCAACCAGAGAGCAGCACAAATGCTGCAGCTGGGCACACCACCCCGCACAGCTGCTCCCTGCAGCCGGGGTGGATGGAGAAGGAGCAGACAAGTTCTGCAGGGCTAAAATGAAATGGGCTGCTGGTCTACTGCCATAAAGGTTGCCTGAATATGGCAAAGCCCATGGGCAGCCCTTTTCTTATTTAATATGGCCTCATTTTAATAGTTAAGATTTTGTTAAGGGCAGTACTGAAGTATGATGAAGTCCATCAGTATGTTTGTACTTGCAATCAGCAATCTATCTCTAAACAAAATAAAGCCTGGAAACTCCCTGAGCCCAAGATTGCCCTTAGGTTTTGTGTTTGCAGAGCAGGGAATCCTGGCCCATTACAGTAGCATTGCTATCTCAAATGCCCAAATCAAAAAAATAAAGGGAGGAGAATTACAGATGTTCTTTAGAAGACGATGAGCCATGAGTTCATTTGTGCATCTCTATCAAACTCAACCTGAGAAAGCAGCTGGAGGCAGATGATTTGAATACAGTAAAACTAATCAAAATGGATCCAAGCCACAGAAATACCAATTTACTATCTCCGGAACAATAACTTAGTGGAGCAGGACACAAACAACTCTTCCCCAAGTGCTAGCGCAGCACTGCACTGCTCATTTATTCATTTCCTGGCACTGGGGCCTCAGCCTTCGTGTAGGTGTCTGCCTCCTGAAGCACCTCTCTGCTTCTCACCACCACTGGATCATAATATCGCTATTTCTTACAGCTGTGTCACATTGAGGCAACTGCATTAAGTCTAGTGCTGCTTTCTGTGAGACACAGGCAATAAAAAGCCACCTGAGTTACACAAGCTTAACAACGTGTGGAATTGCTTACAGGAAGACAAAGGACCCCGATCATTTGCTCTTGCAAATGGGAAAAGAACTAGGCTTGACTGAGTTTCTCAGGCTAGGACGTAAGTATTTGATTCAGCTAAGAGGATACACAGCCTGATGGCGTAATGATCGAGCCCAGGCAGCACCACTGAGTATTGGGCTGCCTGTGATGAAACAGTAAAAAGCAAGGAGAAAGCATGTCCTTTGTGCACTGAAAATTGTATTTCACCTTTCATTATGTATAGCAAAAGTTTCTCACGTTCTGATAAATCTGCAGGGCTTTTCTTAGTGCATTTTTTTTGCATGAGTTGGCAGGGTTCTTCCGTATTAACATTGATACAATTACCCTTACATGGACATCTTCCCAACAAACTCAGTCCAAGGATGAAAGACACGGCAGCTTTCAAATGTTCTACCTTGTAAAATTAAAGTTATTAGAAAATGTAATCATCCTCTATCTAGTCTGTGTCTATTGGATATATTTACACTCCCAAGAGGGGTTAAACCAACATTTTTAGCAGCTGCCTCAAAACGCAGATCAAATCTTTGTGAGATGCTACATTGATTTGCATATCATTAGGCATGATCCTTCCCCTCCACTGCAGTTTTGCTTCATAGTTTTGTTCCTGCGTGAAGGTTGCCACTAGCTGCACGTGTGACACTTTCCCCTGTGGCTGCCTACCGCTAGCAGAAAGTACGACAGCGCCATGCTAATGAGTCCCAGGGAGACAGTAATGTAGAGCTAGAGTTGCCATTTTAGCTTTAGCAGAAAGGGAAAGCATTAAAATGCTTCTGGCAACTTTTGGATCTGCTAAAATTTAGTCAGTTGGAGAGTGTTTACACAATGTTAACATTGAACTGGGCAATTTTTGGCCTCAACAAGTTACATTTTTATTTAATCAGTTTCTGCAGCATACAGTGTCTGACAAAACAACACAGCAGGCCAGGTTTTAGGCGTTTGTTAAGTAGGACACTGGGCACTTTGTCTGTCTCCTCCTCCCTCCCACCCTTTGGCAAAGACATTCTGCAGTATTTATCCATAAGACTCAGACGGGTCTAAATAACACTCAGCTTAACCCTTGGATGTTAGATTGCAGCTTGGAGGTGGGCTGTCGGACAAAGCATTCACCCTTAGGAGGAGAGGCTCTGGACAAGGACATATGACAGCGAAGGGTTTCAGCTACAAGACAGGAACACCTTTTCCTCCTGCTAGGAAGCTAAGAGCACTGAAAGGACAACATGAAGGGCTGACAGGCTGCACACAGACTGGTAACAGTTCACCAATGTGTGAATGAAATGAAGGCTCACATCAGACCAGAGGGCACATGGCTGCAGCTTGGTAAGCTTTGCAGAGAGCAAGCCCATACAACGTGGCATTGCCATGGCTGAGTTACAAGGTCACTTCTGGAATGAGTAAAACCTTCGTGTTAAGTGGGAACAAGAGGAGCTGTTATGCGTATAAAAAGACAGATTCTAGTCTCATTTGGGGGGAAATCCAAACTCATTCCCTGGCAGACAGACCACCATGCTATTCCAGTCTATGGAGCATTTCTATTACCATAGTTAGTTTTCCTGCTATAATAATAGCAGAGGTCCCAGCTGTGATGTAGGTCCCAATTTTCTAGCACTAAAGGTCCCTTAGCAATTGAAGTCTGCCTCTCCTGAGCGCAAATCTGGCCCCAGACACTGGGCTACCCACCCAACAGGCCCCCTCTCATACCCTGATACCCTTCTACAGGAGAGGTAGACCTGTGCTTTGCTGAAATGTCTGTTAACAGTATTTACCTACCTTACAAACCTGTTGTAAAGCTTAATTAACATTTGTACTGCAAAACGCTTCAGGACTGTCAGATGCCAGGCACCACCAAAAGCAGTGTTCCTACCGCGGACAGCATGGCTTAGCTTTGGCAAGCTGAGCTGCTGCAGACTGAACATTGACTAATACAATTTTGCTGCAAGTAGGAAAAACAAGATACATAGTTTATATGCACATCTTACAGGACTATAAACCTAATTTTTCTTTGCTGCTTGCAGGTTGGTGTGCTGTCCTTTGTACATCTGCAAGTACTTCTATGATATGGCTTCCTAAATAATGGCTTTCGGTCCCTACACTACCTGGCATAAAGCCTTAAGCCTGTTGAATGGTGCATACCTGGAGCCTTCTGCTGCCCATAACTCCCAAGACCGTAACAGCAACAAAAGGTGAAAGCTGCTTAACAGAGACTGAACAGTCACAAAATTGATTCAGAGTTGGAGAAGTGTATAGTTCACCCCATCCAATACTGCAATGGACGGCATCTAGCATTGAAAAGTACCTCTAGATGCCATTTAAGCACCCAGTGTAAACCTCCATGGAAATAATCTCTCAGAGCACAGAAATGGATACTTCACATAGATTTATCTTTATTTTCCCATCAAACTAGCAAAGGGAAGCACTTTTGGCAGGAGTCTCTTCTATACCATCACATAACATTTTACCTGATAAAAGCAAGTATTAGCATAGGCCTAAACCTGGAATCTCTACAAAGTCTGACATGTTTACAGTTCAAACAAAAAGCCAGCTTAAAAACTCAGAGATGGATTCTGGTGAATCATCCATCTGCACACAGCACTGACGTGTAAAGTTGAACTTTTTTTCATGTTGGAGCTTTTTATCATCTTTTTTTCCCATCAGTCTTTTGAGGGGAAAAATGAGGAGCTGAGAGAAAGAAATGTGATTCATTTTTACTAGAGTGAAGCAATAAAGCTCTTGTAAAGTGTGGTCACCCCTGTGCTCCATTTCAATAACAGCAATAACTTCTAACCTGCTGCTCCTGCTGCCGTGCTCTTACCCTTCACATGCTAAGCTCCTTATTTTTAATCACAGGCTCCTATTGCCTATCGCATTTATAAGGCCATGGAAATTGGGGTTTGGGTTTTTTTTTTTTTTGATCATGTGCTATGATAAAGTGAAAAGTATTCAGTGAGTCACTGATAGATCATCGTCTCTTCCATATGCAATAGGAAGTTGCTGCTGTGGGATGTACCCCTGCAGGAACAGCAGTCTGTCAATTCTGCTTTGGAAAGCCTATTGCACGATTCTCTTTTTCCTATCAACTTCTCATTTGCAGTACGTAAAAAGGAAGTGTTATAACAATGCAATCCCTAGATAAGTCAGCAATAATGTTGTTTCAGTGCTGCAGGTTACATACAACAGTGATAAATAACTGCAGTATGCCACTGCACCAGGCTCCATCCTGCCTTACCTACATCTGAGACCTTGTCCTGATCTAGCTGCAAAGCAAAAGTCAAATAAATAAAGGGCTCTGACTGTGGGCTTGCTGCATGGTAGCACTTTTTGGCAGGGGTCCCTGGGGGAATGGCAAGTCTCTCCCCACCACAGCCAGACTCCTGCAGATGACTTTTACCACAGGATTTAACCATGTTTCATCCCAAAAGAGCTGACAGAGACAAGAAGTAGGTTCAGGGACTCTTAAATCACTGTATCTGCTCCACCTACATGCATCACAATCGGAAACTGCCCCAAGAAAACCTAAATCACTCCAGATCACCACCAACAACTGGCTATACAACTTAGTTATTCTTGCTGGAAACCACAGATACATCCAGTCCAATCTCAGCAGCGTTGATAAAACTGGGAGAAACCTGGAATGCTGAGAACCTGCTGTTAGAAATGGTTTCTTTTCCTTTCTCTTTGATTTCCTCTCCAGCATTTTAGGCAGAGACATCACTTCTGTTTCCAGAGCTGTTTATCAAAGAGTCTGAAGTATTTCTGTGGATAACACTGATGTTTCAAGGTGCTATATTGCTCCTCTGTAAAATCTCTTTCTCAGTGTTGCTCAAGCTCATACAGTCTGGCATTACACACGTTGTCAAAAGCATTGTGCAAAAGTATTAATCCTTGAGCTGATTCACCTTGAGCAAGTGCCTGGAGCAAAGACAGTGATTATGAGAAGGAAAGCTGAGTTTCATGTACAGAAAGCAGCTGTTTTTCAAGCCATGGGGCACCAAATAACTATTTGTGGCTTCTAGGCCACTGCACTTCTGTTTCAGTTCCTCATATGACTTTACATAATTCTCTTATCTGTTTTGTTTTTAGGCTCTCTAGAGACAAATATTTATAGTGTGAAAAAATCTGAGTGTTGTGAAAATTTTCCATTACATCTTGTTTTATGAGTATTAAATGCCAGTGATATCATGATCTAATTTCTGGTGATAAATACTAACTTTTGAAAGTTAATTATCAGGTGTTTTTATCAGTGTCTACTTTGTTTCTGTGGAATCAGCCCATCGGTTTACAAGCCTGAGAACTCAGTAGCAGGCATTCTCCTTCAGCAAAACCAGTGGATCCTCAAAATAAATGGAATTGATCCAGCCTTCTGAAATTTATTCTCCCACTGCTTTCTCACATACTGTATCTTATTGGGAAAAATATCTTCACTTCTTCAGCTATGGTATACAAACTTTACCATAGTACATGTGCTAGTCATATCTCAGATCCCTCTTGTGTTAATGTATGCTACAGTATGTATGTTCTCACCTAGCAGAGGGTCCATATTTGAGCTTTCTCCATTACTAAGCATGGAACTTTGTACTGTTGGATATCTACTGAGAAATTTTAAAAAATGATTGCTGACCATCTGCATTTATTTTACCCCTGAACTCTGAATTTATTCTAGTGCTACCCAAAGATTAGTCTCCTAAGATGGGAAAAGATTCAGTCATTTTTACACAAACACGAACACACGTATCCATAACCAACAAGGTGATGAAGCCTCCCCACCACAAACACTCTCCATTTTTCCTACTGTGCTGAGTTTCCTTGGTTGAGAGGTATTTAGTAGCAGCCATGGGAGATCATTAAGGGTTTAGAGTTACACTTCTAGGGATTCTTCACGAAGACACAGAAAAGAAAGTATCTTTCTTATTCCTGTTACATTATATTGCAGCTTCTCCTATTATTTTTTTTTAATCTTAGCTAATCAATTTCTTACAGAACTGATATTTATGCATTTTTTAACCAGCTCTAGTTCTGTGTATCCTGTTATCAATTCTACACAATCCTGGAGAGATTTCCTCCTCACTGCCACCACCACCTGTCCCCTCCAATTAGTGTCAACTGCAGTGAAAATCTTTGTGATAATGAAACTATATTAAGACACATGTACATCTGTTTAGAAAGGCGGATTTTCTTTCCACAGGAAAAGCTGCCATTTCAAAATCTGTTTTTATTTTGAATGGAAACACAAAGTAAAAATTTTTATTTACCTGAAGAGTGCGAATTCTGATAAAATAATTTATTACCAACTAGAAATATTTCAAAGGTGTCAAAACCTTAAAAAATAACATTAATACTATTAAAGGTTCAAAGCTTATATTATGTTATTTAAAATATAAATTGGGATGAAATGCATGAAATAAAGAAAATAAAAAACTGATTAATATTTCTTCTGGTTTTTCTTTATTAGATTTCTTGGTCAAATAGTAATATGTTCTAATTAATATTTAATCCCCATCCCCACCCCTCAAGCTGTATTTTTTAAAGGAAAAATTGTTCCACTAAAACATTTCCAACTAGCTCTAGTTTGGGTATCTTGTTATCAGGTCCTCACATTCTCCACTCTCTCCATTACAGTCTATAAAAAAGACAAGCTTTATTTCATATCTTTCTGAAAAATTAAAAAATTAAGGAATTAATTATATTCTAGTTATAGCCAGTGTGAGTTAGACCCTGGCTCTTTGGACAACCATGAACTCATAATTATCTGAATATCTCCAGAGTTTTTTTCTTTTGTGAAGAATAGCTGAACCAGTCAATTGCTTATGAATCTGCTTGATGAGATTTTTCTCATCAGTGGGCAGTTTCTTCAATACTAAAATATTCACTAACCATTGGGATAACAATACTTGGTTTTAATTTCATCTCCTCTGAAGTGTTCCACGGTTTCAAAACAGCAATTAAGCTGCTCTATATGTCTGAAAACAGAAATAGAAATACTTACTTCAACAGAACTAGAAGAGACAAAGAGGCAGTTAAGATTCTACTTAAATAGTGTATAAAACACCTAAGTGTTTCACAGATTTGTGATTAGTTACTACAGAGTCTAAGCAGTTTCATTCACCTATAGTCTTCCCCAACATCTACAGATGCTCCAAGCACTTGAATACATATACAACATGTAGTATTACCTGTAGCATCTCTTAATAACTTATTAACCCCTACATAACTCCTATGAAATGTTAATAAAAACATGATGAAATTATATTCAGGTAAACTTTTTGACTGCTTCCATATTAGGCTTGATTCCACTAATCAGGAATTAATTTGATTTTCAAGGTCTGAACTGGCAAGTTACTTGATGGTGATCTAAGGAATAGACATCATGGTATTTTCAATTATGAGAAATGTTTCATATTTCACTCTTCTAAAGAGCAAGAAATTCTGCACATCAGACTGTGCATCACCTATTTTCCTAATAACAACTTGCATACAAAACAGAGTGGTCATTAATATTTCATCTACCGCATCCTGCTTTCTGTCTTTCCTGCAGATCTTTTAGCACCCAAAATTTCAGGTGAATGAATTCCTGTCTGCTGAGATTTATTCCTTCACTAAGAAATTAAAGTAATATAATTAGAGAAAGTGAGAAAGCTTTTTAAAAACGGCTAATTGGAAAGCTAGTTACCACCACAATGAATTGCCTAATTAAAATATTATCATGCACAGAAATCAGTTCATGCCAGCCTATAAAGATACTTTCATCTTTGATAGCTATTCCTGCTGAGAAGAAGGAAGAGACTGCCACTATTATCAATGTGACACGTGAAGCATAAATCTATTTTTAAAAGCAGTAAGCATGGGGAAGTCTTGTTCTCATACACAAATTCCTAACCATATATCCCCAGTTAATATTTTGACTGTGTCCATATTCTGTCAATAGTTTTCTTCATCTGCATAAACAACTAATTTAAGGTATTATTTTCAGTGATACATTTCTTAAGGGCCCTGCGATGAATCAGTTACTCAGTAATGGGAAATCTAATCAACGGGCTACTTCAGAAATATTTGCAAACCATGCAAATTAATGTAATGTTAAATCTCTTGGTTTGCTCAGCGGTACCAGGGGACACACACATCCCTCTGATGTTATTGAGGTGGGTTTTTTTTTTCTTTCTAAGAATCAGAACAATCACAGGAGTAATTTGGAGCTCAGAAATAGAACTAAAATGCTTTTCCTGTCTTTAAAATTTTCATGCACTGCTTAGATTTTAAAAACTCATGTTTCAGAAAGAAGTGTTTTAAATACTTACCACTCATTTTAAGCTTCCTACTAAAGCTGAAAAAACTTCTACATAGGAAAATGAGAGGACATAATATTACTTTGTGGTTAATATGTTCCTTTTATTCCCTCCTCTAATTTAAACCAAATGTTACCTATACACAGAGCAAGAAGTGATCCAAAGCTGGTTAGCTAGAAGATGTTTCTATTCACAAGTGTGTATCAGAGCAGAAAATTACTAGAATTTCTGCCAGATACTATACATATGCCATACAATTAACTATTTTCAAGTCCCCTTTTCTTCCCTCCCAAACCTGAGCAAGGGTTACTGATGTTACCATAACTGATGTACTCAGCAAATTGCTATTCCATCACTAAAACTATGTCGAACTCTTGATGAGTGTTTCAAAGAATACTGGAAAAAGAAAATTATTACCTGTAATATCCAGAAGGAAAGTCAAGCTGTAAAATCATAATTAAAAAACAAAACAAACCAAAAATAAATACTAACAAAAAAAAAAAATGTGCAAGATGTTCAGATGCAGCCAGTTGTTTAAGTTTCACTATTGAAGGAATCTCAAGCAAAGAAACCATGTCACTAAGTCAGTCTGTAATTAAACATGTTAAGTGATATAGCAGTCATGGTTTGCTTTGTTCTAGCCTGGGTTAATTTTTTTTATATGCATCTGCCCTAGTTTACAATTTTATGCAGCCTCCTGTGATTTTCTCTGTTGTCAATTAATGATTTTTCTTACAGACACTCTAGGGAAGAATAGATCCACCACAGCATTCTATTCTTTTTTTTCTGGATTGTTATAGTCAGAATCAGCAGGTTAGTTACACTGCCTAAATCACACCACTGAAATCACTGCTTTCAGCAGCTGTGCTTCTCAGCTGCAGAGTTCCTGGTCAGGGGCTGAACCTGGTCTGGGGCAGCTCCGAGTGCTTCCACAAACATCCAGGGTCTCTCCACTCCTGCTGATGTCTATTCAAGTAACATTTACTTTGTTTTGGTTATTAAATGAGTTTTTCTAAACTTGGACCCATTATGAAGCTAAACTGCTTGTAAACTACAAAACATCTCTGTTCTGAACTCTTCCACTGATCTGTCCAAGATGGTAGAAAATCCAAGAAGAGAAGAACTAGGCAAAAGCAGCTCAGAAAGGAGGACACACACAGATCATGCAACTACAATTAAACAGCAAAACATGTATTTTTCAAAGGATAAATAGAAAAGAATGGAAATACAAAGAGAAAGATAATACCTTGCTTAAAGGAGAATACTTCTGCAGCTGAATAATGCACATAAAATCCCTAGGACTTCATGTCATTATAGATCTCAGGAAATAAGATCAGATTGAAAAGAAAAAAAAAAAAAAGCCTTTATGCTGCAACACAGCAGAGACTTGCATCCACAGAGGAGCTTGTAAATGAGTAACAGGAACCATCAGCTGGTCTTGGCCTTCCAGTGCAAACAGATGCATTGCTACTTGAAAAGCTTCACTACAGTCTACCTCAAACACAGGTCACATCTTTAACATAAAAGGTCACCAGTCCTTCAGCACCCAGAGATTCCAATTATCACCTAGCATTCTAGTGCACAGCAATATGACAGAAGGAAATGACTGACCCCTCTATCCTGAAGTGATAGAAAATACTTATTCTCAGTGCTGATGACTGCAGACCTGCTGTGCAAACTGGTGTAGTGTCCATATTATTCTTGCACTAGCCAAGAAGTCAACATCTCAGCTGTTACATGAACCTCTGCCAAGTACTTCATCCAATCTCCTGTAGTAATTCATGAATATGCAGCAGCCAAATCTCTTTTCCCTTTGACATTATGAGGCAACAGCAAAGGAAAACAAAGATTTGCCCTTATCATAAGACTCTTCACAGAAAAATAGACAAAACTAGAGATATCCTTGGACAGGGTTGAAAATGTAATGAATTTTTGTTTCTATAACAACTCAGTTACTACTAAATAATTTAAAAAAAAAAACAAAAACAAAAAAGAACTTCCATTTCTGTTAAAATGGAAATTTAAAATATTCTAATGTGATATGTGCAAAGACATGCAGAAAAAGAATGATCTTGTGGTGAAGGCGCTAGACTGTATCTGCAGAAATCAGAATTAATTCCCTACCCTATAGATTTCTACATATAACATGCTGGGTCTGATTCAGAAGCTTTTGAGACTAGAAGGAGCCTCCATATCTAGCAGAAAATAATATAACTTTGGATTTCACCATTCTTTTTCTCCTTGCCTTGGTGCAAGTTGTTTTATTAGGAGGAAATGAAAGCATTAAAATGTTTAAAAAAATACAGTACAAATAAAATTATGCTCTTTTTTTCCTGAATAATTCTAAGTAAATGATGAGATCATTCTCACTTGCTAATTAGGGGTTTTTTTAAAAAAATCTAATTACAGTGGACCCTCACTAATCCACATAATGTTCAGGATAACCATTACAAATTACTTGCTAATTTGCAAAATTCATCAAGGAAACTCACAGATAAAAGCATCAGAAAATGTACTTGTTTCATTTAAATTGTCAACTGTAGTTTATGGTTTCTTCAATTATTTACAGTGTGATAATACTTCCTATTATACAAACTAATATATCACATTACATGTTGCAAGAATAATGAAATCTTAATTTCATAAGAAAATTCTGCTAGAAAGGCACTGTTTACTGTAGGTAAAAGAAAAATAATTGTGTGTCTATGACAGAGTCTATGGGTGGATATCATGTAGAACATCTTCAAATGGGAACTGGAAGAACAAATACAAACCCTAGCACAGCAGTCAAATTTCCAGGTATCCTTATGCTGAAGAGAGGCCATCAGCTTTTCCTGTGCTGGCTTATTTTCCCTACATGAAATAGGTAACTAAATGCCAGTAAAAATTATGAGATCCAACAAAGAGGAATTTTAGGGTACAGTTTGAAGTTCAAAGATATATCTCATTTATGTTGAGAATTTTTAGGAAGTTTTTGTAAATTGAATGTATTTGTCGATTCTTATCATCCAAGACACAGTGTGAAATCTGACTTGAATCTGGAAAATTTAACTATTGGGAAATAAGAAATGCACAAGACACTGTAGAGAGCCATTAACTTATGAATCTACTCTGAGAGGTTAGTGGGAATTTATTTTTTCTAAAACAGTCTACTCTTCTTACACACAAAATAACCCCAATTGCTTCTTGGAAAGACCCAGTGGTGATTGAAATTGTTCGTACTAAAGTTGCTTAGGAAATTCATTCATCCTGAGAACTAATCATGCAAGTACAGTTGGGACCATGAAGGCAAATTAAACCTCTGAAGGGTAATGGACATATTCCCTTTATAACAGCCTCATACAAACTAGCCAGATCAAACCCAAGATAAAGAAACAGATCTTTAGTTTTCGGTTACAGAAATCTATATTTATTTCAGCTGTTCCACAGTTCTCACACACATTTCATTGGAGACATTTCTTTTACAGCTAACTCCTTGCATCTCTAATCACTTGTTTACCCAGAAGGAAATAAAACCAGCATTTTGAAATATAAAAAGAAAACATTTAGACTTTCCTCCTCTTTTTATCTGGCAACAACTATTTGCAGATTTTAGTAACCTAGATCCTGCATTTCACAGAAAAAGAATATTGGTAGCTGACTTTTTACCAAAAAGGCTTCTGAAGTTATTTTATCTTCACCTCCTCTGTTAACATTGTGAGGACAATGAAGATGAGAAAGCCAGGCACTTCTTGGCCACCACAGCGGTACAGTGATGGTACAACACAGAAGGAAATTGTGACCCAATTTTGCTGTTCTTACAAGGGATAGGACATAAAAAACAAAATTATGCAAAGGAGCAGAACTACATTTCCTTCATTTTTCAAGCCTTGATTTGCACTAAGCAATGACAGATTGAGAAATGCACACAGAAAATGTCTCACTAACCACATTTAACCAGTGAGCAACAGTGCAATGGCTCAGTAAGAAAAGACTTAACTAAAAGTTACGGTATAGTAGAACTGTAATTTTCTTCCCTGGCGTAAGAACATAGATTTTCAGATCTATAATATTGGAATAAAAATAATAGGCCAGATAGAAACAGTTACAGCTGATTTACTGACAAAAAATGGTATTATAACAACAGGACTACTTTGTTTCTCCTATTACTCCAATGCAGTCAAAAATACAGGCAGTTATTTTGGAAATGAGTGGTTAGCTTTTAATTTATATCAGTAAAATATTACATTAGTTAAATGTGAGTATTGAACTTTTGCTCTGAAAATAAATACATACATCTTGTACCAAAACAACAACAGAAAGCCCTCTGAAACTGCTTTGGTGCAAATGTGTCTCTGGGAACAAGTGTTGGAGGACTGTGCTGAACCGGAAAATCTCAGCAGCCCTCAGGGGGAAGCATGGAAATATATATTTTTAGTGGAGCATCTAGTCAAATGAATGAGTCTCCAGATGGCTTCACTAAGGGCAAATCATGCATGATGAATTTGGTGGCCTTTTATGATGGGGTTACAGCACTAGTGGGTAAGGGCATAGCAACTGATGCCATCTACCTGGACTTGTGCAAAGCATTTGACACTGCCCTGCGCAATATCCTTGTGCCTAAATCAGAGACACACGAATTTGACAGATGGACCACTCAGTGGATAAGGAATTGGCTGGATGGTTGCACTCAAAGAGTTGCAGTCAACAACTCGATGTCCAAGTGGAGAGAGCAGTGACAAGTGGTGTTCCTCAGGGGTCAGTGCTGTTTAATATTTTTGTTGGTGACGTGGACAGTGGGATCAAGCACACCCTCAGCAAGTTCACAGACAACACCAAGCTGTGTGGTGCAGTGGCACACTGGAGGGAAGAGATGCCACCCAGAGGGGCCTGGACAGGCTGGAGAGGTGGGTTTGTGTGAACTTCATGACGTTCAACAAGGACAAATGCAACATCCTGCACATGAGTTGGGGCAATCCCAAGCACAAATCCAGGCTGGGCAAAGAGTGGATTGAGAGCAGCACTGCAGAGAAGGACTTGGGGATATTAGTAGATGGAAAACTGACTGTGAGCCAGCAATGTACATTCACAGCCCAGAAAGCCAACCGTGCCCTGAGCTGCATCAAGCGAAGTGTGGCCAGAAGGTCGAGGGAGGGGATTCTCCCCCTCTACTCCACTCTCATGAGACCACACCTGGAGTACTGCTCTCAACATAAGAAGGACATGGACCTACTTGAATGAGTCCAGAGGAGGACACAAACACAATCGGGGGGCTGGAGCGCCTACCCTGTGAGGACATACCGAGTTGGGGTTGTTCAGCCTGGAGAAGAGAAGGCTCTGGGGAGACCTTAAAGTGGCCTCCCATTACTTAAAGGGGGCTACAGAAAAGATGGGGAGGGACTCTTTGTCAGGGGGTATAATGGTTTTAAACTAAAAGAGGGCAGATTTAGATTAAATATAAGAAAGAAGTTCTTTTCTGTGAGGATGGTGAGGCATTGGCCCAGGGTGCCCAGAGAAGCTGTGGCTGCCCCCTCCCTGGGAGGGTTCAAGGCCAGGTTGGACGGGGCTTTGAGCAACCTGGTCTAGTGGAAGGTGTCCCTGCCCATGGCAGGGAGGTTGGAACTAGGTGATCTTTAAGATTCCTTTCAACTCAAACCATTCCATGATACTACGGTCAAGAACAGATCTGTCAAGTTAAATGCAGTTTCAGCACAGTCAAGAGCAATTCCTAAAGGTTAGCACCGTATCTCCCTCTATGAGGTTCCTCCCTCACCAAGAACCCTCCTCAGGTCACAGTGTTTACAGTGCCTTGGGACAAGGAGTAAACCCATCCCTGATGACCCCATCTGCTGAGTGCAGAAAAAAATCTTTAAAATAAATAAATCAAAATGGAGAGGAGTCAGCAAGATCTGATCAGATTAGGATTCAGCTGTGGTGCCTGGACCATGGAACCAAGCCCATTCTAAATTATGAGAAAAGTGGAGATCATTCTCTTTCATTCACAGCCAGAGCATCTGATTTCATAGCTTTGGCAACAGAGTTGGGGAGCAACACAGCACTCTGGCAGTCTGCATACTAGTAAGGGATGGTGGCACTTCACATGGACGACTTGCTAGGGGAAGAAAAAAGTTTAGCTCACTCCAGCTGTCTTTTCATTCTACTGCTCCTTCCTGATAAGGCTTATTCATTTCTACTGATTCCAGACAGCAGCTGAAGCAAAAGCTGATATTGCATAATTGACAATGTCTGGCACTTACGGACAATAGCAGCTTGCTGGGTCACTCTAGAGATGCTACACCCCTACAGAAACAAAGCAAAGGCACATACCTGCCCATAAGTCTACCACCTACAGCTGCTTTCTTCTAGAAAAGTAATCACAGCTGAGAAATGGAGAGGTAAAGGTTAGCAGAGGTTGATTAGATATCCATTTAAAGAAGAGAGGGCAAAGGGTTCATCTGTAAGTATCTCTCATTTGATTCCTGTCCAAATTCTTTCAATATAGAAATTTTCTTTTGATCGAAATGCTTCATAAAAGATTAAATAACCTATATAAGAGCCAAATTAAGGGCAGATTGTGCAGAAGACCAGAGTACTCATATAAAGTAACTACACTTTACAGAGTACTTCCTACAAGAGATTTCTACCTACAAGTCCTGCTGCGCCTATGTCCTTAACCAATCACAACAATCTTACCATGGAAGCACCTACATACCAATCTCCCCTTATTATAGCAACTAATCACCTATCACTTATTCATCATCACAGATGCCTATGACAGACAAAGAAAATTATTCCTATCTTTAAGAGCTAAAGAAGACAGACCAAACCTTAGATGCTGAAGTACTTACACAAGCACATTTCTTTGCAAATGAAGAAGTAGTAAAGGTTCAGAGGTATACACAAGCAGATGGGTAGAAACCTCGTGTCTGCAGATACAACTCCCAACATTACATGGGCACTCACACAACAATGACTCAACCAGACACTGCATCCAGGTAAACGGAACATGCACATCTATAAGATTTCCACATGGAGGCTGTGCAGGCTCCTTCATTGCCCTACATCTTTCCTTTTTTTGTTTCTCTGTTACTTGTGGAGCTTTTTTCAGGTCCACATACCTATCTCCCCCAAGCTTTTGTAAAGTTAAGTAAAACAAAGCTCAGTTTCATTAAACTTTTTTTATTTTAAGGCACTTCACTGTTGCAAGTTTGCAGCATGTTTCTTACTCTTTTTTTCTCTCATATAAATCTTTCAGAAACAGCAGAAGACTGTTGAGAGTGTGACAAATATTACTCTCTAGTCCCTTTGTTCTTTGTGGTTTTTTTTTATCACTTATTTCATTTTGCTGCAAACAGCACCTTTGTACCTTGGACAAATTCAATAACCATGACTCAATCTAAACCCATACTGAGCTGTCTTCTGTTTCATCTTGCCTATTAAAATCAGCACACAGTGTTTGATGAGTGGAGAGGGGCCTGATTCAAGCTACAGAACCTCTAACCAAGTGGAGGGGCTCACAAGGGCCACGAAAGATCCACTGTGTCACATAGGACTGCACACATCAGTCTGTGCACCTTTCAACATGAGCACTTTCTTTGTCACTCTTTCAACCTCTGGTCTCTGAGAAGCCTCTTTCCATAATTATGCATCCCCTTTTAACTTTTCTTTCATCAGTTGGGAAGGATGACTCTTCCTGCCTGGTGCTTTCACAGCCCACTGTCCCTCAGCACTGGTCACATCACTTGCCTAAGTGACAGGAGTGATATTTCACTGTGGCACAGGTCATGTTCTATGCATTAATGTCAGCAGTGGGGTGGCAACAGGAGAGGGGAAAGAGTACTACAGGTTGTATTACCCAAAGCCATGATCTGTTCAACAGCAGTCAAAGGGGTATCTGAGGGTTCTCATTTTTATGAAGGTTATAATTTCTGCTGGATTCAATTCTAGAAATTCTAGATGCACCTCCCTTTTTTTTTTTTTTTTTTTTTTTTTTGGCAGAGGTCAAATACTCCAGCCCAAACTGTGCAGGTGCTGGAGAGAAGCCCTCCCCTCAGACCTACACAGCTGCTTGCAAAGAGTGTTGTAGGCAGCAATGCCACATACCCACATGCTCAGCAAATATCACTGGCTCTTTCAAAAAGCAATTCTTTGCAGACACACCTATATTGCAGCAGTTTTAACCATGCGGATACGTTTAGGTCTTACAGTGCTTTTCCAAAACCTTCCCCTTAGTTCCTGCTTCACATTTTGGTGTCCCAGGAGGTTGTGGGGAGGATCATACAGCCACGGGGCTAACGGACACCGATCGACATTTACTACTCAGCCATGTGCTTGCACACACAGTGCCATGGAAGGAGATCATTTGTGAACAGAGCCCTTGGTGGACAAGGTGCAGCCCAGATCCAGTGCCTGCAACATGCACATTTACAGCTACACACTGCACACCACTACGCACCACAGCACTACTCTAGCCAACTCCCAAGTTTCAGCACGGTGTAATTACACAGTCACATACCTCATATCTTAGGCCAATGCAAATATAGCTGATTTAAATTGGTTAGTCAACCTTCCTGTTTAAACAGCACAATTCCATCTTCAATATTTACAAAGTCTAACCACACACTTACAGGGGAAAAAAAAAAAAAAAAAGACAGCAAGTCTAGACTTCGCATCAGTTTCATCTGCAAGTAACACCTTTACATTTAAAAACCCCACAGAAGATTTAAATATGAAAATATGTGGTGTTAGAGCACCATAGAGAACCTGAAAGCACACTGTTGAAGGAGACTGCATTTAAATAAACACCACCATTCTATGTACTAATAACCTTACTAAAAACTTTCCATCTAAAGGACAGACATACAGTAGCAAATAAATACTGTATGAGTTCAGGTGTTTGAAGTCCGTGGCTGTGCAGGGAGAGGCAAGTAGTCTTCAAAACCTGAATCAGAATCAGGTAAATATTATTTCATTATAACCTCATCAATATTTCTGCTTAGAAGGAAGAGATTTTTGTTATCACAAAGAAGTATCAGATGAGTTCCAGTAGGATTTGGGCACTAACTCCTAATACCACTTTCAATGGCCATACAAATGGTTCATTCAGCTTTAAAAAACAATTGATCATTTAAAACAAAACAAAACAAAACAATAAACCCTAAACAACCTCTCATCACAGTCAGCTCAACACAAAAATAGTACTACCTTTAATTTTCATCAGCCCATGGGGGTATAGAGACTTTTTGCTAGTCACAGTTATACAACATTTTGTTCTGCAGCTGACAATAACCAAATAATCCAGATGGTGTCAACAGGGGGAGAGGCCAGAACTGGTGATAGCACATGGCTGTTGTCAGTAGTGAAAATCTGACAGATTATAACTTCCAACACTTTTAGTTTGAGCAGGAGAAGGTAAAGCAATGGCAGCCTGGCTGCAAGAATAGTGCAGTGACATGCCAGTCCCTCTGAAATCACAGGTGACACAAAATACTCAGTGTCTCTCTGAGGCCCAGTTAAGCTACCATTACATTTAGGGAAAGAATTTTTAATATACAGTATCAGTTATTTCTGTTGTATTAACATTGCAGCTTTGTGGATTTACAATGTTTATTATAAAAAAAAAATGGTGAATAGACGACATTTAAAGAAACTTTATCAAGCACAGCACTAATGAAAGGACAAAGAAAGGATAAAAATTGGACAAAAAAGAAAAATCCACAACCAAATCAATGTTTTCAAAAATCTCTCAGTCAGTGAAATCTGTCAAAAAAAAAAAAAAAAGCCTACTAGGTAAGATATTTCTTTAGGTACGCCTAATATATACTCAAATATAATAGGTATCTCTCTTGAATTATAAATACTGTTTAGAAATATAGGAAAGGGTATATCCTTCAGTAGACTAGCAAGTTATTGTTATGGTACCCTAACCATTACTGTAAATATTCCACAAAAGAGTAATCAAATGCTACTTCATCCTCGATTATTATTCCTTCTAAATGTTAATGCGTAAGATTTTATAGCAGACTGCAGCTAAAGCTGCAGCTTGAGTATTTCTGGAGCTCTGCAAAGACTCTGAGTTCTTTCAAGAGGCATCAGAAAACATACAATTTACTCTTCTAATTTCTGAGAGTGTGCCCTAGAACTGCTGCAATGTATAAAGAAGAGAGGAAAAAAAAAGTCAAAAGTGCAGCTAACAAGACACAGAATGAAACAAGAAAACAGACTCTATTAGTAGGAATGGGAAGGTCAAAGAAAGTCAGTCTGCTACTCAACAGGAAATAAATGATGCTGAGCAGACCAAAGCATTTACTCCCTCTTCTGCCTCAGTCCTCACTAAAAAGGTTAATTGTGATCAGATGGATAACAAAATTGATACCGGCTCAGAGAGATTAGTGTATGAACTATGACAAAAATCAGAAGAGATCGAAGAATCTTGGCTAAATAGGGGGATCATGTATCTGTTGGTCAGGGAAAAAAAAAAAAAAAAAAAAAAAAAATCAAAGGAGTATTGAAGAAACTAGTTGTACAGGTTTTGGAGCAGAAGTTGAGAAAGGTGAGAATCCAGATTGCTACAAAATAAGCAAGGGAGGATCTAGAGATTTATACATCATTCTGTATGCAAAGAAATACTGAAATAAATAACCTGTAGGAAACCAGAATTTAACGTTAAGATGAGTAATAGCCAACATGGATTTGTGAAGAACAAATACATGAAGCAAATGGAATTTCCTTTTCTCTGACATTTCTTAATGTTGTTTTACTTGACAGTTCATAAGCAATCCTGGGAAGTACAGCCTAGATATACTTACTGTAGCCTGGTCAAGAAAACATACTGTGAATAATACACAATTGAACTGGGAGGACTCACTGAGACGCTCTTTAGCAGATGCCGCCATTCAGGGGTTTTATTGCAAATGGATACCTTGGAGTAAAAAATACTTCCCAACATAGATTCCTTGTCAGCACTCAAGAAATCAAGAACACTTCATTAACTGGTAAATGTGCTTTCAGATTAATTGGCTGTCTTATTTTAGTTGTTTGGCTACTCTCAAGACCTGCATTTACGTCTTCATTTGTGAGTTTATTAGACACATGGGGAAGAGTTACAGGGAGATCTCTCAGTACAAAAGGCTCCAGTTCATACAGGGAGATGATGTTCACCATCTTTAAAAAACATGTAGTGTTTCAAAGTTACATGCAGGGATGTTTTCAAACATGTGGTGTCATATGATGGTATTTGTTTTCATGTAGGTTTCCTAACTGCAGTCATTAGGGAATGCAGAGCTGGCAATGAAGGTCAGAAAGCTATCATGGAAGCTTGCCATGCAGTCAATCCTCTAAAATATATTAATCTGATATCATCCTGACACGATCTCTGGGGTTTTTCAGTATCCTCAACTCCTAATAAATTTAGTACCAGTTTAGGATACTCAGCAGCTCCCAGAGCTTGGAGTATGTGACTCATAAGACATAGTAAATGAGTCTTCCAGTTCAGCGACTGCATGAATACTTTGTGCAGTGTTGGTGAGCTACTTGTAAAGCGTATAGTCCTATTTGAAACAGAGGATTTAAAAATGAGACAAAGCATGTGATGACTTGATGTGATTGCTTGCATTTTCTAAAATATGTTCACTTGAAGGCCTGTGCTCACAGCCAGGTTGCTGTGTGGGCTTGTCTTTCTGGAGGATGCAGACCTGCTCCCAGCATAGGCAACACCTTCTTCCATGAACATTCCATAAGTGAGGAGGCAGTATTGCAAGTCTCAAACCCTGCTCTTAGAGATCTCTGCAGGCTGCCCCCTGGAAACATTGGTTTAAAAGTCTTTTGAATATTAAGGTCCATTTGTTTTTCTATTTAGGTATTTAGGATGACCAAAGCTTTACAGGCTTTTGAAAAATCTCATCCTCTAGATACACTTGTCAGAGTAGAAACTGCTCATCTCTGATGGTTGGCTATTTTTTGGCTTGTTTTTTTTGTTTGTTTTTTTTTTAACATCCAACTTCTTAGATAAAATAGCATTTTCTCTATTAAGAAAATTAATTGAATACCGTTTAAAAGAAATTTTGAATATTTATACTTCAGTTTCCCTATAGTATAATTTAGCATACATGCCGCCCATGATTTAACCACCCTCTAGGCCCATTTTAGAAAGTTTTTCTATTAACTATGCAATATTTTACAGCCCTTGATACATTTTTCTATTGTTATACTGGTACTTATTTTTTTTTTTCCACCTCATAAGGAAAATGATAACTCAGGGTGCCTTTTCATTAGTTCATTGTTGCTTCTTTAGGCTAAACACACTCAACTCTTTCAGTCTGTATTTGCAAATACTAGCCCTAACCATGTTATTCCAGATTGATGCAATTGCTCTTCCTGAACTTTTGAAGACCAATTTTATCTGTCCTCAAAGTCTCAAACTCCTTTTCTTTTTCACAGGTTTTCACATAAAATGACTCAGAAACGTGGAATGAACAGAACTTCCAGGTTTCATTATAACACCCTACAAAATATGAACAGGTTGCCTCCAAAACATTGCTAGGAATAGAGAAACAACTGAAGACTGTAAGGCAAATGAAGCTTTATGGCTGGTAAAAGTAGACTGTAATGGTTACCAAGCAGTCTGAAAGCAAAAAGTATTTTCAATACATATTAAAATAAATTCATACATGTTCCTGAACACTGATCTCTTTCATTTGTAGTAAGACATGCAGAAACCATTTCTGTTTTATTACACAGCAAGGATTTTCACATAATTAGATTAGCTTTTCTCTGTATTCAGAATTCTTACAAATTGGTAGTGCTAGATACTCCTAAATTAATAATATCAATTTTATTTATATTTATCAGGACATGATCATATGTTTTATGCCAGGAACATTCCTTTTGCAAAATAAATTAAGTCCCAGGCACAGGTTAATGGAAGCTTCACCACTAACTTCAAAGGAACCAGAATTTTACCCATAGATCTAATGCAAAATCCTCAGAGGTTAATGAGAGTCTTTCCACTGACATCAGTGTGGTTTGAACAAGGGTAAGAGTTGGTCTAATTCACTACTTCAGGCCCTGATTAAAACACATAAGCATTCCTCTAAGTGTATGCTTCAATGCTTTCCTAATTTGGCCCATATTTATCAGTGATAGGGAAGGGAACCAGATACTTTCTTTCAGTCATATTTACTTTGCTCTATGGGCTGAATCTGAGAGTAGATTCTGGTTGTACTGTATTTTTGTAAGATTAGTGTGCTGGTTTTTGCTGGGATAGAGTTCATTTTCTTCACAGTAGCTAGTATGGGGCTATGTTTTGGATTTGTGCAGGGATGTTTTGCTGACTGCTGAGCAGCACTTACAGAGTCAAGGCCTTTTCTGCTTCTCTCACCACCCCAGCAGCGAGGGCGCTGGGGGTGCACAGGGAGTTGGGAGGGGGCACGGCCGGGATATCCCAGACCATATGGTGTCATGCTCAGCACACAGAGCTGGGGAGGAAGGAGGAAGGGGGGCACGTTTGGAGGGATGGTGTTTGTCCTCCCAAGTCCCCGTTACGTGAGATGGAGCCCGGCTGTCCTGGGGACGGCTGAGCCCCTGCCTGCCCATGGGAAGGGGTGAGTGAATTCCTTGCTTTGCTTTGCTTGCGTGTGCGGCTTTTGCTTTACCTATTAAACTGTTTATCTCAACCCAGGAGTTTTCTCACTTTTACTCTTCTGATTCTCTCCCCCATCCCACCTGGGGAGAGTGAGCAAGTGGCTGTATGGGGCTGAGTTGCCCACTGGGGTTAAACCACGACAGTTAGAAAGACATCTGGGAACTTTCATGCACAAGTGTTTTAATGCTATAAGAAATTCCTGTCAACTTAGTTATCTAGTTTCTAACACTCTAATTCCTGGAATGCATTTTTATATATGCTAAAATAATAACTTATCCCTTGATTATTTCTTTTAGAGGGAATTCTTGCAGAACTGTCAAGGCCATGTAAGAATTAGCAATAATTACCCTGAGGCATTTCAGACCAACACTTGCTAAGCAGATCTGTTAAAACCAATGATGAGTTTTGAGTAAAACCTATGAGACTTATACATGACCAATTAAGTATAAAAGTTTTAAATTCCTCTCCCTCCTCCTCCCACCCAGCCCCCAATGAATATAATGTTTTCAAGATTCAAGTAGGACAGCACTGACTAGGAAACATTATCATGCTCAATGACTAGCATGCAAAAAATAGAACTGAACCCCAAAATGTTTTCTTATGAAAATTTTGTTCAGAATCTCATTATAACCATACAAGAAAACTTGCCATCCTGTTACTTATTTGTACAACAGTAGCAACCAGAAGACCCAATCATAACTGGGAAATCTGCATTACCAGGTATTTACATACGTAAGTCCACATCCATAACATTTATGATCTATACAGACATGATAAAGGACCATTATTTGTTTTCTACAAAGGCGAATCAAGGCATAGAGAGTCCAAGTGACCCTCTGTATTTTGTACAAAAAGACCCTGACTGAATGAGAATGCAAATCTTCAAACCCAGTCCTAAATCCTCCTGATCATAACAGTGTCCGTCTTCAACCATTTTGTTCTCAAAAGAGTGCAGGAATAAGCCTGCCCAATAGCTGTAAAAGACCAAATATTTGAAAAACTGCTAAAGGAGCAGAGCCAAGTCATGAAACCTGCAGAGAATGGTGCCACTCACTCTCCAGGGTAACAGCAGCAGTGTTTGCTCTGATGGCAGGCTCAATCTCTTCCAACAATTTCTGTTTACTTACAAGTCTCCAATGTTCTAGCTATCCTTTTCAAGCACATTGCTTGGACACATCAGATCATCGACACAGTCTGATCAAACGACATAGAAGTGGGGAGCTTTGCAAAGGCAGTATGGCACACAGTGTTTATTCTTTCCCAAATCACTGGGAGAAACTCAGCAGGGCCTGGAGGTGCAGCTTCTGTGAATGAAAAGCCTCCCTTCAGCCAGGCAATGTTATTTTGTCCCAGCACAAGGCAAAAACTCCCAGCTCCAACTGAGTTCAGAAACCAGCAGAAACGGTGCCTTTCCCAAGAAAAGGCCCTGTTTCTGCCCTGCTCTTCAAACCCTTTCCACATGCCATCTGCCAGCGGTTGCTGAATCTTGAGATAATATTTTTCTGAGAATGATATGGCAGTGTTATTGCAATTGTCCTTTTAATTCCCAGCAGCAAACGGATTTAAATGGAAGTAGTGATGATCTCTATATACAGCATTTCTGAAGCATATGAGATTTCTCAAGGTAAGACTAGAGCAAAGAGGTGTCTGTAAGGAGAAAAACAATGCAAAAATTTTACTGTAAATATCTTTGCCATCTCTCTGGTTGTGCCACCCAGTGTAGCAGACAAGGCACTGGCAGCCATTGGAAGAATTTTGCTACTAGAAAAGATAGGAGACTTCCATCCCAAGCAACAGCAACACGTACTGAAAACTCAACACTGAATTTCAATAAGAGTTGTGATGACCAGTCTCCATCTTACAGGATCATGTCTCGTCATGTGCAGAGACATCAGACCTTTGATGGGAGCTTCTAGACACACCTGAACCACAGAGGCAGCAATGCAAGTTATAGTCAGCAACTGCACAACATAGTGAAGTCAACAAAGTGACTACTCCATTGGCATATATTATAAGCCACTTGGGTTACATTACATTAGTCATGCTCCTGAGTGCAAGTTGGTTTTGTTTTAATTTAGAAAAACTATCACACTTATTCCATTGAGCAGGAGGGGAAAGCGTTTCTGCCCTACTCTAACCTTATATAGTGATAGTCAAAAAACATAGCCATATGTCTGGGGGAGGCAGTTGGTAGCATGTGGGCTGTGCTGAGTATTTTACTGGATTTGTGAAGTCCTTGGGACACTAGGCTCCTTGGGCCCCATCCAGTAAAAAAATAATTGGAGAAGAACCTAAGTGCAGCTCAGAAACTATTTTTGTGAAGCTTAGGTGGTAGAGAAGTAAGGTTTGGGGATTTTTATTAATTTTTCTAGATTCAGGTCTTTCTAGGGATCTGTGCAATATTCCAAAGGACTTGAAGACAGTTCAAAATGCTAGAACATGACAACCCAGTTTCTAAATATAATGCCAATTATGATAAATGTAGCAACATTTGGAACAGATATGGTCACAGAATTATGTTCCAGAAACTGGAGAAAATGCAAGCTTCAGAATAATGGTATTTACCTCTGAGCAATCAAAAATAATCTTTGCAGTTATTGGCCTCCAGCTGGAAACTAGATACTTTTGAATACCTGCGTCTCACCCCTGGCTAAATGAAGCCTAAAGTGTCACATGGTTCACTGTCAATGCCACCATGGGTACTACTGCACTGGCCTCTTTGAATGGCACCTTAAGAGCCACATACACCAGATGAGGTGCAGCTGCACACACTGCTGCTGGTGGTTCCCCAGCAAACGGAGCTGGGAAGCCTAGATGTAGGAAGCCAAACACTCAGTACTCCACACATTGGCAGAAGAAAGCTACTAAGCATGCCAATAAACACATTTCCATCTTGAACCGCTGGGATTTTTTGCTTTGCAAGCACAGATTACACATATGGGGAAAGCATTATTCTTCTGTTCAAAGTTATTTTTCAATAATTAATGAATAAAGCTAAATTCTCTGTGCATAATGAAATGGAAGTATCATTTAAGCAGACAGGTAATTGTTTTATGGTGTCACTAGCCAGCTCGTTGTGCCTATCGCATCCTGATTTTAGGTATATTTTCTGGTCAGTACATTTATTTATTTTTCTGATAATACAGCTCTGCAAAGATTTACATAATAGCATGAATGTTTGCTGGTAACGTAAGCCCTGTGTTTCACTGCAATACCTCAAGCAATTTGCTGACAATATTTTTCTGCAAAATTAGATATGGAATTTGAAGCAAAAAGCTGCTGCCTTGACAGACAGAAATTCCCTTGTTACTGAACAAAGGGTTCCTCTTTTTTTTTTTTTGTGGCAATAATGAACCTAGAAGCTTTAAGGGAGGGCAATAACATTGTAAGATTAATGATGATGAACCCATTTGGAAAAACACCAGCAGAATTGAAGCTTCCTTCCCCTCCCCAACCCCTTCCAGTTTCCAGTATTATTAATGCAAAACAAAATGAAAAAAACATCTACAGAAAAAGGCTAAGAACTCCCCCAGGAAGATCTGAAACAATGAGACAAAAACAAAGGATGTAAGGACGCACAGCTCTGAGCAGGAGGAAAATGCCCAGGTGGATTTCAAGGCTGAGAGTGATCTTCAGACAGCCAGAGAGAACGTTTCAAGCAGATGAGGCAGAGACCTTGGCTGAAGAGCTCAGGATGCCATAAAGTGCCTTTGCTTCCTTTAGAAGATCCAGAAGATCCATGCAAAGTTGGTGGAGCAGGATGGGGACACAGGAGCCCAGCCCGGCTCTCTGGAGTATTGGAGTTGCTACTTACAAAAAGGAAAATGTGACTTAAAAAAAAAAAAAAAAAAAAAAAAAAAATTTAAAAATATGTAAAAAACCCCAAACCAACAAAAAAAAAACCTGGTCAACATTTTCCTTTTGAAGCTGAAACATGTCAGCACAGTTTTCAGTTTAAATTCACTGTAAAGACACAAAGGTGGTTTTGTTGTTTTTGGTTTTTGGTTGTTTTTTTTTTTTAATTGGGCACAAAGTTACCTGTATGTACTCAATACTCACTTTTACAGAAACACATACAAGATACACAGAAATGTAATTGCCACATGTAAGATGCCACATGATGCTACTGCACTAAGATTTGAAGAGAAGGGATGGCAGAACAGAGCCAGAGCTCTGAAAGCGGCTGTCAGAACTATCCCTTGTCCCTGTGCACATCCCACAGGAAAAAAAGTTACCATTAAGAGGTACATGAGAAACCATAGCACAGCCTTCTTTTCTATTTTTTCCACCACAGCATACACTTTCTTGTGATTTACAGTTTTCTTTTTGCTCTTTTTTCCCCCTCATCTCTCCCACAGCCTGATGATCCCTGTCTCCACAAAGCCATCTCCTCTTGATAGACACTCCGACTGCATCACACAGTTTCACAATGAATCCTTTCTTCTTATCTGTGGAAACTAATTTGGGGCCTGTTTTCCTCCTCAGAGATGTCTTTTAACAGAATTCAGAACTATCTTCTATCTTTAGTATAGAAAGCAGGCTGAACTCTTCAAGCAGAATTTAATGCTGTTTTAAAGCAAGTACGTTCTGGTTGGATAATTTTTTCCCCTCAGGAAAATATGTCAAAATAGTTAAACCCATGAAGAAATCCCCACAACTTGGGTTTCAGTGAAACACTGTTTTCCCAGTCAGCCCTGCTGCCAAGACTATACTTACTCTGATCACATGCTCCTAATAATATAACAACTGAGCCTTCTGGAACAGACACTTTTCTTATTCCACACAAAATCTCAGATCAGACCCTTTAAGCACACCCTGTTCTTATCTGCCCTCCAAAGCTCCTCTCCTTACACCTGTAAAATTCTCACATGGAGTTTTCTCAGGTAGTGGGGAAACAAAAATTGCAAGGTCAGACAGGTTTGGATGCAGGCTACATTTGGATACAGACAAAATTTCATTCAAAGTGCTTGTCCATGAGTGCACCCTCTCATTCATACCTTCACACATCTCTCACCAGAACAAACAAAAGCTGAAATAATTCATTTAGCAATACCCCTAGCTAGACTTATACATTTTTATGAGTGTTCCAAAACATAGATGCTACTCAAAAAGCAATAACTGTTTGCATCTGAGGATGCTTTCAGATACCTTCGAAGTAAATAGGAGATAGAGGACAGAGGGGAAACAAAAAGAAGGTGTAACCATTTCAAGATGTCTCCACAGACTGTCATTACAGTATCATTCTTCCAATGGCAGAATCGTACATTTGCTTTTCCAACTGCTGTTTCTATACATGATGGCATCTGAAAGAATTATGTTCTAATGTTGGAGGGGGCTACTGCATCACCTGAATACACTCCCGCTATTTTTGGTTTCACCATGACCATTTATGCTGTGACTTCAGCACATGTACTTATCTTGTGTGGGGATATTAAAAATATCTGAAGCATATGAAAATGGAACAGTTTCTATTACCAGAGATTTTCTCCTGTACATATGTTATAAATTGCAAGTATTTATTGTACTTGCTGTAAAATGCATTAGCTATAAAGAACAAATAGACCAATTATTACACAAAATTTTCATTGCAAAAATCACCTGCTATGCTATTAATGTTAGCAATGCCAAACTGTTCTGTGTAATTCCAAGATGATCCTTCCACCCACAGAGGTAATACCCTAATACTGTTATTTAACTGCTTATTACTGTTGCTCACGGTCATGGATATTTAAACAAGATTATATAATTACATGGGTATATTCCCTTTTATTAATTGTGACCTGACACATACTGCAGATACCAAGATATGCAGCCAACTAGCTAAAGTCTAATTAAACTCTTGCTATATAATCATGTAACTGTTGTGGAATAAGAAGTTGAATACTGCAGAGCATTTTGATGAGCACACAATTGAAAGCAAAATCTACATAAGCGTGAAAGACACAGGATAAAACAGCAAATTAATACGACAGAGGGTCTCATGAATCTATCACGTAGATGTGTGTAGAATTCAGAAAAATGCCCAAGCCAATTGGTTGCTAGAAAACAATGAGAAAAACAAGAAAGTGAGGTAAATGAGGACCTGTCCCACTGTCCTCATCTTTCTTTGCCATTCCTTGTTTCAGAGCACACTTTCTTCTACGCTGCTAAGGGGATCAGGGAAAAGAAAAGAAAACATGCAGCAATGCAGATATCACAAGATATACCAACTCATCTATTTTAGTTATCATGGAAGTCTCAAAACAGTAGCAGAGAAGGATTAAGATAGGGAAAGGCTTGGCATAAACCACAGCTAATTAGAAACATGGCAGAAAGAGCTGGTCATACATAATTAACTTGCTGAAATTCAGAGCACCAGAGTGCTACAATCCGGGAGTCAAGGTCCTACAGCTCCTCAGTTTACACCAATCAAAGCAGGAGGGCATGATCCTACTACGGTGGCTTTCTCTCTCTGCAGGAGAGAACTGCTAAAAGTCAAGCTGAATCAGATCTTGCAAGACTTTAAAACAACTAACTAGAAGTCTTCTAGCATGCAGGTTAAAAGGTGAAAAAAGAAAAAAATCCCCAAACCTACCATCACTGATGAAATTTATCTCAGGAGCAACGTGTTCTGTGCAAGGTTGCCAGACTAAGAACAGCTCTCTGAGCAGTGTTACCCACCCAAATTAACAACAAAATAAATTGGAAGAGTTCCTGTAAAAAGGGCTGACATATCTGAGAGGCATCAAGGTCGGAAAAGATTTTGAATTGTGACAGTTTGGTACAAAGACAAGGATGAATAAAAATTTGCACTCTGAAGTTACAGCTCTCAACAGGTGAATTTTTGCTCAATCTCAACTTTTCCTCAAACAACCTAGAAAGTTCCGCTTGAGGTCTTAGACTTTGTTCTTGGCCCAACTCCTATTGAGTTCTTAGGATTAAGAGAGCACTTCCAAATTCCCTACTGCACAATCACATCAAAAAAAAAAAGCATTTCAGGAACAGTTTACTGCAGACTGTGAATTGGAAAGAGAGAATCAACCAAAGATAATGATGTCTTAAAGGAGGTCAAGAAGTGTAGAGATACACAAGAGAACTGCAAAAAGGCAAGCTGAATCAGGTCTTGCAAGAGACTTTAAAACAAGTAGCTAGAAGTCTTCTAGCATGCAGATGAATACGTTAAAATAAAAAATTAACTGTAAAAAAAAAAACAAACAAACAAAAACAAGCAAACAAACAAAAAAAAAAAAAAAAAAACACCACAAAAACCCTCCAAGGACATTAGGCAGCAGAGACAGAGATGGGAGCTACTCCACTGATAGCCACTCAGTCCCTTGTCCTGCCTGGCCCAGCTGCTGAGGAGGCACGTGGGCTGCTCCCACTTCGCCTGGCCCAAGAGACCACAACATACCACTGGGCTCCAGGAGGGGCCACGCTCCCACTGACCTGTCCCACACGGGCTGAATTGGAGTAAGTTCCACTGTGAGCTCTCCGGAAAGGGAGAATCACCTCGTATTTGAGAGCAACTTAGACAAATGCAGAATAAACAGTGTGGTTTGCACAAGCAGCACACCCAGCTCATTATGCAGAAGACCCTTCCAGCCTTAAGCTCCCAACTTTGGCAAGTGATGCCTACAGTAAAGGCAAAGAAACTGAACCTCTGGACAGCTGAAGTTTTATCTATACACAAAATTACTTCATTTAATGCAGATATGTCTACCTTGTGTCATGAGACAAGTTGAACGTGACAGTCCTCCGGACTGCAATTAAAAGCTTTTCATGCCTATATTGGTAAAAGATGTGCTGGTATTGACCATTCACATCTCAGTGCAGTTCACACACACAGACTTCCACTGCACAGACCACATAATGTCAGAATAAAAGTGTCTCAAGTCTCCTACATAAAAAAAAAGAGCTTCTAAAATACCCCTGGCTAAGGGCAGGGCAATAGCAATTTCAAATTCTCTGTTATGTGCTGCCTTTAATTCTAGTCCTTCAGCAAATTTTCTTTAGTCGCATTCACTATAAAATGCATGGCATGTTCCTGAGTCTTTCAGCTCAGATGTGCTGGCTCCTACTGCATCAAAAATAGAACCTGAAGTAACAGAACCTAAAAAGATATAAGCCTCCTTTATTGTGTCTACTTGACTATATTAGCAGATGGCCATGCCTGAGACTATAAAATGCATAACAAATATTCTCCTTACAAGGGGGAGGAGTGCCTTTCAAGATCCTCAGAATTAAGAAAAATAGCTTCAGTGTACCACTAGCACTAACACCTTTGGTAGGAATATTATCTCGGAGAGCTTTTAAGTGGCCGACTTCCCTGTGCTCCTCTCCTACCCCAGCCCACAGCATCAGCAGGCTCAGCTATATCCTAGAGCACCATTTACCTTGGTACAGAAGAAACTAGTTCTCCTGTGCAAGCACACACATGAACTGCACACACATGTGAGGAAGGAGAGAAGTGGTTCTTTTTGCCTGTGAAAGCTGTGCGTCCTGCCTTGCACATACAACCGCTCGTGCAGGAGACTGACCCTGCGATGTTGGTGCTGGCAGCCAAGCCGCTGGCAAGAGGGAGGGGGCATCTCTGGACACAAGCTGGGAGTTCACTTTCAACTGCTGTTCAGTTTATCACCAGCTCTCACTGCTGCTGTGCAGGATATGTCCCTGAAGGAAAAAGGGGCAGCTGTGTGTGCGTGGAAGCGTGTTCTGAATCAGACACAAAGTAAGTGTTTATAGAAATAGTACAGTGTTCACCTAACTCACACCATGCAGAGGCAGGATCCTCCTGGGACAGACTTCGGTTTTAATGCTCACAGCATCACATCTCTGAGCAACACTGGTAACAGATACAAAGCTTGAAACCATTATAAACGAATGAGATGCTTTTCTAGCAAAGGCCAAAGCAGGGTTGGGCACCATTGGCAGCAGCAGAGGGGATAGGGAGAGTGGGAAGAGCAGCACAGCCTGGAAATAATTCACATTTCTTAATAATGCCTTAGTGTGAGATAAGTGTAAATTGGGTTCCTCTTTCCCCAGCTGTGTACAAAACACCAGTGAAACCCCTCTGTTTCATCTACAATTATTTTGGCTATACAATTATTTTGGCTATCAGAAATAAATTAGAAATACTGTTACTCCATTTAGCGGCTGTACTTTGATCTTAACTCATGAATTCTACCCTAAGTACAATGTTCCTTCCTTTGACTGTGTCTCCCACAGGCCCATTTCCATCAGCTGGAAAGAGAGCATGCAAAGAGAATACAAAGAGTGGGGCAGAGCAGTAAAAAAAAAAAAAAAAGATTAAAATGCACAAAATGCAAGTTCTTTGAGGGATTTCAGGTTTTTGCTGAAGTGTTCTGGGAGTTAGAATCATAGAATATCTTGAGTTGGAAGGGACCCATAAGGATCATCAAGTCCAGTTCCCAGCTCCTTTCAGGACTACCTAAAATTAAACCATGTGACTAAGAGGGTTGTCCAGGTGCTCCCTGAACTCTGACAGGCTCTGACAGTTCCCTGTGAGCTTTGATTTTTTTAAAAATTGTATTTATTTATTTAAATCATAACACAATAACAGCATTTTTTTTCCCAGGGGGGCTTGGGGGGTGGGAAGGCATTTCTAAAAACTAAGCAAACACATTTTGAGGAAAACCTACAATAATTTCATGAGCCTACAGACACCAGGAGAGACAAGGTCAGACCTCCTCAGTGCCTCAAAGCAGACAATCCACCAGTAAGCTTTTCTCTAAAAGGTTCTTCAGCAGCTGGTTCATTTTACTATCAAAACCATAAATACCAGATTTGATGGATTATTTCAAACAGATATTAATGCCTACATACCTCTCTGTATATTGGCACTTTACAACAGCACAGCTTCCTCATCCAGCTGAGTAAGCCCTCAGGACTATTATATTATGAATTGACCTTTGAGTGCCATAAGAAATGTTACTGTCATTCATTTCAGGGGTGTTTGTTTTTTTCCAGGAGGGACAAGGGAGGCAGAAAAATCCATTCGGAAGCAGAAAGCTGTTTTCACAATATAAATGCATCTTGATGAATGGAATTTTCATTACAAATGTGTCTGACCTTTAGTAAATAGACCTGCTCCTTTAAAAGCCTGTACTGATATCTATTAAAGACAAGGGAGAGACTTGCAGAGATTTCAGCCATAGATGCATCACACACACACACACACAAAAAAAAAAATAGATAGCACTGGCTCTTCAGCTTGTTATTTAAGACATTTCCATTAAATTTTAATATATTCTTAAACTTTAATATTATACAATCAGTATGTAGTAACTCAATGTCTTAAAAAAAATTAAGTGTCAATAAAACCTATAGTAAGTAGATAATTTTCCAGATTAATTTTGTTCTTATCATTTTCACAAAGCTGAAAATCCAAAACTTTTGCAGAAACACTTTCTTTTTTATCTGAGGTGTTTGCATGCAAAATGGATTTATGCATGCAAATCCACTGGGCAGCTGTCAGTCAGTAGGAAGGAAATGGAAACTTTTGCAAAGACATTTGTAATTGTAATTGTCAGATTTGGCAAATGAGAAAAGTTGAGCATCATCACATCTCCACATTATATATCATAGCAAGATAACTAGTCGCTGTCTGTTTTTTATTCAGTTTTCATGCACAAGTTCTGCCCCTTTAGCTGGAATTAAATGCATGCACTGAAGAAACACTGAACCCCTAAATGCTTAATCTCAATAACCAGATATTCTCAATTAATGTGCCAATTTTCTAGACAAATTCTTTGTCACTACTGAAGTATCATTAACTAACACATTTTTCTCCCTCCCAAAGCACAGATTTGGTGAATGAGTAATTCTACCACTTTATGGCATCCACAGATTTTGTTCAAAACATTGACAGCTTTCACATAGTCATTCCCACTGAATTGCAATGTATTGCTCTTTAAACAGCATTTCCTTACCACTAAGAAATATTCACGAAGATATGTTACCTACATAAATATTTAAAGCTGGTATTTTATATATCCATCCCTGTAATAACCAACAGAAAAATGTCAGTCATAAATTACAACTGTAAGTAGCACTAAAGATACCTGAAATCCTGGATCAGCCTGCTATTGCTGACAATCAACCTCTACTTATAAAGGGGCAAGGTGTTGTCATCACTTTTCATTATAAATCCTAAAACAGCAGAAGTAAACAAGTAGCTAATATACATTTTATGTGGGGATAACAAACCACAGATGGCAGAAAATTTCAGATGAGGCTTTTTACCTCCATTAGACATGTCAACTTGCTAAGTTTTTTCAGTAGGACTGACTGCAGCTTTTACAAATCTCCATTAAGAAATATTTATTTCATCCTGGATGAGTCAGTAATTCCAAGTGGGATGGTGAAGTCTGAACAACCAACCCTGCAATAACAAATAGGCTTGAATGTTGGAGGGGGGTAAGGCACAGACTTGGACCAGGGTGCCCAAGCCTCACACCTGCACTCTCCTGCTTAGCAATGTCTCACCCTTCTTCCAGTGCCCTCTAGAGTGCTCCCCACTGCTCCCAGAAAAGCCCTTTAAAGAGGTCTAGTCAAAAGAGGACATTGGGAGAGGGAAAGGGGTGGAAATCACAATGAGTTTTTGGGACAGGAAAACCCTTTCCTACTCAACTCCATACTAAGCTCTTAAAATTAAGCACTGCATCCAATAAACTGTGCTATAGGTGGTAATAATGATGCTATTTTAGACCAAATTATTCTGCCAACTATCCTGGAGCAAATCCAAATTAATTCCACTAACTCAGCTTGAGTTGTTGCAAATCTATGACAGTGCAGTGAGAGTTTCACAGACTACATGGTACTAGCAGACTACGTACCAAGAACAGACCCAAGGCTGAGATTCAGCAAGTGGGGGACCAAAGCAGAGGAGCCCTTGGAGCAACATGTGCTCTCCCAGACTTACCGCCTCCCTGGGGTAACTGAGGTACAATATTTAAACAAAAACATAAAAAAAAAAAAAAAAAAAAAAAAAAAAGGAGAGTAAGAAAACACAAAACAAAACAAAAACCACCACAGATTTTCCTTGCCAACTGTCAAAGCTTCCTCTTTACCTCTGCACAATCACTTTGCCTACACATTAGGGCTAGGAACCATCCGTCATTTGAAAGAAAGAGACCTTGCTAGACCTTCTCTCTACCTCCTATTTCCTGAGTCTCCAGATGGGGCTTACTGGGAACAGGACTGCAGGGGAGCCTGGTTTCTAAACTGGTTCATCTGAGGAGCATCAGGCTATTTATCATTGACCTGTTATATGACACCCAAGAGAAGCATTTAATCTTGGAGACTGCAATCACTCCCCTTGTGCAAGCCAATCATCTCACCTCCTTAATGCCCATGCTGCCAAAGGAAGAGGAAAAATACGCCAGCTCTCCTTGTCAGAGCTCAAACCGCATCGGTGCAAAAGCCATTGGGAAATTCTCCAAGCCCTTAAAACTTTATCTTGGTCTTCAACAATATATTTTCCTTTTGAGTACTTTCTGACTTGCCTGCTCCAGTCAGGCACTCACACAGAATGATAATAAGAGAGCACAAAGAAGAGAATACAGAACAGGGGCAAATCTGTCCCAGCCTCCTGGCACAAGTGAAGAATGAACCTTGTAAACTGGAGTTAAGCTGGATGTCACAGGCACAGCTTCTCTCATAACTTGTCTTTCTCAAACTGTGGCTTGTCACATGAGAAACTCCCACACCAAACCCCCTCCTCAGTCATGAATATCCAAGTGAAGATACCAGAGACTGTGCTAGTGGATATAATGCAGATATTCCTTTGTCAAATAGAGACTTGTTTTCTGTGCAAACTGAAGCATAGTGTATCATGGAAACAGCTCAGATATTTTTAGATGTGAAAATGCATCAATACAGTAAACTGGGACACAGAAAACTAAGCCAGTGTCCAGCAGCACTGCATTTTGAATGTACTGATTAAGGAATTGTATTAACTGAAGTGCCATTAACTGTGCTCTAGCTGACATCGGTAGATGTATTCCTGACAAGGCACATCCTCTTTACAATGGCTTGCTCGTTTCACTATGCATCAGGCAGCTGCCTCAGGAAAGGCTGCCTAGTTTAATTCAAATAAAAGGCAAAACTCTAAAACAATATTGCCTATAAAAGTTGATTTTACTCCAGAGCAAAATCTAAGATGCTTGAATGTCAAACCAGACCAGGGTCACCCTCAAAACCTCATAGCAAAGGACAGCCATCAATCAGCAAAGCACTTTAAAAATAACAGTGTACTTTAAAATTAACAGTGTACTTTTAAAGTGTATAGGAGAAAAGCAATTAATGTAAAGTCCATATTTACTGCACTGATTTTAATCAAGCAGTATAGGGCAGCACTGTTATCTATTTGGGTACAATTAACTTATCAGAAAGGACTGTTAAACACACTACAAATTCCGTTAAGCACAATCCAACAGACATTACAAACTGTGCTTCAGAGATAGCAACATGCTCTGAGATTAATTTGGCTCCAGACATGAAGACTTCATTCAGCTCCTACAAAACTTGATGTGATGGGAGTTGGAGCCCACTGGGACACGGGTGGCCAAGAAATGAACACAACCTCAAGACAGGAAAATACCCGAAGCTCAGTTTTCCGAGACAGTACTCACTATTCTAGTGTCAGCTCTTACTGACATGGCTGAGGTCAGTCAGAGCTGTTAGTATTAATAATCAGAAGTTTAACTGATGTGCAAGATCCCAAAGGGCTGGGGACTCCTTGTTTCCAGGGATCTCCACACTCCATAAGTTATCACCAACTTAGGGAAAAGCAGAATGCTGATGGGATCAACAATTATCAGTGAAGCTTTCTCCTGGTGAAATTAAATGCTGGACCATTGAACTCCATGAGGGCACTGGTTTGATTTTAATGCTGACAAGATTTTACCTTAGGGCCACTGAGCAAGCACATTTGGCTAGAGATAACTAGACTTGCAGGAGATTCCCAATATACAAGTAATATCAAAATAACTACATAGCTCATTTTAATTATGCCAAGTACAGCATGAACAAAGCATGAAGAAACAAGTGCAATACTATGCTATTAAAATATACAAAGGACAGACTAGCAAAAAAAATGGAAGAGAAGCAATAGTAAAACAACCTAAACATAGGTCTTTTTGAGAAAACATATTTTTAGACCTCTCTAAATTAAAAGGTGTAGAAGAAAACAGAGACCTTTTCCCCTCTCAGTGTCACTTGCGCTACAGCAACCATGAAATCTCACCTCAGACAGAACTGGTATTTCTACTAAAAATAAGAGAATATAGACTGTAATAAGATCACCCAGGAACAAGACAATCAACATCTGTTCATTTTCAAAATGTACAAATTTTTCTTTCCAACTCATTCTTTTCAAGCATTAAAACAAGAAATCTTATGATACAGTATTTGGAGGACAGTTTGTTTTCTAATGCCTTTTAAAGCAATAAAACCTTTAAAAAGATCAGAATCCCTTTGATAGTAAATGGTCCCACCTAAATTCCCTCAACTGTCTTTTAGTCTTGAAACATCATTGAATCAATTGGGGATAGACCAATTTGACAATGATTCCATTGACTATGACAGTGATTTCACCAAGGAACTGTAATAATTGAGATTTTCCTAATCAAGGAGCAGGAAACACAACTGAGGAGAAAGAAACAGCTAGTTTCTTTTCTGCAATTTGCTGTTGGTGTTGGGATTGGGAGCAGCAGGAGCTACAGTGGCATGGCCCTGGCTGCTGAGCTGCTGCCAGCCAAGGGCACCAGTTTGCTCTGGAAAGTGACCGTGCAATGCTTCTCAAATTGAGAACTGTGCAGCTTCCTTCATAAAATGTCATTCAAGTCAATGGCTTTCAACACCATTTCAGACAAACACATAAAAATGAAATGTGAAATTTCACTGGAATAAAACCTGGGGAGCTGGTCAGGCTTATCTAGGAGTTTTGTAGCCAACTAGGATGTCCTTGAAGCCCAGCAGCCCATTTTTGTCTGGAAGCTCAGGAATAAGCACACCAGATGCTCCAAGCAGCAGCTCAGAGATACCTCTGCAAAATGTTTTCTGTTGCATGCACAGGGCAGGGTCTCCCAGGTGCAGCCATGTCCCCTTCACCCCAACAGTGGTCCCCAGCCCTAATGCAAGTGCAGCAGTGCATGTGCTGCAGCAGCTGCTCACCGGGGATCTCCAGAGGCAGCACCTGCTGCCTTCCCTGGCATGCTCCTACCCACACCTCTCCTACCTGCCCCGTGGAAATCACAGACTGAACAATACCCATTTCATATACAAACATCTCCAACACCCAGTAAAGACTACAGAGCTACCTATCTGTATTCTCATGAAGCCCAAGACTAGAATTTATCCAAACCAAATTTCAGTTTAAACTCTGCTATGTCTATAAATATCTCCTAGAGGCAGGCAAAGACAACTACTTTTATGTTCTTACAGCCCTTTTTTCTCTAGTTTGGTTCGTGTAGAGTATCATTTTAGATGTTGCTGTTTCTCTTCTCCCAACTGTAAATATTTGGTTCCATTTTCATTTCTTCTTGTTCCTTATCTTTAGTATCATATAAATAGAAACCTGCACAGTTTCTCCATTTACAAATACATCAAGTTTAATTTGCATGCTGAAAGCTTAAATCAAATATCTTAAACTGGACATGGGTAAAAACAGTAATCCACTGCTGGGCTGAATTCCAAACAAATAAATAAAATAGATTTCACATCAAAGCAATAAACAATAGCAACGCCAATTACTCATTAGAATTCCCACTCTGCAAACATGACTGACTTATGAAAGCAATGAAAATAACAACAAAAATCTCAAGCCCCGAACTATTACTCTTCAAAATTTCCTCCTTGTCTAGACTATGTTGGTGTGTCTCTGAAATACTTGGAGCTCCAAAGCATTTAGGGGTTAGACTTCATTTAAATACTAAAATCAGCTTATGTGACAGGAAAGGAATCAAAGCATTTCTATTTAATTTCTAATTCATCTGTAAGACAGTAAAGTGCCATGGCTCATTCTTTTTCTGAGCCACCAATGGTATTGCTTTTAAAGTTGTATTTGTATCTGCTACAAATATGTACCTTTCTGTGGGGATGGATGGTGAGGTTTTAAGTGCTGCCCTAAGCAAGCTATTATCAACCCAAGAGTCACCATGACTCACACACATCCCCACGTCTGAGTCACAGCTACTCCTCTGCTCTACTACTCCCTTCCAAGATCTGAGGGAGGCAATTCACTCTCTAACAGTAATTACGCCCGCCTGGAAAACAGAGAGGCTCAGTATTGCCAGTCTGTAGTATTCAAATATTATGAGTCAGCCCTCCCTCCCTGAAGTCATGTGGCTGGCTTAAAGTCACATAGTTTTAAAAATATTAAGTTTGTGGGATTTTTTTTTATTCACTTTCTGATTGTTATTTTTAGCTGTTTTAAAAGCGTGTTTTTCCCTCCCACCCCCTCTCTTCTCTGCCCTACTGCAAAATTAAAGGTGAGACTCTCACATATTGACTCCATTTCATGCGTCATAAAAGACACTTCATAATACACCAGGCAGGTTCAGACCACATGAGGTGGTACCACTGGGAGTGGAGGGCCACCTTCCATGGTCCAAACAGATGGTTCAAGCTAGGACACCAAAAATTCACTCCACATTTAATATCTTTTGTTCTTCACCATTCAATGCTCTGCTGAAGGAATAATATTCAGCTGTAATAGCAGGGAGCATCTCTATCTATATCAAGGTTTTGTGGAGAACGGGAGAATTTGTTTCAAGCCCCCAGAAGCAGGAATACATACTGAGCAATGGCTGTTACCTGTGAAATCTCACTCAAATTAAAGGCTTCTACAGGTAGAATTTAACATTTCAGCAACAATTCTTCCCCCCATGCTTTCTGCTTGGTATGTCCACTGCACAGACAAAACTTATTAAAACAGGTTGACCCCAGAAGCCCCACAGGCTCCCACACAGTCACTTACACCATCGAGCGATGCTGTTAAACGTCAGCTACACAAGCAGAGATCAGGATCTGCTCTACTTCCATGTAAAACCCACCCAGCCTGCAAATCCTCACAGATCAGCCTTGCCAGCTCCTTACTACAGCCCAGCGAGGGTCGAGTGGCCAGATGGAATTTCTGGCCTACGGCCTCGACTTTGTCTCCACCGTACTGAAGTCAGTCCTAAATATTATACATTGGGCGGGGGGGGGGGGGGGGGGGGGGGGCTGGGGGGGGGAGGCGGTATTCAGAATGTATATGTACGAGGGGAACGAGTACCCAAAAGAGCATCTCTGCAGTAGGGGACTGACTTTTTGAATGCCTGCCTTTAGGGCTTTTCTTCTTGAAGACACGCATAAGGCTTCTTGCAGCATGGTAATGAAAATCCCTTTCCTTGTTGCTCTGTAACATCTCCCTGTGCAGCAGAGCTCAAAGCAAACCAGCACTGCCCAGGGCTTCATAAATACTGTAGCCTTGATCTCCTCCTAGGTCAATGATTGTGTCAGAGAGACTGCACACTAGTGTGAGAATCCATCCCTGCCACCTGCAGGATTGGGACACGTGTGCTGGCTGTAGGGTTCGAGGAATGGAGCTGCAGCATGACTTCATACCGAAATACAGACAAATGCAAGCACAGAAAGGGAGGCAAGACATGCTGATGTAGTTTCTACTAAAAAGGAAGAAATCCAGTATGCTCTTGAAGTAGTACTTGTTTGCCTTTTTAAACAAAGCCAGCAACTACAGAATCACTGCTCTTTTTCTTTCTTCTAGCTCCCACCAGTACCCTGAATCACTTTGTCCTGAAATCCTGTTGTGAAGGTGTATTGAAACCTCTGGTCAGGTTAACTTTCAGCACTTAAACAAACAGTACCTACAAGGGCTATGTAAGCTGCTTCGCATCAGTTTCTTTTCCTTTCCATTCACAAAGAGGGTACAAAGAACTACCCAAGAATGTTGTCCTAGCTGACAACCCCCTTCTCCTAGGAAACAGGCAGTGCCTTTGAGTATAACACCATTTTCCTTATTCTAAACAAAAAATCTATACCAATTGTCAGATGAAAGAAGCTCTTTCTCTGTTTCATTATTGGGATCACAAGATAACATATTCTGCCAAGAGCTTTTTCCCAGGTTTAGGCATCTCTGACTTGGTCATTCTCAAATTTTGGAGTCCTTACACTACTGGTGGAAGAGAAATCATATAAACAGAAATCAAGCAAAATCATACAAATACAAAGGAAAAACTTGCCATAGTGTTCTGTATACATTTATACTGTCACAATGGAACTGAATACCCATGCGGCAATACAACTAACACCAGTCAAGACAAACCACTCTAGAAAAGCAAAATATTATACACTTCTAATCAACAATTTTCCCCACCACTGACATTTTTGAAGGAACAAACAAGAACAGCCTAACACTCACAAGTGCTTAACACTTCATAACAATGACTCCTATGAATTTTTTTTAAAAAATCATGTTGCAACATGAATATCAATACAGCCACCAGCTCTTCCAACTGGACTTTTATAGTCATTGTACCAGGACACATCTGTGACTAAGTTGTAGTGAACAAGATGTTCTCAAATCCACGAGTAAAAAAGAAAATCTTACAATAGGGTAAACATTAAATCTATTTGGTGGGCAGTGATGTGTTGCTGTCTGAAAATGAATACCATTCTCCTGTATTTAATCCCCGATGACTCACACACTCAGTATTCTTTAACAAAGAGTATGTTGGCAATTTTTAGTCCACCTCCCCAAGGCATTATCTTGCTGTCAGGAGGTTACCATAAATCCCAAGTGTCCTACTTGCTCTCATCAATGTCAGAAAAAGTCCTTTGAGACCTTTTTCCCCCGCAAGGGAACCCTTTGCATCCTCATCCTAGAACTCTTTGCATCTATTTTTCAGCAGTATCAGTAAAATAATAATATTGAAATGCTATAGTACATAATTTTTAATGTGTCTATCGAGCCCTACGTGAATCATGCCACCAGGTGCACTCATGCTCCGCTCACAGTGCATCAGCATTGCTTGTAACTACCATAAATAATCTAAACAAGTAGCTTTGTTTGTAAGACTTTAAATCCAGCCAGAAACACCCTCACCTTTGGTGATCCCTCCTGCTTCCCACCATGCCTATCACAGAAGCCTGGTCTAGGCTGTGACATGTGAAAACACAAATTAAAAAAACATTTCACGTTTCAGTGTGTCATTGCTTCCTTTTCTCCCAAGGGGTTGCACAAAGAAGGGGCAGGTCTAGTTAGTTAACTTGCTTCCCAATGGGAAGAAAACAAGATGAGACATCAAGTGCTTCTCTGGTGCAGTTCTACTTATTTACCAAAAAAAAAAAAAAAAAAAAAAAAAAGGAATAGAGATAAACAACTCTGCTTCTTCAGCACACAAGAAAAAACAAAACAAAACAAAACAAAAAAACAAACACACACAAAAAAAAAAAAAAAAAAAAAAAAAACAGGAATCTGCTGTTTTCTATTCAGAAATCCAAGTCTGCCTTCCAAGCAAGTGCTATTCCCACTAGGAGCTCTTGCTCTTGGCTTTCTCCCAGGCTAAGCACTGCCTCTCTCCCTTTTTGCAGTGTTTTTCCTTAATTTTTACTTCTCAAAAATATGCAAGGATATACCATCAACCAGTCAAACCAGAGTTTGCAATTAATCTTCAGGAAAACCCTTGTCCATTCAGCTCAGCTGCTCATTAGTTTTGTGCAGCTCATTGCCTTGGGTACCAACTTGCTGTTGTTTCATCTATCACCACACAAAGGAGTACTTAATTGGTCTTTCTATTTACTGTAAATGAAAGAGGTTAGTATATCCATCAACTTTAACCAGCATTGCAAATGAACAAAAAATACACCCTACATAACAGTGGCCATTAATACCTTCAAGCGAAGCAATATTAAGCCCTTTTTCATTTGAAAGCATTAACACCACAATCACTAACTAATTTTTAGTTATTAATGTTTCAGTCCCACAAGACTTAAACAGGGGCAGAAGGCTTTACAGCAGTTATGCATACATGTAAGGTCTTTGAGGGACCCAGATACAGTACACTAGAAACAATACCACATTTTTTTATGCTGCACAGCATTCCATAATTATAATCCAAATGTCAGTTAACTACTTGGCTTTGTATATGACACTTTTAAAAGATTAAATATTCAGGAACACGCAATTTGTTTTTCTGCAAAAATATGTCACAAAATCTGCACATGATAATTTCAAGGTTTTTGTGTTGGCTTTTTTTTTAATTGAATAAAGTTTTGCTACTTTTCCGAGAAATATGTACAAAATAAATCTTTGTAGCTGCGTAGCTTATACAGGCAATAAAATATATACTTCTTAGCTTTCGGGACAATAATATATAATATGAAATGAGTGCAAGTACCATAGAAACTTATACTCGTAGCATATAAATCATAAAGAAATCTTACGGTCTGGAACTTGCAAACAACTCCAGACTCAGAAAAGTTCTTCATATATCATGGATAGAAACAAGGCCCAGTGAAGATTTTTGCCATTATTGCCAGTCTTGCTCGTCCTTTTAAGCATTTAAGAATTCTTGGATTCTCCAGGCCTACAATCACATATACATGTAGGTAATTTCCTTTATTTGGATGTCTAAAGGGAAGTATGCCCAAGTTTGCATATTCTGGACTCTTCTGGAAAATTCGTAGCTGATGACAAATTGCCATCAGCCACTTTTCTGTTTGCAAACCCCTGGCATCTGGCCAGTCCGTTTGTTCCCATCCAGCTATCAGAAGGAAAGCTTGATTTTTCAGGAATGAACTCTCACCAATCGTAGGCTTTGAGGGTTTTTTAGAAACTCAAGGTAGTAAATCATTCACCTCGTTTTCAGGACACAATATGTATGACACCAATGAATGACTGACTAGATCTTCTGTTCAAACTACATGCAGCAAGTCAGGATTAAAGTGCTTTGAAAAGCTAGTGGCAAAATTTAGCTCAGTTCAAACTTTGGTGTCAGTTGGACTTGGAACATGTAGGGAGCTACAGGAAGGAAGCAACAAAGTAACACAGACCACAGCCCAGTCTGATGCCAGCCTCTAGGCTTCTTTCTCCATTACATTTTGCGGCATGTCCTCACTTATCTCAGTGAAATATGGATGCAAAATATCATCATGCTGGAATTTTACCCTCTCAGTATAAAATTACCAAGCAAAGAAATATTCTGGCATTTGAAAACTCTGTTTCCTAAACACATCGACTTCTTTTTGCCTTTTTCTCTTTTTAAGAAGAGAAAACATATAAAAAAAATAAAAATCTGTAACATAATGAAAAAACAAAGCAGCTGGAAAAATCCAAGTAGTAATATGATCTCCTCGGAAGAAAGTAGGTAAGATCTGGAAATCCACATGGACAGGGTCAATTTTTTAAATCCTTAACAGAACTAAACTTAATCTGCCATCCCTCCACCTCTGATCACAGTCCCTTGTTATTCTCAGTGACAGCCACTGCAAGAAAGTGTCATGAAAATACAAAACATGAATTTATATTGATTTTTCCTCTCAGTACCATGAGTATTCTCTCTGGGAGAAGGTACAGAAAGACACATGTAACACCAATAATAGGTTATCCAGAATTTAAATAAGAGGCATCAAAACTGAAGGCCAGATCTTCAGCTGTCAAAAATGAAGCAAATATATCTGTGCCAATTTGCAGCAGCCATCAGTCTAGTCCTGTGCAATTAGTCTCAGCAAGGTCTTTATAAATACTGGTTTTTAATTGAATAGACCTGTAATTTGTATTCCAGCTTCATACACAGACATACATATAGCTTAGAATATTTTTTCTTTAACTGTTCCCACTTTTCCAAAATGGAGTCCTTAGAATTATTACATATCAAATATTTTTTATTGAAGAGAAACTTGAAAGCCAAAGCTCCACTTGGATCCATTTGTCAATACAAAATAAAAATAAATCAAAGCTCAGCTACCACGGCAGTATTCATTTCAAGAAAGCCTCCTTTTAGCTTCAGGTTATATTCCTTCTTCATGCTTATGGCACAGAAAAGTTGCCAGTTAAATTACTGGCCTCCACATTGCCTTTTCTAAAGTTTGTATGACTTTATGGTTGATTTCCTGAACAGTTAAGTCCCTATTCTGACATGAGAGGAGAAATCTGGTGGTTTACTTTATTGTGCATATTATTCAGAGTTTATTTTTCTTCATTCAGTAGATTACTTTAGGAAAAAGAACTTAGAGAATATCTTTTCAGTGAAGACAATTTCTACTAACGCCTCCTCAGTTTTTCTTTTACAAGAGAGACATTAGTACTATGTCATATTTAACAAAGCACTTTGTAAGCACTCATTAATCATGTAGTGCCCCTGAGAGGCACATTATGTAATGTTTAATCTGCTCAGCTGAGGCTGTAAATACAAGAAACCTCTCAAATTTTTATCAGCTTTACAATAAGAAGAGATGTATTTTAATTACAACCAGTGCAACCAAGCAAGCAGTCTCTATCTTCCAGGTCCCTTCATCAACAGTATAGTTTCCCCATTGACCATAACAGAGCTATGCTTACATTCGCAGAAAAGATGCACTTTTTGCTTCCAAAAGCCACTGCAGATTTTTTACATGCAACTTCTAGGTGCGCAAGGGTTGATTTGCACAGATACTGGCAGCTTTCTTCACCGGTCACATATTTCCTAATGCCACAACACACGGGTGGGTTGAAGAGGAGCCTCCAACAGCACAGTCCTCCCCAGTGCAAGCCAAGCTTGCAGCCAGCTCGAAGATCACCAGCTCAGCACCAGTGTTGCTCTGTATCCCCTTTTGTGGGTATTACACGAGAAATATGACCTCTGTGCAGAAAAGGGACACAGGCCATGGGTACACATGAATGGGTCATCCATGACCTGCCTCCTTCCACACTGCCAATACAAACATCTCTTATAACTAAACCCCTCCAATATCTGCAGCAACCCTCTTATTTCCCCCTTATCCTTATGCAGGATTAGCCAGTCCTGACTCTGCACCAACGTCAGTGGAAGCTTTGAAGAAAAGCCCATCCTCAGGAAGCATTAAATAGGAAGAGAAGGCTGTAAGGCGTAGACAAAGGCTTTGCTTTGTCTATGTTAAACAGGGTCCAACAAAGCTGTCACATTAATTAATATTCTGTTTTATAGAATTGTTACTTAATATTCATATATAGTGACAAACAGTAAAGGCAGAGGAACAGAATTCAATGAACAGTTCATAGGAAATGTCTCCTTTGTATTTTTTGGTTTATATCTTTCTTTTAAATCTGCATTATAAGTACAGAAAACATTTATATAATGATATCAAAGCTGCAATAACTATTGATAATTTGGTCATCAAAACTTCTTTCATTTTCCTTCTTACAATCAACAGAAAAATTCTAAATTCACAAAATCCTTGTTTCCATCACAGTGAGCAGATACTTTGAAATCACCTTGACAGAGGAATCTAAATGATATTTGGGTACAAACTTGAAGGAAGTTAGTCTTTGACAGCACCTCTGGAGATGAGTCATTTGTACTGTCATGGCCACCTGCATCCACTGGTCTAAGATACACAGAGCTGTTATCAGTCTCATTTAGATGTGGCCCTTCTTTTTTGGAGATGAATGCAGTAAATAAACAAAGATGGATCACCTTTGTAAGCCTAAAAACATTCACATTTTCTAGTACATAGGTCAGTTCTAATCAATGTCATCAGCACATACTAATGAATCAGGGTTCAGCTCTAAGTCCACAGTAAATCCAGTGGAACTACTCCACATTAAGATGGTATCCATCTGGGTTTTTCTTTTCTGGAAAGAACCAGCTTAAACAGAAGTTTGCTTGATGGTGTCCTTCAATATGCATTCGTTTGCCAGCTGAGGAATGAACACAAGCAGCAGTTGAGGGAGGAAGGTGAAGGTGAAGCACAGAGGTAGGCTGGGACAGGTGCAGCAGTAATGGAAGCTGAGCTGCAAGGAATTCAGTAACTCATTTGCATGGACATGCCAGAAAAACTAAAGGGCTCAGTAACTTGTCAGAGTTCCCTGCAAAGATCTCGGGTCCCGCTGCCGGCAAGTGTAGGGAAGGACCCTGGGCCAGGACCAGGCACTGCCAGAGCAAAGAGCATCAAAGCAGCAGAGCTGCCCTCAGGGGTTCAGGGAGATGAAAGAAGAGAGAACTGCAGCAGTGTCTGCAGTGGGGACAGGGCAGAAACAAGGTCGGAAGCACTAAGGGGAAGTTATAGCCAGTTCCCTCCCTCCTTCCACACATTTAGCTAGTGGTTTCTGCCAAAATAATTGGAAATCCTGGCTCAAGAGAGCTATGTTTGCTAATACATATGCATGTGTTTTGGGATCGGAGATATTTTTAATTATTTTATTTTTCCAATCATTAATGGAGAGATACCGATCTGCCCTTTAATACAAACAGGTCAAATTTAAATCATTCCTGATTTAAAAGTGGACAACTACCCTCATTCCATATTGCACATAGTTTTCTGTGAACGCAATTATAATTTCTAACCTTTCTCTTCAATATTTCAGTTCTACTACATGAGAAGTTTCTTTGCCACTTGTGTTTCCTCTATTGCCATGGATCCCTATGCAGTCTTTAAAACTTTTATTTTAACCAGTTCTCTACTTCAAAGTGTCTTGCTCTGTAGAGCATAAAGCTTTTTTAAACATTCATTTTGTAGGTATGGACCTGCTTCTTGTATTGCTTTTATTATTAGCTGGTACATTCAGGCAAAAGCTGAACAATAGAATTAAGCTATCAAGACAACAGAGCTGTGTATTTAAAGCACGCTATCTATCCTACCAACCTTTAGAAAAAAAAAAAAAAGCAGCAGGTTCACACTTGCGAGCTAGTTATAAAGGTTTCTGCAGCTCTCCTTCATGAAAGGATCTATTTAAATGTTGTATGACATCTATTTTCTCTCTGGAAATATCTTTGTAGTGTTTCATCCTTCTTTACCATCAAAAAAAGAGCTGGCTATACTGCAACCCACTGGAGATTGCATATTCTCAGGCTCCCTGGTAGCTGCTGGATGGTTTCACGTTTTCTGACATCACTGACTCTACCACCTCTTTTTTACCATTATTCAACAGAAATAGCTTCATTTTTGCTAGGCTTATTGAATTAGTTTTGTTCATTCATCACTGCACAAATGTGTCCTAGCATGCATACAACATCAGGGAGCTGCTGGCAATTAGTAAGAGCAGGAAATGAGGACACCTGAGCTCTAATCTCAGCCCTGACACTGGCACACAGTAGTGGCACATTCTTTGGGGCATGTCTGGGAAGTGTTTCTACAGTGTCAAGGAACTAGTTGATAATTTTATTTATAAGAAAAACTAGGGAGTGAAGTGGGGGGCATTGCTTTAAAAGAGTCACAGGAACACTGAAAAACATGAATCTGGAGTGTCCTCTTTTCAGAGCACATCATGTGAGGTCCTTGGGACCAGACATATCATAATGCTTACTCACAATTATGCCCCATTTTCAGAAAAAAAAAAAAAAAAAAGTAGCAATGTATGTAAATATCTCTGTAAATTCTAGAGGATGCCTGACTGGCATCTATTCCTTTAGCATAAACGGCATTTGCCCACATTACAGTTCAAGCTGCCTTCTTGTTTAAATAATTTATAATAAGCCTGAAACACAAGATGACTTGGGGAACGGAGGTTAACTTGAGTTTAAAGCAAGGTATGATTCTTTCATGTTGGATAGTGGAGAAGTGGAGTACTTATGCCCAAATGCATAATATCAGATCACAGGGGCACAGCTACAGAAATCCAGTTCAGTATCACTGAGCAAGTTCTGCATTGGGTAGAAGTACACGTCTACAGGGGCCACAGGATTCTACTGTCAAAGCAACTACTGCCCTTCTTCCTCCTGTTCTTTTCCTGTGCTCAGCTGGACATAGCTTCGGAAAGGAAGGGAAGCACCTCTGAAGCTGCATAGCCTGGAGCCTGCACTCACCACATCACAATGACTGGCACTCTTACCCTGTTCCCAGTTCACCCCCATTCTTCACATGCTTACACTGGTGTGAATCAGAAATGCAACCCACCTGCAGCCTAAGGCACTGTGCTAGCACAAACATGGTGTGGCAGGAGAGCAGGCTGCACAGCAGGGGAAGGAGAGGCTGCACCTCTGCCCCGCAGGCAGCTCCCACATTGCCTGTGGCTGCGCTGCCTGGCAGGGCGAGCAGGAGGGATCCCATGCAGCTGGGCAAGGCTGGGCCCCACTTCAGGTACTGGTGTCAGGGAGCCCCAACAGTGGCATCAGCCATTCATTTCCATGGTCACATTTTTTTCATTTGAGAAACACCTTTTCAAGTGTTCTCAAAGCACTATATAGCAAGATTGTATAAATTGGAGCTCTGGGACTAGGGGATCTCTTTCGTCATGGTTGCAGCGACAGGATACAAATGTGTCAGCTTTCCCCAGAGCAATTCAGGTACCCATAAAGGAAAATTTCTGCTGGTGTGTCTGCTTATTTATTCCCATTCCCCGCTCCTTTTTTCGTGTTGTTTGCACAACAGAACTGAGTGTTATTGAACAGAGTGATATTATATGATATAACACACTACAATAAGCAGTCTGCAAAGAAAAGAACCTTTTCTTTAAAAGATCATTTCCAGATTGTATAAAACATAGCAATGGATGTGCAGGAGCATATTAGACACTGGGAGAAAACCAACCCACTTTGGTTATAAACTTAAATTACGAATATACCTTTCATCATTTTATCTGATGTTCATATATACATACACAAAAGCCTCACAGTTAACTGGCATGCAAAACCTTCTATTAAATATAACAGCACTCAATATTTCAGGCCATGGAACAAAGGAGTAAAAATCAGCAACTAGAATGAGGAGAAACAAACCCAATTTCCTAAAGCCTGCCTCATTTCAGCCTTCCCTGAGAGCAGCAGGGACAGACTCCATCTCCTGCTCTGGGAATCTGTTGAGCTCAGCAAGGCTGCTAGAGAACACCACTGCCCTGATTTGGGTGATATCAGTCACAGAGAAAATAATTAAGTGCTGTCATGGGGACTAACTACAGTCAGGTTGATCTGCAACAGCAAAGGGAAAACATCCCATTACCAACTGTCCCAATTAAAGCAGAGCTCACCAGAAATGAGCAACCAGTTCCCAGTTGTACAGGAGACCAAACACAAGTGGGTGAAGTTCAGTGAAGCTGAACTGCAAACATAGAGGAGACCTGGCAGAGTTTGTGGGTCTGCTCATGGGTAGCACCAGGGATTTGTTGTTCATTCTCACCCTGAATTTCTCATCCCACCCCAAGAGAGTTTGCTTTTACATTATGATTTAGGGATATGTCAAAGCACTCCGTGTGTGCTGAAGACAACCAGGCCTCCAGATAATCGACTGAGCAGTAGACTGTCACTCCTTGGAATTAATGCAGCTGAACAAGGGCTTTGTTGAAATGAGAAAGCCTAAAAGAGATTTGCTCAGATCAAGATTTAAGCTTTGTCAGGATTGTTCACCATAGCTTGGAGCTGCCCAGACAAATTGCAGTCAGCAGGTAGCTGTGGTGATTAGAGAGATGGAAGGTGGGGAGGAGGGAAAGAACAAGCAAACAAAAAACTAAACGGGAGTTTGAAAGTGGCAGCCTCACATGTATTCATACCAAGCAGCTGTGTCATGCAGCACACGATGCCTATCCCCACTTTGCCCAGCCACATCTACTGAGGGCCCCTTTTGCCAGGCCTCAGTGACAGAGCCTCCAAGACTGACAAAGTAAGAGGATGGCATGGATTTCACCAACAGCCATCTCTGGTTACAGGTCTCACCTTTCTACCAGCCAAAAGAGGGACTCAGTGACCCAGCTTTGCAACATTATCTACATTTCCAGGGCATATCTTCTCTCTCAAGCGAGGATGGGCTGCAGGACACAGCCTTCATTTTACCTTCACATCAAAAATACTACTACTGACAATTTCCCATAGGCAAGATGAGGTCCAGAGCAAGAACACCCTTGAACACACGGGAACCTCACCATTGATCCCATGACTCTGCCCAAGTAATTTTTAGGAAATTGCTTTCCTGTGGTCTGCTCCCAACAGCACTCAATATATAACACTGATGGGTCTCATAGTGAGGTCCACAGCCCAGCTTCTGCTGAAGCCACTGCAGAGGAACCAGTCTGGTTCCCACTAGATATCTCCATTCTGAGGCTCATTTCAGCTGCTTCCCAGTCTGGTTCCCATCCTCCTGGTCTGAGCTGGCAGCAGAAATTCCCAATAGGGCAGGGCAGTCACACACTGAGACATGCAGCAGTCACTCCACAACCCATAGGTAGGCTGAGGCATCCCTCAGCAGAACAGGAGGGGATGCCTCGTTTGCCTCTGCAACACCTCAGCTCTCTCATTGGAATCAACCACTCTCTCATCAGCCTTCCCAGCTCTCCAGGTGGGAGTCTGTTCACTGTTTCATGCAACAAGGCACCCCGCCTGCCAGCTTGAAGAGGACCCCTCCTAATTAACAATGCTGCACATAGAGCACACTGTACCTATAATGGCTTAAACCTCACAAGACTACATTTTAATTACGACTGCGTGAAAACAGAATCAGTTGTCTAATCAAGCTTAAATTTAGCGATTTTCATGCTAGCATTCCCAGAAATGTGATACTTGCACAATTAATTATTTATTTTGTATAGATCTCTAGGATTTTTTTAAGAGCAAAACCAGCAAACCACGACTCCAGGAAGGTAGGTAGGTAAATAAATTAACAGCATTCACAACAATGACCGTCTTCCCTACTGTCTTGGCTGCCATATGCTTAGAGGTCTCACAGTAAAATGAATAAATGGCATTCAAAACCTGTCAATCAAATTACAGTGTGCATTTCCAGTGTAAACACAGATGGAAGAATTCTTTTATTAACAACAGCCTACAGGTAATATTTACTTTGTTTGGTTGGAGCTCCAGAGGCAGACTTGCTGCAGCAGCTGCACTAGGTAGTCCAAAAATAGATATTTCCCTGTTAGTAGGTAGCTTTAAATATCATGAAAGTCACTGTCTAAAATGACAGAATGACAATGGTAGTAGCCAGGTATTCTGCTCAGTGCACCATAAGCTGTCTTCAAGGACATGCCCTCATCTGTGCACTGATCATGTCCCCATCCAGCAAAACAGCTCACCTGGAGCCAAACAATAAGCAGGTTTACAAATCCCAATGATTTCTAGTGAATTTTAGGAAGGATAATCTGAAAGTTAATCAAGTTGACCAGAAATTTTAGTTACATAGATCCAGATTTGGCAAAATATCTAAGTGACTAAACAGGGTTAGTATTAAGCATGTGCTTCAGGTTATGTGTATCGACAGTGCTTTGCAAGGCTGAGTATTTTACATATCTCTGCAAATCTCGGCTTGTCTTTGTTCTAGCTTACCTGTCTAATAAGCCAGTATGATAGCACTTGCTGGTCTGTTATGAAGCATGAATAATATTGTTTAACACTTCAGATAGCACAATAAAAAGTGATATGAGCACAAAGTATTGCTACAACAACATAGCATTATACTATAGAAGTAATGTGTCATTAGTTACACACAGGAATTTTATTTTAATGCTGTGCAGTTTTCTACCAAGTCCATTAATGATCAGCCACTGTAGTAACAAATTACTTTTTACAGTACTTATGTTTTTCATGTTATAAGCAGTAGTCAAAATTTAACAGAAGTGACAGGTTGAATTCCCAGTGACACCTGAATTTTGTACATCAGCTGCTTTTGGCAAACAGCAGCACAGAAAAAAAGAAATCAACGTAGTAAAGCTTTCACTGGAAATAGAATAATCTTATTTCAGTTATCCATCATAATTCCCACTGAAATCATTAAGAATGAGGGGAACAGAGAAATCTGTAACAGGATCTTGGCAAAATCATGAGGGGTTACATTCTCCAAGCCCTTAAAGCTAATGTAGCCGTTTCTGAAGCTTGATAAGGTATGTTGTAATACTTAACATTGATGCCAATCAAATTCCATTGTCTGTGGTTGAAAGTCTGGGTCCAAAGCTATACTTTCCCCTAATGCACCAAATCATTAGTCAAAATGCACTGTTGAATTTTTTTAATGTTTTGAGTTGGTTTCAGATAAGAATGATTCAGATTTTGAAGATCTTCCCTTAAACAAAACCCATACATGTACATGACAGATGGTGTTAGACATATAACACATAGCCTATAGTAACATAGCTATATATATATCTTATTTTTGCATAATTTTATAAGATAAGAATAGGTTGCATCATTTGTACAGTTAGTCACAAGTCTGGCAGGGAACCTGAAAGCTACAGAAAAATTGGACGAAGAGCTCACAAGTGTCTGGTGTCAGCAGATTCCCAGGCACCAGAGGTTTGCATATGGCTTTCTCCCTTTATATCCCAAGCTTTTGGAAGCCAGTTTCAACCAGGTCACAAAGATAATTCATGGTTATAATGCAACTGGTAGCTGACACTTCCCAAGCAAAATGGTGCAATCTCTGCTGGGGAGGAGCTGGGATAGTGGCTTGGTTTCAAGGTCTCATTTATATCATCCTGAAGCCCTAAACACGCAATCTCCTGATCAACACTTATCATTAGTTTTCCCTTGAGACCCTCCAGGTGACATACAGACTAAGTGCAGTACCTGAGACGATAGTCCAAAGGGAGGTGTGAGACAGAGTAAATAGGACATGAATTTGGTTAACAGAACAAAGATCCCATGCTCCCTATAAATGAAAGCAGCTGAAACCACATCTTGACTCGCTGTCACTGTCAACAATTAAATAATGCACATTTTTGAAGACTGACATGGGTATTATCCCTTCAGCTTTGTCAATTGTCTGAAAAAAAATCAGTAATACTAAAAGACATTGCTCTACAGAGCAGAATGTTAGGCTATACCGCCTCCCATGTGGATTTGGTTCTTCATAATTCGATAAGCTTGGCCTGCTTTTAAAAATCTGCTTAAAAGTTTGCAGACTCGTTAAAGGTTGTTCAAAAAAACAGAAGAATATGCTAGCCCTAGGTAAGTATGGCACTGGGGACAGGGGGTACAAGAGATTTGACTCCATTATTCACAAACTAAGGGACATTCACTAATTTAGTGCACCTAATCTTCTGGACAGTTGGTAAACGCCTAGAGGAAATTTAGAATTTAATATTAAATAAGATTGCTACTCCCAGAGTAAATAATAAATCAGTCTCTTAATGCATCGGAAAACCCATTCCAATCTTTTGCAGCTGTGTCCATTGATATGGGCAAACAACAAATACATTGGGACAAATCTCTCCTAGTGCACCTCTACTGGCATCAGGGTTCAGTGTGACCTATAGTATTTAAGTGGGGGTTACCCTAATAGAAACTCACCCATAAGCCTGATTTCAATCCATTTTTAAGGAATGCATAGGCTGAAACAGATGTCACTGACATTAGCATCAGGCTTGGTAACTGAATCATTATATTTGATACATGATCTACTTATATCTCGGCTAAGATTAACTGGAACGTGTGGTTACCTGTCAGACGGATTTTGTTACACAAATAATAGTCAAGCCTTCCAAACCATAGTAGTGAGATATGCCACCTCCATCAGCTGTAGAAGTCAGATTGACAGCTGCGGCACTAGAACTAGCATTAAAATCAGCATCAGATGAAAGCACAGTTTAAATGCACTCCTCTACTTGTTATCTAACCGAAGTCTGTGCACAGCAGTATTTGAGAAATATCTGCCATTTGCCTGTCCAAAAGGGGGTCATTTTAGTGGTATACTGCTATACTGCTGTACACTAGAGGTGCTTCATACTAGTAGAACAAAGATTTCTCCTGATCAGTTAAAATTGAGGTCAATCCCCTAATCAGCATGTTTTCCCCTGAAAATATTGAGTGCAGGCTACTCTATTACTTTGTTTCTTGTGGTTTTCCTTTTTTTTGAATCATCTCAACTACTGCAGCTTATACAGGTTGATTCAGTAAGCAAGTTCCAGAATCCCTGACCAGCACAGCTGCACCAGCTAAAGCCAGTGCACTAAAAATCATTTGTGTATTGTCTTCAAGTGAATTCAATGTGCAGCTTTGCAGGCATAGAGCTATCCTGGAACACTGCTGGAATAGTAGAGAAACATTCCCAATTTAGTAAAGCACTCCTTCCTACATATGAGCTTGCAATATAAAAATACTTAGAAGGAAAACCTTTGCTAGATATAATGAAGCTTTGGGGGATTTAATTTAAATATATAAAAAAGCAGTCTCAACATCAGACTAAAATAGGAAGTAGGGTAGGTTCACTATAGAGACTTTCTTTAGTAAACCTGCATGTGTCTGACAGACACACACATTATGGAGTGACCATGCATAGAAATTGACATGCATACTTACCAATATTTGTCTGGACTAAAGGATCAGATCTTGTCCATACAATAGAATCACACTCTTCAAATATTGGAAAAGTATAAAAGTTTATAGAGGTGTTAAAACAGCTGGATAGGATGTTGCTATTCTACAATCAACTCAATCTAGACCACAGATTCCATTCCTATGCAGTATTTTGGCAGACAGATTAGCTGTCAGTGGCCTGAGCTATAGTTTTGATGTATCCTGCATGTCCAAACATCTAAGCAATACCCTTACAAAAGGCTTTCACCTTTACCTATGCAAGGCTGGTCATTATGTATTTGCACCCCCACAAAACCACACTGTTCTGTTGAATCATTTTGTTGGACTGCTAAGACCCAGGCAGTCACATCTCATGATAGAGGGTGATGCAAGTTACTTGGCAATGAACCTAATCTCCTTACTGCTGAAGGGAGGGAGGGAGTAAAGCACTGAAGCTTTTGAAATGTAATTAAAACTGTGTTGTCCTGCAAATGACTGCATGATCTTAGAATGGTTCTGGAAGCATTTAAAATAATCTGTGCCCCACAAAAACAAGACCACAAACTACAACTTGAAAAATATTAATGAGGTACTGCCTAATTAAAGCTAATTTGTCTGGATTAGTGGACTCTTAGATATTTGTTTGTAAAGCTTTGTAGATATGACACATCTTCAGTACTGAGTATGGTACATTCTGCTACTACCAGGACTAATTCCAAAATGTTTAACCAGGACTTGAGCTCAACAGGCACATGTGGTTCTATAAAAATCTTCCTTTACATTTCCTTTAAAGAAAAATGAGTTTCTAGTTAGGCAGAGCCCTCAGATAATGGCCAAATGCTGAAAAATCTGAAGAAACCCTGTAAGAATCACTATATATGTAATATGTGCATATTTGCATTTTAAACCAAATTTGTGATTTCCCTTGAGTACCTAATGCTGAGAACACAAAACCTGTATATAATCCAAAAGCATTCAACAATTTTGAATGGCTTTCTCAACACATACTAAAAGACATTGCAGGAAGATGCATGCCAGGACCACAGACTGTTGGACACATATTTCTTTGTTGTACATATGGCTTCTCTCATATATCACTTTGGATTGGATATTAGTATAACTGTCATATGTTAGATCCTGTGCAAAAAGCAATATCATATCTCTCTGTAAACCTAATTATCTGACTGGGCTTCCCAAAGAGGACTCCAACCTTTATTGCATTGAAGAAAAGGCATGATTGCCACCATTGCCACTGTTGCAATGCTATTTTTGAGCAGACATGCATGATGTGGAGATCACCCCTAAATGCTCTCACTCTCATTGCTTTAGTCCAGGTTGTTTTAATAACACCAGAAAGTGTTTTATTCATATTCATCATAAAGCTTTAGAAGAATGCACATTTCACTTGTGTTACTGGCTAAGTGACTGTATTAAGTATCCTAGGTTTCATTGAGAGCCCAATTGATAGAGCCTGAATTTGAGGAAACAAGCTCAGAAGGGTTTTCAATTAAAGGACTACGTTTTACAGGGGATATATCCCCATCAATATGCTCTTAACTTAGGTTCTTCTATCACTGAGACAACAGAAGGGCTGAATTTGACCCCAATGAAGCAACTTCCCAACATGAGGCAAAAAAAGCAACTGTAATTCTATGCCTTGAAACTCCCTAAGCGCAGGACTACTCTCACAGTACAGAGGAAGAAGAACACATTTTAGGTGCTACTGTACTTCAGAAGCCCCAGAGCTGCTACAACAACCTCTTTGGGATTCTTTCCACAGTAAAAAGAGATCAACACTTCATTCTTCTTCTGGATTACATTGACGCTTGGCAGGCTAGAAACTTACAGAGGTTAGTCTTAACTATTCTCTGCAGGATGTAAAAATAGTAACCAAAGTTTGGTTGTCTAATTGAATGAGTGAGCGCGAGTGGCTGGTTGTACCCTATCCTATGGGCAATAATTCAGACTATCCAGCAAGCTTTTCAGATTTTGAGATTGTGGAAGACATACGAAAACACTTGGAAACTAATGCTGACATGGTCCCTGGTACATTTGTAAAAGGCACCATAAGGTATTCACAACAGCAGAGGTTGGTCACAAATAACTTTTCTTCCTCATCATATAGTCCTATGAAGGAGTGCTTAATTTCACCTATAAATTAGATGAACCTGAGTAGGATCCCAGCTCCCAAGGGTATGTCCAGTGAGACAAGGAAGTTCTAAAGATTTGCTCTACATAGCTCATCAGCAGAACATGATCAGTCTAGGAAGAAAATCCAGACATAATTCTCAGTTAGGTACCTCTGATTTGGTTCACTATATGTGATTAAAATATGCACCACTATATCTCTACTTTTGCTAGTCTTACAAATACTACCTCTGTTCTGATCTCCATTCTGAGGGTTAAATTTGGTCTTCCAAGGAAATAAGTGTGCCTATGGCACAGGAATATGGACTAAGCTGGAAAGATCACTCCCACCTCCCACACCCCTAGACACTGAAGGGATAAATCCAGAACTTTCTGCTTCCCGGTAATCTGTTGTTCTTCATCCCAAAATAGTCAAGAGCATAGCAATTGTTCATCTCAATGTGCTTACAGACTGGTAGCTTTCCTTTCAATTGCATTTGATGCTAAATGCTTCAAATGTTTCTAGGAAAATAAGCTGCCAAGATCCTACCAAATGTTCAGAACCATGCACACTTTGGCCCAAATATTAATCTTTTGCTCATTCAGGTTTTCTTTATCAGTCCTATATGAAGTCTCACAAACTTTGAAAATACTGCTCCTTTAGCCGAGGAGAGCCTATCAGACTCCTGTCCATCCCTTGAGATGTATTTTTAAAAAGAAGCATCTTAGGCACAAAGGAACCCATCACCTAGCTACACTTAGATTCTCCACCCAGCTCTAAGAAATTCCTGTACACCACTCCCTTGCCTTCCAGTTATTTCAACAAGCCCTTAAATTTGATTTTCAGAGAGAAGCTGGGACATGAGTTAATCAATATTATGCTCAAGGTAAAAGCATCAGAGACCTAATCTCTATAACCTACTGAAAACAGCACAGACACTTCCTAGCATTGATGGCAGTGAGTCATTTGGGTATGTCACATGAGAGTAGTTGAAGGAAAAAAAACAACCCACAAATGAACAAACCTCAACATTAAGGCTCTCTCCCATGACAAGGCAACCATCAACCATCACTGAATATGAAGCCTGGCCATCACCCAAGGAAAAGGTTTGTGTCACTAGGGTGACAGAGGGTGCTGTAGGCTGTCCTGCAATGAGCAACTTTTCCAGGAAAGTTCAAACACCCTTGAGGTAGAAAACATCTCCACACATTTCCTCTGTCAGTCTTAAACCAACAACAGCCGTAAATCTCATGATGGCATCTCATGGCATAAGGCTGATAACCTACTGTAACCTCATTCTTGCCCTCAAAAGCAGTGTTCACAACCTCCCAAAATAGAGCATGTGAGCAGATGTTTGGGAGAAAAGGAAGCAAACATCTGTTCTGTTAGAAATGTAAATCCTTCATACCCACCCCCTGCCACTCTGCAGCTTGGCACCAACCCACCCTGAACTGCTGCAGCATGTGGGCGGACACAGGGAACAGCATGATGCCCACGTCACAGAATCAGCTCCACACTGGATTTTGGGTAATGCATAGCATTAGGCACAGCCCAGTGTCACTAATGCAGGCACAGACTGGTATCCATATTATAGCATCTAAGAAAACAGGCTTGGGGTTAGCTGAATGTCCTAGTAATTGTTTACCAAAAGGACTTTTACAAGTAAAAGGAGCTAGGAGATAAACTGCTTGATCATATGATGCCACATGCACATGTGAACCATGCATGTACATGCGATTCTGCTCAGTTACTTGAGACATGCAAAAAAGCTGAACAAGTGCAAGAAGTCATGGGAATGCCAGAAGGAAAATCCTAGCTGTTACTTTAATTGAAAGTGTGCTTGTTTGCTCTGTTCTCTGCTGGCAGTGTGAGCATTTTAAATAAAACATGACCAGTAATTTATTTAGCAAGCTAGTCTTTGAAAAGTTCTTTTGCACAGCTCTCACTAATTTATGCCACACAAGATTAACCCTCCTTTCTCTCCACATGTCTATGTTCTTGAAGTGATTGGGTGCAAGATCCACATTAATATTGCTCTACAGTACAACACTTAAGTACCTTTCTAGTTCTGTTCCAGATACTTGACTGCCTCAAAATTGCTTCATAAAAAAATACAATCCAGCCAAGGATTCACCCCCTTGTTTCCCAGATTCAATTTGATTCTTATTCCAGTCAGTGCTTTTTCTTCAGGAATATGCATTATTCATTCCACATATTATGGTGCTGATCAAGTGACTAGTGCATAGACACCTTTACGCAATCAGTACAGCTCCAGCTGTACATCTGAAATAAGGCGAAAGATTTTTTGCTGTATACATGAAGCATTTACACATGTGCAGACACAAAGCACGTGCCAGTATCAGGTAACTCACCACACTAAAGGACAGAGTTCCTGTGGTTACTTGGAAACATTCCTGTGAAGTTTGGCCACAGCTCTGTGGGTGGGTTTGCACTGCCAGGATAGTTTAAAGTAGATACTGAATCTCGGTTTCAGTCGCTGCCCCTTCCCACACATGTGGGGAAGCATGTGCATGTTTGCACATGCACAATGTGATATATGTGTGTGTACATACATGTGTATGTATAAAATGTGTTCATACAAGACAAGTATACACACACGCAATGTTTATATACACGTAAAAGTTATTTCCCCCCCCAAATGATAATTGTGAGGAATAATAAAAAAAAAAAAAAAAACAACAAAACACCAAACCACAACATATTGTAAGCCCAAAGTAGTCAGTTTATCCTTCCACAAAATAGCACCAACTTCCAAGATAATCACCACAATTTCTTTGGCGTTTACAGCTAGCTCATTTTCCATTTTATTTTTCTATTCTGCCTATATTGTTATTTAAATATATGCAGCCTCTCGTGTTGAGGAGGAACCTTACTATTTTGAAAAATTTATGATTATTTCATACAATAATAGGGTTAAGTCATTACAACTTAAACTCTGAAACTTAAGAGATGCACACTTTATTTGTGTACCCTCAAGCCTTGGTATAACAGCAACAGTTGTTTACAGCTTCAGAAAGTTAATTTTAATCACGGCAGTTTTTCAACTATTTAATAGAGCTACACAACTTCATGCTTTCTTTGACCAAAATCTCAAGTTTGATCAGCTACAAGTGTCAAAGGAATAATAAAAGTATGTGTGCATGTATATATGCACAATATATTTGCATATTTTATATACTATAAAATACTAAATCTAAATTTGTTTATATTGTTATTGTATAGTAATATTTATAAACTGTCTCATTTTTCCTATCATTTCTTTTCAGATCACATTTTGGGAATGCATAAGAGTCATTTATTTGCATTTGTGCTTGTTCTAGCATATATAATAGAAATCTTCAGAGCAGGTTGTAAATAAATTTAAAATAGCTATTTATAAAATAATAAACAATAATATGGTTTTAAAGTGAGAACTGCCACTGAGAAGAGCTCTTCAAGATTTGGACTCACCTCCCACCTCTCATGACAGTGCAGACCATGATATTCATGTCAAGAAAGGCAACCTACATTTTAGGCAGAGTTCAAATTAGGTAGAGAATGGTAAAGACTTTAACAAAAACAAATCCAGTGAGCCCTACATCTTACTGCAAGTAGATCATCTCTCATATACAACTTGCTATTTGGATGGGAAAAGTCAGGTTTTTTAAGCAAATTTCAAAGGAGTATGGATCTCATTAAAACGCTTTTTCTTCTATAAACACTCTAAACTTTTCAAGATTCATGTAAAAGATGCATAGTTGTGAAAACTGCATTTATTCTTAACCATGCTCTTCCTGATATCTCTCTTATGTGAGCAGAGAGCCAGTTTGTGTACAAATACAGCACAGCTGATTGCTGCTACAAGTCATTTCAATATAAGGTAGTTTAACTGGAGGAAAATCAGGGCTGGGGGTATTCAAGCAAAGCATCAAAGACCAGCTGGTGAGAACAGCATGTGAATGCCTTCTTAAACATTATCAATGTTTAAAATTATCATTAAGAAATTATTTATACTTAAACAAAAAAAAAAAACATATATAGCCAAAGATGATATGGGTTTTCAGAATAATGTAAATTAAGATCTCACTCAAATCGTGTCTTGATGAAACCACAAAGCAATTTTAGGACCTAAACTGACTAAAAGGAAGTTTAGTTCTCACTGCAGGGATGTCTTTGAGTTTCTCACTGCACAAAAAAAGGCTGTACAGCTGCCTAGCTGAGAATGCATAACATAGGTCAGCTCTTCACGGACAGGAGCTGCTAACAAGCCAGCTCAGACAGGTGCTTAACTACCAAAAGCACAACAGCTCCATATGAATTAAGCCTGCTCTTGGAAAGCTTTGCTTATCTTCCATATGAGGATGCATTAAGTCCCTCTCACCCTGTAGCACTCACTAGACAACATCTACATGTGTCCAATAGCTCTCTGGCTCTGACCACGCTTCCAGTTATACCAGTTTGAGTCTGTGCTACATCATTTCTAAATAGGATCGGCAGCACTGAGCCACGGTGAAACATTTTCAGCAAGCTGCACTTGATTATTAGTCCAGGTGTCAGTGTGAAATATTATTTCTCTTAAAAAAAAAAAAAATCTTTATTAGCAAACACAAGCATACTAAATATTTAAGGCACAGTTATATGATCTATTGCTTAATGTAAAGTGCAAAGAGAAAGCAGTACACTAATCTGTTGAACACACAGATTGGTTCAGCTTAAAGGATCACTGAGTAACAATCAAGATACAGCAGTGCTGGGCACTGGTTATTCCACAGCACAGCAGAGATCATATTTAACAATAATGAAACAATGAGGAGGAACATCATTTTTGTGGCTTCAATTTTATTGTCTTCAATAGCTATTTACCGGGTACTGGTTGTGGAGAACAGGGTTCAGCTGTACTTGAAAGAAGTTGTGCAAAACCTGGTTTAGGACATATTAAATATCACTGTAATCTCCCCAGCCTAGCCAGGTACAAATCCACTGAAATCTTTGCAGCTGTGTAGCATAAAACTAGCACAGAGATCAGCAGTAAGGACTACATTGAGAAATTATGATGGAAAGAGAAGGTAAGAAAAACATCATCTGTCTCTTCTGAAGAATCTGTTTCTAAAATCAGGTGGCTTTTACATTGTAAAACATGTAGTTACCAACTCAAAATACTATATTTAAAAAGCAGTGCTATTTTAGACCTATACTGTTTGTGAAGTTGGTGGGGATGGAACAAGAAACGAGAAATTCTTGGATCTGTACCTCCCCCAGACATTTGGGTGCCCAAAATATACACTACTTCCTGTTATGTGATTCCACGGCAGCAACGGTTCCTTCTCCACAGCTACTGTGTTCACAGGTAGCAAAATCTCTTGGTTCCCTCCAAGCACCTAGCCCCCACCCTTGCACTGCCGATACCCAGAAAATAAACCTACTTCATTGTGCCCATATTGATTTTGTAGAGCTAGAACATCTTTAGGAAACAGTGTCTACAACTTGAATAAAGATGATGTGATTAACTCTGCAATTGTACTTATTGCTACTAGATCCCTTTTTTCTTCTTAGCAGGATTATTGATTTAGAGTTTATAGCAACTTAAATGTAACAAAAAGACATGCTGTGTAGAGATAAAGCAATGAAAGAAACATTCACTTTTAACAAGGAGGACAAAATAATACTTCTCTGAGCATATAAGTGAAGATAGCACAGCTGTTAAAAGAACTGATTTGTCAAGTATCTCCTTGTAAAACCCAGTGATGCATATACTTGGTGGTGGGGATAGTGTACAAGGGATAGACAGTAGCTTTCACCTCATACAGCAGCATCTCCCCCTCTGAACGCGCCTCTGTGTTCTCCAAGATGGGTGGCTAGTCCTGGTTTGATGCAGCCATGGAGGGAGGCCTGGCAGGGAGGAAGGATGCAAGAACTGTCTGTGGACTAAGGCCTTAGCTTGAACAGCAGAGTCCCCCCTGATTTACACCAGTATAGTGAATACAGGCCAGTCACCTTCCCTATATCCCATAAAGGAGTTTTGTAGAAAATCTGAGACTTAACAAATAAATGCATATGTAAGAAAAACATACCCATATTTAGCAGTCAACATTATTGACCCCTGAATTTTTATTTTTTAAATAAATGCACACAACTGCCTCCAGAGTTAGGGATAACAACCAGATAGGACACATTGTGGAGGTAAGAAATTCAGCAGAAAACCACAACTTGTCTTCCTTGGTGGAGATACTCTGCATAATAGTTACTCTACATAGAACTTGCACTGTTTTGCAAAGCAAAAATCCAGGCTCGTCCTTCTAGGAAAAAAAAAAAAAAAAAAAACAAAAAACAAAACACAAGTACACTGGACTTGACTCACTTTCTTCTCCCCCTCATACTGCTGTGATTCATAGAGAAAGGAAGAATTCAAAAAAAAAGAAAAAAAATACTACTTGGAAATTTTGCATTTACCCTAACAAAATACTAGTCTCCAGTCCAACTCTACACTTAATGACTGAAGTGTTCAGTCCGGGGCTATTGACTAGAAATGCAAAGCAATCCTTCCATTTCAACTCCTACAAAGGGCAAAGGTAACATGTACATCACAAGCATTTTAAAAGATGGATAGAAAAGTTCAGAGACATATTAAAGAGGAATTCAATGTTAAAACCTGAGCTTGTTGCACAGAGAAATCTCAAAATAATGTTAATGTAAAGAACTACCTATTTGTAGGGAAACAGTGTACACACTATTGAACAGCCCAAGAGATCCAACCCCTAATTAAAGGGGGGGGGGGGGGGAGGGGGGGGGAGGTGGCAGGGGAAGGGAATAAAAGAGAGAAAGTAAAAAAGTGAACGGTTATTAATCAGCTCTAGGGGAAGAGTTGGTAGGAAAGACCACACACACAAATTAGGTAGCTGAAGACTACCAGGATTTCAATTTGAAGATATTTATTGTACCACCTTGTAGTTTCAATTAAAGTCAAAGTTAAATTAATTAAGAGTAGAGGAAGTAACAGATCTCCAAAAGTCAATGTCTACAGGGAAGTGTCAGCAAATGCCAGTATGTTCCACATGGGTTCATACCAGGCCTGGCATACTCACCACTGTCATTTACGATACTGAAATAAATATATATTCTACTAGCAGTGAACTTACAGACTACACAAAGGACAACACAGTAGTAAATAAGTATGGCAAGAGGCCAATAGAGTGGCCTGAATGGCTTAACAGTTTGGGCTCTTTCCAACAAAATAGGCTTCAACAGAGCCAAGACACAAAGATATGTGTCTAGGAACAAGCATTCAGCATGAGAAACTGCATCCTAGAAGGCAAACTGAATAAAGGATTTGGACAACAATAAGAACAAACAATTTGTCAGGCATTCCCAGTGGCAAAGCTATTTAATATCATCCCTGAATGTATGAATCCAAGAACAGTCTCTGGGAGCAGAGATGATATGTGACTTCTCTACAGGGCATTGGCAATAACCAATTCCTGCTTCAGACCTGTTGTTGAAGAAAGACTCATGCTAACAGAGAAAAAAAAGCCACATAAGTGTTAAGGGCTGCAAGAAATACCCAAAATTGTTCCTAGATGTTTATGCAACAGGCAGAAGATGGCCACAGCTGACTTGCAAGGAAGGAAGGTTCCTAAGAGATAAGCATGGCAAGGATCAATGAGTGAAACCTGAAGCCAGGCATAAATCAAATTATGAAAAAAAGGCATACTGTCTTAACCCTGAGAGAATTGATTGGAACACACTGCAAAGGGAAACGTGGATTCAGTGCCTGCTGACATCTTCAGACCACTTTCTAGGGAATCCACTTTACAGAGCAGATTACAGGCTCGGTAGAGAAATAACTGACCTGCGAGGGTCTACAGAGCTTGTTACTGGGAACACATTTCAAGTTGAGAATTGTAATTTACTTTTCTTTGGTAATTGTTGGGAATAAGGAGCTTGTATACTCCTGTGCTACAGTTTTCACGAGTACACAGTATGCAGTAAGGAACACAGCCCTTCGAACTCCTTCCTCTGCCGATAGTGGCTCAAGTCCAGTCAACCTAATATTAGGTGCCTTCTGCACTGCTGAAGTTAAGAACATACTCAGAATTGCCAATCTCAGGAGAAAGAAGTCTCTTCCAAACAACAGCCTGAACTTAAAGGCATCTTAAGCACATCTCTTTTCCACTCATTACGGAGAGTTTCTACACTGACTACATTATTAACTTAAACCCCTTCCTTAAGAAAAACTGGTTCTAATGCTAACTACCTGCAGGGGACTAAAAGGATGCTTCACCATGCCCCAGGCCACTGGGCCACACTTGGACCAGGCTGGTGACCCCACTAAGATTTTTGGGGCTGCAACATTTTTCTAAACCTTTTTTAAGCTAAAGTCAAATATTTCCATTTCATTTTTAACTCTTGCGTAATGACATTTTTTCCTCTGTAGTGCATCCCTCTGCCTTATTAATTTCAACACAAGACAGTGTCTGCTATTAAAAATTTCACAGTAAATATTATTGCCAAGTGCTGACGAGCAGATGTTAAGCAACATTTAAAGATCACAGGACCAAGGTAGGTCAAGTTATTTTAGTTCTCGCAGGAATGTAGAAAGCTCTTTTAAGCTGATTTTATGACAGCCCTGATTGCCTGCTTTCATTACTAGAAATTCACCATATCTAATCCCCTTGTTTCATGTAGCAGAGCATGCTGAGTGACACATGAATGTTTCTCTTCATTCAGTTTAATCAACCAGCTGCACTTGCATTCAATCACCTTTACTGGAGAATAAGCCTTCACTCACTATGGCTTCATCTAGAGAATAAATTGGTATGCACAGGGAGACCAGGACTGCCAACAATTGTACCGCAAAGTTGATTCAGACCTATAATAATAGTCTGTTTGCATCAGTGACCCAAGATACACGTAAACAGTTTGTGTAAGTCCAAAAATAATGGGCAATAATGCAAACTAATTCAGCTTGAAGCTGAACAGAGCAGTACGCTATCTGAATGCCAGGTTTTTTGGTGGAGCATCCGATTAAAGCTCACAAGAACTCACTTTAGCTTTATGAGCCTGTCCTGTCACTTGTCAGAGGGCAGAGAGGGGGAACCCTCTAAAGGACGACTGAGCAAAGCAGCCAGCAAACTCACTGGATATAGCTCTCTGGACAATGTCCAAAACACACATCCTTCCTGTTTGGAAGTTAGCTTCTGTGACCTGCACCAAAAATCTGTTTCAGGGTGGACTGCATGTCCATGTGTTGAGCGTGTCCTGCTCAAGGACAATTATAACTTCCTCCTTCCTACTGTTAGTCTGCATGTAGCTACCTCCTAGTTCAAGTTCTTACCACCTGCTGTGGTTAAAGACTATAATGACACAACTAGCTGAAATAGGGAGGAAGGAAAAAGCAGAAACAGGTACCACCATCATGATTTTGTACCAGTAGGAAGTGTTGTGGTAAAACATGACAGCAAAATATAGAGCAAACTAGAGCTTAATGGCTCTATTCAAGTATTTTTTTATCTCTTAAGGAGCTGTTTCAGAAACACAGTTGAACTCAGAGGCATGGGCTTTGATTTCTTTCCTCCACCCCTCCAGTTCAGAAAATAATTTAAATTCCATGAGTGCTAAATTGACCTTGCATTCTCCTCTGCTTGACTGCTAATTAGAGTTTAACAAGTGGTGCTTCTAGCCCTTCATCGCACATCCAGAACAGAAAGTGATGCAAATGTGAACTGATAGGATCAGAGCGCTTTACCCCACCATCAATTCCTACATAAATCCAGATGGGACATCAACAGGAATTTTGCAGACAGGGGATGGCCCAAAGCCAAGATGAAAGCAGCACTAATAAATCTTAATGTGGTCATGTTGTTCTGTTCCATTTCCATCCTTTTTGAGGTTTAAACTATTACAGCAATTCCCATCTGGGGCAAGGCCCAGAATGCAATTTCATTCTGTTGTAATGCTTTCAGCTGACAAGACTGTCAACAGGCAAGTTTCAGACAGAGAAACCAGCACAGCTTCAGTGAACCAGGAACATTTAAATCTTCAGAGATAACCATGCATTAGCAAATACAATATACCTTTAGCAAAGCTCTTTAATTAAATCGATTTGCAATTGTCACTTAGGCATTGATAATGCTGCATATTACAGTGATTTTTCTAGGAAGAAAGTGAGGCTTTCTAAAAATCTCCCACCAGTCCTGATTTTCTGCTTCAGCTGGATTTTCAGTCCTATTTGGAATTCACCCTCCTTGTTATTCAATATCCATGTAGACTGTTCTTAGAGGTATAATTTGATTAAACAAAGTTTATGGGCTTTTGTTTTTAATTTGGATTTTTCAAAGCCAGAAAGCATACAGAAATGTTTTAATAATGTCTGAAACACTGCTCAGAACTCAGTCAAATAACAAAAAGCTCATGTAACTAGATTTGTGCCATGCACTATTATAATAGCACTGCTAATCCAAGAAGATGCAGAGGTATCAAAGGGATGCTGAGGAAACACCATAGTAATGTTTCAGAATCAAGTAGTGTCTGTCAGCTCTTCAAGACTCACAATTTATATACAATTGTCACCAACAATCTTTTATGCTTAGGGGTAAAAGGAGAAGGCAGTGCTGTAGAACAGTTTTCTGGGTTTTTTCCCCCCCACATCAACAATGTTTCCAATTATTGGAAGTTAAAAAATAACTGGGATGCAATATGTTGCATATTGCATGGACATCAGTGAACAGGGGTGCTATATCCAAAGTCCACTAAAGCTGATGGATGGTTCCAAATCTTTAGCAGATTCCTGATCAGCCCATCATACAGTCAGTTCCCTGACTTTCTAAACTGTAGCATACACCTTCTGCTAGTTCCAGCTGTTTTTCAGCAATGAAGAATAATTTCTCAATATCACTAAAAAAAATAGCTGAAAAGTCTTTATTGCTTACATAGCCCCAGAAGTGCACAAGAACCATTTGCAAGTCTGACATGGGTTTCTACAGCAACCCATTTTCACCTTGGCATTTAATTCAGACTGCTCTAGAGCACTCCTGTCTGCATGTGGAAAAAGAAATTACTGTATTTCTGGTAATGAAAAGGGATTTGATACACACCCCACAGGACAGTAGGATGAAAATGAGCATGTCTGAAGCCAGCTGATGCAGTCCAGTCTCCCAAAATACAAACCTGACTTTAGGCAAAGTCTGAGGGGAAGACGGTCTGTTCTGTATCTATAATGATGACAACAAACAGACATTATTTCCAATTTCTACTGCTGAATTCAGATGCAACTTTCCCCTTACCACAAATGTTGCGACAGCCACAGTTTCATTCCATTTGTCCCCTTAAGTGGTTTATGCTATTTCACCCTCCTCCCTGTCCTCCCTCAAGTGCAAGAAGTCTGCTACAATGAACAGGGAAAAATAACTACATAAAGAGAACTGTCACTTCTTAGCTCAATGAATGCAACCTTCAACGGAAAAACAAGTATATGAATGAGCAACTTTTGAATTCAAGCACTGAATGGAAAACCAAGACCCAATCCAAGAGATGCTAGTAGGATACTGCTATTACTTATTACAACGAGGGTAGATTATTTTTACTTTTAGTTCCCACCCTCAGCTGCAGGTAACTAGTCCCCAAGGGCTGCTGAAGTGAGGGGAGAGAACAAGGAGACAAAAAGGAACCCCCAACACAACCCACCCACCAAAGTGGTTGCCCCAAGATTTACTAAGCAAATGCCAAGCATCATCCAGTTTCCCACAGGAACAATCAAGGAAGAAAGCAAAGTTAATACTTTAATGAAAACAGTAAATCAACAACCTTCTTTTGTTTTCTGAAATGGCTAGATATAAGTTCTCATCTATGATATTTTTTGCCATATCAGAAAAGGGACCTGTTCGTCTGGCAGTGATATTTATTGTGCTCAGCAAATACTAGCACATTCCCCCCTTTAACACATGCAACCTATCTCCAAAGACTCATCTTCTCACCGTGTCCTCAAAATTATTGAGTGGAAATAAATAGAATAAAATAAATAAAATTAAATTCAAACAAATAAACAAAACAAAACAAAACAAACAACAAAAAAAAAAAGGGAAAAAAAAAAAAAAAAACCAACATAAACTCCAGTGAATCAGAGTAACCCACCACAGCTTGTGTTTTTTAAAATAGCTTTAAAGTCACATCAGAATTTTTGTTTCATTTTTACCATTTATACCATCATGCTCAGACTTATCTCAAAGTTTCTTGTTCTTCTCCCATTCAAGCCTAGGGATATTTTGCCGTCAGTATAATCAAAAGAGGAAATTCAGTTATATCCATTTCTCCAGAGTAAAGTAACCAGAAAGGCATTAAAGGGCATAGTCCAGTGTGGGCATCACTATGCATGTCTGTAAAGTTAATTTACACTGATCTTCATTCAAACTCTGCCCATGGTGCAGTACAGAAGAGATCTCACTAAATTTCTGGGACCTAACAAACACCAGTGCCAATTCAGCTCACAGATTCAATCAGGATTAGAAGATTAAAATCATGGCTAGAGCCCTCAGCAGGTCATCCTTGCAGCACTCCATTGCTACAAAAATCCCAGCCCATCTCCAGAAGCAAGCAGCTAACACCTTACCCCTAAACCATCAGATGGCATCCTGAAATCTAAGAATTGTATGTTAGCCCCTTCCACTTCCCAAGGGTTGAAAATTTGGCCTTTGAATGTTTACACAGGTGTCAGGCTGTGGTGGAGATTTGCAGGCAGCCCCTCTCCTATCAAGAGAGCTATGCTTCATTTGCACTGACACAGCTGAGGAAGCCTGATACTCTTCAACATGTTGCTCTGTTTTGTACATCCTACTTCCACTTGTATGCATAGAGCCCTGCCAGCCTTCAGGCAATTCCCAGAACAAATAGACTGCTACCTATTTTCAGCAAGAGCCACTGTCATTGCTTGGACTCACGTCAAGGTAATATTTTTCTTATGTTTTTTCCAAATCCCAAGTGTAGGGAAAAAGAGAAAGACATTATCCACTATGTAATTTGTTCAAACCGATGTGCCAGGTCTTAAATTAACAAGCAAGTGCTGCATTCTGTCCCAAATACTTTGTTTAAAGCTCTTCCAAGCTGACCTGTACAGTCAGTGGTGCCTGAGTAACCATAGCAGCATATTTGAACAATGCCAAATACTTGTGAACAGACACACTAAAATTCAAGAGGCGGAACATGCAGAGCACAGATCTTGGTAAAAATCAGAACAGCCACTAGAAAAAGCACTGGAGCTGCTGATGAACGTGAGAGCAGAGTTAGATCAGTTGTTTACCAAAACCAAAAGGAGTCACGATGGGTGAGTGAGAGTGCTAGTACAGCCTCAGAATTAAGATGACAGCTCAGACCAAAGCAGCTCCAGAAGCTCCCTCAATTGTCTGGGTATCTGACCACCATAGTTACCCAACTAGCAAGTTCTGATCACTTCCTTGTAAAAGCCTTGTATGTTCTTGTTTTCCACTGGACAAGAGCCCCCAACAGGCCAGAAGTCCAAAGCACATATTGACAGTTGTTTTCCAGTTACATTAAATAATACTTGATGCAGAGAGGTATTTACCTACTGCAATTATCCCTGGAGCTGGAAGTAGCTCCAAGACATCAGAAGTTTTGAAAAAGATAATTAATGCACTGCCATAAATAATTTGATCTCTTAGGACGATATGTACTCTCTACACAGTAAGTAACAGCTTTCTTTAATGGAAAAAAGGAAGATTTGCCAATGCACATCTGTATTTTTTTATAGGTGTTTATCAACCATTTATAATTTGCCATAAAGAAGGCAGAAAAGGAAAAAAGAGAAACCTTAGCTTAAGACACAGCACATTCCTGTGAGCTACACCATCCCTGGAAAGCAAATTTAGGTCTGTCCTGTTTTGTCAGACACAAACATCTCCTGCAGGGAAATCTCACAAGAAATTAAGAGTCAGTGCAGATCATTTCTCCCAGACCCTTTTGCAGTTGCAGAGATAGAAGGCAGCTACACAGGACAATGTCTTCCCAGCTCTGCACCAGAGAGGATGCAACTGCCTGCTCTGTGCCCTCTGAAACAGGAGGAAAACCAATTGCTTCCAGTTGCAGAAAAAATAGGTATGTCTGGAACCACAGCATGATGTCATGGCAACCTTCCCACTGCGTATCAGCAGTGAAAACCAAGTATAACAATAAAAAAGGGAAAGTTATAAATCTCCTGCTTAGCTAGTGCTATTACCCAGGAGGTTTTAGCATACCCTTTTTAACACATAAGGTTGCCCTTTAAATAGGTTTCATTTTGTCCAGTGAGGTCAGGAGAGCAATCTTTCGTTCTGGAGATAAGCCTAGGTGACCAACTCTGCTGCAGTAGCATAAGGATTTTAAGTTGCTTATAAGCTGGTTTAAGTATTTTGAAAGATATAAACAAAAAAAAGTATTTAATACCTTAAAAACCACCTAAATCCTCCTAAGAAATAGTAATTCGGTTACCTTTTTGAATCTTTATTCTTAATAAGCACTCCAGAACCGCTAGTGAGAACAGCCTAGTGATCTAAAAACCAGGCCAAAACTCTTGTAAATGTCTTTTAGTACAGAAGAAAAGCACACAGCGTGCCACAGATGCTCAAGACCACTCTTTGTGAGGCAAGCTCTGCTCTCTGTGATTCAGTACAAGCTGACCAGTAGCAAGGGAACAAGTGGGTTCCACCAAGATAACGGCTCAGCATCCTTCACGTGGCAGAAGCACCTGGGAACAGCACCACTAGGAGCAAAACTGTTTGGAGAAACACGTGCTGGGAGCCACCTCAGGTGAAACGCCAAAGCATCTTTAATAAATAAAACAATTTCTCTCAGTGGCATCAGCCATCAGAGAGCTTCTATATTTCAAGCTTTGCCAAAACATCAGCCCAGCCCTCCTGTGGAGAAAGAAATGGACCTTTGAACTCCTTGTGCAAATTTATACTTTTCTAAGTGCAGCCTTTTAGAAACAGCTATAGCCAGGGGTGCAATTAATTCCATTCTTTCCAGAAGATTTTTAGCTCCATGAAACTCATGTATTATTTAAGCCTCACAGCTAAACCATGAACATTATCAAGGTCCAGCTTTTTCTCTGTGTACACACACCCCGCCCCCCGCCGTTTTGGTGAAAGATCTATGGAAAAATCCCCTAACACCTTCAAAATCCCCAGTTTCCCCAACTACAAATAGAGACCTTTAATTTCTGCAGTGAGTTTGACGGTACCTGACTCACTCCATCAGCAGATCTCTATTTCAATGGCAGTCTTGTTGTGATTAATCTCAAGATTCCTGCAGCAGCATCAAGGGAACATCATCTGTGGTAAAAGCCTCAGCCAGGCCATTTGCTCCTGCATCTGCACACCTAGCAAGATTCAGATCCCCCCAAGTATGAGGCAGCTGATCTTCCCTCCCAACCTGGATAACTGGAATCAACTGGATGAATAATCATTCTATAGAGAGATAGGTGCCATTAGCAAACAAGAAATAAGATTTTTTAGAACAGTTATCCTGATTGAGATAGTGCCAGTTTTAAACACCCAATACAAAGCATCATCTTTGCTACTGGCCTGCATTTCGCCTTTAAGAAAGGCCTGAGGGAAACCAGCCCTCTGGAGCAAAATAAATCAGCTTCTCCCTGGCAGTCTCACATATTCAAACACTGGGGAAATGTGTGTAAAAGTTAGAGTAGAGCTTTACTGGCAAGAATTTCCGTGGTCTTCCTGGCATTTCTGAGATCTAAACAGTTTAACAAGCAATCACCGCCCAGGAAAAAGCCACCTGTACAAGGGAGTTGGTCTCACATTCAGAAGAGGATCTCAGAGGCACAGTGGTGATCCTCCTCCCCTCAGCAACATTCAGCCCTAGTTAGACAGCAAGCGTGTAGCTAAAGCCTCCAAGAAAATACCAAACATATGATTTAAATTTTCTAATGGCCAGCCAGTTAGTCAAAAGCCCTTGTCTTTGAAGAAATATAACCTAGATTTAAACATACCAAATGCTAGATCCTTTGCTGCTCAACAGCCATTATATGAATCAAGTGTATACAAACAGAACAGTGCAGTACAGAAGCTGACTAACAGCATTCACACCCAAGAAGTCATCTGGGGACCTAGCCAGTTCACAGCTCCCGAGAGGTTGACTTGTTAGTATCAGTGATACTGCTTTTAGGAGTCCTAGCTATGTCTGTTTTTAAACAGAAACAGATTTTCTAGAAATCTGCATTACTGCATGTTCCAAGTGCTGTAGCTGTCAGTCAGCTTTCCATAAGTTATTACTTCTGTGTATTCAGAGCAGTTTGGGAACTGAAGGTTGTCTTGTCACTTTCACGCTCCATAAACAATATAGATGCTGGAATATGGTAATATTTACTCCTGTTTTGCCATCTGCTTATATATGCACATAAAACATGTGATTCCCAGAATGTGGAGCAGCAGAATAACAGTCATAGCTTTTCATCACAAGATAAAGGTACAAAAATCAATACATAACTTTTCTTTTTAATGACAAAGGTACTATTGCATAAAAGAAAGATTATGTACAGTAAAAACCAAAACTAAACAAAACAAACAAACAAAAAAACCCCACAAAAACAAAAACAATCAACCTGCTTTTCAACAGAATATATATTCCTTAGCTTTGGCTTTTACTAAAGTGTTGGTGTCTACAAAAAAAAAACAACCCAAAATCATCCCCCCCAAATCCCTACCATCTTGGTTATGTAGTCAGTAAAAAACAAACCAACCCAAAACCAGGGAACTAAGTTGTTTATCTTTAGAAGATCCATCCCAGCTCTAGGTCAAGTTGTAACAGGATGAATGTCCCCAAACTCCCTCTCACCTGAGCATCTTGACATACTTAGAAAAAAAACCAACTTCTAGTACTGATTTACACACTGAAGAAAAGTTCTGTTATACTCATCACTCACAGATCCAGATTGGCCCCCAAGTAAAAAAGCAGCCAGCCCCTCGGCAGCACCATCCTAACAGCCCCAGACCACCTGGTGCTCTTACTGTGCACAAAACAAAGCAATTACAGCCCCCACCCACAAACACCTCCCCATGCAGGTAGGGCTTTTTACTCAGGTGTTTATTGTTAAAAGTCAGTGCTAAAGACAGACATAAGATTGGCCATGTTTAAATAACTCTAAATAAATATAAACATATCCAATTGAAACATAAAGACCCTCTGCTTCCCTCAACCAATAAATGAATCCAAACACTGAATTAATGTTTAAAATGCTAGACCACATCCACATACAAGCTCCTAGCCATACAGGGAAGCGTCCAAGGCAGCTTCACCATTTCATCTTTTAAGAACAGAGTGAAATATGCAAAAACTATTTCCTGGAAGGGCAGATGGCAGCACAGATAACTCTAGAGTTCAAATCCTTCAGTTTATTTTGAAAAAAAGCTGATAAAGAAAGGTAGATTGACTGGAGAGCTGATGTCTCTGCTGGTCTCCAGCACATGTGAGTGAGATAAGAATTCTGCACTCTCCCTGATCTTAGGGCACAGATTCTTTAGATACTGAGGGATTTCTGGTCTTTGTTTATTCCTTAGGTTAGGGAATGTACTGTTGTGGGTTAGGGGGCAGCCAATCAGAATGAGAACAGGGTGTAATGTTTCATAGAAACCTCAAACTCTGTGTGGCCAGAGAAGGATGTCAGAGCTGGATAAACACTGCTGGCACAGACGGTTGGTCTCTTACAGAGAACACTATCAACTTCTTAGTTTACTAAGCAGAGCATCTGGTTTACTGTCAGAGCCCATGGACACTGCACTTCACAATCTGCACAGGTGTAGTGCCTCTGCTATCACATTTCAACAAGTCATCTTAATGCTGAGCAGTTATTTTCACACTGGTTTGGGACACTTAAGTTGCCTACAACTAGTAGTTTCACCCAGAAATGGTCATACTTTCATTTTCTCACAACTGTAAAAATAGATATGAACATACGTTCTGTGTCCCATCCCCCTTCTGTGAAACTGCTGTATCCCAGGCCATGCCCTAGGCTAGTGCCTATGAGAGCACAGTGGTGGGAGGCAGGTCACAGCCTGAGCTTCAGCCATCCCACCCCATCCAAATGCAGAGACCTTCTCCCCAGTTAAGGTTACATGTACACATAAGCCCCCCTTGGCTGAAGATTGTGACTGGAGACACTTACGGAATAAAGATAAAAGTACAGTCCTAGAAGAAGTTATCAGTCTAGAGAGACAGTAGCTGAACTCAGAGCAACTACAACAGAGAACATTCAGTGTCTTGTGTGACTATAAAGGAATTAAAAGACTCATTTTACAGTGCATTTTAATTAAAAGTTCATTATAAGAATTTTCTTTTAAGAACAGCATACTACATGTTAATGGAAATATGTAACTTTATCCTACAAATGGGACAGTCACCATATTATTCTTACAATTCAAACATATGAAAAATAAATTATGATATTTAGTTTTATAAATTCCCCCTCCCCCTCTTTAAATCTTTTTTTTTTAAATAACAAAAGTATTAACTCTTTCCTAGTACAGTACATTTGCTATCTGCGAGCCACAAACCAACTAGTCACATCAATGCCAAGAAAACAGCAACACTGTTTGCAAAATATCAAGAGAAAATGATAAAAAAATATAGTAGTCAGCCCAGTGCTTACAGAAGAGACAGTCAACAAGAATTGAAAAAAACAGCACATTTTCATATTACATAGGACCATTATAATAACATAGAAAACAGTGCAGACTTATGCTGGAAAAATATATAGCTATTCTCAGCAAGCAGAAACTGAACTTTGGCACTTGCTCATAAAAAGGCCTTTCAAAGCAAAACAAAATGGAAATTCACTTAATCACAGCTTGTGTATTTAAAAAAATAAAGACATTGACTAAAGCAAGAGAAACAATAGAGAAAAGTTTACAAGCCAGGTCACTACGAATTAATTACATTCAGCCTACAGAAAATACAAATACAATCTTTCATCCATCCATCTACGCTAGGATCCTGGCTAGCAAGACAGGCTTTGGGACAGAACCTTACCTGAAGCATCTCTATTTCAGTGGAGCTATGTTAGTTACACAGCCCTTTCTTCAAATTGAACTAGAATAGCATGGCTCAAAGACATTGCCTCCTTATCATAAAATAAGGATTTCTAATCTGCAAATTAAAAAGCAAGACCCTTGCACTCGGACAGTGGCTGTTTTGCTCTACCCATAGCTGCACCATAACCACTGCAGTGTAAGGACTAAGTGATTTCTTTAAAAAAGGGCTAAAAAAGAATGGCTTCAATTCAAAGGGGAAACAATAGACTGGAAGGAAGGATTCATATTTAGCGTGTTAATCTCAGTGCTCTGTCAGCACTGCACATGATCAAAAGGAGTACTGTAGTTAACGTGCACAGCTGCTCCCCCTCCCTGCCAGAAGATCTGATGCCTAACCAAAAGGCCTAACCAAAAGGCTGCTTCAGGCCAAAGCATATTTTTGGGTCAGGCCAGGAGAAAGCAAGGGCTGCTCTAGCCAAGAAGTGCTTCTTTCATTGTCAGACTCAATGCCCCAGACTAGCAGCTATCTTTGCACCAAGGCAGTTTACTGAATTTTTTTATTCTTTTGAGGAGTTAAGATTGGGGAAGGGCAGAGGGAAAAATAAGTGCTTTAGATTGCACAGAATATTGTCCTACTAAAGGGGGCACTTGAATGGGAAATAATTGCAGCTATAAATCTAGCAGACGTTCTTCACATGTCTCCACAGGCCATTTAGTAGCACCTCCAAACACATCAACGTTGTTGTCAACCCAGGGTATGATGTTGCCAGGCATGTTGGTAGAGCAGTTAGCAATATTCATGATGTCTTCGGCTTTTAAGACCCTGTCCCATATATTGAACTGGCTCATCTCCCCAACGAAGGCTTGAGTTGCATCAAATCTTCCTCCTACTGTGTCCTTCAGGTACACAAGAGTTAAGATTAGATGAGAAGGTTATTTCAGCATTTTCTTCTTCAAACTTGAAGACCCTCCCCCCCAGCCACACTGCTAGGAGGAGGTGCAGAGCTAGGTCACAGAGACAAACAACTTCAAGTTTCTAGAAGGGCTACTTTGAACAAGATGTTCTATGGAACAGTTAAAAGCTCCAGTCTGAAATGCGTCAAAACAATTCAAAGCTAACAGCAGCGACTGGATACCATCACACAAAGGCAATATATAACTAACCCTGTCCCCAAGCAATAGAGCAAGAAGGCAGCTTTAAATATTGAGGCTAATTTTGGAGCCAATTTGAAAGTTTAGCACAGGACAACTTCAGTAAGAACCGCACAGATGTGTAAGATTACTCCAGAAGCTTTAGGGCTACAGATCATACTGTAACTGCAGCCTTTGACCAATTGTCTGCAGGGCCTATAAGATGTGATCTTTGGATCCAAGAGCACAGGCATCTTCTGGTTGTACCAAATAACTAGCTCAAACTGCTACTGCATAAGCCTAGAAGTGTTTGCTTGCTCTATCTACTACTCAAGGACAGAAATCACATACGTTAGTGTGGTCACACAAAATGAAACTGATAGTATAGGATTCAACCAAGCATAGTACAGGCAAAGGGCATGAGAGACTTACAGCAGACCTGCCAGCCGCTTAATAGTGAGCTGGAACATCTGCTATGCAGAACATGTTAGGATTCTGAATTCACCATTCTGTCATTTATGTCATGGACAAGTATCAGGACAAAAGTAGGTTTTCATTGCCCTGTTGTAAACCTAGGAATCCTGGAGAAAGGCTACTTCCTGCTACTCATTACAATACTTTTTTTTTAGTGTATGTATAATCATACAAAGAAAAGGTAGAGAAAAAAAAACGTAACAAGCCACACAATTTGTAGGCAATAGCTTAATGAGATGTTACCTGAAAGAGCAAGACTCAAAATCCTTTGGGGTTTTTTGGTTTTGTGTTGTTGTGTTTTGTTGGGTTTTGTTTTTGTTTTTGTTTTTTTTTCCTGTTTTTTTTTTTTTTCCCAATATTCAAAAAGGACATATCCTTAACCTCATGAATGCTCTCTGTTGGCAGGACTAATATTCAAATGTTATTAGCAATTGTGTTAGAATTATTTACCTACATCTTTAATGAGAAACCAAATGTCTGATTTAGAGTTTGTCCCTTTGACTTCAGATTCATCTTTCAAGTAGACATCAAATTCTGAATGAGTGACAGACTCTACTATTCTAAAAATGTGTTACATACCTGAAAAGCCGCAGAATTCATTCTGGAGGGAGTTCTCCATCACAGGCCAAATTCTAAAAGATCCTGATATACCCACAAGCATGCCAGTGCCCATAGTTGTTGGTCCCCTCACCCCCATACACACACTTTCCTTGGTCTATTCTGGGGCTTGAGGACTAACGTTCTTACTATTCTTGGGATAAAGAGGAAAGGAATGGGGAAACCCAGTAAACTGTTAAGGTGACAGTCAATTTGTCTTCAAATAAAAAAAAAATTAAAACAAAACAAATCAATTACACTTGGTCCATTTCCAGCAAGCTCTTTTTTGACTGGTCATAGAACAGCACTGGCCAATTCTGTCCTTTTCTGTAACTTCAATGTCCACATTGCTAGTTACTAGCAATCTAACTCGAAGGATTTAATTTAAGGTATTATTCAGATCACTGACAAAGTTGCACACTATAGCATTAAGAGTTGGAATAGCTGTAACATTAATATTCTGAATATTTATTAAATGAAATATAGCAATGTGTGATCGCATTAGGTATATGTTTCTTTGCTTTAGTCTTTCTGATACTGTGTATACAACAGGACCTAGTGTTTAACAAAGAAACTTTCTTACAGCTGCTGTTTGTTTGAGGAGGTTTTTTTGGTTGGGTTTTTTTGTTGGTGGGGTTTTTTGTTTGTTTTTAAACCCTAGAACACACTGTCATTCACTTACCTGTTCCTGACCCAGGATCAAGACACCTCCAGGTTTAATTGGGTGCCAAGGAGCAAGATTCTCCCCAGTGCCAAGCTTCTCTCCATCCTGAAAAGCCTCCCACATTCCATCTCTGGTTGTCCATGTTATACAGATATGATGCCATTTTCCATCACTAATGAAGAGAGGGAGCTGAGCAACCTACAAAAAAAAAACAATGAATAATGCCCATTTCAAAACAAGTTGACCAGTTCAACCACAACATTTAAAGAGGGACAGTGTTTACTGTCCTCAGAAGCAAAAATTTCAGAGGCAGAAGTTAGTCCACATATTTCCACTTTGTTCCAGCTCTCCTGTATTCAGGAATACAGCTATGCTTTTTGTTATAGATGTGAGCCTTTGTTTTATCTAGAATCGAGTGACACAAGCACCAGAGCCTAAGCTGCTATCAATCCACTGATCCTGCATACTAATCTGTGACATTTGTTTAAATCTCAGTGCTTAGTCCTAACTTTCCATCTAGGGCTCATGTTAAGTTTCTCTTAAAATCTGGTGTTTGCCTGCACCATTTGCAGTAACAACTAACAAATGGATCTGATTGCTTCCAGTAAAACTTGGAGGAACAGGGCTCCAAATAAGGAGGAATTACACTCCTTTAGGAGTTTGATCTGAAAACTTACTCAAGTCAACATACACACATGCAGTGGGGTATGGTGCAGTTATGATATGGGAGACTTGCTAAAGACAAGCAGATTCAAGTTTCCTTCTCTTCCATAAACCATTAAGAATAATCAGCTTTTCACTTTTCTTGATTTGGGATGATGATAGGACAGTTAAAAGTCCTTAACTAGACATATGACTGAACCACCTGAGTTGTGTTGCAGATCTGTAAACACCTGATCCCTCAGAGAGAAGTGAGTTACCTGGAAACCTAACTGAAGGTGGGGAGAAAGGAAGTATTTATAATCTGTTTTAATGCCAAGTTTCAGTGGGTCTTGTTTTCTTCAAGCTTCATTCTGAAGCTTGTCAGAAACCATCAGTGGTATCAAGTAGTGTGAGACAACTGTTGCTTTTTGTATGTAAAGTCTGAAAAAATTGCGTTTAAACTGATGTTCAGTCACAAAACATAACAAAACCAGCCACAATTACATGCCTTTTGCTCTCTGTTTTCTTCAAAATTCATTTCAAGATATCTGAACTTCTAGGATTAGAAGGATATAAATACTGCAACTGGCTTAGATCTCACAGGTTTTGCAATGGTGTGGCTTCAAATATTGCTTCTGTTTCATAAAACAAACAAAAAAAAAAGCCAAGATCCTCTTGTAAATTCAGAGGACATGCTTAAGTGTGTGCACATCTAGGTGTCGTGCTGCTTTGTCTTAACACAGAAAGCTACATACCATTTGACTTTGAGTACTTCTATGAACTTGCAACAAACAGACGGACAACAACAGATAGGTAGACACCACCATCTCAAAGCCCAGAGCTGGCTTGTCTCAGAGAGAGCGAAAGAGTTGCTAGCGAGGTACCAAGGGTTCAGGCCTTATTCTGATTATGTAGACAAAAAAGGAGTTAGTCAATTCTCACCTTATCATTAATTAGCAGTTCTATTGGATTATTCCCCCATTCTATGAGGACGATTTCATTAGCCTGCCCAGGAACAGCATATGAGAATGGAGTACCAATTCCAGGAGAAGCACTTGATCTGAGCCATAAGCATACAGTAAAAGCGTACAGCTCTGGCAGAGTCTTCTTGATCTTTCCATATAAGTAATTTGTGCGAAGAGGAAGGGAGACTTTGAATTCATCAGGTGACTTAAATGCACTGTTGCCTGGAATTACATTGAGGAAGAAAAACATTTAACAAAACACATATTGGTAATTCTGGTTAAGAAACAATATAATTGAGATTGAGAATCCTTGGAATTTTAATCATTTTAAAGAGGTACACAAAAGAAAAAATTGAAGTAGTATTGCTGAATGTTGATTTTCCAGCAGAGAAAAATACAACTAGCCTTTAGACACATTATGCTAATTACTTAGTTCATTCTTCCTGCTCATTTAGAGCAAAATAATAGATGGCAGTCAACTAATGAGAGGCTGTTAAATACTTTCTTTCTTCATTGCTTAGTTCATGGTTGGAGGCCTGACTATTTCAAACAATTCAAACTGTTTTAAAATATATTTACTGTTACTAACCATGGATTCTCTAGTACGCTCATTACTAAAGCACAGTATTTCTTTTCCTACTACTGCTACAGGGAGCTAGCAGCAGTATCCCCATTACAGATAGTAGGCTGAAAAACAGGTTGATGTTCATTTTGGGTGGCTAATCGGAAATAAGGAAAAGCTGACATATTCCAGAAAGAGTTAAATTCAGTAGAACTGGTTTCTGTCCCACAGACAAATCAGGAGATCTGAATAAAAACATAAACCTGAAGCTCAAAGTGACCTGAAGAAAACTGCAATATAAAGTTATCAACTAATAAAACATTAGACATTTATTTTTATATAAAAGCAGAAAGTGTTATTTAGCTTTTTCTAAAAGATGTGATAGAAACCAGTGAGATACTCCAGAGTTGTTTATGAAATTGAGAACTCTTAAAACCAAAACTTTAGAAAGTTGCAGTACTCTGTATTATATAGTTTGTGTATACTTCTGATGTAGTTGCTAACAAGTAATTTTCTAGAATATTAAGAAGGGAGATCCCACATTGTGCCACAAAATAAAACCTCACAGTTCTGTAGTACTGTGTCATCCTCAACTTTTTAGCAACCTGTTCTTCTGAGTCCCATGCATTTAATTTACTCACATCCCTGAAACAAATTCAAATCCCCTTGCCTAACTTCACACTCAATTCAAATGAAGAGCTGCTGTCACAAAAGATTGTCACAATTCTCATATGTAATTTTTAAACTATTGGCATTCTCTCAGTTCCCATTCTCAGAAGCAAAGTGTTTTGACTGCTTTTTTCACAGAATGAGGGGGTGGAAGAAGAAAACTTTTGTCTGATGCTTGCATCTGTCTTGAGAAACCTAGACCAAAAACTCAAATACTCTAAATTCTAAACAAAAAAAAACCCAGGGTCTTAAGGCTAATGTTGAGCAACCTCTACTAGGCTGGTACAACCAATCTCACATACAAAAAAGAAACATACTCCATTAAGAGCATTAATTACCCAGCAAAGGAGCTTAAGGAAGCAATAATGGGTTGGAAAAGAACAAACAACATTCATCTTTTTTATATTTTTCAGTTTGTTCTCATAACTTGAAAACATCCACAACTCAAAATGATAACAAGATCCTCCTGTTTCAGGCAACAGGCATGTGCACAGGATAAGACAATCCATTTCCTAAATAATCTGAATTATTTTTGGACAAGATGGGCAAGAAATATTGTTATTCCCTTTCAGAGATGGAGAAAGAAGATTTAGAAATAGCAAGTGACCTGTTCATGTCTCCAAAGCTAGGAATCACATTAAAGTCCAGGCACTATTAGTTGCAGGATCATTCCCCTATGCAGTCCTGCTTTTTAATGCATCATCTACTTCTGTCGATGGAGACAATCAGTGAAGGAATTACCAGAAGACTTTGGGAATCACAACAGCTCTGCCCCACTGGTAACTGAAGACAGCTGTCACAACTACAGAGGGAAAAAAAATCCAAAGTTCATAGTGTCACCTTATAGGATTAGTTTTTTCCTCCATTTATTTAGTCTCAGAATAATGAGTAGTTTATGACAGTAGGTAGTTGTCAGGAAGAGATGCTAAACAATATGTTATTTAAAATAAAAGCACAATAGAAATACTATTTTCTAATGAGGTCAGATCACTTCAAATACTGTCTGTATTTAATCTACAAAATAATTGAGTTCTGAGATCGTTATTACCCTCACTTTGATTTGACAGAGGAACCAATAGCACAGAACAGCTAAGCTGCACTGTAATAGAGAGCAAATTACACAACTTAAAGAGCATCTGTGTCTTGGTTCCCAGCCCAAATGCTTCACTTCCCTGGAGACTTAAGACAGCCCTCTCTCCCCACATAAAAAAATAAAGGTGGGAACAGGCTATTTTTAACCTAACTAAAATTACACATTCTTGCTCTCCCACCACTCCCTTTCTCTTTCTGATGACTTGCTAATATGAGTCACATCTTTCAGAGACAAGGACTAGCAATACTTGCCACATACGACATTAACAGGCTACTAATTCTCCAGAACTTTAGTTGCAGTTTATGCTTTATCTTGGCTCTCAGGAAATACTAAATGACAGAGCCAGTAGATGTCTTCTTTTTCTTTCCCTTTTCCCCTCTTGCACACTTTTTAAGTGAAAAAAAAATAGATACAATATTACACAAATGGATCCATTAGGCTGCATTTTAAAATTCATGAGATGTGTATGTTTGCACTATTTTGAAAGCATGTCCATTAAGCTGCTTTTAAGCAGAGAGACTACTCACCTTGGAAAAATCATTTAAAGATTGGGCAGTGATATTTACTGGTATTCCAGTCCTACACAGTTCACTCTGTAGGTGTATATAGTCAATACAGAAATATAACTCTGTTGTTTAGCTCATTTCCATGGGCGTTTGTAATTCAAACAAACAGACTCTACTCAAGCATAGAGTTTTCAGCAATAATTAATCTAAGTATCTGAATAAATGAGTAGGATTAAGAGTGTCCCCCAGTGGAACCATATGTAATCTACTGTAAACTCTGAAGGCTATACGCTTGGGATAGAACACAATTCAAGCATCTGCAGTGACCCAAAGTCATAACCAGCAACAAAAGGAAAGACTACCAGCAATACTTCCAAAGCAGCAGGAAATGGTTCCAGTATAAAATGTTATTTGTTACACCAAAGTCAGTTGTGCTGATTAAACTTAGCCTGCATGATTTTCAGTTCAAATAAAGAAATGCAGCTCTACTTAAATGTGTACTTGACATTATCTAGGTATTTACCTAACACCAGTGTCACACTTCTTCCTATTTCCACTTGCCTCCTTATAGATCTTTCCATCCCACAAACTCTTAAGAGTTTCATCCTAAACACCCACATATGACAAATTAAGAGACAGGAAGCCAAAGCCATGCAGAGACCTGTCAAGCAGGAAGCCTGTGACAAAAGGAAAAAGGGAATCCAAGTATCTGCACTGTCACCTGCTGTTTAGTCCAGCACCTTAACAGTCTTTCCCTCAAGATCCACATTTAGACTACTGCACTAGAAGGAGGGCGTAAACGAAATTAATCAGCATGAGGAAGTGCTTAGGCTCTGTGCAGATTACCTTTCTCTAATTCAGACACTCTTTCTAACAATGCATTCAAGGCTGTCTCTGTCTTCTGCCGATGGGCAGATGTCTCATTATGAAGCAAAGACTTCTCATCCTCAAGCTCAGCCACTTTGCTCAGGAGTTGGCGTTCCAGGTCTCCAAGCCTCCGCTGAAGCATCTCGCGAAGGTCACTAGGCAGTGCTGCATATGAGACGTTGGCTCGGAGTTGGTGCTTTAGGAGAAATAAGAGAAAAAAAAAAGTCATTTCTGAAACAAAAACTGAAATGTGGATATGCTCGTGATTCAAAGGCAAGAAAGCAAGATCATGGAGTTCCCCAGCAAGTACAAAAGAGGCACTGCTTTTTAGCACTTGTCATGTTCAGTGCTTCTATCAGCACTGTAGCAAAACACATCCTGAAACAAAAGGGCAATTTTGTTAGGGACTTTCAACTTTTCATATGAAGAAGTCTTGATACATTTAAGTTCAATAAAAATCAGTGCAGGAAACCAGCTCTGATGCACTTCCATTCGTATGGGTACATGTGGCACATCAGTCAATTTTTGCTTTACTTAGCAAGAGACATTGCTAACGTAAGTAAAAAGAAATAATAGTTTTTCTGTTTGAATAAAAAATTAAACTACTCTGAAAGCCAATTTACCAACCAAAAGTTTCCTCGGTTTTGATTTATAGAATAAAGGAAGTCATATGTTCTTTAGATCAACTCTAAGTTGTGAGTGAAAGTATTTCTATTTGAACTGAAAAGAAAAAAGAAAATCCTCACACACTGTTTCAAATAACACTGGTATCTTTAAGGATACCATGAAAACAACAGTTCCACCTACCATTTTATTTCGGGGGTTTCTCTTCTACAATCCTAAAAAAAATGCTTCAAAAAGACAGCAATGCTAATAAAAGGATGTTACACTACTAGATCATTTAGAACTGTCCTTGAAAGTAGTCCCGAGTGTTTAGACCTCACAGAATAACCTTCAGGAAGTTACTCGCCTTCCTCACATCACCACAGACTGGTTGGACAGCAAGAAGACACACATGTAGCTCTAAGGGTGGGGAAAGCAAAACAACGTCCAGCGTGATTCCTGTGAGAATACTCTATCAATACTTCCATGAGTGCCACTCAACCATAGACACTGTCCAAAATCTCATGGAAATCACTTATCAGTGGGCTTGGACCAAATCCCCTTTCTACTCACAGGCATACAGATTGAGGTTCTTTTATTCTATGTTAGACCTAAATACGTCATCTTATCTGCCCAACACAATCTCATCATTACCACTGGCCTGGTCGGCACCATATGCCAAGGTCTTACTGCCCAAGACATCAGCTTTATATCTCAAACCCCATTAAGTCACATTCCCAGAAAGAGAGATTTAGACATGTTAATACTGAAACTAAACTGGTGACAAGTAGGAAACCCATCACCTTCCCCCCACACAGTGGGAGAACACATTCACAAAGGAGCCCTTCAGATTTTTTACCATTAAATGAAGAAGATAAATAATCAAGAGAACAAGACAAGACAACCAAGCAACTCACTCACAGGGCTTGGCCACTTTGGACTTCTCTCTATAAAGACTAAGTGCACGCTAGCTGTGTCCAGCCAGCCGTCCAAAGCCACCGCGATACATTAAGTCGTTCCAAGTTGCCGTGCAGGGGTGCAGAGCCTGACCCACCCCGCACCCTGGCCCTACCTCCAGGCTCTCCAGCCGGTCCTTCAGGGTCTGCATGGTGCGGCTCAGCTGGTCGATAACCTGCGCTGGGTCCCGCGGCAGGTCGCCCATCGTGTCCTTGCCCTTGCCCACCTCCTTCTTCCACGTCCCCGTGGCGGATTTGCCGTCGGCGCTCTCACAACGGCTCAGCTTGCCGGTGAGCTCCCGGATGGCCTCCCGCTGGCTCCCGATGGTCTCCTTCTGCTGCAGGACGGTCTCCCGCAGCTGCAGGACCGTGGCTTTCAGCTCCTCTTCGGGGGCGAGCGCACCGCCCTGCATGGGCACCGGGGGCAGCGGGCAGCCCGCGCCGGCGGCGTCCAGCGGCAGCGAGGTGCACACGAAGCGGCTCCCCGGCGGGCTCTCCTGGTCCCCCGCCGCCGATCCCCGGCCGCCCGCGGCTACGGCAAGCAGGAGCCCGGCGACCACAGGCAACATCCCGGCCAGTGATCGGGGTCGACGGCTGGGAGGGGACGCCGGGGCGGCCGCCACCGCGCTGCCAGGAGGCCGGTCCCGCCGCTACCGCCCCGTCCCCTCACAACTCCACGCGCCACTCGCCGTCCCCGGCCCGCGGCTTTTATCGGCAGGGCGGGCGCGTGGGGGCGGGGCGCCCGGCTCGCGCCGAGCGCGCTGGTTGGCTGCAGCCGGCGCTGACGCCCGCGCGGCCCCGGGCGGGCAGCGCGCGGGGCGGCCCCCGAGGCGGCTGGGGGCCCGGCCGCGGCCCGCGGCGCAGCCGCACGGCCCCCGCGGGCAGCCGCTGCCCCTGGCCCCGCGTCCCCACCGCGGGGAAAAAGCTTCTCCCCGTGGCCAGGCTGAACCTCCCGTGCTTCCGCGTACGCCCGCGTCCTCGCACCCTGCGCTGCGGTGAAGAGCCTGGCTTCGCCGCCACGAGCTCCGGCTGCTGACTTGGCTCTGGCTCGCCGATGTGGTTTTCGTGCAGGGCGGGATCCGACCCGGGCACACGGTCTCGGTGCGGCCCAGCCAGCGCCGAGCACAGGGCACCGGCTGCAGCTGAAAGAGAGTGCCCTCAAAAACGGGACACGGATCAAGTTCTAGATCGGTATACAAATCTGTGATGGAGGGGAAAGGGACAAGGACATTTTAAGAAGCTTTGGAAAATTTTGGAGAGTACCATAGAACTATTGCTGGACCACGACACCATTGTGGTTTTAGCTATGTTGTTTGTGGCAGCCAGTATTTTTAACGCTGAGCACAATTACTTTATAATCTATGCAAGGTTATGTATTTTTACAAGTGCCATACAAACATCAGCTGAACAGTTCTTGCAAATTTCTTATGGATATGCAATGAAAACTGTTACCTCTACTGGAAAAACAAACAATTTCCTTGTGCGTCAGCAGAGGCTGCTCTTAAGACTAACACCTTGCAGTAGAATTTCAGATTTTTACAAAGTTTATATATGGAAATTAAAGATATTTTACCATAGGGTGAGTAGCTCTTACTATGAAATATGTAACTTTTTAAATAATAATGCATAAAAATGAGGAATGAATGATACATAATTGAAAATACTTTTAGCTTTTTTTTCAGTCAACATGTGAATTGCTTTGTTATAGAGTGCATTAGCAAGTTTCAAGGACTGTGTATCTGAGTGAGAGTTAAATCTGATTGTTTCGTGAACTCCAGTTTATTTGTTCAACTCCTCTAGCAGTGTCCAGTTTGAAAGCCACATCAGCCAAAGCCGACTGCAGCCGCTGCTAAGCCATGCAAGTGAGAGATGCAGCTCACGTTGCTTATTCAGGGGGAGAAAACACAGAGGACGGATAGAGTCCAATAAGGGACTAGAAGCTCTGCTTTCTGTCTGAACTCCTTTTGCCTGGAAACCAGGTCTCAAGAGACACTACTACTTCCTGGTTGAATGGAAAAGAAGTGCCCACTCATGTAGAGAGGCTCTGACTAATTCCTGGTTAGACACTTAACTCCCATTGAAATCATCAGGGTATCACTGCTTAATCATTTTGTTGATTAAAATTCTGGACATTGCAATGAGGAAGACCATGCAAGTACACTAGGAATATCTCATCCATCAACACACTGTCTTTCCAGCCCACATAAATCCAAGAAACATTAAAGCCTACATGCAATAATGTAGCACAGTTTTTGCTCTGCTTGTAAGATTCTTCAGTCACATCTGTATCACATTATAAGTCAATTCTCCTGAATGTCATGTGAAGCAGTATGAAAAAACTCAATATAATAATTGTAAAATGCTGTGTTTGCCTCTCCTTAAGGCCTTTCACCCTACTGTAGGACAACAGTAGTCTATTTCTTTTATACAGCTTGATTCCATCATCAAGAATTGCGATGGTACCCTATGAAAATAACATCACATTACTTAAAAATAAACTTCAAAACTCTGATACCGATTTTAAAACCCACTTTACAATTCAGAGCTGTTCCCAAACAGACTTTGACTCAATGCATGACAGTAATAAAGGCATTGCTTCTTTTTAAATTCAAGCAATGTATAGCTTGAAGGTTTTGCTTAATTATACATAGATTTTTGTCATAATCTCTTATTCAGGCAAGCTGAGAGGTAATACAAGGAGCAGCAAGCAATAAACATCAGTTCCAAAGTTCTGTAAGATATATGGTGGTAAATTGTTCATGACAACAAAAGTATTGTCTTTCATTACTATACTGTTTCTTTTTGACAGGGGTGGTCAGTAAAACATGAAAGAATCCCAACAAAGACACTCAGAAACGTCAGTTACCGCACAGTGGGGGCATAAATGTGGAGAAAGGGTGGATGGACATGGAGAAAGGCAGGTATTATCCCATCATCCTTCTTAACATCCTTAATATTTTCCTGTGTTACTTCAGTGCTTTAAAAAAAACACAATGAAACAACACAACCTACCCCACTTTACCCCACTTCCAGATTCTGCGACCTAAATTTAATGCATGTAATAATTTATTGAAACACTTTGTGACTGTAGCCAGTGGTTTTTCATGTTGAAGGTAATATCAATCTTCATTTTGAGTGACTAGTAAATAATAAATCATGAATCATTGAAAAATTGAAAAAGTCTGTAATTTTTACACCAATGTATTACATGTTAAGGCATAAGCGAGATGAATACTTGATAACTTGAGATGTTTAAAAAATAAGGGGTTTTTTCCTTATGACCAAGATGAACAGTTCATAGGCACAGTGATTATATTTTACTGTAGCCTAAAAGTAGATTCGGGTAGAGGGGGAAGCATAGTGAGTACAAATGATTTACTATTGCATTTGAGAGATTTTTAAACCTTCCTGGCTCTGTGGCTGTCAGGCAGCCTAGCATCTCTGCAGCCCACGGAATGGATTTTTAATTTTTAATTTAACTTTGACAGTTTCTACTGCCTTCAAAAGGGCTTTATTCTCTTTGGAAACAACTCTTCTGCTATCTGTCTTTATCTTTGATGCTCAACTGTAATATCTAATACTGGAACTTCAATATGTATGTAAAATGCATTTGGATTCTCAATAATACAAAGTTTCTGTGTTTAGGATGAAGGTCTGGAATTCAGGAGATCTGACATAAAACTTTGCTAACATACTTCTCTCTGGCCACTATCGCTAACACAATCTTGCAAAAACTTCTAAATATATTAAGAGCCTGTGCCTCATTTTTGACGTGGAGCTTAAGCACATGAAAGGCAGTGTGCAAGCGACTTAAGATGAAAGATAGGCTTCTTATTTTTTTTGATACTTTGGTTTTGTTCCGCTTATTATCGTCCAGATGATCAGTGAAATACTTGCCTAATTATCTGAAAGGCTCAACTTAGCTTAGACCTACAGATCTAGGGTAAGATACTTTTTATAGGTGACTTAGAAATTAACGTCTTATTATAATGGAAGTTAAATATTTAACTGGCTAGTGAAATTTTCAAAAGGGCTAACTATCCAACTTGGTTAGTATGTAAATTTTACAGCCTGGCCCTAGGGACATTTGAAAAAATTATCTTTAATTTCTCTACACCTCATTTTTCAGTTTATAAAATGAACGTATTATTCTCTTTCCTCTCTAGCCTTTCTCAGATTACAAACTCTCACCAGGCAGAAATTGTCTATTCCTGTCTGTGCACCACAATGGGACATAGTCTCATCTGATGCTTATTATTTGTATCACAGCAGTGTTTCTATTAGCTATGTTATACTATTTTATTTAATCCAGTTGCTTCTAAGAAAATGAAGAAAATGATACTTGGGCTGCCATCTACAAGACCCAGAAGTTAAAAAAAAAAAAAAAAAAAAAAGCGTAATTCCTTAAGCATGTATCATTTTGTCAAAAAAGACCAATTTCACTTCTGTCTTAACAAGTCTAGTAAAACTATAGAACGATTCACCAGCAAAGCAGCCTAAAATTATTAACTTCCTTTAGTATCCTTCTTAACGTGTTTGTTGAAGTAATCAGGTATGAACAGACCCTTTCCTTAATCTTTAATATCTACTTCTGACTGCATAAATGTCTCCTGGCTACTGATTAGAGATGTGCCAGAAAACTGAACTCCAAAATTTTTAAGCATGTTTCAAGAAACTTGGTGTTGTGGTTTGGGCCTGATCAGCAACCAACCACCGCAGCTAATCACCCTCCCTTCCCCCTCCCCACCTGGGAATGGGGGAGGGATTAGAGGGGTGAAGGGAGACTTGCAGGCTGAGATAAGAACAGTTTAATAATGGCAATAAAATGAGAACAATAACGATGATGGGGGAAAACAAAAAGAGATATATAAACAGGCGATGTACAGTGTAATTGCTCACCACCCGCTAACCAATATCCAGCCCGTTCCCGGCTAGCAACCCCGAGATACCAAGATCCCACAATCGCAATCCCGGAAGCGAGAGAGCTCCTTCCCAACCACCCCTCCTTTATATAGTGAGCATGACGTTCCATGATATGGAATATTTCACTGGCCAGTTAGGGTCAGGTGCAGTGGCCGTGCTCCCTCCCTGCTCCCTGTGCCCTTGCGCACGGGCAGGACATGGAGAGTCGGAGAGTCCTTGAAGTCTCGGCAGCAGCTGAAAACATCAGTGTGCTATCAGCATTCTTCCCATACCAAACCCAAAGCTAAATCCAAAACACAGCACTCATCTAGTCCCTGAAAAGGAATATTAACTCTATTTCAGCCCAAACTAAGATACTTGGTATCTGGCAAGTGTAAGTATCAGGAAATTTAGGGGGGAAGAGAGGCAATTAACCAGTTACAGGAAAAGTAATATGAAACTTGAGTTTGCCTACAGAAGTTAAAAGTCACAGCATCCAGCGATATTGCAGCATGAGGATTTTGTTCAACATACTTTAGGTGTTCTTAATATTTCTATCTTATATAGCTTTTATGGATAAAATACAGATAGAATATTAGAAGAAAACAATTGTTTTCTTGATAATTGTAAATAAAAAATGTATTCCTTTTTAAGCCAACAGGACTTCTGCCATTGATCTAAATAAATTCAGGATTTCCCCAGATTATCTAAATGATACATTACTTTTCTGAGGATCATTAATTAGGATGATCTTCCTTCTAGCAGAAGGAAAACAGACCTTACTGTAGAGGTATTTACTGTGAAAACTTCCTTTGTCAGAGATTCACTGCAGAAACTTTCAAAGAACATCACATGCTTAAAAGAGAACTTTGTGCCTCCAGCATTCCCATACGCTGCTGGTGACTGAAGAACAGGAATAGGAGATTTTTCCAGGAATACACACAAGCTGCCTGTCGCCCTGACACTAATCAATCAGTGAAATGGCAGGTCAGCCACTGCAGGACCTATTATCTTCCTGGTACCCTACAGACATTTAGCCCAAAATGCCAGGCTTAGAAATACATTTGAGAAGTGAAATAGGTCAGGTGCATGGAGAACAAGCCCTGAGACCTTCACCTTTATTACCTAGTTCTTTATTAATGCATACCTCCCTGAAGTTGGAAGACTTTTGCCCAATTCCAAGTGCAATACAAAGCACAGAATTTGGCTAGAAATGTGCAAAATACATGTCAATATACTTTGAAGCCTGAATATATATAAAATATATTGCAATGCATCAAATACTTTTACATGTTCAGAATTGGATATTTGTTGCTCAAGTTTCTTTTCAAAACTCTTAGTCCACTTAGACTTGGTGTTTTTGCAAAATAAGATGCTACTGTGAAAAGACCTAATATTGCACTTCTTTCTGTAGCAAGTGAGATGCATTTCCTCACTGCTGACTCCATTAGCACCACTTCCCGCATGGACTATTGCTTTCAGTGCGGTAGCTGTGATATGCAGTTATTAAACTCCATTGCAGGTGTCTCAGTGCTTTGCACAGGAGCAGGATAAATTACCTCCTGTTACATCTCCAAATACTGCAGTATGGATAATTATTACAGTCCATACTTGGGCTGCTTTGCTGGGTTTCTAGAGTCAATATGCTTATGGGACACCCCTGAAATCCTTTTAGTCCTACAAACTTTAAAGTCCAGCAGCAAGTGAATCATTTCCCTGTTGCTGGCTGGGAAATTGTGTCCTTAAACCAGATGGTTGACTGTCACTATGGTACTGGAAAGTTCCATTTTCTTTCAGTGATACAGTTACATATATCACAAATACATGTTTGTATCAGTCACTTATATTACTGCATGTGTGTACTAGATACACAGAGACACTCGCATGTATATTAAATATATTTTTGAAGTCTCCATGACAGAAATACATACTTGGATTTAAAGCTAGAATTCACAGAATAGAATGTAATGTACCCACCTTGTGACAAAGAAAGAAAAGAATACATGAGAGATTAGAAATCCAGGACAAAAGGCAGAACAACTTTCAGCGCCTTTCCATTAGAGAACGTTACTATAGGAGAAGCTGTCTTTCATGTCGGTAAGTTAGTTTTTCAATTCTGTCAGAAATGGAGTGATAACCTCAAGTTCTCCCTACAGGGATTTCCCTCCTCCTTTCACTATTTTTGTGTCTCATTCTGTGGCTGACAATTAGAAATGCTATTATGTCTTGACCCATACGACATGTGAAATGCCAAAGCACCTGGTGTTCTGAGATGATGTTAAGTCACCTCAATAGGTTTCATCTCAAGTTCTAATGAGTGTGACAAAGTGACGATCCATGGAGACGCTACGCAGAGTTCTAGCTGGCCAAGAAAAGAAAAAGTCATTGTCTGCGGAGACAGTTTTTGCAAGAAGCTAGAATGCACACAGATGGAAGAAGATTGACGCAAGAAAATGACAAAACAAAGGGTTATGTAATTTTAGCTAAGGATTCTGAACCGAGTAGGTTTCAGACAAAACACCTGGGGCCAGGCTGTAGATTTGATAGTGAATCTGTAGATTAGTTTATTTACACCAGCAATTAGTTTGTGAAGTATTCTGGCTTTACTATAATCCATAGCAGCCCCACTATTGTCCTGCGTAGGGTATTTCATCCCCTGGCTCTGGTAAGGTTATTTGCACTAAGAGGTACTTGTGTGTGAGAAGGGTTAACCAGACCAAATCTTTTCAGATTTTAGTTGTCAAAAATGCATTTACTTATCATTGTACTAACTCTATCTGCAATCTCATTTTCGGAGGGGTAAATCTAAATAAACTTATTTGACTTTAATGCTTATAACAGATTTACCTTACCCTTCCTGCCACTTGCTCAGTTCCATTTTGACTTAACCTGTCATCTTAAATCATGAAAAGATAACAAGATTTTTGGGGAAGTGACTGTCCATTTTCTGTATGTTATGTAATACCTAGCTAACTCCCCACTAACATCAAATACAAATATTCAGTATTGTGATGGTATTACCCCCATCTGTATTTTCATTATCTAAGATCTGCATTCACTGGTAGTTTTATATTTAATTGCTTTGTTCAGCATCTTTCACACAGTATGCCATCATGAAATGATGTCACAGACTAAATTTCTTTCTTTGCTGACCGACAGACATTCATTAGAAAACATATACCAAAATAGCAGTAATGCAATGTGAAAATTTTCAATACTTTGCATTTAAGTGGTTAGCAATATTTTAAGTATTGTGAAATGAATGGCATTAAGGTAATTTGTTTGTGAAACAGATCCCGCTTCAGTGTTTTCATTCTATAATGCATGTCAAAAATTTGCAATTGCAAATCACATAGATATAATTTTCAAATAAAATGGAAAATATTTTGCCCATAAATCCTTAATCTTCAACCTGTGAAATATATCCTGGACTATGAAAGCACATGTTCTACATCTTGCTGTGCCTCAGCCAGTCTGAATAAAAGTCTAACGAGTTTGTGAATAGTGTGAAAAAATCACTGATTCTCTGACTACTTGACTGTAGGGCAGGAAAGAATCCTATTCGTCGAGGTTTGATTGAAACTTGAGTTAACTGTCAGTGCCCATAAAAACCGGAAAAATAGGATCAAAGGCCACAGAGATATTAACAGTAGACATGTTGTACATCTGCTTTGACAGATGATTTTCACACTTCACAGGTTTAACTAAAGAACACTTTCACAGCAGTTCTTATGAAGCTAAACCCCTTCTAAATAAAATGATTAAAAACCAACTGAGGATTAAAGCATCAATATCTAAGCTCTCATGGAACTATCCAAAACGTTAATAGTAATGATAAACAAAGATAGAGCACTTACATACAAATTTTCAAAATAATTAGACGTCTATATATCAAAATCCAATCAAACTGTAAGAACTACAGTCATCTATTTATTTCACTAACTCCATGAATCATTAAGCATACACCAAACTAATTTGTATCTGTGATTATGGAAGTACAGTATGATTTCATAGGCTGTTAAAATTGTAAGGATGAGACCGAGAGAATCACCTTAGCTTTTTTCTGCTTGTAAAACGACTGCAACCAGATACATTCAAAAAGTACGACTTGAAGTTATCCAGCACATGCAAGCTTATGTATGATGCTGTTTTAGTCTGGATCAATGGCAAAGAATTCAATACAGAGTCATTGAGCTACCACAGTCAGGTAAGTCACGGAATTTCTTTTCTGTTGTTTGATCTGATAAAGGGTTTAACGTCAGAGCTGTTTAAGGACATGATACAAATCCAAAAGTATAAGTTCAAATCCTGATCCTGGGTTGTGTACCAAAGACCACACTCAGTCAGAGCAGTGGTAAAAGAATACTTAGCTGTTTGAGCTGGGAAGACAAAGGCATCAGGCACAGTAGTGCGCCACAAGTTACAGATATGCCTAGCTTGATATGCCATCACCATGCTGTGAAGAGATGAGAGAAATTCTTAAAACCAAGAGGAGATTTTGGAATTTCTTCCCTAATATATGAAGAATTGGCAAATATTTATTTTTCTGAGAGAATATTTTTAACCTTTTTGTAAGTGCCACAAACATTAGGCTGCAATAATATTTACTAATTTGCATCCAGATTTAATTTTGTGTCATCATGTTATACTTACATAAAATATTTATGAATGAAAGCCCCTAAATGGAATATTCTAAAAATAAAGGGAAAAGTATAAAGAATATTCTTAAAATCTTGTCTGACTTGCTTGCCACTGTGCTACAACTCAGAGTTCTGCTTTATAACATACTGCATTGGGCTCAATCACCAAGCCCGTTCCTCCATTTTCCAAGCTAGAAGATAGAGTTAATGCAACAGTGATGAAACTAATTGCTGGGAAAACTAAACATCTTCTCTTCTGATGATTAAGGAAATCTTGTTAGAGGTTGCAGTATTTCTTAGTCAGAAAGACAGTTCAAGTGTAGAATTAGTTATTGGTAACTGGTTTTTTCTTCTTCTCCTAGACCCATATGATGCAAGCTCTTGATGCTTAGGATCCAAAACAAAGTAAAACAGAATGAGAACAAGTATAAGCACTGTTACAGAGCAAGGCACAGGGAGGGAGCTCTTGTGAATGAGGTTCATTACAAAATCAGATTTGCTCCACAGTTTCCCTTCAATTGCAGTAAAGGCAAGATTTGTATGAGTATATTATTGCTGACTGCAGCACTAGGACTCTTGAATAAACAGCTCACTATCTACAATAAGTCTAACTTTGATATAATAAGGATTGCTGAGCAGCAAGCTCCAGCTTATGACAAGTAGATTATTCCAGTAAGAACCACTTAAAAGGCAAATGGCATCAAGTCTTTTTATCTACAGCACAGTTCTTTGTGGATGCTAAGAAGGTTGGGCAAAATTTATGAGATACTTAGTAACATAGAGGAAATGTCACAGGTCAAAATTCAGAGTCTTCATGAGTGTACGCTCACACTTCAACATTGCTCGCCAGAGCCATAGTTTTCATTATTGCAGATGTTTACTTTCAGTTTGATTGAGAATCATGAGTACTGCCAAATGAGATACTAATGTCCAAAGGAACTAGGTAAAAATGGGAGGTGTATTTATCTCTGAACTGTACTCATCAAACTCAGTGAACACTCACATGAGTCCCTGAGTTAGCATGCCGTAAGTCACCACTCGGCACGTTAAAGCTGCCTGGTCTAAGGCCAACTCAGCAACCCTTGTACCTAAGCTGAAATTGTATCTTAGATCTTTTAGTAAGATACATTGTTTTATAATATGGTTTATTTACCTGGTGTTATTCATTCAGAACCACTCCAGTCTTCTAAAAATAACTCAGTATAATGTATACATTTCTCAGCAGACACTGAATGAACTTAAACATATGTCATAAGAAAAGCAGGGTAGCTCCAAACTCAGCTGGGCAACAGAAAGAGTCCCTAATTTGACTAAAGCTAGCCTGGAGTATCTGGAAGCATTTGTTGGGAGAGGTTTAAAAATTCAAGTGCTATTTAAAAACCACACATGAGAAAATTATTTTGGAATAATCTGTTTCACAGGATACAAGCTGATGTATCCTAGATGCATTACTGAGCTGTCAGAAAGTACTGAACGTACTGCAGTGGCAGCCTCTAATTAATCCATTGAGTATCATTAATCCAACTGCCAATGTGTGTGTATTGCTTGCATAACAAATACTTTGGAAACAGCACCTTGCATTTGAGCATAATGTTATGACTGCATGAGACACCTGGTATAATTTTAATAGGACATGTTTCTATTTGAAAGACAATACATACCACATTAAGGGGGCGTAGATTTTGCACATTAGCTTTCAGGAGAACAATTTTCCACATTTAATTGAAACCCCTTTACATTTCTGTTAATTAGTTAAATATTCTATATACAAGTCTTATCTGGAATTGATGCTCTACTCGTGATTTCTTTCTTCTTGACCATGTATTGGTCTCATGCAGTATCATTTACCTGTCAACTCTCCTCATCCCCACTGACTTATTAATGGGTCACGTGTGGAATTTTCTTCCAAGTTTTTAGCATCATAAATTTGACTCATCTGAATTAATTCTTCAAAGATATGTTTTCTTTTTCTTGTTGACAGGATGAAATTTATAACATCAAAACTTCCATGAGGATGGTGTATCTTATGGAGACTATTGTTTTGCTTACAAAGGTTATGCTGTGATTTTTTTGGCAAACATTCCCATTCATAAATCCTGTTTTCTAGAATATTTGTAGAAAGCAAATGCAAGAGGCACCAACATGGCTAAAATAAATTCAATTCAACATTCAGACAAACAGTCACAAAACACATTTGTTTAGTCTACTCAGCTGCATGTGAGATTTCTGAAGCAAGTTAAATTTCTTTATAGTAAAGTCACTACACTTCATTTTTTAAATCATTTACAAATTTTCATTATTTCCCTTATTAAAGCAGTATTTCAATAATCTAACCGTTCTGCATATGTCCCTGGTTAAAGCTGTGTCAATAACACCTCTGTGTGCTACGACTGAATAATCTGTAAGCATATTAAGACATTATTTTATGTGGCATTAGTAATACATTATGCACATAGATGAAAGTGGCAAAGGTTTTAGCCTCATCAATGAAGGCTCAAAGGAGCAGTTGTGGTATAACTACATGGTCTCAACCAGATGTAACTCCTTGGGCTAAAAGACAAAAAAGCCCATAATGTAATCCAAGCACTAAATCTGGAGTCTATTGCTGTAGGGTTGCATCCAGGAAATAATTCCTGAACCAGAAGTAAAGGGCCACAAATAAGATCTATCAAGGAGTCCTTGTTTTGATGCAAAAATACATTTTGCCCTTCAATTTCCATTCAAATTATTCCTTTGAGAACCCCAGTTTAAGAGTGAGATTCAGGATGTCAGATACTTGTTACTTCCCAAAATCAATTTTACAAGTGAAGAAAATTAAATGTTTGAAAAGTAAGCTAGAATAACAAGGAATGTATGTCATTTATGGGAGACTAGATCCTTTTATCATTTACATTTGTGTCAGCATGAGAAACTCTACTTTGTCAACAGCTTTGTATCAATTCTGAAGAAGCCCAAAGTGAAACTAAATATAACACAGTAAATTTCAGTATAAAAATTTATCTCTGTCTCAAACACTACCTTGATTCCACATCATTAGCAGGATTTTGTAGTGGGATAAATTTAACTGTACATAATAACTCAGTAATAACTGTACATAGCAAAGCATTTTGACTTACTGCTTTCGTCTTCAGTACACATAGCTCCATTGACTTCCTCTTCAGCAATTAGTACACTAACTTTCCTCTGTAAAATGAATGGATGGTTTTATTTAGGTTGGTTTGTTCTGCAGAGCTAAATAATGAAGTCTGTTATGCCCCTGTGGATAAAATCAAAGCCCTCTCTAGTCAACAAGAGGGTGATTAGGGCTTTGAGCATACAGACAAGCTTATTACAGCAGAAATGGAATCTGTTCCCAGTAACAGTTGTAGAATCTGCTCTTGCACTTGTAACACTTGATAGGTGTTCATCTAATCTGCTGCCAGGGACTGAAGCCAAATGTAAATCAAACATTTTCCTATTATTTAAAACTTTAAGTACATATCAGGAATCTAATTACTATCTACTTAGTGGCACTGGGGCAGCCTATTAGTCTATGCAAATGTGTCTATATAGAAGAAAATCTAGCAGTTTTCCTTTAAAAATATTTAAAGAAATTAAATTGTTCAATTGCCAAACATGCCTGTTCTCCAAAGGTCGGTAAGGATCCTGGTTCTGCCTCTGTCTCTGTACTACATTAACAATGTGTTCCTGCAGCTCTATCCTAGGAAGGCTGCTCAATAATTATCCTTCCACAGACTTGCTTTGATAGCTTTCAAAAAAATTATATTTTTATGTATTTAATAAAAGTATTTTTCCAAATATCCAAGTGGAGACAGACGAAAGATGATGTGCATGAAAACTCTCCTTGATGACACTTTTCTTTCAAGAAAAATATGAACAATTATAATTCCACATGGAGCTACCGAAAGCTAATGACTGAGACATATCAGACTGCATTTTAAAAGTACCTAGGGTGTGAAGAAAATCCAAAAAGGGAAAGGACAAAAATCTGGGAATGAGCTATCTAGCATACAAACATCTCAGAGAGTAGTCAAGTAAGATCTACTTTTGAATGGTCAAATGGTAGGAGTTCACAAAGAGCCAGATCGTAAGTGTTCCCTGGAGAAGTAGTCTTAATGTAGAGACAGATGTACATGCTATTCTGGAGGAGAATTGGGAGGTGACTCAACTACACTTCTCTACTGTTAGTTTTCAATTCTCTAACTGCAAGAAATATGATAAAAGCTATGATGTCCAGATTACTGACCTCACAAAAAATAACATCCATGTAGTAGCAGCAAAAAAGCTGCCAAGGTCTATTAAGTCTGTTGAACAGAGTAGCGTATTTCCTAATACCTATCAATTCTCTAGCTGTTTGGGCTGTGCAGGATAGCCAGTTACATATGCCCTGTACAGTCACTGTATGACTGACTAACAATATCTGTCTTAACACCCCCATTTTTAAGCTAAACTATAAGCACTCATTCACTTGTATACTGTACTAATACAAACCAAAATTTACAGGTCTTACGTTCCATTTCCAAATATACCTCTGAGATATCCTCATAGCATGCAAAAGGTGTTTTTTCACTGTACACATATTAGCATATTATGAAAGAAATAATTAGCATATCAAATGCTGGAGATCAGTTAGCTGCCAATGTACCAGTCCAGACACAAGCGCCTGACACTTGTAATAAAATCAAAGCCAAGCTGGCCAAATGCTGCTGCTAACTCAGTATGGCTTCTCAGAACAGAGGCAGTAAATGTTCATTCATTACTCTTTGCACCAACAGTACAGAAGCTGATTATCATCTGGTTCCCTTTACTGTATTGTTGAGCCAAATCCAAAATGAGTTCACTGATTCAGTGAGTATTCTTTTATTATCTATGTCTATTGACTGCATGTTTTTATTTCGTAATTGCCACTTGGTTCCAGTAACTCCTGCACTTAAGCTTGAGTTCTCCTCAGATATGGCTCAGGAGCTGCCTGCTTCTCCAGATCTCCCCATGATGGAAAACAGAAAGCTCCTGTAGAGAGCAAGGGATGCACTCGTGATGCACAATACAGTTCAGCTGCAAAAGTTCTGCTGTGTCAAGACTCTTTGAGGTTTTGAAGGAGTCTGAAGAGGATTTAACTCATGATGATGAAACAGGGCCAGAACACTGCACTGCACAAAGCAGAGATCAAATACATTTGCCCTCAAAAGAAGCATAAGAAATTGTGAGAAATGCAGTGCCTTGGTGAACTGAGAATGAACAGCCTGAGGCAAAACATGTCCACTGAGCAGCAAGCATAGCAAAACAGCAGCTAAACACCTCATTCTGCAGTCTAAGTATGACCAATTTCTCATGAGATTTTCCTATACCTAAAAAAGAGAGAAGACTTCTTTTAAAGAAAATTTAATCAAATCAGAGATCAAATCTCTGCTCTGAATTCACCCATACAGTTGTATATAAAATGCCTTTTGACAGCTAAGATTCTTCATTCATCACTGAAGCTTTGCCTTCTTCGAAAAACTTCTCGCACTTTTGCCTTAATCACACCTTCAGTGATACAGATGGCTCAAATACCCATTCACTTCCATGGGACAATAATCTTTAATGTACCATTATCAAATCTCTATCTGCAGATACTGTTTAACACAGAGTCATATTATATGACAGTGTATTCAGGAAATGAAGGTGATTGTCTCTGACTGGAATTTCATCCATGTGTTAAAGCAGAGACAATTCAGGAAAGAAACTGCAGACAGTGGTTTAGCAATAGATTTATTCACATTAAAAAAGGAAAACCATGCAAAAGCTAAAGTTTGGTATGACTTGGTTACTTTATGACTCCTACAAAATATCCTCCAACACACAGCATTTTTCTCTTACCTCTTTTCACTTCATCCAAAGAATAAACAGCAGTTCAGAACAGAAACTTATCATTGGTTTTATATGCTTTGTTTTGAACTATATCTCAACAGGATACTAATAGACAATAAATACTAGTTTCTAGTCCTCAACTGGAACTTCATTCTGAAAAGACTAGCCATACAAATTGACTACTTTGGGTAAATAACTCTGGTTTCACCCCTTATTAAAATGTGCAATGCCCATGTTTTTACTTTTTTTTAATGCTGCAGACCCACCATACCATCTTACCTGAATGTCCTGTGTGTATATTCAGTATTAGGTACTGATACCACTACTATGAAATATAAAGATGAGTTACTTCTACTGTTGACCAACTCTCAGATCTACACAAAGCAAGTATACTACAGCAGTTGCCAAGAAAATCCTAGGATAACTCAATCTTTGCTCCTAAGATTTCATTTTGTGGTTTTCTGATAGGCATTACCTTTTTCATTGTTAGAAAAGTCAGTGTTTGTCTCCTAAGTGATAGCTGGAACCTTATAAAGATTCATACCATGATTTTCAAAGGAATTTATGAAGGATAGCTAATTTATACTTTTGTGCCTAAGATATACTAATGTGAATCTTATACATTAAGGAAGCCAAACTGGAGTAGATAAGGGACTCCTAAAGGAGTGGAAATCAGTGCCACGACACATCTTCAATTATTTGTATGGTCAGAAATGTTGAGGGGCGGGGAGTGGAGGGAAAGGATGCATTTTGATTTCACTTACTACTGTCATTAGTGTGTATTTAATTTAATAATTATAACTCAGGTAAGATAAATTCACAAACATTATCCTAGTAAGAAAACACATAAATATATTCATAATTAAGACATTTTGAACAAAATCATCTATTACTTGTCAAGAACTGAGAAACTCCTAAACATCTGCACTGAAATACAAAATACTACAAATTACTAAGAATTCCCTGAATATTCATTTCATTTGCTTGTGTTTAGTTTGCAGCACATGATGTTTTATGATAGTAATTATATAAAATCAAGAGTTACAAACACCGATAAAGACCTTCACAGAGTCTAGAAGAAAGCACAGTACTATGTAACAATGTAATCCATTTAAAAGTAAGAAAAAAATACTGGCATAATTTCAAAAACATAAAGAACTCTGTACAGCTGGAAGAAGCATTTATTATTTATACTCTGGATGCTCTTCATTCACATCTACCAACATGTTTACCATTTGGAATGAAGATGAATTAGCAAGGCAACAGCCAAAGATGATTGTTTCTTTTCTCCAATAAACTTCAAATCCAGTAATATTCAAGCTAGCCATTCTCATTCTTCCTCCCTAGTGACTGACAGAGATGTGAGGCGCTTATTAAGATATGCTTGGATCAAAGTGGTAGATGCTATGTCGCACTATAATTTCTGGATTTGGATATATATCTGAGGCTAAATGCCACCATAAAGCTTTTTACTCCTAACCATTTAACCACTGGTCCAACATACAGAGCATGGATTTTTCACACAAAACCTTACCTGGGGTTTTGGCAGTGGACACATGGCAAGTGACTGTTCAGAGCACCATTTTGTCTAAGTCAACAGCATAAGAATTTATCAAACTTGCAGAAAACCACACAGTTGTTAGAAAATCTGTCTGCATAATTTGTATTATGTTATACTCTTATCAGACACAGCAGTAAAATACACGCACTGCAACTATGGATGTACTCAGATGCACAGAAAATAACATTTCAACAAACTGTTGAGAACCATTCAACTATCTCTCAGTGGAGATAATGGCTGCTGAAAAACACTTGTCATCTAAACTAGTTTGTCTTCACCTTATTTCACACTGTAAAAACACAAATTCTCCTGTGACTCTTAAGACAGTACTGGAATACCCCCAACTTCTATAAATGAAATTTATACTATTTGGAACTATTTCTGCATATACATCTCAAACTACAACCAAAACAACCTTGCCACAGTTGCCTCCCCATCAGTAATGAGCCTCTACTTCCCAGGCATTTTGCTTTTGACCCTAAAGCTCCCTTAACACTTACAGCTTTTCCTTTGTGCACAGCTTAAATTACCCACTCTGAGCAGTTCAAAAATCTAGTTTGCTGAGGGGTCTAATCTCAGGATATGTTCAAAACATCCTGTGGCCAGGATAATACAAAGTTGTTAAGTTTTTCTTCTAAGGTACAGGTGCTCATGTTAATATGTGTATTTTAATAATAGTCTGGGGATCAGAAAACTCTTCCAAGTAGTGGGAGACCTAGATTCAGTTTCCTCATTAACCTCAAAGGCTGCAAACCGCATCTCCCACCATCCCAGGAAAAGCTTCCAGGCTGTGGCTGTTCTGGAGAGCGAGCTGCCTCCTTCTTTCCTGTACAGAAACTCCTCTGCTGCACCAAAAAGATGCAGGATTCACAGATTAAAGTGAAAAAGCACATTAATACTATTAATACTGTAATACTATTATTCATATAGATTATTAGATAGAAATATAGAACTATTTTACCATTGGATATTTATCATGCACAGCCAAACTATGTGCCAGTTAGTATCAACTGGAGGAACAAAGCAACTATCTCACAACTAATAACATTGCCAGAGCCAATATTCAGTCCCAGCTTCAGCTAACACTATATGATCAAATTCCTGTCAACAGATACTAATGAAGAGATCCTACTAATGGTGTTGAAGCTTCTAACTTGACAGCAATCTGCCTCCACAAAACCAAAATGCATATACAAAGCATGCTGAGTGGGTATGAGAAAGTATCTGTTTACTGATTACTACTGAATAAATTAAAAGAAAGTAATTGCTCTGTCATGTTATAGTTTTGAAGTACTTTGGAAAAAAAATTATCAACCTTCAGGCAGGGGGAAAAAACCCACTTAATAAGGTATGGTTTCCCCAAATCTGATAAACACAATCCCAAAGCATCTCTTAAAAAAGCCAGAGCCTGTACTTTACAGATATCTATGCTCCTGGCAAAATACCAAATTATACTTAGCTGGAAAGCAAAATCTACACTGGGCATCAGGGACTAACTTAAAGATGTAACTGAAATATTTCCTCAAGAAAAAAAAAAATACAGATGTGTTATAAAGAGAGAACACTCTGTGTTTGGCTTCATTAGTGCTCGGAAACAATTACCTTCCATCACATGAACAGTGGATAAAAAAGACTGCGTCCGAATATAATATGCTGTCAGAAGGAGTCTGTAGCTCACACTATCTAAAAGGGCTCAATGTGCAGGAAAATTGAGCTCTTTCCACAGTCATTACTCCCTCACTGATGCAGACAGGGAGGAAATAGCCCAGGGGAAGAGAGTTGGTGAACCTCGATCCCATCAGCAGCACACCATTACCAGCAGAAAAACTACAATGAAGGAGTTACCTGTAACACTGAATAGACCCAGTGCAGATTGGTTTGCTCTGCGGAAAATAGTGAGCTAGTAAAGAACTGCAACTGTGAGAGACAAGTTTGCATCTTCTTCCTGCTTCTGGCATAACAAATCTGTGTGTAGCACCATGTCTCTGAGCTGACCAGGCCAGCGGATACGTGGAATGGTCTCACTTGGTGCACCAGTCACGCTCCCCTCCATGCACATCAACTTCCTTCCTCACACATAATGTCTATGGATATACATAGATCTTCATTGACTAGAACAGAAAAGCTAGCCTAAACAGATGTGATGCACTTCAGATAAAAACGGTTCAGTCCATTTAATTGAAAAAAAGAGGCTCACCCTGATTCTATTCACAGTTCACACCATACCAATGTAGGGCAGTTCACAACTTCAAGATCACAGCTTTATGTACTTAATCCAACCCAATAGTGAACTGTCACTGAGAAGGTGGTCCTGTGCTGCCCTTGCCCCAGATGCTGTACAGTCACCTTCTGTAAGGGATGCAAGAGCAATGCACAGATAAAGACGGAAAATGGGGAGAACAGTTCAGCAGCAGCTTGCATTTAATGTCACATTAAATGTAACACTGAGCTGCATTCCAAAACCCCTGGTGAACCCTTGGATCTACTGTACAGACTTTTTAGCATTTGCTTTATTAGTACATAATAATAAAAAACCCAAACCATTTTAAAATGAGAATTGTAATAGATGTGACTTCCTTCCAAATTGTTTATAAATACTGGCCTTAAAATCAGAAGGATCAATTCCATAAAAATCACAGAGTATGACTAACGATCTCACAAACTAAGCAGGATCATCCTTTAAAAGTTTATAGATGCATAGAAGACCACAGAAGAAAAAAATCACAGGGCTGTAAGAAGTGTCTCTGTCACTGAAGTATTGCTCTTCCCTCTGTCAGCTCCACACCAATTGCTGGCACATCAAGTTCAAGTCATTATACACACCACAGGACCTTTTTGCTGGACCAGAAACTAGCAAACTGTGTTATGCTCATGATCTTGATGCCATTCCTAGGTGAGTTGTTAGGGGAAAGCACATGGACATGGACATACATATGTGTGTATGTGTGAAGACAGGCTTCTTTGATAGATAAAATGAATTTTAAAAAATTAATTTTGGCACTGAATTGGGTTTCCTAGTCTCTAGCCCAGCAAGTATAAAGACAAAGCACCGAATATTCTGTACATCCTTGAGTATAAAAGAAAGGTGCATATTCATATTAGGATGGATGTAAGCATTTTGACAGATGCTGAATAATTAATACACATTAATGTATAGCTGAGTCCCAAGGGTGGAGGTAAGGAGACAGCATCCGGTTGGATAAATGTGGGGTTGTTAGAAGTTAACATCTAACCTGGGGAATAAGTTGCAAGCCAAAGTTTTCTAAAATATAGACAATGGAGGGAAGTACCTAGGTTAGAAGACTAAAGACAATTTTAAGAAAGAACACTTAAATTTGGAAGTAACTATATAAAACTAGAACAACAACAAGTCAGAACATGGACATCACCTTCTTTAAATTATGTTAAAAAGAGATTAGAGTTTAATAAAGCTGAAATAGTAAACAACAAACAAGAATCAATTTAAACTCCTCTGATTTAAGTAATACCACCGCAAGTTCTTTATACTGCATTACAAACTTCTTTCCATTGTTCTGACAAATCAGATTAAATGTTTCTAAGCATTCCCTAAACTGAAACTGAGGTCCATGAACAAGATTATTCTCTACAACTCAAATGACTATTGCATTACAATAAGTCAAAGCAATGCAATGTGCCTTCAGGAGGGAAAGAAACAGCTCACATTGCTCTGGCAGCCCAGTTGAATAGGTATGCTTTGCTGCATTTCAGAAAAAGTCACAAGATTGTTATGGCACCTCCAAAGAAGCAACAAGTTCCAAGTACTAGGGCACTATCAGCAAACCCCCACCAATAATCCTTTCCTAGTCAAACTTACTCATGTCAAATCCAAATCAATTCTCTCTACTATTGCAGAATGCCATCAGGAGACAGATAGCATCTGAGACATGTCTTATGATATTTTTCCTTGTGTATTCAATTTCAGAAAATAGATAAACTTCCCTTAGAATAAATCTGTCTTGGAAAAATCCATAGGACTAAAAGAATTTCATTGTTTTGTCAATATTTCAAAAGAGTAAATAGTGTGACTTACACTGCTATAAGTCATCCATCTCAGTATTGATTTCAAGAAAAATAATGCAATATCTGATTAAAGATTATTACTTACCCTTAAAAGATTAATTATATTTTATAGTACTCAACAGGTTTTGGGGGAAGATAAGTCTTGTCAGATCAAATACTCCTACTAACAAATGACAGAAACTGTTAACAACATATTTCTGAACATGTTTTAAGCTTTTAACTCAATACCACACGAGTTGCTGATTCTAAGAGACCAGAATATTCAGAAATTATATGGCAATATCAAATTGGAAAAAAACTTTCTTGATACTACATTTCTTAATTAGTAATTCTCAATTATTTAGTGTGAAAAGCTACCTAGAGGACTGATTCTGAGCCCATGACATAATGTGTTCTTTTACTATAAATACAGAATTAAATCTGATAATGTTTGCAAAAGGAATAAGGATAGAGAGAATAGGAAAGAGTGAACAATAACACAATACGGTTTGCTTGGTAAAATGGACTCAAAGGGTTCTTCTAAACAGCCAAATACAAGGCTTGCAATGTTAAAATTAAACACTGTAATCCCTGACTCTTAAAAGGACTTAAACAATTGCCAACAGTATACAAGCTACCAATTCACAAGGTGAATCAATAGCTGAAATTTATGATCCATGGTTTTGTAGTGAAGCATATTAGATGGTCATTATTCTAAATGTTACTACTTGTAAAATCTATAAGTAACAAGTGCTACAGAAATAATTTGTGCTGAGGTTCCCCCATGTAATCTTATAATACATTACATCAATCATAATGCTGCTGCTGCATTATTGACAGAGCTGTAAATTGCAGTTTGTTCTTTAATGTTTTTGCAATTCTAACTTTGATACCTGGAGCATATCAGGAAAAAATCTATGGCAGACAACTATGGGCTTGTCGAATTTCTCACATTTGATTTAAAACAAAGCTGCAATGGGTTTGATCAATGACGTACTATGCTGATCTGGGACACAATTATTAACAACATCACTAGCATTTATATAAATAAACCTTCACAATTTTCCAAGTAAAATTACATATCTGTAATAACAGAAACTTACAGGAGCCAAGTCAATGTCAGCTTACTTCACTGTATTTTGTGGCTACACAGAGCTCACATATCACTTCTTTGTAAACACTGTGTTGGCCTTGATGCAGTGTGGCTTCTCACAGTACAAAAATAAAAACTTTTTTAATTATCACAATGAGAGGCAGAAGAAAGGAAAAACAATGCTATTCATTAAACCTTCCCTAATTAATTTTTACACAGTTTTTACCCAGTAAAGTACAACATAAAAGCTATTACTATTATTCAATTTTAAGATTACCAAAGAAAAAAAATGTTGCAGAATTTGTGTCAGATTGAAGAAAGGATGTACAGCTCTTTTCTGACACATTTATGGCATAAAGAGAAACAGATTAAAAGACCAAGCTCTCCAATTTGCAACTGTAAACCAGAGATGGATTAAAGAATCAAGGGGGAAAAAAAAATAGCACTTTCAAACCCTGAAGATTGTGGTTTGGAAGCATCTTTCTGGTAATAATTCATATTATAGTAGATATTTGGAACAAGGATGCAAAGCAAGTCTGTTATTTTTCCTGGACACAGGATACAATGTACAGGTGTGATGTTTAAAAAGCACATAACAGTATTCTCATCTTCCATTTTAGGAAAGGGCTAAAGGGATTTGATTGCCTTGGATGGCATCTCCACTTTTTCTAATTCTATTAACAGAGCTCTGCCAGAAATTATATATAACATAAATTCACTTATGAAGGGTAAACATTTGCCTTTGTAATAATGCAGCATACACAATGTGCCAGGTATTTTCAAAGCACATCACTTCTGCCCAATTCCACCTCATTCTACTTTCTGATTCTGTAGGGTTCTCAGGATCAAAGACAAACCATAACTATTTTCTGTATAGTGCACAAAACTGTTCACTTAGGAGCACTGTGGAAGGTTATAGTATCTTCATTAAGTAGAAAAACAAACAGACTGTTCAGTTTCTTTCTTTTCTCTGTAAACAGATTATAATGCTTAATTTTGTTAAGAACTGATTTCTAAAATAGTGGCATTATCGCAGTCACATGATGAACAAAGACAGTGCAAGGTAGAGTGAATGGGAGAGGATAGTGTCAGTAAGGCTCAGCATACTCTGTAGAACTTGGAAACATGAGTAATAATTGAGTAATGCTTTCTTGGACAGAGCAACATGTACTTCCCAACAGCTGGAATCACTGAAGTTTTGCACCATGTTTCACACACCCACCTCTGGTGAAGGGTATTTAAGAAATACTTCTACTAAGTTCTAAAAATAAATAGCCTAAATTCTGAGATTACAGCAAAAGATTTTAAGAAAACAGTACCACAGCACACTTCACACTGATATCAATAGCAGATGTTTAAATTCTGTTTAATTCCATAAAATACTGAAGCGTTTCTTTGAGTAGTTTAAAAGCACACATAAAAGGCATGTAAAAAGCATATAGGAGGAGATTCCCAAATGGTTTCCTGACAAAGGAAATGATCTTCAACTCAGAAATAAAAACTAAATTCCAGAATAGGTACAATTATAGATTAAATGTGAAAGTTTAACCTCAGAGAGAAATCATTTTCAATCTGGACCCAATCCAATTGCAAAGCATTAAAAAAAAGAATTAGACAATAAGCAATCCAAAGTTTAAAAAGATTAAATGATCCCAAAAAATATTTGTCCAAGGGTATTCTCACGCAACGAGAAGCAATATTTCAAAGTAGCTAAGAACATCATGAGATTTTATTAGAACAAGTATGTTGAACACTGACTCCTAGCAACAAAATTATAGAACAGTATCCTGTAACACTTGTATTTTTGCCAGGATCAGTTGGGATCTTCAAGCAGCTCTGTACTGCTACCCTTTCACTTAGTAAACTAAAACACAGAGAAGGAGGTGAAATGCCAAACCACTCAGGAGAGCCAGGGCTAGTGACCTCTGTTTTAGTTTAGTAACCAAGCCCTTAATTACGCTGCCTTCCAACATTTCTTATAAAGGAGTAACAAAGGGCTCTAAGAGGCTTCTGATGTTCAGTCTCTCTGAATAGAGTTCATTAACACAATAGCTTTTATTTTAGAAGTATGAGCATCTGGCAATAGACTTAATAACACAAAGTATCTCACAAAATTAATGTATTTGTATTGCATGTTGGTAACCAGTGCTAACACTGATACTAGAATATTCCTTCTTTACATATTACTTCTTCTTCTTATATTTCCACTTCATTAGCAGAATGTACCATATTTCTAGAAGGCATTGATTCCTAAACTAAAAACAGTACCATAAACCAGACCTAATAAAAAGTCTCTGGCATTTTTTTTTTTAAATTCCAAAATCCTGTAATTACATTATGTTTAGTTGATTATTCTGATTGATAAGGAAACCGTAGCCCATCAAACTATTAATGTAATGAACTAAAAAAAGAAAAAAAAAATAAAAAACTGTATGGGATTAATCTCATGAAGAGACTCTAAATGATACATTTTATTATCCTGCAGAGATTTATACTCCCATTATCTCTTACACCCACATAAGACAAAGCAAGTGTAAATCTGTCTTTCTCCATGCAGGGAATTTCTTAATGCGGTATTAGAGATATGATTATTCTATCATCACATTTTATAACACTGTTTTCTTAACAACCAGAAGCACTCTCATTTAATATTAAGACAGATGTTTTGACTGAGAGCAACTATGGCTATGTGCTGAAACTAAAAATGAAAAACTGGTATGAATAAATATTGAAATGTACATTAATCCTTATTCTAAGGATGATCTTCCACCACCAAGCAAGATGCTTGGCCAAGATTTCCTCTAAATATTTGCAGCAGCCACAGGGATTACATTTTTATGCAACTGTTATAAATTGCATTTACTCAAACTGCAAAATATCCAATTCTTTCTTCTGTAAATTGTACATAGGGTAGGGCCATCACATCCGTGCCAATTTACACTCATGTAAACAACAGAAGTAGAGGCTGATTGCACCTAAATTTAGGCACAATTTTTAACAATGCAAATGGTATGAGAAGACATTTTTATAAATATGTCAAATTTCTGTTTGATATATTTTCCAGTATCATCCCACAGTATGACATACATCATCAAGTCAGCTGCGATGGGTTTCTGACTGAAAAGTTAGCTGCCATCCATTTGCATGTGGTAACTACTTGTTCAGACGATTAAAAAATTTCAGCTGTCACGCTGTTCCCTAGAGAACAAAGTGGTGTCTCAGGTAGATACAGTCAAGACTTTTGGGTCATTACAGGTTAAATTAGTAGTGTGATTTAGAGATTTAATGGGTAAGGCAGTTTAACCACTAGAAAATAATATGAAGAACTCCTAAAAATTCTTTATTGGTGCTGGAAATAGTTGTAAGAATATTATAATAAAACAGCAATATTAATAATTTGAAACATCCTAGCTTTCTTTCAATTGCACTAAAAGGACATTTTTTGTTCTGTAACGCTTGTTAAATTTGCAAATTGCATAGTAACTGAAATATAATTAATGGAGATGTACTGAAACATGGTTATACATGCCATTCTATAAATGTACATTACAGGTTTTTATATGAACTAACATTTTCATGGAAGAGAGCAGAGTTTAATGAATTGCAAAACCGTGTACTTGAAGCAGCACTAACACACCTTAGAGAATACTCTCATCTTGATGCTTGAGAAAGTTTGCATACAAAACAGTACTTAAAATGAAAACATAAAACTCTGGCTTCTCAAGTAAAAACTATAATTCACAGACTGAATTTTTCATTGAAGCTGAGATGCACCCCCTATAGCTAGGAGGAGACACATCCCTCCTCTATCTACTAGTCCCACAGCCATCTCAGACCCAGCGCAATAAAGCACAGCTCTAGGGATGCTCTGCATTATACCAGCCCCTCAGCTCATTCTAGCAGTTTACAATCACCTGTGCCCAACAATACTCTAGCCAAATGCCATTCATTACTTCTCCAATCAAGTAATCCCCTGTGCTAGTTCTACATCTTCTCAGGATAGTTTTCCACAGGGAAATCCCCAACCATCTGGTTAGCTCAGCTTCCAACTAGCTTGGATCCAACAAAGTGGCTCAAAGCAGCAAGGATTAAAAAAAAAAAAAAAAAAGAAAGAAAAAATAGATATGCCTCTTAGTATTTTACATATATTGAACCAGATTCTGATCCTAGTTTGATTAATGAAAATCCAGAAGAACTTCACTGAGGACAGGGATACAGGTCAGGAAAGATTATTTTGCTGTTATGTCCAATATTAAGTGTGGCTGGTTTTGAAGCAAACAAAGAAAATACCACCACTGTGCAAAAAATATTCAGCTCCTATAAATCAGCATAGCTTCACTGAAGTCAACTGAGTTATGAAAATTTACATCAACTACAGATTTTATCCAGTATGTAATGAACAGTGTTGTGTTTGCTCCCTTGGTTCTTAGCTCAGGCTCTATATGAATACAACTGGATTTTTTTTCCAAAATGAGTATCAACACATTTTCTCCTGAGTCACATATTCTTAGTTTCTACACATTGCACATTGCCAAGATGACTAAAAAAGCTTTAAAAAGTAATTAAATGTTTTTTTCAATAAAAAACATCAACAATACAATTTTCTTATACAACTTGGAAAACTCACTACATTTTATTACCATTTATTGTACCAGAATGCTAAAAAAGCCATTTGCTGTAGAAAATAGATCTCAGGATAATATATAGTACTGAATACTATAAAAAAAGAAACTTTGAGACAGAACAAACAGCAAGTCTGAAAAGGCCACATGAAATGATGTGGTATGACTGATTTTAGCCAGGAATTATAAGGAACAAGATACCAATAAAGTTATGATGAAAAAATTAAGAGTCTGAACACATGTAACTAACTGTGATCTTGGAACTAAAGTTGTCCTCATATTAATTTCATGGATTGAAATTTATGTACAAATATTCGGATTTCAGAAAAGAAACCAGACTAAGATCTCCTCCATTAATAAGCAGAATACACTACACCACAGAGTCCTGAAGTTGGAAACATGTTTTTCAAAGAAAGTAAAGGTCATATCTGGATGTCAAAAACCCACCACATTATTCTGTTTTCAAAGCATACACAATACAGAATTTGTAAATCTCAGGAAAAAGTATACATGTTAACAAGTCCAGACACATCTGTGTATATTATTGCATTGTCTCATGAAAAAACTTCTAAGCAGACGAAGAAAGGCACCTATTCAATTTCAGATAATGTACACATAGTCTGTCTTGAAAAGTATTATTGACTTGTAAAGTCAAGTTTGCACAAGTTAGAAAGTATCAGAATTACATCTGTTTGTGTTTATTCAATTTAGCAAATCCTTGTGTATATGCTGAAACACTGGATTGTTACCTCGCTTTTCACATGATCTCTTCTTTTAGTGCACATAATAGCTATTCCTCATTGTTAGGCTTGCTGCAGTATGAAGGGTATCCTTTTAATATAGCAAATGTTTGATTCTTAAAGGCTTATTTCTGCTGCACTGAAACTATTAGCAAAATGTTAGTCAAATCCAGTGGGATCATGATTAGTCATATTAAATCCTGCTTGAAAGTCTACAGATCTTTGTGGCTTACAAAAGCCAAGTGGTCAGTGCAGACGGAAAACCTTATCTTGCTCCTAGTAAAGTCATCTGCAAGCCCATTAATACATACTACTCATGAGCCACAGAGTGACATAGCTAAATAGTCTTAGTAGACCTGGAGACTGAGAGACTAGCTAAAAGAAAAGAAGTTACCAGTTCCACTACACAGGTGAAAATGATTTGTTAGTTTTTCAACCAACTCCAACAAGCACTGTTTCCATCAGAAAGTTTAAAATATAAGTGCAGTTTTTGTTAATGTCATAGCAAGAACATCATTGTCTTAAGGAAACAGACCTTGTGAAGTTAAGATTTATAATGGCAGTTCTAGTAATTCACCAAGGAGCAGGATACCATTCACAGAAATAAACCAAACAGTTTCAAGTATAGTCAAGAATTTATAACAAAAATAATTCTATTTTTCCTCCTTTTCTTTTTTTTCTTTTTTTCTTTTTTAATAACATAAATGTGAATAAGAACTTTACTTAATGTAAAGTCAAGGCACTTTCCCTGATTTTGCTTTTGGTACAATTTCTATCTATATAAACAGATTATAAGATAAATGGCAGCAGGAGGCATCTCTCTCTTTAGAGACAGAACATTAGGAATTCTAAAATAGAAAGTTTGGTCTAAACTACCCTCATTTATATTGGTAAAAATATACAGTAACTCTATTAATTTTAAATAACAACATTGGAATTACAGTGGTATCAACTATTAAAAAAATTAGGCTTGATGTGGTTAACAGTATAATGTTGCTAGAATGAAAGAATAAAATTAGAAATTCATAGCAGACATTTTACCAGAATACTTACCACATTCTGGTTGGAAACTATAGTGAAGATGTTTGTTTTCTTTGGGAAACTGGGAACAGTTGGAAGCAAAGGAGGCAGTACAGCATCTGAATAGAGAACTGGCCCAAACCTCTGAATTCATTGGTTTTCCTTCCAGCCATATCATTAGCTTTCCAGGTGACCTTGGATAAATTGCTTCTTTTCTCTGTCTCAATCTTCTCATCTGCAAATAGGTGCAACAATCCTTTGCAAAGTCCTTTTTTAAATCCACAGACAGAAAGCACTGTAAGAATTATCCTTTCCCACCACTAATAACAAGTGTTCACAATGGAATGGAATCTGCAAGGTCTTCTAAGCAATGTTTTCATGCACTTAATTTATGTTTAAGTTTCTTAGTGCATTTCTGACCTATAATCATGTGTGTTATTTTAAGAGATATATGACCATGATTTATGATACTTAATGATTAAGGAACACTAATATGGTACTGTGAAACCATATGCAACATACCTCAGTGCCACCTGGTACACCTGGGTCTCTGTATTTGATTGCAAAAGAAGCAATAAACCCACATTAAATAGATAAAGCAGAATGGCAGTTAGCAAATAAAACATCTATATAAATATTCAGAATATATACCACCACAAGGACATTTAATTTTACCTCATTCCCCATGCAATGATCAAAGATACACAGTTTTAACTAGTAAGCAATAATTTTTGCTAAAATTACTAGAATATACTCATAGGTTTGAAAATCTACATTAAAATAGCAAATTGCAGGAAAAAAAAAAAAAAAAAAACAACAGAAAGTACAAAATGCAGAACCTAATTTATAAATATGGATGTTTACATAGAATAGACAAATATTGGAGATTGAAAGCAGTGTACTGCCAAGTCTTTCCTGCAGTCTCTAAGTAGGCAAGATTCAGCGAGGGGAAGGATCAATAAGAGCTGGCGGTGGGATGGCCGCATCGCAGCTCTACTCACACATCTGTAACCTGTGCCCAGAAAACCAAGCTGGGGCTCCCCCTAAAGTTTCCATACTAGTAGTGTTGAGCATGTGCAGGTCATCCCACGTAACACCCACTGCCATCTCCACAGTGCAGAGACAAACAAATTAATTTTTCCTTTTCCAAACATCTCTCATTGTTCAGTCTGGTCTATGATGTTCTACTTTCAGTGTTTCTGATGATAAAAGTCAAATTTTGGTCATTTATGCCTAAATATTAATTTGTTTAGCCACATCCTTTGAAAATAAAGTCTACAATACCTTTAAAAATGCATTTATTCTTAATTGGTATTTCTCCCCTCTTTTAATTATTCTGAGAAAAAAATGGATGCAGGAACAGATACTCCCTCTAAAATACCCGAAGTTGTAAAATGATTCCGTAAGGTGTCTTGCACTGTACTGCAAACAAACTGGAACAGGAGACATTACCCCCCAAAAAAAACAATACATGAAGATGACAGACAAGTAATTTTAAGATGCTCAAGATTTTTAAGCACCCAGTAGGCTGTAGCAGCAGAATTGTTTAAAGCAGTTACATATCTGCTGAGATGCTTAAAATCTGAAAATAAAATATTTCCCCTTTTAGCATCATAGACAGGTAAAATATTCCACTCCTTAATAATCTGGCAGTTGTTGCAAAGTAATTATCAACCTGTGAGATTATGAGATAGAATGAAAAAGCAGATTACTGTCCAATACTCAATTTTCAGTGGTTTGTTTCAAAAAGTATAATGTAACAGTATTATCACACCTGAAGTAAACAAGATGTTACCAATATACCTATTCTGAACTTTTGGGAAATCTGGATTCTGCTTTGAACCACTCTAGGTACTTCATTTGATCTACATTTCTTCAGAACTAGAGTTTACATCATTAATTTCAGTTCCAGGATTATAATTTTGAATACTGCATAGAGTATCTTCATGGAAAGACAGACCGAAAAAAAACTTCACATTTGTTGCAATTGCTTAAGACACAGGAAAGCATGTTTGTAACTCATAACCAGAACCGAAAAGAATAATAGGTTTTTGTATAAATAGACAGGAGAGGAGGTCAGAAATATCCCATGAGGATTTGGAGAAGATTATGGGATCATTTGCTTAGATGAACTGACATTATCGAGCATCTTATATCAGGACTATTTATGCTGTGCTCTTTTTTGCTTGGAAGTCCAATCATAGATGCTGCTGTTGATTTGTAAAGTCTAGGCAGAAAGTTACAGACTGGTTTTGGCACAGAACCACCAAACTTGGAACACTCTCTGACCCAAATTTCTTAATGTTCTCTTCCCAGCATGAAGCCCATTTCTTTCCCAGAATTTTGCATGGAATAGATTTGGACTGGAGGCCAAAGTCGTGATAGCTGATGGCAGTTAAGTCATCTTATTGCACTTGTTAAAAATAGGTTGAAGGATATCTGTTCACACAACTAACAGTTGTCATTTTGACATAACACTTGTTATGATGTGGAAGTGCTCACAGAATTGGTCAACACTTCATTTTTAAGAGGTACAGAATCAAGAGATACTTTAATTTCTTCTTTAAAATGATGAAAAGTTTAAAGTAGTTCTAAAATGCGCTAAAAAGTAATTTTATTCTCTTTTAAAAGTGCTTTCAAAGAGGGTGTTAACAGCTGATTTATTTTATTCCTCCTACATTCGTCTGTTTGTCTTCATCATTACACTTTAAGGAAAAGCTGTTCCACTGTTTTAACTTGTGGGCTGTTACTTTTTTTTAGACTGACTAGCGTTGTCACATCCAGCTTCTCTGTAAATCACTCCATAAGGCTCTGCACCTTTCATGAGTTTTTTCTTCTGCTACTGTTATCTGTAAAGTCTGTATCAGAACAATGATTGTGCTCATCTCATTTAAACTGTTGTACCATATGTCATTGATATGGTTCCAAAATACTTTTTAAGCTTTGAATTCTACACAAATACTCTCACATGTGTTTATTCACTGCAGCAGCTTCTTCAAGAATTACTGTTGTGCTGGGCACCTAGAAGTATTCAGCCTTATGCAGAAGTGCCAGTGATAAATATTTCCTACTTATTTGATGTGAAATTTGCTGTCACTTCTACCACCCATCAACAGGTAAACTGAGCAGTTTTAAAACATCCATTTCCACATGCCCTCCTGCCTTCTACTATACGGGATTGGCTCCATGAGGAAGCATTATTAGCCTTCCGTTAGGCAAAAGAAAACAATGCAGAATTCAGGAGAGCCTCTCTGCCTGGAAATGGAAGCAATTAAGTTGAATGGAAAAGCCCACAGCAGCCATTCATTTATGAGAATATCTTTTCAGTGATACACTATCTGAATCAAGTTAAAGAATTTGCTGCTTTTAGTAAGTTTTACAAGTACACTGGTATTGTCGTGAAAAGCATCCTACTTAAGATGCAGTTCTTATTGTGTTATTTCATTTGATTCAGTTTTGCTTTTGAAATAAGACAATGTTGTCTATATGGACTGTTATCACAAATATGTCAATGATTTTACCACCTCTAAGCATTAAGTAAAAGCTGTTTTCTAAGTGGGATGGGAAGACATTGTCAAGAATTCATAATTTGGATTCACTTTGTCACTCTAACAGAAAAACTATGCTATATTCAAGTCGCATGTCTTCTCTTTGCCTTAGTTTTCAAGCTGTGAAAGAAACAAGAAGTTTCTAAACTTACTATCTAGTACTATTGGAAGGCTTTATTAATTCAGACCTTGTTTTTTCATTCCTTACAGTGATTAACATTTCTACAACTAGTCCCATTAATTCTAGTACAAATTCTCAAGTGGACTTGTATTGCTCTTTGTGCAGGACAGAGAAAATTTTTGTTGAGAAACAGCAGCTGCTTTCCCCCCTTCAATGCTTTTTCAAATTAAAAGTAGATTAGCTACTTGAGAGTACCAGAAATAAAATTATGTTCTCCTCAAGTTGTATTTCTTACCTGCCCTTCTTAAAATTGAAAAAACCCACCTTACAACAATGTTGGTTGAAGCCCTGGTAGCAGAAGGAGAAATTTTCCTTTCTGCACTATACTTACAAACATACACAAGTTGCCTTTTGTTTTTGCTTTAGCCTGAGGCTTCCAGTATGCAGAAACCTGCTGCCTAAAATGAAACTTATACATTTAATAAGAATTCAAGGCTGTCTGAAGAGAATTGCCTCTTTTATTAGCTACATAAGTCTGAAACTCAGTTAGACACTGTTCAGTGTTCTGTAAATATAAGTCTATATTTCACCATGGACATGTTCAGTGACTTAACAGCAATATAAACAGGGTAATTCCCAAATGAACATGGCATCTTTTTCTCAGTGCAGCCATATCCATCCCAGTTATTGGGTACTTTACCTTACTATACTTTATTTCTTACAATGTTCTAGCAGAGTTTTGGGGTGGTTTCTTTGGTTGTGTGTTTTTTTTTTTTTTTTTAATGGGAAAATAAACTTGCAAAGAATAAGCAGCATGTGAACAACAAAGTTATTGCTCATGTTTTCATACAACATCCAAAATTACAATTACTAGATAGACAATGTTGGTACAACACATTGTTTTGGTTATGAATAGAGCTACTTTTCTGTGCTATCTACAAAAAATAAACTGAAAGAGACTGCAAAGGGAAAGAAATTCCTTCCCTGCCTACCTTCTAGTGATATAATGGCTCCATAGCAGGATATCATGCACATGCCATATCTTATTACAGCAACCCTATCTTCATCTACAAAAAAACAAACAAACGAACAAACAAACAAAATAATTACAAAAGATAAACTTCTTAAGCATAATGCTTCAGACAACTGTTGCCATTGAGAAAAACTTTTTGGGTGCAAATATTAAACATTTCTTAAATCTAGAAAAACCTTCACAAGGTTCTCCTCAGAAACTCAGGGGAAAATGTATTTTTTTTTTTTCTACATATGCTGAACTGGCAATATCTCTCTACAGAAAAGCTCTGAATCTGTATGAATCTGCAAAAGATGCAACACCTTGACTCACAGCCAGAGACTGTGTATGTGGAGGACTAACAGTGTGGAAGCAGTGTGTCAGAAAGATGAACGTGCAACTGCTAGCACAAGCACCCTACCAGGCTCTGGCTACTTCTGCAGCCTCCACAGAGAATGTCTCCTTCTCACTGGCCAGCCTTACATAGCCACTGATGATTTCAAACTGCAATGCTGATGAAAAGAGGCAGCACCTCCCAGTTCCAAGTACTCATTTCCATCCCTGTGCCTCTAATCTCCCTTAAAGCTGACACAAATATCTGTAGCAGTAAAACACAGCCACGTGACAGATTATGACTAGAGTTGAGTCTGGTCCCTGATCCAATTTACCACCTGAACATTGTACCCTACCACCAGGGAGGAAGAGGTGAGAAGGTGGGATTGCCCATCCAGAACAGAAGTTAACACAGGGCTGTAGCCTTTGGTAGTAGTGCTGGCTTAATTTGTAGAGAGCTAGAACTAGACACTAGATTTAGGAAGGAGAGGAACTGAGTGTAAGACTGACATGACCCTCGTGATTTGAAGAGGCACAAGAACTATTTCTAGAGTCTAAAGATAAAAAGGATATAACATAAGCTCTGTGCAGCAAATAAAAAGGTTATAAACAGGGACCACACAATATGGAAAACTTTTGTGGGCCATAAGATTCACAGTGTTGAAGGACAAAGATTGTAGAAACTACAGGAACATACGTTTCCTACTGAATATGTGCAAATAACTGCAAAACTCAGATCAACCTAGGGAGTGATATCAAAGAATTTCAATTAAGATAGAAAGGATTTATTGCATCCATAATTTTACAACAGAGTTATCGAAGACCACGTATAAGGAGTGAAACTGTAAAACATCTTAGTGCTTCTGAAAACAGATAGAGAGGAAATCTTTTTCTCCCAGATAGTATTAAAACATATAAACAGTAAGCAGTCTATATTAATCCTCTGTGTTGCAAAACAAGCTGGTCATGTATTATTTGGGAGTGAATTACAGATTTAGATGTACTGGTGAAACAAAGTACAAAAGCACAGAATTCCATCAAAATCATGTGAAAAGGCAACCAGTCATTTAAGATGGCATCAAAACCTTACTTTAAAAAATGTTCCCGATTTTTTCAAATATCCAGAGACAACCAAAAATAGAGACTGAACTTATTCATTATAAGGCTCTGGAACTATAGCCAAAATTAACTGAGTGACTAAGCACACTTCTCTTGCCAGCATGAAAAAAAAAAAAAAAAAAAAGACATCCTTTATCCATCATGATTTTAGTTATTATTAACACAGAACTCAAGTGATCAATGTCCTCTCTCTAAAATACAGAATTTTTCATATTAACAGGTGATAAGCATTTGACAAGGTGAGCAATCTCACTGGAGCCCGAGTATAAATGGATACTAAAAGGGAGTATTTCACACTGAATGCAAACTGCAAGGGCGACAAGAAGACTGCTGAAGAGTTGTAGAGAGCAAAAGCCCTCTCCAAGACTTTTACACAGTAGGCAGGGATTCATAAAGCAATGGAGAAGATGTCAACAATGTCAGAATCATCAACAAACACAACAAGCAGACTATTACTTCTTCAGTAGACAGTAAATCAATATATATACAAGGCTGCGGGATTTAAAGGTCACATTATCAAAGGTGCTATTATCCTTGCTTAAAGGATTGGTGTCTTCAGTTTAATTAGTTTCTTACATATAGATGAAATATATTCTGTTGCTTAAAATGTATAAAAACACATGTACTAAATAAAATATCAACAGATAAAATCCATTAAAAGCTTCTACAAAAAATGTGACATATTCCATGTTACATTTATCTTTTCAACTATATATATCCCCACAGCATACATAAAAAAAATGTAATGTCATGTCTACAGATTAGCTTGAACCTGATACTGATTCTGAAAAACCTCTTCCCTGGATTTAAACCCAAACCCTGCAACTTCTGAAGTAAACTAGGCCAAAATACTTAGCCTCTACCTAAGACTTCAAAAATTAAATTATGCGCAGTCCCATTTTAGCATTGTTATTAATCTCTCCTGTGAAATTCAGTTTAAAAAACTAAAATAAGAATAACCCAAACCACTTTGAATACATTTTATTTTAAGCCAATCTTATGATTTTGGGAGGTCTGTCTTGCTTCAGAATGCCTGAGACAGGCAGAACTATACTTGGTAGTGTTTATCATCAAAACACTAATGCAAGGTCCAACATAAGCACTATGCATTATCCAACAATATTGCATCAGATGGAAAAACTGAGCTGGCAGTTAAAATCTTTGCTTAATGCCAGAAAAGAGTTATAGCTCCTGTCCTAGATTTTGCAAACATAAGACTGTAATTTTTTCTCAGCCAGATTTCTATAAATGTTTGGAAATTTCTTTCTGAATATATGATTTTGCATGAATATTTTTAAAAACTATCATTATTTCTTTCATTGTAGAAACATCAAAATCTGTTCCTCCCTTTTGGAGCTGTTGCTTTTGCAAGATAATGTTTAAAAGTACTGTTGTTATTTCTATTAATTATCTCTGCTCCCTCATGTTATCTATTGATGAAATCAGATCAGCAGCATGGCTTCTTCCCACTCTACTTACAAATTGGAAAGCTCCTTCCCTGGTGTTTTGGATTTGAAGGTTCTACCTTCAAATACTTTTTGAGATTACTTAGTTTTTCACTGGCAGTGTCATATACTGAGGTTTTTTTGCACAGAAATATCTTCAAAGACCTGAAGACAACCAAAACCCGATTTTTCTAGTGTATATATCACTGTAGGTTTAATACCATTAATTCCCAAAGTGATGATCTTTTAACTTCCTTTATTATGGCTCTTTTTTCCCCTATTGTCACTGTGGTACCAGCTCTGCTTTATTTCTATAGACTATATTTAATATTAGTAGATTAAATATATTAAATGTGAAAGACTGTAACAAAACATGGACAACAATACAAAATTTCCATACTTTGCCCTTTTTTGGTTTACCATTAATTCTTTTCATATAAACAAGCAATAGGTAGGCAAAAACCTAGAGGAAATCTATATCTTACAAATGCAAACCAGAAATCAAAGGGAATACATAAGCAAATGTCTTGATTTTTATTTTTTTAGAAAAACAACAAGATTATATAATTTCATTATCTATGTTTGGCTGTCAAATTTTCTAATTCTTCAACTTTTGCTCCTCTTTAAGGATATCTTAAAAAGCTGGAAAGAGCCAAATGGCAAATAACCATATATACAATGCCTATGCATATGTATGTGTAATACCAAAATTTCCTTGTGAAATCTGAAGTGACATTATGGTCCAGACAAATTTGTGTTTTGGTTCACTTAAAAACACTTTCCTCATTATATAAATAATGTAGCAAGCACCAACAGGCATCATGAATAAGAAAGCACAAGCCTAAATACTATCTAAACGTCTTTATATGTTTTTTTTTAAGTTAAGGTCATTCCAGAGACAAGATTTTAATTTGCTTTTGCTCTCCAGAGGAGCTACATTATACACAAGCAGAGAACTTAGAAAAGACTTAGGGTCAAATCTACAACTATTTAGCTGTAAACGCTCTTACTGAAGACACTTGATAGCAGCCACAATATATAAATTACATCAGAATTTTCATTATAACACACACATCTCTGAATCTTGCAGGTGATACTCCATGCTTACCATCTGCAGCAGACTTTCCTATGGTTTCAGCAAAGTAGCAGAGTTAAACAAGGCTGAAAAATACTGATTTTCATCAGGTGGGCTGAAATTTCTCAGTCTTGGTTTCAGTTTAGAGCTGTTATTTTTAAGCATTCAGAGATATGAATTCAGCCATCTCTTCCTTAAGGAAAGTAAAAAATGATGCTTAGAGTATTATCATATACTTGTAAGGCTATACCATGCTCATGCAGCTTGACATTTTGGAACTCACATATCTTTATGGAAACAGCCTCCCCAATCTTGGTTAAACCCAATACAACTCAGAAATCTGTTCCCCATCAATACTTAAAAAATATAAGCACCTAACTTCAATCAACAGCCATGTTTTGATCATGAAAACTCAGATAGGTTCAGAAGTATTTCAGTACCTGTTCCTCGTTAATTACAATTCAGAAATTGCATATGAAGATGCCAACTGCCTACATCCATGCAGAAGCCAAATACAGCAGGAGTCCCCTTCATACTGAAACTCAGCTAGGAAGGGAAAGATGTTGGTTGCACTCCCCGATTCCTGGATTATTTGTGCTTCTTGACCCATGCTGGTGCTGATTTTGGGTGGGACAGAGTTAATTTTCTTCACAGTAGCTAGTATGGCGCTATGTTTTGGATTTGTGCAGGGATGTTTTGCTGACTGCTGAGCAGCACTTACAGAGTCAAGGCCTTTTCTGCTTCTCTCACCACCCCAGCAGCGAGGGCGCTGGGGGTGCACAGGGAGTTGGGAGGGGGCACGGCCGGGATATCCCAGACCATATGGTGTCATGCTCAGCACACAGAGCTGGGGAGGAAGGAGGAAGGGGGGCACGTTTGGAGGAATGGTGTTTGTCCTCCCAAGTCCCCGTTACGTGAGATGGAGCCCGGCTGTCCTGGGGACGGCTGAGCCCCTGCCTGCCCATGGGAAGGGGTGAGTGAATTCCTTGCTTTGCTTTGCTTGCGTGTGCGGCTTTTGCTTTACCTATTAAACTGTTAATCTCAACCCATGAGTTTTCTCACTTTTAGTCTTCTGATTCTCTCCCCCATCCCATCTGGGGAGTGAGCGAGTGGCTGCATGGGGCTGAGTTGCCCACTGGGGTTAAACCACGACATCAGTGTCTTCCCTGTGTGCATAACTCCCAAATAACCAGTTTGAAGAATCTGCCAAGTGTTTCTGTTCATGCTTTCCTTCTGGCCCCATTTTGCATCGTGGCCCAGCTTCAGTAGACTGAGGAGGATAATCCTCTGGCTGCTCACCACACTGCCCACAGCCTGTGATTGCAACAGCCTTCATCTGGATCGAAAGTTTGCTGATTTGGGGAGCTGTGAAACAGCCTATTACTGTAACTAGTTAGCATAATTGAAAACCATAAATACAATTTTCAGAACAGACCTATTTTTCTGGTTCAAAGATTATGACAATATGTGCATTTAAAGATTTTACCAGGGAGGTGATATACTTTCTGTTTAGCTTTGAAAGTCTACAGACTGAAAGGTCTAATGTCCCTCTGTCCACCCAGGAGCCCAGAATTGAGTCCATGTCTGAAAAGAGGGGCCTCCTCTAATTTCACAGATCTGGTGTCAGAATAATGAGCTTTGGAAAATCCATGACCTCTATATAATTGGGATTTTTTTTTCCTCCTTTGTGAGGGAAAAAAGACCAAAAATTTACATTAACATCTGAACCTTTACTTTTAAATCTACAAGCCAGACACCAGCTTGCCAAGCTGTCCTTTGTGAATGGGACTTCGGTGTTAGTACCAAGCCACTCGAATCTGCCATGGCCTCACACACCTGCAACACTTTACAGAATCACTATAATCAATGATAGTGGTTAATGATAATTAGGAAGTGCAAGAATACTGCCCATACAATTTTAAATTGCCTTTCTAGCACTTTTTACTATAACCTCTACTTACATAATCAAAACATTGTTTCTCAAAAAATCTAATATAATATCATGCACTTTTCTTAAGGACTAATTTAGAACTGTGCACGCTGAAGTGATTTATATTTTAATTCCCATGCACTCATCTAAATTTAATTTAATCTGACATTTTATTACCAAGTTCTATTACATTCTCCTGGAGCTCTTAGTAATCTTTTCTAATATTGCCTAATTTAAATAAATTTATGACATTACCACATATTGACATCCTGCTTTTCAGCATTACTCTAGGCAGATAACATAGTAATATATCAGTTGGTGTACAAAGCCCCAAATAACCCCAATCTTTGACTTCTTTCTAGTCCTTCCTCATCAGAGATCTTGCTCTTTATGTTTCCTACCTCTTCATGCATTTTGCAAGACTGGCAAAACTTTCCCCTGCCTTAGTTGCTCCAGTTTTCCTTAACAATTTTGTATGAGTTACTTTAGCAAAAACGTTCAAATGTCTAAATATAGCTCTCAGTTCGCTTTTATTCTATGTTTCATTAAATCCTTCAAGAATTTGCAGCAGTTGAAAAGATGTCATTTAACTTTACAGAAGCTATGTGGATTTGTCCTTTGAATTACTTTTTATCACTCATAAATATATATATAACTGATTTTTGTTATCTTTTATGATCATTGCAACTACTTTCCTGGCTCTGAACAACAATTCTTCACATTATTCTAAGAGGAATTGCTATCTTCTAGAAGGATGACTGCATACTTGAGTACCCGTCAATCTAAGGCACGGATGCAACTGTTAAAAGGAAGTTACGGTCCTGCTGTAACTGTTACTCTGAGAAGTCCTGTAAGATTTCCACCAAAAAGTCCACTAGAAATTTATCACAGTATAGATTTGAAGCCTAATTTCTTCACTTTTTCCCTCCTTTCTTTTTTCTCAATTTCACTCCCAGCAGAGTATGTACTATCCTCCTGGGTCAAATCAAATGAATGAAATGTCAGCTAACATTCCTATAATGTCTCGAAGAAAGTATTTATTCTTTTTAACATGCTTTCTTCATACCTGCTATGACTTGATGAGCAAACGTCCTTCATACCATGACTGAGCTCAGCCTCAACTGACTACTCTTGAAACAGACACAAAATTAAATGAGCCTACTGGGCCCATTTTTGAAACAACTAAAACCTGTGGAGTTATTCTAAAATTCCACTGTTAAAGTGAAAACAAACTGCCTCCTACTTCCATTTTTAATTAACATATCTTAAAGTTATCTTACAAATGACAAATTTACCTTAGCTAGAATGCAGCTTATGTCAATATTGTATAAAAAAAGCCTCTAAAAGCATATCACTGGTATAGTTACTACTGTGGTTATTGGTTAACACTTTCATGAACAGCATAATGCTGGTACAGAGCTTTAAATATTAAAAATAATGTCATTTGCAGAATATTGAGGCAATAAATGTTTTATACATATCTGGAAAAAACCTTATTTAAAGATTACCTGCTTGAGAAGGATAAAAATACTAGCAATTCAGAGACAAACTTGAGGTAACACCATATGCAAATGATATTTCATTCTGCTAGACATTGGATGACTTGCTGAAAGCCAAAGGTATTGCAGGTTAATAAAGGAAAAAATCATATTAGTATAGATGGATAGCAATCCAAAACATATGCAGCTTCTTCTAATCTATACATTACAGAAAAATTCTTTTGATTCTTGTAACTTTGAAGGTTTTAACCATTACTAAACGCATGATCCCACACAAATAGAATAATTTATAAAAGATCAAGAACTTGCAAGTTCCTTTTCTTGTTCTTGACTTTGCAGTAAACTTTGTATGAGTTGTGTAAGTTGCTTAAAATAAGCTTTAAATTTCCAATCTTCACAAAGGCCTTCAGAGACCTAAAAAAGGTTTTCATTGAAAACATCTGCATTTGTAGTTAAGAGATACTACAGAAGCGTAAAGAATCACTTTACTGTTTCCATCGATGATAGTGGAGTGTTTCTGAATTAATACAAGTAAATGGATCAGGAACAAAGCTATCCTTCGAATTCCACTGCGAGAGGACAACAATTTCTTACCTAAAATACAGACTTTTAATGAATTACAGTATACTCTCACCAGTAGTTATAACAGTTCTGGCCCAAAGAACAACTGTATTACCTGCCTCAAAAAGTGTCTGTTGATGTGGCAACACAGTGTCATTAATTAACTGAAACACGAAACTATCATCAGATAAATCCAACACTACCGTAACAGATCATGCTGGTTTTTTAAAACTTTTAAATGAAACCGCAAATAAATATGGAAAGGCAAAACACTGTTTTCTTCCTAGAAAACAGTGTGCCTGCAGTACAGATAAGATTCTTCCGTAACACAGGACAGATGCCTACACATGCTGGTCAGCACTGAAAAACACATTTACTTGGCTTTAAATACTATAAAAGCCTGTTAGAGGAATGATTCCTCAGAACAACAAGTATGACAGTTGCTATACTCATTATTTTGAGACTGAGTAAGCAGAAAATAGAAAAGGGTGCTGTTCTACAAAACAGGCTATAATAAAGGAGAGAGGATGCAATAAAGGACTCAGGAACATAAAGCCTAAACACAGCTAGCTTTTAGGGGCAACCTATGTCCTATATAAAAAACAGAGGGAAAGTCCTCAAAATAGCATGCAGAACAGCAATATGCTAAGAACAGAGATGCCTAAAGTCAACACTTGAAGCAGTTGTCTAGAACAAAACATTGGGATCCATAAGGATAGGTGCAATCCCTGTCTAGATAAGGGGGCTGCAAAACACCACAGCTGCAGCCATATTTATCATAGGAACATGACATTACATGGTAGTAATGAAAACAGGTGTAGAGGTTATAAACACTCAGGTACTTCTCTCATACTTTCAAAGAACTGCCATCACCTAAATCCTGCTGGTTTTCTTTCAAAGAAATTAGAAAAAAGGGCTATGTACATTCTTCCAAAAAAAGCTGGAAACACCGTGCTCATTTATTTCACTTTCAGTTTTACAACTCTTACCCAACATACAACAGAGCCAGGTTTAAGCCCTGCCTCAAGGTGAAGTAACTCAGAGCTATAGTTGACATCTCTCACAAGAAAATTATTATGCTCAATTGGAGTATTGACTGTCTCTGTATTTCATGTAAAATAGTTACCGGATAAGCATTAAGTAACTAGACAAAATACAGAAACAGCTCTAGTAAGAAGGTCTATATTCAAAGGCTCTTCACTCCCAGCTGACTCTGTGAATCACTAAAATTTGACAATCTAGTTCATCTCATCCTTATGTTCATTAATAATGTATCTCAAATATTTTTCATGGATAGTCGCACACTTCTGACCACAAGAACTGCAACTTCAAGTGTCGTAAAGTTGAGGCCTCAGAAAGTTTTAAGATCACAATTATAGACAGGAGAGCCTACACTATAGCTAAATTTACTCAGCTTAGAATCTTTTTTGGCTCTGACATTATATTACTGAATAACTGAAATGCATTAACTGTCACTTTATAACACACTCAAAATAAATGTCATATCTAGACTTCATATAATTTGAAGACTAGAGTTCCTCAAAGTTAGTGAAAGTTGTGACACTTGGCATACTAAAAGATGGCTGGTAAACGGGGGCTAAAATTGCACTTACTTGCCTCCCCTGCTCTCCCCTCTTGAAAAAACTCAAGGTCAATGGCAATGCCTGGGCATATTTCTACAGATATCTGTAGATAAATATTCCCCTTGGAGTTCTTAAAAATCCGTAATAAAAAAAATAACAATGAACATTCTTTGAATATAAATTGAAAAATATATTTAAATTATATAAGTTAATCAGACTTAAACCTCCATGGGAAACTTGCAACACTGTTTTCAGTTTAAATGCTTCCCAACAATCTACAGCTTCATTTTTCAAACTTTTCCCCAAATTAGTCTCCCCTGTATGAATAGCCTTCTAGGTGGTATAAATTCAACAGCTGCACAAAGCATGTGAAGAACAGGTTTAATACACTAATGAGAAATAGTGCACGAAAAAGCAGCAGCAGTTCCTCAAGAAATAAAAGATAATATATTATTATAGTAAGTATATTCAGGTAGATTAAGTGACACCTAAATTCCAGTGCCCAGTCACTTCCAAAAAACAATGCAGAGCTCAGGTAAAGCTCTGAGCTGGAAGCCACCTCAAGCAAACCAGTGGGAAAGAGTACAGCACTGAGACTCAGGTGGGATCAGACCATCTCAATACAGTATCTTCTAGAAATAAACCACACAGTAGATATTTACTAAGTTATTTTCCTGCACTCTGGAAGATGCTATCTCACCCTCAAATGCCACCTACACATTTTAATCTACATCATGCCAATACTTACGCATGTGTTTATACTTACACAAATATTTACACTTAACTTCATTATAAAAAGACTGAAAAATAAGAACGAGAGATGCACGCAGGTTATAGTGAATGTCGTCTTCTAACCAGGTGTAGGCCTGGGCCCCTTACTCCATCTTTCCTGTCACAACACTGGCAATGTGTAAATCTGGGCCACTGATTAAGAAAGCACAGCAGACAAATTCCATATCCTACACAAAACTGCAAATCAAAACAGCATCCTGACAAAAGGCTCCAGGTGACCACAACTAGGAACTGTATCTTACAGCTGTCTTTGCCAAATCAGAACAAGCTGCCTCTGACTTTAGACATGATTCCATACAAAGCTGACTTCACTACCTGTACAACCACAGAAGTAAGCATTACAAAAAAGTAAGTGGGTTCAGAGGTTAAGGACCTCCTAATTAAACAAACAATGAATTGTCAGCTTTGGCAAACAACAGGAAACAATGTATATACATTATCACAATGTATTTTTGTTATACTGCTGTTTTTCAATGTTTTCAATTCATAGTCCAAAAATACTAGCACATCTCTTATCTTACTCAAATAATATTTTACACAAATATCCAAGTTGCATACTACTTTTAAAATGCAATTTCATATGTTAGAAGATCTATCCATTTCTGTTCTAGATAAAATCAAAGTCCTCCTTTATATTCAGATAAAAGATACCTTAGTAATGCATCACTACTTGCTACATTTTAGATCAACATTGGCATATCAGTTTTGTTCTTAGATTTGCACATCTCTCTATGACCAGAAATGTTAATTAACATTAGGTTTCTCTGACCGAAAGCCCATCACTTGAATCGAGGAGAGAAAGGTATTAGGGAGGGGGGACAGATGGAATGAAACAAAAGCTACTTAAAAGATGAACAAAACATATTAGTTTCTTCCACTTTGTGTAATCTGCTAAATTGATTTGAGCTGTGAAACTGTCATAGCATAGAATTTGTTCAAAACCTCTGTCATATGGAGACTAAATAAAGAGGAAGTGTGAATCAACAATATACTATAGCTTAATCTATTTTTCGTTTTCCTCTCTGAGCAAAGCATAAAAATGTATAATGCTGGAGTAAATGCCAACACTGTTAGCTTCAACACATTTTACTTATAAAAATACATAGGACTTTATCATCACCATAGGAAGGCAATGCTGCCAACAGATCAACAAGCTTTGATGATCTTTGTTCCTTCCCAGCAAGTAGAAGCAGAGCCAGATAGGTTGAATTTTCTTAACAGGCCTCAAAGAAAAGTTGATTCTAAAGGATTTTTGCACTTAGATACTGTTTCAGTTCATGAAACTAGCAAAAACTGAATCAAACCCTCAGCGCTGAATGAATGCTGTGAACGAAGTGAGCACCTGCACCATGAAATCCACACATACACCACTCTGCATGAAAAGTTTTTTCTCCTCCTCTTCATGTCCCTCTCTCGCACGCAGTCAGTGTTCAGTTTCCAGTACAATGCCATTATATAAATGTCTAAGCACAGGGAGAAAATGATATAGCAGGAATCATGAAGATGGATGAATATTAGGATGTGGTCCTTGAGGTGGATTTTGCGTTCAGTGATGGCTTATTTGAATACAAACAGAATATACAAACACACATATATACATTTTGCAATAAGTAGGAGAATTTCAGCTGTATTTTCATTACAGATTTTGGGGGCTAAAATGCCTGTTTACATAGTGAAACAAGACAAAAAGGCAAAAGTTAAGAAAATAAAAACCAGAAACTGATAGTTCTGTTCCCAGATGAACAGAACTGTATCCAGCAAAAAGTTTCTGATGTAACATAAAATGTTACAAAATATTTATTTCACATTTTTATCTTATTTTAAACAATATCAAGAAATCCAAACATGAAAAGATTTTGTTTCACTATAATAAATTACATATAAGCAACTTCAGGACTAAAAAGAAATTATTTCCTTTTTTTTCTTTTTTCCAAAAATTAGACCATCTCTCATATAAAAGCTCAATTTCAATTAATTAGACTTTCTAACAAAAAAACAAACAAAACAAAAAAAAAAAAAAAAAAAAAAGCACTCAGAAGAAGCATTAAGCTGTTTCAGCTATAGGTAGCCTATACACAATTGGCAGTTATTTGATGGCTTTCTTGGCCAGGACACCGGGAACTTCATGTATATCCACCAGTTGCTGAGCTCTTCTGGAATTGCATTTTCATGCTAGTTCTTTCAACAAAAGACTGAATTCTATTCATCGCTGGTTGTATTTGGTTATCATTCTCACTTTCTTCGCAATAGCTGTACTTGAGCTGAACTAACTTGCCTTCCCCAGGAGCAGCTTCTGCTACAGGTCAGTCAATAGGTTAAGTTCCTGTCTCATTTTAGAAACCCTGTGTGACAGCACAGTATTTATAACTGCAATCCAAAAGTCTCCATTTATATACAATACTAACACTATTGCACTGACCTCTGATGATTACTTTTAATTTATATACAAGTTAGTCCTTTTTCACCTTCTGGTCTTCCGTAAGAATATAACACCACAGTAACCTTGACAAAATTGGAATCAACTGTTAATTAGTATTCCATTTAATGGAGATGAAAGCCAAAACATTCTAAGAGGGTACCACACAAGGCATTCTGACTAAGATACTGCACTTATTACATTAAGCTATATATAACTGCATCAAATGGAATATTTAAGCATTTTAACTTGAACATTTTATGCGTTAGTAATTCACTTAATTATTTTCTCTAGATAACAAGTGGTATAATATCATGCTGATGCATGGGGAGTTATACGATTAAAGCTTCAGGCAGCAGGATAGGATCAGATACTCAAGAGCCTCACTTAAATCAATACAAGAGCAGGATGAAGTAGTGGGAAGGATGCCGCTTCAGGCTTATTTCACATCACTGTATGTACAGCAGGTACACAAATCATGCTGGAGACGATGTTGCATTAACTTAGTAAAAATGTAACTCAAATTTTCACACTTTCATAAAAATAAAGAGCTAGCTATCTATCTTACATTCTTACTTAAAATGTATCTGCTAGCCCTCCTGCTTCATGATAAACATATTCTAATGAATTTCAGCTATTTAGGTCACATTTCTACATGGTCGCTACAGTCTCAGAAAACAGGTGAGAATGAATCAGTAGAAAGAATGAAAGGACATAAACAAGAAACTTCACTAATGATTCCCTGCAGATAAATAAATTAATGTGTCACTATTCTCCAACACTAACTCAACTAAACCAGCCCCTCTCTAAAATATTTTCTGCACTATGGCCTATTTTTATAGCTCTGAATTTAATATGTGAAATATTAGATCTGTAACCAACAAGTACAGAGAGAAATTGAGATGGGAAAGAGCCATAAAATGAGCAGGAAAGGCAAGGAGAAAGGGAACATAATGTTAGAGATCTGAAAAGGGGGAATAGGACTTCTATTAGTTTGTGTGTATGTGGCTTATTTTATACAGTATTTTCATTTCATTATATTGGTAAATAATACCTGTAGGTGGGGCAGAAGAAATTGAAAATTGAAGAAACAGAATAAGAGACTGACTCCAAATTGGCAAAGAAAAAAAAAAAAAAATCTGAGCTCAGAATTTGTAGTGTAGCTCATCCCAGCTGCATCTGATACTCCAGGCTGGGTAGCAGCCAGGGAGCTCAGTCTTCACACCTCAAACTTCACAGCAGCTGTGGTAAAATCTGATCAGTGTGAGTCAGACCAGTATTAACATCAAACAGAATTCAAGCTACAGCGTTGCCCTAACTCATACGCTGCTAACCACTTCTTTGGTGGACTGTGCTGATAGCCAAGACTAACTCAGAAGCAGAAACAAATTTCCAACTCTTGTTTTGCTCAGGAATTTCAACAGATTGGACACTGGAGAAAAGCTTACATTATGCTGCTACGGTAGTTGCCTGTTACTGAGGGATTCCTCTTATGTAGGTGGAATTCCAACCTAGCCACTTTTGTCTGCCTTTTCAACTACTTTGTGCTGCTGATGAAGAAGAGATGTGATTTTGGCCCACACTGGCTAGAAACTAAGAGCTAACAAAATACTGCATGTTTTTACATTAACCCATTAACATTACCCAAACAGCACAAACTGTTGGCTGCACTTAGCAAGCTGAGTATTTCTGAATATTTTGGGAAAAATATCCAGCTGCTAGCTGGTGAATCACCACAACAAAATGTTCATTTCTCTAAAAAGTTATCCATCAATGTAAGCAATGTGTGGTTTTAAATTCCCAACTACACAGCCCATTTGACTTGGTCATTTTGAGTCATTCCTGATAGGATGCTAGATAGTTGCCACAGTTCTCTTGAAGTCTTGGAAAATTCCCCACAATGAAAGAAAATCAAAATAAATTAACTATCCTTTTTTTTTCCCCCTCCTTACCTGGAGTTATTCTAGTAATTAGTTTCATTGTTGCTACTAATGAAGGTGTTCAAGATCTCCTTGTCCATTTGCTACAATGCTGCCCATCTTTCACCCTTTTGTTTTCTGTGAGTACAGATTTTGGTCCTTGATTGTCAAGGATTCTTTTATTCTTTTTATAAGCATTATTCCATTATGAATACATGGTTAACCATAACAAACCCAGATTTCAGCCCTCCCCTTAGCAGCCCTTGTAATGTTGTCATTGTTGCACTGTTAACAGCTTCTATCTTACCTTTATAATTTGCAATATCCTTTTTTGCCTAAAGAGCCATCCACAGGATACAGACAGACCTAAACTGGTCACACTCCCCACAGCTCTCACAGTGAAGTAGTCTTGCTGCTGAAAGGCTACAAGCTTATTAAATAAAGTTTGGGGAAAAGAGGTTGTAGTACTCTCCCTGTACATTTCCCCTGCAGTGATGAAGAAGTACTACTTGTGTTGATATTTCCATCAGCAGTATTAATTCTACACACCATCTCATCCCTTAGAAATTTCCAGAAAAATCAACAAAGTAGGTAAATACTTGAAGTGTTACTTCAAGCATTAGCCATGAAGTTGGCAATTAAAATGTACTAGAGGTACAGGACTGCATGAAAGAAAGACCTATCCCCAGTTCCTCATAGTGTGGATTTTGAAGGATTCAGAAATTGTAGGAGACAGATGAACCATCTGTTCTGTCAACTGGGGGAGGAAGGGGACTTAGTATACTGATCTGGAATAAGCTCCCAGTAAAATACTGTATCTTCTCTGGTATTCCAAAAAAGGGGACAATCATAATTGTCTTTTTTTAATTCACTACTATGTATGGTAATGCTTTTGTTTCATCCTTGTGTCTTGGTCTGTAAATGCTATATACAGAACACCCAAAAGCAGAACCAGGACACTCTGACAACTTTTCACACTGGAAAACATAAAACCAATGTCAGATCCCTGAATTTTTGAAAAATTCAGATTCACACTGATACCTGAATTTTGCAGCATAGGCCCTTCTCTCTGTTGTAAAGAGGGGGTTTGAGTGTTTTTTCATTGTTGTTATTTTGATTTAGTTGCTAAGCAGTATTACAATAGTAACAATGTGGGCAGAGAGATAAAACTTTATATAAGGCTTTAGCTGCAAAGTATGTATACTCCTTGATACTAATGAAAAACAGCTTTACAAAGAAATTTCATCTCCATACACAGCACAACCGATTTTTGAAGAGCAGGCAATAAAAATGTGGCATATACAACAGATATCTCCTGATATTTTAAAAGTCAAAGAAGAAGGAAATAGTATGAAATTATATTTCCCAAATCCTATCAGTGTAAGAGTTCCTGAGGAACTGTTTTACTCTTAAAAGTTCACATTATTCAAAGTTTAACACAAATCAAGAGAATAAAAATGAAAGTTGGGCTTCACTGAAATAAATCAAAAACTCCCATTGATTCTAGTTCAACCAAAATTTTGTCCTAAACTTAACAGAAAGACATGAATCTCATAGACAAGACTGGTCAAAAGAAGATCTACTACACACTTTCTTTCCTAATTTGGACTAGCTGTTTTGTATAGGCTTTCCATATGAAAAAAGAGCTTCAAAATTTAACATATCATCCATTTTAAAAGCCCTGAAGTTAATGAGAATCTTGATACTCAATTCGGTGAATTCTAGCGTGGAACGGCAATAATACACAGCATATAAGCAACTCCATTTATCTCCTGCATACAGACACAAGGTTCTCTGGTTCCAGGACAGTTAGTTCTAAAAGATCTGCAGGAATCCCTGAAACTGAAACTAGAGTCCTTATGTGAAAAGGACAAAAGAAATAGTAAAATGCTTCTTCCTCAGAAGCCATACAACTGAGCAGCTCCAATGTGTGTATAGTATCACAACCCAAACAATTCTTACCTAATAAGTTATCTATAACTCTGATAATTCACCGGCTTAATATTACGGAAGAATCATGCCTTAGAACCCTACTGGAAGTCAGTGGCCCACTGCGCAGTTATCAGAAGCCAAGTGCTTTCTTCTCCTCACATGTCACATGAGGATGGCAAATAAGCTCCTTAATGTACTCCTAGATCCCAGTCGCCCTGATCACCTACATAACATGTGTTACTTTACATGCAGAATCTCTTCTGCTGCTACCTTACCTTTAAAATTAAATTTGAGCTGCACCCTAAGAAAAGCTCATTGCAAGGACACACCTTAAAGGCCAAACATACACGACCACATTGGATTTAGCTGCCTCCACACAGCACACTGCTGTAATGCTGGGGAGCATAATCTGCCCACTGCTTCCCACACCCCTCATGTCAAGCCCCAGGGCATGCACCACATACCTGCAGTATCATTCCAGGCAAATGCTACTCAGGTAAGCTACAACACAACCCTCAGATTAGCTCAGACATTTTGAACTGAAAAACACAAAACAAAGTAATGGTTAAGGGTTTACAGCCCTACAGGTGGAGCCCAGCAGTGACCCAAACCAAGGGTTGGCCAGCACAGCTGCAGTGAGAATGCCCTAGAGCAAACCCACCAAAACCCAGGTGGATTTGAGCCATCCCACACCACTTTGCCTTGAGGCTAGGAATCACTCCATGTGATATAGCACACTTTTTTAACTTTCAAATGAGAAAGCTGAGCAGAAATTATGAACATCAAGCCAAACTCAGCAAATATATAGGAACTGTACTGATTTCAATGCAGGCAGTTAATCAGGAGCTGAAAAGTTACCTGTAGTCACTCTAACTTCCCTAACCATGCTATTTTCCCAATCTCAGTGTGACTGGAAGTGAGGTATTTTGACCCTGAAGCTACCACTTTTCAGATAACCAGATTAATCATCCTCTCCATCAAAATCTCCAAGACTGCCTTCGCCAACCTAATCTAATCATCATCTTCCCTTCTCTGCACAGCAGCCCACTGCCTCCAACCATCTCCCTTCTCAGGCGGTTTGCAAACCAGATGCAAGACTTCAAGTGGAGATGGTAACTGTCAGCATCTGCTTTGGAGTCTGCTATGGAGACACACTCAGTGCACACATGCTTGTGATAGGCATGATTAGAAACACCCATCATAGGCTGCATGGATTGCCCCCAAGATCTGTGTTGTTGAGCATCAACCATCATTGCCCATACATTTTCTAGAAAGCATTGCTAGTACTGCCACTAGCCAGTGGGTGTCTATAACAAGGAGTGGGCAGGCAACAGCAGTGTTATATTCTACTTCTGCAGCTGCCTGGAACAGCAACTGAACATAAGAGAAGGCAGGCTCATAAGGAGTCCAGACAAAGAAACTTCAGTATGATTCAATCCAAAAATATCCATGTATGGTTTTGGAATCATCATATTTTTATTACCAAAGTATAAAAATGGATTGCTTTTTTGGTATCAGTACAGCTTCTAAAAAAATGTTCACAACTAAATGATAAATTACAGGCAGAATATAATGGTATTTTCTTTGAATTGTTTATTATTAATACAATCTTCCCTGAACATTTTTCCAGTAATTCCCCATTACAGTAAGTCTTCATAAAAGAGAGGCTTTAATAATCTACAAGTTTCTTTTCAATATGGAAATGCAGTTCTAGGGTTTTTGCCATGTTTAAATTACAACCAGATTACCAATATTAGGTACTTGTTCTATCTTTTTCTAGCTGTGAAAAGGAAGAGGTAAGGACAGCACCAAAATTTATGTTTGAGTTCTTTGAAAATGCTTACAGAAATGCTACTTTACACCTGGTGCATGTTTAGTTTCCATCCCAGCAACAGTATCACATTCCACTTGAGGTCTTTATGTACTACCCCATAACAAACATTGATAATTCTTATTCTGGTTATAATATGCAATCTATTGATATTACTGAGATCAGCAATGTGCAAATGGTATGTTTAGCTGCAGTACTCTACACTCAGCTTCAGGTAAAACCAGTTTATCCATCTGGAACAGAGCACAACTGTTGTTAGTTAATCCCCAGTTGACAAATTACAAAAGGGAGAATAACAAATATGTAGTTATTTAAAATACTGTGGTTTTGGCATGAGTTACCTCATGAAACCCTGGATCCTAAATGGATTATAAGTTTATAACTAGAGTTTCACCAGGATGTCAGCTTGCTACTAGTGCTGACTTACAAAATAAAGTTACAGATCCCAAGGCATATTTAGATTTCAGTAACATGAACATCCTAACAGCACTTACACTCTTGAGAAAAAATTCCAAGGCTGCGTATGAGCAATATAAGGCTGTTCCATTTGCTTACCACTAATATCTATCTTGTTACATTATAAAGCACTTTGAGAAAGCCTTGAGCATAAAGATTATGCAAGTTTATTTTGATCCATCATGCATAACTTGCTTGCCACCTAGTGGACACAACATATGAATCCAAGTAAGCATACCTACTTCCAGTAAGTAAGCAGTCACAAAATGTGTGGATATAACAGTTTTGAATTAAGTATTTCAATTAGCAGCAGAAAAAGATTAGCATTGTTAACAGCACTGCCTATTAGATTCCCTTGAGTGCTAAACTTTGTCTAAATCCTAGGCAATCTCAAAAAAAACCTTTCCAAAAATTGCATTCTTCTGTACCATATATCCCTTCCAGTCTCAAAAAATAAAACACAATGAAGAAATCAGATTATAATTCATCTTCTAATATTGCTAAAATAATTTGCAACATGAAACAATTGAGACACATAATACAAGCAATCCAAAGTATTCATCTCCAAGACAAAACCATCATCCCTTCTTTTAGTCTGGAGAAAGAAGAGTTCATAAAAAGCATTTTGTACCTCCTTGATTTCCCCACTCCCATAAAGTACAGTGAATTACTTACATGTTTAAATTAAGCATTTGATTAAGTGTCTTTCCTGATCAGAGAGCTCAGTATCTTATTGAATTGACCTGTGGGTCTGAGTTACAGCTCATTTGCTTTGAAACCAGCTCAGGACAATGAACAGTGAGGAACAAAATGATTTTGTGCTTGCTTGCATCAGTTTAAAAATGGAGTAAATCCATTTAACCAACCAGAGCTGAATCGGACCAAAAGGTTCACTAAGGCTTCAAAAGTTTTATATACTTCTTTCAAATGACACTTTGTGTGAGTTTTAGTATGCTTTTGTATTGTCTGCTTGAAGTGGATTAAAATACTTGAAAAATTCCTTACCATTGTTAACAGAGGACACAAAATATGTATCAATCAGAAAAAGAAGCTAGTAGAGTCACTTTAATTTCTTGTTTGGAAGTTTTTATTCTAACTCTTGATGTTGCTTGATATCACTAAATAACACGTTGTGCACATTTTTCTTTCTCTTAATCAAGTTAAATGCCTGCTAATGACCACAGGGAATGAAATAGGACACAGCTGGTTATATCATGCATATGTGATTTCTGCTTAGCCACAATTTATGCAATTAGTTACAGTCATATTAAGCTATTTAAAAAACATATTAAGGATCTAATGATGAGCTGTCATTTATGGGTCATTATGGCATGCTTAAATCATTTTCAAAGAATATTTGAAAATACCAGTGATGTGCAAATAGGACACTTAGAGAAAACAATCATATATCAAAATATTACTGATTTTAAAGAAATACATATATTTACAAAAAGGACTATTTCTGATTATTTACTTTTTCAAAACATATACCAACAATACCATTTTTTTCATTACAAATTCAATTCTATAAAGCTGACAATGCATGGGGAAATTTTTATTGTTGCTATTCATGTTCCAAAGCTTAAATGCTACAAAGGAGAACTGGACTTCTGTATGGAATAAATATAAGCACTTATTCTGAGTTAGTCCCTCAACAGCTGTTTTTCTAGCAAATCTATGTGATTCTGCCTTTGGCCAACATGGAATCAACTGCAGGATTAAGGCCCAGAGCGTGCACTTCACAGAAATACATGCAGGAAGAGAGGCTGAGATTCAGACAGCCTCAGCTAGAGGCCAGTCCCTTGCGCCTGGCTGCTCCTGTTAGCTCTGTACCTGGGCAAGGCCAGAAGCTGTTAGCCATTGCAAGGTCTGGATCGGGAGACGCTGAACTCCAACTGCCAGTATCAAGGGGGTCTGTTGGGGATCACACATGATTACAGGCCTGCAAATATTTCTGTTTGACATCAGGAAAAAGTAATGTGAGGCAGAATGACAGGTAGTGAGGAAGAAGAGGAATTTTGTTTCCTCAATAGGCAATGTGTTACAGTCTAATAGCAAAGCTCTAGTTAAAACATGGAGGATGCCTGTTAAGGATAGACAACTCAGTTGGATGGGTAACATACCTCAGGGGATAAACCCACATAAAACATAACAAATACTGTCTCCTGTAACACTGTAAAGGATTTTCTTTACTTGCTGAGCTACAGGCTGTTTCAAATAGAACTGTTTCAGTTCTGTTCCTCAACTTTTGCTTCCTGGAGACTTTCAAAATTCAACTGGACAAAGCCCTGAGCAACCTACTGATGAAATTAGTCCTACTCTGATGGGAGACTGGACCAGGTAAGCTACTAAACTGCCAGACTCCCTCTAACCTGAATTATTTTTGAGATGCAGTTATAGCTTGAGATGCAGTACAAAGTCAACAGACATAATTATACTACAGGATGGGTTCACCACTAAAGTAAGAATGTTTCCTTCTTTGTTTTTTCTGGCCAACAAAACAATATATGTTAAAAGAAAGCATCAAAAAAAAAATCAGATTAATTTTAGTTCCAATCAGTTCAGAGAGCATATACGATTAGTGATCACAGCTAGACTACTGCTCTAAACTCCTCTCCTGGGCAAAGTTAGCAAGTACTCTTTAGAGTATCTAAGAAACAATTCCAAAATGTACAACCCTGAGTACTCCAACACTGCTGCATCCAAAATTCAGTGCTATTGATGAATATGATAAAACAGAAACTTCTAAATAAAAATAATATATCTCATATTAGTATTTTTACCATAAATGCTCACAGCAGTATGTGAGCAACAGAGCATAAAGATGTATTCATTAAGGTTTCAGTTTTGCAAACTATTAAATATTCTGTCCTGATCAGATAAAACACTTTGGTACATTACTACAGGACTACTTCACATGCATTTAAATGTAAGATCATCCTTAAGTAACTTGCAAAAATGAGATCTCATTCAACTGTTGTAAATTCATGTTGTTTGCACACATCAGGATTAATTCCATCTAAGTCAGTAACATAGCACTAATCTTAACAGAACGTAAGATCAAAACTCCCCTATTAAGAGAACAAAATATTTGCATTTGTATTACAAGCTCAAGCAGACTTTTTTTTCTGAGTGATTTTAAAAATTTATGATTTATAGCAAAGGTCTGGATACTTGTCAATTAAGAACTGGATTTGCCTGTCAAGTTTCAAGTTTTTCACTCACACACTAAAACACACCACCAAATTAGAACACAGCAATACTACTAATTATAATGATTGATACATAAAATATTTGTAACACCACAAGAGAAAGAAAATATAGAAAATGCTTCCAAATGATGTATACACTTGAAAGATTCTCAAGATTTGGGAAAAACAATTACAAAACTATGGTGACAAAGGAAAACATGAATAAAGATATTAAAATTATTTCTCACGCTATTGTTTTTCTACTAGCACCTAATTTCAACAGTAAACCAGGTTGCTGCTTTCTTCCTCAATAAACACACAATCTAATATCATAATGGTTCTGTAAATTATTACTTCTAATGTTCATTTCAGAAATTTGAAGCAAGCATTGTTAATTCTTTTACTTTCAAAAAAGAGGTCCGTCCTGCTATTTTTTCCATCTGTTAACATTTTTTCCTATGTTAATTGTCTCAGCTATTTATGGTCATTTTTATTTTAATCTGTATATACATCAATGAATTAATAGAAGTAATCATTACCCCAAATTAAGGATTCTTCCTTGCTAGCTTCATTTCCCAGTTAGGTATTCTTAAAAAAATGCTTTTTCTTGTTTTTTTTTTTTCCCCACTATTTCATAATTGTATTATTAATTTCAGATTTTATTTTCCTTTTTTTAATAGTCTAGGGCACTAAAAACTTAGACAAAAATTCTAAAAATTGTATATACATGAAGACTGCAGAAATTAATACCAGAAGTCAAGAAGAGCACAAGAGAATATGAAGTTCAGTAGACCTTTCAAATATTTGCATCTGTTTAAAATGTAAAAAGACCTTTAGAAATTTATATTTTGAAATGTTGAGCATCCCCACAATATGTTAAGTATAACATTTTTAAACAATTCTGCCTACGTTAATTATCCGTATCGTTTCTTTCTGTTATGCATATTTCATTAATACTTACATTGCTACTTACTATGACTGAACTTAGCAAGCCAACTGGAAACAAATACACTGAATCCAAGGTGAGCTCCCAGGGCTCCAACTAGTTCAGTGCAAATAAGACAAACACTTTGTCACTAACAGGAATAATACACTCCCTGCTACACAATATACTCCCAGCTCCTTTAGCAGGAGTCAGAAAAGGAAAAGTCCTTTTCTACATCTTCCTTTGGGTACCTGCTCCCTCAAATTTGAATGCCAGCCCATTAGGGAGGAACATCCTTTTCATGATATTGGCATATGGTAACACAAAAGCAGTTGTACCCAGGCACAGTCTGTTTCCAGAGTTGTAAAAAACTATTCAGACAAAAGACTTGGAAATAGTGTGATTCTTCATCCCACGCTCAGGCAAGCAGACACATCACATGCAAGAAGACTGTTTGTATGAGCAAACACTGCTCAGTAGTAACATAAATTGTAGACTTGGGCCCAAAATAATTCACTAGACTTATTGGATAACATTATAAATTGGATTATTACAGAAAGGCAATTAACACCATAAATACCAGAAGCCTGCAAAGACTTTACTTGGGAGTATGAAGTCTCATAAAACTCCCTCTCTGCCTAGCATTTTAGCTGTATTCAATATAACACTTTAAGTGCCCACTTTTTTCCCAGAAGGTAAACTGTAGTTCTAAAGGTATAAACACCTCCACGTGCTTGAATTAAAATATTTTTACAGCTCTCGAAACCTGATAATAACCTCCTCCCACACCAGAGTCCAACATCTAGGGTTCTGTTCCAAGTCCAGGTTTTGTTGCATGCTTGCTATGATTTTATTACTGCAATAAAGTGGGGGAAACAGAGGGAGAGGCAGCAACCAAGAGAAGGATGTCCAACGTGTAAGGATGTTGATTATGCCTCATGTACTCAGTATCTAGAACTGTGTCTGAGTTTTAAACACCTGATTATGAAATTCCCACAAAGTCCTTCAAGATAGTGCTGGTATTACATTATCAGAAAGATATTCCAATTAGCATACTTTAAATTAATCTCACAACATCTGGACAATTTATGGTCCACAAAAATGTATCGCTTATTCCAGCCTTCCTCACCCCCCATCCCCCCTGAAGGCCTCGTGAGTCATGTCACTGAGGAAAAGATGACTGGGGGCACTCTTTTATTGGTGTATATTTAAAAGAAATAGAAAACTGAGGCATGTAACACGAAGATCAGGTGGTGCACTGGAGCGGGACTCAGGAGAGAAACATTTTTGTCCTTGCCCGAGAGGCCGGGAGGAAACCCCCACACCTCTCCCTCATGTGGGGGGCTGTTGAGGGAGAACGGGGCCCATCCCCAGTCTCGCTAGCACCGCTAGGGCTGCACTAATTAATTCTGACAGGGATAATTAATTAATTAATTATTACAGAGCCCTCACTTAATTGCTGGGAGGAAGAGTTTACCTCCGACTCCGCTGAGTCCCCACAGCAGAGCTACCTCCTGAAAAGGCCTCCACACGGCCCAGGCTGCGCTTGGGTGCCGGGGCGCTCCGCGGAGGAGTGGCCTGGCTGAGGCTCCCGGAGAGGGAGGAAGAGGAGGTGGCGGAGGTGCCGCAGCGGCAGAGGAAGCAGGCGGTGACACCTCAGGTAGAGGCCGTGTGGGCTGCCCGCCCGCCCCACTGAGGCGAGGCGATCCCCGCCGCCCACGCCCGCCGAGCCAGTCCTGCCGCGTCAGGCGGCCGCGGCCCCGCAGGCTCCGCCCCGGCGGTGCTGCCCGGCTGGTTCCACAAGTTTTTGACAGCTTCTTAGCGACCGAGGGAGCAGCCGAGGCTGAGGTGGCGGCGCTGGGCTGGGGCGCTCTCCGGAGGACGAAGCTCTTCCTAGCGGCCGCCTCCTCGCCGGCAGCATGTCTCGGGACCCCGAGGAGGTGAACAAGCTGACGGAGAGCACTTACAAAGTGAGTTCGGGCCGGGGAGGGGGCTGCACGCCGCCGCCGCCTCGCCTGAGGAGACGGCGGCCACCTTTGCCCCCGCTGGCCGGCACCGGAGGCGGCTGAGGCGGGGGCCGCCGGCCGTCTCTCCACAGGCGAGGCCGGGGTGGGGGCTCAGGGCAGCCTCGGTTTCTCATGCAGAAAAGGAGCAAACTTTTTTCCTTCTTTTTATTTTTTTTTTCCCTCCCTTGTGAGCGATCTCGCCCGTCCCACCGCGTCAAAGACTGCTCGGTTCTCGCTTGTGAATAACCCGAGAGGGCTGGCGGGGGGGCAGCGGCAGCCCCGGCTCCCCTCGCCGCTCGGCGCGGCGCTGCCTGAGGTGGTTGGCGCCGCGGCGGCCCCGTCCCGCGGCCGGAGCGAGCCCCGGGAGGCGGCGGGGCTTGGCCGCGGCCCCGACCGCGCGGGTTGGGCCGCTTTACAGCTGGGCGCGACAGCGCCGGGACAAGGCAGGCTTTAAGACTGGTTTCTCCTTCTCTAGGAGGCTCAGTTCTCCAGCGAGCCATAATTCCCTCCGTGTGTTTTGATGATAAGGTGGGTTGGAGATCTGGGTGCTTGCGGTTCTCTGCTTGAACCGTTTCTTCATCCAGGCCAGAGCCTCAAAATGGCTTAACGCTGAATTAAGTTGCTTGCCTGTGTCCCAGCTGATAATCAGATTTATGATGATATATCCCAGCACTGCCTCAAAGTACTGACTGGTGAGGGTAGTCCAATTTATGTAGGTAGACTTTTAAACTTTACAAAATGCCTCGTTGCTTGTAGAATTAAAAATATTTTGCATATGGGCACTAGACACTTGTTTTGAACTTCTTCTCTCTTAGCCCTTCCAAAACACACCAATTCTATTTAAGGAAAATTTCCTTAAGAATCATACGTTTGGTTGAGTAGCAATGGTAGTGTTGGATCCATAATCTTCATTCTTTACAGTGTGTTGTACTAGGGAAATCACTTAAATTTGCGAAGGCATTTAATCATGCAAATGAATTTAGTTGCAATGCATTTGCAGCTTGGAGTCCAAAGGAAAGCTTTCTGGGGGATTGTTCTATTTTACTATTTACTAAATCTTACTGGCTTATTATTGAATGTTTTAATACTTACGAAGATGTTTTTATCATTTAAAGGTCTCTAGAAACATTTACTTGAGGATTTTGCTGTTAGTTTTGTTATTCTCCAACACGCTTTAGTCAACTTTACTCCTTCAAGTAGTCCAGTTATATTGGTGTCATGTTGTGTTTGTTGTTTATTTTCTTTGGACTTTAATATCAAATTAATGCAAAAGTACTGAAAAAGTGAGATGACTTGGCTATAAATTTTGTCCTCTAGAATCAGTGCAGGTCATCTGAACTGGTCTGGTGTTTTTTGATATCAGTTATGTTCACGGGAAGGCCATAAGCAAACATAAATTCCTCTCTCTCCGAAGAGCAGCCTGTGAATGCAGGCTCACAGAAGAGAAACCTGGGAAGTTGACTGTTCAGGGCTGTGCTGACAAAGGAATGTTGTACCCTGTCTATTGACTTCCAGAATGTAGCTAAAACAGTTTTACAGAGGAGAGGGAAGAATCTCTTGTGTTTTAATTGATATAATATAAAATGGGCTTTAAAGAAATGACAGACCCCTAAACAAAACCTCTCTTGTTACTCAGTATGTATTTCCTGGGGAAGTTTACTCTTTTGGTTTTTAAGCTAATTCACAGGGATAGTTAACACTGAAACAACTGGCAAAAAAACAGTAATACAAAGTTAATGTTGACAGTGTGATGAAATGTCTAAATGTCTCTGTGTGGGTATTTTGAGAGGTCTGATGTGTTGCATCACATAGCTAGTACTCACAGGCCTGGAAACCCTCTTGCCCTCATTAAAAATTGAAACCTTATCCAGATAAGGTATAAAGGCCGCTTCAGATAGCGAATGGATTCTGGGTCTGCTTTAAAGCAGTTATTTCTGTATCAAAGTTAAAATCTTGAAATGGTTCTTTATTTCTTAAGGGCAGAGAGCACTAGCCTGTATATTCAGCATTTGCTGTGACTGTAATCACAACTCCCTCATCTAAAACAAATGAACACCTCTTTGTGCTGTGCTTTAGTGTGCCCAGTGAGCATGGTCTCCTCTGTTTAATAATGCTCATGCAACTTCTACTCTTGCTGCATGCCATCCTAGTAATGCAGAACTTAAAACACCATGCTAGTATTGATAAAATCAGGAGCACTGTTTTTGTTTCTCCTACCAATAAGAAGAAAGGCTGGATATGGGGAAACCAATTCAGTGTAGTGATGGCATCTGTATGATGCAGGACCAAACACTGGCAGATGACTTCTCAAAAAAAAAAAAAAAAAACCAAACCAAAAAAACAACCAAACAAAAAATCCCACAACTTTTGGGTGACCTGGTAAAATAATAGAAAGTGAAATTGAATGCCTTGCTAGTCTGTTTTCTGTTTTGTTTTTTTTTTTTTTCTTTTTTTCTTACAGTGATAATCCATTGCATTTATTGAATGCAGAGTAACCTGTGTTATACAAAGCTTCAAAATATACTTACAGAAGTCATCAGGTGGCAAAGTAATGCCCTTGTATTTTTATCTTGTACATCCTTTTTGTTGGCAACAACATCGGAAAACTAATACCCCAACATTTTTTAGCTAACCTGACTGAGTAAACAACATAATCCACAAATACTTGTATGTGTGCGCACACAAAAATCAAGGTTGACATTTACTCTTTATGTAATACCTGAAGAATCACTTTAATGCATGATAGGAATGGCACGTGCAAAATTAAGCCTAAGGGTGTGGGAGCCTATGACTAAAGAGGGCCACAGCCTCCCTTCTGCCAGGGAACTGCTGAGGGGTTCCCTGGTATGACATTGCCCTGCCCTTGTAACACTGCAGTGATGTGGCATGCTGTGAGGGGACGTGGTGTGACCCCCTCACACACAAACTATGTCAATTGGTAACCCCAGGAAAGTTCTTACTTGTTGGTGTCTCAGCGCAGCTCATACAGTTTCATTTTTTATCTGCTGTATATGAGGGAAAACGACTTAGCACCCAGCTATGATACACACAATGCAGGGGAAAGGGAACAAAACAGGAAAGTACTGAGTTACAGACCTGTCATTCTGCCTGTATGGTCTAAGGGCTGGGCAGGCAGCTTGTGTATTACTCCTGTGGTTTGAAGTTTCCGGAGCTCTGGATAATAGTGTGATAGCTGTAATTCATTGGTGTTGGTAATCTTGGATTTTAAAGATACATTTCTCTGTACTCAGGTAAATCTTACCCAGAAATTTGGATTATCAACCAAAGTGTAATTAAAAAAAAAAAAAAAAAAAAAAACAAACAAACAAAAAAAAAAAAAACAAACAAAAAAAAACCAAAAAAAACCAAACCTAAAAACCAAACCAAAACAACAACAACAACAAAACAAAACAAACAAAAAACACAAAAACCCCACAACTTTGTTCAATGGAATGCTGTGTTCTCCTGAGGGGCATGTAGAATTATTTTGGTAGGCTATATTGTTTTATCAGAGAAATATATCCAAGAAATTCAGTTTAAAGCCCTAAATTCCATGTTTCTGTATTTTAAAAAGACTTGCAATTAGATTAAACTACCAGACTTACTTACCGAAATTAAAATTCACCTCTGGTCATAGCACTTGCTGTACTAAGGCTGTTGTTTTGCATCACTGAAATATAAATCTAACTTGGGGAAAGAGCAGCCTTTGGGAGTTTGTGTGTGTATAAAGTCCATTTCTGGCTTAGTGCAAGTTATCTCTTTTGACCTTACTTAGTTATGCCTACTTCAAGTCTATCTTGGGTCATGTGTTCATAACCTGAAAAGGTTTGTATTTGAAATGTGGTGATGGATGATGTATTAATGCTCTTATTAAATAAAAAATGTTCCATCAAGCTAATATTTAGTCATAAAAATTAGTCTTTTTGAATAAACACTGGCATCTTGACTTATTTTTTTCCATTCTATTAAACCTGTTTTAAAACAATATTAAGCTAACTTAAAACTGAGACAGCTTGATATGAGATGTGTTGATGGCTTAATCTTGCCCTTGTGAAAACTGTATTGTGGATTTCAAAAACTAAAGGAGATGAAATGCAATAAATCATACTGTGCATGAAGCATTTTGTACATTACTTTCTATATGGCTTTTTGAATCTTATGTGTGGATTCTCAGACATAGTCTAACAACACTAAAGGCTTTTTCTGAACACTTAATTTTACTGTTTTCCAAATTAAGGAATAACAATTTAATCTAAATTATTAGCAGCTGTACAAAGGTTAGCTATGAATAGCTATAGTGATGGTAATATGAGTAGTGTTAGACACCAAGATCTACTTTCTTGTGCTAGTTCTATAACTTCAGATTCCTACCCAAATACATTGTTATGCACTCTTGCAAAAGTGCCTGCAGGATGTAAACTTTAAACTACAGGGAGTCTATGCATTGTTCAGTCATATTCATACCTGCTGAGCTATTGTTCTGTGAGGTGTGTCTTTAAGTAAAAAGCAAAGCTGAGCACTTACAGGAAGGCACTTTTACAATGGCTGTCATTTGTTTTGAAGATTAATGTTGTTTATATGACTATCAGGAACTTTGAAAGATATAATACCTATACACAAGTGGAAATACAAGGCTTGTTCCTCTTCAGTCAGCTCCTTGTTACCAGGCTGGTTAACTCACATTGGTTTCATGTGGTGAAAAGGCATATAACAACTCTTATACTGGATTATATGAGTCAATGACTTGAATGACCAGAATAGGTTTTTCTCATTTTTTTTCTTCGAAAGTCACTTTTGTCGACTCTAAAATTCTCTGCAGAAAAGGATGTTTCTAGTTGCCTGTTTAGAAAGTATTTCCCTTTATTTCCATTCATCCTAAATAATAGAAAGCTGTAGGATCTGATCATGTGCCTCCTCTTCTCTTCTACTTAATTATTCTGTTCATGAGAGGTAGTGTGTCACTAGAATATAGGACACTAGATTGACAATTAGGAGGCTGAGTTTGGGTCCCTCACTGTACAGGCAAGTGATGCGTTGTGAACCACTTCGTCTCTTCCAGGTTGTTTGTTTGTTTGTTTTTTTTTTTACTTTGTGATCTCTGTTTGGATTAAGACAAAAGTTTTATTCCCATGTCTTCATACAGCATGTCAGATAAGATTGTGATATTTCCCGACACTTTTGACAATTTTAAATTAGTGGTTCTCTTGATCAGAAATTCTTCTTTGTTCCTCTGTCTCTGCTTTTTTAAGAAGTTTCGAGATCTGGCTTTAATGTATGAATTGTGTGATAAATAATAGAAGAATTTTGCTTGCAATTTTGCACTGGTGTACGGTTCCACTCATTTTCATGACCTTTTTCTTAGACTGCAAGTAAGAGAAGCTATAAAACTGTAAACAGACATCATAATAAAAAATAGCTATACAAATAGATTTCTGAGTGGCTCTTTCCCCCTATAACTTCTGAAGCTGAACAAAATATCACAGTCATTTTAACTGATCTGAAATAGCTTGGTGATATCAAATTTATACCTGATCCTGAAGAGGGAGTTGCCAGTGAGAGTTTCCTTTTTTGAAAAAGTACTCTAGATATTTCTTCCTGGACAGTACTTCAAAGACAGCAACAGTGATTAACTGTATAAAAAGAGGACTAGAAGCATGGCCAGATTTTTGTTTGCTTTGAGAATCTAGTCTTCAGTAGAAAACCAAAACATTATGCTTCTTTCTAACACTGAAGAGAAGAAAATAATCTGAGAATTATTTCATTAGATCATCTTGGAGACCCAGTAGGCAGGTGAGGGAAGAAGCGAAGTCTTTTTATCAAACACAAACCCTTATTAGGAAAGTAGATGAGCCTTGCACAGTGCTGTGAGGATCAGCTGACCATCCCCTGTGTTAAACGAAGCAAATTCCAAAGGGGAATTTCCATTGCAGAGGTTTTTGCTGCTGCTTGGGCGTTCACAACTAAAGACTGGGGCAGACACTTCTGCTAACAATCAGCTACTGTGGCAGTACAGAGACTGAAAAACTTCCAGAGACTGCTTGGTCTAATGGAGAAGAGATCTATTAGTTGTATGCCTCCCAGCTGCTGAAGGCACTGAGCTATAAATTGTTTCTTAATCCTTCCCAGCAGTTTTACATATATGTTGAGCAGATGTTATGTAGTGGAGCACTTCCTTGAAGTTCTCTGTGTTTCAGTGGGCCTGTTGTGTTTCCACAGCATGGTTTCTAGCTGCTATACATACCACCTGATACCTATTGAGTTGGCTAATGAAAATAGCAAGCTATGGGGTCTGGCTTCAGAGAGGGGAGCTGTTGACAGCATTTTTGTTGTATTTTGTACACTTCCTCCTATATGAAAACAACTAATGGCACAGGTGCAATCACTGTTTTCTGTTTCAAATCTGAATTAGATGTCAAGAAGACTGGAGTCTTAATCCCTGAATCAATAAGACAGACATGCTCAAAATCAGGTTTTCAAAACTAATAATTATCATGTTACCATCAGAATTTTTGGGGAGGTGGCAGTGAGGGTTTTACTCTAAGCAGTTGTCGTTAGGAGCAGGGTAAGCAGGGACAGGATCTGTCTTACAAGAAACGTATTTTCAGTGTAGGGTGGCATTGGGATTCTTACTTGCCATGGATACACACTGTCTCTGTTATGTACACATTTATTTTTCCCTGTATCATTGGAATACATGACTATATCCTAACACGATTGCCTAATTCAGCCATTTTTTTTTCTCGTAATTCACTGAGTCCATATGTGCCAACAGACATCATCTTTAGTGTACTGCTGGGAAGAAAAGGCAAAAGGTTGGAACAGGAAGCGACAACTTGCCCTTTGGAACAAAAACCTCACAGTTGCCCTGCCTCAGCTATGGGGAGGGCAACAGCAGCAACATTTACAGTAGTAAATTAAAGAGTTGGAGCAGGACGAGGGATGTTCCCAGACACTAGAGCTTCAAAAACACACTTTCCCAAATGATTTCTGGATGTGGTTTGTGAGTTAACACAAATCAAGGGCCTGGGGGCAATAGGTAGTTTGCTTGCAGTGATCATGTTTGGGTACGTAAGAGTTTAATGGTATAGACCAGAAAACAATCCCAGTTCCATTTAATTTTTACAAATAAAGGCAGTGGGGCTAGATATTGTTGTTTTGTGTCTGCTTTTGATGTCACATACTGTACCAGTATCAGAACCTAATAATTTTATATCTTTTATTTTTAATATCTGTATTTTTTTATGCAATATGACTGTTAAAGTATTATTGGTGAAATCCAGTGTTAATTCTTCTCTTCAGTTTTTAATTGACTAGAGTTCAGGTATAGCACTATATTTGAAAAATAATAATAAAGTTCTGTCTGACCTTGCCTGAAAGTAAGACAAATGTGATGGCATTCCTGTTCTTTCTGGGTCCATGTATGTATTAAATATAAATATTTTCATTCTGTTAGTAGTATAACAGACAAAAGCTTGATATTATTTCACTTGTCCTGTATTTCTTGTAAACAGAAAGTGTCTGTTTTGAATTCCTTAGACTTAAAAGTTCTGCTGTGTGAACAGTATATAGAAAGATGTGAGTTGTGTCATAAACATAGTAAGAATAATAGAATGGTGTCTTCAGGTATCTCATCTTCCTTTCATGACAATGAAATTTTAATGTCACAGCTATAGTTTTGCTAGGAAAATTCTGGGAAAAGAAAGTGTAGAATCTGAAAAAACTTTTCAGGTTCTCAGGGCTTGTATTAGATTTATTGCTAAAAGGAAATATTCGTTAACAAATTATGCCTGAGACATAGCAGTTGGTATTATATGAAATCGAAATTTGTATGGAAGAGAGAAAAGGATTAGAACATTGTGGTTACTTGACTGTTAAATTACTGGGCATGTACAGCAAATTCTAGAATTCTTGTTCAGAGGTATTTACATACACAAAGGGTTTTTTGTTTAACGAATATGCTGTGTCTTTAATTCAGATAGAGATTCTACCTGAAGAAAACAAGAAGCCACCAAATAAGTGAAGCTCAGAGGGCTCTCTTCCAAACTTATCTAGTGTTATTCAAAAGTTAATTGCAACATCCAGTATTTTGGAATATGTCTATTTATGCTACATGTGTTCGAGACATTTTAAAGGGCATGATTGAGGAGTGAATAATTACTGCATTTATATCAGCATTTCAGCTATTTTATTTTTTCGGTGCTTGTAACAAGATAAAAGTAATTTGGAAATATTGATTGGGAGGGGGAAGGGGATGGGGATGGAGATAGGGATAGAGAGAGTTATTGGCTTTGACTAGAAAGAGGGAAACCAAAGCTTACCTATGAGTAAGGACAACTCTAACTTTTTGTGGGTGATTTTCTTCCTTTTGGAGTGGGCAAAAACTGCTTCTCTCTTTACCACTCCCACATCCCCCCCAATTTTGGTCAAATTAAAATTTGGATTCATACTTCATGGTTTACCTTATTTTCTACTTTTTGCAAAGACTTTAAACTTTTCTATTTAATGGTGTAGCTATTTTCTTGCACTATGAAACTGCCAGTCACAATTTCTACCACTTCATCAGTTTATAGAAGTTGCTTGGTATGACAGTAGTCATGCTTGGAGCTGCTGGATTTCAGATTCTGGTTGTTTCAGCCAATAATTGTATTTAACAGCCAAAGCAGCTGCAGTGGATTATTTTTTTCTTCTCCTTCTATTTAAATAAGATCATCATTTTCATTTTCTTTCCAAAAGAACTAGGCCTTTACACAATAAAATGCAGCATTTCCAAACAAAACAATTAAAAACCCCCCCAAAAACCCCTAACTAGTTTCCCAATATGCTATCTGTAACTTAGCAAATATGAATGAAGTGCTTAGTCTTCCCCTAATTGGATATCTGGTGAATTTCTCTTTTTTCTTTTTTTTTTTTTTTTTTTTTCCCTTTTCCCAGCATTATCTTTTTTCAGTGCAGAGGGGGGAAGAACTCGAATCTTGAATCATTGTCAGAAATCTGTTATTCTCTGACTTTATAAAACAATAGCGGATAAAGGCTTTTTTCTCATTCTTATTTCACCATCACCTACCATATAAGAAGGATTTGTGTAAACTTTGATCATGTGCTTGATGTCCTCTTGTAATATAAACAGCCAGATTCTTTTTTACCCCACTGAGGTGGTTCACCTTTTTTTTTTCCTATTTGTTGATCTTAAATGCTCAGTTTCTTCTCCCTTCCATCCTCTGCTTTCTTGTTCCTCCCAAGTCTTCTATTTTTCATCCATCCACAGACTTTTCGGATGTGTGCTGTACACATGAAACATAAAACTAGACCTAAGTGACAGTGAGATAAATACTTTTTGGTTATAACACAAATTTTGTTCTCTGTTCACTAGAATGTTATGGAACAGTTCAATCCAGGACTGAGGAATTTAATAAATCTGGGCAAGAACTACGAAAAAGCTGTTAATGGTAAGTCTTCTAGGTGCTAACTTTAGAAAGAATGTTTAGTTTTCATTTAACTATACATATTGGTTATAAAGGTTGGAAATGAAGCTTATACACAAGTTGAGCTTTGGATGTGTTTAATTGGGGGGGGGGGGGGGGGGGGGGGAAACAACCTAACAAAAAAGTGCAAACACCCAAACATCTGTACCTTCTCTTTCTTTACTGTCTTGTAGAAGTTGCATCCCAAACACTGAGTCACAGAGCTACTGCAAAATAAACTGAACATAAAGTGTAAATAACCCGTATTAGGATAATATAAATGGAAAAAAACCAAAGCTATGTAAATTAGATGTTTACTTTTTTCCCCTGGAAATATCTTCCAAAGATATTTCACAATCTTAGATCTGTTCCTGCTTACCTATATACATCACTACCTAAGTAATGCTGTGAACAGCAAAATTTGTATGAGTAAGAATTGCAGGAGTATATCAGGTTTTTTTTCTTGTCCATGCTAAACCTGATGGTATCTTTTTAATTAAGTCAAAATTAGAATGAATAAATTTGAATCTAAGGACCCAGTCTCTCAAACTTTTTATAATGTGGTAGTTTACTTTCATTGTTGTCTTCACAGAAACTATCCATCTAAGAATGGGGTTCCAGGACTGGGCTCTAGATTCCAAAGCTTACATTGTAGGACCTGTTAGAGCTTGCTCTATTTCACTTATGCAGACCTGTTGAGCTGCTTGATACCATATTAAAGCAATGTAAAATATCTCTAATTTTGCCTCATTCAAGTCTGTTGCATATCTTTTCCCTACATGTAATCTAGTACTCTGAGGAATGTGATACAGCAGAAGTAGTGCATAGCCAAATAGACACTGTAATCTCTCTTCATGCAAATTTTAGACCAGGCTTGAGAAAAAGATGAAACCAAAGCCTTCTGGAGATGAAAATAGGGAACTGTTGATTTATTTGCAGTAATGCCTAACCTGATGGATTAACATTGTGGCTACCTAATACCTAACCGTAAGGATTATATGTAGTACCAGAAATAAGTGTGTTCATGTTTGGCTGAAAGATTTTTATAGTTTCTAAGTGTTCTGCTTTTCATGTACTTTGCTATTGATGTATTACATTGTGCCTCTTCTCTTTTAATTCAATTTGTCATCAGTAATTCACAATATACCCATGCACAGCAACACTGGGAAGGCGATAGGTATTGTGCTCTAGCAAGTTTGCCTTTTAAGATTGGCTGACAAATCATATTTATCATGAATGCTTAATTTCAAATGAATAAATGTTTACAATGTTGCAACAACTGTTGAGAAACTACATTAAAGTCATCTTTGGACTCTCATAAATTGTTAATCTTTTCCCCATAAATACGTCTGTAACAAGGAGTGAATACTCTGTTGCAAAACAAATACTTTGCAGCTTTCCAAACAAGCCAGAGTAGGCTAACAAGGAACATAAAATTTAGAAGAACTTCTGATAGGTTTGTGATGTGGCTTTATACATCTTGAGGATAAAAGGTCAAAACTCCATTTCTACAGAAGTAGGTTACTAGCTATAGTACTGGTGAAGAGACTATAAAAGTGGAGTTCTTGATTAGCACAGGAGAAATCACACATTTTCTTCCTTTTTTAGTGCCTGTATGAGGATAAAAGATTGACTTGGGGCTATCTTGAGAAAACATTAGATAGGAAGAGCTGGAATGGCATCAGATTTTTGTATACAAGTGGCATACTGCACCATCAGTTTAATTCTTTTGTTGAGAAAGTCTGAATATAGAGCACCTATGAGACTTGGCTTAGACAGAAATTCTTCTCGTCTAATGCGACAGAGCCTCAAAATGAATTTTTGTTTCATTTGAAGACTTTCAGGCTTCAGTGAATATACTGTTAAATAACCAAATATGTCACCTTTGCTAGTAAAAACTAGAAAACACAGACCTAAAATACTATAACTGGCAATTGCCAATTATATTCCACTTAAAAAAAGTATTCTGAAGTCAACAGTGAGAGTCGTCTTGGTTTCCGCTTTAGGTTAAGATACTACAGAAAAGAATTATCAAGACTTACTTCAATAAGTATTTTTCATTTCCTCTTACAATAAAACCTTGCCAGTTTGTCCTTGTTATTTCTTTTCTTTGTGGTGTGCAGATCAGTTCTAGATACTATGAAGATGCAAGGCAACCGTTGCAGATCTACTGCATATGTAAAATGTTTCTCACTACTGTCCTCCCTGCAGGTTGAATTTTGATGTTTCCGTGTTCATACTAGCAAAACTGGCTTTGCTGTTTAAATCAGCTATAACCAGGAAATGATTAACTGAGAATAACTGAAACCTCCGTGATCTATATTAAGAGCTTATTGGTTCCTGTAAAACTGAAATTGAACTATAAACAATAAAAGGGGGGGAACTGTCCTGGAGGAAGAAAAAAGACGAGCATCCAAGTGTTAACTAGGTCTTTTTAGTTGGGAATGTTAAACCGTCAGGTTTCTTCTTAAACTGTATATGCACCTGTTGCCTGGGGGGGTGGTTATTGCTTAAAGTACTTGGAATACAGATTTCTCTGCCATCCTGAGTTCAGTGATGAAGATAAAAGTAGGTACTTTACTGGAGTACCAAAATAACTCTGTGCAGAAACTGTATATATATATATCAATGCTAATTTTCCATTTCTGTCTAAGAAACCAGAGATCTAAGCTAACTAAGTTGCTGAACAATGTAATTTATAGTAATGTCAGGAACACTGATAGTATGTTGAAAATTGGGGGAAAAAAATGCCAAATGTGTTATTTCTATAACCTGAACATCATCTTTCAGAGACTTATTTTTTTGAAATTTTAGCATTTAAGGCCCAGAATTTCCTTAAAGTAGAAAAATTGGTGTTTATATGCAGGATCCTCAGATTTCAATGTACTGTTTTGACAAGAAATCATATTTGTCATTGCAGTATATTATGTACAGTGCTATCCATAATGGTAGTTTCTAGAGTGGCTGTATCTGATATATCAAACCTTTCACATTTCACTTTTCTTTTAATTATGTCACACCTAGTGAATGGTATTTCATCATAGCTTTTTTGAAGTGGGTTACTCTTTCAGTTAACTTAAACAGTAAATGGTGATTTGCCTTTGAAGGGCTCCATGTCCCTTGTTGCAACTGTAGGTCCATTCTCTCATGATCAGTAGCTGTTTCTCAGATCAGTGGTCTGGTTGCCCAACAGAGGGCAGAGAGACCTTGGTATTTCTCTTAAGTTGGGGATTGCATTAATTTTTTTCCAACAGTTTTACCTGTACCAAGGAATTTAATGTCTTGATCAATGGCTTATGGCTAAACATACCCACTGGATGCTGATTGCTCCTGGATAGGCATGAAAGTTAAAACTAAATAACAGGCTGAAACTTCATTAATACATTCTGGTGTTCTGTCTCTGGTTTTACAAGTTAGCAGGTAGCACGGAGACTTCTGTAACTTTCTCTGACAGCAGGATTTCCCTACTGCTCAATACCTGTCTCTTACAATGTGCCCTGGATTACAAGACCTCATAGGATCATAGATTAATGGAAATGGAAAATATTTAGGTATTTTTTTTAACAGGCTTTGGGTTTTTTGTTTTTTTTTTTTTGTTTTTTTTTTTTTTTTTTTCCCCCCTCCAGCTATGGTAGTGGCTGGAAGAGCATATTATGATAGCCTTGCGAAGATTGGGGATATATCAGCTGATTCTCCAGTTTCTAAAGAATTAGGTAAGTGAAATCTCATTTTTTAAAATTACTTCAAAATATAAACTTCATATTAGTTTTTCTGCTGGCAGTTCACAGAACTAATGTGAAATAGAAGAGGATTGGGAAAAGTGTGTTTTACTCTTAAATAATGCATAAATGGAAGGGATTAGATTCCTTTAAGCTATATTATTTCTCAAGACACTTACAATGTTTTGGCAAAATCACCTTTTTTTTACTTTTGTGAATATATTTCTGCCTATGCATTCAAAACCATGTATTTTTTTAAGTTCACATAATTCCATAATAACTACTGAAAAATGTGTAGCTTGATTTTTAGTACAGAGATGAGTGTTGAAATATTTCTGCAACAGAATATTGGTAGGAAGAGTCCTAGTGTATGACATCAGTTCTAAACTAAAATGATTTTCTGGATAAGATCCATTGTAAAGAATTTCATTCTACTTCACTATTTTTGATCAAGTGTATCACTAGAAGTTATCAGATGCATTATATTTATTTTCTAGTTGAGGTTTTGAAAGAGAAACTGTAGAGTCAAAAATGTAGTACATCTACATTAATGTAAAATTAATCCAAGTTCTGTACTTGCCCGAAAATAGTTCCTGAATTTTTGAAAGATCAGCACCAGCACTACATCTTGTACTCCTTTGGCTAGCATTGACATGATACCGCTCAACTGACAAAAGTGAAGTTGTTATCAAAGTATTTGAAATATTTCTGATAAAAGATTCTAACATCACTACAAAACAAGTGGGAACTATACTGCTAAGAGGAGACCTTTGTTTAAAGCCTTCATTTGCTTTTTGACAAAAATAACTTGATAAGCTGTCCTGTCTCTGAACTTTTGATTATGGGCAATGTAGGACTCTTTCAGTGATGTAACGTATCTGTTCCTGTAACTCAGAATAGTATGATAATGCACCTGATTAAAAAGGATGTTTTTAGTAAATACTTTTTCAATGATTCTACTGAAGCAGAACTAAGGGGAATGATTCTTCTTGAGTGGCGGCCACTGGTTTCTATGTGCCTGCATATATTTTTGATTTGTGCTGAAACCACTTCTGTGTGAGTGTTAACATTCTGTGTTTAAAGTCGGGAGTGGCAGAACAGCAAACAGTACAAAGCAAACAGTTTTAATGCAGTTGCTCTCTGTATTTGCTTTGCAGGTTGCTTACAGAAAGCAGAGTTGCTGGTTTCAAACTATAGAACAAAAGTATGAGAAAGTTAAAAGTAATAACTATGCAGAGTCTTATAAAAATACCAACAAATACATAATTACAATTTTTGCAATCAGTTTGTCAAATGCATTAACGTAATCTATCTATTGAACTTTGTATGACTGTGAGATATTGTCTGCTTGTTTGAAAATATTATCATTGGGTAGTCTCAATCTGAATTCTGAAAATAACTGGTGTTCCCTATCATTGGGAGTAATCCAGAATTGTGATTGGAAAAATGTTTTTTTCACTATGAATTCTTCCCTGCAATTGTAAAACTTTTCCTAGATGTAATATATTGAGAAAACATGGCCTTCTTCAGGGTCAGGCCTTTAACGCTGCTTTTTGTTCATCTTCTTAAACTGTTAATACAGAAAAATTTTTAATTCTTAAGGAAAAGAGCAACTCTGGATTTCATCCAGCATACTTCCTGATAGGATACTTAATTTAGAGATAAGGAAAGTCAGTGAGCATTGGAAAAGGTAGGATAATGTGGGTAGGAGTCTGTAAGAGATCATTTGCATTTTCTTAAAAAAGTCTAAGTAGCTCTGAAGCTGGACTACAATACTGAACTTTTTAGCAAAGAAATATGATACACCCCAGATGTTTCTAAAAGTATCTTTGCTTAAAAAGAAAAAAAAAATACTGCACCTTTTAGTATTTTAAAAACATTAAGATGCATGCTCAGCAGTGTTGGTTGTGTGAACTAGATCAAACTTTGCTGTGATTTGCTCATTTATGGACCCCGTTAACCCCAGTGGAGTTGTTATAGGTGCAGCCCACTGTGGAATTCTCTCTTCTGTGACTTCCTTTACACTTGCCAAAAGACGTGTTATTGACCACTGATGGCTCTATCATGCATAATACTTTTGTTATCTTGGCCAAAAAAGGGGTCAGTAGTCATCAGTTAAGTTTTGTGATATGCCTGTGAACTGCTTTTCTGGAATGTGTTCTCTTGAGCATCAAGTGAGCTGACACACTAGCTTGTTTTATAAGAGCAACAGTCTAAAGGTGACTGGCAAAGAAGCGGAGAGGGGTGATTTCCATAATTTTACATGTGTGTTATCTGGAATATTTCTCTAACTTTTTACTTGTTTAAAATTATTTTAAGGCCTCTTCCTGTATTAACTGAAATCAATAGCAACATGCCTGCAGATGTCAGTAGGAGATCATTGTGGTTTTTAATACTTAAGATATCATCCTGGCTCTTCAGTGTGCTCTTCAGTGAATTAGATAATGACCAATGACCAAGTTCTAAAGTGTTTTGGAATGCTTTAATATCTGAACACAATTTGAGGTACCGTGGTCTAGATTTCCAGTGTTTAGGTCTTTGGACAACCAGAAAATGTAAATGTTTTTTCATTTGAGTAATAAATTTAAACATCCAAAGTAAATGTTTAAACTAATGCTTGAAACTAATCTGTTTAAAAACAAACAAGCACCTCCCCTCCATGGTTTCCCAGTTTAACTACAATCAGGGCAGTTGGCTTATGGATGGCAAGACTTCATGATGGTCAGAAATACATGGTGTTGGTTTTTTAGCTTCTTGTATCATCTATAGCAGTAACGAAAGGAAAGCCTATCTGCCAATTAATTATCTTTGAGTCATCTTAAATGTATACGCCTCCTCCATTAGCTTTGTGTTTCGTCTATTGTGCACTAGGTACTTCTTGGCTGTAAAAGAAGGTGTTAGAACAACATTCTGCCCTTTTTCCTTTCCTCTGATAGTTAGCATATCGGGTTGTAACTTTTGCAAATAGAGTTCATATTAAAATCAATTTTTGGAATAATGAACAGGGGAATGAGGCAGGAACTGAGGTTTCAGATCTTTCCTGTAACAACTTCACCTTTAGTAGTAGCAGATGAAAAATAACGTATTATTCTAAATTCAGTTGTGTTGCATTTAACTTCTTAACACTTAATTACAAAAGGACTACAAGGCTTAGATGGCTAAAACACAATATTCTTCTGAATTTATGGATAATCTTTTCTGCAGTATTGCACTGTGTCATTCTGCAGTTCAAACCCAAACCTGCTGAGTAACCTAGAGCATATTTACTGCCAAGTGTGATGTAAAGATTTGTCATAAACACAGCCAATCCTTCTTTCTCATAAGGAAATGCAGAACATGGTCTTCCTGTAATGAGACAGTAAAACAGATACCAACCCTACAGCAGGGTAGAAACAGAAATAGAAAAGAAAACGTGAAGGACTTTTAAAAAGTAGATGGTAAAATGCATAGATGGCAGAGAAGTAGTGGGGCAAAAAAATCAACTAAAAATGCCAGAAAGTGCTTTCTTCTATCAAATGAGATTGGAGCAGAAGAGGGAAACGAGAATGAAATGGAAATCTGGATATTCCATCTGATTCAGAGCTGTTGTACTCAGTATCTGTATCTTTCAAGTCTGGTTAAAGCTCTCTGAATTATTTTAAAACAGAAAAACTTAATATGAGTAAGTTGAGGAAGTAGAATATACTACATTCATAATAAAATCCTTATGAATAAGTTGTTTTAGGTTAATGTTCTTTGTAATTTTTATTTCCCAAAATTTCTAAGCTTGTAGTCCCTCAGACTTGGCCATGAGCATTTAGGAACGTAACCTGAACTTATGTGGTTCAAGTTATTCTGCAATATGAAATTTGCATATCTTTCTTTCCTAGGCACCTTTTGGAAATCCCACTAGAAAGAAACAAGAAACTGCATGTTTAAAAATGTTAAGATTTCATACTATTCAAATTTCAGCATACCACATCAGCACAATAAAATTTGGGGTTTCAATAATACTCTAAAAATAATTTTACATAGATACTCTGCCACTGTAACTTTCATGATGTGTTGCTAATCTTTTTTGTCTTGCCCAAAATGCGGGTTTATGAGGCTTTGTTTTACCAATTTTTAGTGCTTAGAATTTTAATAAACTCTCTGTTCTAGTAACACAGGCTGTCTTTGCAGCCTCCGCTTGCTCAAGGAATCAGGAAGTCACTCCCTGCTCAACAACCATTGAATACTACTTCTCATATCTTCCCAACTATCCTCTTTAGCACCTGCCAGTTATTGTAGCTACAACTCATGTATTATATTGTGGGTGTTAAGTCCCAATTCGTTTGTTGTGTGGCAACTGTATCTATAGCAGTCACCCACAACTATATCATGGGTCTGTACCTAGAGCTTATTGCTCAAGAACTAATAAATTTAAACTATCCATTGCTTGCAAAAAGCCAAATTGTATGAAAAATAATACACTGCATGGTCTTGACCACTGAAACTAAATTGCAGAAGTTCAGCATGTTAAAAAGAAAAATCAGAGGAGACAAAATCACTTCCCTAATAGAACCAAGACTGATAACTTTTCTGTAAAGATTATGCTGTGTTATAGGCTTATTTTCTTCATGGTCTTATTCCATTAAAACTTATCTGGAAACAGGTATGCAAAAGCTTATGCTCACCTACAGTCTGAAATGTAAGAAGTTAGAAAAATTTGGGTTCTTTACAGAAGTTTTCTGATTAAAAAACACTACAGGTAATCTAGAGAAGCAAGTATTGGACTAAAAGACTGTTCTATGTTGTGGGAGTCACAAGATAGGGAAAGGTGGGGGAAAAAACCCAAACTTCTAATGGTGTGCATAATAAGTGGAATTCTTGCCTGACAGAGGATGAGCCCTGAACTTGATGTCCTTTCTTCTCATGCACAAAAGAAAGGACTGTTCTTAAAGTCTAACAGACAGTATTTGAACATATTCACAAAATGCAGGTATGTTCATTAAGTGGTATAATTTTAAAGGTTTCCACAAGTTTGTTATGCTTTGTCAAATAGAAAATCTCAATTGTGAAGTGACGTAGCAGTACACATAGTAATATAATATAATAATCACAGTAATACTACGATATCGATAACTGGGGGCAGGGGTTCTCTAGATGCATGTTTCTGGTTTTTTTGAGAGCCCTTATACTTCTCTGCAGTTAGCCAAATGTCTGTAGTCACTGGGGTAACTGCATATTAGTTTGAGAGTCAAGGTTGATAAACGATCTGTCAGTTCAGAGAGTAAGCTAATGATTAGTGAATAGACCTGCAATTTATGTGATAGCATTTCTTATGAATCTGTATAAGTAAGCTAATAAGTTAGAGCTTTTGAGTAACATCTAACAGGATCATAGAGATCCTTTGGTAACTGTTTTCTAGCTTTTTTAAAGCAAACTAATAATAAACAATTTGATAATAACATAAATTAAATACTAATGTAATTAGTACTGTGAAGTTCCATCTATAGAGTTCTGAATTACTTTCTTTTAGTGATAACCACTTCATTTTGTTTACAACTAGGAGAAACCCTGTGAACGTCTCTCTCTCCTCACTTCTATTTGCAGAAATTAGATATTTTCTATATCAGAAACTTTGAGCTTAAAGTGGCCAACTCATACACAAAAATTTTGGAACTGAATTGGAAAATCTTTATTTTTTAAGAAAACCCTATCTCCTTGCTGAAAAATTTCTAATCAGACTGTAATGTAAAGCAATACCATCTCTTTAAAATGCTATCTTGAAGTATTTGCCATTCAAAACGGTCTATTTCCTTCCTGATTAATACACAAAATTGCTACTTGAGCAGGTAATTTTCAAAGCTCTCTTACTACTTCTGTGATAATAGTACTTAAGTGTCACTCTCACTATGGAGAAAGCCAAGCAGAAAGAGAAATTTCTATCATTTAGGATCAATGTAGCTAGTTGCACTTGATTAAAAAAAAAAAGGGGGGGGGAATGGAGGGGGCAGTGGCAGAGTTGTTGGCTTACTTTAGCATATAAATTGACCCTTTCAGGTGGAATCCTATTTCACTTGTTTTAGAAAGATGACACCTCGCATCTTTCCCTTCCCTGGCTCATTTAAACTAAAGAAAAGAGATATGTCATCTTGTCCCATCTTGCTTACTGCATCAGTGTTGTCTTTTCTGTAGTCTAAATGTTCAGCTTTTGGAATAGATTGTGATGGAGAGAAAGGCAGGCGAAGTGTGTCAGCAACTAGAGAACCCCTTTAGCACCTCATCTGGTGGAAACTTCTGGGACACTAGCTTATAGGCTGCAGCTTAAGTAGTTAGTACATCAGGCCAGCTTTTCCTATGGAGCATTAATAAAACACTCTTCTATATTTATAATGAAATTGCATTGGAAGGAGCCACTCCATTCATTTCTTGTAAAAGGAAAGTACACAGAGAGCTATCTTGAAAAGGAAATAAAAAGTAGTTGTGTGGTTTTTCAGGACTGAAGTTTTTTATCTTCTTATTTTACAATAATAGTCTGGGCTTGTGCTATATAGATCTCCAGTCTGCTATAAGAAAGGCTGAAGGAGATGAGCACCCTTCCTAGATACATTTCTACTGATGAAAACACTAGCTGGATTAGTGGAAACTTCCTGCTATTTATAGTTCTCCTTTTCCAAGGTCATTTACAAGGTTAAAACAATCATATTGAGAATTTTTTATTTCTGTAGAATCAGTACTGTGGCTTTTGATGTTCAGTATTTTGCATGTAAACTTTTGATAAGTCTGCTGGAAGAAAGCAAAACTTCAGTCAGATTCTTAACTATGAACAATTTAATTCCACCTCTACTAATTTTCCTAGCCATCTATTACAGAGCTATTGGAAGCTGCATATATTCACTGATTTATAAATCAGTTTAACTATTCAGATATTCATAAGCACGTGCCCTGCCAGTGGCCTGGCAAAAGCTCCTGCAAGTCAGTGTTCATAACTGGTAGAGAATGCTTGGCACTGATATTAATAAACCAAAAAGAAAGGCAAGAGAAACCAGTTACCATGTTGATATCCAGAACCATAATTAACAAACAAAAATCACAAAGCAATAAATAATTACTCTTACAGTATATAGCCCTGAATTTCTCAGGGTGGTTAACGTCACAGTTCATAGGCAGCACTGGCAGTGCTGTTCTTTATGCCACATTGTTACAGTGATACAGTTGTAGTGGGGCAGCTATGACACCAGGGCCTGTGTCCCTGCACCTGTTACTGTAAGCACGGACTTGTGTGTATGGTGACTGGAGTTTAGCACAGAACATCCACAATGATACATGTGACCACACACCCTAAAGGGAAAAATTAGATATTCAAAACACGTAGAGTGGCAGTGTACTCTTACCTGATATCCCCATGCTGTGCCTCAAAGGCCTGAGAAAATACCATGGAGGGTAGGTATCCTTAAAGATTTTCTGACTATATTGGGTTAAATTTCACATGAATCTCATACGTAGTGAAGACATCATTCATCTTGCAGTGGAAACCCTGGAAAGGTTGCCCTGAAGTTCACCTGTGTGTACATGCAATGGTTTGTAAATTGTGGCTAGTGTCCCTCTAGAAAAGAATAATTTGGAAGTGTGAGAACTGGCATTCTGCGTGCGCAGCAGGTGTGTGCTCCCCGGCAGCTCTTTGAACTTACCCAGCATGGTATGATCACAGGGTGCTGGGGCTCATACAGCAGGCATGAGGCCGTTCTCTCTCAGCCGATGCTTAGCAATCATAGTTTTTCTTCACCTCCATGCCCAGGTATGTCTGTTGGCAAAAAAATAAGCATGAAGAGCCTGTGTAGAGAACACATACTTAGTTGTCTTCTCAGTGAGAGAAACAGATGGAAAATTTAAAATAAATTACAACATCGCAAAGAAAATTACATCATATATGTAACTAGCTTGTAAATCCTTTAACCAAAGATATAACTATATTTTGTATATACAGTCAGCTCTTCCTGATGAATTATTTCTAAACAAAACAAAAAAAACAGTATCACGTATATGTCATTAACGTTCCTAAGGCAGGAGGACCAAAACCAGTTGTTTTGGACTCCTGAGAAAAAGACTTTTATCAAAACTTCCAGTTCATTTTAGGTGTGGATTTTTTTTTTTTTTGACATTGCTAAGACTCTGCAAATCAGCGGCAGTTCCAAAGTGCTGTAATAAAAACTGCAGTCATTCATTGCATTTTATTGAAATTCATGTAACATTTATAATGATATCTTAAATATTTATCCTCTCTAGTGCTGGAAACCCATAAAGAACTTCAGGTTTTACTGTTTAGCATGATTTGTTTGTTCCAGTCCTGCTGAAGAACAGAGATTAGCTCTGTTGGGTGATCTTCTCTAACTAATCTGTCTAAAACCAGCAGGGCTTCATACAGGCAAGTTCAGGCTTGTGGTTGTATTGTAATTTACTTTTTTTGCACCTGACCTGTGCAAGGATTACAAGTCACTTGCTTAACACCATTGCAGCTGAAGTATGAAAAGCTGTTGTATATAAGTCTTTCAAGGCCCTATGAAAGATCAGTCTCTGACACACATACCTTAATGTATTGTGGGTTTATATGTTTGGGTTAAAAAAATAAATGCCTGCAGCAGTCTTCATATATATTAGTAATGGAGTAACAGGTGGAAAAACAAGTTTGCCATTTTTCATGCATTATTTATGTGGCATATGCTTTTCCTTTCCTTTTTTTTTAACATTAAAATTTAGTTACTGTGCTTACCAATCATCTGAAACAAGATGAGCATTTCATGTTAATTAATGTCTGTTCAATGATTTGGTTGGTTTAAAAGAATTCTAATATCTGCATTTTTTTGACTAGGAGATCAAAACAGCTGGGGAGAGAAAGGAGAATTAGACCAGCAGACTAAGCTTTGCTAAAACCATAATAAAGTCACATTCCTTTTTAAAATACAATGTAAGCTAATATTTTTGTTCTGTTTAAAATTGTAAAACAGGAGCATCACACCAAGAACAAACTCAGAGTAACTGGAAATTATAATGGTCTTGATAATCTCTTAAGTATTGACTCTTGTAAAGTCTTATGTGGGAATTTATGAACAGTTCATTGCCCACATTATAGCATGTAGTGCATGGTATGACTTTTGTAGTACTTTTTAATATCACTTTTGTCAAGCTGAAAGAATTTGGCATTAATTTTAGTCTAAGTAGAGTATATTTAAACAGCAAGTTGATCCTTGGGTTTTACTGAATAGGGCTTTTTTTATAGACAGTCATAGACTTTCTGAGATAAAGAGCTGAGTAGTTCTTTGTATCTTTTCATAATTTGAAAAACTTTGGAATATTTAAAAAATCATAATTTTAATTCAAGTAATTTTAACTTAGTTTTATGTATTGGGAAAAGTACTTCATTATGCAGTCTTACACTGTTTCCTTTCACATGATCATTGGCAAAGTTTTAGGACAAGGAAAAGATTACTACATAATTTTGATCCTGAACTACAAAAGAAAATGCATCATAAATAAGAGGTGCTAGGCTACTACAGTAGAAGTAACTGTGTTCTATCCCTTCACTGTTTGTCTAACTATGAAATGGGAAAATTTTTCCAACCAGTTTTACAATGTAAGCCTGTGACTAGAACATGGAGGTCCTCAGGAAGGTGGTGGCCATGGCTGAGCTGTCACCACCAGCACAGTCTATCCAGTTAGCTCTGTGTTCCTGGCTGGGTCCAACAAGCTTGCTGGGGGGAGTATGACCAAGTGAAAATAGTAGTAGCAGCCTGATACTAGACACCTTTATTTTCTACTTTTTCCCTGATACTGTTTGGCTCTGGTGCAGAGGGAACAGGCTGTCAGTGAGACTGATACATATTTTTATGTATATGCTATATATGCACATACAAATTCATACATATCAACATAAAGCAATTATGGGAAGCATAGAACGTGGCATTTGCTGTAAAACATCGTCTTCCAACAGAAGAAAGTATGCTGTACCTAGAAAGTAATCTCTGCTGATTAAAACAGCTGTGGACTCCTGTTAAAGTATGCTGGCTGTGATGTAGTTGGAAAGAAATTATTTGAATGGATAAAAACAGAGGCCATAGTACTTCCCCCCCCAACCCTGCTTGATTTTTAACCTCAAGCAGATTAAGTTTTGACTGTGGTCAAACATACTTAAAATCTCTGTGCATGGGCTAGAATATATTTTGTTCACTAGGGGTCCATATGGGGAACACAGGCAGTGAAGCCCTACAAGAAGGAGAAAGTAGAGCACTAAGAGTTGATCACCACCGAACACCATAGGTGCCCAACTCACTAAAGTAGCAACAGTGTCTTGTACAATCCTATTTATTGCTTACTGGTTTTGTCTGGACATGGAGACAAGGTACTTGGACTTAGGCATCTTCCAGGGTCTTACAAACTTTGTAAGACTTTTTCTCTTCTTTATCAATAACACTGTAAAATATCTAAAACGGTTTTAAATATTTAGAAGTAATGGAACGTGAAAAAATAGTGATAAAACTGAGCTATGGAGAAATTGAAACTTCTTAACTCTGAGCATTAGATCAGTTTCAGATAATTACTTGAAATATTGTGAGCTAAGTTTAGATGAGAAATGCTTTGAAAGCAATTTCATATAAAATGCTTACATAGTTAAAGGGGAGCTGAAAGTATGAGACTATTTGTATGACAGATGAATAATTGCTGCAGTTTTTGTGTGGGAGCCTAATGTAAACAACTTTGACAACACATGCTGTTAACAGGACTACATTTTGATATCTTTATATATATTTAACTGTATAGTACTTTAAATTTTTACATGTCCAATAGTATCAGAATGTCTAGTTTCATTCGTCATGGTTCATAATCAATACCACCTTTGAATTTGTTTCACTGGACTAGTACATCAATACACAGATTCAGCTATTGTCATGGAGGTGTTTTTTTCATTTCCTTTAACCTGTTTAATCTATTTTAAACTAATTAACTTATTTGCTTGTTATATTGCTGAAACATATCTGTTGTTCACAGCCTTACTGAAAACTGCATATTTTTAAAATAAAAATTGATCTGAGAATGCCATTTAGAATGTGAAGTTCTCTGCTTCTATTTTTGTTTTAATTACAGATTTTTTTTCTTTAGTTCTTTGCTATTCTAGCAAAACATAACTATCTATTTGGAGGTGCTGCATCAGGCGCTACATCTAGCATGTTCAGTGGACTTAAAGTTTGTACTCTGAAATATCTTCCCCTTTTCTCTGTAGGTTTTGTTCTTTTTTTTTTTTTATTCTTCCCCTTTACCTTCTGCGGTCACCTTCATAAAATGGCATTGAATGGTCATGTATCAATGCCATTTTATAAAATGAACTACAGAAAGATTCACCCCTTGCTTATTTCATGTTCATTCATGTAGCAAGGAAAGGGAGACTTGACTTACTCCTATAGATGTACATGCACATTATTAATTCTACAGACTGTGGGTTTTTAAAGTATTCTGGACAAATTGTATTAGAAGCAAAGTACAGTCAGAGCTTGGAAGTTTTACATTACTTTGTCCTTCTTTTATGATTTTATTCTTTCACATTAAATTCCATTAAAGCTTTTTGCCTTCTTTAAAACCTCTACTGCACAATTAAATCCTTCTGCAATAAATCCTTCCTATGACAGAATGATAAATTTAATGCATTTAAGGCTTAACAGATGCTTTGTTCAATCATACTTATTTGTTATATGGTATTCTTTTGAAACTTTCTATTTTATTACCTTTCAGGGGCTACTGGCTTCAGAGGACTTTGTTTTTAACTTTCCCTTGTCATAAGTGCCTTTCTTCTGGGTAACTTGGAAGACAGAGCATCTCGACAGAAATGGCATCTAATAATACACTTGAACTATATTGTCTCCAAGTGTAGCTTTGACTCAGCCTTTCATTCTCTTGCTTAATGTAAATAATTATGTGGTTTCATCTCTAAGACATGAAGTTACTAGACCTGCCCTGAATGCAAAATAGGACAACAGGAGATAAATGAGTGATATAATTAAGCACTTTGTTCCCAGACATCTAAGAAAGTTTCTCTTTTAAGAGACTTGAAATTTTTCAAGAGTGACCTCCTCTAAATAAAACAAAACTGAAGTATATTTCAAGTAAGGTTGATGCAATTAATGCTTTTATTGAGTCTAATGTAGCTATTTAGTATTTTAAAAGTTTAAGTGATTTTGTTGGTGGTTGTTGATATTTGTTTCTATGACAGAACTCTATTGAATGAGTTGTTTCTAACTTGAACTAATTCTTCTAGTTTTCTATTCACAAGAACAGTGAACATAAGCTGAAAAGATAAATAACCAGTACAATCACCCAGTGTTAACAGTATGGTTGAAGTGTAGCTGCTGCAGAGCAGAAGTTCTGTATTCTGGCCTTACAAGTAGTATTTCTGTTAGAAATTGCTTTCCTTGTTCTTCATCTACTGTGAAGACAGTCTTTTAAGGATGTTGTCTTGCTCATGGGATGCTGTGTATGGAGAAATACCTGTTACACGTTTTCGGTTACTGATTTCCTTTTTTGTTTTGTTTTTGGTAACAAAACTAACAGCATTAATAGAATTCTAGTCTGTCTTATTTTCTCAATAGAAAATACAGATACAACAAACAGCCTTAGTTAAGCTTAAAAATATTTCACAAACTCCAGAAGTTTCAGCTTAAAAGACCTTTCTACCTGTGCATTGAACCTGTTTGAAATGAAAATAAATTTACCATGAAACTTGGCATCGCTGTTCACGGTCATATATCAGACTATAGCTGTATTACACAGCAGGGTTTCAAGAACCATATATGAGAAATGCTTGTTTTGTTTCTAAGTTACTTAAGACATTTGAGAAGTTTCCCCCAAAATTCCCTATCTGAAAGAGATTTTTTTCTCTTCCCTGTAGTGCACTTGTAAAGTAATAGTAAAATAACAGAACCAAGTATCTATCAGCATTAACTACTACATTTTTGTTTTCTAAAACAAATGCGGGACTACTTAATGGACCTCCACTCAGTCACAAAGATTTCATGTTCAGGGTGTGGAGGAATTGAAAGCAGAAAAAAGTATCTTTGAAAGGCAAGTATTTTAATAGTTATGCTTATCATCAAGACCGGTGGTTTTGGTTTATTAACTCCTTGCATAATACGATGCCTAAAACCGGTTCAAGTTTATAGTATGTCTGCCACAAATTGGACTAGTGGTCTGTTATCATGAACTCTAGTCATGTCATTCTGTTTGATAGGTTTGGGGCTTGCCAATGAATGATGACAGGGTTAATATTTCTTTATTGTGTATTATGAGCTCTCATACATAAAACATGATCATGAGCAACTTTAATACATAACAAAATATTTTTAGCTGATGTGAGAAATACATGTTTGTTTTTGTCTTACGTAGTTTTCTGTACCTTTTTATAACATTAATAATTACTGAACATTAGAGCCTGGCTTCAGGTTATGCTGTTGTTAATCTAGAGTAACCAATTGTCTTTATTAGCACTATTCTATAATTCTCCACTGTAATTAAAATCAAAATATTATATTGAAGTAGTTCAATTTCCATTCCACTTGAACATTGTTACATGTAAGCCAGGGTTTGTTTTGCCTTTCCTGAATTAGTCTTCTACAAAAACTTGTCTCCTTGTATAAATCTTATTTGGGAGGCACATGTGGCTAACCCATTATCTTAAAGTGGCAATAAAAACACATGGTATATGTTCACTGTAAGAATGTTTTCTATTTGCTTGAAGTGCAGAATCTGACCTATAATGTAAACTATAATTTAAATCTTAATAGGTCAGAATGTGCTTACTATGGGCTCTTTTCAAAATGTTGATTCAAAACATGAAAGAGGAAATTAAATGGGTGAGCCAGTACATACAGTGGCTGTGGATTATCAGTGGCCGTAAGGAGATTGCAGCATAAAATGGCTTTTGCCTGGTGCGCAGCATGCAGGGAGTCTTTGGTTGAGAGAAAAAGAAAATGTTGTTATACAGTCACTGATATCTAAAAATACTATTTAAAAGTGTTCTAGAACACTCTAAAATAAACTTGTAAAATAATCCAGCACAAACTGTTTAGAAGGAAGTGTAGTTTGTAAAGTTCTCTTCATTTCAGGACATGTTTTGTCTGTATTCTTTGTAATCAAGATGAAAAAACCTGTTTCTAACCAACCATTCAAAGCCTAAAGACTGGAAGGCTGCAGTCAGTTCGAGTGCTGTGTGAGACAAAAATAACAACCTCGAGCGTCAGGTTTTCCATTCTTGACGCACCAGGTGAATGGGTTGTTTTATTGAGCGTTTACACTGTGGTGGCAGGGCAGGCCAGAGGAAGGGAGTGTGAAAGAGCGATGCGAGAGCTGAGTCAATACCCGACGTTGTTGGATGTCTGTCAGTACCTGGAACGCCAGGGCCGGCTGCATTTGCGTTGCCAAGTATTAGTTAAGTGTGCTGCTTTGGCAGCAGATTCGCAGAACATACTTTTTACAAAGAGGGAGAATAAGTTCATTTTTAAAAGAACAAAAATCTTTAAGGGTGACTATTTTGAGGGCCATTTCAACACTCAACCTGAATTTCTATAACTTCCCAAATAGCTTTCTAGTGTGCATTTTTAAAATCTAACTTTGTAATTTTATTTGTATTTCTTGATGATTTGTTTCCTGATTTAACACTATTTTCTGTTTTAAGTGTTTACAAAACTCTTCTAATTTTAAAAGCCTGTTACAGTCTAAAATGTATCTTTTCAGTTGAGTTCGGTGAAACAGAAGCACTGCGGACTGAAGTGCATTCACTTCTACAGCCCTAAAATAACAAGGTGGCTTACTCATGTCCGTTACTTCAGATGTTTGTGTAACCACGTTGTATTTACTTTTCTGTTGCATGTGAGAACTAATTGCTATAGCACTTCTCACTTCTCACAGAATTTATATTTTTGTAGTCACCAACAACTTTAAATATGAACAAAAAAGCATAGTACACTGTAGGCTGTACAGAAGCATTCAGAAAAACAGTATATATAGATATTTAAAAAAAAAAAAAAAAAAATACAGCACCTCTCTATGTCTCTGATCTACCATCCTGAGTGTGATTCCTTTTCCTTGCCAATCAAGGGGTTGACTGTTTTCATTGTTTTCTGATGCCTTCTTCCATTTCTCCTCTAGCCTGGTGTGCAAAGAGCTGTAGATGTGGGGATTGGGGAGTGAAGAGGGATTCCTGAAAAGCCAGGAGACACGTGTATTTTTCTTCCTTAACTGCATCGTTTTCCCATGAACAATAATGCAGACCCACATTTTACATTTAGTTAGAGATCTGTTGTGTTATACTGCTTCACAGGACTGAAGATACAGTTCTCATTTCAGAGAAACTAAAGTTTTGAGGTGTCTTAACTTTAGAATGACAGATAAGGGAGGAAGGTGATACTATGTACCCAGGCACTATAGGAATGCAGCTGCTATATGGAGAGGTTAACAAATCAGCACCAGGTGCTGTGAGGAGACAGGTTTTGATGGCTGGGGAGATACTGAGAAACATGAAAAGGATCTCATGAGAAGTTCTGTCATTCATTTTATTTACCCCAATGTTTTATTTATCTGCACCTTTGGGAGTTTTTGTGTGCACCTGAAGGAGCTGAAGCATTATAAGGTGGTAAGTCTTTGCTGACTAACTCAGGAGGGGTTCTCAAGAAATATGGATAGTAGGGAACAGGACTTGTAAAACAGCGTGTTGAACAGTTAATGTACCCTTTTTCCTTTGAAAAAAGGAAACTGAGAATCGTGTAAGTTAACAAATCGGAGGTGACACGCAGAGCAGTCCTGTGCAGGGATCTGCCAGTAATACATCATCAGAATTACAGAATTGTGTGTAGCTCTAAGGCCTTGCCTGTACATTAGGACAGCACTACTGCAGGTTTAATACTGCAAGCACCTGTGTGGCAAATGCTTCATGGTGGGATAACTGCAAGGTCAATTAAGGAGTAGAGAGGTTACTGGAGGAGGCATGCCAGCGAACCAGCTGTGGAACTGAACCTGCCATTCTTGCATTAGAAATGGAATGGTGGTAAAACACAGCTCTAGTCAAGACTTCCAGATGCGACACAGTTTGGGAATCTGATCGTGGCCCAGGCACTCTTCAGTTTTTTGTAACAGCTCCTGGTAACTATCTGCAGGTCTAACTTGGGTGAAGTCAAACTGGGCGCTTCAGGACACTTCCAACTATTTTTCTCAGTAGTATGTTGCAATCTCCCAGACAGGACTGGCACACAGGCAGTGTGTGTCAGTGCCAGCACAAAGGAGGGAGCGGGGGTGATGTGGCCATCTGTATCCAGAGCAGGATGATGTGTCTGTCTGCATACAGGGCAGGACCACAGCAGGCACAGTTTACATTGGTTTGCACATAGAACCACACCCAAAGGATTGAAGTGTTTTTCCTCTACATCTTCCTAGAGCAAAATGAAGCAGTTGAGCTTTTAACTGCTCACAGTTAAAAGCAAGCTGTGTAACTTTGGCCTGGAAGACAGCAAAGCATAATAGACATATTTAGGATCTGTTGAGAGGATGCTGAGAAGTCTGCTGCTTCTTGACTGTTAGGTAATGCCATACAGTCAGGCTGTAAGTGCTGATAAAACAGCACAGAAAATGAATCAGCATCTATATCAGATCTGTTTTAGCAGGTGTGCTGTGAATGAATGTGAAAGGTTACTTTGTTAATTCTGAAGGTGCAGTTAGTTAATAAACATTAAAGTTTAATTTTCAGACTAAAAAATGGATAGCGGCTATTTGGATAGCAACAACTATCTCTAGTTCTTGTGTGCTATTCTCTGACTTGGCAAGAAAAGAGGCTGTTACTAAATCAATATGAGCTATGCTGGAGAGAAGGAAGTATTTATTTTGTCTAGCACTCCATGTCCCTTTTGCATAATAATGCATGATTAATCCGTCTTCTGTCACTTATGAGCTTCTTGGTTTGTCTATGGCCAGATCCAGTTATTTATTTAAACTGATGTGATGAGGAACAGCAAGAAATTTCCTATCCCTCGTAAATTTATTCTAGTTAATGAATATATTAGTTAAAAGTGTATTTTATTACTGCTCTTTGCTAACTAATTTCAGAACTCTGACAGAAACAAATACAGTTGTATGTTTATCAACAGGCCAAGTTCTGGTAGAAATTTCAAGAACACACAAGAAACTTAATGACAGTCTAGAAGAGAGTGTAAGTTAAACAATTTATGTTTTTAATTTATTTTCCTTTTGAAATAATAATTTACTTTTGCCAATTTTTAATAACCCTCCATTTATTTGCTTTTCAAGTTCAAAAAATTTCATAAAGAAATTATATCTGAACTGGAGAAGAAAACAGACCTGGATGTAAAATATATGAATGTAAGTATATTCAAATCTAAAAGTCATATTTTATCTATTGCTAGTCAGAATTTTTCAGAAATGGTTCCCTAACAGTTAATTAATCAATATGTTAGAACTGAGCTTTAGATACATAAACATGGCAAAATTTTAATGCTTATTTTGAGTTAAAAAGGGAACCGATGCATGATTTAATGGCATTATTAAACTGAAGTTGAGAAAGGCAGTTGCCTAACTCATTTGATGTGTATTAGCAATATCTCATAGATTATGTATGGTAATGCTTTTTAGTCACTTACCCAGTTACATGGCTGAGCGCATTATGAGATGTTTTAAACACTTTGATTGCAGGCAACTTTAAAGAGATACCAAACTGAACACAGAAGCAAGTTAGATTCTTTAGAGAAGTCTCAGGCTGAGCTGAAAAAAATCAGAAGGAAAAGCCAAGGAGCCCGGAATGTCATGAAATATGAACATAAAGAAATGGAGGTCAGTGTATTGTCTCATTTGTTTCTTTATATGAGAACTGGTCAATAGAAAATGTTAAGCTATTACAGGTCACGTGAGTCTGTTTTAAAACTTGATTTCTGAAGCTTACCACAGATTTTGTATGTGCAGTGTTATTAGTTAATGCACATAACATCTCTGTACGTTGTTTGGCAACAGTTAAACTCTGCAGTTTCAAAGAACATGCACTTTTGGTTCCTCAAAGTTGTTTTATATTAAAGGCACTCATGGAGTTCATATTCCAGTTGAAATGAAGCTCTGGACTACTGTGCTGTACGTATTCAGAGACTTCTGCTTCAGTTTCTAGGTCTCATCCCTTGACCACTACTTGATTATTTTTTTTTAAGTACCTCTGTAACTACACCTTTATGCAGAGGTTTACACAGGGAGTCAGCTGTGATATGCAAATTCAGTAATAATTCACTATATATTATTTTCCAAAAGTAGGCAAATACCAACTTCTTGTTATCACTTACTACCCTTCCTACTGATCCTTAAAACAGCATTGCCATCTTGAGGCAAAATAAGAAATGGCAAAGCAATGAAGGGAAACTATTTTCAGTTGGAAAATCATATTCTGGCTGTCATGTGTATCTCAGAAAATATTTGCCATTGATATTTTGATTTGCACAATACTTCTACTTCATGCTAGCTTATATATTTTTTTCTCCATATTTTTTTATTTTAATTTTCTTTTTAAAGAAAGCTTTGTTTATAACAAGGTACAGTAAACATAGATAGTACTAGCTCCTATTTCATACTACCTATCTTGTAACCTGCATTCATAACAGGTTTGGGGTTTTTTTAACCCCAATTCTCAGTAACAGACTGAGAATTCAAGGATTTGCATTTAGTCACAGTTTAGCCATCAATCATCATAACCTCAGATAAACACAGTTTATTCTTTTTAGTAACCCATTTTCCCCTTTCTAAAATGATGTAGGAGAGTCATCATAGCTTTGTGAGGGTAAAAGTAACTGCTGTGGAACAGATGAAGGTAATTAGACTAAGTAGAACACCTGTGGCCTTAAAAGTGCTCAGCACAGTTGCTTGCATGTCCTATTTTTATTTACTGCAGCGTTTTACTTAGGGTCTAAAAGACTTTATTGTTTTGCTTCACTTCCCCCACTCACACCTTCTAAATAGATTATTGATTGATTGCCCGTAATGAGAATATAAATTTACCTGATGAGATTAGGGAACTTCAGTGCATGTGTGAAACGAGAAAGATTCGGTAGTAGAGCCGCTCTACCCTACCTGCCTTTCTAAAATCTTTTTCTAAGGCTGTTGGAGTTTGCTTCAGTAATTGGATGTAGTAGCAAATAAAACTCTTGAGACTGTATATGATATTTTTTTTCTTTTTTTCCTTAGTATTTGGAAACTGTGAGCTCTCGACAGAGTGATATTCAGCGATTTATTGCAGAAGGCTGCAGAGAAGCTCTTCTTGAAGAAAAAAGAAGGTTCTGTTTTCTGGTTGACAAGCACTGCAGCTTCACCCAGCACATGCACTTCTATCACATTCAGGTCAGTGGCATGAGCGTGAATAGAAATGAGACTCATGAAATGTAATCATATCGGAGATCTGAAGTATCTCCGGCAGTATGTAGATCAGATTGCCCTAAATAGCCCAGATAGCACTTAGCAACACTGTAGTGCCAGGCGAGTGTTGTGATCTGTTCCTAGAAAATGTTCACAATGCAGTAATCTCTTAAATGTATTCCAGCAACAAGAAAGGGTTACTGTGACTTTTTAAAAATCTTATATTAAGAAAAAAAGTGCATGGACTGATCAGGTATTTCCAGTATCTGACGCTGAAAAAGGACAGTCTTTTTCTACAACGTATTTGTTTCAAAGAGGTATTACAAAAATCTTTGATAAGATTTCCATATTGCTACTGTTATCATTTTGTTATAATGAAAATTAACAAGTAGGTCTGTACAATTTTATGGAAGAGTGTATCTTTGACAAGTACCTTTTAAACTTTGATGCAGTGTGCTGACTTCCTAAAATCCAAGCTGCCTGGGTGGCAGGAAATCTGTAGCGATGCCACCAAAGTGCCTGAAAAAGTCAGAATGATGATAGATGAAATAAGGACACCTGGTTCCACTCCAATATCAGGAACTCCACAGCCTTCACCCATGATAGAGAGAAATACCATGGTATGTTGTTCTTTGATGGTTAAAGTTTCTCTCTCTTAACTGGGAGTAGAGAGGCCTCACTAGCCGCTTTTTATACCTATGCATTTGGGATCGAGTCTATAATGTACCTCAGTTGGAATATACTGGGGTTGGGTATGAAAGCAAAATCATTAAGCTGAAGCTCTGCTACTGGAAAAAATACACAGTGCAGTGGGCAGAAGCATATATCCAAACAAGGCTTGGTTTTTAGTGGGCTACCTAGGACTTTCTGCAGAGCTCAGCCTTGGGACTACTTTTGTTCTAAACATTCCATTTCCTACGTTCTTATGTGTAAACAATATTGAACTACTGAGTATGCAGTTACTATAAACTTAGACAAAATATTTTCTATTTTCTTTCCTTCTTCCTTCTTCCCTCCATGATTCTTATTAGTGTATTAGAGTACAGGTTAAATTCTAAATCCTACCGATTTCTATGTTGTGTCACCACTAATTGTTGAATTTCTAAATTATATTAGTAAACTCATAAGTAAAAAAATCTGGACACTATCTAGGTGTAACTGTGCTATTTGGGGGGAAAAAAAAAAAAGGCTATAACGGCTTTCCCACTAACTAATGTTTATCAAGGGGCAGATGCCTCTTACAAACTGTTGTGTCAGCAATTTCATTCATGGGAACAAATATGTATCAGTTGGGAATATTTAAGAATTGCTTTCTAGAATTTAATGTTGCAAATAAGCTGTCACTGTCACCTCAGTATTGTGACACCGTTGTTTTCGTGACTCTAGATTGGAAACGTTTATCCTCATCATGAAAATGCATCAAAGGTGCCCCCTGCTCCTACAGGTAGGGCGTACACTAGTCCGCTAGTTGATATGTTTAACCATCCTGCAATGGCTCCAAAGACATCTTGTGAAAAACGAAGTAATTCAGCAGGTTAGTGTCACTTTGCAAACTACGTAACTGTAAATGACATGCTATAGTGTTTGAAATTATCTTGGGACTTCTTGATTACTATGATGATGTGAATTTCAGGACATACAGAGAAGAAGAAAACATTCTTTACAAAGTATTTATGTAAGTTACCTAACAGGAGAAAAATATGTTACTAGAGGAATTGTTTGCAGTAAAATGCAGGTCAAGATAGGTAGATTCTATTTTAATGACTTTCTGTATGTCCCTGATGAACCCAGCCTAACTGCTCTTATGACTTCTAATCTTATCAGTAGAATACATTCTATAATTTTGAACAAGATACACCCAAGTGATTATCTCAGTGCACACAAATAAACGTAAACTAGTATTACAGTCTTGCTTTGGTTTCCTTTGAGGGCACGTAGCAGGGAAGAATGCACATAGGACAAAATGAGCAGAGTCTTGTATTTCTTTCCTGCAATGTAAAATCCTATTAAAATTTTTCTTCTAAGCCTCTAGTATACAGATTTATTTTTAACTTTCTCTGCTGTAGGGAAGGAAGGGAAAGAACTAGGCCTAGATCACAGTGTAAGAAATGCAGAACTCTCCAATGTGATAATGGCAATTCCAGCATTTCTTCCTTAAAAATGCATTTACAATATATTGTACTGGTCAAATAACACACAATTGTGAGACCTTCTTTAAGTTGTCTTCTGGTAAAACATCTGGTGTCTGCAAAGTGCCAAGTATCTGCAACTCTCATAGATTCAGCTGAAGTTGAGTGCTAGGCACATTTAAAAATGAAATCTTGGACTTGATACACAATTAAACTTTTTTAGAAGAGAAAATTTTCAGAGGTCTTCTACAGCTGTGAACATTTAGCGTTTTTCATGCCAAAAGGGAAAAGTAGCAAATTAAAAGTTACATAACTTTTTTTTGTCTGCTGGTTCAGCTTTATTGTGATGGGGGGTGGGGTGTATACAAATGCACGTGCTGTAAGAGGTGTGTATGTGGAAATCAAAGCACTACAAGGTCTCAGAACTTGATTTGCACCCGAGTAGTCCTTTATCTGCTTTTTTTTTCCTGTCAGGCTACTAATTATATTTCATTTTCTTAGTGTGGCTAATTTTGCCTCTTTTGCTTTGTTTTTCTCTTTTTCGACAGAAAATTCAGATGATGCCAGTTTATCGCGTTCAACTTCTGTTGCCACAGGTCTAAATATAATGAAAAGGCAAAAAGTAAAGACAATCTTCCCACATACTGCTGGAAGTAACAAGACGTTGCTTAGCTTTGCACAGGGGGATATTATCACACTTCTTGTAGCTGAAGAAAAGGATGGCTGGCTTTATGGGGAACATGATTCAACTAAAGTGTAAGATACGTTACCTAATTTGAACATGAAGTAAAAACCTGTCTTGTCAGATTTTGTTAGCAGACATTAGTAAATGGTTTTCCAACTTTTTTGCTGGCTGTCATTGACTGGGGACTTGGAGTCTTTCTGTAAGATAAATCACTGCACTTATTTTAGGAAGATTTTGTGTATTAATTTGGCATCATCAAAAAATCACATCTTTAAAAGTTAAATCTCAGTTCATTGTGTCTACTGTTTTGTCCACTGTCTCTTGAAAGATCTTTCCAATTTTATGTAATACAAAATTGAAAAACTTTCCCCTTACAGAAAAGGATGGTTTCCATCATCATATACTAGACCACTAGAAGAACCAGCAGAAGAAAAAGCGTTTGTTCCAGTGCCAAGGTAACATTTTGGGTGGGACTTGCAGAAATGCCCAAATCTCCTCTAACTTTTATTAAAAATGTTATTTTTCTGCTCATGTCCTTTATTATTTGGTATCATATATAGTTATTCAGTAACATATATAGTAAATACTTCTAAAAGTCTGTAGTATGATGCCTTGATTACATTAACATGTTTTAATGCTTTACACAAAGGCCTAAGAACTAGCTTCACCCCAACTTTATAATCTGGGAGTCCGACTGACTTCAGTGGGGATTGTAAACCTTCGTTAACTTTCAGCTCATGCACTTTTTTGTTTTCCTGGGGCTAAAGATAAGCAGGAGATGTATTACAGGAACAGATGATGTTACTTGTTGGGTTCTGTCTTGCAGCCCTGCACCAATCCGAAGTATCAGTTCTGTAAATCTTGTGGAAAAAGGTGACGTTGTCCTCCCACCACCAGACTACCTGGGATCTTTGCAAACAGATAAAAGAATGGAGCCTTCCAAAGGTACTGCTGCTGTTAAAACACCAACTGACAGACCTGAAAATGCAGGCCCGGTAAGTAGTCGATACCATGAATCTGAATGTTCTGCCCTGCTTACTTTTCTTGACCTACTTAGCTGAGCTCTTAAATGAGGCCCTGGAATATTCTACCTTGGCTACTTGCACTTGACTTCAGCAGCCCTTTGACACAGCTGTCTTCAGGAGTATCATGTAGTTTTGGCATTTCAACCCATCTGTAGTAATGGGAAGGGAGAACTGTTCAGGGATATAACTAAGAGTTCTAGGAGACTTACACTGCATAGTAAACTTCTCGGGAATGGAATCTGTTAAACATGAAAATAAATTCTCACAGCAAGTAGTACAGATCTATCATCTTGAGTGATTTCAGAGCTACAAGGGGACAAGGGACTTAAAGCAGCTTAAACTCTGTATTCAGGAATGCTTTAAGCAACCCCATGAAACTTAGTGTTGTTTTTGTGGATGTTGCTGAGGGATATATGTACTAACTAATGTCTATATTCAGCAAAACCACAGCTGAGTACAAATACATTTTTATGAATAGCCAATGCTATATAAAGCTAATATTTCTGCTATTAAGTCAGCATTCCAACTGATTCAAAATGAAGGCTAATCTAATCAAATCAAGCAATTACTGGTCTTTTTCTTGCTGCTTGTTTAAACAAATATTTTGCTGGTGTGTAGCTAATGGTGATAAATGTTCTTGAGATTGTTTCAAGAGGCTTTTTGAAGACAGATCCCATTTTGATGGCAAAAAACTGAGAGAGATAAAATAAGGTGGTCACTGCTAAAATTGAGACACTGTGCTAGAGTAAGATCCTAAGTTCCATTAGTAGGTACCAGAGCCAACTTCTGAGAAGTCAGGAATCCTATACTTGGCTGCCAGTAGCTGAAAAAAATATACATTTTCTTATTTATTGGTATGACTAAATTATTTTCTATATCAGTGTAACATATAAACAAATTTAGGGTTGTCCTTCTAACAAATGTTCCTGTTTTCTAAGTAATCTGTTGAACCATACAGTAGAAATTGAAGTGGCCTTTGCAAGTTTATGCTTTATGAAAGTAAAAATAACTAAAGAAACTTAAAAAGCACAAACCAAAAGTCTGTGGCATCACACTTTCATTATTGGTAGAAGAGTCCATGTAAGGCCAAAGGATGACAATACTTACAATGGTGCTCCTGTAAAACGGAAAGGCACTGGGAAACAATGGTCATCTTCAAAGCAGCCTCTTCTCCTGCTGTTTCATTTCAGTCTATGATGATGTCGGGTATCTACAGCATTTTTACTTGGAGGTATTAGGCATCGGAGGGGGTTAACAGGTCTTTGTTGTATTGACAAACAAAGAGAATGTACTGTGTTTAAAGTAGGTAAAAATGGAAACATTCACTGAATAACAAAAATATAACTAGCTTCCAGTGTATCACTTTCTAACTCTAGAAAAAACTACCTTTGGAAAGACAGAAGTATGACACAAATTGCGTAAATTGTCAGTAACATCTGATTTTTAAACTATTATCGGCATTTCAGAAGATAAAGACAGAATTTTAACAAATGGGAGGAAGGGAAATGAAATTACATTAATTTTCTTTAAGTAAATAGCAGGTCTGCAAAGAACTCACTTTTTTTTAATCACATCATAGACTTGTATCTAGTTCTTAAAAAAAGAGCAGGTCACCTCAACTTTATAAACACAAAAAAAAAGTGAGAAATTGCTGGAGGTTCAGCTACACAGGCCTTTCAGAAATGTTCCCTCCAGTTGTACTCAGCTTTGAAAAGCCACTCTACAGCCATTTCAGAAGAGCAGCTATAGATACAACACAAGAGACACACTTCTAACTACTGCCAAAATATCTCTTGCAGATGCAAAAATTGAAAGAAAAAAGTGTCTCTTCTCTGGCAGGGAGGGGAAAAAGGCTAGTGCTTTCCATTACAGAAAATCTGTGTTCCTTAAAATGCATGAAGAACTAGAATCAGAGCTGAGAGCCTTTCATAAGAAAAAGGATGAAAGTTGCTTGACATGAACTTGCGAAGCTCTTGGAGATCTTACCCCATTTAGACTAGACTAGTAATGTTCTGGGATATTATTTTTTTAATCTAAATATTCCCAATAAAAGATCAGCTGACTTTTTCTGTCAGAACAGTAATATTCACATATATATATTAATATAGCATATTCAAATCCACATTCAAGTGGCTTTATTTATCAGTAATGAACTTTGTTGTGTAGAAAGTATAATTTGTGTAGTGTTTCTAGGACAGTATTTTTCTGTGAGGAGTAAAGCTTTTCCAATGCATGAAATGAGTATCAAGAAATAAGATCTAAATTTTAGTGTTAAGTCACTTTCAAATCAAAAACCCTGGAACCGCTAAAATGATTATGAAGACCAGCATCTGTATTTTAACACATTTGCAGTTTTCATTTTTAGACAAAGCAGCACTGAGCCTTAACAATCATGTCAGATTTATACATTGGTCCCTTGGTCTCTGGCTAGCTGTTGAGACCTAGGGGATCAACGTGTCCTTCAAATGTAATTATCTTCACAACAGTTAGAAGATATATCAGCCCGTGGAAGTTGCCAAGGAGGCAGTACAGTGAGATCTTTGCCCTGTGACAAGTAAAAGGTGACTTATTGCAGGTCTTAAAAATCATTCAATCTGTTGAATTGTCTCGGTATCACTGTGCTGTGCTTCTGTCTTTAATCTGGCTAACTGTCTTCAGTTGGTTCTCAAGAGTAGTCACCTTAAGGGTTGTTTTGTTTGTTCTGTGGCATGGTTTTAGGAATAAGCTTTAGGCTTGTGGACTAACATTCTCATTGAACTGAAAAACCAAGGGGAATGGCAGATATCGGTCACTTTTAAGATTCAGCTGGACACAGTGCTGGGCATTCTTGTCTAGACTGTGCTTTTGCCAAGAGAGGTTGGATCAGATGATCCTTCAGGTCCCTTCCACCCTGGGATTCCATCATCATTTAGTTGACGGACTAGAAGTGTTCTAATTAGAACAGTATATTCTCTATGGAGACCAGAATGGGAGCTTATAGCTTCTTAGCAGTAGGAAACAAATACATCTCTTTTGAGATTCTAAATTTCCACAAGGAAAGCAGGGAAAAAACAAACAAACAAAAAACCAAACAACACAAACTTAGGAATTCTGGAGTATAAAATTATGATTATTCTTACTGAGGTACCCCATAACTCATAGCAGCTACCTTCTAACTGTCACCCCATGATTCTTCTTACCTGTTACCATATGAAATAAGGAAGAGAACTGTAGAGCAGAGTTGTTGCATATGCACCTGGGTGTTTTGCTCCAAAGTCAATATTTATTTTCATTCTTCTGGAAAGTTGCAGAGTTTCCTTGTCTTTCCTGCTTCTATGCAAGTCACCAACCCCCCACACCACCATAAGGCTTTGGAAATAAGCTCAACATTATACCAGGCTGGTTTGTACGCTCGTACAGAATTTACATACATGTAAAAAAGTATGCTTACAGTGTCTTTTATGCAGAAGCAGGAAATAATTCAATGAGGCATCTTATATTTGTTTCAGAACACACAAAAAGCAGCTCAGGATTTCAAGAAAGAAAGATGAAAAATGGGTTTTGGATGTTAAACTATTCATGCTGTGTATGTAGGACAGTACTATTCAGAACAATATCAACTAAAAGCAGCATGTAATTCAGGCATTCATTCCAATTCCTTTTAAGGGCTAATTAGGCCTAATTCTAAGGTCTAAGTCTATTTATGACTGATGTACATGAACAACTTCATTGGAATCGCAAGTCAAGCACATGTTTAAGAACCCTGCTGAATTAAGTCCTGAATAAATAAGAGATTTCTTCACCTGCATCAGGGTATTGTGAATATGGTAGCTGGGAACTACTGGTACAATAGGCAATGTCCCAGAAAACAAGAGGCTTACAGGCCTTGGTTCAGCAGTGAAATTTTAAGTATTAAAACCAAAATGGCCATGTAGACTGAATGATTAGTACAGGTCAAGCTGCTACATAAAAGGTGATTGCATATTCCTGCTTCTACATGCAAGAATGTATATTCACATTTTCACTTTGAACTTTATCTGACACCCATTAGAAGCAATGCAATTAGTTTGTAGTTTGAAATATGTCATTAAGTATGATTATTACTCAAAGTTAGAGGGAGGAAAAAAAAGTAGGAATCAACTGTTTGCCAAAACTTCCACGTAGCGCAACAGGCTGGTGAAGGGTAATACTTTGCAACAGTTTTCTATCACACCCGAAAGGCTGCATCCTGCAGCAGCAGTGTGCCCGAGCAGCACTGCCACCTTCGGGTTAGCTGTACTTGGCAAGAATGCTGTATGCTTCAGCACTCCCAGACAGGGCAAACCATAGCTTCAAAAACAAGTCTCTTCAGTGACAGTTTAATTAAAATATTAGCAATAGCTATGCAAAACTATTCCTCCTTTTGTATCGCTCCCATACAACCAAGGCAAACTACATATTCATGTGCCATCAACTGTTTTCTTGCCTTTTTTACTTGCCACCACCACTCAGAAGTCATGGGTGATACCTGAACTTGTACTTTGGGAATCAACACTAGCTAAACACAGTAGGTTGTATAAAAAAACCTCTGCATAATACTCCTCAGAAACTAGCCTTCATCTCAGACCTTTAATATTTAAATTTGTCATCACGCTGGCTGCTGCCTTTAACTTCATGACTCCACAGTTAGATGAAGACAGGCAGTGTTCACTCTAAGATCTGCTCCAAGCCCAGTTCTGACAACTAACAGTTTATAAATTATACTATAGAAACAGTGTGGTATAATATTTGTGCTGCAAGTAGTTCTGTCCTTTTTCTTTTGTTGTTGTTTGATGGCTGTTGCAGTGACATTTCATTTGCTATTTTAACCTACAAAATGCCCAGCTAGCCATCAGGTGATCCTGAATCTTAAACCTGGGAGGGGGGTAGATGGATACCACCCAAAAAAACCCAAACCAACTAATGCTAACACCATTTTTTAACTTTAATTTTGATGTTCTAATTCTCCCCTCCAACAACTACCTCTCCACAGTACAACTGAACTACACAATCCCTCAAAATAGCTAAATATTTTTGCCTGCTTGAATGATAGTCTCTTTTCCTTAGAAGGTTAGCAAGATCATCTGTAGTGTGTTTTTGTAAATCTATGTAAGTATCTTTTTTCTTTTCCAGAAACCTGATATGAATGGCATTATAAAACCACCTTTTCTAAGGTATGTTTTTTAAAGGTTTTACACTAATATAATTGTGTTGATTTTTGTATCTGCTTATATTATTGTATTGATTGTAAAGGGAAATAAGGATATTTTTCCCAAATTACTCTGTGACCTTTCCCAGGCATTGGTAAATTATTATGGCTAAAAATTGTTGCAGTTTTATCAAGTGGCATATACATTGCATAGGCCCTTCTCAGAAAAATAAGTTTCTCCAGTGGTTTGACAGGGAACAGGACTTAAACTATGACTCTGAGGGTTAAAAACAACAATCTTTGAAGACTGGGAGCTGTTTAAAAAAATGTCCAGATCTAACTGGACATTAACTTCCCAAATTTTTAAAGTGAGTCTTGAGACATAAGCTTGTTTTAAAAACTCAAGTTAAACTTGAGTTGCAAAGAATCCTTTAGTCTAAAACCGTAACTTAGTCTTCAGACAACTTGAAGAACCTGCATGGCTTAAATTTGGTTTTGTATTGCAGCAAGCCTTGTAGTAACTTTGTGCATTTCTTTTCAGTGGAGAAAATCCTTTTGCAACTGTGAAACTCAGACCAACAATAACAAATGACAGATCAGCACCAATTATTCGATGAACATACAGTCCATACACATGTACTTCCTCCTTATAAACACCATTTTCAGTAATGACAATAACCATCTAAACTTGTTCCAAAAATTTATTTAAATGTAATTACTGTACAATAGAATCATACTGGAATGGATTTCTGATTTTTTTTTTTTTTAAGCCTATACTTTCTAATGAGGTAACTGCTTTGGGATAATGTTTGAGCACTTTGGCTTGATTTTACAGTATGCCTTTTTGTAGTAGGAATTGTGAAAATACTGGAGATAGTTTGGATATTCTAGTAAACCAGTGTAACAGCTCACAAATATGTATTTTTTTTGGCATTCGTTATTTGGAAACTGCAATGGTAAGTTCAGTTCTAGACTATAAGCCTGCATATGCCACTCACTAAGTAAGAAGATGATGATTTTTTTTTTTCCCCAAACAGAACAGTGTAACAACTGCCTTGTTCCAGAATAGAGAAATGCCTGTATAAAGTGATTATGTATTATCTTAAAGACACCCTAGGTTATAAATAAATATTTATCCTTTAAGAATAGACAAATTGTAATGCTTTGCTTAATGTTCAAATACAAATTTTCAAGTGCTAACGTAAACCTATTTTAAATGTAATGTTGTACTGTCAACACATGCTTCAATGATAACTTTAACACACATTGTCAAACTTTAGTCTTATAAAAGGTCATAATAAAACAGTGCCATGATTTTTTCTCATTCTAATATAAAAAGCTGCCTTTGAAGTTACTCCACTAAAGAAAAACTGATTAAGTTTGTAAAATTTTGGCTAAGGAGCAAATATTGGCGTGGTATCTGAGTTAGGTGAAATACAGCCTTTACCTTCAAGTCCTAAACTGTACAGATCAGCTTATCTCAGGCCCTGATTTTCTAAATCCAACAATGCTCACTTGTCTGAAAGACTTTTCCTACAATAATCATCATCTCAAATTAGCTTAGAATGTTAGCATCAGACTCTTGATTCTGCATCAGCACCGGGTGCTTTAGCACTGTGTGGTTCAGGTACATACGGCTGTATGAAGTCTGTATTGTGACTACTGCCAGTGATTAATCCTTATTCTAAATCATTTCATTTCACATATGTACATGCTTCCCACAGCATCCCATGGAGATTAATTTTGCTGTGCCTGCTTCTGCTACCATAAACAGTCAATGCATATCATGTGAACGGCCTTTCAGTTACTTAGTATCAAAAAATGGTATGTGAGCATGTGATGGCTGCAGGGATAGTATGCTCAGTCTGCCTCTTCCTCTCACCCTGCCATTCAAGTTCAAGGCTGAGGACACTTCATTTGCTATGGAACCTTGCATAAATACCCCTTATTCTATTTTGAAACACCAACTTTTCAGGAGTGTAACTTGTACCTAAGCCCATTTTCTAAAGCGTATTAGAGGCAAGTCAACCTAGACTGCATACTTTCAGTAATTCAGTATCAATTAATTAAGTAAAGATTTTTGCACTCCAGGTTATTTAAGGCTGCTCTGAGAGGGCAGTGTCACACTCTAAAGAAGAGCACCTTGTTACCATCATCTGTGAACTAACAGCAAGTCTAGCAGACAGAACCCTGCCACTGCAGCCCTGGGAGGTCACACATCCCTGTAAGCAAAACCATCACTAATTAAACTAGAGCTCTTGGTGGTTGTTATTACTAGTGCCTTCAGGAGACAGAGAAGGGCTGTTAGCGTAGTGGGTAGCACACACAGCACTTGCAACACTTCCCTCAAAAACAGCTGATGTCCACAAACAAGTACAGCCCTAAACCATGTGGGGTGTTTTTATCATAAAGATTCTGGCAAGTATTTATCCTTCTTTGTAGCTAGGATTACTAACTTCACTTTCAGAGTACATGTTATCAGCCATGTTAGTCACATACTTAATAATCTAGCCACAAGTTGAGGATTGCAAAAGGAAAAGCAGTTTTATTTAGTTTTCAACAGGTGCCACTGAACATGGAAAACAAGTTGGGTTTTCATGTTTTGCAATGCACATGCTCATAAAAGATTAAGTTTAAATTACATGCAAGAGACTAGATTTCTTCACACTTTACAAAACAGGTCTGAAGCAAATAAAATGATTGTACATGACATTTACATTAGAAAGAGTATGCTAACAGTTGTAGCTTCCATAAGCATGTCCACATTCGTCCCCTTAGCCAAAAGCTGCCCCACAATTAGGGCATCTTCTCTGCCTCAGTGCAAGACAGAACAGAATCCCAATTGGAAAGAATACAATGGCACATAAAACACCAAGACAGGTGAAGGTGTCTTCCAACACGCCAACCCTGTAAAAATGGAAAACAGACTTAGTCAAGGACAGCCACCACCTTTGCCCCAAAGTTTACACTTAGTGACTGCCAGATCACAAAAACCCACACCATTTTATATAGCAAGACAAACTACAGGGAGGTTTGGGTGGTTTTTTTTTTGGTTTTTTTTTGGGTTTTTTTTTTTTCTTTTAGAAGGTATTGTCATCACTTGCAGAAGGTTTTGAATTATACCATTTAAAAACAGGAAATCTGCAAGTGAGTAGACTGTTGATAAGAAGTCTAAAACACTTAATTCAAACTAGATCTTTAGTTCCAGAGAACAACCCTTTCTCTATCACTGCAATCCAAGGCTGGTGCTTAGAACAAAACAGCCACCACGCCTCTGTCTCAACTCTAAATATTGGTTAATGCAAGTACACCGAAGCACACACACAGCTGTATCACCTGCTCTACAGTGGGATTAAGTCACACACTCTCCTGATTCAGAAAGCTTTAACATGGAAGCCTGTGCCTCTGCCCCTCCAGTCCCCAAAGAACCTGCAAGTCAGCACTCTGCTCCTGTATTCTTGCATCCTAGCTCAACTAGCCTTGCCAAGTAACTACCCAGGAATAAAAGATCACACATTCACAACAAAGACTATAAGCAAGTATCAAACTTTATTCCCTGGTAGCCCTTCTTGGGGTCAAATTTTTCCATATAGGTGAGGATACAGTTTTCTAGAACTGAACCTTAGTGTCACAGAAGTTTACTGATTAAAAAAGCCTGCTTTTAAATTTGTTTACTGACTTTTCTGCAATGATACAGTGCTAAAGATTTAACTGTACTAGGGCTGTCATACTGCTTACTGCACACCAAACAACTCGATTTCTCAGCTTTTTAGGTCTTTTACAACAGGCAGCAGTCACACTTGTGTCATGTTTTGCTTACCTAGATTCCAGAATTATCCAGGGGTGAATGCTCTCAGTTCATTCAACCTCAAGTCTCCCACAGTATCTGTGCACTAGAGCTCTTTCAGAAAAAAATAATCCTTGTTTTCTGAATGTTTTGATCTGATGATCTGGTGCTTTTTCTCAGTTGCTTCTTATGAGAAAGGTTTGAATGGGCAGTTGTGTAATACTGGTTAAGGGCTTCTGGTGAAACATCCAGCTCATGCTTTCACTAAGCAAGTTAAAACCACTGCAGACAGCGAGATGCAAATAGGTTTGTTTCAGTATGCTACTTCAAATTAATACACAACTTGGCAGTGTCTGGTTCCTGCAGTTGCCAGCACATTCTCTCAGATGTGCTGGCACCTTTCTTCAGGGAGCACAAGTCAATGTAATTAACATGCAAAGGGCGAGGTACACTGGACAATCAGGGCTCTGACCAATTTAGCAGGATAAGGAGGACTTAAAGATATTCCAACTGTAGATTTACAGTGAAAGAATACTTCAAAACATCAGCACTTTGTTAAGGAAGGTACCAATTAAATAAGTATGTAGAGGACTATGCTAACTACTCAGACTTCCTAAGTCACCAGCACAGCTCAGAGGTGCAACACTACTGTCTTAAGCTGTTTAACAAGGTTATTTCTGGTAGCTAGAAGAATCCAAAGGGCAAACACCCATGACTGTTAAAATAACCCTCAGTAGGTGCTCCTGGTTTCTGTTTCCAAAGACTGATGTCCCTTTAGAGCTTCAGGAGAACCTACTATTGATGTCATTTGGCTCCAGCTGAGTCCCAACTGAATGACTACCCTACATAAGATATTCTGAGACAGCAGAAGTTTACTTGATTTGCAGTCCCTGACTTCTTTCTGAAGTGCTGTATCTAAACATCCCCCCAAATGAAGAACAACCATAAAGCCTGAGTATTCAGACTTAAGAAATTTGAGCAGCTGGAATGAATAGTCAAAATGTTGACTTTAGCAAAACACTTAAACAAGATGTGTCCTCTTAGATTCCCATGTACAGTGAAAGTCAACAGAAACAGAGCTAAGAGACCTTGAAATACATGCTGCAAGCAAGGTGCCAAGGCCAACAAGTTGTTTCCCTACAGAACACTCACAGACAACCTATTGGTACATGTAAACAGAACAAAGGAAGGAAGATGCAGATTCGGAGACCATTTCCTTACTGCAAGTGGCTAAAACATTACAACTTGATTTAATTTAAGAACCATTCCTCTTCCCCTCAGCCATCATAAGAAGCCAAAGGCTTTTCAAAGTGTTCCTGATATTCTGCTGCTTACGCAAATTCATGTTCAGCTTAAGCCTTCGACATCAGTCCCCTCCTTTTGATGAACTTTATTTCTGTTCAGAGTTCTTGTGATAGAAGTCAACTTTATATTTGGTATAAAGGTATTGCCAGGGTACAGCTGATTCCAGCAGTAGTATACTTTCGTATCCTCGAATAACACTCCTTTAAGGCAGCAAGTTAAAAGGTGTAGACTAATGATCCAATCACCATACAGATTCTGGTCTCGGCACACAAGTGTTCCAAAGCTCAGCCTTTTGTAGCCTGCACTGTTCATTGTGGCTACTCCTGCAAGCTCAGCATAACATCACCCCTGTAAACAGCCCTGTAAGTCAGGAATGCACACTACCAGAGCTCTGTCTATCAATGCAAGCACTTTATTTTGCCACAACAATGTAAGATTACCCTTGAACGCTGACATCTGTGTGTCAAGAGAGATACGAACAATGAATGATCAGCTCTGCAGAAGTGTTCTGCTTTTATGACAAACTCTCCAGGACTTCAGATCCTACTATTTTTCGCAGAGCTAGAACACATTTTATAGAGTTAGTTTCAATAGTGTAGGCACCACCTTGTTCCCCCCACACTCCAAAGCACTTCAGGAAAGCTTCCTCAAACATGGAAAAAGTTTCACCTCTCTCTCTAGTACCTTTTAGCTCCTGTTCCCATACCTATCACCCAACCACAAATCCACATATCAAGTGGCCTACAATAAAACTTTTAAAACTAACCATGGTACTGCCCAAATTCATAAACCCACCTTTTAGCAGGATGGAATTGCCATGTTCAGCACATGTTGTAAAGGACAATGGTTCTGGCATGTCACCCACGGATAGTATAATATCTGGAAATATTTAATACTGGAAGTACTAAAACCCCTAATATTTACTGAGTGCTTTTTTCAATAGTTGTGATATCAGTAGCATCTTGCTCTCTAGCTGAAGCAAAAGCAATGTCTAAGGAATCAAGCATAAGGTAATGGTGGGACTTTTTTCTGCATAAATAGATTTCTTCACACCTCCAAAAGGATACGACTGTATCCACCGATGAGACCTGAGCAGACAGACTGCCACACCAGACAGCGGGTCCAGCTTACCTACCGGGGTTGTGTGTTCTATTCAAAATACTGATTCTTGCCACAATGAGTTGCTGACTTACAGAACATATGGACTTAACACACAAAATCCCACTTTCATTTGTTGTATTTCTACTACAAGTTTTAATACTGACCATTGACTAAAGACACATTCAGCAGCAGCAAGAGCAAGTTTCTTGGAAACAGCACTACTGATAGTCTCTGTGATGCAGTTTACCAGAGCTCTCTTCTGTAGGTCAGGTTTGGTGACACCTACATCTGTCCAGCTGATACTGCAAGCGTTTCTAGTGGGAATGATCGACAGAGTTGTGTGTGCCATCAGCTAGCCTGTACACTTCTGCTGGCTTGACAACAAGTACATCCAGTGGGTTTATGAGGGTCAGAGAGAAAAGCCTCACATAGCCCCACCTGGCACACACGGCATTTCTACCTCCACAGCGAAAATGCTGACAAACGACACAATACGCCAGCAGACAAGAAGGAGCCAGGCCACTTCTGCTGCAAAGCTGAAACTCACCCTTGTCTTGGCACACTAGTCACTGACTCACAGCACTTGCCCTGCATCACCTCAGCAAACAGCACTCAGAGAAACTGCAGGCACTAGATTTGTTCAGCTTGGTTAATATTTCTTTTTACTCTGTGTCTAGTGTTCTGCTACAAAGAACTTTAGCCCAGGGTTGCCATCAGCCCATGGGAGCTGTGCCTGCTTCCCTTCTCCCCCACCACAGGGCATTCCCCAGCAAAGTGAAATACCAATGGGGAAAACAGTCAGAGGGGATAATGCTGCAGGGGAAGGAACTACAGAAGGACTTACTAAGAAATTATAGACAGAACAGCAGTCACTGTCACTACTAGAAAAAAGGCAAATATCAGAGGGGCATTTCATAATGTAAACTCTTCCCATATACTCTGGATTTTTAATGCTTCATCCAGACCACAGAATATAGCATTGGTGCACATTTAAAAAAAGAAAAAGTGGATTATGAGAGTGAAAAGAAAAATAGTAAAGAAAATGTAGCTCTCATCAACCCTTCCTACTGAATTTTCAACTCCTAATCCCAAGCCAGTTGTATTACCATTAGCCTGTGTCAGGAAACATCAAGATCTGTTTGCTAGGTTGAGTTCCCAGCACACTAACCCAAGCAGAGATGGTTTTATTAGACTAAAGCAGAGTTGAAGAGCCTCCTATTGACTCTTGCTTCCAGAGATTTCCAATTAGCTGTCCTACCTGAGCACATTATTGTGTACGAGGAAGGGTTATATAGCAAGGCTTAAGGCTAACAGGAAAGTTTTAGCGTAATTTTTTTGCTGTACAACCTCTTTGCCTAGCACATATCTGGGCATTAAAACTGTAAAATTACATTGCAAGTGACCCTCAAAATTAGACTGCGATTAAAAGAATGGAGTCAGTAAACAGGGTTCTCATATCATCAGCTTCATTTGCCAGGGAAAGGGTGTGCTATTGGAAGAGCCATCTCCTGGGAAGAATCTGCTAATAGGTCCAAAATGCAAAGTTATTCAGAACTGTTTAGGTAGCCAGACTGGTTACAGGCACAGTCATAGAAAGCACACTAGCGTTCAACCAAAATTGGCAGGCCTGAATGCACAAGTTGAATATGGCAATTTGTACTTCCGGAAACACGTAAGATGCTCAGCACCATCAGACCAAATAAAAATCAGCAGAAGCTCAGGAGGTAAAGACTCTCCTTTCCCTCCCTCCACAGGTTAACCCAGTAACATACCACAGGTACCCAGATGCTCAGACACAATCTAGATGTTTCTGAGTAACTAAACATTTAGGCAGTTCTCCGTACTACATATCCATCTAAGAAAGGCAAAGTCCCTTTTCCAGGCATTTCAATCACACCAAAAATAACATTACTTTGGAAAACACATACACTAAGTGCAGTACACAGCACGTTAACCCTATTGTATTTCCTGCCTTGTTTTGCTATTACACTAATGCCATCTTTTTCATTCACACACATTGAGCATTCCCCTCCTGCAGGCATTCAGCTCCTGCTTTGTTACTGTTTTTAAATCTTCTCCTTGTCTCTTAGTAATTCCACACTCAGTTCCTGCAAGTCTACCTTTGTGCCAAGTAAGCCAGTGTGTATAGCTGAGTATAAGCAACCTAATTTTTACCTGATCTTAAAAAATAAACACAGTAATTAAATATTAGAGAGGGATCAATCAGGATACTTCTCATCAGCCCTGAGTAGCTGCAAACCCAAGCACAGTAAACTGCTGTCTAACCCATTACAATCTACCCTCTTAATCAGCTTGCAAGGCCCAAGTCTATTGGTCAGCAGATGTTACTCACACTTTGAACAGAATTTATTTTAAACTCCTTTCTCCCTAAACAGAGCTAATCGGGAAGCATTTTGTGGTAATGCAAAATGCCAATTAAAAACAAAACCAACCAAACAAAAATACCGCCATCCATATTCAACACCAGACCCAGGGAAAAGGACCAGGGAGGGACAAAGCAAGCCAGAGGAAGCACTGCCGGGTCAGTGACAGGAAGGCCAGGGACAGCACAGCCAAGCAGCAGATCGAGTTAGCCACAAGTGACACCCATTTGGAAAGCTTACCAGGACCACATCTGCGTGATCTCCACCACACCACACCTGTTATTTCAAAGCCATCTCCTATCACATCTATAGCAGTGGGATTATTACTACAGCATTAGCTACACAAACACTTTTTGGCTTCTGTTTATCTGTGTCACCACCTAATTTTAGATGGAACACTTATCCAATCACTGCTTAGCCATTTACTAAATTTAGAAGGAGAAAAAAACTTTTTATAAAGGCAACTGAGTATTTTAGGTTTTGCTTGTGTATCTCACCTGATCTGCAGAGTAATTAGAGACTCCGTATTCAAACTGTAGATTCACTAATGTAACCAAACTAAGTTTTGTTCTACAGCATAAAGCACATAAAAGCTGATTATAACTGCGCCACTCCCAATCTAAAAATAAAGTGGAAAGGTTTATTTATACTGCAAGCAGCGTCTTGGATTTAAGCTATAACTGCAGCTGCCAACTCCATAAAGGTCAGTCGATTATTCCCACCGACAAGTATTTAAAACCAAATTATTTTTCAGACAAACCTCTTCTTTAAAATAAGTCTTAAAACATCCTAAAACATCTTCAGTCAAATGCTCAGGATCAGAGGGACAATTGCAAGGTCTGCAAACACAGCATCAATGCAATTTAACACGTGCATTTTTAGACTTAACACTACATCACGGTATTTAAATGTGTGCTTATCAGCATTTTTCATCCCTTACAAATAAAGTCAAAGAATCATCCCAGGTAATCAGAGACGGTCTGGTTGTATGACAAGCTCTGCAAGACCTGAAAAGAAACTGCACTTGACTGCTGTCTTCTACACAGATACTCCTTCACTGATCAAGCAAGTGGACTTTTGAAATCAGTATTCTGAGGTTGATTCTCTAACTTTAGATTTCAATGGAAACATCAGACCAGTGACAAGCATGGGCTTTGGAAGCTGCACACTAAATCTTTAATTTTGAACATGAAAACAAGCACAAGTAACTTTTCTTTATGTCTGTCTTTGCTAATGCAACAGCAGCAGCTAGGTCCAGCATGTTTAAATTTCACCTGCAAGCAGCAGAAGAAGAAGAATTGACAACTATATATGCAACTACTGAGTACACATGGAATGTTTACTGTTTTGATTTCCATGAAGAGAGGTGCCAGCTCCTTTAGGCTCAGCCTGAAGGTATAATGAATGGTTGTTGATCCATATTCACAGAAAGGAGCCCAAATCTATACATAGCCACTGGCTTGCCCTCCTCAACACAAGCTGTACATATATGTAAATGCAATCATCCTTAAAAGTCACCTTCAAGTAAGAGACACCACAGTATTTGCACATTTACCTGAACTTCTTTATGCTTGAGGCCCCACGTCCTACACAGAGGGCTGCAGAGCCGAAGAAATTCTGGTAGTGGGAACAGGCTGTATCTAGCCATCGTCTTTCTTTAAATGCCTACAAATCACTAGCCTTCTCTAATGCAGTAGCACCACTGCTTTAATGCCAGCTCTGAGAACACACTAATTCAGCATCATTCATGCTTCACACCAGCAGCCGAGCCTCAGAAATGAGGCTAAGCATGCCAGTTAAAATTCACTGTAAATGGAGGACAACTATTCACGATGAACTAGACCGAGATCCGGTGAGGTTTTTCCTCACTCGCCTGCGTACATAGCCAAATCAGTATCACCTCTGGTTACCAATGAACAAGGTCAGTTTCCTCCTCTCACCCAGAACAACTCATTGCTACAAAGAAATCCTAATTATCAGAATATAGACACCAAGACACTATTAAAAAAAATGCTATCAACTCAGATCCAGTGACAGACTGGGTATTAGGGACCAGATTACTATTTTTATACAGTCCCATTAGGGAATGCATTTCTGCTGTATCTTATTAATTGCATAAAGTCTCATTTATTAACAAAAAAAAAATAAAAAAAATTGTTTTGATTATTGTCCACAAATCAGTTCAGAAGAGCAGTAGAACAAAAATCCTCAGAAACAGCAAAAGCTATGATGTTTCCACTTGGGACCCTGTTAACAGGCTTACCGCCTGCCTTCTTCTGGGCTTAGGTAAGAGACTGCCTGTCAAGCAGCTGCGTGCTTCTGCTGTTAGGCTGGGATAAAAAAAGTTAGTTATCCTAGTCAGTAATTCCAAATGGCAGACTCATGGCATCTGCTCAAGTCTGCTGTATCAAGGCTTTCTTCTTTGCAATCACGTGCGTAAGTCATTGCTGAATTTCATGCCCTAACTGCTCCAGCCACCAAATTTCAGCACAGCAGGAATGAACACCCCAGTCTGCCTGAACAGCACACATTTACGAAAAGCTGCAAACTGTAGTATAAGGGAGCTGCACTGCTTCCCAGCACAGGCTGATCATCTTTGTGACAAAAAACTGTCAGGAGCTGCTGCACTGTTATAGCTTTTCCTCTTTATAGCACTCTTGAAAAGTTATTTAAAAGTTGGCTTCACTCACAAGATTCAAAAGGGTCTCTGGCATATCAGCCTGATGTTAGAAACTAAAAATCCACAGGTTTTCCTCAGAATATCAGACATGCTCTCTACATAGCTAGGTTGTTTGTTTTGTTTTTAATTCCTTGCATATTTAACCAGTACATATTATGAAATTATATTAAGAATATTTACATAAAGTTTAAATATAGTTGTTGTGAATGACTATAGAAAACCTATATCCTGAAAAGCCTTCTATCAAACCACACACAGCATTTGTGACTGAAATAACTGAAGTAAAACCAGAAGACTGAAATTTTGAAGGACTTAATCGCCTAAGTGCAATTTTCCGAGTCTGTTCTCTCAGAAGACATGCACTTTACTGAAGAAAATTTCGACCAAAACCTGAAAGCTTACTACTTTTTCAAGTCAAAAAAAGAAAAACAAAAAAAACTCAAAACCCCCATCACCCCCCCCCCCCCCAAAAATACACACACCAAAACACTGTGGCGGGGAAAAGGCTGCACAAGATCAGAGAATAAATACTATTTTAATCAAAATTGTCTCATTTTCTAGTCCTGGAAGAAGCTTCAGTGTTATTTTAAGTTGGGACCCACTACAATACTTCCTGAGCAGATGCTCTGTGACTGTCAGAAGAGAAAGCCGCCACAGTGCAGCAGCATTACGTCCTTTCCCTCACCCTTTCTTCCAAGCAACTGAATACTTGTTAAACAGGAAAAGAAAAACCCAACAGGCCCCATCACATGCTCTGTCCCAGATTTTGAACAAACCAGCTTTTGCAAACATCAGATCAAGAGAATGTTTTCACAATTTTTAAAGGGATCTTTCTTCTGTTAAGTAATAGGAAAGCAAACATTCCTTTGTAGTGTGTTCTTCCCAACAACGCAAGATGGAGAAAGAGAAAATGAAAGTGACCACAAGAGAAGCAGCCAGACTGCATTCTCCAAACTAAAAAGAGAATTACATGGCTGGATCTCTTAAATTAGTGGCTGTAATGACTCAATCTGTACTTGGGAACATAAAATAGTTTAAAAGCAGGACTTGGCCAATCCTTAAATGTCAACTACAAGCAATAAAGTTGACAAGATTCAGCAACTCAGTTTAATTCTCTGTATGTCAGGGTTGGGAGAAGAATTCACACTAAGACAACAGAACTACAACCACCCAAAGCATTTTAGTAATGCAAGGAAGGATGGAATACACTAATGATGAAGTCTGTAATTAGAAAGCAGCACTGACCAATAAGGAGTTAGGATGATCTGACTAATGAATAACGCTAAGCAAGAGGTACAGCTTGCAAGACAGGAGAATCATCCCTCAGATGCAGCAATGCTTCGGAGATAGAAGAAAAAAAATGCAGTTACATAGTGGCCATGGGCATACCACCTACTTGTAGAGAGTCGACTTCTGGAGATACTTTTTACTACTTCATACCATAAATCAAGCCTAAAAACGGACTGTGCTGTAGCTAGTTTATTAATCTCCAAATCATTCGTGACTGCAATAAAATAGCCTCCTACCCATGTAACGGGCCAATACTGCATATTTCTCCTCAACAGCATATATTAAATTGGAAATGGCTTTGATTTCAATTAGCAACATTCAGAAATGCTGTAGTGCAAGAGACTGGTTTGTATTTCTGATGGTAGAAATCCTCTCACTGGGCTTTAGCCTACTCTATCAGCTACTTTATTCCACAGCCACAAACAAGGCTTTTTCCTCATAACCTAAAACAGATGGACTTCTCTAATGATCACACACAGCATCAAATCAGAAGAGCAACAGGATGACTGACTTGGCAGTTTGTTAATAACAAAATTTTTTATGTACCATTAATAGCTTTTTATGTCTATCAATGTCCTTTCAACAACTTTTCTGTTCAGTGTTGTATTCAGAGTGAAGCCGCATGTCGCATTCTTTGTGAAATAGGTTTCCAGGACAAGGAAGTAAACTAGAACTATGTTTAAGGTCTTGAAAAGTCAAAGAGGATTATGAGCTCTTTCTCCAAGAGAAGCAGCCAGTGTAACCTTCCAGAACATGAACCCTGACCCTTCAAGTTCCTGTGAATATTCCTAATAGGACAGAAAGGCTGGGTGGGAAGCATACTTTCTCTTGAAATACCAGACTATCAATTCCTTAACTAGTTAAAAGACAAGCAATCTGAGGTTCTTCCCTCCTACCCCGACACTCTGATTTTTCCTCTAAAGACAATTAGGAAAAAACACAGTGATACTGCAAAAAGGACTATGGCACACCATTACTGGATACAGTTACTCATCCTTGGGATTCCCTGATCAAGAGTACTTCAGAAGTGCTGAGAAGAGTCGTACAGTTTAAACAATGCAAGGTTATGCCTCATAATAAACAATGTGTTATAGTTCTCCTCACAACTTTGTTTTTCACAGCCTAAAACAACACCTGAAGATCCAAGAGTAAATAGGAGTTCTGTGGAGGGTATTTTGCTTTGGGAAAAAGTCTGCAACATACAGAGCACTGGGTACCTCCAGCAGAGCAAGTCTGATGACTTAAGAAAACTCTTCAAGTGAGGTCACTTACAAATACCTCACAAAAGATAGCTCATTTTCCCAAGTTTGGCTAAAGTTAGATATTGTACTTGCATATGACTGCTTCAAAGGTGTCTCCTAGAACATCCCAGGATAACTTCCAGAAAAAGGAAGAAAAAATTCCAAAGAATAGCAGCAAGAATCTACCAATCTTAAGTTATTCCAAAGACCACTTCCACAGTAAAACATTTTGAGTTTTATGGGACTTAGGGCCAGAAGGCCTGTATAAACACACTGCCTGCCTTTTACCAAGCAACACATAACATCTTTCTTGTCTTCTGGTTGATCTAAAGCATAAGCATTTTAATGTAATTACTCAGGCGGCAGGATCTACCACATCCTCTGAACAGCTCAGTGGTAATTCTGCCTCACTGTTTAAAACATAAAACTTCTAGATCAATAGCTCTAACTGGTACAAGTTTTTCAGCCATAACTAGTGGCACTTCAGCAGGCACCTGTTTTTAGATAGCACCACTAGGTATTTCTTATGTTATTCCACCTTTGAAAGCAGGCACTGACTCAGACAAACACCAATTCTTACAAGACAAAAAGGCATCTGGGGGGCAGCCTGTACCACTATGACAATCTCCATCACATTCATCACACTGAAACCTGGCATTGTTTCAGCTGTTCTAGGAACTCTGTTTCCTACACACTCCAAGCCTATAAGTAAGGGCTAGAACTTCCAGAATATTAACTGCCTCCTCGCAAGATGCCACAAGGGTAACTCCCATACATTTTAACAGAAGGGGAATGATTCTGCATTTGAGTCAGAGCTGGCCAGGCACACGAGTGTCTGAACTGCACCAGCAGCAATCTGACTGCCCTCACCCACTGGTTAATATCCTGGGATAAGAAGAACTGAGAAGCTCAAAGGGACTACAGCTGACTTGAAACAATAATGTGGAAACAGAGCGCCTCCTTCCCTTTTTTATGGCTGCTGATCTCTGAGGGGGAAGTTTTTCTTTTGTTGCAACTCCAGATAACAGCTGACCGCTTTTTCTGGTTTTCACCATTTCATCAGATTAACACTTTGAATCAAAATATTAATTTCTCTGCTCTTCTGCAATAAAAGGACTTCTAAAGCCTTAAGAAACTGATGTTTTAAATCGATACTGACAATCACCCTGCCTGGTTTTGCAGAGTTTGGATGTTGGGAATGGGGACACAGACCACAGCAGAGGCAGCCCCCTCCACAAGACTGCCAGATAACCAGAAGTGACTGTGGTTAAAGATGACAAAGTTTCACAATAAAATCATGCTACTCACTATCACTGGGCATAAACACACCAGGAAGGGCTTCCTGTCATCCTCTCTCCCAAGAACTGTCCCTTTACATCTGTGACTGAACTGCCTTTTGATTAAAAACAGCACTTACAGATCTTCCTCCATTATAAAGAACAGATTCATATTTACATATATAAAGTCTATTGTATTAATTATAGTGGTTGTCACAAACCCATTAGGACAAGCTCATGCTACATAAATTAAAGCACTCTACTGATAAATTTTAGTGCTTTTTTCAATTAAATTCTAATATACGCCAAGAAAAACTAATGAAAATCAAGGAATTATATGGATACCTGTAATTTAAAAAATAAAACCCAAGACCAAGTTCATTTCTCAACAAGAGTGCTATTTTACCTGCAGGCAGGACAGCCACCAACTACTACTACAGAAGTGGTGGTGGCAGGCTGTTGAATAATGGTGTATGTGCTCGAATAGTTTGGCTGTGATGTCGGTGGAGGAACAGCGTACCCTAAAATAAGAAAAAACAAACTCAAATCACCACACACAAGGCACAAAACCCAACAATAATAATTAAAAAGTATGGAAACGGAACATGGAAAAAAGTAAACAGAAATGCAGTCTTGATTGAGCACGTTAAGAAGCTCTATCAAAATCACAGTAGGAACACTCAGCACTTCTAATAGCAAAGCCACTCCATAAACCCAAGTATCTAGCACAATTTAACCATCTAAAAAGAACACTGAGCTAATAATTAACTTTCAGGATTTGTTTCAACACTGTTTGAGCACCAGGGAAAAACAGTTTAAACAAACAATGACCACAGCTTTAATTTCTCGATGTTATATATCAGGTAAGTCCCACTCCAGCGTTTAAACTAATTGAAACAGAATAGAACTTCCCCTGGTTTCTGGCTTAACTTCCACATATTAAATTTGTAACTGGAGAGAGAGGTTGGAGTGATAGGATGGAAGTGGAAAGGAAGCAAGTTTCATAGCACAGAAGAAAAAAAAAACCACAACTTTCAGAAAACCCATGTTGTTAGCTAGTGAACGTGTCATTTTAACAGCTCTAGTTAGAGAACACAAGCCTTTAACTGCTACATTAACATAAAAAATTATATATAAAAAAAATGCTCTTTACAGGGATGGTTAGATGTATGCAGTGCAATCATACAGTCAAGGTACACTTTGCCCAGGTACAATCCATTTTGATCTTCTCTCCCAGGGCACAGTTCTCAGATTTTCTTGAATCAAGTTATGTATCTGTAAAGTACGCCAACCTCACTACTTTAAACTAAAAACAATCAGTAACATTTGTATTGTAAGAAAATAAGCTCCAAGTTATCAGCAGGAAATCAATTTATGGCCTCAAGATTCAACCCAATGCTTGATGACTGGGGTCTGTGTCTGCTGGGTATTTTTCGTAACTTCTGAAGCACTCCCTTAACTCTACAGTCTGAGAGGCTACTTCTTTCTTTGATGTAGGTTAGTGTTAATTCAGTTAACAAAAGTACCGTATCTACTCACCTGCTTAAGTCTCTCCAAGACTACTGAAGTGTATTAGAAAAAACAAACATTAACCAGAGTACAGTGAAGTGTATGCAAATAAAACTGCAAATCTGGGGTCTGTTTTACTGCTAGTGCAGCTGTGCCTCCTGGCCATTGTTTTGAGGTGGAAAACCCACACATCCGAGGGATGCATGCAAACTCGGTCGGTATTTCGGGGAGGGCAAAACACAAGCACGACGTTACACCTCAGAAGCGCCTAGGGAACGAGGGGAAAGGGAGGTGGCTCTTCTGAACACCGGGATCCCCCGCGCACCCTCCTCCCTGCGCTGGTTTTAAGCTAAGACGACCCGACCGCCTTACTCCTGAGGGGGAAGCCCCACGCCAAAGAGGCTTCAGGAGTTTCCCCCGCTCTCCCCGCTTCTGCAGCGCAGGCCAGGGCCCTTCCCCAGGGCCTGCGGCCCCGGGGGCACCACCAGCGCCGCCCCGCTCCAGTCACCGGGAGGGGGGAGAAGCGCCTCTCCAGAGACGCCCCATGGCCCGAGGAAGAGAGAATCAGGGCTGAAGCTCTCCTCTGGACGCCGGTAGCCCCCCCGTCCCCCCACCCCGAGTTGGCGGCCAGCCCTCCCCTCAGACCCACCTGCGGCGGCCGCGGCGCCCGGGTAGGGGTAGGGCGGGGGCGGCTGGAAGCCAGGCTGCGGGGCAGGGATGGCGCCGTAGTTGCTCTGCCCGTAGTCGTAGCCCGCGCCCTGGGCGGCGGGGCTGTAGGCGGGGGGCCGCTCCTGCAGCAGGGGCTTGTTGTCCATGCTGGGGCGGGGGGGTGTGGGGGGGGAGGGGGGGCGGCGGCGGCGCTGCCGGCCCGCAGAGCCGAGCGGAGCGGCGGGAGGGCGAAGAGAGGAAGCGGCGCCCTCGCCTCAGCGCCCAACTTGGCGGGCGCCGCCCCGCCCCCTCCGCCCCGCCCGGGGGCGCCGGAGCTCAGCGGTGGCGCGAGCGCCCCAGCGGCGGCGCCCCGCGCATCCGGGGCCGGGCGCGAGGGAGCGGCGGCGGCGGGAGCGGCCCCCTGGGCGCGCGCTCGCGGCCGGTCACAAGACTGCGCCCCACGTGACGCCGCTCCCCAAGCGGCCCGGGGCGGCTCGCCCGAAAGGCGCAGGGAAACCCGCGGCCTTAAAGGGGCCGCGCCGCCTCCACCCCGCGCTGCCCCGACGGCCGCTTTCCCTTCCCCGGTCTGAGGCCGGCAGCAGGGGTGCAAACGCGCTGCTCGTGTGTGTGTGTGTGTGTGTGTACGCGCGCTCCTCGTGCTGCCCGCGTACAGAGACGACAGCAGCCGGCGGCGGCACACGCGCGCTACCGCGAGTCACCCGGCCTGCAGATTATTGTTCAATTAAGCCGATTGTTAACATGCTCGCCGAGACCCCCTGCAGCATCGCTGTCCTCCGGGTGCGCCTCTCTCGAGATGCAATCCCTGCTGGGAACGGGCGGCCCCAACAGGGCGAGGGTTCGGCTGGTCACCGGCCTGGCCCCAGCCCGCGTGGGGCCGGGGGGTCTGCGCCTCCCGGGGACACCCCGAGGACGTGAACGGGCAGAGGGTTGCGAGGGGTTATCGATTCTGCTCCTCTGGTAAGGCCAAGAGCCGCTTCGAATCATGTACTAGCCAAGTTACTTAAGCTGAGCTCTGAGAAGATCGAAAGGTTGAGGGAGTCTCAGTGTGTGTGTGTATATATATATATTAAAATATTCTGTGTTTACACAGAACCCCTAGTCTGAGGAGAAAGCAAAAATCAGAAGGAAATAGTGCTGTGTCCTGTAGTGACTTCAGCAAACTCTTAGAACCCTGCTGGGAAGAGTGTTAAGGGAAAAAAAGAGCTGAGGAGTGGTGGCACAGATAGGGAACGTTGCAAGAAGAGGGAAATTCTCTGAAAAGAGATTGAAAAAAAAGCAGAAGAAAACTCACATGATTTGAAGAAACATTCAAGTTAAAAACCACACTGAAGGAAGGAAGAGGAAAGCAAGGGGGATGCTGCTTTCCTCCTGTACAGTAAACTAAAGGAATGAGTTCAACAAAACTGAAGTCTGGGTTCTCGATGGTTGGACAGCTCGTGCCAGATGCTGATGAAAGGATTTTAACCACACAGTTATCACAGTTAAAACTGTAGCCTCTTCCCTCCACACCTGCATCCTTTGAGCTGTCTGATTCACCAAATCACCACAGCAAACACGAGCAACTCCCACATACAGGAGCGCTCCTCTGCAGTAGGGAAGGTTTAGCCTCATTTCATGGCAGAGCGGGGAATCAGTAAAGGGAAAGAGATTGAACAATATGCCTCAAAATCAAACAAATTCTTGAAACAGATAGGGATGCAGCCTGCATGGCCCAAAATCCAAGCCAGTGCCAGAATCCCATGATGGTGAGAGGATCCCTCCTGCCTTCTGTCTCCTGCCTAGGGTTTGCAGTGACATTTAAAGACCATTCCTACTGTGGGGAAAGCTTTTGCTTACTGTAACTGTAGTAGTATAAATATCACATGAGGTTTTTGAAAGAAAAATCTTAAAAGCACAAATGCAACACAGTACTTCCTCATTAGGGAAAGATACTTCCCTAAAATGAATGTCAAGTGACAAGGAAAAATTTTAAAGTGAGATTTGGGAAAGCATGGAAGAGCAGACAGCAGGGAAACTACATGTATGACCCATCTACAACTGCATTAAGACAACAGCTGCAAAACAGTGAAACAGGATTTAAATTATCTTGATTATGCTTTGAACAGAGCAAAGTCTTTTGTAATAACAAGAGGTTTAAAAACTCACAAAGTTAATTTCAGCATGCTCTAGCTTTGCCTAGGTCAGAGACATGTCCCAGTCACAGGGGTAATACCTCCCCTACCTGCATTTTCAGTGGTACACTGCAGGTTGTATTTAGACATCTACAATTATGGGCAAAACCAAGGGAAATCTTCACAGCCGACAAGGGCTAGCAGCCTTAACCAAGTGAGACCTGGCTCACTGAAGATAACTCTGTCCTGAGTCAGCAGTAACCATGAGACTGAAGGACAGAAGCAGGAAATTTTATCTGGATGTTTTGCTTCATTTGCAAGGCCTTGGGGCCCCCGTTCAGGGCAGACCTGGGGTGCATGCTGCACAGGCCACAGACTGGAACTGAAGTTCCCATTAACCCCGGGCCCCAGGATTATACAGCAAACCCACTGCTCAAATAGGCAGCAAAATGAAGACCAGTTTATATTTACCTGTTTGTTTTTGCAAAACCTTTCTCTTGTTGGCTCCTTACAGAATGGAAGTCTCTATAGCAATAACAGCAACGGAACAAAACAAGACACAGCATTGGACACCAAAACCAAACAAGAGTTTTCATAAGGCATCAATTCATTCCTAACTTTTACAGCAAATTACAGATGGATGTAGCAGAGCCAGCATACTCATTAGCCAGGTACAGACCACAAAAAAATTACCTGCTGCCAGTGTTACGGAGAGCGTTCATTTGGTTTCACATGTAAAGTCCTCCTTAGAATAAGCGTAAGAAAACTGTAAAGGTTGTGACTTATGTGAACTTCTTCCATTATCAATCAATAATGCAGCCATCCTGTAGGATTACAGGACTGTGGTTCAAAAACCAAACTGAGAAAATCCTTGAAAATGCTCCTTAAATTCTATTGCAATCCAATTCCCATGGAAAACAACAAAAGTCTTGTTTCTACCTGCTTAAAACAGAAACTGGATTGAATATATGTCAAATGTATCAGTCACAACTGCTACTACCCTTGCAGAATTAATTTCCTAGGATCTAAACACTACTTGGTCTTTATAAAGATATTTTACAACAATGATCAAATCATCAAAACACTACGAGGGAGCAAAAGTGCTGCATTGAGGGAGCCACAAAGGACCAAACCACAGAAGCATGAGTCAAGTGTCCCTGGGGCTCACGAGGAAACGACCCAGACAGGATGGTTTTGCCTCACACAGGCATACTTCTGGAGAATTTAATGTGTACACTGACCGTCTGAACCACAACTCTCAGCACACCAAAACCATCTGAACCTACAGGCCACAGAACAAGTGCAAGACAGACCTATTCTCTTTAACCAGCAACTAGAAACTCCCCAGGCTGGATTCACAAAGATCTGCCAGTTCCCTTTGAAAACAGCCTGAAATGAAAGACGGTTCTTTTTCACCCTCCTTTACTGTGCCTTTGAGATACACAAAGATCTGAGATGCTTTTTGTTTGCAAATCTCTTTCATGTTTGGTTATTTGAATAGACAGACAGGCATGGAAGTTCTTGCTTATTTTGTTAACTTTCTGACTGACTTCAGAATGAACTGGAATGTGATGGCAAAACCTGAGATTTGTAAGTAGGCACTTTCAAAGGGCGGTTATCATTCTGTAGCAGGGCAAGTCACAACGGTGACCTACAATAAATGGTAAAGCAGCACCGCTGGTGTCCTGGGAAGGACTACTACCACGCTGCTACCAGTTGTGACAGTAAAGGCCGCCTCCTTCCTTGCACCTCAGCAAGACATTTACTGGTGCATCAAGAGTAAGCGTAATTTCAGAAAAATGCTGATTTGCCTAATCCTGCCTGTAACCAGTGCGCGCCCTGCGCGGCTGTGCCTGCCAGCGCCCTTTTCCCGGAATTTCACTGCAGACCCCGGCCCCAGCGCTCCCCGCCGGCCTGAGGCCTCGGCTTCGCGGAGGCAGAGAGACTGCGCGCAGACAGACAGACAGACAACCAGCCAGCCAGGCTGCGCGAAGCCAGCCAGCGCGCCCCGCCCCGCCGCCGGCCCAATGGCTGCGCCGCCCGGACCCGCGGCGCTCCCCGCCCGCCGTTGCGGGGCCCGGGCCCAGCCCCAGCCCCGCCGCGGCTCCTTCCGCTGCGAGGCGAGGAGAGAGGCAGGTGAGGGGCGAGCCCCCGGGGGCCGGGCTGGGGCAGAGTCGCTCGCTGGGAGCGGGGCGGGCAGCGCGGCTGGAGGGGCGGGCCGCCGCTGGACCCGGAGGAGGCTCCGGTACCGGCGGGAGGAGCCGCCCCTCTCCCGGGGATGGCGGGTAGGGGGGTTCCGCGGGGTGTTTTCGGGCAGCGGGTTTGCTCTGCCACCGCCGGAGAGCCGCTCCCGCCTTCCCCCCGGGCCGGCCCTCAGCAGCCCCAGCCCCGCCACCCTCCTCAGCCGACCCGGCCTTAACGCCCAGCTGGGAAAGCGGCGGGCGCCCTCCGCTGTCTGCGCCTCGGGGCGTGCCTGGGTATTATTTACGCTTTCAGTTTGTAAAGCTCTTGGAGCCGCCCGCAGACATAAAGCGTTGCGTACCTGGCTTTGTACGAGTAATCGGGGAGGCTTGTGCGTTCGCTTGAAATGGAGGCAAAGCGGTTTATCGGGGCGCACGGTAAGTCCTGCGGTGGTCCGCCCCCGCGGGCACCGACACAAGATCCTGCCCCCGCTTGAAGATGGGGGCACGTCCACCTTCCCCTGAAGAACTTCATTACTTTTATGATATGCAAGGGGTTGGGGTGTGTTTCTTGAATTCTCTAGCAATCAGTGTTATGCCAGGCAGCTGGAAATTTAAATTAGCAACATACCATCTTCATTTGAGTAATTTTAGTTCTAACAGAAATCACCTGGATGAACTCGGAGATGAGGAGGAATTTAGCAGGTGTGGGTCTTTTTCCAGCCCCCTGAGAATATCAGGCTGCAATTGCATTAACTGAAATGCACCTGAGCCACAAGTGCTGAGCATCCTTCAAAATCGAGGAACATCTGACTTCATCTCCTGCAGCACAACCAGTACAGAGGGGCAAAATTGAAGTCTTTAAAGTAGTTCATAAACCCAAATGCATTTGGGATTTTTTCCATGATTCTCTACTCTCTCAAAAGTTCAGAAGAAAGAAAATGCAGAAAGTCTCATTATCTTGGCTGCCTTTGAGTATTTTAATCTAGCTGCAGCTGCCTGGGTTATTTTAATTGTGTCCCATCTATATTTTTCCTAACTTCGTAACATTTGGAACTTTCACTGCCTTTTTCTGAACTCTACCAGGTACTTTTCTGCCTGCCTGGTGTGTCGTTCCAGGTACAGGCCTTCATTTGTGTATCTGCCCACCTTTAACACACCTAAGCATTACTCTTCTTTATTATCTGGCAGGGTGGATATCTTCATTTGCATATAAACCTTCCTTTACTTCAGACTCACTGACGTTCTTGTTGCTTAAGGTTTAAATGCATAATATTTTCCTCTGTTATAAAGACTGTTTTGCAGAATTTTAAGTGCTGAAATACTGAATGATAATACTGAAAGGGTTATTTTCATGGCCTTTGTTTTCCCAGTGGTACACCTCATGTTCACTTTGTTCCATTCCGTTTTTTCTATATTATGTCCTTCTGTACTATCATACTTTTACTAACATAGAAAGTCAGGATATAAGGAAGATAAATGATGGGTCCAAGAGCAGACCATGGCAGTAATACATGCCTTCATACTCCCGGCATCAACGACAAAAAAAGTTGAAGCTAGAGGCTTCATCATAGTTATGTTGCCACAGCTAATAGGAGAATTTTGCTCATGACCTTCCTCTGGCCTTGCTCGTTCTCAGCTGCTATAAATGTTCTTCTCGCTATTACCTGTTATTCACCTGATGGATTCAGGTTTTTAGGTACTTAGCAGCAGCAGTTGTAGGACTCAGAATTCTGAAACATCCTCCCTGGGATCTCATGTGAACTTACTGTGCCGCTCTTTGACACGGGCCTAGCTGTTTCCAGATTTCACCTCCTCCATTCAAATCTGCCATACAGGTTAGTCTCTCTGTATCACCGCTTATTATCAGTCAGAAGGCAGGCAGGCAAGTCTCCTTAGGCACTTGCGTTGAAAGCACAGTTGCTGTTTGACAAGGAAGTAGTGATCCACAGTGTCTCCAAGCAAGGATTCCTCTTTCCTTTCGTTATGTTGGTTTTGAGTTATCCTTTCTACCTTTCCTGCCCTGGTCCCCCACTGTATAGTAATAGAACTGGAGGCAAAGTTCAAAATCCTAATCACTAGTTCTGACTGTCAGGCATACAGAACGACTGAAATTTGTTCAGTTTAATGGCACCCAGAAGGCCAAGTGACAGAAACCCACTGGCCTTTCTTGACTTCTAAAAGGGCTGGCATACACTTACCACACATAAAATGCTGAGCCCTCCATGAGGGGCAGGGCTGCAGGGCCCAGAAGATGGCAGGTTATTAAGTGGAACTTAATTATTGAGTGGAACTCAACCAGGTCTCTGTTGTCAAATGACACTCTATGTATACTTAAATAAATATCACACCTGTGCACCTTAAGTAAAGATCAGATCCCACAGTGGTCACCAGAATGCTTTGAATGGAGGTTTCCTGGCAGCAGTAGGTAATACGTCCATGGATTAAAACTAGATGTGTGCTTATGGAGAAGCTCCCTTTCACATTTTTTCCTTTGTACCTCTATAGCTATGTTGGCATACACTGAGAGGAGGCTGAGAAGGAGATAATGTAAGATATGATGGCTTTGTGGAACTGAGATGATCGGTGCGTATAGCACCACCAGCATTCCTAGTTCTTGAGAGTGAAGCCTTCTGCTGTAAAATGGTCAGTGCTACTTCATCTCAGTTCAGTGTTGAGTTCTGTCCTCAGCCTGCCGAAACTGCCCTGTTGATGTGGTAAGCCCTTGTAGGATGGACCGAAGTGTGTTGGTAGCAAGGGCTTTGATGTGGCTTTTCAGAGCCATCTAAGAGGTGTAATGGCACAGCTCTGACTGAAAAATATCTCGTTGCCAGCTTTGCATGGGCTCTTTTAAAAAGATCATTCTTTACATCTTTATTTAATTTGACTGATAATGGCTCAGAGCAGGACTGATCTACAGAAGGCTCAAGATCCATTTTTTAAAACTGTCATTTCCATTAATGCCTCCTTTTTGCCTTCCAGACATGGCCATGCCCAGTTCCCTTTTGTGGGCTGTTGACATTTTTGGGAGGGTTTACACTCTGTCTACCGTTGGTCAGTACTGGGAGCTCTGTAAGGACACACAGCTGGAATTCAAACGCATCTCTGCTGTCAAACAGTGCTGCTGGGGAATAGCCTGTGATCATCAAGTATACACCTACGTGTTCTCAGGTGATGTTCCTATTAGATACCAAGAAGAAACCTATGAGAATCAGGTATGACGTGCTATAGGTACCTCTATCACACTGCCACATCTTCATCAGAAAGCAATGATAGCAAATCTGTACATCAGCTGTCTCTGGATGTTTTTCTCACAGAAAGATTGTTTGGTTTTATTTGTTTTAATTTTTTATCTGATGTTTCTGAAGAGTATAAATGTGCCAAATAGCAGGATATTATTTTCATATTTTAATTCTCAAAGGAAGGTTATACTTCCCTGCTTTTACCAAAAGCAACACCAGTGTGTACTATGGCCTGTTTCATGCAAGCCATTTCAGACTGAATGTCTGAACCTGATGTCTTCCTTTCCTTAATGACAAATACACAATCCCCACAAGAAAATGTTCCAGGCAACAAAGACACAATATCAGAAATATGTTACTCTTAAGACAATGCTATTTTTTAGTGTTTCAGAGACTTCTCTAATAAAGTCATAACTCTGCAGTAAAGTACAGTGTTACCAGCTTTTTTGCATAGAAGTGTTAAGATGATCCTTCCTGTGTCATGTACTTCAAAAGAATGTCTTTAAAATAGTACTTTAAAGGAAATTTATCCATTTTGTTTTTAAATTAACCAAAACTTATTTGAGAGAGAAAACAGAAGGATTTTCTTGAGCACATTTCTCTGATTTCTAATGGGCAATGGGATAAATATAAATTGAGAAAGGACATTCATTTACCTGTATGGGTAAAAATACATTATTTAACATTGATACAACTTTCCAGCCATTTAAGAATGTTCCTTTTGTTATGTAAACATGTTATTTAAAAAAGGAAAACTTTAATTTATTTGTTATTTTAAAAATTTTTTGTTTGTTCTAGGCTATGAAAAAAATGGAAAACAAAATACTAGGAAGCACAAAAGGAAATATTCTGCAAGAGCTAGCAATGACAAAATTAAACTCAAATAGCTTACAGATTATGTGCAAAGCAATTTATCCAGATTCCTAGTAAAAGTAAATAATATTTTGCATAAAAATTATAGAATGATTTTGAACCAGTCATTTTCCATGTGCCCTAAAATCTAAGACAGTATTACATGACAAATTTTGCCAGTTTCCTGTTGTAGGTAAGAGTGTGAGGAAAAAAAGGAAAATCACAGCTGCAATGGTGAAAACCCTAGCAAGTTATTTGTTCTGTAACTGACTAAAGCCAGATTTGGAAAAAAAACCCTTCTTGATATAAGATAAAGATTTACTAATATACTTACCTTGACATAGTTTCTGGCACAGAAGCTATGCTATTTTTCTAGTACGGGCAAGGTACTTATCTTTCTCACAGGGAGTAGATTAGAGATCCCATGGCCATCTATACAGCATTATCCTAATGCTGCAGTGTCGTAGTGCCATACATCACCAAAGAAAAAAGCAGTAGTAAAATATGTAAGACATCCCTATTTATGTAACTGAAAATGACTTGGTTGGGACTAGCTCTGCAGTCAGCCCTTCTCTGATACTTAACATAGACTTTGGAAGAAGCTTTTTTAGGTAGGGGCTTAAAGGGTGAACGCTTTCTCATTCATCCCAGGAATTTATTCCTCTTCTACTGCAGAAAGTAAGAAATATATCATTTATGACTTCCTATAGATGTCCAATGAGATTATGTGATCTCAATTAAATATTTTATTATTTCTGGCAGCGTTGGAATCCAGTTGGTGGCTTTTGTGAGAAATTACTGCCCAGTGACCGCTGGCAGTGGAGTGATGTGAGCGGGCTAAAACATCAGCAGCTTGATAGTTTCACACTGCCTTCACCACACTGGGAGTGGGAGTCTGACTGGTATGTGGATGAAAATATTGGAGGGGAACCAACAGAGAAAGGGGTAGGTGAACAATACCAAAAAGAGATTTATTCTGGGAATCCTTAGTCTGTAAAATAAAAGGCACTTCTATAGAAGCGTAAAAGGTCTGTAAAAATAAAAGGCACTTAACTTCCTATAGCTACTTCTTTCTGGGAAATCGCTCAACTATAATATAACACAAGGAAGGATCTTGTTTGAAGGCTTTTGAAGTCTATAGGAGCTTCTATAGAAGCTTTTTTCCTTTGATCAGGCCATGAAATGGTAGCAACTGCATGCCATTGTTATTTAAGATCTTTACTATGAAGAAACTAAAATGCTTTACTGTGTCTTGTCTTTCTGTGTATATCATGCAGAGGAATTTGGATATAAGCCATAAATAGTTCATGGAATTAGCTAATCTGTTAATCAGGGCTGTTGAGACATGCACAGTAACTTGTACTGTATTTGTAGGAGTGACTTGTGCAGAATTGCTCCAAGTTATGATTTCAAGCTTTCTCGTGGTCTTGATTTTCATACAAAAAAACCTCTGTTTGCAGGGCTGGACTTATGCCATAGACTTCCCCAGCACCTACACAAAGGATAAGAAATGGAATTCTTGTGTCAGACGCAGGAGGTGGATCAGATACAGGAGATACAAATCACGGGATGTTTGGGCACAGGTTCGGGATATCTTTTAAATATGAAATAAACTGATTTTCTGAAATAATCAATTATAAGTGCAGGGAAATGAATTTTTTTTTTATCACTGCTCTGTAGGCTGGACCTGGATTCCTGGACATCCAACTTGTAATTCTTGCAAGCATAAATGGAGGGCTGGAATTTTGCATAGAAACCTGTGGCAGTAAGGTGCCAAATCTCACAGTAATGCAATTGGAGATAGATGCTCATCTCCTTTGCAAATTTCAAACCAACTTTTTAGCTTCCTTTGGTTGTTTGGCAAAGCATTCTCTTTTGAGATGACACCTGTCTAGCATGATTCACCAGCTTTGTCCTTTATCTGTGTGAACAACTGTTTTTTAATACTTGTTCCATTCTGAGAATGTACAAAAATTGTAATTTATGATGTTCCAGCTTTCTAATTCAAGGAACGTCTCTATGCACAGTTCTGTGAGTGAAAATCTCCTTTAGTTAGGGCATGAAACGCAGACTTCTTTGTGCTGCTTTGGCAGCGTTTCCCCTCTGTCTGTGTATAGCAGCCTACAATGAGAGGAAGAATCTCTGTGCTCAGCCACTTTAGTAAGTGATACATAAACCAACTGGCAAGAAACAAGTCAGGCCACCAGCCAAATCACCTCTCTGCAGTATCTCCTCTTCTCAGTCTTCCTTGTCTTTGCTTCAGATCGTATCACGTGATGATCCAGATAAACTGCGAGACCCTTTCAATGACATCTCCATCGGAGGATGGGAAATCACCAGTGAGCCTCTTGGCCGTTTATCAGTATGGGCGGTTTCTTTACAAGGAAGGGTATGTGCCTGTTCCCTCAGTTTTCTGATATAAATTGCTACTGAAAATTAATTAAATGCTTTTGAAGCAAGGCAGGTTTGTTACTGTCTTATGTTGGTAAGGAAATAACGCTGTTTGTGCATCTGGCAGAGGATGTAAAAGCTGCTTTGGGACTACATTATGTAATGACTTGTGTTGTAAATCCAAAGGCTTAGTCTCTCATAGGGTTGCTGTTTTCTGGAAGCTTTAAACCTCTGTAAACAGGTGAATGGTAAAAACTTGGGCTGAGTAGTGTCTTATATCCTGACAGATGCCCAGAATGCAGACTGTGGCACTGGTAACAAGAAAACAAGCCTTAAAACCTGATAAAGGTTCTTGCAAAGTATTGTGTGGTGTCGCTGTGGTGGAGATTCAGGAATTGATCAAGAATTTACAAAATGGTTTTCTAAGACTTACTGATCAGAAAATGGTAACCTCCTGACTTGGCAATGTGGAATCCAGCTCTGGAATGTTTTCAATTCATTTTCTGCTGAAAACTATTTATCTCTCTTTTCCGTTTTTAGGCCTACCATAAGGTCTCTCCTCTTTTGCTCAGTGCTGTAAAGATTTGACTCTTGCTTTCCTTTCTTCACCCTTACAGCATGTATCTGACATTCCTTTGTCTCTAGATGATTTCTAACTTGTGGCCTCACAGGGAAGAATGTAGTACTTTTAACAGGTAGCCTGAGATTTCAGTCACACTTGGCACTGCCTAGAGAGGCAAGCAATTGTGGTTACATTGTTTAAAATAAAATTCCCTATGCCTCATACTTCCCAGATACAAGTGACAAGCATCCCACTCTACAGGGTTACTTGATTGACATTGTAAAATGCTTTCATTTCCCAAGTAAAAGTCCCCAGAGAAATAAAGTATTTCTAAAAAGGAGGAGTAGCACTCAGCAGTCATGTTTTGAAGCACTCGTATGACTACTGCAGGATGCTTTCTATGTTTGACCTTTCTATTTTGACTGTGACCTACAGAAGAGTGTACAAACACTAGGATCAAAGCTAACAAATGGACTGGATGTTGCTGAAGGCTACACAGAAAATGGCATTTTTTTATCCATATTGTGGCAAGCTCTGTTGAGCGAAAGTAAGGTCAGGCTATCATCTAACAGTATCATTTTTGTGTCGTATATTCATTCATTCTTGGTTTATATAACATGCCCAGAAATACACTCAAGTGTTTTTTAAATGTTGAAATATACACAGAACTTGTAGCAATAAGTTACTGTATCCAGATTCACTTCCATGATAAAAGTTAGTCTGCAGAAAAGCCTCCTCCCTTAGTACATAAGGAAATAGTCTTCAACTGCATAATCAACATTAAAAAAAACTACCTTTAAAGGTCAGAGTGCATACATTGCATAAAAAAATCCTGTTGTTAAAGGAGGACTGTCCTTCCAGTTTGACTTCATGCTTGTCTAAATGGTTTCATTGTTGTAGTGATATTTTCTAAGTTTTGTTTGTTTTGTGGTTTGTTTTTTTTTTTTTTGTCTAGGTATGGTACAGAGAAAATGTCTGCCATCACAATCCAGAAGGTTCCGTGTGGTCCTTAATCACCACTCCTGGTGAAGTTGTACAGATCAGCTGTGGACCATATGACCTCCTCTGGGCAACTCTTTGGGAAGGCCAAGCTATTGTGAGAGAAGGAATTGATAGGAATAACCCTCAAGGTAAAGTTTGTTAAATTTAGCTGGAAACCCCTTTGATTTGTATAGTGTTGAATAAGAAACTAACCTACACTGCCTTCTGGGTTTTGTTTCTTGCAGGAATTTCCTGGAGTATTGTGGAATCTCCAAGCTCTGAAAATGGGATTATGCACGTTTCTGTGGGTGTTGATGTGGTGTGGTGTGTTACAAAGGATAGAAAAGTAAGAGGACTCATGCTCTGGTTCTGTTTTTTAATTCCCTTTTTCTATCTGCTTTTGTCAAACAGGCAGGTAACTTTCATAGGAAACGTTGGTGACTTGGACTCACTATCCCCGTCGTTTGGGGAATTCTAGTTCTGCTTGCTGTGGTTTGTGATATAGTTGCATTTAATTTAAGGAAGACTTTCTGCTTTTCTCTTGGAAGGAAGTTTCTAAACCCAAGTCAGACAGATGTGGTAGGTGGGTGGGGATGTAATAAGGGGCCTACTTCTAAGGGATGTTAAGCATCGAAACTGAAGGGACTCCTAGCTGCGCAGTCTTGTTTCCACATGGTTTGAAGGTTACATCAAAAGCAGCATGAGGAATATTTTCATCTATGCTTTTCTATACGATACTGTTTTTTCTATCTTCCTACTGTAGTTGTTCCTTCTTTATCAGCCTTTTCATGTAGTTTTTTTTGTATTTATTGACATAGCTGTTATGTGTATGTGTGATTACTTTCTTACTGGGTTTTTAATTTAGAATTATAGAATATCTTAAGCTGGAAGGGACCCATAAGGATCATTGAGTCCAACTCCCTGCGCCTCACAGGGAGTCTTGAAAGTCTTGAAGAATGTACTAGAATGCTCTTGTGCTGGTTGCAATCAAATCCCTTCATACTGAATTCAAAACCATGGATGAATTCTGTGCATGTATAGCAGTTATAAGTAATTGAGTTACTCTGGTTTAATGAGTTCCTGCTTGTCAGCTGAGCCATGGTAACAGACTGTGTCCAGCCTGCTCCATCTGCCGGAGAAAACCACTATAGTAAATGTAGATAAACTAGCATGTATTTCTTGAGATCTGCCACAAGATAGTCAGGTACATTGTCTGCTATGTGATTCAGCCAACAAATCCTAAAGTAGCTGCTTGCTACTATATGACTATATACTAAATACAGATGGAAATTTTTCAAAGTACCCAGCCTACAGACACTTTTGGATTGGTAAAAACTAATCTAAGGGGAGACAATTTAAAGAGCTGTACCACTGAAAAGATCCCTCTGACAGTTCCCTCCGTCAGCCATGCTTCTAAGGTTTGAACACAAGAACACTATTTAGAAGCCCATTCATTGTGACCAAAAATAGCCTACAGTTGACATGTAATAGAAAGTATTTTTCCAATGTCAGAGAAATTAATGCTGTCACAGTCATAACAAAGAGTCTCCTTGTGGACTCCTCTGGCTGAAGTTGATCACAAGGACACATAGTCTGGGTGCTAAGAGTATTATTTTATCTTTACCTGATAAGGGAAAAGAAACAAAGAGGTAAGAGATTTCTTAAGGCAATGTGGCAAGCCAGTATTAGAGGTTAAGACTAATCCACTAAGGAAACTAAATTGCAGCTGTCTGCTTGCTAATGCAGAAGGAGCAAAATTTAGACTTTCTGCTGTTGCTGTTGTAGGTGTGGTTTAGAAGAGGAGTGAACTCACATAATCCTTGTGGAACAAGCTGGATTGAAATGGTTGGAGAAATGATGATGGTAACTGTAGGCTTAAATAACCAGGTAAGACAGCTGTATACCAATTACGAGGATAATTCTGCTTCCCTTTGTACAGGCAGTATTCCCATGTGGTGAGGACTGTCAGCAGTGCCAGTATGGACAGCTGAACAAGAGGTCCATGTGCTTGAACTGCTAGGAAGGAACGTGTGGCTGAATTCTTCACCAGAAGATGAGCAGTCAGTATGTCTCTTGTATGACACATTCAGGTGCAAACAGTTTTCTCTTGATGGTACAGAGTTTTATACTGCATCTACAGTATCAACATTAAGGAAGAACACAAAAGGAAAATGCTATGTCCAGCAGATTTTTGTGCTGTATTTTCCATCACTGCACCTTTTTTGTAGGTGGTATCTATCTGTGTTCCATGCCGTTTCTTTCACCAAGCCCTTTCCTTCCGTAGGTCTGGGGAATTGGCTGTGATGACAGAGCAATTTATTTTCGTCAAGGTGTCACACCAAGTGAGCTCAGTGGGAAGACATGGAAGGCAATTGTATCTGGCCGAGAGAGTGACAGATCTCAGACTGGGAGCTCAATAAGTTTGCTCAGGTACTTAGTAAAATACCTGCTCGAGACTTTGTACACCAAGAGTTTCGATGCTAGGAGATATTTCTTTACATTTAAGTGGTACATACAGGGAGGAATGGGGAAGACATCTCTAATCATTATATATGCCAAAAAGCATTGTGTTTTTTGCTATTAGAATTAACAGTAAGCAGCAGCTGTTGCATTCGGAGTAGAAACTGCAGCTCCCACTTTGGAATTCAGTGCGTGCTTGCAGTAAGGCATGTTTCTCTGGGCTTTACTATCAGTATCTGGAACTAGTCTCTAATAAGAGAAAATGTTACCTGTGAAATACCATGAAGGAGTGTCAACTCTACTTAGGAATTATCTTTGAGTGTCACTGTACACTTCCTTTCCTAGAGAGATTAAATCACTAACTCCCCACTGACTGCTGGCCTTCTGGCTGTGCAGCACATGCCAGTGAAGCTGGGAGTGCTGCAGAACCTATTGGTTTGGGTGAGAGTGTGCTCTGAGTAGAAGTCCCCCTAGCTAAGACAAAAATCATGAAATTAATAATGGGCTTTAAAAAAGCCTATTCACTATTTCATATCCAGAAAATGTGATGTTGCTTCAGTGTTCCCCTGAGAGTTGTAGGCAGTCAACACCACCAATTGTTTGAAAAGATCAGTGAAATACCTTCCAATGTTTCAGATTTACTAGACTGGTCTGCCAGATTTGTGTTAGACTCTTTTCCCTTGATGATAGAGTTTGACTTTCAGAAAAGAAGTCTGGTGTTTCTCTCCTAAAGCTGAAACACTAGGTTGATTTCTGTATGTTTGTGGTCTCAGGCCTGTGCTAATTTATAATGCTTTGAATGATATTTAATTATTATCTATTTGTCCTTGTCCTTCAGTGCTGGCTGTTTCTTTACTGATGATATTCAGAATCAAACGCACGCAATCATTCAGGGTGATGCAGATACTTCCTCTGATACAGAACTTCCAAATGTACCCATGAACCTTGCCAATGTTCCCCCGATGGGAGCTGCAGCCAGCAGCAGTGGTAACAGCACAGGCAACCAGACAGAAGAAATACGTGCTAATTTGACTGTGGATCCTCTGGACTCTGTGGATCAAGGAGAAGCCACTATTGCTTCAACTAGTAATCAGAAAGCTAATCTTGAAACGCATAAGTCTACAAACCCAAATCATTCTGCAGAACTGCAGTGGACAAACATTGACTTGAAGGAGGCCCAAAAGCATCCAGTCCTCTCCCTCAGCACCTTTGCAGAAACATCCAGCCTGTCTTCTCTTGGCATGTTCTCAGTGGGAGCTGATGAACAGTATGGAGCCGATGAGCACCCACTGTGGGCCTGGGTGTCTGGGGGCGGCTGTCTTGTAGATTTGCACAGCCCATTGAAATGGTTCACTGTTCTGTCAGGTACTGTTCAGTCACCACAACGGACGCTAACTCCCAGTCACAGTTCAATATGTTCTTTACAAAAATCGTTGGTTTGGTTATTTTGAACAAAACCATGGCACAAAAATTCTGATAACCATTTACTCTTATTGCAGTTTGTTAATACACGCCATGTCTGAGAATAGTGCTGCATTTATTTAGCTGTAAAGCTCTTTGGGATTGAGATATATAAATATGAAGGTGGTATTTCCTCTGAGTTTCTGTAAGAATTTTGTAAAATAATCTGTGCTGGATCTACAACTCATTTTTAATTGCACTGAAACCGCAACTTCAGGCAAAACCCATAATATCACTGAATAGTAACTGAAAGTAGTGAAAAAGGCTCTCTTGAGAGTTGCAGATGCCACAAATAATTGCCTCGCTCCTACCATTCCTACTGAGAAAAAGGTAAGATAGAGAAAGTACTCAGGTGTTGTGAATGGGAGCCCAACTGATAACTGGATGGGGTTGGAATTTAGATTCTTGAAAGACAGTGAAATATAACTATTTCAAAATAAGCCATGAACTGTGGCATCCCAGTATTTAATAACAGTGTAACTTTAGTGCACTCTATTACCTAATTATCTTGCAGTTCAGTGACAAAACTCCCAACAAAGATTAAGATTCTATATAATCATCCAGTGATCCCATTTCTGTGCATCATTTATGAAGTTGTCTGTAATACATTGATTCCAAATAATAATAATTAGAAAAATTATGTTAGACTGGGTTGATTCAGTCCAGTGTTAAAAGCAGCATCATGTTTTACTTTTCACGGAACTGTATTCAAAGCTCACTGGAGTTTATTGGTTTGGGTTCTGTTCTAGGTTTGTCATCCTCCGTGCAATCTCTGTCTCTGTCTATCACTCCGGCACAGACAGCAGCGTGGCGAAAGCAGATTTTTCAGCAGCTCAGTGAAAGGACAAAGCGGGAACTGGAGAATTTTAGGCACTACGAACAGGCTATTGAGCAGGTAAGCAATGAGGACACTTATCTCTTGCCTTCTAAACACTTAGATCTATCAATACTGGGCATCAATAATACATTTCTGATATACTGACCTGAACTTGTCAGCTCTATATTCTTGTCCTTATTTCTGTCTGTGACAAGTTTCCTAGACTATCACTGTCTGATCAAACACAGAGCAGCAATATTTATCTGAAAACATTAGCTGATAGCTTTGTATAGGAGCAAATGAAGCATTGGTCGGCATTATTTGAGTACACAGAAATGCACAGAGCAGCGTTTGCAACAGTGGAACATTGTTTGAATTATTTCACCACAAGATGAGGATTCTTAATTGAAACAGTGACTTAAGTAGATAAACTTTCCCACTCTGCGATAATTAAGGGATTAATGCAACTTGAATAAATAAAGCAATGATGCAGATGTCAATAACAGCACTTAAATAGCAGCACTTTTGTTTGATGTTCCCTTTGTAATGACTCCTTGGGTCTTTTCAGATTCATTCACATTTTTGGTCTCTTCATTGCTAACTGCCAAATGACATCTGGAATTCATTTGATTAAAAACATGTGGGAGTCCAGCGCTTTAAAAAGATTACGTCAAAAGCCTTCAAAGTTCAAACAGAAGTTGTGTTATAACAAGAAGCACACTAGAGTCAATTAGTATTTCTGTGCTATTGTATTCTTGCAGAGGTAGATTGTTAATACCGATGTACACGTGCTGTTTCAAGTGCCTTCCTATCCAGTTTTGGTAGTTTTCATTTTGTCTTCAGCCGCTTGAACACCGGTACACTCTGTATCAGAATTAACTGATATGATACAGACTAACCTGCAGCAGAGGTTTGGCAGAAAAAAGAAGAGTCATCATGCAGTTTCCTTACTCCTGTAAATTTCTGTTTGCATTGCAGTCAGTTTGGGTTAAAACTGGAACCTTGCAATGGTGGAGGAATTGGAAGCCTTATAAATGGATGGATGTTCGAGTCGCACTTGAGCAGTTCACTGGGAGTGATGGAATGCGCGACAGCATCCTGTTCATCTATTACATGTATCACGAGGAGAAAAAGGTGTGTTCATCTTGAGACCCTTGGGAGTTGCATTGGGCAAAGGAAAAGCTTTGAAGGGAAGGGATAACAGTTTTCTGAAGGGAGACAAATTATGGTACGCTATTGTTTTAGGTTTTGGAAACCAATTCAAATGTAGCTCAGGGTACTAGCAAATTGCAAGCTTTTCTAAGCTGTAGCTCTGTTAATGCTATGTCAGAAATACCCAGTCAGCAGCCATTCACATTGCTTAGACCATCAGCTTTGCACTAATTAGAAATTCTTTTGGAAGTTCAAAGTGTTCTTGATTGTGAAGAAAGAGCCAAGCTTGGCTGGCCAGGGTCTTCATAAGTAGGGTTAATGCATGTTGGCAGTAGGAACCAGAGGTAGTGCAGGACTGGAAATTGAGCCCCATTCCTTCTGCACTGAGAACTGATTCTTTGCTACCCTTGGCAGGAATGCCTTATTCATTGTCCTGAAGTGCAGAATGCTGGCTCTGAGGAAGGTGAATCTGAGTTTGCCTTAGTCGCAATTTTTTTTTCTCTTCTCTTAGTATATCCACATGTTCCTGAATGAAGTCACTATTATAGTTGAAGTTCTGAATGAAGCCAAACACTCCTTTGCGTTGTATACACCTGAAAAGACAAAGCAGCGATGGCCGATCCGCCTGGCAGCCACAACAGAGCAAGAAATGCATGACTGGGTAATTCTGTGAATTTTTCATTTCAAGCTGGTAATATCTGAAATAAAACATAACTAGTCTGAAATCTCAGCATTATAATTACAGTACCTAGGCTACTCTCCTATTTTCACAGTTTAGGTATTTAAAAAGTCTGTCCAAACTTATGTAGAGGCATGTGAGGCGCCCTACCTCTGGAGATTGCATGCTTTCTTATGCTGCAGTTATCTACAGTAAAACCACTATTGTTTTTCCTTCCCTTCCTATCTCCGGATATAGATTAGGCTACAAATGAGGTAGGGGTTTAATTCAATTAGTCTGTTCTGCATAGGTAGAAGAACTGTTACTTGTTGTTACTGTCATAGAGTCTTATGTGCAGGCAGGCAGGCATATATACAATGGAAAAGCATACAGTAAAGATGAATACAATAATGTAAAGATTCTATATAATAATAGAAAACCTGAAAGATACTTCATCATGATCTGCAAACCACATTGGTTCCAGTGATTGTGTTGTTAATTTCTAAAACACTGAATTTCAGTGCCTTTGAGAAAAAGCTGCTAATTCACTTTGCTGATTTGCCAGAACCTGAAAAGGTAAAACTTTGTTTTGTAATACTGACACATCTATGGAAATTTTTGTGCTCACTGTAAACAGAAGCTTTTGGTTCTCTGCTTCTTGTTTTGTAGATGTCTTTGCTGAACATGTCCTGTTGTGAAAGCAGACGGATTCAGGGCCCTCCTTCTCACCATGCCATTTGGTCTGTTACTTGCAAAGGAGACATCTTTGTTAGTGAGCCAAGTCCTGAACTGGAGGCCGGACCACACCTGATGCCATGTGATCAAATGTAAGAGGTTTCAGAAGCTGTTCTTCCCGCATGGGATGCCATCCAGCAAAGACTCTTTCATGTCGAGTCAGTGGTACACTGCAGATGTCTGTCAATGACAAGGTTAACAGCTGCCTTAGTATTCATAAGTACACCTGAAGAAATTCACCAAATCGTATTTGAATTCTTAGATACTGGAGCTATTTGTGATTTCAAAAGCCTTTCTCACTGAGATTCTGTTTTTTTGGGATTACATCTTTAATGCCATCATTTAAATTAAGAGGTGGCCTAGAGTAAAAGTAAACCTAATCACTGTAATTGTAATGTAATTTGAGCCTTTGGTTTTACCTGAGACAAGAAATCTGAAATTCTCAGTCCTCCATAGTCAGTGCAGTCCAGGAGCAGCTCCTTTGCAATTTTTATTACAACTGTGACAATACAGTACTGCAAACTCGTCAAGCAAAAAAATACCATGCTCAGAGCTGGTGGCTTAAAGGCCAATCTTCAAAAAATATCCCCAGTTTCAAGTTACTTGCACAAAGTGTCTTTGAATAATATCTGAGAGATCCTCTAGCCCTTTTCCTTAAGGGTAGTGCACCTTCAATGTCTGGCAAATCACAAAGCAGATGTGCTCTTCCATCTTAGTTTGGGCTATCTGTGACCTAGATGATCTCCTGCCATTCTGATAGCTAAAATACTCCTCTGCAATCTCTATTTTCCCCATTCTTCCCCAGAAAAGTATGATGGCCAACTGGCTGTGTAAAGCCCCAGAAAAGGATTAACCTGCCAAGTTTAAGAGAATAGGAGGAATTGAAGTTCTTGTTTTTACCAAGCTCCATAGCAAATATGTAAATAATTTGTTTTCTTGCTAGATAAAGGCAATTCCTAGATTTTAAAAAAATGAGAATGAAGGTAAAGCTGAGGCAGTTGATGGCTATTAAGACATAAAGATTCTAGCAAGATCATCCTAACTGGTGTTTAAAAAACAGATAGATAGATAGCTATAAAAACAAGCCATAAAATAAAAAGAAAGTAAAATACTTCAAAGCCTGAAAACTACAAGTGGAGGCAGAGGTTCCTTCCAGCTGACTTTTCAGTTGTTGCCCAGAGGCAAATGCTTTCAACTGGCAACTGCCTTTAAGATTGTTCAGTAATAGGAAGGAAAAGCATACATTCCTGAAGGGTGTGGTGTAGAGTAAGTGTAAAATGTTGTCCTTTTTCCCACAGGTTTTGGCGTCAAGTTGGAGGTCATCTTCGACTGATAGAGTGCAATAACCTAGGCATAGTGTGGGGCATAGGATATGATCACACAGCTTGGGTTTATACTGGTGGATATGGAGGTGGCTTCATTCAAGGTATGGACAATTGGTCTACTGTGGTGTGCACATTTCTTACCTCTCTGACTGGGTCAGCTATTCAAGCTGTTTCAGCTGTCCTTCCTTTAGCCTAACTAACGTGTATGGTTATACGGTGAACAGACCACACATTAGGAAGGAACTGGTATTGCAGTTTTATATTGTCAGCTTAAGAGTGAGAAATAGGATAATCACCACTATTACTGTGGCTATTGGAATTTAAAATGTAGGGTCTTTTAAGGTTTAATTTTACTATAATCTAAATAATTTCTTTCTCACAGGACTGGCCACTAGTGCTGATAACATTTACATGCAGTCAGATGTGAAATGCGTTTACATCTACGAGAACCAGCGGTGGAACCCAGTCACTGGATATAGCAGCAGGTTATTTACTAAATTTATTGTATTTATTTACTGTAATTTTTGACAGATACTGTCAAATGTGAAACATGGGGTTTGTTCTAGCTTTTCAGAATAGTTATTACAGTTATTCTACCTTCGGTCTCCTCCAACTTCTATTGTTAACCTGAGATGGAAGGAGCAGTGTTTCTCCATTTTCTAGATTTGTAATTCTCCATTCCAAATCATTTGTAGCAAAACATTACAGACTTTGCTTTGTGAGTGCACGAAGTGTGCCTACTTGCAACATCTTTTGTTACTAAGGCCATACAGCAAAGTTCTTATTAGGATCTACATATTCATATAGATATTTTGTTAAATACTTTGGGTCCTTGAATAGTATATTTGAACAGACGTATTGAAAAAGTATTCACATAGATGGGTGTCTGTGACAAAGGCTTCACCTTCCGATTTTAAATAGTAGTGAGGAATATCACTCTACAGAGGAAAGTTTACGTGGTCCTCAGGTTTGGTATAACTGGAAGCAATTGTGCAGATTCTTTCCCACTACCCTTATCACTCATGTGGTATTTCTAAATACAGAGATTAATGATAGAAGACTGATTTGTGTATGAAAGTAGGAAGTGCTATAAATATGCTTTTCTTCCCTTACATCCTAAATTTGCTGTTGTAAATGGCCTTGCATTCCTTGTACACTGTTTCACCACAGAGGTCTGCCCACGGACAGATACATGTGGAGCGATGCATCTGGCCTGCAGGAATGTACAAAAATCAATACCAAGCCTCCTTCTCCGCAGTGGTCTTGGGTAAATTTTGTCTTAAAAGTCTTTTTAGTAAGAAGGCAAGGCATAGCAAGTAGGATGCAAGACTTGGGCTCAGGTGACACAGATTATCTTCCTGGATTTATCGTAGTGTTTAATCTTGGTTTCTCCCTTTATACAACAGCAGTAGTCTTCCACAGTCAAAAGAATGTTAAGCATTGAGTGGGATTTTTTGTTCAGTGGGACTGTTCCAATCATTTTCTCTTCAACTGAATTAAAAAGACTTGGGAACCTCTGTATAAATTTATATTGCAAGTATTCCAAGGTTTCTACCAAGTCATTGCACTCCAAAAGGTGGAAGGGAAATAGCAGAAGAGGTTATTTTTGTTATACATCAGGTATTGACTGTGCTTGTTATTCTTATTGTCTCTTTTTGACAATAGGTATCCGATTGGTATATTGATTTTAATACTTCAGGTGGAACTGATCGGGAAGGCTGGCAGTATGCAGCAGACTTTCCAGCGTAAGGAGATACCTTCTTCTACCTAAAATCCTATCAGGCAGATGTCATGCTTAAGTTCTCATTTCTTCTTTGCTATTTTGCCTATTAACTGTGCTTTAACAGAGACAAGTGTCTGCCTTGATTTCTCCCTTTGTACAGAAATAGTAACACTGAAATTTGCCAGGGAGGTAGGGCAGCAAGGTGAGCTTAGCAAACTATACTTTTAAGCATTTTAAAGTCAGCAGGCATGTCTGGTGGGCAGATACATAGACAGCGTTCTCAGGTTGGTACTGACGTTGGAGATGCTCTGACATCCTCATGAACACCTCTTTAAAACTGTTTTGGTAGGTCCTACCACGGTCACAAGACAATGAAAGACTTTGTCAGACGGAGACGCTGGGCAAGGTGAGAAACTAAGATATAAATAAATGTTTTTAACTTGAATGCTAATTGCTCCCTTAAAGTCTCCTTTAGCTATGAGGGTAGGAGTCTCATCACCCAATCAACAAAAGCAGTAGTGAGGAAACCTGCAATAAATAACCCATCTCCAATAGAGAAGCTGATGATCTTTAGCATTATGGCTTTAATTTTAAGCCTTTACAGGTAGATACCTTATTTGATTTTGTGGGATCCATAGATAAAAGTCAGCTAGTTATTCTCTATATCTGACTTTCCTTATGGTAAATGATTAAGGAATAGTAAGAGTCTAGGTATATTAGTTCATACTAGGTCACTGGTAATATGTCTTTTATATTAATAGTTTTAATATATGAATTCCACATACTGCATAATAGGCAACAGATAATCCCAACCCCATTTAAGCCACAATACATTATATTTAGGTGGAATCTGGAAAACAGCAAACTGTAGCTATATTCTAGTCTATTCTGCTAAGCAGGGAAAGTCTGTGCATTTGCTGTTTTTCCAGCTTTTCTATGCTTTCTGTACTAGAGTATCTAACAGCTGTGCTAATAAATTGCTGTGAATTTAGTTACAGCTACGCATTGTTCTGTTTGTTATTGTGACGACAAGGCTAGTATTTTGGCCTTTGTACAAAAAACTTTGAAGTAAGGTCCTGAAGCATCAAACTGTTGTTCCAGGATGTGTAACAAAACAAACACCACCAAATCAATCAAAATGGCAACTTGAAATAAAAGAAGCAACTTGAGAAATATCCTTAAGCCTAAATATTTTGTCTGGTTTTAACCATCAGTTGAAAATTGAAAACAAATAGAGAAGAGCTCAGGGCTGGATCCAGGTTTTCAGAACTGGAGAAAGGAGGAGTGTCCTGAGTTTTTTAGGATATTCTTCATACACAGAAGTTGCTGTTGGGATGACAGAATCTAACATAGATTCCCTAATAGACAGTACTACTTCCTTGCAGTTTCCACAGAAAAAATAGACATATTCTCAGAATGACCTACCTCTAACTCTTTAATTTAGAGCTGCCTTATCTCTGCCTACTTCAGGATGCTGTATAACTTCCTAACAGACTCCACCCTACTTGCAAAATTATTCCCTTAACCAAGACAGAGGGAGGAACAAACTGGGTGTGGAGTTCTCTCTGCAGTAGGGTTCTCAGCTCGGGGTCAAATATTCATTATCCAGCTGTTGCTCAGTGAGTTTTAGAGGGCTAGGGAGCAGTGTAGTACAAGCTGCAGACTTCTTGGGTGGCCTTGGTTTTATAAAGTAACTGTTTTTTTAAAAACAGAAACTTTGAGAAATCAGCAATATGTCAAAAATCAAAACCTGATACAAAATATTACTGATTGTTGTAAACCCCTTTCAAATTAAAAATACTAACAGTTATTGTACCTACTTAATGAAAAACCTTCTGGATTGTTTGCACTGAAGTTACCAACAGACTGGGAAACAAACTCAGTTACAGAAGGTACGTACTTCTGACAGGTTTGGGCTTTTTTTTCTTCAGAAAATGTAAGATAGTCACCAACGGGCCATGGCTGGAAGTGCCTCCTGTTACCCTGTGGGACATCTCCATAATCCCCAGTTCAGATGCAGATGACAAAGAAGCAGTAGCACTGTGGGCAATCAGTGACAAAGGAGATGTGCTCTGCAGGCTTGGAGTGACACAGCAAAATCCAGCGGTAAGACTCCCTGCTTATTCTTACTGCCTTATTGATATATTTAATGTAATTATGTAAGTACATACACACAGTCATGCAGTGCCCTCTCTCAGAGCACCTTGTTATTTTTTTCCCTTTTATGTCCCAGATTTGAAAGTCCTTGTCCATCAACTGTAACACAGTTTGCTGCCCTTATTTCTTACCATAGTGCTTCTCTTACATAATCTGCCTTAGCTTGAGCCACAGCACTTGCAGGAGCCTCTCTCAGCCCTTGTCTATCTTCCTGTGAGTGAAGCACTTTACTTTCCCTTTCTGCATTGATCTCTTAGTTCCCCCATTTTTTCTTTTTTTTTTTTTTTTTTAATTGTTGATAATATGTGTATCCCATTTAAATGAACTGATGAGGGATAGAATTTCTTTAAAGTATGGTCCCAATCTAATGCCCATTGAGATCAGTAAGAGTTTGTCCATTGACTTTTCTGGGCCTAGAACTGACTGCTTATTTAAGACAGGTGGGCCTGGATTAACCTACAGATTTGACTCTTCTTATGGACTGGGACAGAAATAATGAACAAATGTCCAGTAAAATATGCAGAAAGGAACAAAGTCCCAGTAACTTCAATAGGAATATTTATTTCCTACTAATAGACACATTCTGAAACACCAAATTAGGGTTGATATGCACTGATTTTAAGCCATATTTACAAAAGGGGAAAAAAATCTAACAATATACTTTAGTGGAATTTGGAGAAAAAGCACAAGTTGAAAATTTATAGGAATTCTTTTTTTTTCCTCCTTTCCTGTTCAATCAGTTCCAATAGCACAGATCTGTAAGGCACTTCAACAGCAAGAACTAGAATGCTGTGTCTGGAATCTGAAGCCCTATATGAGTTGATTTTTGTGAGACTATTGTTCTTTGTAATCAAATCCAAGGGATTATTAAAAAAAAAAAAAGCTGTAGCCCAGCTATTCAGACATGTAGGTGCCTAAATGCCAGTGATATCGACAGAAAAGGCTGTTACAGTCCAACATAGCTATTTTCAATTAGTTGTATATCCAGATATTTTTGAAGATTAGGGACCTTGTTTCTGTTCAGTTGTAAAGTTATGTAAGAATTATTTTTTAGAATCTTTTTCACTATCTAGGGATTTTCCTGTTTAACAGTAATCAGTGATAATTTGTTGCGGAGTTTCTAACCACTGCTTCACAATTCATCTTCCATGATTTGTTAGGGAACATCCTGGCTGCATGTGGGAACAGATCAGCCCTTCATTTCCATCTCAATTGGAGCATTTTACCAAGTGTGGGCTATTGCTAGAGATGGTTCTGCCTTCTATCGGGGTTCAGTGTCTCCAAGAAAACCCGCAGGTAAGTACTTGTACCTTTCTAGTAGTCTTGATCTTACTCGTTGTGTAAGCTCAACTACACTGCTGTGTCTGAAAGAGACTAATCTGTTTAGCGGAGTCCTTTCCAATATCTGTGCAAAACAGTGCATATGAATAATACTCATGTTAATTATAGCAGTTAATTTGCTCTTCACTTGCATGATTTAAAGTGTTTGTTTCTAAAAACAAGCTATTAAAACTATATTAAGTGTAATGTCATTCACAGCTATGTATTTCAACTGCAGACATTTCCAAGTCTTCTCATACATAATTCTGTTTTCTCAATGTTTTACTCAAGTATTTCTGACTTTTAGGTGACTGTTGGTATCATATTCCTTCACCTCAAAAACAAAAGCTAAAACAAGTCTCAGTAGGACGAACGTCCGTGTTTGTGTTGGATAAAAATGGTAAGGATTTTTAAAAATTATTTATCAATGTTACAAAAAATAAATCAGTTTACATCTGATTTTAAAAGGGTAGGCTAATTCACAGCTTTTGCGGACAGATTACTGTTGCTCTGAGAGGATATTTCATATTCAAAGAGATGGAGTAGGCAGCCCACTTAATTACTGGTTTTGAAGACTTGCTTTTTGTTATATCTGATAGTGCTGTAGATAGCAACAATCCCGCACTTATGCTATTACTTTGGGGTAGGGGGAAAGAGATGAATCTCAAAGACAAGAGTTGCATGGAAGGATTTGTCTGGTACCCTAGAACATGCAAAACTGAAGAAGAATACTTTCCTGTTGCAAATCACTGCAAGTTTAATAACAAAGCATCCTTTTGTAAAAGAACAAGCCTTTAACACCAGTCTCCTTCAGAGATCTTCATCTCATTTGTTTTACTTCTCTAGTCTATAGTTCTTTATATGAACATTTTTCACCAAGAAATTTTACAAAATGTATTTGCTGGTTTCCAGAAAATTTCTAAAAAATAACTATAGAAGTAGGAATTCCAATTAGGAACTTCACTGTCCTTCACTGTAACACATTAATCAAAACCACAATACATTTCCACAGAACACAAAAAGTATTAGCTACAGATTTGTTATGTTGTTTACTAGCACTTTATACAAAGCAGACATCCTGAGCTGTAACCAGGACTATTTTTTTTATAGGCAATCTTTGGTACCGGCAAGGTATCACACCAAGCTACCCTCAAGGGTCTACTTGGGATCATGTTTCAAATAATATCCGTAAAATGTCTGTAGGGCCCCTGGACCAGGTGTGTACTGAGCTTCCTCGTATCTCACTAGTTTATTAAAAATGATGCTTAACATACTTCTGTAATAAAATTAAATATTTAGAATTATTTTTCTTTATTCCACAAGGTGGTTGTCTAAATGCTGGAATCCTCATAGCAAGACAAAAATCATGCCAATGAAATAGTGAATCAGTCAGTCCTTTGCTGTAAAAAGCTTCATTAATTTTTGTCATTTTTTTTTTAACAAGGCTATTTTATATATTTAACCTCTCTCCAGCCAAGCCTTACTGTCCGGCAGTGTTTTAATTGTAACACTGCTATCTAGCTGTTTGTTTGGGTGTGTTTGACTGAATTACAGTAGTTTTGGCCTATACAAAATCAAGACCAATTTCTGAAAGTGATCAAAGAGACTTAAAATTTTCATGTCTGAAAAGAGCAGCATGAAGAACATATTTTATTGCCTCTCTTTGCTTTCTTGAGGTCTGGGTGATAGCTGACAAAGTGCAAGGAAGCCATAGTTTGAGCTGTGGGACCGTCTGCCATCGGACTGGTATTCAGCCAATGATGCCTAAAGGCCTCTCATGGGATTATGGTATTGGAGTAAGTGCTGGGGGCATACTACTGCCCAAAATTTGTATAACAAATTACCCATGGGAAAGGAATGTGCCATCCTGCTCCAGCTGGCTAGCTTTCTAAAGTTTACATATATCTGTAGGAAGTTGACCTTTGTTCTTTAGGTTCCTTTTTTAAGTTAACGGGTTATACAATTATAGCTGGGAAATAATTTATTTACATTTGATAAGTATTCATTTTAAATAGAAAGTTATAATGTAAAAATGAGTAAAGTAAGTGCCATTTTTAAAAAATTGATTCCTTATGAGTCTGCACCTAGTTGTTTCTCATTGTTGTTCCCTGTATTGCCCTCCATTTTGTGTGAAAAGCTACTTCAAGGTTTTGGCCCCTCTTAAATTGGTGGAAAACTTGCAGTGGCTCCGTTATGAACGCCTGACCCTACTAATCTCAATTCCCTATAATAAAAATAATCCTCAATCTTATATACCTTCCTGTCAGGGAGGTATGTTGTGTTGTGGTTTGTTTTACGAAGAGCCTTTTTTCTGATTCAGCCCAGAGCAGGATTACTTTCCTCATGAAAAAACGGTATAAAACTAGTAATGTACATGAAGCATCACAAGAGAGATTGTAAATGCAGGGTGATAGTTCTCCTTTTATATTTCTTTATCAATCTTTTACAGGGTGGATGGGAGCACATTACAGTCAGAGGAAATGCAACTGAAGCATCTAGAGTTGCTATGTATGACACTTCCGAGGAAAACCCTGCAGTATCAAAGGATTTAGAAGATGAGGAGAGTAAAGGGAAAACAGAACACTCTAAAACCCCTGTGATGGTCAGTGAAAGTCAAGAATTGGACAGAAATGCTGTCAATTGTTAAGTTGTCACCATCTACATGCTGCAAACAAGCAGTAGTCAGTGTAATTTAAAAAGAAACTAAATGTCTATTGCCTGGAGAGAAAAACATGACCTTTTTGTGCTACTACTATTTTACTGAACTGGAGTTTGCAATAGGGTATTTTAAATACTGGTATCTTCTACTACATCACATGTAAGATGTGACTTGATAGAGCTAATAGTTCTGTCAAAGCAGGCAAGCTTTTTAGCCACACTATATTTCTGACCCTTTACCAGAGCTGCTACACAACCATACAAATGTGAATATCTTTGCAGATGGTCACTACATTTACTTCTTTTTTTATTAATATTACAGTTCCCTTCCCTGCATTTCTCTCGTATTTAAGCAGAGATGAAGATGTCATACCTATTTAAATGAATTACAGGCAAACGTAACTGGTCCTGATTGTGCAAACATTTTTATGTGCACATAACTTTGTTTATGTGAGTCCTGCTTATGTAAGCATGTAGCTTGGGTCACGCTATTCTTGCTCCCATCAGTAAAATTAAATTCTATACAATTCCGCTTAGGGTACGGTCACCAATAAGGGCCAATTTTTGCTACCTGTGCTCACAGTGAATAATAGTACCTTAATCAACAAGTGGAGCCACTGGTTTCAGTGAGACGATGGGAAGAGCACTGTCCTATTCAGTCTGACTAAGAGTGACAAAGTTTCATTGTCAGTCCAAATGGTGGTCATGTTTTGTCTCCCTCTTAAATGGAACCGTGCTCCCTGAAGTATACAGATGCCTACGTCATGAGGTTGGAAGGCACCAAACACTTGAGTTCGGCTGTGTTCCAGATCATTGCAAATTATGCTTTCATAGTAAAAGACAAGAAGGTTTTAAATAAGATTCTGACTTCACAGTGGTAGGAACGCAAAACAACTTTACTGGTTCCAGTGGAGTTTGCCAACGTACACTAACATGGATTTGGAATAAAGCTCTGCTCTTTGTTTTTAGTAGGTGATTGATTCACCCCTTCCAACAAAAAAAACCCACTCTTTATTCTCAAAAAAAGCTTTTTTTCCTGTCTTTCTTACTATAATTGGACCATGATGTGAAATTATTATTTGAAATCCAGTCCTTGAAGTCCTGAAAAAGCCTCATACAATAGCTTCAGGAAGGCACCACCTTTTTCCCTGGGCAGCAGTTTACATTCATTTTCCTCTCTGTATGTGACTGTATATGGAGTTATTTTTATATGATGAGCAGTGTGGTGTGGTCTCAGTACTGTATTTGTAGAAGTAAAACTTATGTTTGCACGTATTTAAAGAATATATTTGGTATTTTAATGCCAAGGAAAGCACTGTTTCCCAGTCCAACTGTGAATGAAGCTTCAAGATGCTCTACTGTTTAAAAAACCTGTTTATCTTTCCAGTATGTGATTAGAGATTTCTGGTTTATACGTATATTGTGGGAGTACCATAAATAACATGTTTGCATTAATCACCATAATAGATTTTGCGTAACTTGCACAGTATCTTGTCTAAATAAATAACTTTATTACATGTATTTCTAGAGAATTATTAGGATTGTATTTTCTCTGCATCGTATTGAAAAAAATTTTCTTATAATAGTCAGTGTTTACATATCCAACAATCAAACTGATTTCATACAATAAGCTTTATAATGTACCTTTGCATTTTTCCCTACATTGCCAAGTTTCACTTACTTTACTGTAAAAAGCTGGGTTTAAGTGAACAAAAGAAATTATGTTTGAGTCCTAAATACTTGCCTTTTGGAGCTATTATTTAGAAAATTATTTAAAAATATGTCATTGTTGTCGCTACTTAAACTAAGGAAAATTGACTTTAAATTGAAGCAATTTTGAAAAATAAAAGTAGTTTATCAGAAAAAAGTGCTTCTTATGAAATCCCTATTGACATGTCCAAGAAGGCAGCACTTTGTAGCAAAGTACTATTGTGGAATTAGCAGTTGTCATTCTATTAAAATGCGTGTGTCCTGTGCCTGACTATTCATTGGGGTTGGCTGTGTTTGGAAAAGGGGTAACCTTCATCTGTCTCCTCTACTACTGTATTTATAGCTAGATAGTACATACCATTTGGGGCTTAATATTTTAAATGCCTGTTTGCAGGAAGTCCTGTCAGAAGTACACTGCCACAAGCATTTAAACTCTGTATTTATAATGGTAATATCAGTATAATTGGTTCCTAAAGCGATGTGCAATTCTTAATCAATGGCAGTGTTAAAATACTGCTTTTCCAACTCACTCATTTCCTTCCTCTGCCAAAGTAACCAAATAGCAATTTAAACATGGCTAACCCACAAAAACATTTCAGGGGTGACAGTATCTGGGAACTCTTAGGTTTCTTTTATAATGGTCTAGCAGACTAATGAAAGAAGCCTACAAAAAATGATCATCTGCACGTGCTTAGTCATCACTTACTGTATGACACAAAGAACCACAGAATTTAGGCTTGAAGGGACCTCAGGAAGCCATCTAGTCCAACCCTCTGCAGGTCTAATACAACCAGGCTACTCCAAGCCCTGCCCAGTTCATCTCTGAACACCTCCAAGGATGGAGGTTCCACAGGAACCAGCTGCCGCTGGTATCTGAGGCAGCCCGGGGCAGCAGTGTCCTTCCCCCGGGGCAGAGCTCCGTGCTGTAACACAGTGCCAGGCATCCCGCCCTTCAGCGTCTTCACACGGGCTCGAAGCCGTCCCCAGCGGAGCTGCGGGGCCTCTCCCTCCTCTGCTCCGCTGCAGAGCGATGGCCAGCGCTGAACCGCCCGGCCTCCCCGCGCTCCCTCAGCAGGGGCAGCGCCCCCGGCTCCTCTCGCGAGAGGACGAACCCGCCAAAACACCGCCCCCCCCCCCCCCCCCCCCCCCCCCCCCCCCCCCGGCCACCGCCGCTCACGCCGCCACCGCTGGCCCAAGCCCCTGGCGGGAGAGGCCGGCACCGGGGTCCGGATCATCTCCCCACCCTGTGGGGAGTCCACACCATAAACGGCTACACCAACCTTCCTAGCTTCTCCCCGGGGCTGCCACAGCAGGGGCGCGGTGTAGTACGTGGAATTGGAGGTATCCGAGTGGTGCATTTTCATCCCCAAACCTATTTAGTCCCCCCACAGTCATTTACATGAGACAGTCCCCAACCTCCCGGCACTGACACCAGCAGTGCAGGGCAGGGGTGCACATCTGTGTTCTCCTCCCAGCCCTGCAGCTGGCCAGAGGTTACAGCTGGATATGGCCAAGGCCCAGTCCCACTCCAGTACACCACCCCCCATTCCATGGACAGATCAGTCTGGTGTTAGCACAATCCCAGCAGGTCCTGGTTGCATTGACCTACAGTGTGAAATAGGACAAAATAACATCAACCATGCTCTTACCTGCAGAGATGCTAAGTAGAGCAATCGAAACAAAGTGCCTCGGTGGTACTGATTTCTCCCATTATAATCGGACAACACCTAAATACATCAAGGGCTTTACCAATAAGGAGCAGCTGTTGAATGAAGTAAGATACAGCACTGTTATGGCAAGTCAATTCGAGAACAGATTAGGTAATATTTTAATTAACACTTGAGCCCTAGCAGGGCCAATCACAATTATTTTTGTGTGAAACCAGTTTGGAAACTAAGAAAAACCCAAGCTGAGGCAGGATCCAAATAATTTATATCTCCAGGAGAGAGGGCAGATTCTACGTTGGCTATCTGCACCACAGAGCAACAGCCGTCCTGTTGCGTAGGGCCGGGGCGTGGGGGTAGGAAGAGCTGTAACACAGTGGCTCCATAGGCAGCACAGTCTCAGTTGGGACAATAACAAAAAAAAAAAAAGGCAAAAAAAAAGAGAATCATTTTCCTCTTTGAAGAATTCCTGCTTCATTTATTGTATTTTAGAATATCAGAACCTAGCCCTAACCCAGAAATAACCCTAATCACATTACAGGCTTCATTAGCAAATAATTTGTAATTGGATAGATAATTGTCTAACTTGTAACTATACTACAGCATTTTTATCATAGTTTTGGAAAAAATAAGTCATTTGTTCCTTATTTATTATTACAATAGCATGCAGAGACCTGCCTAAAGAAAAACTCCATGAGGCTGGATGCTCTGAAATCCAGAAAATGTCCTTACTCTAGAGAGCTTACAATCTGAGAAAGCCTTGTGGATGTTTACAAGTACTTTCAAAGTTGTTATGCTTTGCAAGGTTCAGAATTATCAGAGCAAATCCAAACCACTCAAGATAAAGATTCCGATTTGGTTGCCAGTTTCCTTTATGTGCCACTTCACTCATCGAGTCAGTCAAATGTTGTCATCAATTTTAATTTCTTCCATAGCGGGATATGTAAGAACTGAGTCACTGAAAGATCGGTGAATAGCCCTACTGCCAAAATTCTCAACAAGCTCGAGTGCACTCAGGTAATGGCCTTAAATGCTCAACTCTCAAACCTTCCAGGGAGGGTGATTTTCAAAAGAAATCTTTACTTTCAAGTCAACTACAGTGTTACAGGATAGGTTTCCAGACCCTGACACACCACACACCTATCCATTAAGCTCTGAAAAATTCTTATAATTTAAGGTGATTTTTTAATGTGTCATATAAGCTACAGCCATGAGTTTTACCTGTTCGTCCCTTTAAGAAAAAATAGGGGATAGCTGGAAGCAAAAATAATCTTTTAAAACATCAACGTACTGACATGTATTATCATGCAAGAAGAAAAAAGAATGACAGTAGTAGCTAACTGTAGGTGTTTTGGCTGAAGCTATGAATTTATGTGGAATATTTTTGTAGATGTTCCTCATGATCATCATCCCCCTGTTGCTGTTGATAATGCTGGTACAATTTGGACCCCCAGGCTCCCCCCATCCCTTCTGCTGCTGGAAAGTGTCCGTTGGACATATTGAGTATAATGGAGGTCAAGGATTTAATGTAGTTTTTGGCCAGTGTGAGAGTCTCTATTTTGGAAAGTTTATTCTCAGCTCTCACATGAGGGATCACCTCCCGCAAAGCCTGGAACGCGTTGTTGAGCTTATGCATTCTCTGCCTCTCCCGCTCGTTGCTTTCCAGTCTCCTCAAATGCCTGTCCTTACTGCTCCAAGGATGCTTGGCTCTGGCTGTGGTGATCTTGCTGCTCTCCTTGTTTTCCCCATTCCTCCTTTCTTTGTGACGTAAACATTTCACCAGTTCTTTTTTTCTCATTGCTGATTCCTCAGAAAATGCTTCTTTGTCAACAGTATGCCTTCGCTTCTTTCCTTTGGTTTTAGTCTTCATGTTTTAAGCATCAATGTACTGTAAAAACATGATACCAATATCTTTAACTGTTGCACAGTTCCATGCTAAACAAATGACCTGATGCAGATTTGTTTGGTATGTTTGTTTACTTGTTCACTACTGGAAAACCATCACTGGCTCTCAATTTAGTGATGTTCATTTTAGAAGTTGAGAATGTTACTAGTCAAGATGACCTGTACAGATGAACAGAGGAGGAAATCCTTTGGGTTTGTTTTTTTTTTTCTTTAAGAGAACAACAGATCCTCCTTCAGCTGGAAGGAAGAGGTGTTTTGATTTCACATGCTTCTGTTTTCTCCCTGCTCTAGTTACCACAAGTTATAATAAAACCATATACCACCTCATTGTACATATGAAGGCTTATGTGTAGGGTATTAGACAGAACCCTCAGGCTCTTACTCTGAAAGTAATTTCTCCTTGAATTCCTAGTAGTTGCTCTTGGTAGAAATAGTTTTCCACTATATTTATGAGCAGTCCACTAGAGGGAAGCACGACACACTACCTCATATAGAAACTCAGAAACTCTTGGCCAGCAACATGTTTTCACCCACAGCATTTCTGCATTCTGGGCTAGTCCATGTCCTCCCCCCCCTCCCCGAAAAAAGCACTTCCCTTTTTCAACAACAATTAAATAATGGTGGTGCTTAACTGCAGTTTCTAGCCCAGTTCAACAGCAGAAGAGCAGTATTTATTCTCCAGTTGCCCAAAAAGACACAGTAAAGTTCCTTCCTCACATGTCAGCAAGGCAGATGACAGAATTGAAATTTTACCCTCCCTCAGCCCAGATTCCATGCCAACACTACATCTGAAGACAGCAGCTCACAGCAACCCTGCCTCTAACACCAACAATCAGTGTTACTGACACTGCATTTACAAAACGCTTCCTTCCATTTTCTTCTAGATCATGTAGTCATAGAAAGGTTTGGTCTTAAAAACAAAAAAAAAACCTTTTTATGCTGATGATATTATGTAGGAGCAATCAGAGAGTCCATGAGCCAAAAAAAAACCAAACAAACCAACCCAAAACCACAGTAAACCCTAGCCACAGGTGCTTGACTATCCCAGTACAGGACATTAACCTTAGCTGAAGCAGGTGGTGAGCAGTTCCCAGGTGTGCTGCAGTAAATATCACTTCCTCTCTCATGTCTTCAGAGACACCTTCAGCTGCTTGACATTCAGTGACTCACTTCTCTGCCTGTGAGAGCAACCTGGCCATCCCTGCAGTTCCTTACTACCAGGGAGGCAACTTTGCCAGAAAGGACAGAAATTCGTAAAGCAGTTTTGTTAGGGTAGCACCCAGCTGACAAATGCTGAGAGAAAGACAGCTCGGAAGAGCTTGTGTTGTGGGAGCGTAGAAGAAATGTTACAGACACATGAGTATCTTAAGCAATAGGACTAAAGCCAAGCATTGAGTTTGTTCTAGACTCAGTCTAACTCACTTGGCAGAAAACAAATAACTGCAGGACAGAAAAGGCAGGCAAAGGAGAGCAGTCAACTTCCCCCCTCCAGTGCAAAAAGCACCACTGGGGAAAGCAGAAAAATGAGCAGCTGCTGCTGTTTGAAAGGATAACAGCCCACAGGACTTGGCGAAGAGTAGGTTCTTGAAGGCAGCCAGCAGAGAAAGCTGGAAGAAAATCCAAGAGAAAGGAAGCTTCAGCAAACTGTGGGAGCAAAGTAGTCTTTAAAACTGCAGGCCAGCGGAAAGCAAATGGGATTACATAAGAAGGTGCTTAGCTGGCCGAGGTTTGCTCTCAGACTGCTGCACACTACTGTAACCTGATGGACAAATCACCTCATGGAGCCACAGCGAGGCTGCCGGAACCCCCAGGGAGGTGGCATGGGTGTGCAAGGAGAGAGTAGAGATGGAGAGGGGACATCAGGAGCAACAGACTGGGGTGGTCAAGAGAAACTGAAAAGAGAGCAGCCAAATCCAAACAAGGTTTCCACCCTCCGCATCCATCCATCAAGGCTGGTGTCCCTCCTCCGTGACTTACCGCTGCCACCAGCTGCGGAAAAGGTGCCCTAGGGCCGGCGGGGTGACACAGCAGAGACCTGCGGGAAGCCCAGAGCTGCAGCAGGGGCTGAGCCAGGGTCTGTCACAGCAGCAGCCTGTGAGGGAACCAGGACCGCCTCACACTGAGGACAAGCCCCAGGGACCAAGCCGGGAGGCGCGGGCGGTGCCGCCGTGCCCGCGGCCCCCAGCCCCGCCAGGCAGGCGGACGGCGGCCCCGCTGCGACACGTCGCTTTAGCGGCGGGGGCGGGCCCGGGCCCGGGCCGGCGCAGGCGGGAGTTCCGCGCCTCAGCCGCCGGCCTGCTGCGCCCCGCGGGGAGGGGCACCTCTGCTGCGCGCCACGCGTGTACCGGGGCGAAGCACCGGATCCCGGCAAAGGAGTCACGCAGGGGCACGGGACCCCCAGGTATTGCCGTTACCCTTCCACCCGCAGGAAGGGGGCAGAGCCTGGAGGCAGCAGCCAGCAGAAGGCTCTGGGGGCTTGGGTGGTCACAAAATGGGTGACAACAAAATGGCAGGGGGGAGGCAGCGCGCCCCACCAGCTGTGCAGCAGTGTTTGTATCGAGGCGCTGACACCAGAGGCTAAGCCAAGGAGGGGTCAGTCTAGTACTTACTGCAGCAGGCGTTGTGTCCTCAGGTGGAGGAGGAAGGAGCCTGTCTCATCTCTGTTCTGCTAAGGGCTGTGCAAGTTATCATCCCACCTGTGGGAAAAAGGCCCACAGACAAAGGAGTTCCATTGCTTGCAAAAAGGCTGATGATGATAGATTGCAAGTGCTCCAGTTCTTTGATAACAGGTTCTATATAAGACAACCAGTTTAGTGCCATGGGATATTTTACATCTGTTCTCAGTAATGACCACTGTCTTGGTCAAGTTTCAGCCCAGTAGTTATATTTTACCTAATGAAGTTAAGTCATCTTCATACCAGTTTCTCATTCCAGGACTGAACAGTTGCCAGGACTCGAACAGCTGCAATACTATGTGGGGGCTTCCACAGCAGCCTCCATTAACTACTGACATCACTGAGATGTGTCATCACAACCTTAACAAGAGGCAAAACCAGCACCATCCTCCTGCCTCAGAGTGCCCAGAAGGAAACAGTCTTGATCTCATGTGAAAGAAGCTACCAATACACACAAGTACTACATTTACCTGGCGATCTTAGGACCATTTCAGCACATGCACTTAGATTAAAAAAAAAAAAGAAACGAAACAGAAAAATCATCTTCTATAAATAAATGCAATGAATATTGAGAAAACATACCATTAACCTGTTTTCTGAAGGATACTTAAAATTTTGAAATCTCCGTTCTTCCTACAAATTCTTAATTCTAGGATTAAAAGCGATATTCAATCGTTAGAATCACGCAGTTTGTATTTTGAGTCTTGCTTCCCTACTGACTGCATATACAGATTATCTGAAGTTCACACAGGGGTGATATTAGAAGATATTTAAGGTAACTACACTATTTAGTCTAGACTCATCTGCTGGGACTGTAGCTTTGAGCTTTTGGTACTTTCTCAGCCTCTGGACACTAACAAATATATCTTAAAGTAGAATTGTACCGTGGACATTGCTGGTGCCTGTTTAAGAATAAACAAACAGACAAAGAGATTATAAATATATAACTGTATTTTATTTTTAATATTAAATATTTTTAAATTACAAGCAGTTTCTTGAATCACACTATGCATGATAATCAATATACAGTAGAAATTACAATTTAAAAATGTACACAATTTAAAGACATTTTGACCTGAAATTTCATTAACTATGATATATTGCCATAAACCTCATACCTGTATTAAATTACAATAGGAAAACCTCATACCTATGATTTTGTTACATAGTTTCTCATTTACAAATAGAATTAAACATTATATATACACACACATCAGTACCATTTATCATTTAAGTTACACCTACATCTGTGCAAGTTCAAACAATTTCATAAACAAAACTAACTGTAAGTCATATTCAAGTTTCTGAAAAACAGGCTGCTGGTATTACAAATACTTATTTTCAATAAGTTTATATGATGTTTGACTCTCCTCTAGATTTTTTCCAGTCTTATACCAAAACCAGTAACATAAAAGGATATTTCTGTATGACTTAAAGCTGAAGTAATTTTGTACACTCTGTTCTTATTTAAGGCTATTTCTTATAAGGCTAATATACTTGGATTCCACCTTTCACCAACTCCAACAAAAATATCCATGTCTAACACCTGACAATGCTGACATTTTAGCATAGTGCTTAATCATAAAAAAAAGTCTTTCTACCAACAAGCCTCCTCATGAAAAAGATTGAGTACTACATAAAAATCTGCTAAAAATACTGATAAAAAGAATGAGGCTTAAATGGCTTTCATTAGTGCATCAACAAGGATATGAAAAAATGTTTAATCCGTTCATTTCCATGAAAATGGCAGTTTCCATAAATGCAGTTACACACGCAACATATCTGCAGCTTGGGGACTTGGGAGAGTACAGGTGTTCCCACTAAAACTGGACACTTCTTGCTCTGTTGGCTTCTCACTACGGATCCTCCTTTTTAAACAAACTTTCTTAGGTGGGAAAAATCAGATCTTTTAAATAACTTTAGTAGCCAAATTGAGACAATGCCTTCATTATTCAAATAATCAATATATTATACTAGAGAAGGAATTAAAATGTAACCAGTCTTCATAATAAACCATTGAAAATAGATACATGTACTTCTAAAATGAAAACCATGCTTAAGTAGCTAGTGCAAGAAGTTACATACAGTTTAATGAATGATTTCTAACAAATCCCCTTATTATAGTATAACATGTTGGAATTGCTAATTCGTTTTCATTGTGCCACTGACTGCTAGGCAGATACTTAAATATTGTTAATAGTTGATCAGGTTTTTAACTATAAATTTTTCCAAAAAAAAGACCCATTTATAATATTGCAATCCAGGCTACTGGATTACAGTAATTAAATTTCCTGTTTAAGTGAGTTGAGTCAACTTTAAATATTTCTTTCTCTTCATTGTACAGCTAAAAAGGACATTACCTTGCTTAACAGCATACACATCCCAGCTTGTTTGGAAAAAATGCTCCTTTGGCAATTCATTAGCAATGAGTCCATCTGGACAAAGGAGTAAACTTTCACTTCCTATGTAAGATTCTCTTTAAACCGGGGTAAAGAATAAAAATCTTAGATTTCCATCAAGCAAATGAAATTCCTGATGTGCAAGATAAACATCTGATTTTCCAGAATTATAAGAAAGAAAATGCACAACCAAATTGTAACATTCTGGATTATGAGCTTTTATTTAACCTTGGACTATATTTTAAATAAAATTATTCAAAATTAAGGCTAACCTCCAGGTCTGATAGATCTTTCACCATGCAAGGCAGATAAGCCCACACGTTCTTTGCAGACCATTATGGAGTTTCATTCTTACTATGGAGAATTACAGAAGAGACACCTTAAATCTAGCTGTATCAAGGAGTTTAATGCAAGAATTACGGAATTTCTAAGCAATAATTTGTGCGCAGTTACCTACATTTGAAAATACTGAGAGGAACGCACAGCTTCCTTAAACCCTCTACAGTATATACTGTAAGCCTGTGTTAAGAACTACTTGGTTTTGCCTCTTAAAATCATGTTTTGGGAGAAGTCCATGAAAACTCAGTTCCTCACTTAATACTGAAGAACAGTTCTGACTAATTCTGAACCTGAGTGCCTCATCAGAAAAAGTTATCCCAACAATACACTGGCAACTTTAAATAACATCATAACTAAATCATTCCCTTTTGATAGGTATGGAAACCATTCTGGTTAAGGGCTAAATAATGCTGGGAAAAAGCAATGAACATATTCCTGTAATTTTAAAATATACTTAAAAAAACATCAGAATGCATATAGAGGTTTATGAAAACAAACTTCACACATCTGAAAATACCTAGTCATCCCATACTTCACATGATGAAAATTCTCTGGTGACTGGATCTGAACAGAGAGCACTTGGACCACCATTATAATGAAGCCCTGCCAAAATAGCCACTAAAATACAAAGTGCTTAGTATTTTAGTACATTTGTATTTTTACTGTCCTAAAATACAAAGCCAGGTAAACTGCTCCTATCAGTATTTCCTACAGATCCACAGCTACATAAGGCATTCCAAGAGGTTAGGGATTTGTTTTTCAACTAAACTCACTTTGGAGTAATAATTATGTATAGGATTTATTTTTTTTTTCCCAATCAGTTTAAAAGATTAAACTAGCTAAATGCATGGTAGAGTATGAAGGTTAAAAACACCTCACATATTATTCCCTTCCCTAGAGACAGCTCCCAAGCAAACTTTACTATACTGCATCTTTTGGTCAGTATGCATTTCAAGAGGTACCATGGAGCCTTGCAGACATCTTAAAATAGGTCTGGCCTTATAAAGGGTGCAAAATTGGGCATTAACCATTAACGTAATTCTTAATTGTCATAACATCACTGAGAGGTAGATTTACCATAGGCCTCTGAATGGCAGCCCCAATCTGCAGTGAGCAGAAGAATAAGCTTCAAAATTCACAGAATGTACAACTGAAGGGCCAAGCGTCTATTGAATCCAGCCTATTGAAATTAGTCTTTTTATGAGATTCATAAATTCCACAGTTTTGTACAGCCAATTCTTCCTCTTCTCTCTCCAAGGCAGAAATTGTAGTAAAAACTGAAAGGCCCTTAATTATGATATAGTCAGACGCTATTACAATTTAAGGAGTCAGTAGGATCATATTCAGGAAATAAGAGACATTATGTCTGTCATCTAAAAATTCCAGAGTTTATCTCATATTCTTTTCCAGTTTCCTATAAAACATGAACACTAACAATCAATCTACAACCATTATAATTTAGAAATGGTACTGAATATAAGATTTCAGCAAGTCTAACATAACACTCAGAAGTTATGTATGTTTTACAAGTACCGTGCATAGCAAAGGCTATGAAAAGGACAAATTAAACTGGATAACTGGGCCAATTCAACTTGTCTTAGTTTTCTTGAAAGATTTAAGATTTTGATTCTGTACATCATCAGGAAATAAAGTAAGAATAATCCATAGTGCAATTGTAATAAGCAAAGTAGTATGTAGTGATATCTTTTTGAATAAATATGGCTCACTACTGATCAACTATCATTCATACAGTTTCAGCAACACAGCCACCTGTTGCACAGGACAGTTATACACAATTCTACAACAGGTGTATGTTCAAATAGATAATGAACTACATGGAAAAATATAAAAAGAATATTATACAATCTCATACATAAACCAGACTGTAGTGTAATTGCTTTACTTGTTTCTTAAGTTATCTGAAAAATACTTCAAGTACTTGAAAACAGCGGCAGAATCATCTTTCAATGAAAAGCAAAATTGCACTGATTTAAAAATACATTACAAAGTTAAATACACATTCAATTAATGTCCTGATTTAACATTGCTTTCAGTGTTTACTTTCATTTCTTAGTACTTCTTGATTACCTGTGTTACTCCAGGAGGATCCAGAGTTTAAACAAAGAAGTTTCAGACACAAAGTAGTCTGTATGTTTTATGTATGTAGTCCAAGGAAGTTTTAATTCATTTAATCTTTTTCTCCATCTTCACTGCTTCCTATTAGTAAAGGAAAGGTCAAAAGATACAGTGAGATTCTTCTGCACAACCCTCACTTCTTTGTGAGACTCCTCCTAGAACTTGGCATTCTGCTGTTTCGCATTTCCAAGTTTTGGTTAATCTTTCCCTACAGCTTTCAACTACTGTGAACATTTGGTACATTTATATACAGACATCTGCTTAAATCGCACAGTTCAATGTCACTTCTTAGGACACGTAAGGCAATGTAGGATCTCCAAATAATCTCTCTTATCTGTAAGTTACTAAGCAGCAAACATTATCTAATCAATAAGCACAATACAAGAATAATACAACTCCATATAACACTGATTACATATTTATAGACATTGACCATTAGCAAGGCTCAGCAATCAGTAATACTTGTTTTTAATAATGCAACATGTTATCAAGATTAATAATATGCTGAACTGATTCAAGACTGCTTATTTTTGTTATTCTTAACCCTCAAAAATATTTCAAAGTTTTAAAAAAAGCTTCTTGTTACGAAGAACACTTCTGTTAATAAATACTACTAGTACTCAACATTGCTATGATCAGATTGTTTGGCTCTCCTAACAGAAACTATCCTACTCACAGCTCTAGAAAACATGCTGCAATTCTTGAGAGAATGTCAAGAATGTACCTTCTAAAAGCAATATGAAAAGAATCCGAACTGTAAAAAAGAAGCTTAGACAACAATAGCAGAAACATTATGTTCCTAGCATCCTTACCCTGTGCAATGAAAATAAAATTGTGACTTTCGACAGTGCAACGATGAGAATTATTCAACTGCTGTAGTGTAGCAGCTACACAGGAATGCGTAAGGACTGCATAGATGTCATTTATATAAATGTAGCACTAGTTTTTTGAACAGAAAAGCTGTAAGCTTGTCCTGTAAATGTGCCACAGAATATTCAAACACAAGTCTGTAGCAACTTGGGTGAAAATAATCTCAATCTAAATGGAAAGCTATGTCTTTACTGAAATATAAGACCACAAAGAACTTTCATAGTGTAAAAAATGCATTTATAAATTAAATATTTAAGATAGAACAAGATTTGTCGTATCTATGACATATCTTTGCATAAAATTCTTAATTGGTAATTTAAAAATAGTTATTAGAACTTACCTCCTTGCTCTATATCTGAATCTGTAAGATGCGTAAGAGAAAAGCTTGCCATGTTTGCAGGAGAGATAGAGAATCTGGAATAAGGGGATGGATGTGACCAGTTCTGATCAAGAGTCCGGGAAGGTGGAGGTGGAGAGAAGTACTTTGATGACTGAAGTGGTGGTTTTGAACTAATAAGACTATTAGCTGCCTTTGATATAAAGGATGGGTCTGGAGAAGAGAAGTCATCATCCCATTCAAAACCCCCACCTTGGGGAAAGAAAAAGGAAGCAATTTAAAGTCATGTAAAATCATATATAGTATTAAAAGCAAGTCCCTGGAAAACTGCATTAACCCCAAACAAAACTTAGAGCTTTTCTATTCTAGCCCTGGGGGTCACAAAAGTTTGTCACCCAGTTTGGCTGCCTCTCAAGATACCCCAGATACATCAATATATAAGCAACCAGTATTACATCACAAGCTTTGAAAATCAGTAACACTAGTATCTGAGCCTAGCTGAAGCATATGCTTAGGATGCAAAACTGAAGCCAATATGGTATAGTGAATTTACAAATCACATACAATTTAAATAACATTTCATTAAAGACTATGCATAAAACTGTCTCAGCCCCTGCTGTGTATAAATATATTCAAGTACCTTCTTCATCTGTTGAGCTTTCCGAATTTGCAAATCTATTTAAGTAACTAAAACTTGAAGATGGAACAGGAGTGCTGTGAGAGCCTTCCCCGTTCAAGTCTGTTGCATGGTTTCCCAGCTCCTTAGTTGGCGTTTCCTAAGGCAAACAAAATAACTGATTTAACTCTCCTGTACAATGTATCCATGCCTATAGATGCAAGCATTCAAAAAAAAATACGCTCCCCCATGCCCACCATCAAATCTACTGTGGAATTAAAGGATATGTAAACTCTGAAATTAGTACCATGCAACAAAACTTTGAGTTGTAGATTAAGCATATCCATGTACTTCTATTTCTAAAGAAAATTGTAACAAACCTATGCTAAAATCCACACAGGAAATTACTATTTAAACATTATTTATGATATTAAAAGGTTTCATATTTGTAGGAACAAAGCTAAAACATCTTCCAATTGAAAACAGTTCCCTTATCAGCCCTATACAGGTAGGGTTTTTTTCTCTTTAATAACGCCTTATCCCACATCCCAACAATTTAAAAAAATTTTTTTTACCCCTTAATCATGCTTCAGGATAAAAAAGACAGACATTGTATGACCAGTATTTGAAGCAGCCAATATTTTATCAATTACTGTAATAAGAATTCAACAACTAAGAGCAGTTTAAACATAGCTAAGTTTTTTCCTTCCTCTCTGACAAAAGGATTACTATTCTACAGACTGCCTAAACACAAATATATCACCTACATTTTCTATTCCAAAGCACAATTATCTCAAATATTTATGTGCGTCATCATAAGCAACATTTCCAAAGCTTGACAATGTGACTGTTCTTTTGAACTCACTGTACTAGTTTAGTCACCATAACGTTAAAATCCCCTCTGTATCAAGTTACAGAAGTTAAAAATGGATAAAGCAGATGGGGAAGCAAAGGTAACGCTGAATTTTGTAAGCGGATCAGTATTTCACTGAACTTGAATCACACTGGATTAATAAAAAGTATCATAAGCATCTAAATACTGATCTCGTGTTGGATTGTGTTTTAAGGAAGATTTACCTTAATGCTAACAAACACAGGTTTCAGAGTTAGGTTGTGGGTTTGGTTTTTTGTTTGTTTTTTTTTTTTTTTGGGGTTGGTTGGGTTTTTTCTTCCTTTCTTTTGTAAAGGCATTTGAACTTAAACCAAAAGTCCTCAAACTGATTAAACAGATGAACTGTTTCTACAGAGTTACAACAAAATTCTGGTAAAATAAATTCATCAAATCTGGTCCATAACGATGCTCTCTCACACATTCAAATTAAATACAGCTTATAAAAGTCAGAAAGACATAATTAAAACCCACATTTCATTCAGCACAAGCAGTTAAAGGTCCAAAAACGATGGAAATTCAGGATTTGACAACCAATCCCACCCAAAGCAAAGCTCTCCTTCACTTCAAATTAGTGCTGCTATTTGGCCAGCAGCACACAACTGCACCTGGCCAAGGAAAATGTCTCTCTATATATAAAGAATATATATTTTTATACATATAAAGAAAAAATAGTCTACATCACAAACAAGATCCAACCCTGCCTAAACAAGAAAGGTGATCTTGTAACAATGTGTCCACAAGTATTATTAAGCTATTCACCACATTTTGTTTAAATAAACCCAAACCAACAAAAACTTTAATTACTAATTAAAAAAAGATACCTGATCAAACAAATAGACTGTCACATCATCAAAGAATGTTACAGCCTTTTTTTCATTTTTCCAATGCTCATGTTGCCTTTCATTAAGAGGTTTTGGAAGTTTCAACAAGCTTCTCAGATGTTTTCCATCATCCTTGTCAGTAAGGATCTCAGGTACTTGATGAACAGTTTCATCTTCACTGTCAGAACTCAGACTATGCATATGAAAAGTCCTCATGTCATCCTCAGAATCACTGTTTTCATCCTCCTCATCCGCATCATCACCATCTTCTAAATCAAGCATTCCAGAAACATCAAGTTTGCCGAGGTATTTTCCTTCAATATCTGGCTCTTTCAGTTTTTGTCCTTCAATGTGATAGAAGGACTTCTCACTGTTACTCAAATCTAAAGTACTGTGTATATTATGCACTGACTTTAACTCTCTGTGTGAAAGAAGTTCTGAAGTATTAGTGCCAACACAAGAGACTGTTTTATGAGAAGTCTCAGACAGTTTTATTTCATCCCTTAGGTTACTTTCCATCGCTATTTCCAGGGAATTCAGAGTTGCCTCAGCCCATTCATCAGGACACCCCTGCATTCTTGCATCCATCTTTTGAATCTCTAAGCTGTGATTTAGTTCTAATTTTTCATTTTGATTATTGGTATCCTGGTAATTCCTTACATCACCCTCTTCCTGTCTCTCTTCAAAACTATAATCCTCTTCGGTATTATTCCCTCCTCTATTTGAAGAAACAACACACATAGTCTCTCCTGACAGATTTACAGTCTCTTCCGTTTTTTTATCTGGCTCAGAATCATTATCAGAGAAATAGGCAGAGTCTCTATATGAGTTTTGATTTCCACCCAGGAAAACCTTTGGGGTTATTTCAAAACTGCTGTTCACTGCATCTAAACAAGCTGCTGCTTCTGAAACAATTATGACTGGATTAGAAGGTAAATCACTGACATTGCTCTCGCTGACGACACAAAGAGCAGTATCCACACTAGAAGCATCCTCAACAGTGACATGAGAAGTCCATTCTGGAGATTCCAGGTTCTCTGTTTCATAGCCACTGTCAGCAGGTTTATCAGGTGGCAAAAGTTTCTGAGGACTCTGAGCCTGTAAAGATTCTAAAACCTCATTTACATCTAAAGAATCCAAAGAATCAGGAGTCTCTAAGGCTTGTTCTACAGTTTGTATAGGAGATGAGCTGTCTTCCAAAAGACTATCCTGACTTGTACAATCTGAAGCAGCAACAGAAATTAAGGTCACCTCTTCTGGAATATCCTTAGAGTTTTCAAAATGATTTGATGTTTCTTTTCTTTCCTCCAATAAACATTCATCTTTTTTTAACATGGGAGACTTATCTTGCAAGTTTTTTTTCATATCTTCCTCATCACTACGTTTTTCTTTATTAAAAGCTACTTTATCAGACTTGAAAAGCATTCCCTGTTTCATTTTTGCATTACACTCATCAGCTTCAACAGCAACACCGTAATATGGATTGTTTCCAACATTATTATTTTTGGCATTATTGGATAGCTCTTCTTGACAGATAATATCAGTGTTATAGGACATGACTTCATTGACTTCCACATTTACAAGTTTTCCCTCATCCTTCAAGCAAGGAAGATTTGCACAATTATCACATGACTTATGTGCTCCAGATGGACTAGAGGATGCCTGCATCTCTATAGTAATCTGAGACTGAGAATTTGGATCTTTGTTCATTGTCACTGGGTTAAAATTTTCATCTTTCACTGTTTTAAGACTTTCATGTATTAAAGAAAAGACCTGTGCATTTTCAGTCAGCACAGGCTCAGGCTCTACAGAGTTTCTATTTGAGGTTTCTAATATACCTGTTAGGACATCATCTGGTTTTTGCCCCAAATCACTCCTGGTTTTGTTAGACAATAACCCTGTTAATAAGTTTTTCTCTTGAAGAAATAAGAAGTTATCAGAAAGTTCTTCTAAAGTTACCAAGTCAGATTGGTGAGGGATATTTTCACGTAAGGAAACTATTTCATTTTCAGAAGCATGACTAGAATGCTGCTTCTCAGAAAGGCCTACTGCCTTCCTAGCATCTGTGTTTGAGTTTAAAACAGCTGGTTTAAAGTCTTTAGGAATATAATTTGTTTCAGCAAAACCAAATATTTCTCTGTTTGTCAATTCTTCTGATCTGTCCCTGTCATTAAATATATTCTGGAAAGGACTTTCTGGACTACTAGTAGCAGGTAAAAATTCCTCTTTAGGATCTGTATTGTAGTGGAAGAAGTCCCCATCAGTACTAGATTCTTCAACATCAAGATCCCTGAGAACCGTAAAATGAGAACTTTTTTCTTGTACAGCTTCTTGATGATCAACTTCTGTAGTTAGTACAACTGATTGGTTATCAAAATTCATGCTGCAGCCACTTCCTTTTTCCTCTAATTGGATATAGTAGTCATTTCCAACAGAAAGCTTGTGTGCATCAAAAACAGGTAACACTCCAGGGACAGCAAGTGATGCTTCTTGACCACTTCCATCCTGTGCTCCCGACCCTTGCTCTGAAAGTGACCTCTCAAAAACCTCCACTGGAAAGAAAATACTAGTGTATGTCATTGCTTCATCAGGATTCGCACGACCACATTCATCAAAATGATCATGTTTAGCTGCCTCCCAGATATATTCAAAGCTGAGACCCTGGCTTGTTTCAGTTACAGTAAGAACTTCCTCCATCTCATGGCCAAGTCTATCTCCTGTGAAATGATCTAAGATTGGAAATGCAGAATTATTTGTTTCCCTATTTGAGGTGTTTGGTTTAAGAGCGTTCCACTGCTGCTCAAAATCAATCTCTGAGTCCCTTTGGCTTTGCATGCGTAGGTAAGTTAAAAGTCTGTGCACTTCTTCTGCTGTTGGTCTCTTTTCTGGAGGTAGCCAACAAAACTGCAAAACTTCATACCTATACAAATAAGAAACATGTTTCAATAGGTTTCACAGTGAAAATGGATTTATAAAATTCAGATTTTTAACAAGCTAAGGAGTAACAACTGATATAACTGGCAGGAATTTCCATCTATAGCATTCCTTTTACTCATTTTATCTATGGTTTCTTTACCAGGACCATGATTCTGTGTAGCAATTTCAATATATTAAGAGAACAGAAAAATTTGAGAAACTTCTTCAGCAGCTTTATGAATAAATAAAAACATTTAGAGCTTACCATCTATCAGAGTATGGCTGCTCCAGATGCGGCTTGAAGAGTTTAACCTGCTTCTCCTTTATGACATGGGTTAGAACTTCCTTGTCAGAAAAGTCTGAGTAAGGCTGAGCAGCATTCTCAAACAGCTCCCATAACGTTACACCCAGGGACCTAAAAAAGAGCAGAAAATGACTGTGCATTCTAGGAACTATTCTGAAGTTGCTTTTCTAAGAAAGTAAGAATTATGGAAAGCATAACTGGCAAGAAGAAACAAATATCACTCTCCCATTGGTTCTATACTAACTTCAGAACCCATTAACTCATTTTATTTGACAAAATGCTAGAAGCCTCAAGAAAAGTTGCTTGAAGGCAATAACAATTAAGGTAACACCAATGAAGTCAACAAACATATAAATGGCTGTAAATGATTCAACTATGGAAGAAACCCCCGCATATTAAAAAAATAGGAAATGCCTATTTAGAGAAGAAAGATGAAAAAACCTCATGGTTAGTCCAACAGTAGAAAAAGCTTTCATCAGAAATTGCAGTTATGGGTCAAACTGCTAGAAAACGAATCTTTGTTTCGGTGTTCATATAATGACTTATTTTTAAGTAGCTGTGCTCAAAAGCCTTTGATCAGTGCTGTATACATACTGTATACAACACTAGTCACATTTGCAGTGATTAGAGTTGATACTGATCTTTGGGCAGCCTTTGCTTCTCAAAATGCAAAGTAACTGACTCTGCATGTATTACGGTAGCATAATTTAGATTGGAAGGGGTCTCTGGAAGTCATCTAGTCCAAACCTGTTCAAAGCAACTCTGTGTAAGAGGCACTAAAATTCAAATTGGAAACCCTAAGACCCCGGCTGCTTGTAGTTTAAATGAACAGCATGACCTGAGGAAGCCTGCAAGGAAACCAGCATTTAGATAATTTCTATCTATCCCACATTCCTTCTGCAACCCTACACTTAAATTAGTAAATAAAACCTAGTTTACTAATTAATATCCTTAGAATACAAAAGCAGGAATTTAACTACAATGTTTTCAAAAATGTTAGTCTAAGCTTCAATTTCCACTATCCAAATTTCTTAGGACATGAGGATTGAAGTGGAACTTGATGATTTCAAAAAAGTTTATCTTCAAGATTTTCACCAGCCATTGCCTATAAGCTCTTTGGTAGCAGGGACAAGCAGTTAAGTGCTGCTCTCCAATGCTGCAGCAAGAAATTAAGATGCTAACTGTTCTACCAGTGGAACTTAATTGGGCTGTAGTGGGATCAACTTTTTAATGTCATCCACAGCTATTATATTTCTGGAAAAGTCATTACCATTTCTTTCCTTTATAAACATCTGAGGGCCTTTGGCAAACATACAGTAATGACTTTTATTAGTACAATACCTACTCTTCTGCAAAACATTTTTTTCCTTAATCTAACTGCTCTCTCAATTGATTTCTAAGCATCTTTCCAAAGCAAGATGTAGTTTCAGGTTTGTAGATATTAACCTACTGTACATCCAATGAAATAGAACAGTAGTGCATGAGATCAATATTCAATTTAACAATAAATATTATTTACTCCTTTGTATAACATTTGAAAATATGTTCCCAAATCGCTCATTGAAATGATTTTAAAGTCTACTACATACCATATGTTACTGTATTTATTTGGCTCTGCAGATAACAATCTGTCTTGAAAACTTGTTACTAACTCGGGTGCAGTCCATCGGAGAGGAACAAGTTTATTCTCATCTGTCTCAATATAATCCTCCTAAATTATTGATAAAAAACAGAGTAAGACTGAACAAACATTGCATCAACTTCCACAACTGACAGTCCTTTCCTTAGTATGGTTTTATGTGATCCCTATGCAAAAGATTAGAATTAAAAAAATTAATCCCATTTTCCCCAAGTAGCAGAGGATAATGCTATAAAGGAAACGTATTCACTATTCACTGCACAGTAGAAAAACTGAATGCCGACTTATTGTTAAGGGTTTGGTACTCCAAAAACATTTTTAATTAATGCCTTGAATTTTACACCGCCTTGATACATTTAAATACTTTGAACATTTTCATTACGAAGCTTGATTGAATTTTTCCTAAAACATTAAAATGAATTTGTGCATATTTTAGGACTACTGTAAATAGGACCTAAAAATGATAGATTTAGCCACAATCTTCCTTCTACAAGCATAAGTTCCACTCATCTCTAGGAAGATCACCTATTCTGTTACATGAGCTTCCTACAGTTATTTGCCAGTTATACTTTGAAAGTCCATTATTTAAATAAAGGACAATCTAGTATCCATTTATAACTTTAAAGTATGCTTGTTATAACCTTAGGCCCCAAATCCTTTTAAAAAAGTGGTACATGACTAGATTAACTTACCTTATACCTACTGAATCCTATACCATAATCTCCTACTTTGACATTTAAATCAGATGTAAGAAAGCAGTTCCGTAAGGCCAAATCACTGAAAAAGCAAACAAATAATGAGACCAAACCAAGAAGTCTTCAATACTTCAAGACAAGTGGGTTAACAGAAGTGACAGTTCTTAGAATAGTCAGGGCATACCTTAAAGTATCAAATTAAAAGCCAAAAGAATTTTTAAAAAGTCACACACATTTATAGGTTACAATAGCAAGTAGCAGGCCCATAATAGCAGATCAGCCATACGAAACAATAGCACTAAAGAATCAACATCCACACTATAGACACTGCAATGATTTTATTTGTATGAGCTGTGGTCCAATCCCATAGACCTAAATCCTACTAAAGGCTAGGTACAAGAAAGGTATGCTCCTGGAGCTGCCTTTCTGATTCTCTTTGGACAAAATTAAACCAATCCATGCACTCCAAAAGACCAACTCATAATGCAAATCCAGGCACAGTATCTGGGGAGATTAATTTCAGAAGTACAATTTTGATTCAAACTAAATGTTAAGATAGTTCTCTTGTTGCTTACATTTTCATGAAGTTTTAGAACCTATACAAGCCAACAATTGATCCCCTATCTTACTGGAATACTGCAGACACCATAGTTCTATATAAACACTGAGCACTCTCAGAAAACACAAACACTGATAGGGCCTCTCCTTACAGGAGACTTACTGGACAGGATTTGCTTTGTGGCCAGAAGGATATGATTGCCCTTAGGCCCTCCCACATTTTCAAAAGAGAATCAATTTAGACCCACACAATCGAGCAGAATCTGTGTTCTGGAATCCAAAAGAAAGCTAAGCATAGTAATAAGGCAATAGCATTTAAAGATTTTTATGCAAAAAAAACCCTAGACTATCATGCTGTCCCTTATAAAAAGCTCAAAATGTAGTCAGTCACTCCTCTAGAGTAGTACAGTTTTAAGTATTCAAACTACACACAGAATTTATATGCAATTATTTCATTCTACTAATAATCCTATCATGTAGAATACTTAGACTGTTGACATGCTTAAGTGATGTAAGTCCCTCTTTACCTAACGCCTATCACTGCATGTCTTGCATTTTAATTGTCATAAGCAAAATCTATCAACAATTCAGATCTGGTTTAAATACTTTGTAATTCACAATATGATACTAAGCAACTAGTGACATGTTATACCTACAGTTAAGTTCCTCTAAGTAACAAACCCACACGTTACACATGAACTAGAACGACAGTCTTTGAAAAAGACCATCAGAAAAAGTAATGTATTTCATAAAAGCCCTTTAATAACTCAAAAAAGCTCTCAAATACACACAAAGGTTATTTCCAGTTTCCACCATAAACCAGCCCACAAGTACTTATAATCCAGCAGTGCTGCTGTAATAATACCAAGAAGCTGTTTTAGAAAACCCATCATGCAAACTCGGAAATTTATGCAAGTCTAATGAAGCTACATGCTTACTACGGAACTGTAGCTGTGACAGCAGAGCTCAGCAGACTAATTGCTCAAATATTTCGCTTCTCAGTTTCACAGAAGGGTACCAGGCAATTAAGCGCACTGAACAACTCTACCATTGCTTCTGTGAGGCTTAAGAAAAAAAAAAAAAATGTCTGAAGTACAAGCGGTCTGAAAGTCACACAGTTTCCCTACTTCAAAGAAAGAAGAAACTGTTTTCTTTTCCAGAGTCACTGAACTACACAGGTCAAACACATTCATAACCCTCAAGTATGCCCCCAGAGCTTCCCAGCTTGGTTTATACAATTGAAATAAATATCCTGGAAGAGAAAATAAAATTTTGGCTGCTTGAATTTACCACTAACAACAAAATCACTGATGCTGGAGCTTTACCACTTACTCTGACAGCATCAGGATAGTGTTGCTAGAAGTAAACATTTACAGTGAGAATCCTGCAGATCCAAAAATTAACTATTTCACTGAAAATGTACTGTTAAATTGAGTACCTACAAAGCCATGCTGCTGCAATACAAGAAACAGTGATCACTCAGTTTGACAGGTACACTTGGTACTACCTTCAAGTCATTTGAAATTGTTAAATAGGTTAAAAGAATAGCCCGGCCCATCAGCCACCAGCTAAGTTCAGTCTTTGGGGTTTTCTCAGGGTTTTGCACCTGCACCTTTCGAGACTTCAGTTTGATAGTTCAGCTTCTCCCAGAACACAAGGTCTCTGCTTTCTCTAAGTAGCAAGATGCACATTGATAAACTCTAGCACAATTTCCCAACTTACTGAAAGGGATGATGCAAGTACTGTTTCTACAGCAAAGAAGAGATTGACCCAACATAAAATCAAAATAAAGTAAACTAGGTTTCATCTGGTAAGCCATGTTTGGGGACCAAGTACTCTTTAGTATTTTAGTCATTACAAGTTTAAGGTTGATGTCTTCCAGTTCCTTACAATTTTTTCATTTAAAGATAAAAAAATTACTTTTGGTGTATTTCTGAGCAATTAGTTTAATGATTTTTTTTTTTTCCCCTTTTACAACTACTGCAATTCTTTCAGTATTGACTGCATTAACTTGAAGACATCCAGCGATTTTTTCCCCGCAATTAAAACAAAATCGTTCTCCCATTATGATTTCTTTTCAATCTATCTCCATTACTGAAGATCAGAAGATTACACAAACAATAGTTCAGTCAGAGAATACCTGCCTCAGTCAAATTTTTCATCTAAAGTCAGCTTCTCCCTTATTGCATTAGAAAATCAGCTTTTATTTTTTCCATCATTAGTAACAAAAGTAACAGATTACTAAACAGAAGTTCTAAATTGCTGTAATCTATTAAAAATACACAGCAGGTAAGATGCATTCTAACTAAATTCTAACATCTCTCCCACCACAATAAACAAAACAAATTTAACTTGGCCAAGAATTAATCAAACAACTACATCTTCTGGTTTGGTTTAGCATTAGGTTGTGTTCTGTGAGCTGCTAACCTAAAATGTAAGTGATCAGCTTTCAGACAGGTGGGAGCTGTAATACCACACCATTGGTTGAATTAGCATCTTCATAAGCATCACACCTTCATGACTTAGAATATGACTTAGACAGAAGTTTGTTAAAACACAATCTTCAATAGACACAGGTTTTAATGAAAATATCTACATGAATTTTAGAGTGCATCATAACTAAAAGCAATTTATCTCAGAGCATACCTATGCACAAAATTATGTTTATGCATTACAGCAAGCCCAGCAGCAATTTCGCATGCCATTCTCTGTAGCAGCATTATTTGTGAATCTCCTTTAATGTGTTCTTGCTCATTGCAGATATAAGTTTTCAGGTCACCCTGTAAAAGAAGTTAAAAGTACTTATCAGCCTTGTATGTTGGTTGAATCAAAAATATTTAATGAAGAACCAACTAACCACATAACTTATTAACCACGTTTGTGCTTATTTAAAAATCTCCTCGAGTTTCCAGTCTCTGTAAGGATTCTTACAGAAGCTAAGGCATATGGTATTGTCCTTTTCAGGGATTTTATTCAAATCATATAGATTAACATTTAATCAAATCATCCTAGATCAGACTGCCGCATAAAACTTAACTGTCATACAATAATACTTTCCATTAAAAAAGTTTGATGACCTTCTGTTTTCAAATAAGATGAGTTTTCAAGCGCTCCAAATCAGCAAAGCTGTCTGGAATGTGCAAGGAAATAGGAGGGAGAGACCAGAAAAAAGGGTTTCAGACATTGCTAGCTCACTAGAGCTTTATATATAAAATGCATGGTAATACAACCCACTCTAGTCAAAGAATTCAGATGATGGCAGCAGTTTTACTGAACCTAGGCAAAGCTGAGCAACAGACACATAATTAATGAGCCCACAGAAGTACTCTGTACATTACTAAAAAAATAACAGCTTGGAAATAGAGGGAAAATAACTGAGAGTTGTCCAACATTCAGGACAAGGAAGACTACAGCAAGTGAATCCAAGCAAGGGAAGAGAACAAGTTTCTTGTGCCATTATTGGTCCTACTTTCACAGTTGGAGTTTTAACCTAGCACCCCTATATTTTTGTTATTTAAAATACAGACTTTATGTAAGTTTAGCAAACTATTTCAGAGGGCATTTTTGTATTGAGACTATACAACATCACAACGTGTTTCACTTGTGTAACATTCTGGGCTGTAACTGTCCATGTCTATTTTCTGGCTAAACCTTGGGACTGGAAGAAGAGTGAAGGGAAGTCTTGAGACTGACCAGACAAGAAGGCAGTCTGAACAGGCTAAAAAGCTCTCTGATGCTCAGAAAAGACTCAAGAGCACTAAACTTCCTGTTCCTCTGGTGCTCATGTACATTAAGGAGCTATAACTGAAGCATCTCATTCCTCCTTTAACATGGTTAACTGAGGATGACAATTTACAAATCTATTAGTTCAAGTAGTAGATGTCTGTGTGCTGCATTAAAATCTCAGCGCAGTGATAGCCGAGGTGACTGGCTGGACAGTCACAAAGCTGTGTTATAACTAATAAGAAGTAATGGGACAGACAATCTACTTAAAAGCAGACACTACTCCTATATATAACTTCATCTTAATTTTTAAAAACATTAATAGATTCTACAGTACACAGAAACAGCTATTGTATCTTCATCTGCTTTATACATACTACTTATGCTGCAAGTAGCTAAACCAACCTGTGAGAAAGCACGCGTAACTTCTGTTTAATGTTGTAGAAGCCTTCATTACATTCTCTTCATCCTGTTTTTAGCTACTAATTAGGTAATATGTACATATTTGCATCCTGCAGTTACATTTAAAAGAAAAGTTTCCCAGAAGAGTCTTCTGACTTAGAATTACAGCTTTAATAATATACTGGTTCATGTACATATGTATAAACTTTATATACAAAACACACACACACACCCTGTTGTACCTTGCCAGAGCAGATTTACTAAAGCAGAGTTCCAAAAACTATGAAACAGTGTCCATAACACATACAGATTGCCAATTGTGCAGCCTAACCAATATAAGTACAAAATACTGAGCTTAACTGACTCTAGGTGGCAGCAAGTGCCTGAAGTCATGCTTTCCAAAATTGTCATTCATTAAAACAGCAACTGCTTACTTAGGGTTTGTCCCAAGGTGGATTAAGTTCCTAGGATGTCTGAAACGCTCCAAGGAATTACTTTTTAATATTTAAATGAATTAGTAACAGCAATGCTGTGTGTCATCCCTTATTTACTAAATAATTCATGTAGGCACACATTTTTGAATGAAATACAACTTTTATTAAATCCAGCACCTTGAAACATACTGGTTCCATTTTCCTATTCTATTCTAATTAAGGCTACAATCAAGGTTAAGATAAAATGTAAACCAGGGTTTTTTTGGTGTTGCTTTAAAGGAACAGTGCTTATGCCAAACTGGGGGGAAACAATTAATACACTTAAGTGCTAGACTGACATCCAGAGGGACCTGGACAGTCTGGAAGTACAATCTAGCAAGAACCCAATGAAACTCCAGAAGGATAAATGCAAGTCTTGCACCTGGGAAGGAAAAACCCCTTGCAGCAATACAGACTGAGGACTGACCAGCTGAGAAGCAGCTCTGCAGGAAGGGGCCTGGGGATCTTGGCAGACAGCAAGCTAAACATCACCCACATGTGTGCCCTGAAACAAAGACTGCAAGCAGCCTTCTGGGCTGCATAATCAGGACCATTAGCCAGTAGACCAAGGGAAGGGATTACTCCCTTCTACTCAGCACTTGTTAGCCCACATTTAGATCCTGTGTCCAGTATTGGCTGCCCCAAAACAAGACAGACAACAAACGGGAACAAGTTCAGTAGAGGACTACCAAGACAGTCAGGGGGTCAGAGCATTTCATCATGAGGAAAGGCTGAGGGAACTGGACTCATTCAGCTGGGAAAAAGGAAGACCTTGCGAGCACCTGATAGCAGCTGTCCAGTATGTATGAAATTAAAAGCCTGAGCCAGGTACTTCACTATGGAGCATGGAGGGAGGATGAGACACAAGAGACACAAGTGGAAATACAAAAAAGTCAGACTGAGTATAAGGGAGGGCTGTTTTCCACATGAGGACACTGGAACAAAAGCACAGGTTGCCCAGAGAGACTGCAGTTTCCATCCTTGGATGTTTTCAAGATCCAACTGGACAAAGCCCTGAGATATCTGGTCTGATCTCATGTTGACAGTGCTTTGAGCAAGCAATTCCAGTGGAGATCTCCTGAGCTCCTTGCTAGCCTGAAATAGCCAATGGTGCTTCCCTGCCTACAAGCAGACAGTAGCAATACGTTAATATGATGCCCACACTATTTCATGAGCCACAAAATGGCCCTTTATTGGACTTTTTAACTTAGTAAATATCAAAGGTTATACATATCCAAATAAATACAGTTCTGCAAAATCCACTGCGCAGATGCCTAAATACAAAAAGCTCAATAATCATGCTTGAGAAAGGCTCCACTTTCTTTCCTACTTCCTCTGCAATTCTGCCTCCTCCCTCCTCCTCTCCTGGGACTCTGTGAAGAACTAAATTTCACTTTTCCTCCCACCCTTCTCAATTCTAGTCAGGACCAGTTCAGCCATCTTTGTAAATCTTAATACTTTTTTTTCTCTGTAACAGCCAGAAGCCAGAGGCATATTTACATGCAGTACTCTTTGGCAGTTTTCTTGTTTGTGCAAATTCTGCATTTGGTTCATATGAACACCCAAACAAAGAGCTGACATGAGTTTTTAAACCAGTAGGTATTGATGACAGGGTTTTAAAAGTGTAAAGAGATTACCAAATTATGTCTGCTGACCTTTCTACCAAGTTTTAAAGCTACCTGCCAAGTCACACAATACCACATAACTGCCCCTTCTGAAGTTCTTAAGCAACTAACAATACTACCCTGCCCCCACCCCCCACCCCCCCCCCTCCCCGCTCCAACACTGATTCACAGTGCAAGTACCTTCAGTCACTAGCATTAAAATGCCTGAAACTGGAATATGGTATACAGTACCTATACAAGAAAGTTGTTTAGGCATATGTAAGTTTAAGAAATATTAGACAGTTCTGAGAGCACAAAGAGTCTTTGAACCCAACAGACATGATTTCTGAAGTTGTCCTGAACTGTCAAACCCCAACCCCCCCTTTTTTTTTTTTTAAACCCCGCACCACTGATATCTACTGTTTGCCTCCTATCGATACTGACTATGATTATTAAACAGATTTGTTGGAACTCTCTGTTTAAGACATTTTCATTGCAAAGATACTTTTTTGATGTGAAGATAATGTTTTCAAGGGGCAGTAATTAGAAAAAAGCCCAAGCAAAAGAACAAACCAGCCACTGCAGGCAAGCACTTTCTGCTAACAGCAACATCCCTAAAGCAAGCTACAGGGCATTGCAAGCAAATACTGCATCTTGCTGATCTCATCTGCTCAGGGAATCGCAAGGCTTGAAGAATTTCTGTAAGAATTTGATAGGCAAATCAGCCTCACAATATACATGCTACCTCCACATTTGAATAACTTTCCTTTACTTATAAATTATGTCAATCCATTAGAGGGTTTGCTGTGCTGACAAAATGCTGGCCACACATGGCTGGGTAATATATTAAAGTTAATAAGCCAGCTACCACTATATTTTTAACCTGGCATCATTCTACAATGTTTAACAGTGAACAGTTAACTATTCATAGAAGACTGCACCAACACACTAGACAAACTAATAAGGAGCGGTGGGAGGTGTAAGAACCTATTAAGCATTTCTTTTTGTATTTACCATTTTTGAAACAATTTTAACACAGAAAAGGAAAATTAGGATTTAAAAGCTTAAATTGCTTATGTGCAACTGACCTCTCTTGCTTTTTGCCCAGCTTTGCAAAGCAAGGGACATACAGCAACTTAGATTACATTATAAAATAGGCTAAATGTTACCAAATAAAGTTACTGTATATACAACCAAGGAATCTCAAGTAACAGCAATGTATTAGTAGTTTATACAGCCAAGAAAACAAGTTAGCCTGCATGACATTCAGCATTGCTACCATGACAGTTAGCTCTGGTATCTCTGTGCTATTTTCCAGTGCCTCTGATCAAGACTTTTCAGTGCCAAGGAACCTGGGAACTGATAATCCAACAGGGCTGCCTGAGTAGCTATACAAGGTCGACTGGCCCTAAAAAGGCTACAAATACTGTTAAGAGAAGTTGCAGAAAGGGGCACATGCTGTGATAGGCTACGAATTTGAAGGAATGCAAAGAAAACAACCTTCTGGACTTTAATGGTCAGTAGAATAGCTACATTTTTCACCACCAAACTTGCAAAAGGAGGTCTACATTGCTGAAAGAGCATCAAAATAACTTGTTATCTGAAGACATTTAAATTTTCAATTCAACAGTTGACGTATTTGCCACCTTTTTTCTTAACCATCAAATTCTTAGTCACCTAAACACAAGGGATTAAACCAAGTTTATTCTTTGCTGTATATATACGTACAACTCCAGTAATACAAGGTCAAGAGCTTTAGCATAGCATTATACTACTGCTAGCAAAACAGGAATGTGCTCCTCATCCTTCCCATTTGAACAATATATAGTCACCACAGACACTAGAACCTTTAGTCAATCACTTCAACTGCATCTGCCCTTACCGTCTTTCTGCTGAAGATTCAGACTCTTGCATGTTTTAGAAACACCTCTCGATTTACCCAATTTCAGGAGGAAAAAAAAAAAAAAAAAAAGTACAAGAAGCTACCAGCTTTCAAGATCACTTACTAAAAGCCTGAAAAATCCAAGTACCTGCTATCCCAGCCACAGTGATAAAAAGCAGCTTCTAGAATATCAGCCTACTGACACTCCACTAAAAACCTGTCTACTAAAAAAAGCTATCTAGCCATACCTTCTATTCCAAATGGTGCCGTCTGGCTTCCTTCCCATTTCTCCCTTCATGTCTCTCCTCTCCCCTCACTCCAATATTGCTACCTCCCACACTAGGCCCTGGGACTACAACAAGAATTAGTGACATACAGCAATACTGAGCTAACTTACTGCACTGGTCTCAATCTCTGCATGAAACTACTCAAGCGAACACCGTTTTGTCTGCCTAGCCCCTGTAGATTTGTGTGCACAGTGAATAAAATACTCTGATGTCTAGATGATACTCAGCTCTACCAAGTAACAACTCATTAAGTGAGCCAGACTGTCAGTATGAAAGTCACATTTAACTCACTATAATTTTCCAAAAACAAAGTTTTAGTTCACTTGGAATAGAAATCAGCACAGACATTTATTTTTCATTCCAAAGAAATTACCTAACTACATTCAAATTTATAAAACTACCACTTTGGCTGTCAATCTTACTGCCCCCACTTAAACTGAAAATCTATTTTATCCCCTTAAGTAAAATCCTTTCCAGATTACTCTGCAGGATCATGACAATTTCTGGCATTAATCATCAGGCATCAAACAAGGATATTATTTTTTTCCTGTATACTTAAAAGTAGGGCAATCTTTAAAAGTTACTCCATCTTCAAATTCAAAGTTGGATTAAATAGCATAACTATTTAAAAAAATGGCAGCAATTAAATCTGATTTGGATATATATCTGTTAAGACTCTATAAAATGCAATTCTCTTTCAAAGGTTCTTTTAAAGAACCTCCAATTTGAGTAGCAGGTTTAAAAATCAGTAAGTATTCTATTTCTACATACTGAAAAACTATAAAAACTATCTGGTTAACCTTATGCACCTACTTCTTAATTCTTAACAAAAATGAAACACTGCACTTTGATCAGTCACTTTAAAAGTTCAGGCGATTCTTTCATTTGGGAAAGAATTATTTTATCAGCACTTTTGCCTCATTAATTTATCAGATTTAATAAATTTAGCAAAAGAGCAGTAATGAAAAAATATAGTTATTTAAGGTCATATATTAACTAATGTTTCTTAAGGAAACTCAGAAGTTCTTGTTAATTCTTATTTAAATTGCTTGAGTCAACTGATGCAATTAGAACCATATTTGTGCATCTGAGTTTAAAGGAAAATTCTGTAGTAAAGCTAGTAAAAAAAGGATCTTGCTGAATTCTGTAAATGCAAACTATCTTACTTCTGAAAGACTTATTTCTTAGTAACATATGTGCACTTCTGAGTTCATTTTGGCTTGATATTTTGCAGGGAACTCAGATTTAAATGATATCTAGACCACAAACTTTAAAAGCAGCAATTGAGCCAATGTTTAGATAGACACCTGGAGTTCTGGGTCTGTTTGTTTTTTAATAATGTGTTGTGATACAACAAAGCAATTCAAGTCTTTCCAGACCATGGATCCCTCACCATACTCAAATTTTAGTCTGAAGATTCCGTGTACACCGGGCACAGTTCACACCACCCCCTTTCTCACAACATTCCTGTAAATTCCAACACAAGCCCAAGGAATGTAGTGGCTGAGCAAGGGTTTTGTACAACTATCCTTCCCATCTTCAGTGTCCTTTGGGGCACTAACAGCAGAGCAGAAAGCAGTGACAACACCCTTCACTGTGCTCTTAGCATTTCTTTTGGTGTTCAGGAACCACAGTAAGGCAGTTGCAAGGGGGGGGCGGTGCTGGTGGAGCGGGAAGTTGTGGAAGGGAAAGAAAAGAAGGGAAGAAATCAGGGAAAAGAAGAATACTGTAACAGAAAGGATCAGGAAGACAGTAGGATGATACTGAAAATTCTAGCTATTAGAATACACATTACTGATTCTGCAAGTGAGCCCACCATTACATTTTAGCCCAAAGCTACACAGCATGGGTAAAAAATTTGGGCAGTCTGGAGGTGGCAGTGCTGGGCAAGTAGAAGGGAGGAAATTCTTTCCTCATTTTTCCTCAGTTAACATTTTCACATAAATGGTAATAAAAACACACTACGGTTGCAAAGACAGCAAATAGAATTTAGCATGTGATGTGAACATGTGCCTCTGATACTGGACTGTGATAAAGAGCTCCCATCTATGACCTCCTTTCCCCTCCAAGCTCCCTATTACATGATGTAGACAGACTGAAAGAGACTAGTAATTCAGTTATCAAAGAAAGAACAGCTGTTTTCCTCTTCAGAATGTCCCACAAGCACCTAGAATTTACATGATGAATTCAAAACAATATAAACAAAAAATTATACTTGTGATCTATCTCTAAACAAAATAAGTCTGCCTTCTGAAATTCTAGTTATTCAGAAAACTTCCCAGAAAGAAAAAGAATCATTTCATGAATGAAGGTCAGGAAGTACACTACATACGATTTACACCAATGGAAAATAACTGCAGCCTTTTGTGTAAGTGCACTTACCAAGTCACAGAACTCAAAAACTAGGAGGTAAGGAATGGCTTCCACACATTGCCCAATACACTGGAGAACATTTGGATGCTGAAGAATGCTGGAGTGAAAAAATACAGTTAAAGTCAGAAAGATCACAATATACATTATTTGCAGTATAATGCAACACACTGAAATCCCTACCAGAAGTTTCAACTTGGCGGACAGGGTGCATCAGGAACAGAAGGTGCAAGTATCCAAAGCCACTGATTCCCTTTGCACCTTCATATCTCCTTTGTACTGCTGCAGCATATCATTGAGAGCAGATGAAACTCAGAGGACCTCAAAGCCACAAAAGCCAGCACTGCCACAAAAAAGTCACACCCATCCTCCCACCACCCCTTATACCAAAAATAAGTGCATGCAACTGGTTTGTGAACTACACCAAGGAATCAATCTGGCTAAAAGCTAAACCTTTTTTTAGCCAGGTTAGTTCCCAGCCAGATCAGTTACTTTTTCTAAATTGCTTCGAAAACACTTATGCCAATGCAGCAGAAGGCATGAGATTTCTTCTTCTGGCAAGTGCCAACAACTTAAGCCTAAATGAAAAGACAACTAAGACATTAGAAAGCATTAAGAATAGAAAGCTCTCTGACCATTCATAGCATATTCAGACAAAGTAAACCACATTATGAGGTATGTCTAGTGAACTACAATATGCTTCTCTCTTCCAGTCACCTACAAAAACCATCAACTTGTGGCATTTAGCTTTTCAGAGAATTCTCACTATTCCCGAAACATGGGAGAAAAATTACGCTCCCTCTAATATACCAAATTCCTTTCTAGTTTACAAAGACAAAATCTCTAGAAGTGAGTATTCTTCAAGCATAACCCAAGAGGAAGAGAACACCAAATCATCTTGTTTTATCAGCATTTCCAGTCCTATCAGTGATTTCTCATTTGTAGAGTACTACTGGGCTGAAGTTAGTGTCATTCTGGTTTGGGGTTTTTTTGTGCATAAACTGCTTTGCAAGCTACCTGAACAAAACTAGTTTTTATCACTATGCTGCATTTAAATTTTTTGAAAAAGGGAACTTTAAAGAAATTAATGTGTATTTGATAACAGACAAAGTGTTGCCAGTTGCCCTGCTTCTAACAGAAAAGCTGAGTACAGGAGTCAAAGCTCAGTTCTCAGAGGCAAGTAATTAGGCATAAGGTTAGTTCGCAACATCAGGAGTTTGTTCCAAACTGCAGTAGAAGAAAATTTGATAAACCAAACCAAGTGTGATTTGCAGTCATTAACAATAACTACCAAACACACTTAAGCAAAGAGCTTACTTTTATTTCTAAGCAAACTCAACTTTTGCTCACTTTGGATTGACTATATTTCACTTTAAAAAGATAAACATTTCAGTTATAAGGGAGAACAAATAGGGACAAGACTGAACAAAAGAAATGTTCATAATTCATATGCAATAGTATGAAGTGTATAAGATAACCAAGCTGTGAAACATCACTTACTAATATGGTTCTCCATTTCTTAAAAACTGTTCTTGCTCCTTGGGACCTGCACTTGCCTTCAACTCCTTCACTATTACTCTTGCTACACTAGTGCCTGTGTAGATCTCTCCAAGCAGAACCTAAAAGAAGATAATAATTTTGTATTTAATCAGAGGGAAAAAAAAAATTGGAGTTTCCCTGAAAAGAAAGACAAGAGCTAAAAACATGTTGCAAGAAAGATTTTTCTGGCTTTTTTGCCAATGCATGCAGAGCTTTGATATTTAAACACTCATACTTAGTAAATCTTAACAACTAATATACACATCAACTTTCAGAAAAGATGTTTTCTAGTGAAGACCACTCATTTACTTAAGATTTTTTCCTAGGAAGAATTGGTAATAACAGGAATGTATTAGTTCAAATTCACAGGTCAAATATCTACTTAAGAAGTAACTCTGGTAAGAAACTACATGTCAATTAAAGAAGCACAGATTAGTGCTGTGCTTACATCTAAAAAGCGCATGCAAGGAAACATCTAATTTCAAGTTCAGTTTTTCTTATGCTATTACATTTTTTTGGTTCTGGGTTTTTTTTGTTGTTCTTTTTGTGGTTTTTGTTCTGTTTTGTTGGGGGTTGTTTTTGTTTGTTTGGTTGGTTTTTTATCAGTATCATTTTAAAGGAAATACAGTATCTTAGTCAGTTTAAGACTCAAACAACAGTACAATATCAAAAGATAATTTCTCACCTTTCCAAACCAGCCATTTCCAATTTCCTGGATGTAGTTGAGACTCTGACGTGCAACTTGAGACTTTGATCCATCTGTCACACACAGTGAAACAAATGTAACACGTATCAAACCACTAAGATGGCCAAATTTATGAACTGTTGAGGCAGTAATGCAAGTGCCTACAATATTTATTCCCAATTATGTACACGCATGCAGATCAAGCAACAAAACCTAGTTAAACATACATGAAGTATGAAGACAGTGTTATGAAGATAGCACTCAAGTGAAACTTTTCTCAGCTCCTGCTTCTAAACACTACTAAAATACATCCTCTATGAAAAGAGTGATTCTCCTTATGAAATGTAAAGTTTTAATTTTTTAACACGTTTAGTAAGAAAGCAAAAAGGTGGGGTTCTAATTCCAATATAAAATTGTATCATACTCTGTAGCTGGGTAGAGGAAATAAACTACTTACAAAAGTTTCTTATGTAAATAAAAGTAGAAAACCCAAGACAACACTGCTTGTACATCTTAACATTTATAGTTATATAGAGTTACCATTTTAAGAGAAAGGGTTTGACTGCTTTATTCTTCAGTCTAACTGCCCTACTTATAGCTACCATCTGGAAGGAGGACATTTTCCAACTAAAAATACTTCACCTAAAGAGCCCAGCGAGGGAAAGGATAGAAAACAAGACCCAGATCTTGGCAGATGGACAGTAACAATGGCAGACTCTATACTATAGAAGATGTTCAGCAGTCTTTAACCCTCTGCTGCCTAATTGGTTAGGAACGCTAATAGATGTACACAGAAATGTTCCATCATTACTAGTCTGACTGAGAATTCTAGCCCACATTTTTATTTCCATAAGCCACATTTACACCTGTGTTATTTCACTGAAACAGCTATAGCTGTATAATATACTGTCAATGTGCTCCTAAGCATGGAGAAGGCTGTATCAGTACAACTACATTTTTATCAGTGTACCTTAACTCAAGTACATCGCCTTACTCCTGGCAAAATAACTTTTAGCAACAGAAAATATACTTTAAGCAATTATGGCAATGTAGAAGAGCTGACATAAAATAATTTTTACTCAGATAATTTTACCTCACTCATTGAAACACTGAAAAGTAACATTTCTTTTGTATTAAAGACACAGTGACAGTCTCTTGAAATTTGTAGGTACAGAAATTTTACTAGCACCTGAACATCTAATGATTAAGCAACACAAGCCAGCTATGGAAAAATTATATCAGAAGTAGTATAATATGACAACTACTTTACGCTAAACTATGCTTGCAATATTTAAGATGCTTAAGTTTCCCTCTACAAAAATTGTATTTTGAAGAACGCATTCTAAAAAACCTTTCACACAGGGAAAAGAAATATAATACTCTGTCTTACCAATTTCACATCCACAGCATGAAAAGTTTACAGTGGCATTAAGAAAGTGATGCAGCTGAAACAGTAGCACTGCTGTCAAGAGATTCACTTCAATTTAAGGCTAATGGCTAAAACCCAACAACTTAGCCATGAAAAAAAACACTAAAGAGCAGAACTCACTAACATCCTAGAGGACTTCAAACCCTTTATGTATATAGAGCCATAATGAAAGTAAAGATGTTTAAGTGATTTTCATTCTCTTAAGCTACCTTACAGGGCACCCTAACATAAATTAGCATTTTTGAAGTAGTATTCCACATCTTATCCTATACCCTACAAAATATATTTACTCAGTTTATATAAGTTTGCAACAACTAATTTGTTACAGTAAAATCAAACATAATCAGCTACACTCTGTTTCTGTCACTGAAATTGCCTACTTTTGTTTTTTCATTAAAAGCCAGTATTTTACCTGTACGAGACGGAAACTGGGAGGGAGTCGGCAATGCAATATTGGGAACTGAAAGAGTAAACACTTCTGCTGGAGACTGAACAGATGGAGTGTCTTCTGCTGGAGGTGTAAAATCTATTTCATCATCAAAGTTATCTTCAAATTCCTACCAAAAAAAGTATTAGTAAACAAGCTGATCTTTCTCTTAACATTAGCACTAATACATTTCTTTTAGTTTGAATGAGGAATGTTAAGGAGGCTTAAACTTTTTCCAAGGACAGCAACAGATTTTTAGTTTTCTATTCCTTATTTTTAATTAATTAATGATAGAAATCAAAGTAACAAGTACTGCTTTTAACAAGAAGGGGGGGGTTAAGTTTGGTTTTTTTGTGGGTTTTGGTGTTAGGTGGTTTTTTTTGATGAGGGGCGGGGGGGGTGGTTTTGGGTTTTGTTTTGTCTTTTTTTCTTTTAGTTTAAATGCTATCCCTAGATTTGAATGAATTGCCATGAACTGCCGAAGCCAAATATTCTCTATTTAGAAATTAGAGCAAAACTCAATTTTAGGAACATTGACAACCAATGTTCCAAAAGTAACTGTTCTCTCATGATAACAATTTCCCCTTGAGAGTTCTGCTACAGTGGATTTGTATCTTCAGTATTCTTATTCATCAGGAGTGTCTCAAACCCTGTCAGCAGACTAAGAAAAACAAATTAAAAGAATACACAGAAAAACAACAAAAAGGTTATTTACCACAAAATTGTGTTAGCGGTATACACTTTTACTACTGATCCTGATAGCTAGTAATGATTTTGAAAAGACCTTAGAGATCGTTACTGCAGCATGGACCAAGTACTTAAAATAAATGATTGCAGCAAGACTTCACAGCATGTAGAAATACAGTTGCTGGCTATTTCAAATGAGAGAATGTACAGTGACACTGAAGTGTCAATAACTGCAAAGTATTAGCACAAATCATCAAGTATTCTGGATATCAGAAAGCAGCTAAGAATACCACATTTGTAATTTCTGATTCTTACCTTGAAATCTATCTCAGGGTCTTTACAGCAGGAGACACAGTTTGCAAGCAGTATTACCAGTACTACTAGAGTACATATAGACAGAATCATAAAAGATGAGGAAACTTCAGCTGTGGCTACTTCTCCTAGAAACAAATATGTTTGTAGTATTACATAAATATGTTTAGCATTTTAATAAGTTCCTTCAAAGCATAATATTCATCTGCATTTATTTAAAAGATGGAGTTTGACCATTTAACTCTGTGAATATGATCAAAAATAAGAGAAAACTGAATGAAAGGACATACTGTCAAAATACACCTATGCTCTACCACTTGCGTGCACAATTCTGGATTTATTTGATTCAAGCTAAGAGGCCACAGCAAACATGTCAGCATCCAGTGATGAACAGTGACAGTGCCAAGCCCCAGGATTCTGTTTAAGTCAACAAATTTCTACAGATACCTAAATATGGATATTAGAAATCTGATCTTTTTAAAGACATCTCCCATCAGCTAACACACCTGCCCTAAGAGAGAAGGCAGATAGGAAAAATCCTCACTTAACCTGTGCGTAAATTTAAAATATATGACTATAAGGCAGTACTGTCTCTTTCAATAAATGTATTCATGACAGTCTGCCAAATATACATGTTGCTTTCACAAGTGCATAGATCTAATCAGCTCCACCCCAATTTCTATTTCTTGTGATTCATTAGGCAGTTTGTCTCCACTTCAAGAATTTTAGACATGATCCCTAACCATTTTGCAATATACTTCCAAATAATTTTCCAAAATGTTATATATAAACATTCTACAACACATTTTCTATGATTAAGTCAGGTTATTATTACTCACGCAGGACCAAAAGCCTCAAATGTCATTTTATAAAAATCTTAGGTTTAATTCCCCCAGCAAAGACTTATTTACATCCCTGTTTTCATCTTAAATTGAGAATAAAAATGAGTAGTTCCCTAGGAGACCACAGCACACATCTTGAGGGTTTGCTTTTGTTGTTTCTTTTTAAACGGGTACTGCCATGGGGACTGGGAGCATAGTTAGATCATATCTTATTAAAATATATATAGATATTGCATCAGTGTTCAAGTTTAACAATATCAGGTGACTTGACTGACAGGATTTTATGGGAACATCCCATAAGTCGGAATGTCTGGCAACAGAATACAGTATAAATGAATCCTCAAAAATAATCAGAAGTTGATCACTAGTTAAAGGGCATACAGACTTGTCCACCTATCTGTTAAATATTAAAAAAACTACAAAAAGTAATTAAAATATTTCCAGAAAATGCTACAGCTTTTCATCATGCTCCACAGAACACTTACGGAATATTTACTTATTTTTATTACATGTAAAGAGTACATTGACCTAATCAAAATACTGCTTTAAAGGGCATTAACATACTTTCAGGAGATCACCTATTTTCTGTACAGTTAGGAATATTACCTATATAACAATAAAAAGTTAACCAAAAAAGGAAGGTTTTCAAACAAGTAACACTGTTTCTAGCTTCCACAATAGTGATGGCATTCTAACCTCCTCAGAGAACATGAATACTCCATCTGTAGATACTGTGTATTGTTCAAACACAGATCAACCACGATGTGAGGCTACTCACCACCTTTTAGTCAAAATTTGGAAGAAAACAGAAATCTCTGACAAGGGCTCTCAATAGAACAACTTGTATTCATTTAAATCAAGTCTTCCACATAACTCCCATATATTTTCCCATTTGTAGGCATCAAGAAAAAAGGGGAGGGTAACAGCTGATTTGTTTACTTCCTCTAGATGTTCAGTGACCTTACTAAGTAGACTGAAAATTACCTAAACCACAAATACAAGCATTTTGTGAAGTCATTAGCTAAATTACTGTAACACACACACACAAACAATACAGGCTTAGATAAAATTTGAAAGATTCCTTTGAACTTCTAACTGAAACCAAATAATAAAAGGTAGCTTTACTACCAAAAAGGTAAACATTACCAGATATTACTAATTAAAATTATTATTTGAAAGACATTTTTCCCAAACCATCCCACCTGATTTCCAACCAATTTCCTCACCCTCACCACCAACTTCACTGAAATGAGAAGTCCACTCACTGTAGACTATCTACTGAACAAATGTAAATTCTCCCTAATAAACACTCAGGAACACGTCATCACAATTACAGTACATATTCTTCCAAGTCAACCAAGACTCCTGAACTCCCTAGAATGTTTAATCCAGTGTACTGGATGCATTTGAGAAAGTTAGCCAAGCAAAAGTAAATCACTACACGATGAACTTGGATACCAACACCATGTTTTATTATTCACAGAATGCGTTACTAGCATGTCTTAAAAGACTAAATTCAGACAAGATCCTTAAGAGGGAGGTATAAAGCACCTTAGCTGTCAAGTGTATAAAACACTATAAAAAGGTATCAAACCTTTATTTTGGGTTTATGGTAGACTACTGTCTCTTTTTTAATGCCCACATGGCTAAAATGAATTTTACCATGTCCTCCTGTTCCCCACAGGAGATGAGCATTATCACTTTTCATTAGCATCCTCCCCTGTTCCAAATACCGTATCTTCTTCTAGATGGTCTTTTCAACCAGCCTCTACCAAAATTCTGAGCAATTTTTCAAAATTTGCTTTACTGCTTTCAATCTTACTGCTTCTTTCCAAGACCTGACAAGGGACTTGTGCATCCAGCAATAGGTCTATTGTAGTTATATTAGCTGGTCTAGTAGAGGCTGGTATCTCTACCTACAAACTTCTCACCAGTGCCCAACTACAGCAGCATGACCACAACATGTATTTATCATGCTCACTCCAACTTACGATCCCACTTTTGACCCCCCAGAAACTACAAGCTATCACAACAAATCCAACTAGGAAGATTCAAGCTGGTGGTCTTATGCCACTTTTCTAGTTGATTTATGTCAAAATGAGACATAATGAGCCCTAACCATCATAAGCTGCACTTATTATACATTAGATACACTGCACATGTATTCAGCTATTTTATATGAAAGACAACATATTTTCGATGGAATTCCTTCTGTCAAGAAAACGGAACATTTATCAAGCCCAAAATCTAAGGTTTTTTATGCAATTACACTCTTCCCCATAACGTAACCATCTCCCCTTCAAGTACCCTGGAATGAATACAGGAAAAAAAAAAAACAACAAACCAACCACCACACATTGCTGCTGTTCATTACATTACTTCCTAACCTTACAGACCTTTTATAATTCCCAAGAAAAGAAAGAATGTGAACTAACAGTAATTAACTGGAGAAAGTAATGAAGTTTTTTTAAAAAAAAAGGAAATCAAAGATCACCTTTGAAAAGGCAGCTGACCATTAGCAATTCATTAACAAGATGGAAGTCATCTAAGTTTCCAAAAGTACAAGGTAAATTTCACATACAAAGTTATAAAAAGATGGTTTAATACAATAAAAATGCCAATTATCATGGGCAAGTTTCTGCAACACTTACAGAACAGCATTTCAGATGACTCATACAAGTAAGAGCTACTTACTAAGAATTATAGAATCCATCTCTATTTGGATAAACTTTGAAGTCTCTCACATAGTCATTAATAAGTGATTTTTTTTTAATTTGCACTTTTAAAAAAGTGAATAAAATTAAGTATAAAATGATGGCAACCTGTAATTGGGCTAAAATGTATTGTAAGTGAGGTTATTTTAATAGCTTGCATAAATACATATTCAGTGATGGAAGTCACTGATTAAGTATTAGAACCGGTGTTTGACAAAGTGCTGAAAAATCTGCTGCAGTAACCTCTTTTGCATTTTTTCAACTATTTCTATCCAGTGATTAATTCACTGGAGCTTAGTAAAATGACTCAGAACTGAAAAGGTAGGAGATGTTTAATACCTCCTTTTGTTTGTAAATTGTGCAAGTATGAAGGAATGACAAGTATTTATTATAAGATCCTGACCAAAAAAGCAATCAGAGAGAAACCTGTTCAACTAAACACAGAGGACTGTTTTATACAGTCATTACAGAAAACTATTGCCTTTAATTAAAAAAACCTGCTAAAATACATTATAAATTTAATTCATTTTAATCTAAACCTAAATAAAATCCAATAAATATCACTCAAAATTTCATAATGAATGCAAAAGATTCTTAACATAATAGATTCTACAAGTAGAGAACTTAATTTACTCAGCATATCATCTCAGTTTAAAAACCTACCACATTTAATGTAACCCTATGCAGTAAAAACCTACAACATCTTAATATCTGTCCATAAATCAGAATTTTTTCTTTAGGAAAGGAACTGCAAAACAGATCCAAAAAATACTACATATAAAATGCCAAAAATATACGGCTTCCCATCAGTTAATACAAACAGACTGGACTACTTTGGTCTGGTATATCCAAACTACTTAAGCATGAGGAAGAGGCCAGGATTATATCACTACTAAATTAAAATAAGCAGGAGATGCAGTGTGTCTGTGTTACTATATGTGTTACTGCAAGGTTAACACAACATAACATAATGTTTTACAAAGAACTCTGTGCTAGTAAATGTTTCATCTCAAAATGGCATCTAGATGGTCCTAAATTAGCAACATAGAAAATAAGGTCTTTTTTCAAAGCCTCACAGTATTAAATACTGACTCTATGCTATTTGTTACCCACTTTTTCATAAACAATTCAAAGCCCTGACTGAGGTAGGTATTTAATTAACAGCTATGGAAGCAGATTCTTTAGCACATTTGAAAACTGCCATTTCATAAGCAAGTTTTACACTAAAGTCTAGATTTGAGCACAGCACATCTGAAGTCAAACCCTGTATGCAGGCAAGTACATGAACATGCTCACTGAAAAAATGATGATAAATTATGCTGGCATTCTCAGGATCAAGTATAGACACGAGAATATACACTTCAGTATGTATCAGAATGTTTCCGGGGTGGAAAAATGTTATTTTCATACAAAGCATATTTCAAAGCAACTTATGTAGGTCAGGATTCTCTATATCTTCCTAAGGCTCTTTCAAGTCTACTTTCTTCATAAAATAGTTCACTGGCTACCAAATATAACAACTAAGCAAACAAAAGTTTGTTTCTCACTACAACTGGTTTCCTTCTCTATCCAATTTCCTAGTCAGCCCACAATAGTCTCAAATACCCACAAGATATCAACCACCTGTGGCATCCTTTACTACCATTAATTAGGAGCAACAGGCACACCAGCTAGCCAAGTGGTCCAACCATGTTCATTTGCCAACCAACAGCCACCACTCCGAACAGTACAGGACCAGGCATAACTGCCTCTCCATGGGAGGGATGTTAGACTTGCCTTTCTTCTACTACCAGATTATAAAAAGCCATCACACTTGAACACTGACTCTCTCAAATTTGGTTCAATGTGATTAATCATGTTAAGGTCTCAAGCTTCAGGAAATTGGGCTAAAAAAATGCACAACACCGCACAGTTCTAAGCTTGGGGAAAAAAGAAAAGTAAATGTGCATGACAGCCATTATTGAGTATAGTAATAAAAGACATTCACTACTGTGATAAAGGCAGTGCAAGGCCCAGATAAATTAAGCATTATTAGGGCACAGTGAGCTTCAAGGGAGCATCTGATTTTAAGCTTTCAGCACAGTAGTTGCTATGCGACAACAGTCCCACTGCATAAGCAAGAGCCTCTTTTCTTTCAAGAGCAGCTATATAAATGGCAGTTCTGCACTAATAGCTATAACTATTTCCAGCACAAATCTAGCATGACAGCAGTTGCTTAAACTGTCTCTTGGACACCCTCAAATTGTATGATCATGAACTGAGATGCTACTTTATGACACCAAGTCACAACAAAGCTGCTTTTAAAATACTAATGAATGACCAAACCCAACTTCAATCCCTACCTACTTCTGCATTATCTTTCATAAACTTGATCAGCTTACTCTGCATTTAACGGATATTAACATAACTAAATTAAAAAGTGTAATACCACACCAACTTATTAAGTTTTTGATAAATATTATTTTTAAAGCTATCCTTTCTTAAACAACATCATTCTCTTTTACACTAGCAATTAAGTGGGAAAGTGGTCTCCACTCCTACCTAGTTCTTCACAAGTCAGCTTCTGATCATTATCTTTTCCTCACAAAGGGCTTCTCCTGCATTTATTTACTACCTGAAATCTTCAGAGGTTTGCACAAAACCAATACAGATACAGCCAGGCCTATAAATTCTGAAGACCTAAAAGTAACAGGTAGAATACTAAAACAAAAGCCTATTCAAAACAGTTTTAGACACATCTATTGTGTAATGTCTGATTTGTTTGACAAGGTAAAGCACAACATGCATTGCAACTCCTATATTTAACAAAAAAAAAAAAAAAAAAAAACAACAAAAAAGACCCCACAACTCAAGAGTACATTCCACTAGTTACCGCATTCCCGTCATCTCAATTTCTTCCTGCTATGCTCCATTTAACAGAGCCAAACAGCAGCATCATTTTTGAGAATAAGTTTCAGCAGAGACATACGCAGTACCATCATTTAGTTGTACAATGCTATATTACAACAGGCTTTAAAATGCTTTATTTGAAGTGCATTCGTAACACCACCAGCCTTCAATTAAGATACAACACAGACAAAAACCTAAATTTTGAAGAAGTGTTGCTTGCACTTCAGACATTCTTTTGGGGGAAAAAAAAAAAAAAAAAAGAATTTTTGCATTTGAGAGGCACACCAAATTCCAATCATCCCTTTGATTTGAATGACAATTACCAGTACAACAGGAAGAAACATTCCCAAGGTATCAGATGACTTTCATTGACTTGATGTCCTGAACACAGTGCCAGCACCTTAATGAAATCTAAAACCGTTTCCAAATGCCCAAGGTATTTCAAGCAGAGACTGAAAATGTTCCTTCACTGAGCAAATCCCTAAGAACAGATATATATAATACTCCTTAAGGGACTTTAAAGAGGTTCTAGGTTTATACCTGAACTTTTCAGCTTTTGGATTTTTAGTACTTATTGCCATTCAGAGAAACCACAAATGTTTAAAATTTTAAAATAATAATCTGGCACAAACTCTAGACAATTTCGTTAATTGCAGAGAGTTATTTCAAAAGCCTAGCCTCTCATGACATTATTAGTATGCTTATATTGGATAACTGAAAGTTTACATAACTAACAGAAGTAACCTTCCGTATGGATATTACAAATGTACCTTTATGTACAAGTACTTAATCACCTGATTGTATTTTCCCTTCTTCCTTACAACTATGGAAAAATCCTAATTCCTAGATATAGTCTCAAGAAAAAGAACTCCTAAGTACTTAAAACTACAGGTGTCCGAGTTACTTATGCACACTTGTATTTAATCCTTCTGAATACAGGAAGCAGTAATTAACAGTTTGTCAATAAAACTATTTCCTGTCTAAATCTGACTTGTGTTACACAGCCTAAATCAATATCTCATGCTTATAAAGATGTAAAATGACAAGACTTTTTGCAGTAGTGAAAAACCACACCAAACCACAAAAACAAGTCACGTACAAGTTACTACATTCTTCTAGATAGAAATCAAAACATTTCACTCCTCTACTGAACTTGTCCATTACAATCCCTAACTTAGCCTGGAACTCTATTATTCAAGTCCCTCACTGGGGAAGTGAGTGGGATGAAAGGCCATTACATGTGCACAGACAATTCTTTTGAAAAAACACCAGCTTTTCTTCTTTACAACAGTTAACCATCAGAAGCAAAGGTAATAAAGTCAGCAAGTGGCAATTTCCTCTAGTTTTTCACCATGAAGCAATAAAAAACCTCCAACACACTTCTCTAGCCCAGCTCGTGTTTTGGATATAGTTCTACAATGACAAAAGCCAGTTTCATAGTTAAATGTGTTTTCTGGACACATGACCCTGAAATCATGACTGTCCTATGCAACAAATTACAATACTTTCAAGAAGAAATCTTAGCTACTTCGTATCACAACTGCATGTGTAACTCTGTCAACAACTCCTGGCATATTATCTCAGTCCTCCCATTTGTCCTTAAAAAGACTAGAAGCCTATCCTGCAATCTAAGCCAACACTTTTTCGAACTATTTTATCCCATGCTCCCCCTAAATACTCTCACAGCATGCTTCAAATTGGCTTCTACAGCTACTTAAGTCCACTTTGTATGTAAGGATGACACAGGTTACACATCCTAAGGCAAGAATATCTGGGGCAATGCTGGATTCTCATGTAGTATAGCACCCTCAGAACAACACAGCTCCAATCCTCATTTTTTTCTGAACACATGTCCCAGCCTGAATGTTGGCTGAACAGTTAGTAACTTGTAAAACCGAGCTGGGGTTAGTTTTACATTTCTGTCCTGATACTATTACCCTACAAGTCTTCCCAGTAACATCAAGGAATTACTCACACAACAGCATACTGCTCGATTTTAATAAGGACTAAATATAGGCTAGTACTTCAAGTGTTTACAGAGCAAGATCTGTTTGAAGTTTCAGTGTTAGAATCTCATGTTCGCACAAAGGCATCTTAAGACAAGGTAAAAAATATACAAGTTAATAATTATGTACCCTATGCATTCATGGCAGTGTTTCTGGAAAATCTGGGTAGCATTATTATCTTGCAAAGGTACCATCTGATTCTTAAGAGAGTGTGTGTGTATAATTACATATATATTAAAAAATCTGTTGAATTTATTCTATATTGCTAGATGTTGTTTTTAATAATTAATTCCTGCTGAAGTACAGTAGGTTTTCATTTGCTATACCATTTCTCCAACAGTCAGATACAGGAGTTGTAGATTTTTTTTTTTAAACAGGGTAGACCACAAACACTTCAAGCAGTATGAGATTACACATCATGGTATCTCAAACCATCAGAAGTACCTCCAGAAACCAAAACAACAGTATTTGTTTCTACCAGCATTTGATAGGAATACAACCTATTAAGATATACTAGCTTTGAAAAGAATAATTTCTTTTGGTTCATGTGAAAGAAATTCATACATGCAACTGTCATGCGACAGGATTTTCAAGAATCTTGATTTTACAGACGATTTATTTCCAACTCCAATGTACAACTGGGTTAAGAAATGTGGGAAAGAAAGGTGAAGCATTTTGCCAAATGAGCTTATTCAGCTCCATTTCTCATCTCTATTCATAACTGAAGGATGCCTAGGAAGAACGGGCCATAAAATGAATGACTGATTTTGGGGAACTGGACCTGGTGAACAGGCTGAAAGCTTAAAAGCCAACACTCAAAAGTCTATTGTTAAAATTTTCTACACCTCTTTCATACCAAAGTAGCATCAAGGTACAAACGTAGTCCTATTAAAGTCACGTCACTGTTAAGTCACTGCAGTGATATTTCCTTACCACTGAGGAAAGTGTTGCAAGAGTAGTAGTGTTGGACAAGGTGTTTGTACCAGTGTTTCATACTGAAAATCCCTCAGAAGACAATTCACTGACATAACCTGCTTCACACCATCACCCTGCCCAAGGTGGCACAACACCTTGCTATGGGTTGTGCTTAAACTACACATGTAGACTGAAAGAGCTATCCTGACACACTTTATACATTTCTGATTATAAAAGTGTCTACAGAACCTTCCTAGTATCGCTGAAGTTGCTCAAGCCCTTTCATAACAGCAGTATAATGAGAAAAACAGTAAGTTCACAGAGAGCAATAAAAGCACCAAAGCTATTGCAAATTGTATCCAGAACCATATCAAGCTCCAGATACTAGATACAGGCACCAAATAGAAAGGCAGACCAAAAATAAAAATCTAAGGAAGACTCCAGTACTCCATGTGCTGTCCTTCTGCTGCAGAACTGGAGCATTAGGATTAAAACAGAACTACAATTTTTTGCAGCTTCTGGCATTACACTAAAGGTCCCTTTATCCTGCACAGGTAAACCACACATGGATAGTGACTGAAACCAGACTACAGCAAACATCCAGAAAATTACTTCTATTCAGATTTGCCTGACAGTTGGTCAGTAGCCCTGAAAAATACAACTTTGTCTTCTGTGCTTTCCAAATAGAATGCTGGATCTCACTATGTGACACAAACTCCTATTTTTATACAGGATGTGGGGCAAAGCCAGCACTAATGAGCCCTTCCAAACCAATGACCTATGCCTGATGCTACGACAACATACCTTTAGACTGTCTCTGATCAGTGCTATCTTAATATACTACAATGATACCTGAGGAATTATTAAATACAACCAAGCATTCAAGATGTGAGAAATTACCTCATAAAGTGACCTCCTCCCATAAAGACTGTTTTAGTTGTAGCAAAGTCCAGACACTTTACAATCAGAGGCAGAGAAAGTAAACCAAGCCTGTGAACAAAGCCTTGCATGAGCATCCCTGCAGGCCAGAGTCAGGGTTGGCTTCTTACCTCAGAATTACAAACTCAGATAGAAACAAAAGATAAAAGACAACTTAGCAGCTCTAGCTCTACAATTATTACACATCTGGGACAGAAGCTAGAAAAAGAAATATGGGGAGAAATAAACAAGTCTAGTGCTTGAAATAAGGAAAGATAAACCACTCCCAAGAAAAGTATACACCACTAACTAAAATCCCCACTTTAACAAGCAAGATTTTTCTTAACTTTAAGTGATCCAAGTCACTAACTTGCATACGCTTAGAAAATTGGTTTTCTTACTATGTGCAAGTGTCAGACATTTTACATTGTACCAAATCACAGGCCACAACCACAATTGGGCCCCAGTCTGACAGGGAAACACCAAGCCAAAGCAACTCAAAAGCCACAATTTCCCCAAGAATATGTATATGCTACAGAACTCATCTTAGCAGGAGTGACTTAATCTCAATGTTTTAACTTGTCCTCTATGGCTAGCTGACTATACTAGATACAGCTGCATGAACATCTAGATGGATGCCTCTAGATCCTATACACCATTTTCTAAGTGTCTTTTCCTGAATTGTACATGATCAAGCTCATCAGCAAGGACTCACTTCCATGACGTTCAGCTGGCCCATTCAGTCCCAAGACTGAGGTTGTCAGCACACACCAAGCATGCAGGCATGAGTCCAGCTGCCTCAGTTCAACTGAACAGATTACGTAATTCGTCACAAATATAAAATTTAACACACCTGCAAAAACGCTACCACCTATTCAAGTTTTACAGGAAAATAAGAATACTTTTGAATCCCTCTTACTTTGTATTTGAAGACTTCATAGAGCACAGAGATGGAGAAATACTTTGTCTGACATTAAACACATACCCTTGATTCAGATTCTCAGCTTTCTTGGAGAGCCAGCTGAATTAAGGTCAAGTACGGAAATCCAAGTCAGAAGAACAGGAAGAGATCCTGAATGTAAACATAAAGCTTTACCACAGTAAAGCAGACATGTCAGATTATAACGCACTATGTTTGGCTGCAAAATACTACTGCTAAAGAGTAGTTCTCAAATGCCCTTACTTCAGCCACACAGTACTAAAACTAGAAGTCATCTTAGCCTGATGTGTTCAGGTAAAATCTCCAATACTCCACAGGCTCAAAAGAACTACAGCGCCTCATTCTATGAGCTCCTTTCCAATAGACCTGCCCCCGGCTCTCACCTCCAGTATACAGTGAAACCTTAAATTCAGAACTATCACAGCACGTATCGGTATCCTCCTTTTCCATTCACGGAATAAATTAAATCTAAGTTGGTCAAAGTATTTTTAGCTAGTAGCATCTTCAACAGCTTGTTTTCCCTATTTCCTACAGTAATTGCTACAAACCCTACCAGGGAAGTAGTTAAAGCCTTATGTCCTTTACCTCCCCTTGTTATTGTTGAAAAGAAAAAAAAAACAGTTTAGAAATATAACCTCAAAAATGCAAGACAAATATAGAACATATCAATGCACGCCTTCATCTGCAAACACTATGAAGCCATACTTAAAAAGAGCTATATCAGTCATCTCAATCAAGGCCCTAGAAACTTGACAGTTCCCCTGCCATAGTCTGGCATACTTCCACAGCAGCTCCAAAAAATGGAGCATTCTTGAACAAGGAATCCAACCTAGTCTTGCTAGAACCTGCCCATCACCACTTCCTGCTTTTCAGCTTCCTCCCCAAAAGAGAAGTTAATTTATTATGGGTATATTCCGTGAACTATTCCACACAGTTTGTTACAACTACAGACACCTTCCTCCTTTTTCTCTGGATTCCTACCTTTCCCATAACAAGCTCTGGGCAACCACACATCAAAATGCTTCTCCACTGTCAAAGCAGTAGCTGTTCTTGCTAGCTGAAACATTTGGGATCCTGAAATAATTCTGAAACAGTTACTAATTATTTTATGAAAAGGCATTTAAATTCTTCTCAAGTTGACAACTTGTATGTATCAGACCGAGTGTTTCAGTGAACTGCAAAAACTTCCAAGACCCAGAATTGAGACCATCAGCAATTGCCAATCCCAACACAGGAAATCAAATCAACCTGTCATGGGATACATGAGAGGGAAATTCACAGTATAGCTGAAGTTGTTTTTAAACACAACTCATGATTCTTAACCCAGCAAAATAGTCCCAGATTTGTCCTCTAGACAGGTTATAAAATTTGCCTAGTATGACAGAGAAGGTTCAAGACAAAACAGTCGCGTTGTCACTGGTACGCTATTCAAAGGAAGGGGAAAAAAAAAAAGTCCTTGTAGCTTCCTAACTGGTTACTGCTGTGGTGATGATACAGGACATACTGCAGACTAAGACTGTTGCATGCAAACCCTTTTGCACACATTATTTCATTCAGTAGGAAGTCTTCCCAATGAAACTGGAAAAGGTTCCTCTTGAGGCCTTAAAGGCTTAAATACTAAATATTTGTCAACAAAATAATCCAAATATATTGCTTCTTACTATATGAGTAAAGATACAGTAGAAAGCAACAGTTTCCTGGAGTTCAGTGGGTCTTCCATGACAGGATTTGATGCAGTTTGCTAAACCTCAGTTAACACCTCATGTATACATACTTTGGTCTAAATTACAACCATAACCAACACATGAAGTTAGAATATCCAACACTGGATGCTGACACTTTGACATCTACCTTTAAGTAGAAAAATTATCTGCGTATCACAAAAAGTAAGACACACAAAAGGCAGAAAAGGCCTCCACACAGAACTGATTCTACTATCTTTACTTATAGCTTGATGATAAGTCAATATTACTTGGATAAACTTCAAGTATTTCATGAATGAGAAAACTATCATTTAGTCTCAAAGGAAATACAGATTTGTCTGACAGTTTTCTCTTTTTCAGAAGTTTACTTTTATAGAAAAGACAGACAGACCTCAAAGAAGGCTGATGGATAGAGTAACTTATGAACAATTCAGAACTGTTTTGGGAATAAAAAAAAAAACAACTGGGAAAGAGGCATAGGTCCCAAATTAAAGCAAGTATGGGTTCCACTCCCAGTTTTGGTACTTTCCATGGAACAGCAGCCAAATTACCCAATCTCTGTGCTTCAGATCTCTCCCTCCCCACTGCTCCTCCTCCTCTCTGAACAGATTGTCTATTTCAGCTGTTCAACTCTTCATGGATAGAATGAATCTCAGTACACAAACCAAAACTAACAAAATTCTATCTCAATACAATGTTATGTTTGCAAGCCCCAATGAAATACAAAAAAAAACCAACAAACCCACAACACCTGAATCAAAGAAACTGTTGTTACTTATCAGCACTAATAAATATCCGATCAATACCTCATACAATTGAGAAGACATATTTTTTAGTTTGTACTTTTAAGACAAACAGGAAAATAAGCAAGAAAATCGAAGGAAGTTAGCATTACCTAACATAAGGGAGAAATAAACGTGAACTGCATGACTATTTAGAGACTAGGCCGGGGGGGCCGCGGGGGTAATCAACTAATCTGACCGGAAAGGAGGGAAGCCCCGTCTGCCCTGAAGAGCCTCCACCCAGGCACAGGAGTCCCGGTGATTCACAGTCAAGTACGAAAAAGAAAAATAACGCTGAGGTCTATATAGGCTAGAACGGTAGCCACTACAGAAAGACGGTATGTGAGTAAACGCATCGAGAGAACAGGCACAGAGTCCGATCTAAAGCGACTGAGATACCTGCAGCGGGATGCCGCTCCCTGCTACAGGCACAAGCCGTGCCCTACAGGCCGGGAGCCCCAGCCCCCCGCCGTGCCGTGCCCTTCCCGGCGCTTCGGCCAGGGGAGAGCGCCGAGCGCGGCGCGGAGCCCTGCCCGCAGCATGGAGAGGGGGGTTAGAAACCCGCAGTCCCCTCGCTCCACCGCCCCCGCGCCCCCACCGGAGGCTCCCCGCGCCCCCACCGGAGGCTCCCCCACTCCCGGTCCCCCCGGCGGAGCCGCCTCCGCCCCCGCCCCCCAGCCCCCTTCACGCCGCCGCCTCCCGCGCCTCACCTGCACCTGCTCGCGGAAGCGGAGCCGCCCCGCCGCTCCCCAAGAGAAGGGACAGCAGGAGAACGAGCCCGAGCTGGTGCAGGGGTCCGAAGGGCAGCAGGCCGGCTCCCCGCCGCCCGGTACCGCCACTGAGCCCCCCGCGCTGCTGCATGTCCTCCGCTCCCGGCCTGAGGCTCGGCGCCGAATGAGGGGCTCAAAGTTCTCAGCGTCTCCGGCGAGCCCCCGCGGCAGCCGCTGCCCCCCGCCTCCGCGGCGCGGCTGCCCGCGGCATCGGACCCCGCCGCCCCGCTCCCCTCACAGAACCCCCCCAGCCCCTGCGGACGCCACCGCCGCCGCCATCTTCCGGGCTACCTGACCGGGAGGGGGTGGAGCGCGCTGCTGATTGATGGCCCAATGCGCCAATCCACCCGCATCTCACTCTCGGGAGGTGGGATCACTGGCTGAGACGGGGCTAATCCGTGATGGACAGCCAGACCAGCCAGTCGCTCCGCACAGGGCGAGGTAGGGCGAGCGAAGGCTGCGGCGCGAGGAGGGCGGAGCGCGCTTGCCAATCAAGCCGCACGCCGGGAAACGCGAGGAGGGCGGAGTTTGCCCCGGATTGAAGCCGCGCTCCGCCAACCGGCTGGCGGCGCTGTTCCCCAGAGCGGGAGCAGGAGGCGGGGCTTGGCTGAGCCCGTGCGCAGGACGCGCGGGAGGAGCGGGCACAGCGCCGCCTGGAGGCGCGACGCCCCGCTCCGCCGCCGTGCCCGCGGGGCGCGCCCGGGGCACCGGGCCCTCAGCGCGGTGGCCGCGCACAGGGGCGGCCCAAACCTCTGCCCTCGTGTTCCCGAGACCAGGGCGGTGTCCTGCTCTTCCAGGCCAGCCTAGGCCTGGGGCCTCCCCCCGGGGACGGAGCTGGCATGGGGCCGCGGCAATGTTCCTCTGGGTTCAGCTGTCCCGCTCCGTGCCCCCGCGGCTCGGCTCTGCGCCACAGGACGAGCAAGGAAACTCGAGAGAAACAAAGGCAGAGCACGGTTCCCTCAGACGCCCCGGAGCCCTCCGGCAGAGCTTCCCCTGAGGAGTCACCGCACCTGCCCTGCGCTGCCCACCACCCGGACAGGAGTGGGAGTGGGCACACGGCTCCGTGCTAGCTGTGTGCCGGGGTATTCACGCTCTTCTGCAGAACTGGAGTATGAGGAGTCTCCAGTTAGGACAGGTTATAAGAAGTCTCAAGAGATGGGCATAAACCACTCTTTGCAGCCTGTGTGCTTCCAAGGCTGGAAATGACCTTCTTAAATACAAGCAGTATTCAGAATTAATTATAATGGTTTAGGTTTAGGTTTGTAATTCTGCTGAATGTACAGTACATGGAAACGAGGTGACAGTTTTAAGTAGTGTTAATCCTAAGGAATTGGGGGCTCTATATAGTGAGGATATAGGGAAATGCCATACAACTAATAAACTAGATTTCCATTTTCCAAATAATTGAGCAAAAAGGCTAATTATGTCAAGATTATATAATGACTTTGAGATGACAGATGGTCCAAAGAAATGTACAATGAGTTCACCCCTGGGACTTCATGACAGGAAAGTTTTGTGCTCAAAGTAGTACTTGGAACATGATGTCCAGGAAGACACAACAGAAACTAAATCCCTCTCTGTTACTAAGAATTTTTTCTAGGATAATTATTCTCCTGCCATGGGGATGTACTTTAAATCAAACTACTTTCCTCTTACCAAGTCTGTGTCTACCCCCAGACATCTCTCTGGCTTGAAGACACTAATTGTATTACCAAATCAGCCACATTTTTAGAAATGTTCTAATTAGTTTTTCTTCCAAGGGAAATATTCTACTTGAATAATGATATGGAAGACAATCTCCTCATATGTTGTTTCAGTAAACTATTATTAATGCATTATGCTGCTTATTATGCATTATTTTTAAAAATCAATATAAAACAATAAACAGTCCCAAAGAATTAATTGTCTGTAGATTTTATGGACTGGGAAGGCAAATGTAGTCCCTTCCCTTTAAAATCAGTGCTATGTAATATGCAATATGTAACACATTAATTTTTTTTCATGTACAAACAACCACCATCTCAATTTAAATAGCTCTGTACTGATATAAAACTGATGCATGCAGCCAGGTCTTTCTTTATGAATGCTATAAATATCCAGTGGAAACTTCATGGTTAGTCCTTTACTCTCCACTCTATCAAATCTCCCTCCGCTGAGTACAGACACCAGGACTGGGGCCTCTGATTATAAATGTGTCTCTTTCTTGTTCACATCATAGCCACATTTTTAAATGGTGATTGTTCAAACTACACTGTACTTCTGTGGTATAAGTACATGGGCAAGCCTAGTGTACCTATCACTACAGTGTCTAGGGTCCAAGATACTTCTGAGATCTATCACTGCCTTCACACAAAATCCACATGTAAATAATTCTGAGGTTCATAGCAGCTACAGACATAAAGTATAAAGCTTTATTTGTAGCCTATCAGCAGGTTTACAATGTAAGGGTGTTTTCATTTCAATAGTGAAAACAATTCATTGCATTTTAAACACAGCAGACTCCTTTATTTCCCAACCTACCCCATCATAATTGAATGTTAGGCCTTTGATGTAATTTGCTGATAAAACATCATGTTGTAATATCATCTGGGAAGTTATGGCAGCATATCATTAGAAGGACTTGTTAGAGCACTATTCTATAATGATGGTACACTTGAGGTTAGCTGTGAATTAGTCACTGGTAGAGGCTAAACAACCAAACCTTCCAACCCTTTGTTCTAAATATTAGTCACAGTTACTCCCTATCTTCAAATACACCATGAACATCACAAAAAAACAAAGATGCAAAGCCTACTCTCCTATCTGCCATCATCAGGAATATTACGGTTCACCCATTTGCAATTTCTGCAGCTAAACATTTGTGGTAACTATATGAGACTAATGGGATGAACAACCTAATAGCAAGTAATCCAAAAGGTACTTAAAAAGGAAATATATTTACTTAAACAAAACTCTTCCTGTACACAAAATGGGATGTATTACCACATACCATAGCCTCATGTTTCTTGATTATGCGCTGTTATCATTGCCAAATACTGAAGCTGCTGTTCTGTGTGGGAGGTGTTAAAACCTTTTTTTAGAGACAGATAATTGGATCAACCAAAGGATGTTGATGGTTTTATTTTCAGTCAGTTTTCTTCAATACTTTTTATAACATTACTGGTGTGGAAAGACTACTGTCTATCAGACTGAGCAAGTTGCCAGAGGGGTGTTAAAGGTCTTCAAGGTAACTGTGAATAAAGCCCCAAAAGATTCACAATTTGCTTACTACAAAACAGAGCATCACTGAGCATCAGGAACAGAGCTGATTACAGGACCCAGGTCTTTATTCCAGGTCACGGTTTTAAGCAGAAAGATTAGTTTCCATACAGATGAATGTTGACACATACACCCTGCTGTCCCTCTCTCCAAAAGAAAAATGTCTTATCCTTTCATATATAACCTTTTCTCACCCTATCAGTGTTGTATTTCTATACTTAAAGTGATTTGCTTCTCCACCTGATAGAGACAAAATAATTGACACTGAGTTTTACCTCCACTTCCAGTCATAAGTGACCTAATAGTTTTTTTATGTAACTGAAGGCATCTTTCTCAATACCAATACTACAGGATCCAAAATGATTTTACATAGCTCCCAGGAAAATTGGCTGAAGGATACTGGGTTGAAAACAATCAGTAAAGGAAAATTGCTTATTTGAGTCAAATGTCTGTCAGTCTAAAATGGGCCTAGAATGGAACGCTCTGATTTCTTCCCACAAATTATTAAGCTTGCACATAGAGAAATGAACCTCTGAAAAATACAGCAGGGCATATTTTGAATCGCTGATAGAAAATTCAGTTTATATTATTTTTAAAATGTATCAAATAAAGATCCAGCAGCTCTTGTTAATCCATTCCTTGTAAAAACATTAAGGAATTACCTTCTTGGGAAATATTTCATATTTGGATTTGCATCTGCCACTAACTTCTTGGAAAATTTAGTACAAATTTAATTTCTGTTGACTCAGGAATGTCTGCTATATTTTGATGGGCCTGATCTCGAAGGGCACTACCTTCTTTGGCTTCAAACAAGTGTACTTTGAAGAGGTTTTAACATTAAGATATGAAGATGGATCATAATTTAAAATGTATCTTACTCAATTGATTTAAATTTACTTTATTTTATTAAATCAAATTAATTTCACTTTAGTCCACTGAACCATGGAATCAATGGAGTTAATCAAAAGAATGATTTTTTGTGAAAGATCATTTATGTACTCCCTCAAAAAGGCATAAGAAGTGCCAACATCGGTATAGATTTCTTCTCAGTAGGATTCCATCTTGACTTACAAGAAATACAGTCATGAGTGGGCAAATTTTCTTCCCCACATGTTACTCTCTGATGATGTTGCCAGCCAAAATGCCAATTCATGCCAATTTTGAAACTGGTTTTTATGCCACTGACAACTGTCTAATGCTGGACTAAAAGACACATCTGTGATGATGGATCTGTATCTTAAAGCTTCCTATAGAACCTTTCATCAAAATTTTAAAAGAGAAACTACATGCATCTATTCTCTCAAAAGGTATAGGAGATTTAACTAAGTAATTTCCATTAACACAAAAGGAAATGCAAAATGATGACTTCTGTGTAAAGAAGATGTAAAACTTTCATAGCTACATTAGAAATTCCTTGCCACCCTCTCCTATTTATTTTTAGCAAACTCTCAGATGTGTTCCACTAAATTTTGCTCCAGATGCAGCAAAGCAGTACTGACTATAGTGAGAAACTATTTAACCAAATGATTGTCTAATGCAGTACTGGTCTAAATATACATTATATGTGTGTCAAGGGGGAAAAGAAAAAAAAAAAAAAAAAAGGGAAACCAGAAAGAATATTTTCACAAACAGACCAAGTAAAACACAACAGATCAGACAATGAGGTTTCAATTCAGCCTTTCCTCATGCAATACTTTCATTAAGGCAATAATGTGGAAGCTGCTCAGCAACTCTCAAGAACTTGTCCTATCTGAGACTACTCAAATAAGCAACTGTTACTGCTTAAGGCTTCATATGTTTTTACACTCTAGGTGTAATATGACAAGAGCAGCACTCCTGCAAAGGAATAGTTCAGCAACATATCAGCCTAAATGCAAGGGTTTAGTAAAACTACCTACAAATTACAGAGCCAGTGCCTCTTTGAAAACAAACAAACAATCTACAGGCTGCAGTGAATGGTCCTGTAATTAGTCACGTTTAAATAAGTATCTTGCTAGTGTAAACTCTGTTCACTTAAGCTTGCCAAAAAAAGCACTATCTGTTTCTGGACTTCTAGATCATCAGGTATCCCTTCATCACAAATCCTTTCAATAAAGGCAGGAAAACATTTGAGCTGGAGAGATAGTATGATTTGCATGTCTCTCTAAAATGTAATTCTAATACTACATTTTAATAAATATTATACATCACCACTTGAATGTGTCACCTGTTGAAAGAGAAAAATTGAATGAGTTAGAGTTGTGTTTTGAGTCCTATCAAACAAGGTATTCTTGATCAACCTGCCTATTAATGTAATACTTTCGATTTCCATACCATTTTATACCTAACTTCATAAAAAATAATTGAGAGAAACCATCATAGAAGTACCAGTTCTCATTAACATTGAGCAGGCCAAAGCTCAGGGAAGATTAGAGGTCAATTTTTTACATGCGTAAGCAGTCGCCTCTCATTTTAAGTATCTTTAATAACCTCATCCTAAGTAATTGCTCCAAAATTAAACAAGAAATTATCTTAGGCCACCTACATTCCCCTTCAACAGTCTCTCATTGGCTCCCATACTTAGTTTTAGTAAAAGCATAAGTAAAGACTTCAGGCTAAGACCGCTTTGTGTATGGTGAGGAAGCCCATCCCGGTTTGGAAATAATTTGCAATACAGTCAAAGGAATTTTTAAAAGAAGCATTTGCATGTAGAGGCCAGATCCAGAAAGTGTTCAGTAAGAGAAAATAAGTAAGCTGCTAACATACAGACAAGTGGTGTTCTGATGCTTTCAGCTGAAGTGCACACTTGGAAGAAAAACCCAGGGATTCAAGACTTAAAGAAAGGCGCAGTTCATTGAAGCACTGTAAGGGAAGGAAGGGTCTACCTTGTACTAAAATGCTGATGCTTTGCAATCTTACCTGTTCTTCTTATATTAATGAATGCTGCCTTCCAGTGCACTGAAATTTCAACATGACCAATTAGGCAGAAAAGAATCAAGGTGAATGAAGATATATTAAGCAGGATCAGGAATAATCTTGTCAACTAAGCAAGGAATACAAACCAGTATATCCAGCACATGTACACTGGAAAACATTGGTTTTGATACTTTCCTTTACTTTTAATAGTTATGGGTTCAAAATATGAAATTCAGAACAAGAACCATTTATCAAAGGTAGTAATTGGACATAAATTTCTGCACTATTTGGTAATCAGAACAGAAAGAGGTATAAAATACCTCAATGAAAATTTGTTATAGAGAAAGCAATGAACACCAATGAGCAAAGCTTATGCCGCAGACAAGGAACAACTCACTAAGCCGAAATTGCATTTGCATTTTAAAAAACCTTGGCACTATTAAGGACAGTGTCTTTTTTTAAAAGTTTACTTATTAATTTTAACTGGTTACTTACAAAAAACAAACAGACTTGGAATATGTAGCTCATTTCCTTATCCTTGCAGTCAGAGAGTCTAAAGATCATCCAAGAATCAAAGAGCTCCTACCTTCCACAATCCTTTCCTCATCTTTTTAATAACACTAATCCAACAGAAACCAGTTTACAAAATTATTTAAAAGTTTGAAGTCTTACAGGTGACGTTTTTTTGCTACTAGGATTATAGAATACAGACAGATAAAAAGATAGTGAAAATTTAAGCAAGGATCATACTTACTGAAACTGGTTTTTTCATCTCCAATACTAACAACTTAATGAGCTCAACTTGCTGTGCAGGATATTCTTTTTCCCCCTCGTTACAATATCATATGAGTATTGCATGTCCTCTAATTCTGCACTATACAAGGGAGTAGAGCTGCTTATGTGATTGATATTACTCATCTGTGCTTGTATATGCAGAAATATGGCTCATATTTTTACTGATGAACTCTAGGAAAATCCAGGGAATGATCCTATCTTGTATGAGCAGTAGCTACCCAAGCACAAAAGACAGTTTTCAAACATTCACCTCTTTGCTACTTTTCAAAGCTTTGACTAGACTGAAAAGGTCTAATTTAATTCAATAAATGTCAGTGGTTATAATTCTCCTCTCCAATCCATGAAAGGAAAAATTAATCCAAATTTTAAAATGCCTTTATCTTTATGGAGAACGGGTGTTTTCTTTTGCTATCAAAGTAATGTAGAAACCAATAAATATACCTTAGTAGAATGTTTATGGTATATGTGGCAACACAGAATCTAAATTACTTCTGAACAGTACCAAGGGGTTTAATGATAAATTGCTGACTATTTATGAATCTCGTGAATCAACATCTACATACACTGAGTAATTAGGAAGAAGTGGTGGCTGACAAGTTACATTTTTTTCTTCATAATTTCCAAATGTAAATTATTTGAACATGAATGAAATTCAATCCAAAGATTCAAAACTAATCAAAATCCAAGGGTTGTAGGATGTTCAGCAAGAGGATCTCTTATTCAGATCTGTACACAATACCAAAAGGTTGTGCTGTTTCAGTGCTGTAAACTCCATGGGGTACAGTGACTATCACTGTAAATTGAGAAAAAAAACATAATAACAGATTAAACTAGATGAGAAAACATTTAAAAGCACCTTTGCCAAAATTTTAATTCCTGTTCAGGTGCATGCTACCAGTGCTAAGTAATTTTGACCATCCAAATGTTTTTAGAACATGGCAGGTAACATACCTACTCCAAGACAATAGAAAATGTTAAAACATGTCTACTTGAAACTTGCTTTTAATACAGAAGCAGACTAGGAATTTTCAATGTAAGAGAAAAAAAGCCCAACAACTTCATGTCATAATATATCATGTAAACATAAAGTATGATTTTGTCTGCGTTATGAGTATATGCCATCAGCACATGGCTGGAAAGCTGTCTAACAAGCTGACAACTCCTCAATTAACCTTGTGTGAACACAGCTCAGGTTATCTATTTATAAAGTCATACCACAGGTATTGCCTACAGTGGGATATTACAATAAGCAGCAGTTAACAGAACTATTCTCATTTTGATGCGACACAGGTGCTCAGTTGTGCCTTATCAGTCTTTCTAGCTAGTGCTCTCAATTAGAAATTCAGAGAGCCTGGCATCTGGCACTGGAAGACAACAGAAATGAACATTACCATTTCCCAGGGGTCGCGGATTAAGCATGGCTTGCACCTGCTCTGTTTACTGCTGAGCTGGTAGAAGCAAGATTATCACTTTTACCCTTTTATTGGCTAAATTTTACAGTTTAGCCATCCAACACAGTAAGGACCACTTTTAGTTTAACCCAAATATAATCTTCATACCATACAAACCTCTAGACACATTTATTTTCATCAAAGACATATCTCAAAAATGCTGAATCACTGAACATAGGTAACAGAAAATATTATTTTTATCAAGCAAATTAACACAACTCATATTACATTCCTACACAAGTTAAATATTCCTGTCTTATATGAAAATCTTCCATTGCTCTTTGTGCATAAGCAGAAACATCAGTGTATCATGTCTGATTTTTTCCTCTGCCTAGTATTTGATTACAGTTGCTGGAGATTAGGATAGTTACAAGAGCCTTCCTCTTCACTGGCAATGTTGAACAATTAGCTGGTCCCACCACTGGGAATGGACTTGTACACAAATCCTTGATGCAATGTACTTTGCACCAGCTGGCACACACAAGCCTGGCAACAATCTATTAGCATTCTCCATGCTGATCTAGATTCCCTGCCTGGGCAGACCCACTGGAGAGGAAATACCCATGCTGAGGATTCCTGGTCTCATCTACTGGGAGCCTCATCCTGTAGGGGAGGTACTAATAGTAGAGAAGGTGGAGAAGGAAGGTCTCTAGAACATCAAGATAATCACTGAAAGGCAGGAGATCCTGTCTGTGCCCCATCATCACCTGCCATGCCTAAACAGCACCAGTTAAAGCTTGAACCCAGGCTGAACTTCTTTGTAGCCTCTGGTGCTGTGGCACTTACTCACGTGGCTCAATTAATGGATACAGTTCTCCTTATAGTTAGAGTAAACTCTGAGTGAGAAACACACAGGAGCTCTAACATGGATTGGTTTAGTGCCCAAAGAGCTCACCAGTGGTTACTGCTTCCCGTATCTGCTCTAACTGCTTTTCTACTCTGTCATTCCTGTTCTTGTCTGAAATACAGTTTTGTTCACCACTGAGAAATTAAGTACATCTCCAGATGGCTCTGGATATTTGCTTCTTTAAAGCAGAGTTCTGTGCTGCTGTGTAGAATTGCAAGACATTACAGAATATCAGAGAAAGTATGCTTAGTGCTGTATAACGAAAACACACTGCTCAGCCCACTGTTAAACAGGCTAAAAGTTAAATAAGACATAGATATGAAGGTCACCCTTTGGAACACAGCATGTACATAATAGCATAGATTTGCTGACCCTGTGTTGAAGGAATCTTCCACTTAATGATTTATAGATATATAAAGATCATTCACATAAAGAAAGAATATTCCTTACGTTCAGAGGACCAATAAATTAGTTGTTGTACACTGAAAATGTGCTGACAACAAAAACTGAAACAGTTGGAGTTTTTTTATTTTATGCTACTGTTTAACAAGTGATTATCATATGCACTTGTGATAATTACAAACTAAAATATGCAATTGGTCATGCATTTTGTTTATGTGATTTTGAGTACAATTCATCATCTGGTCCAGGAAATACTGGGAACAGCTATCCTTTATAGTCATGTTTATTTACTCCACTCTGGAAAAGAAAGAGACTATTACACTGGGTCTGATTGTTTTCTGCATAATCAGTGTATTGCGATCTTGGCATGAGTGAGACATAGTCAAACGGATATGAAGTAGAACAGGCATTCATGTGTTCTCTGCCTACTACATTATTACTGATATGCTTTTGCTTTTTGCTTCATGTTACTACATTTGGCAAAAGATCTCAGGCTCCTGCCCAATCTTAAAAAAAAAAAAAAAATTACTGAGGAAGGACAGAAAAGGAATTCCACAGATAGATTTGCATGTGATAGACATACATAAGAATGCATATAAAATCCCAAAGAAACAATGTCTACATTAGTGCTACAAATTCTGTAAGCCTTTAAGCTGCTAGCAGAATATCTCTTTGATTCTGCAATTTTTTTAAATGCTACAGACTTCAATAGCAGTCCTGGCCATTCACAGAATGAAGGGTCAGCCCTAAGAGACTGATAAGATATTGTAGAGATCACTAGAAAGGAAGAAATACACCCACTTAAGGCTTACTCTTCTAAAAAAGGACATGCTAGGAAGAAAACAGTGTCTTTCACAATGGAACTACAAGAAGCAGAAATCAGGGATCTGTCTTCTATTGTGGCTATGTTAGAAGCACAATATGACCCTATTTATGCAAGGGCCTCAACTCAAATTAGCTGAAGAAACCCCCATTCCCAAAACTAGGAAAAGAAGGTGTAACTTTCATTCACTTAAGATTCCTTTCAGACTTGCTCATCATTCGTTATACAGTTTTGTAGATGCTGAAAAATTAATTCCTAACCGAGAAATTAAAGAGGAAGTACACTAAAAGTGAAATAAACACAGTATGGGAATGAGATGAGAACCCAAGGAAAATTTCATATCACATTTCCTGAAAGTGAGCTTCTGTCAGAAAGATGATCATGACTGCATTAACAAGACCCCTAGTTATTCCCAGCAACATGGCTTTCAACAGTCTTTGATGCACATAATGACAACTTTGCAGTATTAGATCTTAATTTGTTGTGAGTAGAATTCTTCCTGACTCTGATGCAATTAATTCCCCTGACAATGCTGCTTATAAAACCAGATAAGTTAAAGGAGTTAATAATAAATACATGTGGACCACACTTTTTTCCCCTGCCTGCAATATTCTGTACATATCTTTATGTAGAAACAATGACTATTCTTGAAAATATGACATAGTTCATGTGATAAGAGGCTAGAATTCTTGATTTTACATACACATACATTAATGACCTCAAGAAGAAAATTGCTGCAAGTCAGAACTTTATGTAGCGTTCAGAAATGAGAACTGGATTTAGGTCAAAACTGAAGCTTTAAATAAATACCACCGACTTTGGGGAAAATGAGGTCTAGACTGTGCAGGTTTGGGTCTGTAAACAGGAATAACTAGTCTGTATTTTCACTAGCATGAAATTCACATTACAATACAGTTTTGAACAAACAAATATGTGATCACTTTTAAAACATTTCTCCTAACTCCTAATGAATCTGTGGTGAAACAAAATAACAGGCTAGGATGTTGGGATCTTCCCTTCTGCTCAACCATCAAGCAAACATCCCCTGGGAACTCACATTATATATCTTCAAATTACAGAACACGATGCAAAATATTGAAGAAGGCTTCTCTATACCACAAGTCAGTTGAGTGAGCTTTGATTCTGCAGTCAGAACTTCAACTCTATGGGTCCCGATGTTGACTCATGTGCATCTTACAAGATCACAATCCTGACTTGGTAATACTGCCTGAAAGAGTTAAAATCTGAATGGAAGTTCCTATTGTAAAGTTTTTTGTCAAAAACATAATATGAATATAATGCTTTGGAAAGACCTGGATTGATGCTGTAGACTATAGAGAGCTGAACTGGTAACTGCCTTGACCATGAAGGCACCAAAACTACTTGTTTTTCCTAATTGGACTGGGGACATATATTTGAAGTTAGGTGCTATTAAAATACTGCTATCTCTAAGAAAAGTAATAAATAGCATATAGTTATGCCCATAAAATAATCAGTGTTTCAGGTTTGTTTTGTTACCTCTGTTAAACTATCACACACACTGTTGCATGTACAAAACCACCTGTGTTGGAGCCGAAAGATGATGTTCAGAAACAGAGCACGCATTTGCCCAATCTTCTTCATCAACATTTAATTATAGTAGTATTTGCAGTGACATACTGCCTAAGAGCTGAAATAATGGACAAAATTATATCTACCCAGTGGAGCTTACAACCCAAGTAACACTATACAGACTGTATGGAATTATTCATATGAATCACACAAGCTAGATCTGCTCACCAACCTTAGATAAGACTCATGTTAGCTCTCCATCCTAAAGCCATAGGCACAAGATGAAGTGTTTATTTCAGCTGTTATTTCCCACCTGTAATTCTTCCTCCATGTGAAACAACCCTCCTGTTTCACCTATCAGCAGAGGCGTGCAAAAAGAACTGATGACAGCACACCAGCCTCTGCTCCAAACTCTTGCATGCAAATCTGTTGACTTCAGTGGCATTGCAAGAGGCAAAGACGTTTCAGTTCTTAATGAGGTTAGGTGAAAGGCCAAAGACTTCAGTTGTGCTGCAAGTCTTAGCAGTCAAGCCACTCCTGAGGATAAGGAAGGATGCAGGCTTTGTCCTACTCTAGATGGATCATCACTTCCTCAAGTGACCCATTTCATAACTACACCACCTCCAGTCTCATTCACTGGAAGTATAAATTCCCCTCTGGCTGTCCCTTTTGGCCAGAAGCAAGCTTAGGATAACACTGTGCAATGCAACAAATATAAGTACTATCAAGTTAGCTCCATATTCAGCTCCCCTCAACTCATTCTATGCCCTTGTGCCTGTGTTGCCTGTTGTCTTCACTCTAGATGTTTCACTCTTAGAACCTCATACAGACTATCTGGTGCCTTGCCAAAAAGACAACAAACTTCAGATAGTTTTCTGCTATTCAGCCAGTGGGGAGAAGGCATATAAAACTTGTTACCAACAGGTCAAAAGTTCTTTGCAATTCTATTCTATTCTATTTTGCATATCTGAAAAATTAAGCATGATGCATTGCAGCCAATAGTAACAAATGAAGAGAAAGCATTACTTGAACCACACAGTGAAAGTCTCATCCTGATCCAGGAGACAAGAATATTTCTTTCAACTCACTGCCATGCTTTCCCTTGAGGCTCCAGCTACAATGCATGGTGCCCTTCGCTGTTATCTAACATAGAAATGCACAATATTTACTTTCTGAAAACAGTTGCTCCTGACCCTATGATGGCAATTCTTCATTGTGCAAACATTCGAAAAATGCTTTGCATCATTCAGCTCTGAAGCACTCCCAACAACAGCAGCTGGGTGTGTGCAGCCACAAAGTGACTGGGGTTGAAAAGAACTTCAGCAATGTCGTTTTTCAACAATTTTTTTCTTGATGTTGCACTCACTGCCAAGAAGCAAATCTCTGATGAATTCAGGGGATCAGGTAAGTGGAAGTGCATTTCTCCCCTGGCCCTGCTGAAATTTATAACTTCAGTGAGTGCCTTCATGATGTGGCTAAAATAATTTCTCTGAAGAAGTAAGGAATAAGACATGAAGGTGACTTGTTAGCTCAAATAGATCTCTCCATAGAAAGCACTCTGACTATTCTCATTGGCTCTGGATGATAGAAATATACGGAAAAAATTACATCCAGAGGTGAACAAATCAATAAGCACAATAAAGAATGTTTCTGTGCTCTAACTTCATATTAATACTTCTCTCTGATAATCCTGAGTAGGCAGTCAGGGCATGAGGACCTCTGGAGTCAGGGTGTTCACACAGGCCGCCAAATTATCAAATGCCTATTTCAGACCACCTCTGATTGTGAAAAGTATCCAGTTACCAGCTCACCACTGGCAGCACACAGCTTCTCTTCTGCGTGCCTCAGACAAGATGTGCCCTGTCTCTTTTGAAAACAGCCTTGAATAGACAGAATGGCAATGACAAAGGCAGTATTAGAAATCAGAAGCTCCAGGTCTATACACAACTCTGCTGGAGCATGGATGTGCCTCCTGCACTTCAGCTGGGGACAGAGTATTCTCACTAATGCACTACATTGGAAGCTTCTCAGGAAAGACAGAAATGAGAGCAGGGGAGGAAGGGTATCACTGAACATTAAGGAAATGGCAGAGCATAAAGGAATCTGTGATCACATCGATGAAATAGATTCTGTTTGGGTGGAAATTACTGGGACAAACTGCCCTAGAAGGATAGTGCTGAGGATCTTTTACAGACTTCTTCCTCTATTCAAACCTGGATATAAGGGATGTAAAATGACAGGAAAATAATAAACACAATTCATGGTTTATGGAAGACCTTAACTTCCTAGACATAAAGTAGAAAATAAATGCCACCAATGAGTTCCATCAAAGACACAGGGATGGTAAAAGATGGTTTTCTTTAATAATCAATTAACTAACAAGAGACGGTGTTACTTTAGAGTAAGCAAAGAGGATCTTTGCTTTGATATACATAAGGCTAATAACAGATGAGAATAATACATAAAGGAAACAGTAGGATAACAGAAATTACAATATCTTAGGAGAAACAAACTATTTCTCAATGCAAAAAACATTGAGGGATACATACAATCTCTTCCCTGCTTACTGAAATAACTGGTATATGAAATTACAAGTAAAAGGAGCCAGTATTAATGAATTTGAATGAAAGCTTGCCTAGGACTTCACTATAGCAAATATAATGTGCATATTCTAAAAAGTAATTTTAGAAAGTATATATATTCTAAAATGTGTTTTTTTAATTCGGTATAATGCTAAGTCTTAGAACAAATTTTGAAAGAAAGAACAATTAATGGTAGGGAGGCAAACAGAATGTGAGAAAAAAATACATGGTTTACCAAAGTAGAGGATGTCAGACTGAGCTAGCATATTTTGAGTAAGATAATTGTCTTTTTAGAACTGAATAATGCAGTGAACTCAGTCTACTGAAGTTGAAAGAGATCATTTGATACAGTGCTCCACAGGAAATCATTACTGAAAGTGGAGATGATAGGGATTAATACAAAAGCAATGTGAACAAGGAGCAAGAGGTTATAATAAAAAGGAGTTATAAGAATGGAGCAAATTACTCGATCATGTTCCTCAGTGATCAGTCTTTGGATCAATACCATTTAATGTATACTTCCATGAATTAGGAATAGCGATCAGGCCCGGCCTCAAAAGGTTTGCATGCGATACAAAGCTGGAAGGTATAAGCTATTGCCAATACTGAGAAGAACCAGATCAACACACTGGAATTATATGACCTTCTTGCCTGCAGCGACAGAAATTTAATAATGTGAACCGCAGGGTCATGTTCTTGGGATTCATCAGCTGGAAGCAACAGAGAAGGAAAAAGATCTGAGTGTTCTGATTGACTGTCAGTGTGCCAGAGCTGCCAGTACACCACAGCTGTGGAAACAGATAATGTAATGTTCAGATGGGTTAGGTGAGATTTTTAGTAGAGAAGGAAATATTGGGACTTTTAGACAAGGCTCTGGTAAGATTTTATGTGAAATATTTATACAATTCCAGTCAACAGTGTTGAAAAAGACTAGCTTAAACTGGAATCAGTGCAGACTCACTATTAGAACGATTACAGAATTATCAGTCTTAGGGATAGATAAAAAGAACATGGTTTGATCAGTGTGAGAGTGGAGAAACAATATACAAGTCCTTTATAAATAGATTTTGAGATAAATAACATGGAAAAAACCCCTAAGTTAAATGCTAACATGACTGTGAGATCAAATTTTTATAACCTAATCAGCAGTATGTTTAGACTGAAAACTAAAGAAAACATTTCTAACTATTCAAGGAGAACACACATTGGCATGATCTTTGAAAGAGAGCAGTAGGGCCAAGAAACCTAAATAGTCTTACGATGAAACTTGATATACCCATGGAAGAGTTGTATAACTGAGTAGAAAATGAATCTGTGATCAAGAAATGTTTTGGATATACCTGAAGAGGTTTGAAACCAGATTAGCTCTTTCTTGTTCTGTATTTCTTATGTATGGATCCCATGCTTCACAGAGCTTGCCGATTACCAGAAGGTTTCACCAACAGAGAACCAGTGGGCTCCTCCCAAAACATCCCCATTGCTGCCCAAGTTAGCTTCTGAGGTTTTTTCACATTTCTCTGAAACGCTGGAGCTTTGCCAATTGTTCCGTTTCACCCCTGAAAGAAGACCTCTGCCTGGAAGGTACACATTGCATTGGATAAGACAGATCAATGAGCAACTTCTCATCCCAGACAGCTGTGTTTTGCACCTGAGCACACTGATGTGTGGAAGGACACACACAATGGGACCTCACTGGACCAGCTCCTCCTCTCCAGTCCCCTTCTGCTGCATTGGCTCCAGTGCAGTAGCACATCATCTAGTAGTACAGTCTGGCTCTCCCATTTCAAACATAATGCACTCTCTTCCATTGCCTAAACTAATTATCGGTTGACATTTTATCCTCCACAATCTTACGGTTGAATTTTCATTCCTTAAGTGCTTGCTTTTTCTGTTCTTACTTATCTTGGTATAAATCAGGAGCAACCCTCCTGTAGGCCCCTCTTGGTAATTGAAATTGGACATGGGTTATTATAGAGGACTTGAAAAACTTGGATTGCTTCTTAAATTCTTTTCAAATACCCTTTGCCTCCTAAGAATTCTATTCAGCATCAGCTGTTCAGTCTACATTCTCTGCTTTATTGATTCTTCTCTCCTTTATCAATGTGTGGTATGTGATAAAGAACTTTTGCTGTGACGCTATATAAGTTCAAGGACACTACTTCTGTACCTGCCAAAGGTGATTCTTGAACTACTGCAGGATGGCTGAATGTCTTTAGATTATTCTTTTCTCCACATCTATCATCTTCCCTGCCCTATTTTATGAGGAAAGAAAGCCAGAATAGTTACATAACGCGTTCTCAACAGGAAGTAAAGTAACTGCCAATATCGTGCTTATTTTATTTGTTTCCATGTTAAACTGAAAAAAAGCTCATATCCCACTGTGAACTACCTGGCCAACTATAATCCTTTCTTGTATGTCTGAGAAATACCTATGACATCTCAAACATTTGTGGAAATAGTATTAATAACAGTAACAACAACATGTTTATCATGGTTTGAACTCACTCTGTTATGTTCCTTTTAAACTCTTTCCTGATGGTATCCCAACCTGTGTCTGGAGCTCTGACATAGCCCACTCAGGTTGTCCATCACATGAAATATTTTCTTACTCTTCTGGATTTTTGAACATGTGAGATTGGTGTGAATAATTCTGATTTAATCACAAAATCCTCTGAAATTTTTATCCAGTCAGGATAAACTGGTTTATTTTCTTAGAATAAGCATAATTCCAATATGCTCTGAGTATGCACTTCCACACTCCTGTGTCCCAATGGATATAGCACTGCAGGATATGTCAAATCCCAAAGGACTGCTTTGTTTGAAATTGGGTCCTTTATTCATTTGAGAATCCACTTTCTGAGGTTTCTACATAATAGAAGGTATCTACATAAGGTTTAGCATAGGTGAATATGATTCAGGTAGTGATGCCAATGGAAGCTATTCATAGATTGATGAGAGAATCAAGACTATAGTGGAAAATCTTTCTGGAGAGCTGAACCTCCACTGTGGAGAAATGCACTAGGAAAGATGGCAGCAGGATGAAGGCTCATGTGCAAGATACCCTGGCAGGAAGCAAGGGGTTTGGGTTATCTCAGAGCAGCGCTAGGCTCCCCTGCAGGAACCAGAGGAGTCACAGACAGAGGGGACACAAATCAACAGAGCAACTGGAAGGTGCAGTATTGTAAACTTCCTTGACTTTGCTACTGACATTTTGTCTCCTGATTTTTGCACTGCAGGGCAGGATTTAGTGACCTATCAATAAATCCTCATATTCATTCTCCCAGCTAACTCAGCAGTGTAAAAGGGGTAGCTTTTTTCATAAAATATGTTTACAAGTGTTTTACAGGCTTGATTTTTTAACATACTCACAACCTCAGCTTGTCTGTGTAGTTTGCATGCACACAGCAGCACCCAACAGCATGCCGACAGGACATTATGTTCTGTGGGAAGGGAGTTAACCCACAGCCTGATCCTGCTGCCTCCTGGCACCCCTGACCACCCCTTCCCCAGCAGCCCCAGGGACCTTGTCCGAAGCCCAGTAGCCACAAGATGGTGCTCATTAACCTCACTGCGTGTGTGCTCGGCCTGGACATTTCGACGGCGAGATGCTGAGCTGGCCTAGAGACAGTAGTGGCTGGGAGCCAGACTGGGTGAGTACTTCACACACTTGGTCCTTGAACAAGTGTTTTCTACATCAGTGTTTGCAAATCCTCCACGTTTAAAGGCTTTACATTTTAAAAACTCATGTGAAGCATAACAAACATATTAAGGTAAGATATGAAAGGAAAGAAAATTGGGGGAGCCAAGATACATCCTAATGTACTGATGTCAATCCTACCAGAGCCTGTGATTTAGTATTTGCAGGCTTACCACACTTGTCCTATTCTTCCTGCCGAGCTCAGACAATGAAAGCAAAAAGGAGAAAGGCAAGACAGCCTAAGATGTATAGTACAAGACAAGACCTTGTCCACATTTGCACTCTTGTTATTTTCCTGTCTCTTGGTCATTCCCTTCTCCTTGCCTATTTATTTCTCTTCAGTCTCTATTCTCTGTTCCTACTGCATGGTTTCAGAAAACATAAAGGAAAAGGACTCAGCAAGCCAACCCCTGACTGACATGTACAAAGCTTTGATCTCCCCATCTCTCCCACCATGGCTGCAGCTGAGCCATTCTGCAGAGTGCAATTCATAGATGGATCACCTGCCTTTCACTGTAGTCTGAAAATCAGCTTCTGTTTGAAGAACTTAGATTTACATAAATATCACAGTGAAGACAACTAAATCTCACTGATCACAATGTAAAGCTCTCCCCAAACAGTTCTTGAGTATGATCACACTCTGTTGCTTATATTTCTCCTGTAAAAGCAGGTCAGGCCATGTATGCTTTATTCACATGATCATGTCAACATGCATCACACGCAACATGTGCTACCTGTGGTGATACTAGCTGGGCAAGATTAGGTATCTGTATTTATTTATATTGTACTTCATCTTGGAACAGGTGGTCTCCCTGATTTCTTGGCATCATTAGAATGTGTGAGGCCCATTCTTGCATGCATTGACGTCTATGGCTGCTATAGTTGTATGACTTATCCCTGGGTAATGCCAACTGAATCAAAATTATGTTTATGCATAAGAACTGCTTTATTTTTCAGGCATCCAGCTTTAGTACAGGCAGCTCAAACATATTTTCCTTTCTTTTTTCCTTAATACCATGTCAGAATTTGATTAGTGCATTATCCCTTATATTCTTCGAGGACCAGCCTTTAAGCAACAGAATTGACTCTTCTTTTCCATCCTGTTCTTATGACATTTCCTCTTGGGCAAATCCTGCTCACTCCATGAGCAGAGAGGACTCCAAAAATAATCTAATCTGCAAGGATTGATGGCCAAGTGGATGTAGAATTTAATGAGTCCACACACAGTGGCCACATCCTTTGCAAAGACTAGTTCCATGGTTGTTATTTGTTACATACCTAGAAAGTGTAGCGGAGTGCAGGGTGCATGTTTGGGATAAACAAAAATCTGCTGCCATTGCTCCGTATCACCCTCCAGGAGCATCACAGCAACATCAGAGCCATTAAAAAGCCTCCGGTAGCACTGTGCCATTGGCCCTGGTGACACAGCTTTGAGCCACAGCTGAATGCCTCAACTAACCTAGAGGAGATAGTATCTATCCTTCCAATTCAGTTTTAGTTAGACCAATTTGCCCAGCTTGATCTCTCTACTGTTCCAGCAATGATTATCCAACATACAGCATTCCTTTGACCACTGTACGAACAGAATACTCCACAGTTGAGTGCTCCAACAGCACAGTTTAAGTTATACCTCATCCAAAAGTGAAGTACTGAACATCTGCTACAAAAAGCTGGAAGACCTCAATTCTCACCCTGCTGCTTCAGTCACTCAGGAGCAAGACCTGAATCTTTAAATGCCATTCAGAGATCACAGAGATGCATTACCATATCCATGATGATTTACCATTTGTTCAGTTGCCCCTTTGTCAATCAAAACAATCTAAGTATTTAATAAATCCCACCAGTTTCCAAAAGGGCTGCTGTATATTCAAAGGACAGCAGTATCTATCACAGTAGAGAAAGACTTTCCCATTGCTGTTTTCAGCTTTGGGAGGTCTGTAAGCCAGCCATAAACAGCTACTTTTGGTTACGATTAGGCTCCAGATCTTCACCTACCAAAGATAGATAAATCTGCAATGCGTTTATTTGTTTGTGCCTTATTTAAAGGAGACACTGAGAAAAATGTAAATGCAGAATTGCTAAGTGACTGATTGAGCAACAGTCAAAATCTGTATGATCTTTACCCACATTTTTACACTAGCTTAGTCTGTAACATTACATAAACATTCCCTACTCCTGAGAGTAATCTGGCTTATTTACATATTTATTCTTGCATTGCTCCAAATCCCAGTACAGCACCTACCACCCAGAGAATGTGGATTTTGGAAAAAAAAAAAAAAAACAAACAAACAACCATGAAACCAGAGCTTCATTCCAGAATTGAACTCTTCCCTCTTTCTTTCACACAAATACTGTTATTCTATGCTTTATAAAAGTAGCTGTTGGGCAGCTGCCTAAAAATAGAAAGCTTAAAAGTTTTTACTTTAAAAAAAAAGTCAAACCAGAAATTATTCTCTATCTGATGCTGGAGGGTTATTTTAGAAGTAAGCTATTTATTTAAAAATGTAATTTCCTTTTAACACCAAAGGCTTTTTTTTATACATGAGGGTTCCCTCATACATAGTTGGTAGAAAGTCATGTTAGGTTTTCAGGGTGAAAGATGCTTAAAGAACAAAATCATTACCATAAGCATTCACTTTTATGATAATTGTTGAGCCTGTAATCACTAATATATCTGATTACCAGTAGAAAAACAATGACTGGACCTTTCCTTAAAAAGGAAGCACCTTGCCCCATCTTCTGGACAAAAAGAGGCCGAACAGGATGGCGAGATTTGCAGACAGGCCACTCCAAGCAATCCTGTGCTAAAGTACCAGCGATGAGAGTTTGTGACAAGGTGTTAGCAGATTTCAGATCTAAGACTGGCTCTAACCCTGGCTCCAACATGGATTTGCAAAGTACAGTATTATGCTGTAATACTGCACAATAGCTGCTTTCACCACAGCCTTGACATCAGTTCCTCTTTGGTCCCCATTTATGAGGGCCACATTAGTACACAGAAGTTAGTGAAGATGGAGGGTTAATGTAGCCCAGTGTCAGCATGTCACTTCTTAGCTTCAGTAAGCTAGAGATCTTGTGTCTGCACTGAAGAATGATTCATTTTAAAAGAATGTAGGTATCAAAATGCAGGCAGTTCTCCAACTGCATACACATTAGACTATCCGTTTCTTCCTGATACAAATTTTCTCACACAAGGGGGAAAAGTGCTGGTTTCATGCATCGCTTTGCACTGGATTGTGTCCAGTTGCTTTACTTATCATTATGCAACTTAACCCAGGGCAATTCAACAACCAAAGACGAAATTAGAAATACATGAATATATTTACAATATTTCCTTGCTCTCCATAATAATATTTGTTTCACTCCTCAACCCAAGATGAACTGTACAGCACAAAATGAAATGTAGGAAAAATACCAATGATTTTATTTTTCTGAATTGAGTATTCTGCCATTTATTACTGTCTTTCATGGCAGACCAGATGGGACTATTTCAGTTTAAAATAAAATTACCATCTTGATAACTGGTGAAATTAATACATGGAGCAAATCTACCATAAAGCAGCCCTAAATCAGGCCAAATTTCAATTGGCTTCCAGTAGAAGCTTTGTCAATATAGGGATAAGCAAGTGCGCAGGACTAATGTAAGCCAAATTCTCTTTTTACCAAAATGAAGAACTTACAGAAAATCAAAAAAAAAAAAAAAAAGGAACTGACCTGTATTTAAGTATTTAAGTGCAAGTTTTCATCTCCATAATTAATTAATTGTGGCAATCAACTTCATACAATACCTTTTTAAGTCATTAAAGAAATTAGCCATGTTTTACTTATAGGGAAACAGCATCTTAAATAACATATAGCAACAACTTTGTGATACACTTACACTGAGTAGGAATTGATCCCTAGATTCACCGATCTTGTAATGAAGCTGCTTGTAGCACAAGAACCTATTCAGCATACATTGAGGTGATACCACAATTTGCCCTTTATGCTCTGACCTCTTTCTTGGACTCTCTTTTAGGGACAGAGCCTAATCACTTAAATGCATGTGTGACAGACTGCACGGGGTGGTACTGACACAAAGCACACAATAAATAATAGCTGCCCGGGGACACAGGGAGGCTCAGCATCAACATCAGAATTAGAATTCAGAGATTCCATCCTGGGTTTTGTATACATCTCTCTGATAAGCATATATTATTTAAGTATAAAGACAGAAGTTACCTGGTGACAGAACTACGGAATGTACAGTTATGGGGTCCAGTCCTGTACTTGCAGTTGATCCCTAACAGAGCAGATCCTTACTCCATAGCTCAGCTCATGTGAACTATTCAGCCAAATACCAACCTGCTGCCATTCCTGGGGACCCTGCAACCATTGCTGCTTCAAGAGTCTCTGTTTCCTCCTTATACTGAAAATTACCATCTTTCTTTGACCATATGTTGACTGGAAAGTAAATTTAGGAATATGGCTAATATTCTGAAGAATACAACTGAAAATAACCACATTGCCCTAACAGAAACTTCCATTTATTTTCACAGAGTCCACAAAGTAGGTTTCACAAATAATAATACTACTATGATGGTTTTAACCATGATGAGGTACAGGATGAAAAATATAGAGAGCTTGGTAAAAACAAGGCCACTATTTAATTTTAAATTAAAGTAGTAGAGAAACAAAGAAAGATTCAATTCATACTAATGATTCACAGCTTCTGTAGCTATCAGATCCACCTCATTAAGCAGCTTCCCAATGCTAATTATATCATCATTTTAATGGGAAACATTTGTCTTATTCCAGTCCAGATTCTGTTGGCACTGAAGTAAATGGGAATTTTGCCATTGCCTTCAATGGAATTGGGAAGTCTCTGTATAGTAGGTATTTATAAATATCATGTGTTTGTCCCTATAATTTATAAATGTTTGCTCTGCTTAGAAGACTGAATCTTACTCCAGTCCCTGTAAAAAGCCATGGAATTTCCTTGTCTTGGACCCAGGAACACTGTGTAGGTTGTGTATTGTATTTATTCCTGTAAGGGAAAGTTAATTTTATTTTGTAATTTTATCTGTTCTCTAGTCAATACAGAAATGATAGCAGCAGCCTCTGAAAGAGCTGTGTCCAGCCCTCTTCAGCCAAAGTGGCTGTCACTGTGCTATATGAACCAGCAAGACTAAAGAGGCAGGACACAGGGATATTGCTCCTCTTGGACACAGACTATGGGGATGCCCAGGGTGAGATGCACTGAGATTTTAACTAGATTCATTCACCAGAAAAACTGTTTCTGGTCAGAGGGATTCCTTAATGCAGGATAAAACCTCCTGATTACCATCATTTGCTATAAAGTGTAATTCTCTGAGCATCCTCTTCTTACAAAGCTATAAATACAAAAAATCATAAAGAAAAGTCTGACACAGGTACCACACTCATACAGAGCCTGTCTTTCCATGCACAGGGGAAAATCCTTTCCAAGTGCTACTGACTTCAAAAGCTCATTTCTTCGTAAACTGTTCAGCTGGGAGGATTTAAATACAAATACTAAGAGGCCACAATTCCAGTGATGAGAAACTCAAAAGTTTTATAATAAAGCAATGAAAAATAATAAGAGCACATAATAAATTTCAGTTTTGTCACACTTACTAATGCAATACAAAGAACCCCTATTATATAGACATTTTACCCTAAACAAAACAAATTAAGAGATTGATTCCACAATCTGTGTTCATTAAATTCCCACTCACTCCTTACCACAGCTCTATTTAGAAATTTGCCGAGACTCCTGTTTCCTATCACTTCACAGCTGCAGAATTTACAATCCAATTCACCACTGATCAAACGCTGCCTGCAGAAATGTCAGATGATGCAAACTATCTCAGAAAGATCTCGAAAGTGCTTAGTGTTCCTCAGAACAGAAATAGCCGTTACCACCAGGGAAAGATTTCTGTCACATATGATTCAAAGAAATGGAGTTTAGAACATTAATTGCATATTTTCAAAAGTTGACACAATACAGACAGTGCATCACTTTTGTTTGGGGAGTGGGCCTAATGTTCAATGTTGAGTCACTTTGCCCAGATTTTCCCCTGTACCAGCAGCTTCTACTATGATATTTACAGACAGATTTCTAAAACTCAGCATTCAGTACAGAGTGCATTCAAAAACCTAGCTCTGGTAGTCTAATGTTATCAGCTATGAGATAAAGGCAAAAATAGGTGTTTTGTGCACATTGTGCAGGAGACAGACTGTTAGCTCTGTTGCAAATATGTGTTCTAGGCATCATCAGAAAATATGTCCCTTCTCCCTGGCTTGTCAAGATTGCACTTTTTTACCTGCATGAAAAGAAAGGAAATACAACACTGGATTTTTACCAACATTATGGAGAAAATGCAGTAAGTCCTTGAGAGTTAAAAACTGGATGCATTTAAAGAAAATATCTTCCATGTATTTACCTCAAAACCATACCTCTTTCCCCAAACAAGCACAATCTGATAAAATTTGAAACTACCATGTGGGATGTAATCAACAGGAGAATCTAGAGAGAATTTGTATTCCAGTGACTCTTTTGGGTATGGAGGCAGAGTGTATTACCCAAACACAGAACTCACTGTTTTTGTTAAATATAGCCCTAAACTCTCTCGCTATGCTTGAAAGCATATGTCAACTTTATCTGCATTGACCAGTTTGTAATTTTACACCCTGTCAGGGATCCATAAAAACAGTCTTAACACAAACTAGGTCCGTTTCGCTCACTGAGAGCCTGTTCTTTTAGAAAACCCTGGGGCTGGAGTAAAATTAATGGTCTTTTTCAATTTTGTACTGTTGCTATTGCACCAAGACCATGCCACTAGTGTTGTGAGCAGCAGCACAAGCTAGATAGTTCTTAGTATGGTATTATTCAGCTTTGCTCTGTGTAAGCACAGTGAGAGTAAGACACATGATCCTTAGAGACTAGAGTTTTGAAAAAAACTTTTAAGGTTCCTAAAAAGATTTCTACTTTTCACTTATGGGTTTGATGGAGAGAATTTCCCACGAACAACAGGGATCCATTAAGTTTATTTTCTACTTAATTCATTGTTATTAATGAATTGGACTAAATAGCAGCCAAAAAAAAAAAAAAAAGGAATATTCAAGCCACCATCCTTTAATTCTAAGGTTTCTAATATTGATGCCATTATCTTTTAAAATAAATCCTTTGCCATGACCAGGTAAACAAGTCTTTTAGCCACTAAGTCTTCATGGTTCTCTTAAGAATGGTGCTAAAGCCATCATAGGGATTTGGGGTCAGCTGAGACACAGGATATCTGATCCAGCAGATCCTAACTGGAATTTCCTTAGTAGCTGAAACAGTAGAGGACAAGCTGAATTGTCAAATTCATCAGACAACTTAAAATGGTCATAAATTAAGTGGTGTAGTTAAACATACTGATTTGCTTTTGCTATGCTGGAGTGCAGGGAAACAAAGATCATTTTGAAAAGCATTGTTTGAGTCAAATTAATTTTATTCTAAATGGAGTTAATAATTTTTGTATGCTAAGCCTTTTTCACCCTAACACCCTTCAAAATAATCAAGAAAGAGACATACATAGAAATCTCATGTTTGTCGCTTTGTGAACATTTCTCATCTATAATTCTATGCTTTTTTAATCTCTTCCATCTGCTCTGCATGTGTTCAGCACTCCCTGGACACAGGCAGACTGTTTAGAAACTTTATTAGCTCAGTTCTGTATTTCTTACATCAAGCCCATGTCATTGCAAGCCAGTAGGTTAGGATTTTTAGTCTTACTCCTACTGCTTATAGCAGAGTTGTAAAATTGGTGTAGCAACTGGCCTCCAGTCCACTGCTTTCACTTTGAAGTACACACTGTAAGATCACTTTAGGGAAACAAATTGCTCCTCTATTTCAGTGTGGCTTACCTGGGTTTTTTTACATAAACAAGAAAAAACTCAAACTCTTCTCAGTTATATGGAATGAGACAGTACCACAAAACACATTTTGCTCTTTTGAGAGAGATGAATTTCAGGCTATTTTTCTTCCTAGAGGCACACTGCACAGCTGAGTTAGGCTGTGTAATGGTGGCTTCTGTCTGCCTAGAGCCAGCTGCAATCTCCACAAACTGCTGTGGGCTCTAACTGGGCTTACTGGAGAAGCTGAGATAACAAAAGCCAAAGTGCCATAGTCTCATCCCAGAGTCAACACTCTCAAATCCCATCTCCTGGGCAATATGCCTACACAGGGGATACTACAGAGTGCAGTCTCCAGGAGGTTTATGGATGTTTTCCCCAACAGAATAGCATAAAAGCAATTGTGGAAAGGGAATTACAGCATTTTAACTTCTAAAGATTGCACTTCTATTTTCCATTTTACTGATAGATTTTGTTCCTCTAATAGCTGTATTGCTATTTTTGCCATTGTTGCTGACACAGTTTTTCTTGAAAACTTCAGGGGTGTGCTGAAGAGCTGGCAGAATTAGGACACCAAGATACAGTGAAAGTGACGCCTGATTATCAGACTGTGTTCTTCATACTTCTAGTTTTAAAACTGGGGGAAATCCAATTCCACTCACCCAAAGGAAATCCTCCTTTTGGAAGGCAACCTGCTGGCCATATCAGCAGAATATGAGTTCTCATGTTTTCCTTTGTTTCATTAATAATACATAGCTAAATGTTGTCAATATGCCCAGGGTCTAAATAGAAGTGTATTCTGCAAGTAAAGGTGATTACAGATGTTCAGGCACATGCCCCAGATCAGCAGGTCACTCCCATGTAGGAAGTCACTCTCCCCCAGATCCATCAGAGTTCCTGCTCATTAGAATGCTCCCTAGACTAGCTGAGTCAAAGTGGAACGGATTGACAAAGATTAAGCTGATCACATCAGCTTCCTGCATCCATAAAGGTACTGACATAACTGCTTACAGATATTTATATTTAAGAATGGTGTCCTTATATACCAACTTCAAGAATGCTTAGAACAACTTTCAAACATTATTCAATGGATGCTTCTCTATCTCTTTTGTAATACCTACATATTTAATAGAAAAATATGCATGGTTACCCAAGTACTCATGAACATTAAACCATGTCTAACTTTGCGTTTTTCTCCAAAGCATGACTTGAATTCTTCTACTAGTTCTAATAATGCATACACTTTAATTCCCATGCCAAAAAATTCCATCATTCATAACCAGAAGCATTCATAATTTAAATTACTGTCTCTGCTGTTGATGACACCATCAATTACAAGGTTATGTGATGGGGAAGATCTTCTGCACTGATTAGCATGCATTTTTCAACATCGTTGTTAAGTAAAGTTTTATATAGCTGTAACTTTCAGGAAATAGCTGGGATTTGGTATTCTGAAATTACCTTATCATGGTATTCTGAGATAACAGCTTTGGAGCACTGCTTAGTAAAGGCTTCACATTTCATATGATAATCAAATTTCAGTAACATCACATTGTGCACAGAACTAATTAACATTCCAGCAAAAATTGTAAGTGCCAAGTTTTGCCCAGAACTACAGCTTGTACAGCCCAGCTCAGCATTGTGTAGGACATACAATACATTTGCAAAACGGTCTTACTTTTTGAATTCAGCAAAGCACTTAAGCATATATTCTGCTTAACACCTGCTTCCATCCACCTCTACTCATAAAAGGACAAGCCAATATAGAGAATTCAGGAATCAGCAAGATACCTTCTGCTCTCACCTTCTGGTTTTTCAGATCTGGAGGTTGCTATACAGTATATCTAAATGCAAAAGTTAAAAAATAATGAGTCAGATCCTTCAAAAACTGTAAGATTGATCCAAGAATCACAAGAGTTTTGTTCACCTATTTGTTATCTATGTATTATAATGCTACTCTTGTGAGTTGTCTCAGAGAACAATAGATGCAGTCAAGCATGTCCCCATCTACCGCTGACGGGCCCCATCTTGTGCGAGCAAGAGCTCGTGGTTGATTTCTGAACAGTTCAAGGACATTTTCTGCTATAACAGCTAAGCAGTCACAGCCAGACTTGAATTTCTGGCCTGCTGCCCTAGAGATTCACCTAGCCTTCTCCTCCTGAAGTTTCCAGTTTAGTAAAATTCCTTTGAAAATTTATCCCTTTAGGAAAGTGCAATCAGTGCTATAATTCAGCTCAGATGGAGGCCATTACAATTCAAGGAAAGACTGTTATGTGAATTCATCACTAGAATACAAAAAAATTATTTTTTCATTCAGAGCAACAGATCTGAAGTGATTTACTTTACACCTGACTGCAGCAATTTGCTAATAGGATCCATAGTGATTATAATGCAGTTTGTCCACAGATGAGTAAGAAAAGCTCACATTTTCTGACTGTGATGTTCTATACTATACAATAGAGCTTGAGATCACTGGACTGTCTGGACACTGGTATTACTCAGGAACTGCAGCATAAATGAAGCACTGTATAGGAAGAACAATGCCCGCTTCTGTCTTTTCATCCCACTGATCCTTTAAATATTTGAACAGTGGAATTGCTTTATTGATGCACCATTTGATTAAACCAGGATTAGCTCTCAAATGCTCAATGAATTCCTGTTAGTAAAGACTTAATAATTTCATATCCGATGCCATTACGTCTCTAGTACCAATTTCCATATTAAATCAGTTTACTTTTCTATAGTCCTTATTCTAATTATTGTCAGTGTTGTTGACAATGTCTAATGAGGGATGAAGAAATGCTTCTGAGTTCTTGAGTCCAGGTGTGTGCCCTGGAGACATGAACTCCACATTTGGACAATACCCAAACACACATCAGCCCCTTATCATGCTCTAGTTTCCATAGAAGACAAGCCCAAACACACAGGCTGGACTGGAGCTGTCACAAGTTTTGACCGTTTCCTGATCTCAGCAAATGGAGGAGCAGAAAGTTAAGTCACACCTCACTGGGCACCTATAAATCAGATTGGGTGTGGGTTTTGTGCACAGGAAAAACATCTCTAAGAGTCAATTTTATGTCAGTTAGCATTTTTTTTTTTTGAAACCCATATATCCTTGAAATATATATATATATCTCATTGACAAGAACTCTGCCAGAAAAAACAAAAGCACTGCTTTATTCAGCAATATCAGTACCAGATTATTTCACACTCCTGCAATTACATAACTGCAAGGAGTTGTTTCTGTTTATAGTAGGATACACTGTTTACACAGTGTGATAAGGCCTATACAAGAATATACAGACAGGATCAAAAACATCTGAGTTAATTTCAAACATATCTGTATTTGAAAGCTTGCTGAAACTGATGAGTATTTATAGTGCTTATAAACCACAGTCAGAGAGCAGGACTGCACTGGGCTATGCAGTGTAAACACACAGACTAATGTTACCATTCCTGTAACAAGGATTCTCTTTAGGGATGTTACCAGATGGGAGTTGAAGAACACAGCTCAAGAACAGAATATAGTAATCAAATATTGAATAGAACTTCTGTTCTCAGCATATTTCTACACTTCCAACTTAGCTAGAGAAGATAGCCTTGACAAAACTGATTTTATTTTCTACTTAGAAAACATGATTATCCCACACATACCTTCTTATTTGCAATTTTATTAGGATACTTCCAAAAACAGTGAGCTCTTTGCTTCATAATTAAAACAGTAAAATTAATTATTCTGTAGGCTTTCTGACACTTCCTGCATGTAATTTTTAAACTACGGACAGAGTAATCTGGAGGTTAAAGTATTTTGTCCATTTATGAATGATTGTATCAGATTTAAGAGACCTAGGAATTCACCATTTCAGAAATCATTCTGTGTCAATTTCTTCCTTAAAAATAAAAAATCCTTTTTCTTTCTGCACCAATACATGAACATTTTCAGAAAGAAACAGAAATTGAAGTGAACTGGAAAGTCTGAATTAAGAAACAAAAATCTCAAGTGACAGCTTGAGAAATCACATAGATTTTATATCTGGTCCATAGTTCTTTGAAATTTTGGAATCAGAATTCAAACTCTCTCTTGCAAATTTCAGTTATGAATAACCAGAAATTGTCTGATTTATGTAAACAAGCTAATTGACTTAAAAATTATGCTTTATGCATGTAAGAAAAATATGACTGAAGAAATTTTGTGAATTAGCATGTTAGAGAGCACTTGTAGTTGAAAAGTTACATTGTAAATTCTTAGAATCTCTGAAAAGCTACCTCAGAGGTTGAAGCCACTTGACACTAGAATGATAGCTGGTGAAAAATAAATTACTTAATTTTTGCGATTCATTCGAGTTCGCAACAATAAACAGATGCTACTTGGTATATTTCCCATGTACAGCTTCCTCACCCCATAGCAAGTGTCTTAGCATTTTTCTTTTTCAGCATTTTACTGTGGGGTAGTTACGAGCTGTCTACAGATATTAGATTAAGTAATATAAACCTAAAACCACTCACAAATATTTCCAGATCACTCCAAGAGTTATGTTCCTCAAATGACAGAAGGGTGACGCACTAATACAATTACACTAAATTACATGAATACAATTTCTTTGATCTCATATATTCCCAAAGCAAATTACAAGCTGAATGGATATTCCACTTTCACTATTCCCATGTCATTTAACAATAGGTTAAACACATTATATAAGGTGATTTCTAGTCCTTGACTGGTGACTATAGATATCCCTATCATAAGCATTCAGGAAAAATGATCTCAGGCATGTACAAGGGTAGCAAATCACTCTTATTTAAATTAAAGTAGGTATTCACAACTGTTTAATATATCGTTATTCTGTTGCACACATGATTCACGTCAGCACTCCAAGAATGACAAGAATATATTATAGAACAATCATAGAACTTACGATGACTTAATATATAGTTTTTCAATCTGGGGAGGTAACTTCAAGTGTTAGAAGACTTAAGACTGAAAATAGGAAGAATAAGACAACAAGAGAGCAGCATTCCATTACAGTGTCCTCTAGAAGGCAATGAGACTCTAGCAAAGTGAAATGCTCAAATCCCTGGGTTTAAAACTTTTTAATGGTAAGCTGACAAGCTGAAAGGGATATATTTTCCTTACTTTTTAATACTTCCCCAGTTCATCTCCTTGCCAAGTTGGATGACAGCTGGAAAGTTACTAACAGTATTTGATTTAAGAAAGTAAAAATGGCCAGACAGATGTTTTTACAATCTCTAATGTAGGGCTTGAAAATAAAATGTTGGAGGCTGGTTGTAAATAGAGTTACATGATCCTTATGCATTTTACCCTGCCAGCCAGTGCATGTGTTCTGGATCTCTAGTGCCTCCATTCTCACTGCAAAAGTGACTCCAAAATTTGCTGGAGTCTGAACGCAGCTCTACTGACTACAGCCATAAATCATTTGACGTTCATGCTTTATCCTTAAAATTTCTGAGAACAAAAGGCATCATCTTCTTAAAGCCTCTTAGAAAACAAAGCACACTTTTAAAGAATGCATCCTTATGTGATTCACATACAAAAGTTCAAACTAACGGCAACAGTCCACAGCCATCAAGGGAAATAATAGCAATCGATGCTATTTTTAAAGGGAAGAGTGGGGGCGAGGGGTTAACATATGTGGAATTAGCTCTGGGCAAAATGAGAAGCCATTGCATCTAAAATCAAATGCATTCTCTGAAACAGACACCAGTGACCAAATTCCCATGTAGACTCCTGCAGTCCAAGAGTTTCAGCAGAATTTGGCCTTCCTCTTAACTTAGCTTCATTAGGTCATATCATGCCATCAGTTTTTATGTTGGATGCCCTACTTACTTCACATCAGTTGTTGGCACTATGTAGGCAATTTTCCGAATTGGAGGGGGAGAAAAAGATGGTGTGTGCACAAGGGAGAGGCATTTTTTTCCCATGTAGAATAAAAGTAATTTCTTAGAAGAGTTTGAGGGGGGAAAGTGATATTTGTATCGCTTCTACCAGATGTCACCAGTGGCAACAAGAGCCAGTATTAAATATCTATCCATCAAATTCTTCTTGAAATTTTTCAGCGTCAGCTGGTCAACAACTCATTGAGAAAACTGGGAAGGCTGAAATCTCCACAGCCATTCTTCACCAGTGTTTTTTCCCATCACAAGAACTATCTGTGTCTGAAACTTTTGCATGGAGGACAGACATTCAGAATTTGTAAAAAGAAAAAAAACCTTGTAGCAAGTAGTAATTTTTCTTATTTTTAAGAAATTTTCAAATTTTCCTATTTTAAATTTTTCTTATATTTATATACAGTAAGTGAAATAATACCCCCTCCACACACAGTATCTTTTGCAATAGTCTTTTGTTGCTTTTTCATCAGCTGCTGTCAGCGTTGGATGCACTCAGGTCTTGTAGGTTCTCCATCTGCCACTTTTTCTGCCTCATACTATGATTTATTAGTGGTTGGTTTCAGCGCTTGGCTAGGTTTGCCTTCCATCTTACAGGGAAATGCCTTGGAAAAAAGATGCCTTGATACAGTCTCTGACATTAAGACATACTCTGCACTGTCACCTCTTTCTGTGCCACCACCTCAAGCTGCAATGCCAATTGCACTGTCATCTGACATCCCTTACCCTGGCCATAATGCCATCTTGTGCTGTCCTCCATATGACTTGTCTTTCACTGTTCTGCTGCTTCAAGCCACAGGTGAGATCCAAGCTGACAGGCTCCTCACCCAGTTAGGCTACGATGTTCATGAAAACTGAGATGATCAAATTGTTCCTATGCTATTATGAATAAATAGATAAATAAGTAAATAATGTAACTAGCAGAAAGGAATACTTGGAAACAGTGCTGGCCAAAATATTTTTAAAAAATAATCACTTCTCTACAAGACATCAGAAGGCTACAAAATTGCAAAGATACTCTTCAAGTATTGTTTCCTGCAGCAATGCTGCTACCGGAATTTTTTTCTCTATTCTGAAAGCAAAGATCCTTCATGCAGGGCTCAGGGGCTTCTGTCTTAGAGACAGCTGGGTAGATCACAACCCCTTTGCTTCATACGTACATGACTAAACAGGATGTCAGAACCTTGCAGAATTGTAAGATTTTCTCTGGAAACATACCAGACGAAATGCCCTCCCCCAGCCAACTGTTCCAATGGATTGACATAATATTATTTTACCTCCTGTAGCAACAAATTGACTGTGTGGAGTTTTTTTGAAAACAACAAACCAGACATTCTGGGACACAACATGACTATTATTTTCCCTAAATGGTTTGCTATACAAACAATATTTGAACATGGTACTTTTATTTTTTTTGTGTGTGTTTAGTGCTCTGATGATGAAACTATCACATGTAGTGTCTACAGAGAAGATAAGTTATCACATTTAAACATTCATTAAAGGCATCTCTTCAGAAGTTAGTAGTGCTTTATTTCATCTGACTCTTTGGATCACGCATATCAGATATTGGGGGGGGTTTCCTGACCTACATCATATGGAAAAGTTGTTTTCTGCCTAAATCGAAAGAAATTTAATATGACTGTCCTTTTCGCCTATCTGGCCACTTATCTTGTTTCGTTTGCAAATATCATATGTATTCTCTTGAGATAAAAATAGTGCAAGATGATTAGTTAGGCAAGTTCATTTGACACCACTCACCCTTCGTGACGCTGAAATCTAAAATCTGTATATGGTATACAACTTAAAGTATATATATGCAAGCTCAGCTCTGCTGGAGACACACAGCAAGTACGTTCCTCCCAACCAGATTGCTTCCTTATCCAGCCAAGAAGACCACAAAGGTAAGCTGATTAGATCCCCTGCTTTCAGAAAAAGAAACACAAAAGCAAAATGCTCCCTAAATAGAAAGAGCCTATGCAATTAAATAACTATTCTTATATCAGCTTCCAGTATGTCCTATCTTTACAAGCTAACATAGAATAGAATCAGCATTCAGATCACAGGATGGAAAAACGACAGGACTAATGTCCCTTGTAAAAAATGCCACAATTTTTAGGTTTTCCTTCAACTCTTCCCCATTTTTAATCCTGTCAACAGTGAGAATTAGGTGAATAGCAGAGCTCCAAATTACCTTGCCTAGTACTGAGAGGGGGAAGTACTTTGCACAAGAAGCCACTGGGACAAAACAATTGCAAGCAAAACAAAAGTAACTCATCTGCCTTAGGTGGAGAAGTACCCATTGCCATCTGCGTGAATTTGTCCCATTGTGTCCTTACACCTCCTGAGATATTCAGAAAGGGACTGAGATGATTGACAATTTCCTCTGCTGCAAACCAACAGCCATTTCGTATTTTAGGCAAAGTTTAAACTTGTGTGTAGATCTCAAACCAGCGCACTGACTATAAATGGTTACCAGCATCGATTTCCTTCTCATGAATGCTGCTTTCCATGCTTAGACAGGAAGAATGATGTTGCTGAAGATCAGTTAGGGATTCATGAAAAGGTATTTCTGTTCTCTTGTGGCTTTCACGAAAAACTTTTCAATGACTTAGTTCCCCTTCCTTCATTAACATGAAGCTAGTCTACTATGATGTCTCATGTTTTAAACTGTAACCAGTCTGCACTGGTGTGTGCAGTTTACCAAACTGTAAATGCATTGGTGCTATGTTCACACTAAAAAATTGACTAGAAATTCAGACCTTGTAGCATTTTCTTAAGTGATATATATTACGTTGGCAAACTACTGCAGCTGTTGATGGCTGAATGGGACAAAGTATCTTTTGTCAAATGCTGCTGTGTCAGAAGAAAATGCCTCCTCCACTCTACTAGGAATGAATATTAAGTCTCAATATCTCTGTTCTAAGCACATCAATATACTGAAATGCCAAAATCTGGATTAAAAATCTGGTTTATTTTCACCTACATGGAATTTAAACAAAAACAAAAAATTCCAACATATTTCATAAAACTTTTTTAGAAAGCTATCATGAAATGTAGTCTTTTATTGATGCAGCAGCCCAGCAAGCCAAATTTATAATGTAGTTACATTTATTGTTGCAACTAAACAGAGGAGGAACTTACTCTCCAAATCTAGATTTCCTTGAAATAAGTAAAATTATTACTTATTCTACACTATTATTTTAATTCTTTGGAAATATCACTACAATTATTGATAGTACTACTAGATTTTTAAAATTCCAATTACATTTATTCCAGATAGAGTCCTAAGGGACATATTGAGCCTTATCTTTTAGGTATGATGTAAATATATGCCTATTTCAATTTAGTAATAACCCACCTCCAGGAAAACCCACACAGAAGTCATTAAGTTTTGTGGTGCTAGACACCTTTGATTTGCTCTCCCAGTGCAGTACAGGCATCAGATCTTCCTGAAGCCCCACACTCCCGCATGCAGAATTCTTCCCTTATTACCCAGATTTAAGTGGAAGCACCTGCTGCAGACATCTGTTACAGTATGCTCCACTTACAATTAGATGAATAATGTCTCCCCTATCATATACTGTCACACCATCAACTTCAAATAGAGCCATGAAAGAGGTAGAGAAGTCATTTTAATGACTAAGTAGCTCACATTTAATTTATTTTACAGTTCAACAATGGCCATCACTGACATCCTTTCTGCTAAAGACATTGAGTCTGCTCTCTCCAGCTGCCAGGGTAAGGAATGGTCTCTCTGCAGCCAGAAGATGCATATCATTTTTATGTCTTAAGATGACATGCCTATCATTTTTCCCTTAGATTCCTTCCCCGTGAGATCTCTTTCTAGCTACAATACAGTATAGCCCCTTGAATTCAGAAAGTCTCACAAGTGGTTATTTGGTGGGTGACGTTCCCCAAAACACAGAGCAGCAGTTAAAGGACCATAGTTTCTGTTAAGGCAGGCTTAACTCTAAACTCTGTCAATTTTTAAACCTGCCAAAGACTTATGTTAAAATAGTTAGCCTTTTCCTACAAAATGTTAAAAAAAGCCTCAGCTTGCAGAATCAAAGTGTCATTTGTGAAGCAATGACTTGTCTCAGTTCTCTTATGAGTTCCTTGGCAAGATCAAGCCAATTTTCCAAATGCTCAAAGAGCTAGTTTGACTGTAAATTACTTTTCTACCAAATCCTTCACTAAAGTAAGGACTAAGTGAATATACAGTAAGAATTATAGATGTTGGTGTGTAAGCCAAAGTAGCACCCTCTAAATATTTATTATTAATTGCATGTGACACATTGCATAAATCCTGATTTAGCAGAATGTGCACTGCAGCAGAAAACTTCAAACTGGCTGAAAGGATACATGACCACAGGCACAGAGTGATTAAGGGAAATTATCCACTGTATCTTCTCTTTTTTGCTCCACTGGGGAACAAGAGGAAGAGAGGCAGACTGACGCTTAAGAAAAGGCATACATACTCCTAAGGAATACATACAGTAATAGCAACTTCAAGGTAAAATATTTAAACAACTTCTGTTTCTTCCAGCTGATGATTCCTTCAACTACAAGTCTTTCTTCTCCACGGTTGGTTTAACCACCAAAACTCCTGATCAGATAAAGAAAGTTTTTGGAATCCTTGATCAGGACAAGAGTGGTTTCATTGAAGAAGAAGAGCTTCAGTAAGTACTGTTCAGCTGCTGTGTTTCTTTACATCATGTAAACTTTTGAACTTGCTTGGTGTCCTAGAAGAAACTTGCTGTTATTTTAAAAATAAAAAAAATTCCTTGTCTCTCCTTGAATCTGTGTGGATTTCCTCAGATAACCACAGCAGACATTACCTTATGGGGTTTTTGGCATGGGTTTAAGGAAACCAGAAATACCAATATGCCAAAGACATTTCCAAGAATAAAACTCAAGCACAGTACTCTACCCCGTTCTATTTCAGGCTGTTTCTGAAGAATTTCTCTTCAAGTGCCAGAGTCCTCACCTCCGCAGAGACCAAGGCTTTTCTGGCTGCAGGTGACACTGATGGTGATGGCAAAATTGGAGTGGAAGGTAAGATCTTTGGAAACTTAATAAAATTTCTGTTTTAAAATGCATGTGTTTAGGGCTGTATTTAAACTGTGTCATGAAGAATACATCCAAGTACTTTGGCCTGGTATTTTCTGCCACAATTTTTATTCTAGTGAATACTCCTTTACTGTCATAGCTTTATTCCCACTTGGTCTCTGTTGCAGCAACAGCATATTTAGGTCCAGTGTAGAGCCTGTTCTTCCAACCAATAATAACAGCTTTGGGGTTAATTCTGCCATGTGTCTGATCCATAGTGTGTCAGATATTTCAAACATACTGAACACCTATTAATTCTTTGAATTTCCATTTCATCAGTGGATGCTCTACACTTCTGGCCATGTGACACTTTCATTTTTAAACACACTTCCACCTACATAAATTTATTTCTTCATCTACCACTATCAAACATTAGCCAATATTACTGAGTGGTTAATTCAGTACTGTAAAATAAGACTGGTATTGTTTTTCAAGGCTAGAACTGCTGCAATGCAGCACAGAATTTTGTGCTGGAAGATTATCTGATAAATTCAAATTTCACTGGGCAGTCCTCCTATGAGAAATTAAATCAAATTCCTAAAGAAAATCTCACAGAGATGATGTGAACTGGCCAGGATATTTCTTTTAGAAATTGCAGCAAGGGAAAATAGGACATTATGCATCATATATTAGAGATGAAGTCACTGAAAACAGGGCTGTCTCATCTGAACTAGGACAGGTGGCAATAACTCTAACAGACACACGTGCTAATCTTAGCCAGGGTTTGGGAGGAGATATATACTGTTGAAGGAATTTGCTTTAGCAGCAGCTTTTGCAGCTTCTGTTTATGAGCCCCAAATAGGGCATTATATTATGCAGATCTTAGCCCTTAACTGTTGAATCTCCCATTCTGAAATAACATCACTACTGATAGTTTTTCTGTGGGATAACAAAACCAAAAATCCCTCATATTGAAAGCTACAGGCTCAACCTAATTCACTCTCTGCTTCCTTGGCTATTATCAGAGTTTGTAATGGGTTAAAGATAGTTTACCTTTAACTCAGGATTTCCCACAAATATGAATTTACCGACACACTCCTCCTCTCTGCAATTACTCTTTTTAAAGAGTGAAAAATCTGTTACGCCCCCAGAATCCCAGTTTAGCAGTAGCTTGTGCAGTGTTAAAATAACTTTGGGAGCCCTCCATGACTAGGAGTTTAAGTAATTTTTATTTATCTTTTCTACACAGGTTAAGAACCATTTTCATCTAGTTTTATTCCCTGCCTTTCTTCTTTTCTTCCTTGACAGAATTCCAATCTCTGGTGAAGGCATAAGCAGCATTAGACCAAAGGCAACCTTGGACTGACTCTTCCAATTACCTTGTCCAACAAGCACTTCGCACTCAGCATGTGTTTGTACATTTTTATATCGTTTCAGGCATTAACAATTCCCCATACATCAAGTTCACACAGAGGATTGCTGAGAAGTCTGGCAACATAGAGATGTTTTGGTCACATGGTATTGTTACCTTTCCATTGTAAAGAAGGCACTTTGTGATTTTCAACCACTCATAATGTTGAAATTGTGGCTGGAAGAGGGGAGGAAGAAAAAAACATTTTAAAAACCCCACAACTTGGGGGGAAAAAGCTGCTTTTTAAATTTTGTTTAGATTTTCCATCCTCATACTTGACCATGCTGACTCGCCAGACACAGTTTTGGTGATCTTAAACAATATGACATCTTTTAAGGCTTAATTGTTTCCTTGAGATTTATTTCTGCTTAATTCTCTGATCCTTGAGGAAGAGCAATGCTAACAAGATAGCTAAAAATAATTTATAGTATGTCACAACCCTGAGAATATGAGAAAAAAGTTTAAGAGGAGTTGACACATAGCTCAAAGCATGAAATAAGTTTGTGGGTAATTTTACAAAATGAAGTACCAGGCTACAGCATGTATAATCAAAAAGTGTTTATGGCCTAAAATGTAACTCTCCCTTAAGAAGATTTATCTTTCATGAAATCTAAGACAGCTGTGAGATAGAGGAGAAGGGTCTAATCCCAACTCTGACACTGTCACAAGTTACAGTCCCCTGACAACATGGGCCACACACCTGGAGGTTTTCCTGTGAATCATGAATATGTTGCTTATTATCTCTTAATATGTACAAAACAGTAATACTTTGCCACATTTGTGAATTTCTGTGCTTCCTACAGATGAAACAACAGCCATTATTGCTGTTTGATTACCTTAAAGCTCTGTAACATTGCAAACTAATGGCCATTACTCAATTCTTTCATTATATGAGTAATCATCTATATAATCCATAACATCAGCAATTCTCTCAAGTCTGAAAGTTACTAAGAACTAGTCTTTCCTTTGACAAGTGTCTTACAGGATTTAGAGCTAGTGATAGCATCGTCTTCATTAATGGACAAAGTAAATCATGGTTAAAGGCAGAGCTCAATAGACTGAGTAGATATGTGCATTTCTGGCTGAGTGGGTTGGAAATTTCCCCACCAACATTTAGTTGTTTCCTTTCTTATCTACCACGATGTGGTTGCATCTCACAAGCAGACTGTCATTCTAATACTCCCTGCTGAAACTGGATGATAATTATAACATAATTTGGCAGCTGTTTCGAAGAAGAGCAGAAACAAAGCCTTCTGGAACTTTTATGTAACATTCAATGTTGGCATTTCCATGAATTGCGAGATGATTATGTGAGGCAAGTACAGCTCACTCATACCCAGGCATGTAAGAGAGCTGTTCGGCAGATTTAAGATGGCTAATGCAAAAGAGGAATTCTAGCAATCACACTCACTGAAGCTTTGGCAGAATTGTAATGAATATAAATCCTAATTCTATCCTCCCTGCCTTTGATGTTAAATCTGGGCTTAAATTATAGCTGCTGTTAATTGCAGCACTGAAATATTTTGCATAATGATGAGACTCTGTTGGTTCCTTTTACCTTATTCATTTTCCTATCTGCTGAAGAAAAAAGCACAAAGCAATCCAGATCTTCAGCAATATGCAGATGTAATATATACATTAGCTCTTCACACTGCTAATCACTAAAATATCATGTCACTAGTTCATAAGCAGATGGCACACACAATACCATAAGTGACAGACCTCATGCTGCATTCCTTGCATGTCTGTAAGTCTCATGTGGAACGCAAGAAATGCAAGACTACATAGTGGTCTATCCTGTATTCTAGAGATGTTAAACAACTGCACATCACTGCCTTCTGTTGTCATGAGGGGGAATTAAGTGCTTCTGAGAATCAGGCAATTCTTCTGCATGCTGCAACTTTATGTAAAACTTAAGAGAATTTTCTTTGTGAGAAAACCTGTTCTTAAACTGTAACTCGTGGCAAGATGATGAGTTTTAAATCTCATTAAAACCATCCAGCCATTTTATTAGAAGGAATTGCAATAAAACTCAAAAAAGTCCCCACTTTCAAAAGAAGCCCGTAAACTGTTCAGCAAAAACAATACCTAGTCCCTGTTAACTCGTCTTTTGGCACTAGGATCCACATTTTTAGAGCTAACCAAACTAGAAGAAAATATTTCCCACCTAACAGAAACAAATTCCAAAAATATAATGTTTTCTTGAAAGGTTCATCTCAATTAATTTAAGTTCAGCTAGTAGAAGCCTTCAATTTTCTTAAAGAATAGCACATAGTGTTCTCTGAACTTGACAATGTCATTGTGCTAGAGAAAACCTTTGATTGCAGGATATCTATGTGGATGCCAGCTGAAGTAGTAAAGAGACAAATGATGATATCTCAATGATACCACAAATAAGGTATGGAATCATAGAGTAATTCATGCTGGAAAGGATCTCTGGAGGTATCTGGCCCAATCACCTCCTCAGAAGGCCAACTCAGTGCACATTGCTCTAAATTGAGTTTGAGTATCTTTAAGGATGGAGGTTCTATAACGTCTCTGGGCAATCTAATAAGTAAGGATTAAATCCTCTACATCAACCTTTTATGGATGAAGTACACAAATAAAACACTGCTGAGTACACAGTTAAAAACCAAAGTTCTGTTAGAAACTGTTTATGGTACATCAAATCAGAAAGGATCTAACAACACCCTGTATTATCACACTGATAATCCGTCCTCAGGTTTAGAGTAAAACCATCCTATTCAGTATAATACTCAGTATAATACTGCTTCATAATTCCCAGGATAAATGAAATGTTGTTTATATGTTTTACCTTTACTTAAGACAATTAAAGAGCAACTCAAAATGTGCGTTCCACTGAGCCCAAAGGCTGTGAGTTCTCAGACATATCTCAGTCCCCTCATTACACTGTATGAGCAGTTTAATCTCTAATCCTCCCAATACTTGTGAAATAAAGATGGATGATGATCTCTTTAAGTGAGAACTAAACACAAAGAAATTGGTTGTCCTACACAAGCTCTTAGAAAAAGGATGTAAGGGGCCAAGGTGTTCAACCCAATATCCCAAACCCACCCTAGTGCTCTAGCCACTGAATCTATCATCTCTCTTAAACCAAAATTTTGGGTTGTCCTGGTAAAGCAGCAGAATCATGCATAAGATAAAATCTCCTGGTACTTATTGGAAGCTGGCTGCCTCCTAACTTCATGTTCCTTTAGAAAACCCAACCTAGATCCATTTGTAAACTTCAGATTAAATTTCGGCTCTCCAACTGTTTGAAATCTCAGTCATCTTCTAACAAGTAAGAGAGCACAGAAAGGGCAAGAAGATCTCAGAACATTCAATGCACACATAGACCGGTAAAGTTTCTTCTCTGAGTTAGCAGCCAGCCCATGTGGCAAATCTTTGATGCAGCATCATCAGAGGTGCCTGAAGCTTTTCACACAAACAGTCTGAGCAGAGGGGGCCAAGGCTGGTTTAATTTCCCGGAATGGGTTACTGAAATAGATACATCTTGATTAAATCTCTGAACAGACATGTACCTAACATTTTAATGCTTAATTGTTCATATATTTTAAAACATTTTAGTAAGTGGATGCTATGGAATATGAACTAAAGTGTTCACATTCTATGAAACTTAACTTCCATATTACTTTTTCTTGTAAGCACAGAAATATACCATCACATTGCTATGGCCTTTCTGGTACACTTTCTGTACCAAAGGCCTATAGAGCACACTATCTGGCAATTGGGATACAGCTGCTCCATACCTTTTGATTTGCTTATCAGCATGTCCTACACTCAAAAAACCAAGAAAATCGGAGTTTCTGTATATCAAGCTCCAGGAGAGAAAATCAGATCACCACACCGGTTACAGTATGAAAAAAAAGGTACCCCTAGACAGTGCCTAGTGCCTTCCCTTGCAGTTACAAAGATATTATTGACCCTAAATTCAAAGGGGAACTTATGTCAAAGTAGAATATGCAAATACTTGACTCAAAGGGAATCACATCAATTTCATCACAACTAGATATTAATCAGCTGGTCTTTCCTACATACTAACTTTCTGCCCTAACTCCCAGGCTTCCAAAACAAACTGATCTTATATTTTCAATGATCTTCCTAACAGACTGTAATATTTATCCAGCATAAAAATAAACACAGTAAAACCTGGTTTTTTTAGACAGACAAAATAACCCGTTCTTCCTATTCATCATTAAAGGAAAGTCCTCTGGAATTATTTCTGAGTTTTCAATTTAGTCTGTTTATATTCCAGCCTTTCGAGTGATTTGGTAGACAAGGGTTTTTTTCTTTTAAATATCTGTTCCTTCCTCTTCTCTTCCTTCCTCATGAACGCCCACCTGTTAACCTGTTCACATTCTCAGTTCCTTGGTTTTCCCTCACCCGCAGTGGTCCCGAGAGTTCACGGCTGGACTTGTCTGTCTTTGGTGCCATCTACAGGCAAGCTCTGGTTTGTCACAGAAATACTCTATCGATAAATGCTTTGTAATCGCTACGTGGTCTGCTGCAGGAATTACTTCTTGAATGTTCAGCAATTCTGACACAATTATCAGATCCTCTCTGATCCCAGACTATACTCTCAATTATTTCGTAGGAATCTGAAACAAAGGCAAAGCTAGTTCCCAAATGGAAAGACTGGATCATTTAGTGGACTGAATTCAAAGAGTTGTTTTACTCTCATTTTTCTTTCTATCTTCCAGATCATATTCATCTGACTTTGCAGTTAAAAAGTAAGGTTAGAAAAAATCTTGTTACTCTTAAGAGTCTACAGCTTAGAAGAAAAGAAGGAAGATAACACAGGAGAGAAGATGAATCCTGCCACTATGGAGTCAGTTTTAATTTTGCTGTTTTAATCCAATGAAACCAAAATGTCATCAAGGATTCGTACATGTTGTGATGCAACATCTTACTTTCTTAACCTTATTCTCACTGAAGTTAGAGTAAGTTTTGTCACTGAATTCAAAATTATTTACAAAGAACTTTTGAAATAGTCTCAACAATTGAATCAGACTTGGAATTTTAGAGCTATGACCAATAAGAAGTTCTATATGCTTTCAATACTGAGTATGTCTCACTCATTTGTCCTCTCACCTTTAACAGACTTTTCCTGCAGAATTTCTCAGCCAGTGCCAGAGCTTTGACTGATATTGAGACCAAGGCATACCTGGCAGCAGTGATGAAGATGGTGAAATTGGAGTGGATGATAAGACCGTCTTTATTAAACGGAGTAATATCTGCCTTTGAGACTTCCTAATGGCTAGCTCTGGGCAGCTGCCCTGCTCCATACATTGGATGTTACGGATCTGAGTCTGAGGTGCTCAGATCTGCTCTGTATTGTAGAGAGGATCTAACATAGGAGTCAGTCTATATTCTGCCCTTGGCTACAGGTGGTCAGTCCTTTTTTCCTCTACAGAGATTTTTTCAGGACCAGAACCTAAATTGATTATTTATAAAATTTCAGTATATTATTTCACTTCTTTTTACTACTGAACTATGGTATAATCTGACACTTAAATGCAACACTTCCTTTGTCTTAAGCATCTATTATTATGAGTATACAATATGTTATCTATAAGGATTAATTATCGGAGGAAGTATCATTAGTTTTCCATTATAACTGTAAAAATTAAGAACGTACTTTTTTGATTGTGTGATTACATGATGTGGTCCCATTTTATTATTCTTTTATTACTTTTTCAGAGTTTCAGGCTCCAGTCAAATCTTAACAAGCAGGCAAGATAAAGACCAAGGTATCTGTGCCTTAAACAATCTTTCCTATTGCAAGCCTACTATGTATTTATGCATTTTGTATCCTGGAAAGTCATGAACAATTGCTGGCAATTGATTTCATATTGGTGGAAAACACTTGAAATAGTGGAAGCACTACTTCAACCATGTTCCCCAATTTTTTAAGCAGAAGGTCTTTATACCACTGGGAAACTGAACTAGAATCCACACAGCTCATCTGAATTTTGGTCATTAAAGATACTAGGGAAAACATTAAGAGAAGGAGAAATTAAAAGCATCTCTGTGGGCCATTTCATTTTCAATATTTGCATAAATAGCTAGCACTTGTTGTAAAAAAAAAAAAGAATTAATAAAATGTTCAGGTGTAAAACCTGGTTATGGTAACTGATAACAGTGGTATTTAATCAAGATGTGTATTTAATGCTCCACGTGTTTTGATGTCATTCTTTATGCAACTGATTATGTTTCATACACTAATTAAATGGCAGGACATAGCACTAATTAAGCTGTCATTTTTAATATAAAATCAACTGGAACCACGATGAATCTAGATTACTGAAATAGCAATACATTCAAAATTCTCCAAGGAAACACTCACCTTCCTGCCCACCTGATGGCACTATTGTTCCACTTAAAAGAAGTTAAAAGAGTATTCTATCTGCTTGAATTAATTCAAATCAGAACACTTCTGGTATCCCACCTGCCCACTTCTGTTGATGACTCAGTTTTGCCAGATTAAATCATCTCTGAACACAAATCCTAACATTTTGTTTTCCAAAGGAAAACCCTTGCCTCACATTTTGGGAGCAGGATGGAGGTCTCGGGATAGGTCTGGGGTGCTAGTTTGCACTTGGGGAATAAATACCTTTTGTTGGGTCCACTTTGCACACTGAATGCCCTTTAATGCCATCCATACAGCACTACATATGCAGCATACCAACTGTAGTTGGCAAGTTGCACACCATGGCACAGAGATACAAAGGAGCAAGACATGGGTCTACCTGCACAGGTGTAGGAGTCAGGAGCCCAGAGTTCCCCCTCTGTCATTATGAGACTTGAAGGTCTGCACACAGAGAGCCAAAATAGATTCGGTACCCTTTAATCTTATCAACAAGATTTATGCTAAAATGAGTTCTTGCAAGATCAATGTAAAGAGTAGTAATTGTTACCACAATCGTAAATTGTTTATTTTGCATGGAAGTCTAATTAGAGAAGATGTGTTTTTACAACCCTCACAAAGGCAACCGAAGGCAAAGGGAGCTGTGTTTTGGATACAATTAGGTGAAAAGCACTTCAAAAAATCAAGTCCCTGGTGCTCCATAATGGCAAACTGGGGCATGTTGCCCCAATAAACGATGTTCTGCTGCTTTTCGCCATCTTAAAACTGAGAATAACATAATGCCCACATCTCACAGTGTTGTAAAAATAAATGCATAAATGTTTGTGAGGAAAGTATGAGAAAATTAAGCTGACCATAAAAAAATTGCTAAGAAATTAATCTTTTTTTCTTTACAGACTGATTGAAATAGCAAGCCTGAAATAAGGAATGAGGAGAAAGCAAAATTCTGAACAGTCACTCGTTAACTGAAGTTCAACCAGGTTGTGCACTAAATTAGAGTTCTGGTTGAAAAGTAAGAGTGCGATATCATTGTGGTTTTGTCATAATACAAACACACACAGCAATCAAAGTAGGTTACAAAAATTAATTGTTAACAGTACCTAACTAGACACTACATTGTATGGGATTTTTAAGGCTTACATATGTGATAAAAATAAACAGACAATCAAACAGCCTTTTAAAAAAATCTAGATGGCAATAACCATCCAGAACATTATATTTCCAACATGATAGTTACTCCTATGTACTCTTTTTGAAAAATTTGCAACTCCTGAAAAACCTGTTCTTGGGCATTAATCTTGGAAAAACATGTATGACGACTGTCTCATACTGTATTTGTTGGAGCTATTTAAGAAGATGTTTCAGTATTTGCAAATAAAAAAAATCTTCATTTCAAAATTATCTGCTAACGCCATAGTGGTTCAGATGCGTAACACATTTATGATAAGACATTATGGAGAAGGAAGGAAGCATCAATACAATGTTGGGGAAATCTTCATATTACACAAAATTGAAGCAATCTACAGGACTTTAATGAATACTCAAAAATGTGTTCATGCCTTCTATGTTAGCCAAAATTCTATTTCCATTAACTTTAATGAATGAATCAGGCCCTAACACTGTAGAATTTTCTTTAGCAGTGAAAAAAGAATTGTTCATCAAACAAATTCACATTTATGATTTCAATGTCATCTCAGGAGAGCAATAAACAAAGGAAATTCTGAGGGATTAGTAACTTCAGTCTGATTGCAGGGCTAAAAGCTCTCACTATTTTCAGAAAATGCTAAGTATCTCAGCTGATACTATGTTTTGTATTTTCACCAGGTAATGTGGGTCACCTGGAGATCTTCAAACATCGTACCATTATTAATGGCTAAGTGAGAGAGAAAGGCAAAGACAGCTCAGATAGCTTTTGAGTTAGCAGGCAGTTCCTTTATTTAACCACACTTACTTCCACACTGATTAGCCTGCTAGGTCTACAAATCTAAGACAATTTCACCACTTACCATTCCATTAAGAACAGTAAAAAATTAATGACAGGGTAAGTCTGATATCAGCTTCAGTGATCACTCCAGAAAGTTAAGAAGAGCTTGTGACTAGAGACGTTTTTAGATCTTTCCTTCTTTCAGTATAACCACTAAGCAGATTGGTGGAGAAAATGCCATTTTCTGACTACAAGAATACATTTACTCTTTCTTTCTTTTCCTCTCTGTCTGTCACTCACACAGGCTGTCAGGCACTGTGAAATTCTGTAACTGCTTACCATGTGCTTTAAGAAAGCTCTTCAAATTGTGCCTGTAAGGCCACAGCTGGAAAGAGCAATGGATCATCATAAACATACATTTCCACACAGATTCCTTAAAGTGAAGAACACTATTGTAGAGTCATAAATTTGGAGGTCTGAGACCATGGCCTGTATTCTGCAAATTGTTTCTATCCAACTCTTTCCGCTGGAGTCCCTAAATATGTGGTTGCCTTTTGTCAACGGAATTTTGTCACATGCTTTATGCATGTGTTTTAAGTGCTTGTCTGAATCTAGACACCTGCTTCTCCTTTATTTAGAAGGCCATTTCTGTTAAACAACTGACTTTTGATGATTACTTATGATAAGATTAACTCTAATTATAGGGTATTTTTACTTTATACCTCACTGAGGGTTATACATCCTCCTACTGCTGAAATGAATGGCAGAAATCCCACTGACATCAATGAGGACAGGCAGTGAATATAGAAATTGTTGGAATCATTTCAATGCAATTTGCTTTATTTTATCATGGCTTCTTACACTGTGGGACATAGTGAAACACAGCCATGTGCAAAAGCCTTTTGTAATAGTATAGTACCACTGTACATATCTTTTACATGTCATAAAAGGCAGCATCCAGATTATCTCACAGCCTCCAACCTTAGGCACAGTTATTCTTAAAATATACAGAAAACTTGAATAATTTAGACTTTTAAAGATCATTCTATATGACACTGTCTATAATGCTGACAAGAGACAGAAACATCTTAGGCAATTATATTTAGGGTCAGAGACAGAAAATTGTGTTACTGAGTCACAGAAGCACTTGCAAGTGCATTTAAAGACAAACACATAGCATATCAAATGCTAGCAGACATCTTCCAGGACAGCTTTTTAAGTGAAAAAATATCCTGATCAGACCAATCTCTATGAATTAGTTATGCATCAGTTATGACAGTCTATTCTGCTATCATTATCAAATAGAAATCAATCTTGCTTACACAGAATGATGACATAATTTAAACTGGGGAAAGTACACAAGACATTCTCCTAACATGTGAAAAGTACCTGTCTTTGTCTAGCTCCAGATCCACAGTGCTGCAGAATGTATCTTGTATTTTGGATTCTACAGTCCAGATCTCTTCTCAGTGCTCTGGGTAATATCCTCTAATAGCTGTAGGGAAAGAAAGCTTTTCACTGAGGCTTCCAAGTCCTGGATTTCATCCTTCATTGTAATAATGCACAGTACCAAAAAAGTCAAACACTTAACCGTGTTCTTAAACTTCTCTGTTAAATAAGGTTAAAGACTATGGCCCAAGCAACCATTCAAATCAGATTCTGTAATTATTCCTAAATGATTAAAGCATGTGCTGTAACAGACAACTTGAAGCGGCAGCATATAATTCATTTTGTTGTAAAAGCCCTTTTCAATGCTTATAGCTATATTCACACTAAGATTCTCTGCCATCACCACTGAGACATCAACATTAATGGTCAACCACATAGGTTACTGGGTATCTATTTTAGTTACTTCCAAACTGATTACAAAGGCAGAATCTGTTATCCAGGATCATGATACAATTGTTCTGGCCCTAACACAACCAGGGCTGAAAGATGGAGTTGTGTGGGTTTTAGAACAGCTGCTATAGCATCTCTTTACACTATTGTAGTTGGTCTCAGGTTAACACCTCTCCTCTGATCTCACCTGAGACAACTGCTGATGTTTCTCTTGCATCTGCTTTAAGTCATGTCCTTGGTTGATTGCCACTGCTAATTAACTCTGTACTTTATACCAAACAGAACACGAAGAGTACAAGACTATTCCACAACCTGTCAATGATTTACCAAAACACAAATTTCCTCTGCTTATTAGAGAAGTGAATGGTACTTGATTTGAAAACAGTGGGTTTAAATGTTTAGATTCCTAGCAAGAACTTATCAATGTGAATGTTCTGTATTTCTCAGAACACCTACAAGTTTAATTCTGGGAGTCTGAAACAACAACAACAAAATAAGGCTTTAATATTCCTGCATATACTGTGCATAAAGACACCCTGGGGGAAAACAACATAAGTAAAGTTATAGTAGTACATAAATCTTCAGGTGAACAACTCAATAGCACTTCCAGATGTCCCTAGTAAAGGAAAACATAACAAAGCAAAACAAAACCAATCAAACAAAAAAATTTCTTGAGTTTCACAGGAACAAGTGCTAAACATTCCTGGAACCTGTGCAATACTCAGATTCTGTACCAGATTTTGCACTGTTGTTAACTACCCATTAGCTAGAAGCTATTGTTCTGGTTGAATTATTCTGCATTTTCTTTCTTACATTATACTGCTTGTATGATATCTTTTAGAAAAATTTTTTTTATAGATCTCAGTTTTAAACCCCTAAAGTGATTACAATCACTAAAGCTAACACATACCCCAGAAGTGAGGAAAACAGGCATATAATTCAGCTGTAAAATAGATTATCTAATTAAAACATCCCTTTGTATAATATACACATCCCTGATTATTTCATTCTAATTGTAGTGGAGGGAAACCTGTACTTCAGATGAAGTGTCATTAATAAATAAATAAAACCCAGTAACCCTAGATTCCCACCTGTATCAATATACAGTGACATCAACTTGATTCTGAAATTCAGCTCTTTTAGGCTTTTGTAAACCATCTTTCAGCCAGGATTAGCATCACTTTTGTTGTCAGTGTTGAATTTCAAACATTAAAATATCCCTTCATAAGCAATAATAGTGAACTTACTGCATCAATTAGCTCACTTTTATTTGAAATCATTTTAATATAATACTAATTCTGGCTACTTTACTACATTGAACATATGCATAAACAGTTCAGCACCCTGTGTGCCATAGCAGAGTGTATGAGGTAACCAGATGTCATTCTTTGAGCATTTAGTGCTTATATTTAAGATAATGCCTGAATTAGTTGCAGACATATTTTGAGCTTGAGTATTAAATGCTCTCCTTGATCTCGTAATTTTCCTCTACTTCATTTCCTTTTCCTCATTCTCATTAGCTTTTAATAACTAGTGTTGCATGGCAAGTCAAAAATTTAAACAAATCAAGCAGTTCAGTGAGCAGTGTGTAGGAGCAAGCAGAAATACAGGAAGCCTACTATAAAGTAACATCTGTGGCACTATCACAGAAGCCTAAAAAAACCTTTTCTCTAGAAACATCTTGGCACTAAAAATGTCAAGAGGAATCGGCAAAAAAAACATTCTGTTCAAATTCATATCAACTTGAGATGACCATAAAGGAGAAAATTCACAATAGTGCAAAAAGGTACCTGCAAAGATTAAAACTATTTCAGGATGATTCAGTAGAAAGCACAATATGCACTTCATTCCCACTGCCACTGTTTAATAGATCATAGTATCATGCAAATCTCAGACAGAAAGCAATATGGATATATAGTAGTGAACAAAGAAGATAAACAGAACACCAAGAAGACCTGTGATCAGATCTTCAACTTGTACAAATCAGCATCGTTCAATTTATTTTAATCAGACAATACCAATTTACAACAGCCCATAGTTCTTAGGTTTAATAGGACACTGTTCTTCTGAATTACTACAAACAGCTTTCCTACTGAAAGAGATAGAAGAGAACTTTCTTTCGTTACTAGACAGCTAATATTTGGGACTAAAAGTAAATCTGATTATTTGTGATTTATGCCACCTTCTTTTGCAAAAAAAAAAAAAAAGAGATTTCAAAAAAGGTAAAAGTATCATTAAATTATGTCTGCTTTTTCATGTTAATTATATGCATATTTCTCTATCCAAACTCAGACAAACAGGTGCTATGGCACAATTGCTGTGCTTGATGCTTTTCTCACTGTCATCAAATCAATCAGGAGTAAACCGACTGTAGTCCATTAACTTACACCAAGGCTTAGGTATATTACTACTCTACTCCACAACATAATTTGTAATTTTTGCTACTATAAAAAGTATCACTTGTTCAGTGTACCGTGCTATTTCTATTAAGTAAAAAAGAAAACAATGCTAATGCATCAGAACATTACCTTAGATACCATAACAGACTGTTATACAATAAACTCTGACCAAAATACATGTGGTTTTTTATTGGTTTTCATTGTAGAATTTTGTCCATATAACCCCCCTAAAGACGGAAATAATTTTCGTCTGAGAAGGAAAACCTTGTATCTGCTGTTCCAAACTTTCTTAAGTTTTTTTTCCAAAATTAATGCTCTTGAAATATATAATAAATCCCCAGTTAGTTATACCTACAATTTTAATTTCATACTAATGAAACAGATTGTAAGGGCATGTTGCAAAATGTATATAAATCTATCTCTACACTAACAAAGTCTGGTTCCTATAACTTCAAGTAAGTCTATTACTGATTTCATGTAATTTAAAATATTCAAAATAGATTATTAAGTAGGCCATCTGATTATACATAATCTTCCAAGGAACACAGACAACAGTATTATCTTATTCAGATTTACCTAGTTTCAGAGCTCTACTGTCACTGAAGGCATTGGTTTCTGTTCTATCCTAATTGAAGACAGGACTGTAATTTAGAAAATGGTCAGGAAATATGAAATGAAGCTTACTGCAGAAAGATCACCCCAAATTATAGCATGCTTTCCTGTATCCTAATGACAAGTTATCTTTGTCAGAATAACACACTGTCACCTCTGATCTTCATCTCCAACTTCCTTTATACATTCCAAAACATCAACAGACTTAGGGAAACCAAACTAGTTTCTTTTCATAGGGATTTGACTGCTGGAGTCACCTTCCAATGAGTGACTTTAAGGTCCAGAGGTTAACTGAAAATCTTTAGCACACCTGGAGACTGAAGGGTATGTTTTGATGGTAGAGTTGTACTTAATTAAGCACAAGTGGATTTATTAAAAAAACTGTTGTTCTTGTCCATATTATCTTAGGATATAAATAGAAAGAAAAGTTTAATTAGTTAAGGAAGAAATTTGAGCTAGGTCTCAAATCAAACATTTGATCCATGAAACAGTAACCTAAGTAGTGGTTATTGTCACCTTTTGAATCCTTTATAAGCCAGAGTGGCAAGCCAGAGCCAACATTACTATTTTGCCTGGTATCTCCTCAGCTATTTTTCCTTTACCGAGCTGAGAAAACTATAAAGGTGAGCAGCTGGTTTGAGATTAAATGAATTTACTGTGCAGAGCTGCACCAGTAGTAAGTACAATAACCACTGTTCTAAGATTTTTATTTTAATTGCTGGAATTACATGTGGATGGACCTTATATAGATAAGTATTAGTTTTCTTTTTATTCTTCAGATCTGTTGGGGGAGAAAACAGAAGCAAACCTTCTTGACTTTCTTTTTTCCACTGCATATACTGCTATTTGTATTGACAGATGCCATGTATTCTAGTAAGAATAATTATTAGATTAACAGTTACATAGAATTTGAGAATGCGCTGTACTTAAATAGGGTGCAGGTAATTGATAAAAAACTGATCATCAACTCAAACATCATTTACGTAATCCATTTTATTAAAAAGTATTATTTCAGTAATTTGTACTAAATCTTCCAATTTGTTTAAGAATACCAGCGATATCAGTTTGATTAATTAGATTCATCTACCCTTTGAAGTCTTGTTAGCCATATAGTATTCTCTGAAACACAGAAAAAACAACTTGTTGTAAGATGCATTTGCATTTCACAAATCTGTTTGCAATATACTATTTTGCACAGGTTTAAAATGAGCCTGACAGACATTCTGAGCCCTTCTGATATTGCTGCTGCTCTGCGAGACTGCCAAGGTGAGAAAACAATTAGAACTCTAAAAATCTATTATTTTGTGTAACACATGGCAACTTTAATTCAGTCCCAAAGGAATACTGAACAAACGCATACTGTAAACAGATTTCTGTAATCTCTTTATTTAGCTGCCACAGTATAATTGTTCATGACTATTTTATATTGTCAGTTTGTAACTTATCCCTGTATGATTTTTTTTGATGTTTATGAGGGTATGGTTCAGTACAGCAAAATTCATTCTTTGACAGGCTTTATCTACTGTTCATGTTTAGAACAAATAAAATGTAACAAAGCAGCATCCTCAGACCATTTAGGAACAGTGAACACAGTGGTCTGGGTTAATTTATTTATTAATTTATTTTCAGCTCCAGATTCCTTTAGTCCCAAAAAATTCTTTCAGATCAGTGGGATGTCTAAAAAGAGTAGCAGCCAGCTCAAGGAGATCTTCCGGATTCTCGACAATGATCAAAGTGGCTTTATTGAGGAAGATGAGCTCAAGTAAGGATTTTGTTAACTATTTAGAGGCTGTTATCCAACACTTTTTTCTTTCCAGAATTGTTCTGTAAATGTGAGCACAAGTTATGCTAAACATTGATAAAACCTTCAGCAGATTGTGGAAAGTGTATTTAAGTAGATAATCACTCCAGAGAAAAACAAATTCATAAATACCTGCCTTTAATGATCAGTATAATAAAAAAAAACCTCCCTGGGACTGGATTTTTGTAATGGGCAGAATCAGTCATATCAGGGCTGGATTTACAATGTAGAACATGTATGACTAAGATTTAGCTTGTCAAATGAAGCAGTGTCGGGAGGACTTGGCTATTGTGGTAAATAATTTATTTATAGATAGTTATCAGTTTGTTTATACAACCAGCATAAAATAATAATATTCTGTGGAAATCACAATCAAAGTTGTTTTCTTCCTAGGTATTTCCTTCAGAGATTTGAGTGTGGAGCCAGAGTGTTAACCGCCTCAGAAACCAAGACCTTCTTGGCAACTGCGGATCATGATGGGGATGGTAAAATTGGGGCTGAAGGTATTAACTTAGTTATATACAGAGTAAGGCTCCTCAGGCTGTGTTGTAATGAGGTGTGATTCTGTTTTATTTTGATGGTACCTTAATGTACCTCCACTGATTTTACTGAAACCCTTGCAGTAGCAACCTGTTTAAGGGTGGAAACTGTCTCTGACCTTACAGGTTCATCTCTGCAAATTCTTTTGCATGAGCAAGGAAAAAATACCCACCTAGGTTGTCCTAAGGAACCTTCTCATTGCCACTCACTCACAAATTTCCAGTTGCTTTGAAAGGAACTGTCCCTTATTTATCCTCCCACTTACTCTGATGTAAGGCAGCACTAGCACCAATTGTAATACATAAATGTAAAATCAAGGACAAAAGAACCAGCTCTACAAAGGAGAATAGACAGCACATACATCAGATCATTTACAGCAGTTATCTCCCAACAGAAATTCCACTAGTCAATGAAATCATTCACAATATGCAAGAGCTAGTAGCACATAGTTCAATATTTGTTTTGCACGAGAAGGAGAACAGAATGATCAAGTGTCACTGCAACAACATGAGATCCCACAACATGTTATGTGCATGAGGATGGATGCCATTTATCTTCAGTGACAGGTTAAGGACCAGATAAGAAGGAGCAGCTGTTGAGGAAGCAGCATATTGCACTCACCTCATGGAAATGCCAGTGTAATTTAATGGCTGCTCCGTGCAGAAACCTCCTGATCTCATAATTCCATATTTCTGTGACCCATTTTGAACAAGAAGCTCACGCTCACACAAAAGGCTTGCAGCCAATGGCAACTCACCCCCCATGAGAGAAGCAAGCTGCCTAGACAAGCGTGAAAGGGGCTTAGGGAATAGCATGCAGGGAATGTGCTAGTGTGCAGATTCCCTAGCTTGCAGCACTAGGAGGACAGAGCTCTTCTGTTTCTTTCTTTGGAAGGAATTAAATCCAGCTCCTTAGGAAATGTGCCAGAATAAACACACGTGATTTATGAAGCAATCTATATACTAATACAGTTGTTCAGGGAAGGGATTGATCACATACAGAAGACAAACATTTGAAAGATCTTCTACATCACAACATCTTATTGTACAACACACTACTTCAGTATCATACTACATGGAACTGCACAATGTTTTTGGCTTTAGGGTGTGCTCTAAATTAATACTTTCCAACTGCTGAAGCATTACGAACAGCTAATAAGACACATGGACTCACTTTTGATTCCTTTACTTCAGCTCTTAACTTCTTACTCGATTTCCATATTAGCCATTCCATTATTTTTGCCAAAAATCAGTATTATTCTGAGAGAAGGCTAAAATTACCCTGAACATTTTATTATTCCTTATAAATGTCAACAAAACACTGCCCTTCCACCTGTTGTTTAGAAGAGGAAGTTTAGGCAATGTCTTACTTCCATACATGTTTCTTCTCCTCTGGCCATCTATCAGGTAACTGTTTTCTGTTCATTCCTATTCTAGAACTCTTGATAAACCACTAATCTTTTACTCCTAAGATCTTAGCTTTAATATTTATACTGTAAATATTCTCTTATCTTTTGCAGAATTCCAGGAAATGGTGCAGTCTTAGAGGTTCAAAAGGACCAACCGAGACAGAATTGGGATGAATCTACACAAGACACTCCAAAACCTTGAAAATCAGAAGTCCCTTATTTATCTTGACAGTGTCTGTTATTTATTCATTGCCTTAACAACATAATGAAACACTGATTAATGTTTTATTTTTCATTGTGTGGACCATTTACCACATTCTAAACTCTACTTTAGCAGACACTTCCCTTAAAAATATCCAATAAAAATTAATCATATACTGTAGCTTGTGTCTGTTTTTCTGACTGCTAAACTGAAACATGTGAATTCTTAAACTAGAAGTGTTACTCTCTCCAAGATCTTGATCTTATCAGACCTTCATATATGGAACGTCTTTTGAGATCATGGGAGTTCTGTTTACAGTAGGCCTCCTGGATTAAGCTTGATGTTCTCAGAACACTCAGATCTTTGTCAAAGACAAGGAGCTCAGATATAGTTGTAAAATAGGTGAGGATAAAATCTCTCGCTGACTTCCAAGTGAAAAGCAATCATAAGTTTTTGCTTAAGAAGTGGTTTCTGCATGAGACTGTTGCAGTTTCAAAGCACTCTTTTTACATTAACCAAAGCAGAGGACAATAAAGTGAAAACCACATGCTTTCCTGCAGAAAGAATTAAAAAGAAAGTCTATATGGACTTCAGGTTTCAGATACCTGTGGGGCTTTAAAAAGCAGAGGGAAAGCAAAAGATATATTCTTGGTGATATTTTCTAGCTTTCTCAATAGGGAGGACTAAAAGTTTGAAGGAAGAATTTATAGAAATGCACACTGAGAAAGCTCCAACGTACTCTACCCAGTATTTCCAGGCTACGTCTGCCATATTAAAAATGTCCTTCATAAAAGCACCCCTCTCTGGGAATGCTGAAGAAATATCTTTTTATGAACAATTCAGTCATTAAAAAAGAGTGATGTTCAGGTGCTCTGATGGAGTAAGCTAAAACAACTTATCACTTTACTGGAATCTCTGAAATGCTAAATTATACTTTTGAATGTTCTTGTAAAGTATGTGATAGTGATAATTCAAACTGGATTTACTCACTGACCTGTCTGGTCCATGGCCTACAACAAAATGCCATTAGTAAGCCTCCTTCTAGAGACATGGTATGCAGAATTCCAAATGCTTCAAATAGGCACTTGTAATTGAGAAGGCTCCTGGACAGGGCTTTATTGACTGACAAAGAAGGAAAAACTAAAGATATTTAGAATCACAGAATGGTTTGGGTTGGAAGGGACCTTAAAGACCATCTAGCTCCAACCCCTCTGCCATGGGCAGGGACACCTTCCACTAGACCAGGTTGCTCAAAGCCCCGTCCAACCTGGCCTTGAACCCTTCCAGGGAGGGGGCAGCCACAGCTTCTCTGGGCACCCTGTGCCAGTGTCTCACCACCCCCACAGGGAAGAATTTCTTCTTTACATCTAATCTAAATCTTCCCTCTTTCAGTTTAAAGCCATTACCCCTTGTCCTATCACTACACTCCCTGATAGAGCCCCTATCCAGCTTTCTTGTGGGCCCCCTTTAAGTACTGGAAGGCCTCTCTAAGGTCTCCCCAGAGTCTTCTCTTCTCCGGGCTGAACACCCCCAACTCTCTCAGCCTATCCTGATAGCAAAGGTGCTCCAGCCCCTGAGCATCTTCGTGGCCTCCTCTGGATCTTCTCAAGCAGGTCCATGTCCTTCTTATGTTGAGGGCCCAAGAGCTGGACACAGCACTGCAAGTGGGGTCTCATCAGAGTGGAGTAGAGGGGGAGAATCCCCTCCCTTGACCTGCTGGCCACACTTCTCTTGATACAGCCCAGGACACAGTTGGCTTTTTGGGCTGTGAGCACACATTGCTGGCTCACAGTCAGTTTTCCATCCACTAATACCCCCAAGTCCTTCTCTGCAGGGCTGCTCTCAATCCACTCTTCACCCAGCCTGTGTTTGTGCTTGGGATTGACTCGTGTGCAGGACCTTGCACTTGCCCTTGCTGAACTTCATGAGGTTTGTGTGGGCCCACCTCTCCAGCCTGTCTAGGTCCCTCTGGATGGCATCCCTTCCCTCCAGCGTGTCACTGCACCACACAGCTTGGTGTTGGCAAACTTTCTGAGGGTGTACTCGATCCCACTGTCCATGTTGACAACAAAGATGCTAAGCAGCACCGGTCCCAACACCGACCCCTGAGGAACACCACTCGTCACTGCTCTCTCCACTTGGACATCGAGTTGTTGACCCCAACTCTTTGAGCGTGATCATCCAGACAATTACTCATCCACCAAGTGGTCCATCTGTCAAATTTGTGTCTCTCCAATTTAGAGACAAGGATGTTGTATGGGACAGTGTCAAATGCTTTGCACAAGTCCAGGTAGATGGCATCAGTTGCTCTTCACTTACCCACCAGTGCTGTAACCCTGTCGTAGAAGGCCACCAAATTTGTCAGGCACAGTTCGCCCTATTTATCATATTTAACCACCATTTAACATATGGATATGGATGCTCATTGAAGTGAATGAACAGCCACTTCCTATAATCATATATTTAATGAACAGGATGGAAATAAGGATTGCATTAATCAACTGAATTCACTACAAAGATTTGACATGAAAGGCAGCATTCAGAAATCAGCTACTACTGACACTCATGCTTACAGTTTGCTACAAAAGTTGCAACTGGTTATCAGAATTACCACTTGTACATTGGATACTAAAATTATTCACTAGACACAACAACTATAAAAATACATTTTTAGAAAATACCAGAATACTTGTGATTCCATTAAAGTACAGGTCTCCAGAGTTCCATTTCATGTTCACATTATTTACTGTATAATACCTTGTGCCATGTTACACTGTCTGTGAATAGTTAAAAGAATCAACAGTGGCTTTCTCAGCCTCTAAGCATAAAAAATGGTATGCTTTAAATATGTCAAACTAAGACTATTTTTCATTTAAAACTCTCTCTTTCTTGTGATCAGCAGGGAAATAATTAATATATTGCTATAATTCACATTCAGAGCTGAAATCCTTTTAACTGTCTAGCTCCTTCCTCATCCTCTCTTCCCAGCTTTTCTTTCACATGTACTACAGTTTCAGGCTAGTGACAATATTCCAGGTATTCCTGTTAAAAACATTAAACAAATCAAAACATTTAAATATCTCGTTTTTAATTTCTATTTGGTAACTTTGTATCATTAATCATAACCAAAACTAGCGTAAAGCTACTACCTTCCTTTGTGAAATCTCTGATCCTGCAAAGCAAATACATCCATTATTAAACCGTGTCTACTCACCACGACACTCAGATAGTGGTGCACATTCCTTGACATCACACTAAGAAGAAATCTGAGGGAGATGAATGATACTCTTAGCAGGACCCCTGCATCTAGCTGCAGTATCATATTTTCATACAGAGCTACAAAAGCCTGTTACAGTATTAACAAAGCCTGCAGACCAGGGATACACAGACATTATGCTTTTTGCTGGATCACAGCACTGTTTTGTAATGTATTTGCTAAACTAATCCCAAACTGCTGAGTCTACACATTTGTTAACACATCTAGACCACATATTGTCAATGGAACAGTATTTGAGCTGTCAGCTGTACTTATTTACAGCTGTCAGCTCTAATACCCAGAGTGATTTATAGTGTACCTTTTTGTTAAGTCTGCTACAATGCAGCTGACAGAAATGCTCAAAATAGTACCTAGAAATAGGTTCAACAAACCAAAATGTATGACTACACAATACTATTTCTTACTCCTACATAATTTTTTGTTAGTATATTGGAAAGTACTCATGAAGTTGTTAAATATTTGTCTCTTGATGCAGGGGTTGTCCTGACAAATTCCCAACATACTTATGCAGCAGTTTAATTTTACATAATCATGGGCTAGGAATCACATTTCAAACTCGGGGTGATCTGATGCCACTTTGCAAATGTCAAGGTGTGGTGTTACTGCACATACAATTAAGAAGATGGGATGAAATTGGAACCAGAATCGAAGTTTCTTCCTACCCTGTTAATTTGTACATTAGAAATGTAATAATTTAATTGAATCTGTTATCACTTACTCTTTGTCGATTTTCACAAATACTTCCACCAAAACCCATGTCAAGTTACAAATGAGGTTGGATGGAGCAGAATTATTTTAGCAATCACTACACATACATTAATTCCCTTCCTGGGGAAAGTTTGGCATGGAAACACATTCCTTAGCAATCATCAATTACGGTAGGTATCCACTGTCCAACTGTACATGCTTCTATAATATATTCCTTGCAACAGTATTTGTATTACAGCAGTAAACAGGCAGCATAGTCATAAACCAGAATCTCCATGGTGTTAAGACCTGAACACATCTAAAAGTTTAACCCAGCACAAGGCAAAATCCACAATCATTGCGGTTTTATGATTTCTTTGGTAAGAAATTAATTGACTATCAATACCACCAATTTTAAGAATTTCAATGTTTTGCTTTAAGTCAGTAGCATAAAGAAATTAACATCCCCTCTGGCCTGCAGTCCTGATCACCACCACCCTACTCTGTCCCCCCACTCCCCAATATAGCACCAGGGAGGAGGGAGACTCTGCTTTTTTCATTCAATATATTCTATCCTGACTGGATGTTCCCAGAAATTGTCTCATCGGTATTACAGCCTTCAAATGGACAGATCAAAACTCTAAAGGGCTGATCTGTGCACATTGCTGAACTTTAACTCACAGCTGTAGGGTAGGAAGTGAGAATTACTGTATTTGGGTGCCTCATCCTAATACATTTGGCCTCATCTCTACTCAGCCCCTGCTCAGGGAAACTGCAGAGCTCAGCACAGCAGAGCCTTCCTCCATCCTACCTTCTTGTGCTAGCAAAAAGCATCAGTCCCCTTCTACTGTGGCCTCTCTGAAAACACCTGCATTAAATTATAAATCAGATTCTCTCTGCAGCAGTGGAAATATTTCCTACAGCTGTTTGAGACCTGGCTGGCACTGACTGGAAATCCTCTGTCTGCTGCTATGGCTTAGCCTGTTGTGTCACTCCACACATGAGGAGCTGCTCAACTCTTGAGAGGTTTGGGTTAAATGCCAAATGTGCACGCAGGAAAAGTGACACCCAAGGTGGTGATGAGCTCTGCACCCATGGAACACATACTACATTCACATATTAAAACTCCATGTTGAACCAGTCTGAGAGGGCCTCAGCATGGCTGCCCACCTGGCTCACCAGACCTCACAGCCCAGCACATTAATTTTATGTCCCACAAGAGTCATCATCCTCCAATTTGTGCCTTCCATCAATCACAAGAATCAGCCCCCTTCACTTTGTGTCTCCCCTTCCTCATAGGAGGCAGTCTCCACCATTTTGTGCCTCTTCTCCCCACAAGAAACAGCCCCCTCCATTTTGTGCCTCACAGGAGGCAGCTCCCTCCATTTTGTGCCACCCATCCCTCACAAGAAGCAGCTCTGTCCATTTTGTGCCTCCCCTCCCTCTCTGAAGAAGCAGCCCCCTCCATTTTGTGCCTCCTTTCCCTCACAGGAGGCAGCTGCCTCCCTCAGACTGGGTACCAGGAGCATAAACCAAACTGTGGTTTGCAGCCATAGCATGGCAGTGGGGATGTGAGACAGAGTTCTGTGCTGACTCTACCAGCCCAGGGAGAAATAGTGATTATCTCTCTCATTTACATCACCCACCTTTTGAGTACGGACCTCAAATTACTACAGTTTTACAGTATCCTTATTCGACATAGTGCTCCTACTGCACTGAATTGAGTTCTCAAGTAAGCCATCAACTGCTGAGGCTGCTGAAGACTATCCAGAATGACACTACTAGCACTGAAACTAAATACAAACGAAGAGCGATGACAGGACCCAAAATAGTAACAAAACTGAAAAAATAAAAACTCAAGAGGTACTGTTTTCTTTCAGATTTAATCTGGCACAACATTCAGAAAGTTTACAGGTACGTTTTTCCAAATGACCTGGTGGAGTAAATGTTAAATTGTATCTTTTATACCTTACCTAGGTGTTTATTTAAGCAATTGTGTAACTTCAGTGCATTCAGATTCCTAAATTAGAGAAGCAAAGTTATTACATCTCATACCATGTAGCTGCTTTTACTTCGAATTTAGTTCACACTGAAATTTTATTAAAATGGGAATTGAAACGTAACAGAAAAGCTACTTGAGTGTTTTATTAGTCAAATGCCACTATCTTAAATGTGCTAGACAAAAAAAAAAAAAAATCAGAATAAACGTAATGTATCTATTTATGGAGAAAGGATTACCTGTTCTAAGTGATGCTGGATGACATTTCCTTCAACATATTCGAACTTGTAGATCTCATCTTTCAAATCTCGGATTTTAGCTCTAAATATAAAGCGTTTCTACTTTTTTCAGCTGCCAGGCAGCTTTGAACGAATCAGAAGTGAACTGAACTGCACTGTGTTCGCTCTTCAGAAACGGGGTGTGACGACCAAATGGTGATTTGGCACTGCAGCACCCGTCGGTCCCACCGGCTGTGACTTCCCGCCTGCGGAGGGGCTGTGCTGGGAACCTCCAGCGGGCTCACGGATCACTGACCGGGCACAACCCCTCGCTGAGGGAAGACCGGGCCCCCAGGGCTCCCCAGCCTCCTGCGAGCGCCCAGATCGCCAGGCATCCCCCGGCCGGCCAGCCGCCATTCCATTGCCCGCCGGTGGGGGGGCGCTGCCGAGCGCCGTCCCCCCGCCCAGCCCGGCGAGCACTTCCTGGCCCGCGCCGTGCCTTTCCGGGGCGGGGGGGAGAAGGCGGAAGCGCTGTGGGGCAGGGACCGGTGCCGGGCCCCGGGCTGCTCCCTCATGGTGTGTGGTGGCTGTCGGCTCCAGGCGCGCTCGCTTCAGGTTCGGTATGGCGACGGCGGCGGCGGGGGGAGTCGGCCAGGAGAAACAGCTCGCTCCGACTCTGCTCAGTTTCTTCATCTACAACCCCAAACTGGGGCCCAAAGAGGGAGAGGTACCGGAGCGGGGCGTCGCGTCCCGGGGCTGTGGGGAGAGGGGGACATCCTCTCGGTCCAGCTCTGTCCCGACCTCGGTTGCCGCAGGGGGCCCAGGAGTGGGTGTCTCGGATCTGCTGTCCCTCTCCGAGGCCTGGGCCGCAGCGGATGCCCGCGGGATTAACGCTTCCCCCCGCGGAGCATCCCCGCACGAGGGCGGCTGCGGGCGCGGAGCGGCGCAGCTCCGCAGGGGCGGAGGGAGCCGCGGCGCTCCCTGCCCGCCGCCGCACCGGGGCTCGTGTGCTGGCGGGCCTCGGCGGGGCCTGGGGCAAGTGCCTCCTGCGCCCAGATCTGCCTCTGCTTCAGGCTAAAAATGAACAGAAGCTGAGGGTGTCTTCAACAGAAGCACGTGAATGATTGTAGACGGGAAGCCGGTCTGCTAGTAACTAGGTTTTACTGATGCAGTAACTTTGTTCAAAAATAATTTCAACAAGATAGAAGGCTTAGTGTTTAACTTGGTTCAATTCAAGTTATTGCTAGTGTATTTTCTTGCTGTTGCGGTCTTTAATAAGTAAATTCAAGAAGCTTAGTCTCTGTTTTTAGATAACAGCATATTGCATGGTTCGTGTGATAATCTTCATGTTTAATAGTTTCTGAACAGGGCAGTGTACTTATGTCCTTATTAATGACCAGGGTGATGGAACCAAGTGCACACTTGACAAGTCCATGGGTGACTCCAAGCTGGTGGAAGCTGCAGGTCTGCTGGAGGGCAGGGCTGCTATTCAGAGGGACCCTAAATGGTCTGGGGAAGTGGGCTAGCAGAAACCTCGTGGAGCTCAATAAAGGCAAAAGCCAAGTCCCATGTGTGGGATGAAATAACCTCATGCACCATGACAGGCCAGGGGCCGAATGGGTAGAAAGCAGTTTTGCAAAACATGACCAGGGAGTCATAGCGAACAACAGGTTGTACGTGAATCAGCAGTGTGCCCTTGTGGCAGTGGAAACAAACAGTGTACCGGGCTGTGCACGGGAACGTGCATTGGCAGGTCAAGAGAAGAGATTGATTCCCCTCTGTCCAGCACTTGTGAGACTGTTGGTGAGTGCTGTGTTCCCCGGGGGCTTCCCAGAGGAGGAAGAATACTGACAAACTGAAGCAGGACCAGTGGAGGGTCATTGAGCTGGCCAGGGGGCCACAGTCCATGATGTACCAGGGGAGCCTCAGATAACTGGATTTTTGCAACTTGAAGAAGAGATGATGTGGAAGGGGGTCTGATGACTGTCTTCACTTGCCTTAAGGGCGGCTATAGAGAACGGATTCAGGCTCTTGCAGTGAAAGGATGAGAGGTAATGGAAGAAGTTCCAGCAAGGGAAATTCTGATGAGATTGAAGAAAAAATTCTTCAAATCTTCACAGTGAAGTGGTCAAACAGCAGAGTGGAGGCCAGAAAGGTTGTGGAATCTCCATCTTTGGAGATATTAAAAACTTAACTAGACAAGGCCTTGAGCAATCTGATCTGGCTTTGAAGCTAGCCATGCTTTGATCTGGCTTTGAAGCCAGTCTTGCTTTGAACTAGTTGTGAAGTGACTAGGGCCTATGGTTTTAATACTATTCAATTTATAAAGCATTCTGAGATATCTTGGGGTGACTGGCTGCTTCAGTGCACTTAAATATGCCTTTTATCCATTATTACAGAAGCCCATTTAGGTACAAGATAAAATTCTGCCTAGGAAATTAAGGGATTAAAGTTAAACAAGCAAACCATGAATTCAGTATCCTTTGACTCTGATTCTGTTCAAATGCATTTGCTTTGATTCTTTTTTCAAATTACAGGAAGAAAAGAAGATTCTCTTCTATCACCCAAATGAAGTAGAAAAGAATGAAAAAATTAGAAATGTGGGACTATGTGAGGCTATAGTACAATTCACAAGGTAGGAAGTCTGATTCTGTGGTTCACTGTATTTTAAATTTCTCAATCATATGTTTTCTTATTGTGAGTGTGTATAAATATCTATGTCTACATATGTTGTCTTTCCAGGACTTTTAGTCCAACAAAACCTGCAAAATCCTTACATACGCAGAAGAATAGACAATTTTTCCATGAACCTGAAGAAAACTTCTGGATGGTCATGGTACTTATGCATGCGATACACATATTTCTAAAATGTTATATCGCAATGTTCTCAATGCATTCTGCATTGTCTAATACCAGCCTGTTCCACTTTCTAGGTTGTACGGAATCCCATAATAGAAAAACACAAAGATGGAAAGCCAGTCTATGAATATCAGGAAGAAGAATTACTGGTAATACTGAAATTTTTCCTTTTTTTTTCTTTTTTTTTTTTTATGGGTTATATTGTATTTTGAGTACCTGCAGAAATATGTTAGTTTAATTCATCTTGAACTGCTGCCAATTTGATTTTTTTATATATCTATATCTAGCTACCTCTCCATAAATGGAAAAAGGGCAAAGTACTTTTCAATAAAGTTTAAAGAAGAGAACAAGATATAGAATTATCCAGATAGCAGTTCAAGATCACTCAATGAATATCAGTGAATATACAGCTGTGAGACTTTCAGCTTGGAGCAGATGAATATTTCTTAGGGCATGTTTGTTTAATAAAGTTCTTGCAAAATTTTAAATCTATGTATTTTTATTAGGTTTAAGTATATATGTTACTACTTTTTTGAGACTGTTAGTAATCTTTATTAATAATTTGTAAAAAATAAACAGCTCATAACTATTATGGGATTTCTTATCCAAACTGCAGTATCATTAGGTCAGTTTAACTGTATACAGGAAGGGTATCTGGCCAGGTGGGATAATATTTAAAAAGCTGGTTGCTTATGCTGCCTCTGTTAGTTACAGTGTGCACCAGTTCTGTTCCTCATTGTGTTAAAAGGATTGGTGTCATAGGCACACTGTTTTGCCAGACAAACAATAAAATAGTCTTTTTTTTCATATGGGTTAAGATCCTAGCCCAATAAAAACCTGCTATGGTGTCCCAGCTCCTTTAGCCTTTGACCTGGATGAAAACTAGTCAGAAATAAGTTCATTTTCACTGCCCACTGACCTTAGGAAAGGGCACTATTTGTAACTGGTACCTTGTGCATGAGTTAATAAGGCACTTTGGTTTTAAATGTAAATGGGGGAGGCACTCCCTTTATTGAAGTAGTACTTTATAAGCACAAAGAAATTTCTAGACACTGACTGAAAATGTTTCTCAACTTTTCAGAGATTGATTTCTCTAATTTGTGTGTTTGTTGGCTCTTTGAAAATTTATGTGTAGCTCAGCCAAAATATTTGAAATTCTTCCTCTGTTTATACTAATGGCCTGCTTTCTCTTCTGCAGGACAAGGTTTACAGTTCGGTCCTACAGCAGTGCTACAGCATGTACAAGGTAGAGTTAATACGAGAGGTTCCTCTTCAGGGAAGAGGAAGAGATCCTCATGGTACCATTTCAATGTGCGAATTCATCTTTGCTTGGACATTCTTGTCTCATTACTATTGTCTGCTCTCTTCATGAAACTGTAATGGTGTTGATGAAGAGAAAAATAAAGCTTTTGCAGTTACCTGTGCTGGTTCATTACCTTATTGTAAAAATAAGGGCCTTCTGATTTCTGTGAAGTCCATGTTTCTTCTCTCATGGGCAGTTACACTACTAACCATTTGATTTTTATATTAGATATTATTTGTTGGAGAAAAGATACTGGATAAAGGCCATCAATCCGGCTTTTATAAAACAAGATCATAAGATACTTAACTGACACAGATAAATAATCTCTCTACCATTAAAGAATTTAGTTTCTTTTTCTAATTCTGCCTCTGCTGCCATATATACCTGTACTCCGCAAATCTGCCAGATGTTTTTTCAATAAAAAAGGGATACGTTTGGATCTATGTGGCATCCAAATACTGAGAAACAGGAGCTGTACTGTAATCTAGCTACATTCATGGCTGAGTTATAAGAAATTATTGTGAATTATTACCTAACCAGCTATTCTTTTTTTCTTGTAACTATTAGCTTTTCAATGGCACATTCCTAAAAGCCATGGAAGATGGAGGTGTAAAAGTTCTAAAGGAGAGACTAGAGAAATTCTTCCATCGGGTAAGACCTTATTTTTCAGGCTTATACAGTGTTATTCTGCATTGGAAATAAAATGCAAAAATCTTCTCTAAGTGACTGCAATGTGACTATAAACATAAGCAGTGGTAAAGGTATAGTGGCAACACAGAAGGTCTGGTTACTCGCTTTTTTCAAATACTTTCTGCTTCCTACTGACATGTTAGGTTCTTTAAGTGGAGTTGAACCACAGGCAGGGTAATGGCTTGGTGGAACAGCTTAGCTGTTAGATATTTTTTCTGATGGAGTCCTGTTCATTCTTTGGAAATTCTGTTTTAATGTTTGAATTGGTTAGTGTGATAATAACCATCTTTGCCGACCTGTTTGAGTAACCATTGCAGAATCATTCAGGTTGGAAGGAATCTGGTAAGGTCATATAGTTCAGCCTCTTATTCAAAGTAGGATAATACTGAATTCAGACTAGACTGCCCAGGGCTTTGGCTGATTCAGTCTTGAAAATATCCAGGGATGGAGATTCCACAACCTGTGTACACACACTTGAAGTCCTATAGTATTGTGAAGTAATGCATAGTTGTAATTTCTAACTTATCCCCCCAACCCCCATGTGGAATTAGTAGTTGTGCCTGATAAGGTTTCAGGAAATACTGCCTTCGTTGTAACTAGTCTTCAGAATTTAATTTCAGTCTTTAAAAGCAAATGTTTTAGTGAAAGGATGGAAAGCAAGAAATCCATCAGATGTTATTCAGGTACTTTTTCACAAAGCAACTGTCAGAGTAGTCATGTCTGGCAGAATTTTGAGTTCCTACATGAAAAGTTTCATCAAGCTAGCTTTAAAAGATGGCAGCTAAGTGTCTGCGTCCCTGTTTTTTCTCATTTGCACAGAAGGAAACAGAAGACTGCTGTCAGCAGTTAATTCTCTTGTGGTAGAGATGTGAATGTTGATAGCTCTGATAATGATGGAGTGTAGACACTGTATACTGGTGTTTAAAATTTTGTTCTCTTAATGGGTTTTTTAAATAACACAATGTTGTGACTGTAAACAAAAGTACAGTTCAATTTGATTTTTAGGACTGCCTTTGCATGTGGGATTTGGGGGATTTTTGTTTGTTTTTTGTAAGACTGTCATGGACTAGAACAAACAGTGTTGTCACAAAGAGTACATGTTTGATTAGCTGGTGTATATTTCTCTCTAGACTAAATTCAAAAATAGAGCATGGCAAAAAGGGAAGTAATTGATTTTTAGCTTTAAAACATTGCTTTTCCTTGAAGTTTCTACTGAAGATAAAATGGTAATTGCTGTAGATTTGTATAACAGAAAGAAATCCAGGAAAAGTTGTTTCTCTTTCACTGGGGAATTAGAAATGCTTTAAAAGTTTGGTCATGCAAGTTGTTCTAGTATAACCCTACTGAACAAATTGGATACATGTTGCTGGCAGGCTTGGACTGCACTTAAACTCTGAAAGGAAATGAGACTTAGATTATAAACTGTGACAGATATGTCACGCTATTTGTCTGTAAGTATTTAACTTCTTGGATTTTTTGGTAATGTTGAATGACTGTAGAGGGAGCCATCGGATAACTCATCTTTCACAGAGCAAAGCATTTGGTAGTGCATTTGAAATCTCTTGGTAAAGGTTACAGTCTATCAAGAAAGAGAATAATGGAAATTATCTTTTCCTTTGCACACTGAAAGCTAATGGATTTATCTGCTAACATTTCTATGAATTACTTCTGAAATTAAATATTAGTAAAACAGGCTGTGCTTGCTTACACTCTCAAAAGATCTTGAGCTAGCCTTAAAAGCTGTTGTCACTATGATTAAATAATTGCAAGCTGATACCTGGAATCACAGTCATACACTCATACGTAGAATCATGGAATCATAGAATAGTTTGGGTTCAAGGGACCTTTAAAGGTCATTAGTCCAACCCCTCTGCAATGAGCCGGGACATCTTCAGCTACATCAGTTTGCTTAGAACCCCATCCAGCCTGACCTTTGCAGGGATGGGGTATCTACCACCTCTCTGGGCAACTTGTTCCAGTGTTTTACCACCTTCAACATAAAAAAAATTCTTTCTTATATCTAGTCTGAATCTACCTTCTTTTAGTTTGAACCATTACTCCTTGTCCTATCACTACAGGCCCTACTAAGAAGTCTGTCCCCACATGAAGGAGTCTGTCATACAAGCAGAACTGGAATGGGTTTGGTTTTTTGTTGGTTCGTTTTTGAGGTTTTTTTGGATCATTAGTCTAGATTATTGGGGATAACACTCAAATTTGTCATTTAAATCTACACATTGGAAGCCTTCTGAATTCTAAAAAGCAACTGTCATTATTCTCTTAGTATTTGCAGACACTGCATTTACAGTCTTGTGATCTGCTGGATGTGTTTTGTGGAATCAGCTTTTTTCCACTGGATAAAATGACTTACTTGAAAATTCAGTCATTTATTAATAGGATGGAAGAAAGCCTGAACATAGTCAAGTATACTGCATTTCTCTACAACGACCAGCTTATCTGGTAGGTACTTCCATACTTCTTTTGTGTGTCTTCAATTTCTCATCCAATAAGTGCCACAATAGCAACGCTTCTGAATCAGTGAAAGAGTTGCATGAAAATGAGAAAAATGAATGGTAGTATGAGTGATATTTAAGAAAGGCATTGGTCTTTAGCTTTAAAATCTCTAACCTGTGCCAAATGATTACTTTCAAGATGGCCTGAGGAGCTGCTAGAGAAATGTCCTTGTCATTTCCATCACAAGAGCCTCTGTGCATACACACAAATTCCTCTGTAGTATCTTTTAAGTAGGGAAGGTTAAAGGATTGTTTTTGATATGGTTCTGAACCAGAGAGCTGCAGTGCTTGTTAAGAGTTCTACCTGGACCTAAGAATAGCAAACTTGATGTTTGTTTAGATATTATTTCTATTTCTCTTCTGGTTTACAGCTAATTTAAATGTGTATTGTATTTAGCAAATAAAATAACATTTTATTAAAAATTAATGTTCTGGGATTTAATCTGTCGAGACACTGAAATGTTGTTACCCTGGTTTGGTATGTGCCCTGCCTGAGTTCTGGGTAGAGGAAAATGTGTGATCTGAACTGCAGCACAAACATCACTTGTGTTTCTTTTTCTCCCTAATGTGCTAGGAGCGGACTGGAACAAGATGACATGAGAATTTTGTACAAATATCTCACAACATCTCTGTTTCCAAGGCACATGGAGCCTGAGGTATGGTAGTTGGGGTTTTTTGTGGGTTGGAGGGTAGAGGCGGTGGTTTGGTTTGGGTTTTTTGTTGTTGTTTGTTCTTCTTTCTGTTTACCAGTTACCACTAAGGGCTAAAATACCAAAAAGGAGCATCACTCTTTCCCCACCACCCCTTACCTTGCCACCTTAAATTTTAGTTTAGGAATGCTGAGATGTATGCTTTCAAGGCACTTTACTAAACTTGGCACTATTTGCACCTAAAGCCTACAATATCAGTTGCACTGATAATTTGAATATAGGATGGTGATAGGGAGTTTACTGAATGTTGATACCTGATGAGTGCTCAGTACTGCAAATGAATCAGTTCAGCTTAATAGCTAAATGCAGCGTGGAGTGCCCTGGGACCACATGGAGTTAGCTTATGGAGCTTTTTGATGGGGGGAGGGGTAACTAAGTTTTAAGATTAATAAATGCAAAATCAGAATGCCCTGTTCTATCAGCATCTCTTACACTTTAGCTTTACCTCCTTCATGTTAAACAAAGAATACGTATCTTCATGAGTGGCGATTTCAGCAAATGGTTTGCTTTGATTTGATTTAAAGACAGTCCACAAAATGTAACAGAAAATACCTCTAAGCTTTTTTTTTTTTTCTTGTGTGTGTTTTTTGCTTCAGTTAGCAGGAAGAGATTCGCCAATACGTGCTGAAATGCCTGGAAATCTACAACACTATGGAAGGTAGCTCTTGTTTACTGTCACCATCTACTGCTTCCTCCCTCAAGGGCAAAATGTTTGGGAGGAGTAAGTGTATTCTGAATAGGTGTTCCATACACAGTTCATTCAAGAGGGTCGCACAGTAGTTGAGACAACGTAAAACTTGACCTGTGGAAAAAAAGAGAAAAGGCTTCATTAACATTACTGCATATTTATTTTTCTTCCCCATTGTTCTTAATGTACTGCATGAAAAAATTTTAGCTGCTCCAGTCATTTATGCTCAGTGAGGCACTTGAGACAAAGGTGTAGATTTAATCTAGGGATTTATCTATTTTTCCTGTACACTCAGCGTGTCAGAGTGGGGAATTCTGTAGTTAAGCAGCTGGGCAACATTATTTTGAATAACTGTGGGTTTGGGCATCTTTCTTTAATCAGGATAACTTCTCTGTCTTATTTATTGTGTTCTTTTGGGATCAAGGCATGAGCACACACTCACTGTTCCGCTCTGCCCTCCCACGAAGTTTAGGTGCTTCTGATGCACCACTGTTCTAAATAAAACTAATTTGAATGTTGGAAGGCAAAGGAAGAGTGCTTTCCCAGTAGCAACAAAAAAAAGGTTTCTAAAGATAGTCACAACTCTTATGTGGAAAGAGTTTAGTTGTTGTTCCTTTGAGCTGCACAGTTTATGTCCCTAGCATTATTCTGGCTTTCTGATCCTGTTTCTGTAACTCTTTAGAGCATACATGCAAATAATACTTCAAAACTGTAAGAGTGCTGAGTTTATATATAAACTGTTCTACATGTATCTAGATAGCTGAAAACTCATTGTATTCAAATATATTCATACATGCAAGTAGTTGCTAGTTTCAGTAACATCTGTTGAATAGGAAAAACTGAAATACAAGAATTCATTGCATCTGACCTATTGAATTATTTTCTAGGTTTCTTACCGGACCTTTAAATCTTAATGATCCGGAAGCAAAATGCCGCTTCCCAAAAATATTTGTTAACACTGATGACACTTATGAAGAGCTTCATTTAATTGTTTATAAGGTATTACATTTTTTTTCTGCAATTATTCCATAAAATTAGGAATCTATATACAATGATGTGAAGTACTTATGAATTGTATAGAAGGATGCATTGATATGCCCAGGTTAAAGCAGAGACACAAAAAATCTTTGGTGTTTCTAGCAACAAGCTTGAAATCCTGAATCCTCTTTTTCCCTCTCCTGTACACTCCCCAAAACAGTTGTTTTATTAAAACAAAATACTAGCCTTCAGTTACTTTAGGTGGTTTCATACCTGGTTTTATGTAGCATAAATCAATAAAACAAAAACCTCATTTTTTTAAAATGAGATGCAAGTTTCTTGCAGACATATCCTTGCATAAGATGCATTTTTAGCAAATTTTCCCCTACAACTTAAAAACTGTTAACTCGGATGAATTTTAAAATCATAACTGTCCTGTGTTGTGCAGGATTGCAGAGAGATTATTATATTGAAGTGTCACCTTTAAAGTAGATTTCTATTTTTTTTTTTTTTTAATTATTTAACTGGTTTACCTGTGTGTGACCTCACTGAAGTACTGTCATTTATTTGAGGTAGTTGAGGTAACCTGTTGTAAATGGTTTTTTTGCTTTAACTTTTTTGTTCCAGGCCATGAGTGCAGCTGTCTGCTTTATGATTGATGGTAAGTACCTATTAGCATCACTTATTTGCCAAGACACAGTTAGTACAAAATGCTATTACGTGCAACTTTTTTTATTCTTGAAAAATACATTAATTTGTCATTGGAGTCTCTTCATGAGTGCTTTGATCAGCCTTTTGGGTTTTGTTCCAGCAGTATAAGTAACTCAGTTTACACAATTAAATGACTAAATATTGCTTCACTTAGCCATGCACTTTCAAAAGGTTATAATTGAGAGATGTTTGTCCCAGGACTCTCACTGATGATTAAAGAAAACAACAGAAACTGTACCTTCAACAGCAGGAAGAGAATCTCATCTCTCCCATTTCTTTACCTGCCACCTAGCTTCAATTCCACCTACGCTGGAGTTCTGCCGTAAACTGGACAGCATTGTTGGGCCTCAACTCACCGTGTTAGCATCAGACATATGTGAACAATACAATATCAACAAGAGAATATCAGGGTTTGTACCACGTTTCTGTTCCTGTTGCAGTCCCTCATTAGTTGGTTAAAAATTAGGTTTAATGAACTGCTTAAATAATGGTAACAGGAGCCCAAATTGTTGAAAGCATTGAGTTAACGGTGTACTTTAAACGATGTTTATCTACCTTTCTGCATCTTAATTGTTTATAAAGTGTCTGTTGTTGCATATTTAGGTCTCCCTGAAGTAACAACATACATGTTGTTAATTTAGTAGTGAATGTTTATTGTGTGGCTGAAACCTTTTCCCTCTGTGTGTATAACTGTTGCAGAAAAAAATAATGTAAATATTAACATAAATCTCACCATTATCAATTGAGATTCTGCCTCTATCCCTTAGCTTTTTACAGATTACTCAGATACAAGAGATGGAACTTCTAGGTTTTGCTTCTTTCATATGTGGACTGAAACTAGATGACCTGTTGAGGTGATGAGTCTGCAGATTACTTTGCTTGCAGAAATATATACAAGATGGCAGAAATGCCAAGTGAAGTTGTAATCTTCTGTTACTGTCCCCCATGTTGAAGTAGAGAAGTAGCAGTTCCTGCAAAATCTTACCTTCAGTTTATGTTTTAACTGTTCTTGAAGAAACCAGAACTTCATAATGTTCACAAATAGCCCTTGGGCTAGTAGAACATTTGTGTTTAAAACAAGAAAACAGAAAAAAAAAAAAAATCACTATCTTTGTGCCCACATCCTTCTTTGTGCCATTTTCCTTTGACTTCTCCTTTCCTAGGCTGCTGTTTTGTATGTTAAAAGAATTGTATTTTTCACATCAAGTGGACACTGACACCACTAGCTCTGAGTATTGCCTTAGATACAAGTACTTACAACTCGGACAGAGTGTATGGAACTCTTAACTCTGTTACAAATCCAGAAGGAAAAGGAAGGTCTAGATCCTAGAACAACTTTTGTTTAACAGTTTGAAATGGGGATTTTAGTGAATGGATTACTTGGTTACAATGCAAGCTTTACAGTTTAGTACTTTTTTTTTTTTTAATTACTGCTTCTGGAAACATTGCTGTGTATGGTAGGTGAGGGAAAATTGTCTTATTTTTCTGTTTTGCAGGACAAAGGTAACTACTTGAGGGGCAAAAAGAAGTCAAATGAAAAGGATGTTAATGCTTTGGAAAATACACTTCACTTAAAACTATAGCTGACTTTCCATAAAATCTTATTTAATTTTAGATAGATTTATTAGTTGGGGAAGCAAGAACAGCATCACATATGACAACAAAAGAGGAATTAAACCAAAGATAGGTGTGTGACTGAACTCATTTAGTGGTAGCATGCCAAATCAGCAAAATCGCAGGGTATAGAATAGGATGTGCTTGAAACTGTGCCAATCTACTAAATCATTAAACTTGAGGTTTTTTAATGTCATCCGGGACTGGCTTTGGCAACTTTAACTCTTTTAAAAGTTTAATGTCATGGTGTCCTGAAAACATGATACAGTTTCTTGACACTGATGCATCTGGGTGACAGAGAGCAAGGGTATCTAGTTGTTTGCTAAGGTGAGTGGTGTCATCACAGTATCTCCCCGATTCTAAATAATACATACCCTGAAGTACCAATTACTATAGCCAGTTTTTACCAGTCTGAATTTGTTGTGACTTCTACCAAAACTACAGCTCTAAGTGATAGATTTTATATAACTTAATAAAAGAGGAAATGGAAGAAGGCTGCCAAGGCAGGAGTTTGAAAATAGTCTCTTGCTTGGCCCACACAAATGATGGAGGGAAGTCTAATTGCCTGGATCAAGAAAGAGTTCTTTCTTTTGATTGTAACAAATAACAAAGATGTGAGTGGAAGGTTACTTATTGGTCAAATTAACGACCTAGTATCCATTCAAACCAGAGTGAGCTGGCACAGGGGAGAGCAGCAAGGAAGCAAAATGAGGACAGAGAAAAAACAGCTCATTAGAAAAATGCAAACAAACTACTACTGGGAAGTGAGACAAGGCCTTTAGACCCCTATTTACTAGCAGTCTAGTGTCTATTTACTAGCAGCCTAAGCAGCAGAAGGGGAAAAAACTGTTTGGATTTACAAGCTTGACTTTTTTTTTTTTTCCCCCTTAATAGCTTGTTAAAATTAAGTTTGATCATGCCACAAGTCTTAATGTACTTTGCTCTCCTCAGTGTAAAGATAAAACTTCAGGATGTCAGAGTAAGCTCTGCACTGTCTTAGTTACCTGTTCTCTGTCAAGCCTGTGCTTACAGAATATGTCGGTATTCACAAGTCACTTTTTTTAATCTTCCTAGGGCTGAGAAGGAGCCTCAGTTTAAGTTTATCTATTTCAATCACATGAACCTGGCAGAGAAAAGTACCATTCACATGAGGAAAACACCCAGTGTATCACTTGCATCTGTTCACCCTGACCTCATGAAGATTCTCGGTGACATCAACAGTGACTTCTCCAGGTAATGCTTAACTATTAAATAGTCCGTAGCTCCTTCTCTATCGTAGATTTTTTTCAAATGCATGTCTTTTTGTTCATGAATAGCCATTCATAGCTCTGAGATAAATGGTGTAAATTGGGTCATATTTGGTATTTTGTGTTGGTTTATAAGTAGTTCATCTTAAATAAAACTTCTGTTATCCTTTAAAAAAAAATGATTTGAAGAACGGCCAGGGCCTCTGTCCAAGAAAATATCTAGTCTAGTTGAAGCTTCAGAGTAGCCATAACAAACTTGAAGGGGATGTGAAGCCTAGTGCTTTTGCACTTAAGTCTGTCTAATCTCTGGATAAGTAGTATAAAGGAAAGGGAAACCTTCTTCTGCCTGTATTATACCCTCCTCTGAAACAGCTGGCTGCTTTAGAGATGAGACAATAGATGAAATATAAACCTTGCAGTTACTACATTACTACTGATAGAGAAGATAACTGGCTTCTTGTCCATGGGTATTGTGTTTCAAGGTGGGAGAGACCCTCTGTCACTGTAAAAATTAATAGGAAAATGCTGAATGATTGTGATGTCTGTAACTAATTAGTGACTAGCAATTTTCCAATGCTGTTTAAGGACAAGGTTTTATTTTTTTCTATAAATATAAAAAGAATGTTTCATCATGTTTTGGAAGTACTTGGTGGGTTTGTGACAGCTTTATGTAATATATCTAGTTATTGGGCACAATTTAGTTCTAGGTTTAACAATTAGATATGTGAAAGTTTAGTATCACCATACCATCTCCCACTTTCATGATTTGGTCACTGTATAGCAAATCATAATTCTGTGAAGTGTGTCCTTAATACTGTGGAGGATAGGTGTTTTCTTCAGAGCATTGGAGTATTTGGCTGATGGGTAAATTAATGATTCATTCATCTGTGGATGTAATTGTCCTAAGGATCCATTTATGAAGCCTTAATCCTGGATTGCCAAATTATGTCTAAGTTAGTATTGGTAGTCTCTCTTTGATACTGCACAACCACAATAATTTATAAAATTAAGCTGTCCTAATGATTACAAATAAATCTATTGAAGATGAACTTGCTGCCACCTTCTTTACTTTCTAAAACTTCTTTCAGAGTTGATGAAGATGAGGAAATTATTGTGAAGGCAATGAGTGATTACTGGGTAGTGGGGAAAAAGTCTGACCAGCGAGAACTGTATGTTATTTTGAATCAAAAAAATGCAAATCTGATTGAAGTTAATGGTAAGGATTGTTTTTTATTACCTTTAAATACAGTTACTACTAAAATGTATGTCCCTGAAGAAGTAATAAAATCCATCTCACGAGAAATCTAGAGAGAGATTGATCTATGATAGACCAGGTAAGTTTGCATAAGGTTTTAGTCTGCCTTCTACCAGCTGTGAAAGAACAGCATAAATATTCAGCAGACAGTATTAATTATTAATCAGTCATTCTTCTTCCTTCAAATAATAGAGGAGAGCTTTGTCAGCTTAGTTTAGGAGTAATTAATGAGTGTATTACAGGTGAGAGATGAACATATTTACATCTGAGTGAGGTTTTATTTGTCAGTGAACCAGGGGTAGGTTACTTAGACATGTCTATCCTGTCAGTGATCCTCATTCCACTGTTGTCTTGTTTCTAATGCTGTTTTGAAAATTATTTATTCTAAGAGTGCAAGTTAACATTAAGATGCAAGAAGCTTCTAAATAGACCAAGAGAAATAGCAGTTTGAGTCTTGCAGCAATTTTAGGTCTTTGTTTTAATATGAGGCAATGTGCTTACTTGGTTGATGGGAAAGAACTAATACTTCTCTAAGACCAACGCTTAGCAACGTAAATTTTAAACAGAATGAGTTGCTATGACTTACACAGTGCTTTCTTTCAGGATCAAACCTGCCCTATAGAAACAGTAAATGAGTATTTCTGTGCCTGATAGGAAGTGCTGTCTGCCAAACAGCACAAAGCAAAAGTTTTGCTGACTTAATGTAACAGGCCATCCCACTCCCTCCTTCCCCTGAAAATAGGTTACAATGTACTTCCCTGTGTTGAAGCTAAGTCTTCTGCTGTTGCAATGTAAAAGCTTTAAAAGACAAACAGCCCAGCAGCAAACTCAAAGCACCATTTATACTGTAGCCACTTTGAATACAACTCAGTTTTCTCTTATTGAAGACAGACTTACATTAAGTGTATTGCTACATTAGAAACTTCTAGTTTGTTTTTTTTTTCTGTTTGAAAATAATTAAATTCACCTTGATGCTCCCTAGGGTTTTTCTTGCAGAGTTTCCTGTAAAATATACTTAAATATCTTTGGTGGTTTTTTTACAGAAGAGGTGAAGAAACTTTGTGCAACACAGTTTAATAATATTTTCTTCTTGGATTGATCTGCAAAGGGCTGATTTATTGAAGATGTCAATGTCAGACACTTGTTCAACATGAAAAGTTATTAGTCATATTATTGACTGGAATAATGACAATAGTAAAGCAATACTTGCTTTGTAAGAATCAAAATTTCTACTAAAATCTGTGAACTCTGATCATAAAATTTTTAGATTTTAAAAATGTTTATGTGCAAACTAATTAAAAATGAGGCTGAATTCACCTGTACCATTCCATTCTGATATCGTTGTGAATATTTTACTGGAAAATAAAACTAGTAATTGCTACACTTTTAAGAGCATCTTTTTGTTTTCCTGTATTCATTTGTATGATCATGTGACTTTCTGCTGGTTTTCTAACACTGTGAAACTCAAATGGTTACAAGAGACCCCCAATTCATTGCAGCTCCTGCTTCAGCCAGATTTACATTCATACACTTGTCTATATGCAGTACTTCAGTCAAAGGAACCATGTTTTAAGCAGAAACCATTGCATTGGGACCTAGGAACACAACAAAATATCAGTTCTTGTATCAACACTGAGGGAAGTTTTAGGTACAAGTCAAATACTGACTTTGAGTAGTTTTGTTTGAAGGGTTACACTCATGTAAATTACTATATTCTCTTTCCCTTTGTGTAAGAGCAGACAATTCTCCTCTGGAAGGAGCAAGGCTTGTGCAGTTTTGTCATACTTTTTTATATATATTTTATACATATTTTATACCTTACTGCAAGTGTAGTTCTATTGGGTTTTGTTTTTTTTTTCTTGTTCAAAGAGTACTTACTTGAAGCTTCAGTAGTTTCCTCATCAGATTTATTTCTTCTTTTTCTTTTTGCCAGCAGGCACCTTAGTAACAACTGGGGGTGCTGCAGTGGGTGCCTCTTCCTTCCAAGGCTGTACTAACTGTGTGACAGGTTCCTCTAACTCCTTAAAATCTGCACTCTTGCAGTCTAATGTTTTTTCTGCTGCAGCTGCTTCTTGGCTTTTTGCCTCTTCTGCTTCTCTTCCAGCAATAAGTCTGAGTGAACAAAGTTTAAATATAATTTGCTATAAGAGCAGGGAGACAGATTTATACTGGCTAAGCAACTACAGCTGTATTCGCAGTATGAGCAGTATAAGCTGTCATAGTGTAGAGAAGCAGAAAATCTGTCTAGTTACCACTTCAAGTCTGACTGACTTACAGTATGTAAAAAAAGCATGTCTTAACTGCCTTTATACAGAGCAGGGCTCAAGTGCCAGAAGTATCAGAGTAAAGAGTTCTGTAACCTGCAAGCAGCCTGTATTTGTTACTCCCAACAGTAACGGAAGTCCACAGAATTCTGTATGTTGCTTATTATACCTGAATGAGTTTGTTTTCCCAGTTACAGTATGTTATACTACTTTAGTGAAGTGCTCTTATTTTCAATAATTTTGTTAGTAGAAAATAAGAGACAACAGTATTTCAAGATAAGATACAACACTCACTCTGCCAGCTCTTCATCCTTGATCTTTCTCAGCTCAGCTAATTCAGCATCCCGTATTTGATTTTCTTTTATTTTTTCCCTCAGCACTTTTTCATGCAGGTAGGCAGGAAAGAACTTATTTGTAAAAAAGATTTGCACCTGCCACATCCACAGACTAAATTCCTCATCTTGATTGGTTTTGGCTTCTTTTGGTTCATCTGCAACATGTAAATTAAACATGTTTAGTTGGCAGGGCACTTCTATTTCAAATGTGTTTTGTAGTCCAAAATTTCACATCTGATACACGGCAGTGGGAAAGTCTGGCTTCTGCATGGTACCCAAAATGACAACTGTGAGAAACTTTTAAATAATGCATGTGAATGGGGATGGCCCTTTTGTGGATCTTCAGAGTGACTTGTCCCTGGGAATGGCATGAACTTTCCCCTTTAATACTATGATAAATGTCTTCTGCAGTAATCTGATGACAGCTCAGTATCCATGACTTCTGTGCATGGGGGAATGGAGGAACAAACATAACTACCTAGAACAACAGAATTGGATGCAAGCATCCAATTGTCATGACTGTCAAAAAACAGGCTAGGGCCCCTGCTGTTTTGTAAAGAAACAGTATTTTTTCAGATTTGTAACTTTTCAGTCATCAGATTTCAGTGAAAGAGAAGATGACTACCCAAAGATCTTTGTCTACCTGTGTTCTTGGATTTGGGTTCTTTATCTGTAGAAAACATCTAACAAGCACAAAATCAAACCCAGAAGAGATCTGCTAATCAGCCAGAAGGGAAATGGTATAAAAAGGTTACTAGCCCCAACATTTGAAAATGTTCTTACTGATTTCTCTTCTGCATGAATGCTAGCTTGTCATAAGACATCCTATCCCAACTAACGGTGGCACACCATTGATAATAATTCTTATATAAAATAAAAGCAGCCAGATATAGCAGTAATATCTTTTATTTGTCTAAAACATTAGAAAAAAATTGACAGGTTTGCAGACTGAGCTTCTCATAGAGTATATATAAATTACATCTTATAGATGCCCTACAAATAAAATGTGCTGTTTTAAAGATGGGGAAAATATTTAAATCAGTACCTAAACGTCTCATTTAATTATTAAGTTTAATTTTCTTTAAAAAATTTTCTTTAAAAATCTTCGGGAATTAATGTTCGTTTACTGCCCTCTTGTGACAAGCTGAAATCTGCATATACTATTAAAATTTAGCAATTCAAGAGCTATGAGGGATTATTTTTGCATTAGTCTTAAAACAGTATGACTACTTTACCTGTCAAATCCTTTGCTGGAGAGAAATCTTGTTCTTTTTCTACATCCCTGCTGAACCGTGATGTAACATCTTTGATATTTCCATGAGTTGTGTGAAATGAGAGGACAGTATCTGATATTGCCAAGGAAGAAAATTAAAATTACTCAGTCTGTAATTCTGTGCATAAAATACCAGATTTGATCTTCAGCACAAACAAATATAAATGGTCATCTGACCTTACAGCTAGACCTGTGGTTCAGATACTCCTGTACTGATGAAAAGGTTGTTTATAATGAAGGCACAGTGCAGAGTTCGATCTCCTGTTTCCATGTCCAAATGAGTGGGACAGAACAGGAAGAATTTAGTTTTTAAAAGCCTTTAAGTTATTTTTAAGGGAAATTCGATTGTTTCTAATTAAAAAGCACAGAAAGTTTAGAGATTCAAACTTACCCAGATATCTGTGTATAGCAGCTGTGGAAAACTAAATGTAAGCCTTGTCATAATTGCCAAACTGAATGCAGCTGCCCTCTAACTGCAATATATCCAGTTGTTTCAATGATCAGCTTCCTGTTTCAATCACCTTTAAGGTTGTAGAAAGGGTGAATCTCCTCTAGCACCACAGCTTATTGATGCTTATAGTAACTACAGTACTCACCCAGTAGAAATTCTTGAAGAGGCTGCCCTCTGTCTTCAGAAGGTCTCAGTGACTGGCAAGAAGTTTTAAATTCAGTTACTAAATGCCTGGACTTGTGTTCAAATTAAACAGTGAAATCACATGTCCATGTGAGTCATGCAAATTGCTATCTCCAAAGCATTCTGCCAAACAAATGCATTCTGCAATTATGCCTATTTCAAAACATTTAACCTGCAAGTGTTTCACACTTTCAAGTATTAGCAAATTGGTCATAACACTTCACCTTTGATATCAGCCAGGGAAGTAGGACTTATCTTATTTCAAAGCTATGGAAAGACAGGGTACAGACAATGAAAGCTCCTGTTCTTAGACATGTCCCTCTGCTCTTACGTGTTGCTCTATATACTATTATTCATCTGCTCCTGAGGAAACAATAAATTAAATTATATTTCTGACTACAGGAATATACTCCAGGAAGTATACTGTGTGAAAACGAGAGAACAGGGAACAACATTCAAGAGTGTATCTGAGAAGGATACTTTGAAATCTTTCCAACTGTCATCCCAAATATCTTCTGCAGCCAGATGATGGCACTCTTTTCAGACAAGTGACAGTGAAAGTCTCATAAAAATTCAGGTCAAACACAATTCTGGTTTTTTAAGTGTTGGTATATTTTCTAAAAGTCAGAAGTTTCCACATTCTCTGTCTGATTTTCATGATTCCAGTATAAAACAGTAATCCTTACTATCTTACCCTGAAATCACATAGATCAACCAGAAAATATTTGTTCTTGGAATATCAAGAATCTCATTATAGCTATACACTGGGTACAAAACTGTAAAGGCAGTGAAGATAACAAGTTTGCTAGAAGAATTCTGAAAAGTGTTTTAGGAATTATATTACAGTTACTTTCCCCAGTGCTTCTAAATCTCTGCTCACTTCTCAACTTCTCACACCCCACCTTGTGAATTAAGGTAAAACTGTAGCTTTGTTCACCACTGTTTCAGTTAACATAGAAGATACCACCCAATATTCTAAACAACAACAGCTGAGCATATGTGTGGGAGAAAATGCTTTTATTATCAATGGAAATGCATCATTTCTAGGCTCATACATGCATCCAGGCATGGGAACAAACTGTATTTACTATTAGATGAAATTCTAGTCCCTTTCAAAACTTAAAACTACCTTACCTACTCTGTCACCTATGAATTGAAAACCCTCTGCTCCATCTTTCAGTGTGGGTTTTTTACATACCTCACGTTTCTTTATATCATCTTGTGATATGACACTTTTGCTTGAAGACAACCATGAGGAGGCGTAAAGCTCAGTTGACTCAGAAATGTCATCGTTTAAGTCTGTACCAATTGTACTTCTGCTGTGCATGCACTAATAAAAAAGTAAGAAAGAGGAATTTTATGTTCAGTACATTTTAAATTAAGATTTTCTTTTGGTCTTGGAAAATCTGACTATTTTAACCAGACCGTTTCACTGGGCAACTGTGTAATACTTGCAGTGATGCAAGGGAATAGGTTCCATAGGATGGGAACAATTGGCCAGAGAATGTGAAGTGGTGATATTCAGTGGCACTACTGGCTTACAGAGACTGTGATGAAATCAGCTGTTTGGGAACGCTAAAAAACACTTTCATCTCGTGCATAATTCCAAATAATAACGCTTCTAATTCATGCCTTCATCAACTACCATGTGCATCTAAATTGCACCAGTGTCACAGCCTGCATCTTACAACCTACAAAAGCCTTGTTCAAAAGCTCAGCCAAAAGAAAAGAGCATAACTTAATTGCTGGGAAACAACAAGTCTTGCTACATACAACTGCAATGCCATTTTTACAGGGCAATTTTAGATATTTGACTTAAAGCAGGAGGGGTGTATCTTCCACCAGCCAACCAGTTTGTCGACTCCCCTTCAAACACTGGAAGACATGCAAGTATTTTACGTGTATTTATAGTTATCTAGGAAAATGTGCAAATGTGTTAGAACTGTCTATACTGATGTTACCATCTAAGGTAGCAACACACAGAAAAGGCAGAAGGACCCAATCAAATGAATGTTTATGCAGTAAGAGGAAATTGTTTTCCTCTGTTCAGGAAACAGAATATTTGCAAGGTCCAACTTCACCCTCTAAGTGGGCATTTAGTAATATTTAACAGGTCTCCATCAACTTTACCTGGGACAGAGAATATTCCGGATACAGAGAAACATTTGTGGCTCCCTCGGAGAGACCCGTGCTTATAAAGCTACTTCTTTTCCGATTATCACAAGCTACTTGTTCTTTAATCATGTCACTGGTAACATACACCAACGCACAATCAAGAAGAGCTTCAACAAATTCAAGAAAAACCAACTAGAGTAAAACAAACATAGGGATTAATTAAATCATTCTTGCAAAATCACTTCTTCATTAATGGGCATATGAACCTGAGCAAGCAAAGAACTCAAAAGTGATTGTGAAGCCTCACGGGTTTCATTCATCTAGTCAAACATCCCTTCTGAAGAAAAATTGAAAATGGCCAAAGCTCAAAAAGTCAGGAGGTGATATATTGTGCTATGCCTTACACAGGTCATATTGAAATAATATACTGCATAGATTTTTGCTGTATCTGGAACCATGAGAAATTTCTCTAACAAATAACACACAACTACTGCAATTAACTAAAACATTTAATTGCATACAATGCTTCCAGAAACCCCAAGAATGGGTGTATAATGAATCCCTTAGTAAGACTTACACTGTGTGTTCAGTTTATCAGATACTCTTTAAAACAATAAATTCAATTATGCCATTTACAATAAACTGTCACTGAGCAAGAGCTAATTCTTTAAGGGTGAAGGCCCTCTGTAGCAGGCCAGCTGTCCGGTAGCACAAGAGTCTGCTACAGTCACTACTCAACCTTATTGAGGTGGCAGCATTTCACTAATCAGGTTTCTTGGATCATCAGATTTTCAGGATCAGTGGGTTCACATCTTAATTATTGATCCATCTTAACATTTCCAGTGCATGCCTCAGCAGCTGGAAGTGCCAAGATTCATCCCTGCATACGTACTGCATACAAATGCTGTCAGGCAACTGCCCCACAGACAGAACTATTACTAGCAGCAGTCTCCTAGAAATGGTATTTCACCCTCTGGGTTACGGCACTCTTAAGAAGTTATCTGTATGGTCAGGTATGCTGAGACTGGACTAAGAAGGGTAAGATAATAAGCAAAAGATAGAAGTACATGAGCTAAACTAGAAGATACAGGCAGAACAAAGGAAGACAAAAATAGAATCTCAAGGTTTTACACTTTATTTTGGGGGGAATAAATTAATTCATTTTCCTCCTGTTCTAGCAGATAGGACAGTACTTGCAGCATTGTTTAAAAGTGATTTTAATTGTTCCTGTAGCAATGAACTATGATGTATTTTCTTCCACACACCTCTGGCTCCAGGTTGGTACTATTGCTATCATGTAGAGAGGGACCATCTTTGACAAGTATTTCCACAAGTCTTGAAGCAGTTAATTGTTTGCTGAGAAGTTTAAAATCCTGTGTAAGAGTAAATGTTGCATGTTAACAGCACTTAAGGCATTCCCACATGGACCTAATCTAATTCCCTTTAAAGCCTGTGTCAAAATTTCTGGAGATTTCAAATGGTACTTCCACATATATAATTAATGACAGAGTGAAATTCTGGCCCTACTGAAGTCAATGGGAATTTTTTCTAGACTGTAAAAAACAGTGTTAAAAAATAACTTGTAATTTGTTATATTTTTAGTTATGAGCTTTCACAATTTTGCTATGTGATATTTTTAATTTTTTTCATGAAAAAAAGGATTGGATTTAAACAGTGACAGTGACCCAAAACCCAGGCATATCAATGAGAATTGTTCCCCAGCTTCAGCATAATCTTGATCTGTCCCTGAATTACTGAATTTTAGTAAAGAAACTCATGTTCATCTTGCAGTATATCAAATACACTATTAAAATGGTTTACTGTGTTATTTCAAAAGCAGTCAGTCTTTGAATTCTACCAGTAAGACATTTTTGTATATACATTTTACAGGGTGGCAAAAAGCAAAAAGCCAGCAAAAATATTGATATTCCTTTAAAACACATTTGTCTAAGATTTGATTATTTGAAATGATCAAGTATGAAATCATAATTCAATCCTGCAAAAGTACATAAATATTTCTGTATAACAAAGATCTCTTTAATGTTTGCTGGACAGTTTCTACAAGTAACATCCCTCCTACCTTTTCAACTGTGCAGAAGCCACAGGAAGTATTTTAAAATGCTCATATAAACTGAACAAATAAAGAGCATCTAATCACACAAAATTTAAAAAAAAAATAGATTATTACATTCAACATCCAAAGGAAGTGCCTCATTGTCATTGTGGGTTCAAATGGAGGTCTGGTATTCGGGTTACGAAAAGCTCTGTATATTTCCCAGCATTTGTCAATGTAGCTCATGGCAAAAACTGTACATCGTTCTTCAGAAAATAAGATACCTTTAAAAATGGAGTGAGAAAAAATAACCATTACAATAAAACTGTGATGTATGTGGTACTAATTGATGAATTAATTCTGCACAGCATAGAAGAAATACCATTACTCACCTTGGACATGACAGGCAGTGGGAATAACATTCCTGGACATCATTTCTAAGAAACACTTATGCAGATAAGGACCCTTCTCTCTACAGGTGAAACAAAAATACTCTTGTCTGAGAAGACTCAAACTGATTACACGGAAATAAATTTCACTAAAAGATGAAACTTACTGGTGCTCTTCATGATAGATATGAAATGCTAGACGGATAAGGTAAGATAAAAATGTTCTGAACAATAAAGTCTCATGTGGACAATGTATCTCCTCAAGTCGTTTTTTATCACCTAAAAAAATTGAAAAAATAGATCTCTATCACTATAGCATATGTTAAAATGCTTATAGGCACACTGCCTTGTCAGCCTTTCTTATCCTCTCCATCTCTACATATCACAGTGTAACAACACTCCTAGAAGAATCAGACCAGACACAGCATCGCTTTCAAACAAGCACATCAAGGGAGAACCATCCACCTATAGCTGAATCTTATCAAAATCCCTCTTCCTAGAAATGCATCCACTCAGCACACAGGAATGAAAGGGGAAGTGGAGTTGAACCCTTCACATACTACTGACACTGCAGTGCACCTCATGGCAAGTCTAAATAGAGCTGATTAACTGGCTCCGTGGAAGAAAAAACATACTACATGCAAACCAAGTTAAGAGCACTGGAAAAAAAAAATTTGATTCTTCTACTACTCTTTCTCAGATCTCTTAAAACTATATGCAATAGTAATGGCAAGATGGTATTTTAATTTTTCATTTTCTCACCTAAACACCTGAAGTGCCTGGAATAGTGTTAATACATCCACTGAGAACTCACAGGCACAGAGGTACTCACTCAGGGCCACTTAACTACCAGTTGAGCTATCTGTAGAACTTGCCACTCTAACTTTCCACGGCTTACTATTAAAATTCCTAGATTATAGACCCCAATCAACATAAATACAAACCATTCAATATCCGATCCATTTCAGCAAGAGTTACATTGGAGTGATGAAACTTGCTGTCCTTCAGAAACCTCCAAAACTGGAGTTTAGTCATGAGGAAGGTGTTATCAACAGAATGATCACAGCCTAAGCCACTGTAGAAGGTGTAAACTCTTCTCAGTTCTGTAATATGCCTCAACACAGCAAATTCTACCTAAATAAAGCAGAATATGTTTTCAGCATCATCTCACAGCAAATAGGGATCAGCTTGTATTGATCCTGTAACTGGGCATATAATGCCAAGCAATATGCTTTTGATTTTGTAAATTCCAAGAGCAAATCCCTGGTTAAGTGTTCATGAGAGCATTACTCAAATGTAGTTATAATACATATTTTTTGGTGATTGATAAAAATAAATTAGTCTGTCAGCAGACAAACCTCACAGTAGCTAAAGGTAGTTGCTGAATGACCTTCCAGATTGTCTTCTAGTGAAAGATCAGGAAAAGGCAATACTGTCTATTCATTGGTTTTGCTTTTCTGTTTTCATGGCCTTTATATTTTCAAATAATTCTTTAATTAAGTTACTTTAAATAAACCAGAAATTAATATGAAACATAACGCAGAGGAAAACTGAAAATGTCAAACAGTAGAGTCTTACTTGTTTCAGTTCTTCATGTCTCTCTTCCTTTGGCAACAAGTCAAGCAACGAAGATATATCCAACTCAATATTTGATCCCAGAATAGAAGTATTTTCTGAGCCATTAATGATTGTGATGTTTTCTACTATGCATATAAAATAAATTATAACAAATTAAAATTAAGTTAAATATATACATACATACATACAAAATAAAACATATTATTTCTTATCTTACTGACTGCAAACTGAGAATAATATGATTCCTTTCTAGTGAGGAGTAGAGATTTAATAATCAACACCAAAACAATTGAAGAGTAATTTTGTCAAATTCAACCCCTAGACAAAAGGAAAAGTAGATATCACACATGTTATGAAACTTTCAGACAACAGTGTTCCAAAAGCATTACAAGATGTAGTGTGGATGTGTCACCCAATTCACAGTGTCGTGCTCAGGAAACAAGAAGCGTGTGAGCAAAGGTTATTAATTATTAAGATAACTTCCATCTTTATCAAAGTTCTTCAAAGAAATATGTCTGGCTCTTAAGTATAAACAGTCTCACATTATCAAAAAAAGGAACAACAAAATGTGAACTGAGTAGAATTTGTTCTCCTAAACTGCTTACCAGTGCCAAAATGACTTCCTGTCCAAATGGCATTCAGCTCTTCTGCATTCATTGCATCTACTTGAAAAGCAGGATATTCTACTAGATGATCATCTATGAACTCTCCTTCATAAACATGACCTTTCTTAAAGACAAACTTGCCCTACAGACAGAATAAATTGATTAATTTCAATATAAATATAAAGCAAGGATCAGAAAAAAAATAACACTAATACTCTAAATACATTTTCTGTTAAGAATCTTGGCTAAAATGCAACATAAGAAATAAAATAAAGCAAAATAATTTTTCCGACCTTCTTTTATGAAGTACTTTGTCATCTGTTAATTAAAGTACACTGCTGGGATGAAGAATTACCTATATATATGTTTGCTTTTGAAAAGTACTTTGAGGAAAAAACATTTCTCCCCCCATACAGAAAGACTTGTTTGCACTTTTTAGTTTACACATGTGGCACTCTGCTGACAAGTTTTTTTTTAAAACAGTCTGTTAATGTGCAAGGATAGCTTGAAATTCATTAGTTTGTAGTGTAAGAGTGAAAGTACTGACCAACCACTGCAGAAATCAAGATGTACCTATTACCTTGAAAATATCCACAGTAAAAACTACTTCTTCATACACACAACACACATCTAACCACAGGGTCAAATCTGTGGCCCAGCAACGTCCTTGGAAGGATCCTACTGCTTTTGGTGGACTCTGCCCTTTGTGTTGGGATTCTATCCACAATGCAAACTGAATGTAGTTTTCCATACAGACATCTAGACATCCTCTATACAGAGCAGAATCGTCTCCTCTGGTGTTGTCTATAGTTTTATCTTACTACTTGTCAATACTCACCTTGCCATGCTTCTTATTACAAACCCATTCACCGTCGTACACTGCTCCACTGGCATATATGAACTTCCCATGTCCATGTCGTTCCCCATTTACAAAATCACCTATGTATTCATTCCTTAAGGGATACTGAGATGCAGGCATTCTCTTCAAAAACCATATGTGGGTACCGTATCCATGCTGAAAAAAAATTGTGTGTTTAAAAAATGTCTCCAGAAAGGCTAGAATTGCTACAGGCCTAGACTTTTAAAAGAGAAAACCACCCATGCATCTTTAAGAGTCACTGCTGGCAAACCTCTCAAATAAAAGCACCCAGCTGATAGCTGCAGTATTTCAAACCATCCATAGAACTATATTCTACAAAGGTATATGGGAGAAGCACTCAGAGGATACATTGAATCAACACATACTGGAGCAAGCTCTACCATCAGGACCCCTAAAGACAATCTTCCTGCCTGAATCCTTTTGACTAATGCTCAACAGCCAAGTGAGGAACACCATGTCAGACCGAGAGCCACAATGTTCCAGAATATGGACTCCTTGACAATTTTATGCAGAGTGAAAAGCTGAAGAAGTAGCTCACATTCTTTTTACAACAGAATGTGAAATGGAAGGAAACAAAACCGCCAGAAATCTTCTCCTCCCTCATAAAACTTTTACAAGAGGGAACAGTGTCATCTAATATTTTGCAGGTGACACATAAACAAATTGCCAATATACTCACTGCTGAAGTCATACCTCAAGCTAAGTACAGTCACAATTATTTAACTTTTAACATTTTTTTTAAATTAAAATACCTCATATTTCCCATTAGATAATTATATTATGATTTTGTAAGACTGTCAAAAGCTTTTTAAAAATTTAGATATTGTTAACATGAATCAACTTACAATAAACAGTGTATTTCCACTATCTCAACTAGCAAAAAACCCCCACAAGGCTCCTATGATATTGTACAAAACTCCCTATCTAGTTTTACCAGAGTAATAGACTAAACAGCTGAACTAAAGAGGTTGCTGGGGAAGAAATTAATACCTGTATGCCATACACCCACTGTCCCATATACTCTTGATTATCTGTCAACCATCTCATTCTTCCTTTTCCATGACGTACATTTTTCTTCCACTGACCTTCATAGATATTTCCAGACTTATAGCTGCAAGAAACCAATATAAGTTAATGACTCATTCATACTAAATTCTGAGCAGATTCTATGAAAGCAAGGTTTCTGCAAAACCTCACTTCTAATTAGAAATTATTAATGCTAAATATTAGCCTTACTTTGAAAGATGGCTCACTGTGACATGGATACAGAGGCTTTATTGTACCCACTGTTTACCTCCTATTTTTAACTTACAAATCACTAAAAATATTAACCAGTTCTTTTTTTCCAAAAAGTCTTTGCCATAGCTAATCAAAATATTCTTTTATATATAATTCCACAAATAATTAATTTATTCATGAAAGCAGCTCCATCTGCTCAAATGAACTGAGTTTGTTTGTTTTTAAATGTTGATTTGCGGTTTACCTAAGCTGATTTTGGATTTTGTCTTTAGACATTCTTTTATGGGAATGATCAGTAGAAATATACCAACATAAAAATGTAAGTTATAGAGAACACCTATTTTATTATTGTAAAGTACTTTGTACAACTATTTATTCCACTGCAGAAAGTACACACTACTATGAAGCAGTAGCATTTTCATCCTTATTAAACAATAGGAGAAATTGTATAATAATACATGTCAAATTAAAAAACAATATGAAACTAAGAACAACTGCTACTATGTTTACCATCTCATTCCCCATCCTTCTTTGACGTTATTTACCCAGTCACCTGAATACCAAGAGGTATGCTCCTGATCATAATAGATGGTACCCTGAAACAAACAGTATACTCAATTTAAATGCCTAAATATTAATCTGAATTAATAAAACATCACATACAAATTACAAGACACATGTAATTATGCTCTTCTAGTCATTTTGAGACACTGTACTGAAAGCAACTGCAGTGACAAAATTAAATAAAAAGTAACCTCTTTCAATGAGTATTAGTTAAGAATTTAAAAATGACCAAGTATTCAAAAAAAAAAAATGTATTACACTACGTCAAAGTCTACATGTTTTTCAGACCACTTGGAAATGCTTTCAGAGAGATAACCTTGTCAACTTAATCACAGTAGTCACTCTGAGATAGATCAGTCTTCTGACTCATTCAGTATTAAACTTCCAACAGTAGGTCTACAGCGTTAATTGTTCTTTCTCTATCTGACAGCCTCCTCTCAGAACAAACTGGTCAGACCATTGCACTGGTGACCATCCAGAGCAGTCTGTATGATTTTAGTGTCTCATTAGTGACAAAGAACAAAAACCCATGTGATTAGAATGGATTTTCCTCGCATGCTGAGCATTGGTCTTCAAAATGTCAGGCCCAGAAAAGTGTCTCAGTCTGGGTGTACCTGATGAAGACAGATAAAAACACTACTTGCAAAGTTGGAACTAGATGTTACACTAGATAAGGCAGTCTTAATTGTAATTATCATACTTGGTCTGCTTAGCACATTTGGAACGTGGGATCACTTTGTCATTATTGGGAAGTTAATTGTTCTGCCATTGTTACGTGACTACTGATGCAGTCATCAGTTTTGACTCTGTCATCATCTACTTGGAACAGTATAAAGGACAAACCACATAATAGGCCAGTTACTCTTTTGGGATACTGTTCATCCCTTCTAATAAAAACAAGATCCCACCCCTTTTGTTTTAATTAGCGTTCATGACTTCAGAGAAGATCCTTAGGAAAAACTAATCTTTACATAGCACAAAACATTTTTGCAAAACCTTTGCACAAGAGTGCTTGCTGTTCTAGAAGGTAGTCACTCAAGACCATGATCTCAATTAATGTTCTTACTTACCTTGCCATGTCTTTTGCCTTTATACCAATAGCCAATGTAACAAACAGGATGAGGACCACTCCTGAAAAATCCAAAGCCATGCCTAACTCCATTCTCGATTGATCCTTCATAAATGCTGCCATCATTCCACGTATAACGGCCATTAAACATCTGCACATTCTTAACAAATGTTCCCTAAAAGATTAAATTACAACATCTAAAAAAACTAAGACTCACTGATCCCCAAGTATATGGGAGAAGTCAGGCTTGTGACTGAAATCATTGCCATAGTTCTGCAGTTGCCAACCTCATTGTACCAATTACTGCCACTTACCTACTTTCCTTGAATTTGCACATCTAATTGGCTGTAATTGTGTTCAGTTAAAAGTTAAATTGCACTGTACCTCATACTTCACTCCATCAGCCCACGTGTAAGTCCCTTGTCCATGCATAAGCCCTTCAGAAAACATGCCCTTTAAAATGAAGAGAATGGCATCATTTGCAAATTTATTCTGACTACAACTGAAGCCTAAAGTGACTGTAAGATTTCAAAGTAATGACATATTAATTCCCCTCCAACTACTAGTTTCAAACGAAGCTTTAATGCCAGAAACCAGAGCCTTCAATGCTTATACATTCTGAGTGCTCAACCTTCACCTACATTAAAAGAAATAGCCTGCATGTTCTAGAGAAAGAACTTGATCCACTACTTTAATATATACACTCACCTTATATGTATTTCCCCCCTCAAAATATGCAAATCCTTCACCCTCATACAATCCATGGACTTTTTCACCTTCATAGCTACAAGGAAAACAAACTAAAGGTAATGCTTTCAAGTCACTGACAGTAGACCTAAATTACAACAGACATATAATAAATAATGTTTGATTCACCACGATCTACACACAGGCCAGCTGTTGCATCTCATGTAGAAAAATGAGCTACAACAAAATTTTAAATTTTTTGCACCTTCCTTGTAATATTTCACACAATTGTTGTGTTACCCCAGACCCACATTGCTTTCACTTAAAACAAATCACATTGGTAGCATTTACTAGCTTAGAACCAGGCAACATGGTCAGCATGTGAAACATCATATATAGTCCCCTTGAACTACCAAAGAATTTGGTTGACACTACAGTTCATCTGCTTCCTCAGTTTAGGATATTCTTAAAAGATTTGAGCACCCCTAAACATTACAAGGCAGCAACAACTGAACATTAAATGACATAGATGTATTTTCTTCACCAGCTGTCTGTATACTTAAACAAAATTTCACCATAAGTGAACCAGCTAAAAGAATGAGACTTTTGGCCGGCAGAGAACACCAGAAACACTCTAGAATGCAAGACAACAGCAGAATTCCACATGTATCAGTCTGGCAAAGTGTCAAGGCCAATAGGTTCGAATAACCCAATTCACTGACTCAAATCAAGAGTCAAAACCATGTTTGTATGACATCAGGTACACCAGACATACTTAAATGAGAATTCTTTACTGATTTATTTGTAAGAAGCATACCTTTTCACAATAACTTGAGTAAGAATAAGCTCCTCGTAATATTGAGGAACATCTTGGACTGGAGGTTCCTCTACGTCCTCTGGTTCTTTATCTGGTATCACTGGATTTGCCTGTGTTTCTTCCACTTCACTCACTAAAGTTTGCAAATCTGATAGCTTTGTTGAATTACTCCCAGCCGTAGTATCTTGTGCAGGAACAGGAGAATGTGCAGATTTTTCTGCCTTCTTGGCATCTTTTTTTTTATCCTTTGCCATAACTAGTGAATTGTCTCAATGTGTATTTTCCTTCTGAACATCTACTGTCCTATGTAAAGATTTTTAGACTTATAATCTATTTGATGAAAACAAAACAAAACAAACAAACAGCTAACTAAACAAAAAAATATCGCTTTCGTTAATCATTCTAAATGCATGTATTTTAAGTTATTTCTGTATTAACAGTTCCTCAATACAGTGGTTTCAGCTTGTGGCTGGCAGATCACAGGGCTAACAGGAAGCAATGCCTGTGAATTATCTCTAGGAAGTCCATCAAAACCACTACAACAGAAGTGGTGTCAGTAGGCTTACTTTTGCTAGTACTTTACTTTTGAATCTTTACTAGGAGATTTTTAGGTGCTTAGTTTTAATCATGTGGAAAAGTTGAAAACCATTGCTCGAAGGTATGAGTTTGCCGAGTTTCTTGAAAGTTTTAGCTGCACTAGTGTTATTAACTTGCTTTCAAAGTTACAAGCTGCAAATTGAACGGCAACATAGAATAACCACTATGGCTTATGAAGTTATTTTACCAGTTAAGAGTTACTTGAAGGCTACAGTCAAGAATTACTTCAACAGCTGTAATCACATTTCCCACTCATTTCACTGACCGATCATCACTGCTTTGTAATACAAGTATCAAATCCTCGTGCTGCAGCAGTGAGGGCTGACAGGGACAGCCTCAAGCAACCGCCATGTTCTCACCGCTGCTGGGTTCCAGCCAGCGCCCCGTTCCACTCGGGCAATTACAGTATCAGATCAACGGCGCGAAGGGCCCCGAGTGGGAGGGCGAGGAACGGAGGAGGCAGCCCGGTGCCGGCAGCCCTTCCCTCCCTCAGGGCACCGCCGCCACAGCCGCCGTCCCGCCCTTCACAGCGGCCGCCGCCGCCCGCGCAGCCGCAGCGCGGCGATGGCTGCCGTAACCATACCGACCGCACCACGGCCCAAAGCCGGTCCCCGCCAGGGCCCGCGTCCCGCCCCGCCGGCTGGCAATCCACAGCCCCGCCGCGGGTAAACCTCATCCCGCCGCGGGCCCCCTCCGGGATGCCCGGGACAGCCCACGCTGCGGTCGGGGAAGCGACCTCCTCCTGTCCCACGGAGGGCAGCCCGCCAGGAGCCAGGCCTGCGGGCCCCTGAGGGGAGCCTGGCCTGGCGCTTGCTTTGAGGGAGTAGATTAAGTCAGCGTTACACAGGACCAGGGGGAACGTGCCTTGGGCAGGTTCATTTTAATACAGAGAAATCCTGGATGGAGAATCCCAGGTAGCAGGCATGACACGTCCCACACAGAACACAGACCACTTTATTGCTGGGATTTGGCCCACTGGCATTCACAGGCATGACGGTTACACGGCATTAGGCCTAAACCTGCTGCCTCAGCCACACAGCTGAGGGGAGCGGCTTGTGCTGCTTTGTGCACTGGAACAACAGCAGCAGAATCACAGCCACACCACGTGTAAACTCTAAACGGAGGTGCTGAGGAAAAAGCACCAATAAACACAAAGACTCTTATGTCAAATCTTGGTCCTACAGGAATGGAAGAGCTTAGCTATTTCTTTAGATGGATTTCTAATTCAAAAAGACAATTTTGTAACTATTTTGATTCTACCGAGGTAGAATTTGGACTGACCTGATCAATAGTGCATGGGGGAGACAGTTTTTTTCCATTCATTCTCAGAAAAGTAATCCCTGTTCTTGGAGTGTTTGGAATATGGATAGGAAAAATACTAATTAAAAGCAAATGTGCCACAAATTATTCTATTCAGGCCTTAGACATAGATACCAATAACTTAAGCATTAAATGCAGTATTCATGCTTGAAGTAGTTATCTAATGAAACCCAGTGTAAGTAAAAAAAAAGTATTTTCACTTGTCTATTATTTACATTTTCTTTAAAATTATCATATACAGTATGCATAAACATAGAAACTAAGTGTTTTATGGCATTACTAGATACTTAAATTCACATTCCACTTAAAATTAAGTGTATTTGCTATAAATGAGGTTCACCTACTCTTGATCTTTATATATAAACATTTGTATTTATTTTTTAAAAGTTTTAACTGCAAAAATAAGTAATACAGTAAATCACAATATAATAATATTGACACATGAATTCTAGCATGTCGATATTGTTGACTTGATAGGAATAACAATGAAACCCTGCTAAATGCACTTAAGTGTTACTGTCTTTGGATTTGAAGACGGGCTAAAATTTTTTTACTCAAAATGAAGGAGTCATGATAAAAGCTCAAATATCACCAAGAATTAAAATTGAAAATGTTAATAAACAGAAACTGACTTATTCTGTTGAAATCAAGTCTAAGCTGACTATGTGTCTCATAGTAGGCCTTCCATGGGGGCAGTTCCAGGGATGCTCAATCTCACCCATATGTGTGATCAGTTTTCTCATTTCCTGCACATTCAGTGCAGTTCCAATCATCACCTGCAAGTAAAGACAAAAAACCCAATTCATATTTTCTTTCTCCATATTTATAACTGACACAGATAAGAGCAGTACTTCAGCTACCAGAACAAATACTGTGCAAAGCATTAAAAGCAGAAAGACTAAAGACGAACAAAAGACAAAATACAGTTAAGTAGCTTGAAACAAAAAACTACCAGAAATTTTCCCCAAGTTACACTAGACAAAAACACAAGTCACTAAATGAAGGATATTAGCTGTTGATACTCAATCGTAAATAAGCTTCCCCTGCAATATACAGATACAGACACCTATAATACAACAGAAAATACGGTATTTATTTTAAAATTAGCATCAAGTGCTGTACTTACAGACTTTCTGCAAGCTCGAGAAGCAAACATCTGTCTGACCCTGGAGGGCCTACACATGACTCCAGGGCAGTCACTTAACATGAAGATCAACTCATCTATGTCTTGTGGACCGAAAGTCCAGTTTTTGCTTGTTGGCAATGATATTAATTTAACTCTTTGAGTTACAGGAGCTGAAAGATTTGCAGAAATTAATAAAACAAAGCATTCCAGGAAATTACCTCTTCTTGAAAGAAAAGCTGAGAAGCTGCTTTGATACATTAGTATGATATGACGTGCGTATATGCAAAGGTTCAACCTTAGTCTTTTGACAGATGCTATTAAATAACCATAGTGGTAACTATGACAGTTATCCTTTCAAACTTTAACAGAGAAATTGTCTGTAAACTTAAAAGCAGATAGATCTAATTTCTGACAAACTCTTCAATTTCAAAGAACAAATTGTTTATGAAGCTATTTTGAGGTTATGTGACTAAAAATAATGAAGGATTTTTGTTGGTAAGAAATTGATAATTAGTAGCGTTTTAGGCAAGAATTGGAGATTCTGGAATGAAGAATTTCGAGAAAGTCTGTAGTGGCTTCCCAAATACCAAAGTGGTAACACACAGCACTTTCATTATTCTTGCTCTACAAGGAAAACAATAAGGAGCCTGCAGGTTTGTTCAAAAGTACCCAGCAAATCAATGCTAAAGCCATAAGAAAAACCAAAGAACATTATTTACCAATGGTATCTATTAATTCTGAAGTTACTAGATTAATCACTTGTATGCATCTAACCCTGCTGGGACCTGCAAGTGCACCAGTATGACAAAGTAATTTTTGTGTAACACATCCAGAAAATAAACATCCAGCCACATAGTTGAGCAGTGACCCCAAAGTCTTCAGAAACTTCTATAAAAAGCTGGTGAGATAAATACTCTACAATGTTCTGTTAAATAATGCAACGAGACCACAGAATCCTAAGTCCTAAAAACCAAACCATCCATATACTATAGTATGCACATTATTTTCAAGTTTGTGATAACTACCAGAAGATATTTTTACATAATAGATGAAACAGTTGAAGTTCTTTTATTTCCAGTAATTCTGGCCCAAACTCACCGTTTTCATTTATGACAAAATCAAATCCATTTTTTCTGAATATTTCCAGGTTTTCAATCAATACAGTTTCATTTACAGCTGTTAAATTGAGATTCTGAGGCCTGAAAGAGACAGTAAAATATGGTATTATATAGGTACATAGTACAGACCACTTAAGATAGTATCTCTAGATTGCTTCTGTAACCTAATACAGAGCTCTGTTAAAACATTTAACTTTATTAAAAAAGTCTCACTACAAGTGTTACTCAGCAGAGTAGTGTCAGTCAGGCAGCATGCCCTGTTGCAATAGCAGCCTCCAATATCCCCAGTGTATGACCATGCTTACCAAACTGGGGGTTGCCATCTAAGCCTGTGGTGAAATCTGTTTGACCACTGACTTGCTGCATAGCTATGACTATCTGTGGAACTTATTTTTCATGTGAAGATTGACTCTTTGAAACACAGAATATAAAACCAACTTTGAAGTGTTATGAATGTGTGAAATGCTACATAAATATAATCATAGATATCCTTCTGAAACACTGAACTAAACTGAAAAATTATTATTAAAACACTGAAAATACTTACACTATCAGCTTCTGACCTTGAAGAACAGTGTGTTGTTGTAGCATCTCAAAGTTGTATTTCTCATCAGTAGCATGTTGGTCAATTATAAAAAGATCGGAATTCAACTTTGCTATTATAAACCCTAAATTGAACTGGCCAATGATTTCCATTTTTGCAAACATTTCTTTACTGTATATAGAAAATACAAACATAAGTTACACCTCATCAGTTATCAAGTTACACTATAAAACTTATAAACATATTTTTCTCCCCTGCAGAACAGACTTTACATTAAAAAAACATCATCTAATTTAAGCAGCGTATGAATATAAAAAAGTACAGTTATTTGGAATCTGCCACAGACTGATGAGGACATTTCTGGCAGAACACAATCCATCATTAAGACAGGGCTCGTTCAGGATTCTCCCATTTTAAATACAGCCACCAGTGATAATAAAATCAGAAATGGGCAGTATGGTGATAGTCCAAGTGAGTAAAACTGAAGGCAGAATCACAGTTTTGAAGTAAGGCAGCTGACATATTTGCCTTCTTTTGCAATCAGAGGCTTTTCTACCGCCTTTTTTTAAATATAAAGTTAACGAGTCATACACTTTTATGGTCCAGTGACCATCCGAATGTAACTTATTTTCACAGCCATGTCTCACCAAATTTCAAATCCACATGAGTTATGCAGTCTTTTCAGAGTGTTCTTATCACATGAAATCTGGTGGTTCTCTGACTATACTGCAAAATACAAGTCTGAACGAAGCCAAATCTGTGATGTTTGTGGCCTTCTCTTTAGTGTCTTTTTACACATTACATTTGCACTTCATTCAAACAGCTGTTCTGTCAAGGAAAATAACTTGTAAACTGGACATTTTAATGGTGTCAGTTGAATAAAAGATATATACAGAACAGGTAGATGTAAGCCTCCTGACTGCCCCCCAGAACAGGTATTAAATTTTTTCCTTAGCTATTTTTATTAATTGATGAATACAGTATGTTAAGAAGGTGAAAATACCTGATCTCTTTTCTTAATTCATCTTCTGCTACTTTGTTTTCTCCAGGACTAATTTTTGCTTTAAATCTTCTGTAATTTTGTGTTTCTGTACTTTTCTGTTGTTGCTGTATTACTTTTTTTACCTTTTCTGCTAAAGTCTTCATAGAGAATTCAAGTGGCACAGTTTTCTTTTTAACTTCCACCAGTACATCAACACTAGGCATACAGTTCCCAGTATTCTTCACTTCAGGACATTTACCTGTCTTGAAGTCATCTGCTTCATTTTTAAAGCGTCTGCTTTTAAAACATTTTACTCCTCGGGAAGAACCATTAGCTTCTTGAGATACCTTATTTTGATTAGTCCAGTCATTCACTTGATTTAACTTATGTTCAGGACCCAAGACATGAACATCACATTCCAATGATTTCTCACTACATCCAACAGTTTTAAGACATTCATTCTGAAGTTGTTGTTCTGAGCTACAGAATTCTTCTTCAGGAGGATTAATTACAATTTCACTATTAACGTAGCTCCCAGCTTCCGGTGTACTACATCCGGCATCTGACTCAGAAGTGCTACAGAATCCAGAATCCGCATTATCTTCTAGTTTTCTCAAATATCTGCTTGGACTTGAGTCCATCTTATGACGACTCTTAGACTCCTTGGTCAAGACAGCCTTTTGAGTCTTTACAATACTCAAAGTGGTATCAAGTGACAATTGTCTAGGTGAGCTGTGCTGCTGTTTTACCTTTTCAGGGCTTTGAAAATTACTCTCTGTCGTTTGATGAAGAGAGAATGACTCCCTTAATCTAGCAAGAGTCATTATTCTTTTTCCTTCACTGCTTGGATTATCAGTGTCAGAGTCAGACAGCATTTCTACCCCAGGCTTTTCTGTCTCTTCAGGAAGCGTTTTCTTCATGTTGCCTAATAAAACCAGAATAAAGAATATTTCAGGATTCTAAAGTACCTGAAAACATGTATTAAATGATGTGGTTTAGTAAAGAGAATTAAAAGGGAGTTAAGAAAAGCTCAAAGGAGCCCTTAAGCTTCAGACAATGACCAAGTATGGGGCTGAAATGCATTAATATCCTACAGACAAGCAGTTACATCTTTAACTTACTTAATGGTACTTGTGTGAATGAACTTTTAATGTCTCTTTAAACTGGAACAGCAATCAGTCCAATCAGCATCTTTATCAAAAGAGTTTAATGACTGAGTGACAATGAAAAGTGAATTGTTCTTACACTCTAATGGCCACTATAAAAGTCTGTTGGCAAGGTGTTAAGGAGCTGGCACAACAGATACTTGTAGTATATGTGATTTGTAGAAAATTAGAGAACTTCAACCTTACAAATTGTCAGTTTGACGTGTATTTTACTAAAGATTCATTTAAAATAACAATAAGAATCAGGTTATAACTGATTCTATGTCACTTAAAAAGGAAATAAGGCGTTCTGCTGGAAGAAATGAGGATGATGTGGTGTTAACACAGAAAAACAATTCTGAATTATTGTCACAAGAGAATCAGCAATTTCTGTAGGTATCATAAAAGAATCAAAGTTAAAAATCCAATAAACATACTAAAATTTCAAATTTTATTTATTAGACCTTAACTGTTTTTTCTCAAGGACATTTAAATAAAGGAAACACAGATCTCTTCCAATATTTTGGGAGAAATCTTTTTCAAGCATTATCAATTATTTTTGTGTTAATTTTTACTCCATAAAGTTGACTGTAAATCATGTTATATGGGCATGCATAATTTCCAAAACAATCACGTAATAACTTAACGTCCTTCTTTTGTTATTTGAGGTCGATAATCTTTTAATATAAGTTATATGTGAAATACCTGCCCTGAAAGGTTTATCAATTAACAGCCAGACATTTTCTTCATTTCTTCTTTGGACTTTTAAAAACAGTTCTTAATTTTCAATTCTCTACCATATATCATACACAAAACGTCCACATTTTGTGTCCTACCTGCAATGTCCAGAAGTTTCTGATTGACATTCAGTTTGTTAGCATCACTACCAAACATCTCCATCAGAGAAGTTTTTAAAATTGCTAATAAAAGCTTTTCCTCCTGAAGTAAAATTTGCCTTTTATCTGGAGTTACATTGATGTCAACACACTCTAAAGAAAAAAAAAACCTGCATAAATGATAAATAAAATAAAAAGATTCTACCCTTTAATCAGTTTCCTGCCCTTTCACCCTTCATTTTTATTTCAAAGGATTAAAACCAAAGCCAGAGTTAGCATTCGTCGTATGTCTGCAAATTAAACTTTTAACTTTCTCAACATCCCAGCAAACAAAACAGAAGTTAATTCTGTGCAATTACATGATACAAGTTTTCCTGTATTTAAACTAACCACAAGATTAACTTCTTATTTCAAGTAATGAAAAAAAGTGTAGGGTTAAAAAAAGTGGAACCACAACTAGAAACAATCTCTCCCTCACTAACAGTAGATCAAAGAATTGCCACAGTGCAGGCAGTCATATAGGTAAAAATTACAATATTCTTTATTCTTCGGTGAAGTTATAGACTTTACTGAAGTTACTGAAAATTATTCGTAACTTACCAGAATCTACACAAATGTTAAGGACAACAAATGGATACTGGTGTTTATTGTATAAGTGATAAACTTCATTCACAAGCTTGACAACCTGCAGAGAAGGTGAAAAAACAGTACTGTCAATATTATTATCTTCGATTTGCCACCAACATGTGTTATTTAACCCTCTTCAAAAAAACTGATGCACTAAACCATATCCTGTATGACTGAGCTTTTGTTCACACACTTAGACACAACGAAGACAAAAGCTTCGGACACTGCAACTTGCAGCATCAAGTCACAAATACACATATCGGCTACTAATCCAGTGTTTTTCAGAGAATATCGAACAAGTTAGTGATGATGATCTTAGAAAAAGAAAAACCTCACCTTTGCTGGATCACATGGACGTTGGTTGATAAAGAAAAACTGTCTGTCTGTTGTACTCCTTCCAACACCATGATCACAACGAGAAATGAAGCCTGTAATACTGTTGAATAATAATAATAATAATAATAATAATAATAATAAATCAGTAAGGTAAAATAGAGGAGCAAAGCAAAAGGAATTTTTCTGACTCAGAATATTTAATGGAATAGTATTTTGCAAGGGGCTAAAAGAAACTATTATAAAGTATCAGTAGCTATGTATATGTATTTCCTCTCCCAGATCCTTATCTGACAAAGGCTAGATGTTCAGCTCCAAAGAGGCATCAGACAATTGAAAAAGTAGCTAGCTCCAATTTCAAAAGAAGTGACATTTGTAAGTTGTCTGCTCTGAAAGCAAGAGAGGTCAGTTGTGAACTATCATTGATGAAATGCTGATGCATCTATTTTCCAATCTCATGTATAGCGAGAGATTTAAAAAGTACACTTTAAGAAAGTAAATAATTCACTTACACAAGCTGATTCACACTCATAACACTTCTCAGTAAAGCTACTGAAGAAATACCAGTATAAACCACAGATACAATTCATCCATCCAATTACTCAGAGCACTGACAAAGTTGACATTCAGCACAAGATTACAGTAATACATAACTAGGACACAAGGAATAGTAGTTTTGCTCTTCCCACTCATCTGACTAGCAAGATCTTAGTCCCGAACTAACTTTTTAAATCCAGTGATGGTCTTTCCCAAACTGTATACTAATATCCACCATGGTGTTCTTAGTTATTTTTAATACAATTAACCACCACATTTTTATATTTTTAATTTTGGGTTATGGTAAAATGCCACTGGCAACTGGGTTTTACTTTTATAATTACCTATAAAGATTTTGTGGCATGTCAGTAGCATTGAGTCCATATTCTTCACAAACAGCTTCATTAGGAGGTAGCTGAACAAAAGGAACAAGGCTCTGCAACTAAAATAAAAGGAAGTGAAATATTAAACATGTATGGATTTTTTTTCCTTCTATTTTATTGTTATTTATTAGCCTTAAAATCTGTCTGATGAAATGGTGGGCTTTTTCAAGTTGCCTTACCAAGTCAAATACTTAAAATACCCAAACCTACTAGAAGACAGTAGTACTGATTACTGAGAAAGTGAAACAATGCCTTAATGAATGGCTGTTCTCATCCTTTGATATCACCACTTTTGCATTAGTTATTTCACAGACTCTTGCTTTACAATGTACATAGAACAACAAAATAATTGACACAATTTGGACTCTCCAGCTACATACATATGACCTGATCAAGTTTTATGTGAAAACAAAAAGCAAGAGTAGTAGAAGTTTCTTTTGAAAGAACAATAACACTGTTAGAAAAGGTATGTGAATCACAAGCTGCCTAAGTACAGATATGTTTACTGCAAATATCTTCCCACCCATGCCATGATTATTTTTCTGTCATTACAGCATCTTCTACTGATTTTATATAATATCAGATACTTAAATGTAAGTAGGCTATAACCTAACATTCTATTCAGGTAACACTGAATTTTCCGCTATGCTTGTTGCTGTGTGGCAAGACAAAGTTACATCTTTCACCTCATCTTTCAGCCACAGCATGAAAAGGCTTTGAAATCTCTACATGGGCACTGTGAAGGGAAGAAGTGTTTATCAACAACCATCCGCTATCAACCACTCAATATTTCTGATGGCTGTAATATACAGTTGTATGAAGGATGTTTTATGCTTTTTTTCATCTTTGCTTTCTTCTAGAAGATAACGACTATTTTTATAGCTAATATTTAGAAAGCATCACAGTACACACCTCTACAGTGACTGACTGCAATCTCATTTAAAGGTGAACCAGAACACTAATGAAACTTAGTTTCACAGGAAGAGGTTGCAAAAACTAGAAACACATCAGTTTTCTATTCCCCAGTTAAGACTTCCATATCACACCATTTTTACAATTTTTTAAATTGCTTGTTCTTGTTACATAGAGACCTTGGTGCCCATACTGTTTTTCAAAAGCACAAACCTTCAGAGGCTTCCTGGCACAACACCTCATAAAACTGGCTTCAGAGAGATGTTAAACAGTAACCCTATCTCCTAAATAATGTCTCTTCCACCAAAACATCTTCAAGCACATTTAGAAACTTACAGGGAATCCGTGGAGGCTGCACTGTTTCTCCTTTTTCAACCTGTAGGGTGTGCTAGAAGCCAACACGTGCTTTGTCCTCTTACAGTTTTTAAACATTTCCTACATCCCCTCTATTTCTTAGATATTAAAAATCTCTCTACAGAGCTATATCATCTCTCTCTTCAATAATAAAAGTAATACCTGTTTTTGCCCAAATACTGCTCCAATGTTTTCCTTTAAACCAGGACTTCCAGTAGTGGATATCACAGAGCTTTTTTTCCCTTGGCCAACTTGGTTAGTGCAGTTAATCCGTACACCTTTTGAAACAATACAGTATGCCTGCAGTATCTGGACCATTTTTGCATATTCCTATTAAAGAAAAAGAACAGTTCACATTTATAAGAAATGCCTCCTTTTAAAACAAAGATGTATAAACAAAATATTCAACGTATGCAGGTTACACGAAAAGAGGGTGAGGGAGTGAGTTTAATCCTTTAAAATGTGTAAAAGTGTTTTAAAAACAAACGGCACATTTACAAGATTAACATTTTGCCATAACACAGCAGCCCCTAATTTTAAAATACACAAAAGTGATCATGATATCAATTCTTTTCAAAATCTGAAAATTTAGAATGTACCTCTTAAAGCAATCATTGCAAAACAGAAGAGGAAAGCATACAGGATAACTGTTTTCTTATTTGATGAAGATAGGAGACAGGCATGAAATAGTCTGACATTATCGATGTATTCTACAGAGAACTGAGTATCATTCAGCAGTGAACAAGTTCTGGGGTATGACACTCTTTTGAATTAATAATTTCTGATCTAACCTACCTTTTTAATGTTTCTTTGAAATTCCTTATGCCGCACTGGCAAAGTATAAAACAACTGTTGTATGTTAACAGTTGTTCCTTGTTGTCGTGGAAAAGGAGTTTTCTGAGTAATTTTACCATTGTGATCAAATACCAAACGAGTCCCAACCTTTGCAGACTTATGACAGGTAAAAATGGTAACATCACTAGTGGAAGGAAAGAGGCAACAGATTACTCGCTGAGCACTGTATTTTCTTACCTATTCCTCATGACCTAATCAGGCATAGAAACCACATCAATACTATTTATTTAATTAAAACTAACTCTTCACCACAAACAACTAAAAACATGCCTGAAGCGTAGTACATTTTCTAGCTACAACACAAACATTTTTATTTGTATACCTCTCATTCTTCTCCTATAAAATGCAATGTTAAAGTCTGGTTTTGTTGGACACTACATTCCTCATACTAATACATAACAGCAGAATATTCTTGATGCACAGAAATGTGTACAAAAGCTGTGCTATTTCCAATGTATAGTTCCTCTGGGAGGAGTTTAAGTACAGTTTTAATGAGTTACAACTTAGCAAACAGCACTTAGATATGACAGTGTTTTACATCAGAGGATCAAACACTTATTCAAGTACACAGTTTCATCCTGTAAAGATTTGCATACTTAAGTACCACTAAATTTTGTACATAAAAGGACTAGTTAGGTGCTCAGAATCAGAAAATAATTTCAAGTGCTTAGAATCAAAGAATAATTTTGGTTGGAAAGGTCTCAGAATGTCACACAACCTACTAAAAATTGACCTAACATTAATGAACTGGAAGTTTCCAAAGCCTCATTTGATCAATAACAGTAAACTGAAAATTTGGCTTCAGTTATTCTTGTACATATAGTAACTTTCCACTAATAAGAAGTTAATATTAATACCTTAATGCACACAGTGAACTCAGAGCTTCACCTCGAAACCCAAATGTTTCCACGTGTATTAGATCAGAAAAATCTTGTATCTTTGATGTATAATGTTTCAGAGCTGGAAAAAGGTATTTAAAATACATATTTCACTTGTGACACTGGTCTATGCAAGTAGATTTTGCATGCGTATCTAGAAGCAAAAGAACTTCTGTATTATTTATTGTATTTTACATAATTTAGACACAAAAATAATTAAAGACTTGTATCCTTCACCCTTTTCCTGTAAGTAAGATCTCTTTAAAATACACAGATACACCTGCTATTCCCTACTTATACCCAAAATTCACACAGCATTATTGGTATATGCATTACAAGATACCTCGGAGCAGTATACAGGACCTGCCTCTGCCACTGATGTACCTGTCACAGATTTTGCCCTGCAAGAAAACAACTGCAGTGCTGTGCTGTGCATGGCATATGGTGGACAAGCATAACCCTATTCCACCATGAAACTATATGAAAAAAGAAACACGGGTACTTCTGTTGCAATAGCTAGTTACATTTATCATATTGTTTCTGCTCCTATTTTGTGCAACTTAAAACTAGCAAATGGAAAATCTGAGTCAGGCATGCAATGTCAATCCACCTTCAGCAAATATTCAAGTTTATAATTCACCTCTCAAAAGCAGTCACTTTCACAAAGCTCGACTCCTTCAACAATGACTGATGACTCAACATGAATGAATCTACATTAATATTTATAGGACTTTCTCTACTATAAATATTTATATTATTCATTCCACTTAAATAAGCAATCAAATCAGTCTACTTCTGAGCTACAAGAACTCTAATCACACAATAGCACTACAGAAGTCCAGTCTAGTTTTGCCCGAGTCTTGCAGGTCATGCTCACGTTATATAAAAGCTGCATATCTGTTAAAAATTATTAAACTTAAGAAATCTGGTGGGGTTTGTGTTGGTTTTTTTTTTTGTTTGTTTTTTTTTTTTTGTTGTAGTAGTAGCTTTCTCACTGAAAATATGCTTCCAAAATATCCAAATATAAATTATGAAAGATGTTCAACTTACTTAAGCCTTCAAAGTTTTCCTCTTCCACTCCACCTCCATTATCTGAAACTTCTATCAGTTCCGCTCCATGATCTTTAAGTTTTATATCTATAAAATTGAGTAATAAAGTCTTTTAATTCTGTATGCTCGTACAGAGTGTTCAGTATCAATTTTGTACTTGAAGTAATTTTATCAGTTAACTGTCCCCCATGTCAAGTTTGAACAACAAAAAATCCTCATTGTTGTCTAAAGTTAGGGCAATCTAGTGCAAATCAGCCTGTACTTGCATAGTCCAGCTTCACTGCACTTCTGCTTCAACAGAAATTCTCCCAATTGTAACAGCTATCACCCTGGCAGCTCTCGGAAAGTGCAACCCCGCCTTAACCACCTGCTAGCTTGAGGCCAGCAGCAAGCAGAGCCAAATCACCACTGCTGTACATGCCACATATCTTACCTAATGGCAAAAAGGGCTACAAATAAAATAACACAGACAAAATCACATGCTTCCAGGAGCCCAGCTGGAACCTGGGAATCAAAATGTTTTATCTATCCCAGGTGTAAAAATCACTGCAAACATGTTTGGCCCAAATAAAAAGTATTTGCACTAATTTGTTAATATGCACTATGTTTTGAGGAAAAAAGTACTTTAGAAGTCTATGAAATTTTATGAAATTACGATGAAAAGGTTACCAATGTTGGTAGCTCCAGCATCCAGGCTGTTTTCCACCAACTCTTTCACGGCAGTGCCAAGATTCAGCACAACCTGTCCCGAACAGATCCGATGAACGGACTTACGGTCGATGGGCTTGATGGCTTTGGCAGGCTGCAAGCTTGAAAGAGAAGGGACAGGAAAATACACGGTAGCGTAAAGCAGGCGTTCTAGGCCCGCCCCACCACGCCTCGCTCGCCTGTTCCTTTCAAGCGAGGGCAAAACACCGACACCCCGGGTGGCCGCATCCGAATGCGGAGCGCCCGAGAAGCCTCACCGGCTCCCCCATGCAAGCTGGGCAGGGAGGCGGGAACCGAGAAGCCAGCGGCGGCCGAGGAGGCCGCGATCGCGCCAGCGACCGGGACGCAGCCCGTTGCGGGGGACCGAAGGCCCAAGTCTCCCGTGAGGGGGAGCGACCCGGGGAGGAGAGCGAGAGCAAGAGGCGGCCCCTGCCCCGCAGACAGGGACAGAGACGGGTCCAGAGCCCCGGGGCCACCCCCGCCCAGGCGCTCACCAGGGCGCAGCCGCCTCCATCGGGATCCGGCGGGAAGCGCCCACTCGCCTCAGGCTCCCCTGCCCGCAGGCTCCGCCCTCGCTCCATCATTGGCTGCTGGAGAAAAAAGTCCGCCAGTCCTAGGCAAAGCCTTAACTCCCTTAACATCAATTGGTGGAGAGGGATATCCAATCACAACCGCCAGCTGCACCTTTGGCCCTATGGTGACTCTCTGGAGGCGGTGCGGTAGCCACGAGCGCGCGTTGGGTTGCGGGCGAGTCAGTTACGGCTCCGCGCTCCCGTCTGGCCCAATGGACGTGGGGGGTGGGCGGGGCTGCCGCTGGCTGCGGGCAGGCGGGCGCGCGGCGCGGGCGCCGCCATGCCCATGTACAAGGTGAGGCCGTTCCATGGAGCGGGCGGGGAGGTGTTGGCGGAGCATTTGCCTGCCTGCATGTACCGCCTGCCCAGCCTGCACCGGCGGTCCTCGCTTGCCTCGCCGCCGCAGGTAGGAGCGGGTAGAGGGTTGGTTGGTTGGTTGGTTGGACGGCCCGGTGGGAGGGTGGGAGGCAGGCAGGCAGGCAGGCCGGCCGGCCGGCCTGCCCGGGCCGCGCTGCCGGGGAGCCTGGCGGCGCCGGGTCGCTGTTTGCCCCCGGCGGGACGTGCTTCTGCGCTCTGGGGGCAGCCTCCGGGGCCGGGTCCTCGCGGTACATCGCTGGAGCCCGCAGGGAGTACGGCAGCACGGGCAGCACCGGCTCCTCCGCGCTCTTTGGTGCCTCGTTCGGGTGTTATATAACCAGCCTTTCCAGGAACTCCTCTGTATTACTTTCAAAGCCTTTGGTAATTCTTAAATTGGCTTTACGGGGCTCTCGCGTGTGTGTCCGTTTCAGTTTCTGTTTCTAAGCGGCCGCATTTGGCGTGCCGTGCCGAGCTGCGGCCTTGCAAGCCCACAGGCCGGTGCCCGTGTCGCAGCAGGCCTCCTGCCTGACTGCTGCATCATCGCTCTTTCGGGTCAGGTCTATTTTCTTTTCGGCTGTTGAAATAGAAACTAGCCAGCTACACACTCTCTAGTCTCAGTTACTTCTTTTTTTAAATAAAGTAAAAATATAAAATAGTATGTTCCATTAGTCTGGTTGACTTCAGCCTCTCTCCAGTGTCAAGAATGCTTTGAATTCCTCCAGACTGCTTGTGGTCATTTTTAGCTTGATGCCATCATTTCTGTTCAGTGAGTACTTGCTGTGTCCTCACCCAGGTTGTTGGTGGAGATACTGAGTAGGAGTACACTCGGGGCAAAACTTCACAGGAATGGTTACTAAGATGCTTTTCCATTGCAACAGCAAAATATTAACTACCAGTCTTCTTTGAGAGTGGTTTTATTTCACAGAATTGTGTACTAGCCAAGTAACGGTCACTTAAGAGACGTTCTCATGTCTTGTCTTTGAGAATATTGTATAAATGGGGATCGAGATTTCACTTGGATACCTTACTTATTACCTCTTTATCTATTATACTAAAAGAAGGAAGTTTGGTCAATAGGTTGGGTTTGGTTAATCCTTATTCAGAATGCTTATCTATATAAAGATTTTTCTTTAACGTTATTGTAAGTTTGTATACTTAAAACCTCCCACCTGAATATACTTTTTATCCTTTAAAAGAGGTAGTATCATAAGAGACGAGACTTGTAAGATAATTGAGATAACAAAAAGATGCATTGAGATTAACACGTAACAGAGCCTAGGGTATTTTTGCTCTCTAGTTTATATTCTCTGAAACAAAAAATGATTACAAAGAGTGATTTCATATGAAACACCATCCATCTAAACCTGCAGGCCTTTTTACTTTTATTAATTATCTGAATTGTCAAGAAGTTTCTGTGTTTGGCAGCTTCAATACAAACTGTATCAGTCTGCTTTTCTGGGCTGAAGAGAATCCTGACAAGCTAACTTTGTTTTTTCAGGTTTTAATTCAGCACTTCACTGCCAACTTTAAGTTTCAGTGGTTGTGGCCTGATTTTTACTATGTTACGGAGTTTTCTGTAGCTAATGCTTTTAAAAAAATACATTAAGCAGGAAGATTTCATATTTGATTGAATAACCCATCTCTCACCACATTCATAGAGACATAAGAGACAACTGACAGACATAAGACCATGACATTCTATGATGTTCCGGTTATTTGAATGTGTTCAGAGCCTTTCAAAACTTATTGTCAAGTGTGCCGTGGACTATTTTGACACTGAGCTGAGTAAACATTCATGTGACCTTTTTTCCTCTCCTATAGGAAGAGGTTGACCCATCACTTCAAGCACTTGAATCTCGCCAGGAAGAGATTCTAAAACGCTTGTATGAACTGAAGAGTGCTGTCGATGGTCTCTCAAAGATGATACAAACCCCAGATGCTGACTTTGATGTAACTAATATCATTCAAACTGATGAATGTTCTCCTTTGACAACAAATGGAGCAGATTTGGATGTGATGCTTGGAAAGGTAAGTTTAGTTGAGCATATACATTGATAGATACTTTCTTTGCTCTCAGATTTTCAGGGCTGAAAGGGTAGCATTAAAGCCTGGGGCACTCAACTCAATATGCAAGTCTTATATCCTTACAGATAATCTACAATTACTGTTTCATTTTGGGCATCCAGATTATAGTTACAAACATTTATATATATCCTATACATTCTCATTTGGATATAATACCAAGCTAGAATGGTTCATTTGAAATTATGACAGTTGGTTTCTTGTTTGTTATTAACTGAAAATTTTAACTTTGGCTTCAGATTGGACTAGAATTTACCTCTGGTGTGTTCTTGAAATATATTTTGAGGAAGGAGGGTGTTTAAACAAGTTTTAAATGTCCAAACTTTAATTATTTGAATATCATTAGAATTTCAGATATACATGTGCATGGCTATGTACATTTTGTTGTCAAATACTTTACTCCACTACTTCAGAGTCTGATCTGGAATGTCCTTATCTGCTGAACGTTTTACTTCTCTCTTCAGGATTATGGTGCCCTGAAAGATATTGTTATCAATGCAAATCCTTCTCTGCCTCCACTGTCTTTATTAGTACTACACAGTCTGCTTTGTGAACGCTATAAAATATTATCAGCTGTTCACACACATTCGTCAGTGAAAAGTGTGCCAGAAAATCTCTTGAAATGCTTGGGAGAGCAGACTAAGAAGCAGCCACGTCATGAATATCAGTTGGGCTTTACTCTTATTTGGAAGGATGGTAAGAATTAAATTATCTTGTAGATCAATATTTTACAGTACATGCAAAAAAACCTTGTGCTATAAATCTTGACAACAGATGCTTTGGTGTCTCTGTGCTGATACACAATGGATACGTACTGCAGATAACATTTCTGCTCTCTTTTTATACACGTGAGCGGTGATGGGGACAGAGGAAGATTCTTGCTTGTGGTTACTGCTGTTAAAAATACATGTTGCATTTACATGGTTGGTTGTACCCACAGGATTTTTTTATAGAAGTGCTTTTCAGTTTCGACAGATAAATCAGCCAGAATAGAAATTAGGTGGGAGATTGGGCTGCAAAAAGTGATCTTTTTATCCCAGGTTCTTGCCTTAGAGTAAGTATTTAGATTATGAAAATTGTTCATTGGGTTAATGATGTTAACAGTGTTGTTGGTATCACAAATAAAATACATCATAGAACTACCCTTACATTTAACTTTTCTGCCAGGTGGTATTCAGTTTTTTCTTTTCTTCATTTCAGTTCCAAAACCCCAGATGAAGTTTAGCATTCAAACAATGTGTCCTATTGAAGGAGAAGGGAACATTGCTCGATTTCTCTTCTCCCTGTTTGGCCAGAAGTACAATGCAGTTACTTCAACTCTGATTGACAGCTGGGTTGATACAGCCATCTTCCAGCTAAAAGAAGGTAGCAGTAAGGAGAAAGGAGCAGTCTTGCGCTCTATGAATGCTGCCCTGGGCAAGACATCATGGTTGGTGGGAAATGAACTCACTGTAGCAGACATTGTTGCATGGTGTGCACTTCAGCAGACAGGCAGTGCAAATGCTGCCCCTGCCAATGTGCAAAAATGGATGAAGTCATGTGAGAACTTGGCACCTTTCAGCTCTGTTATGAAGCTACTCAAGTAAGCCTGTACTCTTCATAATGGTGTAATTTTAATCCTCTTCCACCTCTTGCCTGCTGTACTAGTTTGAATCCTTTCTGAGAGGTATTCAGGTACTACAGTTAAACAGAATTCTAAAATCAATAAAAACATTACAGCTACCTTTTGAGTGTGACCTTCCTTTTTTATAACATGCATATTTGTTTAATGATTATAAGGTATCTAAACTAGTCCTCTGTAAAAACAAGCTGCACTTGTAATTTTTCCTTATATTTTTCCCTGTAACCCTAATGCTTATTTATACAAGTTCACTTGTACTGAGGTTAAGTGCAACAAGGTTCCTTTCTGTTGACTGGAGACTTTGAACTAAGACAAAAAGATTAACACCTTTAAAGAACAGACACAAAAATCAAAATGCACTGATTTTTTTTTTTAATGTAAAAAACATATAACATCATACAATAGATGTTAGTTCTTTCTGTACTTAAACAGGAGAACCGAGTTTCATATGTTGTTCATCAGAAAGCAGTTGTATTCTTTCTCTCAGTTTCTCTATTTCTTCCTCTTGCTGTCTCACCTTCTGTTGTAGGTTAGAAATAACCTGAAAATGAGAGTCAGTTTACTTAATTTATAGATGGGCAAGGATAAAGCCTTATTAACCTATTAGAATTTTATTTGCAATCCCCTACACACCCATTCTGCAGCACCACAGCTGCTCCATGTATTTGATACTAGAACTTAATCTACAAACAAAAAGCTAGCAAGAAAAGTGAAAATGATAAAAAGATTTTTCTTCAGAAGCTTTACTGATCTATAAAAATATCCCAAGCTCTAGGAAAATCAACTGTCCAGTCTTCATAAAGCTACCTCTACTTAACAACATTTATCTCATTGCAGAGACACCAGAAACTAATACAGTGGCCTAAATACTGTAATTGGGGAAAAAAAAAAAGTGTCTCATCACACAATCCTCCTAAGTTAAACAAAAAACCCATAACAGAAACAAAATGCATTTTCTTTCTTTATCCTGTAAAGGTTGAGGTTATTGGCATAACTTACCTGTTCTGGGGTATGAAATAGTTCACTTTCACAAAGCTGAGCAGCAGTTGGTCTTTCTGTAGATCTCTGACTGGTGAGGAGTTTAATGTACTTGGCTTGAATAGGCCATTTTTTGTAGAAAGTATGAGGAATTTGGCCATTCCTTAAATGTGTAAGAACTTCTGTTCTTTCCATTTCTGTTCCAAATGGCTGGAAGAGTTCTAGCAGGATAACACCCACACTGTACATATCTGACTGGTAGTGGGGTGAAAAAAAAGTTGTGGGTTAACTGCTATTTTCAATTACTTAATAGATTTATTTTTCTAATAAAAAATTCACAATATGAAAAAGCTTCAAGACAAGTTTCATGATATGAAAAGCATCATGACACTACTAAAGGAACACAAATTGAAATCTATGTACATTCCTCAAGATGATCTTAGAAACAATTTTTGCATTAGTGGCAAAGTTGAAATCCTTGTTTCAACAAAAACATTAGGAGTAACAGTAGGAGGAATATTTATGTATTTACCAAATATTATGTATTTACCTACTGACAGGCTTCTGTTATTCCTATTACCTATCATCATGTGTTAACAGAAAAAAAATACTCCCTACCTTGAAGTCATAGTGAGATCCTTGCAATTGTTCTGGTGAGGCATAGAGACAAGTCCCCACTCCTGAAGTATGTGTCAGTCCTTTAAAAAGGTAATTTAGACTTACTCAGCTACATTGTTACCATCTCACTTAATTCAATATTTAATGGTTTAAATATCATACAAACTTAAACACTGAAACCTATAAAGTTTTTTTTCTCTTACCATTTATCTTTTCTGTCTTGAACCACTGGTCTGCATCATCCCAAAGAAGGTCTTTGCAGGCTAATCCAAAGTCTCCTATTTTTACATGATGATCTGATCCATATAGGAAGATATTTCTGGGCTACAAACCGACACAGTATAAAATCTAATATATATATCTATATAAAGACTTAGGAAATTTCAGCTGTTTCAAAGTCTATAAAATCTAGTGTTTCACAGGCGTAAGATAATTATTTAACACTTTCATTAGTGAGAGAGAAGAAAATAGTCATAGTTGATACCAAATTACATTAGCAACACCATTTGGACAGAAAGATCACACATGAAGGATCTAGAAAAATGGAAGAAAAGCAAAATAGGAAAACCAAATATTTAGTGGAATTTATTTTTTTTCCAGCAGAAAATGGGAAATTTTAAGAACAGTAATGTTAATAGGAGCAAGCAAGGGCAGACAGCAAATTAGACCAACTGATGTAGCAGGAAGGAGGACTGGATACCATCTTTGAGCTAGACAGTGTAAAACAAAATATACTTTGTTATATGATAAGCACAGCTGCAACACGGTACTGGGTTCTGGGAAGTTGCTATGAAAAAAAAGTTACAAGAGACTTGAGTAGAGACCACTGACGGGAAAAACTGAAATAGTTCTATCCTTCTGTTTTGGCTTTAGGACCACTAAGGAGGAGAAATTATAGCATTATGTATCTAGAAAAAAAACATGCCAGATAAAAGAAAATGTAATATGAAACTACTGGGTTTACTTAATCTATATCACAAGGTTTCCAAACTGAGGTATGTTTGGATGAGAAGTGAAAGCACTATTGCTTAGTACAGAGGGTTTTTTCCTACTAAATAGAAATTAGCACTAACGAGAGAGCAAAGGCAAATTAAGCCTTTTTTTCATTTAATTAAACTTTTGCTCGTTTTGTAGTACTTTTAAAATGTTGCACTAAATAATGCAGTTACTTCAAAGCTGTTCTAGAGCCAGACATCCTGCAACATCTCAAAGAACAACACTGTTCAAGTGCCAGATTCCAAATCCTCTCATTATGGATTTTCATCACAAAAATTACAATTCCCTTGTCTATGAGTAATATAATCAAAGGACCCAGTAGGCCTGCCACTGTGTTTTCCTGTGGGCAGAGGAAATAAAATTCACACCATGAAGAGTTATATGAAGTAATAACAGAAGATGACAATAGCACTCTTCAAGCTTTACTAGCTGATCATCCTTGTCAGCAAAACAGCAAGTGCTGGGAAGGACCCTTACACCTCGTAGACCTGCTCTTCCTCCAGGTAACCATTTGATCAGGATTATAATTTGTGATTAAAAATATTTTTAGATTAAGAAATCTTACATTTGTTTAAAAATTTACAAGAGAGGGAAGGTCCCCAAATAGATAACTAATTTAAAGACATAAAAGAAAGGATAGGGATAAAAGGTCAGCTTTCCCAGTGGAGGGTATCATCAACTGATGCTTGTAGGACTCTGTTCCAAGAACTATGCTGAAAAACATACTTGTAAATGGATAGAAAAGGGAGAGTGAATGGGGAGATGACAAACTTTGTAGGCAGTACTACATTATTCAGAGAAATCAAGATGAGGTCCAAATGCAAGTAACTGTGGAAGGATCTTGCAGGAAGCATAATGACAAAAGGAATTCAGTACAAATAAACATGAAAATGTAAATGGAAAAAACAACTCCATTTTTAAATATTAAACAACTGTCTCTGAGTTGACTTACAGCTTAAGCATGGTAACAGACAGCTCTGAAAATGCTTAATAGCAGTCCATAAACCAAATTGTACATTGCCAATTACTGGGAGGGAGAGGGAGGCAAAGGAAACACTGTGATACCATATGAATTACTACACTGCCATCTTCAGTACCATCTGCAGTTCTGAGTCTCGTATCTCAAAAAGCACATAAGAGAACTGGAAATTTGTGCATAGATGGGCAACACAAATGCTGAAACTTTGGAATGGCTTCTATTCAAGGAATCACTAAATATAAAACAGAAGACAATCTGTGAAGTTTAAAACAGCTCTATTAAATCAAACATAGAATGGGAAAAGTGAATATGAAGCTATTCAGTATTTCTTCTAATAAATGAAATAGGTGGTATCAAATTAAATTATTGGTGGCAACTCAAAACTAGGGCCATTTATCCGCACTCACAACACAGTTGAACTCTGTGAAGACATTGCTGCAGGATGGCTAATTAACACTCAAAGGAGGTTTTTTTTTTTTTTTTTTAAAAAAAAAAAAGACAAATTCTAGAAATGTCCATAAATGGCTATTACGTAAGATGTGACATATAGTTGAAGCAATCACATACATTTGTTTCCCCCAAATGCTAGTATACCTGACAATACAACACATGGCAAAATCACACTGATCGACAATTTTGAATGTGAATTTTGTTTTACTCAATATAAACAGAAACCATAAACAGAGGTAGTATCTCTTGACTCAGACACACAACACTAAGGATTGTTGAATATACTTCTCACACTGTTAACAGCCCTGCAGAAGAAGACTTGGGGATACTGGTGGATGAAAAATTGGATATGGGCTGGCAAAGTGCACTTGCAGCCCAAAAACCCAATTGTATCCTGGGCTGCATCAAAAGAAGTGTGACCAGCAGGTCAAGGGAGGGGATTCTCCCCCCTCTACTCTGCTCATGTGAGACCCCACCTGCAGTGCCATGTCCAGCTCTGGGATCACTAGCACAAGACAGACGTGGACCTGACAGAGTGGGTCCAGAGGGCCACAAAAATGATCCAAGGGCTGGAACACCTCTCATGAGGAAAGGCTAAAAAAGTTGGGGTTGTCCAGTCTGGAAAACAGAAGGCTCCAGGGAGACCTTACTGTGGCCTTTGGCTATATAACGGCGGCTTGTAAAATAAAGACACAGAGAGACTTTTTACCAGGGCCGGTAATGACAGGACAAGGGGCAACAGTTTTAAACTGAAAGAGGGTAGATTTAGACTGGATATAAAGACGACATTTTTAATAGTGAGTGTGGTGAGGCCCTGGACCAGGATGCCCAGATTGTTCATGCCCTCTCCTCCTGGGTTCAAGGCCAGGTTTGACGGGGTCTTTGAGCAACCTGGTCTAGTGGAAGGTGTCCCTGTCCATGGCAGGGGGGGTGGACTACAGAGTCTTTAAAGGTCCCTTTCAAACCAAACCATTCTGTGATTCTATCATCTAGAGGCCCAAGCACTGCCAGGTTATGTCTGTATGTACAGATTGCATGGAACTTCTGCTTGCTTACACTACTTCTGCGAGCTTCACTGGCCTGAAGCTGAACTATGATGACTCATTGCTTGTGCTATAAACCCAGGAAATAGAGGAACTAAAGGCATTAACACCATTTTATGCATTCCCGCTGGGCATAGAGAAGCTGTGGTTAACAAATACGAGTTAATGACCAAGCTTCTGTTAGGTCATAGCAACTCATAAAATTTGTTCTGACAACTGAAGTTTTGGGATCAGTTACTATGTTATGGCTTACCAGTCCAGAGCTTTTAGTCTAAGTAATTTTATCTTAATAAAAATAAATTAGCTTAAACCAATGTTTTATGTTACAGAAATAAGAGGCTACACACTTCAACTTCTATTATATTTGCCTAGTACTTAAAGCTGGGACATCCATTTCAGAGAAATCAACCAACTTCACAGCATAATACAGAAAAGTGTCTCTGTTTGCAAAATGTAAACCATCACATAAATCCTGAAATCACTAATTATAAATACGATGGTCTTCTATGTCTAGGCCAGTCTGATGATGCCTTTCCATCTATATCCATTCTTTTTGAGTATTATTTTAACTTGAAGGACACCAACAAGTCTGGCTGGACACCTTTTCACATAGCTGCAGGATCACTAAAAACAGAGGTAACAGCAACTTTAATCGCCTCTGGAGCAAACACTGACTTTGCCAGTCCAACCTGTGGAAGAACTGCTCTTCATGTTGCAGTGTGAACAGCATTATCTAAAGTGAGCAGAATTTTAGGTGTCAACACAGATTGCATCTGCTTACTATTAAGTAATAGAGCCAATGTAAATACCCAAAATCATGAAGGACAACAACTATTCATGAGGCCTGCTCAGGTGGCAGAAAGGAAATAGCTGATCTTCTCTTAGGAGTATAAGGCAGACATGAACAGTTTAACAAGATATAGGCAATTTACACGCTTTTCATTTCTTCAATGCAGATCAAATATAAGAGATACAGCGCTGTTGAAGAATTTGCTAGGCTTCTCATATCCACTGAAGTAAAGACATAACCAAGGACACCCACCCACTGGACTTCTTTTCTCAGAATTTCAAATGCTGAAACTTTCTTATAACACTATCACAGAAATTACTGACTCTGCAAGATATCTGCAAAAATCACTGCTAGAAGAATATATGGTGGAAAAATATGAACACTGGCTCCCAGGAACTGTATGTAATTCTTTATACAACTACCAGGACTTCGGACAACAAGGCCATGATGATGCTAAACAGGAAAGCAAACTGAAAAACTGTTGACCCTGAAACAACCAGCAGAAAAATTAAAATTAATCCAGAGCAAAGACTGTATTTTCAAGTAGCTCCAAGTTCCCCCATGTGGAATTTTAGTGTAAAAGTCATTTGAATTATTAATTTCCTCATACAACTACCATCTCATACACAGAGAACCTCTGTAGGAAGCAGAGTAGGAAAACAGACATTCACTTCCTTGCTATTTGAGTCTATTAGCTGGGGGGGAAGAAAGATATATATCTATCTATGTTTCATATTTAAGCCAGCCAGTAAGTCAAAACTATTCTTATGATTAGAGTTCCAAAAAAACTTCACAGGAACATACAAAGGACACCCTATTCTAGTCATTCAAAGTGTTATTTCAAGTCTGCTTTTTGTTACTTTTAGCAGGAATGAAACCAAACCTTTTCATTCAGTCACTAACATCACCTACAATTTCAGTCCCTCAGAAGAGATAGCAACTATTTCGAAAGACAGCAATTATTTGCAACTAAGGGTATTTATTTGCTTTTTAAAAGCAAGTAACTATAACTTGAACATATTTTCAAAAGCTAACTGATCTGCTGTTAGTAAACTGAGGTGTAGCCAAGGGGTTTTCTTATTTTTATTATTATCTCAAAGAAATTTTTTTTAGGTAATTGGGTAATTTAGGTCCTACCCTGCTTATGGAAAGACCAAGACAAAATAAAACCAATCTTATCATCCCTCTCTAGGGCAAGACAATGGCTTCATAAAGGAGAAAATATTTCCAGAGTTTCATCATAATTCACTTATAAGTCAATGTAACTGAGGACTATGCTCATAGTAAAGAAAGCACAGTACTGGTATAGGGGACACAACGTATTTTTTCATATGCAACATTGCTAAATTCTTAAGAGCCCAGGTCATCTCAAATTTAAATATCACGTTGCTTTCATTCTCCCATAATGTAAGCTATCTCTGTTTTTTTCAAAAGATAATACTTTTCTCAAGTAATAATTCAATGAACTTACTTTAATGTCTCGATGCATCACTCCCATGCTGTGGATATAGCACACTCCTTCTAGTAACTCCTGAAAAATTTTCATTGTCCAGTGGGCATCCACAAGATGGTATGGACCTTAAAACAATATAAAAATTAAATTATTTCTGTTAATTTTATGGAGTTATTTAAATTTATGGTGCTATGTCTTGTTGGATTCTGTTTACTTATGATGCAGAAGAAATTTTTAATGGAATGAGCATAGTTTAAAAATGGAATTTCATATGCTTCTCCTAAGACAGTATTTTTGAAACAGCAAAAGTCACTAACCTCAAAATTCCAAACACTAAAGTTCAGAGGACATGAACATATATCTGCCTGAAAAGATTCCTCCAAACCCCATCAGATAGTTTTTTGATTACGAATTTAGCAAGCTCTTTACTTGCATGTAAGTGTTGAATTAGAATGAAAAATACTGTTCCAGATAAAATCATACTCATTTACATAATGACATGTTTTCTGTATGGATTTGCACCCTTCCTTTTTGGATCCTAATCCTTCTGCTGTTGTGCTACGCTCTGAAATTCCCAAATCTCCTCTGGCTGTCCTAAATAAACTTATCTCATTGTTTTCACCGTTTTCCACATTATTATTTTATTAAACTACATTGTATTCCTAATCTAATGATCCAGATCTAACATGTCTGTTGCCACTCTGAACATTCACCGTTTATTCCTACTTGGGTTTCTGTTTCTTAATGTCTAACCTGTGATAGCATTCAACCTTCCTCTCCTGCCACCTGTGAAAATGGCATTTTGAAAGGTCAAATGCCCTACTAATTCTGTCATTCCCTGACCAGGAATGTCCATCTTTTATCTTATGAAAGCTAAAAGACTATGATTACAGATTAGTGGGAGTCAGCTGATAGTTAGCTGGTAAACCTGACTCCATGACTGAAGAGAACAAGATTTTTATCTTAACAGTGATTAAAACTAAGATTAAATATTAATCATACAGTTTATGTGTTGCAATTTGTTAAGCATATGCTTTTTTCTATACATCCACCCCAGAGAAAGGAATATGTCTCTAATGCTTTAAGAGCATTAGACTTGCTCTTCCAACTGTCAACAAGATGGGTTGGTACTGGGGCATGAGAACTCCTCTGGCCACTCAAGCAAAGTAAATGCTAGATTCTTTAGACCAATGACAAATTAGCCTGCGTAAGAGTTTTGGTTCTTAAGAACAAACTTAAAAGCTTTTAAGTATGTTGTAACTTGTCTGGAACAAAAGATGTATTTGTATTTTCTGCAGCAGATAAATTAGTCTGTGAAGAGCTCTATTTTGTAGCAGCAAAACTACTACCAAAGCAAAATTTCAATTATTTAAACAGCTTACTGAGAAAAAGCAGATTCTGTCAATAAAAAACCTCTATTCTAAATTAGTAGTATTGCCCAGGCACAAATCTCTCCAGGTAACAACTATGCCTCAGGCATACGTTTGTTCTTTTTTGAAGAGTTGTCTAAAACCAATGAACTTAAATCTCTTTTACCAACATCTATCATACAAAGATTCAATAATAGCTGCTATTTGATAAGTAAATAAGAATCTAATGAAGAAGGTCCATATTATAAGCTGATGAAGAAAAACATAAAGTCAGGCAAGTGAATTTCCAATTAGGAAAAAAGAAATATTTGCTTTATAATGAATAAGTAGATTTTTAAGATGGTGATCAATCTTACTGGAAGTTTCCTTTGTTCTTTTGTTGCATCTTTTATTACGGTCAACAATCCAATCCCACAAGGATAATTCACACAGTTGCATTTGTATATGAAGCATCAAACGATACTCCACCTAACAGAAAAAATAATGGTCCATGATTTTGCCACTATAATATGAACAGTATTTCCTTAGTTACTTTATTTAAAGCTCATAAAACCAAAATTTGTTTACTGAACTAAAAAATGTTAGATACCAAAATGACTGTGTTACAGTATATCTACTTTATTTAATTACAGTATATCTACTGCATGCAAGAAGCAGATGAAACAACATTATCTAGTTTGGGTTTTTTTCTGCTTGTTCCTCGAATTTTAACAATTGTTATATGATAAAAGCTAACAGAACAGCCAGCTACATACCCTAATATTCAAATCAGAGTTTAAAAGCTTCTAGACACACTGAACAGAGGTTCATTGTGGCTTATAAAAATACTGTAAATTAATGTAAAATAGCAAAAATAAGCTCAACCTCTTGATACAGAATTTTATGATTTATTAACATGAATATGTAACTTCATCATCAGTTTCTGATAATGTACTACTTCATTTGATAACCTGGACAACTCAAGCAAACACCTTTAAAATCTTGGATTTCTTGCAAGAGGGAACTCCAAATGATAGCAAAAGCTTGAAGCATTCCAGATCTGGCTGTGTTATATAAAACATTCCAGTGGTATGAATGTCAACAAAGTTTTAGAAGCATAGGCAAAGTGGTGATTCCCTGTCCAAATCGGCTTTTCTTTTTCATATGTAATCCTGCACTGTATAGGCACCACATTACATACCTAGACACTTTCATCAGTAACATCTGACTTAGCCATCATTACAAAATGCTGAAGATTTTCAAGTCTGACGATTTTTTTGTGGTTGCTTTTGTTTTGTTTGCTTGTTTTAATGCAGGAGTAGTACTTTTTAGTCATATTGGTACTTTGAAAGTACCCAAGATGACTAATGCATGGAAACTTTCTTGGATGCCAAGTTTTGCCAGCATCTCTGGTCAGCTTCTTTGTAATGGTCTTACCCACATAAGTAAAAACTGTATTTTTGGCTCTAATCACAGTAATTTCCTTTTTTAAAATTCATCATTATAAATCATTCCTATCAAACCCCACTTTAGAAACATCATTAAATTAGACAGCAGTTAAGTATATTTAAATGAGAACTGTATTTACCTCAAACTCTCCACAGAGAGCTACATCATTCTTGGAGCATTCTTCAGTGCAGGACTTACTTCCAGTGCTAGAATCTTGATCCAAACTAGAATGAGGTCCCCACGCTGAATGATTTTTCACATCAGTTGATCTACTGCTAACACTACTTACAGAATCTTTTTGTAATTCTATGGATAAATCACCTTTATTTGGTTTCATAGACTCTTTACTATTTTTGTTTGTAAAATCATTCCTTACATCCATATTATGCACTGATTCATGACTTGGATTTCTAAGATTCATACTGTCATAGGACTTCTTTTCTTGTGAAGTAGGATCAGCAAAGATAATCGAACTACCACTTTCCACACTCTGAATGTGACAATGATCACTGAAAATAATAAAGGGAGAGAAATCAAAATAGGTACAGTTTTTTATCACCTATTTGTGATATACCATTCTGAAAACTTTTTTTTTCAACTGCAAACTGTATTCCAGAGTAAGAGTTCAGCTGATTTCCCGTATCTAACTTAACGATTACATAACCGGCAGTGTAGGCTCCAGCCTTTTTAATACCTTCCCCCAGCAAGGATTTCTGATAGCTGACCCAGACAGCTCATAGGTACATACAGTCCTAGGTCACTGTATTCACTGGACAGAAGTATGATGCATTGCCATTCCTTTAAACTTAGGAAGTCACATTGTATTTCTCATAGGACTCCATCTCCTTATTGAAAGGCCTAATCAACAGTTCTGAGAAACAGAAGGCCTCATCACTCCAATAAAACTCCACAGTACTAACCAGTGCTGCTGACTGGCACAGAACTTTTGAAGTAAACTTGAAGCCCAGTACTACATTCAGGCACTCAGAAACTAAGAGATCCAAAGAAGGTAGAAGCATCCAGCAATATTCTTCAGCTTATTCAGCAAGAGGAACAATGACAAGGATAATTAAGACTTTTTTGGGTTATAATTTGGAAGCAAAAAGCATTTGTGCAATACACGCTGGATTCTGTACTCTTTTAACGTTACTTTAAAAAAAGCCTGATGTTAAAGACAAATAAATGTTATCATTGAGATTTATAGTACTTACTTGCTACTCTGTTGCTCCAAAGATAATGGCTGCAACTCCATTATTGTTTTACCTATTGGATGAAAAGATAAATATGATATTTTACAAAACAAAGCACACATACATTTAATATAAATTAACATTTAAGCTACAGCAACTTACTGACTTTAACTTCATTATCTGTAGATATCTTTTTCTCTATTTCTACTGCTGCAAAAGGTGCTTGTTAGTCTACAAAGAAGCAACCTTGTTAAGTTTTTAATTTTTCTTTAAATGAAAAGAAAATACATGTGTACAAGGCCACTGAAAGGGTTGTACTGGGCTCTCTCAGATATTCACCTAGGTATCACCTTTAAGAAGTTAGCCTGGTCAAAATTAGGGCTTATAATGTATCTAATACACAGTTAAAGAAGCAATTTCACAATGCACCATCCTTTGCATCACTCTATTGCTGTTTTGAAGACACCTCATATGATGGAAATAATTTTCATTATATGAAAACGCAGTTTGTTTTAGCACACAGAAGCGAATAGGAATCACCAATCTTGTAAACCAAAGAAAACCATTAAGTACCAGAGGACCTACCTAGATCTGGTTATTTACTTACATTATCACCATTAAATACTTGTGAAGTACTCCTAGCACTAAAACGTTGCATCCTTTGAGATTCTCAGTTTCATTGGTCTTGTCTGTTTTACTATATTGTCAACTGCCTACGCTTTTCTTTTATGCTTACAGCTGACTGGGCATCAAGTCACTGACTTGGAAAGCAATAAAGTCATATACAGCATAAGCAAACCTCCCACTAAGACAGGATCAAAAGATTTAACTGCTAAAGGCATTCCAGAAAGGGACAAGAAAGAAAGGGACCAATGGATTAGGGTTACAAAGGGACCAAAGGATAAAGTGTTCGAAGAGCAGAGAATAGAGATACTGAAGAGGGAAAAAAAAGGGGGCAGGGGAGAAGTTATAAAATTAACATGAAAGTAGATAAATTCTCCACAGTTACAGACAGTAGCTGATATACAAAAAACAGACTGCACTGCCACTGCAGAACTATGAAATGCAATTAATTAAATTAAAAAACTCTCCTGAGTAAAGCAAAACAAGAGGGACCCTACTTATTTATGTATTTAGCCATTAAAGTATTTATTTCCAGGTTTAGTTCTTCTAAACTTTTTTCCAAATAGGAAGAAAAGCATAGCAAGAGACTTATTTTAGTTTTGCTACAACTCTGATATTTCAAAACATGGTAAAAAAAATTGTAGTTTTTTTTCTCCTATTCATCACCTTTCCCTGAATATCCAAAGTGGCTCATTCCCTCATTCTTTTTTGTTGTCAACTCGCTACTTTTTGCATTAAGAGGTTTTCATTGCATTCCACTGAACTGCACACAACTTTAAAATTCTCCTCGTATATTACCAGAAGTGAAGCTAACACTTCCACAGCTCCAAATTCATCATTCAGTAACTGGTAAGTTATTAGGCAAGAAACTAAAGCGCACAGAGGGACATGAAGAGCCACTGGTCACCTGTAGTTTGCTTTTTTTTCATTATTTTAAGAAGGGAAAAAAAATAATAATTTTATCAGAGAAGTAATACTCTCCTGCAAATAACTGTGCAGAAGTTATAAGCAGGATGCAAGCATGAATTACACAATATGCTGTACTTTCCTTTTGGGCGTAATGTTTGAACTTGTTCCATCCAAGCAGTGTGATAACCTACAATATTAGGATGCTGCAGCCCAGCCAGCACTTTAACTTCTCGTAGCACCTAAAAAGACCAGAAAGAAACAGTATGACTGTCCTTTATTCTGAATGCTTTTTAAACCCAAAAGATAACAAAAAAATAACAGTTTCTGACAGAGAAAGAACAGATAAAGTGATCACAGTAATGGAGAAAATTTAGACGCTTTAAAATTATGATTTTCATAGTTGCAGAGATGACCAAATTCAAGTTAATAATATGCTTCTTTTAATGGACTTATATCCCATGGTAAGTCCATTAAAAGTATGGCATTTTAATGGAATACCTCCCATTTGCTTTCTTCAGCTACTTATTGATAGAGTCAAATCTTTAGAAACTCAGAATGCATAAAAAAGGTTAACGGTTTTGATATTTTGGGAAATATTAACTGCATTAATAAAGATCAGGTAGAGCAGACAGGGAGTTAGAGAAGAAACACAGGAAAAATACCTTCATGCAATCTCTTCTCGTAGCCTTCTTAATGTTAATTTTTTTAATAGCATAGAACTGACCATCTAACTTGTTTCTGACCTGAAATCAATTGCAATAGGACAAAATAAGATGTTAATGTGTTTAGATTAATGAAATACTAAATACTTTAGAACCAACTATTTTATAAAAATTAATTTCTGCACATAACCATTCATATAAACTCTCAAACATATCAGAGAATGAAACTGGGATTAGGCCCCAGCTGTCCTAGATAAGGACACTACTTTTGTCTTCTTTCAGGACTGCAAACATCGAATCCAATATTTGTGAAATGTATAGCTTAACAGCTATCTTTCCATCAATAGAAAGATGTTCATAGGTCTTCATAACTGCTTAAACAGGTTCTCAATAGATCTGTGAGACCACAACTGTCATTTACACATGGCACATATGTAGCCATATACTACGAGTATTTAATACAATTAAACATTCTGTTGGACACTTTACATTCATATTAAGGCGGCTTTTTTTCAGGCAGCCACAACTGGAACACTGGGGTATGCAGACTAATTAGTTCCTGTGGCTATTTTAAATCAACGTGTCATAATACTACACACAAGAAATAAGGAGTTTTCATTCAGTTGAAAAGGGTCAAAATACACAAAGTAAAATATCTGATATATCTAGCTTCCAACAAACAGAAAATAAAAACCACAACTGAGCATCTTTTGAAATGAATTGCCAACATGATTCACATGGGCAGGTTTGCACCTGTTCTATTAGAAAATAAGTATTTTTTGTTTTCTATTAGAAAAATAAACAAAACAGCTGAAACGGCAACTCTACATTTCAAAGAAAAACTAGATATAAACTTGATCAGTTATAAATGGAAAAGAATACCTTGTATACTTTACCATATCCTCCTTTTCCTAGCCTTGCAACCTCATCAAATTCATTCAAGTATCGCGAAGTCTGTGCTTCAAAGAGAACTTCTTTTTCCCTAATCAAAAAAGTTAGCCTGCATTAAACTAAATCACTACTTATAAGTAAGGTATTATATAGGGTACAGGTGTAAACAATCTAGAAATACTGTTTACATTATGAAAATACTTTGACATTATCATACTGTACCACTCACTGTTTCAGTGAGTACTGAAGACCAGCAGACTGCAACAGAATGCACATGTGCTACAAATCCACACTCTGTGTTAAGAGAAGTTATTAAGATGATTTCTTTATGCTTATGCCTGATAAATCCTGTTTTCCTGAATGGTGGCACTAACAGTGAGAGTTGTACTGATGCAGGAATTTTCACCAGATTGTTTTGTGTTTGGAGAAATTTTAACTTTTTTAAATGTGTTTCAGAGCCAAAATATGAAACGCAGTGCTAATTAAATTCAGTGTGGTGCACAGAACTTCAGGGAGGGAGTTAAGTTCAATATTTCTAAATGCTTTGAATACATACCCAATTGCATGAGAATCTCCATTATCAAGTTCCTATGAAACAACAAAACGCAACATAAAAACATGCCATACAGAATAACAGCTCTACCATACCATCAGCACAGACATCTTAATCAAAATAAAAACTACAACTATGTTCTTAGAAGAAAATGAGGTTACTGATAGCCATTCACATTCTGCAGAGAGCTTCAGCAAATTAAAGTATCATTATCCCACCAGTAATCTGCTAACATCTCTGCTGGAGAGATTACTGCCCTTTTAGAGTTCTGCTGGCAAACAGGATAAAATGAGGGCTCTAAAATGTGCTTAAGACAAAATTAACTTTAGCTTACTTCAAGCAGTGAGATAACCAAACTGGTCCAATTCAACCTGGAGCACATTATGCAGTATACAAATTATGCCCTCCACTAATATAAAGGTGTTAACATAATAAACTGGAACAGTTAAAGGTTGAAAATGGATGTCTGTCCATTGTCAAAAAAACCCCTGTAGCAATACTTAAAACACCTTGCCTGTGTTTATAAAGATTTTTTTTGGTAATTATTTAATAAGGAACAAAATAATGTTGGCTTCAAAAGCTTTGGTTTGCACCTGTAGAACCAAACATGCCATCCCAAACAGCTAAGGTAGAATGGGAGTACCATTTTATGTAATTATTAAAAAGACCCAATCCAATATTAAAAGAACCCCTAATCAAAAGTTTCTTTGGATGCAATGATGTGTTAATTCCTTAATGCAGAGGTTGCCAAAGAAATTTAACAAACCTTACCCCATTAAGTATTTGTTGATTAGCTGCTTTCATTAGTTCAGTAATGGCTCTATTATGCTGCAGTCTTACAGTACTAAATTCATCACAGAATGCAAAAGGGGAGAGCAACCCTGTTCTTGTGAAAGCCTGACGAAGTACTGTACAAAGGAACAGAGAAAGGTCAAATTAAATAAAGCCTACCAATAAGACCATGTCAACAGTTGTTTTTTTTTTTAAATGAGAAACTTTATTTGAAAGATAGTGCATCTGAAAAACTGAATAGTCATTCCTACTGTAACGGTTTCCCACACTCTTAGCAATAAAAACTATTTAAATCCAAACTAGCGATGCTCTGTAGGAAACCCTTTGCATAATATAGGTATTTACCATGCCCCTCATGGTCACAACTGCACCTCCTCCTATCCCTTATCTCAGCAGATTAATTATACAAACATCCACCCATTCACTTGTTACTCTTGGACTAATTTTCATCAATGAAGAGATAATTTGAAAGCATGTTCATAATTATGAGGACATGTTTATAATCAAAAGTAGTAATGTTAAGATTTTCTAATTCACAAATCAACTCACACATTTGTGCACATACTCATGATAAAGAATGAAGTCACTCCTTACCACCCCAACTCCACCAAGCACTACATCTTTCTCAGCTGAAGTAAAACAACACTGTGGCAGACAAAAACTTAACAAATACTGGAGATGAGTGCAACTGCAGAGATGCTACAAAAATGTACTTAAACATTTTAGGAGTTCCGAGGTCTTAAACCAAACTTCCTTGTAAGAGTTTTTTTAAGATGTTTCTTTAGTACCAGTATTATAAAAATCAACCTACTACTTTTAAATCTTTTAATTACTTATATTTTAAAGGAAATAAAATTTATTGAAAATGAATCTGTAAGAAATCAGGAATTTTGCTACACAGGCCTTATGACACAATTACACACACCGGAAAAGTGGGAAAAACGCCGTTTTCCGTAGAAGTACACTGGGAAGCCAAGCAGCTACATACTTTGGAAGACACCCCAGTTGTTTGGTTTTATTGTTCCTCCCTCCAAAAGAGTAGTTTTGGTTGGGATTTTTTTTTTCCCTGATGTTTTTGCTTTTGATAGGGATACTACTAAGACCCAGAGCCAAACATCTAATTCAGACTTCAGGAACAAAAAAATGACGGTTGTCTGCACTGTTGTTACTGGATGCTATAATTACTTCAAGTACAAGCAATATATTAGATTTTATTTTCTACGATCATGTATAGGAAATAAAAAAACCTTGGAGATTGTTTCTCAAATGCATTAAGTATGTGCCTAAATGAACAAAATACCTACGATGAGTCACATACCAGACAGGCAGATTCCACACCTAAAAATGAGAGCTCCCTGAACTGTATCAAAAGACTTTACAGGAAAATAAGGGCCTTACAAAAGTATTTGCTCTGATTTTCACAGCACACAATTTTGAAAGATTTAGTGAAGACTATACTATATCTATTTCTTGTTAAATATTTTTATTAAATTCCTCTTCTAGCTGTGTTTTTAGATCAGATTTAACAGTTATGTAATTTACCCTGTTACCCTTCTCATTAAATGTGTGGAAGTCACATGATTTAGCTGTCTGATCCTTGCATCTACAATATTATGTTACTGTTTTCAAAAATAAGACAGGTCCATCATTCCCAACTGAGATGATTCAGGGTATTTCTCCTCGTAATCACTCCTGTCCTACCAGGATGAAAGCTACAGCTTTGTATTGATATTACCCTGTAATTCTTCGCAGAACAAACTGGTATATATTGCAGTAAGGCAGTTTAAGAGTCAGGAAAGAACTACATGTACTAACTTCGGAATAAACACCTCGAGTGAACGGGGTTGTGTGTGTACATATGGCAGAGATGCTCCAGCAGTGACACAAGCAGAAGCTGGTTTTGGATGGTCGAAGTGAAGTTCACAAACTTTTGCGACCCATTTGCAACTCGCAGCTCCGCCGGCACATCCGATTCTGGAAAAGGACGGTCAGACGAATGAATTTGGGTCTCAGGATATGCCTATTGCCCAAAACATCAAAACCACCTACCTACTCAGACAGCTTCAAAACAACCCTGGCTCGCAAAAAGCCACCCCGAGAGCTGCCGTTGAGCGAGAAGCTTAATACACCAATTAGGAACCTAATTAATTTTTATAAGCGCATCTGGAAGGAAGCTAAACGGAGCGGCTGAGGCTAGCGCCGGGGGAGGGGGCTCTCCCTCAGCGGCCGCGAGGGAGGGCGCGCTGCCGAAGGCCTGCCCGCTCTTGCATCACCCCCGCGGCTGCCGCGGCCTCGGGCCACGGGGAGGGAAGGGGAAGGCGGCGGTTCTACGCTCCTTCCCGCCCTGCCAACAGCGGGGAGCCTGGGGCCCCGCCGTCACCCGCGGGAAGGGGGCCGCCCCCCTGCTCCCCCGCGGGCCCCGCTTACCGTCAAAGCGCGGCTCCGGGCTCTCCTCGGGAAACTCGATGGCGGGCGGCGGGGCCGCGGCCCTCGGCGGGAATCCGCCCCGCCACATGCTGGGCGCGGGGGTCCCGGCCTTCGCTCGGGCCGGCGGGGCCTGCCCGCCTCCCTGTGGGCGGCCCCGGGGGCCGGGCCAGCGTTTATGGCCGCTCGTCGAGCGCCGAGAAATAAAACATTAACTGGCGAGATAAATGGGAGAGGGATAAAGGCGGCCCGGAAGGCAGAGACGGGCGGGACGGCTACGGCCCAGGAAGGGGCTCGTCGCGAAGCATCGCGGTGGGGATCCGAAGCGTCCCCTCACGCAGCGGGGCTGGCGGGGCCCCCTGAACATCCGTGCCGGGCTGTGACCCCACACATCGCCCGCAAAGCGCCCGGCGGGGCCCCCGGGCCCGCGCCGCCCCCTCCTCCCCGCCGGAGCCCCCTCGTCGCGTCGCCCTCAGCCCCTCGCCCCGACCGGGGGTCGCCGAGCCCCCTCTAGCGGCTCCCGGCAGCGGCACAGGGGCGGTGCTGGTCCCCGTGTGACCCGGAGGAGCTCGCTTCTCTCCCCCCCCCGCCGCCGCCGCCGCCGCCGCCTCCTTTCCTCCCCCCGCCCGCTTGCCCGGCCGGCGCCGGGCCCCGGATGCAAGAGGCCGGCGGAGGGACGTCATTGTTCCCCGACGGGCTGTAACAGTAGGCGGAGCGGGCCGGGCTGAGGCGGGGGCTGCGGCGAGGGGGACCCGGCAGCGCCGAGTCAAGCGGGGCCGAGCCAGGTAAGGGGGCCGGGGGGGGAGCGTCGGGCCTGGCGGCGGCCTGGCAGAGCCCGGCAGCGCCGCGTGCGCTTCCCTGCCTGGAAATCAATGGGCCGGGGGGGAGGGGCCGGCCCGGGAAAGGGAAGGGAAAGCGACCGGCGGGAGCAGCCGGCTCAACCCAACCCATTCCACCCCGCCCCGCCGGGGCGCCGGCCGGGCGCTCGGCCGCTGCCCTCCTGGCTGGCGGGCAGCCGGAGGGGGTGGGACCCCCGGGCGGGGCGGGGCGCCGTCCCCAGCACGCGGCAGAGGGACCCAGCCCTGCCGCCGCCGCCGCCACCACCCTCTGGGCCGGCGGGACCGGCCCCCCTCCCGGCGCGGCGGGGCGGCGATGCCCGGCGCGATGCTTCCGCTCCGCTCCCGCCTCCTCCGCCGGGGTCCCGGCGGTGCGGGGACTCGGCGTGGCTTCCCCGCGTTCTGGTGCCGGCGGGAGGGCGGCCGGCACCCCCGAGTCCCGCGGCGTTGTTCCTCGCTGGGCGAGGCGGTGGCTCCCCACCGGGCCTGCCGCCTCCCGCTCCGGGGGTCCGGGAGCGATTCGCCTCCCCTTCCCCACCCCCCCCAAGCCCCCCGCCGGCGCCGGCTCCCCCACCCCGCCGCGTTGCCATGGGCACGGAGTCGCCGTTGGGGCGATACCTGCCGCGCGGTTCAGCCTCCGGACGGGCGCTAAGGCGCGGGCTCGGGCCCGGAAAGGTAAAGCCGGGGCGGGGAGGGCGGGCGCTGAGGCGACACGGCCCGCCGCTGGGCCTGCCCCCGGCGGGGTGTGAGGGGCACGGCGGCCCGCGGGGGCCGGGGAGCGCGGGGTGGGTTGGCGGGCGAGGCGAGGCGGGGGCTGGCTCGGAGCCGTTCCGCGGCCCCCACCCCCATCTCGCCTGCGCGTCGGGCTCGGTTTGGTTTTGTTGCGTGTGTTCGGGCTCTGGCCGCTCCCGAGTTGCGGACATGTTGTGTGCAGGCGTGCCGTGCATGTCTGTGAAAGCAGCCTTTTATCTGCTGGTGTCAAAACGCTTTCAGGAACCAAACCCCTCCAGAAGGGCAGAGCAGGGGGTGGCCAGGGTGGGTGACTCAAGCTTAGCGCCCGTCATAAAGCCCCTGGGAGACGGCGGCGGCCCGGCAACCGGCTGCCCCCGCCGCGAAGGCGATTAGTTGCCACAAGAGCCGCCGCTGGCCGGGAGCTCCGCCGGGCTCCGGGGCAGACGACGGGCACATCGAGTCACCGCCGCGCCCGCATAACTGGCTTCTCGCGATGGGTAAAGTGATAATTAATTTCGCGTTTCCTGGCTCGGTGGCTGGATTATTTTTTAATGAAAGTAAAACTAGCGCGGCGTGTGTTTGGAGTGTTTCTTCGTTTCCTTTTTTTTTTTTTTTTTTTGGCTTACCGTAGCGTTGCAGGGTGCAAGTGTAGTTTGTAATCTAGAGCTGTAAACGTGCCTGGTCTTCACAATTATGCTACAGTAGTTTTCTATCACTCCTTATTTCTACCTAGGTATTTTTGTGTGTGTTTGTTATTTTTTTACAGTCGCTGCTGAAAATGTTTGTTTTGTGATGAGATAAATGCATTATCACTACTCCCTGGTTAAATTGCAGTTTTTGTGAATGGGATCTTGTGTAAAATCTTCCTGAGCGACTTTATTGTATGCAAAGTGGAGACCAAACATAAATATTTAGATCCAAGTCATAACTGATGTGTTTTGTGATGAGACTGCTGAAAGAAATCTAAACGATGCTCATGCAAAACTCCAAATGGGAGGAAAGTAACTGTTTTATCTGCATAACTTTTCAATATCCCACTGGGAAAAGTCTATTGCAACATCCGCACAGGGAAATAACACTCAAGACACAGGACAATGTAAAATTATGTTCAGCAGTGGTATAGGAACAGAATCTGTATGTTGAACAATGGGAGAGGAAAAAATGTCAGTTTGTAGTTTTTGTACTTCTTTGTCAAAGAAAATGTTATGTCCAAGTTAATAAGTATATTGACATATTTTGAAAAAGTGGTGGATCTGATTTGTTCTTACTAGTGTTGATACTCACTGTTGTGTAGTGTTTGATATCTAGTAATCTATTGATTGGTTGTCAAAAACAAATTAAAAACCACATAAGGCTTCCCTTGTTGGTCAGTATAATGCTCAGTCTTTTTTGTGATAATAGTGTTCCGTTTGCCTCTCACTACAGTCGTGATTCTGGGTTTTTGTCTGGCAAATATGCTTTAAATATGTTGTTGAAACACTTTCCCTTTCAATCAGAAAAATGAGATGCCACTGATATTTGCAGATTGAAATCTGGATCTTATCTGAAAATCACAGAGCCTAAGAACTGTCATCTTAGTCTTCCAAATGGACAGGGATGTCAACATTTCTCAGTAAAATTACAGTGAATTTTCCACTTTGGTGTATTATTTTATTGGAAATTAAAAATGTGTATAGAGTGGATAAAAATTTAAAGGGGAAAAGATATCGTTAAAGGCTTTGCACATTCGTCCTCTGTGGGACTAGAAGTTCTCTAATTTACTGTGCTTTGGTTTTAATCTACCTTAAGTTTTATCAATAGCAATCAAGTTGTGCCATAAATCTGAAACTGCTTTATGCTCTGTTCTCTCAGTTATTTCAGTATACAAAGCAGCTTATGCATTAAACCCTCAGTTAAGTTTACAGTTTTCCTAAGCTCAAAAAGACCCTCAGTGCTATAGTAAGATGGTAGCAAAAATTTAAATATAGAAATCGATAATTGATCATTCAGCGGCTTACTATGCACACACAATTAAACATATTTAGAGAGGTATCATCTTGAAACTAATCAGCATCTTTAAAAGGACTTAATGTCAGTTACTGCCTTTGTCCTTGAGAACTGAGGGTTTGGTTTGCTTTCTTTTACGTTTGGCATTTCCTTTTTATAGCTTACGTTCCTCTGTTGTTTTGCCAGGGAGAAATGTACAACTCTAAGTAGAACTGAAAATGATGCTTTTTGGTTCAACTGTTTGGTTGATAGTAAGAGTTGTAAATGTGATGGGTGCAAAATATCACAAATACTGCTGCCAAAATTGTATCCAAACAAATATTTCTTGGAGGGGCAGAAGAAACCCAGGTGGAAATAAATTTACAACTGTTTTTTTGCTCTCCTTTCCCAAGATTTCTCAGAGCTATATCCCATCCTTAGTGTCTCAGAGGTGTGTGGTTCCAGGAGTGAAAAGATGGGCCGTACAGTTCCTCCTGGATCTCAACAGGCCAGCACTTGAAAATGCCACTACTCGCAGCTCCTTTTTTTAAAAAAAAGGTCTTCATAACTGTAATGGATTAAAATCCCATGGAAGTATAAGAAATGTCATCAGTCATCAGCTCTGTAGAAGTTAAAAGTAATATTGATACAGTTTGGATGGAAAATTCTGCTTTGTTTGTTTAGTTTTGGGTTGTTTTGTTTTTGTTTTATTTTTTAATCATTCTTATCAGCTATTTAGTTCTTCAAGTTATTCCTTCAAGACTAAGTGACAGGATTTATCCTATTATTTTCTTTCCAGAATGCTTCTTGACATTCTTATGTCAACCAGAACTTTTGCCTCTGTTACAGATATGAACGATGACGATAGTTAACAAGCCAAAATCTTCTAAATCTAAAAAATCATCAAGGCGGTCTGACAAGTCTAAGAAACCCCGTACCAAAAAAATGACATCACGCACTGCAAATTTGGGCCGGGTACCACCTGTAGAAGATACAAAGAAAGTTTCTGTTGACAAAGGACCTGGCGGTGCTGTTTATTGTAAATCTTCTCAGAAAACTAAGCCTTTTGCCCAGAGGGATCTAGGTAAGTGTGTCTTTTGTTCTTCCCCCTTTTTCTTAAAAACAAAACAGGTAGAAAATGCAGTTTTTATTTGTTGTGCTGCTATAAAACAAGACTACGACAAATAAAGACTTGAGCTTCAATTTTGTGAATCCCCTAAGGCAAATGAAGGGAATGATGTTGCAGAACTTAGTTTTATTTATTTACAAACAAATTGTAACTTTGTTTTGATCTATTTACAATCAATTATGGCGAGCTTTTTATAATACACAGACGTACCCAGGTCTTTTCTGTTATGCATGGAAAAGTACATTTTACCATTGCTATTCACTGATTCTGTTACTCACAAGTCTTTGAATGATAACTGCTCAGGAAGAGATCTGGGTTACCTTCTGTTCTAGTTACTTGCTTGTTTTTCTTAGTTCTTATATTTATTGCCATATAATTACAAGTGTAAGTTTGTGGTTTAAATTACAATAAGGTAAAAAACAATACTTGAACTAATAATCAGATGAAAGACTACAGATGGCAAGAATCCTGGCACAAGTTACTAAAATCAGAGTGGTAGTTTGTCTTGCATTAGAAGAATTAAACCAGATGAATAAACTATTGTCCAAAACAGTGTGTTGACCAGAAAATTCGAGTGGCAGTGTGTTAAAACTGTGAATCTTACGTATTTGTGTTTGAAGTATAGCTTTTCTTCCAGGTGCTCCTGCAGAATGCTACTTTAAAAATACCCTTTTTAAAACAAAAACAATACATCTCTTCTAAAATAGAATTTTCTTGCAGTTGTTAACGATGGAATTGCCCCTCCACAACGGATACTTTTTCCACCTGAGAAAATCTGCATGGACTGGCAGAATACACAAAGCGTTGGAGTTGGGCTGCAGAATCTTGGCAATACATGTTTCCTTAATTCTACTCTACAATGTTTGACATATACTCCTCCTCTTGCCAATTACATGCTTTCCCTTGAACACACCCAGTCATGTGAGTACTTTCTAACATGATTATAAATCTGTTGGACAGCTCTGAAGGTGAAAGAACAAGTGATTCTATGAAGAAACCTTAGTTGTCCTATTTTTATCTGTAGAAGCTAGCTGCCTTTGAACATGATCTTAAAGGTCTTTTCCAACCTAGATGATTCTATGGTTATATTAACAGGAGGCTTAGAAGAGCATATAAAGTACATTTGTTCATGTAATGTGCCATGGTGAAACTTCCAAAGAAGATAATTTCTTGCTTCATATGGATAATGAAGTGCATTGTGAAGTAGGGCATTTGATGAACATTTGGCATTTGGCTTTCCTGTTGGTAGAAAGGTGATAAAATTGAGGATGTTAGTGTTGTAGATTCTTGGTCTTCACAGCCTAGATACTGTAATGCACTAATACTGTGATGAATGATAAGTTCACTGTTGACCCTTAAAAAAAAAAAAAAAAACAAACCCAAACCAAATCACCCTAGAAAGCACTACTGGGTAACTCTTACGAACTAAAACAGAAATTTGTGTGGGACTACTAAAATTTAAGACTGATTTTATTCTAAATAAAAGCTTGTATTTTTAAAATAGTTGAGAATATTTATAGAATTTGTGTTCTTTGAGTTTCATTTTTTCACTTGAATTTATTTAAGCCTGGGAGACTCTTTTCACATCCATATATGTGTATTTTTACAAAGGCACCTGTATGCTTTCTAGTCTCGTGTCTTAGTATTTATTCGTAGAAATTTAACAGTGTTTTCTTACCATATATAAACATAATTTCAGTAAATCCTGTTGAATAAAGGAGGGCAGAAATACTAATACATACATTACTTTAATCTTTCCTTTCTCCCAGAGGATTCTTAGCTCTGTGTCATGCAGCTCACCTAACAGCAGTGTTCTGAAAATAACACATATTCTCTCTTAGTGCTGTATCATCAATGTCAGTATTGTTTCCTCATATATTCTGCAGTCTGCGGAGTTCACATTCTTGTCAGTCTGCAAAAAAATGACATTCCAACAGTTACTTAGATTTCTCAACAGAAAATGCAGTTTAATACAGACTTAATTGACATTTTTACTCTATACAGTTCTGCATGTTATCACAAAACTGTTGGGATATTGACACCTTAGGAGAAGAGAATGTAGCATGGAGAGTGGACATTGTACCTATTACTTAAAGATTATTATTTCTTAGGGGCTTCTTAATAGTGATGTATAGTTGACTAGACTGGGATGCTTTCTTCTTTGGCTCTTTAGGTCATGAAGAAGGTTTCTGTATGATGTGTACCATGGAAACTCACATTAACCAAGTCCTGTGTTGCTCTAATAATGCCATCAAACCTACATCTGTTATCAATGGCCTTAAAAGTAAGTAATTTCACATGGTTTTATTTTTTGACATTTTTTAATTTTTCAAATAATTATTTGATGCATATAAATGATTTTGATACTTTAAATAAGAGATTTTAGAAATATGAGTTTTCTTTCATTTTATATGAGATAAATATAATAACCTTCTTATTTATTAGGAATAGGAAAACATTTCCATTTCGGCAGTCAAGAGGATGCACATGAATTCTTATGCTTCACTGTTGATGCTTTGCAGAAAGCTTGCTTGAATGGAAGCACCAAGTAAGCATAAACAAATTAAGTTTCAGATGTTCTCTAGCCACTCTTACTCATTTATTTACTATCATAAACTAAAATCTATGTCCTTGGTTTTCGTAAAAAGAAAAACTGTTTGAAGAGTTAACTCAGTGCCTTAAATCTTCTGAAGTCTGATTGTAATTTATTTCTAGGTTGGACAGATCTTCTCAAGCCACCACACTTATTTATCAAATATTTGGAGGATATCTAAGATCCCGAGGTACTTTTTTAAAATCTTACTGTCCTCTCAACTGGTCTGTGTCTTTTTGTTTGTAGTAAAGAAGTTTGTAGTTTGAGTAATGTGTATTAATAATTTAAATTTGCACAGTTAGTCTCCATCACACATTGTTAAGCATTTGTATTTTGATTCCAGTAAAGTGCTTGAACTGCAAAGCAGTTTCGGATACATATGAGCCATTCCTCGATATTACTTTGGATATAAAGGTAAGGTGTTTTGTGAATATGGGTCAGGATGTGTAGAGCTTTCTAAATTTAAGTCATTTTATTTAAAAGCATATACTGTTAAAACAAAAGGTTGGTGGTGGATGGGGGTGAATTGGACTTCATTCTTCTGTGGAAGCCATGTAAATGATGTCCATGTTTGCATTGGATTTAATCTGGAAAAATAGTAATTGTATCTGTACAAACAGTAATACTATCATACTTTTTGGTTCTGCTACTTCAGTATACATGTATTGTTAAACCAGTGGGTTTGATTGTTCTCACTGATGCCAAAGCATACCACAGAGGCTTTCTGAGGCATTGCAAAATTTATTATTTTGAAGTTGAATCATTTTCAAATGAGGGAAATGCTCCACGTACTCTGTTCTTGCCTCCTTTTTCACTGTGTTTGCTGGCTCACAGTAGGTCAGTTAAGTATGAACTAGCAAGGTTTTCTTGTAAACTACTAGTAAGTTTTTGAAATTTTGCATTTCCAGTGATTTAGTGCTTTACTTTCTTACTCATCCAGGCAGTTACATCTGTCACCAGAGCTCTAGAACAATTTGTGAAACCGGAACAACTGGATGGTGAAAATAGCTATAAGTGTAGCAAGTAAGATTATTACTAATTACACTGTAATACAAGATACGTGTTTAATCTATTGCATGATTTAGAGCATAAGTTATCTTTTGACTTCATTTACAAACAAATTATTGAGACACAGTGCTCTGTTGTTCTTTCATTTAGTTTTGTTTATACAAGTAATACACTGAAATAATTCAAAGCTCAGAAAATAATGTTTGTATTGTAATCAGTATTTTATTCCTAGTACTTTCTACATGGGGGCTTGTCAGCCTTTAAGTGTCAGGTTGCACACTGAAATACTCAAATGGCCAGAAGTTAAATGACATGTCTGATAAGTATCAGTGAGCTGAAGCAGGAGCTATGGAAAATGATTTGGGGTGTGAGGCAGCATCAGCTTCCTGAAGGTCCTAGTGTTTGCTGTGAAACAAAGTGAGATTGGGTCTCAGTGAATGTGAACAGGCTCAGTGATAATTAACATTAGCAACCTCTGCTGGCTCGCTGAACAATGTCTTGCACTGTTCCTGAATTGTTAACCTGTGGAATGCCTTAGTCTGAAATGAGCCACTCTAAACCTAATCTATGCTTACTGAAACCATATGGAGTTAAGATGTCCTATATGCTGATCAATATGTAAAATATTTCTATGTATGTGAGGGCACTGAACATTTGTATATGGTATTTTGGCAAAATAAGTTATTATTCAAACATAAACTCAGAAAAGCAAAAACCATCAGGCTCAGTTCTGAACATTCCTGTCTGATCCTTCTAAATGAAAAATGCAATACCTGCTTTTTGTTGTTGGAAAACTAAGTTAATTAACACATTTGAATGCAGATGTTGAATGAGCATCCAATAGGCTATTACAACAGTTTAATCTGGGTTTCATTTTAGTCTATGGATCCATGCAAGCAACGTGTAATATATGAATTCTCATAGTTTACAGATTATGGCTGAGGAAGAGTAAGATAACTGTAATAAGCACATCCAAATTGCACAATCCTTCATTAATGTGCAGGATGATGAGTTTAGTCACACATAAAACCAGGCGTTTCAGTCTTTTTGTGAGCTTAAAAATAAAGGTTTAGCATATGTACAGTATCTTTTCCATTGCTGGTAAACTATTCTATTACTTTTAAGTTTTTCCTAATTGACATTTTCTTTTCTATCATGAAGTTTTCTAATAAAGATTACTGCCTCAAAACCTTGTACGTAATTACAAGTTTCATAGAATTTTATAAAACACTTTTTTGGCTTATTCTGGGTGAGTTTTTTTTGTTCATAGTCATTCTCCATCAGTTTGGAATTCTCTGTCTTGTATTTTGACATAAGAATCTGGAAATATGCTATTTAATTCTTTCTATTTGTTAACTATCACCAGTGTTTCTCCTGATGATGTAAACTCAGGTGTTGCAGTCTTTCTCAGTGCTAGTGGTTGAGTTTCACAGCTTACTCTGTAGGTTACCTTTAAGTGTGCAATGCAACAAACTTAGAATTAACAATTTAGTTTCAAAGAATTGCAGATAGTTTCAGTGTCTTTCCAGACAACCTCAGTACATGAAGACTTACTACTGTCCAGTGTCTCCCTCCTCCAGAATGACTGTTTCCTTCCAGTGCATTTTTTACATTGATCTATGATCCATTTTGGAAATTACTTGCAGTTTCTAGTCCTGAGGACCTAGACTCTCTTGTTCCACTTTTAATATTGGCATTCCTGCAGAAAGTTGAAAGAATGTATCCAGGATCTGTGTTCAAAATAGCCACCTTGGTGTAACAAGAAATGGTACCTTGCCTCACATTCTGGTGATGTGCTCTGGTGAGAAGTTCCTGGTCCTGCTTTGCTCCGAGTTGTTGGAAAGCCTTACCTTTTTGGCATAACAAAGATACATGTTCAGGCATTTGTTTGGCTATCAAAAGATAATGTTTTAAATACTTTATTTTTTGTTCTGTAGAGCTGTCCTCTTATATCCTGCTATCTTCTCTCTATTAACAAACCTGAAATGCAGTGTATGGATTTATGAAAAGAAAAAACATATTATGCAAGTAAATATCATTCAAATAGCATAAGCATGTGTGAGAGATGAAAACCTGTTTGACCTTTTGGGGGTAAAAGCATAAGCTGTTAAACATTTGTCTGTGCTTGTTTTTAAGGTGTAAAAAGATGGTTCCTGCGTCAAAGAGGTATACAATACATCGTTCTTCCAATGTTCTCACAATATCACTGAAAAGATTTGCGAATTTTACAGGTGGAAAGATCAACAAGGTATATTTACAGCTGTAATGCACCTTTATCTCCTTGGAATGGTAGATTTCCCAAAGATGAATACTCATTTCAGTGTTGTTAATGTTTGCAGGCAATAACTATAGACTAATAACTATGGTCTAAGAAAAGTTGATACAGCAACTATGGCTTCTTCTTTCTTTTTAATAACAGTAAAGTTCCTTGTGTGACCATAAGAATCTACCTTATTCTTAAAGAGCTAATTTTGTAGAAAACAGTTCTTTGCAACTTATTAAATTTTGTTTATGAGAATAGGTATTTTAAAATTATATATTTCATTTAAATATATTCATATAATCCTAGGCTGTGTTTTTAGAAGTGCTTTTCTCAGGCTGTTCCCTAAAGTATTTCAGGATAATTTTTGGATCTTTTTGGTCTGTGTTTAGGATGTAAAATATCCTGAATATTTGGATCTTCGAGCATATATGTCCCAATCAATTGGAGAACCACTCATCTATGCTTTATATGCAGTTCTTGTACACAGTGGTTTCAACTGTAACGCGGGACACTATCTCTGCTTCATAAAGGTAGATACTGGCTTGATTTCTAACAGGGTAAAATCTGTGCTGACAAGTTAAAATGTTACTGGTAACCACTGTTTTTAGGGGAAAGGGTTGCATTATATGTTTTGTTTGATTTGTTCTGGTTTGTTTTGTTCTCTAGTGTTCTATCTGTGATGTCTCTTGGAAAACATGTAATTTATCTAATGATATCATTGTCTTTATTTGCAGGCCGGTAATGGACTTTGGTATCGAATGAATGATGCCTCAGTAGACCTTTCTGATATCAAAACAGTTCTCAATCAGCAAGCTTATGTACTTTTTTATATCAGGTAATAACAAATACTAAATGTGTTCAGAATATATTTACTTTCTGGTTATTGATATTTTTCTTCTTTTCAAGCGTTTTTCCTTCTGTCCTTGGAAAAGATTACTATTTGTATAATTCAGTTCTGTCTCGCCTGAAATTCCCCATGTCATATACTGTCTTTGATTGCTTGGCCTTAAATTGCTGCACTTGTGTACATTGCTATATAACTGCTCTCTCTAGCTGGCTAATTTAGAAAAGAGGAGAAATTAAGGCCATAGATGGTGTAGGGATGAGTTATTGCTCTGAAAAGGATAGTCACTGTAGGAAGACCGTTATCTAATTTTCAGTTTGTAGTCTTGGTTAAGTCTTCTGTACATGTCTTCTGTGTGATATAAACCGTTCCTATAAAATTATAGGATGTGGTTTAATCCAATAATAGGCTGAAGGAAAAACTCTAAACTAAGATCACTGCTCTTTTCCCAAGGCGCTATGATTTGACGCTTGGAGAACGTGCTTTTTACTTACCAGCACCGTCTTATCCCCGTTCATTCCTTGGTCAGCGGGGTGCTAATAGTAAGCAGGCTGGATTTATGGGACCACGACTTCCTCCTCATATGATTAAGGTAACTTGAGCGGGGCAGATAATGGCACCAAATTGATACTGGGTTTTGGTATGTTTTTGTTGTTGTTGTTTTTTAGCATCTGAGTTTTATTTTCCCTCCCACACTGCAGCTTTCTTCACAGTCCTCATGCTACAGCCAGAATTATTCAGTGGCTAATCCTAAATTGTGCAGCCATGCTACTTTATTACTTCATACTTCCAACTCAGCTTTCTAAAGCACTGAGAACTACGCTCCTGCGACAATAAGTAGTCTATTAATCCTTAAATAATTAAAAGTAAAGCTTTTTTTCCCGCCTATCAGTGTCACTTTAGCTGGAACAGTGAAAACAAATTGTCTTGTTCCTGAGTACCAGAACAATTATTCCAGTGTTTTCAGGGAGTATTTAAAGAGGAAATTAAAGCTATTTGGGAATAACTTTAGTCAATGTTAATTTCTTTAGGTGGGTTTCAGAAATGGTGCTGATTTGATGCCAATATGCAGAAAACAAAAAGCAGGAATTAAAACACTTGTTAGACTTGCATTTATATTTGAAGGAGGGCGTGTTTTCTTCTTAGGTGTTGAGGCAATTGGTAGAATTATCTAGTGGGAGAATTTCATATTTTAAAAGTTTAATTGCTGTGTGTTTGCAAATACCCATCTTGCAATCTCTTCTTTTTAAATACAGAACTCAAGTCGTTTAAATGGAAATGGACCCGTAAAAGAGGATCCAAATACTGTTGGTGTCACCCTAAAAAGGCCATCTTCAGCTCCGCCAACAGCTTGTGTTCAAAACTGGGCAATTACCAGGTCTTCAATTACAGATCCGTCAAAAAACCAGAAGATCACTATCAGTATTCATAACAAATTGCCTGCACGTCAGACTGTGTCACAACCTGCCTGTTCTATCAGTGCTGCAGAGGATGAGGATCTAAGCAAACCTGTTCCTTCATCCACAATTACAAATTCTTCTGCAGCAGAGTCTACCTCAAATGCATCTACAATGTCAGTTGCTACTAACGTTTCCAAACAGGAAGTTCCTGATGAAATTTTTGTTGAGCCAGCAGTGAATGGAAATCCTAAACTCACCTCTGATAATGCAGTCCTTTACGGTGCAGAATCTTCAGGAAAATCTGAGGAGTCGAAGGGCTTGTTTAAAAGGAATTGCAACATAATATCTCCTAATGGAATTTTGATTGGAAAGGTGGTCCGTACATTGCAGAATTCCCATTCTTGTCAGAATGCTGAAGAAGAAAGATCCCAGCACGAGCTGCCAAAAAATGACTCACTAAATGGTGCTATTAGTTTAGATAATGAATCTAAAGAAAATGGACTGAAACTTGATGATTCCACTTGCCAAGTCCAACCTGTTAAACCTTCTGAGATTTTCTTTTCTAAAACAAATGGATTGTTCGAAACAGTGAGTTATGTTTGTTCCATCTAGGATTTCTCACCTATGATGTATTCAGTATTCAGGAACATTATAATGTTCCTAATTCATGTGAAATACTGAGAAAACGGCATAAATTTCATCATAATGCGTTGTGCTATTATCCCATTAGAATTTGCAGAGCTGAGCTGACGTATGAGAACACAAGAGAAGTTCAGCTGAGATAATATTCATAAATTTCATAAATATACTTGGGGGTGGTGAGTGGGGTGATGTATAAAATGGGGATAACACATATAACTCAGTGATCTTTAACATCTAATGTAGAAATTTTGCAAGCAGTAGTTTTCTACTAAAGGTAGTATTTTTTCTGTCTGTTAACTTCTACATTTTACTTGTAGATGCCTATAGCTTTGTCGCCAGTTCCTCAAGAAATAATCTTAGAATCTCTTGCATACAGCCAGTTGAAAAACTTGTCAGAGGAAATAAGGTAAAATTAGTACACTCGTATTACAACCAGATTTCATACAAGTTTATCATTGTTTTACTTGTCTACTAATACTATTTAATATAAATATTTAAATCAGTACAGAGAATTCTACACTGTACATCCAGAATTGCAAACATCAGCACTGAGCATATATTATTCTCATACTAAATACAGGCAGATGCCTCTTGGAAAACTTTTGTTTCTTCATAGAATGTTTTTCCCTTTTTTTCCATTGTCTGGAATACTTTTTCTATTCCTCTTTCCCTTTTTCTCCATCCTAGGATGTGTGAATGTAAATTCTCACCATCTGCTGTCCCATTTTGGGGAGACAGGGAAATCCACGTGTTTACTGTTTTTTCAGTTGGGGGGAGAGTAAATATAGTGGGTTTGGCTATTCTGTTGATGTGATTCAGAGCAGCAAGTGGAGGGAGACAGGTGTGTTGGGTGTGGATTTTTTAATGCAATACTTGCAGAACCAAGAGAAGAAAAACATCTCCTCTGGGAGCTGAGGAAGGTGCAAGAATAGTTTTCTAAAGGGAATGTCTTTCAGAGTTTTCCAGTAGCCACCAATTTTTTTACTTAAGGGGATTTTACACTTAATGTTCATCTTCCAGATGGACTTTTTCAAGTAAAAAACTTGTTTTTATTTTGTGCAGTGTCCCTGGACCTCAGAAATCTTCTGAGAATGATGCTCTTATGGAAACTGTAGTGATGGAAGCACTGTTTGCCTATGAAGAATCCAGGAAGCTTCCTTCCAACTTTACCTGTGAGGTTGAGAATCTTTTTAGTCAATCGGATTCTGAAACCATTTCTACCAAAGAAGAAGTTACTGAAAGTATTATAACAAAAGCCGATAGTGTGCATCCCAATATCAATGGTCAGCACAAGGTCAGGAAAAAATCCTTGGACACTGAAGATGAATTCCTTGGGCAGTGTGAGTCTGAAGATAGTAGAGACAAAGACAAACTAAGAAGATCAAAAGAACCTGAACTCATTTCAAAAGAAAATCCTTTGTACATCAAAGGGTCTCCTGAGGGCCAAGAGAAATTAAGGCAAACTTCCTCTATCAAGTTTGACATTGAATATAGTTCTAAAAAACTTGCATCTCTAGTTATTTCAGATAAATGCCAAGATAAAATGGACATTTCTAATAACTATGTAGAGGTACCACCTGTTAATGACTCTTCTATTTCAAAGCTGGATAAAGTTTTGGAGAGTCAATTTTCTAGAGAAAATGAGGGACTGAGTAATAAAAAATGTGAAGAAGATAAACATAGGAAAAAATATAAGAAAAAAATATATGACTCTAAAAAAACTGACAAAGAGCACTACCGAAAGAAGAGAGAAAACTCAGACACTGAGGAGAAGGAGAAGCAAAGCAGAAGCAAAACAGATGATCATTCCCACAAGAGGAGATGCACTCGCAGCGTGGAAACAAATAAGCAGAATCGTCATAAGCAGGAATATTGCAGTGAAAGCAAGTACAGATCTTCCCATAATGAAAGAAACAGCCCAAACAATGGCAAAAGCTCAGGGAAATATTCTCGTTATAGATCCCGAAGCAGAGAAAGAACAGAACAAGACAGGAATAGGTATTATCATTCCAAAGGAGAGAGAACTTGGAGCAGAGAAAGATACTATCAAGATGAACCACGGAGATGGGAAAAATGCAGATATTACAATGATTATTATTCTTCCCATGGAACAAGAGATGGTAGAGAGAGAAAGTCCTCTCATTGTGATAAAGACTTTGACAAATCAAGTCAAGCTTACAACAACAGGTCACATAAGGATTATCATTGCAAAAGCAGATGGTCTCACAATACACTCTCTAGAGAGGAAGATGTACATCACTTTAGCAGCCACAGAGCAAACTTCCATCATTGTTTAGTACCTCAGCAGCAATCTGAAAAATATTCTCGTGAAAGGCACGCACTTCCACCTGTGTCAGCTCATTCAAATTTTGAGGACTCTTCCCGGGAAAATGGGAAAGAAAAACTAAGAAATTACAGAAAAAAATATACCCACACAGAAGGAAGCGGAACCGATGTGGAAAAGAAATGCCGAAAGATAGGTGACCAAAGAATGAAAAAATATAAGAAGGTCAAGAAGAAAAAGAAGTCCAAAGATAAACATCGAGAGAAGGATTACAAGTAAGCAAGGATTCCAGCATAATCAGGAATTTTTTCCTAATTCTTTTCTGGGTGTTTCTCATGTCTGCCTTTTTTTCATTGTTTCTAAGTTATCTATATAGCATAATCTGGCTGGGGATCAGGTCATTAGGTTGGTCAAGTGAAGATAGGAAAGATATTGATGAATTGTTTTAGAACACTAGATCTGGACCACGTAGTTAGAATCACATCTGCACACCATTCTTGATTAGGTTGCAACAACTATTTTTTTAATTCTGCATATTCCACAACTAGCCCCTGTTAACGGTTTGTGTACAAACCAGGACCTACTGTCCTTCAGACTGAGGGCTTAAGTTTGCTGCATCTAAAGTTAGATGTGCGGAAATTACCACAAAATAGCTGACATGCTGCAAGTCATCACCTGTGGTAAAATAGGTAACGTTTCATATATGCATCAAGTGCCACATCTGTTTTTCTATTTTTAACTTGCATGTTTCCTTCAGAGTTTATGATTTGGATTTCTCTGTGCTCCGCTTTGACAATGACAATCGCAAACGTAAGAAAAAGAAGAAAAAGAAGAAACACATCAGGAAACTGAAAGGCTTCTTGGAATATTTAGATACTCGTTTCCAGAAGAAAACATGGGAGAAGGAGGAAGTATCCTGTCCTCCAGGCGACTATTTATGTGAGCAATACAGAAACCAGGGCAGTAAACAACCCTACAAGGAAGGGAGGCTTTCTGGTGCAGGTGAAAGCAAGATAATACAGTTCCATCACATCCAGTGAGTATGTTAAAGGTAAGGGACCACCGGGTGTTTGCAGGACTCCTTTTTACTCACATAGACATTATTTAAAACAATCTTTAAATGATTGTGTGATGAAATCTCTGCTTTATATAATGGCTTCCAAACAGTCTGCATTAAGACAAAAAAAATTATATAGGCTTTATTTTTTTCTCTATTTTTAAACAACTACTAGGAAAGTCTGAAAAAAACCTGCAAAGATATTGAAAGGCAAGTAATTTTAATTTGATCTGATGGTTAAGTGGCGAACAAGGGGGAGAGATGCAAGATGCCAAATTCAGTCCAGCTAACTAGGAAGAAAAACCTTGGGCAGCTCTATCTTGAAAAAGAATCAAGTAGGTAGACAAGGAAGTTCAGTAGCCAAGATGGAAGATGGTGACATGAGACTTCCAGGCTAGTAATACTGTAGTGAAACACCATCTTCCAAAAAAAGACTGCCACAGTAATTGATTTAAATAAAATACCAAGTTCAGGTATTTCATAACATAGAAACAGTGCTGACTGCTTATTCAGAGTAACATAAGTTGGTGACAATACTGAAATACTGTAGTTTCAGATGTAGATGTGCCTTCAAAGTACAGTTGTTAATCCTTCAGAGAGTGCTTTACAATTTAACACCTGGAGAGTGCCTTTAATTTCTGCTATTGTTTTATTCACCTGTGGTGGTTTTTTATTAGTACAGGCTTAAACATACAGAGAAGTGAGCTGATGAAACAGCTCTTTCCCAATTTTTAATATTAAAAAAAGTCAGGTGCTTCTTATTAAAAAAAAATAAAATAAATACAAACTTGAGTGCCTGACTGAATTTACACTGAACTCTTTGCTGTTGCTTGTCATAGTCCTGACTTGAGCTTTCAGTAGATAATGCCTTTTAAATTAATTAGCTGTAGAATTATGCAATGAAGAAGATTGCACACTGCAACAAATTCAACATCTAAAATAAAATTTGACATTTCCTATGAAATTTTTCTGAATAGAAGTGTTTATTATAAAAAGAAAACCTTCTTAAATGCCCATTATCTGACATAAAGTCAGTCCCAGTTACTCAGATATTTTAATAAACAACCCCCCCAACCATCTATTTTACTCTTATAGATCACTGAAGTAATCCCTGAAGAAGACAGCTCACTATCCAAAAGCCAGGGGGCTTTTTCCAAATTTTTGACATTTCATACCTACCCACGATTTAAGAATTGGGTTAATAGTCAGTGACAATCTTGTTCATTAATGGCCTAGTGTTGAAAATTTCATCCTGGCATAAAACCCAAAAGAATTAATCTTCTTGCATTACAGTTAAACGCATTTCACAATTTGGAGATGTTTAATCTTGGAATAGATTTTTATTTTCAAAAATGTCATGTGGTTTCCACACGGAGGTAAGTTGCCAGTCAATAGATTCTTGCATGGAAAAGTTTGCTTAAGGCAAAGAGGGAAGTGCATTGGTGGAAAAACGATGATTGCATTTCAGGGCGTAGACAATCAAAATTTTTATTCTGAAAATATAGTACGGAGGGAAAGCTGATTGTTCACATACTCTTCTTGTAAAATTTATTGTGAGTTTTATCTCTTTAACAAGAAAAATTTAAGGACAGGATTGAGGTCTTTCAAGTACTATTGTTGTAAAAATAGACTTTTTTTTTTTATGATACTCATGTCAAAATAATCCTTATTGCACTAAAAGTGTCTCTGTTCTAGCTGATAAATCAGGAATCAAACAGAAAAAAATGCATCTGCTCTAATGCTGGTTTGGCTTCAGTGAATTCTCTAGCCAGCAGATGGCAAACTTGTTTTTTTTCCCAACCAGCCAAAAGTATAGTAGGAAAGTAAATGTCTTGCATCTCATTACACAGGTCAGGGGCATTAAGATTACCGGGCTATGTAGGTGAGAGAGATGTTGATTGATAAATACCATGACAGTACCCCGCTTTGATACATTTCTTGCAACACAAGTGGGATATGAGGGCTGTGAAAAGCAATTTCTTTAAGTCTTGAGAATTTTAGTATTTCATCAAGTCCACGGATGTTCATTACCTTCATCTTGTGAAAGGTCGATCTTTTTAAAAAAATGGGTCTTAAGTAGGATTTTCTGAATGAGGGAATCTAATCTCAAAAAAAGCCACTTCAGCAGTGTGTTCTTAGAGTATTGAACCTCCCAAACAAGCTAGGGACAGACTAGGAACAACTGAGAAGGAATTGTTAGGTTGTGGCTCTTCACCAGGACTTATGTTACTTTGAATAAATTCATATGGATGAAAATGGCTAGTGATAACTTGTAATTTAAGAAAAATCCAGGTAAGATGGGAGGAGTAGGTCATTTTCTATACTCCTACATCTTCTCTCCAGCAAGTTTCTAAAGGCTTGGGTTTGTGAGTAGGATCTGGTCAGCTTGACCACAAGATGGTTAGTAAAACAAGGATGCTGTCTAGGCAAAACTTCAACAAAATTTCATTTACCTAAGATCTACCATTTCCTATTAAAGTGGGTAGCTTTGTCCTAATACTCGGTACAGTTGGAGCTGGGCGCAGGTTTGAGACTTCTTTTAGAAATCAAACCATGGAGCCATTGTTTTATGCTGAATGTCATGACAGGGAGTGATATTGCTTCCTTTTGTCTTTCAGATGCGGAACTTATTGGTGGAAGCCTTCAATACTCAAACTAAACCTACCATCAAACCCGACAACTTTTTACCATCAAACCTGACAACTTTTTACCATCAAACCCGACAACTTTTTACCACCAAACCCGACAACTTTTTACCATCAAACCTGACAACTTTTTACCATCAAACCCGACAACTTTTTACCACCAAACCCGACAACTTTTTACCATCAAACCCAACATTACCAATATTGACCATCAAAACTTAAAATTTATTATGAAAACAATTACCATCAAGACAAAATCCAGTCATAAGTGGTGCTTAACATTTCTGTACAGAATTTTACCATGAAAGAACTTTTTTTTAGTTTTTAACTTGAGACTTTTTTAAAATATACTTCTAATCCAAAAGGGTGGAAACTTTTTACAACTGCTGAACATTGTAAACTACCACATAAATATCTCACTCATGTGAGATAAGGCCCTGGAATAGACCATCTCAAATGCTGCTTAATTACAGACTCAGGTTGACTTTATGTTATTCATGTAATGTTACTCCAAGTTAGACATCTGGTGTAAGAGCGACCAGGAATTACAAAAATTGCAACTGACAGTCTGTATATTTAATTTAAAGACTTATTTAAAATTTCACAAGCTCTCAAATAACTAGGGTTTTGCAAGAGCTTCATCTTTTCTGTGATGTCTGACACTAGAAACTAATTTACTTCACATTTGAGTTATATTCAAGATCTGAAGAAAATCTTCTGGTTTTCAACATTGTGAAACAACGAATATGCAGTTCTGAATGTATCTCTCAAGACTATTTGTATACTCTTCCATATGTTTTTATTACATTTCCTTAATATACTGTCACTTGTCTTAAGTCTCAGTTGTCTGTTTTGTCTCTCTAAAGTGTCTAGTTACAGACAAATTCATACTGTGATTTTTATTTTTATTATTAAATGCTATCAAACTGTGATGCACTTATTATTCACTGGTCCTGCATCAGGAGATGAGTGGGGAACCTGTATTAAATACAGTTCATCTGAATAATCTGTCTGGTTTATACAAGCTGTGTTGTTCAGAGATGTCTAAAGTTTGATCTTTGTTTTTTTAAAGATAAAAAGCACTTGCCCCACTGTAAATATATAGCATGTAAAATTTATATAGTATATAAATACAGCAAAGTTAAAATGGATTTTTACTTGAGTTATTTAACATGCAATATGTCATGTGAATTGACAGCTTTCAGAGTGTGTTTGATACTCAAGAAATCAGATCTTCCTTTCAGTGGTAGGTGAGAAGATGCTGTCGGTGTGACCCAGAGAAGATAAGTAACTTGGGACTTCAGCTGCCTAGACAAGAATGCAGAAGGCTTTCTCCTTTGAAGTTAAAAGCTTCCAAAACCAGGCAACAGGTTGGAAGCTCACCAGTAGCTTTTTCCTGTGTGCGACACTAAGTAAAGAAAGGAGCAAGGTTAATGTTTTACTAAATACTTAAGGTAATATTTTGGTACATGGAGAACACCATAAAGCCAAACCATAAGTGTACCCTGCATAATGTTCCTATGGCAACAGTTATGTGAAGTTACATAAAGTAACATGACAAAGAAACCACATACCTTTCCTGTATCTGGCTTTTTTTTCCTCTTTTGTCCTCTGGCTCCAAGATTTGGTGTCTTGTCTTTTGTCTGATGAGTAACTCCGGCATAAATGTATAAAAGGAGTTGAAATGTTGACTGCTGAACCTCAGAAGCAACAACTGCCTAAGCTAGTTAACAAGCAGTGACTGGAGGGAGGGCAGTTCCTGACGGCTTCAGAGTGAGCTGTGGAGAAGCACACTGGGCAACTGCAGCAGCGTTAGCTATTGCTAATTGGGGGAGGTCTAATGAATCTCTAGGAGTAGAGATCTGATTTCCACCCCCCCACACCCACTTACATTTGACTGAAACTCATGGAAGGGAACTGACAAAATACCTCCTTAATTTAGGGTGGCACTTAAGGGAAACCAGCTCTTAATGGAGCAACACTCATACTTGTAGCATCCTTTACTGAATCTGTTTCGCAGTTAAGATTTTTCTCTCTGAAAATTTAAATCTGATAATTTAGTGTGCCTAAAGGTAGGGTAAAGAGGCCTTTTACTTAAAAGGGCAGTTATGCTGTAAAATTGAAAATCTCTCAGAAGAAAAAAAATCAGTACTTGCCTCCCATTATTCTTGGTAAATGAAGAGCTATACAATAGTATAGTTTCACACTTTATTTTTGAGAAAATCTCCAGATGTAAGCAAAAGACCTTAATGATAAGTGAAAACATTAATATTGCAGTGGATTTACAAAGAACATCACATTTTAAACAATGATTGATACAGAGTATTCGTCATGCAAATCACTTGTATACACCAAGTAATACTTATATCAATACATATCTGTACAGTATTTACATTTTGTATTTAAACTCTAGCTAGAAATATTTTCCAAGAAAATATAGAAATGGAACTGGTAAGCCACAAGTCTTAATTTGTAGCATTTGGTCTACAATAGACCTAGCTTTTCCAGCAAGCATATCTACATAGATATGTAATAAATCTTAAAAATATGCATTGTTTTTATATATGAAGCATTATAAATGCTGCTCAGTTTACAAAGGTTCAGTTTTGTACCAGTTTAAAACGGTTCAAAATGTTAAGTGATGTAGAGCTTATTTTGTCAAGAATATTGTAAAATTTAAGTCAGTCCAGCTGAGCTTAAGTATTATATACAGTTCTCTCCCTAGACTGCACTGGCAACGTGGCTGATGTTAGTGGCCAAATGGTTTAGACATTGCGTGAAGCCACACACATGGCAGAAGCAGTAGTGGCTCTTGCTGGCCCCTGCAGATGTAAAGGGCAATGTGAAAAACAAAGAGCTGAAGAATTACGCAAGTTTCAGTGCAACAGGAAGGGAGAAGTCTGTTATTCCCAGAGGACTTTTCCTCAGCATGGCCAAACCATAACAGACACTGCTTTAGGCCACTGAGCAGCTTGTCTTAGTAGCTACCCCTGGACTTGAAGCCCAATAAAGAAGGGAAAGGTTGAGAGATTTTTCTTCACCCTCATGGATAGTACCTGATTTGGCCGAAATTTTCACAAGCCACTTTGTTTTACTGGCCTCGTGGCCAGTGGAAATTCTGGGCCAGTTTCACTCCCTGGTAATACTGTTACAAAGAACATTTGAAATCAAATATTATCACACCCAAGAATGCTATTCCATTAGCTTTGGTAAATTAAACAGATATATTGAGCACCACAAATAGCTGTTTAAGATGCCGCATTTTAATGCTAAGAAATAATATCTTTCCTGATATAATATCCTCAGTTACATGTTACTCTAAATAATTATTTCTGATGGATATAAGAGCTTCAAACTAAATACAGCAAATGAACTCTCAAGGCATTTCCTTCATGCTTAGAGGCAGACATCCTCACCTGGTTAAATAAATAGATTTTCTTGAAGGTGATATTTCAGAAGATAAGAACTGATACAAAAGTGCTTCATGGCTTATTAATGTTTTCGTAATCTCACATTTCTCCAGAAATACTTTATTTTCTGCTTTTCACCTTTACACTCATTAGTACCACTGATTCTGGCTTATCACTACTTGCATTACAAACCTACTTGTCCAAAGCTGACATATGCATTGCTTGAAAACAAAAGGTGGAGTTGTGGAACAGAAGACTCAAAACAAGTGATGTTAGTGGCTCTATAATCACACCGCTTTGCAAACGGGACATACAGCTTCAATCGTTTCTATAAAGAGTTTAAATGTGTTCTATTAAGTGAAGAGGTCCCCACACTGATACTTACTCAAGGATTCTATGTCCTTTGGTTGCGTTTTATCCCCTTGAAAGTACTCGGATTTGAACATTCAGCCAAGTAGACCGCTATTCCACACTCTCTGGGGAAAATCTAAGGTATAAAGAGGTTTACTTTGTTCTTTTCCTCTCAGCCTTTTTTGCAAACATGCAGTAAAGCAAAACATTCACAGGCTGACACCCCATACAAAACCAGGCAAATTAGTAAGGCAGGAACAATGAAACACACTCTCCCTTATAGTTAAAAGGAGATTTGGAATGGATCAACTTAGTAAGTCTGTGGTTTTGCCAGTGCAGCCTATTTCCCTATAATGTATCCAGAAATGCTTCCGTAACTCCAAGAAACAAAATTGCTTTGACAAAGTATTGGGTCTCCAAAGCATTCACTGGCACAGTAGGCACGGCTCAGGTTCAAGAAGTTTGTGAAAAACTGAGTATTAACAGAAGCAGTAGGGTCCAAAAAACACCCTACTTTTTGCCCCCACTGTGGAATTAGGGGCTTTACCTTAAGACTAGTATGTACACTATCAATAGAAAAGCATTGTAGTAAAATCTGCCATAGCAGTTTACATGTTAGTGAAAAACTATCAGCAGGACCACAGAAAGATCTCCCACAAATTACAATAACAAAAAAAAAAAAAAAAAAAAAAAAAAGACACATGCTTGTGGGGCAGCTTAGTTGCACTTGGTAATCAATGTGTAAGATTTTATATCTTAAGTGAAAATAAGGATGTCAATTTTTTCAATTTCAACTGCTGAAGCACAGATCTGAAAAATCGCCTTTAAGAATGCAATAAAAATACTGAACTTTTCGGTATGTCCAAAGTTTGTTATCAAGCAAAGGAATGAATCATGCTTGCATAACTACCTAGGGCTGTATCTTACAGAAAGATTTCACCTTCCTGGTTTTTCCCTTTAAAAACATTAAATGCATGTGAAATTATTTGGGTGAGTTTTCACATGAAAAGCCTAAACTCCTGCAAGGCTTGTCATCTTACTCCTTTAGTAGTAACTTAGTATTAAACTACAATGTATCTAAAACGTAAGAAGGATGTTACTATATAAAAAGCAGATTAAACCAGCCATTAAATCTTACTGTGAGTGTATGGGCAGACAGGAATGAGTTTTAGCCTACTGGCAAATATCAAACCTGACCTGTAATTAGTGTCATGGCTACAGACTCAAACCTTTGCCATTGGGACCTGGGTGTGTTTCAGTGTGTATCAACCAAACCCTTTGGCACGACTAGTTAACTATGTAGCTGCCAGTCTACCACTGAGTGGCATTTCTGAAGAAGAAGAAAAGCTATTTTCATAAAGGTAGGAGAGCGAATCCTAAGTGAAAGCTGCATTCAGCTGTTCATTCACTGTGAAACACACAAGACTTGAAAACTGATACTGAGATGGTGGGGTTTCTGCCTACAGAAAAATTAAGTGCTAGATCACGCTGCACTCCACTTTTGGTGCTGCATTTTAGTGAGAGATGAAAGTGTTATAAACACTCTTCCTTTTATGGGAAATGTCCTCAAATAACAGGTATAGGACATTTTACTGTTAGCCTCAAATCCCTTCCCTCCCAACCCAAGTACACTGGAGTTTGACTAATGTAAGTGAAAACAAGGCTTCCATGTTTTCAGTTGAATTAAGTTCATTATAGTCATCCTCTAGGATCTGAAGCTTACTTCAAACTATATGCCAATAATTATTTACCCTGAAAGGTCTTGCAAAGTTTTTATGTCATAGTAAAGTGTATATGTGTAAAATTTACAGCTACTGTTTTCATTTAGTTTGTCCAATTTTTACATTATCACTCAACTGTATACTCATTTATAGGTTGATGCAGGTATACAAGTTTCTGATCATGTTCTATTTCTTATTTGCAATCCTTCGTTTCCTTGTTGCCAGCATATCATAAAAGGGATCTCTGCTGATACTTGCTCTAGAAGAGAAAAAAGGAATCGTCAGTTTGGTTGACAAACACCTGTTTTTGAAAATCTAAACTATTTTGTTCTCTTTCCTGCAGATGAGTCCATGCTCTTAATAAGATAATGGATGGTTGACTTCTAAGCATCACAAATACTTCTTTAGAAAAAGATGCTATTTAGCTGTGATTTCTTAAGAGTTCATACCTTCATCTTGACCATTCTTTACTTCCTTGTGTGTCTGCTTTATAAACCTTCCAAGATAAAGTCAAGCTGTGAAAGTTTAAGCATGCTCACAGTGCAGCTTTAAGATACATGTCACTATAGTTAATCGTTAGGTGAAGTAAGAATCTAGTAAAATTAGGGTTCAAGACGATTCACACAAGGCTTTACATTTGCTTAAAAAAAAATTCCACATTCTCCTCATTTGAGTTAGTAGCACTACTTCCTTAGGACCAGACAGTAACAGGAGACTTGTATCTTGATCCATCAACCTCACATAGCTTGTCATTAATCCTAGAGGACATTGTGACATCAGAATTCTTCAAACAAGTTAGAATACAAATTCTCTCAGTATCTTACTCTGAAAAGAGCTTACACTTTATTTCTGAAAGTCATTTAAGACTTTAAACTCACTTGATAGATTTAATCCACTCTTCCTTTTCTTCTGGGGTGGGAGCAGATATTCTATACACTACATGGTTGCCTTCCACCACTCTACCATCAGCTTCAGTTTTACATGCTTTAATTACTTGACCTTTATGACTGGGGTTATAGAGCTCAAAGCAGTTCTGGAGGGTAGAAATGAAGAAATAAATTTTAAAAACAGAACAAAACTGACAAATATCGTCATTTAACACTACGTCTAAGTTCTATATGGTTACTTTCTTTAAAAAAAAATATTATGAAAATATCTTACTGGTTTCCTAGGGTCTTCAACTTCTCTTATGCTAAGATTTTCTAACGGAATAATTCCTCTAGGTTCTTTGTCCTAAAAAATTAGGAAAATATCACATTATTAGCCACTTAAATATCTTGATTACAAATACAGTTCACTGTAATACATACTCACCGTTGTGTATTCAAAGTAATACAGGCAATTATCAGTCAGAATAAACCATCTCCGTTTCCACGTTTTTACTCTTCCCCCTACAATCAAAAAGTATGGCTGAATTAAATGTGTTGCTGTTAAGGCTTCAACAGTGGATAAGAAAGTAATTTATTTTTGTGTTTTCTTCTTCAAAATATGGCTTAATTACTTAATTGTAAATGGATCAGGCACAGATGAGCTGAGGTTAAAGGAACATCTTACTGTAATTCTCATACTAAGATCAAATTCCTGAGACAGCATTAACCATGGTGCTGCTGACCAGCCAAAAAAAACTGTATGCTCTGAAGTTGCAGATGTCTCCTCTCTTACAGAGAATGCAATAGTTTAGCAGTCAGACCTGCTCCCTCCATCCATGCCATCGCAGTTGTTTACTGCATCAAAAATATTAATACTATATGGCCCTCAGGAATGCAGTCAGTGCTGCTAGGGCAAAGGGAAACCAACCATCAGCAAAACCAGTAACTGAGTTCCAGCAATAGGACCAACCCTCTCCACAGCCTGTCCTGTACAAGGAAAGGGTCCCATTGATCAAATTAAGGGCATTTTGTCACCTTCCTTCCACTTGACTCATGAGCATACATGTAATGAAGAACCTATCTCTACTTTCCAATTTGACATCCAGTGCATAAGATACTTATTATCAGCAGAACAAATATCATGTGTCATCAATAAGGAGCAAATCATATGCCAAAATGTACCATTTTTAGTCACTTTTCATAATTTAGTATTTTAAAAATATGTTCTCTTCATGGGTTAATATATCATTGAGAACACCTGACAGAAGAAATAGCTACTGCTCCAAAAATGCCAATTTCTCCTGCATTAACAGTTTAGACATCAGCAACCACAGAGCTCCTCTTTCTTATACATGCTAATGTCAGTGTCCCTACACTGTAGGGAACATTTGCTTTTAGAAACACACATTATTGTCTCGGCCCTTTCAGCCGGTTTTCTGCCAATGTCTACTTCAGAACATGTCCAGCATTCCACAATTACATTATTTTAAAAACTCATTTCCAGGAAAGACGATTGTAGATAAAGCATTCATGTGTTAATATACAGGCTTAGTTCCACCATAGTTATCTGACTTCAGGATTATGTCACCACCTGTGCATCATCCATTCAGCAGTGATTTAATCTCCTTAACCCAACATTTTGAAATAGTTGATCTTGCTATTGAACACCTGTGCATAAAGGAGTACCATTATTACACAGAGGATCCCCAATTTAATCCAAGTCATATAACTAAATCTAAGATGTGCGTAATTTTTTCATCTTTTTGTTTTACTTGAGATAGCTGGTGTTTTGCTTAATATAGAAATCCAAATCATATTGAATTAAAGAACTATGCTAGGAATATAATGAAATTTCTTGATACCAGCCTACTATTTGTATTGCAGACAGTATGTTGCATGTTGTATCTTCCTTTTGCTTGGTTTCATGACTTACACGATCACCCAGTGCTAACACACTGCAATGTTCAATATACTCAATAAACTTCATGTTTCTACTACACGCACACACATCTTAAGAAAAATTTAATCTGCAAGCAGGTGCGGTGAAATCAGAGAAGGCAAAATAGTGCAAGATGCAGAAGCCATGACAGAATGAATGGTTGAGTGAACTGGAGATAGTGAGGGAAGAACTGGTGCCATTTGGTGCAACCACTGACAGATCCTTAACTAAAGCATTGTAGAAACAGTCAAACTGGTACGTATGTCACCAGAAAAATTCTCATCTCCTTGCCTGAGAGCTGGTTCACGTACCAGGAAGTATTCAGGCTAGGAATGGAAAGCTGACGAACTTTAGCTTGAGTCATTTCCAGATCAATGAATAAGCAGCAGTTGAGTCAAGACAGCTGCCAGGGCAGTCCCTGCTATTGCCATAACATGACATTTCTTCTTACAACCCAATGTTAATTGCCATGACTTTAAGCCATGCTCTGTTCTCTCTCTAAGGTTAACAGGCTAACGCAATTTAACACTTTTACAGCACAAAAATGTCACCACATTTTTCAGTCTAACAAGTAGCATCATCTAGCATTACATGTCATGACTTGCCCAGTTCTAGTAGAAAAAGAATTCAGCAGGAGAGAGGATGAAACAAACAGGCAAACAGGCTACTATCACAGAGGCAGCTTAAACTGAACAAAGGTGTTTCTCAAGAACTGTGATAACATGTCAAAACACAATAAGAAAAATCAGGTAACAACCATATAGTTAAAAGAAGGCCTGCTTATTTTTAAGGCAGAAACAACAGACTTAAAACACACGTCTCCTAGAACAATATGAAGTGCCAAGTAGTAAATGACAGTGGAGTTTGCTGAAATTTTTCCTGACAACATCCCCTCTATTTGGAAAAGCCACATTTCTCAAACCTTAAACTCTGTAATTATGTTGCAGTTCTGATGAAGGTTTTGCAGTGAAACATGTCCCAGCTCCAGGATAGTACTGATGCTGAAGCCAGAGAGAAGATTAAGTATTTCCAGCAACATCCCTCTTACTGCTCCCTTCTCCCTAAAACGGCCAATAGCTCACAGGGTTAGCGCACTCACATGAGTCGCAGAAATAGACCCTAAATCCCTGCTCCACCAAGCTATGAATAACTATTCTCTTCCAGGAAATAACAGCAAGCCAGGATTTTTTAGCAGGATAAGGAACTATTCTCACATATAAGCCTCTGTCTCCCCACCCCATTACTTAGTTGCAGCTGTCAACCTCATAGAAACTCTAATAAAGCTTGAAAGGCAATCTAATCTGTACTCATCAAGTTTGCAGGGGTCACCATAAAACATGCATTTAATATGCCTTTACAATGAGCTAAAACCCAAGAAGCTGGCTGATAAGGCTTTGCGGCCCACAAACACTGCATGCAAGATTAATAGGCAAGAACTCGTGATAACAAAACATTCTTTTCCTTGGCTGAGATTGTTGTAGGCTCACAAAACAACAACAAAGGGTTTAGTACCATACTTCATATCTTATTCCAGCTCCCAGCCTTTTAAAGATTAAAATTGGAAGGAATTAAGTTAGTAGAAGAGGATCAACAAAATTGGAGTATGAATCCATAAACATTTACAGAAATGGAGAGATAAGTGATGTACTTCTGAAAGATCTAGCCGATTAACTAAAATGCAAAGACATCTCAAACAACAAAATAAAGAAGCATGATATCTTGTAGGTGAAAATCTAAGGAAACTACAAGAAAAGGCCACAACAAGGCAAAATGTACAGAAAGAGGAACAGAAACCCTTTTCACCTATGTAACCCAACACAGGATTATTTTCTTTCAACTCTGGGCAAAGTACAAACCAGAGAACAAGGTAAAAGAAACCACCTATACTAAAGAGAAAAACAACTGGCAATGACTTAGAAAACACAAATTTCAAATTTAAAAAAGGCCTTAAGACTAAAGGCAGCAATGTATCTAAAGTTAGAAAATTCTACCCAAATCTTCAGCATGTTTATATAAAGTTTTAGAGCAGAAACAGAGACACGCACACATCAAGAATGTTTTTTTTCCTCTTAGTGCATTTAGATAGCACTGTGCAGAACAGACTCAGAAACTGTACAATTATACAGATAACTGGATCAAAGTTTGGGTTTCTTTGAAAAAGAAATTTCCTTCGACCGCAACATTAACTGCTTCCACCTAGGAGAGCACCAGTTGCCACGAGGGCCAGGCAGGTACCAGAAGGCACCAGTTTCCTCATCAACCACCACTATTCTCTCCCCAGATTAGGGAAGAGAAACCACATCCTCTCAAGGACAGATGCACTGGAATAAGCACCACTGGCGGAACGGGCCCGGATGTGAAGCTTCTGGACAATCTCCAAGCTCTCAGTAACTGCCTGAATGGCAGAAAAAATTAACACCATCGTGTGTCTGGCCTGAATCATTTCCTCTCCATTTTGGTGAAATAAAGTCACAGTTTCCTTCTAAACAGAAGAAAATATTACGCAAACCAAGCTATTTGCCAAGAGAAGCTGTTTTAGGCAAAGAAACGCCACCGTGAGTAAAACACTGTACCTTGGGCATTAGGACAGACAGCATTGACAAGAAGTTCAAAATAGCTTGAAGTGGATGGCAGAAAATTTCATGGTACAAACACTACTAATAATTATGATGCAGAAAAATCTAAAAGGTCATAAAGTCTCAAGCTGCTCTAAGCAAGGTTTCACTAGCACTCAGCAGCTTTCAGTTTTTTACTTGTAGCATTTATTTTCCTTACACCATGCTTCAAACAACTGGATAATAATTTAGGTTTACCAAGATAAAGATGTCTATATAAAGACACCAGCTGAGGCTAAATAGATAAAACCAGAATTGCTGTCTGGCTGCCAGGTTTGGCACTTGGACTTACACAAAGTCACCTCTGAACAATTCAGAGCAGTGAACTCTTGAAAAGCATTTTGCACCCTCCCAGCTTTCTAAAACCCAATGCCAGCTTAGAGAGCTAGGATGGTCTTTAGGACAGATTAATTTTACAATATATGAAACTTTCACAATATCCACCTCATACATAGAGGATAATCAATACAGTGAGATGGTATATTAAGAGAGGGGCACAAGTAGAGAAATGGGAAGAGCTGACTACAAGAAACACTAAGTACAAAATATTGTCTTGATATACCCAGAGTTTGTGAGTTGTCTTACTCATATTTATAATTTTATATAAAATTTTCTATTTCAACTTTTAAGTATTGTCACAATTGAACACTTAAACTCTCAAACAGTCTCCTTAGTATTTCAACAGTACTGAAACTTTTAATATCAGCACCTTCCAGAGCTGGAGGAGGAGGAGGAGGAGGAGGAGGAGGAGGAGGAGGAGGAGGAGGAGGAGGAGGAGGAGGAGGAGGAGGAGGAGGAGGAGGAGGAGGAGGAGGAGGAGGAGGAGGAGGAGGAGGAGGAGGAGGAGGAGGAGGAGGAGGAGGAGGAGGAGGAGGAGGAGGAGGAGGAGGAGGAGGAGGAGGAGGAGGAGGAGGAGGAGGAGGAGGAGGAGGAGGAGGAGGAGGAGGAGGAGGCGGAGCAGGAGCAGGAGCAGGAGCAGGAGCAGGAGCAGGAGCAGGAGCAGGAGCAGGAGCAGGAGCAGGAGCAGGAGCAGGAGCAGGAGGAGGAGCAGGAGGAGGAGCAGGAGGAGGAGCAGGAGGAGCAGGAGGAGGAGGAGGAAGAGGAGGAGGAAGAGGAGGAGGAAGAGGAGGAGGAGGAGGAGGAGGAGGAGGAGGAGGAGGAGGAGGAGGAGGAGGAGGAGGAGGAGGAGGAGGAGGAGGAGGAGGAGGAGGAAGAGGAGGAGGAAGAGGAGGAGGAAGAGGAGGAGGAAGAGGAGGAGGAAGAGGAAGAGGAGGAAGAGGAGGAAGAGGAGGAAGAGGAGGAAGAGGAAGAGAATTGCCAGTTTTATTTCTGGTCAATGCACCTAAACTAGCAAAATGTGTTTGTCTGTACCAGTCCATGTCTGCTGAAAAAAATGCAGTCTTTCACATTTACAGGCTGATTCACCAGAGGCTTTTGGACACATTTCATCTCTTTATTCAAATAATCCTCATGCTGTGGGAGTGTTACGTACAACACCCTTCCATTTGACACATGTTTTTACTATTGGGTTTTCTGTGCACTGTCTCTCATCTTCATCGTACATAATGAAAAGCTGGCTTTATTGACCTTGTGCCAGAGCCAGAGATGGATTGTGCAGAAGTACCTGGCAGCTCTCACTGACTTTGTCACCTTTTTTCTTCAATGTCTTTGTTCCTCTAGTTTTTATTAATCTCTTATATGTCTTTCATTGACAGTTTCTTTCACAAGTGATGTTGTCACTCCTCTACACGCACTCACGCTCCTGCTTCCACTCTCACTCTGTGTTTAAGTATATGAGAGCACACTGGTAACAGAAATATGCACAGCATGGGCTTATACCCAACCTCTTCTCCAGAAAGCACATTCTATCTACATCATCTTGAAAGCTTTTCTGTTGAGATAACTATCACCTCACACTACAAAATGGAGAAAAGCTGCAAAGTCATCTTTGAAATTGTACCAGTTGAGCCAACGCACACCAAAAAGCAAGAGCTTTGCTTTTCTGTAGTTAGAAAGACAAAGAGTTCTATACCATCTGTAGCACAGAGATCAAAATGAGACATTGGTGAGCACATGAATGAATTCCAAATGCTTCCTTTTCACATTTCCTATTTCCTTCCAGGACTAGCATGACCACTAATTTCCAGGTACAATCAGTCGAGCAGGCCCATGGCTCTAACCACGCCCTTCTTCCACCACACTCACCCCCATGTGCACCCCCCAAGACTTTAGTCACCATTCTCCAAGCACAAAGTTCTTTCTACTTTAACAAGCAGTTATACATTAAAGTGGGCCAACACCTGACTCTACTGGAGTGTGTACTGGTGTTTTAGACAAAATAGGTTTATTTAATTGAAAAACAAATGTCAATATAAAAATTCAGTCTCCTTTATATAGGAAAAAAAAAAATCCCTAAACCCAAATGAGAAAGTGAATCCCGTCAGCTTTAAGAGTCTGTAAATGAGGCCGTCTTGCAGTGCCAGGAATCTGCAAATTACCAGGCTTCTGCAACCCTGGAGCTCATTTAAGATTCTGTTAAGTAAGCTAAATATGTTATCTAAAAAGGAAAATAAGCAGGAAAAAGAACACCTCTTATAAATGCATCATTCAAATGTAATTATTCTTTCAGTAATCAAATATAATTGATGTACAAGTAACAAAATCATTCTGGAACTTCATTACAAGAGTAAGACATGTTGTTTTCTGTCAGTAGAAATTATTCTTCCCTTGTTATGTTCTTCAATGAACCAGAAAAGTATGCTGAATAATCATCTTTATCTTTCTGTTTTACACGTACACACTTTCTTCTTTTGCAGAACGCACTTGCATGTGAGCTAGACACTGACATGCCAGTCTTTGAGAACTACTGATGATACTGTTAGTGACACTGAGTGAAAAAGCAAAATACTACAATAAATTTGATTACAAAAAAAAAAAAAAAACAAACACAAAAAAAGTAAAAAAAGAACAGGAGGAAGGAGGAAGAAAATAAAAGAATGAGCAACTGAAGTAGAGGGGACTGGAAAGCAATCAGATACGTACCTCCTAATGCAGAATAAGCAGAGACAGCCAGTCACAGAACAGAAAGGTGATAGGTCATAGGCCATAAGGAAAACAAGAAGGCACATTTAAACCACTCATTAAAAAATCATAGCCAAAACCAAACCAAGAGAAACTCACAAATAATATGGAAAAATAAAGACATACAAAAATAATCATCTGAAGAGAAATCCTTTTTTTCATACACAGAAAACTGAGTTGAAATATCACACAGTTTTCTGAAATGACCTTACAGAGACTTAGTTGTTATTTATCAGTCACAGCATGTGGTAAATACTATATGGCGTTTCCTTTTTGTCCCTCAGCTTTTATTTCTCATATATCAGAAATAAAACTTCAAAGTTTGAAACAAGATTGCTAATTTGGATACATAAAATAGGAAGTAACAACCTTCTGACGTAAAGGAGTTACTTACTTTGATTCATGTATTTTTAAATGCAAATTACAAAGTTAATCCTATTACCTTCACAAGAAAGCAGTTAGACATGGAAGCAACAAACATGCTAACAACAAACAAACATATAGCAGCAAAACTGCCCTTATAACTAACCTAATTTCAGCAGCCAACCTTCTCTATCTGGATTAAAAAATGTATGCGTTAGATCATTTCCATCATCCTCTGGAATTTTAAACGGCTCATTCTTAATACTTTCATATAAATTCTAGAAGAATAAAAAAAAAGAAGAAAAAGACCTCATTAATAAATGTCTAACAGAAAATGCAACGAGGACATCTTACTACTTCTCAGACTATTTGTACAAAAAGCATAGGAAATACTGTCTGTAAAATTCTGGACCACCCCTTCTCAATCTGTGTTCACTACTTTGATTAAGTTTGATTTTAAACTACTTCATCTATAAACAAGCATCTCTGTTTACAGATTTTATAAGCACTCCTAGCAAAGACATTTTTTCTTTAACTTCAGCATTCAGTATTTCAAAGGTCTCAGCTTCAGGTCTTATATAGTACAAGTCTTGCCAAATTAATTTGGCTTTTCAGAAAATGGTTTAGACCATCACACTGTCTTAGAGAAAGAAGTATTTTTACTGATATCTCAATGGACAGGAGGAAGTTCCACAAGACACATGGAAAGACATGAGAGGCAATAATGAAACAATGATTTTTTTCTATTTTTTCTGGCTTTCTCTGTCTTATCCAGAAATACTACTTTTTTCTGTAAGAAGCCAGTTCCACAAGGATTTTGTCATCAGCAAACTACTGAGAGATATACAGAATGTTTTCTCTGGAATCTCCTCTCCTCAATGAAATATTGAATTTAGTGAGAACTAGCTCAAAGCAGCTGTGAATATCAGAAAATGCTTCTCTGAGCTACTCAAATGTTATGCATGCTAGAAAATGTTCTTACTTTCCCTCGACAAATTTGCCTGAGAAGTGTCGTACACACTTGTACATTTCCTGTTAAAAACACAAAGCAATGCCTTGTTTCACCCAGTCTAACTTACCCGTAGTAATTCTTCTGGAAGGTCTCCACCTTCATTAATTCCACGATTCATAGAAATAAACCTCTCTACTGTTGGTTTATCTCTTACGTTGTGGTTGTGCAGACTGGTGTTTAACATAATGATCGCAAATGAAAGCACATAGCATGTATCTGAAATGAGATTTGAAAACTTATTTATACTTTTGTGTGTTGTGGCACAAACCCATAAAATGAATATATACGCTCATCCTGACTGATAAAGAAACAGGTAGTCAAAAAATCTTGACCACTATACACAAAAGCAAAATCTGAAATCTTTCTTTAAACTGTTGAAGTAAGCCTAAGAAGAAAAAATATGTAACCATTCAAATTAAAAGCAAATGAGAAAAACAGTACAAGAGAATCCAAAAAAATTTTTAAACTCTTTGAAATCATTGTCATCACCTTAAATAAACATTTCACTTGAAACACTTAAGTGTTGCTAGACAAAACATTCTCTGCACACAGATTTTGCCTAGATCATATTGGCAGATCCTATAATAAGACTTGGTCAATCAGACTTCTACTCAAAGTACTTCCAAATCTTTCTCCAAAGAGAAAGAACAGTCTCTTCAAAACAATTTTTGAACTGCATTTAAATGGACTGAAAATTATATTGACTCAATTTATTGGCATACATGAGGTGGCTAGAAACACAATAATATCAAAAGATTACAAAGGAGAGCTTATCATGCCTCTTGACATGGTTATGATTATAATAAATTCTCCCAGAATTCAAGTACAAGATCCTGTGTAAGAAAAAGCAGGATGGAATGCTCTCTGCTACCTAAAGGAAAAACATGCTTGCCTCTTCAACATTTTGTTTTCAGTAAGTACTTTCCTCTCTAGCTGCTGCAGATCTACTTTACATTAACCTTTTCCTAGCCTATTTGTTATGCTAATTAAAGTGATCAACAACAAGCTATGTGTGTATCTAACTAAACAGATCAATAGTGCGAAAACTATAGGGCATTCTGTGCAGTATCACAAAGTCTTGTTAGCTTTTATGACTTGAGTAATTCTAAACCAAGTAATTCAACAGAAGACTGAGGTGCATTTCTAACTGAGATAAATCATCGCTGAACAGACTGCTAAAGAGAAAGGATACAGTCCTCGTCACAAAAACCGATTACTTTCTAGATAATATACTATAGGCACATATAGGTTAACTTGATACAGTGTTAATCAGGTGTAACATCCTTATAATTGACAGACAAGACCACCCAATCTATTGGTTTCTTCTGCCTTTAAGCCCCTGAGAATCTTACTTTTCCAATTACTAACCAAAATCTCTGGCAACATCCCTAAAGCGTGTTTTATACTTGAATTGGCTTAGATATGTATTAACGCTGAAGTTTTATAAATGAAAATGAATTCTGACCATAAGCTTGCACCTCCTGGAAACAAAATTTAGGATTAGACAGTTGCATTTCCTCCATTCTCAGAAAGTTCTCATTTCACGTATTATTTTATCCTGAACTTCCAAACTGGCCATTGTCTCCTTGCATCAGATGTAGAACATACACAATCCAAAAAAATATATATATATACACACACTTAAGAACTCCTACTGTTTCCTGTGACTAACCTGTAGACTGGAAGACTCCTGGGTTACAAAGGCAATAGCGTGAAGCAAAAGCTTCCATCATACGATCAATTTTTTGAGCCTCTCCTGGGAGTCTGAAGCTCCACAGAAACTGCCTACAGAAGGGAATAACAGGTGTTAGGCTCATTCCAATATGTATATATTAAGCACATATTACTAATAATCAGAAACAACAACAACAACAAAATCAGCAACATCTATATAAAATGTCCTAGAAATATATTCTCAATTTCTCAACACACAAGTCAGGAGCTGTTATAAAGCAACATGCACAGATGGCTAGCCCAGTTATTCAGCCAGCAACACTGCATGCTATCAGGCAAGATAATGTGGAAGTTCATATTCTGAGACTCTCTTTTTTCCAGACTAGTAAACCATTTTCTGTATGCATCCCATTTTTGTCATGAGAATGCTACGGGGAAACAATCAGTTCAACCCTCACTGGGTTTCCTGGCTACTAAAAGCAATAAACACTCAGTGAGACTATACTTACAATATAAAAGGACACATTACATAAAATATTTCTGGTAAGAAGAGAAGCAAGGAATAAAAAAACCCACTTAACATCTTTACTTAAACGCCTCAATCATTTACAAAATAGTAACAACAACATGAAAAACTCCAGTGCTTAGAGAGGTGTTGCCTGTCAAGTTTACCCTACAAGAATCAAACCCAGACATTACACTGATGATCCCAATGATTTTGTAATACATGCAGGAGATCTGTGCTCCTGTTTAGCAGCATGAACAAGAATACAGTTTTTACTTTCATAACTTACTATTTCTACATATAGGTACACTGGAATGCATACAGGACAAATGTCTTCACAAATTTACTTTTGGTACACTGTGGAGCTAAAAAGCTCCAATGAATTTAATAATTTATTCTTTTCTGTCTTAGCAAAATAATTATTTGACTTAAAACAGGATCTAAACCAGCAAAGTTACATGCTCTGCCATGCAAAACAAGTTCTCGATATTCCCTGTACACTGGATGTCAATATAATAACCATTTATTCCTGTCTTCATCAGTTTTTATTTTAGGACATTATATTAAAGTGTCGTAGGCCATCTTTAGTTTGTCAACTCTATATACTGTCTTTTACTCACCTCATGCAAGGTTCCAACCCAGATCACGAATTTTGTAAGCTACCAAAATACAAACATTTAATAGTAGCAGTTGCTAAGGAAGAATAAAGTCAAACCTAACGTTAAATTGGGTAAAAGAGACAGGAATATGAAGCCTCCCAGACAAGCTTCAGCAGCCAGAGAAAAGGCTTCCTTAGGTCAAGCCTCAGGCAGCTCAAATTATCGTCACCACATCACTCAACCATAGCAAAGCTGTTCTGATTCCACATCACAAGGCACTGCACTAGAGACAAAGATCACACAGACATTTCAATTTATCTGGTGTCAGGAGGGAGTCACTTGTGGCAATGGAACTGGCAGAGCTGTCTAAATGAACTTAATTTGCTAGATCTATTATAGATTTCCACCAAGACGAGAAGGGACTTCACAAGGTCATTGTATGCTGGCATGCCAGAGAAACAAAGTAAACAGTTCACTCAGCAAGGGAAAAAAGTATACCAAGGTATTACACCTTCTTTCACATGACAAATGGGAAACTCTGAGGAAAGTAGAAGGAAATTATCTCTTTGTAAATTGAATATAATCACCGACTATGGTCAGCAGGATTCCCCCCCTTCCCACCCAGATGAACAAGGTGAGGTGAAAGGAAAGGAGAAAGAAGATGGCAGCAGAGAAAATGATGTGTTTGTTTGGGTTAGGGATTTGTTTGGTTTTCACCTATCTCTGTGCTAAGATATAAAACAGATCTTCAAATGACCACACGTGGCAGACACACCAAAGAGTTACAGCTATGTTTTATTTGTTTGTATTTGTCTGAAATAATTAAAAGTTTTCACCTTCAAAGGCAGCACACACAAGCAATTGGAAGGCTTAAAACAGAGCTGTCTCTGCTAACTTGCACAGCAATGCGTATAATCGTACTGAGCTGTGGATCAGCTTTCTGACAAATAAATCAACACAGTGACTCATATGAACATGCAATTCAACCAAGGAAACTCAGGTCAAAAAAAAGAAGAGAAAGAATTCACCCACCTTAAGGCTTGTACAAGATTGAGATCAGCGAACTCATGGAGTTCAACAAAAGCCTGAAGAACTTTAATATTAAATTCATCTCTGTGAAAGACAAAAATGGAAATAGACAATTAAAATTCTGAACTTTAAAGGCTTATTAGTTATCTCTGCTTCCAAGAATAAGCAAGGAAATAAGTGATCATACTGATCAAACCAAGTCATCGGAAATAGTTTACACATTTATTTGAGAGTTATTTGAGTATTTAACACTAGTAATTTGCTCATTTTTGCTGGCATTAAAAAGGTAGGCTAGCAAGAGACAGTATACTTGAACTGATTTTAGCACTGCTTATTTAAATGACACCAAAATGGCCTGGCCTTCTTTGCTTCACATTTATTAGTACTGCACCTGCCTTGATATGGGACGATATCTGATAAACTGATCCAGTAAAAAGTCTTTTGCAGAAATTGTGTCATGAATTCTTAAAATAATGGTTAACATAACATTAATTTCTTTAGCCATGCAACACATGAAAAACAAAATTTTTTTCCTCTAAGAACAGAAAATATTAAAGCAGTACATTAATTTATGTACAAAGATGAGAAACAGAAATGTTTCAAGTGATTGTACCTAAAAAAAAGAACAGCTTTTTAAAAGAGCTACTTAGTACTTACTATATTCTTACTCCAATTTCAAATATCTTTGCAATGCAAGCTTACTAAAATCAGAATAAGTTTTGAACAGGCTTCCTTTCACCTATCTTTCATATTGCTACGTAAATCATGAGCCAGCTTATGCTTTGTTCGATACAAAAGTGTTTAAATGCAGAAGTAACATTTAGACATTAACAAACACAAAACTGTTTGGATGCAGACAGATTTTAGTTTACAGCATCACTGAGTTCATATGTTTATAAACCTCAGGGTATGCTTCAAACACATCACCAAGACAGAATGTTGCATATCAGCCTCCACCTGAAAATAGAAAAGGTGTGCATCCACCAAGAATTACCTGTTGCACTACTGACTAACTGCATAGTCAGACTAACCCGTAACACTCATGAGTAAATACCTTAAAACAAACCATTCATGAGGATGTCCCCATATTGTTTAAAGAAAAACACATCAGCTCTGTCAAGCAAAACGAAGCAATTCTTATGAAATTTAGTAATGCACAGTTCAACTGTGTGACTACTTTTCAGTACAATAAAATAAAGTGGCATAATAGTATAATAAAAGAGAAGACTCAATAGGGGTACTTTGTTAATCTAAGCCAAATACTGATTTTGCTTATATGTGCTTAAAGCTGCAGTAATTCAGAAAAAAATATTAGCCTTATACTCTAATTTTTGCTCTCCTGGATTTTAATGTAGACTGGATTAATAGTGATACTTGTGCTGGGTACAGCTCCAAAGACACAAGACAAATATCATGAAAGGTCTATGGAGACACTTTAAAAAGTGAAGGCTTACCAACATATAAAGAAATCTTAAATCTTTTACAGGATGTAATTAATCCCTATTTATTTTACATTTTTAGGTACTATCTCATTCCATTTTACCATTTACTTTTTTCAGTTTGATGAGTGCTGTAACACTATAAAAATCAATAATTTAAAATATAACTCTTTATGGCAGAATGTTATACAAATATTTCGTTTCATTGACAATCCTGGTCCCATTTTCAGATATATTTAGCCAGAATGCAGAAGTAATTCATGATGGGCCCCCGAGAGGGAGCGGCAAAGTAAAAGGGAACGTTCCCAGGCTCCAAATGCCTTGGTAAATGATAGTACATAACCCAACAAACACCCATCTGTAATATGCACTGCCATTTGTGTAGCACAAATCAATTTATAGCCTGTTTCTTAAGAGCACCTCAATTGTCACTTTTTATTTTATTTCAGGGTATTTATTTTACCCCAGGACTGAGAGGCCTAATATATTGTTTTGAGAGGAACATGAATTAAAAAAATGATTTTAGGAAATTAATGTAGCAGTTCAAAGGAGTATGATGGAACAATTCCCCATTCCAGACCTGACTACCTTGAAATTTCCATAAATATTCCTGAAAAATCAACTGTTATCCCTTCACCTCCATCCCCCCTTACTAATTCATATAAATTAATAAAAGTAATAGTCAGAAATATCATTTGCTTTCCCATTACCATATTAATATTACACCCTTCACAGAAATGAAGAAACATGCAAAAAACAATTGAAGTAGACTGTCTGGATGCATTGAATACAAGCTCCTTTTAAAGCAAAAAATAATTTTCTTTTTGACTTCAACTACTCCTTAAAATGGAAAGGCTGCTTCTGCCTTGTGGCAAAATAAGAGCAGTATGTTATTTTTTTTCACTTCTCCTAAGATTTTATTATCCAGTTGATAGATTTATACAAAATTTCCTGATCAAATTTGCTATTTAGTATGACTGCTACATTTGTCTTTATTTAAGTCTTGAAAAATTCAGAAGATACAATTGAATTGCATATTTATCTGTATACATACTCAATATTAAGAAAGGTTGCCCTGTATTTTCATATTAGACCACAGTGCTGCCCAGCATCATCCCTGCCAGCTATGCAAAAGAACAAGCAATAAATTTTTTATTTCAAATGTGAACCCATAAATAGTCACACGAATATTACTGATGACTCCTGTGGGCCTGGACATATTTGTAAGACCTTTCTGCATGAGCACAGGGGTTTTGGGAATAGGGTTAGAAAACTGGAAAGTATTTCAGAAGACAATACCAAGTTAAAATGCAGCTCTCAAAAACAAGCACAGACTGCTTTATACAAGCTTTGTTACAGTTTTACAATTATGGACATTAATATATAAGTGATTTTATAATACTGATTGCCCAAATATTCAAGAGAAACAACATAATGCTGTTGTATAAAAATTGTTGAAATGCCTACATATACTGTAAAGAAACTTCATAGCGAAGTTCTATTTTCAAAATATATATATTACAGTAAAAATTTTCATTAAACCTATTAGAGTCAGGAGGAAACTGCTGAGCACAAACTAAGCCACTGATGCTGTAAACAGATTATGGGTGCCTCAAAAGGGATCTGCCAGAACATATCACTACAGGAGTATATCCTAAATGAGTCAACTTTTAAACCTCCATAACTGGCATCTGAACTGGAACATGTGCAAGCACGTAGATACACATACTCCAACCCACTCTTCACTTCTGTCTCCTTCTGCTGCCTTTTTCAAAATCAACTCCTGAGTTGCACAGCAATGGAAATAATTTGCATTTTGATTGTGTTTTGCAACAGTATGCATAAATATGCATGTTGCATGTTTATTGTACTAGGATTGATAAAGATATGGTGTGTCTGCCCTTTGAGATGCCTCCTTATTAATTGCAAGTCTGTAAGCAGGGAAGAAGACAACACTAAAACCTTATAACTATTGTGCCAGGAACTACCCATTTTCATAAGAAATTTATTTACTTTCTAATTATTAGTGATTGTAAATCACTCCTTGTCTGGACACAGTATCAAGAGTTACAGGACCTGTTGCAATACAACTCTGACATTCCAAAAGCTTATGGTATTAAATTCTGCACTATAACCAAATTTAAGGGTGTTTTCTCAAAATAGTAAGTTACAATTAATTAAATATCATTCCACAATGTACCCACTTAAAAAGAACAGCAGGCTAACAGAGAAAAAAACCTATCACAATACCATGGTAGTTTTACTTCCCAGTGTAGCTTTTACAGATCTCAGAGTAGTAAAGTAGCACTCTCATGCAGCCTGTGAAAGGGAAGGTAACTACCAGAACCATAAGCATGCTTTGTAAATTGAAGAGCAAAGTTTCAGTATTTTTATTTTACCTTTCACCGAGGTAATCTCCAATTACTGTTTTATTTAATCCTTCTCCTTTATAAAGGAACTGTGCAATGTCTTCTGCAGTGTTCTGCAGGAGGTCATTTTCTATCAGAAACTGTATTCCCTAGGAAGAGCAATTCCAGAAGAAAAGGAATGTTATGTTTTCTTCCACAAGCATTTATGTATACTGCTCATAATATCTGGTATTAATATACCAACACAGACATATATATATAGAGCACATTAAGAATTACATTAGCCTTCAGATTTTATTTTTTTTAAAGAAATGGTAAACAAATGTTTTTCAGTTAGATAAGTAATATTTAGTACTGGTTTAAAGATTAAAATGAGAACACATTTTTAAGGCTAGAAGTACTGGGTGGCAGTTTGAATTCCTCAACAATAGAAATATCCAATATTAATTGAACAATCATTCCATGTTGCTATTTAGAATTAATAAGTGAGTTGGACTGTTCACAGTATTGCATAAATATCTGCATAGACATAATCTGTAAAATCATACAATGAAGAGGTACATAGGAATAACTTAATTACCATCATGACACAAAATAAAGCATCTGTTATGATCTACAAACTGCAACCCAATACATCAAACCACTACTTGCGGTAGAAGTCGCGGCTGATGATACTGAAACCAGTTTAAAGAGTTTATGCTGACACTGGGATTATCAATCACTTCTGGTTGTGCTGGAACTAAACTATTCACAAAGGACTTGAACTAGACTATTCACAAAGGTCTGTTCACAAACCAGTCAAGCTTCTACCACGGAGCTTCTATCAAAACCAGGAGAGTCTTACCCTGTCCCTCAGTGGGTGCTTGATCAAGCCCCAGGACTCCTATGCTTCCATAAATTACTGGCCCTATAACTGGCACACTCTAGGAATGCCCAGAGAACTTTCTGCAAGGTAGTAAAGAAAGGAGACTGAGAGTTATATAAAGATTACGTAAAGGACGGAAGGGATGTTATTCCAACACTCAGCAGGTCATGAAGAGATAGCACTCTTTTTTCCCCCAGCACACAACCCAACAAAAATGTTGCTATTCCTGCTGGTTTCATAAAGCTGTTAACGGTGTGCTAGTGAAAAGTAGGAACGGCAACTGTAAGTAACCTTATATCTTGGATTCCAAATATGTACAGAAGAGCTTAATAAATTATTCCAAATCTTTTCTACTAGAACATTTCATAATTTCAGAAATATTAGAAGTTTTTCAATATCTGCAAATGGAATATATTCCTTTTTTATTTCATTGCAACTGGGAAAACTTCCATTATATTTTTATATAGCATAGGAGGCCCTGCAGTAACATTCAAAAAAGTAATTATCATTCTGTTTGGTTGATTCTGGGGTTTTTTATAAGGAAATGATTACCTGCCTGACAAAAAAAGTCAATCTTCTGACCTAATTTAACAAAGAAAATGAACTCTGATGATACTAGGCTTGAAGCTTTTAAGAAAAAAGTCTAGAATGCAATTCTCTCAAAACAATTTTATCATCATCTGAAAATTTAATTTCAATGATAGGCTGGTATTCTGACTCTGACAACTTAATATTTTGATAAATCATTTCAGAACAGACATGATTTTGTTGCAAATAATATATGTTTTGTCTTGAAGCAGAAATAGCTAAGCTTTCCTCAAAAACGATCTCTCCAAAGCTTATTTGATAACTAAATATTTGTACAAAAAATTAATTTGACTATGAAACAATGTTTTTTCCCATATCAAATTATTTAAAAAGCTCACAGCTCTGTCAACCAACAGAGAACCTTCCTTCTAAAAGCTACTAGAAATAGCAGTTGCAGATTCCCTTGTTCAACACCTGGGCCATATTATTCAGGCTTAGTGTAAACAGACTGGCCAAAATAGTTTTGAAGAAGTAGTACAAGTCACTGAAAAAGATAATGGACATGACTAGAAGCATGGAAAACCCATTTCTGTGCAAAGAAGCAAATATGTTAACATACTACAAAATTCAATGCAATTTTTCTTTTTCTGGACTTTTTTTTCCTATTGGTTTGTTTGTTTGTTTGTTTTCTTTCTTTTTTTTTTAACTCTTAAGCTGTTAAAGAACCAGAAGTCAAGTAGACAGGAAAAGGAATTTGTCTGGGACAACAACTCCAGTGTCTGGAATAAATGGTAAAAGAGGCCAGCCAAACCCCCATCAACTCCTACGCTACCTTTTGTCTTGATGCAAATTTTCTTACAGAAAACAGCTGTACTAGTTTGACCTCACCACAAAAAATTCATGGCTACAGAAACATTCAGTATTCACTACAAATATTGTATAGATTTTTTTAAGTAAGTGCCATGAAATCTGCTTTGAATTTAATAGCTTTTATAGTAACCTAATTACAAATTTTGCAGTTATTTAAACCTTGCCTTTGTCATAGAGAATTCATTTGCTGGGCCCAATGCAGGCAGTACTGACTTCAAGTGCTGTGAATGTCAAGCTTTATGTCCTCTGCACTGGGATTCTTGAAGTATTTTACAAACTTTACCATTACAGCCACACTAGTTAACCAAATCCAAATGGCAGGGTACGTGATATTACATCACGTAACTGTGTTAAACACAGTTATTTTGAATGAGGATTTTCTGGGTGGAGGCACAGAGAATTGCTCTACATACATACTACAACATGTAAAGGTATTCAAACAAAAGTAGTAAAAGAAAATTACCTCGCTCTGCTCCTGCTAATATGAAAACATTAGATCTCTGTTATTTGCTTTTAAAGAAGAAAACTTGGGGGATTCAGTGCATACCATATTACCCCAGTTCTTTCACATTCCTAACTCCAGAGACCATCTTCCCTCCTATTTATGAATGAAAAACATCCTTTTCGCAATGACCCCAAGTTAATTCTCTCAACATTAGAAGGACATATGTTTTAGCTGCCTGTAATTGAAAGTAGCAGCTGCAAACAACAAGATGATCTAGCTTTAGACCAGCCAGCTACTGCAGGCCACCACTGATTCATCAACATTAAGAAATTACTACTGTAAGTCTGTTTACCACATTTAAATTATGTTACAGTACCAATGTGGCCACAGCATCTATTTATAGAAATAATTTCACCCAGAAAGAACTGCAACAAAAAATAGTTAACATTGGAATGAAAGCATCTGACATCATCATGTGACTGCCACAAACTTCTAGCACAAGAAAGAGCTGGAGGACAACAGCAAACTATTAAGACATTTGGGGGGTATTCTGCCCTCAACATAAGTTAGACAGTCACCGAACTGGAAAATAAAAGACATGGTCAGTAGCTTAAAAAGTGTTCTATATCTCAAAGTACTTGAGTGTTTCTGGTAAACTGAAAGCAGCCTTAAGAATAGTAGCCACTACTATACTTGGAATATCACAGAAAAGCCACAAAATGTAACTGAATTCAATACAATTGGAAAGAAAACATGTCAAGAATTAACACAAAAACAAATGCTAAACAATTTCAAAAAAGACCTTAAAGAAGACTTCATAAATTCAGAATGGAATCTCAATTACAAACAACAGAAGGCAGTAAAACAAAGCAAGGAAGATGTAAGATGGAAAGTAAAGGCTAAAGGTCAAATTTGTCAAAGCAGCTCTTTTAAATATATCAGGGGAAGTCTAAGAACATGTAGAAGTCCCTGAATTTTCCAGAAAATTAACAGTTATTTAAGAAAAGTAGAGGTACTGAAGAGAAATTAACTACTTTACTTCATGGCTAAATGCATTGTAGACTTCTTGAAATTGGTAACCAAGTTTCTACCTGCAGGTGTTTGTACAAGTCATATAGGTACACATATATAGGCATATATATATACAAACACAAAAATGTTCATACATGCCCTTTTCACAAACAGAATTTAGATATGCAAATATAAAAGTCTATATGAGAACAAACTAAAAAACATGTTAAAGGTATTCTGGAAGAAACAAAAAATAGGAGGGCATAAAAGAATCTCCCATATGGCCTCACTAATACCCAAACATCAAAATATTTTTAGAATTATATTTGACATATCAACATAGAACACCTCTATCAGGTACAAATAATCTTTCTGCAAGCCAGCTCAATCAATACGTGCCACATTGGATTGTTGATAAATAACCTCCAATATTACAAAAAGGTTTGCTTAAGTGAAAAAGGTACACGACTGGAAAATATCTAGACGACTGCTTCTAATTTAACCCTCTGCTCAGTGTGTTACAGGATATACAAATAAGGCCTGTAAATTTACATTATCACAAATGTTTTCTTAAGAAAACATGACTGTATTTGTCATAGATCATATTACAAGCAGGAACTTAATTCTTGACAAGTGGGGAAAAAAAGAACAGAATTATCTACCTTCTTAGGGTCCATGTTAAATTTCTTCCTTCCCATGGCTATTTGCTTATTTCTTTGTGTAGTTTTGCTGCACATGGAGAAAAAGAAGAAATAACAAGTAGTTATCAGTTGCTCTTTTACAAAAACAACTTCTGGATGAGCTTCTTTCAATTTGTATTTTGGCTACTTTGTATTTTCTATTAAAAAACCAAGACATTCACTTTTTATAAGGGGGAAAATTACATTACTATTTTCAATTCTTGCAAGTGATTACAGTTTCAGAGAACTATATCATTATCAATTGGACAGTCTAAAATATTACATTCTATCCAACATATTCTCCATTCAAATGAATGACACACCTGAACAGATTAAAGTCAGGCTTTAGAGACTTTATAACGGACTGAATAAAGCTGATCCAATATTTGTTTAGCATGATAAAGCTATTTTTATTTGCTATTCCTGGAAGACCGGTTCCAAGGTCTTACTGAATCATGTCCATATGTTAGAATCACTTACCTTTCTTCTACACTGGTCAGATTATCAATTTCTGTCATAACCTCAGCAATTTCAAATTTTAATCTCTGCCAAAAGAAGGAAGAATATGTTAAAAGAATATACTAACCTACATTAAAACACTTTTTGAAGTCATCATATCATATCATCATATATATTAGATCATCATATAATCATCATATGATCCATTAGGTTTTATTTTCTAACATTTGCTGTCGCCTGAAGAAAAGTGATGAATCTTATGGTTTCCTTTGATATTTAGCTTAAAGTTTTTACCACAACTGAATGGCTGTTAAACACATGGACCTGAACTCCCAGTGTGTGCTCATGTCAGAGTATCAAGACCAAATTGCCATTACCAATTTCAGTATAGGATTTCTTTACCCAGATTTCTCCCTCACTCCTATCATATATGCAAATCTGCTGTTTAAGGAGTTCTTGATTACATAAATCAAATATGTACATATGCACATATTGCATTACATAAATATAGAAGTTAGCATTTTTAAAAGCACACAAATGATGCATAAATCCTATTCATTATCAGTAAGATTTAGCTTAAGCCATTTATATGCTTTTAAAAATATTACCTGGAATTCATACCTAGGTATGCAGTTTACTGTTACCTAATCTACTGAAGCAGTCTTCTAAGGACTTTTACAGATAAATCAATTACCTCAATATCATCAATCAGTTCTTTTTTCCTGCGACGAATATTTAAAAGCTCTTCTCTTTCTTCTATGGAAAGGTCATCAGGCACTGGAATAGAGCAAAATGTACAGCCTCAGCATTTGCAAACATACCACAGAAACCTGATTAAGAAAAATAAGTTTACATGAAATATCAGGGCTTTTTTTTTTTTTAGCTGGGAACATTTTCAGAAAAGCAAACCAAAACCAAACCTAATTTATTGGAATTCTACTTTATAAAATCGTAAGTAAGGTAATCAGATGAATGACTATGGACAGAAACGATCTTTCAAAAGAAAGCCAGACAATCAAAGGGAACTTGTAGTCATATAATACGTGGTAAGATTTGGCTCTACAGCAAGAAACTTCTTTGGACAGAGATTACTCTCTCACTTGTACAGCGCTAGACATCAACCACAAATATTCACCTCCTTTGCAATGATCCTATAATAACAGTTTTAATGGTACCTACTTTCTTGGAAATAGCTCCTTACTTATAGAACAGCTTTTCGTTCTAGCTCAGTAAAACCAAACAACAAAAATAATTATTAAGATATTTAAATAGTTCTGTCCCAAGAGCAACACACAACAAATGCAGTCAATTTGGGATGGCCAAAGCTGTTTCTTTATGTTGTATACACATGTAACAGACTGTAGAGACAGCAACACAAGCAAAGGGTTCAGCTTGACAGGAGATTTTGAAAGACACATTTGAAACACAGCCTCTGTTCAAATCTTAATAATGAAATATAGTGAATATTTTTAACACCCAGTGGTTAAGCTCCTCCCTTTTGGGGATTTGAATCATAACATAAAATCCAAATGGCAACAGACCTTGTTAGACTTGAAGTAATTATGGCAAATGATCTCATTTAACTACTCCAGATATAAACATGATTAAATTACTCCCAGTTTAGGAAATGACAATCTTCTGTTGAACGAATACCAGACTTTAGTATGTTTACCTGCTTTTTTGCTTCATCTCATCAGAAACGCACCCGCTCCTAAAAATTCCTTGCATGCAAATACCAATAAGATTTTTTTCACATCAAACCTTATAAATACATGTGCCTACATCACATCTTTGTCTTATATGTATACTCTAAGATCTTAAACCATCAAAACTAATGAGATTTTATGATAATGCAAACACTATATACATACACATACCATAGACGTTCCAATTAGTTAACTGAGGACTGACAATAACAAAAAAAATTTTAAAAAAAGACTGCTACCGTACATTGATTATTAGAAAGGAAAACTGTGTATAATCAACTATTCTTTTAGCTAGGGAGTATGCTCAAGTATCCTTGAAGTATTTTTGTAGTATTACAACAGTAGATTAAATTAGATTAAAATTTTGCAGTACCGCATTAGTAAGAGTTGTTCATTTTCTAACTTTTTGCCTTTTTGCCACAGGAGACATTTTGGTAACTCTCACATTCACTGGCAACTGGAAATACTACTCAGAACCCAAATAAATAATAACTTTTAAGCATTAAATATTTAGAATTCATATATGGTGCTTGATTTTTCTTCAAGCTGAGTTACAAAATCTCTGGATTAGTTTCTATCACAAACTCTTCCCAAAGCAGAATGTCAGTGAGTGGCAGTGCAGTTTCTTCTCCCTTACATTACCGCAGAGCGAAAGTTCCTTGCGACAGGTTTGGAATATCTGTAACAAGTGAAATTGCTAGTTGGAATCAACACAAACTGTGACAGTTTTCTATGCTCAAGCAACCCACCAGAGAAAAGAAATTAAACACCTCAATCCTTTTCCTACAGCACCCAAAGACTGACTGCTGTGTCTTTTCCTTTCCTCTGATCACAGCCGCAGCAGAGAGACAACCCTCACAGTATAATTAATGATGCTATTAGACAAAAAGGAAATAAACTAAATGGAGTCAGACTGCCCTCTGCAATAGGAAATAACATAAAGTATCTATCTGCCAGATGCAAGACAAGAAAAGTCTGCTGGAAAAGAAGATTCTGCACTTGGAGAGCACTTAGAAGACAGCACTTAGAGAAAACTGCACATTAATGCAATATATTTAAATAACAGTATTAATATCAGAGCCAAAAGATTCTAGTATCTTTTGATAAGAATAAAAGAACCAGGGTACAACTGAGCAGGAGTTACAGCACTGTTCAGCTTCCAGAAACTATTGGTATAGTCATTATTTCACTTCCACTGATACTACCAGCACAGAGGAGTGATTACTGACTTGTCAGGATGACTCCTAAGTACACGGTCCTATTGTCATCATAAATTAACAAGTGTGCAAGATATTGAAGATGTCTGCTTTATTCTCATCCTTCTATTGGTTGTATATCATCACTGCCTCCCTCCTCCAGTGCTGCTGTTCACCCTGATAAGAAATCTTATCAGTGGAAAAATGAAATAACAAAAAAAAAATATTCTTAAGAGACTATGTGGCATTACAGCCTGCAACTTCAGAGGCAAAGGTGTCTGCTCCAGGAGGCTATATGACTTATAAGACTGTATGTCTATTGTCCCTGTTGTTTCGATCCTGTGTCTTAAAACAAAATCTAACAATATCTCTGTATTTCAATAAAAGCTTTTGAAACATTAACATTGGAAGATGTGCCTACTTTACCTGAAGTGAAAGAAAGAGTGGAAGATATTTAACTGCAGCTAAAAAGGAAAACAAACAAACAAACAAACAAAAAAACAACAAACAAAACAAAAAACAAAACACTAACACAAAAGTGCACCTACCATTAGTTAAACTTTTCCTTACATGTAAAAGTAAGAATCTGTTTTTCATGTCAATCATTCTTTGCTTTTTATTGATCCCTAATGATTCAAAACCACCTAGAAAACATTAAAATCTCTACATCCTACTTCTAAATAGATAAAATGTTTTCTCAGTGATAGACTCAAATGGCAATCAGTCCTTCTAACTTGAGCATGAGGTGCCTTATGCAACCTGCAATGCAGGAACTGCATTGAGATCCTGAAAATAATTTTCTTTGGAAAGCAAACCTATAGAGCTGTGGTGCCCAGGTGTTCTTAGAAAACAGAATAAGCACTCTGAACACCTCCAGTTTGAAAAGAAAAATATTATTTTTATTTATTAAAAATATTGAAACCCACAGTTGAGACGTTTGGCATCAAGGCTGGTGTTAGACTCATGGCAAGCAAACGGGAGAGCCAAAATGGCTCATGAATAGCAACAGTGCATTAAAACATCTTTACAGTCCTAAGTAAATACTGCAGATACATGACAAGTGATGATCTGCTCTGGCAAACCCCTTCCATAAGCCACTTTTTTGATTTCAGCAGCTAGAACACTTCTGCTTTTTCTAACCTTGTGTTCACATAATCCTCTATATAGAAGAGCTCATAGAGTATGTATTACTTATTTGTTCTGTAAGACAAATTTCCTAGCTGTTCTGAGTCATTTCCAAGTTTTTTCTCTTTCACCAATCTAAACACAAAGTAGACAGGATGGGAGGAGTTAGCATGAACATTTAAATATTTAAAAAGAACAAAAGCATGTCAGTATAGTGAGCAAACTGCAGCTGTCACATGCTTTCATGCTATCTCCTATTCTTTAAATAAAGACAATGTTCTAATGTATGTCGTTTGTGTGAAAACCTTTTAGCTTACAGGGAAAGAATTTCCTTTTTCTAAAACGTCAGAGTTTCAGCTACTACTAAATATACCTACTGACATTTTATTTAAAAGGAACAAAGTTGTTGAAAGTACAAATTATATTCTTGGCCAAGTAATAAGAGATGAAAACACAACACTGCATATGTTACTGCTACTATGACTATTCCTCCTACTACCAACAAAAGAAAAAAATGTAATATATTCCAACTTGGCCTATCTCTGTTCAATTACTGTAACTAATCTAAATGTACTTAAATTAATTTCCTGTAAACAAACACTGGAATACACACTCTTAATACAGGTTTACTTTAAATGCGTTAGGAAAACAGAAAAAAAAATCCAACTGTAGCTTGCGACTGAAATCAGTGTACTGTCCCACAGTTGTGAAGTCACTTTGTTAAATAATTTTCCACTACTGACAACCCAAGCACAGTATCGAAATAAGAGCATTAGCCCAGAACTCAGCTATTTATGAAGACATAAGAAGCATTTTTGAGCAAGCAGGAATCAAAAAAAAAAAAAAAAAAAAAAAAAAAAAAGTCTTTTAAAGATTGAGAAATAACTGCAACAGATTAATTTGCAAAGAAAGTCCCACAGATTAGTGAAAATTAGGAGCAAATCCCATAACAGGAGACAGAAACCTAGTACCTTCCAAGTCCATACCCCTGATACCTTCATATTTTTCAGCAGTAAAAATTAAATCCTTTGCAATTCTCCAATGGTACTATATGAACCAAAACTCATGCGTTTATTTTTTACTTATTAGCCTTTTTTTTGGCAGTCACTGGCCAAGGTGTAAAGAAATCTCACTCCACCTCCTCAACTGACTTCAGAGTTCAGTCTCCCAAGAGGACACAGTAAAATAACCCATAGCCAGCCAAAAGCAAACATCTAACAATATCTAATGATAGATAAAACACTAGTTCTGTAACCCCACTTACGAAGCAACACAACTCCCTGATTCTCATTGCTCAACAAACTTTTTGGTTTCATAAAGATAAATATTTTCCTTCTTCCGTGTCAGCCTCAAATTGGTGGTCTTAAGTATTTCCATTCCAAGCAAAGAACAGTTAGATGAAATTTAATTTTGCTGCAATTGAAACATCTTGTGAGTGTAAAGATATTTACACAATGCAAGGCTTAAAATTAAACAAACCCATCCTCACCCGTACACAGAAACGGCAGACATGCTTCTTCTGGCCTTTAAAATAATACACTTTCATCCCTGAGAAGAAATCTGATTGTCTCAGGACATTTGCCTCAACGGATATTCTCAGGCTATTCTCTCTTCCTTTCCCCCTACATGCTCCCTTTTTTTAAACTTAATTATAGGAACATTTTCCAGCCTTCAGACAAGATGTATAAACAAAGCTGTGACCACTTGTGGCTATTAAAAATTCCATAGAAGTTTTTGTAGGAGGACATCCTTCTGAATAGATTTATTTCACAGTGCAAAACCAAACCATATCTGCATTAAATTAAACCAGTAAAACTAGCTGGATTTGGTTGCTTCCTCCTTTTACCTACCTTACTGCATTAATCATTGCTATGTAGTCACTACTGAACATGCTCTAGCATAGGAACAATCACACTTCCATTAGGAGGGGAAATAATCCTGTACACAGTACCTTTTCACATAGAAAAAAATTACCAGTCAGTGGTATGAGGAATTTAGGACCAATTCCATGGCTTGCAGAGTTATTTTGAGAGTTTTCAGTCACGAGGGACACTGTGGCCAGAAAGCACATTAGTGGTCAAACCCAGAAGAGAACCTCAAACTCAGATCCATCGTTCTCATTGCTTAGCTGCTGGAAATCACACCATTACAAGATGTTCCTGAAAATATTTTTCACTCTAGGATAAGGAGATACTTTACAGGCAAATTGTATTTAAGATATTGTCCTTTTGAGCTTCTAATAATATGTGGCAGAAAAAAAGTCTAACAATATTAATCCTATTACCACATGAAAATATGTTTTGAGAAATTTAGAGGACAGTTTCCCTCTCACACAACCCACTAAATCTTCAAGATTTTATTTTATGTTTTATTTTACTTCCACTGCAAGGTAGGTTTAATTATACCAGTGATTCACTTTTTTTTCTTTTGAAAGAACAAACAAAAGTATAAAAAATTGGAAACATGAAATACATTTTTATTCTATAGACAGAAGAGACAGCAGGGTAACCGCATTTCCAAGTGTGAAATCATTTATTGCAAAAAAACAAACTGTGTTTATTATAATCCATAAGAATTACTTAAAATAAGGCAAGATTATGTTTTTGTCCTGGTCAGAAATAGTCTTATATAATTTAATTAGCATCCCTAGTCAAACAGGAAGTAGGTAGCTCCAAAATTGTGCAAAATTAGGGTCTGATTTGGAGCACAGGGCAATCCAATCCACACATTTTACCTGCCTCCCAAGAAACATTTGGTTTCAGCTGTCACACACAGAAGACTGCTGCCTTACCATGGTGCCTGCAAACACACTTCTGTCTATAAAGTATAAGCCACGGTAATTGCATTTCTTGAACCTGACAGAACAGCAGTTTGCAGCAAAGGGCTGCAGTATATATGTATCTTTATAAACTGTGTATGTAGATAACATGAGCAACAACAGTTGTGAAGTGGAAGAAAAGAGTATAACAGCTTTTCAGAGATCTTGCATGAGCTGCTAACCCTTGCTGCTAGCTATTAGTTACCCTTCTTAAAGGCACTGAAGCACAAATAGGTACTTTATAACAGCTTTCAGATCTTAACCTTGCTATATATATGTACCCATAGAAAGAACTGGAGAGACATCTACCTTGCTTTTTGGTTCCTAATTACACCATTGACACAGACATTTGCCATTTGAAAGGAGTATGTGGTTTAAGTTAACAAGTATTTCTTTTTTACTATCCATGCTCTGTTATTTTTATAAACAGGAAGTACTGAAGGCCATAATTACATTATATTTACCTCCTTCGTATCTTACATTCAATAATGTGTCTTATTTCATCATTTTGATGTATTTCTATTAGGAAGCCAAGTGTTTTTGCAATAACAAAATAAAAGACCCACCTTCAGGCAAATAAAGGAGCATCACGTGGGGAGAAAATAGAAAAAACACACAGGGACCAGCTCTGAGTGAGATCTCCCAGGTAGCGAGTTGGTACCGGCTCCTGTATGTTCCTGCATCACTTTGCCACTTGCTGCTGCTGGCTACATGATCCTGTCCAGGTCCCATTTTTTCTGGGTTTGTTTTTTGCCAGTTTCACAGGCTGAATGGTTTCACTGAGGGACTGCAGAATTGCCCAAGCCAATGCAACAGGTGCAGCAGAAAACCCCAGCAGCAGGGAGGAACAGGGGACAGCAACCCCCTTGACATCAGCCAGACCTAAAACCAGCTTAGCTCAGCCCCAAACCCCCACCCTTGCAGGCTGTATCCTCCAAATCGTAAAAGTAGTTCAACCTGATATTAAAAATAGATAAGTGTGCGTTTCCTTTTAGAAGCATTTTTCTTTTGAAGTTAGTCTACTCTTGCCTCAAGATCAGAAGATGCTTCTAGGCCAACTCTTCTTTCTAAAATATGTAAATACAAATTAATGAATACGAAAACTGTGTTTAACTTAACATTCTACGTCTCTTACCCAAATACATTAATACTCACATTAATAATAGAAAGTGTTAAAATATGCATGGCCATGCATATTTTAAAAGTGCAGAAAAATTTTATGCTAGCTAATGTGGAAATTATAAAGGGAGATGTTGGCCACACTGTGGTGGTATGTTTTTAAAAGACCGTTATGAACACATTAGCACAGACACATGAAATACTATCCAAGATAACAGGTGCCTTCATTAGCATCAATTACCAATTACTGTTCAAGAAATATGGTGAACCACGATTCTGATAACAGTATTATGGCTATACACTGTCACTTATACCATCATCTTAATATTATAGTCCTCTTTCAACAGGGAAAACAGTAACAATGTGGGACAAATGTAATACTTTGCAGTGCCAAGTACCCTAAGTAAAAATTGCAGTCTTGCATTGTCTTGCTGTTTTAGGGACAGCGGTGCATTCATATTTCCTTAAAATTTTTTTACTTGGCTTTCAGCTTTTTAACAAAATGACTGCATCTGATTTCTTTTCCCCACAGTGAATAATGGGGAGGGGTAACCAGAATCAGCCTTGTGTAGTAACACCACCAGTATAAATACAGATATTACCCATCCAAAAATTAGAGGTCTCAAGCCTTTTCTTTACATTGCATCAGACAAAACATTGTCAAGCAGAGTAATTTTTTTCCCTCCCTCAATATGTATGCTGCAAGGCAGAGTCTCACAGATAAATAATTTTGGGAGAATTCAGTAATAATTTTCTCACTGTGGATCACTCATATATGCAAAACCAGAGAAACAAAGAGGTAGGTTATGTAGTGCTACAGCTGAAATCAAATAAATTTTCTCCAATGTTTGCATTTGAAAGTCGTTGCTTATAGTATATTACATTACAATACACATTAACAGAAAATTTAGTCTTTACAGAGAAGTCTGCAAATTCTGGATTCCTTTTGTTCACTTTCATGGCAACATTCAAGTCACAAGACATTTTAGCACCCCAGAGTGAGAAAATGATCCAGCAATAACGTCAGGAGGGACCATGGGTAAGAGCTGATAGCACATAATGTATCCACTTGCCATGCAGAACAACAGCCACTTTTTAAGCGGGAGTCTTGGGAAGGAAATGCAGGATTCCCCTCAGCATTATCTAGGAGGTGAAAGGAACAGATCACCATGCCAAGTATGCACAGCATAGCTAAGTGACCTGTTAAAGATACCACATATCTAATGAAACCCCTTCATTCATTACAGTGCAAAGAAAGCGTAGCAAAAGAGCAGTGGATTTTGCTTGCCTGCAGCAGGAAGAGAAAATTCTGAAAATAAAAAGCATAGATGCAATAGCTTTCCAAGAGTATTATCTTTTAAGCCATAGAACAGAACCAGCATGTTCCTTTTAACTTGGGGCATTTATGATTTTGCCTGATAAAAGTATAGTGTATTACTAAACAGAATTATACAGAGCGGGATGGAAAGGGACAGGATGGTCCCATGACTAATTTCTACAACAGCACAGTTCAGTTCTGATTGAGCCAAGTATACAGGCAATGCTGACATTAACTAAAATCATTTCAGTTTTAAACAACTGCAAGATGACAAATTTCAGGGTAGCTTTAACAGATTTCCATTAAGTCTTCAGCAGACTGACATTATGCTATATAATATGAAGACATGATCTAGTTCAAAACCAGATCAGAAAATTGGCAAAGAATATCCACCTCTGTGAGTTACATTACTTTCCCTTTTCATGCAAAATGGGAAGTGGTTAGCACTGGACTACCTCCAGTCCAACCACCATCACTAAAGTCACTCTCCTCTAAGGGAACAAAGGCAGTCCTGTCTGTAATCTTCAGCTGACCAGCATGGAAAAGTGATCAGCACAGACTGCTGATGGAAAGCAGGTCAAACAAGTGGAAGCCCATACAGACTGGGAAGCTGGATTGCTTGAACTGCTGCTGCCATTGACCAGAATTTGGCTCTGTGTTCACTTCAGAGGGTTTGGGATGATTCCTAGCAACTCTGCAGTGCATGAGGCAAAGTTTAAACTACAGATAGTACAACAAATCCCCCTCTGTCAACCACTTTTCCTTGCCAATTAGGATATGACTCTTGCTCCCAACAATCCCAAGAAATATGTATGGATGAAAAGGAAAGCAGGGATACTCCATCTCCCACTGACATACAACTCCCAGTAGTCCCTGTAAACAACTGGACTAACCACAGATGTCCTACTGCCAATCTAGACTGCTTTCAGCTCCAAAATCCTAGCACCTTGCACGAAGGATGGGACAACTCCTTCTGAAAGCAGAGATCACTTCATCATCAAAAAGGAAGCCTACAGAGGGTGGAAGCAAAGATGGATAGCCTGGGAGGAATAGAGAAATGGTCTGAGCAGTCAGTGATCAGGTTAAGAAGGCCAAAGCCCCGACAGAATTAAATCCGGCCAGAGATGTCAAGGGCAACCAGAAAAGCTTCTGTAGGTATGCTGGCTTTTAACTGAGAGTAGATTTAGATTACATGTAAGGAAGAAATTCTTTACTGTGAGGACGGTGAGAGACTGGAAGAGGTTGCAGCTGCTCCCTCCTTGGGAGTGTTCAAGGCCAGGTTGAACCTGATCTAATGGAAGGTGACCCTGCCCACAGCAGGGGGAGTGCAGTTAGATGATGTTTAAAGGTCCCTTCCAACCCAAACCATTCTATGATTCTATGATCTCTTGGGTGAGGAGGAGGCAAAGAAGAACACACTGATCCCTTCAGCTCTTAAAATGTTATAAGAAGGAAAAAAAAAAAAAAAAATTAGCAACATGTTTCAGCTTTGCCCTTACAAAACAGCTGTGTTTCCCACAGCACCCCCAGTTGCTGGGAAGAGGAAACAGCTAGCTGGCATGCACCTACATTTTTTCCTAGGATAGACCCTGGAAAAAAGACTTAAAAAGCAAACACACCAGAGTAGTAGCAGACATTCCTGTAAGATCCATTTCAAGTAGCAGCATGGAAAATTGACAGGAATGTCGCTGAGCAGCTGCAAGGGGGTCCCAGAGCCCAGCCCCTGCGGCCACCCGACAGGAATACCCTCAAATCCTGCTCAAGATTCAGGCACAGCTCATCAGACCCACCGAGTTCCCAGCAAAACATCTGGGGCTCAGACAGTCTTTCTGTCACAAATTTCCAGTAACTTCTACTCTTGGCAATAAGGGAGCTGCTCACTATACTTCACTCATTAGTGGAGAGCATTAGCCAGTTACTTAGGATTCCTGGCTGTTTCTAAAGCACACAAATCCAATTTTCAGAAAAAGCAAGGCAAAGTTCATCTTCCCCCTTCCCCCCTCCCTGCCTGCCACAGCTCTGGGGTTAGATTTCTGAAACAATATTTATTGCAGAAGCTTTCTATCTATTCATTTTCCAAGATCGGTTGCACACTGGAGGAGATAGAGCAACTGCCAGATTTGAAAGCAATCTTCATTCTCTGAAGAATGTCTCCAACAGGCAGCTACAGAGTGCCACACAGGACTGCGAGCACCTATCAAGTATCTGCCCGAGTAACATTTACTCTTCCCCCAAACAAGACGAATTCCAGGATGTACAAGTTGTGCTCAGTGTGATGCCTGACATTGTGTGAGCCTTTGACATTCCTGCAGTCTCCTCCAAAAAAGTTACCCTGATACCTGCTATGGAAACCATTGAGCTGCAGTACTTGGAGAGAAACGCACTACAGGTAATACAGTATTTTGCTTCTTGGCCATCTCAGGCTTGAATTGCTCCAGCTTCTTGCTGTTACATCAACAGGCCCATTGTCACGTGCCCTGTAGCCTGAAAGGGCACTAAGAGAGGTCAGGAAATTATTCATAGATTTGTTAGTGGAGGAATAGTAAGGTTTAGTTTAAGACTGTAAAGCATTTTCAGATTACTCAGAAAAGAGTATATTTAGCTTTTGTGAATTGTTGGTTGCCATCACACCATGAAACAATTACCTTGACAGGTGACTAATCCAGATATAAAAGAGCTTTATATCTGGTTCCCTGATAAGAAATTTGCTGGATGGAGCCATTTTATGTAAGGTCAAACTCCTGGTCTCCCATTCTTTGCTTGGCAGAAGACCATCAGCAGTTCATACCAAATCTGGCTTGCCATACTTCCAAAACAGAGCACATTCAGCATATGCTTGAATCCTGTAAGTGCAGATATAAGTTCCATGTTACAAAAAGAAAGATTTTTTCATACTCCAAGCAGACCTTCTGGCATTCTGATCAAAAACTCATTTGAATAAATACATTCTTCCTATTTAAACTTTCCCTAACAGTTTCAGCCAGATCTGCTAAAATATTACATTGCCCTTTCTAAGCTCTTTTTTTCTGCCTGAAGCTGGCAAAATCACTGCATTCCTTCTAGAGATCAGTGAAAAATAATCTGAACATATAATCTTTTGTACTTTATTTTCAAATCATTTAATCATTTTTTCTCAGCTATGTACTTAACAAGAAAAAAAATCATATCCCTACAACTTCAAATATTTAAGCAATTTAGTTTTATTACCCTTGATGTCTCCAACTTTCAGCATATAAAATTCAGTATTTTCCCTGAAAATTAATAGAGATTTAAAAACTTTAAGCAACTAACTGGCATTCAACCCTCAACCTCTTTTTAAATCCACCAGCTCCTGCTGCTCCTATTAATAAACATTCTTTCTCAGATTTCTACTTCATCCTGCCATGCTCAAATAGGAAACATTTTTAGTGACTGGGAAACAATTGAGTGGGACCAAATGCTTTACTTCTGCCACCCCTCAACATGAGACAAAAGGTAACAATAAACCATATAACTTCCTACATAAGTAAAACCTACAGCCAATCATTATTTTTTTTACCTGCAGATAGGAGCTTCATAGACAATGTGGCTATATGTAGCCTTGGCAAGCACATTTCCAAAGGGGTAGTCTCTTCTTTAGAACAGGGCTCTACCTGGCACAAGCTTTCACTATATAAAGACAAATTTTGTATAAAGCTGAAAAAAATCTGACTTTTATTAACATACTTGCAATCATCCCAAATTTGCCTCAGGGCAACCAGAAATACCAAGCTGTAACTTCTGTTAAGCAGTCTGTAGCAACAGTGTCTGCAACTCTGCTGACACAGTTCACGCAGTAAGTAGAGAGAAAACTTGTTAATGCAGTTTAGAGATTCTTCCGTATTTCACAAACACAGACAATACAGCAGTGAGTACAAAACACCTGGAGAATATCATTCACATATGAATTCTTTATTAAGTATTTCTCAACCACTGAGAAAACTGGTTAGTGGCACTATTAAACACAGATTTTTGTCACAATCAATCATCTAATTCTGACAGCATACATCTAGATAGGCAGTGGTCTACAGTCCACTTCAAAATTATACAAAAACTAGTTCTAAAAGGTTCTTCAAGTACAGCATCTGTCCTACCATCTCGTGAATGTCTTAATACATTGAACTTAAAACTTTGCTGAAGTATTTGAAGCTCAACTGGAAGACCTGAGTGCCACACCCAACAGAAGCTGCAGATGTTTATCCAGTACCTCTAAATGTCCAGAAGCTAGTTCTGAAAGATTACGTTTTGATCCTTTTCAAGAAAAAAGGCCAACAAAAATCACTGTTATACAAGTTTTTAATTAGGCTGTTAGATTCCATTAGATCTGACTGCAAGTATTTTATCACAAAAATTTACAACTGCTAAGACAAACGGAAGCATCTAATTTTTCTTCTTCCTGAATTCTTCCACAGTTGTACCTTAAAAAAAAAAAAAGCCTTATCATATGCCAAAGAACTTCAAAACATATTTAATTACAAACTATCAATGGAAGTCTCATCATCCTGCATTACACTGGCTAAGAACTTATGAAAATAAAATCTTATAATAAATTTTTCATTTTCAATGCCAGATTGGTCACTAATGAAATCTAAAAATATTTTCTACTGATTTAATGATGATGTACATGCTTTCACTAAATACTGCAGCATGTAACTTTGCATGGCACACATAATGTGCTCATACTAAATAGATGACATAGTTTCCATATGAATTAGTAGCAGTGGAAAATGACAACTTATACGGACCCATGGAATATAATCATGACATTGTTCATTAATGCCTGACACCACTGTTAACTCTATTCCATAAAGTCTCAAGAGGAAGCTAGATATAGTAGCAGAAGCTGATGAACTTCCAGCTGCAAGGGGGTGGGAGGGAAAGGAAGCAGACTGATTAGTTGAATAGATTTATTGTATGCACACATTCTACGTTAAAATCCTGTATCTACTGTAACATAAATTTTTTTGAGTAATTTGACTGTTCACAATTCAAGTACAGGAAAATGCTATCAGGCCAACATGTGTTTGTTCAGCAGGAAACCCTTTCTTCAAAATATAAAATGAGGTAGTGAAAAGCCAAAACTTTGCTAGAATTGTCATACTATTATTTCTCAAATGTGAAAAGGATGTTTGATGTTCTCCCATCACATTAGAAAATCATCTCCTAAATCCGTATGAGCTCCAGAGAAAAATACAGTGGAGTAACAGTTTAAATACAGTGTCCTCTTGTCTCTCTCCAAGATGCAAAACATTATCATACTACTTTCTTCAGTTTAGCTTGCAGATTTTATTCTCAAACCATGAATATTTTCTGAATTTTCCTTATAATATATCATGAATATAGCCAAAGCATCTTGAAACAAATCCATAAACAAAGTTTCTTATTCTAGTTGTAGTTTAATGGTCTTTGACATTGGCAGAGTCTACATACAACCAATTTTGCAAAATGCACTGTAAGTTGACCTGCACTTCAAGAAAGCGAATAAACTGAAAGAAAGTCCTTTAGGCTCTTCACAATTCAAATACAGACCATAACCCTTAAAAATTGGGAGAAAAGAACTTTGACTAACATTCTTGCAAAGCAAAGATAAAATGAAGTAGTACTGCTTATTTAATCACTGCAATGTCAAAAAGTAAAAAAGAAGGAAAGCAAATTATTTGCCTTGTAGTAATTTATAGTACTGCATTAAAAATATAAGATAAAATAAAATGAAGATAAAATACAAGAATGTTTGGGAGACAAAACAATCTGATCAAAGCCTGAATATAAGTACAAAATATACACCACCCAGTGCAGTAATAGAGCAAAGTAAGTGTCATCATCCGCTTAATTAAACAGAAGAGAAACACATGCCAATTAAAAAAAAAAAAAAACAAACTGGTTGCAGGTTTACAAAACACATTGACAGTGAATTAATTTAGTCACCATGCAAAGAGTATCAAATGTTATTGTCACTCATCCATAGACTGCAGCACTTCTGCCACTGAAACAAAACTTCCTCGTTCTTATGGTTGGTATTGGTGACCATATTCAAGAACTACAAAAATTATTACATTTTACATTGCTATATGGACATCATAGATATTTTCGCATTGAAATTGATTTGTGTTAGAGGTGTTTTGCCTTCAAAGCCCAGTGTTTTGTCCACATTTCACTTCCACTTTGAAGTCACAGATCAGCTCCTACTAGCTCAGGAAGGAAAATAAATTGTTGTTGCTGTTATGCTCTAGCACTGTGGGGCAAAACGCCAGGCTGTCTTGCAGCCAATAAGCCGACCACAAATCCTTCTCCTTTTTTTGATTTTTTTTTCTCTCTACAATAAAAGAATTAGTATCAACAACCAACGTTGTTGGTGCATGGAAAGGAATGCACTAATACTACCCAGGATTATGCTCAAGACAGTAGTTATGTTTTTAAAATTCTTCTCACTGTCACTAGTAATGGAAATAACTTGCAGCATTTCAAGATAGCTCTTCCAGTCTAATAGGACTTACAATCTGTATACTATTGTTATTAAACTTATTAAAATAGACTAGCATAATTACAAACTGAATAACAACATTCAAAAGTAAAGACTCAGACTAATAGTAAAAGAATTCTGAAATGCAGATAGACATTTGATGGACTCCATTGGCAGGTTCAAGTTTGGAAAGATTTGTGCAGGAAGGAGATATCTAAAGGACTGTGCATTTCTACAATGACATCACTGGTATCAAGTAACTAAGAAACAGGATCACTGGCTACAATTATAAAGCAACTTAAGAAATATGACCTTTTTAACAAGGAAAAAAAAAATTAAACTGTTTTGAAAGAAAAAAGTATGCATTATTTTGATCATCATCAAGTATTCTCACCATTCCATATACCTGATGTATTGCTCACTTATTTTGTTTAATCTCAATGCAAGGCATGGTCTACAGAGTTGGAAGCACCAAATATACCAAAGATAAACTAAACTCTACAGAAAAATACTAGGCTTCTCCCCTCCTTACATACTTAGGTTCTGTAAAACAAAGGCTACAAAAACACAACATCAGTGAAATAAGTAAAATCAAAACTGTTTGATATACTCCATGTTGTAGCATTACATATCGTACCAATACTTTAAAGAATTTTAACTAAAACCTTGTTCTATGGAAGAATATACCATTTTCTCATTCATAAATAATCTAAAAGAACAGCCACCTTTCCACACCAATCAGCTAACTTAATTCCTGTTTAAAAAATAAACCAAGAACTCTTAGATGACCTAAAGTCTACAGCAAAATCTGAAGGCGTTTAAGTATTTCAGGATGGGATTTATGGCAGAGTTCTGAAATGGATACTCCTAGTTCCTGTTGCTTTTACTGGAATATTTTTATAGAGAGTCACTTTTTTCCCACCCTACCCTTTTCCTTTACTCAATTTCCACACAATAACTTAGATTTGACCATCACCGGACATCTGAACAACAATAAAAAAAAGTTACAGCTGGATCCTGTATTAGTCCCAGCTGCACAGGATCTGTGGCTGCCTTCAGAAGACAAGAGAGCCAGTAGGAAAACAGTAGGAGAACTTCTTTTAGCAGCTTACCGTCGAATAAATTGGTTTTCCATATGCTACTACAACAAGTTATTTTACTACTTAATGCAAACTGAAGTTATTCTTCCTATTTTTCACCCCTTTTCTAAAAAAATAAAAATAAAAAAAAAACAATTCTTTCTTCAAAAACCTTTACTACAAAATGCCAGAAAATAATCATCTCCATATGGTCTTTCAAGTCTAACATACCACAATGGATATATCTGCCAAGTCCACCCACCCACAGGCTCCATAAACTTTAGAGCATTATTTGTATTTCATTTGGATTACCAATTTCACCCAACCTTTCTCCTTCATAACATGTTACTTTTTCAGGTTTACAACACAGGTAGAAGATACAAAAGAAAAGTAAGTTTTCAGCAAAATAAGAACAATAACATAACGTATACTCTCTTTACTTTGGATATAGGGAAATTCACAGTGGAAGGACTTAAACTAGTCTTCTTATGCTTGCTCTTATAAAATATCACCTAATCTTTTAAAACATTCATGGGATACTATGTCATTTATTGGTACAAGACCAAGACTAAACATTGCAGTCTTTCCAACTTATATTGCTCAAAATGAGAATGAAGAGAGTTACATGTATTTTGATTTTTAAAAAAATCACTGGGAGTGGGGAAGCTTCCTCTCAGATATTTAAAAAAATAAAGTTACTATATTTAATGCACAAAAATCCTCTTCCTATAGCCAAAAAAATAATCAACTCCATATGCTTCACTTATCCGTCCTTGCTGAAACATCTACAGCCAGCTGCAATGTCACAAGCTGCCCAGAGAGGCTGACCTCACGTAATACAGAGAAGATAGGCATAAGGCCCAGTCTGAGATTCCAAGATTACAGAATTAATCAGCAACACCTACACAAAGAAGAAACTAGTCACATACCTGAAACCTTTTAATCTCTCCGTTCTGTAACTGCAAACATTTTCATAGACACAACAGCCATTTCTCTAAACTTTGCCTCCAACTAACCTTGCCTACCAGTTTCAACTTCCACTTAGGAAACAGTTTCTATACAAACTGCAATTCAAGAATAGCAGCACAAATGATAAGAGATGGTGGGAAAACAAGAACAGATATTCTCCTTGTCCCCAGATGAATGTTAGATGGTGCTTTAAAATGTCGCAAGTACATGCCATGATAATTTTAATACCTAAAAGGGTGGTACAGTACATCAAAACTGACTTGCAGAAGAGCAAGTTAAATAATAATAAAGTTATATAAAATAAAAAAGTTTCCTTTGAAACTATAAACATATACTTCCATAATACAGATTACCCATTTAGGCATTTATGGGATGGATACTACATGCAAAATGAGTTTTCCCCATTTAGTATATACTGGGGTTACAAAATGCAATACTAAACCAAGGATTACTTCAGCCTCATAGAGGCTCTTGAAGGTATACTCCTGAAATATTAAGTGTTTGTTTTGGGTGGGTCCCAAACAGAACCCTTTCAGTTAAGAGAAAAATAAAATAAAAAATAAATTAGAACAAAAAATAAGAAAAAAAAGTAAAGGGAGAACCCCAAAACAATATATAACGCACAATCACCTACCCCACACAATGAAGTCCATAGATCTATTATAACAAATCATCAGCCTGCACAGTTAGTACACAGTATCTCCTGCACGAGCAACCAGAAACAGCTGAGCACGTTATATGTACAAGGGGTCAGGTCCACTTGGTCTTATCAAGAAGGTCTCAGAATGGTCCTACATAGGACCAAGCCCCTATCCTGTATACATCAGGGGTTTCATGCTCAGAGAATGCATTTTACTTGCATGATTCTTCCCAAGGAACGAAGTTTCCCTATAACAGAGCCACCATCTCTTCTTACAGCCACTTGGTTTAACCTCAACTACTTGGTAAAACTTTCCTCCACATCCCCTATTTGGCCATTTATGAGATACTGAAACAAAAACATGCAGTAACTTTACAAATTCAAAAATTGCATTTGCAAGTGGTCGAAGTTGTACTCAGACTGCACAGCCTGGTGGGAAAATTCCTCCTCAGTGTATTAGAATGAGTAGGCAGGAAGTTCATTAGTCCAAACTTACATGAGCAAGAAAGAAAAAAAAAAAACAACTTATTTGGAATATGACTGCTGAATATAAGAAATACTGCTTCAAGCGATCACAATTCTTTATTTTACAATATCCAATGCAATTACAAATGTCCCTTCTGACAATTCCCCCTTTCTTGTTGTAAGGCAACAGAATCTGTTTATGTCAGAATTTGAACCTACAGACAACACTGCTTATGAGCTAAACAAAGATCTTATTAAGGAACATGATATCTACAGTACATGAAAGCAAAAACGTAGCAGCAAATAAAGACTAATGAATACTTGGAATTAAGTAAGAAAACAACCTGAATGGTATTTTGCAATATGAATCAGACAGTAAAAAAAATAAAAAATACACATCTCCACGCTAGACGTTACACGGACTATTAATGAGGCAGTTGTATAAAAACGTAGAGGTGACTCATTAAATTATAACATCTCACAGTTTCTCTTAGAGAAGAGGCACTTCGTTACTTCCATGTACCCTTTTTTTTAGCCATTTTCTCTGTGCACATGTGTGAGAATGAGTGAGCACAGGAGAGATGAGACACATTTCTTTTCCTACCCATCGACTCATTCTGCCAAAATACGCCTAGTGTAGAACTCAATTTCAATCTCATTTGACTGAGGAGTAAATATTCCTACAAGCTGTGTGAGAACAGTAGCTGGATAGAAAAGCCACTAAAATTAATTCCCACAGTTACTGTTCAGCCTCTTCCATACCCTGAGAGTCAGTCAGCGAACTTGTGTTTCATTGTTTTCACACATTTTTTTTGTTTTGTTAAGAAACTCAAGGTATTTCACATAAAAATCAACAGTTTCTCCTTTTGTATGGAGGAGCCATATCTGCACAGAACAGCAGCAGCTCCTCAAAATCCAAAGCCCTTGGACATGATAGCGAAAGCCAGACTCGAATTCAGATTCAGCTTTCACAAATGAACTGATCTTCAATTCTTGTTGAAGAAATTTCTTATGGAATACAGAAAAATTTTTACATAACCATCTTGCAGTAAAAACCATCCTTGTTGGGCACAATTTCCATTGTGCTGCTAAATAACAGTATCAACTTCATAGTTATTGCATATACTTGGCATAAGGTAACTATTTCTTTTTATAATAAACAGAACATCTGAAAATGAGGCTAATTAGTAAAACCATGCCAAGAAGCCCAACCTGTTGAAAAATTAGATCAAATGTCTTCAGTACTCCATATCCTAGATGAGATTCTGATATAGATTTCACAAGCTTCCAGCATACAACATTTCCTGTTAACTCCATGAGATCCTACTGAATTTGTCAAATACTTTTTTCCGAGGAAATATTAGATAGTTTGTGTTTGCCTTTTAACATGTCGACTTCTACTGGAAAACCTACCCGCTTATATCATACCTATGTATAAGCAGATATCAGATTGTGGAAGCAGATATGTATCACTTTATCTTCCTTAAATAAAACTTTTTATTACCAAATAAAGGGTGTAAAAAACCTCAGAAACAAATGAAATAAATGTGACACAGATGTTCACAACAACAAAAAAAAAAAAAAAAAAAAAAAAGAATGTTTTTACTTTATAGCAACCAAATAGGTCAAGCCATTTCCGTCTTCAGGCAAATCTCTGAGGACCACAAAACACATGGTTTTCTAGTGGATTTTGTATGTCTACCCCACTAAGAGGAAACACTGCTATCCAAAAAATTTGCAATACTAAGTTTTCCCATGAAACTGTTGGAATTAAAAGAAGGAAGTCATATGCAATTAAAACCAATATACTAGATGTTAAAGTTATACAAATGGCATAATTAAATACATTTTTACTACCTGAGTCACCTTTCCTATACAATATATCACTTTAAAAGAATGTACAGTGAAGAAGTCAGAAATGCCAACCTTACAGCTGTTCACATAATTTCTCCTTTGCTTCTGTAAATCTTAGGTATCGTGTTCTTCACTTCCATGAGAATCCTGCCTTATAGTTCTGTAAGTTGACAGGTTTTTCTAATAAACCAGCTGCTAAGTACTTATTTTTATCCTCTGTGAATGAAGAACATGGTCAATGTGTCCAAACTCTTCACTAAAATAAGTGCAATCCTTCTGTATGTGCTTAAGTACTCATGATCTACTGGGAGAGAAAGTGAAGCAGACATCATTAACTATCACTTTATTTTAAAAAGGAGGAAGAAATTCATACAGATTTATTCAATCATCATAAAACACTATCCTACATGCTGGCTAGTCCCATGCAGAAGTCTAGAGAAAATGTCACGTGTGATCCCATAACCAGATTAAATTATAACTGTGCGTTCAAACAAGAAAATTAATATTGCATAGAGGAATGTGACATAACTTTGAGATTACAAAAGTGTTCCAATACTTATGCATTGCCCTTTTACAGACATTTTTATTACAACTTTGTAAAATACAGACTATTTTTTAAGAACAAATAAATTATAACAACGCACTATTTACTTGTCAATAACCATGCGGGATGTCAGCATGCATCCACAGACATCAAAAAAAGGAAGTGGGTGGAAATAACATTAAGAGCTCTGTTTTAAGACTCATTAAGCTTAAGATGACAATTACACATTCTTCAGATGTCAAACAACCCAACATTTTAGCTGGGACAGATGGTACTGGATCCAGAGCACACAGTATATGCTGTGAGTCATCAGTTTAAAAACGACAGTTCCATTTTTATTTGTAAATTTGATTATCCAGAAACAAAATATAGAGAAACATTAAACCAAGCACAGGGTCCTGCAAATCTTCATTAAAAAGTTGGAAGCAGAAAGATCATCTTCCAAATGAAAAACCGATTAATAAGATAGGAGGGGAACAAGGAGAAAACAGTCAAAGAAGCCAAAAAATGAGCAAGATTACAAAAAGAAGAGTATAGTAAACAGTACTAGAAGCAGCTGGCAGGACGAAGAGGAGGAAGGGAATGTACCGAGAACAAGGGGTCAGGACAAGTGTGGAAAGGACCCAGGATGAACCTGGAGGAGATACTCTTTGGACAGTGACCACAAACAGCTCATTCAATGATTTTCAACATGAAAAGGAGATGGGGCAGTAGTTCAAAAAGTAAGTGGGGACAAAGATGGGAGGTAAAAAGAAACAGGACTAAAGCATGTTTGCATTGGGAAGGAAAGGAAGGGAGCAAAAGATAGCAGCAGATAAGATAAAAGCTTTAAATTGTTTTGCTTATACTGTAGCTCTAAAACCTTTCTGTTGTACTAGGAAAGGAAAGACTTACAGGACAAAAAGATGGCAAACAGAAGAAACCAGAGAAAAGCCACAGTATATTTCATTTTTTCCCTTGAAAAAGAGTTCAAAATCCTATAAAGAAAGATGGGGAGGCAATAAATATGATGGAATTGAGAAATTCAAGGTATACTGTAGAATATATCTTGGAAAACTGTGTTGCCTCAAGATCTGCAGCCCATCAACTGATACAAACTCTTATAACTCCAGTGATATTAAAAGATTACAATATCCATTCAGTAACAGTAGTGCATCAGAAGCCCACTTTTACGTGGATATTACTATGATTCCCAGGCATTGTTCTGCAAAGAAACCCTTTTCCTGTAAGTAAAACCTACAGCTTTCTCTCCTATATGTAATAGTGCATACAGATATTATGTGATAGTCATACTGTTCCTCTAAATCCACAGCATGCCCACATTGCTGAGCACAAGTCATCAAACACCATTATATAACAATACATCAGTTTTGGCCACCAACAACCTCTGGATACTGTCTCAGCAAAAATTTCATGTTTTCTTCCAAGTCACAGCTAAAAATATTGAGCATTAGGCTAAGAAAAAACTTAATGTGTTACTGCAATTAACAAGCCCATTTTCTGATACCACCCGAAATAACTAATAAATATTTGCAACATAACAATATTTTACTATGGCATTTTTTATTAGAGTAATAAGAGATGAAATGTTCTGTGGGCTAAAAATTAAGATACTACTGATCTGACAGGTAAGCTGTACAAATATGAGATTAGTTTAGCATGAAGAAATATTCATTTAGCAAAAAGAGACTTAGCATGAAAGTCTGCTGGCTGATAAAAGTAATATTTATGTCATTTAGTTTTTTGTGTTCTATCTCTGTATCTGCTCTTTTTCTCTCCCTAGAATCAATCTGTGTGGTGAGTCCAACACTCAGGTGCATTTTTATATTCTTAGCATTTCCCTAGACTGCTATTTAAAACTACAAGCCCTCCTCTAAAGAACTTTTGGGACAAATTTTAAAACTACCAGTACAATTTATCCACTTCAATGAGTAGGGAGTGAAACATATTTAATGTTCTGTGTTAAAATACATTTCTTATTCTATGAGTTTATTATAAGCAAAACATGCAGATTTAGTCTTAAATTCAGAGCAAATGAGGCCACATTGGACTCCTCTTATCTTTAACATCTGTGAAAGATACTACAACGTGAAAAGAACAGAAGACATCAGGCTGATCATGTCTAAAAGTGATATATGTATGTATTTAATCAATTTTCATAGTTTTTTTCTAAGAAAAATCTAGGGGTTTTGTTCTATTTGACATCTTTTACCTATAAATGGGTAACTGCCTTGCCCTGCAGGAGAACAGAAGTCATCTTGATAAATCTGGTCTAGCAGCAGATCCATTCTTCTGAGTCGATCTGGTCTCTTGGTCTAATTCCTCGTGAACGGCTGTCTACATAACAGAATCAACATGCTACCTGGCACCATTGCTGGCAAATACAGCCAACAACTAACAGAGCTTGGCAACTGAACTGCTCTCTCCTCAAAAAAAAGCTTCAAAATTCAGAAATAAAGCACAGAGTTTGAAGAACAGTAGGAAAACCTCAATGCCATAATTAGTGCTATAATTTTGTCTACCTGCTAAGTAGAAGCAGGATTTTAACCTTTTGGCATGTCTGTTTAGAGCCCTTAGTAGAGATAGATTAAAACAAACATACATACAGAAGTTGGTGAGTACTAAATCTTGCAGTCTTTTCCAAGAGGAATGGCATAGAGTTGAATCTGGGGGACTACAAAGCCGCTGCATGACTAGACTCACATTCAGAAAAACAAAGAGAAATACTACTCTGTGCCTCTAGCACTGACTGTTTATTTATTTCAGTGTCATACAGAAGATCGCTTACTGTTCAGCAGTATGCAACCATACCACCTGCTGCCAACAGCACTATTCAATGTGAGGATCTCAGTTCACTGGTACCACCACCATGTACCAGTAAGCATGTAAGAAAAACCTCAGTCAAATCACAAAAGATATGGTTTTAAATCAAGCAAGGAGGAGGAGAAGAAATTTCCTGGATTAAGTGAACCACAGAGATATTTTAATCAGAACACAAAAGAAAGTTGAGACAAACACCAACTGACTCGGATCATATCGCATCAATAATCCATGCACAGAGCCTCTGCTGAAATCAATGGGAGGCTTGTGTGTAAGTGGATTGTATAATATAAATGCATGTCCCTATTTAGGGTTCCACACACAAAAGAGAAAGCAGTACTAAGAACAATTCCCTTAATTAGCATTTCTCTTCCATCAAGTGCTTCTAAAATAATAAATCCTAACTTTACACAGCTCTGTTTTCATTCACAGTTTTTATCAGAGGTGGGAAAATAACTGACCCCATTTAACAAATAAGGGAACTGAAGCATAGGATGCAAATTAAACTGAAGAGCAGGGCAGTAGGCAGAACTGAACTGGGAATAGCAGTTTACCTACTGAATCACAGTTTAATGTCCTAGATATTTAGATGCTTATCTAGTTCAAGTCTCTCATTAGGGTGATTCTGTGCAGTCCTCAAATAATTTTGCATGCTTCCTAAAGTACCTCTGCACAGCGATATGCTTATCTCTATGAGTTTCCCACTCAATAATGTCCCTTTTTTGAGGATTGCAAATGTTCTGAAGAGGTTCAAAACACTGGACTGCCCTGGTCAGACTCCCTTGGTACCCCCCATGAGTCTTGCCATGAGTCACAGGCAATAAAGGATTTTAAAATTGGCTGTCAAATCCACACTTTCCACATGCTTTTTCTATTGTTAAAAACAACAACCAAAAAAAAAAAAACCCACACCCAAACTTTCAATTCAAAATACCAATTCATTAGCTGGAAATGACCTAACTAATCCTGGTGTTCCAAATTGACAGCAGGCCATAAGAAAAAGCCAGACTTGATCTCTATTCAAGAAAAAAGTGCAATACTCACAAGAAGCCAGTGTATAATGTCAAATACACTGACTGATTGCAAAAAAATGTCCAGTTTCAGTAGTCTACAACTGTTTTACAATGAAGCCAAGTAAGAAGGAACATAAACTACACTGTAATTTGACCCCCCAAAAAAGTAACATGTTTATTAATGTGATATGAAGTTATAAATAAAAGAATAGTTTCACTTGTATGCTAGGTAAAAATCTGACTTCATCTAAGAAGCAGTTGTTAGCTAAATACAGACCGTCTCCTCCCAAGGTCCTGAGTATTTTCCTCCCATGAAAAACCAACTTTGAAATGCTTAACACTTTATGAAAGATTGATTCACCAACACATCCACTTTCTAGTTTACACCTTGCATCTGATTAAGTATTGCAATACCCAGGACTAGTGCCAATAATAAGCATGTTCATTTCCCTTAACTACAGATGCAAGTCCATAATACAGTGAAAATAACATATTTTGAGTTGAATGTGCTTTCTGCTCCTAACAATTAGAGTGTTCAACTGTTTTGAATAACAACTTTCCAGGACTGGCTTTTGTCTTTTGTTTCCCTTTTTCATATTTTTTTTTAAGTCTATCACTGACAAAATGAGCAGAAATGCCTGCTGAGAAATGGCCACATTTCCAGACGACTGCTTGAAGAATTATTTTTCTGATTCATCACAGCATTTTTTTTTTCAAGTTGTCAAAACAACCACCACACCCACTTGATTTCCGAGTTCTTGGTAATTATATTTAGAATTAGCAAGCACTGTGCAACTATTAATCACACAAGGTTTAGCCCTTACTTTACCTATTTAGAAATCAGCCAGTGCATTCAAACACAGCCTGTTTAGCATTTTATTTAAAATACATCCCCATCACTTAATTCTGTACCACCACCACCGACCCAGACAGGCACAGAGAATATAGGGCAGTCCATTCAGTCAATTCCTCTGCCCCAAGGCAGGATCAGCTACTCCTCAGCCACCATTATCGCTGATGATACACAAGAACTGGTTATTTCAGGCAGCAGCTTTACACACGCACTCACAAAACACATTCTAAATTAAAGGAGGGAAGCGTGTTGCACGTCTGCAGTGCCTGAAACTGGGACGGCGCGCAAGCCAGTCTCCGAAAGATAAAAATACAAAATAAAAGCTCCCCGAAGAAGCGAATCCGGATTTTCTGAAAGTAGTCTCTGGCAACATTAACGCCGCTGCCTTCAGAAAGAGTTCACCATGTTTAAACTGGATGAACCGCCCCGTGATTATCACCGAGCCTCCATTAAGATGACACACACAAACAGAGCCCTCGCAGACCTTAATTATTCTTTTCACTGCTCGTACACTGCAAAACACATACTTTCCCCACACACCCCACACCCCCCCCCCCCAGCAGAGGAGCAGCTGCACGCAGGGAGCACAGCGATGTCGCGGGGCTGTCACCGCGGTGGGGGGCCGGGACCCGCCTGCCCTGCCCCGCCTCGCCGCCCCTTTTTGTGCCCAAACCCGCCTCACCCCCCCGCCTGATCCTTCCCGGGAGCGGGGGCACAGAGTCCCCATTGTGGCCACCGGGAAGGGCCGGTCCCCGCCGCGACGCTCCCCCACTCCCGGCTGCTGCTCGGTGCTCGCTGTTACAGTCGCGCCGCTCGGGTTGGCCCCTCAGCGCCCGGCGGGCAGGACCGGGTCACGGCACCGGCGGGCAGCTCCGCGCGGAAGGGAAGGGCGCGGCGCGGAGGGGCCGCGACGGCAGCAAATGTCACGGCCTCGGAGGCGGACGAGCGGCGGCACCCGTGCTCCCCGGGAGCGGGGCGCCCCGGCCGGGAGTGCGCCTTCCTCACGCCTCACACCCGCGGCGGCCAGGTGAGGGGCCGCGTTCCCCCCGCCCCCCGCGCCAGCCCCACCACTCACCGCCGCCACCTCCACCGCCCTCTTCGTCCATGTTGGGGCCGCAGGCAGGGCGCTCCGCAACGACCGCGGCTGAGGGAGGCCCGGGGCTCCCTCCACTCGCTCGGCGCCTCGCGGCCGCTCCTTCTCGTCCTCCTCCGCCGCCGCGCTCCTCTGCCCCGTCCCTCTCCGCCCAGCCCTGCCTCAGCCCCGGCGGCAGCCGCCGCCTCAGCCCAGCCGCCCGCCCCTCTCATGTGACCTACGGAGGGGGGAAGGCAGGCCGCGCCGGCCCTGCGCCGCCACCCCCGCCGCCACAGGGTCGCCGGCCGCCGCCGTGCTGCCTCCTCCCCTCAGGGGGCGGTGGCTCCCCGGCCGTGCCATGCGGCGGAGCCGGCCTGGAGCGAGGACCCCTTCTCCCGCCTTCCCGCTACTCCTGTTCGGTGCTCCCTCCCCGGCAGGTTTCGCACGGTGCGGCCTGGCAGCGCTGAGGACTCTAACACGGCTTCCCTGTGAGTTTTCAGGGGTCGGTAGGGCAGGAAGCGGGGCGAGGGCAGCTGTTGGGGAGCGGGGGGAACCTGGCCTGCAGGACACCCGCTGAGGAGCGGCCTGAGGGTGTTGGCGGAAGGGGCTGAGGGGAGCTGTCGAGTCAGCTGGGTTTCATGTCGGTTGGCGTTCTCTCTTCGGGCCCGTGGTAGCCAGAAAATGTCTGCAGAGCCGCTGGTTCTTTTGGAGAGGGGAAAAAAGACTGGGAGGTGAGAGGAAGGCGAGGGCCGAACTGGCTGGAAGCTGTGTCGTGGTGAAGGGGGACAAGGTGGGTTGAAGTGTCCGAAGAGGAGCCCGAGGCATATGATGTTTCTGCATGTTTTCAGCTGATTCTTGCTTGCTCCTTGTGCTTGAGTCTGGTCCGGCGCTGGAGGCATGCTGGGTGCTTCCAGTGCCACAGGGGTCATGAAGAGCCTTGCGTATAAATGGCATAGTTCCCTGTATGCAGCTTAGGGTTTTGCATTGGTGTGTATTGCCTGTGTTGGTAACAGGAGGGATTTGCCTGCTTGCTGCCCTAGGAGTCAAAGTATCTGTGTGATTTCTTAAGTCCTCAGTAAAGATCTTCAGTGAGATACCACTGGAGTTGGGATATCAGCAGCCTCCAAAGTCTGTAAAGGTAAGCAGAAGTGTGCTGGCACACACCACTCTTCCTTCCTTCCTTCCTTCTCAGGCACCACCCCTCTTTATTTTTTTAAAACCTTTGGTGTCAAAATTTTATTCAAAAAGGAAGCTGTGGGAGGAAAGGGTCAGCCAACAGGAAAATATTGTTTTTTTCATTTTCCTCTTGTAGGCTGGCATGGGACAGAGCACTGTCTAGGAAGCTGTGTTGAGAGCACTCACCTCTTGACACCGCTGCTAATAGGTGGTTGTTACAGACCATTTTGCTGAGAGCTGAGGTTTGGCTCTGACACCTGCTCTGGTTATAAAGAGTTTTACCTCACCTAGAAATCATAAACAACACAGACCTTTAAAATATTCCTATTTCATATTTCAAATTAAACATTGTTATGTTTAGTAAGTGTATGTATAAAAAGGATATGATTACATAAAACAGAAGCATTACCTTGATAAGAGATTTATTTTGAAATGTGTGTCTATAAAGTGCAATTACAGAATGGTTTTAAATCTGAATTCAGATGAACTGACAGTGGGCTTTGAATACTTTTGCACACTGAGCAAACTGTTAATTTACATTAGAGGGGAATTTGGTTCATGAGAAAAATTCTGGTTATATATCCAGGTTGTTTGCTTTCATTTAATCTGTGTTGGTTTACACCTTTACATAAAATATATTCCTTTATTTTGTTATTTTTGTTTGTCAGTATAATATTTTTATCTCTTTCCTATATTTCAGTATAACTTAATATACTTTAGCTGTAAGTAAAATTCTAGTGCAAAATAAAAGACAGCCCAATCGCTAATTCTAATAGCAGAGAAGAGTGAGCCGTGGAGAACAGTCCTCTTCCCACCAGTTCAGTGCAAAATTCCTGTTGACTTCATGGAAGCATTACCAGGTTTTAAAATTCTTCATATTAAAATGATTTTTTGATGCAAGCAAGGTATGAAAAAAAGTCTGTCCTAGTTATAAGTGATCAGCTGAGATATTTTATACAGACTTCATGGTGAAATCAGACAATTCTAAACTTGTGAGATAAGCAAAATGTGCTTTATTATTGACTTAAGCAAACAGGTAAATTTTCAGTATTTTGTGTTATTGAATATGTAGCTTACTGTGTTGTAACTTTGAAATATATGTCATTCAATTCAATACCCTCTCAAGGAAAATCTGTTCTTTCCAGTCCCCTTTTAGTAGAATGACCTACTAATGTTACATAGTACAAAAGAGTGTTGAAATTACAGTGTCTCCTTCAAGGCTGTATGTCTCTGAAATGATGGCAGATATTCCTTAAAACTTGACATTTTCACACATATTATATATATTATAAATAGACTTACTGTTGCATGGACCTGATCCTACAAATGTTCTAGACATAAAACTGCTAGTTCTGTCTACAAGGTGCTTTCTGGACAAAGCTGTTTAATCTTCAGGTGAAATGTGTGATAGAAACTTTTAAGATCGAACCTTTTACCTTGTCTCATTTTCCTGTGTATAAAATATGTCTCATATCTGGCTATAAACCTAACTAGATCAGGAATAGATTTTTGAAAATGTACAAAATCAACTGAAGAATTACAGTCATGGCTCTACATCATAGCTATAGTAGTTCTACCATAGCAGAACTACTCAATAGTTTTGGTAATTCAACAGTTAACAATGCCATTATCATTAAATACTGGGTAGTTCCTTACCAACAAAGGTGCCAGGTAGCAACAGGTTACAATCTCAGCAAATTTCAGGTTGTACCGCAGTAAACTATTTCCTACTCACGTGAATTATTCTCTCACATCTACTTTCTTTTCTCTAACTCTGATAATTTTTCTGTTTTGAAATACATATGAATTTTATTTTTCTCTCCATATTAATAAGGGTTTCAGTCAACAGTTTTCTAAAGATGGCTTGATCTTTTTTTTTTCTTTCTTGCAGTTCCTTCTGTAGTCATAGCTCTATTTTTACCACAAGTATTTTTTGCCAGTTTTATATCCACAAGACTAACCTTCTGTGTTGGAAGAACTTCATAGTCTGTCATTCATGTAAATAATAGTCTAATAGCTGGTCTGTTGAAATTATTTTTATGGGAAAATTGGTCTTTCTCCAAAAACTGCTGTTGGCAGGGTTGATTCCTTAATGATAAATGTGGCTATTTGTTGAATTTTCAGGTAATACACTTTTTCTTTTTTTTTTTTTTTTCTTTTCTCTTTGGGTAGTTTAATATCTGTTTTTATTCAGTTTCCACAAAGTAGTAATTTATCATGTCATTTTTCATTTTAAGGGATCAGGAGCACAACTGTTGTGACATTTGTCCCTACACAGAAAGTCAGTGAAGACAACTGAATCCCTTACATCACATTTTTGTGGTCTAAAAGGTCATGAAATATTAAGCCATTTCTAGGGATTTCATTTTGAACTAGATTCCAAGCAGTAGTGAAGGAAAATGAAAATTACTCTTTACCCTTCTTTTTTTTTTCTTTAATAATCAAAGAATTCAAGAGTAGGAAAGCCTTGATGGTTATCACATTCTTTCCTCAGCAAGAGTAGATTCCCTTTTTTCTGGATTGCTCTTTATTGGTTAATGGAAATTCTGAAAAAACATCTTCATTATTCATCTTCAGTTTACTTGTAGAAATAAATAAGCTTAATCTTACTTTGGGAAGTTTCATCTTCCAGTAAATGTTTCAGTGATGTAAAATTTCATTTTATTACGATAGATTTTGTAAACTTTTTATTTCTAATCAGAAGCATGAGCTATGATGATGTTGATTATATGGATAGTCATTGGAAAGTATATAGTAACATTGTATTCAAAGACAAGAAATAGAATTCTGAATTTTCTCAGTGCAGAAGGAAATAAAATAACTGCCGCTGTGCCATCAGACTAGACATCAGTATCAGACACAGGGAGATGGAACCTTACTGTAGGAAGGAAGAAAGAATCTTTGAAATCTTATTTAAGGAGGTAGTCATCCTGCATGCAGGTATTCCCATTTCATGCATTAGTCAAGACATTGCTAATTCACAAGTCTGGCTTGTTGTGACTTCTGTTAGATTTGGTAAGAAAGATTTTATAGTTACCCTTAAGAAGAAAGTTAATCTTAAAGACACAAACATCTGTACAGTCTTAAGAATATATTCTCAAATAATATAAATATACCTTAAAGAAAACAGATGATGTGCAACATTTTGTTTGTAAACTAGAAGTGCTTTGTTGATTTTACTACTTGCTCACTTAGATGCTCACATTTTTAGAAAAATGGTGCAAGTATTACATTTCCTAAGACCATATCTTGTTGATAGTCAGAATCACTGTCATCGATACTCAGCCACTGTATCAAAGAATATTTTTGTTTCAAATCTAGATGATCAAACAATTTTTATTTTTTAAGAAGCATCACTTAATCGTTTCCAGGCAGGAAAGTCTTAGTCAATCATGTCTTCTTTTCCTTACCTTTTTTTATTTATCAGTACTTGAATAATCTGGTATTCTTAAACCCCTTCGGCAAATTCTTTGACTTCCTCTGTCTGGCAGACAGGTTTTAGCCATCTATTGTTTCTTAAAATGTTTATGCTGTCACACATATCATATTTGTCTCAGCTGGAAAAACACATTTATAGAAAATCCTGTTTGCTAGTTGTCTTAATGGTTTCAGAATTGCTTGCACCTTTCATTTAATCCAAAAAAATTTTACATAAAGTATTCTGTATTGCGTTAGGGAACATCAGAGCTGGAGCATAGCAAGTGAAACATCTTTTATGAATGGTGCTTTTTTTTGTGGATAGGAAGCTCATTCCCTTCAAATAGTAAAAACCCCCAAAGTTAAAGATGCCTCTCTTCTAAAAATTTTGCATGGTTTTTTTTTTTTCAGGTGAACTTTTAAATCATATCCTGAATTTTATTTGCAGCTTATTTTAAATTCCAATTCTTGACATAGTTTGAGGTTGTTGCTTTTTTTTTTTTAATACTTCTAAATGAGCTTAATCTAGTCCTAGCATCAAATATATACTGGTTTTGGAAGTCAGTGCTTGTTTCTGTTGTGTAACACTGATAGGGCCACTGGTGAGTCATGGAATAAAGAACACTAGAATGCTCCAGTGAGGAAAACCAAATACATTAAAAATTGTAGAGGTCCACCAACTCTGTAATGCTTATGATCTGAAATATATTTTGCATTAGAACTTGTTCTACCTGTATTAATTATGCATAGTACTAGACACAAACAGGATGCTTTCTAGCATGAAGGCTGTGCCTAAAAGAAAAAGATTCAAAAGGCATGGGCTGAAACAGATGATGAGTGGAATTTTGCATGATGCTTGAGAGGGTTTTTCTATCAGGAAAATGAAAGAGCTTGATGTAAAGTAATTCTCAAAGGAGAGTGCACTGATTAAGGCCAGACTCTGTTCCCACCCTGAGAAGTAGCCACAATCTGTGAATTCACCTCTGCCAGCTAGCTCCATCTTGGGATGGTTAAATGTATTATCGCATACCACACTCTGGTCTCACAAAGACCTGGGAATTTGAAATTCCTAATTCATCCTACACTGGGAGCTATACTTGAGCTGCAAACCATGCATGGGTCGTGCTCTAGCTGCACACATGGCAGGAGTTGAGGGATTTATTGTAGTAGTGCTGATAACAAGGGAGGCCCCCACAGTTCCCCTCCTCCCCACCCAGAGAAGCCTTCTTAAACAACTCCACAGTGTAACAGTGCTGGCATCCCATGACGCATGCAGCAGCCAAGTGACAAGCTGGACTCACTCATGACATCCAGTGTTAGAAGGGTTAGACCAGGTGCTCTTGTTGATTCACCAGTTAGCGTCTGAAATGCAATTGCATATCTCTGCATGAGCTGGCTCAAATCTTGCAGCTGGCTAGTCAGCAGTGCACAAATCTGGGTTTAATAAATATGGAACCATAAATATAGACAGGAGCAGGAACTGGCAACTAATGATTGTGACTTTTAGTGCCCTCTCAGCTGTTCATACAACTGTTTGTGAAGCCACGCTGTAAATCGGATCACTCAATTCAGATTTTTAAATTCTGTCTAAACTAATAATTTTTAACTAGAATTATTTCATTATGTTCACACTGGTCCCACAAACAGTTGCATTGGCATAATTGCAGCACTGGTAGACTGTGACACACAGATGGTGTAGAAAGAAAGAAGGCAGGCTGCTGGATAGTTATTTTGTCAGGGGGACAATCTCTCCATAATTCTAACCTTATTCTGAACCAGACTCTCCATCAATTTAACTTTCTGATCCTGCATGCTCAGCCCATCTCAAACTGTGCTTATAGTCAGACTTACACGCTTGTTAATGTCTGATCTGTGGAATACTAGATCATCTAATGGTAACAAATTGATCAAAATCAAGATCAAATATGAACATGTAATTGCATTCCTATCAAGATTAGCCAGCCATGAGTTACAGTGTTTAGACCAAGCTTTACCCTGGCTTTATGCTGGCAGCAGAAAGACACGATACCAACTCTAACGTAAAATCACCAGGAGTAAAACCACTAACCACTCTCTTGTTTTGTGAGGGTTTTGGTTTCTAAATAACGTTGTATTGGTAGGTTGAATTTGAACAAAGAATTTTGTGCCATGTTGCCATCCAAAAACTAAATTTAATGTATGCTGATGAGAGTATGCCTTCAGTTTCTCATGTAGTTTATTTTTGAATATGTAGCTCCTGTTATGTCCAGATGAAAAGGGAAGGTGATTCTTTGTTAGAAGGTGATGTGTAATACTTTAAATTCTTACTGTCTCTAACCAAGAAAGGTCCTTATTTATTCCAACTGCTGCACTCAGAAACACACGGGGTCTGAGGCAGTAAAACATTATTTAAATCCTTTCCCTCTCATGGCTATACATACTATTTTATTCCTTTTATATCCCAGTGGATGTTAGAATAATCCCATACACTTCTATACCAAAGCAAAAAGGTTTCGGTATTTTCTTAGCATAACTGAAGTGTACTTTCAATTTAAAAACCAGATCTTCACCTTAATTGTCTATCTCCTGCTGTATTTCTCTTTATAGTCTTCAAGAAAGAAAAACAGTCTCTAAGTACAAGATGTTAAGCAAGGGAGAGTCAAAGTTAAAACCTGGCAGGCACTAAAACAAAGAATTTTTCCGAGGAAATGGAGGAGACTGGTCAAATTAATTCCTTATGTAACTCCATTTACCTAAGTGCAATTACATGAAGGATGAATTTGGTACCTTATACCTCTGTGGTCAGAAAAGGATTCCTGTGATCTCAATCGGCACAGTATAAAATAATTATTCTTTAGAAATAAAATTGTAATTTAAGTCTGATAGAACTGCCCTTGGTATTTTTAGTCCATTAATATAATTGTAAAAGAACGGTAGGTCTACAGAACAACAACAGAAATGGCTTCATAAAAAGATTACGTGATGATTTGCAGTTTACATCTTAGTAACAGTTTTTTGTGGGAAAGGAGAATTAATGACAGACTGCTAAAATGGGCAGTGACATCAAGGACAGCTTCTTTTTCTTGCAAGTTCCAAAAGCTTTTCTCCAGTTTGCTGCATTGCAATATTAAGCATTTTCCTATGAAATCATTCTTTTCCCCTGTCCATCCCTAATTCAGTTCTCCTTTCCCTCATGTTTCTTTGGGTTCCACTGTGTGTGCAGGGATCTCTGTGGCTTCTCTATACTTTTCTAGATTTTTCTCCTTAGGCAGAAATATTCAACCTCAAGACAGATAAAGGAGAGATGTTTGGCTTCCACCATGATTTCTTTTTAGATATTAAATTTCAATATGCTTAAATTTGAGATGCTTTAAAATAACGCATTTTCACGGTGAGAGCCCAGCCTTCATGTGTCAATCTGTAGTATTCAAATATAGCTGTACCCAGAGATTACTTCCATTTAAAAACCTTGTTATGAAACATCAACCCCTGCCTCCCCACTCCACTCCTAAATTCAGTATATACTTTGAATATATGTTAAGGTCTTTTAATACTGTAATATAAAAGCATCCATGTAGTATATTAGTACAATGAAATTCAAATCAACAGTCTGTCCGTTTTTATCCTTAGCAACTTGCAACTATCAATTTTAATACAGGGGAAAGGATCTGTGTATACATGCATATAAAAGATGTGAAAATACAAAGGCATTTATTGAAAACAGATAAAACCAGGAAGATGATAAAATAGCAGAAGGAAGTGGCCTCAGATATAAAAACTTTTGCTTTGTATAGCACAATTTATCACCGAAAGCTAGGGTTGGCAAATTGCCATGCTTCAGATAAAACAAGTAATGTAATGAAAAAAAAAAAAATTAGTTAATATACAAAATACAATAGACACATTTGAAAAACTGATGTCTTACAAAGTAATTAAACATTTTGTTATTTCCTTTTTTTTTATGTGTATCTTTAAAAGCTTCATATTTTCAAATACCAGAAATCTCAGTTGTACAGATGCAGGCTCCCCTTTAGGGATGTCTGCATCAGGTGTGCCATTCAGCAGGATGTAGAAAATTTCCAAATACCCAAAATAAAACAAAGATGGTGGAGATCTATTTTGAAAGCAAGTCCTTCCAAAATAGCCAAACTATTAAAGCATGTTTTATAGAAAAATGATTCACATATTTATCTACTGCACAATTTTCATCAACAAAGCTACCCAAGTAAATGTGTACTGCTCAACATTTTCACACTGGATAAAGAATATTTTTTTAAAACAGAGTATCTTCTCCATTTCCTTATATGTTTGTGGGAAAAAATTGCAAGCCATAGGAAATAACAGTACAAAGTAACAGTACAAAGACTTTTCACACAGAAGTTTTTGAAATCTGCTGTTGACTGAGAACACTTCAAAAGCATGTAAATCTAGGGTGTTTATGGTACCAGCTAAGAACAAATGAGTTCTTTTCTGCAAGGATGATTTCTCCTCTCTGTCCTGGTAAGGCCATTCTGGTATTGCTGTGAAAAGAGAAACCATTTCAGTGGAAGATGGATAATGAGCATAGCTAAATTCTTATGAATAAGAAAATCATGCCCTTCCTCTTTATTCCCATCTGTAAGGCTTTTCCAGAACTCAGAATGTATGGAAGACTCCAAGCCTGAAAAACAAGATAGCAGTTAATTATAATTAAAACAAACAATTTTTGTAACATCTTCATCACATTTGCAAGATAAATAGACTGTTATATAAGTACTATTTACATTCTTAATAATGTCTCGTTCTCTCACAATTAAAACCTTTTTTAACTTGTTGACAAGAATGGTTATCTCCTTCATAGGTTAAATCATTCCATGAAGTATTTTTAGGCATTTCTTATGTTTGAATGTGTCCTGATTGCTTCTACAGAATTTCCAGATTTACTCTTTATGAAGAACAGTAGCCTGACAGTTCTTCTTCTAGCTACTGCGTTTTCCTGAAATGGTCTGGACTTACTGCATAACTTGTACAAAGTTCTCCTTTCTATAAACATTCTGTTTCATTCTGGTTTAGTATAATTGAGATATACAGATAGGGGTTAAAAAGAGATAAATTTTTCTTCATATTCTTCAGCTAAAATAATGAAAAGCTGTCTTGAAACTATTAAGAGATAATAGTTTTTATTAGATTATGAAACTGCAAGTAATGACAGATAAATGTAGATAAAACAGTCTTCTCAGAAATCTGAACTGCTAATCAATTAAGGGTGTTATTCCAGAATGCTGACTATAGGCAATAGGAACAAGTAAAGCAGTGTCTTTATCACACTTGGATTTTCAAAGATCCATATTAATTCCAGAATAATTAAACAGAAAAGAAAGGTATGCTTTTACCATGCTTAATGTAGCACTTCGGGATGTGTTTCCATTCCTTGTGTCTGGACTTTTTACCATTTATGGAAAGCACTTAAGCAGAAATTTAGTCTTGAGCTAAACAAGCAAAGATATTCATGCATGTGTATGTTTATATGTAAATAATTATATATGTTTATATATATGCAGTCAGAAAACTACAGCGTCATATTTGATGTTAATGAAATAGTCTTTTATCTCTAGATCACAAGATTAGAGGTATGCTGGGAGTAAGATGAGCAACAGGCTCTCTGAAGGCTGCTACAAAGCCGGGGTGGATGTACTACATTGATTTCAGTCCAGTTTTGAACAGAGGCTTGTCCACTCATCAATAGTTGGTTGAATAACGGGAACTCTTTTGATTTCTTTACTGAGCTCATTAGCAAAAGTTCAGATGCAGACTCCACCTCTGAGTTTGGGGTCTGCCTGATTAAAATAACTTATCCTCCCCTTCTGCTAACAATCAGCAATTATTTAACACTTCAACGTTGTACTTTTTTAATAAAGCCACTGGTAATAACAGCAAAATAAAGAAAAAGGCAATATCAAATCCTCTCTGATTTACTGAATTTAGTTAGTTGGGGCACCTTCCGTTAAAAGTGAAAAGTACAAGGAGATATTCTATTATGATTTGGCCAGTGTATATCAGTCACAACACCCTTTAGAATAACTGGGAGAAACTGACTGTGGATTCTTCCTTACAATAACAAGAAATTATTGCAACACAACAATGTTTGTCAGAGTAATTTGAAAGCAGAATTTGTTGTGATTTAAACTGTGAAAAAGAGCTCTGAAAAACATTTTTTTATACTCATTTTTTCTAACAGCGTGATTTCTTGTAAGGACTTCCGAATTAATGTAATTTGGTGTGACTTCATTAACTCACCATTTGAAGAGAGTAGTCCAGTATGTTTTCTTGATCATTAGTAGTAGATAAAAATATTACACTTCTATTTCTTTTACTGCAGCACCAACATCAAGCAGCTGAATTTAAACAAAGTAATGCAAGAACCAGCATATCACAGGTGAACAATGTGTAGTTGAGAAACAAAAAAATTGAAATTTAGTACTCCGGGGGGAAAAAAAAAATACACTTACTTTGCATAAAAAGCTGTAATACCCTTGTTAACAATGACTTTGGGCAGTTCATGTGAGAATATCTAAAATTAAAAAACAATAGGGACTAAAGCTATGTAAAAATTCTTGGCAAAAGCTGTTATCAATTTAATCATTCAAATAAAGTAGCAAATTATACCATTTTATAAATGGAATTCCTAGGATTTTTCTCTGTTTTAGGAGACCATCCAGTATGCTGTTACTTTGGACATAGTGTATTTTATCTTGATGCTTCTCAGTTCACAAATGCTGATTCTTTGTTTTGAAATTATACACTTATATTTTAAGATTCTTTTTCTATGAGGAGTACAATATTTTGGAAGTAAGCAATGAATTTCAAAGCACTTCAGGAACATCATATTGTCTCCATTTGAATAGGTGGGAAGATTCACAATGACTCTGCTGTCCGTAGGCCTGGACTTTTAATCTGGCCTAAATTTAAGCATATTGCCATAAAACACGCAAGTCCAGACCTTGTAGATTGGTTCACATAGGGCAATCCGCATGCTAACAGAGTTCTGATTAAGTCAACAAGGCTAGACATCAGTACTGATCTTGCGTGATTGGATTACAGGATTGAAACTGTGATTTGCCCTACTAAAACCACTTTAAGTTACTTAAACAGATAAATCCTACTATCAGATTTCTTTTCTTATTGATTACACTTTCTGAAATGCAAAAAAAAATAGCCAAAACCTTGCTTGCTTTCTCCACATTTTTAATGGGCTACATCACATTCTAGTTCTGCATTATCGTAAGGTATGTGTTGGACTGGAAGGACAACAGAAATAACTCCGGGGGGAAAATAGTAAAAGTCTAATTTTCCTTTTCCATTAAATGGATGTAAAACACTTGGGCTTTTTTATTTCTTCTGAGCCCATTTCCAGTCCTTATTTAACCCCACCCCCTCTGTGGTGTCTGAACTATTTGACAGAGTTCCTGGTATAGAGGAAAATCAGATCATATCTATGTTGCTTCTTGTCTCAGGTTGTAATTCACTACTACTCATCCCAAGTTTCTGGTAAAATGACATATCAAACCAAGAAGATGTTCAAAGCACTTTTTTTTCTTGGTTGGTCTTTTTTTTCCCCCCGAGTTTATTCCTTACTTCTCAGGTTTTATATATTACGTTGAGAAGAGTCATCTTGTATATGTTCATTATCTATCACAGCTAGAATATCTGCCAGGAGGCAGAAGTGCAGTTCCCTCCTAAGCAGATCAGCTGCTGTATTTAGCAAGCGCATGTGAGTGACTAAGATTTATCAGAAGTATTTTCACTGATAAAAGCATTATTTTATAGTAACAATAGCAATATACAAAATGGAATCAAACCTTTGGACAATGCTGTTTCAGTAGGGGCCTTGAGAAAAATCACTTCCTATGTGAGGAAACTGCTAACTAATCCATTCAGGAACAGCCAGAATGCCCCGTGGATACTTTATGAAAATACATTAGAATTAACTATGAACTCATCAAGTACTGAAGAAGCTTCATGAATTGGTCATAACAAAAGACCCAGTGGTGAAAATCTCTACAGACTTATAGCTTGCTGGCATTGGCAAGTAAGTAGTTTAGCTAAATAGATAGAAATCAGAAGATAGAGTAATCAGCTGCAAATGAATGATTGTAAACCAGAAAGAAAATGTGAGGAAGAGCTCTGAAAATTATGTTTGACAGTGACAACACAGACCAGACAGCTTTTATTTTAACCAACAGATTGTTGGGAACACACTCTGTGTAACAAAGTGAGGGACTTGAAACCTGCTATAGTCTATACAGATGTTCTCACTCAGAAAGCAGCCAGAGGGAAGAGAGGATAAAAGAAGGCTGTCCAACTTTGAAAAATGTTTGAATTTTCATTCTGTCTTGACAAGTAAACCTAGTTTTTGTGATAATCTCTGATTTTCAGCCTTATAGAAAATTCAACATCTACAAAGCTGACCTAAACTGACAGACACCTGAAGGTGCACAAGCAAGCCCTTAGAAAGGTGCTATACAGTGTCATAATTTTTTTTTTTTCTAGTATTAAATGTTTTTATATTGAAGGAGGGGAGCAATGACCGGAAATTGGAAATTTAACTGTTCTAACTCTGGAGCAGGTCATATATGCTTGCAGTGAGTGTGCAATACTTGGAATACAAGGCTAAGATCTGAAAGGCAATTTAGTAATCTGTAATTTTTGTTCAATGAGCAAGAGGTGAGCATTTGACTTCTGTTTTTGTCCTTTGCCCTTGGGGATACTTTTAACAATGCATAATACTTGAAAGAATTCCAAAATGTGGGGTTTGGGTTTTTTTCTTTGTTTGGTTTTTAAATTTTCTTTGAACTATGAGGTCAAAGATAAATAAAGGAGTATTTTGATATGTGTAGAAAATATTTGTGATAATAGGCATAATGCTTCCTAATGCTCAAGAGACTTACAATGCACTTTTTACAGGCACACCACAGTTCTTGATAGCAAGACCCCCATCCGACATTTTCTTTTTTTAATGGAGGGTAAAGCACTCCATCCACTTTTAAAAAGTCCCCTCCTTAAGAAATATTAATATCTTCAGCAGAATCTTTGGTATTTGTGTTTGGTTTGAGGTGTTGTTTTTTTAATTTTAAGCTGCTATTGTATATGCCAGAAAAGGCAAGAGCTGACAAAAATACTGAAGAGGGAAATGTTGTGATAGGTCTAAATTGCTAAGAGTTCCTCTGGTGATCTCAGATTTGAATAGAGAAAATTTGGGTTCCTGTACAGATGAACTGCTCTCAGAATTCTATAGTACAAGATGAACAAAGACAGACTACCACAAAGTCATAGGCCACCAACTTGAATCTGAATTCATACCTTAATAGGAAGAGATTTGGATATGCTTGTGGTAGCATGTCTATTCCTGAGTTTATTTGCAAAAGTATTCCAAGTTCCTTGGCATTCCCCATGTACTGCAGGTATCATGCCCATTTATATAAATATATATAAAACTACTGATAAACCATCTGAAGGTGATGACAACTTGAATAATTAAGGGTAGATCACATCAGTGTCACAGTGGGGTGGCTGGAACATCGTGGGCAGCTAAAGAGGTTAGAAACTATTACTTCAGTATGTATCATGCAAATTCCAGAAGCAGTGAGGGATCTACAGTGAAGTGCAGAGAATACGTTGATAGCACTTTCTTAACTGTGGATGTCTAACTTTACGCCAAAACTTCATAGACCTTATTAGATGATTACATTAATTTTCCTTCCCCCTCCCTTTTTTTTTTCTGTTTAAATGCATGTTTTGAGGGGAAAGAGGCTTTCAGCATTCATCATTAAGAAAAATAGTACACGTTAATTTTGTACTCAAAGTATCAGCCTTTTCTTCTGCGTTGCCAATATCATTTCTTTTCAGAATAAATACAGCATGTAACAGTAACATGCTTCCTCAAAATGTATCACTTGTGGCATCAAGGGACCCTGAGATCAAACAAAAACTGTAAGTTAATTATGTTTTTTGAGTCTAGAATCAGAAAGTCATGATAGCAACTTTCAGAGGAGAGATTGGAAAAGTGAGGGGTTTCTGTTTGGTTTTTTAAATAGGCTTTTTAATGCTTAACGTTAGGCAGAGGATACATATTTATTCCACTCCTTTAATGTAAATATTTTATTCAGCAAAAATAAGAGGTCTGACATATCTGTTAATACTAATGTGATTTTTACCCTGAAGAGAAACATCCAGTGTCATCCTGACTTACATAGAACGGCCATAGTAACTCTAGCATATTGAGCATGGTTTGCCTTCCCCTTCCAAAATGAAGCTATGTTGCAAGATTAGAGCTAGCTGGTTAGCAGATAGCTTGGAATTGCATTGGATGTAACTGGTTTGTTAAGGTGTGTCACTAAGTGTGTAAAGAGAATGCCTATGAATGAATATTGGCGGCTAACATAATTAAGCTAGCCTAGAGCTCAGATATCAAGTTTCCAAGGCCAAGCATAAGGCATTTAGCCCTTTTCTTCTCACAAAGGTTTTAACTTTGTTTGGTATTCAGTAAACACACACATCTTTAATCATCTCTGAAAAAAAACCCTCACTGTTTGACTATATTGTCAGAAACATGATCTCTTTAAGTTCATCTGTACAATTTATACAGTGAAAAATTGGAATGAGAAGCACCAAAACTAGCTCGTTTGTTGAGCGCAGACAAAAAATTATTTTTTAAAATATTTTTATTTGTTTTTAAATAGCTTGATAAAACCCATCAACTGGTACTCAGAATTCAATTGTAAACAGTTACAATACATTACTGCTCTGTATTGATTTTGTACATTAACGTATTTGCAGTGACAATCCATAAGACTAGTCAAAGTCAGCATATTTATAAACTGAAATGCACTGTACTGAGAAAAAAAACTATGCCGTAACTGAAAATAATTAGAAGACTGATGTTTAACTCCCTCCTGTGGTATAAGCGAGCAGCATTACAATCAACAGCTTCTGGAAGCTTAGATAACACTCTATATTATTCAATAGTCTGTATTCACCTCTTTAGGACAACAGGTTTCAAGTTTACTATGGAAACTCCTCTCAAGTTAAAAAGTGTTACAATAAATTTCTAAAATACATACAAAGTTGTAAACATCTTTCTCTGGAACAAACAAAAATGGTTTGTGCCAACCTTTTCCATCTCCCAGATTGCAATAAAAAAAAAAATTAGGGCCAAATACCAGGACCACAGACTTAAAATTGTTCTGCATGGAAAACATCACAGTTTACAAGAAGTATTAAGTATCGGCAATTAAAGTTAGTGTTAGTCACTGGCAGGTAGCAGACCCTATTTTTAAGAAAGTTCATAGAACACTCAACTTCAAGCGATGAGTCAGGCCCTAAGCATTAGTTTTACTTACTTTGAAGAACAGAAGCTTAAATTACATCTACGTATTTTTATTTCTGATAATAGATAAAACTGACTACAAACAGAAGATAAAAGAACACTGATACTTTTGTATTTTAACCATTTTTGCTATCAGGTTTATACAGATCTTCCACAAAAAGAAGAAACGAGAGTTGCAAAACAGACTATAAACATATTGAGATCACAGTAATAAACTGGATCTTTTCAAGGCAGATTTTCTTTCTGGAAGTACCTCAGGCCATTTTCTAAAATGCTTTTAAATGTAGTTCATTAACAATGGAATAACCACCTACTTGTTCTGAATCTTGTATCATCAATTCCAAAAAGACTAAGATAATTGAGATTTTTTGAAGCAATACAGGATTAATTTCAAAGTACACACCAGTAGGATTTACGTAGTGTAGGGTGGTAAAGGATACCATTATTCTAGCACTTCTATATTATTCTAGTTTTCACACCATCAGCAGATTGATATCTGTGTCCTTATATTTAAGTATGTGAGCTGATCATAAATAATAGTATTTTCATAGGCAACAAGTTGTTTATTTGAAAGTCCTACCAACTGCAGCTCTTCCTTTAGGATTAGAGGCTTTGTAGTCTGAGATATTGAAAGGGAATTCATTACAAATATTTTTTTAAAAAATCCTAAAAAGTGGGGGTTTTTTCCCCAGTTATTGACATCACAGAAACAAGTGTCAGAACACATTTTATTCTCTACACTCTTAGAAAAAATAGGTTTCAAAATACTAAGAGTACATTCATGTGAATTTTTCAGAAAGTTCTACTAATAACTTAAAAACCGGAAGAGTATTGAAGCTAGTGTAACTATTTAAGTTTTGACCTCAATGTGTTTGATACAAATTCTAGACGCAATTCTCAGCCGACAGAGATACTACAGTTCAAATTAAATATTAATTTTAATCAAAGCAGCTGTTTTGAAGGGAAAAAGTAGAAATGTCACATTGACTGCCTATTGCTCTGTCAGATATACCAGTTGTCATACACCCTAGTGACAGACTATGGATGCTTACATCTCTACGTGGTTTCTGTCAATTCGTTATGCATAATTAATTAAGGGGAGCGTTTCTGAGACGGAACAGAATATCAGCATATGCTTATGCTGCGAAATGATGGGGAGGGAAGAGAGGGAGAAATATAGGTAAGACCAGGCCACATAACAAAAGGAACAACTGTACAATAAGATGATATATTAGGAAAGTACACACAGGCTTGCTTCTTCCAAAAGTTAAGTGTGTATACCTGTTAGGAGGGGCAAGGGAAGAAAAAAGGAGAAAGAAAGCAAACTTTGGCAGAGTTTAAGAAAGTGCAGTCTTTACAGTCCTAAACAAACAAAAAAAACACAACAAAACACCAAACCCCCCCCCCCCCAAAAAAAAAAAAAGCAACCAACACAACACTGGAAAAGCAAAAGGCTAAATAAGGTCTACAGATAGAAATCGTGTGCATTGTCATGCACCACGAGACAGTTTTAAGATTGCACTAGCTAATATCACACTGAGAAGTACAACACATCTCTACTGCATTATGCACTGTAATGTCAGAAAGTAAATAAGCATTTGCATAAGCATTCCAACATCATACTGTGATAAAACACTTTTTATCTACATGCAGAGCTCTGTGTACACAGATTTAAAAGTAAATTTTCTTTTTCAAAGCAGTACACTATATAGGAAATTTCCACTCAAGTGTACATTTATGGGAAACTACTAGGCAATTCTCTAAATATTGAATATTTTCTTACTTAACGTGTTTTCTAATGGCAAAAATAGAACTCTTTGCTATGTAATGCAGGAAGGATCTGGACACTGATTGTTGAAACTTTAGAAAGCATGAGTTGTTTATTGGAACCCTGACATTTTGCTTAGAAATACCTCTTTCCAACACCAACAGAAGACCAAGATGAGAGAGGAACTGGAAATAAGAAGGCATCTCTTGGTTCAGTGTAAAGGTCCCTTACCCCTACTAAAAATGTTATTCTTCTTTACTATAACAATTATCCAAGTCTCAGCCCTAACAGCATATTTAGTCAGAAAAGGTTTCCACATCTGACTTACTGAAGCCACGAAACTCCATAAAAACTGGTTCCTAGCTGAGACAATCTTCCATCTTTGAGATGAGTTAATATCAAAACATTTGTAGGAAGAGAACAGTGGCCTAAACCATATAGTGTTTGATTGACACATAGTTTCAAAGGATTGCCATCCTTCTGGTTCACTATTCTCCTTCCAGACAGTAAAAGCCATTTGAGCGTTGTCGCTGCCAGTCAAACAGTTCTATTAGTGAAATAACAGTACTTTCAATTTACAGCCTCCCCAACCTTAAAGTGCAGTACATCACGTGACATTTTAACATACCAAACTCCTTTATTTGAATTTCAGAAGGAATGTTCAAGTTAGAAAGCTACCTTTTAGGTTTTAAGCAATAAAATCCAAGGCAAAGTACATAAACTATCTTAAAATGGATTAAATCCATGCATTTAATAAATTTTATGTTCAATAGACATAGAATATACAAATCCATCATTTTGCTTAGCTGTATTGTATCTGTATTTAAAGTGATCCTGTAATAAGTGATTAAAGGCCACTCACTCAAAAGAAATCTTACTTAAAACAGGACTGTATTAGCTGGACTGTGATACATAATGTGATTCAGCATTCCAAGATACCCTCCTGCATAGGCTTGTCATGGATAGAGACAACCCTTAGCACACCACTGTACACACATTAAAATTCTAATTTACAGATGGTTTCTCTCATATTTTGTTTTTCCTCCTCTTCCCCCCTCTTTAAAATCACCACAATTAGTAGGTGTTAAAAGCTGGATTAATGCTTTTATGCCTTTAGCTAATCCTCTTGCCTATTAACATGACAATATCACCTACAAGTTGCTGTTGTATATGACTATGTTTTCCAAATGATGTTCAGCAGAGTAGAGAATCTTCCAGGCCAAACCATTCAGCTGAACAGACAAGGTCTCAAGTAACAACTACAGGTACAATTGTGCCAATCACATCTTTATATAGGAACTTCAAGGACTCGGTTATGGAAGCAGGACTGTGTTTATGTGCAACTTAAAAAAAAAAAAGCTCACCATACAGGAAAAGAGTATTTATTTACCTGTTACCATGGAAGATGCAGTTACACAATGTTTTCTTTAGCAATCATGCCAGCTTAAACTGGCTCTAACCTCTCCCCACCTTCATTCCTCTACCCTCCGCTCTGCCAAGTGCCTGTTTTGGGTCAAGCTGTATGCAGACAACAGCTTAACACCATAATTCAAATAAGCCACAGATTTCTGGAGAAGTATATTTGTTTCTGGTGGTTTGGGGTTTCAGATCCACATCACTTCAGCAACCTAGCATTAATCTCATGTTAATACCACTGCAAGGGTGATAAATTGCAGCAGTGGAGATGGGCGTGAATAGCTGAATGCCTTGAATAAGAAGAAACTTGGTGTCAAAATAATTACTTACAATATATAATCCCTTATTATTTTGAGGGTTTGAGTAGTTCTGTGACAGGTAATCATGTGGCCAAAAGTCTAGAAGTTAAGCAGTTAATAGAAGTACACACCAGGGAAAAAGATACTTTCTAAATTAAAGTGGCTTTTTACCTCTTCTAACATCCAGAAGAAATAGACAACCAATGGGGTAATAAAAACACAGCATATCATTTAACAAGAAGTAGTGTATCTTGCTTTCAGCACTCAAATAAGGTTTAAAATTTCAGCATTTCTCCCCATAAAACTGATAACTGGCATCTCATCTTCATAATCAAGGTCTTCTCTATACAAGTGTGCTAATACCCAAATACACACCGCATTAGAAAGTAGTGGCTTCCCAGGTGAATTCAGTTCAAACTAAATGCAACATCTCTTCTTCTCTTTCCAAAATGAAGTAACCTAGCTAGCAAAAAGGATACTTGGTGTGTGAATCACTGGCATGACTTTACTCTGCATTAAGTCTGCACTTTTAACTCAAGGTGAAAGATGAGCTGAAAATGCATCCTAACTCACTATATCAACACCTCCTTCTTTAGGTAAGCCCCTGGAACACATTAAGCTCACATACACCAACTCCCTTGTTGAGAATTTTGGACACTGAGTGCAAATTTTAACCTACTGCACAATGAGTTTCTCCATCTAAGTGCCCACAGGAGCTTATTCCTGAAAATTCTTATTCACAAGCATCTCTGTTGATTCCAACATTCTTGCTCCAGTCTTTGCCAAACCCTGTTGTCAGAAGTCTGTCCCAAAGCCAAAGTCAACAGGCCCAGAAATAATTACTGTGCTTCAGTGATGACAATCACTTTTTCAAGGAAAGAAAACATTCTTTTAGAAAATTGTTTATAGTGTCTATTGTAGTGCAATAAAACTCATGAGATACTGTTTAAATTAGAGCAGGACTATCCTTGAAAAGAACAGTGCTGAGAATTATGCGGTATTGAAGACCACCTTTCCAACAGCTTTCCAGTTCAAAGTGTGTTAAGGACCAATACATTAAATACTGTTGGATTCAGAGCAGGAATTCAATTCTGCAAGAAACCATTTCATTGGAAATGGTTGTAAATCATAGCCAGAACACTCCACTAATACATACACTAAAGAAAACAAAGGATCTATGCTAAGCAATCAAATTGGGTTCTAGTCTAGTGTTAATGGCAGACCTGCAGAAGTTCCAAAGATTTTTGAGATTATAAATTCTTTCCACTCAGATGTAGATACTCCTTCCCAAGAAAGTCCCTATCCTTCCAGCAGCCAGTTTTACTAGCAATTACACAAGAATAATTTTTACTTTAGCTGTCTACTTCACTAAAACCTGTACTGTAACCTTGTCTCTGTTATTTAAGTTTATATTAATGTTAAAAATAATTACTAAAATCTTAGTACTTTTTTACCTTCACTGCTGTATACCAGAGACCTGCTAGTGCAAAAGCTAGCACAGAAGTTACTAGCTGTATGATGTGAAAAATATTAGTCACAAATTGTATATTTGAAAGCATTTGATTGTATCCAGGTGTTTGCTCAGAAGATACAAGGTTTAAGCAACAAATCAAAAAACATGGTTTCTGATTGTTTAAGAGTCCCATAGCATATTTGTTCAGTGAGGCAGCTGGAGTAGAACAGAGATCAGGAAGTCCACCAAGCTCTGTCTCTTTAAGAAATGCAAGCTGCATTTCATTCTCTTTGCTACTGCTCATTTCTAATTCCAGAAACTGCAGGGTTTTATTATACTGCAAATTTCCCAGCCAGAAGTGTGCAAAAAACGCAAAGTTGTCTCCTGAACTGCATGAGCTAAAGTCTCCAGGAAAACTGCAAGCTTTCTCCAGCCAGCCCATTGCTGAAATACTATTAATGCAGTGAGAAACCGTATCAAGGCTGTCTTTCCCAGAAGAAAGATGCAGATGAAATGAATCCTTCCAAGGAGCAGCTGCACTTGAGTTCCTCCCAGCTGATTCACTCAAACTCAGAGGCATTTCCTTGCCAAGAAAAGACAGAGGTATAGTATTAAACAGAGAACAATTCCTGGTGTTAAAATAAAATAATTCTTGTAAACTGCTACTATGATTTTGAGAATTGTTCAACATAGAATGAATGTGCATCAGGTGAGCTGCTGCCTTGTGATGATCTGGGCCACTGCCACATACTTGTTTCTGGTTTAAATCTTTCTTCATAGTCCTAGAGAAGACAAGCATAGCTTTACTCTTTCACAACAGGCTGAATTTGAAGAGTGTGATCGATTCTAGTTGCAGCATACAGTGCAAGCAGCACACCAAGTCACAGGTCAGTGGATCTCAATATGGACCTAAAGAAGAAGAACGCACAAAGTTATTATGCCAATATCCCGGTTTCTTGGTGTCCAATATATAGAAAAATTTTTTTAAAATAATCTTTAACATAAAGAGAAAGAATAACCCAACTTTAGAAACAGTAGTCCAAACTGACAAGTCTCCCTACAGATTGCTTGAGCATGTCCAAAGGGGTAGGAAGTACACCCAAATATAAACCTCCTTCTGCAGATTCCATTTAATCTGCTACAAACTCTCTTTTGGTAACAGGCATCAAAGGGAGTCAGCAAATGAGCAGCTAGAGAGATCTGCTGGGTAACAGTACCACTTTATTTAACCAACAGAAATGCAGACTGTAACTGATTAGAGGCTTAACATTAAAGGCAAATATTAAAATAACATTCCTGTCAACAGAAGTGCGTGCTGAAATTGGGCACACACACTGGAAATCAGCAGTGTACCATGCACAGCTTCCCGAAGGGAACTGGTCAGACTGGCCGCACCAGCACAGTCAGAGGACATTAGCTACATCGTAATCAAATGACAAACTGATACTGTTACAAGAAAACTATTATGTACCAGCACAGATAACAAGCAAAGGGAAGGCATTCTTAGCCACCCAGGTTACTAAGCTACAAGCTTCAGAACTGTAGGATGAGTCCCAAAATTAAAAATATGAGACACTGCATTTTGACCTCTTCCCATTTCAACTTACCTTTTACAAGTCACAAACTGCAAACAGACTTGTCTTTCAGCACTTGGCCACTAGCCAGATGTCAAACCTTTCATTACAGCAATGTTTATGAGGAGAAAGAAAGTGTCCAATCTTTGGCCAGAACAGATGTTTGTTGGGATAGTCCATAGCCTGCTTCTGCTGCCAGTTAAGTTAAAGATTTCATCACAAAACCAATGAAACTTCAGCCCTACAAGGAGCGAGAGATCCTGATGTCTTTAGGTCAAGACTGTTTAGGGAGTTCCACATTTTGGAGGAACAGGCTCAAGACAGGAGAGACACAAATTAAATTTGAACGGTCATTTTCATGCAATGACATTTTTTAAACTATCTCTACATCTCCTTTGCTACAATTGTGCTTGACTTAAAAAACAAACCTGATGAGGGAAATTATTTGCTTAGCTCCTTACAGGGTATTAAGAATGTACTACCAACGTGTCCATATTCACTATCTATTGCCGGTCTTTAAGTGTGGCTTAGTAACACGAATAAACTTGAGATGAGAAAGCAGCACGTTTGCTGCTAACGCCCAGAGGAAGCAGCATAACGGGTACTTACACCTCAGCACAGGCAAATGCAGGTCTCCAGAGCTCACTCCATCCGTGCAGAATCCAAGCGACATTTCCCTTGGTGACACAAGGGAGCGCAACGCCAGTCCCTGCCCCCCCCAGCGCGGGGCCGCGGCCGGCGGCTCCTCACCGTTACCCCACTGCGCCGCCGCCCCCGGGAACAGGCGGTTCTCGCTCCCGGCGGCGGCACCACCGGGCGGAAACCCGGGACGGGAGCTCTGCCCAGCCCCGCCAGCCCCCGCTGCCCCTGCCAGCGCCCACCTGCAGCCGCACGTTGAGCATCATGGAGGCGACGATATAGAGGTAGGGGAAGTTGATGCGGAGCTTCCAGGCCAGGTCGAAGAAGATGAGGAGAGTCCGGGTCAGCCCCTTGCAGAACACCCCGTAGGACCTGGCCGCGGCCGACTGGGAGAGCCTGGCAGCCAGGGCGGACAGAACCGCCGCCATATACCCCCGCCAGCGGCCCCGCCGCGCCGGCCGGGCCCCGCAGCCGCCCCCTCCCCGCACCCGGCGCTGGGTGTCGCCAGCGGGGAGGAGCCCCACGGCCGGCGACGTGCGGACGTGCGTCACCCTCGCGCCGTACGCCGGCGGGGGGGAGAAGCGGTGCTGCAGCGCCCTGACGCGAGCAACCGCCCCGCTGGGCTCTTCCCGCTGCGCATGCTCACAGGGGCAGGGCGAGGCGGTGGGCCCCGCCCCCCGCCGGGCGCGGGAACGGGGTGCCACCGCCCCTCACCTCCCTCAGCCCAGCCCCAGCGCCTCTGGCTGCCGCTCCTCGGCAAGCCGCCCACCTTCGGGTGTAGAAATCGTACCGAGGGCCCGTGGAGAGCTCTCGTGATTCCTAAAATCAGTTTCCTTTGGAGCTAGCCCCTCTCAGCTGGGGAGGGGAAGCCTGAGGTCTTGGCCCTGTTGTGCACTCTAACCTCATTAACAAATTAATGGGCCATCGATATTGATAATTTCTTGAGTTTGGGTGGGGTATTTTGTAATTTTGTTCTGTTGTTCATGCAGTTAGGTGATAAACTCTGCGAGCCAGCTACTTCCACAAGGAAATACTTCCTATGCCCTTCAAGCCAATACTTAAATTATTCTAAATTTGAAGTAGAGTGTTCAAGCATAGGGTGCACAGAAGATTTCCAAAACACTTTACAAACATTTCCTATGAAGCTCTGTGAGATAAATTACCATCACACTTGCTTTGCAGGTAGGGGGAAATGCCCCAAAAGACTAATAGATGACCAATACCATTTATGAAGTTGGCTCTTTTTTCCCTCCAGAACTGTTCTATACAGTTTCCATTCAATCAACGTTTAATAACTCTAAAATTAAACAGAAAAATCAGTATCTTGATCTAAACTCCTTGTAATACACTGTTTTATTGCCACAGAATCATGCTGATGCACAGAGAAATAATAATTCCAGAACGAAACTAGACACTCCCGGGTTTATTTACAATCCCTTTGCTCTTAATCCATTAGTTACATAGTAGAGTGGAAAACAAACCTTGTGCGTGTCTGGAAACTGTAAATAGTTCAGTAAAAGAAATTACAGGCACTAGCTTGTGCTCTCAGGAACGGGATTATTTTATGGATACAGGGTGTTTTGAGAGCTTGTGGGTGTTAGGGTGAGGAGGTACTGTAGGCCCTTTTGGCCTTGCCTGCGCTGCCCTATGGTCAGAAAGGGTAGAGCAGGTTTTAAACAGCAGAACTAGTGAGCAGAGCAGTCCTTAACACAATTTTTAACTAGATCCAGCCTCTGAACAAACTTGAAAGAGCCCATTTGGATCTCAGGCCTTTAGATAGCTCCTTCTTAGTGTGAAAATCCCTGATCTACTTCCTTCAGACCCAGTTCTCCAACTTTGAACTTCCGTTGCTGTCTTCTAAGTAGATCTGACTGATTTTCAGGCTGTGGAGTTAAATGTTGTCTCAGAGGTAAGATTATCCTATTGACTCTTAAAAGCAAAGCACCACACATTCAGATTAAAAAGGTCTCAAAGAAAATGTATCTTAAAACCTACTTTCTCAGGAACTTGTCCATCTTCCACAGGACATCCTAGCAGATTCAAAGCTCTTCAGATCCCTCTTTAGTCAGACACTTATGTCAGTTCTTTAGTCAAAGAAGAATGATCCCCTCCAAGTCCAGGATTGATCTGTCTATGATTTAATATCTTCCGCCTGGTTGTCTTGGGCCTACCTGTATTATTCCAAAGAGGGAAAATGTCAAAGGACTTGTTATCTGCACCGTTTTAATTCTGGAGAACTTAAAACAATAGCCTTCACTTTTCTCATTAGTTCATTCAAAAAGTATCTTTGGGTTGTTATTATTACAGTGAGTTAAGCAAAACAAAAGGAAAGAAAAAAAGGAGCCAGAAGTTATGTATATTTTACATAAAGTTTATGCAACAGCTTCTGATTCCACAGTGTCTTAACCAAAGACAGATACAGTGCTTCTGCAAGCAGGAAAGTAACGTACACAGCACTGGTTTTACCACTGTGTGGTGTCCCCATTCTCCCTTCTACATCAGCTCAGCAGGTCTGGTTTGTGAAGACAATGGCGTCTCTTTTTTCCTCCTCATCCAAAATTTGTAATAACCCTGTCAGTACTGGAGGCACAAGAGCTGAGATGTGTCCAGGCCCTATGCTGGAGTTCCAAGGTAATTCTAATTCCCTGTCATCTCCATTCCCTTTTCCATTATGTGTACTGAGACCATCTTCTCAGCAGCTAAGCTGAGTGATTTGGCTGCCACAGGACATTTAGCAGCTTTCCATGATTACATTTGAATGCAATGTGATATACAAAGGTTAAATCAGGAAACTGATTAACTTTTATATTTATTGGCAGGTATCAGCCAGATTCGCATTAGTTCTGGCTCATGTTGCACATTGAAGCAGATGTGACACAGCATCAATTTAAAAATCTTGATTAACTGTAAGTTACTTTTTACACTAAAATAGGCAATATGATTAATAAATTAGTTCATAATAACAAGTTAGCATTGGTATTGATTTGGATCTAATTATTTAATTAAATAGTGAGATTGATAAAACACTCTTTAGCTTTCTAACAAAGAAAGAATTGGATAGTGCAACTGAATACCAATTGAAGAGATTCACCAAATTCTGTCACATCAAGATTTGGAAATTAGCTAATTATTTTGACAATGAAACAAAACCTCAGAACCATCCCACACTTCCTCCTCTGATTTCAGCTCTGTCATGGTGGTAAAATAAATTTAGCTAGAACACTGATTACTTTAATATGTAGAAGTTCAAAACTATTGACATGCAATTTGTGGCTGATGGCTGCAGAGATCATTTTCCATCACTTTAATGCCATCATCCCATTTTTGCTTCCTAACCTTGACTCTTCTTTCTCTGTTGCATCAGACAAGCACATTCTTATCTTTTCAAGTCTTTTCATGTTTTATTTTATTTACCTCAAATTTCTTCTCAGGTATTCAAATATTCCTCTATACAAAGAAAAAATGTTGTTAGTCAACACTACTGATTTGTTACATTTTCAAAATGTCCTCTTAAGCTTTCTCAACGTATATACATTATATTTAGAAGTAACTCCTCATAGGTTTATGCAGAGATCCCTCTATTCTCCTTCAGGGCTCCTAAGTTACCTCATTTCTAAAAGAATTAAAAACTAGGCCCTTGAAGTGCCTACCACGTAGACCAATTAGCTAATTGCATTTCCCAGTTTAACTACATCTGTCTGCTCTCTGCTTGGGATAGACCTCTTTTGGGAAGGAACCTTTCTTTGCTCTGGAGAGTGATACAGAACAATCCTTATGCTTGTGATCTGGTCTCCAGGGTTCTCTGTAAAAGCTAATAACAACATAGATGAACTATGAACACTTAGTATTTAAATTAGATGGAGTTTAGGCTTATTTATGCTTCAGTTCATTCTTTCTGGTGCCTTTTTATATCCATTGCTATGTATGCATAAATTGCATAAAATGATTGATAAAATGATTGCAAAAGACCAAGATCATAACAGAAACTTGAAAAAGGGGAAAAGTCAAATATTATAAACAATAAAACATTTTGTTCTCTTCAGTTCCTGTGATCTGTACTTTTTTGGACCGAAAGTTCAGTTAAAAAAAAAGCCAGATGGTTCCTAACAAACCCCTTCTTGTGAGTGGGTTTTTTAGGACTGCAAGGAAACTTGTCACCAGCTATGGTAGCCCGTCTGCTGATGTCAGGCTTTCCTTCCCCAGCAGTGATCTGCCTTGGCACTCTGGAATCCCAAGCACCCCTCAGAGAGTTTATTGTCCCTGGTGACAAAAGCATTCAGTTTACTCTTCTGGTTTGTGATGACATTGAGCTTAGAGACTATCTCTCCAAAATCTTTCAGAAAATTAAGTGTACAACACACTGTGGATTCTAACAACACAGTGTTGGCAAGTTATAGTTAGATACATGGAGGGCTACCAACAGTATGAACAACTCTAGCAGAAGCTGTTGTGTTATAACAGAGTGTTGCACACAGCTTGCACTAAGAAGCGTTGGTACTCTAACACAGCAGTATTAAAAAGGTGCAAGACTTAATTGGAACAGGTATTTTTCAGCAGCTTAATAAAGGCAGGATTTAACATTGGATCAAAATAACTAGCTGCCAGAAGTAAGCAGAAATACCAGTCACCCAACAGCATCTCTTGGTAAAACAGAAAGAAGGTGATTGACCTATGTCACCATTAACCTAAACTGTTTAGGAAACAGGACAATTTTGTAAATTTTATATTTAGGAAATGGAGAATAAATCAAACACCTTGTTTTGGGAAGTCTTCCTCTTCATAGAAATTAATTAGCAGCTTATCAGTATACAATCATTGGGGAAAAATAGTAAGTTTTTAATACAATTTCTATATTCTATTTATGCTAAAATAAGATATTTTGTACTTATTCATGATATTTATTCCTCTTATGAGTTCTTCCCAATTTCTACTAATGGTTCCAGTGAGGAATAGATTCCAGAATATATCATCACTTTTTGACAATTGTCTTATTTCTGTAATAAATATACATTCCTGTTCTGAATGCTGACCATGCTACATGAGAAACCACTGATTTTAATTTTTGGCTTTGATCTAATGTGGGTTTTGAAGCTGTCTAGTTATTGTCTTGCATTCCACTCCAAGAGAACTTGTTAGTTGGGATATGAGTCACCACTGTGCAGTCTGACAGAGGGAAGTAGGCTTCTTACCACTCCACCTGTCCTAAGGCAAACTGACCACAGAAGACTTGGTCCTTTTAGGCCCTAGCTCTAGTAAAGTCCATATGCACGTCTGCAAGCCTGGGGCAAAAGAAACACTAAATCTTTCTAAGCAAATCAAGTGGCCAGGTCAAAGCTTGTAGCCTTTGGTCTTTATTCATGTGAAAAATGATTGGGCAGTGGAAGGCAATAAAACTAGTAATACTAAATGGGCTTATGTAACTGTTAAACATTTATCCTTTTTCTTAATATTTGAAGGCTTATTTCTGTGAAATGTTTGATATCAAGGTAGGCAGAAGCTGAGGGAACTTGCAGCTTACACATCTGTTTACTTCAGCAATGCCTCACCTCTGTATGATGTGATGCTTACAGTTATAAAAAGGTTTATTCCCATATTTCTGCTAGAGGGAGTTACAGCAATAAAAAAACTGAAGTGACACAGAGAAGTCTCAGGTCCTTGTTTATATAATGATGTCTCTATTCCAAAAAGCTTACAGGCATATACAGGGATTACTGTATATAGTCCCACTGCCTTCAACAACAGTTCTCACTGTAGTAAGCACTGTCTGCTACTGCTTGCTAAACCTGTAGACATAAGTGAATGCAAAGCCTTATGTGGTTTTTATAACTGAAACTCTTGACAGAAGAGATATTTATCAGAAGCTACCTAAAGAAAATACAGGACTTGTTTCTGTTGTATATGAATACCAGCTAAATCATCTATGCTAATATCACATGAATATGAATGTGATGTATTTATTTTACAAAGCTTTATTATTAATGTAGAAATTTATATACTAACATTTTATTTTTATGCTCATTTAATCTGTTCTCTCTGATGCAGCAAATGCTGACATTTAAAAGTTGTGGTTCCTTTTTTATTGCTGGCTTTGGTTCCTCTAGAGCAGACTGAGTACTATATTTGAACAGTGTATATATCACATGCTAGTATGGGGGGTTTTTTCAACATTCAGGAAACTAATCATGCCAAAAATGTCTGCATGGAATACCTAGAAATTGTGGATCATTACTTGCAAAGAATATAGTCTTTTCTAACATGAACTTTATGTCATGGTATCTCCGCAACTTCAGTGAAGATACTCTGAATTTTACTGCGGTAGTGTCACCTTCCTAATTAAAACTGTGTGCTCTATTAGCTTGATAAAGACATATAACTAAAGAATTCAAAGATCATTAAGCAAAAAACTTCAGAATCTCAGGCAACTGTTAGATGTGAATATTTGTGCTAGCTACTATCCAGACAGCTTGAATAAGTACTACTATGCTGATTTAAAAGTGGGAAGGCAGAGGGGCTCAGTGAGTGACAGGCCACAAAGGCAGATAACACCACAGGAGGAACTAGAGTTCAGGAAGGAATTTTGGATGCCTAGTGCTGTGCATTAAGATTTCTTTCTACCAGTTACTATATCCCTAATACATCATTAATCACCTGACTTTTACCACCAACAAAAAATTTGGATAAAATCAAGCCTTAAGTACAATTTGTAAAGACAATTCTTTTAGGTATTTTAAGGTGAAAAAGCATTTGGAAGTCCTATTTGTCTCCAGTAAGAGCAATCTCTCTTCAGTTGTTTTGGGTGGATTTTTTTGCTTCTGATTTTAATAAAAATATCTAAAGATAAAAGAGTGCAATATGCTGAAAACATTATTCTGCCCTCTGACACTTTGTAATACACCTTTGCTTCACATAAAATTGGCTCCTGCACTTCGGTCCAAGCCCTGGTTTCAAGTGGCTGTGAATTACCATTACAATTTTTTGCCCCTAGAACAGTTTTTACAGTATCGGTAAGGACTTTTACTTTTGACCTAGATATTGTAGCCTGCTGTTTCCTGAAGGCAACTGAACAGAACTGGTGTCAGCAGGAAGTGCCATCTAGGAGTACAAGAATACATCCATGAATCACTCTTAGGTGTTCTGTTTGCTTCACTGACGTGTTTCCCAGGAAGTACAATGTGTACATTGGTACTTCTCTACTTCTCTGTGCATTTGTTTGTGGCTTTATTAATGAACTAACATGTTAAAGAACATAGTAATAGCTTGAGTTGAAAGATACTATAAAAGTGCAAATAATTATTGTCTCTGTAATGCTGATAGTCTGTGTCATGGTGAGTAGAACTTTCCAGTATTGCATCAGCATGATTACCCTGCCACTCCCCATCCACAAAGGAGAATAATCCTCCTTCAGTGCCAGCACATACACAATAGGCACATTCAGACAGTATCCCAAACTATTTTAAATAATGATTTCTTCTCGATGTCTAAGAAAAAAACTTTCAACAACAATTGTAATAGATGAGAGAAGATAAGGTGATAGATTGTGGAACAATATTAGGACTGATCTCAGCCTTAGCTTTGTGATTCATGATCTTATCAGAATTATGGAAAGATTTATCATTGGTTATTGTTACTGCCATTCATTATTTTCTTTTTATGTACTCCTCTCTGTAGTGCATTTGTAACTATACAACTCAGCACTGCAGTCATATCTATCAAACGGATAATTTTTCTATCAAGTAGTTTGTTATAACTTCTCACTCATTTACCCTGTCTTTCAAACAGTTTTCTGTTTCTTTTATTTTGTCAAACTAAGTTTCAGTATGTTCCCTATGTCAGTATCTCTTCTCATTCTCAGGGAAAAAAAACATACCTGCAAAGAGTGTTCAGCATTTGTAGCACCATATTAAGTTATTCCTTTCTCTTTGAAAACAAATAAACTACATACTAGTTAAACAAGATGCAGGAATAAAGTAAAGTGTAGCTGAAATACAGTAAAGTTTAAAACCAGAGTAATTAACACGTAACATACTCTAAGGAGAATACACACAAGTAACAATTTGTCTTCCAGGGCAAATAAGAAAAGTTACCCTAAGAGCAATATTAAGTAGGACTTCAAATACAGAATTTTGAACATTTCCAAAAGGCTCCTTTTTATCAAATTTGAGGTAATATGTACAAACGTGTGGGGAAAAAAATATATCAATCTGTTACCATCATCATGGTTGTTGCCAATATCATCCCAACTGTAATATTGTTTTAATAACTAGCAGTAAATTTTTATCTATGTATTTTCTAATGTTGGCAGTCATATACTCGACTGGGTATAAAATGGTCAATTTAAAACATATTCAAAGCATACCCTGTGTTTTAACTTAAGTATTTTTTTTGAAAATGCAAAATAATTCATCTGAAAAGAATAGGATGGAGGAGCACTGAAAGGAACATATATGAAAGGGTATTGTCAAATGACAGGATCATAACAGCAATTTGTACTAGTATAGGTATTTTATCTGTTACTACCTTTATCCTTGTCTTTGTATGCTATTTTGTAATAATAATGTAAATTTTGGTGTACCCCTTTTCCATGTAAAAAGCCCTAGTCATCCATTTGGTTTACACTGGATAAAAAAGAACCAGTGCAGGAATAGGTAGGTGGTGGGAGAATCAGCAGCAATTTTACATGTCCCTTGAATCTTCCCATCTTCTGGACCATGACATAAATAAGACAGTCTTCATGTCTGCTCTATTTCTGTGCAGTATCTCAAAGGCCCAAAAAGCTGTTGTAGCAGCCAAGAACAGCAGGAGCGCTGTGATACTGCCCACACCTCGCTTCCGCAGCTCCAGGCTGCCGGGTAGAGAACAGTTGCCAGGTCATTGGCAGCACCAGAGTCTTGGCTTTAAGGATACTTAGCTTAAAATGACAAGTCATTTCAGCTTCCATCTGTATGAAGGAACATGGACATACAAGTGTTGCAAAAATAGCCTTTCAGTTCACAGCAGTAATTATGATGTTTTCCTCACTGATGTGAAATATCTGAGAATTATCTTTGCTCGGCAAAAGAAAAATGGAAGACAGTAAATATCATGACATGCTCTGTCCACTGATGAGGTTGCATTGTGTGGTATCAAAATCATTTAGAAATATTCTTAAATGAATAGGAGAGCAAATCACTAGAAAACCACCCATGATGGCACACTGTATCAGTTCCAGTGAAGTCATCATCACTTTGCCGAAGCAGCGTGTGCATGGGCCCTTTCCCTGTACTTTCTTTGAGGAATGGATGGGAATGCAAACAAAGGGAATAGAGGTGATGTGATCAGTCCAACCAGCAGCTTCTCTGCCAAGTAGAACTATGGCAAGAACTAATTGTAGAAATTAAAAGACCTCTGGGATCATTGGACCTGCTCTGCCTGACTTTTACTTTGATATTTCCTGAAAATAAGTGGTTTGTCTGCAGGAAAAAAGAAACTCAAGACTCTGTGTAGCCTGACAGTCCCTGGGCTGTCCCATCTTGTGAAGACTGACTGTGTGCTGATCTGGTCTAAAGCTTGGCAGCAGAGCTAATTCGTGTCATAGCACGCCAGGTGGAGGGAGGGCAGCCTGAGGATCCATTGATGAAGGGAACCGTTCTGGCCACACACTGTGCCGGCGCAGAGCGAGAGGCACCGTCCCACGGCGGGTGGCTGGCTGGGGAAAATGGGTACCTGCCCACAGTGGCACACCAGGAGTGTCGCAGGTCGTCTCTGGAGTAACTGGATTTACTGGAGTTACATCCACTCAGTCAGTCTGTAGGGCAAACATAATTTCACACTAACATGCTTCCCGAGATGTGAAGAACTAGACTGGTGCGTGATGTCCTGTTAACGGGTGGGTGCTAGCATTGTGTCAGGCAGCTGGAACTGAAAGGCAGGATCCACACCGGTGTCGGAATGCAGCTTTTTGTTTGAGAGGGGTTTGTCATGACTTGGCAGGTCAGTGCGTCACCAGCGAGGTGGTGGACAGGGTTAGCGTGGGACGGTGCCCCGGCTCGTGTCCGTAACTGCCGCTGGAACCGGGACCCGGCCGACCGCCCGCCGCACAGGTGGCTTCCCTGCGGCCTGCGCGCCGTCACCAGCCCTGCTCACAGCGCCAGCAGCATGTACCAGCGCATGGCATCACATTTCACTAGGGCGCTGACTGATTAAAGCGGAAAAAAATAAAAAAGGGAACACCCCGGGGGCCTCCCCGGTGCTGAAGAGAAGAGAGGCGGCGGGGAGCGGGAGACCAGCACAAGCATGGCGGCCGCCCTGCGCGGCAGGAAGCGCCGCCGCCCGCCGCCCCCCCCCGGCTCCACGGAGACAGCCGAGCGGTGCCGAAGCCGCCCGAAGCTCGCTCGGCGCCGCAGCGGCTCCCCGTGCGGGCGGGGTGTCGCCGCGCGGGCCCGGAGGCGGGGCGGCGGGGGCCGAGCGCAGCCCGGCCGGATGTGAGTGGAGCGGCCGCTTCCTGTTTCCCCGCAGTCCTCCCTCTCCCCGCCTTGGGTGGTGGCCGCTGCCTCATCCCCGCTCCCCGGCACAGGGCGGAGGCGGCCGCGACCTGGTGCGGAGACCGCCGCCCGCTCCCTTCTTGTGCGGCCTTCCTCGCCCCGCTCCGCAGCAGGACCCGCCGCCGCGGCGCAGCCCCGATGCAGGCCATCAAGTGTGTGGTGGTGGGCGACGGGTGAGTCTGAGGGGACCCTTCGGCCGGGCCCTCGCCGTGAGGAGCTTCGTCGGCCACCGAAGGGGGTGGAGGGGGAGAGATGAGGGTTTTTGCCCGTGGGGCGGAGAGCGGCGTGGGCCGCCCGGACACCGCCACAAGTTGCGTTCGCCTCCGCCGCGGGGCCCAGGCGCGGCCCTGCTGCCCCCGAGGGGTGAGGGGTGCGGGGGCTCGGCGGGGCCGGGGGGGTCCGCGCCGAGGCGGGGGGTGGTGGGTGGCGGCCGCGGCTTCCTGCTGGTGGCGGGGGAGGGGAGGGAAGCGTGGGGCAAGGCGCTGACTGCTGCGAGCAAATGGTGGCTGCCGGGGGAGCGGGGAGCCGGGCTTCTGCAGGGGTGTTGGTAAGCGGTGGGTGTCTCCGGTTCTGGCTCCTTCCCCGAGCCCCGCGTTGCTGCTGGGGAAGGTGCTGCGGGCGTAGGTGCTGCAGTGGTGGCCGAATAATTCGTATTCGTGCTGGCAGAAGTGGCTCTCGCCTGCCGTGGTACAGGAGAGTGGGCGCGTCGGGTAGGGGTGGGCAGCTTCTCCCGGCTCACCCTGGAGCTGTCTCGTGTTCCCGGAGTTTCAGGTAGCACTATACACACCGAGGTAATCAAAGGGTATTTTTAAGAAAAAAAAGTACAGTGATTTTAGTGATATGAAAAATGTAATATTGATTTGAAATATGGTTTGAGAAAATAACAAACATTTCTTATTACTGTTTGTAGCTTACTTTTTGACATCTGATTCTCACAGTAAAACTAAGTGAAATGTGCTAAACTCTAAGTGGATCATAAATGCTTGTGAGCAGAGACTGTTTTTCTGCATGCGTGCATCTGTTCTTGTAAGGTTCTTGTCTAAAGGATACTGAGAAAGCTCTTGAAATACAAATAATTAACAATATACTTGCCTGTAAAGAACAGTTACACCTACAGCATTCTAGTGTGGTATTACTTCTAAGTGAAACAACTTGAGGATGCTTTCTAGAATGGAGTTAACTCTTAAGTTTAGGTGTTGAGTTTCAGTGTGAGGAATTCAGGAATTGTGGTGGGGAAAGAGTTTGTGTGTTTGCCACTTTTGAATATTCTCCATGATGCTGTTCCCATCAACTCGGAGGCATTAGTTCTCTTACTGGATGTCAGAACTCAGGGGAACAGCACAGGCCAGCTGGAAAACAAGACTTGTTTTATGCAGCTTGAGAGGCTTTTTTTCCCCCTCAGGAAAAACAAAAATCCCAGTGTAGGCTGAGCGTAATTGGTATCACAGCAAACTTCTGTAGATGACAGAGGAGTGAAGTGTAGCTAAATGGTTTTGCCACTGTCTGTAATTTCACATGGTGGCTTAATCTTCAGGTTATATGTGTGTGGGGTTTTCTTGTTTTTTAAGATGTAGAACACCTAAAAAGGCAGCTAAGTAGGGTTGAAAGATAAAATTACTCTGTGTGACAAATTTGTTTTGACTTGCTGTGTAAGATCTTGAGCAATAGGAACATGAAAGTGGTATCTTGACCCATGAAGGCTTTTCATAATAATGTAATTATTTGATGTTCGACAGGATAACTATGAACTATCCTTTTGGTTGTATTGATTTTAAACCCAACCAATTTGCTTTTCTATTACATCTTTTTATTTTAATTCAACTGAACTGTGGCAATGCTGTAAATAAATGCAATGCATCATGTTTGGGTGGGGAAAAAAGTTCCGTCTACTTCCTCTGCTAGATTTGAGAACTCAGCACAGACAAACTGCATAATGGTTAGTAATTCATTCAACAAAACAGTTCTTTTCGACATTTGCTTTGTAAACCACCCCACTTCTGAATGAGTTTATTGCTCTCTGTTTTGGAAATGACAGTGGTGTAATTCTACCTGAATTTTGTATGTATGTCTGAACAAAGTACAGTAGTTTAATATGTTTTCCTTCCTCCTTAGTTAGAAACAAATCTCTCCTAAGGTTTCGTTCAGGTACTGTTACTCATTTTTGGTAGCTTTATAACATTCTCCATTCAGGGTTTTTTAAAAATACTTAATATTTGTGTTTCTCTGTGCTGTACTGCTTCTTCAAAAGTTAAAGCATTACAGATATTCTAGGAAAGGTGAAATGTTTGGCTTAGATAAGGCTAAAGTTTTAGTGTTTCTGTAAAACAATGCAGGTTAAAGATCTGCTTATGCAATATAAAACTTGGGTATTGTTTTATGTACCCTCCGCAAATATCGGCTAAGTACAAAATAAAGCTGTAGAAGTGCCTGTGTGATTGTTGGTTTTTTAATTTGTAAACGAGTAGGGTGTTTCTCATATGTAACTCATGTTTGTTCTTAGAGCTTTGACTAGATTCTGTTTAGACAACTAATTTGACTAGAACTATGCTAGTTGTGCTGTTCTGCCCTTTGTTTTTTTCTTCACTGTGAGAATTGTTTGGGGAAAAATAAACGGCAACTATTGCTTTGACTTCTTGATGATACTGAGGAGTAGGAATGTGCAGGACAGATGAAGAGCACTCCAGTAACTGCAAGAATTGCTGTTGATTGACACTTGAGAAAAAGCATTGGTTTAAGTTATTTTTGGCAACTTTTGTTTTCACTCCAAAAAGGCAGCTGTTAAGTGGTATGAAATCTGCAGCGATGTCGTGTAGTGTTAGCGGAAGTTAAGCATTTTGGAGAAATGATGACTAGATGCCACAGAAATGGTCGCACTTCATGCTCTTTTGTAGGCATTTTAAATTTTAGTAGTACTGTAGCAACAAGAGCAGTGAAATAAGAGTTCCTGTTTTGAATTCTGCTTAATTTGAAGCCTTAGCTTGTAAAGCCATGCTGTAGTTGATTTGATAGCTTGTCAAGAAAGGGAGTGGGGTGGGAAAATGAGCTCCTTGAGCATAGTGCAGTGTTTGTGTAAGTTGCTGAACACCTTAGGTCCCACCAATGCAATCTGTAGAGTGCAGTGACTTGAAATTTAGTAACTTGTGTTACTGGTCCTTTAAAGTTTAAAAAGATGTAGTAGTATTGTAGGTACTGAACAGTGTATTTGGGACAGGGTGTGTCATACTGAGTAAAAACAGCTGATCTGGCAGGGCCGTATGTAGCTAAACCTACTATAGCAAAAATACTGAACTTTTGATCTGAGTATGGTACTAGAGAAATCTCAGCTACTGTTTAATGTTTGAGTGAAGACCTGGGCTGTCGTGCATCATGTCTGCTAGGGAGGTAGTTCATACGGATCAGTGAGAGAAAGAAATTACATAATCAGAGCTTTTTATGAAGGCTGCCACCTGTTTGCAGATATTGGTGCTTCCGGAATTAAACCAGCAAGCACTTCAGCTGGCCTCTATTACTATGGCTGCAAATGGGAACTAAATTCCCACAATTACTTTTCAGTTGCAGGAAAGCAGGAGACTCTCAACCATCTGTGTAGCTTCCATGCCTTTAGAGTGGAAGAAATGCTGGTGCAAGTCCTCCAATGGCTTTTTTGGTACATGCCGTGTAACGTGGCTCCAAGCAGCAATAACACAGTAGGGAAACTGCATAAAACTTGTTAGAGTAAATAAGGCCAGGATGGAGATGACATGTTTTGTTTTCAAAAATTAATACATATGTGGTTACCGAAATACACTGATTTCCTGGATGGCACCTGGAAGCAATAAGGGACTCAGTGATGTCTTTTTTAAGTCCTTCATGTGTTGTTAAGTGGTTAAAACGCTGGATTTCTGTAGGCTGTATTTTTAATTACAGTCAAATGTTACTAGTTTCATTATGTAATAGTGGGTGGACAGAGCTATGATTAAGTAGTTGCTAGAAATCTTGTTATGACTAATCTTGGTTTGGTGTTATTTTCAGCCTTTATGTGAAAGGTTTTATATTTTGCCAAACAGAATTCTCTTTGGGGGAGTTGCTTTAATACAGAAGTTAGAAGTCTAAAAAAGTTGATAAAGTACTTAGAGGATGTACTTTATTTATAAAGGTAGGCATTAGTGTTTATTTTTAAGACTGGTGACCATAATGATCTGATTTGTAGGGCAGTGTGCCAAAAGCAAGGAAGGCAGGAATCCAAGACGGAGCAAGTCTGAAACCGGGTGGTTGAACGTGTTTTTTCTTGTTTAAATGACTCTGGCTGATTGGTGCTGCAGAAACACACTACAGGCACTTCTAAGCTTGGAATGAAATCTCTCACCACCTCCTTCCTGTGCTGTTTTGATTAGCCAGAGCAGACTCACCAGTTTCGGTGCAAGGTGAGGAAATGAGCCTGGGTGCAGAGAAAAGTTCTTGATCCACTGCTGAAAAAGTTGAGATCAACATTAATTTGTTAGAAGCTTAAATTACCTGTAACAAACTTACTGGAAAAGGAAGCATCAGACCAAACAGGTTCTGGAAGCATGCGAACACATAGCCTCTGCACCTCAAGAAATTTCCCACAGAGCTGGCTTTTGCTCCTCTCAGTGTTTTGAAGGTTTTCACGTTTGTCCTTTATAAGCTGGACCAGTGTAGCCTGCTTTAGTGTTGTGAGTGCAATTCAGCAATATATTCAAACTGATCTAACTGATAGCTCAGGGAGCTAAAATGGCAAGTTGTCCTAATGGGGGAGGTGGAGTGAAGAGCTTTCCCATGTCCTTGTTCTGGCTTGTTACAGAGTCAGTGAGTGCTAGTGCAAGAGATAAGATGGGAATCTCCTCTTTTGACAGCTGTTAAAATAGCTAGCTGTGTTGTCATACTGATCCCTGATTCTTTCCCACAGAAGTTTTTGAAAGGTAAAACCTCTCCTGCTTTTGACCACAAGTATATCTCAGGCCTGTTACTACAGAAAAAATGTTCACAGGTTGTACTTACCAAAACAGAATTAAATGTCCCCTTTTTTGTTGTTACAGCTTGGTAAGAGTGCATGCTGAAAGGAAAAAGAAATAAATCTCAGACTGTGCAAGGAGCTGGTATCTTGTTTCCTTAGAAGCAGATGTGAAAAGCAGTGTGGTAAACTGCATAGTATGATCAGAGAGAGTTGCAGCAGATGGGATGTTATGCTAGGTGTCAGCTCAAAAACATAAAATTACAATTAAAAAATGGGCATGTAGGATAAAATCCTAGATAATTTTGCACACTGAAGCAACTGTTTCGTAGCTCAGGCATTTAAGGTAATGGTGTCAGATGCTGCTATCAAATAACTTCTTGAGCTAATGCAGTGTGGAACTGCTTGAAGTTTAATGGAGAGATTTATTACAGCTTGAGCTACAACAGACAAGGTAACATGGTTGTGACAAAACTCAAATTTACTTAACCTGCCTTAAATTGTGAGTCACTAGGTAAGGCTGGTTGGTTTATATTGAGTGTTAAAGGATTTTAAATAATGTTTTGAAGACTGTCTTTGGTCAGTGAGGGGAGAGTCCACATGCTTCTAAAGCAGGAAAAGAAATGTAATGATTTAAGTGGAAGATACATAGTGAAATTCAGATATGAATGCCTCAAAATGTTTGCAGCTGGAGAGCTAGTAAGCCTTTGACTAAAGCATGTTTCTGTGAGTCACTTATTTTTCTATTCTGCAGCAGCTAAAGGATAATGGGGTATTTTTAGCAATAGCGTTTGGTTTGTGTTTTTTGTTTTTTTTTTTTTTTTTATATTAACTATAGTTCTAGACTAAAACTTTAAGTTCCTTCAGCTTGTGAAAGATTTAATTCAGGAGGTTTATGAGTCAAACCTAATACTAATTGCAAGATTATATGTGTAAGTACAGTAAGGTTTCAAAGTTACTGCTGGCTTGCTTGGAGCAAATCATTGTAGTGATAAAACATCTGCAAGACAATGCAGTTTTCCTTGCATGGGGGTTTGTCTGTCTGAGTGGTTGGGAGGAGGACTGTGAGGCTGTCTGGGAGTTACTGCTTTTGAGGAACTAGTTGCACACTCATCTCTGGAATTTCTCACTTCTCCGGTGAGAAGCCAGCATGTGAACCAGTCTGCAGTGTCAGAAACACTCTTTGCAGAGCCTATTTTAAAAAAGAAATATGGTCAAATTTCAAGTTTTCCAACCCTTTAAATTGAAAGTGTAACAAATACAATGGTGGTATCAATCTAACGTTTGCCCCTTGATAAGATGTGGGAAGGAGGGTGGAGAGGAAAAGAGCTGTCTGCCACAGTTCTGAACGAGACCTGGAGCAGAACCTTGTCCTGGCCCTGTGTGAGGCTGTTCAGAATTAGATCTGCAGGGAAAGGTTTGATCTTCCAAGTTCTCCAGTACTGGAATGTAATCTATAAATCTGTTTATGAGATGTTTGAATGGTTGATGAATACATGCAGGGATTCATTTTACATTAGCAGTAAATATTGTATTATCTGTATATTTTCTTTAAATACTCAAAAGGAACAATGTGTTGAGAAATTATACTTTTCAAGCTTTTTCAAACAACTTATGTGAAAGTATACCATTTTCTGGAAAAGATAATAGTTTTGGAACTGTGTAAAGAGTATTTGGAAATACGTTTCAGTTTTTGTTTTTTTTTTTTTTTTTTTTTTTTTTAATTTCATAGAGTTTGAGTAAGGCTGCCTTGATGAGTATTCAGTCAGGTGACTAGCAGATGTTAGTAGTCTTATTAAGACTTGTGGGTGTTTCTGTCTAAAGATTAACAAAATTTGGTAATTTACCAGTTCTTAGAATGGCTGTTTGAGGTGTGTTTTCATTGCCAGTAATCTCAAGGCTGCAGTCCATTAGCTCTTTTCCTAGACAGTAGTGATTACTGACACTCAATTGTTCCTTCAATGACTGGATGTAATCGGTCTTCTTCCCTAAAAGGAATATTATTTCTCATTATTCAAGATGAATGTTTTTTAACTGTGAAGTTTCTCTTTTTACAGTGCTGTAGGTAAAACATGCCTACTCATCAGTTACACAACCAATGCATTTCCTGGAGAATATATACCCACTGTGTAAGTACTTAAAAAATCCTAAAAACTTTCTTATGTTAAATTCACTACTTACTGCTGTTCCATATTTCTTATTTGAATTGTTTGAATTGGCTGCAAGCACCCCTCACTTTCACCTTAAATGTTTACCTGAGTATCTAGGTGTGTGTAATGAGAAACAATTTGGGCTTTTACTGCTTAGCACAGTCATACCTGTGCTTGTTCACACTCCATCGGTTTAGCCTCTCTCTGCCCTCTAGGCCTAGTTTATTAGGGACTAGCATTTACTAACATTTTATCAGATGCTGTTCTCTTTTAATATAATGTGTTATTTCTGTCTTTAATATCAGTCATAATAGGCAGTCCCAAGGCTGAACGTGTTGTAAAACATCATATTGTAGTCATAAATAGTTGGTTTATGTGACTAGAGATTTTTCTTTTGTTCCTTCTGCTTTTTGTGCTACTGCCAATCCTGTGCTAAGCCAGGCAGAGCTCTGTAGCTCCTCAGACATGATCGTGGGGATTCATTTATTTTGGTGCTTCCCACTTTCCTGCATGTAAGGATTTGTCAGTATCAGTATTAGCATAGTTCTCTTTTTGAGGGCCTGTTGGGGGGAAGTGTTTTATACGTGAGCAGCTTCCTTGCTCTTTTTGGATGTGTCTATATTTATCTGGCTATCTTGCTCTCTGTAAGTATTGATGACATTTTCAGATAACAAATTCTAATGTGATTTACAGATGATGTTAGTTACCTTCCCAAGGGCTTGTTGTCTTAATTACTCATTTCCTTTTTTTTTTTTTGCCTTAAATTCATGTTTTCGCATTACAGTATGCCTGTGTTTCCAGTGAACTTAGTTTAGTCTCAACAAGTCATTAAAACCTTTGCACCTGCAGTAGTAATGAGGTAAAAATCACGCCTCTACTGGCCTCTGGTTATTAACTTTACTATTTCATTGGAGGGGGTTTTGATTAGCAGGTTTAATAAGTTGTGGCTTTTTTCTTACCTACTGTTGTCCTTATGGATTCCTTGGTGTTGCTCATGTATCTGCTGTTCAAAATCTTACCAAATGAAACATTAATTTACTGAATGTTCCGCTGACTGGAAAGTGTTAGCTAAGTGCATCACCTGCTTTCCTGTACTCTGAGAGCAGCGCTTCCTTTGGAAGAGGAATGAAAAAGATGACTTCTATTCAGACTGGACCAAGTCTGTTGTGTATATTTTTTCCTTCCATTTCCCCATACAAGGCTCAGTATTTAAATAACAGCTTTACTGTTTCTGGGGAGCAGGAGGATGCAATAAAAATGTTTCCTTTTGTAGTTTGCAATTAGGACTCTGTAAGAAAAAGTCCTTGGGTGCCCCATTTTACTGCAAGCTAATGCAGCTAATTTTTTATTTTATAGTTTTGACAACTACTCTGCTAATGTAATGGTTGATGGAAAACCAGTCAATCTGGGTTTGTGGGATACAGCTGGTCAAGAGGACTATGACAGACTACGTCCACTCTCCTATCCGCAAACAGTAAGAACTACAGTGTGAAACTAGAAAGAATCTGTATAGCTTTGTCGAATATAAATGTTTTTTCTTTTTGAACACAAGGCCAATGTTGTCCAATCTGGAGTTGTATTTATTAGTAACAGTGACTTGTTGCAAGCTACCTTCCTTCATCCTACATGCTGTAGCTGTAATATTGTAATCCTTGACGTGTGTACAGTTGCACGGATGATAAAATTTGCATGCTTGTGTATTTGAGTGCACTGATACATGTTGGATTTTGTGTAGCTGCAGCCTCAGAATCAACTAGAATGCTTGATTTAAAACAAGAAACAAACACTCAAAGACCCAAAACAAAACCAAAAAACCCTCGGTGAACAGTTCCATCAGCTAGTCCATTGATTTTAAGTTTAGCATGCCTGCCAAAAGTGGGGCTTGTTTTTGTTTTGAGGCGTGCTGTCTGGCTGCAACCTGACACTGTCACTGCTAAGCACTTGGTATTGTTTAGTCTCTCTGAAGATGTTCTAAATGGGAGAGAGGCAGTACTGAATGAAGATATTATTGGTATTGACAGAGGCTACATTGGAGCTTACAAATATACTTAAGCCTGTGGCTGTTTTATTACTTATTGTAGTTTGTGCTATAACATCAATACAAACATGCTTCTGTCTTCCATGTTTGCAACTGGTTAAGTCCTGTCTGTGTGCTGCATCTTTCTTTGTATAAGGAAAATGCTGAAATAATCTGCTCTTTTCTTTCCAGTGTGACTTCAGCTACAGTTAATCTTTGTAGAGTCTGGTTTTCTAGTCTCTTCAGAGCAGTTATTTTTATCTGGTGGAGCTGTGCTGTAGGTAAAGAAAGGTGGTGATTTGCAGAGTTTTTTGGCATTGATTATTGTTGTTGTTAGATGTCAAATATATATTCAATGCTAATAATGTAAAATACAAAATTGTTCCGGGTTTTCTACAGTGTAACTGCTCTCTTGAATAATGTGAATCTTAACTTAATGAACTCTGGTGCTTTTTTTTAGTAAACTCTCTTAATTCACAATTTTCCTTAATTCGCTGCTTGCTAACTCTTACACTTAGGCTATCCTATCAGTTATGATACCCACGATGGATATGAACTGGCCAGTTGTAGGCAACTCTAATAGAAATGCCAGAAATACCTGCCTTTCCTAGGAAGAGACACAGTGGAAATCTAATTTTTCTCTAATGCTTAGATATTTATAGGGTACTTAAATTATGCTTTGCCTGACATCATAAAAATATTTTCAAAAAAGTATCTCAGGGTAGAAAAAAGTATGCTGAAAGATTTTTCAGTAATGTGAGAAAGAGTTGTAAGGGAGAATAATGTTCCTCCTCTGACAATGGGACAGAATGCATGTGCATGTCTTCAGCCTGCTAAAATAACTGTGGCTTTCTGATAGACTGCAGAAGAATCCCTGTCAATCTGAGCATACTTTTGGGGAAAAAAGTCTCTTCTGTACAAGCGCATATAACTGTGAAGTAAAGGTTTGAAGTACTTTCCGTTATTTGGATTGGTTTTTACAGCAGATATTGGAACAGGGTGGTAAGTCTTGAACTTATCAACCAGTCTTCAGATTTTAGACTTGTGCAATATGTAAGATTCATCATCACTCAGGGGACAAAAAACCCTACAAAACTAACGAAAAGCACAGAGGAAGAGAACAGTGGAGCTGATGAAGCCTGACTTTTTTTAGGATGTGCATTCAGCCTCCCCCTTCCTTCACTGTGCTGTTTACAACTCGCCCCTCATGTTCTTGTGGCCCCTTGGTTCCCTGTATGGGCACCTGAACTGGGTTCTGGGCAAGGTGAAAGCAGGTATTGTTGATTACTTGGCCAGTGGCTGTATCTTGTTTAGCCACTCACCAGTTCAACAGCTGTTAACTTCACAGTAAGGATTTTGCTATAAGGGGGGCATTAATTTGTATCTTTTTCCCTTACTCTTTTTATTTTTTTCCTTAAAATGTACAGGAATTTAATACCTTCTTCTGAATGTATTTAAAATGTACCAGTATTTCAGAATACTTGGGGAAAGAAGAAGCTGGGACAGAAAAGGTGGCTAACTTTGTTTCCTCAAGAGACCAAACCAAAAAGAAAAGCTAGGATGATGCTTTTCATGAGATCTGCTCTGGCAAGTTCCCTCTGACAGTGCAGCCAGACATTTGCAGGTTTAGCGGCAAATTTAAATTTTGTTTGGGATGCAGGTAGCTGGTTGTGCTGAATTACAGGGCAGCATCTCTCTTGAGAAGAAAGGCCATGTTGTGAGTATTTGTGAGCACAGATTGCTGACTGAGAGAACGTTTTCCCTTATTCCACTTTAGGAGTAACTTTATCTCCTACTGTTACTAGGTTGGAGGAACCAATGGTAAGAATGTATCTTCCAGTCTGACAGATCAACCTATTGCCGTATGTAAAACTTTAAATAAACTTCAGTTCCAAGTTCTGTCATCTTGTCTTGCTTATGATAGTGATAAATTGGCCCCTATTTTTTTTTTTTTAAACAGCTACTTTTCTTGGAACTACCAAATTGCTGGATCTGAGAACTGTTACCAAATCTCTTCATATGAGTTGCTAAGACTAAACCTTTTATTGCAAATAAATAGCTTTTTGTCCTACTTACTAAGATTGGTAGTGTGCAAGACATGTGAAATCTTCAAATAATTCCTCATAGTTACACTGAATTTTTTGATCTCTGGAGCTAGTAAAGGAGCGAGTCTGCATAACGTGCAGAACTTCAGTCACCACAAACCTGCAGAATTGGAAAACAGAAGTAGTGGCCATAGTATCACATGATTTGATGTTGTTTCTTTCTTCTTCTGGGATGCTGCTACAGAAACTTGTTGGGGTGATGCATGAACAACTGGGTTGCAAGTGCTTAGCAGTGCAGATGTCAGATGCTGACCTAACAAAATGCCTTGAAATGCAGCACAATCAACTAACATTCTTCAGTGCCTGATTCTTTAACACATTTGATACTGGAATAAGTACGGATGCAGAGGTAGGTTGGGGAAAGTTGGGCTTGTGTGAGATGCTTATTGAGTTTGGGGTCATACAGAGAGATTACAGTCTTCATCATTTTAGAGAAAATGAATTCTGTGGTTATTCTGAATGCTTGTAGACTACAGTGTGCCATGTATAAAGCTTATTGTTTGTTGAAGTGTATACTGTACAGCAGTTGGTGGAAACACGTGCTCTAAAATGTTGTTACCTGTGTTTACTTACTATCTTTCCCCTTCAGCTGTAAAGTGAGACGAGTAAGATCCCTGAACACACGCCTTTCTCTCTCTGTTTCCTCATTATGTAGAAAGGGAAGCAGCTTCGAGGCTTTTAATACCCTTCTCAATCCTAATTTATAGAAAAATGCTGAAGTCTCTTTATACTGACATTCAGTAGAAGTGAAAGTTCTGCAAGATTCTTCTGATTTGGGCATATTGTAGAAATAATATTTTTTTTAAAATTTCATACTGTATACTTTGCAGTTCAAGACTACTTTAGACTAGTATATGAATAGGATATTAATATTTTAAAGATTGGTGCTAACAGTAACACTGAGTTACATGTCTTTCAGAGCTTAAATTGCTTAGTTCTGCCAAGAGCATCCAGCCTCAGTTTGGAGGCCAGTAACAACTTGTCATTCACTTTGTCATCCACTCAAGGATCTGCAGTGTTGGGTGTTTCGGGTTCTTTTGAATGTCAGTGAGGGAGAAGAAATTACATTCTGGGGGAAAAAAAGCTTGCAGTGCAATGGTATTAGCATTTTAGTTGCTGGCTACTGCAATAGCTGATTATAAACTTGATTACAGTCTGTTTGTTGGCTCCTCCCACCCTTTGTGTTTGCTTGTAGCTGCCTGGGGAGGGATTTCCCTCTGGGAAAGCCACCTCCAACCATCAGGTGTAGCTGCACTGCTGACCTTGCCTTTTGCAAGTGTGATATAGGTGCTGGTGTTATTAAATAGCCTTTTCAGAGGAGTGAGATTTTTGTAAAGGTTGCTCTGGGTTAACTTCTATCAACTTGTTTTGTAGGACGTCTTCTTAATCTGCTTTTCCCTTGTGAGTCCTGCTTCCTTCGAAAATGTCCGTGCTAAGGTAAGTACAAGCTGGTATCGCTTTATTTCTAAGTGTTCAACATAGTGCTTACTTTATAGCAAGTGTGTGGAAAACATTAGGCTTTTTTTTTAAGTTATATATATTTATTTTTTGGTAGGTAATGTGAAATGTAGTTTGAAAAGGCAGAAATCCATTTGCCTGACTTTTGATTTATGGACGTTCAGGGTACATGAAACACTCAGTGAATTGTTCCTTGATACCCACTGATGGGATAACAAGTCGTTTTCAGTCAACAAGGTGCTAAGATCACAAGCAGGAACCTTCCTTTTAATGCAATTTAAAGAAAAATATTGTAGAGCAAATGCATATAAAAATCACGTTGCTACTTGTTTCACACACCAGTCAGCATTGGAGCACATGCTCTGCTGCTGTCGCAGTCTTTCATGTCCTTGGACAAGTGAGCTGTACGGCACCTGGGAGACTTCATGAGAGGTGGTCACCTCCGTGGGTGAGGCAAGTGCAGACCAGGGTTCTTCTCGTGTGTGGAGGAAATACAGCCCTTACTAGGGTGAATTTTTAGAGTATATGGAAATAGCTGTTGGCTTCATTAAAAATGTGTTGCAATGTTATGCTCTTCTCTAATACTGCCTGAACGGGGTCTTGCCCTTTTTGACTGTTTGACTCTGGAAAATGTTGCTCGCCTTTCAGCCGTAACGCTGTGGAAATCTGCTCCCCCCCCCCCCCCCCCCGATGCTGTTTTTTTGCAGTGGTATCCTGAGGTGCGGCACCATTGCCCCAACACCCCCATCATTTTAGTGGGTACCAAACTTGATCTCCGGGATGATAAGGACACTATTGAAAAACTGAAGGAGAAGAAGCTGACTCCTATCACCTACCCCCAAGGCCTTGCCATGGCAAAAGAGATCGGTATGATGGCAGCGGGGTTACTGTTGACTTGAACTAAATTTTGTTTGTGCAAGACGTTGTACCTTGATCAAAATAAATACTTGGCTTTTGTTGTGGAGTTAGCTAGAAGCAGTGCTGCTGTAATTGTGGAAAACTGCTTTGTAATTGCCTTTTTGCTCTCCACAGGTGCAGTGAAATACCTAGAATGCTCGGCACTTACGCAGCGAGGCCTCAAGACAGTGTTTGATGAAGCTATTCGAGCAGTTCTGTGCCCCCCTCCTGTAAAGAAGAGGAAGAGAAAATGTCTGCTGCTGTAAACGTTACCCTCCCCCACCCCACTCCAAACCCTGTGCTTTGCTCAGAACAATGGAGCATTCACACTCAATGCCAAGTTTTTCTGTTATAAATTAGTTCTCTTCCATAAAGTCTTGAATCAATCAACAATTTCATGGTTTCATTTGTTTAAAGTATGAAAGTTAACTTGCATTCTTCTAAAAGCAAATTCCTGAAAAGACAAACTTATGTAAAGCCTTATTTTTAAAATCCTCTTCTTGCTCAATTAAGTGTTGCCAAACTATCTGCTGAACTAAGTTGCATTGTTGTGCTACGAACACTAAGCACTAAACTGTTTTTTAAAGATTCTTGAAGATGACTCTAATTTCTGGTAGGAAATGCAGAAACACTTTCTAGTTTTTCACAGTAAGTAACAGTACCGTATAATTAGCAAAACACTGCACTCTAATGTGTTTTATTATTAAATGTTTTCTCACCCCACAGCCATTGCACAGCATTGTATATCAAACCTAAATCTTTGACAATGACTGACACCCTTGAGTCACAGTGTAAAATGCTTTATCATTGGTAAGGGCTTGGTTGCAATCTAGTTCTTGCTGCTGTGATTTAAAAAATAAATAACTATTCTTACTGAAGTGTATCTAGTCCTTTTGACAGCATTGTGTTGTGATGGATAGCGGAAAGCTGGGGTTGGATCCCATGACGGTGCCAGACAGGACTTCGACACTGTACAGGTGACTTGCACGCCACTGCCAGGGTAGTTGAAACTGAATTGACTTTTAGTGCAGGTTAAAATCGACAACCATTTTCCTAGCGGTGCAGTAGTGGAAGAGAGGTTGGTGTTCACAGGTAAATTCCTTTGGATTTCAAGCAGGGCATTCATGTAGGTACAATTCTGAACCAGTCATTCCCACAACTGTTGTGTAGTAAATGCTTTTCTTGTAGAATCTCTTTTTACTGAGCAATATAACTCGTATTTTAAAACCTTTCAGATGATAGAAAATTGCTTTTTTTTTTTGTAGAGTAGAATGTTAAGGCATATCCTCATTTCCTGTTTTTTTCAGACCCAATAAGTTATATGCTTTCTGAGGAGCTTTTAGTCTATTAACTAGGTGTAAAAATCATGTGAAGCAGCTTTACACATTTAGTAATTTTTGTATTTTAAACCTTTATACTATCACTATTTGCCAGATCTCCTCACCACTGTAACATTACTAACGCAGACAAGTGTTGTTTGTCACTCCATGTACACGTGCAGCATAGATTGAGTAATGGTAACTTGGGTCTGTGAGGTTCCGTAAATTTGTGCTAATGTTCTGTACATTCTAAACTGGCAGGAATACAGTGTTGAACTACACCCTTTCAACCACTAAAGCAAAATTTAAAAGTAAAAGTTGCAAAATTGTGAAGTTTTTACATTGATCTTTTGCTAATGCAATTAGCAGTATGTTTTGCATGTATGACTTAATAAATCCTTGAATCACATGTGTGGTAATGTTTGAGTTTCTGAGCAAGTGTTCTCATTCTTGTACCACCCTCAATCTTCTTCTGGTACCAACAGCATGGTGGTGTAGGGCTCTCCTTGGGCCATGTGTGCTAACCCCAGCTGCTTTCAGTGATGCCTTCATGTTAAGAACCACAATTAAATATGGTACTTTTGGCAACGTTTCTCCAGAGGCCTTGCATTAGAGTTGTTACTAGCTGATACAATGCTTTAAAGCTGCTGCCAACCAGGGAAAAAAACCTGTTTCACAATGTTATATTTTCCTCTAAAACTCCTTCCTTTAACTGCTTGTAAGGTGATGGCTCGGTTGAAGTATGGGATTAAATGTCTCTGGTTTTAGCCTTTTAAAGGTAGAGGCATGCTATAGAGGTTAGCTCCGGGGGAGCTGCAGGACAGGGTGGGTGACTCCCTGCTGCTGCCTCAGGGAGGGAGCTGGTGCTGGGCCTTCACCAGGGGTGCACAGCCGCTGGCCCTTTGAACAGCTACAAACCGCTGAGTTTTGTCACACCCAGCATGCCTGAGAATAATAAAGACAGGTTTTTTAGAGTGCATTTTATTTTGTTTCCATATTAAGTATCACAGCAGGAACATCCACACAGTTATTCTCAACTATATCATAGTACTTTTATGTATTTCTATCAATTTTTTTTTAATAAGAAATGCTGCTGAGCTTTCAAAAAAAACGGCCAAAATAGCTGCACACTAGAAACAAGGAATCCATTTTTTTAAAAATCAGTAAAACTGGTTAAATAATTTTGGGACAATTAGATCAGTACTCATGGTAGTTAGAGCTTGTGAATAAGGCGATGCCAGGGCATGAACAAAGTAATTTTTTTTCTTCTCATTAAGTAGTTTCAGTTTAGTTTAAAATCAGTAAAAGTAGTCATGTGGATCAACAAATATAAAGACAGGTAGATTAAAGAATATTGCACATGTATATCCTAGCAGCATTTATCCACAACACTCCCCCTGCCCTCCCCCCAACCCCCCCCCAACTACCACCCTCTGTAAGAAAAATAGTGCAATCAATCAGAACTCAATCAGACCCACCCACTTAGGGGCCTGCATGGGGCCCGCGCTCCTCCTGCCGCACCCTGGTGCACTCACCCCTCCAGCCTCTCAGGCCATGTCACGCTCCCGGCGCTCCGCTCACACCGCACCTGCCGGGCTGTGCCGAGGTCAGGCACAGGCTGCTCAGACAATGGCGTGAAGTGACTGAAGCAGAACTGGATTGTAATTTTTTTAAGGTCTGACAGGGCTCTGCTGTAATGCATCAGCCAAGCCATCCTCATGCACACCCCTGCTTTGGGCAAGTATTCGGTTGGCGCCTCAGCTCTGGTGTACCAGCTTACACAGGCTTAGCTGGAAGGCTGCAGGCTGTTCCATTTTGTGAAAGCTCAACCTTCAGCATAAATGCAGAATCTGTGCTTTAATCAGCATGAGGTCACTGCAGATGCAAGGGCATTAAGACCCTTGTTTATTTTATGCAATGTGAGAAAAGTACTGAAATCCACTTTCTTACCTAAGTGGAACATGTCCTGAATACTTTAAACCTGCAATAAAAAAACCCCCACACCTCAGCTTTGAGCTGTGGTTATACCACATTGGTGTGACATTCTCGTGTTTGACAGGAAATACACAGTCCACGTTCCTGAGACAAACTGTCCAGAGCCTTGAGCACAACATCTGGCATGTGGTCTGTTATCATCTTGGGACTTATTAAAATGCTGCTGAAGACTGTTTCGTTTGACCATCTTGCCATATATTTAATATCTGAAGAGCACCACCTAGAAAAAAACACCACCACACTGCAAATACAACAGCTCTGACTGCCAGAACTGGTGCTTGAGGCCAAGCCTGGGACACCCTGGAGCCTGCGGACCTCGCTGGGGCAGCATTAGAACCTTCTCATGGTGGGGAGGTGGGTGCCCAAGGAGCTACAGGCCCAACCTGCCACAAACAGCTGGAAACGCTGCTGCTCAGTGTCCCTGAAGGCACCCAGGTACACTGCACCGTAACAGTCAAAGAAGCTATCAAATAATCCTGCTCCGAGAACCACCGGACACAGTCTGAGCGAAGGGGGATGAAGGGTTAAGTGCTGCACCTTCACACAGTTAATGTCAAATTCAGGGAATAAGTCCCTGTGGTAGCAGTAGACCAGACACTAGATCTGGTGCTGCACATACGATGTATTCAGGATTTTATTTCACAGAACAGTGCATTAAGAAAAAAACACGATTAATTGCTGTGCTGTGGAGTAAATGAAGGAAAAGAAATGAACTCAATAAAGTAAAGTAGAAGAGCAGCCATGGAGAAAAGGTGCCTGGTCATAGGTGTTAAGTATATAACTTGTATCAAAACCAGTATCAAAAATGTTAAATATTAAGGATGTGAAACTTAAATAAAATACTAATCTACTCAACAGGAGGAAAAGAAATGGATTTCTTCTCCAGCACTTTTCTTCCCTTGTCTGTACAGTACAGATCTATATTCCCCACCCCCCAAGATGGTCTCCTGCAAGCTGCGGATGCTTTTATTTCTGTTTCAGAATGAAACAAGCACTGTCTTGCCTGTGGGCTGTTTCACATTGCTTTGTCCAAAAAAACCACAGCCAACAAAACACAAACAAAAACCCCCCCTAAACACAACACTGCCCCCAACAAAACTGCAATTCTCACCCTTCCAGCAGTTTCAGCTTTTCTGCTGTCTGTGTCTCACCTTCCTGAGTCCACAAAAAAATCAGCAAAGGACAGGAAAGGAGGCTGCATGGGCACACCAGTTAATGGGGCAACTGGACCTCTCCAGTCTGGCTGGACCAGTATTAGGGGCAATAATCTGCCTCTTTCTCATCACCAATATTCACGTGATTACTCAATAACTAGGTATGCTGTTATCACTTCACTACTAGCAGGACGTAAGACTGCAAGACCTGCAGCCGCAGTGTGCCAAAGCCGAGCTTCACAGTTGTCCTGGTTAAAATTATCCCTTGAGCACATGCAACGTATGGGCAGAATAAGGCACACAGGCATAGAGAGAAAGAGTTTCCAGGGCTCGGAGTGAAACAGAAAGAAGCTGAGTGGCACAGAATAAAAACTGAAAAGCTGGCTAATGTGTAATAACCAAAGATGGGCATTGGAGATGCATGCAGATTTAACACAGGGCTGGAAACATACTTTGAAAGTGAGAAGCAGCTTTAAGTAGATTCTGGGAAAACAGGACAGTGCTGTTCATTATTCTACTTACCTCCTGGAGCTGGATTCTTCTACAACATGGATAATCTTTCCAGGAAGATACAGATGAGGATATTGAGGTGGTGAATTTAAGTGTGATTCATCCTCAAGGGTACTGTACGAAGGTGACCGATGAACCATTAAACTCTCCTCAGCCAGCAGTGGCTGGGTAAGGGCATCTTGGTTTCTGCCATCCAGCTCCGTTGGGAAGTTATCCGGATCTCCTCCAAATACTTCGTACCAACACCCACGCAGCAAAATCTGGTACTGAATTCAGAAAGAAAAACAATTGAACTGAGGTTTGGCATCTCTGCAAGTAACTTATTCCAGTTGTGTGCTTGCACACACATCTGAAATTACAATGAAAAGATTAAAAACTACTATATGCACATGCTCCCCAAACTTTTTGTTTGATAAAATCTCATTACTGAATTCTCCCCACGGTAATATCTATTATTTCACTGATATCTAACCCACGTCTGTAGTAACACTACAGAAAACATGACAATCTTTACCAGTTGAATTACTCTGTGTGGATTCTGCTCTGCAGATTTAAGTTTTCTTGCACCTGCAACTTCTGTCCATTATCTTACCCTGTATTTACAACATCACCCAGGCCCTCTACATGACTCCTCATCCTGGGACTACATGGAAACGTTCTAGGTACATCAGATTTAATTGGAGCTGTTCAGAAATGGCAGTTTTGAATCTTTAAGCCACTCCTCCATACCTCCAGTGTCATCTTGCCTGACACCACACTGTTCCAGCACTTCTAAAACTGTGTTTCTCACTAACAATAAGAGGAGGTAAGCAATTAATACCATAACAGAAAAATATTTGCTTTCCAAATGAATTCTGACAGCAAAATTTAAGTAAAACCACTAATTTGTTTACTTACTGATACTAAATGGTTATTAAAGTAAGTAATCTTACTGATTTTTCATAATTTTAGCTGTTTGTTTGGGTTTTTTTCCCCATTTTAATTTTTAAATAGTTTCCTTTATCAGCAAAACTAGCAAACAGGTAATTTCAGGTCTTGGATGTTGCGCACAGATATCTTCCAGGTCCTGTTGAATCTTAATTTCCAACAAGACAGCTTTATTGGGTAAGAGACCAACACAAATGTCACTGAAGTAAAAACAAACTTTTGTCCCAAAACATGACTGCGACTCTCACTGTTAAGATCAAAAATACATACACCAATTGTTGCTTCATTAAAGCTGGGGGTTAACCCAGGTAACAATTCCACTGACTTTTAACCAGGAACTGCATGTAGTTACCTTGGGTCTGTTGCAGTTTGCCACAATTCTCACTATTCTCCTCTTTAAATCCTCCATGTTGGGCATACTTAGCCTGTTTAAACACACATAGAACAAAGTGAAGCAAAGCCTCCTATTCTCTGCAATCTAACCCAGCCCTGAAAGAACAATTTAAAAACATTTCCATCTTACCTTGCAACAAGGTCCTTTCCAACAATGACTGAAACAATGAAGTGCTTAGTATAATCTGCAAGTGATTTGCTTAGAAAAGAAAAAAAAAAGCAAAAAAAAAGCACTTTAGATACACTATAGAGATATGAACACTTGACTTTTATGACGATCATTATCATTCAACAAAAATACAAATATGTGTCAACAGCAGCAGCATGTGCAGTCAGTTCTTCAGCAGGCTCTCAGATCTACTTGCTACAGATGACAGAGTAACTCCAAGGCTGGTAACAGTATGTGTGGATATCAAACAAGCCAAGCTAGACTAGTCAAGACAGCATTTTATTTCCAAAACATTTATTTTAAACTCTAAATATACTATCTGACAGAAATCACTAGATATAATTCATTCTTTAATATTCCCCCCCAAACTTGACTGGAATTCAAGATGGAGCAAATCTAATTCTAGGGGAGATTGTAAAACAAACTCTTAACAGTCAAGCCCATAGTTATCATCTAACGTATTTGTCAACTGTCTTGAAGATTTTTACATCTTAGACACAGAACCAAATAACGAAAGTCTCTTACCTTAGCAGTCCTCCTGGAGGAGAAAAGGCATAACATCTTAATGTTGGGAAAGAGTTCCTGAGCATGATCGCCAATATAGAAGCTGTTCCACCACCCAAACTGTGACCAACTACCACAAGTTTATATTCCTATAGACAGAAAGAGAAGGCTGAAACACAGACAGACACGGAAAAAGCTTTGTGTAATTTTTCTGGCAAACCAAATTATTTGGAAGGTAACTTACTGGAGCAATTGTGAAAGCCTGGTTTAAAATTCCGTCATTTATTAGCTTTTGATAGATGTAATTTGCAGCTTGAGTTATTCCCTATAAAACAGCATTTAAAGTTAGAACAGAAGGGTGTATCTAATCTGAAGGGCAACACATGTATACTTCAAATACAACACCATCACAGAACAACTTTCTTTTTGCAAAGCTGGTCTTCTCTTTCAACATGCTCCTGACAGAGGTCTAGTTATAACCAAGTGGTCTTGTACGTAATGGTTAAAACGCTTTTGGTATGTTTAATAAGGACATCAAGTCTGACAAGAGGATTATAAATTCTACCTCGCAGTTCCAGAGGCAGTATTTGATGCAACCAAGTCACTGAAATAATTTGTGCAATCCATCTCACAGGGAGAATACTCTTCTGTTTAACTAAAGTATCTCAGGTGTTTACAGTTTTCTTATTGCTGAGATGATTTAAAAACAGCTACAGACTGCACACACCTTATGCACAAAGCCATTCTCGAGAACATCCTCCAGTGTCAAGTCTTCACAATCTGCTGACAGATCAGTGAGAATGTCCTGTAAACACGAGAGTTTTTGTCAGACCTCTCTGCAGGGCTTCATGGCTCATGGGTCACACGCTGCTACTTAACACTGTCACAGGGACACGGTAGAGCTGACTTCCAAGTTTGTAAACAACAAAAGAAAACCCACCATAAACCACCACCCAGGCAAGTACACACAGCAATCACAATTCTCATTTCAGCAACTACGTCCAAGCTGCAAACACAGACATTACGAATGCATCTCCACTCACAGTGAAAAGGAATTACCACTGCCTGCCCTCCACTCTCTCCCAGTGGCACAGGGAGTATTACCCATCCAAGGACAGGAGGGCTGACAGCTTAAGCCTGGATGACTCATACCTGAGGGGGAGTAGCTTTCACAGGTGCCAATGTAACAAAATTTCCTCTAGTTACTAGGAAATCTCCCATTTCTATAAAGCTAATTATATGTATCAGACGGATAATACCTCAAAAGACAAGGTTCCTCTCACTGCAACCACAATAGCTTCTTTTTTGTGATCCAAAGCAACGAAAAAAGGAATCTCATAGATCTGGGAGGGAAAAATATAATCAGTAAATCACCATACTTTTTATAAGAGTAAGCATTTGTCCTCACTTTCTGAAAGCTCCCTTATCAAGCTCTCTATTGTATTATGGAAAGAAGTTGAATTATTTTCTTGTGAAGTTACTAGAACTGTCTTTATTACAATACTGAGACAGATTTATGTCAATCATTTTGTGGCTGTTCCCTTAGATTAGGAAAAAAAAATCAGAACTGAATGTTTCAGGCCCTGTTTTCATTTGGCTTTGCATCTTGCATGTTATAAATGCTGAAGGCAAAGTAGAAACTTCACCTCTTGCTTTCACTGAATTAATCACTAGGTTTTTTTGCTGAATGCCTGTCCAGATTGTTTACCTTGTTATGAAAACTGATATGAATGAAGTCTCTGTACTGCAGTCCTGTTATTTTTAGGATGGATCCAAAGTGAAAGTTATGACGATCACTGCCAGTTATATCAGAATCTGTTGGTCTATTTCCGCAACTAACAAACACAGAAGAGAAAAACTTTCATGTTCAAATTTTTTAGGTTTCCTTTCAAGGAATCAAACTCAGTTACATTTGCAGAAGATTTCTGCTAGGAATCAAATGCTCCTTTCCTTAATATATATATATATTTTTTTTTCAATAGTACCAGTAGTCTGATACAAGATGTTACCTCTGCCCACAAACCTGGTTTTGCCTGAGCAGCATGCCATACATTTTCCATTCAAGGACTGGCAAATACACCATTGCTACAGGACTATCAGCAGAGCAAACAATGCAATAAGAAAAGAATTCTTAAGACTACAGGCTAATGACAGAAAATACAAACAAACAAAAAGGAAATTCAAAACAAATTCTGTGCAGCAGGCTTATCTCATATTTCATCCATTGTATTATGTGACTTCTTTTTTCCAAGTAATTTATATTTCAGGCTAAATAATTTCACATTACTAACTAAGAAAATCATGGTTACAGTCACAAAAGTCAGTGGTCACTTAAATATAGAGTAATCCTACACAGCATTATGCATACTTCAATAATGACTGTAAACATTTTTTTTAGTAAAGGGGGAAAAGGGAATAAAATGGAGGCTGGAGGGACAGGTAACTTTTGCTAATTCCTTTAAGAGAAGGCAAACTGTTGATATATTTTTACTTCTGTACATACATACATGCTCAAAAGGTAGCTCGAAGGTATTTCATTTTAAAACATTTGGTGCAATTCCAATTCTTCCTCTGCTACTTTGCTAAATTAATTTTATTTATCTCAAAAACTTTTCTTAAGAAACAAAAGCTAATCTGCTTCTGAGGGTAGAAAGATGTTGGAATTTCATTTCTACTTTGATGTTTGAATTTGTGAAAGATAACTCCACCAGTCAAACTCACATACTCCCAAGAGTGATGTATTTTAATGCAACAAAAATACTGCTGTTGAAACTATTTTATTTCTGTTAACACTAGTTAAATAAAGTAAAAGGAAGCTATGTATTTTTAAGCTCTTGACTGAACTTACCAGTCGCCATTGAGCTTACAGAGTGCAGTAAATGGGTTGGTGTATACGTAGTAGGGCCATCCATAAGCAGCTGCAGCAAACAGCATGTAGTGAGCAGCATTCTCCAGTTCAATATCCAAATCATCTGTCTGAAAGGACACAGGGAGAGGAAAAAAAGGCGTGTTGGGCAGCCCCAGAATAAAACATGAATGCAGACTAGTGAAAATCAAGGCATGATGAAATATGCACTATGCAAAAGGAAAACCTCAAGGTCTAAGAGGAACCAAGAATATCCACTCATATTCCAGAAAAAAAGTCTGTTTATTTACATAGATACACAGCTCAAGAATCTTGAAAAGCTCTCATTAAATTAGTTTCCTCCAATACTTCTACACCAACAAGCTCAATACTGAAAACAGGATTTGCTCCAAATATGTTACTTAAGGATGTCAAAGGAATGCCTAAAGAGCCTGCAGCAGATCTCTCTGGTAAACATGATCCCATTATACTGGCTGGATTAAAAAGGAATTTGAAAGAAAGTGGTTGAAGTAGAATTAATATACTTCCATGAAACACAGATCAAAATAAGGTAAAATAATTTACAAAGGCATTTTACCATATAAGGTTAGCAAAAATTAGCAAACTGTAACCTGCTTTTGCTTCTTATCTTGTCTGGAGATTTGCAGTAGACATAATTTAAACAGACCTAAACTAAAAGACTAGCTTTTCAGTTCTATGCAAATACTACTAAATATTAGCTTTGTCTCTGTTCCTTTTCTCTCCCAGCTCTTCCACAATAATCAAATGTCCTAACTGGTTCCTTTCTGTACTTAATTCCCCATTCGTATATAAGTTCTACTTATAAAAAGCAGATTTTGACTGCAAACTCATCAAGATGGTTTTACTGCATGTATTAATAATTTAAATTGTTGTGAATTTTTATGAGTGTTTAATCTTGTTAAAAAAATAAAAACCCCTTGTGCAAAGAACTGCATTTTGATTTGATCTGGCACCATCTCCTAGAGTAACTGCACCAGAGACTGCCAACAACCCTATCGTACCACAAGAGATGGTGGAGAATGACACAGGACTTCTTCAGGCTCTTTGGGGCAACTTTCCATTTTGTCTTGCTCTTGATGGAGCAGAGTCAAACCAGCTGCTATGTCACTTGGCACCAGATCAGTGTCCTGTATAAAGAAATGAAAAAGCGCTTGAAACCATCCCCACACCTCAACATGGTAAAACTATTTCATAAGAAAATGCACATGGAATTCTATTTTTTCAGTTTATGTACTTCACTCACAATGTGCATTGGAGAAACAGGTCACAGCAGCATCTAACCTCCTACCCCTTCTGTGCATACTGAAGGTTTTCTTCAATAAGACCGATGGTAATTCTACACTGGAATTCCATCACTTAACAAAACACCCAACAGAGGACCCACTCAGCCATATAGCAAATAATGATCCAGACATTATGGATCACTGTTCTATACCACCATGTGAAAAGTTCTCTATACGGAGAACAACTAAGAAGGATTTTACACAGGAGGAGACTGAAGGGGTTTTATTCAACTATCTGGGGCAGTCACCTCTCCACACGACTTACGTCCTTTACCCTATAAACCACTGAGTAGGCCGTACCTATAAATCAGTATGCCTAAGCATTTCTTAATAAACAAGAACTAGTAGTCTTGAAATCACAAACAGACTTCAAAGTCAATGCTGACCTGTGTCTGCCCAAGCAGTAGGTGACATAAACTTGAGATAAAACAACACTCCGATTTGGAAAACACTGTTTCCAAAAAGCAACCTTCTGCATGTGCACATTCTAGCCTGGTATGTGCTCAGAATGGGAAGACTGCCTTAACATACTGGGGGGCTCACTTTTTTAATTGTCAGAGAGCAGTCTGATTCTTTGCTATGGGTATGACTCCTTGCTCATCGTCAACAAGAAAAATGCCTCCATCTTCACATACCGAGGAAAAGAAAAACACTCTTGTTCTCCTGACTAGACACTCACCTAAGGAGAAAGAATACTGTCTTACACACTTGTGAAGGGAGAGAAACCCTTGTTCAAGTGAGGGGAAAATCAGTGTTGTATACCCTGTACGAGAATCACCTTTAGTTTTGAAATTGGCATATTCAAAGGCACCTCATTTCAAGGCACGGGGTAGCAGGGACCTCTGGCTAAACAAAGGTACATGCGTGTTGCAATGTCTGCAAATTCAGAGTTAGTCAAAAGAACATAAAAAAAGCTTTCATTCTTACTGAAAAGTAGTTGCGGAAAAGCTCTGCAATACTTGTAAAAGCCACTCGATGATCATCATCTTGCACAATACAACAACACAGTAACCGGATTCTTTTTTCCCAGACTCTGGTGGCAGTGTTCTTCACATTATATAGCAACTGCCCTGACTGACTGCTTTCCAGGTTCCGATTCACACTATCGGTGAGGTAAAACGTCTTTTTCCCCCCAAGAGGATCAAAGACGATTACAACTCCAATGATGGTAAAGATGATGATAACCCAGCTGCAAAACAGAAGGAAGCGGGATAAAAAGACCATGAAACCAGATAATTCTGACAAGTACACAACAAAACACAACTATAGATCCTGACAGAGAAAAAACAAAGTCAGGTGTGAAATACCATGTGAACAGCATCTGTTACTCTCTTAAGGGTGCATGTTTTGTTATTGTGTTTTCAATGCACTAGGCACAAGAACAAGGCTGTCCGCTCATTTCACACAGGGCACCAAACTCAAAATCACAATCCCGTGCTTTGGAAATAGCAACCCAGTGGTGTGAAGGCTCCATTTTCACTACCAGTGATCTAATAACCACCCTCTTGACATTTATCCAGTCTTCTATATTCCCATCTATCTCTTACCCTTTCTGATCTTCACCTTTATTTCTTTACTCTAGCACATGCTCTCTCAAGACAAGTAGCTCAAGCTTGTTTAGGGAAGGATACCAACTCATTCTAGATGTCTAGATTTAAAAAAATCTTCTCCTTCCACAATGAAAACCCTTTTATGAGAAACCACAATAATTTATAATAAATATAAAAGTCTCCAACTGCTGCAAAGCCTTCAGTAAGCACATATATAAAAAAAAGTAAGCGATATTTTCTTTTCATGTATACTATCAAGCTTAGATTTGGGGGAAGGCACCTTTACCTTGCAATAACTGTCCCAATGATGACATTTATCACAGTCTTCTCGCAGCGCACACTGCTGTCTGACACCCACACAGCTCCTACGACAGCCCAGATGAATTCAGGCAAATAGAGAAGTAGGCGAGTATAAAGTAGCTTGGGAAGTGATTTTCTTGGGCCCGGATTAGAAATTGTTCCTGAAATTACAGGGAGAATTTAAAACAAAAACTATTTATAAATGCATCTTAAGTACACAAAACCCCACCTGGATATATGAACTTTCTGAGCTTTACAGAATGTAAGAAACTTATTTAAAGTATAAAATATTTCCATACTGTAGAAAGCTATCACTGAATCTGAGAAAAGAAAAAAAACAATGGGTTTATAGCTGTCATTCTTAGAATCTACTCTACTAATACCCAAAATCACTCTCTAGTCTGAGACAGTTCTGCAGTGAACCTGAGGCAGTAGTGCTGCACCCAGCAGAAGTCAAAGTGGCATACTGAAGCACTGGCTCACCTACAGTTCCTCAGGACTCTCGGTGCCTGCTTTTATTATTATTCTATTTAGCCTTTAGTTGGCTGAAATATTTCATTTTTAGATGCTATTTTGCTGGGCCACATTGAAGTTTTTTTTATTGAGTCACTAAATAATAAACTCATTCACATTCTTATTTAGGAGAACAAAAGTAGGACTATTACCAGGACAAATACTTCTCAGACTCTTTTCTGTATTGTTAGCTTACTAATAACCTCTTCCCTTTAGCACTCTTAGGCAATAAAAAGGGGAGTAATTTTTGGCCAGCATAGCTCCTTAAACCAGTTTGTTGATTGCAGAGTAATAAGGTGGTAGGGTGTGTGTGCTCATGTGTAGGCAGGATAATTTATAAAGGCTTAAAACACTGCAGAACAAAAACACCTTTGGAAACTAGTTTCCAGTTATAAAGCTGTGGTTTACATCCAGTGATAAAGCTGTTTAAAAAGCCCTTGATCCAGTGGTCACTTATTCCCATTCTCACGCTGGAGCCTGAACTGTAACAGCACAGTTGCTTACACAGACACAATCAGGTGGAACTGTGGTTCCTGAAAATAATTTCTTTCCTGTCCCAGCACCACAACCCAGAGTATGAGTTCTCCAGTCAGGTTCACCACTGGCATCCCTAATGCCCATGCCAGTGCAAGGGGTGGTGCAAGAACCACTGCTCCCAAACCTATTCATTATAACCACAGTTCAAGACATCTCACCATTAATTTTCTTGGAATTTTAGCCTCAGAATTCTTCCATTTCTTAGTTATAGTGGCCTTGTTGCTATACTCTTATACTATACAACTCTTTTCTCCCTGCTATTTACAGTTACATCTCTCACCTCCTCCACTTTGATATAAATATAAGTAGCATTACTTGTCTTATCTTCCTTTCCCTCCTCTGGAAATTGTAGGAAAATCAGTGGTTAGATTCAAGGCCAGGATTATCATTCACCTCCCTGCTCTGCCATAAATTCTCTTCATACACTCTTTATGCTTCTTTCCACGTAAATAATTTAAATACTTAATCATTAAATACATCACATTTATTTACAATGGGATGTGAGAACCAATATATTAGAAATTGTGCAGTCTCATCTATTACTCGAGAGTTCACACACATATTTCAAATTAATCATCCTAGTATTACTTCGATAATGAGGTGCCTCACCAGGAAAAAAAGCTTTCCTAGCATTTTTTAACCCAAAACAAACCATTTCTACAAACGACTAGAAGCTGCATTTGGGTCCTTACTCCTGTTTCACTTCAAGCCGTAAGTCCTGTTCTATTTAAAAGTACTTAGTGAATTAGTTTTACTCTGACATTTATATGTATCGCTTTCCTGTGTGTGTTTTTTCCTAAGCAACCCACTGCAGGTAACGAACTTTCACAAGACATGACTAAATATGCCCATGCAAGGCAAAGCTAACATGATACTTCAGATGAGAAATTGATTTTGAATACATTCCTGTCAGAGTCTGAGCAGTGTTCCATTTGAAAGCACATGCTAATGGTGAACACAGACGCAGTTTTCAAGATGCTCTGATGGCAATGAACGTGTCACTATTAGCTGCATTAAGCTACTGTGTCCATTTATTATTTTAGATTCCCAACAGAGGTAATACTATTAAGGCAAATACATTAATCTTGAAAGTTTCTCAAGTTTGACTATCATTAAAGCACTTGAATTTTTTTTCATTTTTAAAAAATGTCATCTCCAGGTTAAAAACCCCATATATATTACAATCCTACTAGATAAATATAGAACATAATTATTAACTATTTACCTTGCATACTGATGTATACAAGAGCAGACAAGACACATATTATAGAAGCCAAGAGAACGAGGAGGACAAGCAAGTAGCTGTGCAGTAATCCTCCACCGGGACAGTTAAACTGCCCCTTATGCACTGTGTAAAGAGCAAGAATTCCAATCCACCTACAGGGAAGTAAGATAATAAAAGTTATAGTTGAAAGGGAAGAGTACACACTGCAAAGCGATCACCTGATAAGTAGTTTTTATCTTAATGAAAGCATTCCACAAAGATTAAGAGAAAGGGAGTTGTTATATAAGGAATTTGTCAGAATTAAACGTCTGTACGAATACTCGGCAGAAATGACAAGGTCGCTTGCAGACCGAGTGACAGGCTCCCCTTACGGCGCTACTGATCGCCAGAGATGCCAAAGGACCCACGCTGGTCTAAACAAAGGAATCATCACGTTAATTCCTGAGGTAATGAAACCACATTAACGCTAGTCAGCGATTAAATACAACCAAGCGAATACGGTTCCGCGTGTACAGAAGGCAGCGCGGTGATTACAGACGCTACGGGATTACCGCGGGCAAAGGGCTCCACCACAGAACCGCCCGCTTCGCCCGCCCTGGCGCAACGGCTCTGACGGAGGGGACAGCGGCCGCGCCACCACCGCCGAAACCCCGCTCAGCCGCCGCGGGCCGGCCGCGCCAGCGGGACCAGCCAGCGGCGGGAAGCGGCCCCCGGGGAGGCGAGCACCAGTCCGGCGGCCGCGCGCGCCGCCTTACCACACCAGCCTGACGAAGAGCTCAAAGGCCCCCGGGAGGACGAAGTCGTCGCTGCCGATGGCCCAGCGCCTGCCGAACACCACCAGCCCGGGCATCCTCCGGGCCGCGCCGCCGCCGCCGCTCTCGTCCCCGTTCTCGTTCCCGCTGCCGCCCGCCCCCCCGCGGGCCGGCTGTGCGTCACGCCGTACCACGCGGCGCCCCAAGCTGCCCCGCGGACATGCCCCACCCTCTCCACGCCCGGATTGGACCAAGGCGCGCACGCGCCCTGGGTGGCCGCGGCCCTTCCCACCGCCCCGCGCGCGGCGAGGCGAGGGCTCCTCCCCCAAGCGCGTGCGCACGCGGCGGCCCCACCCGTTAAACGGCCGCCGCGAGGCTGAGGGGGCGCGGGGTAAGGGCGGGGACGGTGCCCGCGAAGCCCCGGAAAACCAGCAAGAAGGCGCAGGGGCGGCAGCGAACGGCAGGGCAGAACGCTGCCGCCTGCCCTCGAGCTGGGAGGCGTCGCGGCTGCCGGCTTTTGTTACGGCAGCCCCGCAGCGCTGAACACGCACCGCGACACCCCCGCCGAGGGACAAAGCTAACAGCGTGGAAGCAAATAACCCACCCCGGGAGAGTTCCCGCTCACAGTAACGAGCACAGCGCTCGTGCAGCCCCACGGCCTCAACCACAATCAGACACTTGTGTTCCATTATTTATCATCAGTGCCGAACAGCAGTGGGATACTCGGTGCAGTATCTGAAGTGTTAGAGACTGCAAATAAAAACCACCCTTCACAGCTGGGGTTAGGAATGACAGCCATCACTAACTAGGGGGATAATGACAGTAAACTAAGAGAAAGTAAGTGATTTCTTGAGGATAAACCAGCAACATATAAGCACCAAACGTTCATCTGCACTCAGGTGGAGACAGTTCTGCTTGTTTCCCAAGAGCTAAGTCACCATTACTTCGTTCAGTGAGAACGCCCCTCTCAGCCTTCAAAGTCTGTATTTCAATAGAGCAAACACTGACATTAAGCAGCTTGTCCTCACTATAACTTTTCATCTGGTCTCAGATTAACAGAAAACTAATTCAGGAATAATAAAAAAAAAAAAAAACATTTTCACCATTTCATAAAGTGTTTATTGAGGATGGTAACACAGGATAAATCATGCAACAGCTCAGTAAAAAAAGGGAATCATTTAAAGGATAAAGAATGGTAACTGGTGCTGCTGATTTTGAAAAGTTTATAAAAAAAATACTAATTGTCCAAAAGTGACATCAAAAACCACTTGAAGCTGAACATGGAAGTTGCTTATAAAGCATTCATTGAAAAGAAAATGTAGATAGTTTAAAATGATCACCTACAGATTACTGTAATCAACAACTTACAAGTCTCCCATTACATTTAACCTCCTTTTCCTGAACAAAGAACACAGTCACAAGCATTTGCCTCTAAGCAACACAACCGTTTCTCACCCTTCACACCTGAGCTGCCACGTGCTTTTTTGTTACTGGGATTACCTTCCCAAACATCATGGCAAAACAGGAAAGGGCCCATCCTTGTGGCCTCAAGAGATATTCTTACTGTCCTCTTGCCATCAGCCTGTTTTAGAAGGGGAACTACAGAATGCGACTGTTCCCCTTCTAGCACCAACATATATTTTAAACAAGGAACTCCATGTCAGCAGATGGCACAAAGACTGGGCACCAGCACATCACATCAAACATTGGTGGTTTCAGATTTAGAGTTGACATATATTCACCTTTTGGAAAAAAATAAATATAGTGGAATGAAAATTGAATCAAAGGGAAAGAACAGATGACTACCATCCATCAAGGATGCACATACTTGTGCACTGAAAAAAAAAAAAAAAAAAAAAAAAAAAAGAAAAAATCAGTAATTTCAAAGAAATTCTTGAAAATTAAAAAAAAGTTTGCACTTGTTCCTGGTCATAAACAATCTCACAAAAATCTCACTTTTGGAACTATTCCAATTGAAACCATACACTGAATTTATTAATACAGTATAAGTTTCTTTATGTAAAAAATCTTTATACATAGTAATAAAAAAGATAAAGGCAAGATGCATCAAACAGAAATCTGCTGGTTGTTTTTCCTCCGTTCTTACAGAGCCGCTGATGACTACCTGCACTATAAAGAGCTGTGTTTCTGACTTTCTGTCTCAAGCATCTTCGCCTTTGCTTGTGATAAGGATTGTTCTGTCCAAGCATCCAAAAGGACAGATGCTGGTGATGGTTTTTTTGGCACTTACGCTGGCAAACTGAGCTTCTTTCCCTTGAGTACTGTAAGGAAAAGTAGGAAAGAAAAGAGTTAGCAAAACAAAGATGTGATCTAGGAGAAGCACACACTGTTAAAACTTTAGAGGGACCAAAAATTATCACACAGATTCACTCTGTTACAAAATGGTGAACTGCAGACAGTCCTCCCAAGCTTGCCTCTTTAATATGTGCATAGTGGTAAAACTGTGACATATTAACTACTATGCCAATCCTGCCCTCTTGTGGCACCCTGGAATTCTCACTTTTTATCCTCATAGGACATACTAGCCTATGACCATGGTTTCTTAGGAGTTAGGACCAAAGTGACACAGCACCCATGTAGCTTTGTAGTTATATGATGAAAGCTGGAACGTAAGGACAGAATTACTAATGCACTCAGCAGAAATAGCTGCTTCTGCACTTAGCATAAACAGAAAAATCCAAAATCCTTTGGACTCTGGGTATTTAAAACACTGAGAAAAGTGTCTGTAAGCATGGAGTCTGCACAAAACAGTATACTTTGTCAGGAGAAGCATGAGGATCATGCTCCTTGATGGAAGACAACAGCAACATGTATTTAGCCGTACGTATTTTAAAGTTGTCAATTAGGTTCATCAGACCATTTATACATTTATATTCTATCTATACTCAAAACCAATCCTCAGAAATGCCCCAGACTAGCAGAAAGCATACTTGACAAAGCTATCAAGGAAGTTCCAGTGATAACTTGCACACAGAATTAACAACCTAGTAATGTCAATATAGCAGATCCCTAGTAACATATTAATTGCTACATTCCACAACCTGAAGCTAGAAGTTATTGTACTACTTACCTTTTGTAACATACAAATAGAAGAAGTCACAGTAAAGAACGGTCTGGACCACACCAGCAACAACAGCTATGAGGTCAAAAAATCCCTCAAAATAGTAGCGCCAAATCCAGTTGACTAAGTACAAGGCACGGTACAGACCCAAGAAGAAAAGGTAGTGAGTAGTGATGGTCTCTGCTTCCCCAGTTTTGCTGATCATAAAAAGTTGAGGGAGAATAGCAACCGATTCAAGATAGATAGAGAAGGTCCACAGTATCTGAAAGAAAAAAAACAACCAAACAAACAAACAAACCAAAACACAGGTATATTCAACTGTCTTATCAATAACAGAAGCACAGAAAATATTTGACTTGGCCTGACTTTTCACTCTCTAACAATGTTATGAATAGGTTATGAATATTTTGACCAACTATGCTTGGTACAGGAGAAATTAAATGAAAGCTTCATAGTCAACCATGGGATGGTATGAGGGAACAACTCTCTTGGCAGAAAACAGACTCTCCAAACCAGCTGTCTGGTGAGCTAGCAGGCACAGGTTTATCCGTGAGGGAGCTTATGTGCATCCATCAATTCTGGATTCACAGTACCATGAAATACAGCTTACAGAGTTGACGCTGTGAAAAGCTGCAGGGAAGATAAAGTCCTTTTTTCCCCATGTTCTTCCAACTTTTTTAAGCTACTGGTTTAAAGAATGAGTTAATACAGAGCAAAATTTAAAATAACGTCTCAAAGTGTTTGAATTCAAATTCCTTTACTCTAATAAAATCATTTAACTCTTGTAAATATAAAAATGCAGCTTAACTCACTTAAAATAAGCATCTAAAGTTATTATCTATCTTGTGGAATTACCTGTTTGAACTCTACAATTACATTTTCAATATAATTCTTCTGATAGGAAAACAGATAGCTGCATTTCAAATACAATGCAATTATTTCTAATACTCTAGACCATTTCCAATTCTACAAACTTTAAGTAGTATTAGAATTCCTTTTGTTTTCACCAGGTGGCACCAACTATTCACAAACTGCATTCTGGGGCATTTCTTTAACAAACATAACAAAAGGAAGGATACTTTTGAATTAATGTAACCAGAGTGTCCTGTCTCCTGCTTAATAAAATAATCAGTGTTGTTAACAGTGCTAGTCTCATGAAGCACCCTGAATTTTTACAGAAATCTACAATGTAAAAAGATGTATTAAGGAAGCAGGATTAGCCTGAACCTACTAAACACAGGCATCTTTCAAGCATTCCTCAATCAGCCTAAAAATGCTCATCTTCATATTTTGGAGAAAAAAAGTATAACTTCCTGCCCACAATCAACTCACCTCCAGAGGAGAGAAGTCATGATTGACAAGAAATGAGAGTCCACCAACAGGAACTATCAGGAACTCCACCCTGAATGTATCATGATTTCCATCATAGGTGGCCTTAAATTTCATGTAGATCAGATACACAGTGGCATACGAGCAAGCAATGTAGATAAGCTAAAGAGAAAGGAAAGAAAAAAACAAAACCCACAGAGGTTGCAGGATTAGATCAAACTCACTGAACAAAGACATTCCCAGGCACTAAAAGGAATAAACGCTAGGGTTTTTTTTTTTTTGTTTTGGGGTTTTTTTGTGTCTTTTTTTTTTTTTTTTTTTGCATACTTTTGCAGTTCCAGGCTATGTGGTGGTAATTATCTTTTCACAGCAGAGCAGTAATTCAAATCCAATGACTCTGGGCTCTGCTGGTTTTGTTGCTTTACAAGCATCACCTTGCATCTGGTTGAAGTGACTGTCCACAGTTTTTTTAAAGACCCTTTCCTGAGTAGACAGAACTAAGGAACTGACTGGAGAAGGAATATCCCTTCTGCTACTGCAGTGTAAGCGCTGGCCCAAAACATTTACATTAAAAATGTGCATGTGTATACATGCAAGAATGATGGAAGGGGTCTTTTTACATTCAAAAAGTCTGGGAGTGGTGTGGCTCATGTGGCAATTAAAAATCTATTCAATAAGCCCCACTCGGACTCAGCCATTTAACCTATCACAAATTAGCTGACTTCATTTAGACCTTTAAACATCTCTAAAATCTGAACAGTAGCAAGTAAACTGTTCTCCACCAACCAACAGGCCATAAAACCTGCAAAACAGACAGACTGCTAGAAGCACCGAACCAGAATTCAGTTTCAGTTGATATCTAATGTTACAGTTTAATTATTATGGAACAGTAGACTTTATAGATATTCCCCACGGAATAGGCAAATAGCCTTATTTTACAGATGAGAAAACAGAATCAGAGAGAATACATGACCTCCTGAAGGTCAATCTGACATCATCAGGACAGAGCTCACATTGTCCTGGAGACACCATAAGACAGTAGACCAGACAAACAGTTTAGCCTCTGCCTTAGTTTCATCACAAAGATTAAATATTCCAAGCCATTTATCACATTACATATAGGTTCTTTACAACTGAAAAGCAACTGATTAAAAAACCCACTGTTCACAGACGCTATTAATCACTAAAAGTGCTGCCCAGATACAAAATGCCACAAATACTGTATCAAGGAGCTCAGAATCTAAAGATTCTTTGCTACACTAGCACCCTGGCTAACTGGAGATAAAGGACCACAGGATGGGATATCAGATACAGGGAACCCCTACTACAGGTATAAACTAACTGTAATTGGCATCATCATAGAAGGCACTAAGAAAATGTGAATGAACCCCACTCCTTATTTAAGATTTATTTGTGAGAATGATAGTGTGTTTTGGGGCACCCAAAAAGTTTTCATTTTCTACAGATAACAAAATAAAACAATGGTAGAGAAATGACTGCAGAGTACACCAGCAGAAATGCATCCAATACTCAGATACAGGTACCATGAAAAAGAAACTGTTAGATACAGAATGCTACAAATCACAAAAATTGGTTTGCAGGTCGATAAGAAAGGCAGATAGTGCCAATTTGTTTATTTCTGTATATATTCCTGGAACACATAAGATAATTTTTCCAGATATCTGATGATCACTGCCAGACAAATACAGCAAGTTGGTACCTGTAGTTTAATTAACATTTCTCTAAAAATACTGAAGAAAGTCCTAACTCTACAGAAATAAGTAACTTTTTTTTTTGCTGCGAATTACAGCATTTTCCTCAAATTAGAAAGTTCATCTAGTTATGCTCTGGGTAAGCTTATTTGTATAGTGGTTCCTGTTCTCCAGAACTGTGTAATTTATATACTCCAATATATATGTAGATAGAACCAGAGTCTGTGTTTGGACAACCAAGCAGCTTTGTCTTGGCACTACAATAGTGGGCTCAAAGCCAATTACATCTAACTGTCTCTCTAAGCAGTAACCTTTGAAACTGTAATAGAGGCTTCCATTTTGCAAGTTAATATTGGATTTGAACAGACGATCACTCTTTCATTACTGGAAAGACTCAGTTCAGTATGAAGTTGAGTATCACAAGTGTCATTTCCATATTCATTCCTTTTCTGGGCTCAAGGGCTGCAGAACGAAGACATGGTCATGACCCCCGAATCACAACCAATAAACAAAATGCAAATAAATCTAGGTGCTCCTTTAGTGCACACAACAGCAGTTTTCAGTACTCTCAGAAATTACGTAAGGAAAAAAGCTTGTGTTCCAATAATATTTTACTTAATCCACAGTTCTGCATCTAGACTGCTAGTATGCTTAAGCATACACATTTGACTTGTTAGAAGACAGCAGTATGAGCGAGTTTAAGATCTAAAATTTTATTTTACAGTATTCTCCTAATTCTTCAGTACCTTTTGCGTTATCGACTATCTAGTCTTTCCTCTTTGCAGTTATACTATCCTCTGATCTAAAGTTGAAGAGCATCAAGAAAATCCGTGAATAAAGAAACTGGATTAAAAAGGTGTCTGCTCTGGTGCCACAAACATGCTGCACTCTCCCAGTCTGCTGCTTTATTTTCTTGTATTCAGCACCAGAAATTGCAGAAGTAAGTAAGAAATAACAAAAACAAATTCAGACTCACTAACATTCAGTGGACAAGTGAACGGGGTATAATCTCATGGAAGCTACATTCCTCAAAGCAACTGTCAACTTTTGACCAGCCTCTGATCAGACACTAGCTGCAATTCTGGCAATGCATTTTGAATACCAATCTACCTTGGTCTGGATAAAAAGAGATTTACTTAAGCTCTAGTGTCTCAGTTAAGAAATACAACTCATTTGAACCATTTTTCCAAAAGCTTTTATTTTCAATAACCAAAATGGCATTTGTTCCAAATGTCACAGTTCCCATACAGTTTTTAAAAATTGCTTGTAGAGTGTAGGAAAAAGTAGGGGTTTGAGTCCATTTCCCACATTCTTTATCCAAAAGTGGCCTAGAACTTAGCAGTGGGCCATTTAAAGAGGCTTTTATTAATGAAATTATGCACTCTGCATGCAACATTACTAGCTTGTCTAACTCTCCAGTATACTCTACCTTCATAGATGTGTTATACAATGAAATGAATGAAGTGAAGAGGTCCAGATAACGGGTAGTGAAGACCAGTGCAAACAGAAGCTGGCTTTTCCCAGAAATACCTAAAGTGATAAAGGAAATAATTAATTATTCAAAAAGTGATGATGTGCTTTAAAATACTTGATGCTAAGGATGAGAAAATATATATTATTTATTTCTAAGCAAGTTGATTACAAAATTAGGACAAAATCCAGGCTTCCAAGCTGTACAAACAGAACTATAAATTCATATATCTCAGTAGTATCAATGTAAGTTACCTTGTACTGGAAGAGGTGCTAGCACTACACCAGATTTAGAAGCTACTCACAGCAGATAGCTGGCAGGTGATATATTTGGAGATTACACTATCTGTTCTGCATTAGCACTGGGCATTATACAGCAAGGCTGCCTTAGCTTTCAGTTCTCAGAGTGCTGTCACATGCCTCAGTCCATTCTTTAGATGCTGAATAGCTGGAAAGGTACAAGGGCAATAGATACTACAGATCCAGTGATAATCAGGAAGTATGCTAGCACCAACAACGTGACTTTAAAGGAATAAATCGCTTTTAAAACATAAGGCAATTAAATTCAGAAACTTAACTGACCACACAGTGGGGGAAAAAAATATTATCAATCAGTCAAAATCAGATGTTACTATGTACTATAACAAAATAAAAAGAAGAGAGAAGTGAGCTAAAATGACAGACATCTACATTGCATCTTCAAAGTAACTTTTGATTTTGGGCCAAAGCCCCAAAATCCAAACATTTGTTTATACTTAACTTCAGCCACTACAGCAGAGTTAGAAGCATAAAATCTTTGCAGTCACTAAAAGCTTTTAACAACTGAGGTGAAGCATCACTCCATAATACTGATGTGGTAGTGTGTCACAGCAGGGGGGACAAAACAACTTAGCCTGTGCCTCTATCTTGTTATTGCAATTATTCTTGTTTTCACTCATCCAGGGTGAAAATACTCGAATCTGTTCAGTTAAGCATGCAAATATTGTTCAAAAAACAAGAGGGAAAAATATTCTTTAGGAGAAGGTTATGATGCAAGGCTGAAAATCCCTGTCCCTTTACACAGCAATATTTCTGAGAAGGGTTTTTATTAACAGTGCCATAAAGCAATTAGAAGAAAGGCTATCTTCTATGGTTACTGAATTCCTTTTTCACACTGGCCTAAGAAACACTGAATAAACTGCCCCAGATGAAGGGAGTTTATGTTTATACATAAAGTACAGTAATGGCTGAAACAGTAACAATTAAAAAGGGGTTTTGTTGCAACTTCTGAATGTGGAATGTCTGTGAGGTGAGCATAATGTACTACCTGCAGAATAACCCAATTGCCCATAAGCAACTCTAGTACAGGAAACAGCAAAGGACTCAAAACCTACAGTTATGATGGCTGTAAAACTATAAAACAAAAGCTGTATTTCAAAAACCCAAACAACAAAACAAAAACCACAAACAAACAACTTTGTAAAGTTTAGAAAAAAAATAAATTCGACATTTCTTGAACTAGAACTACGTTGCAAAGACAGCCGAAGCAGCACTCTCAGTTGCATTCCAGGTGTGCTTGCTGACATTACAATTCCTGACAGAGCCCTGCTCTCATGGCAATAAAACCTCTCAGCAAGGAACACTGTCTTAAGGTCAAAACCTGCAGGACAAAGAAATCCACCTGGATAGATTACAGTACAGCATCACGCTACAGCATATAGTTATGTTAAATTATTTAGCATGCTGTTTTCTTTTAAGAAACAGCAAACAGCAAAAACACACACACAAAAAGGCATATAAGATACATTAATTATTGATAATGGCTATTAATTTGGATCTGGAGGTATTGTCACATAAATACACATAATATACTTGACAAATTCCTCCAAGGCATTGCCAGACTCACCACCCCCCCAAAGTTGTAATTTTCATAAGTCTTTCCATATTTTCACTGATTTCTGAATCTTTAGAATAGTCTAATTTTCCTGAAACACATTCTAAAGCCAAAACCAATTTTCAAGTTAAGTAGGCTAGACCGAGCAAGGTTCAAAGTTTAAACCAGACCTACGGAGAGACAGGCAAACTGGGAGAAAGTAAGATCGACAGCACTAGCAAAAATGAAGGGAGGAAACAGGTAAACACTCTGCCATATGAATTCGATGCATTTCAAACCTTTAGGAAATATAACAGCGTACCTGCCACAGCACTGACCTTGGCTCATGGTTGGCAACTGCAATACACTGGGACTACACTGCTGTTATTCTCATCCTTCTCCCTTTCCGTTTACTCCCACAAACACTACTTAGTTCTTGTGCTAAATAAACACATTTTTAATTCTTCTTCCCAAGCTCTGGGCTCAAATTTTGAAAAGTCAAACCTCTCATTTTTGTTTCATCCTCACACATGGAAAAACTTCAACTTCTACACTCTAGCTTGGCTAGAAGTGATAGAATGAAATTTTATTTCAAAAGCTCAGCTGATTTTCACAGCCAGGGAAGACAGCAGAGCTGAAATTGTAGTTCTTTCTCACAAAAAAAAAAACAAACAACCTAACTCTAACCACAAATTTGTCAATTAAGAAAGGCAAAATTGTCCTTCAAAGAGACAGAATAAATGCCAAGCTTACCTAAAGCAGCATTTTTTGAGAAAATACACACAAATCGGCAGCAGCCTATGGCAAAGTACTGTCTACAGTCTTCAACATAACCTATGATCTGGTCCATAGTAGACACATAAACAAAAACATGAGAGACAGCTACACTATGTAGTAAATGTGTAATACTTCTATCTACACAACTTTTTTAGAGTACTCCGCATGTAATTTGACAGCCTTGCAACTGCAGGTCACCTTTAACACTTGACAAATGACACCAAGAAAAGCAAGTAAATTTTCAAGCAGTAATTCACAGTGCAAAGAATCTACTTTGACTTGGAACGGATTAGAAAATACAGTCTGAACATGACAATGTTTGAAAACAGAGGATTCTTCAAGTTTCATGAATTTCCTAATTATGACAGGAAATCAATAATGGGTTACATGCTACCTTCTCCACAGCTCCTAGTAATTATTTTTGAGCTGTTATTTGGAGTGGCAAACATTTTTCCAAATTCTACATTTGGAAACTCAAGTAACTAGTCATGCAAAAAATTGCTTCTCTGCCAGCTCTGAAATCGTGACTTGATTTGCTTTTCTCTTGTTCTCTTTAACATATTGACTAAATTAGGAAAGAAAAAAAAAAAAAAGTTTGTCAAACACTGAAAACACAGACTGCTTCATAATGCAGATTATCCTAGCCTCACCTATTTTCTTCAATTAGAGGAGTCACTTCTTAAGAAAGAAAACAGGGACTGATGTGTCTTCAGAAAACAGTAGGTTGCGTCAGAGGTACACAGGCTGTCTCCCTCTTGTTTCCAGCTGCTTTTACAGGCCTCTGAGCTTCTCTTGGAACAAAGGCCTCAGACACACACAGATGCAACCAGAAGAGAGGAGTCGGCACCATGTGGTTTGCCAGCTCTTCATGGATCACAGCCTACAGTTTAGCAACCAGTTAGAAGCCTTTATTTTCTAATTTTCTACTGCTTCAAAAGTGCACAGTTAAAGCAGCAGCTGGTCTGCCTGCATTTCCCTAGTCAACCATGACCATGAGGCGTAAGTTTATTTAATTTATAAACTGCTCTAATATGCAATGTAAAGGAATCGCAGAAAGCCCACTAACAAGAGGCATTTAGCAGCTGCTCAACATTAACAGGTAACTATTTAGGGCTTATTGTTGTGTATGACTTTAGAAATGTATTTTATGTGAATATATATTTACAAAGTTTTTATTACTAGAAACCACAACTGACAACAACAAACCACTACAAGAAACAGGATGAAGCCCCCAAAATAAAATCCCATGCTTCTCTGAGATGCTCTTCTCATGCTAGACAAACTTGTTAGGCCTCAGACACTAAGGTCACAGAAATAACACAGACCTGGATTTACTCAGGCAGAACTGGAAGACAACAAAAAAACAATCCCAGACAAACACATCCCTGTTTCTTTTTTTTTTTTTTGCTCAGGAAGAAGAATGAAGCAGACGTTTCCTACTGAAAGAGTCCATGCACGTTTGCCTGTGTTCAGGGGCACTGGCTAAAATAGTAAAGGGTAGAGTTGAGTGACCAATGTAATATAGGCCAAATTACTTTTCTGTGTCAGCAAAAGCAGTACCAAAGATAATGATTGGTATGAGTCTACTTTATTATGAATAATTCCCTAATAACAGATCCTCAATCACAACTGACTTAAGGAAAACAACATCAGATCAAAAAGATGGGACTAGGTTACATTGTACTATATTGTTTAAATAACCTCATGTCTAAAGTTCACTTAAGAATCTCTTGGCTAAAACCCTATTTGAATTTTAGCCCTGCACTAGAATTTCTCATCTTCCTTCTTTAGACAGCAAGACATGTTTAGTTTTTAGATCATTAACTCTATTGCTGTTTGTTGTCTCGACTGCATTTCTCCAGTAAGGCAGAGGACAGAACTCTAAAGAGCTGGAGAAGGCCAGGCCCCCTCCTGCCAGATCAAGACAGAATTTCTGATCCACTAGAGCTTGAGCCAAGAAAGTTCATTAGGAAGGAGCTCCTGCACTCCATGACCTCAGAGACAATAGTTCTGTGCTACCAGTGCGTTTAGACCACAGAGACATTTGCTTGAGCTCTTTTGTAACATTAAAAGCAGTTTTCATTTTACGTGTGTTTAAAACTGAAGTTAATAATTCACTTTTTTTTTTTTCATTTTGCACAATCAAGTGATTAGCAAGAAGTGACTTGACATGAAAATATACAGAAGCTGTACTTCCTCTTACCTGTAGCACAAATCTCATTTCCCCATCCTCAATTCTTTCAGGTTGCAGCTTAAACTAATTCTTCACGCTCTTAACTGAAGACTTTACAGATCCATCTGTTCAACAGTATTAACTCGGTATTTGAACGATATTTCACATCAACACATGTCAAACCAATTTCAAGAATAATCACTCTTACTAACAAAGGGGAAGCTCACTGGAGAGAAGGCAAACTCAAGCTCACAGTCAAAACCCAGTGTCCACAGCAAAAACGGTATTTCCAGGGTCAGCAGTGTGATCCATGTAACAGCACTGAAATGCCCACTTTGAATTACAACAACTCCTAGTTTTCTGAAAGGAATCAGCTATGCTGCAGTTTTAAGAACTGCTTGCAATTCCCTCCAACCACCACACCGTACACTCGAAGCGAAAAAGCAAAGCACGTCACACGGAATTCGAGCAAGCACGTACAAAACACAGGAGGAAGCACCAGCGCTTCTTCCCCGGGCTGGCGGAGGAGCGGCGGGAGCGGGGCTCTGCCCCGGCGCCCAGCCCGCAGGGCGGCCGGGACCCAGCTCCCTCCTCGCCACACCTCTCCCGCTGCCACGTCAGACCAGGCCGGGATCTCGACCGAAGCCTGTTCGCTCTCTCCCACAGCTTCCCACTGCAGCTGGGCAGGCAAACAAGAAAACACCCCAAAAGCCTTCTGAACGGCACGAATCGCCGTTTAATTCTTACCGCATCGAGGGCGGAAAACAAAAGGGAAGAAGAGGGCGCGGCAGTCAGCCGCGAATGCAAACCAGTGCGCGGAGGGAAAGAGCAAAGGAAACTTCAGCATCTGCAAACTGCAAGTCAGTTACTCCTAACACTGCACCAAAATCAGCCTTCGCGCACCACTTAAAGCTGCCAAGCAAACACGCAGACGGAAGGCTGTGTGCACTGTCAGGAAAGGCGAGAAAAAAAGCTCCATCTTCTCTTTCTCGATAGTGGCGGGGCGCGGAGAGGGGAGGGAGGCTGCCCGCCCCGCGGGGGACGCATTCCTCCCCTCCTCCCAACCTGCCTCCCCATTCATTCGCTCGCTGCTGGGCAGTTACATAAGGAAGGAGCGACCCTCCCGGGGACAGCTGAGGTGGTGGTACTAGGAATTAAAGTACAGATAATGGCAAGCTCTAAACCTCTAACGGAATCGCAGCTCCCCCAAGTGTGCCCCCACCCCGGATGGGGGGATGCCGTTGCCCCTTTCTCCCGGCTGCCCACCCGCTTCCCCACACCCCGGTTTTGGAGGGGACTGAGTTAGGAAAGAGGTCGGTCAGGAGGGCCGAGCCCCCTCTGGCCGGCGCTGAGGGCCGGATCGTCTCTCTTCACCTGCCCGGGGCGATTTCTGCACTCCCGCCCTGGGGGCCCTCAGGGAAGACAATCCCTCCCTCCTCGCCTCTCTCCGCTTTACCACAGCCGCCCCGCTTTACCCAACACCCACCCCCCACCCTCCCCCTCCCGGCACAGCTGAGCTCCCTTCAAGAAGCGGTCCCTGAACGGCGGCAGAGGCGATCGCAGCACCGCCCCCCGCCGCAGCGAAAAGGCGGCGATCGCGCCCAGCCCCCAGCGAGGCTCCCCTCAGGCACCTCGGCCCAGAGCTGCCTAGCCAGTCCCGCCGCCCTCCCCTCCCTTCGCCCGCCCAGCGGCCTTTCCTTCCGCACACACCCGCGCAGGAGCGGCTCTTCCAGATCTTGAGCAGCAGGATGATGATGGCCGCCAGGTGGGACAAGTCCCCGGTGAGGCGGAAGATATTCATGGCGGCGGAGGCGGCAGCGCAGCCCGGAGCCGGGGAGCGAAGATGGCGTAAGCTCAGCGGGCACCGAGCGACGTGGCCCGGGGACGTGGCCAGACAGCCACCGCGCCCGGTGCACCCTGGGAAGCGGGAGGGAGCGGCCCCGCCCCTCCGCACCGCCTCCCGGCGGGGGCGGCGGAGCCGTTACCCGTCGGGCGGGCGGCGGCCCGGCCCGGCGCCCTGGGGCGGGCACACACACCCCCACACCCACCCGCCCGACCCCCTCACCTTCCCAACCCCGGCGCTGAGGGCCGCGCCGCCCGGGCCGCGGCCTGGCTCCCGCCGGGCCCTAAGGAGTCAAGCTCCGGGTCCCGCGCAGGGTGTCCGGCACACAGGGCGGAGTAGGCCACGGTCTCTTTTTTTTTTTTTTTTTTTTTTTTTTTTTTTCCTTAAACTCTTCATAAGCCCTTTTAGATGAATAAATTCGATATTTTTGTTAACTGGCTGTAAGAGAGCAGAGCTGCGAGCCGGGAGCGGCTCCAGCAGCACCTCCCGGCGGGGAACCGAGCGCCCGGGCTGAACGGGGGAGAGGAGGGCGGTGTGATGCCGCATCGGGCTGTTGGCTGCTGGAGCGGTTGATACTTAATTGCTATTGTCATGTTTTGTGAAAACGAGCTTGATTCACATTTAGTGAATTTGCACGCAAGAGTGTGTGCAAATTCCCAATGGAAAAAAAAAAAAACAACACTCCTTGAAACAGTAATTCTTGGGAGTTACCATGCTCCCTCTTTGCAGTCCTGAATCCCTAAACCTGAAGGGCATCGCCATCATAGTTGTGCAGTGTGCAGTTCAAAGAGGTCGAATACCTCTCCAATATTCTCTGTAAAAAAAACAAACAAACAACAACAAAAAACCCCCAACAATCAAAACAATAACAAAGCTAGGAATAGCCCCACAGGAATAGGATTTCCAATTACTGTGGAAAATAGTCCACAACTAAACAGTGGTGCTTTGCTTTTTTATAGCATTTCAGAAAGGCTGAGTTATTTCTTAAAAATCTCTTGGTTTACCTTGTTTCACGCCCTGTTTGAGGGAATAGTGTAAGGACTTTTCTGTTGCAGAACGATGTACAGAACCACATACAGAAAATTTCCCACAGCAGAAGGTTACGTATTGTTTGAAAATTTATTAAAAAGATCCTAACTGCAATCTTTCATTTTTTTGTTTAAAATGTAGCATAAACATTGAAATCTTTAAAGGCCTTACATATTCTCTGAAAGAAAACAGAACTGATTAGTACCTCCTATTGAGTTTATCTTTCTTTTAATAAGTACCCACAGTGTAACAGGAACAAATTTACTTATTTTCAGAGATGAGGAATCAAAGCCTGTCTTCTTAAATCATTGTGTTTACAAGTACAGCAATACAACTCATTGACAAATTCTCTAGTATCTTTTTTACTCTTGAGGTTATATGTTACATTTTAAAAGTTTAATAGATTTTAACTCGAATGGACTAATTATTTTAAGCAGATAGTAAGTAACTTTCAGCATCAAATAATATTTGTTGTGATTACCAGTAAGTTGCCTACTGGAGGACACATGTCAGGAACACAAATCCAGTACTTGGAGAATTTGCGCTGAAGATGACAGTGTTTGACAGAACTCCCCAGGTCCGCGGTATAGACAACAGTGGGGAGAAAGTGCAACTACTGAAGTAATACCTCTGTGGTTGCAATGCTGTGGCACTTCCATTGCTATATACAAGTGTAGCAGTAAGGTCTGAAGGTACAGTTTATGTCTTAGAGCGCTGGCTGAACCAGCCAGAATAGCTGTTTGACACAGGCTTGATTGAAATATGCACATTTACTATGTTAGATGGAAACACTTCTAAAAGGATGAATCCGCTAATATAAACACTGACAGATGCACAGGTGGAATCTATTTTAATAGATACATTAAAGGCAGAGCACTGACATCCCTTCTCTCTCAACCCCTTTCTCAGTTCACACAGGATATATTCAGAACTTGTTTGTGACCTAAGTTGTTTTCTGACATCTGATTAAATATTGAAACAGGTCAGGATCCAGTTAAAGATGACCTAGGGCGTCTTCAGCTTGTGCATCAAACCAACACAGGATTTTAACCATAGAAATGGCTATTTTTTGATTTTCTTTTCTACACAACAGTTAAAAATTGAAGAAAGGAGTACCAGAAATTATTATCCTACTGTATTTGTGACAGATTCATATTTTCCACTATTTTCATATTTCTCCACTGGGAATTTACTTCTGGCCTCTCCTCTTTTCTCCTTGTCCTCCAAAAAGAAGATCGCAGATATTAAGTCAGGTGCTGTTAAATATTTATAAGGCTAATTAATACCAGCTAAAACATTAGAAGATAAAAGTTACACTGTTGCAAGCAAAGCAAGAAATCCAGCAATCACAATTCCTCCATTTAATACTGTAATGTATAGTTATTTGGACTGTAAACTCTGAACATGCCTTGTGTTTCCACATCATGACGGCAAGAAAATCCTCTCATTAATCCGGATCAGAAAGCAGACTGATGCTGAACAGGATGGGGTAGGAAGAGACAGATGGACATTGGCTGCTTGCTACTCGTTGCAGAAAAAATGTAATATATTTCTAGGCTATCTATTTCTGGGTACAATTAAAGAACCAGATGTGAATTTTGATAAAAATATCCTACGGTACAAAACTGCAACAGGTCCTGATACCAGACAAGGTCAGGTAGGGTGTATGAGCTAGTCTAGTAATTTCTCTGTTTAGGGACTGGCAGATATGGAAAGACAGTGGATCAGACTACTAAAATATGACATTCTGGATACCTGGATGGTACACAGATTTATTTTGCTCTCTGAAAAGTCTGTCATTTATCTGCACTTTTTAAAAGCGTGCTGTATAACAATGCATACAATACTGTTTCTAAGGAGCAATTTCAGATTATCTGGAGTATCAATAAAAAAAAATTAACTTACACAGGAGTTTGTGTTTATTCTGCAAAGACCTGTTTCCCTCCTGCCTTTCTGGAAAAGGAAGTCAGATGCCTCACCTCAACAGCAGGGGAGTAAGCAGTCCACAAGGCTGTCTCGCATCATGTGACACAGAAGAGACTATTTTACTCATCAGGACTATAAGGGAGTAAAATAAGGTTCTTGGCCCGCCTTAGGCCCATATAGCTACAGATCTTGCTTCAAAAAAAACCCAAAACAAACCCAGACACTTACCAAAAACATTTTCATTGAGATAAAGAGACCACACTGCTTAAATTTGTGTACCAGCCTAGAATATCAGCCTTTTCCAAGGAGAAGAAAAAAAAAAAAAAAAGAGGAAGAGATTATTTTAAATTGGATTTCTACTTCTCTATGAGGAGATGGCCTATCACAAGGGAATGAGGTACTGCAGTTTAACGAGTTAGTGTTCCTCGACTGATATGCCACAATTGGCTGTGTGCACACTCGGAAGCAGCATGTGGCATCAGTAACTCCAACACAGTAAGAGCCAGAATACCAGCAAGTGCACTATGACCAAGTGACACATTCCAGGCGACTATTCGATTCCTTATTTGTGAGTGTCACTGCAGTGAGTCGGACCTCTCCTATCAGGTCGGGTGCGTTTGGCTGGTACACCTGGGAGGTCTGTCCACATCTGCTTCAGCTTGGGCAATGGGACTCCAACAAGGTCCCAGTCTAATATGATGGGGCTGCAGTCTGTATTATGGGAAAACAAATCAGGTGGTGATGATCCTAAAATAGGAGCAGCAGTAAAGTGATAAGCTGAATCTGCCATAATGCAGTACATATTTGAGCAGATTATACAGAGGCATTAAGGACTTCTTAGGCGCTGTTTTTTTTTTAAGGTGGTATTTTTAGAGCCTCACACTGATAGGAGTTGCTTAGCTCTGATGTGACAGATTGAGATCACTAGGAGTCAAACATTGCATGTACTGTACAAAACCTGACAACAGCCATAATACCAGCTTAAACAGGGACAGTTTTCAGACACTGTGGATGAGTAGTTGTTTTCTTATCTTCAAGGATTTAAAGACACCACAAATGTGGCATTTTCTCAGTACCAGGTGGTAGGGATATTCTCCCTATTGGTGATCCAGAACTAGTAGCCCCTTTCTCTTTTCTAAACACGATTCTGAATATAAAGATGTCAGGCACTGAAATAATAAGCCAGCAAAGTACTTCTTTCCATCTGTTAACCCCTTAAGAATTCTGCATCTAATCAAATGAATTAAATTAAATACCTCCTTGTACGACTGATGGACAGGGCTGTCACATGGCTAACAACACTCAGAAGAGCTAGGCCTACACCGGAGTGATGTCAGACTCAACAGTTGGACGTATATCCTGCATTATGTACGGCAGTGCCTAGCAACCATCAGAGCAGTCACAAGTGGAGAGGAGAGCTGCAATTCTCACAATATGCAGATAAGAAAATTATTGTCATGGTATATATTCAACAGCAGATTTATGCATTAATCTGATTTTTTTTTCATTCTCAAATATAAATGTTAGAACTAAAAGGATATAGGAAAAATGAAGCTTGGTTTAAACGTTACCCACATTTACAACAAAAAGGAACATTTCTTTAAGGATCAAAGAAATCTTTATACAACATTTCTCTGTAGTATATTCTCCAAAATCCTTATGGTGTGAGAAGAAAGGGACTGTGAGACATTTTTCCCATGACTGCATTCCACTGAAAGTGATCATGTGCATTTTGTACATAATATACATTTGCACAGGGCATAGATCTGTATGATTCACAGTATCTTATGGCGTGGATGCCTGCATTAAGGGGTTCTGTGGCTTGTTTCACAGAAGTGAAAAAGAAAATGTACATGCTTCAGTTTCCCCTTAGCAATAAAGTGTGCTAGATCGTGAACGGATAGCAGATTACATGCATGGATTACATACCATGCATACTAGTACTCTCCATTTCTTTCTCTCCTTTCCGTCTACCCTTCCCACAGAAATTCAGTTTCAAAAGTTTTGAGGGAGGTATCTCATGAATCACAGTTTTTGTAGAATGGGTTTTTCCATCAGCAACCTTTACAAGAGGCACACTGACAAAAGCAAAATTGCTTTTCTACAATACTCACCATCCAAGATGCTCACACCATTTTATGAATCAAACAGGATTTGTAATCTCACCATGAAATAAGTACAATATTAAGTGGGTGCTCCACAGTTACCCTTTCTACACTACTCTTTTAAGAAATAGGTATGTCTGACCAAATGTAAATGCAATGTCAAAGTTATTAATGTAATTATTAATTTAATAAAATAAATAAATAATCAAGGAGTTCAGCTATTTAAAAGCACTTGTGCTTGAAAGAAATTACAGCACAGATGGCACAAAACAAAGAGCTCACTCCTGCTCCAATTAAAATCTAAACTCTGACTCACATAATTGCAGACGGAATCACTCCCAGGTACATTGACAGAAGATCATTTTCAGCTCATATAGATTTTTGAAGCACTTGGTATAGCTAAGTCACGTATCTGACTTAAATGGCTGAACTGGAAATGATGTCTTCTTGACTATGAAAATATTCTCCTGCATCTTCACTGAAGTGCACACAGAATTCAAGTCAGGCAATTTCTAGAAATCAAACAACCTTTTAGCACTTCCACAGCTAAATGGGGCAGAACTTTTTAATGTGAAAAAACAGATAAATCTCTATAATGTATTTGATTAATTGAAGCATTTTTTGGTTTATAATGTGCATTTTCTGGGATTGATAAAACAATTTTTTTCTATTTAAATAAATGTTGCAATCTACTGTTTACATGCAAAAAAGGAAACAGCGGGAAAAGCTGGAATCTTATTGTTAGTATTAGAGAAAAAGTTGCAAAGCAGTTTGCAGCAGTAGTAGTTCTTTGCTCATAAAATGCAGAAGTAAAGCAGGCAGTATTATCTGTAACATCATGTCACATTTGTCAGGGTTAGTTATAGGCATAGGCAGTTCCCAGAGCAGCAGACTGCTAAAGGGGGAGAGGGAACAGGAGGGGGTGAAAAACCATGCTCTCACTGCCTACTTTGCCAATAACAAAGCCCTGAGAATTAGGTGGGCTCCTGCTGCTGCAGGAATTACAGAATATATGGGACTGTGGTAGGAGCTGTTACTCCCAACAGCAGCAACAGCTAACATTCACCCTTCCCCCAGCAGCAGTAAAACCAGCAAGTCTCTTCCCTCCACCTCTCCCTCTCAGCCTTACTCCTGTTGCTTCCCCATCTGTAGCAAAATTTAAATTATGCTTTCAGTGCTGAGAAGCTAGATGTAACTTTGCCATAAAGAAATACAAATAAAAGTTTGGAAGGCATTTACTGAAGTACAGCCCTAAATGAGAAAGCTAAACTTTTAAGTCTACGCATTGCCTTTTTTAGCCTAGAAAAGGTAAATACTTTTGCAATGGCAAAATGGAAAACTGGACTATGCATTCTTGGCATAAAATCATGTTGAGCAACATCAGAATGTATGTTCACATGCAAAGGATTTTTAATATATCTGTTTTTTCCATTGTTTAAAATACTGAGGTGTGGCATGAAAAACATTAGACAAGTAAGCCATAAATTGATAAAACACATGAAAATATTTGTGGTTTATAATTATGAGAAATTAGTTATTATAGAGCCATGGAAAGTACTGGATTGACAGTCCTAATAACTGTATGTAGACCAATTGAACAGTTTTCCCTTACTATTCCCAGGTGTACGCTTCAACCCTGGCTGAAGTGAAGGGACTATCTCATGATGAACATAAGCAGGTTTCCATGGTGCATTTTGTCGCATGAAATACTCATAGTATTGCCAATGTCCTCTGTGTCAACGGTTCTGTGTTGAATACATGCAGCAATGGGGAACTACATTTTGTACAGGTGCTTAAATTGTAAGAACACATCATCACTTCTTATCTGAGCAGGATTTAAACCAGGAGCCCAGAGATGAAGTTATTTTATTGCAACAGCAGTAACTTTTCGTATGGATTCTACTACATCATGCAGAAGGATAGCCTCTGTCCAGAGGAATGTACACTCAAAGTATAAGAAGAAAACCCAACAGATGGATACAATACTGTGACCAAATTAGCCGATGTAAAAAGCACTGGGTACAATACATCACTCTTCAAATAACAGTCACCTGCTACCTGTTCCCTAGGTCATTCAGGCTCCTCCCTAACATTTAAGCATATCTTTCAGTGATTTTCTCATGAGACAGAGAAGTCATTTCCAGTTTTGAAATTTGTCTGATGTATTTGGAGGGCTCCTGTGTTACCTGTGAATGGTAAAGGTAGGGAAAGGGGATACTTCACATCATGATGGCAGATGAAGGTGTTGTTTATAAGAAATTAACCACTTTGCACTTAGGTATCTCAGAGCCTCTTGATTCTACTATTCATGCTGAGCTGCAACTCTTTATCTCTAGCATCTCCTTTGTAAGCTCCAGGATACTGAAAATCAAATAACAAAGAAAAATATTAAGTCTTCTGACATATCTTGTTTTGCAGTCCTAAAGACTAAGTAGAATATCTAAGCATTTAGTTTGCTTATTTGGAATTTATATCTTAAGCCCACCAGTGCTCTTGTTAAATTTTAGCCTGTCAAAATGTTAAAATCCAATTAAAGTTAATGGCAACATTCTTTTAACTGGAGATTATCAAAGTGGTTGTGGAATAAAATCTTATCAATTGACTGGAACAGGCAAAATACAGATTAATACTAACAATACGTTCCAAAGTATAATTCAGTAATGGTGTTACATGGAATTTTAAATATACTTTGGTTAAGGTTGGCTTTACAGTAAAGATAAGATAAAGTGCTTTCCCCTTGATTAGATTCTAAGATAGTCTAACAGAGGTACAAGAAGACAACTTTGTAATACAGAGAAATTATTCAGAAATTGTTATCTCTGTATTCAAAGCAGGAAGGGGGTCCTACAGTCCTTCACCTCGTGCTGTTCATTGTTATAGGTGAACTATGTTTCTGTTATAAAGCTATCTCTTGTTGAAAATATAACTCACCTCAAGCTTAACAAGCATGGATTCAGAAAGGCAGGTGCAGTGTAAACACAGCACATAACCAGATGCTGAAGCCACTCAAACAAGGAGCACCTGAAAAGCAGAAAGCATTGTGTCTTAGTGTCACAATACAGTTCAGATCTAGTACAGTCTTAACTATACCACCCCAAAGAGGTGCAGCAAATTCCTAATTACATTCAGCTGTTCAAAAGACAACACTGATCAGAATGGTCACTTCCAGTTTAACACACAGAGCTCTAAAGAGAAGAACTTCATAAGGGTGGTACTCATTAGAGATAAGAATAATGAATGAGAAGTTCAAGCACTCAGGTGATATTTACCCAGAAAACTCCTTCCTTTGGCATATCTACAGAGTTCACAGATCACATGTGCAAGGGAGCCGGGCTGACAGAACCACTCAGGTGCTTCTGGGAAGGTCTGCTCTAATTCCAGCAAGGACATCAAAGCAATTTAGTTTCCCTTACTCCTATTTTAGCACCTCACCATCCCTTCTCTTCTTCAGAAGCTTATGTCTTGCTGGTGTCACTGGAGGGCAACAATATTTGCTGTCTGATAGGGATAAATTCTCAGCATTGACTTGACTATGTGGAAACTCTTACTCATTGTAAAATGTCCATTAACATACTTATCAGCATAACTTGCCCAGTATAAGCTGCAATATGGAGAAGTAAAATGTTAAATCACTGAAGCATAGGTACTAAGGGGCTTTAATTCCAAATAGGGTGGGAATAGCAAGAAAAACTATTCAAGGGGTCCTACAGTCTGGATAAAGATGCTAATCCACCTCAGTGCTACCGCCTTTTACTTACAGCTCTGCAAACAAGATTCTGCTGCAGATAAAGGTTGTGATCTGAAGGTCCATAGATGGACAGCCCTGCCTTAAATTTATGTAAAGAATATGGGAAGAAGGAGAGGGAAAAGCTTACTCTTTCAGACTACATTTTACACAAGCTAGCACTCAGCACAGTGTAATGCTACTAGCAGCCTATAGCTGCTAATGCCATCTAACAGTCTTCCTCCATTATCTCTTGCTGTGGGTAAACCCAACAACATCCTTGCTGTTTGTCTTGGTTAGGCATGTGATTCAAGGCATGAGTTAAAAAGTTAATTATAAAATTCACTGTAACCCACCTTCAAAATACAGGTCTGATCCTGGTGGATACTGCAAGACTGCACACCCCACTGGTGTGTGTCCCCTTCCCTTCTAAGCAGGAGGAGGGAGTGACTCTACTCACCACTTGCAGCTGGGGTTTGCACTGCCTGCGTAGTGCTTGCACCGCTTTGTTTCTCTGGGGTGCTTGTCCTGGCTCCATCCAGCGCCAGCTGAAGGCTCTGGAGCTGTGATGCGTTCAGATGCTCACGCTGTGATCTGGTAACCATGGCGGCATTTTCAGGGCCCAAGTTTGCTATTTGTTCTGGGGACAATGCCTAGGAAGAATAAAAGCCAGAAAAATTGGTTTAGGTTGTCAATTCTATAAGGCAGGTAAGGAATCAGTAGTCAACACACTCTTGTATTTGGAGTGAGGGGAAGTAGTCTTCAACATTGTGTTGCTATAAAAAAGCTCAGCAGAGCTTAAAAAAAATCCTCTGCATTCATTTACTTCACTGACCACTCATCTGTCTTCTGCCCTTCTCTTTGCTGCTGGGATCTGACAGCTTCAGAAGGTTTCTATGCCAATACTGTACTGGACACTTCTTCAGTATACTGCTGGAGTTTAATTTTCCAGCCATTTATTTTCTGATTTGTTCAAAGATACTGTGTATCCTCTTTTGTTTTTATTTATTTCCTCTTACATCTGCTCCCAAGCAACCTCACTTGAGCCTATGTTTGACCTTTGATTACAGTTAGCAGCAATGCAATGAGATGAAAAAAATCATGCTTTAATCTCATTATTCAATTGTCTCTTTTAGACTGAAAATCTTCCAAGTTTGGTCATATTAAAATTTGTGTTTAAAAATGAAACATGCCAATCATAATTTTATGGTAATTATATTACATAGCAATTAACCAGTTTGTAAAGCCTGCATGTATTGGGCATGCTGGATTGCTTTCATTCTAGTTAACATTCTGCAGTCACAAGAATTTTAGCCCTCCTACACAACAAGCCTCTTTTGCTGCAACAATTCCGCATCCAGGTTCTACTTTAGAAAGACTAGATTCTTCTTCCAAGTAGGTCAGACAGTGGAGCAAATCCTTCCTGATTTTTCATTGTCTATCAAATGGTGTGCTCTTTTAAACTGAGTATACTCATTGAAATGCCTACAGATCCAGAAATTTTGAATTGAGCCTCTTCTTAACTCAATTAAAGTCCGTAATACAATGTATTTTTTCATAAATTGCAATCTGAATAATGTATACAGCTGTAAAATTAAGTTATACAAAACCTGTGTAAAAACAAAATCTGCTCTGAATAATTAAAATACAGAAAACTCATGAGAAGGTGCCCTGTTATTTGTTGAGCACATTTTGTAGTAACATTACTATTCTTACTAACAAAAATGTATGTTATTTGAAAGAAATTCCACAAGGTGCTATAGATCTTCAGTTTTGCCTGTTTTTCAAATAAATAGTTTCACTAAGGATATTTCAGGCTTATCTAAACTGTGGTACTGTGCAGAACAGTTAGTGTTCAAAGAGTTTTTCTATTTTATGGAAGCTGACAGACTTAACTATCTGTTTAGCTCATCTGTCCATAAGCATCTGAAAGAGAACCAGCCTAGGCAGAATATTAATCTCATCACTAAGTCAAATAAAGTCTGGGGAAATGATCTTAAGATCCATGTTGTAATTTCTGGTCCACAGTCAGAACTGCTGTAATTAGATGTAATTCCTTTCTGATCTGTATCTGCCTGTACAATCTGTTTTTCAAAGCTAACTCAGGAGAATGTTGCCAGATTTTAGGATAATAAAAAAGCTCTTACATAGTCAGCAGAGAAATTTGTAGCTATGATAGCATCCTTGCAAACATGAATAAATAGAGAAGAAAACCCAGATCTGACTACAGTGTTGGAAGAAAGAGACTCCATTCCCTGCTTTCTGACCCTAGATTTTTGCTTTTTCCTTGGTACACATTCTGAAGAATAAATAAAGCTTGTCTAGCCTATTTTATGAACATTAAAAATATAGATGATATAGCTGAAAGTTAATGTTTCAGATCTTTGACTGCCTCTCACTTGACACAACATAGAAAAATTCTTGCTGAAGCCCAAAACCAAACTATAAATGCAGTTTATTTATACCAGAGTAAAAAAGATGGAAATTTAGTAACTTCTTCAGTAATCAAGCTCTTACCTGGAAAATTTCAGGAGGTATACATCTTATTGCTATTGGCTGGAAATATGGCATCAAGTTTTTATCAAAAGCTTTTAATTCATCCTCATTCAAACCACCTAAAAAAAAACCAAAACAAACCAGTAGGAACAAAACTCAGTTAATATTCCTTTTATTAGCTTTCTTTTTAGGCTAATATAAATTTAAGCATTTATACAAAATATCTAAAAAATGGTTTGCTCCAGTGCATTATGGAGAGAGATACTGGTTCTTGTTTTGTTTTGTTTCTTTCATTATATTCCAACATTACAAATCATCTGACCTTAACTATTGGTATGGAATGTACTCCACCTGAGCTACTTTATCTTGGAAAAGAGACAATAGTAAAAATCAATAAAATCATAAGCAGTGTTATTAGGGAATGCTTGCTCACAGTTTCTTCTGATGCAAGATTAGGTAGCACAAGCACACAATGGGAGTTAATTCTTCACCCATTAAGTACTTACAGTGTGGAATTGTTGCCACAGGCATTGGGGATGCTAAAATTTGTGGGAGTTCAATATGCAGTTAAACAATCACAGTGAAAAGAATCCATGAACAAAATTGTGTGACCTCTGGCTCAGGAAGTCCCTGAGCCTGTCAGTCCAGGTTAACCCTGCTCTTCCGCTTTTCCCTGGGCAGCCCATTCTTTCCACTGTTGGAGGCAGGATGCTCAGTCAGCTAGAGCACTGCTCCGACCCAGTACAGCCACTCTTGTAGCAGCACAGTTCACAAATAGTGAGTGGGTCTGAAATCCTGGTTGGTTTTGCCCTCCTTGATTTACCCTTTCCAACTTACAGAACCCAAATGACTTCAGGCTGTGTTCCCTAAGGTGTGTTTGAGCAGATTCAGAGAACCTTATGGAGAACACCACAATTTTTCCTTAGTGGTAATGAAATTGCTGGATGTCCATCCCTGCAGGTGACTCCTCTCTGGATGAAATGTCTTTTGCCAGTCTATAAAAATGCACTGCTATGTGAACCTGTCACTTACTGCTTAATAACAATGCTTCAGAACCACCACCATCCGCAGTCTGAATTTTGTTACCTGCTACAGTACCAATCTCCTGTAAAATAGAGCCATTCCAGCCGGTAGCAGTACCAAACACAGATTCTGTCATCTTCTTAAACTGTCTCAGAACAGGGGTGCTACAAAACAACAGGCCAATTCTTGCAACAGCAGCACTGTAAAAGGCAATAAGGTTAACATTACATGGTGGAACTACATGCAATGCTAAATATGCCCAGAATATACTTAGTCTGCTGTAAGAACACTGTACACTCACAAATTGCATACAAATTTTTAATGCTTTGAGGAAAAACCCGTGTTTCTCAATGCACTACTTAAATCGTGGGATTTAAATGGCAGAGGAAACCTGAAATAGAATATATTTTAAACAACTAGTGTATGACTTCAATAACAGTTATTGCCTTTCTAAAAGCGTTTAAAATGTAAAAAAAGTGTCCTCTAGGCACTGTAAATCTTGAAGGAAAAAAAAAAATTACACAATAAATTTTATCAATAGAGATACTAATAAATATTTCATTAAGTATTAAATGCAGTACCTGAATTCAGCAGTTCTTATGGACATTATTTCTGTGGAGTTCAGAGCACAGAGAATAGCTCCTAATCCAACTAAATCAAAGCTTTTTAGTGTACTGATCGTCTGGCCAGAGTCTTCTAGAAAACCTTGCAAAATAGATCTTGCCTACAAAAGCAGTAAGATATTATGCATAAACAGAGTAAATATAATTAAAGATTTTGTTATTAGAAGCTCAAAATCTTACCAGAAGCTACTGACCATATATAATCCTGAGCCTGCCCAATGTAATTAATTGGAGTTTTGCCATGGCCTTCAGGAAGAGCACTGTCACCACCTATATGTGACACTTGTCACCACCTATATGTGACACTTAAACAGGGCACTGTTACACAACCACTTCCCAAGTGCTAGTGATTTGTAAGCACTCTGTCTTCTGCAGGGTCACAAAGAAACACTTTACCTGAAGAAACAGGCATTGAATTACCTAGCAGAACTGCCCAATTCAATTAAATTGCTAGAAGAAAACATAAATTACTGAGAGGGATCAATATGAAATTTTTAGTTTTTCTAATACTCATGTTGTCTTTTCTTATTTAAGTGTTATATATAGATGGTGATCTGTCTTTAAGATTATTTTTCAGATATGAATGGGATATTACTGCCAAAATGCCTTTGCAAGTCTAAGTCATTTAAGATGGTACTCATCCTAAACTAACCACTTAAAAACTGTGTGTCTAGCTTAAGCCTGCCACCAAGGCATCCTCCAAAGTCAGTGAAAGAAACAAGCACCTTCCAAGATTTCCTAACCTATCCATACTGCTGAGCCTCCAATGACTAGCTTAAACTGGCTGCCTAACTTTTAGACAACTGAACTAGCTTTTAACCAGCTATTCCTACTGACAGCAGGAAACCTCAAAAGCCAACTAGTATTGTGTAAAATTCTCCCAAGTGCTTCCTTCTGATGGTGCTCTTCAAAAGAAGAATCTATTAGAGAGAATTGTGATATTCTGCCAAGGTTGGCTTCCACCATGCCTGCGTCTGTGCAACCGAGGAGCCCCAATGGTATGGGTGTCAGTCAGAAATATGCTGCGAATTGCATCTACAAATAAAAGCTTTTAACTTTTATTACGAAAGTCCTACTGGCATAGCTAGAAGTTATTAATGGAAAGGAAGAAGAGAGAAGCATATTTGCTAATAACTTAGGCAATTAGGGCAATGGATGCTGGGGCTGGCTGGCACACTACCTCTTCAGTGATTACTCTTAGGAGGGCTAATATCTCCTAGCATTAATGTCTATTCTGGGGCCAGCATGAGAGGAACTGCTGACCTCTGTCTACTACTTAGTGGGCAAGTGCTAAAGAATATACTCATCACCACCACAATTAACAGTGATTGATGTTCTCTTGGCCATCTCACCAGGGAAGCCAGCAGCCAGACAGACATCAGTGCTAACCTATCTGCCCACTTTCACTGGGGTAACGGCTGCAGAAAAGCAGCAGGGAGTAGTGTGGATCTGTTTTCTAGGTGATTCCAGGACTTCAGTCCCCAAGGGTGTGAATCCAGAGCTTTTCACCAGGAGCACATTCAACAACATACTTACCTGGGTAAAAGTCCACTCTGTTTGTTGACTAAGTACAGAAATGGTGTCTATAGAATGCAAATCCAGCTCTTCGATTTCATGTTCGGTGAGTGCCAGAGCAGTGCGGCCGAGGGAAACAATATGATAACTCTTCCAGTCTGGAAGAGATCCCCAAACCTTCAGAAGAGATTCATTAGTATCTGTTAGATCATTATGAACCTTCCTCTATATACACCATTCTCAATCCCCTTGGCTTTTAAAAGTCCCAATACCCAAAGTATGCCTCTTTGGACACAAAAGGCAGATCTTAGGTATTGTGCAGGTTTTCAAGGTTCTACACTAATAATGGCTAGTTTATCTAAAAATGCTGCATTTGTACAGCTTGAGCTTGTTGATAAGTCAGCACAGGGACTGCTGGAAGTGTTGCTGTAGGAGCAAGTACCACTAAAAACAATAAAAATGTGAGTCTGTGCTGAGATCCAAACTGTTACACCGCTACCGCAAAAGCAGCACCTGGACTACCCAGGCTTCTACACCAGCTGCAACTGCTCCGGTAGAGTGACTTTAAATTGCTTTTGTGACCAGTCATTGACAAGGAAAGCAGAAATCAAAGTAGAGGATCTGGTAATACAGTCAAGTAGCCAGTTCTTTAAGTTCTGATTTCTAGTTTGTGTGCATACAATATTTAAAAAAAAAAATCATTTAAATGTGTTTGTACAGATACAGTTAAATCTGTAAAGCTCTGTAGAAGCAAAGAAATAAGCAGGGGTTCTTCTAAACCAGTACTAATGTATTTAAACTGACAAGTTCCACTGCTGTTAACTTCATCTGTGACTCAAAAGTTGTTACAGATCAGCCCTAAGAAAATTTTGATTTCAGGAAAAGGTCTGCCTGAATAAGGAATAATGGAAGTCCATCAAGAGATGAATCTGCAGATGTTAGAACTACCAATTACATGTAGTTGGAGATTATAGAAGACAGCAGTCAGTGGTCAGTATCTCTCAGGATGTGGCCAAATGTCTTTACAGAAAAAAGACACTGCGTTTTGGCTGGAGAAAGTAACTTGAATAAGACAGGCATACATTAAAAAAAAAAATAAAAAGCGCTCCCCTTAAAGGTCTCGTATACTTCAGCAACTTTGCTTTATGTCAGTCAATACGTGACAGTTTTCTAGTACATGACTGTGCTGCTAACTCCGCACAGAAAAATAAAACTAAAAGCCCAGTCCTGGACTGAGTTGATTGTTCATGTTGTCTGATTCATGGAAACATTTATTCCATTTTTAGGATAGCTACAAATTAGCATTTATTCAAAAAATTGGAAAGGTCAAAGCTAGTAAGGACTTGCTGAAGGAGTATATCTGAAGTTGCCTACTGAACAGTGTTTGTACCTCCAGATACATATGAAGCTGTACAACCTGCATAAAATAATATTAAAAAAAGATCCAGATCACTGGAATAAGATACCCCTTACGCAGAGCTGCAGACTATCCGCTGTTCATACCAACGTGCATAGCCAACAAAGAGCAGCCTCAGGACTGCCGAGGTGCTTTTCTCAACTATGACCCCCGGGTTAAGGATTTGTTTGAGATGCTTTCCTGGACCTGTACCTCCTGACTGAGTTTCCACTGGGTCTCTTATGATGGATTTACAATGTCATAAAGACACAGAAAAAGGGTCTAAGCCTAGGAAATTTCAATCTTTTCCAAAGAAAACAGACAGTAAAAAGCATTAGCCCAATTTTAAAGCTCTTAATTCTCTAGCTTAAGAGATACATGAAACCCATGCAGTTAAAAAATGTCATGTGTCTATTTCTTGATCTAGGTCATAAACCACAGAATTTGAAGTATTTCATAAATACTGTTATCTGACAGTGCTGGAGGAAATCTCAGACATAACGATATAAATAACACAACACATGAAACTGAAACACTCCTTTGTCCTCATTCACCTAGAGACTTCCGATCCATACATCTGTTACTATCGTAAGTGGAAGGTCTCCAAGCTTTGCAAGTGAGCTAAGCTCCTTACTTTCATTAAGGCACAATCTGATAACTAGACTTTCTGAATTAGTTTGGGACCATGAGTAGTATGCAGTTTCTTTTAGGGGAAATCAATCAATTTAGGACAAATTAAAGCTGTCTTAATCAAACCTTTAATCAAAGATGCCCTTCAGTTAATAGCATAACAGCATCTTATGCACATAATTTCAAGGAGCTTTGCCTGTACTGTCTGATTTCTCATGCTTCACCTTCAGTGTAACACCATGTTGCATGTTGGAAATTAATACATAGGAAGTCTGTCTTTGCCTAGCAGCAATCTCTTTTACAAACATTCGCACAGACAGAATACAGTTTAATTCAGTGCAGTACAGATCTGTACATCTTTGAATTGAATATAGCTGGGATGTCAGTGCATTAACCTTGTTGGCAATTTCTCTACAACGGATATCACTCTAAGTATACCATTATGTTGCTCTGCTCTAAAATATTTTAGTTCCCACTATGTCAGATGAGCACTGGTTTTATATTCTTCTAGGATTATATTTTTTTTTTCCTTTTTCCTACTCACATGTCTCTGTGCTGACAGAGGGAAGCTGCCTCAGGAAGAATACATTTGATGCAGTGGGCTGTTGTCCTACTGCAACAAGGCAACAGAGACAGAATCGCAGAGTCACCATCTGCTTTTGGAAATCTGGTTAGTGCCACTTGTCTTCAAGCACCTGCAGTTCAGGAGTTTTAAAAGCTGAGCTTCACTGCCAAAAACTGCACTGTTGGCCTTATCTACCCAAAAGTCATGGTCAGCTCCAGTACTTTGGCTGCAGCTGCTGCTTTAAGGAGATGATGCCTGGGCCCACCTTGTCCCCTGCTCCTACTTTCTTCTAGAGGTTACAGCCCTCAGATCTCCAAGCATCTGCACTTGTACTACTTGCAGCCAACTGCATTTGTAGATGCTTCCTAACCTCATTCTGTCAGAATGATGGAGCCTAAAAAGGACTTCTAAAACACTGGATCATTTTGACAGAACAGGATTACAGAGTAAATAGCCATGCAGAGATGGAGCAGAGAACAGATAACCTACATCAGATGCTGGTGACAGGAAGCTGAAGATAGGCTGGGGACGGTAACCTCTTCACCTCTGGGTTTTCTGCAACCAAAACAATTTGTCTTGCTGCACCCTAAGGCTTTTCCTTGCTGAAACAAAAGTATGTTTGGGACACTACATGCTCCCTGGCAGTGCAGTCAACGATAAATCAGCAAGAGGAGGTCACCCCCAGGGAGGAGTGCACCACCACCACCAGGGATGGAGCAAAGTCTGACTTCTCTTGCAGCCCACAGCTGGCCAGAGCAGCGCTGCTCAGAGCCCAGACACCTTGCTGATGCCCTGCCCCAGACAGCATGCTGAACTGCACCCAGCACCACACTCTGCCCTGAGTACTCTAGTACGGTAGTGCCAGATGGGGAGAAGTTTCAGTCCCAGCCTCCCACACTGCCGCTGCAGTGTGGGCATCACGTACGGGCTGAGCCTAGGGCAAAGACCTCTCTGAAGCTCAAGAGGAGCTGCACTGCTGCACTCTGAAAGAAAGAGGTGCTAGCGGTGCTGCAGGAGTGGTGACAAGAGCTGAGACTGCAGCCCTGTTCCTCTCCATGAATCTACAGTCTGGCAAAGATAGAGGTCTTCTTTCTGCTGTGTTCCCATAACTTGAACTCACCAGTAACATCCTAGTAAAGACAGACTAAATGCATGTGGGTCTTTTTCCTCCCTAAAATTTCCCATTGATGGGTTTGTCCCTGCCTGTGACAAGAACATGGCAGAATGAATTTCATTCTACCAATAAGTCCCTTTCAATCCGTTTGGTTTTACACCATTTTAAACTATATTTAACATTGATGTAGACAGTTTAACATGCTGATCTTAATTCTCAGCAGGCCAAACAACAACCTATAGTACTGCTTGCTGATTTTTCAGTTATGAAAGAAAAGTGAGAAGCAAGCAACTGAAAAGCAATTAATAAGTAAAAGCACTTTTTTTTTTCAGCTGCCAATAGCTCAAAACTACTTGCCTGTCGACTCTTGCAAGGGCAATAGTCTTCTATCACCATCTCACATTATTTTTCCAATAAATAATAGATATTCTTGCAGCAGTAGCGACATTGCCATAGCATAGTTATTTCAGAAGTGCATAGTTCAACAGCAGCAAATCAAATTATGGATTTAATTTTCCAACACAGATAGGATAGTTACCTGCTTGGCTTTTTCCTTCAAGGCAATAAGCTGGGAGCTGTTAAAACCTGAGACAGTCCCAAGAAGTTCCACATTTTTGTCGAAAGTCCCTGTGTCCATGCATTTCAGTTCCTGAACTGACCAAAACACATTTGCTTCTGCCAATTTAATAATTTCATCTGAAGAAGGAGCTCTGGTTCCCAAGCAATCTGGAAAAAAAGTCAAATAGCAAGACTTTTATTCAAGGAGACTAAAAAAAGAAAACAAAGCAATACAGAGATTAAAGAGGGTGACAGACTATGAATTAACTGCAGCTGATGTGATACTGGTAAGTTAATTATATTGCAATGAAATACATTCTTTAAATATTTACATTGTTTACATCCTGGATATAAAACTAGAATTTGACCAACTTGCAAGAAATGCTATATTCTTTGTCCTCCAAAAGCAGTGCATACTGGAAAAGAAAACAGGAGCAGACATGTATTTCAGAACAGTTATAATATAGGATGCCACAATAAAACTAAAATCTGGATGTATGCAATGACAGTAACCAGTATCTTGCAAGTTTTTTCAAGTCTAATTCCCTAAACACACCAAAACCCAGGCAAAAGCTTATTCTGAAGTAAAACCACCATTTGTTGGGAGCCTTGCTTGAGTAAGAATGAAATGCAAATCTTTGGGTTGACCTCAGTGGAAGTCTCCATATAGCTATGTCATTGTTCACACAAAAAAGTTGCAGCTGAATAAACTTCTCCACATTCCAATAGCACATATGTTATTCCAGCTCAACAGGAAAGTAACAGACATGCAAAGATGTATGTCTTGTAAGACTTGCCTGACATTTAAACAAGGTGAAGACAGAATCTGGATGTGTCAGAGAAGCACGGTGCTTGTTCTTTATGTCAAGCATGTTGTTAAAATGTCAGGATCTAGAGAGGGCTGTTCACTTACAACAGAACTGTTTGGACAGACAAACTCCATTTAAAAATCTTATTTATGGTCAGGTTCTGGTCCTATGCATGATCAAACAAGACAGTTTCCCTTGTGTGTTTTAACAAATCCTGGTCTTTGTTGGCATAATCTACCTCTAAGATTGATGGAAAGCAGACATTAGAATCCCAATGTGGTTGCTTACTGCTCTCTCTCCTGTCACTAATTTAGGAAAACTGTATTAAATAATTACCTAAACCAAATAATCCCTACATGTCTTCAGATATGGTCATTACCAGTAAAAAGCAAGAATTTCACAGATGCTGTGCCTGAGCTAAGCTTCCCCAGATAAATAAATTAAAGCGAGGATGTACAAAGTAGATTTGTACTTTGAAAGGAGGCAGAGGAGGGATTTATTTTCATCAAAGGAAGCTGCAATAGTGGGTAGAACACTGAAAAGATTGAATCTGTTGAGCAAACGAAAATGTTGTTCAGCTTCCACAGTACCAGCTGATGTTCTGCTCTCCCTTTTCACCGCCCTCTTGTGAAGCTGCATTGTTTCACTTTCCCCTGCTGCAAAAGGTCAGCTTTTATCATGTAAATACTACCCATCCAGACACAATGCAGTTCCCTTCCCCAAGTCATGAAAACCCAATATTTTGTGTTCTTGGAAAAAAACATTGATTTTCTTATTTGTAACACACAAGATACATTGGCGTGATTACAGAGTGAAATATTAATTAGAATCCTGGCTTTGCTTCCTGTATCTGATGCTACTTCACTCTTCCTTTTGCTATATAATCACATTTAGTTTGATGAAGAACATATTATAACACCTCAGTGCTTAAGGTAAGCAATTTGATTTCTTTTTCCAGCACTGCCATTGCTTTCTGGTAGCACCTCAGACATACAATTCCTGAGTTTTGCCTCATATGTTCCACCTTGCCTTAAGCACTACCTTTGTTTTTATTTTGGTATAAACACAAATGTAAGAATTCTGTCAGTGGTAACTGTTATTGTTAATATTAGTTCACAACTGTACTGTGGGAAATGTAAAATAGCAGGCTGGTAGCACGAAGAGCATCAGTATTATTCCAGAGCCATTGTTATAATACCCAATTTTCTAGTCATTTATGAATCAGCCATAAAACACCATTCCTTATTGAAACTACCATGTGAATTGTGTGGAGTTGTTAAGATTGTTTGGAAACAGAATTTAAATACCACACTTGGACTGCAGAAGTATTTCTTAGACTAGCACAAATAATCCTTCAATTTTTCATCTGCCAGATTCCCCCCTCCAGCTGAGCTCATGCACCCCAAGTAAAGAACAAAAAGCCTCCATAACCTTGGATCCAAGAAACCCTTTGACAAATATTATTAGCTTAATTGGCAGGTTTATATCGGTCGTGCAGTACAGATGTGACCGCTCTGCAACTGCACTGGATAGGAGTTAGTCTGATTAGAGAAGTTTTGGGGTTTGAGACCATCTAAGGAACCTGAAGGTGCACAAGTCAATGGGGCCTCATGAGATGCATCCACAGGTCCTGAGGCAACTGGCTAAGCCACTATCCATCATATTTGACAAGTCGTGGCAGTCCAGTGAAGTTCCCACTGACTGGAAAACAGGAAACAACAGCAATTTTTAAAACGGGAAAAAAAGAAGACCCAAAGAACTACAGTCCAGTCAGTCTCACCTCTATGCCTGGCAAGATCACTGAGCACATCCCTCCTGGAAACTGTGCTAGGGCACATGGAAAATAAGGACGTCATTAGTGATAGCTAACATGGCTTCACTAAGGGCAAATCATGTCTGATGAATTTTGTGGCCTTCTACAATGGGGTTACAGCACTAGTGGGTAAGGGAAGAGCAGCTGCTGTCATCTACCTGGACTTGTGCAAAGCATATGGCACTGTCCCACCTGAGATCCTTGTCTCTAAATTGGAGAGACATGGATTTGACAGATGGACCACTCAGTGGATAAGGGATTGGCTGGATGGTCACACTCAAAGAGTTGTGGTCAATAATTCGATGTCCAAGTGGACAGAGCAGTGACAAGTGGTGTTTCTCAGGGGTCAGTGTTGGTACCGGTGCTGCTTAGCATCTTTGTTGGCGACATGAACAGTGGGATCAAGTGCATCCTCAGCAAGTTTGCTGACAACACCAAGCTGTGTGGTGCAGTGACACGCCAGAGGGCAGGGATGCCATCCAGAGGGACCTGGCCAGGCTGGGGAGGTGGGCCTGTGCAAAACTCATGAAGTTCAACAAGGCCAAGTGTAAGGTCCTGCACATGGGTTGGGGAAATCCCAAGCACAAACACAGGCTGGGCGATGCATGGATTGAGAGCAGCCCCAAGGAGAAGGAATTAGGGGTAGTAGTGGATGGAAAACTGACTGTGAGCCAGCAATGTACGCTCACAGCCCAGAAAGCCAACTGTGTCCTGGGCTGCATCAAGCGAAGTGTGGCCAGCAGGTCAAGGGAGGGGATTCTCCCCCTCTACTCTGCTCTTGTGAGACCCCACCTGCAGTGCTGTGTCCAGCTCTGGGGCCCCCAACATAGGAAGGACATGGACCTGCTTGAGTGGGTCCAGAGGAGGCGAAGAAGATGATCAGGGGCTGGAGCACCTTCCCTGTAAGGACAGGCTGAGAGAGTTGGGGGTGTTCAGCCTGGAGAAGAGAAGGCTCCAGGGAGACCTTATAGTGGCATTCCAGTACTTAAAGGGGGCCTACAAGAAAGCTGGAGAGGGGCTCTATCAGGGAGTGTAGTGATAGGACAAGGGGTTAACAGTTTTAAACTGAAAGAGCATAGATACAAGAAAGAAGTTTTTCACTGAGAGGGTGGTGAGACACTGGCACAGGTTGCCCAGAGTAGCTGTGGATGCCCTCTCCCTGAAAGTGTTCAAGGCCACATTGGACAGGGCTTTGAGCAACCTGGTCTAGTGGAAGGTGTCCCTGCCCATGGCAGAGGGGTTGAAACTACATGATTTTTAAAGTCCTTTCCAACCCAAACTTTTTATGATTCTATGATTCACATTGTTGCGAACCAGAGGCCTAAAAAAGCACACCTAAGGACAAAAACATACTGAAATACCTGATGCTGAACCTTTAGTCCTGTGGCCCATGTCTAAAGAAACATGATTTATGATCTGATCGTTTACTTATTCAAGGAAGAGTGAATTTCATGCACACAGATGGACTAATATTCTGCTACTCCATCAGCTTGATTCTGCTTTTTTAGAGCATGATAATTGGGTAATGACTTTTCTGATCAACAGAGGTCATGTTTTTTTTTCAGGCTGTGCAAAAATACAACTCTGTAGAACACCCTCTGTCTGTCTCTGTACATGAATACAGCATTATCAGGAGCAAATTCATTCCCAGAGACACACAGTCATCATTCAGAATTGCTGTTATACAAGCAGATGGATTTCCATGGTGCCTCAGGGCTTGCTGAGAGCTTGGACCTGTATATTGTTCGGCAGAGAACCAATGGGGAGATTTTCAAAGACAAAGGCAGACAGTACCAAACTCCTTGAAATTGTTGGGATCCAAATTCCCATTAGTTCTTTCAAAAGCCTCCCCCACAGCAGGGTTGTTTTCCATGACACAGGACGGCATAGCTTAAAAATTCTGCCTGGGTGAATTTTAAGTAAGAGAAAGGATACAGTTATAGTAATAGAATATAGTTAAAGTATGTACCTTATACAAAGAAAATGATCCATTTGTCACCAAAGATTCTAATAGATTAGTTTGGTTGCCAATTAAAATATCTTTTAGATTGTAACAAATGTGGTCCATTTGGACAGACAAAACACAGTGCCACCAATGTCAGATTTAAGAACAGCCAAGTCATCATATGCTCATGTCTGGCAAAGGATTAACTACGTGCAATCTTCTGGCACAACAGTAACTTGTCACCTTCACAGCTTTTAATGCAAGGATTTTCACTCACACTACAATGGAAAGTAAAAATAAACAAAACCCTCTAATTCAAATAATTAATCTTTTTCCTTTGTGCACTGAGGAACATTCCAGGAGATGCCTAACCGTACAATCTTGTATTGAAATTAAGTGTGTCAGCTATCGGTCAATGCATGAGACAACTATGGGCATCAGAATGAGGACTCTCACTATATTTGCTAAAAGGCTGAAACCTTTTTAAGTTACTCAATGCTCTACTTTTTTTTGTCCAGCTTCTCAGGAGGCATTGGATGACAAGATGAAACAAAAAGTCTGTTTGAACTGCACCACCACAGCCCAAAATGGCACCATTGTATATCTGGCACTCCACACCAGGTGAAATACTGACCAGGTCTGGTGATAGATGATTCAATGCTGGCAGTGGCATTGGAGACAGATTCAAATACAGTTGATAGAAGCTCTTCAGCTGAAGAAGTCAGTCCAATTGTCTTTCCTATTTGTAAAATGATATCAGGGAACTTCAAAGGGAAAGAAAGAATAAATAAGATTTCTTTCTCCCTTTTAAAACAAATCAATTTGCAGAGAAAGACTTGTGCAGACCTCAGCAAAGTAGGAGTTGGTGACAGCTCAGCCTGTGTCCTATATGTACAGATGTTTCAGAAGAGGAAAGTAAATTGGCTGCTACTGAAAGGTCAACAGCATAAGTTTGATGGGGAAAAAAATTAGAAACAAAGCAAATTCTGAGTGATTCTGCCTCTTGTATGCCCTCTCAGCTTCTGGCAACACCTGAGCCTTGACTGATTGGAGTCTGCTGTTGCAATCAGTTCCACCATTTTAGTATGTGCAGTACAGAAAGTACTTCATTTTGTTTGTCTTAAATTTGCCAGATAAATGTAATAATTGAGGATAGGGACCCAGTTAAATGATGAGAAATAACTTTAACCTGTTCACCTTTTTTAGGGTTTTTTGACCTCTCTCCTCCACCCTGCTAGACACCTCCCTTTCACTTGAAGAGTCCTATTCTATTTGGTTAACTATGAGCATTATCTCCTGAGGAAAAGTTGCTGACTGTGCTCACATATTTCTGCTGAAGAATGAATTCCTCATTCCAGCACATTTTATTCCTATACATAAAAATTACAAGATTATAAGAACTAAAGAGGCAAAGAAACTACAAAGTGCAATGCTGAGGCTATCAGTTATTGTTATGTGTGCTACACTTGCCCTAGGGCAAAGGGCCACATGAATAAATGCTAATTTGATCAATATGATCCCATTATTAACAGGATAAGGAACATAAGTTTTACAGTTGGAAGGCAGGGGAATGGAGAAAACACTGCAAGGTGTAAAGTACTAAAAATGTTTGAGTCTGCATCACTATGAATGTACCATTTTTTTTCCTACATGACAATGTACAGTTGTCATCGTATACATGCAAATAATTACTATCATCACTTTTTAAGAAGAAATTCCAGAAATTTTGACAGAGTCAAGAATGTGTGAAGCATTAACACATGGTTCCTTGCCAGGAGAATTATCTACCTAGCTTAGCGTTCAGGTTACATAATTTAGACTGCATTATAACATTCACAAATCCAAATTCTAACGTTATCTTTTATAAATTTAAGAAATATAATAAAAACATACCTTTTCAGCAAGGACATTTAATTCTCCTTTTGGCAGCAGAGCTATGAATGGTCCAACATCTAATGTCGTTTCAGCTGTCCAGTTGTTAGGGGAGCTGAAGAAATATTTTAGAAAATTATATTAATGAAGAATGTTTGTAATCAAAATTATACTAAAACCTTGGCATTTTTCTTATACTGTATCATATAGGAAGCACAGATACTCCTATGCCAATGTGATGATTCATGCTTATTAACATCAGATTGCATTTTCTTATCTCTCAGTGATATATTGGGCATTAGTGGAATTCTCAATATATTCAGAGAAAGCCTTAAAATACTGGCAATGGATCTATCTCCCTCAATAGTCATAGTATTCTTAGCATTACAGTGTTCAAACAAAGAGAAATAATTGTTTTTTTAAAAGAAAATTTACCATTTTCTATCAGGCTCATACTGCAATTGTAGTCCACAAAATGGTATCAAAAGAGAAGTAGAAACATCACAACCAAAACTGAAACAGGAATTTTTCCAAGAATCTTACCTTAAGGACCAATGTGGATAATATTTCAAGCAAGCAGTACTTGCCAGCACTCGCTTCTGAATTTAAAAAAACCCCTCCTTTATTCCAATATTTAACTATTTGCAGGTGTACAGGGGCTGTTTTTCATCAGTGCTGGGCAACTGTAGCTTTCTCTGATGTTAGCAGGAGCTGTGGGTGCTCAACATTTCTGAAAAACAGGTCCATGCACACTTGGGGGAAGTGGACAGTTTCCCCCTCATTCCAAAAAGACTGAGTTCACTAAGCAACTTGGGAAAATAACTCAGTGTGGCACCAGTCTGCTGCCAACGCTGCCTTTTTAAAACTAAGGGACAGAAACATGAAACACAGGTGATGGAACAAAACCTTTAAATCCATACCTTATTAGTTCTGTATTTTTGTCTGCTATTTCATTCATCTGCAATGTCAAGAGTTATGGAAGGGAGATCTAACATCTGGTAGAGCCACATTTAATGGCACCCATGCCATTTTTGTATGAGAGATTAATTCTATGATAGGTACCATATCTTTTGAAATAACATGCTAAATTATTTGTAGGAATTTCAGATCCTAAAAATTAAGTTCAGGTGCTGGGTGTTTCAAAATTTATGTGGCTTAGCACTTAGCACTATGCAGGTTTGGTCTGTTTGTTTGATACAAATCTGACAAATGTTAGGCAATCCAGTTGATAGTTGACTTAAGAAAGCACTTGGATAAATAATTTTCAGCCTGAAAGAGCCTGAAGAAGATAGCAGCAACAAATCTGTTACTAGTGCATGTTCTCAAAGAAAACTTTATTTGGTTTGTTGCTCCACTACGAGAATGGTTGACTAGACAAATATTTTCAAAAAAAAAAAAATTATTTAGCACAGTGTCTCATGATTCAATAAAATGGATCTGTATCAAGATTAATGCAGGAATGGGATCTGGTGGAAAAAGACAGCTATTCCATTACAAGAAAAATGTTAACTAGGAGAAAGCCAAATGAGCAACTGAAATGATTAGGTAGATCAAGTGACATTCTTTGGGGCTGAAGTGATGGTTAGAAACTATGCATTCAGTCTTCCATTTCAAATGCAAGATACTTCTAAGAGACAATGCAAGAGAGAAACAGTATATTCTTGCCAGAGGATGGCTTTGTTTTTTGTATGACTGAAACAGCAGTGTGATTCCAATCAGACTCCTAATCTGAGTCATTAATGACATCTAACATGCTGTCCGCTTTGTTACTTCAGATGGTTGAACTTTATAGCCCTCTGCTTCTTCTATAGCTCTCTCCCATTGCCACAGGTGCTTGCAATATTCCTTCTCTTCTCACACCAGCACACCGAGTATCCCACTTCCATTTTCCCATTCTTTGCATTCCTGTGCCATTTTTGGCCTCTAATGCCCTTTCTCTTGCCATGCCAGAGAGTCTGTTTGCCTGTCCCTCCTCAAACATTACATTTTCTCTCCTTTTCCTCTGGGACTTAAGTTATGCAGGGTGTCCCTGGTGTCGTATTTTCCACAGTTATGTTACACACAAGAACAGAAACATCATTCTACTGAACAGAGACCCCAAGCTTGGCCAGTGATAGAAGTTGCTTTGTGTTTTTTCACTGCAGTTCTACTGGTGCAAAACAAATGGTTGGTATTTGCATGGCTTAACCATCAGCATAAGCAAGGTGGTATATCTAATACTTTACCCATATAATTCAAGAAGTTTGTATTTAATTTCAGTCTTCTGCTCATGGCTGAGTTGTTGGCAGAGTTTGAACTGATGAAGGGCTGTAGCCATTGCCTTCAGGGACATTCTGCCATGTAGAAAGGCTGGAGGTAAGTGGCAGATTAGATTTCCAAGAAGGTCAACATCATATTCATCGGCCACAGAGCCATTCTGAAACAAGAAGCATTTACCTTGTCGGCAGAGCTAATCTTGGCTCTTGCCCTGTATCACTCAACTGCATCACAACACATTTAAACTCTGTGACCCTTTAAGAAACAAAGACACAACAGTTTGCACTGGCAACTTAATCTACAATTTCTGCTGAGACTGCTTTATACTTTTTGCTTTTACCAATGCAACTGGTGATATTTAATAAGCACTTGTCAGGACTTTCAGTGTATCTTTTATTCCATATAGAAGCACAGATAAAAAATAATTAAACCTCCTGCCATGATTTCTATATCCAGGTGACAGTCAAACACATGCAGAGGTGGTGCAGTTCTGCCTGGCAGTAGAGCCCTCACATGGCCCCTTGTGGCAAAGGGGCCACGAGTTCTTGGTGCCAGAAGACTTAGCTCTGAGGGGTTTCTCAAGCAGCTGCCAGAACCCTAGGGACTATAAGACTGGTTAGTATGTATAAGGACATGAATACTCTCAGCTACACCAAAAAAATAGTTTCCTAAAAACTGGTGACTGCTGCAGCTCCCAGACAGCAGAAGTCACAAAATCCTCCTGGTACCACCACTTCTCCCATGGAGTTTCCTATGCCACACACAGCTCTAGAGGACTAGCACTGTTTGGAGCAAGGGGGAACAGCTCCAGGTGCAAATGGGTCAGCTCCAGGCTGTCCCAGCCAGTTTGCTGTAATGAGCAATGACATTTCATGTGAACACTTCCTAACAGCATGGTTTCAAGGAAAATTGTTAAGGAAGCTATAAAAGGGTTTCCTTAGGCAGGGAACAATAAAATTGAATAGTACACAAAAACCCCGTAAGAATATAGATGGGTAAGTCGAGAATTTATGCAGAAGGTGACTGACATTACTGTATGCAATGAAGTACAGTAACGTGCAAACAGAATCACAGAATGGCTAAGTTTGGAAGGGACCTCTGGAGGTCACTCAGTCCATCCACCCTGCTCAAACCACCTCAGCTACTGCAGGTTGCTTGGGACCTTGGCACTAAGAGCTTCTCTGAGCTAGGAGATAGTCTAAGCTGCTCTTGCTTGTGACGATGAAGAAATTAGCGTGCTCTGTTATTGCCTTTTGGGCTCTCACAGTCCACCAGCTATGGTTTCACTGCACAAACACAGAGCAGGACAGCCTGTGTCTCAGGTTGCTGTCTGTATACAGGAGACCATGAGTGTATGCATGCAGACTGAAGAGTACAAGTAGGCTGGATAACTTTGTGATGCACCACATGACAATAAAGCAAGAGAAAAATAATCAACAACTCTCACTTAGTTTGGAACTGTCAGTGGCTAATTAGAGATTACTTTTTTGCAGCTCCCCCCCCTCCACTGATGACCCCTCCTAGCCATGCCTACCAAGCACTCCTGTACTTTCTGCAGGACAGCGTTCTTTTTGTGAAGGCTTGGATTCAAAAGGTCCAGCTCAGTCTTCCCCAGACTTTCAATGAAAGAGACACACAAGGGGCCCGAAACATACTCCAGGTACTCAATCCTGCAGAAAGAATTCAAATGGTCTCAGAATGTAAACCTGAACTTCATACACTCATAACCATACCCATAAAATCTGTGATGATGGAAACATTTACAGACAAGTCTGGACTTGAAAAATTATAAACCGGCCAGGCCAGAAAAGTTGCAGTTAATCCATACCTTACTTTAACTTACATTTTCTTCCAGTTCATCAGCACATGAACCTCACTTCAAAAAATGGCTAAGGGTTATAAACAGCTGCAAGAGCTCTGAGATGATTTAATACCACATGAAACAAGACTGTGTATAGTTCAGAAACTCTTCCCCTTTCTCCTGTTTATTAGGAATAAATCTCTGATGCATGAAGATGTTGTGGGTGGGTTAAGGACAACATGTAGTTTTAGAGTAGGCTTCCTTTTTATCAAAGTCCAAGAAGGCCTAGCAAATTAAACAAAATTATGCTCTTATCCACCCAGAGTGGCAGGCAGCCTTTGCAAATAAAGCCATATCCCAAAGCTGCGCAAGCCCAGCCTTACCACAGTTTGTAGGCAAGAGCACCAGTGACTTCTGATGGCTCTGAAGAAGCAACATGCAATTGTAGGCCAAACAGTGCTACAGTTTGTAGAAAGCCTTCTATTAAAGTCTTTCTATTATTATTTTATCATTTTTAAACAGATTAACACCTTTTCAAACAGAATCCTTTTATTTTCTTACTTTCAACTAAAAATTTCCCAGGAAAATAATAGTTCTCATTGCCTTTTATCCCTTTAAGCATGTAGGAAGAAAGGAATAAAGAAAAAGGGGAATTAACAAGGGAAAAAAAAGCTCACTGAATATTACTTGGCTATTTATGTAATGCACAATTTTTCTAACTTACAAAAATGTTTTTAAATACACTGAGATGTTTTTAACCATACAGAGCAGTACGCTTGGGCAGTACCCAATGGCTTTGTCTTACGTATTCACTCTCAAAAAACCCCCTAAACAAATAAGCAAACCAAGTCCCACAAACTAGGGAAAAAAAAATAGAAAAAAAAATCCAGCATAAACTACATTTAAAGCTAGTTTTGTGATTCTAAACTATTATGTTCAAGAAAGCCCAACAAATTAACCCCTTTATTTTAGCAGATATCAGCAACAGTATAAACAGCAACATTACCAGCTTTTTCACTGCTGCCACACCACTGCACCATGACTCAGTCTGCACACAGAGCGCTTCAAGGGGGACTGATTTCAAGGATGTAAAGGAATTCACAGTTGTGACAAAAATGGGCTATACTACAAGACATCAAGTATTATCAACTTTCACTTGATACAGATTTTTGCTAGTCAGTGATCGCTTTTTATAAATTACCATTTGTTTGAATCATCAGTATTCTTAGGACTGAAGAGCACTTCTGAGCATACTGCTGTGAATGCAGTAACTTAAGAAATAGTAAGATGTAACTTACGGAAGCACCGGTAAAAGAAAGGGAGGAATGGATGCATTGGAGACTTTCCAAAACTTCCAAGCCAAACAATTAACCTAAAAGCAACAAAAATTGAAGATTTTAGACATTTGGGAATGTTGAGGAAGAATGAAAACATGGTTTATTTATTATAGCTTATAAATTAGTACACATATGCCTCTGCAAATTATCTTCAGAAAGCATTTTTCTTTGGATTTTTTAAAGTAGTTTAGAGTTTTCTTTCTATAGACATCAGAGATCAAACATCCTATATTTGGGTGTATGAGAGCATTTGTATGTTTTCAAAACTTATGTATATTTCCAAACAGATAACTCATGAACAAGCAAATTAGGACTGCAGAAATTTCTTGCAATTTGTAAATGACAAATGAAATTGTCAAAATGAAGTATGATAACAGAAAAATTCACACATAAAAGACTTAAATATGTTAACAGACAAGTTCACACATAGAAAATTTTGAAAAGAATGAAAATAGATTTAACCAAATTCTAATTTACCTACAGTTTGGATATTGGGTAGTATGTTTATGCACATAAAGTCTTCTTTAAGTTTTACCTGATGTGGAGAAAGCAGATGAAGATTGTTTTCAAAGAATTTAAAATTGTTTAAAAAAAAGTCTGTGCCCATACTTTCAATGAGTTGACAAGTTACTCCTTTCACAAGCTGTCCTGTGCTGATAGGAAAAACAAGGTTCAATCTTTTGAATATTTAAGCAGGATCTAATCCTTACTCCCCATAACCATATCCTAAGATACATTTTTTTAACCACCTCTCTTTCCCATTTCTTGTAATTGAAAGTCTACTGAAAGTAAAAATGTAATCAAATTGAAAAATATTGACTGAGCCTTAAAATACCAAAACCTTTGGAATGCTTTGATCCTGATTTTGGATTTGGAGACCCTTTTTAATGAGGAAGGTGAATTATCCTGTGGTACCAATGAATGAATAAACATAAGATGGTACAAAATAATGATGAAGTGTTTATGTTTACCTCAAAGCCACTCATCACAAAACTAGACTTACACCCCATTTCAAGGGAGACTATTATCCATACCTTAGAAGGTCAACAGGGTAGTTTTTCTCAGACAGTAATTCATACAGATACAAAGCCTGAAATGAAACCCACCATACTTAAAGTTAACCTTAAGCAATTCAGTTGCAAGATGCAAGGGGGTTTTATGCTTAACTCTCTTTTGTACTCTAAAGGCATTTCTATGGTCCAGTTAGTCCAATCAGAAGGTTTGGCATCCAGTGCTGAATTTCTTCTTCACAAGACAAGACATCACTGACTGGCACTACAGGATGATGTTAAATATGTTGATGGCACACAACCACAGAATAATTTAGGTTTGAAGGCATCTCTGGAGATCATCTGGTCCAACCTTGCATCTCTGTGGACAGAGCCAAAGGGCTGACTGTATGTGCAAACGTCTAGTATATAGTACTGGAAAGAGAAAATTTATGTGGCAGAAACTTGAAGACTTTTAAATGTAGCATATTAACACTTCCCTTTCTGTAACATTGTACCATAATGCTGCCTAGGCTCTAAGTGACCTCTAGTAGTTTCTGTCAAGATATATCTGGGGCAGTTCCTTCCTTTTACCTATGTTCCTTGAACATATATGCATTACAACGCTTCCTATTCTCTCATCATACTAAACTGCAGTGGAATGGGAACTGCGTAATAATTTTTACCTGGCTGCTTCTTAATTCTTTTCCTTTCATCACTGAAGAACTATATCCAGTCTGCTTCCATAAATCAGAAAGAGGTATTTCTTTAAAGAAAGCTCCTTGTATATCTTTGACTGATGAAGAAAAATCTCCAGATGCAACTATCTAAAAAGAGGAACAGATAAATACATGGCATTTCAGAACTGATCCTTAGATTTACAGGATTTGCCCTTCTTTTTATTTGGTCTAATATTTCTCTTAAGAGGATAAAAGAAAAACACGTCAGTATTAAAAATGCCACAGGACTAAGCAGGAGACAGCTTTCAAAATATACTTGGTGTTCAGAAAAACCACTGGAAATACTAACCATTGAGCTAAACCACACATCTCGGTGACAACATTTTACATCATGCTCTGCATATCTGGTTCTGTGCTCTTGTACAGAGAGAACCTGCTACACACTTGAGTTTATAATCACCTTCCTGAGGATTCCTTGCTGTTGTGCAGGTGATAAATCAGATAAGTATTGGGATGTTGTGCCTCGAATAATCTGAGAAAGCTCCTTTGGGTTCATGCTGTAGAATGTCTGGGTGCTAATACCAGTTACCAATGCGCCCATTTGACTGACATTATAAAATGATAAAACCTGCAGAGATAACAACACAAACAAACAGAAAGTTTTCTGGCTTGTGAATAGCAGATATATTTAAAATCAAAAGTTAATAAATAAATCAAAACTATTATTGTTGAATACTTAATGTTTCTTGCCTGGGGATGCACTTTCCTCAGATTTCTTTCAATTCAGACAAGAATGTCCAAGGAATAAATGTAACAATTTTCTGAGAGGCTCCTTTTTTTTTGAAACTTCAGAGAGGACCCTGATTCTTTCCATTACAGTATATTTGAATATATAGTCTGGGATCTCTGATCATGCAAATTCTGCTTAGGGCAGCGATACAAAAAACCCAATATATACAACTGCCAAATGCAAATAGTCATTCTCTCTGTTACTTGATAATTACTTTGGGAGTAGAGTCTTGGAAGTTTTTGTTTTAAACAAAATTTTCAGACCACTAACAGTACTAAAAAAAAGTCTTGTACTAAACTTTTAAAAATTTACAGTTATCGTTGAGAAAAAGCCATTCCACTTTTAAAAACAGAAGGTAGGAAAGTTGGTATCAGAGGTACCTTTTCATAAGAGAGGTATTTACTGGACAAAATCATAACTTGGCTTTTTGCCCACCCAGAGACTTGGTTTAATGTTGCAATAGCATTATGCACTGCTTCAGGTGACAAAGATTCCAGCTGACTTGAAGTTAGTCCAACCACAGCATCTGACAGAGATCCAAGGATATCATTCAATGTCTGGTTTTGCATGGCAATGTTCAGGAGCTGAGATTTGAGCTAAAGTAAATAAAAAAAGCAGATGGGAAATAAAAGTCTGCCAAGAACCAATTTTCATTACCACACAAAACTTTAACTGGAATTTCTGGAATAGGCATTGGGAACCATTTAGTGAACACACTCTTCACAAAAAATAAAAAATAGAACCACAGTTGGTCAAAGGAATACGGAATAGGAGGAAACAGAATGAGAAAAGAATGAGCACTGTAAAAAAAACAGAAAAGTACTTTTATTGATTATATGATAGAGAACTATTTCCACTTATTTCTTAGATCCCAGTCATTTTTCAACCTCTCCTTTCCAAATTCAAGAAGAAAATCCCTCCTCTGTTTTGAGGATTAGGTTAGACAAAAAGAATGAGCATTGCACCCACCTTCTGAACCTCAGCCTGGAAACCTCTCAACTGATTGCATTTAATCATTTGATGAAGTAAAGCCCGGGCCACAGCAGCATCCATCTGTTCCATGTCATCATAAAAGCAAACCAATAAACCTAGCCTATATAGAAGAAAGTACATGAGCTAACTTCTGACATAAAAGGTGTAATTCTCAGGAAACTGAAATATAGCATGGTATACCTTACTTGTGCTCATAACTTGAATAATTTCTGTTACTAGTGCCTTAAACTGCAATATTTAAAACTTCACATGGCCTGAAATTGGGGTATGAGATATATGCACTGTTCTCTGTATTCAGCTGAACTCTAGCCGGATTGCTTTTGCTGTCAAAAATTTAACTTTCCTGGTTCCATTTGTCCATGGCTGGATTTTCTTAGCTAATGACTCCACTCCCCTTGGCAAAATTTGCAGTATCATCTCTGCTTTGAAAAGTATGGAGGGCTAAATAAGTCTCTAGAAGTGACTTGCTGAGTTCTTATCTGGATTTGACATTTTAAACTCTAAACCCTGCTTGGATTTCACATGTAAGATAACTCATTCATGTGTCAGAGCAGCAAGTAGAGCATTACAAAGTCTCTTTCTTGTTTCAGGTTTAAACAAAGCCCAGTGTATTTCACATCAAGCATATGACTGGCCGATGGATGGAGACCTGTCCAATTCAACAATGGCTAGGAGAAAAAACACTGAAGCTCACTGTCCTAGTTGTGCCACCACAGCAGTTAGCAAGGTAGTGTTGTGAACCAGACATGGAGCCCATTTTCCTCCACAGTACCTGTGCTGTAATATTAAAGTCAGCATTTCCATTAGCCTCTGTAAAACGCAACCACAACCACAGCTGGTGGTTATTATTAGTCATAATACCACCATGGGTAAGTGCGTGCTGTAAGTGGCCTTCTGACCTGGGCCTTGTGCTTATTTGCTGCCATTACCTGCAGCCCTGCAAAGGAGCTCTGAATTGTGCATCCTTCTCTGTGGACTTTAATCACTTGTGACGTTGATGAATTCATTTATGGGAAGCCTGAAACAATCCCCTGTCACTGTAAACAACTAGCCTTTGCTTTAATAATTTACACAGGACAAGAACCTGCAAAGCCCAGCTTTCTTGCTACAGTTTTTTTTTTTTTAGCAATTCAATAATACAGGCATAGGCAGCCTAGGAAATAATGTCCAGATGTGAACTAAATAAACAGTAGACAATGCTGCACCACTATCACAAACTCAGTAAAATTCTGCAGCACAGAAAGGTTTAGCTTTTAGTTCCTCTAGTCCCTCAACAACAACCTGCTTAGCAATACAACAAAATACTGCTTCAGCAGCCCATCTGAATCCATGGGACATCATCAAACTAATATACAAATCAAAGAAACATCTATAGCTGCATTTTTATAACAAATAATTACCTTCTGATGCATTATTGCATAGCCACAAAGAGCTCTTCATCTCCTTTGGGATTAGCAGCAATGAATAATACTACTTCTTAAAAGTGCATTTAAATCATCAGTATGGTTAAAATGAGTAATATAAAATAAGTGTGTTGTAAAAATGGAATATATTAAGGATTATGGAGCATGACATTTCCCTCGTCTGTGTAAATGTGGCACCTCTCATGGGTGGTAAAATAATTTTTAAGATTTCTGATGCTGAAATTTAGAGCGTGGGCACAACTCTTCTCTCGCTTACATCTCCAACAATCAGCAATATTTCATGGAAGTCAGTGAGTTATATTGCAATAATGACAGGAGCTTTGAAGCCATAAAGCATATTCTCCATTAGTTTAAAACTCCAAGGTATCCCCCAAGGAGACTACAAATAACTTCAGATAGTGGTGTCTTGGGACTAAATACATCCATTTATATGACAGTGTAAATGTAAATGCGGAGTACAGTACTTTCTCACAGGTAGCTCACTGCATATTTATGAGTAAGAGCAGTTTATTTTGTTTTTTTATTATTGTTAAAGTAAGTTCAGTGCTGATTTGACAGCCCTAAAAATGAAGTTTCCTGCTTACATACATAACTGTCACATGCATTTAAATGTGGCTCACCTCTACCCTGCAGGACAGAAAGAGGACAGCAGGATGGGCCTTATACCTCTTCACATTGTGACCTCTTTGGTGACACCCATGCCAATTAAAACCACTTGCAGTCCTGGCTGTCACGAGCTAAGACTTCCTCCTCCAATCCTAACTGCAACATGATTTCCACAAAACACCTCCATCTTTTGTGATTCAGTCAAGGCAACTCATGTCCTGCTATCCCGATTTATTTTATTGCTGTACTGCACAACATGATGGAGCTTTGATTGGATCCCCTAGATACTGCTGTAGTCCTCCTACTAATACTACAGACAACAATTCACTGTGAAGCAGGAGACAAAGCATTAGCTAATTAGGCACACCTCCAGAAATTCATAAAGTAGCAATTCTTCACTGTTGCTAACTAGGGTTGGATTTCAGCCTAGATTTTTCTGCTGGAAGGAAAAAGCTATGCCACATCAACAATTTCATCAGCTACTTATTGCTCCTCTCTTTCCTCTTTACTTATTAGTTCTCTCCATGCGCAGCCATAAAAGAAAAAGAAAAGCAGTCTTGCCTGTAGATAGTTGAAGTGTTTCTCATATCAAATCCTGATGAGTTTATTCTTTCCAAAAAAGCCTGTGCAAGCTCTGGTGTGATATCATACACTGTGTCCAGCTGCTTTGTTGCGTTGTCGTAGCTAATGAATAGTCTTATCTGAGCAGTACAAACAAAATCATGCATCAGAATTATGAAATAATTACATCAAATAAAATATATATTTGACATTCTAAATTAATTGACTCCATTCATGTTATAGAGAAAGGAAGAAGATGGATTTGGATAATACAATATTTCTGAAAGTAAAGCTGAGTGAGCAATTCTGTGTCAAATTGCCAAATAATTTGGGGGTCTTTTATCGTTGGTCCCTATCTTTCAGTACAAGTCACAGAAGTCTGATACAGATAAATAATTACATATTAATGACAGGCATTTTGAAATTCCAAAACCAGAATAATATTTGGTTGACAATGGATTTAGATTCACTTTATATTTAAGCAATTAAAACATATAAACTTCTTTTTCATGTTTAAGTTTGCATTTGTGTTCATATTGTTTGTAGCTGACATCACTTGACAATGATATATCCAACCACATTTTGTTACTTACTTCATTGAGACTAATCTTCAGAATTTCTTCTAATGGGAGATGGACCATGTATCTTCCCAAAATCCGTAAGTTTTCTGCACTGACCCAAGAAGTTGATTCATTGAAATCTGCTTTGTACAAATAAATACTCACTACAATGTTAAGAAAGGAATTATTTTTCAAATATGTTGTACCCAGTATATTGTTACTGGCAAATAATAAAAAAAAAAATCTGCAAATCAGAAAAATCCTTAGCAGATAGAGTCAGGTTCTGTCCCTTAGCACCACATTGTTATGAGCTCATACATTTTTTAATGAAAATGGAATGGAATAGTGTTTCAAATGTCTCAAATTGTCTCACATGAAAATGATTAATGTTTTAGGTTGTCAAAATAGAAAATGCGTAAAGTATGAGACAGGAAAAACTAAACCAATAATATTAAATATGGAGCAGTATTTTTTAAATTCAGTTTTTCTAATCAAATATATTATTTATGAACACCAGGAAGGCATGATACTTTGTAACACTTTATACATCTTGTATATTATTATTGATGATACTACTTATTTCAGCAATATGCAACAGCAACAATGGAGAAAATAAAAAATCATATACTTACATGGAAATAGGTTGACAAAAAAATACAAAATACTACATAACAGTTAAAAAAAGTCATTCATTTAGTAACATTCTCCAAAGGATTGGAAAGTAAATCAAGATCCAAATATCCCTGAGAAAAAAGTATTTATGGACTATGTGGGTACTCTGTGACACAAAGTGTTTTCTCCGAAGTGTCCTAATTCAGATGGCTCAAAATGTGATACCCCTGAACATACTTCTTAGCAGTGCTGATACTCACAACTCTGTTAAAATAAAATCATCAGTGCATTTTGAAGAGTTTTCAGTATCTGAAAAAAAACAGCCTATAAATATCAGAAGATGAAGAACCCCATTTAGTAAGCGATTTTTTTGAAAACGCAGATCTAAGATCCTTAGCTGAGACAAGATGATGCTCCCCACAGACCTGTCTGTTAGGACTCTGTTTTTTCAAGTGGTATTATCTGCCATTATCAGTAATATTAAGAGAGCTGAAAGACATGATAGAAGAATTAAACAAAAACGAGCACAATTTAAGGATACTGACTGTGGCCTTCAGCAGACTTGCAGTTACCAACCATGGTAGCCATGATCCCCAAAAACTGTTTTGTTATTTTTAAATAAGGTACAAAGTTACAGCCTCCTGTTTTTGCAAGGGCTACCAGCATGGTTCATCTCTGAATACCTTGGCATTTTTAATATGAAACATGAGAGAATTGGCTGAGTGGCAGAGAGATTTCTTGAAACATTTGACTCTTAAGACATAAAAGCCACATGTCACCTCCTGCTCACCCAGTGATCCAGCTGCAGGGGCTGCCTGACACTGTGGGGAGATATAGTATGGTGGAAAAGGCCCCTGCATTTCTTCCCTCTGCAGGATTAACAGAGACATGGTGATGAGCTCTCCATCACCAAAACCAGCAGAAATGCTTGCGAGGTGGCCCCATAAGCACCACAGATACAAAGCTTCTTTCAAGTTTATTTTTTGCTGAGCTTCAGTGAGGAAGATGCTGCTTCTGCAGAGGGCTGATCGCTTTCCCAGGTGGTCCCAGTGCTACCCACATATAAAGTTAAATTGAATAAAAGACCATTGCAGGACTCCTGTTGTCCCGCACTCCACGCTGTGATCCATGGTGTGCAGATACACCTGAGTGAGCTTTGGACTTGCCAACCTGGATGCTGGTAGCAGGCCAACTGTGCCTGCTCAGGGCTGATGTGTTCTACCAGAACTAGCTGGTAATCAGTCCACACCTCATGTCTTCAGGAGCAGCTTCACCATATCTGCACTGCATTGCATTTGAAGCAGCAACCAGGATGTAAGAGAGGCATAATTAGTCCCAGTCCCTCATTAGCTGGGTGATCTTTTACAAACTGAGGGTTCACTAATGTTTCAGACACAACCCAATATATCTGATGCTGTGGGATTTTCCCAGGACTGCTGAGTATCATCAGGCAAGTTCTGCATCTCTGCTTCCTCAGTAATGAACTGGCAGTAATACTACCTCAGAGCAGTGTCATGAACTTCCTCTCTGACTTAATGGGTTACTCTGATATTTTGAAATGGCAGAAGTCCTTGGAGCAAAATTTCACTGCAGTGAAGCAAGCAAGCATTTTGTCTTTGATTTCAAGGGAAAGAGAAAGAACATACACATCTAAAAGTCTAAAATGCCCCCACAACAGCACTACTGGGATGTTCAGTGAAACCCAGGCACTGGTTCTGTCAGTGCTGCTGCCGCTTTACAGCCCCCTCGTGGAGCCTGTCCTGCACTGTCCCTGCTGTGGCACATCTGTTAAAGTCATATTAACAAGGCAAACGTGGTAAAATGCATAAAATCAGTATTAATTAACTTTGTTTTTACCTTGTCCCTTTGCTGAATGAGTCAGTGCAATGTGCAAAACTTTCACAACATCCTGCATTCCTTTTGTATTTTTAAACAGTGCATTGGCTAATGTATTCTGAGACAGATCTATTTTTCTAGTCTGAACAACACGCCTGTACAGACAATTGTATCCTATTTAAGAAAAAGGACCCGAGTACAGAGACTTTGTACATAGTTCTGTGCAGAAGAACAAGCATCTTTGGAGAACTATTTTCCTTGACTAATATATATATTATATTTACTGTATTCTGGAGCAAAGGTATTCAAGACAGCTACTCTTAAACAGACCTGTGTTAAATTTGGGAAACAATTCAATACAACGGATAGACCTTTTGCTGACTGTTTTACTCTTATGATAAGCAAAAAGGAAAACTTTCTACATAACATACCACTCATGTTATAGGATGTTTGTAGAATCTGCTTCATCCATCCATACAGAGCTCTCTGTGTATTTGCTGAGGTTTTGTCATAAAGGTCCTTGAATACTGTTGATCTAAGTGATACAAGGGCATATTAGTTCACTAATGAGCTAATTATTTGGGTTTTTTAAGTGACACACATGGACAACTGTTATTAGAAACAGCAATGTATAAGCAGAAAGCTATATCTGGAAATCAAACTGAGAACATATAGTAACCTCTTTTTAAAGTATATATAGTCAGCAAATGCTACATAGTATTAATTGTGTCTGGAAAAATAAATGGCTTACAAATTTCTGAAAGCATCCTCCTGCAGAATGGTTGGGAGGCTTCCAGCGACATCAGGTTGGAGATAGTTCACTGCTGACATGTGCAAAACCTGGCTTAGGATATCCACACAGTCCAAAGCACTCATAGCCAGAAAGCATTTATCCAGTGTTATAAGGAACAAAGTCCTGTTCACTCCTGGGCTTTGAAAAAGCGTATCTCTAGTCTTGTCCCAGTCAAGAATAATATTTCCCATTTCCTGCAAGCAACAAAGGGTTAAAAGAACATATCTTTAATTCAATATATTGTTCGTTTTGAGGCCTGACAGAAAGCACTCTACAAACAATATGGTGCAAAATACTGGCTGGTTGCATTACTTCAGATAACTCCTTTCTGGAATTGGCCAGAGACCAGCTTGAGTCTTCTGACAAAATCAAAATGAAAACCAGAAAAATAATCCAAATGACTGAAATTATAGGGCGTGCTCTCATGAATTATTTTTTTACTTGGAAAATTAAAGGATATAAGAATTGAACGGGTATTATTTCATAGGCAATTTAATACATAGACATCTCTAGACGAGACCTTTTCCCGTGCAGTATTTATTGCAGCCATTACTACAAACATCTCCTCCAGAAGATGGGGCAACATCAAAGAACCAAGTCCAGGGAATAAAGTTACCCTGTCTGAGGATGGATTACTAGGTTGCTCCATCTCACATGTTGACGTGTCTAGGACAGCCTGTTCAAAGCTGATAGCCCTAGATCTGGTGATTTGTTCATGCAATATTATCAGTCCTGGAATAACTGGGCATGCCATTTGAGAACACAAAATTTACAGTTTATTGAAAGGGCTTACACTCTACTGCTCTGGCTCCCAATGCGTGCGTGCTGCACACCTATTCTATGTGCTTTGGCAGCAGGAGCTGCACCACCATTGTCTGAATAGCGGATTATAGTGTTTGTTCTGGACAGTCACCTCCTGCTTCTGAGGAAACACTCTCCCTTTCTCCCAGATTGATCTCCATCCCCTCAGCAATATCCACACGGGAGGCTCTTCCGCCTGGCAGGGAAGTGCCCAGTGCTCTCACACATCAGGCTATGACCCTACCCCTGCAGGGGAGAAACCTCCCTGGGTGGCACTCACTGACTTTGAGTGAGACTTTTAAAATGAGTCACACAGGGAACACACCACAGAGGCAAGCAAACAATGTTATGTTGCATCCCCTCCAAATTGCCTAACAATTTTCTTGCACACTCCCGTAAGTAATTAACAAGATAACTAACTTCACCTCCTTCAGTCATCTTGGCTCTCTTTCCAGCCACTGAAGAGAAGCAGATACTCCCTGAGAACAGTTGGTCCTACCTAGACACTTGTGTAGGAAGGTAAGTCGTTCTCTGGAGATCTGTTTCTCTCCACTGATTACAGAGAAAATCCAGATGACTGACTTGTCACCAAAGTTTTAGACAACTAGATTTAAATGACGTAAATCCAACCTAAGGAGAATCTTGGTTCTAATCCAAGCCAGCTAAGTAACTGTGTGGTATGCACTGCAAGACCCCCAGTCTGGTCCTTTCCCATTTATCTAAACCACTGACAGCAGCTTTTCTTTTTCACAAGTGACTTACAAGATGGTGCCTTCTGCTGTTGAAGAGATACTTCATTGCAGTTTGGAACTGCTGCTGATCAAGCTGTTGAAATTCAGATAGTAGTTGCCTAGGCTGGTATAAAAGGTTCTTCAGGTAACTTTTTATGGACATCTGAAGTATAGAAAAATATGCATAATATACATAAAATTCATACTATTGTACTGGGGCATCATTTACTCCCTGAAATTCTCCACTTAAAGAGAGGTAAGTGCTTAGCTCCTGCCTGCGTTGTCAACAACTAGAATAACTATACTCAACACAAACTGTAAACAAAAATAATCTAAATGTAATTCTGAAAGACAGTAATTTTTAAATCCTATTCTTGGCCTCAGAGTAAGTCCTCTTCAGTGAGTCATTTTAAGAAAAGCCTCAGTTTCTCACTTCATAAAAGAAAAGTAATAATGCTTTTCTTCTTCATACAGCAGAGATGTGAAAATGAACCTTTCAAAGAGCTCAGAAAAATCAGGTACTGTGTACTTATTACTATTACTTAAAAAAAGGAAGGAAACGTGCAACTAGATGAGAGAAAAAGTGTACCGGGTCATAAGGCAGAAATATTCTCTCACATCAAACTGCGTTACCAGTTAACAAACTCGTGCCTGTTTTGAAAATCTAAGGGGAATTATAACATTGGAACAGAAAACACTGTAAGGCTCATTAGCACCAGACTGGAGTAAAATCCCTTCTAATTGGTAACAGAATTATTTCAGAATTGGTTTGGAATTTGAGCTGAAACTGTTATTTGATGCCTTCACTTAGCCTGCATTGTCAGCAACAAATATTTACATAGATCCTTGTTGTCTAAGGGGTCCAGGCCTGATTACAGCCTTAAACTGTTAATAAATCTAATGAAATGAGAAGAGGCAGTGTTAGTCTCCTGTAGGTTTAGATAAGATATGACAGTGAAATGGAGCTTGGGAAAAGGTTTGAGCACTGTGGAACTGTATGGCCATAGGCTTTCAGGAATGCCTGAGGCTCAGAGATTGCACATTTGACACTTCCCTCTTCCAAAGTCTGTGTAGGGAGGAGTGAGTGGGTCAGGTTTTGATTAGCAGGCTACAGTTCCACTTAAACCAGCTCAGATGACCAGGGGTGAAGAACAATTACTTTTCCCTATGTCATTTCTACATTGATGATTTACAAAAACAGGGTTCAAAGGAGCCTTAAAAGGTGGATATATTTTGCAGGATGCTCTGGAGCCTCTCATTCCATCAGAAGCAGTGCAAACTACAGTAGTGGTCAAAATTTGGGAAAATCCTGCCATTTTGTGGAGAAATACACATACTGATGTTTATACACTCAATTCAGAAACAATTGCTGAGCCTGAAATCTCCTAATTTCTGATTTCCATCAGAGAAGAAGCAAAAATTTTGATCTTATTCCTGCCTTGTATTCTGCTGCAATCTGAAATCAAAGATGAACGAAAAAACATATTCCTAGTTCCTATTTATCTGCCACACTGTAGATCTGTTAGTTATCTCTATTATTGACAACCTAGTTTTAGCTACGGAGACAGGCTGCTTTTTTCATTCCTTTTAAAATAAGAATTCTCATGCATTTTAAATGGCACAAACCTGTAGGCTGCTAAGAGTAAACATATCTTCCTGGGCATGAAAATATGCCATGACTTTTGTAAGCGTATCTGCTGTCCAGTCATTAGAACTGTAATAGAAAACAGGATCAAAAATGCCAGTAAAATAATACAACATGTAAAATATCAGATTACAAGACAAAGCAAGAATAAGAAAAGCAAACACTGTTATCGATACCGTAAGGACATGAGTATTCAGCTTTTTGGCCTAACAAGACTAATAGCTGACCTATTTAATGCAATGAAAACATGTAGTTCAAGGAGGAACGGAATTAATTAGTTACAGGTTTTTTAATCTAACTCCACAACCACCCAAAATAATCTACGTTTTCCAACATGTTGCCATTAGTACCATCTCCAGGCATGAGACAAGCTGTGCTGTGGCTAGTCCGGAGGTATGGGTGTGCTTCCTGGCATCCTGTTATGCTTGTTCTGATCTGCTTGTAGAAAGAAAGCACAGTGTCTAATGGCTACTGCCTTTCCCTCAGCAGAGTCAGTAATTTCAGTGTGTCTTCTTTACACAGCCATTGATTTTCTCAAAATATGTAGGAGTGGAATTCCCTTTGAGGCTTATATTGCTCTTTCAAATTTAGACAAAATTAGCAAATAATTCAAAAGTCCGCAGAAGCTGCAAAAAGTGGGATGGATGGATGGATGGATGGATGGATGGATGGATGGATGGATGGATGGATGGATGGATGGATGAGGACTGAAAGATGGACAGAAAGTTGGAGCTGCACCTAATTTCCTTAAGAAGCCACTCTGAAACATATGAACAAAGTTAATTATCAAAACTTTTAAAACTCTAGTAGGTATTTATTCTCAGCTTCATTCTATGCATGTTTTTTGCTTTATTGTGAAAACAGCTTTTTCCTTGTTAAGAGGAAATACTCCTCACAGGAGACCTAAATCAAAGTAATCACGTGCCGATTTCATTCTATCTATAATGTTCCAGTTTCTGTGGAAATGAAACAGATCATATCTAAGTGCAAGATAATACTGAAAATCAAGATGGTGAGAGTAATACATTACCTCTGAAATTGAAGTATATCAAGGATGGCTACACATGAAAAATGGAACATAAAAAGTTATGGTGAGATATTGAGTTTTAATTCATTTTAGAAGCATAAGTGGGAACAATTTTGTACGTTACCATTCAGATATTTCCCAGTTATTACTTCCTCCTAAAGAAAAAATTATAAATATATGTAATAAATTATTATTTTTATATTACAATATAAAATGTTAGTAGAGAGATCAAATAAAAATACTAACCACAGCTTTGTGTAATAATGGAGGCAAATCTGTAAAAGATTATCCTGTTACTAAAAGTTGATTTAATGTTTTACCATTTAACTGTGTTAGACAAAAATACGTATGTTGAATGCAGTGAAACTATATATACATATATAATTTATTTATAAGCATTTAATGCAGTTTTGATTAAATGTATTTACAGAAAAACAGTGAAAATAAAAGGTTATTAAATAATAAGAAATCTTGGTCAAATTCTTTGCTGGCATAGCTCCATGAAGTCAAGAAGGCAGAGAATATGGTCCTAGCTACTAAACAAACAATACTGCATCTACTTTACTACACATAGCTTTTTCCATCCACACAAAATACATCCCTCATGCAAGAGTTCTGGTCTTACCTTCAGCGTTCTGACTGTGTGTAAACTCAGCAAGATTCACTGATATCAATAAGAAACATATCTTCAAAAGTCTGGACATTTCTTCTAGTGTTTATTAGAATCAGAAGATGTTTGGATTGAAAAGGAAAAAAGAAATAGAGTCAAAAGGCCATATAAAAAAAAACAGTCAACAGGCCATATTCACCCAAAACTTTCATAGCTATAAGAGACAACTTAAGCTATAGAGTAGAGATAGAGATCAGAATGATCTAAAAGTGCTTGCTCCCAAGTTTTTAATTTAGATCCTTTTCTAGGATAGAGATATCCACCAAGTGTGCATGTGCATTTCCCTTTTACCAAGTAGCTCTCTTAATTTTCTTTCTAGTAGCGCCGCTTATTTACTAGGACACATTTCACCTAATTACAACTTAAATGCTTCTGTTAAAACAAATCCTTTTAAACTCAAATAAAATAGAAAAGAAACAGAGATAGTGAAAAAGCAAATAGGAAAGAAGCTCCAAACAAACCCTAAACTTTTTCTAGCTCATTAAGTTGCCTGCACGATTACTGCAGACTAGGACTGGTACCTTCCATTTGCAGATCTCTGACCTCAAACGGTGGGAGGACCTGGCCCTCTCACTTGCCCCATGTCAGTGCACGGTGCTCCAGGCAGGGAGGGTGAAGGAGCGCTCCCCTCCTCTGCTGCCTCACTTTGAACAAAGGGAGAAATGTCCTTGTGCCTTTCAAAGCATAGGAAAAATGATACATTTGGGAATTGGAGTTCAAGACCATGCCCATTTAGATGGATCAAAGCTCTAGTCTGTACTCATGAGAAGTGTACCATCCATTTTTCACCATCAGCTAGGACACAGTTTCTATGGAAATATGTATTTTAGTAGTTCTTGCTGTTTCTGCTGCCCTGTGCTATGCAGCATAAAGATCACTGAAAGATAAATTAGCTGGAAGGGCAGTAATGGGATACCTGGAGCTTTTCACCAGGGTGTCACTCATTCTCATCAGAAAAGACTTGAGAGTCTCACAGCTGTCCTATATAAAATTAATTTGCTTCTTTTGATCTAGATCCTGAAGGACAAAGATGCACATTGCAATAATGCAACAGGATAGAAAGGAAGCAGAGACTGAGCAGGTCGCGCTCACACAGGTGTTTCTGCAGCCACGTCCCCCATGCAGCACTGAGGACAATGAGCTGCTTTAATCCACATTGCACTAAGTTTACTGCAGAGAGAATTTTCTACCTCTGCACCCTCAGTCTGGCCCGCTGCCCAGCTGTGAGAGTCACCATCCACACAGGTAAAACAATTTATTGAACTGAGATATTAGGTGATGCCCTGCTCTACAGATTGCAGCTTCTTACACTGGGTTTAGTCCCTGATTTTAAAAAATGAAAATGACATGGAGGGTCCCGTCGGCCAACTTTGATCTGACCCTGAGATGACTTTGTTAGGTCTTCTCTCCCCTTCCTTCATTTCAAGGGTTATCTGCAGTCACACCTAATTTCTGCATTTCTTTTTGTTGCTGAATTTGGATTTTTTTTTTTTAAATTCTCCGCCATAGCTTGAGTTACAGATCTGAACATCTGATAAATACAAACGCCTTTTTCAGATTGTTTAATCTCATGTATCAGCAAGGTACTCTTTTATGAAAATGTCTTTCAACAGCCTCTAGCAATACTTCAGTCTATCACAAATACCTAACTCCAGTCTTGAAACTGGAGTGACTCAAGCTGACAGATGCTAAAAAATTTAAACATTAGGCTTAAAGAAGCTATCGCTTCTGTCCTGTTCTTGCACACACTGAAACCCATTTCAGCTATTCTTTTGGGAGCACCACAGTACATGTCTCTCATTCAGACGTATCTGGTTTCCTAGACAATGAACTTTCTTGTTTGTTTCTGCCTTTGCCCTATTAATTTTGCAGTAAGGTTTGATTACTAAGCATAGTTTAAATCATACTACCAATGTCAATCTCAGTTTGTTTATCCCAGCTCATTCACTTTGATCATGGAGTGTATTTTAATTAAAACATGCTAAGTTAATATACAAGGAAATTAAATGCAAAGGGAAGTTCTTTTTTATCCTAACTCCAGTGGACAATTAGCAGGTGCAGGAAAATCCTGCTGTACAATAGCCCTGCTTGGTAAAACAATCTGTGGGATGAAATAGTTCCGTTTGTCAGTGAAACTAGCCTGTTTGCAGAAATTCACTGCAGCTTTTAGACCATCCCAAATCACCCTGTCAGTATCTCTTACAGATCCCATCCAGCATTTCCCCAGAGATCGTTCCTTGCACCATGGCAACATATGCTGTGGTCTGATCTCCGAGCTGTCACCCTTGCAAGATTCTCTGGTTATGGGGAGCTCCCAGATTGCCCTCTCCTCTTGCTCCCTAAATAGCAGCTCTTCCATGTAAAGAAACAGACATTTTATCACTTACTCCAATGCAGCTGCTGCCTTATCTGAAGCTTGATAACCAGAAAGCTAACCTCATAATCAGAAGTCTTGCTGATAAGCCCTTGCACGGACAGTGCTCACCCTCCCCCTTGAAGCCAGGCTCTCAGCACATCTGAAAAAAAGCCCTGTATGCAGCGAGGGGAAGTAAAAACCCTCTTCAAGGCATTCAGGCTGGAAAGGGAGAAAGGAACGTAAGGGGAAGGCAGAAGAGAAGAAAGAGATGGTGGGTTCTTGGGGAGAGCCAGGACCCCACGGCACTTTACCCGCCTCTGCTGTGTGCGCCTCCTTCCCCGCACCCGCAGCGCACTGAGCTGGCCGGCTGCAGCCAAGGCCCCCGAGAGCAGGGGGCAGGGACTGGGGCCAGCACCGCCTCGCAGCCTCAGGTGCCTGCAGCAGCACCCAGCCCAGCCCGAGGGGAGGGGAAAAGCCTCCTCTGCTGGGGGGCAGAGCGTGACAGACTCCCGGAGCAGGCAGAAGAGAATGCTTCCCCTCCCGAGGTGAAGAGAACACCACGGATTGAGTTGGGGAAACACAGAGAGCCAGGCTGGTGCTGCCCAGCACCCTGCTCCCCCCAGCTCTCCCCTCAGCACGGGCAGGGGGCCCAGGGCTCCTCGGAGCAGAACATGCACTGACTGTACCTGGGATCACCCTGCAAAAGGGGGCTGTGGTTTCTGTGAGATGACGTTGTTCCAACTTTGTGTGGAAAGTTTCCGATTAAATGATATGATGCCCTCGCACGGTATCTTTTTCCTGCGATGAAACACATCCAGTGCCACCTTGACAGAACAGATAGTTTAGTTACTCTCCAGGGCAAACAGTGCATGTTAGTGAGAACACCGAAGAGCAACTTGCACACCATCACCCACAGCAAGACAGGGACAGCAGGGGGATGAGGCTGGTTCCCCAAGCCTGGGAGTAATGAATTTGGTGAATTTGCAATAAACCCTTGTCCCCTTGGATGACATCTTAAGTGTTTCAGGCGGTTTAGGCAACTACTGGACTCAAGTTTCTTTGGCACGGGTTGTGTGAGCAGACATCAACTGCACACAAATGCACTCTCGAGTCCCAGAAAGAGAACCAAATTCCTTCCCTGACACAGTGAGCCATGCTGTACCCCTGTCTTTGCAAGGAACTCTGATTTTAGAAGTACAGGTGTAGGCAGAGTCCCTTGGGGCTACTCTGTATGTTCAACAGGCCTAAGCAGGTTTTTGACCCTGAGGAACATGGTCCCATAGAATTTAAGCTTACTTGGTTCATAGCTATTCCCTGTCATTGTTCACATTTAAAAGTGTTTTAACTCCCCATCTCAAGTGTAAGAATACTTGTTTAAATAGAGATAACAAAATAGGAAATCACAAGGAAAAAGCCCACTATTATTTACATTGCACCTTCTGTCCCAAAACCTCTCAAAGCTATTACAAACCAAAGTCCTAACTGAGAGGACCAAAAGATGAGACATGAAATGCATAGTCTCTTGTGTGATTTTTAACCTGTGGGATTAAAACACTTAAGTACCTTTTAAGAAGTTTGTCTTAATACATATTTGCTACATGAAGCTAAATTAATCACACATTAAAAAACATATTTTCCCACTAGATGAGTACAACTGAAGGTAACAAACCAAAACCAGATTCACTCCAAAGCATATGTAGCTCATTTTTCCAACAGACAAATCTGACTGTACTCTGACAAAATTCAACAGCACATGCTGAAATGAGAATAATACCAAGCCTGAACTACTGTTGAAAAAACCCACCAGTAAAGCCCTTCACCCCATACTACAGAATACTTACTATTTCATAAAGATTTCTCAGTTGAGAATAAAAGGTGATTAAATTAGCAAGAGAAATCACTAACCATCAGGCAAAGGAAGTAAAAGGTAAACCTATAAAGACATGCTGAAGCATCCTACCTGGCATAACATCACCAATCATTTAAAAAAAAAAAAAATCAAACGACAAAAAAAAACAACAAAAAAACCCCAACACCACACAACTTTTTTAGACTTCAAAAGCAAAAGGTAAGTCAGCTCTTACTTTACTTACCAGCTGATAGACAAGCTGAGGTTTCTCTGCTCTCTCACAACACTTACATCCCAAGCAATGCAAGACACACACCTGCCAGTTCTGTACTGCTTATGATGCCGCTTGTTGTTTTAAAGGACGGTTATATCCCAACTGCCAGAAATTATCCATTTTAAACAGAGTTTTTAAACCAAGACATGTTAAAATAAATAGCATTTGAGTGTTCCTGAAGAAAAAAAAAATGTCCCAAGCTAGCAAAACATTCAAAATCAGGACCCTATAGCCTGACTCTCAGAGGCAGTTTTTTTCAAAATTTACAAGAAACTGCCTGCAAGTTTTTTAAAGCTGAAAACTTCTGGGAACAACTTGCTTAGAAAGTTTATTAAACCCATCAGTCTGAAGAGCAGTTTTGGCAAGTTCTACCATAACCCCTTTAGTTGGAAAATGGCATATGCAAAAGCAATGAGGATTTATGAGGCTTTGAGAGGAACATGAAGGAAAACCAACCAAAAATGATATATTTTTGGTGGACTGTTATCCCTTTAGACAATACTTAAATGCTGTTTAAACAAACACAAGGTTGTGCTGCTACTAAGAGCTTGATTCTCAACACAAAGAGAAGTTGCTGCAGACAAGCATGGCTATGGTTACAAAAATGAACACAAAAGTTAATGCAAAAAGTCATCTCAAAAAAAGTTTATTAGCATGATTAAAAACATGTGAAGAATGACAGTAAGAGAGAAAGTAACTTATAATGGAAAAATATCCATTTCAACAGTTTATATTCAACACGGCTTGAACTGAATGGATAACTTTATTGCCGGATTTCACTTGATTTTTTTAACAACAGTTCACATTGTATCAGCTTCACCATTATGAGGACTATTGCTTTTGTTTGGATCTGATCCTTGTTGCAGGTAAGTATAAAAAAATATCCCCCATTACTGCTGGATTGCAGAATGTGTTGTTGGTTTAAGAGCTGGTAAAAAAGAAATTCTCAACTGAAGAGTCTGTTTAAAAAACAACCTTTTTTTTCCTAATCGCACTACAAAGAAATACATTAGTATTTTGGCCTTTAAATTTCTTACATGGTATTTATTTAGCATGGCAATCCACGAATTCCCTCCCTTTAAGTAACCATAAATCAAACCCCTCTTTCAGAGGCTGCTTCTTGAGTTAGGTTCTGGAGATTTACTTCATACACGCTTACACTGGCTTGAGGACGAAGACAGCATCATCTAGTACATAGTAGTCATTATACATATCACCTTCACATAGGTATGGCAGTCTGGTGAAAGCCTCTATGGCAAAACCAGCTTTACTGAAAACTTCTGGCAGGCTATTCACCTGTTCTTCCCAAGTGTGCCCTTTGATTTCCAAAACTTCTGAGGGCTTTTCCCACTTGCCACCTACTGAGAAAACAAAACAGTTTTGTTTAAATTATAAAGAAAACTTTATTGTGTGTTATATTTTCTTACAGAAAGCATACTACACAGAGTATATTCCATCCGCTCAAAGTAGAAGGTTGACAAGCCATTTGTAGAGCTGTTGCAAGATCAGTTCAAGTTTTTGTCTACTGTTCAGAAGCAGCTCCTTCTTAAGGTTATCTTTTGTTACATTTTTAACTAGCAGTTCCAAGACTGGCTGAAAAGTAATTTCCACTAGTGAGACTGATGTTCAGCAGATTCTTTCTTTATGCTTGCTGTCTGGCCGAAGATGGCTTCAGGTAATTACAGTAAATAGAGCCAGCAAATTGGAAATTATGATTTGCTGTGAAGCTTCCATCAGCAGACTACCACATTATAACAGATGGCCACAGAATCTTTGTTCCCGCAGTGGCCACCTACTAGCTGATAAGGTAAAGACTGCTTGGGGTTGTATAAAATTAAGAAGCTGAACACCTGAAGCATGCTAGAAAACATGTTGCCATAGGTTATATCCAATGAAAAAATCTGAAGAATTATAGGTACAACTCAGAAATTCAAAATTTAAAAGCGTTCACTCATTTTCCAAGTAATGTCATCCACAAATACCAAACGTTTTCTGGTTTGGTCTGTACCTTTAACCAGTTTGCTAAATGCAATAGTAAACACCCTTCTAAACAGGAAGTTCCAAATCTTGTGATTCAGAGTGTTCTGCAACTCCAAAGATTTCCTAAGTTCCTCTTCCTTCAAGCAGAATTGTTTCCAGAGCGATACAAGAAATGGCATCTTTCAACAAATTAAAAAACGTGCTTATGCTGGCATTTGACTGGATTCTGTATGGTGCTGGTAAGACTTTTTTCTAAGCTTCTTATATTTTCCCATGTAATAGCAGTTACACAAGATTGAAAATGTTTTGGTTATGACTTGCAACATTGCTACAAAGTAAGAGCAGTAAAAAGTTTTGCTGAGAATCAAGCTAATTTCTGATACCTTCATACAATTTCCAAATTAAACAACTGTCAGCAAATGCTGTCTTCCAAAAGTCTGAAATGCTCCTGTAATCTATGATTCCTAGGTCAAATCCTACTGCACTTCCCTACAGAGAATGCTCCAGAAGCAGCAGCTGCATGGTTTCAGTGCAGCTGTGCTTGTTGAGGAGGAGGGTTTGGGAAGTTCAGCAGACAGTATCTGCATAAACTGAAGCCACAGGGTTTTGCTCTGCAAGGCCACCTGGAGTCCTGGAATAAGGTGGAAAAGAGAAGGGGTTCAGCTGCAGAAGCACAAGCTACTGCCTTTCACCACACACGGTGCAAGTACACCAACAATTTATATTACTACAATCTCCAGACTGCTGTAGCTGCTATGGAATGGCTCTGATGTTGATCTGACACAGAAGCAGAGCTTCATATTACTCCTGTAGAAGTCACAGACACTGAATCTGCTCGGATTTGGTCCATAAGCACTCAGTGAGAAAAGGGACAATGCTGATTGTCCACTGTGGACAGGCTTATAAATTGTGTATCAGCAGTAGACTAAGAAATGTCAGTTTATTTTTCTTCTAATTTGTTGTATTCTGAGAAGTAGAAAGGGATGCTGTTGAGCTATTACCTTCATTTTCACTGCAATAATCTCAATTCCATTATTTAAATAACTAAGCAATTTATTTGAATAAAATTAAACATACCAAACCAGTATTTAAATTATGGATTTCAACAAGGACTTAAAAAAAATGTCCCAGACCAGTCATATTAAACCTTACATTTCAGTTCCTTAATGAGAATTCTCTTCTCTGAATAATCTTCTTGTTTTCTCTGTGCATATTTTTAAATGTCAGAACTCACAAGTAATATTATTATCCTTAGAAACCCAGAGTCAATATATGTGATGAAGTGGAAGAATGTCTAGGAACTACTATGAATTCTAATCAATGTTATGAAATTACTAAATTATAAATGCCTCCCTTTACAACATTTCCACTGCCTGCCATCAGGCTGTTTCACTTGATTCAGATCAGGAACAGTGGTGGAGAGAGAAACCCTTGCAGAACTATTCCACTGAGCATCTAGAGTCATGACACACAACATCCATCCGCTCCCCACCCATTACCCACCCCAAACTCCCAAAACACTAAGATTTAATCTGAGGCAGGGAACTACAAAAGCATTCTTTTGGTCTTCTCCAGGACCAAAGGAGACATTCACATTATTTTATATATATGAATCTTCTCTATACTTTTTCAGAAAAACATAAAGCTAAGCACATTACCACATAGGTAAAACTGTTAAATGAACAGATGGGCAAGCTGTAGGATTTACCTAAAAGAAATGCCTGCAGGAAACAACCTTAAATATTTAAAGTTTGAAACACTGTTGGTTTTCCTCCTTTACTCCCACCTTTTCTCAAATGAATCAGAAGTAGTTTATTTTCTTCTTAGATTGTGCCTTGCTTTTTAACTGTCCCAAATGTTACTAATTGTTTATTCTCAACAGGTGCTGCAGATATCTGCCAAGTCACTGTAACACAACCCAGATTCCAGGAAGCTGACTACTCCATGCAAACTGTGTTCCTAACATGTGCTTTCTCTGCCTCTGGATGCTCCCCGTCCCCACCCCAAATTCTATGGTTTCGCCTTTTAACTAATGAACATGAGGATTTGTGTACTCCTGAATGCACAGATCAGCAGAAGTACAAAGTACATTCATTACCAGAAAATAACATTTCACTTCAGATCAATGATCTGACTGTAGATGACAATGCTGTTTATATCTGTGGAATAGCATTTTCAGATTCAAATTCACCCCATTCTAAACAAGCAGGAGATGGAACTGTACTAACAAAAACAGGTCAGTTGATCATTCCTTCTTAACGAAGCATCTTAAAAGAAATAAGTTACCTTTCCTAAATATTCTCTTTGTTTACACTTTCAAGAATGGCATTTAGGATGGAAATACAAATGAAACAGTTACGAGTAGTATGACTATACTAAAATATTAATAGTAAAACCATGGAGGGATTCTACAAATAAGTATCTTAACCTCATTTGCTAATTAGACTGTTCTGTCATATGATGCAAATGACTCTAGAATTCTACAAAAGAAAGAAGTTTTATACTCGTGTTATCTACCTATATTCTACATCCTCTTACATAAAGACTTCAGTAGCTATCAGAAAGGAAGTATCAACAGAAAAATGAGAAGTAGAGAAACTGACAGTGGAAATACAGGCAACAGAGTACAGTTCAATCATCAGAACTGGGGATTCACTGTGCCAGCTTGAGAAAAAAAAGTTTCAGTTTTGAACCTCTGTAACATCTGCCTTCTAGTTAAGAAAACGATGAGAATTCATTAACTACATTTAAGTTTTACATGGCTAAAATAGGCCAAAAAAACCCCTAGCAACCTAGCTGGATTATTACTTTCCCTATATTCCTTCCTTCCTCTGTCTAATTGCATTTCTGAACAAAAGCCTGACTTCTTTATTCAGATATTCCTTTACAAAACCAGAAAACCGGATTATATTCTCTGTCTACCCCTAAAGGAAGGGTTCGTAATCAAAAATAACAAGTCTCCATTGCCCTTGCAAACATTCAGGGAAGCAAAAGAAAGTGATCTCACCAAGGAATCTGGACTGAAAACGAACCAGAAAATATTGATGGGTGTAAGGGTTTTTTTAAATTCCTCAGAGGAAGAGGGCTGAAATGCAGAATCTTAAGGAAAATTATGTGAATCAGAAGAATTGTCCTTTATTCTAACACTCACTTTTAATAAAGGAGGAGAGAAGCAGCACAGCAATGGAAAACTCATCTTCATGATCATTGCCTCATCCTTACTGTTTCTATACAGCACTACTGTATTCACGTTCTTTGTAGTCTATAAGGTAGGTTCAAAGTGATTTTTCTTATTTTGTTCATTTTGTAAATCTAAGCAGTTTTAACATCTCCATAAGGAGAATAAAAAGACATTCCTAGATTACGTAACTTTTATGATTAAGTTTTAAAGAGGTGGTTGGTTGAAGTTCATATGCTGCACACATCTGCAACTCTTGTGTGGCACATACCTGTACTCTCAATAGCAACCACATTTTCCTTTTTCAGTAAAGTGTCTAGAAGAAAAGGTATTCAGAAGTTAAAATTATCCTAGAGTATTAATCAGCAAGTTGGAGATTATCTATCAAGGCACACTCAAAAAGCAAAACTAGAAATCACCATTGTAAATCACCAACTCATTGGATCAGTTTCCAGTAAAAGTAAAATAATTTAAAATTTAATGTCAAAGTATTTGGGAGCTGCAGTAAAGTTACTGCAGACTAACTTTACTTGTGTAATGAAACACTATTCATACACATACAGAAGACAGACTTTGGTAAAATTTAAAAATATCAGAGACTTGAAAGAAGTTTTGTGTTTATAAACGTCACTGCTTATAAACTAACACATTAGAATGGGTTAAAAATTACATAACTACTGGATTTTTTTTTAAGTCTAGAACAAAATTTGTGTTTAGTTAAAAACAAACATCCAAATCTGCAACTAGAATCTTTACATAGTAAAGAGATTTTAACATGAGAGTGAGGACTTCAAGGTCCTAAGTGGTACGATATGGTAAAATGGTGCTTTGCTCTAGTGATCAGTGTCTAAACATCAAGACAGGACAGTCTTTTTGATTTTTGTTTTTCTTTAAACTAGGTGAAGTAGTTGATAAAATTAATCAAACCTTCTGCAGGGGAAAATCTGGTATCTGTGATGCCACTGGTTATTTTTGAGAATTATGTAGTGCCTCAGGCAGGTCCCACTGTACTCAAAGTAAAAACACTTGCAACATCTACTACCAGAAGCTGAAAAAAGTCTTACACACTTGAAAACATCTCTGATTTTTCCAATGATATAATCTGATCTAATGAAAGACTTTTATCTACAAACTGTTTGATTGAAACAGTTGGCTTCTTATCTTATGTTTTAATTGTTTTTTATTTTATTATCCATTTCTCCAGTTAAAACCAAAGCTGCTAAAGAAAAGTGGGAATGAAGAGCAAAGGACAGAGAATGGTGTATGTTATCACTTTATTTGCTTTGCCTGTGATTCAGAGGTTTTGGGTTTTTTTCTGTCTTTTTAAAGTATATTTGGAATCAATTATTCAGTTAAATAGACATTCAGAGCTGTTAAGGATTCACTTCAGAATTGTACAAAACAGTTAGTTAAAATGTAATTAATGATTTTAAATTTAAATTAATTTATTTTTAACTAATTGGATACAGGATAAAGTCAATCTATGTAAAGGGAACTCTAATACACAGCTTCCTTTCTGTTTTAAGTAAATTTTGTTTGAACTTCTGAAAATAACAGATCTTGCTATTAATTTTTTGGTTTTTTAAATGGTGCACTCAAGTAACATTAGGGATATTAAGAACCTCGATCACCATGTGTCCTTGAATAAAATCAGAAAACATGCATTTAAATATCCACTAAAGAAGGTATATATGTTAAGAGATGTCATATTAATGTAATTTAAAATAATTCTGCCTGCCAAACTGTATGTTCTTTGAGAATGTTACTAAGTAACACTAAAGACATATAAAGGGGAAGAAAAAAAAAAAATCAGTTATAAAAGGTAGAAAAAGATGGTTCCCCAAGCTTCAAACGTAGCACTGACCTAAAAGATTTTAAATAATTTGCAGAAAATCAGTAGTGGACGAAAAGTTTTTCAAGCAATTGCCCAAGAACTTCAAAAGCAGAGGTATGCTGAACATTGCCAGCAGCCTGTAAGTATCTATCTTCCAATACTGAAATTTATGGGGAAAAAGAACTGGCAGTTTTTAAGAGTATACAATTTCTATTTCCTCTGGAAACAGACTTTTCTTTTTTGAAGTTGATAAGGTTGTTTAAAGTTGATAAAGGTCTAAAAGACGTACTCTGCACAACAAAGTTACTATAAAGCATTCTAAATGACCATACACATACCATTTTATATATATATATGTATGAGATAGTATATATCTTATAGAACATATGCATGTACATCTAAAAACGAAGCTTCCATAAATTTGTATTTTGCCAAAAAGAGATCTCAACAAGTGTCTGTGGACTGTTTGGTAAAACACATAGAGCTATTAAGCATTCACTTTTAAAAAATATTTCTATTGTAGTTCCTTTTGCTCCCTTAGCCCAATGTAACTAGCGGACAGAAACGTGACAAAATTGTTATAAAAGCTCTACATAATTCTTACAGATATTTTCCCCTCCTTCAACTTACAGAGCCTAAACTAAGTACTCAACATCACTGGGTAAAGCCACACAACTTATTTAATCATTCCAAATTTATGCCAATAAGTCTTATATGACAACTTTAGAAGTCACGTGTATTTGCAAGTAAAGAAAATGGCTTCAAAATCCTGCTCCAAAATTTTGCTTCTCTTGAGAAAGAATATAAATGCTTTCCTATTCTGAGCATGGACCACACCACTTCAGAGATGCAAGGAGAAGCCAAAAGAAACATAGAACAAAGTCAAACACTTCTACTCTATACATTTTTACTTCATTTATTTCCATACAGCCCCAATTTTTTTCTTCTAATTACTCCTTTAAAGACTTCAAGTCCCTGCTGACATGACCTGGTCCTTGATTTGAGCATCACCAATGAACACAGTGGAAATTAGGGGTATGTTTTACTGCCTCTGTGCTCCCTGGAGATTGGGAAAAGCCAAGAGGAAAAGAAACAGGTTTTGAATACTGTAGATGCTATATAGACAACAGCAAATAGATAAGTGGGAAAAGAGGAGTTTACTGAAACAGTAAAGGCATGGAGTTTGCTGCCAAAAGGAAATTCTGCTTTTATTTAAAAAAAAAAAAAGTTCGTATCAGTAATGAAATACTTGCACATTTTTCCCCTAGGATGATTTGGAAGATGACACTGTTTATCAGAACAGATGACCATGTGCAGCAGTTCAGATTTGTTCAATATTTCTCATGCAAGCAAAGGGGCAGATTAAGAAGTTAAACTTCTTCACAGACTTCCTTTGCTTTAAAAAGAGGGGAGAAAAACCTGCAGGACTGTGTTCTTCAAGGGTATTTTCTAAATAGATCACCAAATTCATTGTACATTACATCCATGTTATATATCCATTTTCCATTCTGCAAGAATAAGAATGGTAGGAAAATACTTTATCTTTCATAAGATAACCGCTAAAGCTTCATAAAAGTTTCCGTTTTTAGTTTAGATTTAATTCTATGTCTTTTTTTCTTTTGACATAAATTTACGTGTATTCCTTTTACATTAATTGAGCATTTGTGAGAGATGTATGATAATTGACAGCAACAGAAAATAAACTTGTTTCACTGGTGAAATTCTGAGTTTAGTCATGTTAATGTGATAATTACTGATGTAACAGATGTACAGATGAACAGTTACTCAGTCTTAACAACAGCTTAAACAGAGCAAAACCTGTGCATTCCGTAGACAGGCAAGCAGAAAAAAAAGACAATATAAATGCATGTACTATCATGGTAAAGCTCATTTGGTCTGGGAGATTCTTCCTAGCCTATTTAGGAAAGGAAAGCAGTGGTGATAGTGTGAAGGTTGCTCCTGCAGTATTAAAATCCTCTTGCTAGACAGACAACTCCCACTTTCTAGTACTACCATCCAAAATCAGGATTACCTGTAATACCAAGTTTTGCCTCTACATACCTGTTCAACATGGATACAAGCATCAACACAGAAGCATACCACCCAGTCAAGGCAGTATAGTTTTTTTTAAAAAGTAACTTTTTTAGCACTTACTACCTACCCAATCTACAAAATCAGCACTTTTATAAGAGATCTGTTAGTATGAGACAAACTCCCTACTAAAGAATAGCTGTATCTTTTATCATCATTTAAATAAAGCAAGGCTTTGTTTAACAAATGAAACGGCTTTCCTCACTTCAGTGAGATGAGAACCTACAACCGAGACAAAGCAAGGGTCTGTCTAGCACAGTACTGTGTTTCCAGCTCAATTTAGTACAAAGCATTTCAGGAAGATGCAAAACACACCTTTGTCTTCTTATTCCTGTCAATCAATCACAACGACAATAATGTGTTCAACAAGAAGATTTCACAATCCCAGGTTGCTAGTGTTTACTACTTCTGAAGTGTGGTGTCTCTGACATTTTTATTTTAGAGAAACCTAAACCAGTCTAGCATGTATTATCTAATAATGCCTTTGTATAAATATGATGTCTATATTGGGAAATACAAAGGATTTTTACATGACCCTATGGGATACCTATTAAAAATATAAAGTTATACATGTTTTCATGTGACTAGTCTAATACCCTATGATTCATTCAGCTTACTTGCCAAATTTAGACATCTGCAATAACTGCATTACTTGTTGTTATGTATGTTGAAAATAAAAGCCCAAGAAACAGTTTATGATTAAGCTACTTTGGACTCTAGGTGTCACTGTAATTCCAGAAACAGTAAGCACAGAAATATATTTTACCTCCTCCTCCACATTGCTTTGTTCTCTTAAAGCAAGTTTTGTGTTATTCATAAAGCTAGTTTCTACAATTACCCTCCCATTACATGTAATAACCCAAATATCTCATTTCAATTAAAATAATTCCTCCATTTCTAGAACCTGATCTATACACTGATCAAACACCTCACCTGCCTCATCTCTTCTCCATTCGTTCCTCCCCCCTAAAATTCAAAAGTTTCTCTAGGTGGGTCCAAACTGTTCTTAATTAGCTGCTACAAGAAGTTACTTCAGCCATTAAATGTTCCCCTCTTTGAATGTTCCAAGGATTTTTTTTTGTTAAATATAAAGCATAAGTACATATCTAACACTTTTTAAAATGCATCATCTTGTAGAACAGTTGAATGAAAATACTGAAATTCTAAAATCATTAGTACACCATGACAACAGCCTTTTTCTTTAGACTACAGTTAATTGTTTATTTCTTTAGACTACAGTTAAATAGATTTTAAGTAGGAAAGCTTCAGTGGAATGACAGTAACTTTTGTGTGTACTAACTTGTATTGTCTAAAGAAGTTTGAATAGGCCCAGATCCATGATAGCAGTAAATAGACAGAGTATGTTTTTAAGTTTCAGAATATATTAAGAAAAACTGCCTTAAGCAAAGCAACTAATGTTCTGCAAGTCTCCACCACAAAGAAAAATATGTCTTTGGTTTACAAGACATCTTACAAGAGACTTCAACTTTCAACTACAAGTAGGAACGCTCAAGTTCAGCAATCACACAACAGGTTTCCAGTCCCCTGGGATTTATAAATTTAACACTCTATTCTTCTCCCAGTATACTGTAGGAGATTAATGATGAAGGATATAAGCGGACTTAAGAGTAGTTTCTTCCTTAATTATTTACCTCCTGCTGAGCCAGGAAGTTCCATGTGGTCTGTCACATGGTTACCCAACAACATATAGAAAAGTAGATGCTGGGTGCAATAGTGATTACAAAACATAGTGGCACTAGTTTTGAAGGTACACAAACAAAGCCATCCAAATAATTTCCTCCATTTCTAATATGCCAATGAAAGACTAGAAAGACACTGCTGTTACTCAATATTTTAAAAAATTTTTAGAAGAGGAAGCCATATAGTTCCACATTATGGGAACAGTAAGTTCTTGCATAAATCAGCTCCCCCATCTCATTTAAGACACACTACTTTTCAGAATAGTTACAAAATTATATACTCAAATACTGTATTTTAAGCAATTCTTCATCTGAGGGCATTATTTTTTATACTTAAAGCTTTTTTCCCCTCTCTCCTCCTGCCAAAATATCACTGGCATATAAAAAGAGGAAAACAGATTCAGTTTGATGCGTTTGTGATTGCCAGAATATTAAGGTTGTTAGTTCTGTATTTCCTGGGCATACATGCCTTTCCACAGACAAGTCTTAATACTCAAGGAGAGCGTGTCCAAACGATGACTGATGAACACCAGTCTTCTGGCAGTCAAACCACCTTTAGGGTGCCTCAACCTGAATCCACAATCATAGGCACTAGGAGTTTCTAGTATCTTTTGAAGTTTAGTGATAAGGACAGATTAATTTGAAATTCTCTCATGTATTTCTTTAAAAGGGAACTAGGGGAAATACTGGAGTTTTGGCACTGAATTTTACTATTTTATTTCAGTTACTAATACAATATAAATAGTGGTTGTTACTTTGTATTAGTAAGGGTCTATATTTTACTCTGAGAGCTCAAGTTGGAAACTAAACGTTATCTCCCTACGAAATTTTAGGTGCAGTTCATCTGGAACACTTGAAATAGTTTGACTTGAACTGGTCTATTCAGCATCACGGACAGTTCTCATGGTTTTGCTCAATTGGTCGCTAGAGACAACTGGGATTACCTATACGAAAGCAGCAGAGGGCCCTAATCACAGATCAGTTTTCCCATGTTGGTCCAACACAGCTCAAATGTGGCAACCTGCAGAACAGGATATGTGACTTTAATATTAGAGCTTTTTGTTGGTGCCAACAATGTATGTTGAGGAATTAAGAAAACAGATTACATCATGTGGCCTATTTACCTATGATTTCACACTTCTGAACATGCACCATACAAGTTATTTGTAAAAAACAAAAAAACAAACAAAAAAAAAAACCCCACACCAATTATTTATTAAACATTTAATCTGGGATACTATGATCTACAAATATTTTCTTTACCTGCCCAAATAGCTATTAATTTGTGTACTTACCATTTTCGACATATGGGTGAAATGGCAGAACTAACGCTAGAATGACTCTGCCTCTAGTTGGCTCCAGTACACTTCTAATATCTTTTAATACAGTCAGTGGTTGATCACAGCGATCCAGCAAATTCAAACAGCTGATAACATCGTACTGAAATCCTGTGTTTTGCCATTCATTTATACCAAGCACCCTACAAAGGGAAAGAGAAAGAGAAACAGTCTGTTAAAAAAACACAAGCTGAGTTCAGAGAGAACCACTGAACACAAAAATTCCCTATGGATGTGTTGACAGTGCAGGTAAGGTCAGCCATCTAGGCAATGAAAAGAGACAGACATGAATGATCCTTCTGTTCATCTGGAAAAGAAAACTAAATCAACAATGGGCATGAAAATATATCCAGCCCTACAAACCTTTATATTGCCTTATAATAACCATCAGGGAACAAAGGAGACAAAAACCAAAAGCCTGGGTATTAAAAAAAAAATGTGTTGTCTTAGAATAAAACTTAAAATACTTCTGAAGAAACAACAAAGCTGAAATATGATTAATGGCTTGCTGCATTCTATCTACTCTGATTTACCAGTGTGCAAACCCAATTGCAAAGTAGCTGTTGTGCTTCCACTCAAAGACAAGTGAAAAAAAAAATCCACAGCTCCTTCATTCTTTGGATTAGGTCTAGGGATATAGTGTCTGAAATACTAACCATTACTCAACAAGACCCAATCTGGTGCCTGCAAGAACCTCCAGGAGCTGTGTCAAGTGCATGAACAAAGTTCTGAAAGCACTGAGGTTTTTGTTACTAAACATGATTCAATCTTAACAGCAGGAGCTAAACCTAGCAAGAATAAAAGAATCTTTACATAGCCATCTATAGTGTGGGATTAGATAGACACAGATTATTGAGGTATCCCTATTACCAGGATTCAGTTTGCTTTCTCTGCAGTACCTGTATCATCCTCTTGCAATTTCTGACTGTTCAATTAGACTGTTCATCTGAATTTCATCTTGCTGACTTCCTTGATTAAAGCAATTTACGCAAGCTATGATGAAAGAAACTTCAAAATGTTTGTTGACTATTTTTTCTTAACTGGTAACAGGTAACATCCACATAACAAAAGAACTGGTAAGAAGGAACATCAGATGTGTTTGTTTTCCTGCTTTTGTACAAGTTAACCTTTCCATCACCATCAAACAACTGAGGAACTGACTGAAAATACTGAACATTCATTAAATATTACAAATAGATCACTTTGCTGTAATGTCCGATATAAAGGATGTAGAAAATACTCAGTACAATACCTGTATTTCTTCTTCTGAAGCTGCCATATCATAGTTTCAGACAATTCAGTGGCATAGATTTCTTCAAAATGAGGACTCATGACTTTAGTGACTTCTCCATCCCCAGCCCCTAAATCGAGAAGTCTGTGGGATTTCCACTCTGGATTTATTTTAAGCAGTCTTTGAAATTGTTCTGGGGAAAACACAAACATTGAGCCCCTTCCCAGCAGCCTGAAATGCAAAAATGAGAAATGACAAATTTTGTACGAACTTTAACAAGAAGGACAATGAAGTAATTTAGAATGTGCTTTGGCAGCAACCAGTCACACATAATAGTAGACAAGGTCACTGCTCAGATAAATTTTAAATCCAGTGTAACTTGCCTTGCACTTGTCAGAGATCAAACACAGAGCCACATGCAGTTACAGTGGTTAAGACTACAGGAGGAATTTGATTAAGTAAGGAAGAGCTCACAGGGTGCAGCTCAAGAAAATGATCCCATTAAAAAAAAAAAAAAAAAGGAGGGGCAAAAGAGAGGAAAAGATAAAGGCTGAACGTTATTTGTCACATTTGCAGATTTGAATCTCTGCCACAAAAAAAAAAAAAGATGAAATAGCAGAGGAAATAAAATGGCTGCAGACACAGAAGTATGCACAATGAATGAGGACTAGGATATGGAACTAGGAGGGAAGCAAGGGAGTAGGTTTAAAGAAAGGATGGGGGTAATTCTGCTGTAGTGGCAACAGAGATTTTTTTTTTTTTAATTGTATGTTACAATGGCTTTTGCTGCTATCTGCAGATCCTGCATTCAACATGAAGAGCTGTGGAATAGAAAATAGGCAACTCATTAAGGAACTGGGTATAGGTGACAGTCAGATTCCTTATGGATCAAGTCAATGACACACCCGCCCATAACTGTTTGAAGACTGCATAGTGACAGATTTCAGCTGTCATAGCAGAATTCAGATGAAAGAGTTAGGAGAATAAGAAGATGAAAAAGAACTGGTCACTAATAGACTGAAGATAGTTTAAAGAATAGTATTTATCTAATGTTGGATAGCAGGTTAAACTTAAAGACAATGAACAGAAGTCTTTTATGTTCAAGGGGCAAAAAGGTAAACAAAGATAAAAAGAATCAAAGAATAAAAAAATGTGAAAAGGAGGTAGCCTAGGAGTGACTGTACTAAAAAACAAAGAAAGAAACAAAAAGGATAAAGTATACAAAATCACATAAAAGAAACTAAAGCAGGATACTAAATGTATAAAAATAAACAGAATACAGCCAATTTAAGTAGAACCCCCTTGCAGCACACTTGTGTCAGTCCACACTGTATAATTGGCTCATAGCTATTATTCCTAACAGCACTCTGAAGCACTGAAGAGCCTTTGAAAAAAAATGGAAGAGAAAGGAAGAAGAGGAGACCAAAGGAACCTTTATATAAAGCTACAAGTAACTAAGAACACCACAGGGAAGCTTATAAAGTCATCTGGTTAGCAAATAAGGAAAAAGATTATTTTTCCAGCCTCAGTAGAATGCTACTATCCTCATATCAGACTGTGCAAAAGTATGTAGTAGGTGCAGAGGTAGGGATGGTGGAGATATCAGGTGAACGTAACAAAATGCATTCTTCATAAGGTCAAAACTATAACCTGTTAAATATGTGTCTGTATGGGGTGATGTGAGCAAAGTTTTGGAAAAAATACTAAAGCACCCACAAACAGCTAAACTCCCCTGCAGACACAGAAGAGACTGACGCAATATGACTAGAAGAATATTGTTTTATAAACCTCTCTTCCTGGCTTCCTGATGTTTCATCAGTCAAACATGCTACATCAGAAGATACCTGTTCAAGTACAGCTTACACACAAATTTAGGTGAAATTTAATTTTACAGAATAAGCGAAAGGACAGAATTCTGTACCACATTAGTGTTACTAGACACAACACTTGACCAACTTCTGCACCATTTAGAAAGCTGCCTAGGTTTGCAGTGGGTGTGCACCCACTCTCCAGTAGAAAGAGTTTTAGATGTAATACAGAACTGCCTGGATATGGCCACCTTCAACAAGGACAATCACAATGCTAACTGACATAGATATGGCAGCAGGTAAAGGGCAAGGTGGGGGGGAAAGGAAATGAAGGGAAGAAGGATATGTTGTCTAACACAAAGAGAACGTCTTACTCAGGTGGAAATTAATACAAGTAAAGGTTATAAAATACAGTTAGAGTCCTCCAACTATCTCTTATTAATTGCAATTACCCCCTCTGTCTCTCCATACTGGAAATGGCGTTCTTCAATTAAGAGGGTTGGGCATGAAGAACACAGTAGGTCATTTCAGATGTTAGACTGGCAATGAGAAAACTACAAATTTAAGAAAAGATGACAGATCAAGGGGTAGGGCTGAACACTTGAAAAGTCTAAATGCAAACTGTATTTAGTTTATTTAAGATTGACTTTTCACTTACCCATTGATAGATGTTCTAGACATAAAGAGGCTAAAAATTGAGGACACAAAAGAGTGATAGAGCTGAATAAACAGCCAGCCTGATTTCTCAATGCTGTTGTTTAAGAAGATCTGTGTTCCTTGGTCAAGGTAACTCTGGACAAAAATAGGCTGAAGGGATTCAGACAACTGTTCTGTGTTGCAGACATACCACTAGAGAAAGAGATAAAGGATGATTAAAAAGTTCAGCAATATAAAACCAGAAGTAGTTTAAACAAATTGAATACATGGAAGGATATTATCAGTTACTGTAAATGTAAAAATTTATTTTTTCCTACAGACTTTTCAACAAGCTTCAGGATTAATTTAACTTATATTTGAATTGTAATCAAATGAGGACCAATTACTTGCTAAGAAATAATGCTTTTGATTTTTGTTTTAATCATTACCCTGTACTTTGAAGAATTCTACAACGTAAAATCCCTAGAAAGCAAACACAGGTCCTCTACAGAACAGCACTAGGCTGATAAAATAGCATGAAGTAGGATAACATTGTTTTATATCTTCCAACTCATTCTCAAATTTTCCCTAGGCATCCTCTGAAAATAAATCAGCAAGTGCATTCACAGTATTTTTCCAGGAAAGGAGATAAAGAATCCAATCAATACTTTAGACCACAGCTTGTCTGTCTTACAGCATTGCTGGACTATGTTTCTTTGCTTACCAGTACCAACAAGCAGGTCCACAAGTCTTTCAAAACAATTAGGTCTATGAAGCTGCCTCCCATCATCTCTACTAAAAAAAAGGAGCAGGTTCCCACATCTAGGAAGTCATCACTATCAGCTGAAAGGTAGTTCTACACTTTCATATTGGCAAAATCTAAAACCCAAGCTAAAATTGGCCAATGATTCCTTTTGCCATGTGTTACCTGGTAACAACCACTCCTATACAAACTCAGCTAGCTCCGATATGCAAGCTATTAATTGTGAAGAAAAAGAATAATATTTTTGATATCAAATCTAGCTGGAAAAGTAAAAAACTATACAATAATCTAATATTTTACTATCCACTAGTAAGGCATACCTAAACTTCTTTTAACACCTGCTTTACATTATTTTAAATGCAAAAAAACTTGTGCAAAGCAAGGCAAACGTATAGAAAATCCGAATTTTAGGACCCTCATGGCCACCTTCTGCACCTCCAGCAAATGTCTCTAATGCTGCACCATTCTGGAATGTCAGCACTGATAATAAAATTCAAAAAGTTGCTCCTTGCTAGGTTATGACAAGCTAAAAACCACCTCCCCTCAATATGCAGAAGTTACAGAAAAAGTTTTAAATGTAATTTTAATTAAGAATGTCACTATTCTTTTTCACTCTCCTACACCTATGCATAGTTATTGTCAGCCCTTCCCACAGAATCTCTAGTGCCATTGGGTCTGTTTTCTCATATCAAGAATTATTCCCTACAGCTAATGAGCTCTTATCTCCCCCTTAGATCCTGCAATAATGTTCCTTAATCTGGGTGCACGTGTTTATTGTGAAGATAGGGAGTTACAAGTATCTTAAAGAGAAATGGAGAGTTTTAACAGAATTGTGTAAAAATGCATGTAGCATTTTGCATGACAGCAGTCAGCTGGGGTAACTCCCCAATGAGTTAATACCTAAGATTGTGTCTGCAGCTGTACTATGCAAAAATGTACGCTCATATCCCGATACCTTCACATTTGTTGTACCTTGCTGGGAAAGGAACAGTCACTCAACACATGTTTACAGAGTGTTTAGCACAATGGGACTTCCAGTCAGTACTTTAATGCAAATAATAACAGGACAGGATTCTTAATCCAATGTCTTGCCTGCTTTGCAGTAATAGTGCCAGCAAGCAGAGGGTTCATAAACAGGGGCTCCATCAAACACTGAACCAAAGTAGCAAGGGATACCAAGACCCTTCAGCCGAGGAGCAAACATTTGCCTGCTCAGGTTTACTTTGAAAACTACTTGCGTAATGGGTACATCTCTGGCAGAATCAGGCTCTCAACTGTATTTTCAAATACGCTTGTATGTAGCACAAATAAGCCCTTTCCTCTAAAAAACAGATTTTGAGGAAGTCTGATGAAGTCTGGCACACGGATCCCCAAGACTGCTGATTTACCAGTTTAGGTCTTTTCTCACTGCAGCACAGTACTAGCTAAATGAATCAGCATAGTCCAGTGATTCCCAAAAGGAATCCTTAGTCAGTTGTGAAAAAACACTAAAGCAAGAGCCCGTGTACTTCGTCCATCCATCTTCTGAAGCCAATTTCAAGTGCCTGGCAGAAGCGAACAATCCCAAGGAGCTGAGGATCAGGCTGGGATATGTGTCAGGTTCACTCATGAGGCTGCTGCCTAGCTACACTGGACAGGTTTGGAGCATCTCAGATCTGCCTTTTTCAATGTGTTGCCATTTTCAATACAGCAGAATATGTATCCAACTATCAAAGCTTTGGGAAACAGGCTATGTTCCATAAGCAGTGTGGCCACATATATGCTGTACTTGAGCTCATACACCTTGGTTCTGCATTGAACTGTTACCTGTAATGCCAGGATCTGACCATAGAAACCAACAGTCCCACAATTCCTGTCTTTAAGACTTCTAAATACTGATATATATTGACATAACCGTTGGCAGAACAATAATGGTGACAACTGTGAGAAGCTTGCTTCTATAAATTAGGCGTTGTTCACTGACCTCTAATTTCTTCTTCATGGTTAATATCGCCAGTAGTTATTAGCAACTACCTATATAACACTAATGAATAATAGAAATGATACTGAACTATAAAAAGTAAAAAAAATTCCAACACATGATAAAACCAATCCAAATTTCAAAAGACAAAACTGGTGAAAACCAGTTTAATTCTGAAACTACTTCCTCAGAACAGAAACTGCTTTCGTTTTCCTCCATGTGCAATATATGAAGAGACCTTTTCAGGTCACAAGTTTCATGACAGAAAGCGTATCAGTCTCTTATAGCACAACAGCAAAAAAACTACAGCACAAAAATCTGAAAATATATGCTAAGGCCTTTGTTATAATTAAAATTATCATTATTGATAACTCTTGCCTAACACTAGTGAAATTAAGAAAATGTTCTTTTAGCTAACTTCCGTAAAACTAATGAAGTCTGTAAAACTGCAGAGACTGGGGGCCTTAACATGCAATCCTTACTTATGACTAACCCCACAAACTCAATAATCATAAATCTTACTAAATTTACTAAATAATCAATACTTTAGGCTTTAAAAATCTAGATCAAATAAATTAGAAATGGAGATTAACCAGTGCAAACCATCTACCTGTGAGCAACAATCATATCCATAATACATTTCTTTGGCTGACTTGTCATTCTAGTTCAGTTAATAACACAAAAGACTCAGATTTTCTTTGTTAACCAGAAGGAAGTTCTTTCTGTAAATCTAAATTCTGCTTCTCTTTGTATTTATGTACTGAATGATCCAAACAGCAGACTACATTCATTAAACCCCAGTATTATATTCACTCAGCAGCAAGATTCTGGGTGTCAGTGCCCACCCAGAATGCTAAAAAAGGTCCAGTAATGGATCAGCTTCTCAAGTATTTATGCATCTTCTTCATTAGCTCAGCTCTGTATATTTTACTTATTCTAAGTCAGTACCTTCCTTCAGCACAAAGAGATTTTAGTAGTCCTTCTGAACTCCTGTCAGATTTTCAGTAGCATTTTGGTAAAATGTAGTGCAGATCTGAACATATTCCAAATCACATAACCACTGCATTGCAAAGGTATAGTCCCTAACTTCTGCACAAAGTACTGATCCACATGCCTACACCGACCAAATACAGCACTAATCTTTTACTGCAGTCCTATCACATTGCAAATTTATTTCTAGTTTGCCATCTACTACTGTTCCAAGGCCTCTGTGAGCTTCACAGCTTCCCAGTTGCTCACTTTTATTTCCCTCTACATACACCAGTATTAATTAAAACCATCTCTGTGATTACAAACCCACACCATTCAACATCACCTGAAAACTTCATTCAAGCTTCATTCAACTTCATTCACAGAGCTCACCAGGAAAAACGCAAACCGAAGGTTTACATCTCTCAGGAGCTGCTGATGCATTACTAGTCTTGGGACACCGCGCTGGCTCCCCATCCCGCCGTTACCGCCAGACTCGCTCCGGCGACCCTCCCGCGGCGAACACCCAAGCCCACAGCACGCTTCGCCAGCATCCAGCCCCGACTGCCTTCCCCCGGCGGCTCTGCAGCCCCAGCACCTCACCGCCCAGACGTATTTCACACGGAAGGTACACGTCAACTTTCTCACCGGGAGGACCGAGCTGTTCCCTCTCTCTTTGTCTGGCGCTGCCCGGCCCGGTGCCCCTCTCAGCCCGCACCGGGGTCCCCCGCTCCTTCCCCACCCGCCCCCGCGGTGGCCGGTACCTCAGGGCGCCTCGGCGGACGAGGACCCACCACCCGCTGCCCCCGGCGGAGCTCCCCCGGGGGCGGTGGGCGGCAGGGAGGCCGCCGTGCCTCCCGGCGCCGCGGAGCCCCCCGCCCAGCCCGGCCCCGCAGGGCACGAGGAGGGAAGGCGGCGTGGGGGAGGGGAGGGGCAGGAAGGGCGGCTGCCGCTGGGGCTGTACCTGGTGGTTCTCCCTGGCTCCCGGGGCTGGCTGGCTGTGGCTGCCCATCATATTCACGTAGAGCGACCTGGATAAAGGGCTCCTCAGGTACCTGGCAGGGCCAGACCACATCCTCCTCCTCAGCACCCACAGGAACAGGGTGTAGCAGCCCAGCCAGCCCAACCAGAGTCTCATCGGGGGAAGGGGCGCGGAGTCACCCCCTCCCGCAGCCGCCGCCTCCTCTCTCCATGGCAGCTGCGGCGCCGGCAGCACGCAACTCGCCCAGCTCGGCTCCTCTCCGGGGCCCACACAGACGCTCAGGGCGGAACGCGCGGCGCCGCGGCAGCGGGGGCCGGCCGGACGGCTTCGCTGCGACACGCCGGGGCCTGGCGCGCACCCGCTCCCTCCCTTTCTCTCGCCAATCACAGGGCGGGCGGGGCGCTGCTTTCAAACCGCAGCGGGGCAGGCTGGTGGCGGAGGCGCGTCCGTGTCCGTCCTTCCTCCCGGCCCCGGTAACCGGCGGCGAACGGCGGCGGGCAGGCGGCCAGCCTCCCCCTCGGAGGAGCTCGCGCCGGCTCCCTCAGGTGCGCACGTGCTTGGCGACGCCCTGTCACCCGGCCTGCGCGTGCGCGGAGCAGGAGGCGCGGGGCCGCTGAGGGCACCGGGCGTCCCTTACCCTCAGGTCTGCCCTCGCCGCCGCTCCCGGCACGAATTCCTCCCTGGCATCGCCCACACGCTGCCTGGATCGTTCACCTTCATGTCGGTATAGGGGACGTCCCTGGAGTTAGAACTTTTCTTTAAGGTTCAAAAGTTTCAGGAGGAGTTCATCACTTGGAGAAATATTTTTATCTGCTGCAACAGTAAATGCTGAAATGTCAAAGTAGTGCTTCACATAAAGCTGTGCTTAGTTTCCATTATCTTCAGATTTTTCCCCTACACAGAAATTTGAGGTCAGTACACATGGAGGTGATGAGATCCGTAAAAAACCTCAAATCACAAGCATTTAAAGATAAATTGGGTTATTACAGGACTTGCTCTTCAGAAGGGACTGCTGTCTGCAGGTAAAGGACTACAACTGTTTGAAATACAAAATTTGGCTTCAAGTCCTGAGACATTGCAATTTTTAACTATTTTGCAGTGGCTCAGGATGAATCTTACAGCTCACATGCAACCTTCTGCAACATTTTGTTTCATAAAGCCGTTTTTATAAAACTTACAGCCTGGGTCACTGCACAGGAGGACCTAAAGCCCTCAATCCAGGATTTGTTTTCCTAAAGCTGTGGGATGTGCATGCAGAGGAATGAAAAGCCATCGTGTAGGCTTGAAAACAAGAACTTCACAGTCAGAGACTCCTGCATCCTATTTCTGTGCATGGGGATTCAGTGGAGTGGAGACCTGTGGATAAAAATGTATCTTTAACACAACTAATACCCCACAGAGGAAGGCTAGTCTAGAACAGACAATACTTAGAACAGAATGCTTTCTGCAACATTTTAATCTGCGACAGGTCAAGCTGGCTAAACATCTTTTGGCTTTTCATAGAGTAGCATGTGCCTTTGCTAGAACAAAAGCCGTAGTTACTGTGGGTTTGGGTTAGGCATCACTGTTCTCACTTTTGCTCTAATAAATATAGGTTATTTGTGCTAACAGCAAAGAAAGTGAGGAATACTGTATACAATTGAAACAAAGAAAATCTAGACAAAGCCTATCTCATTAATCAAATTCCAGCTGAGTCTGGCATCAGGGCTATCATCTCTCATCTCAAAAATGTTTCTTAACCACAAGCAATTGGTATCTTTCCTTTTGATCAGATTTGAAAGGCTGAAGTCTAGCCTCTTAATTTCCTGGTAAGGATGACACTGGAAGTCAGACCGCTGCGGGATCCTGGCTTCTACCTGGAATATCCTCTGATCAAGCACTAATCACATCCAACCTTGTTTACCTTGGGAAATCAGCAAAAACAGAGCAAGAACAGAACATTGCCAGAGGATTTCTCTGTTCAGTTCATTTTCACTGATGTGTAAGCTTCTTGAGGAAAGTTTTTGACATGAGAGCTTTGGACTGTTTTCCTCATGAAGGTTTTTTTCTTTTTTTTCCCTCCAAATAGCTAGATGGGCTAAAATGCATTTTTGGTCTATTTCTTTTTATTTGGTTTGGGATTAGGACAGTCCTTTCTATGTATGCTCTTGTTTATAAAGACAGATTAGCTTATTTTTTACCTCCAGGAATAAAACAAATTTATAATCAAAATCTGTTATTACAAGGGCTAAATTTGATGCTTTTTAAATGGACGTCTGCTCACAATGTGTAAACCAATAAATAAAATTGCTTCAGCATTGTTACATGTTTTTCACAGGGAAACACCCTAATTTTATCACATGTAAAATACAGATAATGAATTGCATACCAAATAAATTAAGAAGTATGCTAGCTTTTCATTTTGCATTGTTAGTATACAACCTGGGTATGTTTTAATGAGATTTTTCAAAGTTCATTCCCAGTGTTACATTTGTCATTAATATTCTGCTGCAGTAGTTGTATACTAAGCATATTTTTCTCTTGACAGGCTATAAAAAACACACTATTCATGCATATTTAGGTAATAATTTTGATGTATTGTCATTTGCAGATAGGCTGGTGGAAGTGTAATCAATTGCAGGACGATCTTGGAAAACTATTTGTTGTATAAGTGTATGCATATGTCATTCAAAGCAATTATTGTGCTGGGAGAGGATTTCCAGAAAAAAAAGGAATCGCTTTTTTTTGTTTACTTTCTCCTCAACTATTTTGATAGTGTTTCTTCTTTCTCTTGATGGAAAATTTATATAATCAATTGAATACCTAGGGTCCAAAAGGTCTAAAATGTACTCCAGTGTTTTAACACTGCCTGCATTTGCTTTGTGGTGATCACAAGGAGCATGGTCTGCTGGAGCAGCACTCACAGTGACGGGGCTGGCTGCAGAGCCTCACATGTTCTAAGATGTAAATCTGCAACTTTCCCCATCAAATACACCAATAGAACAACTTTCTCTCCTATTACTTAAACAACAGTAAGGAAACAATTACCAGAAAGAGGTCTTTAAAATAAGCAAACATAGGTATCTAAAATCCACTCCTGCAAAAGTAACCCCGGAAGCCCAGTTGCAGGTCTGTCCAGCTCTCCAAGACAACTCCCCCCTCCATCTCTGTTGTATGTTCCTGTATAAAACCAGCTAGAATTAATTTGACTGCATGTACTACTGAGCTTTCTCCTGAGCTGCCTTAATTCTGTAAGAAAGAGGTCAGAAGTATTTGTGAAGATGTGGCTTATCTTAACTGTTCCTTCCCCTTCCTGCTTGCCTTTCTTGACAGCACCCATTAAGTTGTACAGCCGTATTCAAATGTAAACATCCTACTAGCCATGTCAACATAGTATATTCATGAATTACTGAGCAGTTCCAAAATCAGCACAGCAGGAGACTGGGAAGGTCATTTTGTACAAGACAAGAACAGAGGCAGGCCTGTAAGCCCCACAAAACATAAACCTAATTTCTTCCTACTTAAAATTAAATATGCTTTCTTGTCATTTATTCAATGTTTTCACTCTATCACTAACCATATATTACATTACTACTATCTTAGACTAACATTCTTTAGTGTCTATTAGATAACATCCTCTTAAATCTAGTAGACACTTTTACCTATTGATTTTCAATAACTAAAATTAATTCCGTGTATTAAGATCCAAATTATCAGAATTTATAGAGAACCTCTAAAAACAGGAATCAAGCACTGAATTTCTCATTCTATGAAGTTATCACAGCATTTCATATTTTGTATTATACACACTTAAATCCTCTTTATCAGTTATGAGACTATTTTAGACACTCTTAAATTATCAAGATTAAACTGGGGCATTTTTCCAGCAGCAGGGCTTCAAGCTCAGATACTATTAGCTAACAAGGAGAGAAAGCAGACAAACCAGCTGTTGCAAGACACAACTTTTGCCTTTGATCATCCTGTACTTGATTCATGGCCAAAAACAATCACATAGGTTTAGTAGAGAATAACAAAGTTTAGTGGGTGACAGAGAAATGGAGAATAAGTGACATCAATCATAACATACTCCCAACCTTCTATTCTTGTAATAAGATTACCACCTGAATTTAAAGCAGTTTTCCAGTTCTCTTTTGGATTGACTGTTGGTGCAATGACAGACACTTTTTTCCTGCCATTAGAACAAGAGAAATAGGACAGACAAATGGGTGAATAATAATACGAAATTTGCAAAATTATTAACATTTTACATATCAATTTGAATTTCTCAGATTAATCTCTCACGTTAAGGCTGTCTTGCTTAGAAATCTTTAACTATTTACTTTTCTTAATTCTAAAGATGCAGCAGTTTAAGGCTATTCAAACTGTGTCTTCAGTCATATTACCCCTTACTCTTTCATTAGTTCAGCAAATAAAATGGTATCCTTACCAAACATTTTTCAGAAAAAAACCCAAAACAATAGTTTCAAAGAATTCTTGGTATTATTTTGATTCTTAAAACCACTTATTTTTTCCTGTTGTATAGCACAGTACTCTCCCAGTTGTGAACTATATTCTAATAACATTAGAACTAAATAATAAAGTCATCTAAGAAACACTATTTCTAGAACAATAACATTTTCACCTATCAGAATATATAGTCTATGAGGCTAGGATGAATATATGAAATGTAGGAAATACAGAAACAGTAACTAAAAATAAAACTATTTTAAGTTATTACCATTTAAAAGGAAATGTCAGGGAGAAGACTTTCATTTAATGAATCAAAGATTACATTAACTTAAATTCCTTCAGATTTTTGTCCTTCAGCTTTTGCTTCCTTTGCATTTCAGGCACAAAATTCATACACAGAATGCAGTAAATCTTTTAACATTCAGAATCTAAACAGACAGTCCGTATCTGCTCTGGTATTTGTGTAAATATTCTTTGGATATGTAAATACAAGTGACACTAGTATGTGTACATAATGCTATTAGCACATACAATGCAAATGAATAATGGTATCTCTGACAAGACAGAGATAAAAAACAGTTAACACAACTTAAAACTTCATCGCACTTCTGACTTCTTACATTTTAACATAAATCTTCATACTCAAAAGGGTTCATTTGGATTTCTAAATATTTAACGATGATATCCCCTTTTTCACTCATCGCTTTAAAAGCACTTTGCACTTCAAAAAAGGCAAGGAAATGTCTTTTCTACCCTGCAAATGTAAAAACTGAGGCACAAAAGACTGGTATTTTCAATACTGGTATTTCAAATCTCAGACTTCTTCATTAAATTATGCTTGTCTCCACCAAAATGCAGGGCAACTTCTTACACCTCTTTCTTTTCCAAGTTACCTATCACAATCAACGTAGAGCCTTAGAAATGAGCTGGCTCAGGCCTTTAAAATCAGGATACATACAATGCATCTTCTATGTACTTTCAAGTGACTGGCACTCTGTAAGAAAGGTGCCTCTAACATTGTGTTTGCACACACAAAACAAAGAACAAAAATGAAGTGATTATATTATACTTAAGCTATCATTACACACTTACATGCTGGATATATTGGAGGAAAAAAAAAATATTGTTAAACAGGAGTATTGTAAGCATACTAATGTATCTTATCATGACGTGTGTGAAAGAGAATTCAATGTTACTGAGATTGTCAAAAAAACTTTATTTTATAAAAATCGCAGGATCCATTTAAAAGCTTAACTGAAAAGATTTTGGTAAGAATTAATCAGAAATTACATAACTTCAACTTGATTGATCAGAAATTAACTTCAACCATCAGCACATCAAATGAGTTTGCCAATGGAACCCTACTAAGCAGGTAGAGTTTGATTCAATATGTGTGTGCTTAGATTTGTCCAAGTCAACACTACTACATCCATACGCTAATGTTTTTCTTACCAAAATGACGTTCTGTATTAAGTACTAACAACATGGTACCCTCAAAATAATTTTCCCATTTAAAGCCAGAAAACTGCATCTACCTACCACCAACTAGAGATGTTCAGAAAGCCAGGGAGGACATATGGAGCTTTTTCCATATCCAGCAGCACTTTATTAAACAGCATTTGAATCTTTTTCTTTAGCCTTACACAGACTTTTACAAGGTAATTAATTACTCTTAGCTTTTCCTGTGGTAGTTGTTGGATTTGTCTTCATACTGGTCTGCTAGACACCATTTAAATTCTTCTCTTCATCTCCCCACCATCCATGAGGGATGTCTACCAGGCACTTTCAGATTAACTTCAGAGATCTGCCATTTTATCAGTATGGCAAAATTAATCCAGCACCTTTCAGTAAGCTTAAGAAAATACAGTCCCCTTGAATTCCAGGTGCTGGGTTGGGATTCCTTTATCTGGTCTGCCATATCCATTCTTCAAAGGAGTCAACAGTGACCAGTATATACCAGAAATTACTTCCAATAATTAAGAATAAAGCCCATTAAAGGCAAACAACTGAACCAGAAAAAAATCTGTGTAGACTCAGCATTGAGGCTGAATGTGACCTGTGTTATAATCTATATGGACTGAAGAATGCAGCTTTATTGAAATAGCTCAAACTGTGTTTGGTCTAATAGTCCATTTAATACAATTTTGCTTTTTCACACTGAAAACATACTGACTCTTTTGTGGTACAGTTCAGCAGTAGATTTACTGACCAACTGCTACATATTTAGTGTACAGCTGCCATATGACTATTCTGGATTGAAAAGGGAGTCCACGTCAGGATCTGTATGACTGCAATGCAAAGTGGAACCAGACAGATCAAATAGAACATGGCATCATGAAGACCTAAAAACAAACTGGTGAAGAAGATGAGAACACAGCTTTCAAGAAGATTAACTTTCACGGTCAATTCACAACAAAATATTTTTAAAGCATTCACATTATATACATATATACAGAATATACATATTACTGTATACAATCAATTCTAAATAAAACAAATATAAATATCTCAGATATCACATGTACTTAAATTACACTTCCTAATTCAACAAATATTTATTTTATGTTGTTTGCTCCCTTCATAATAGCTGAGAGGAAATTAATTAGCACACAAAGAGTTAATTTTAATACACTGCATGCAACTTAAGAAATCCTGTTCACTACTTTAGTACACATCTGTATTATGTAATACAGAAATCAGTTTAAGCAATATAATCCAGTTATAGAACAGAGCATCTGAAAAGCTTTAGTAAGACTGAAAAATCTGGAAGAGAAAGAAGAGCAGAAGCAAAAATTTTAATATGAAATTATTTAAGTTAAAATCTGTCCCACTAGCTATCCATACAGTGTGTTGTTATAGTTGCTGAGTGCTAGAGCAAAGTCATGATTAATGTACAAAATTCAAGTATGGTGTGAAGGGCTGTCTGAAATATCAAGCCTTAAATAATTTTGTTTTAGAATAAATGATTACAAGATAATATAAACCATAAGAAGAATACATGTGAAATTAACACTCATTCTCATTTATTCTCATAGATGCATGGTATTTCCTCATCTAAATCTTCTCTAAGGAATAAGAGATAAAACATCAACAAATATGAATCAAAAAAGGAAACAGGAGTTAAATGAGTTCCCTTTTATGAGCAGTATGGTTTCTGACAGCTCCAAGCATACATTTAGGCATTCATCTAGTAGCTAGAATCATTATCTACTGACATGCTGTTAATTATTGGATTCTAATTACTTAAATATCAGGAAAGTCAACTCAAGCTGAGAAACAGCCCCTGAATGAACTTTCTCTCCATGAGGCAGTTTATGTTATTTTCTGGGTTTTTAACTTAGCATTTAGGGATGAGATAGGAGACTCAAAGAACAGCTATGGACATGACTGAAAAAAGCTTTAAATCTGTGAAAAAAACTTGAGTAGGCTTTTGAGTAAAACCTAAGAGTTTCTCTGAATCATAAGAGAATCAACTCATGTCTCACTGTTTAACAGAAAAAACATTGCAAGCTCCAGCATAGCCCACAGCTTTATTCCTTAGTACATACACACACTCATACGACAATCACAATTTATCTCAGGTCAAGTACATGCTAATGCTACAAGAGGAAAACAAAAAAACACAGGCTTACAAGTGAATTACTTAATCACTTGGGCAATTATGTTTAAGACCGGAACTGTTCACTAGCAGGTCACTGGTCCATAGCCAATGCTTATTGGCAGTGACAATAATTTACCATTTGGACATTGTTTCCCAGCCTGTATTCAATTGCATTTTCAGTATATCTACAAGTAAACAAAGGCCCACAATCATGCACACCACTGTCACAACTGCCAATAGCTAACTGTATGAGCAGTGTCAGCAAGCAGGCCACAGACAAATTACCTATCTAAAGGTGAAAACTGGACTAAGACACAGTTAACAGGATCTGGGGCTTGTACTTGGCCTCTTCTGCACACTGAAGAGGACTGCAGTTTTCAGTACTAAAATTATTCTGTCTTTATACATGGACTTTGTGAAGGACAAAAAAGAACATCTGTCAAATCACTCACTGGTGCAATCCTGATTTGATTTCACTGGAACAATACTGGTTTAAGAAAATAATATTACCTATTGTACTGTAAAACCTTAAGTTACCATATGAAGAAGAATATCTGTAGTACACAGAACAAAGAATGGGAAAATATTTCATTAAGGGACTGGGATAAATCAAGAGCTGAGCTCAGATTTCATCATAATAACAGCTGAACCAGTAATTTCAGAAATTTCTATGTCCAGTTTTTGCACACATAGGAATAAAACATACAATCTTTCACTAAACAGTCTTAGTATCAGTCTGAATATAATGTGATGTAGTTCAGTAATTCAGTATGAAAACATTAACAGTTTAAAGTGCCTCCAGTAAATAATGAAGAGTTGCTGTAAAATACCTTAATGCTGAAGAAGTAATTCAAAAAGCACGAGAAGTTAGCTGTAGTTGCAGTAGCTCTCCAGAAGAGGGAGTTTTTAAACTAGGTATCTTTTCCATATCAAAAAAACCCCAAAACAAAACAAATCCAAAACCCCTCAAAACAAAGCAAAGCAAAACTAAAAAAATCCAACCCAAACAAACCCAAGCCATATGGAACAGATAATGAGATGCTATGATGATGGACCAAAAGAAAAAAAACCCAAACAAATAACAACAACAACAAAAAAAATCAAACAGCAAACTTCGTAAGTTAGATTCTACTACAAAGCACTTAACTGATGTGCAGTGGCCACATTCCCTAAGAATGTGGTATAATGTGTGTGTTAGCATATACAAAATCATGTGTAGCACATATGGAATTGTGTACAATATATAAGCCAACCTCATGTGTGAAAAGGTTACACCAAAAAGCAAGATGACTTCTGGAAGACAGATACACCATTCATCACAGAAGTCACACTTCTGAGTTATGATACCAGAGGCAAAACCAAGAGATATTGGATTGTTCCTTAGGAAGGAGACACCACAGTGACTAAAAAGTCACATTGAGGCAGAAGTAAATCCTGTCACTGGTAAGTAAGAATTTGGTGACATTAATGGTCAATGCAAAGGCTTCAGTACAGAGGAAAAAAAAAAGACAGCCTAGGTCTTTGGAATGCCTGTTCCAATACAATACTGGGGTCACCGGTCAGTGATAAGCATTTTCTCATTTCTGATCTATCTTAACCATCCATCTGGAGGTGTTATGATACCTCTCAGTTGAAAGAAAAAGGAGACTGAATTTTCCTTTTTTCTAGAATTTTACTTTCTGTATAAAACCTCTTCACTGTCTTACCTGCTTGGGTGCCCTGCAGAATACAACTGTAACAGAAGCCACCAAGATGCTGATGGAACTATTGTCTCAAAAGGTCTTCTGGGATAAGAATTTCACACATTACTTGCCAGTTGCCCTAATAAGCTGCTTGGGAATGTCATCTTTACTGAGGCATAGAACACATATCTGTGAATTGCTCAACAGCATGATGGCAACAAAAGACAGACGAAGCTTAAAAACCAGCAACCTATAGTTGATCAGTACTCTTAACAGAGTTTTGATACTTTAATGAAGTAATAATGAAATATCCTGATCTTGGAGGATGTCAAAGAATCATAATATCACATAGCTAAAAAAACAAAACATCACTGGAATGATGAGGAAGCATAGGTGAGGTAGTGTCATGTTACAGACTTTTTTCTGGAGACGTAAGAATCAGAAGAGAGATGATTTGTCCCAGCAGATAGCTTTTGATAGGTAAGATTTTTTTTGATACTGTGTAAGATGAGCACCAAAGACAGAATATTTATGGAACACACTTCTGAAGGCAGTATGCTATTAATAAATTGCTATCAAATGCATAAGATGAATGAAGAATGGGAGAAAAAGACACACCCTTCCCCTCTCTAAGCTATAACCTTTTTTTCATATGCAAGCTGAAGTCATCCAGAAAGTTTGTGAGCTCCAGCATTCCATGTGGTCTTGGGTATGCAGTTTATCAAGAAATGAGGAAAATGAAATGACAGTATTACACAAAAAGCAGTGTGAACAAGAAAAGCTTATTTCCATAATTTTCAACTGTAAATTCACTGCTGGGAAATGTGTTTTACTACAGCAAAACCCTGGAAAGTTGCTGAAAATACAGAAACCAATGTTCAGACTTTTGATGCTGATGGGAGACATCTGGACACTCCAGAGAACATTAATATACAAAACACACAGAAACCCCCCCCAAACTACCCACAGATAATAAGATATACCTTATTAAGACTATTTTGCTTTCTAAGAGATTCTGTGAAATAACTGTGGAAGAAAACTAATGTGACAGACAGTATCTAGATATAAAAAGCAACTGCCTGTATGTAACTGTAACATATCCATATTTTCACTATCATTAAATACTGGAACTTTGTTCACAGAATCATAACAACAGAATGGTTGAGGTTGGAAGGGACCTCTGGAGGTCATCTGCTCCCAACTGCTGCTCAGGCAGGGCCACATAAAGCCAGATGCTCATGACTGCGTCTAGACAGCTTTCAATTATTTCTAAGGATGGAGAGTCTCCAACCTCCCTGAGGAACATGTTCCACTTCTCACTCTCCTTCACAGTAAAAAATGTTTCCTGATGTTCAAAGGAACGTCCCATACTTCAGTTTATGCCCATTGCCTCTGGTCCTGTCACTAGGCACCACTGGAAAGAGCCTGAATCCATCCTCTTTGCACCCTTCCTTAAGGTATTTATATACGTTAAGAAGATCACCCCTGAGCTCTTTGCCAGGCTGAACAGTCCCAATTCTCTCAGCCTTTCCTGATAGGAGAGATGCTCCAGTCCCTTAATAACCTCTGTGGTCCTTCGCTGGCCTCTCTCCCGCATGTCCACATTTCTGTTGTTCTGAGGAGCCCAGATCTGGACACAGTACTGCAGATGTGGTCTGACCAGTGCTGAGCAGAGGCAAAGGATCACATCCTTTGACCTGCTGGCAACACTTCGTCTAATGCTGCCCAAGATACCATTTGCCTTCTTTGCCACAAGAGCACATTGCTGGCTCACGTTCAGTTTGGTGTCCACCAGGACCCCCAGTCCTTTTCTGCCAAGCTGCTTTCCAGCTGGGTAGCCCCCAGCATATACTAGTGCATGTGGCTGTTCCTCCCCCAGGTACAAGACTTCAAACTTCTCCTTGTTGAACCATGAGGTTCCCGTAAGTCCATTTCTCCAGCCTGTTGAGATCCCTCCAGATGGCAGCATGACCCTCTGATGTATCAGCCACACCTCCCAGTTTTGTGTCATCATCAAACTTCCTGAGGGTTCATCCTGACCCATCATCCAGATCATTAATGAAGATGTTAAACAGGATTTGACCCAGTATAGACCCTTAGGGTACACTACTAGTTACTGGCCTCCAACTAGACTTCATGCCACTAATCACCATGCTCTGGGCTTGGCCATTCAGCCGTTTTTTCAATCCATCTCACTGTTTGCTCATTCAGACTGCAATCAAAGGCTTGTCTATGAGGGTCTTATGGGAGACAGTGTCAAAAGCCTTACTGAAGTCCTGGTAGAAAATATCCACTGCTCTTCCCTTGCCTACCAAGCTAGTCATTTAATTGCAGAAGTTTATCAAGTTGGTCAAGCATGACTTCCCCTTGGTAAAGCCATGCTAACTACTACTGATGATTTTATTGTCCTTAATGTGCCTGGAAATGATTTCCAGATTTACCTGCTCCATTATTGTTGCTATGGTTTAACTTTCAGTTAAATAAAAAATAATTAATTTAGAATTCAGCAAGTAGTTTATGGTTTTGAACTGCATCTTCTCTCTTCTCCCAGTAAAAAACGTTGCTGGAAACTCTTATGACATATTTATTCAGGGCCCAAACATTTTGTTAATGCAGAATAAGGGTCCTCTGTGCTATCTTCACAATTCACTACTACTACACCTAATAAAGTAAATACTTTCCAGAACACTTAATAGATGTTGCCAGCTTTGGAGAAGCAGGAAGGACACAGCTGAGATTGTATTGGCATGGGTCATAACACTTCATTCTATCTAACTCACATGTGTCAATTTTTTTTTTTCTCAAAAGTTTGAGCATATTTTAAGCAATCTCCTGTATTCAGTTTCTGTTTGTCCCCAAACAACTTTGTCCCGAGGCAAGTGTATTTTAGCTGTCTGCCTATGGCTGTAATCTGAGATCAGCTGATAGGGTTTTAAAATGTGTAAGTAATTTCGCTCAGTGGTCTGAGTATATTGCCATGGGGAAATTGACTCCCTAGAAACAATTTTTAGCAGTCTTGTCTTTGTGGACTGCATGTCCTCACTGTAGCCCATTTGCAAAGCAGAGGACATGCACACAGGTACATATACAGAAAACACATGCAGACTGCTTCATATTGAAGAAATTATTTTTGAAGGGACAGACAAGAGATGTACATCATATTTCAGGTGCTCTTTGATTAACTGATCTCAGCTTTGTATCTTTATGCTGTTCCTTGCCCTAGTGAAATAAATCAAACTTCAGCATGACTCAAGTGAAAATACAGGTTTTAGAAACTGAGCATTCAAAGTATTTCAATTCTATATACAATAAATTTATTGTTGCTGTAGTCCAGAGGCTACTTACTGGGGAAAAAAAGATTTATAACTACTGTGATTTAAAATCCATCCACAAAAGAATCATTTCTCTGATTAAAAGGGATCAGAACTGCAGTTTTTGTTTCAAATATTCCTCTGAATCATCAAGATGAATATATTCAGCCCTCTCACATCCACATCCAGTTCAACCTACCAATCTTCTGCAAAAATCACTCATCTTATTTGACATTATGATGAGGTTCATGCCCTCTTTACATCTTCTCACTGGCTGGCTATCTACAGAATGCATTCAAATAAAATTAACTGTTCTCACGCATAGCCTCAAACTTAAGCCTTCTTTGCTTGTGTCGGGATTCTTTTCTGAAGACCACCTGTTGTCCTTTTATGTCATGCTCTTCCTCAGACATTTTAAAAAAATTCATCAAATACAAAACATTCTCCTAGTCAGTCCTTCCTCTTTCAAGAGCTATCTCCACAAAAGTTCATATACAATTGTGTTCTATGTATTTTTTAAGGTTTCTACTCAAAATTTAGGAGACCTATGTAGTTCTCAGGATATTCATGTTGTTCTCTCAAACAAATTCTAATCAGAACTGATTTCTGCCTTTTTGTCTTGACTTCAGTTATTCCTTATGTTGCCACTTCCTCCTCTCGGTCATAAACAAACAGACTATGACCCTTTCAGTGTAGTGACTCCCTATTAATTTGTTTTTATAAAAGGCCATGCATTTCCAACGTGCTAACTGGCAATCACAGCTTTATGCTGTGTATTAAGGTCTCCAGAGACTGCAATGAAATCATTAGCATTAGAATGGTAAGTAGTATTGAAGCCAAAATTATACTCCTACTTGAGGCAAATTCCCTCCCCTCCAGTGATTATACTGCTTTCTCTCTAACAAAAACGTATCTTAAATGCAACCCTATTAGGATTATATAAATTAAGGAAGTAGGTTTACTAGATAAACAAAAAACAGAAGCCAGTACAACATGTATCTTAATAGGAGGTATTAGGCGATCGCAAACATTTTTTTTTTTTTTTCAACAGAACAGGATATGGTCAATTACTGAAATGTATTCTTTGTTTTTCAAGATTAGGTAGATATCCTCACGTGTATTGTTTAATATATGATTTATTCTTCAAAAAACATTTCTATTTCTACACAGATAAAAAAGAACTGGAAAATATTTTTAAAATATAGTTGATGCAAACTAATTGCAGATTAATTTGCTTTTTAGATGACAGGATTATTTAATGTTATTTTCTATGACTTAAAGTATCCCTTTTGAACTCACCTTGCATCAGGTTGGGCAACTTCATTATTCAGGTTCTCGTATCCAAATTGATTTAGTATTGTAACCACAAGCATTGGAGCCAAAGATTGGGCAGGCTTAGTAAATAAAGCATTGGTACCAAAAACCATAGAGGAAAGTGGTGATCTAAAATATTTAGAGGAAAAAAATGAATGCACAATACAAACTTATTAGTATATTAATTAAAATAGTGATTTTAAAAATCCTGTTAATATGTAAATGCTATCATGATCGTTAGCTGTATATAGTTCTCACATTATAGCAAATGGATCAGCTATCATAACGAAATTCAAATTTCTTTGGAAATGAAATGCAATAAACCTCTGAGGTATATATATAGCTCAGCCCCAATTCCAAAATGGCTTGCACTCAAGTTCAACTTTGTGCACATTGAGTAATTACTGAAGTTAAGTTAGACTGAACAGTGCATGGAGAATTAATTACAGCTTAAGACTTTACATGCATGAGGACAGAAAAGGAGGCTTTTTTTCTTGAAACGATAGCTCTCGCCTTTGAGGGGCAAGTCCTTTAATACAGTGACCAGGATTGAATCTCTACTTATATAAACATTGATGGAACCAACAGGAAGTTATCTGCACTTTGATAAAAATCCAAAAGGTCCATCAGTTGTAATATGCTATGTCACAGCAGGTTCTATCAATGTTTATTTCAGAGAGATAACAGCAACAAGTCAGACTTTGAAATTTGCACTTTAAGTAGCATAGGCCAAGCTTTCTAAACACCTTTTCCATGTTAGAAAGGCTTTATTCAAAAAAATTCCATAAATGACAACAGGTGTATATGGTTACAGAGTAATTAAATTGAAACTAACAAAAATAAAACCACAAAAAATGGAAGGATTTGTCTTATACTATAGTATAATTAAAACTAGAAATGACCTAATAATCTGTTTAAGTTACTCTACTAAAGTAATCACAGGTAACTTATTCAAGTTCTTATCTTTACTTACGCTAAGTTGCCCCTACAGAAAGTACTTCTGTGTCAAGGCTCCAAGATAAATTATTGTCTTTATTTTGACATAATCTAATTTATGAAAGAGCTACATAGCAAATAGATAGCATATTTAAAGAAAAATAGTTAAGATTGACATACCTCCGTTTGTGCTTTATTAAATCTGCATCAACAATATCTGCCAAAGGTAAATTGAATAAACTAAATGAAGCTTGTACAACTACCCTAAAGAAAGACAAAATATTTAAGATGTTCATAGTTCTTATATACACTTTCATAATTAAATTGTAACTGACATTCTAACATATATACCCCAACACTGACATTTCCACAAATATATAAAGCTGAGTTGTTCTTTAAAACATGGCAATTTATCTGTTCAAACAGCAGTTCTGAAAGCATTATTAGATCTCTTAATTGAGAACTAGAAATTGATATGCAAACATAAAAGGTGGGGATTTTTCGCTTTTTTTTCCTGGACAATGGTGCAAAAGGTTACAAATACTTGCTTGAGATTATCAGTAAGTGTAATTTTAAATGACATGGAGAAAAGAAACACCTCAGAAGAAACTGAAAATTTCCTCTTGAAATCTGAAAAGGACATGAGCATTACTGGAAGGACTACATGGAAGACAAACTTCAAAGTGGGAGAAGAGTAGTAAAAAGATTTTATATTAATTCCTATATATGTATTTACATTATATATATATTTATATATGCATTTAAACACACACACACACACACAAAGCCAACTTGTAACAAACTGCTAAGCCATAAACTCAAATACTAAGATTTCTACGTCTTATTAAATTTTGGGTGTGATTAGCTTTTACTTACAAGAGGCTTTGAACAATCAGCACTTTAAACATAGTCTTTAGGTACCTTAGAATTTTTTCCTGGGGAAATCAAAATATATCTTCATCATTTTAAGTATGCAGTTCATAAATTCAATTTATTGTTCACACAATTCAGTGTTACAGTAGCCCGTGACTGAAATACTGAAAATAAGAATGAAAACAGGGGGGGGAATAAAGAAGATGAAGAAAAGGAAGGTAGGAAAGAACATGTAGAAGGAAAGCAATGAAATAGAAAATGAAGAAATGAAAACAGTTGTAACAGTATTTTGATACAAAACAGGTGTCTCTTTTTAAGTAATATTTTCCATGTATCATAATATACTTCTGTGAAAATACTACTTCTCAGCATTGTACTTACCCAGTACCACTGAAAATGTGACTTTCTATTGGTTACCTAACAGGTATTTGTTTTACAGTGCAACATACAAGTACTCGTGCAATACAAAACAAGGTCTGAGCTTTCCTAGCAAACAGCCTCTGAAGAGCTCCTCTACTGAGACCTTCTGTGTCTACATAGACGAGAAGAAATTCTGCTTCCCTTGAATCTCATGTTAAAGCAGATCAGTAGCTAGAAGCATGTGGCTGCAAACCTTAATTACTGTTCATATTTAAGTTGGTTTTTTTTTTAAGCAGAAATTAAAAGCTGAAGCAGAATAAAATGCAATCTGAGACAGCTGTAACTGGAGTTTCAACTTTTCTGACAAGTGAAACAGAACAGAAAGAAAACCATAAAAGCAGTGGCAAAATCGTCATGCTATTAAAAGCAAGTGTCCACTGTTAGAATTATTTAAACCGTATCTGTGAATATGGAAGTGTATTTACTTACATGTTTGTTGTGAGATAAAATGCCAACAGATAATAGTGTTCTGGCCCTAGACTAAACATGAAAGCAGCAGCTACTCCTTCAAAGTAAAAGGAAAACAAGATGATTCTGTAATAACCCAACTTCTTCAACAAGGCTTGACTGAGAAGAACAAGGCACTGAAAAGAGAATAAATATACATATATGATGAAAAGATATAGTACAACATCTGAGCATTAGGAGATCCATAAAGCACAGACCAGACAAATTATTACTACCCATTGAAGAAAAAAAAACCCCAAACCCAACCTTCTCTAAAAATTTAAATTCAAATAAGAAAAATAGGAATTTAACAGAGATCTACTGGCTCATTCTATACTACCTCTACAAGGTAAGACTGGTCTCCTTTCACTCAAAATTAGCCAGCTGCGAACCACTATATCCTGAGAAAAATACTGTCTCCCACATTGCCTAACTATTATTTAATACACTCATGTTCTTTATGTTTGATATCCCTTAAATAATTAACTTTGTTAACTGTAAACCACACATCTTGCCATCTGAATTTTAACTGCTGATAAAAAATATTTTAAATTATTTTTTCATTAATATTACTATTTTCATTGATGTTTATAGAAATTAGGCTTGACTTTTAATTTGATAAAACAAGCTCACCAAGACAGCTGATCTAAGCAAGTTAGAGGCTTCACTAGCAAGCAGAGAAAGGCAGATGCCCATGGACAACATGTATGGCTGCATTTTAATTCTACCAATCTTAGCAAGCAGTAATCCAAGTGAGAAACTAGTAACAGGCAAACTCATGAAAATGGTATTAAGTGCTGATTATAGTATGAGCAAAGTGTAAGCTCTTCTATATCGTTGCTCACTTTCCACTTTAAAGAGGACATTTTGTAATGCATTATTTTCTTTTTCTTGTATGAGCCTATGTCACCATCTACATGGATGCGGTCCTCATCACTGTCACAAAAAATACTCATAAACTCTACGAAAATACACATTTTCTCTTTCCTTCTGTGATAGAGATCAAGAGTGTAATATTCAGATGAAGAACAGGAAAGAATTCTCCTTGTACATTTGTTCCCAAATTTAAATGCTTTAACGTAAGAAATAAAAGCAGGATGCTACAGTCAGACAAAGATTACTGTGTCAAATGCTATTTTAAAGAAGCTCAAGTTTTTTACTTAAACCAGTGCTCAGGGAGGTAAAACAAATCTGGAAAGTTGGTGTAAGAAAAAACTCTGGTTGTAAGGAACTTAAACATACACCTCCCCCTGGCCTTTTCCAGGCATTTTGCAAAAAAGTTGTTTACACCAGAAATAGTAAGGAATTAAGTAATGCCTGTTATTGTAAAAATCATGTCCTTGTCTCCCTATAATTGAGAAATAACACTGACTCAGGACGTACTTATGATTTAGAAAATTCCTTATTACCTGCATGTTTCTAAGACTGCATATTTCTAAGAAAAATACTAACTTAATGATGCAAATTTAAATTTGTCTATGTTTCAGCAACAAAGTTTCCCTTGTAGTCAGGTTTTATTCTTCACACCCACTACTAAAAAGAACCTAAGACAAAAGCTGAATTCTAGTTTAGCACAGGCCACTGCAGCACAGTTCACATGAAGGGACTTTATTTTATGTGGGTTGGGTGCTTTTCCAGTAAGTGAAGTTCAGGACATTGCCACCAGAGAATTCTCTTATCTCTTGAACTCAAAGGGACAAAACCTGAGAAAAATAAGGTCACAGCAAACCCTCTACAGTTCAGTGACCTTCTAGACAAAGAGGCTCTGGGGAGCAGAAAGAGATGCATTTTTTGGAAGATTGTGTGTTTCACATTGTCACACTGATTTTTATCAACAAAAGTGATTGCTATATAGAGAGTGTAAAATTATTGAAGCTTTCCTAACTTCTGTAGTTTCTGATTTATTTCCAAAGTTCGTCAACTAACTGAGTTACAGAAAAAAAAAACAACACTATTAAACCTGTGGTAAGGATAAAAGTTGAAGTGATAGATATTTAGGATTTATGGAACACAGAAGGTATGTTTAGGATTTGTATGTTCATATGCAAAAGCCAAAGCAGTAACTGAAACTGAGCTGTGAATTCCAGTTGCACTTTCATGTATCTTCTTTTACATATTACTTACTGAAAGCCATTACAATTTGATGAACATAATTCTGAAAACTGATGAACAAAATTCTGAAAACCATCAGCACTTATGATGAAAGTCAAAGTAGTCAAAATCCTAACTTTCATCATCCAACAAGTAAACACAGTGAAAGTTTTAAAACATCACTGAAAGAAGTTAGAAGGGAACAAGCAGGAGAATTTTTTTATTCACTGCAGACAAGTATGTTTACATTCTGTGGGACATATTTTTGCTGCTTTTCTTGTTCTCACACATTACTTGTTTGGCTTTTCTCTTTTCTTTTTTCCTTCATTATTCCTCCCTCCACCCCTGACTGGGATCTTGAAAGTATGTCTCTCTCTACCCAGTAAACGTAGCTGACCAGGACAGCAAATGACAAAATAAATGGGAACATATTATTCTCCAAAAGCAGCTATGTAGAGTTTTGTTTGTTTCCCATAACTGAGATACCACATAGTTCAACATTGCTTTTAATACCTAATAATTTTTCAGGTATTTTGTTGCAGTTTATCTCAAAAACTTTCTGAATAAGAGATTATTCTTTCATCATGTATTGCGAATCAAAACCAAAGAGAAACTAATTCAGAATTATATGCATTTTGCTTTTAGAAACTTTTTATCTTGACCATGTTTTTCATTCCTTTATCCGTAGGTATTGTAAACCCTGTAGGATACAAAACATTCACTCCTTGCATACTTGTATCTCACATTCTTGTAAACAGATATTCTTATTCTACACTAGCCTACCTGCTTATGCTTTCTCACTACCCTATGCTTACATTTGGTTAGCCTGTACACAGAAGTACTTCCTTCTTTTAGAGCACTGGTGAGCTAGATTCGTTTCTCAGTACAGCCAATGGCTTATGCCAGATGCAGCATTTTTTCAATGAACAGCATAAATGAATATCTTAAACTAATGAAAACTAGTAAAACCCCACGTTTTCATATTTTGAAATAAAAAAGGGCAACTGCCTACCTGAGGACAAATAAAGCCTGCTCCATACATGATACTTCTTATTGAGGAAGAAAGGACATCCTTAGGGATAAGATTATCCGCAAAGATCATGATAAAATTGTTGCAGAAGGCTAGGTGGAAGACTTGGAAGAAGTTCATCGTTACAAAAAATAAAAAGTTTTTCTCTGTCATAATCTGTTTGGTCAGTAAAATTACTGAGGACCAGGAGAGGGCTCCATCACCATTTTCCAGATTAGCGTTCTCCATACAAATTTCTCTCTGCTCATATTGACTAGTACTATATTTGCCTGTGTAACACATACAAACTGTTGCTAACGCTGCAACCAAAACAGCAAAAGCCTGAAAATGGGCAAATTTTTCCATATTATCTGATATGAGACCACAAAAGAGAATGCTTGTTGATCCAATTAATGTTGCTACTTGGTTATATTTAATAAGCTGAAGCCTACTTTCATGCCTTGTTGAAATTTCTGCAAAGAGGGCACACTGCGCTAGAAGCACAAATGTAAGCAAACTGTCAAAAGCACATAACGCAACAGTGAGGTGAAGACCACTTAGCCAGTCACCTTCTTCATAATGTTTCCAAGGAAACCAAGGAAGCAAAAAGGCTAACGCATATAAAGGAGCTCCATATAAAATTGAAAACTGGCGTCTTGAGCAGCACTTGAATTTGGAGTTATCTTGAATATACCCAAAAAGAGGATCATTAATGGCATTCCATATCATAAATACAACCTGTGACAAACAAGCAAGAAACACAACAGTATTTATCATTAGTGTGATTTTTCTGCAGAGGTTAGACAAACACAGAAGTAATACACACCATATTTATTTAAAACAAATCTCTATTCAAAGAATAAAGATGAAAGCTTCTCAGGTCAAAACAGACTCCAGACCAAATTCTTAAAGGTATTTAGAGGTTTACAGAAATTTTGAGAACCAAGATGAGTAAGTAGGCAGGTGCCCAACTACACATGAAATAGACCCCTGTCTCTAAGACTTCAGTCCTTCAAAAGCTTATGTATCTTGACTTCGATCTTGCAAAGCCCAGATATTACTTTCACAGCAATTCAAAACATGAGTTGGCCCATTACTTTCAGGAGACCATTTACAACAAGAGTTGCTCACGTGGACAATGACTTGCAGAATAAAGGCAGTATTAAAGTACTTAAACAGTCCACGGGAAAGCACTAATGCCAAACATATCTATGGAGCTGAGGTGCAAGATTAGTTTAGAACATTACTTAAAACTATCAAATGTAAAAATCTTTCCAGCAATTAAATTCTGGAGATTTTTAGTCAAAAGACTGTAAATGATGTGCTTTATGTGTACCTTCGATTGCTTATTGATTAACTAAATTTAAAATTAATTTACTGCATAACTACATGCAATGCATCCAAAATTCATTCATAAGTTAAAAAATTTACTTTCTTATGATAACACAGACACATAGCACAACATGGTAATAAAAATATTCCTCTGTACAATACCTGTGCTTGATGAAATGCTACTTCTGAAATTTTGTATCGGTTTAGGAAAAGCTTAACGTAGTAGAAATTAAAGATACTGTTCATCATTCCAGCACCTAATGTAGTCATGGAATATGCCAGCGCATTAGGATGAATCCCCAAAACAAACTTCATCTTCCATAAGTACAATGCTCTTCTTCCTCAAGTTACAAAAAAGAATCACAACAGTTGGTAGAATAATTTTCCAAATTAAAGCAACATGGAAGATTTGCTTGTTTCAGGGGTGTAGAAATGCATTCTTAGAGGAAAATTTACCCATTCTTACTTCTTTCTTTTTTAAAATGAGAAACACATTTTACTGAGTTGTGAGACACCGAGCACAAAACTGAAGAGATGCAAAATATGAAGAAGTCAGTGACATTTCTAAATATAATCAATGCTTAAAAATCAATTTAACAGGTAGACAAAAAAAAATAAATTAATCCCTTATTAACTGGTGCACAGACTCAATATAAAAATCTGCTATTGCAAACAATAATCTTTGTGTACAGTTCAAAGTAATTGCATTACATTTTACATCTTTCTGGGTAGCTACATAGTTTTTAAATTATGGACTGTGTAGGAATGAAGTGACTCAATTCATATCCTTATGTATTCCATTGCTATGAATGTCAAATGCAGCATGCACTTTGATGAATATTTCTTTCAAACAAATACCAAGTTTTGTCCTTGTATTTTTAAATGCTAATTGTTAACAAGCCATAGAAGTAATACTCTCAACTAATAAACTAATGAGATAGGAATAGAAACCATAAAACATGAATAGAAACAATAAAACAATCAAAACACCTTCTAATAGTTTAAACACTTCATTGTATAAAAGACTGCATGTAAATAAAATCTAGCAAGTAACACATGTACAGCATTTAAGGTAAGTCCAAAGAACAGAGATTCAACCCAAGAATATAGAGATCTTTAGTATTTCAAACAGATCTTCAGCCAACAATTTTTTAAGATGCTGACTGTTTCCATCTATCTAGGAATTAACTTCAACATGTTTGGTATAAACTATCCCATGAAAATTACTAGCTCCAGGGAACCTCTACCTGTTAAAGCTGAGTAATGACTACCTAAAGGTAGTTCCTTGACCACATTTGATTCTATAAGCCCAACACAGAAATACTTCTCCCAGGTATATATTTTAACTGAGGCTTTACTCATCTTTACATCTATTTGAAAGAAGCTGTCTGCCATTACTCTGGCAATACTTCAGGTTCAAATTTCCACCTTACTATGCACACTAACTCCAGAGCTTTACAACCTGCTTTTTGACAATAGTCCACACTTTTCTCCTCTGCATATTAACAGTTTTATCCTAAATGCAATTTTCAAACATCCATCAAAATACTTAGTTTGAATATCTGCTCTTCAGCTTGATAAGCAGATCTATCAGCAGCTCCCTAAACTCCTCGTAAGAATGACCATGAAAGAAACAGGAAATGAAAACCAAGGCTGTTTACAACATTTCTGTGGTTTACAAAGTTTCTGAAAACAGGCTGCTGTGAGGAAAAGATGGCAACTTCCTCATCGCCAGGCGAGGGCCAGGCCAAAGCCACAGATCAGGTAGAGACTGCGAGAAGTGCCTGTTCTGGCTAAAACAGATGATGGAACAGCAGTTTTTCCACCCCCCCAACACAGAAAATGAACTCTTGAAGAGCAACTAAAACATGGATGGATTTTTGTGCATATATTTAAGATGCTCTAATATCAAACAAGATGTGAAGAATAGACAACTTCACTTAAGAAAAAAAACAAACAAGCTGACAAACAACTTGAACCAGGTTTCTTTTTTTCTAAAGCCAACTAATTTGTAAGAATGTGACTGAATTTTTAGATATTTGAGGATGACTGTGACATACATTTTTATTTTTCAGAGAGCTACAGCTGTAGAAAATTCCATTTTCAGGTGATGAAATATTGCATTTTTGTAACAAGTTTGATTTCACAAACTTTTACTCAGAAACCTAAAGTGAAGAATAAGGTTATTGAAGAGATGTCCATTTGAAGTGTTTGTTTTCAAAAATAAGTTTGATATTACTGTGAAAGTCATTACAGTATATCACTTCTTTAAGAAGTGCATGCTCAAGCCCTCACAAATATACTTAACAAAGTGATTTAAGTAATAGATATTAAGGCATTTGGAAACGTAAACATTTAATCTTTCTTCCTGGAGCCCCCTACACAGGTCTTCAAATGGAAAATTGAGACTCCTCTTTCCCTCAATTTCCATGAGCACCAAGAATAAATACATTTCACTCTAACATGAACAGCAAACTAACAGTCATTTCTCAAATCATGTTTGTCTCAATTCTTTCCTACACACAAACAAAAAAGGACTCCCCAGCTTCATAAAATTTGAAAGAAATAAATCTGAAATTTCTTCAACACAAACCTTCTAACAATGCACAAACAGGCCTCTAGTGCCATGACTAATTATAATATGCAGGATCTGACACAACTCTTTACACTAATTAGTACATCTGGCTCTGTACCTTGTTTATGAAATAGGTTCAATTAGAAGTTGAGGTACCACACTTCCTTTCCCAGAAGATGTGCTCTTTAATTGTACTACAATGAAATCATGCATGAGTATCCCCTCCCTCTTCTTAATAGTCAGACTTTATATTGAATAGGTTAAAGCACAGGTGTTGACATTTTGTGACTCACAGAAGGCAAATCAGGTTCAGAAACTTCTAGTGGTTACAACTATGTTAATGCTGATGAGCCAAAAGAACAGACTGTTTAAACCAGCGAGGTGCAGTATGACATTACTTGCATCTCTCCCAAAGCCGGATGACAATCACTTCAAGAAACCAGAGCACGAGTCTAAAGAAAAGTGGATTCCCAAGAGGTAGTAAATTTTGACTGAAGCATGCTAGCTGGCATCACGCCCTGCCGTACTGGGTCCCAAACTGCAGCGTAATGCTCACAGTCCTGACAAACTGGTTGGACCCAAGTATCTTCCTCATCTTTCTTCCATTACTTAAACCACTTGAAGACGAACTATGAATAAATGCTTTCCTAGTCCCGAGGGGTAATACTAAAGGGAAACGCAAACAGAAAGCACTCGGAGTAGGAGGGCGTGGAACTGGTTGAGTGCCGCCACTCTTCCCAGCCCGCGATCCTATAGCTGCCCACGCGCCGTAAAGCTGTGACTCCTGGAAAGCACAGGCTCTGGAAACTCGCAGGACTGGAAGTTGGGAGGTGCTCGCCTGGTAAAACTGGGTAAATCAAGCTAGGTTTTCCTCAGCAGCTTCCCAGATACGAGACACGGCTCCCTCTTCCTTGTAAGGAAGAGAGGCGAGCGGCGACCACCCGAGCGACTCGCGGGGATGCAGATCGCCGTTTGCAGATGCGAGGGCAGCTACCCCGGCCGCATGCTCCAACGGAGCCTGGCTCTCCTCTCCCCTCCCGCAACCTGGCGCCGAGGCTCCCCTGGGCGCGACGCCGGTGAGAAGCCGCGGCTCGGGGGCCGAGCCCCTCCTCATCAGGCTCTTCACTCAGCACTCCCCGCGGGCTCACACCACGGGGCAACGAGGAGCTACAGCTTCTTCCTACGCCCAGTCGCCCTACCCCACCCCGGGCTGCGCTAGCTCTGCTCCGCCGCAGACCCACAGGAACACCCAAACAACAAGCACTCCCCACCATTTTCCCCCCGGAGCCTCAACAACCACCACCCCCCCACCATAGACACTAACCCACCTCCTCTGACTGGAGGCTGCGCAGCTGGCTGCCGGGGAGGGGTATAATTAGCCCGGGCCAACCTTCGCTTCGTTCTCATTGGCGGTTTGATATGAACTCGCTTTGTGATTGGTGTAGGCTCCTTTCGATCTGTCCGGCGGGCGGCTTCCCATTGGCCTCCCGCAGGGGAGGTGAGGGTGTTGTGTTTGAATCGCGGGGAGACGGTGGGCGGGCGGCTGTAGCTTGCCACGTTGTCGCCGGCAGCTTCGCGCGCCTCGACCAGAAGGGGGAGAGGTTCGGCAAAGTCCGGAAGCGCTCGGCAATGGCCGGAGGCGGCTTTTAAGGAGAGGAGCGGCTGCCGGCTTGCCCTGCTCCGCTGTCGCTTGGCGTGAGAGGACTCGTTTGTGTGGGCGCTGGCCGCCTCATCCTCCCGCCGCGCCGTGAGGGGAAGGGGCGCGATGCTGGCTGACAACCTGGTGGAGGAGTTCGAGATCCGCGAGGATGAGCCTTGGTACGACCAACAGGACCTGCAGCAAGGTGAGCTGGGGCGGGGGAGAGGGAACGGCGGCGGACGGCGGGGAGCCGCCGCCGCGGGGGGCGTGTGAGGGAAGAAGGGGCTGTGGCAAGGAGGGCGTGTGAGGGAAGGGAGTGTGGCGAGGGGGACTGTATGAGGGAAGGGGAGGTGAGGGGGCTGTGTGAGGGAAGGGGCTGTGGCGAGGGGGGCGTGTGAGGGAAGGGGCGGTGAGGGGACTGTGTGAGGGAAGGGGGTGGCGGGCGGGCGCAAGGCACCGCCAAAAGCGGCGGTGCGGAGCCCGGGGGGGCGCCGGGCGCTCGGGCGGGGCGGGGGGAAGGGCGTGAGGGGGCCGAGGCCGGCGGTGAGGGTCGCGGGGCGGCGGCGGCGGGAGCGGGGCTTGTTCCACTGCACGGCTCTAGCCGGGAGCCCGGGCTCCCCTCCCGGCCGTGGTTCCCGCCGCACTGGGCGCGTAGGCAGAGGGATCGCTGTTACCGATAAAGATTGCAGCCGTCTTTGTTTGATGGAAGAGGTTGCTGCAGCCGAGTTGAATTGTGTCTGGGCCCCTCCGCCGGGAGGGAGGTGGCTCTCCGAAAAGTTGCACCTTGACAGAACGTAGAGCTGCTCTGGGCAGGCGCTGGGTATAGCGGGCGCTGGAATCATCGGGGTGGGTTGCTGTATTGTGCTCTGTTGAGCCTTTTTGTAAAGACTTCCAGTCGGTGAAGTTGTAAATGTAGCTGTGTTCACTTAGTTGCAGGTCCATTATTAAAACTTCCTAAGCTTTCTTCTTAAAATATACGAATAACTCCGCTATGCATCAGAATTATGCATATATAGCTCTTGTATGTCATTCTGTCAGTATGTCTTAAAAGTCTATAGGCAAAAGGTAAATGCTATTCTCATTCCACAGATGAGGAAGAAGTCACAGGAATACACTAAGTATAACTGCACTTAAAAATCTTCTACAGACACGATATGGAAAGAATGTGCAATTTCCTTAAGAGCTTAGTGGCATTTATGACTGTTACTTACTTAGTTCTACTTTTTGTTATTAATCTTGAGTTAGTTTTAAAAGGCCAGCTCAAAGCTGTGAGTGAGGTGGCTTTCTGCAAACCTGCGCCAGCCATATGCTTTCGGCTTTTACAGTGAAGTACGTGAATTCTTGGGACTGGTAGGTGCTACTGTACTATAAACCATAAAGAAAGATACATTTGAAAGCTCTCCCTAGTGAAGCAGTTTTCAAACTGAGATCAGGCATGTGACAGCAGAAGCTTTTCTGGAGACAGGAATAGGTCTCTAATTGTATGCTTTGACTATAAAATAGCTAACTGTTTGAAAGCTTTATTTAGGTACTCTTTACTTGAAATAGATGTTTTCATGGCTCTAGGATACAAACCAATCAATTTAAATAAGATCCTGAAACCCTAGTTTGCTGTCAAAGGGAAGAGTTGAAAATTTGAAGGCATGATTTAGCAGTGTTTTTACTACATGTTTGTGCTGTAGAAGACCTAGGAAGAGACTTCACGACGTATAGCAACTGACTTCTTGCCTTGTTAATGTTTCTTTAATTTTTTAATTAAAATGAGTGAAATAATCACCATTTGGCTCCCTGCTGTGAACTTTTAAGAAACAGTATTCCATTCTAGAGGTTAGTGCATTTTGAGGGCTGGTTAATGCTCTCTCAACATTTGAACAATCTTTTTCTGGGGATTATCTCTTTACAAGCCTAAATTGAAGTGACTGATAGCCTTGGCAAAAGGGAAAGGAGGAAAATAAACTGATGGGCAAGTTGTAATGCAAAGAAGAAATTCCTTAGAGGAATGTTTGTTTAAATGTTCTGTTATACTTTACTCCCAGAGTCTGGAAGATACTCTTCCTTCTCCTGAGACTGAGCAATACCAAAGTATGTAAACAGAGTAGTAAGATTGCTTAAGTATCAAGGTCGCTTGAAACTTTTCACAAGCCGTTTGTGCACAAGTAAAAACTGAGGAGTACGTTTATGAGAAAACCTAGGTTGTAAAATCTTAGGAAGTGCCATGAAGCAAGATTGTAGTCCTTGTCAGTCAGTCTTTGAAACATGAAATTGGGGTAGGGTTTTGGAAAAACTTGGACAGTCTTTGTATGTACCAAAAGCTTTTGCCTTAACAATGGAGGTGGGCTTTTCTGGCATGCTGTTTATGGGAACAGAATACTCATGGAATTCTTTTAAGGATGGGAACAGCCATTCTTCCTTCCACAAGATCCATGTTGTGATGCAGTATGCTGACCTTTGAAAAAGAATTTTTATATGACTGCTCTTTTTCCATCTTGCTTTTAATTGCTTTAACGGAACAGAAGGTAATCTGAACATGGAGTATGAAATATAAAGCTAAGTAAAAAAAAACCTCAAGGGGTTAATTTTATAGTTAAGTAAACTTCAACCAGGCTTACTTATATATCTTGCACTAATACCTTTTGCTGCTGAAAAAAGCAGGCATATTTTTACATTGAAAATTCTCTGAATCATTTTGTTCGGTGGGTTATGAAAAAGTAGAAGGATTTTGGCACTGTTTTTATTTTTTTTCTCAATTATAGTAACTGTCAGAAGAGATTGTGGAGAAGTGCTGGTAAGTGAGGGCTGTTTAACATCACAAAATACTTATCCTTGAAGTCTTAGTTTAGAGATTTCTGATGGAGCTGTTAAAACATCAGTACAACTGATCAGATTTACTAAACCAAAGATCTTAAGATCTGCACATATGCAGTTTGCATTATTAAAAACCTCTCTGCTTACATACATCTTCATGGTAAAAAGGAAAAATGTGTGTGTGGCAGAACTTCGCTGTTACTTTACATAAATTTGCAACCAAAAATGCATTGTGCTTCTAGTATTGTACAGTAACTCTGCAAGAGAAAGGTAAACCGTTTTTATTCTTAATCTGGAGAACGTGTATATATATATTGCACATATTACTCTCAAAATTTGCTCTTTATAGTGTACTTAATGTAGAAAAATGGACACAAAGCAAATTCTTACTTTTATAAGAGGTGAAATTGTTTCAGTTCCTGCTTTCTTTAGGGGTAGGAGTTAGGGTTTTATTGCATGTTCCTGAGCTCTTCCACTTGTCTTTTACCCCTCAGAAACAAATTGCCTTAATTATAAAATAGCATGCTTCTCCCATAGTAACTCATTTGTGCTTCTGCCATTCTAATGAACAGAATGAGTGTGTAAGTATAATGACATGAATTCTATTACTTCCATTGTATTCAGAGTACTGTGTGGTGTGTGCTACTTGATTTAGTAGATGAGGGGGCATTTAAGATTGAAACTACCAACTCCTAAATGTACTTAAACTTCAACACAAACCTTCCCTTTGGGAAGGGAAATGGCAGCAAGTAATTCTATTATGCATTACATCTTTAACATAATCCTAAATCTTCTTTAAAGCTCTTATTCTACTCTAATAAAATAAAAGAATGGACTATTTAGTCTTTGCCTTGAATGATGCCGGTATTGTTCATTAGCTTTACATATTGTGGTTCCGAGTAAAGATTTGTATAGTATGAGAACTTAGGGATCAGGACTCCATTTTATACAGGATGACAGATTCACTGAATTTGAAGACTAACATATTTCATCATGTGATAGAACAAACAGCTTGATGTTTGAATGGGAGTTATTCTGTCCGTGGGTAAACAGTATACAATCTCCATTTAAAAATGGGAAAAACTTAAGCAGAAGGCCTTAAGATTTCCTTACCCAAATACTCTGAACCCCAGCTCTAGAGTAGGCTGTGTTTCTTAACAAGTGGTGTTACAATGAAAAAGCTATGTGAGGATAAACTCCTAAGTATAGATCAGTATGCCGTGTGGCTCTAGTCATACAGCTTCTGAAACTGAGGAACTCCCATGCAGTGTTTTTTGTTTATAATAATTTTTGTGGCATTTATTCTAAGAATCTGACCTTAAGGTAAGAAACAATGCACTGGAGCTGTAAAGAATGTGTAAAGAATACCACAGCTGTTGTTTTGCCAGAATTGGACATCTGCAACTTAATAGACAAATGTTTCTACTCACCCGTCCTTGAAGTCTGAATTTGGTCTTTCGCTTATGTGTGTAGATGGAGTAATCATTTTGGATAGGCTGCCAAACTGAAGGTTAGCACAAAACAATCCTGGAACAGTGTTCTATCTATTACAATGACTAGCTGATAAGATAATTGGGAAAGGGCAGGAAAGAGGTAAGATAACATGTTTAAACAAGGGCATAGTAATCAAATGAAAATGGAATGTGTTTTCTCATCTAGCTAGAACTACTGATGATGCAATACACGTCTCGTATTAATTTAAGTCTTCATGAAGTGAATCTAAGTTTTACTTGACTTTTCTGTCTCTCTCCCATTAGTGATGCTAGTTCTATGTGAAAACTAACAAGATTGTATTACATGTATGCAGACGACAACTTGGTCATGGTCCAAGTGATGGGAAGGAGGTGGAAAATCAGAGATTTTTAGAAATCTGTTGGATTCTTAACATGTAATACCCTGCACAGAGTAATTACAATTTTAGCAGTAACACCAGGATTTATTTCTTTGTCGCATTATGTTAGCTTTTAAATTACATGTCTTTAAACTTAATACAGAATATTTAGGACTACTGATACTGTTGAGCAAATATCAAGCTTCCCTCTAGAAAGGAACTAAGTGTTCAGATGACTTATTTCTTAATTTGAAACAACTACAGTCACTGTACCCTGGAGGTGATTGAAGATGACTGATGTGAAATTGAGATTAAGTGCCTGAGAACAAATGACATTTAAAATGATGTTTTGGAGCACATAAAACAATTCTTGTCTCCTAGCTTTATGAGCTTGAAAAGCAGAATAGCTACATCTCTTTATCAGTTTTATGTCTCTTGATATTATTGTTTCACCATAAAAAGCATCTGAAATTTTCATTTAGCACTTTGATCTGGTGTGACCTGAGCCCCTTGGTGAAGGGGTAATGGGGAAGAACAGCAAAGTAAACAAGAGTGCAGTCAGCTTTGGCTTGGGTCTAGCCTGACGAACATTACAGGGTCTTTTATGCTTATTCTAAAATATGAGTGCTATAAGCATGATGAAACGTGGCTGACAGACAGCTTGGGTAGAGATGCTGGTACAGTACTAGGCAGATGGTGGGAAGTGAAGAAAAGGCTGGATGTGTCTGATCTGTGGCTGAAGGACCAAAGGAGGATCTAAGGAAGCTTCATGAAATAAGAGTATCTTTTAGGTTTCAGGACTGACTTAGACTTCCATTATAGATGGTATATGAATGTTCTACTTAAGTATAAGCTAACTTTCTGTTTGGGTACTGGAAATAAATTAGAGCAGTTACGACAGCAATAAAAAACCCACCCAAGTATTTGATTAAAGTGCTTTAAAATTAATTATATTATTGGCTCTATAACTTACCTGCAAACATGGTTTCTTTGTTTAGATCTTCACCTTGCTGCTGAGCTTGGGAAGACACTACTGGATCGTAACACTGAACTAGAAGAATCTTTACAGCAAATGTATGCAACAAATCAAGAGCAACTGCAGGAGATTGAGGTAAACATTTAAGGGATCCAAGTGTTAAAGCATCTAGATCTGTAACATAATAGTTGAGATGAACACGTAAGTTGAGATCTGAGTTTCTTGACATCTGATGGATGCTTTCAAGAAAAACACTGAACAATCTTTAACCGCTTCTGCTACTTTGAGAATTTGAGAACCTGTAGGCTTGATCATAGTTAGTACCGGTTGTGTGGTTACAGGAAGCTTTGTGCCATTAAACTTCATGTTGGATTTGGCTCGTTTAAATGACAAAAGACTGGTATTTTTCTTTATGTACAGAAAAGTTACTTCAGCTGTCTTATTGCTAAACTTTGCTGATCTTGCCATGTAAAATGACTTAAATTATATGATGATAAATAAATTAACAATTTAAATTACTATATGAAAATGTTAGTGATTACAGCACTGAAATGTAAATGGTAGTAAGTGCAGGAGAGAGATTTAAGTAAAATCTGAGGATATGTACTTCCACTAAACTGAGCTGTGGTAAAGGGAGCTAAAGTCTATTTCAATTAAAAAAACCCAAACAAACAAAGCCCATCAAAACAAACACTTAAATAGTATCTAAATACAGGACCTAGTGGATATATTGTTCTGTATTTTCCAGGAAATAAAATCATAAACACCCTTTCAGAACCATTCATGTTTGTGTCACTTGGTGGAAAAACCTGGCCATTTTTGGCAATTTCTTTTTTTCTTAATATTGCCTGTGTCCTTGCAGACATAGGATTTGTCAGCATAATGAATTCTTTTTTAGCTATTAGAGGGCAGTGCATGGCCTCTAATAATTAAATGATTAAATATTCAGTACTTTGATTGACAGCATATTAGAAATGTAGTCAGCATTTCAGTTTGGTTCTGCTGCGAATCATAGGGAACAGGCTGCGACTGGTACACACTAGATTTTTACAAAATCGGAGTTCCATTGTGCAAGCTGTACTTACGCAGTTACGGATGGTGTGTGGATTTTGTACAGCTGCAACTTAAGACTTAAAAAAAAAATGGTGCATCTGTGTTAACATGACTACTATAAAGACTCCTGTATATCTGTAAGTATTAAGCTTAGGATTCAAGTTACCTATTACCACTACAATGATAAAGGTTTTATGTGATGCACAATTTCTGGGTGCAGGTGGTTGTTTTTTTTCTTTTTTAATAAGATAATTCTGATTTGTACATCATACTTTGGCTCTTTATGTGCTAAATGTCTTCGTTACCCTATTTGTTCTGTGATAAAATGGTTGGAATGGCTGATGTTTATCTTAGTGCCACAGCATTACAAAAATTGTATTTACTTATGCAGAGACTTAAAATAACTCATTGCCATGAATGGTTTTTATAAAAAGGTTAATTCTTAAGATTTAGAGAGGACAAACACTTCAAGATGCTATCCAAATACTGTTCTACTTAAGGTTCAGCACCTGTATGAACAACCATATTTAAGGAAGTGTTTAACAGGGTTACAACATGCCGTTTGAAATAACACAGCATAATTTTGCAATAGATAACTAATCTGGCTCATTGAGTGTAGCTACTTAATAAGCAGCTGTATTTTAATGCTATCATGAAATATTATTGAAATTACATATTTATGTTAATGTTGAAGTATATTATTGCTAAGCTGCATTCATTTATAGAAATAGCCTAGTGCTATTAAGGATATAATATCCTGTTGGTTTAAGCTGGTTATTTGATTAAGCTTTTTTTGGTGGGTTAGTGTTTGTTGACTACAAGAGAGCTTCAGCACCAGGAAGCGGTCAGAAGTGTCCTTCTAGCAGTGATCTGTAGTTGGTGTTTTGCAGGGCCACGTACTTCTGTGTTCAGGCCGCCTCAGACAGTGTCAGACTGATTTATTCTCTCAATATTTTGGTTTGCTTAGCCAATCAAAAAAACAAGTCCAGACTTATGCAATACTACTTTTTGAAGGCTTTAGCTGATACCTCTTTTCTCCCCTCCCCCAACATGCACAGGAGTGTGCATTAGGTTGCCCTATTAGCACCTTCCAAGACGAGGGGGAGAGAGGTAGGAGAACAGTTTTTGTGATGCATCTGACATATAAATAGTGCCTGCATGTTTGTTTGCCCAGCTTACTGTCTCGAGTCAAAGAACCTGTAGACTATTCGTATCTGCTGTAATAATATGCTGTCTCTGTTCTACCACCTGTCTTAATTTGCTCTTTTCCCAGTGCACTTTAAAAGTGTATTAGCAACTCAAAACATTTCTTTCTCCAAAGAAATCTCTCTTGCATCTGGACTTATGGTAGGAAAGGGGAAATCAAATGAGCCTCTTCTTCAAATACCCAGAGATAAGCTCAGGATGGAAGAACTGGATGTATTAGCTTACTGGAACAGGGGATTGTTACAGGAATTCACTGAAAAAAATGGGAAGAAAAACAGTATATGCAAGGTGCAGTACTACTTTTTAGCTCCTAAAAGCAACTCAGTTATTTTCATATCTAGATTTCTGTCTTTTTGGGGGAATGCAGGATACCCCACTGCACAGGGTACATACGCAAGTGGCATATCCGGTCTCTATGCTTGATTTTTCTTCCTAATTTTCAAGTGCTTGTCTCTGTAACCTAAAAGTGATCTTTCAGCTGTTCCTGTAACTACTCTGCTGCAGTTTTGACTAGCCTTTTCAGTGCAGTGTATTGGTGTAAGCCTTTGGATTGTTTTTTTTTCCTATTAATTCAAAATCTTACGGGTAGCAAGGTCTAGAACTGGATAAGAAAATATTCTGAAATATGGCACTACCTTATCTGCACTGAAAAGGAAGGGTCAAAGGTTTAGGGATGCTTAAGATTACATCTAATATATTAAACGCTAGCATATTAAGCATTTTATAGCCTTAGATCGTTATATCTGACCTCTGTGCTGACACGTGTGCCACTAACTAATCATTGTAGATGTAATAAATGCTAGATTGAAAGGGCAACTTTAGTCCTTTCTGAATTTCTTCTTGGCACTCTGACATGAGAAATACTGACACTCTCCTTTTACATGTGGTAGAACACAAGAAGTCTCAACTGCTGCTTCATGTTAGCTGCTCAGTTGCAGAGGAGGTGGAATAAACGTTAACTTCTAAAGTATTTACCACGTCTATTCTTTGTTTTGGTGGCCTGGTTATACCAGGCCCATTTGACCTCAGCACTGAAGATACTGGAGACACAAGGTGGAGAAAATGGTGTTTCACCTCTTCCATTCATCTAAAACTTCTGCAAAAGCCCATTGCATTAAGTGGCAACATCTAATTCTGGCACCAAAGTCTTGGTTTCTGGGTTTAGCCAGACTTGTGTTGCTGCAGAAAATCTGAGATCTCCAGCTCCTTCTGAGAATAACCAATAGGGAAAGTTAATCTGAAATGGGTCACATTGAGATTCTGCTGCTAATCCGTGTACTATTTTTGTGTAAATCCTCTTGTCATGTGTGCACAGGCTACAGAAGGATCTAGCCAACTGCTACCATGTTGATCTTCTAGAAGCCTGTATGTAGAAGTTACTAGTCCTAGATTAGCTTATTATCTGTTCTTAAATTGCCTAAAATGTAAACCCATCAATCTTTTAATGAGGTGAAAGGTTAAGTAGAATACTGGAAGTTTTGAGTATATAACAGGACTACATAAAGAGAAGTAATTCTGCCTAGAAATCTGCTGGATGTTCCTACCTAAAGTTTACTTTTCAGTAAGTAGCATGTAGTAATACAGAATATATTGCAAGAAATACATTTTGTGTAAGAACAAAGTATTTTAGACTTAAAGGGTTAGTTTTTTTGTTTAAGCCTGTTTTGATGCAAGCTCTCGTGGATTTTTAGAATTGGATAGGTCCTGTCCTGGGTGGGACAATATAAGACACTTGTATCAAGAGCCCTAGGTGATTGTTAACTGCCCTCAGACTAAGAATTCCAAGCTTTCTGGCATTATTCAAGAAACTTAACAGTCTATGTTGTTAATTGTAAAACTGAGGAGGATTAAAATGAGAATACTTAATGTAGGGTTTTGGTTTGGTTTTTTTTTTTAAAGGCAGGAGACCTTTATTTGGGATTACAGTAAGTGGAATAGCTCCCTGTGGGTAATTACACATTGAATTCAATAATTTGATTATACTTCCTGACACATAGTAGCCCACATACTCTCTTAAGTATGACCACAACCTAAATTCTGTTCTGCTGAACCTAATGCTGCTTCAGACTGGAAAACTTAGGTCATCTGAAAAGAAATTTAATTATGGATGGTGCTACCCAATATTTCAGTTTTAATGCGAAGAAAATTGTTGGGTCAACGCTGTTAGAAAATTTCTGTTGGGGCCCACTGCAACTTTTAGAAAGACTCAGTAGACAGTTAAGGGCTAGGCTGAAGTCTGGATTTAAGGCTGTGTCAGTGATGACTGCAGTACAAATCCAATCCAGAAGGCTTGGGTACTGGCAAAAGCCCAGCTGCAGCAAGGACAGATAAGCACAGCTTGCACAACCAAACACAACTCCTCTGGAGAAAAGGTGGGTTGGTGAGCCTGGGCTGACCTCCATGATGAAGCAAGCTGGCCAGCCACGTTACTGATAGCGCCTTTTCAACTGAACACTTAGCAAAGCAACCACTGGAATCAACAGTTCTGAAACTCAGTAGCTTCTCTATGAATGTGAATAAAAATGCAGAATAGTTGTCCTATCTTTGTGTTTCAAGTGTAAACTATTAACAGCAATACTGTCTTGCAGTACCTCACAAAGCAAGTGGAGCTCTTGCGTCAGATGAATGATCAGCATGCAAAAGTCTATGAACAACTGGATATGACAGCAAGAGAACTAGAAGACACTAATCAAAAACTAGTTGTGGAGAGTAGAGCTTCACAACAAAAGATACTAAGGTAACAGACTTTTACTAGATCCCTGCCCCCCCCTCAGTTGATAATATGAGAAAGAGCAGTCCAGGTGTATTTTTTGTAGTTACTGGGTGGCTGTCTCTATCTAGTGGTGTTCTACAATACTGTTAAATTGAAAGGATAGCTTATTTAAAAGTCTTTTGGGGCCAAACAACAGCCTTCAGAGAAGAAATTGCAATAGGTGGGGATGGGAAATTCCCATGTCCTTGAGTAAACACTCAGATGTTTTTAACAGCAGTCCTTCACCTTTTAGCTTAACAGAGACTATTGAAAATCTGCAAACACACATAGATGACCTGCAACGACAAGTAGAAGAATTGAAAAAGTCTGGACGAGGCCGGATGAACCATGAGAGATCTGACCAGCCAAGATCAATGCACAGTTTCTCATGTTTGAAGGAGCTGTATGACCTTCGCCAGTAAGACTTTTTACCTTGTGTAGCAAAGAGGGTACTGAAATTATTTTAGGCAAAGCTTTAAAAACTAAAACACAAGCAATCTAGCAGAAAAACATCTAATATTCACAACTAGCAAAATATCTGCCCAGTCCTGCACTGTGGTGTTGCCGCTGCTTCTGGTGTACTTCTAGAGCGCGCTAGTCTTTGTGTGAGAACTGCAGGTTCCACTTTGTCTTGGAAGGTTCTCTCCCAAAATCTCCAACCATGTCAAATTGTAGCCTAGAAAGCTCACAGCAATTTGCATCCCCTTTTTTCAGTCAGATAAAAGCACACACACAGATAATCTGAAAAACAAACATCCTAAATACAAAATATTTTCTGTAATTTACCCTTTGGCTGTCTGCGAATATTTTCTTTTCAAGGAAGGGAGGATTCCTGCAATAGCTTTCCTGAACTTAAGCTGGTTAAAATGATGCTTAAAATGCTCAAATGGTGCCTGGAGCTCTGGGCTGCTTTTGAAATTTTAAGCAGTTTTACTAAGCTGAACTGCATTAGTATGCCCATCAGGACAATCACCTGGGGTAAAAGCTCAGACTTGCTTCAATCCTAGAAGGTACTTACATAAGTGAAGCACCTCCACAGACAGGCAGAACAGGCTTTTGTGTCTGGACTTCAGCACTACTTGGAGGTAGGACTGTAGAATAAATCCATACATCCAAAAAGAAGCTATTTCTTGACAACTGAAAAGATAAGTGGATTCCTTCAAACTGCCAAAGGCTTGTGGGAATTCCTGCCCACGGAATAGCCTTGTCAGTTTTGAGGCTTGTGTACACAATCAGTGGTGACAAAAGTTACAAGAGTGGAGTCCTTAAGAAAAAATTGTGAGTATCAGCAAGTATTGTGTGATACATAGAGGCAACGTTTATTTAAACTTAAATTGTAAGTCTTGTTATTCAATAATCTTGTCTGTAACCTGAAACTGTTCACGAGCAGCCATTCTGCTTAAGCTGGGAAGCTTGATTTGAGGGCACTTAAGTATTTACAAACTCTGTTCTTATTAAATAGACTGGTAAGTTAGTAAAAGGACTGCTATGTATACTTTGAGGTGTGTTACCACACAGTTTAAATCTATTATTAGTTACCCAGGACAGAAAAACCTTAGGAGGTGTAGTCAGCTGTACTTCCTACATTTGATAATACTTATTTTGTTTCTGCAGGTATTTTGTTTATGATCATGTGTTTGCAGAAAAGATTACTTCGATGGATAGTCAGCTAAGTCCTCTAGAAGAAGAAAATGAGAACTTAAAAAAGGCAGTAACAGTTCTGCAAGCCCAACTTAACGTAGAAAAAGAGAGGAGAGTAACAATGGAAGAGGAATATAGTCTTATGGTAAAAGAAAACTGTGACCTTGAACAGAGACTTGTTGATATAGACTTATATCGGGCTCGTGCAGAGGAGTTGGAAGTGGAAGTAGCTGAAATGCGACAGATACTTCAGTCTGAAAACACATTCCACAACACAGAAAAATTGGTGCCAGAATCCTTTTTCATTTCATTCAAGGAATCTTTAGAAAGGGAGCTTGGGCAGAGCCCAGCAGATGATGGACTCCTGACTGTATCGGAGCTTGAGAAGAAGGCACTGAAACGGAGCAGCAGCGAATCTTTCCTAAGCAGTGCTGCAGGGGGAGACATCCTAAGGGGCCATGAAGAAACATGTATTAGGAGAGCGGAAGCTGTGAAGCAGCGAGGAATCTCTGTTCTTAATGAAGTTGATGCGCAGTATAATGCCCTGAAAGTGAAGTATGAGGAACTTTTGAAGAAGTGTCAAATGGATGAAGATTCTTTGAAACACAAGGCTGTACAAACGCTGAAGCAGTATTCCAAAGACCTAAATGTGGGGAATACCCAGTATGATCTTTCAGCTAGCAATCAAGAATTCACAGATGCGGAGCTAAGTGACTCTCCCACAAATGCTCTACCTGAATATAAAGCACTCTTCAAGGAAATTTTTAGCTGTATCAGAAAAACAAAGGAAGAAATAGATGAACATAGAGCTAAGTACAAGTCCCTCTCCTCTCAGCCATAACATTGGACATGCTGATGACCTGCTTTCTGTTATGACAGATCTGTTAGTCAAGAAGGGGAAAAACTTCATACAAAATGTCAGAAGACCCCTTATACTGATGTATTTCTTGAGCACTCAAAATGAATGTTTTGAATTGGCTTGTAGACCTGTAGTAACAAGCTAGTTAGTTAACAGCTAGTCTCCCTGTACCTATGTAACAATAGATTTAGTGTTGTTTAGCACTGTCACACAAACTAGTGGTTATAAAGCAAACAAACATCATAACTTAATACTACACTACTACTTCATACTACACTGAATCTGTGGCCAGGGCAGTAATTGACACTAGTTTCCTTAGTCCACTTCAAAAATAAGAGAGCGAAGAGATCTATACTGTATTTCTCACAAGGAACCAGACTCAAGCTTCCTCTGGTTCACAGTGCTGATCTAGCCCTGCACTACATCTCTCTAGAAAATTAACCCAAGGCCAGGCCCTGCCCAGCCCCGGGGCAGCCTCTCCACACTGGAGAAGGAAGCTGGCAGTCTGGCTTTGCTTTGGCAGGGAGGTGGAGAGCTGGCACAGCAGCCTGCACTGTACTTGGTTTAAGCTCATACCATGTTTTTCACATGCACTAAGCTCTCCCACAGATTAGGATGTATGTCTTCCTACTAAGAAAGGATTTGATGTAATGTTTGCGTGGCTGTTTAGGTATGGTTTCTTATGTAGGGCACTTCGTCTTAAGGCAAGATACTGTGAATTGATTATGTATGTTATTTGGGACCTACTGTTCTTTGGTGGAATGTCTGCAAAGTACATTTTTATGTGTATTTGGTAAGATAGAAAGTTGCAATTTAGCTATTTAACTTTAGTTGTAGCAATGACACAGTGGAATAGCTTGTAATCTCACATACCACAAACTCCAAGTGCTTGAAGGAGATGGGCCAGGTAAAATCTTACTGTATTGTTTTGTCTATTGCTTCCAGTGTTGGCTTCTGTGGCCCTATTCCGTGCTGCCTGGGGTGGGAGGATGGACACAATGCTGCCAGAACATATCCTACTGCAAGCAGGGGAGCACACTCCTGTTCTTCTCCTTTTCCACTCCCTAATAATAATAATTCATATGTATTCAAATTCTGAAAAACAAAGAACAGGGAAAAGTATGTTCTTAAAAACTGCTTCAAAGCATGAAGAAAACAAAGGCTAAGAGATGAAGTGGGGGAAAAGGCACAATGAAAGCTGACATCCTTTTCCTCATAAAGGGTCTTGTAGCTTAATTTAGTCAGCTGTTCCTGGGAATCAACTTACTGCCTGTCTGAGTTGCTGTGATAAACCACACAGCTGACACAGAATTTCTCAGCTTTAGTTCAACTGCTGCTGTTCTGTCTGCCTTGTGTTGTACCTGTTAAGCTTGTGTGTAACTGTCCTTCAGTTGCAGTATTAAGTCTTCATATTGTGGGAGTTTCAGAATGCAATACGTGTTTTAGAGAAAGTTATTTAAAAGTGGGAATCTGAAACTTGTGGGTATTTTTCCAAGCAAACAAATAATCCAGTTAAACTATCTGTATAACTAGTAATTATACCCACCTGTGCCAATCAGGAAACAGTAAACTTGGTGCAGATGGTACCTGCATTATCTAGTCTTGCCAGCTTTCCTCCATAGCTCAGATGGGATTCCCATTAAATTGGTATTTTAAAAATGCTAGGCTACATGGAAAAGGATAAGCCTGTCTAGGATAGAAGTCCAGAGAGAACAAAGCAGTTTCTCCTCATTGTTGTGGTGTTTGTCAGTGCTGTTCAAAAAGGGGGGCAGGGGGAGGCAGGAGAGATACTGTTCTGCCATCAGGTTAAGTGTATTGTCACTGCTTCCCTAAATAGAAGACATGTAAAAGCAAATCAGAATTTTTGGTTAAATAGGTGATCTTCAGTGGTTTATTACTGTTGGCTAATTTAGAGCACTATTCATACATACAATTTTTATGCTTTAAAAATAGCAAAACTGTTCTTAGGTTTCCGCAGCACTATTCTTCTGTAATGGAACATGCCATTGCTCTGCTCTGGCTGTGCTGTATTGTACTTTATCACTTAACTGCACATATTGTGCAACGAAACTCCAAAGCTATGTTCTTCTTTCAAAACTTTTCTGGGACTGTGGCCTTCCCTGAGAGCAGCTTTACAGCCGCAGCCCTCGGGAACGCTGTGGCAGTGGGCTGGACCGGGCAGGGCCCAGCCACGGCTGTGTGCCACAGACCAAGACAAAGGCTGCAAAAGCTGCCTGAACTTCCACCACCTCCCTGTTATACTGATGTAGTTAAACTACACCAGCTTATTAATTAAGGTAGAGTTTTAGCAGTTTAACAATAGATGTTTTCCACAGAAATGTGAAATGCCGTAAGAATGTTAACAATATTCTTAGCCAATCTTACCTGGATTAACTACCTTGATCTGCTTATTTTGGTCAACAACTCAACTCAGCCTTTTCTGAGCATAAGTAGATGAAGTTAATAGAATCTCCTTGAGCTTCTCATGTGATGGAAATTATAGCAAAGAACATGACCAGTAACATAACCATGTTCTGCCATGTGTACGGTAGAACATTCCTTATCTTACTGCAGTTAGGCTTCAGTGATAGACCTGTAACAAAAAGATTGGTTACTGTACCTTGGGCCCCAGGCCCTGCGCTTCACAGCTGCCTCTGGGTCCCCCCTAAAGAGCACAATGTGGGCAGAATGTTGGAAAGCAGTTTGTGATCTACCTCCACCCTCTACTGAAACATTCCTGTCCTTTCCTTCCTCCACAAGCCCTCAGGCTATGAAAGGAGCAGGTGCAGTTTCCATTTCTTCTTGGACAAATACAAGGCAGGGTAGAATTGACCTTCGAGATAAAATTTTATTTTAAAAAATTACACAAAATAGAGGTGTTGCTGTGTGATAACTACAGCTGGATGCCTTCTAGAGGGTGCACTCAGTTACTTACCTTGCTGTATTTGCTTACAGTAATACAAAAAGTCCCTCAAAATCCGCACCACTAGAAGAAACCCAGTAGTTGCACATCTGTTTCAAATGTAGGTACTTTTCCAAATAACTAATTTCACAGACAACAGGTGAGAACAGTTGCTATGTAGTACAGAGTTCACAGACAGGGATTTTGTTCCCCCCTTCCCTGGCCTGACACATTTCCAAGACCATGACTATCTTCTCTTTATGAAGAGGGCTGCAAGGGCTATTACAATGCTCAGACTAAAGTACGAGCATCTAGGTATTTAACAAAAACTGGGAGGTTTGTAAACAAATTTAATTTATTGGCATTACTTACAAAATAAAGTATTAGACCATGATTTTCCATCATGTCTGTGTCAGTATATGGTTTTATTTTTTTATAATAAAACAGACGAGAATTGAAATACATCAGAAATCCCAGATTAATCAAGCTGCAGGCAGGGTCCCGTGTTGTCTTCCTAGTTGCTCTCGCACCTCGGGGGCCATGCAAACCCATGTGTGAGTGTGTTGGGATGTCAGTGACTGTCTGCAATGCCCACGTGCCCCAAAGTGGGCCAGGTCCTGCCCCACGCTCCTGAGGCCACGGCATTACTCCGTCTGTGCCGCCCACCGCAGGTTTCCTCTTTCATCCTGGAGATCACTTGAAACCGCTACCACCGCTGTCAGGACTGCACCGTCCCCTTAAGATACCACATTCCGCCGTAGCTCACGCAGCAGTCCTGGGGAGGAAGGGAAAGTCCGTAAGGTCTTGGGAACTATTGTCTGGCTTTGGGACGACAAACGGATCGGTAACAAAAATCTCCTCTCCGGTGCACAAGAGAGAGCATGAGTCCAGAGCAGCAGGTTCTCTCCACGCTGGAGACCAGAGAGCTTAAGTGAAGATGACAAACTCAAGGGGGTGAAGGTTGAGAGGCCGCAGGGAGGCCAAACAATGCAACAGCAGCAAGAAACTGGGCTTTTGGGGGACAAGATGAGGATGGTGCAGAAGCCAGCTGAGGAAAGGTTGTGGGGAGAACTGAGGGGTAAACACAGGCTGAAGCTCAGGGGGAGCCTGAAGGGAGGAGCAGGGGGGGGCTGATGTGAAAGCAGGCGCTGGATCTGAAGCCTTTTAAGAAACAATGTTCTGTGATAATGAACTGTCAAACCTCAGAACCACGCCTGGGGATTCTGACCACTCCGCTGCTAAGCTTACAGCGGGCAAGCACCACAGTAAAGGAGTTCAGTACGTGGGTTTTCTCGTGGGTCATTTTCTTACTGCTATTAGATGAGCACCACGTTCTCCAGTTCTAAGCTAACGGCTTCTCCTTTTGTTTCCACCCTCCCATTCAAGCTAATTCAACATAGGCTTAAGTGATGCTACAGAACTGATGCTTTGGAGCTCAAAGGGAAAAAAGTGTCTTTTTCTCTGAAGTACTAGGACTCACACATCACAAAAACAAATAAGAAATTTATTGTGGAAGCTAGAAAGAGGGTTTGCAGACTTGATCTGCAGATGCAAAACCACAAACCCTGCCAGTCTGTTCCTCTGTGTATAAAAAAGGAGCACACGCAGATGGGGAAATAGGAGTCAACAAATCCTATTTCATTCAAAGAAGAATCCAATCTCTTGGGGCTTAAAGAAGCCAGAGAATGTTCCTATTTCATTAAATCATACTTCTAAATTTTATTTCAGAAACAAAGATAATTTCACATACTTCTGTGACAAATGTATTCAAGGCAAAGTAGCCTGACACAACACAAAGCTGGTCACACAATGACTTAATGACTCACATAAAAGCAGTACCCAGTTTTTTAGGGGAAAGTATTTTTTCCAGAAATAGGTTCTTTGCAAAATAGCAACAGCATCATGAAAAACTAATGCCAGTAGATTGTCTAGATATTCCAGGAGAGCTGATATCTGAGCTCATCAATCACTTGACAAATCTCCCAGCACAGGGAAGCCACACGAAATACTGTCTAGCAGACTGAAATGTCTGAGCTTATTTTAATGTTAAGATGACCAGGTTCTTTCAAGCAAGACCAGTTTGCTTATTATCACAGCAACAGATCTGTAATTTTTCAAATATGCTATTATTCCATTTTCAGACCCCAATGTAATAAAGTACTTAAGCACTTGTCTTATTGAAGTGGGTGACAGTGAGCAAAGGCCCAGCAACAATGATTGAAGTATTACATTAGTTGGCAACTTTCTACTCAGCCATCCTGCATCGCTTTCAAAGCTTGTCAATCATGGCCTGTGCGGTCCCTACTTTATACCTGAAACTGCTTTAGTAAGTAAATGGTCCATCTTCAAAGACAGAGATGAAAGGATTCAAATAAACACTCACAATGAAATGTGTTAACTACTACTTTGCCTGCTTGGTTTGGCCGGGGTTTTGCTCCGTACACTGCTGCACGTCCTACTGTAGAATGAAATGCATTTCCTTTTGAATATGTGGCACTTCTGCTCTTCAGCATTAACCAACAGCAGTAAGCTGGTAATCTCACAACACTGTGCAGAACCTTCCCACCTCCTTAATGTTTAACTCCAAAATATTTAAAAGTAACTCTGAAGTATCACATTTACTACTCTCTATTCTCTGCTGGTCAAAGATGACAAACAAAGATTTGTTGCAATAGTAGAAAATAAGGCCCGAGTCAAAATCACTACTCCTTAGAGGGAAAGAAGGTAGAAGGAGACAAGTGTATTTTTAAGAAAACAAGCTGAAGACCAGACTTTGTCCACAGTCCAACAATTGTCCTATCGTTCTTATAATTTGTCAATTTAAATTAAAATACGATCCTTTGCTCAAACCAAGCATTAAAAATTCATGTAATAACTGGATCAAACCCACAACGGAATGGAAACTTACCTTTAACACTCTATCCACCTCCTGCTTGTTTAGATCTTCTCCACATTCTTGACTCAACTGATTCTGGATGACATTCCTGCGCACTCGGTAGTTTTTCGAAAAGATTTCAAGCAAAACTTGGCGATGCTTTAAAAGAAAATATATCATAAATACAAAGAAAAGAACAATTATTCCTATCTTTGTATATATCAAAACTGCATGTGCCTTAGTCTGTACAAAATATTCACTGAATTACACTGGAGGATTCTTACTTCATAATACCTGAACCCATCACATATACATCCACTCTCTGGCAGTGCTGCAGCCTCTGAGGGCTCTCTTCATCCCCAGTGGCCAGACACCTACACCTGTCCCGTGACCTGGGGCACCTCCAAAGGTACAAGAACATGCTCAAGAAGGGGCTGCAACATATTCCTCTCAAATGCTTCTGCAGGAGTTCATGTGGTCCACTCCAGCCAGGAGGCAGGATACTGCTTGACTCTGCTATAAAAATTTATTTAGATCATGGACACAGGAGTTACACTGTCCATGCACATTTTGACAGGTGCCTTCCCTTTCACTTCATTTATTCTGATAGCAATTAAAACTCAGGAGATGCTCACATACGCTGTCATCATTTTCTATTCTAAATATAAACAGATACATCAGGTAACAACATCATTTCATCTCTGGTTAATATTGCATTACCATCAAAAGAAATAAAAAAAAATTGGACTGGATCCTGGTATGAGGCCTGCATTGAAGAACCCTTTCTCCTCACAGGTTCAAAATTATTGTATTCCACTGAGCTAGTTACTGACATGTATTTCCAACATTGTTTTTTCTGCCCACACCACCTTGTCTTGACACAGCACTGATCATCCTGCAAGCCAAGAGCTTCCTTTCAGCTGGAAATAGGGTGGTATTGAAAACTGGACACTTCAATAGGAAAGAGGAAAACTACCTGCTGTACCAATTCCAGAAACACAAATTCAAACTGCCAAATGCTCAATAAACATGTATTTGGGAATGTCACTTATTTTTATCTTTACCTGATCATAAGTGTCACCGGCCTCCCAAAGTGCATAGACCTTTAGTTCATCTGGTGAAGCAGCAGTCTGTGGAGGAAACTGAGAACAAGAGGCTGTTAAAAATAACCATCTATTTAATGAGTTCTGCTTAATGATTCTATGATACAGTGTCCCTGGACACCTATTACTGAATCAAAAACATCCTTGCCAGTTAATGAGAACTGCTGAAACAACATCAGCTCCTCTCCCATGCCACACTGGCAGCCCCCGTGCCCGCTCAGGCACGGCCCGTTGGGCGGCCAAGGGGCAGATGCCTTCTCGCAGGCCCCATGACTTCAACAGAAACCTGATCCATATCAGACCTGTCCTGCTGGGTGGTCCTGCAGCACGCAGACCCCTAGTTAACGAGGGGCTAACTATGGCCTAGCGAATGGGAGTACCAGTGAGCACCATGGCACCCTGATGTGTGCCTGGATATGCTCAAGCCACATTTGACTGACGCTTCTGGTTCCGGTGGGGTAACCCACGCTAGTGCCATGGGCCCTGGTGCCAGGGCTGGCGCACCACCAACCATTTCAGAGTTTTAAAAGGGAACTGCTGGGCATACTGGAATCCTGTGAATTTTGAGTGCAGACAGTTTCCCACTGGTGGATGGTCAACCACCATGTACCAGAACAATCCCAGGGCTCAGACCTTAGCCGGTATCTCATAGCAAGATGTCTAGATTTTTCCTGTCAGCAGCATTTGGTTCCAGACCATCCAAAGCAGTATTCAGCTGAGAGCACCAAGTGCATTGCAGGGTCTGTCTAGAGGTTTTTACATTTAGAGTAGCAGGTTTCAGAGATTCAGACTCTATCCTGTGTTTATCTGCTTCACTAATCCCAAGTCAACATTACTGACAAGCACTGTGCTTCTGCTGTATTTGTCATCTCTGTTTTGGAGCAGACTATAGGACTTCAGAAGACTGAATACTGATGGACAGTGAACCAGACACTTGCTCATTTCAGGCTCCAAAAATGAAGTGGTTTGGTTGGTGGGTTTTGTTTTGTTTGTTTGTTTGTTTTTCCCCCTATGTGCCAAGCTAGAGAAATACATTTGTTTTTTCTGAGGCAGAGGCCTCACACCCCTGCACACAGAAGGGAACACAACTCTCTCCTCTCCATGGCCCAAACTCCTAAAAAATAAAGTACTATCCATTTGCCTTAACATTTCCCCTTAGAGCTGTGACTAATGAGCAATTCTGGAATATGCCTTCACTCATGACATGTCTCTTCCTGTCTATTACTAACAATTTATTCCTTGCTAACTGCCCATATGACCTAAATCAATCATATATGAAAAGCTAACAAGCCAGTCCTGATTGTTCCAGTATCCCTCAATCCTGGCAGCTGGTACAAACCAAACCTTTCTTTCCAGCCTCCCTCCTCCCTTATACTACGTCAAAAAACTTTTGCATTGCAGAATGCAAGATCAGCCTTTCCTTTCATGCTTTGCCTCTGATCTTATTGCAAAGGGGAAGAGTTTTGTCCAGCGGGAGCTGCCTGGTAGGAGTAGCAGCTTTGACTCTCATGTTGGTCCAAATGGCTGGAATATAACAAGGTTCTACACTTGGTTTAGAGCCAGGATTCAGGTTAATTAGGCTCACAACACCTGACAATTCTCTTCTCATAAGGGCACTTGCTTTTGAGGAATACTATCTCTTGTATGCTTTCAGCACAGATAAAATCAAATACCTCAGCTTCCCTCCAGAAAGCAGCTGCAGCAGGAAAGGCAAAACACAGGGCACCAGGAGCACCCAGCCACGAGCTGCCTCACCCTGAGAAAGTCGCTCAACACAGACCTGGAGTCCAAACTCCTCCTGCCTCAGCCACGTCTGAACTGCAGCTGTGTTTATCTGGCCATTCTGTGAGGAAATGGCTTCCAAACCAACACAATACTTATTTGGGAAGAAAAACCCACAGACTCTCCTCCTCCCTTTCAGCCTTACTCTGCAAACTGTTACAGACACTGCTGCCAAGAGCACCCTGCTCTCTTGCTGCTGTCATACTGTTCATGGGAATTGGAAAGTCCATCAAGCAACTCTTCAGAGAGACATGCTGCTCTGTCCAGACAGTTTTACTGTCTTCCCATCTGCTGTCCCTTTGCTGTTTTACGTCCATTATCTTAATTTCTCCAGCCTCACATTGAATCAGTTCTCCACTACCTTAAAATCCTTCTTTATAATATCTACCCTGTGCTCCTTCCTGCTCTAAGCCCCCACAGCTAGTACAGGGCTTTTAGGAGATGAACTGCTGCCCCGGGTCCCAGGATGTGTCTCACTCAAGCACTGAGCACACCCTAAAAATGGCCACTGCCAGGCAGCCTTGCCTTATAGCTAAACCAGACTGAAAGGGGCAGAGTCTGCCAGAAAAAAACTTATCAGCTGGAATAATCCTAGGGGTAAACTGTTGAGTTTACCTCTCCAGCAGCCTGGCATCAGCACTAGCCCAAAAGGCTCACCGTAAGCACAGGGCTGCATTCCTCTCCTGTTACCCTAGCCAGGCAGGATGCTGGCAACGGTTACATCATTTCCTGATGCCTCAGAAATATCCTCAAGATTTTGGCAGAACCTTGCCACTCCACAGACCATGGAAAGGAAGCAGGCAGCAGCCAGCATGCAGCCCCACCAGTCTGCAGGAAAGGGGTGCAGATACTGGGGAGCCAGATTCCCGCACAAACATTTCCCATGGGTTGGACACAGGCTCAGCCTGCGCAAGCTCCGGACTCACGCGCAGCACCAGCAACTGCTGAGGATGCCTCTGCTCGCCCTCCCTGATGGCAGCAGCAGCCCACTGCACTTAGGTGCATCTGCCCAGGAGTCGTGATTTCTTTTTGTGTGCTCTTCCCTCCCATTTGAGGATGCTACAAAGCATAGCCAAGAGAGCACCTTGCAGGCATCCCCACAGCCTCATTTGCAGCTGGAGTGGCATCTCTTCTGGCTCCCCACAAATACTATTTATCTCATACCCTGGGTGCAGTTGGTCAGCTTTATAATAAATCCTGCATTCCCCTGGTAAGGTTTCAGTTGCCGTTTTCAGCAACATGTCTTCTATAATAGGGCAGCATGCAAGCCAAGAGTGTCTTCACCCCCCACAGAACATCATTTTAATTACCTCAGATCATTGATTTTTATCACCAAAGCACTTTCAATTACAGAAAACTAATGAGCAACTATGAAATCCCATGCTACACAACCCTCCAGGCTTTCCCTGAGCTCAGGCACCCTGGTTGGTTTCTGACAAAATTGTCCAGAGGAACAATCAAGAAACAGCAAAATGTATGAGCCCATGCAAAGAGTAAAACCAGCCCCAGCACTTCTGCCATCTGCACAGAGCATCAGGGGTAATGATTTACATTGCTGATAAGAGTACAGGCTTATACAGGCTCCTGCACAAGACTTCAAGTTTTGCACTAAATTCTGGGTCAGCAGAACTAAAACTTACAGACCTTCAGCAAGAGACATTCCAGTGATCACTTCTACTCCTGTGACAGGGTTTTCCAGACAGAAGCTTCCAACCACCTTTCTTTGGGAGGATTTTATTTAACCAAAAAAACACAAGCAAGCAACCAACCAACAGAAAAACCCAAACCCAACTATCCCACTTTCATTCCTCACAGCGTTTAAGCAAAGAATGGGTGGAATCATTTCCAAAATCCCCAAATTTCCAAAGCAAATAAGCCCCCGTCCCAATTAACAGAGAGCAGTAATGACCTCAGCAATTTAGCATCAGCATGGCAAACGCACACATTACACCGTGTACACAGGAGAGGCCAGCCAGCACTGAGAGGCAGTTCCAGGCAAACATTACCCTGGGACTTGGAAGCTGGCAGGAAAGAAAGCAGAAAGCACTGAAATTGGTGGTCTCCCTGGTGGTATTTCAAGTCTGTTACTCAGTTCCCAGGTGCCACAACACGTATTTTGCACACGACTGAACATGCTATTTCTGCCCCCACATAGCAACCTTTACTCCTCAGCAGTCTTAACTCCCTTGCTCCAGGCTTTCTCTCATCAGCCTGCCTGCTTCCTCCTCTTTCAGCCTTGCCTGCTCTTTAGAGCAGTTCACACATCTCTCTTCCCTCTGTCCCCAAAGGCAGCTGACTCCCAAGCTCTTTCTGGTTGCAACCCAATCAGCACTGCCAGATGTCTTGTCAAATTAATTTCCTTTTAGGCTCTTTCCCATGATGCCAAATTCCTTTTCCTTTCCTAAGCAACCTTCTGTCACACAAACCTGCTCTGTCTCACACAATCACATATGTCATTCCCATAAAGACAAAGAAACAATGACACCTCTGCACAGTCCAGGAGGACAAGGACTGACCAAAGAAACCTGCTGCAGATATGGTTTGTCCCTTCCCAGAGGGCTTGGCTGGGTGTGCCTTGCTGCTCCCAGGCAGCAAATGCCACCTTTCCTCCCCCTACTATGTCCTTGTTCCTGAGAGACAGAGCTTGTGCAACTCCAGGAGAGCTGATGGGAATCTGGACCTGCCTTAGATCATGTTAACCAGGAGCAGGTTAGGATAGTGAGTCACTGCAGCCCAACGGCTTGCACATGGAAACAGAGCCCCAAAGACAACTAAGCTATGCAGCATACCACAGAGCAAAGAAAGCAGAGTGCACAGCCTGCCAGAAGCAGGACACCAAATAAACCTCCAGCAGCTTCAACATATCCAATACTGGATAATTACTCAGAACATCTGTTCTTCCAGTCCACAAGCGCAGGACACAAACATTTCACAGCTCAGATGTTTAACTGTCCCCTCAGTCCCTCCTCCCCAAAGTACCAGGGAAAAACATACTTACAGGCACCAAAATCTGTTTGCAGCCAGTGTCCAACACCATGTCCTGTAACATTTTGTCCGAAATGCCACTGAACAGCATATGTCCTGGAGGCAGACTGGCTAAGTGAAGGTTAAATAACCGTTTAAGCTCACTCAAGGTGAGCACAAATTGTTTTTTAAATGTTGACGACACAAATGCCTTCAGTTCTTGGGCTACCCGGTCAATGCAGCCTCCAGGCAAGTGGCCGTTTAAAGAGTCCGTGGAGTCCTCCTCTGCGTGGAGGCCATTGACAATGCCGTTGTTCATGCCCTCATAAGCTGAGGTATCCATTGGTTCCTCGTCACTCACAGGCTCCTCTTTAATGCAGATATTGGAAATATCCATCTTGGCTGAGACGTCATTTGATTTCATCTCTGCCTTTTGCTTCTGGAACTCCTTTTCCAGCTGCCCATAGTTCTGCTTGACTTTTGCTTTAGCCATGTTGACCCTTTGCTCCCCAGAAACCAGCAATGGATGAGCTAGTAAGAAACAAATGACACCATAAATCTCACCATAACCAGGGCTCCAGTCTTGCAGAATGTTTCTTGAAGGGCTCATAAGTGAAATACAAGCAGGAAACATCACCTGCTTGTGAAATCTAAGGCACAAACCCAGTCTGTTGATTAGATTCTACTTTAGTTTTGGCCTTTTTTGGGGGGGCGGTGGTGGTGTTTGGATATTCAAAGATAAACATATTGACAGTTGTAAGCCAGATGCTTGGGGAAGGGTATTCCAGTCAAGGAACCTGAAGCAAAGCCAAAGTGCACTTTTTCGATTACTAGGGCCTTTCCTGCAAATCAGGAAACCAGCATACAGACTGCTTATGTAGCTCTACTTGTGACTCAAACGCCCAATGACCTTTTTTTTTTAAGAGTATCTAGTGGGTTGTGGGGCCTGCTGCAGCAACTGCCAGAGCCAGCAAAGGATGTTATACAGGTATGGCGAGGAGACTGAAGGGGTTAGCAGTGAATCTGAACACTCCTTTAGCATAAGGTGCACCCTATGAAAGTCTGAGACCCTCTTAGTATTATTACTCCCCAGTGATGGGGAGAAAGGGACAGGAAAGAGTCCTTTCCCACACAATCCTGCGCCTCTTCCCCTGTGTCCTCTCCACACCCAGCTATCCAAAGGTGAAATGAAGGGACATGTTGGCAGGAGAGGAATCCAGTCTCAATGCCAAAGGAAGGAGTGTTGTGTTTAAGGCAAAACCATGCACAGCACACATGCTGTTATCTTCTCTGCTGTTCTGCTTGCTAATCCTCTCCAAATAACACAACACCTAATCCTTCCAAGCAGATCAGACACAGGGTATTGAAATGGATTCATATGCTCGTTTGCCAGTTCTTATACTCTGGCAATGAGCCAAATGCCGAGTTAAAACTCTCTGGAATCTCAAATTTTCACAATCTTTTAGGATTATGGAACAGCTACTTTAATATTCTCACTGTCATCCATGGTGGAGAAGGATGTCAAAGTGAGACAGCTTCACACCTCCTTATGGTCCCCACCCAACACATTCTTCATTAATTGCTCGGCCCTCAGCCACACCACAGAAAGCCCAGTGCAAATCAGGGGAAATAAAAAAAATCACCTCATGCACATTAGCTTGCAAACTGAGAGGTAAGAATTACTTGTGAACTGGCCCAGTCCTCTCTTCAGGAGCTGCATAGACCTTTACACCATAAAAGCTGCCTTAAATGAAGAACTGAATAACAGAACCAGCTGATTTTACACAATCAATTAGCAAGTCTCCAGTGCCAAAGAATCCTCCCTGTTCTGCTACAAGGATGTTACAGTAAGCTTCTGTCACCCCACCATCATGTTAGTACAGACCAAGATCTGTCAAATAATCCAGAGGAAATGGCAAGAAAGGAAAAATATTAAACAAGACCAGTCCCCCCCACATTCAAAACCAGAGAGGAGCTCCAAAAGATCACCCAGGAATATGGAGGGCTGCATGTGCTTCAAGATGATCCAAGCACAATTCCATTTACCTGATTGTGCCTCTTGTTTCTTTGGTGTCAAGTGCTCCTTCAGGAGATTATAGACCTTTTCTAACCTGAAAGACAAAGATAAAATATACCAGGACAGTTTCAGCTGTTACGCCTGCACGCAGCCATGCCAGCTTTAGCCATTAGCTAGAACACCCAATTTCTCCAGGGTGCCAAGAAACAGGAATGATTTGAATGACGCAGTGACACCCCCTTCCACACCACTGCCTGGTGACTGTGAGTGGGAAACCTTCGAGGCAATACAGATCCAATTATCTATCAGTGTCTACAGAAAATTTGTACTAGATAGTTCCCTGATTTTAGTTTATCTCTCAAAATAAAACAAATCATTTACTTGGCCTGAATGCCCATCCACAGCATATGTTGCCTCTGAACTATATCTGGATGCTTCTTAACAAAGTCTTCATCATATGGGAGCATGAACTCCCAACCTTTGTTTATTCTTGCCACAGACATGTGTTCTAGGAAGTCTTTCACATCTTCTGGGCAAAGCTAAAAGAAAAAGAAGAAGCATAAATAATACAGAAGTCAATTTACATAGAACATATGCAGCCATCCAGCAATGGGCATTGTTCCATTAGACAGGAAGAGTTGGGCTGATTTGGTATATATGGGGCACCTCCATAACACACACCCAGCTAAGTCAGAGATAGTCATCCTTCTCTGCAGCACCAACACTTTCAACACAAAGTTAAAAGCACAGGACTTCAGAGAGCAGTGGTGATTAATCACCTGCCAGTCAAATAGCCCATGGCATCTTTTGTGAAGAAAAGGGAGTTTCCAGACTGAGATGAAAAGACTTTATTGTGAAAAGAAGCATATTCTACAATGTTAATCTTATTTTAGAGCTGCAGGCCAAACATGCTGCACCTACACATGCGCAGATTTTAAGCAGCACTGGATCTTACATTCCAAAAATAAATGGCCTGTGCATAAATTGACTCATGTTTTATTATAAAATGTACTGCATTTTAAGGAAATTATTTTTTGTCCACTTTACTTAATGTTTCTCATTCATTTCCCTGTTTTAACAGAATATTCAGGTACCTCAGTTGCTTTAAAGCTTTTATTCAATACTGACAACTGGCAAATACCAATAGAAGAGTTGCTTTTTTGTAACACACCCAAAGCAGAGCTGCTAGTGTCGACTGCACAAGTGCATGATCAGTCAGCCTAACTGAAACTGTGTCCAGCTTTCCACTGAAACCAATGAGAGGACAACATGTATTCCAGTGGCTCAGCTACAAGGCCAGTCATATCCTGTGGAGTCGTGGTATCTGTGGGAGCTGTTCAAAATGTTTCTAAAAAGAGTATGTATCCATACCTGTTCCAAAGTGAAGACATGCCTGGTGAGCAACTCTGCAAGTCAGCAGTAATGCAGATGCTGTGAAACTGAGAAAGGGCTTGCAGCAGCATCCACTACCAACCTACAGACAACACCCAACACTTACCATGTTCTGATTTAGGACGAAAAAAATCACTCACTTTTGTAACTGCTGCCACTTCTTTTCTCACAACCCAGCGGTCCTGTGTGAACTTCCACATCTAGGGAGGGAACAAGGGAGAAAAGCCTAGTAACAATAAGGCAGTTGCTTTACTGAAATTGTAGTAATGACCTTGTTCAATGATGTTACCAGAAAAATGGAAACCCCTTTCCTTTCAAGAATGTGGAATTAGGCGATTCTTGGCCAGGTAGTGGGAAAATACCTTCTGGCCTCTTTTGTCCTCAAATGGCCATGAACACAGTATCAAAAGCTTTGAGAGTCCATGGTTTGCCATGATGAACCTGTGACTACAAAAGCTATGAAGAATCTCTTGAACAAAAACTCCGCTTAGATTAAAAAAAAAAAAAGATACACTGTGGTGATGCTGGGACTCCAGAAGTCATATCTGAGGGTCAGCTTCTCACATACCTAATCATTAACCTAAAGAAACTCTTCATCCATTTCTGTTAATGTAGGGGCCTGTAGAGGCTGATAACTGTTGCCTTTCTGCAGCACACAGCCCCCTTGAAAGTGCCCGTTCCCTTCTCCAGTGCACATCACAATCACTTACAGTTATGCTGAGATGGCTTGTCACTCACACTTGTCCCATTAATGGAGAAGCTAGATGCTCTGCAGAGCAGCTCCTACGGTCTAACATCCTGAGAGGTACCTGCTGAGAGTGGGCTAACAGGATACATGAGGACTTGGGTAGAACACTGTCTGAACATGACCTCTGATTACCTCCTGTGTCCATTTAAACAGATTATAACCTCTCTTAGTCTGTGTGTATTAATAATGTTGTGAAGAATTCAAAATCCCATTATGGACCATTTCTTCCTGCCCTACAACGTCATCTATGCATCTTCCTCCCTGATTCAGCTTCTCTCTGCCCACAAACACACAAAACCACCACGCTCACTTTAGGGCAGAGTGCATTTCTGTTTTAAAGCACAAAAAGCTGCTTGCTGTCCAAAGGAGCAGATCAGCGCTCTCTGCACACAACTCTGAAGCAGCCATTTCTCATTAGGCCCTTTACCCTCAACTAGAGCCAATGGTACTCACGTCCTCTGAATTTATTACATGACAATATAGGGAAAAAACAGAAGCTTTCAGAAAAGACATAAATTACTTTTCCACCTCAAAGTACAGCATGGAACAGGTGGACATTAAAAGTGGCGATTTGCCATAAATATTTTTTAACCTTATTAACTACTTTACACAGACAGGGCAATAAAGTTCACTTTTTAAGCTAGAACACTTTTTCACCACGGATGCAATACAGCATTACATGCTATTTCTGAGCCTTATGACCAGACATTTCGCTCTGTCCAAAAGCCAGAAATATTGATGCTTTCTATTTTCTAACATTTTAACTTTTTCCCTGTTGTAGAGCTAATCAGCAAGTTACTTGCCTTTAAGATGAACACAGATCCATTTCTCATGCAAGGTATATATGACATAAATAAAATAAAATAATTTATCTTTACATCTTAATCTCTAAAATACTACCGCTTACCTAACTGAGCATAATAATTCCTGGTCCCTGTAACTTTATGCATGATGCGTCACCTCATCTGCTGTGTCCTAAAGACTTAATGTCAGTGGGTCACACCTGAACCCAGGTCTCTGTATAGCAGTGTCTTGGGCAGACATTAAGACATGATAAAAAGTCAATCACCATCAGTTTTATCTTACACTGGTACTGCAATATCCTAACAGTCTCTTTCACAGCATGCTCTTATTCAGAGCTAAATCTCATAAAGTTTGCAAACAAGGAGGATAGTCAGGTCTAACTGAAAAAAATGAGAGCAATGCACTCATCAGCTTCTCTTTGATGGGGCGGAAGCCATAAACTGAATATGAACTTAGGAACCACTTAGCAACTTAATTCTTTTAATGGTTAGAAAAAAAAAAAAACACAATGCGGAGGTTGTTCCTTTTTGCTGTGGTTATGTGTGTGTTTACAAGACCTGTATTCATTTTAACTTCCATGTGCAGCTACTGCTCACAAAAGGTGCCTGGGAACAAAGTCCTTTCACTGATTAGCAGCTCTGGGAAATAAAGTACTTTTTAAAAATCAATAGTGCATGCTCAGGGAGCACAAGGCTTACCCACGCTGCCCTTCTGAGACCTCACAGTCCTGAGCCCATGGAAATATATCTGGAGAAACAAGCATTTCATTATCCAGCCCTGGCTTTTCTGTAAGCCCTGCATTGTGGGGGCTATGTGATAGTGGCTCTACAGCATGTATTAGAAAGGGGTGAATACTGTTAATGACAGATGATCTGAACCTGCCAGCCAGCCACAATGTCAATCTACACCAACACTCCCATGACAGACTTGTAACAACACCTTCAGAACTAAAGTACAAATAATTTATTTGGAGGAAACACCTCACTGCAGTAGAACAGCAGAGTTTTGCAATGCCATGGCCTCTCAGGCAAACTTCTCCTGTGTTTTCCTTTAAAAACAACAAACACTTTTATACTTACAACAAAGTCTCTCCCTCTACAGAGGACTTCTGCAGGGACTCCACTATGTGGACTAGAAGTATCTTTTGGGTAGAGGACATCACTGTTAATTAAAAAGGAAGACAGATTAGTTACTACATACTCCAGAAAAATGGCCTTGGTGAAGATTAACATAACAAACATGTCCTCCCTGTTCTGCAGTTAAATTATACCCTTATCCAAAGCATGGTTTTCATTAAAGGAATTAATATTGATGTAATTACACCACTGCAATTACACTAGTGTAAAAAGGCTTACACCAGCAAAGCACAGCCTTGTGGCTAGCAGATGCATGCAACAGAGGTACAAACTCTGCTTTGTTCTTGCAAAGCCTATTCTCCCTTGGATCAGTGTAAACAAGACCAGAGTGATCCTAAGAAATGCTGAGGCTAACCTGGTACGCAGCCTTGAAGGCAGCATTTAGCCAAAATGCTGATGTATGGGCATAAGGGTTATTTCCTCCACAGCAATCAAGGGTTTAAGAGAACAATACTACAAAATGTCATGCTTGAACCAGATAGCCCGAGACCAACACCACCCTGTGTCCTCCTCTGCTTGCAAGACCAAGTGGATGACATGTTTTAGGGTGCTCTCCAAAGCCTCAAGGCAACGCAGGTTCATGATCTTGATCCTGCCCAGGCCAAAAAGATGGGTTCCCTCTCCATTTGAAGCACTAATGTGTGCATGTGCTGCTCTGTGCCCAACCATCCCAAACACACCGCATCTACTAGATATATACACAACCTCCTCAGAAAAATAGCAAATCAGCTATAACATAAAAACAATCTGAATGCTAATATACTGTCTTTTAACTTGCTTCCAGCTTCCTTCTCGAATGGCTGGAGAGACAGCAAGGGTTGTTGTAAAGACCCTTCATGTTGCTAATACAGGACTCTATCACAATAGCTGAAACACATCCTGCTAACAGACTTGGACTGGTAGCTGCTGCCACTCATCTTAACACAGAGAGCTATTCTAGAAACTAGAATTCTCCGCATGCAGTGCTCCACCCAGGTAAAAGAAAAAAATGAAAAAATTATACTGCACTTTAGACTTCAATACCCAGTGGGATGCTTTATCCTAATAAACAGGAGGATGATACAGAATCCATTTCATGTGGTACACTCAGTACCCCATGCTGGATTTGTTAAGCAGGTAATGCCTTATAGAGGGTAGCTTTCAGCTGACAAGAGCAGCATCCACTGATCAACAGCAAGGTGACTGCACAAAGATCTTTCTTTGACTGAATTTAGCTAAAATATACTATAGCTGACATGGGTTTCATTTTCTGTGTTTATATTTGACACTAATCTCTGTAATAATGCAGGACAGTCCTCTCACAAAAGAACATGAGTGAAGATATCAAAAACCTGACATAACTTAAATGACAATACAGATTACATCACTGCTCAGCCATAATTTTAGCTGGGGGAGGTACCAAGATATTATCCTTTAACATCAACCTTTTGAATTTTGCTATCTGACTGCACTAAAAAGCACCAACCATTAAATCAAGATTTTACAGTACTGTGAGTTAAGAACATGGCTACCTTGGGACACAACGAAGATGAGTATATAAAATCCATTGTTCTGATCATCTCCCTAAAGCAGAAAACCATGTCCCAGTAACAAAGAGGAGCCATACCTCTTCACCACCCAGTTTCCCTGGACCAGCATTGCCACCTGCTGTATACAGCGGAGAACTGCTGTAGAGTCAGTCCCAGAGCCGAGCAAACTCATCAGATTTGCAAATGGCATGACCTTCACTGAAAGGCAAAATATGCACCAGGTTAAGGGTTTTTTCAATGCACATAATACAGACATAGATTTATAAATCTAGGATACTATGATTTACATTGAAGTTCATGGTCAAAGCTGTATCTTAGAAACAAAACAAACCCTAAATTCTACTAGTACCCCCCTGCGCTATAGTCACCATCTGTTCTAAAGATAACTCCTGGTGTTGCATCAAAATTGATTAGCTAAACTGGTCCCAAAATAGTGCATTAATAAAATAAATTTTTTTTTAAAATCTATGCCTTTTGTGATATTTGGTAACAGAGATATCTGACAAGACAGGAAGCTCCTGAGGCAAAGTCATCAGGATTTGCTCTCATCAGATAGTAACTCTGAAGAGACAAAATAAAATTCCTAGATGACACTCATGAAGTGCATATTACTGAAAACTTCCCAGGAAATTCCAAAGTGCAGCTCGTTGCATTCACCTTCAATTTATGGTTCATGCTCACACTGCACATTCCAGAAGATACCTGCTGAAATAGATGTGTTCGGAAAACTATCACCAGATTAGAAATTATTCTGAGTAAATTGACCGCAAACATACAGACCAGCAGTCAAACCTGCTGTTACTGCTCTTCTCTGCACAGCAGGTCTTCTTAAGGAAAGGCCTGGGATTTGGATTATTCACAGAATCAGAGAGCCAGGCAGACTGGTGGGGTGACAGAACTGGTGCTACTCGGAAAAGCACCTTATCTGAGGCAATTGGAAGTCACAAAATAAAGTGCAAATGTATTACAAAACTACAAACCATTCTTCATCAGGATCTTAATCTGATCAGCAAGGGGTAAAGTTCTCAGCTGGGCCATAGAAAGCACATTGCTTGGAGCCATTGGTTTGTCACTGCAGAGAAACAAGCAGATTTGCAGCCAGTGAGAAGAGCATCCAGCCGATATGGACTTTGAACATTCTGTACAAACACTTACTTCTCTTCCTCTATGCTTGGAGGCATTAGCATCATTAAATATTCACTAGAAGAAAAAAAAAACACATCCTTAAAATGCTTGTCTTGGGATTTCCCAAGTTTAAGTACAGTTACTTCTTGCTTACAGCAATCTTACTTGTGTGAATCTACAAAACAAACATTAGCCTGAAAACAGAGCTCTTCCATTTCCTCTGTAAATTCAGTACTAGTAAAAGCTACTGACATTCATCTGCCCAAAGAGAAGGTATCAAATAAATGGGAGTCAGAATCCCACCTCTTCTGTACAAACACTCTTCTATAGAGAAGAGGTGTCCAAACAGAGGAACAGAGTAAATACATTAAACACAGGTGCTCTGGACGCAGCAGTAAGAGGGGTCGTGTGAAATCCTGTAGACAGAGAGAATCAAGCCAGTAACAAGCAAAAAGTCTTTCCCAACCATGTAATTACCAGTGTCTGCAAAGAAAAAAATCAGCTCCAAAAGACTTCTCAGAACACCTAGCACTGTTCCACTGAGATGTTAAATGTTAAGAAAAAAACACCCACACCACTGAACAGAGACAGTCTGCCACTTGCTTATTACTTGGGCCATGGTTGTATTGTATTACAGTAAAGTATTAGTATTAACTGCATCATGGGAAGATTCCTGTATAGCTGCAGTCACCAAAAACCAAAACTGAACAAATTTCAAGAAATTCCCAGTGTCTCTCACAAATCACAAAAGAAAGTTTTATAAGATTTGCTAACAACAGAAGTTACTGGTTTCAGAGTTTTAATTTATTTTAACAAGGAGCTTTTGTTTTACTTTTTCTTTACTGTATTTGCAGTCCCAGTAATGCAAGGTTGTGACAAAGTACAAGAGGCTACAATCCCAAGTGAAAACAACTAGTTTTAATGTCAGAATACAGGGAAACAAAGAAATCATCCTGACTAAGTTGAAAGTTAGTTTGTTTCTGTATTTTTTAAACAATTCAATTTTTATCATGGAGAGAATCACCAAAGAGCAGATTTTTAAAGAATATACACGCTTACTACTCTGAAAGCAACCCCAACAAATTACTGCAATTTCTGTGGGAAACCATCAAACCATTCATTACCTGGGAGATTTAATTAATTCCGTGTTTTCAGCAAGGCCATGACCTTGACTAAACAAATACTGGCGCTCATGTTCAGAACGGCTATCCTGGAGATACAGAAAAAAACAAGAGTCACTACCACATTCTGGAAACATAGAATATGCCAAAGAACTGGATTTCTCACTCCAAACTGTGACCACCCTGTCATTACAGCATTGTTCGAGCGTTCCACCTCACTGACTTTCTGCTTTCACTTTTTTGAACAATGCTTACATGATGTGGGAACATTTCTGTTGCTATGACTGAAATCTCCTGACAGACATGCATGTGGGTCAGACAAACAGCATTTCTGACACTCAGCTAACTGGGTTCCCCAAGTCTTTCACGAAGTCCAGTTAATAATCCCAAGACCTGAGTGATTCTTGCACTCAGGTCCCCCTTTATGTTTGTCTAACTTTCAGTTTTAAACCTTTTCCAGCACAGAGACCCCAAAGCATTATCCAGTGAAGGAGGGACAGAGCACTACAGGGTCTCTTCAAGTCTACAGACCTACTTTTCTTCATTATCTTTTGACGATTCCCTGATTCCCATGGGCCCAGATTTAAAACCAGTTCTAGACATGGCTGAGCCTTCAGGCCCAGTCAACCTCCTCAGCAGGCAGCACACACCTACCTTCAAGCCATAGTAGTGCAGATGGACCCAGTGCTCTTCTGCTTGTCTCTTCTGCAGAAACTCATAGGACTGAACACGTCGTTGACGAGCTTGTTCAGTCTCAGGGCGGGAGAATCGTACCTAGAAGATTTGGGCGTCATTAAATACAGCCTCAAAACCCTCAAAACAAAATACCTGCATTATCTGGTACATAAACAACAGAAGCTAGGGGCCCTAGCTCAAATGAATCACCCCCATCTTTATGCTTGTGCAACAAGGGCAAGTCCATCTTGCTTCCCTGCTTCCAAGCCCAGGGTCACCAGGACTAGCTGAGGTTTCCTGTCCTTTTATTTGGGTGTGAATTGCCATGCTTTATTGTGAATTGTTGCCTGAACTATCAGAAGAATTAAATTTGGACATACAGTAATTTGCTTAACATCATCTTCAGCTTCATCCTGGGATGAATCACCACCTGTCAAAAAATACAACAGAATAAACACACCACTGCAGTAAAAGAGCCAAAGCCAATCTGTAACTGGGGGCCCATGCAGGAAGAAAGCCGTATTAGGAGCTACATAACCACAGGTTCAATCCCAGCTTGCCTAACTATGCAATGTATGACGTTACCACACTGCTCCTGTCATAGCTCTCCCATGAGTTTTGCAGTGCAACTTTCCAGCGGCAGTGGTGACACACTCCCTACTGCTGCCCTTTGGCACTACCCACTACCTCCCATCCCTCTGCCAGTATCCCACACTGTGCCCACAAAAGCATTTTTGCAGCTACACTGAAAATAAGATCAGCAAAACAATCTGAGAAATGGCCTGATAGTCAGTATTTTGTTATAATAAACACCTTCAGAATATAATGACTCTTATCAGTAAAATTACAGAGAACTTTTATCTCACCTCCCAAAAGAAAAAACAACTCACGGAGCATTTACCTTCATTAGCAGCTTCTCTTTCTCGGTGTTTTGCATCAGCCTTGTCCAAGTAGGTGAAGCTTGGCCTCAGCTGAAGAATTCCATGTAGTGGAGTGAGGTGAAGTTCACCTGAAAAAGAGAATTAATGTTAGTTAAAATTGTTTTTTCCACTGCACAAAGACAGTACTTTCACTATCTTCCTATCTCCATAAAGGCACAGCTTCAACTGAACATAAATATGTAATGCAGTAAAATATAAAGCAGGATTGAAAAAATTTATCCAATGCTCAGGATTTCAAAGGAGTATGAAATACTAAGACCTATTTCTGTTACTTTCCTTTTTGTGTTGAAACCAAATCTTTTAGAGAGCCATGTTCTGGCTCAGACCTGACCTACAATTCAGGAAAGTCCTAGTAAAATAGTCATCACTGAAGACAATCTACATATTTTCATCTCAAATGATCATCAAATCAAAACTCTGTGATCACATTAAGAGACAAAAGAGGAGCAAAAAATGTTGAACAGGAAAATGAGACAGACACAATTAGATGGAGATAGTAATATAAATAACAGTGATAAACTTATGCTATAGATGTCTATTATTTCAGGCCACCATGCACTGTTAAATCCTGGAGGTATCTATAATTCCATAGTGTTCTTATACATTAGTCGTAACTTTGCTAGACCTTAAGGACTCTGGGGACATTGATGAAGAAGAATTTTCCTTTCTTTAAAGATGTATTAGTCAATTAAAACCTAGGCTGAAAAAAAAAGAACAAAAAAAAAGAATTAACCCTGAAATGAGCGTGTTTCACTGATGTGAGGGATAAGCATAAGAAACTTACCTTTTTTATAAACAGCAGCTGCATAGCGGGAAACGTTACTTGCAGCTTGCGAAGAGCAGAAAGTTTGCTTGTCCATCAGCTTCCTGCAGATAGATGAATACTGTGAGATTGTATTCTACAGGCAATGTGGCATACAGATGTTAAAGGTCTGAAATCACCAGTTCTCAAAAAGGAATATTAACAACTGCAGCAAATATATATACTCATCTTTTATTTGCAATTCAGAATTCATGAATCACACCAAGAAACATAGGTTCCTTCCAAGAATACTTGCTACATAAGTGTCCAAATACCCCCCAAGACTGTACAGCCACTTGTTCTCACCTTTCCCTGAAGCCTGGGTGGACATACATATATCTATGCTCACCATAGAAAGAAAATGACAGCAAAGAGGACACCTACGAGGAATAGGTACTTGTTTCATCTGTACATGTGCCATCTACATTGAGAGCAATCTGTTCTCCCTTGCTGCGACAGTAGTTAGGATTCAAAGTATCAATGGCCATTTCAAGTTCAACCTAAAAAATACAACAGGAAAGAAAGCTAGTTACCATGGCAGAACCCCAAACGTATCAATTAAAATTCAATCCCACACTTGCTATTATTTCCATCGGTTTACAGCAAATTTAAATACATAAGCAGCATCATTCAAATTCACAGGGAAAACCTCATGTATAAAGTTGAGCATATATATGGGGTTTTGTAAGATGAGGACATTTTAACAATAAGCTAGAGAACTATAAACTCCCATGTAAATGCACAGTAGCAGAGAAACGAGAGTTCTTTAGGCAGCCTTGAAATGCACTTTCACTTTGTTGAGTATCTTCTACTACATTATCAGTCTAGGTTACTTATCACACAAACAAGCAATATCCCCATCACTGAGGATCCACTCAGAACCTTTCAAACTTAAGGTATGTTTCCTTCTAGTTTGGGTATCAAGCAGTATGAAGTACCTATGTCCTCTTCAGAGGCAAAGGCCTTGATTCTTGTAAATTTGAGACTGCAGAACTTACCACTGACTTCATAGCTATCCCCAATTTACACTGGTTGAAGCACAGAAACAAGCTCCAAGCTTTTAGTTACACGGAAAACTATTCCCCCCCCTCAAACTTTAAACTACAAACAAATGTTCAAAAATAAGTGTTTTCCTGTGTAGCATTTCTCTTTATATACTCTAATAATACAGCATATATTCTTCTTCAGGGTGTGCCAAAGCTCTTATAAATTCATATATCACAGCTATTGCCTCATTTTTTCTTCTCCTTTACATTATTTGTAAACTGAACTAGTTACAAGTCCCTGGATGAGATGGCAAATTTTCAAGTCTGCACAGGACTTACAATGCAAATGCTTGCTAATTTTAATAGAAGCCTTCCTGAACACAGCATGCATCCTAATTCCAAAGTTCACACAAGCACACTCCTTAACCACTTCCCAGAACAAAATCCTAATATCACAGACATCTACTTCTGTATTTTTTAAAATAGGGCATTTTAAAATCATAGCCACACAATCATTCTGGCTTTGGCTAGACTTTCACTATCTATACAACCCCACTGATCTCAGACGGACTGCTGATGATTCATAGCCAGGCAAGAGACCAGCCAAAAGACAAATCTAGACCCATACTGTCACTGAAAGACCGAGCATGCCTCCAAAGCTCAACCCTTTTCTGAATCTTGTAAAGACCTTTAAAATCAAGCTGTATTAGCACAAGCACCTACAGATTGAATTAGCATTAGTAACTGTTTGCCTGACTATTTTATATTTAAAAAGTGGTATTTCCACCATGACTTTAATTCCTCTCTTTATAAACTACTTGTATTCTAAACTCTATTTTACAGACACGGTGAAAGATCCTCCCAAATCTCAAAGCACAGCGATCTGGTCCTACAAGTAGCTGCACAGTTGTAACAGCTTAATAGCAGAATGCGTTTTTCATAAGTACACTCTGCACAACATAAAACAACTTTTTCAGACTGGACTCAAATGATGACCAACCTTTTGTTGCTTTGGTTTTATCTTCGCTGATAGATGTGTAACGTCATCATACGTCATGGAAGCTGGACGAATAGGATACTGGAAAACAAATCCACTTCATAAAACCCTCTTCATTTAAAGATCAATGAACTTCACAGAAATTAAATCAATCTTCCCTGTCCCCCTCACATGTAGATCCACTTGTCATATGGATACAAGACATCAATAAAAGAAACTACCTGGCTGATTTGTGAGTCATCAGGGCGAGATTTGGGAGTATGACCTAAAAAGCCTGGTGCTTTACCCCCAGTCCTCTCCTTTCATCACTACACAACCCCCTTCCTGCCCCTCACATGCCACAATAAACTGTAACACAGGAAAATGGTACCACACATTAGTCCAGCAGACAAAGGAAGTGTTAGAAGCAACTAAAACCCCATCCTTCAGCATTAACTCTCTGGAGAGTTATTACCTAAAAGTAAAATATTTGTGCGTCTACAGAAGTGGTGCTAGCTTACAGGACATGGGCCACATGTGGCTAGTCAGGACACATGTGGCTAAGCCACATGGGTCTCTCTTCTGAACCACTTGGGAATGCTGAGAGGACAGTGTGGTATCCAAATGAAATCTTCCAGCCATGGCAGCATCTTGCTTAGAGTTGTCATTTCTCCAGAATACCCACAGGCCCCATCACTAGCCAGTGCTCACTCCTGACATGGAGTGACTGTGGGCATCCCAGAGGCAAGGCTGCACGGCCTGTTCCAGCGTGTCTGGCTGTCTTCAGCCGTGCTCGGCTAGCACGTGCCATGCAGAGGATCTGTATAGGAGGCAGTGGGCTTGCCAATGGGCATCACTGGTCTGTAATGAACCTTTCACCCACCAGCCTCAAAAGACTTCCCATTTTGCAGATGAGAAAAGCGAATCACAAGGATAAAATGATTAGAGAAATTCAATGGCAGAATGGAAAATAGACCTCTACCTTCCTAACATATTCCCACCTCCAATGACCAGTTAGTTTTATCTCCACAACATAAGGGGACACTTCTGATGACTCGCAGTAATTTATGAATATTAAATAGGGCCAGTCCTAAAGAAATGTTTGTTTAGTAAAGATGGCAGAAATCAGTGATGACAGAAGATGGCTAAGAGACTACAGATTTATCCAAACCATGATAAAATTACATCATCTACTAAAAGCACTCCCTGATGGTGGTTAAAAGGAGTGATTTAATGACAAGTCTGTGCCATAAATGACCACTCCTCACTTAGCAATGATTTAATACTAAATATTTCAACTGACCGAGACCCACACAGTCTTGCCTATATCCAAGACCTTGGCAGGCTAAAGTAGTAAAGAAATCTACTGCTCTTTGATTTTATTTTAAACAAACTGTCACTGCATAGAAGTTAACTGAAATACCTGAAACAGATACAGCTTCTCCAGCAGACTTCTGGCCAGGAACACATCAATCTAAAAAGCAAAACAAACAACTTTTATCAGATGCCAGCTGTAATTGATGGAGCCTCAGATAAAAGTAGAATCCCTAGATCTCAAATACTGACAATACCAGCTTTTCATTACAAACTCTAACATAAAACACATTCATGACTCCCTTGTCAAAGTTCTCCTCTCTACTCATTTTGACATTAAATTCTACAGTTGTCTGTTTTAAAAAACAAACAGAAAAAATGCACTATGATGAGGCAGCAGACAGTGGCTCTAGCACAAACAGAAAAAATGCACTATGATGAGGCAGCAGACAGTGGCTCTAGCTGTGTTTTTTCTCTCTAAGGAAACTTGGCAAACAAATCTGAAATGCAAGAGAAAGAATTTTTTCTGAGGGGCTGAAGTGAATCTGTTATCACAATTATAGAAAGAGAAGGAAGTTCTCTCTTTGGCAGTACGACTGAAAGGTAACTTAATTACTAGTATTTTGTCCTAAAAATCTTTCTACGTTAGACAAGAGACACCCACAACCCAAATCTGATTCAATATTAGCATTTTGCCACCAGCACAAAAATCCACAGATGTTTCATGAATATCACATACAGAAGCTGACATTTTAGATCCCTTTAGATATACCCCTGACAATTCCTACTCCTTTTCTCATGGCTTTTCTCCTTCTCATGAGCTTGCTCTTCCTTGTACTTCTGGTGTGTAAATTCAGACATAAAGTGAACAGGATACTGTGGCTACTCTTTGGGACACAGCAGTCCTTCAAAGAAGTCCAGAATCAGAACACAACTGCTCGTTTTAGCAGAAGGCATTAAATATTTTAGCTTCATATTTAACAGATATTAACTCCTCAAAGTCACTCCAATTTTTTTTTTATACCTCTCAGAGACATGCAAGAAAGTCAACGGAAACACACAGTGGTAGAAGCAAGTCCTCCACCTGTGTTCGTCTTCTGACATGGAAAGATCACAAAGGGTAAAGAACCTGAGCTGAATCTGCCAACACGGACACCACTGTTTGGCAAAATAGATACCACGGCCCACACAACATATTTCCTTGCACAGAGCAAGCCACTGATTATAAGACAACCACCGATGCTGATAACACATTATTTCAGCAATGTAAGAACACTGGGAACTTCAATAATAATTAAAAGAAAAATCCTCGTGTACAATCACTGCTGCTACAGTGCACTTTTACCTCTTGTAGAATTGGATCATCTTCTTCATTTGCCATGCTAGGATACAAAAAGCTTTTTCTTGGCTTATTCCTTGGCACAACCTGAAAGAAAACAGAAATGTCATATGAGTCATGACATCAGTGCCACGTACCACATGTAGTCCAGAGTATTTGTCCAAGTTAATTTGGTTCCTTTCAGTGGTAACCTGTTTGGTCTGTTTACTGAAGGAATGTATGTGTTTGCATGATCAGGTCCCTAATACTCCACAATCTTGACAGACTGCCACCAAATTGAAAAGACAATCAAATGTCTCAGGAATAGGTTAAGTTCTTCTAACTTTTCTGAAAGCCAGCAGTTATGTAACAAAGAAAGCACTAAATCAGTGCTCTAGAGAGGGAAAGATAGGCCTTTTGTACTTGCATAAAGTATATTTTTTATATACTGCGTAACTACAACACACAGGAAGCAGCTGGTTTTCCAGGATCACATCTACAGTGCACTGGCAGGTCAGTCGACATGTGTGAGCTCTGAAACTGCCACTGCAGTCGTCACTGTCACTAAGGTCTGTGCCATACAGTTCACTAGCTTCCCTTCTCAGAAAAGTTCTTTAAAAGCAGATAATGGAGAAAGCTCCCAGCTAAAGAGCTGGGAGATATAAAAAGCCTATGTAAACCCTGTGCTTGGTACCAGATAATATTCCCATCTGTGAATGTGCTGACTTTGATTTCATCTACCAGACATATTGCAGCCTTGTCTCCTGACCTACCACTCTTCAGACTATACTGCTAAATGAAAGCTCCAAAATACGTTCCTTGGTCTCTCTTGGGAGTTCTCTGAAAACATCAGAACAACAGATTTTACTTTTTAACTACACCAACTCTGAAGAAAATAAAGACTCTGATATTAACTGGGGACTGGGTGCTCTAGAACTAAGAGTCATCATGTTCAATCCAGTGCTAGAGTCAGTGTCATGCCTGATTCAAACCTCTGAATAAAAAATTATCTCTCAGCTAAAATAACAATATATTTTTCCTTGCTGAAATCAAACAAAAGGATTTGCAAATTATTTGAGGTGACATTGCAACAACATCAATTAGTTCAGATCATTTAAGACACCGTTAATCAGCCAGTACTGGTCAAGACAGGCATAAAAAAATAAGACCTCTCACAAACTGACCAAAGAAAGTTTTAACAGCAAAGATGATCAGGCAAAGAAATAAGATCTATGTTTGGGAACTCTCCCTCACTGTCTTCTACTCCTTGATGCCAGCTTGCTTCTTTGCTGGTCCTCCTATGCAAGAAGAGAAAGAGGCAGCATCCAGGATCAGTTGGCAATAGAGAAGTTGTGAACGAAGGAAGCCAGAAGACGGTGGCATATTTTTTTAAATACACTAGCCATCACACAACTTAAGCAGCTCAGTATATTTCAGCAGACATGCAGGCTTCTCAAAACAACACATCAATATATATGCAGTTACCTAAGACACCTTTCAGGGAGGCTGAATAGGCATTCTGGATATGAGTGTCATTAACATCACCTCATGGGCAAATTTCCATTCAGGTAACACCTCTGGTTTATTTACACTGTTTCTGCCATTCCAGCTATGATTCCATATTTTTCACTTACAGGTTCTCTACTACCAAAAAAGTACCTCTCCCAGTAGTGAACTGGAATTTTCCATTTCTTTACGCATCAGCGTATCTCTGGCTCTTCCCACCATACATATTTATTTGAAAATTTTCCAATTGATAATATTTCAGATTTGTATTTGAAATTATTTTGTAGAACTGCAAAGCCGGTATCTTAACTACAGGCTGGGGCTGTTACTGCACAACTGTAAGTGATATCTGATTGATGTCAGAGTTTTCTGTGATCAGTCACTCGGTTCTTCCCAGAAATATGTTGTTTTAAAGAAATCAGATTTGTCAGTTCCAATTTTGTTTCCCCACTCACGTCCCCTGGGTGGCCTGATACAGCAGGCTCACGTAAAGCCAGCCTGATAGCTCTGCATTAAATGGAATTACTGAAGTTTTCATTCAGAATAGAGCTGATGACAGAAGGATGCTCAAGACATGTGAGAACATGTGGTAACACCCAGAATGTGGGAGACTCAGGCCTAAACCCTCCTTCCCTCCTTCCTCACTCTGCTGAGAGGACTAGGAACCACCCTTCCCTTCTTGACAGCCTGACTGCCAAGTATGTGCTACCTTGTTCTCTCATGAGAAAGTTATTCCACTTTTCAGAAGAGAAATTAAGTTTCATTGGGCTAAGGAAAGAAAGAGAAACTTACCCTTAAGGACCTGGTCTCTGGTCCTTCATCTAATGCTGCTTATGCAATTATACATGAAATCTCTTTGTGAATCTGGTTGTCAGTACTCAAGGAAAATGCTGTATTAGAAAGATTACAACATTTTTTTCTTCATTTAACGATAAAGAATGACTACAGTTCCTTTTATTGGAGTATCAGAATGACAGGTCTATAAATAGAAAGAGGTGTGTCCCAGCACAATTTACAATACTCATACAATTTAAAGCAATCTTCTAAATCAGAATGAAGCTTTCAGTGAAGGCATGCAGATGCAATTCTACGCCTACAGTGTGTGTGCATATATATATATATATCTGGTGATGTTCATTTCTACATTGGTCATATATATATATATACATACACACACACACAACACCACAAGAGTTACAGAATCGAATTAAACACTAGAAGATACCAAACATGGTTAGCAGTTTCAAATTTCCTTTTGGAAGAATTGTTTTCTTTTAAAAAGGACTTTCCTATAAGGTGTAAATCAAAACATTATGCAAGTTATTATTATGAATCATTAAGTTTTTGAACAGCTTGCAGGAGGGCAAAATATATAAATCTCATTTTTCCTACAATGTGACCAATGGTAGGACTAATGAAACCGCTCATTAACTGCCTATAACATCATCAATTTAGAACCAATAAAGAAAAATATTGTCATTAAAGAACTGTAAAAATCAGTGATGAAGCAACTGAATCCTACCTCTAATTTTGAGCTTAGAAGGGCATTTGGGTACTAGAGATCTTTTTTTAGGGAAAATTGCAAATCTGCATGTTATCTCACACACACATGAACTTTAAGCAAGGTCTTCAAGAAATGCTCCAGCATTTCACTGATACCTAAATTTGTCAGTAATAACAAAACCCTCAAGTGCCAACATTGAAACTTGAAATATTCCTTGTGTATCATTATGTAGTGCAGAAAAGGCCAGGAACTCTTGACACATCAGTGCCTTATTATACAGATAACGAACCAGTGAAGTGGCAAAAATGCAACCTCATGAATCACTACTATGATCTCCTCTGGCACCTGGACTTTCTTCTGTAGAAGGTCTTTCAGTCTTTAGCAGCAATCCTCAAGCTCAGTGTGGCCAATAGCATACAGTAAAATGGAAGCTGCAAAAAAAGCTGAAGCACCTTCCAAACATTTATGATAATTACAGTTTTGACCCAATTATTTACTTAATTTTCTCCTTGCTTTGCATGTCTGCAAGTAGCTTTGCACAGTCATTTTCAGGCAGTGAACCCAAAGAGGGCTCCTCTGCACGAAGACCTTTCTTTGGAGGTGATGTCACTGAAGCACACCTTCAGGATTTAAGCAATTATGCATCAAGTACAAATTTTTCTTTAACACCTCAACATTTTTGCAGTGAAGAGCTAGGCCTGTTCTGCCAGGTGCAGGGATTAAGCTGCTCACCGCTGCATGGTAACTTGCAGGGGCAGCCCCAGACCGTGGCAGGCAGTGGTGCCAAGCCCCATCTTCCAGGCAGGCAGCCCTCCACCCCGCAGCCGCTCAGCCACAAGCCCTGAGCACCCCAACGCTCCCGGTTGACAACGGCTTCTTCGTTCTGGCAACTTCCAAGCCTACTTTCTCCTGACACAGCAGCCTGGCAGCGAACGGGGAGCACAGGGAAGGAGGACCTGAGAGGCCACAGCCAACTGCTCAAACCCACACACAACGCGGGGATGAAGCAAAGCCACCCCGGAGCAAGAGGGCCCGGGCGCCTCGTCCCCCGGCGGGGCATGGCTGTGCCACAGTAGCCGCAGAGCCGATGCTCGGACAGGGGCAGTCGGCTGCGTTTTTGGGGGTGTGAGCTGCGCCTTTCCAAGGCGGGAGGCGCGGAGCTCCCAGCACTGGGGCAGGGGAAGTGCCCCGGGCCGGGCGGTCCCGCCGCTCCACAGCCCCAGGAGGACCGGCCAGCACCCTCCGCTCCGCCGGTGAGGGGAGCCGAGGGGCAGTGACCTGTGACTGGACACCCGCCGGTACTCGCCGTGGTGTCAAGCCCTGAGAGACACCCGCCTCCACCGCCCACCCCAAACCGCAGCCCAGGCCCCGCTCCCCTCCCCCCCCCCCCCTTCCCCGCTTCCACCACCCGCAGGGTCCTCGCCGCCCTAGGAGGAGCAAAACAGGCGCCGCAATCACCTACCTGGCGGAGGGCCGGCGCGGGAGCGGGGCCGCCGGCTCCCCGGTGGCGGTGCGCGGCGCGGCGGGCGGCGCTCAGGCAGCGGCCATGTTGGTGTCACTCCAGCCGGCACGTGGGGACGTGGCCCTCCTCCTACCCACAATGCTCGCGCGGGGCGGCCGGCGGCGCGGCCGCCAGGGGGCGCGGCCGCTGCGGCGGCCCGCAGCAGAAAAAGAACCACTGGCAGCGGTGGGATTCGAACCCACGCCCCCGAAGAGACTGGAGCCTTAATCCAGCGCCTTAGACCGCTCGGCCACGCTACCGCCGTAACGGCGCTCCCTTTGCCGCCACTTTTACCCCAGATCAGCCCTTCCCCCTCTTTTTCCTGCAGCAGTTCCCTCCGCCTCCAGGCCTTGGCCCCGGCAACCGCTCTCGCTACACACCCCTCCCACCTGAGAGAATAAAACACGGTGGGATTTTTAAATCCCGGTCTCCAAGCAAGTGCCATTGCAGCTGCGCAGTGCGATGAAGGGCGGACCGGGAGAGCGCAGCGCCCTGCGCGACCCCACGCCGCGGGGGACAGCGGGGCTGTGGGCGAGCCCTCCGCGCCGCCCCGCTGCCACGTGGATGCCACGGAGCCGCACGCTCGCCGCTGCGGTGCGCGGGGGCATCGCCAAGGCACCGCCTCTGAGTCTAAAAAAAAACAAAAAAAAATATCTAAAGCCTATGCATTTTAATTTTCTGCTGCAAAGCTACACCTTACTGAATTTGCAAAGTGGAAAGTCAGCAGATCTTATGGTTGGAGGGGGTTGGTTTGTTACTTGCAGCACAAGGACCAGCATGGCCGGCTGTAGTAGCAGCAGTCGTAGTCAGCACAACTTTTGTGAAAAGGGGTAGTAACACATTTCAGCTGCCTGGTGCCCCATCCAGGTGTGCTTGGGAGTCTCTGCCCACAGTTCACCTGAAATTCTCGTAAATTTTCTTGGGGAACTGATGTTATTCTCACCCCTTAATTAAAGTTGAAGGGTTGTGTTTGGAGAAAAAAAAAATCCAGCTTCTCTAGGGTAATGCCACAAAGTCTATATGCAGCTTGATTTAATTCTGTAGTTGTACCAGTCCCTTTAAACAGGATGGAGAAAATAAACCTGCTGGAGCCCAGCTAGCAGCTCCAGTTCACCCATCACCAGCGGCACCTCCGCAGCCTGCCTGTCCCTGCACCCTGCCCTGCCAGCTCCCTCCCCCAGGGACCTGCTGCACATAATTCTGACAAGAGGCTGCAGATTTTCATTGTCTTGCTAAAAATTTCAGTCACTGCCTACAAGTACTGAAGAATAACTGCATACAGGTTTAAGCGTGAATGGGATCCTTCTCCTCCGCACTACCGCAGTTGCACACCCTCATGTAAGTGCCTTGCCAGAAGGATGTGGGTGTTTTTGAGAACAGGGGGCTGACGCTCCTCCCACAGCCCTGGCTTTGCAGAAAAGCAGGAGAGGTTCAGGGAGGAAAGAGGGTAGGCAGACCTGAATTGGCTTCACACAGCAAATCATCTGTAATCTGCTCAGGCAGGAAAGTTTAGGGAAAGAGTCTGATTTATCAGTCTCCAAGCACCTGCCCCTGCAGCAGTGGATGTGGGGTACCATCCACAGCAGTGCACACTGTGGAGAGGGGACGGGAGGAAGATGTGGGGTGGGAGAGGCTGCACGGAGCACATCTTACAAGTTGGGGCCACTGGCCATTTTGCTCAGGCAAGTGAGATGTACCAACAGCCTCCCACAGAAATGCTTTTCTACCCTGCCATGGGTGTGCTCAGCTTCTGTCCCTGAATGTTGGTGTGCCTGGCCAGAGGCACTTCTGGTCACTGAAGGAAGCCTATGTACCCAAGAATATTCACATCAGCCATGCGTGACACTTATAGGAGTAAGAGCACAGGTGACCCCTCCAGGCTAACTGTTGGGTCACCAGCTTCCTCATTTTACCAGTGTGAGGGGTGATGATGATTATAGGACTTTTTCCAAATTAAAAGAATGAATTGACAGAACTCAAAATATAACACAAGCTACCAGCCTCATTATATTGCTCTCCTGGCACAGGAGTTAGCCAGAGAAGAGCAAGGACCCAACACTTGTATCTATGTCTAGACTAAGGACCGGGCCTGATGGTTACAAACCCATGAGCTGTCCCCATGAAGTGTTCAGGTCCCCAGCAGTGGGAACCACACAAGAGAAGCCCCTGAACTTAAACCCGAAAACAGCCTGACTCACCACCAGAAGCACTGGCCCTGAATCCAGCCCAAGGTTCAAGCAAAATCCTCCCCTTTAAAATTCAGATGAGAAGGCCGGATTTAGCCCACCTAAACTATAGGTCTGTCAGCAGCCACTCTACTCTCAGAAGTGAAATTACACCTGTGGGGAAGAGAGTGATATTCAAATCAGTCCCACGGACCAGTAATTAAGAAACAGGCAATATTCTTATTTACACTTTAGAAGTGTTGGCTGTGTCCATGCTTTCTGGTGAATTCTATCCCCACCTCCATTGTTTCACTTGCCAAACACTCCAGCTCTCAGTGATAGCAGCTAAAGACAAGACTTGCAGTGCCAGTTTTCACCATTTTTCATCTTAGTGACACTACAGTGGAATGAAGAGGCCCTGCTGGGACTCTCATGTTATGAGATTCAGCTATTTCAAAGTGCCTTTGCTTGAGAACAATTTTGCATCGTTTAAACTGTACAGGTATAATAAATTATACCTGTCTAAATAAAGCAATTAAAAAAGCAACAGTAAGAGCTCTGTTTTAACAGTTTAAAAGAGCTAGTATCAGACAGTTATTCTTGAACAGAAAGGGGAATAAACCATACTGAAGATGACAGTGTATCATTAGATACTGTAGCCACTACAAAAACCTCTCCCATCTCAAATCATAGATGCCAAGGATTTCCATTCTTTTCTCAGGCCTAAGCAAAGACTGAAGGCATAAGGATGCCTCTGTAGCAGTCCTGCAGCTGGGCGCTGTTATTAGTTACAGGCATTACATGTTTAATTGAATGCAAATAAAACCACACATCAATCATTTAGTTTACTTGAGGAAAACAGATTTTGTTGGTGCACATCTAGTTATCTCCTCCCAGTTAGTTGCTTCTGACAGTTGAAAGTGAATGAAATCAGAGATGGAATAATAAAAACAACAGAGGATTTCCATAAGCTTGCAATATAGTAGGACTGAACTTTAGCGAATTATAAAGAAAAAAACAAACACCCACATGCAATGACTAAAATTCTACTGAGAAAAGCGACAAAAAGAACAACTTTATTGACCAGCCAGAATAAAACCAGACAAAGTGAATAAGAGGACTAAGAGATGCAGACAATCAGTATTTGCATGTCTGACATACAAACAAAGGCTTCCATCTCACTGTCCTTACCCAAGCAATATTCCCACTGACATTTGGAAACACTGAATCCAGCTAAGTTCTGGCAGGCTGAGCCTCAGATTCATTTTCACATTTTTTAAAAATACAGATTTTTATTTATTCATTGTGAATAGATTAAAAATACAGCATATAGCAATGTAATTCCAAAAGTCTGTCAAATATATAGTTTTTCTCTTCAAAAGAATGTCATAGAATAAGTTGTGCATATTTCTGTAAACAATTTCCATTTTCAAATTATTGACAGCTTTATTGTATAGCTAAACAATATGATACCACCTTAGAACAGAAGGTAGTCTACATCCCTAAAAAAGTAGTATTTGCAAACAAAGAATTAATCATCGTTATTTTTTCACTGAGCTGTGTGCACATTTACATGCCAGATCTACAGCGAACTGTCAGCAACTTCATCAACTACTGAATTTAGCAAATTAAGCTACACCAAAAAGTGTCAATAATTACACTCTAGTTCCTTTATGTGCACATTTTGGACGGGCACATTCAGTCTCCTCTCCTCCCTACACAACCATGGTTGGTTGTGGTGTTACACACGCTTCCTTCTCAAGGAAAACCTCAAAGATTTGGCATTAACACCTTATGAGGAAAACAAATCCTTCTGTCTGAATTTTTTGAAGTGCGTACACTGTATCAGCTCTGCACAAACACTCAGACTGTTCATCTGTCTTCAGAGGTGAATGGCACATTGACCTTTCATTGAGAGCTGGTATTTTAATGATATGAACTGAAGAGCAAAAAGGCCACATCCAAAAAAGGCTTTAGGCACCTAAGCAGAACTTTGGATAGGCACTTCAAACAGCCATCTGATTTGTGATCCTACAGACTCTGGTTCTATTTCAGCATATTAGGTCCGAAAGTTTTCTTAGTACCTAGCTTAGTATCTAAGCCTAACTGAGATCTAGAAGTCAGACATTCCTCCATTAATGGGTGAAAAGCTTCACCGTCATTCTCAAAACAAAACAAAACACAAAATAAAAAGGCCATGAGCACTACTTTCCCACACCCCCTGCATTATACAGCAAGGAGACACGGCTAGGTGTTGCAAGGCTATTCATGGCTACAACTGCCTGGTGGTTACAGCACCCACCCAGAAGTACGACATTCACCAAGAACTTTTCCTTCCCTCCTATAAGAGATTCAAATCTCATCTCAATTCCTTAACCACCAGGATATCACCTCTTCCAGAGAGTGGAAGTTGTTACTAACATGATGCTTGGATACTGTTTAAATAATAATTCAAGATCCACTTGCCAGAAAAGAGGGTAAATGGGAAGCACAAATTTGGAGCCCGGTGACAAGCACTCACCCAGGAAAGGAAGAATTTATTTCTGTTCCTTTAACGGTTTCTACATTTTACAAGAAATTATTACTTGGCTATGCATGCAAGAAAGCCCAATGAAAGAAACTGCATCATGCATCATCTAGCAGACTGCTTAGTTTTAAGCACAATTTTAAAAGCCTGGCAGAACTGAGGCTGGTGAGCATTATAGACCAGTTCAGCACTTCAAAGGGGCTGCCCCTTATTCATATCAATTCACACCCTCAGGACACTGTAAGGCCAAGAAGGCAAAAGCTTCCATCTTTATCTCCTGCAAAATGACTGTTAACCATGACCAAGAAATAAGAACAACTTCTGTATTATTCATATAGATGGCACAGCAACTTTGGAATAAAATACTGGATTTGGAAGGAACTTACCTGTATGCAATGGTAATTCAACCACTACCATGTATTTGTCCTCCCATTACTGGTTAGAATTATGCAAACAGGACACAGAAATTCAAGTGTTTGGGGATAATATTATTTTCTCTTTTTAACCAGCAATTTTCTCTAACTGGCATTTGAAACCATTCACAGATAAATCACTACTTTAAAAGCTATTTAAACCAGAGAAATTATTTTCTATTCATAGAAACAGGTGAATCAACATCCTCTAGCCTTTCAAACATCTCTCCCGAAATGGTGGAATGTGTATTCTCACTTTAAGTGAGATGATCTAGCTTCACTGAGAAATGACATGTCACTGTAAAAATAACCTCAAATTACCCATATATTACAGATCTTACTACTGCATATCATTGGACAAATATCATATAAGATCAGTAGAATTTTATACAACTAGGCTATTATATGGTACAAAATCTGAAAATGAGAAAGGTCGGGAGATGCCTCACCTCATCAGGAACATCAGTGATTTTCTGATAGTAAAGTATGCAATGCTGACAATGAATAAAACACAGTCCATCCTGAATATTCTTACTGCCAATCTGAAGCATCTTCCCTGCTCCTCCTCAAACTGTAAGGATTCTATCTGAAATTTATTTCAGAAGAGTAACAGAAGCACACAACACCAGCTAATAGGATGGGACTACTTATTAAAATGAGTAGCTGCTTGCTTAGATGGAAAATTTATATTCACATGCAAATTTGGTGAGATACACCAAAAATGATGAAGAAATGCAGAGAATTTAGGAAAATGTTTTTCTGTCTGTAGGGAGGAGAAGAAAAATGTAAACACACCAATCATGTGCTACGTAAAAAACAGGACATGTGAAACCTAAACAAACATCAGCTTAATTTTTCATCAAAAAAAAAAATAGTCCCCTCAGTTCTAACAGTTAAAAAAATACAAAAGGTCAAGTGTGTCCATATTACAGCTTTAAAACCCTAGCAGAAGTACACTGTGGCACCCTACATACCACTTACATTTTTATTTCTCCCCTCAAAAAAATTAGAAAACTAAAATATTAAAAAAGAAACTGGTAACACCACATAAAAATATATCTTTTTAGCTGCAAATGCAGCAAGTCTGTAAAAAAATTATATACAAGAACTGCTTAATCACTGTGTCATTCTTCCATCATCGCCCAAGCCTCTTCTGCTTTTTCGTAGTACTGATTTGCCAGTCTGCCTTTCATGGCTTCCATTGCTGCTTCTGCTGCTTCTGTATACAGCTCACCTAAAGGAGGAAACAGTATCAGTTATGTTGTCAGGGTAAAGAAAAAACATCTCTGTCCTGAAGCAATTAAAAGATAAAAACAGAAACTGAAGTCAAACTACAGGGCTGGATGTATTTTAAGTGTCAGCAGAGTTACATCAGCTGGAATCTGGCTTTTGCTCTTCAAGTTGAAAGTTATGACTGGCTGCCGATGGCTCTTCAGTATATTTGTAAGGACTGGAAATATGACCACCCTATAGAAATCCCCAAGATGACTCTAAGACTTAGACACCTAATATGTAGATTACACAACTAAGACAATGTTGTGTACAGCCTGGGAGTCATGGGTGTAACTCAAAAGACAAGCAGCAACCTGCAGTTCAGTGGCCTCACGGGGCGTGAAGGTTGCTTGTTAGTGACTCAGTGTGTACAGGTCTGGATCTGGCACCACCCACTACCCCTGTCATCTCCAGGACCTCTTATTTCACTGTTTCCAGCCTTGTATCACCCAGCATCGTAACAGCCTCATGCATCAATCCGAGAGTACTGACTCTGAGCATGTTTTATAACAGTTGAAGCAGGAAATATATTTTTGAGTACATGCTGGGGTAAAAGGGAAAGGAAAGCAGGATTATTGATTACAGAAATAAAATGAGGCCTCACCTGATCTCTGTGGATCTTTATTCAGGTGGAACCCTCCTGTCATTAACATCTCTGCTTCCCTGGCCAGGAGCAGATACCGGGGCTCATCCTGAGTGCCATCATATTCACCTCCCTCATCATAGTCGGTCATGTTCAGTGCAGCATTGTACCAGTACAGTGCCTCCTTCCAATCCTGTACCCTGAAGTTAAAAATATTTTTTGGAGATGGTTACCTTAGGAAACAAATGTACTTTGCATTGGAGATTCAGAATTAAATTTTGCACTACCTTCTCAGAGCCTTGATGCTCTCCAAGAAAACAAATGTTCTTATGGCAGCTCACTAACCCTGCACTGAAGCATCAGGTCACTCTATCAAAATGAGACTGGGGTCACTTTATGCAGTAATTACACAGGAAAAAGTACAAGACTGAAGTATCTTGCTAAACACCAGAGTCTGAGCTTCATTACTAGTTGTATGGTTTTGGTCTGGCATTTGTATTTGTGAAGATAGCCGATTCAGAAACAATCCGAAGTTGCAGAGAGTCTTGTTTCATAAGTAATTTAAAACCAGTGATTTTCGTATTGAGAATGCTTAGTGCACTTGAATGAAGAGTTTAATGTTATAAATTTCACCATTACCAAGAGTTTCACTGTTGTGCAAAACAGAAAATGCACATAAATAACAAAGTCATGCTACAATACAAAAGCAGAAGAATCACTATCATCACAAATACGTTTGGTACTTAAGGAAATTAGTATTTGTCCACCTCTAAAATGCTAAAAAAAAAAAATCAAACCAATATATTGTGTAGCCTTTTGGAAAATCACATTCTAGTTCTTAAGTCACCATGATGCTCCTATCCCTCCTATCAAGATAGGAGTGCTGGCCAAATTAAGAGAGACTTACTGAGGTAAAAGCATTTTTATATTTCTTAGAACTTAAAATCATCCTTAATTAAAAGGAACATCCTCAGCATTAAGACTATGTTCCTGTGAAATTTCCATTGATAGTTTTATTATGAGGAGCAGTGAATGACTACAACTGTAACACTTTGTTTATCTGACTGCATCTTACCTATAGTCACTTTATGATTTCACCTATTTCTCCTGTTCCACAGCTTTTTTCACAGCTTCATTAGAAAAACAACCTCACTTTTTAATAAAACGTGCTTTCAAAAAATCATTATGGAGGAGGCATGGCAGTTGTAAACACTTTTCACTTATTTTTAGGGTACTATGACTCCACAATAATTCTTGCGTTCATTTTTTCCCACTGATCCCAGGATTTTCAAGTATGGAACTCCCAGTGAAGTAGTCAAAGGGAGTTTTATCACCAACTTCAGAGAGAATAAAACTTGGCTATCATAAGGCTCATACCTCCTACCTCAGTATGAGAGCTAAACTCAAACGTGCAGGTCAATCCAACACATATGCAGGTGTCCAAGAGTAGAAATGATCTCTGATTTTCTTTCTGTGTTGATCTATCATTGCATAAACCCTGCTTTTATTCACACCTGGGTAAGTTTGAAGTAACTCCAAAACACTGCTTTGTAGAATTACTTCATAGAATCACAGAATCATAGAATGGTTTGGGTTGGAAGGGACCTTAAAGATCATCTAGTTCCAACCCCCCTGCCATAGGCAGGGACACCTTCCACTAGACCAGGTTGCTCAAAGCCCCGTCCAACCTGGCCTTGAACCCTTCCAGGGAGGGGGCAGCCACAGCTTCTCTGGGCAACCTGTGCCAGTGCCACCCTCACAGGGAAGAATTTCTTCCTTATATCTATGTCTACCCTCTGAGTTTAAAACCATTACCCCTCATCCTATCACTACCCACATCTTATCACTACTTATGACATTACAGCTCTTTATGTCAATGAAAGACATGCAGCAACTGCTTCTCCCCCTGCCCCTTCCCCGCCAGGGGAGCACCACCAAGTTAAGTTAATCAGTCATGCACAGTACCTGTCTGAACCAAGATTTACACCTGTATCATATGCTCTTGCTACCAGAATCATGGAAGGTCTGTCTCCAGCTTCTGCTGCTCTCAGCAAGTAATCAAATCCTTTATTTCTCTTCTCCTTTGTGTCCTAGTAAAACAAACAAAACCTTTAAAATGCATGTTTCTAAGTAAAACCGTACCTTCCCTCCTCCAACACTAAATGCAGTTCCTCCAAGTCAGTAATGGCTGCAAGTGTTTAGTATGCCTGAGAAACAGGCCCAGCCACAAGAAACTAAGAAGCTGAATAGTAAAGATCACTTCAAAAACTTCCCAAAGTTATGCAATAAGTTACTAGCAAAACCAGGAACAAGCACCATTTGTTGCTGCTTTGTCCAGGTCATCTAAATGACAAAGTCATCTGCTTTCTCTGAAGAGGTTACAGCACACCAAACTATGGTTATTGTCTTGTCTCCATTTCCTGCTATTCTTATGTTATTTTCACAATGGACCACAATTCTGTATTTTGGCATTTTCTTTGATCATTCTCTTTACCTCCACAGTGACCTCAGAAAGAATGTGATGTGGCAGCTGAGAGCACATGAGTCCTAACGCAACAATTGCTTCCAGCTCCCCACAGTCTGCAGCATGCTCCAGGTGAAACAGGGCTGACTCCTGATCCCATTCCTTGTCTTTCTCACAGAAACGCCCAGCTTCATGATAGCGAACCATGGCCAGATGAACCTAGAACACAATTGTACAGGAAAGAGACACAAGTATTAAGTATAGATCTGATTCTTCAAAAGCCCTGTGCCCACACTCTGCTTAGACAAAAATACCTCTCTGAGGTGACTACTTGTGTACTTCTGTGACTGAGCAGACGACTAGTTTGAGAACACACAGACTTGGAGCCTGATTTGTGCCTGAACAGATTAAACAGGCAAAAAGCAACAATTACATGCAGTGTAGCTGCTTTTCCAGTTCTGTGAGCTTAGACACATATAGCTTTATAAACTCGACTACTGGAGATAAAAGACCTAATTCAGCAAGACAGCAGCTGCCACAACATCTTCCCACATCAGTGTGCCCTAAGCAATATCCCAGCAGGTTGCTACACCAGAGCACCAGGTCCTAGGGGCATGTCCCAGCATATGTTAGGGCCCTGGAGACCTTTAGAAGGGAGTTGTAGTTAAAGGCACCCAGCCTGCAACTGCCTAATACGTCAGCCAGCAGGGCAATGACCATGGCTCACAGAGTTTTTATGTACAGCAAGAGCCGTCACAGTAAAGGAATTAACCTGAGGCACAGAGAATCAAGAAGGTTATCCAGGGTGAAATCCTCATGCCATTGAAGCCCTTATTGTCAGTGGGGGCAGGATTTCATTCCAAACGAGCAATGGGATTTTGAGCGTTTTTTTCCTCCCCTCCCCAAAGGAAAGACAGGTTTCTTCTCAAACCAAAAGGCTCTCAGGATGTTCAGGAAGACCTACACTGTGTGCTTTCAGGGTGGGCTTAAGCCCATACATAAACACAAACTTAAGTCACAGTTGCATTGTCTGGGATAGTCTGGAGTGAACAGTTGGTCCATGCTACCATTTTTCAGGAGCCCAACCTTGCTATTTGCAAGGTATGAGGATCAGGCACATTGTATCTATCCCACTGTATCTTTTCTGTGTGATTCCTCTGGAAAGGCTGATGAACCAACAGCAGGGTCCTTCCCAAAGGAGCCCAGATGTTGCAAATCCAAAAGCAGATGGAATTCATGGGTTCCTGAGCTTACATGTCCCTTATAAATATGATTAGGAGACAAAAAGCTATGGATGTGTTATTTATTTTCATCTGCACAAATAACTCACACAGTGCAACACCTCTATATAAGTAATAAATACAAGATTTTTTTTTTTCCAGTTGGAAAGAACAGGATTACTAGACTCATCCTACCTTCCCAAGGACTGACTTCCCAATTTTCTTTTCAAGTTCTAGTGCATTGAGCCTCTGAATTTCTTGAGCAACACAGGACGGTCTGTGGATGTGGACTCTGGAGGAGTTGTAGAGATTCCATTTCTCCACACTGATCTGAAATAGGTAATATACTATTATTTCTATCCAAAATTAAAATTTCCATACTATTCATATGGAATATCATCCAGAAATCAAAGCCTCCATTAGTGTTATTACTCATTAGTAAGTACTGTAATTTAAGACATGACTTTAAAAAGTCATGTTAGCTGAATAAACTGTTATTATTCTTCATTAAAGAAACAGAGTAAAGCCCTCTGTTTCTAATCCCAACATCAAAAATATTCATAAATGACAGCAGCAAAACAAAACATTATCTTTAAGTTCTGAATCAGAAAAAAGGTACTTATAAAAATAAGCACCTGAACAGTCATACTGCAAGCAGTGATGTTATCCGTGCACAAAAAAATTAAACCCGTATTTTTCTGGTCAGAATTTCAGTTCAAAGCATTTTAAATGCTGCTTGCATTCTGCAACTCTAGAAATAAACTAAAAGTAACAATGCAGAAGATGATAGGCAGATACATATATTGGTGTTTCTCAGGATGTCTGACACAAATGAGAACAATTTTTCAACATAATGGGTAGATAGGAAACAGTAGCCAAAAACTATACCATCAAAATGAAGGCCTTTGGAGGTACACAGGGGAAACACAATAGGGAAGGTTACTGGCACAGAACTTTAGTCTGTTAAAGATGTTTCAGTTTGCTGAAACAGCAACATGTTATCATTACAAGGAAATTCTGAAAAGGGTATCTAATTAAATTATTGTTGTCAAAGCTCTGTTTTTTCTTTCCTTGCAGAATAGTTATTTGTTTAAGTTTATAGCCACAGAAACTAATTATCACAGAAGCTGTGTGTTGTAAAATCATACAAGAAGGTCTGGTCTTCCCTAGCTCAGTTACATACACAGTGTAGAGATCCTACTGTCACGTATTTCAAACACTGCATGTTTTAAAAACATCATCCAACCACATATGGAACAATTTCAAAAATAAAGTGCAGAAAGCATATATAATCTAGTTAGGCAGAAAAAAAATTAAGTCCATAGTACTGTAATTATTCTTTTTACAGTTAGAAATCCATGCATAATCACTAATTTATGTCAGGGATCAGTTACAGAGGTGACAATTTGTTTATAAAAGTACTTCTTTAACTGGAAAATAAAGACAAAACAAAAAAGGAAACAATACAGAATGATAAGTTAGTATTAATAAACATATTCTGTAACTAACAAGGAAGGAAAACTGACATCTGATTTAGTGATGTGAAGTTAAATAGCAGATGAGTGAAACCAAGGACAAGCAAAGTGGCAAACTCATTGTCTATGAACATTTTTGCTTTATTTACCCTTGCAGAGCTTCCCAAACTGTCTTCATCAGATTCATGTCTTCGGTTGTTGTTTGAATGGCCCTATGTTAATGTAAAGATTTGCATCATTTAATTTGCAGCAACTGATGTGTGCCAGTTATGCTTCTAGACTATCCAGCAAAATTAATAGTGACAATGACCAAAATAGTTTCCACTGGGTCCTCTTCTCTCAGTGATACCACAATATAAAAAGAAACATACTGAAATTGTAAAGAATATGGCACACACAGGCTTTAATCCTGTAAACTGGATGTCCCATGACAAATACCTTGCTGCTTCAAAGGTAACAAAAAGAGTGGTACGCTTGGAGGCAGTGTTCTCTTTCCTATCTTCTAATTAAATATCTAGTTAAGATCTTCAGGTCAAAAAGCACTTATTTAAAAGTTTGCATTTTAAAGGAGTAACCAACTAACACCCTCAAATTCTGAAGTTGCATATTATTAACTGACAACAACATTAAGTTCTGTGATATTTCAAGCCATATGAAGTCATAGAAAGTATAGAGGGTTAAAGAGTCTGAAAGTAGATCCATATTCATGGACAAGAAGCTGGCTACATTTCTAAAATGCAATACACAATTCTTAAAAAAAAAACCCACAACAACATGCAATCAAATGTAATGTTTGAAATTAAGCTCCTCATTAAAAATAGTCTTTTCCCTGTGAAAGTGTCATTAACATTTCCAAGATGAATAAGTAATTTTGCAACATGTGGAAATTTCTTTCCAACTGTTTCCTCTGTTGACAAAGTCTACATCAAGAGGGATAAAAAATAAGATTCTTCTATGGAAACAGTTCAAGTATGAACATGCTCAACTTGGCTAAACCCAGAGTCAGGTTCTTACCCTCTCTCTATGATCCGGGTCTTCTAGCTCACTTCTCTTTTCACTGGGATATCCACTGTCTCCACCATTTTCAGAATCCTACAGAAGATAGGAACAAACCATCACAGCATTAGCACTAAAGGATCTCAGCTTGACATTTCCCACAGAGAAAACCTTCTGCTAGTTCAGTGAGGTATGCTGGATGGATATACTGGATGGAAATGACTGTATGTTGTGATACCTCTGACAGAACAGGACTTAATGACCCAGAAGGTACTGTCAAATTTGTGTTCTCTTGTAGATACATTTCAAAAAAAAAAAATAAAGGACTTGCATGCTTTATCAAATGAAGAGTCCACTTAACATAGTTTTCAGTCTTCAGTAGTAGCCAGTTAAAATACAAAACAGTAACTGACAGACCCTGGTACTGAGTCCCCAGTGTTGGAAAATTCTCGTTGCAAATTTATTGCAGCTGCCTCAGGTGAGGTTCTCTAACATCCCACAGTACCAGTATTTGCCAAGACCTAATCAACAGGAATTCTGTTTATCTTTCATACCACAGTAGTAGGCACAAGTGCTAAAGACACAACATGCAGGCAGGGGAACAGAGACTTTAATTATCTGTTAAAATACACTAGATACAAATACATTTCTGGAGGGAAAAAGAAATACTGTTTTAAAATAAAATGTTCTTCCTTTATTAGAAACAGCAAATGCAGGCAGGTAATGTGACCTGCAGTAGTGACTGCAGGCAGAGCACCTTTCAGTGCTTTAACTGAACAAAGACTTCAGGCAGTCCTTTAAAGACACAATCATTAAGGAACTGCAATCTCATTTTCTGTTGGAAGGACACTCACCCTTTGGTTATCAAGCTGATCGTAGTCTTTGTGAACCAAGTCATCTACTTCGTTGAACACAGGCCAATCTAGGAAGAAAAATATTTCCTTCTTATTGTAAGGATAACGTGCCTCAGGAGAAGGCTCTAGATACCAACATTTTACCACATTGTTTTTTGGGGTGGTTTTTTTTTTTTTTTTTTTTTTTTGTCCCAGAATCATCTGTGCATTAATTATCTACATAGAAGTATTTCTAGTTTTGTTTCTGCTCAAAGAGGAATGCTAGAGACAAATATTCTGGATTAAATACAACATGCTGTTGTCTTTAAAATTAACAAAATAAAACAAGTCACTGTCAAATGTTCAGGAATCCCCAAGGAAGTTATATGCAAGGCTCACTCACTAAGCACGTCCATCTTGTGGCTGTGAGGCGTTGCTGAGGAAGGAGAGCAGGGTAGAGAGTCAAATGCTACATCACTCATGCTTTCATCTCCGGAGTTTTCAGACAGGCGGAAGAGCAGAGGAGGCCGACTACCGGAGACTGTTCTCACTCGGCTGCTGCCACATTTTTCCTCTGTGCCACGAAGAATTGTTTGAGCAGATTCCTTGGCAAATTAACAAGAAAGCCCCATGAATAACATTCCTCTGTATTCTAAGCCTGCTACATAGGCAAACATGAATGTTTATTAGGAGTCCTCTACAAAACAGGGGGTATAAATACACATATGTATATATAACTATTTGCTTTGAAAAGTTCTACACCTCAACAAAATATCAAGTCCTGGAATTCCTACAAACAGAAAGAGTTCTGTTTAAGACCAAATGTAATTCAAAGTGTTTCATCAAGTCCCATTCCCACTAATATCAGTTGAAACAGAGATCAATTAAAGAGGATCAGTTCTACTCTTTTTTCTCCCCCAAATTAGGTTTGTGAGATACAAAACCTACTAATGATTGCAGCATTCAAAAATATACTTGGTCTTAAATATACATGTATTACAAGGTTCACTATTCATTAAAGCTACAGCACTAATTCAGACAAGTATGGATAAGTGAGCTTTAAACTGCTGTATTTTAAACTGCAACAACAGTGATTAAGGTAGCTTTATCTGCTATGTAAGTAGCATATTTCAGTTTTATTTACAATGCTTTTAAAGTTAGAATAAACCAGCTACACTTCTTCTCATCAAGCACTTACAAGCAATTTTTTATTACAGTCCAAGGCATCTTTCTCTTTGGATGACAGATCAAATGGTACAAGCCCCATGCTTTTGCAAATCTTATTGCAGAAATGAGAATGAAAGAACAAGGCCATACCTCGAACACCTACGGCATTAAAAAAAAAAAAAAGTGAAGAAAGGATTTACTCTAAGTTTACATGACAGTTTACTTAATAAAAGCTAGAAGTCCCAAAGCATCTTCTTAAAAGTCAAAAGAGAAAGAAAGAGAAAATGCTTTGTAGCACACACAGCTCAACCTACTTCCATTTTAGTTTAACACCTGTAAGGGCTTTTTACTCTCTCTGCAAGAGAGTGAAAGGAAGTCTGCAAAGATCTTCAAAAGCTATGTATGCACAGGATATAATAATAAATTAATTTGGCTCCATCATTGCAAAAATATGACTAAATTCGATTCTGCTTACAAAACTTGCTGTGTCCTGTGAACAACTTGGAGCTTTAAAAATATGCAAGGCTATCTCTCCACATTCAGCTGTATCCAGTCCTGCAATGTGGCAAGGAATTACTACTGCTCTTACATTGAAGCAGCTGCTTAACTTCATTACTTGTTTGGTTTAACAGCAGGGCAGGAGACATTAGCCAAGATCATCTCTCACTTTAAATCTGCCCTTGTGTGACAGCTGCACTGTTCAGGGACACCTTAAAACAGAATTTCCCCAGCTGTTCGCAAGACCCTCAGAAATGTGCCTGCTCACTCAGCTATGCAGCAGCTACTCAGCAGACAGTTGGGAAGAGAAAATAAGCATCCATTAGCATGTGAAACAGGATCATTGATTTTACCTAAGTTGCCGTCTCCAAAATCTGTACCATTCTCTGTATGAATCTGAGGGTCTGTGTAAAGATCTCCAACTCCCTGGATATCGACAATAATGAGTTGGTGTCCTGAGCGCTCAAAGGTGAAGTGGCTAAAGGCCTGGGAAGAACCATAGAAGATGTCTGAGAAAACTCTCCCTTGATCTACTGAAAACAGCAACACATATTCACCTCGTAAATAAATGGGCAAAGAAGTCTGATAACCCTATTGGTAAAATATAACCCGTATAAACATCATGATGAAAGCAATGAGAAACTAAAAACGTGCAGCAGACTGCTCCTCCAACCTGTCCCCACTCAGAGATGGGCTAAAAGAGGTAGGTTGAAAAGCAGCAGTGGGAACACACAGGGGAGAGGACACTGCTTTATTCCTCCTTCCTGGAGATTCTGCTTTCCACTACAGTATTTTACCTTAAGAAATGGTGACCTGCCTGGCAGAGGCAACAACAGTGGGCTCTGAAGTCAGTGCAGAATAATTTCTGCATAAACATCCTGGCTGTGCCTGCGGATCTCCAAGCTCTGCAGCACTGGAACACTGCTGCTTTCTGCCAGCAGGCAAAGCTCTGCCACATTTGTAAAAAAAAAAAAAAACCAAACCAAACCAAGCCAACCAACCAAAACAAAACAACACAGAAGAAAGTGAACATCTCCACAAATTCTTCTTCCCCTCTGCCCTCTGGGAGGTCCCCTTGAACAGCTGATCTGGCTCAACATTCATGTATCAGATAATGAAATGCACATTTGTAGTCTTTAAACGCAGCATTTCAAGAATCAGGTATAAAAAGCCCTTCTCTGGCATAAATCTGAGACATTAGGAATCTTCTGGGAAGGCCTCCAAAAAAGCACTGCCAGGCCTAGGGGAAATGACTGGTGGTGACAGACAAACATTTTAACTGCAGCAAATCTCACAGAACATTTTGTTCCCAACCTGTGAAAGCATAGCACTGCTTCAGTGTACAATAGACAGCCTAGAACATAAACCCTCTGCTTACATTAAGAATCATGACAAATACCTTAAAAACAGGGAAAAAAAATGAAAATAACAAAACCCTCAAGCCCCAGTAAAACTCTCCTTTGCTACACTGACCACTTCGCATTTTTTACCAGTGCTGTGAAGTTCTTTTACAAGCTCCAAGAATCACTTGAAGTAAGTACTTGTATTTCTATACACAATCTCAGATTCATCTATTCAGAGATTGTAGCTGAAAAAAATAGATTCTTATATGCAAATGGACTAGGTGTTTAGTTACATGAGTTGGGTATCTGTCACCTCCTTTTGTGTATTACGTGAGGCAACAGAAAACTGTTTAGTACATAGTACATGAAAGTTTGAAATATGTCAATGCCTGTAATTATAATTAGTGTCAAAGTGCTTAAGATTTCTAAAGAGTATTAACCATGTTCAACTCAACTAAAATCAACAGACACTGAAATGTAATAAAGCAGCACTCAGTGCTTGAAAGAACAGACCCCAAATAAGAGGCAGACATACTGCAAGAAGATAAATTAATTTGGCGCTGTACTGGAAAGCCTGCAGTTTCCTTTCTTGGCAGCAATGCAAGAACTCTGGGTAGAGCCAAGAAATTCCTTGCAGCACACTCTATGTAAAGCATTAAACAAAGCCTCACTTGCGGAGTAAGACGAATGTTGTCATCTCGCACAAATCCAGAATTTGAGTTGTATTTGATGTATTTGCCCTCAATGTAATGTTCCAGATGAAAGAGAGGCTTTCCAGGTCTGCTCTTCATTTCAATAATACAGGTTTGTACTATATCCACCTGGGGAGAAAAAGAAGATAAACAATGACTAACAGAATACTGTCTTCAAATCAAAATATGTGTGAATCCTCCAGATGTGAAAACTTTCCCAATGAAAGAAGCTGAACAACTGCAAAGATCTATCTGTTTAACGAGGGGGTGGGGGAAGAGTCACATGCTTCTTAGATTATTGGAGGAATTCCATAAATTAAAAGCAGTCACTTCAGAATAGCTCACTTCTGCAATAAATCTCTCTGAAAAATTCTTAGTGTTTGCTTTCTGTTTTATTTTTGTGGGTACCTTAGGAGTACAATGCAAAGAATCTATACCCAGACAGCAAAATACAGAGTAACTATTGCACAGCTTGAAGAAATGCCTCTTCGGAGAATGACTGAAGACTTCTACCATTCAGATATTTCTGTATCCTGACTCACCTCCTCCCTCTGTCCCAGACACATTCCTAAAAGAAGAAACCATCACAATTCTCACTTTGCTTACGTCTTTTCCCCCACATGGCATTTAAATCTTCTAGATTTCTAGATTCGTCTCCATGCACTTCATTATATACCTCACCTTGCTGTTGTGAGGCAGGTAGTGAACCTCATATGGGAGGCAATACACATAGTCCACATACTCAAAAGCACTCATCCTGGCTGTTAAATTGTTAGGCCCCCACACTGAGGCATATTTCTTGACCCAAGCATCTTGTCTCATGTTATGCACAGTCTGTAGTACAGCCAAGAGCAGGAATCAAGATACCACAGTACATGTACAGCACTCTTCCCACAAGCTGCCTCTTCCACCCATCTGAAGTCATAGTTTCACTGAGGCATTCAGTACTAGCTGCAGATTAAAGGGACTTGACAGCTTCATGGATACATATACCATGAACACATCTGACAGACCAGCTACTGGCTGGGAGTGAATGACAGCTTCAGTCCTTTATCCCTGCACTTTAGCTTCTTGTCTTAACAAGCTGGCTGCTGCTGGAGGTGTTTTTGACCAGGACGCAATGGCCGGCTTCGACCAGCAGCTATCCAACTTACCAGTATGGAAAAGCACAAGGCTGTGTTGGCTGTACAAAATGTTTAACATGGACCACAGAACCAGAAATACAGCCAAAGCAGCAATACAACCACCTCTTCCTAAATCCTGTGTGTTTATGCACATCCCTAGTGTAGAGGATGGGAACGTCGCTTCATACCCTGAGCCCAGTCTGACATTCCACCCACCTGGGAGTTTCATACATCTTAACACTCTGCACTTAACACTATGTGCTAGTATTGCCACTAAGACACCTAAAGTAAACAGAGCCACAGTATCTTAATTTCTTGGAAAATTCTTGACCATTCCTCAGAAATCTGTATTTAAATAGCTTCCTAAAGTTATTCAGGTTTCCAGCTCTTTTTAAAAATCAATGCTAGTTAGGTGTTTAGATAAGCTTATTAAGCATCTACATTCCTGAAGCACTAACAGTTAAGTGCTTCCTGAGACTACTGCTGGCAATAAATTCTGTGACATCTTTGGTTATCTCAAAAGCAGCTGGGCAAATATCAAAAAGAGCAATACAAACACCATTTTATTTTGGTATTCAGTCAACAGCTGAGCACAGTCAGACATTCACGAACACACAGCCCCTAACTCTGGAAATATAAAGCAATTTCTGCATTTACTTCATTAAAAATTAGCTACTATTTAATGGAAACATAGTAGGGCAGAATAATCTATCTAAGCAATTAAATTTAATGGAATGTGAACGAGTAATTCCCTCTGAATTAATTTGAAAACTAATCTAATAGGAGAGCAAGACTGCATTTTTGCTTAGCAAGATCTCTGAATGTACCTGTTTTGGTGGCTTGTGCCGATTGTACTCTTCTCCCCAGAGTTTTGCTTCCATCTGAAGTCGGACATCCTCAAAATACACATCCCTGGCTACACTCTCTATGTACTGCTTGGCAACATAGTTATAGGCACCTTTCCAGTTTTGTGTGTGTAAGAAGTTGGACAGCTTTTTCCTGAAAGACAAATCAATGGTTGATGAAAGGAAAACCAAGAGTTTTAATTCAATCTTCCCTATTTCTCTGCCTGCATGGACGGAGGCAGGTGCTGAGATCAGCATTACCCTCAGTGATTTACCAGATATTCTAGCTGAAAAGTAAAGCACATGTAGGGGGCAAGGGAAGAAGCAACATCCTGTATGAATGGTTGAAATGTGCCAAAGTGTCTCATGGGTTTTGACTACAGCTACTTCTACTCTGAACTTCCTCCCTTTCTCATTTCTTTTCCCTCCCCACTCCCCTCAAACCCCAAATATGAAAGGTTGGTGCCACCTCAATACCCTGTTCTAATGTCAACAATTATTTTCTACATAAATTAACAGGAAGTGTTCTTTTAAACATTAAATGAGAATAGAAAATGCTCCCTTATGATAAGAGCAAACTGCTGCCTTCTCAACACACGAGGGGTGACTACTTAGTATTGCCCCATGACCCCAGCAGGAAAAATGCATGACAGATCTTCTCATGATGTAAGTTTTAACTCCTGCCGTGCAAATCTTCAATCCACAGATCTCTCAAGTGTGAGGGAAAAAGAAGGGGAAAAATAAATTAAAAAAAAAAAAAAAAAAAGGAGGACTTTAGGACTTGGACAACAGAGAATCTGCTGGCTGTCAACAAATGGATTAAGTAGGTACCCAGTAGTTGCAAATATGCCAACATTCAAGTCAAATGGGGGAAAAAAACCGACATAGTTATCAAGAATTTTAAAGCTATCTTCTTTCCTAGAGCAATCTCATCCATTTGCATGGGACACAAGGGGGAAAGCACTTCTCTTCCCCTCAACCCTCAAGAACTTAATTCAACAGAGAAGATGGCAAAAAGGTGTAAAATCCCCCTACTGTGGTAGCAGTGGTATTGGTAGAGAACCCAGTAATGCCAAGCTAGTCTGAAGGGGGAGGAGGAGTATGAAGAAGAGTGCCTAGAGTAAAGCACAGCTGGCTACTGAGACACTCCCATATTCTGCCCAGTAACAATGGTTCTCTGAGCTTTTTTTGGTGTCATGGCAAACTGCACATTTTGAGAAGCTAGTAGCGCACTCAAAGCCTCAGTCCTCCCCCTCCTTCCTTTCCTCTATCCCTCCGAAGACCTTGATGCAGGGGTAGAAGTACAGGGATGCTTTGAAGGCAAAGCAACTCCAGATTGTCCATCCTCCTGCAGACAGGCAGACAGTTTTTATAACATAGGCCTTGGAAAAAAGGAACAAGCGAGATAAGAATTTTGGCCAGGATTTGAAACCTTTCCAGTTCTCTGAAGAAACAAATTTCTCTGGATAAAACAAGCCAGCTCATGTGCTCTTCCAAAGCCAACACTCTGTGAAGTTCAATGAGCCAAGTGCAGCTAATGCTTTCACTGTAATGACTGAAGACTTGAAGAGATACAAAAATCTACAAGAGAGCGCTCCAGATGGGAAATATCAGCACACCACAGAGTTATGGAAAATTCAGGATTAGGAAGAGGACATACAAGTTAATGTCTTGTACAAAGAGAACATAAGGCAAAGCTTCAAAGATAGATTTCTGTTTATCGCACTACTCAAGATATTTTGTAAAAGGGAATTTGGTATTTCAGAAACAAGAGCTAAAAGCAATGTCAGCAGGCTAAGATTTGTTACTTCCTAGTCTTCATTCACTGCTATCTGGCTTTGCAAGAACAGAGCCACCAGCACAAACTGATACTGAAACAATGCCAAACTGGAGGACCGAGGGGTTACTTTTCCCCCTTTTTCCTCAAGTTCAAAACGCCACGCTTAGTCATTCAGGAGTTTCTCCAGAAGTGAAACCAGAAGTGAAATGCAGTTTCTCTGCATTCTGCAGTTGGAAAGAGGTGGGAGCAGCCTTCAACACGCACACGTACATTTTCCAGGAAATATTTGTTTCCAGAGCCTGGAAAGGGTGGGGTACTCTTCTAGTATGAACTGATTATAGTTAGATATTGATGCCCACAATCGTATTTGCTAATGCTGACAAAAGAAAAGTTCCTCCTCTGTCTTCCCCCACACTTTACCCTTCTGAAAAGGGTATCTTAGTACTTAAGTTCTGCCTTACTCAGAATTATTTTGGTACATGTGATCTGCAGTAAACTGGGGCAATAGCCTTCTTTATCATGAGAGGCTTTCTGAGCTGAGACTGCACATCCAACTATTTTTCCCCTTTACCTTGCCTAACTTACACGCCTCAAGCTGACCTTCAGGCTGCACTCACCTACAGCCTCCTATCAATTTCAAAGATATTTTAGCACACTAGGAACACAGAAACAAAATAGCTGCTTCTGTCCTTTTATGAGTATTTTGCCTCCAACAGATGGTGGAAATAGCATATATTTATGAATTGCTAATTGATAGGCTGATCATACTTGCTGGAACTGGACATGATTGCATGTTACCCAGCCACTGCCGTTCCAGTACAGGCAATGACTTGACTTTCCAAAGCAAGCTTACTGGATGCCTGTTTGTGCCTCCCTTAAGAGAATGTTCTGGTTTCTGACCCCACTTCCTGTGCTTCTGCTGGAGTCACACAAACATGAATAAACCCCTCATCTATGCCTTTTAGAAAGGCACAGCAGCAAGCTAACAGGGAGCTGCACTTTGCACAATTTCCACCACACCACAAGTGAAGTTCCAGTCAACACAGAACAAAACACTGCATGAAGGCCAGCAAAGATCGAGCCAGAAGATACTTACGTTCTGAAACACTCTCGCATTGCTCCACGGCCAAAAGGCTAGGGAAAAGAAAAAACAAAAACACAGCATTGCCATTTCCACAAAGTTAATTTCTAACCAGTAGGAGACACAACCATGTCTTCCCCCTCCATACCCTGAAGGAAAAAACATTGGGAATAAGCCCACCCCCTTCAATATCCCATGAAGCAGACATGATATGTCTTTTAAAGAAGCTATTTAAATTCTCCCTCCAGTTTGGAGTCAGATGTGTTGTGTCTACCCAGAGAAGCTGGCTTTGCAGACCTCATGCTCTCTGCATTTGGGCTTCCATACAAGATCTGCCAAACAGAGCATCACCTCCCCATATGCCAGATACTATATCAGTAGCACAGAGTGGGGCAACTCCAACACACCCATGATTTAACTGGGAAGCAACAGGAGCTTTTACCCTCACATACCAAAAATTTGGTTTGTTTTCATCCTAAAAGCAGAAATTATTTGCAAGCACACAAAATAGTAGGACTATGGCCAGGCAGGGAGATGAAGCCAGCAGGAAACTGGGAGGGAGATCACTGGGAAAGGAACAAATGTCTCATGTTGCTGATGGGGAAGGGCTGACTCCATGTTCTAATCTACTTTGCGGAGAAAAGGCTGTTGGGACACCAAAACATAATGAATGGACCAAGGAAAAAGAAAGGTAGAAGTATAGAATGACATTGAGACTTCAAACCTTCTTTATGAGGAAAACATCTTGTTGCCGCTATTCAGTAACAGGAAGGAAATTACAAATTTGGCTGCTAATTAACATGAAGGACAGTGTGATCTTACTTGTGAAGCCATTTTGATGAGGACTTCATCTTCAACCCAGTCCCCAGTAACTGCATTGTATCTGTAAAATGAGGAGATGTGCCTCTCAGAAAAATGCAGAGGAAACCCAAATCCATCTCCAGTGCCTATCCTTCCTTATCTCTAGCAGACTGCTAAAAAACACTGCTGCTACTCCAACACAAAAACTTCTAGTTTTCCAATCACACTCCTACCCTCCTTACTCTGGAAGGGAAACAATACATACATATAGCTCTTGGATGAGACACTGAATCCTACTGACAATGAACAGATTCCACTACAGAAGCTAAACTTTTGCAACCAATGTCTGCTTTGACATTACATCTCCTCTGTGATGCCTAGGCAGTACACTGGGGGCAAAAAGAGCCTTACCAAGCCCTACACACTGGACAGGTTGTCTCCCCCAACCCTGAGCATGCATAAAACTGGTTCTAGCTGGGGATTTGCTGCAGGGCTATGTAAGATGTGAGCAGAACACAGCCCCAGCTGTGGTTGTGAAAAGCAGCAGGGCCAAGAACTGCTTAACACTGCAGCAAGGGAGTAGCAAGTCTCTGCACAATCCTATGATAGTACAAAGAGTATGATTGTGTTTGCTCCCCACCCCCTTAACTCCCAACACAGTAAAAGCCAAATTAAGAGCCATAGCAGTTGAGTCACCAACACATGATTGTTTCCAGCCTGATTCCCCCAACCAGCACTGAGTATTATTTCATGCATGCAGACACCCCATATACCCCCTATATGTTCCGTATTGCCCCAGTTTGCAGCAGACAAAAGAGGTGGGAATAGGAATGTCAGAGCCACCTCTTTTTAATAGGTTATTCGAGTAGCCCTAAACCAGTATTATCAGTTACTTATATTTTAAAATACGAAACTATTTCAGGACTGTGTGGCTGACCAGGGACAGATGCAGTCTATGGGGAAGAACAACACTACGTGACAGTGTTATGTGATTTGAAGGGAGGCCTCCCCAAACACTGATGCTAAGTGGTAATTAACTGGCCTCTAACTCCTACCCCTTCCACCCAGAAACCTGTGTCAGTAGGGTAAACGTTTTGGCAAAGCCTGTGCTAAAGCACTGAGAATAGTTTAAGGGCCAAAGTCAGTTTCAGCACGTACATCATGCTGAGCTATTCTGGGCTTTATAAGGATTTAAATTCCAGCCACATGCAGCAATACTGCATGGATAGTCAACAGTGAAACTGCTATTTTGGGAAAGGCACAGTATTGTGCTGCTGTTTTTCTAAACTATTTAAACTAAGCATGCTGCTTTATTGGGATTCATTTCCTTATTAGATTAAGTTTACAGCATTAATAAATCACTTAGAAAATACTTTTAAGCCTTGTCTCCTGTCTACATGGTAAAACTCAGATACTACTTAGATGGGAGAGAGAAAGAATGTGACACTGGTTTGCTGAAAGGTTTATTTTTTTGATGATGTGCAGTATTTATATATTCCTGGGAGATTCAGTTAAGACACTCACTTTGGACATTATTGAAAGTTCTTCAGTCACGTAATTACACATATTCTGCACTACACAGACAGCCCCTGCATAAATCAGCATGTTCTGTTTAATATCAGTGTTAAAATCAGAAAGACCCACAGACCTGTAACGAGTGGCATGTTCTGTCTCAAAGTCCTCAAGATGAAATTCTGCCCATGGATCAGGCATGTGCTTAGCTTTCTGAATAGCATGTTTCCAGGTTTCCTGAAGAAACAAACTGGCAGGTTATTTATAATCAGCAGCAACTTACAATGGCGTATTTTAGAGCACGTCAGGACTCCAATGCTATGAAGATGTGCAAATACACAACTCCCCAGAGCACTATTCAGAGCAGAGACTAAGCAGTACAGAAGACCACTCTAACAATTTACAGCTTCAGGTATAATGAAACACAGTTCAGAAACAGAAAGCATCAGGATTCAGTTCAGTTTGCACTGCCGTAAAGTTACTGAGATCAAAATCTGGTCTAGTATATACCAAGTATAATTTGCAAAACCTGTTGTAATTTGCAAATATCTATAACATACATTGCAAATAGTGATAAGACTTATCACATCTAGATTATGTTATTTCATTTTTATGGTTTTAATTTTTAACTTTTTGTAACAAACAGCATATGCTGGCAGTATAAGCATAAAAAGCTCCATTAGTGATAGAGCAGTATGGAGGAAGAAGTTCTGTAAACCCCAAGGCCCCCAAATTGTGCTCAACATAAGAAAGAAGAAATTAGAATGTTGTAAAAATTGATTATTATAACAATTCCAGACAAGTAGCTATTTCAATCTCCACCAAGTCAACAGTTAAAAAAACAATGGGGTTTTCCAGAATATAAACAGTCTTTCTGTACCAGCCAATTTGGATGCTTGTGTGTCAACATTTTGATCTCCCTCTTTTTACGCTGTACTGTTCCAAGAGAACTGGAGATATGAGGCTGTGACATGTTAAAAGGCCTTCTGCAAGGTGAACAGGAGAAGAGGCCACTCTGTACCCCTGCCGGTAAAGAAATACTGAGCTCTTGAGATTTTGTTACTGTCTCTCTCACTGAATTTCAGAATGCAGAAACAGTAACTTTCAAAATACTGGGTTTGGGTTTTTTCCTTTAGAATTTAAATATCAGTCAAAACTTTTTTAAAAAATACAGTGTAATTTAGTGTCAGCAATGACATCAATGAAATTTTTGAAGCAGCTGAGCTTTTAAATTGTTCATGTTTATTTCAGCTGTAAATCTGCATACCTTGCAAACAATTTAAATGCTCCCCTTTGTGACAATAAAACAACTAAATGAACACAATACTACAATAAATAAACCAAGTTTAAAAGACATGCTGAGAAAGACTTCCTACGTGTTTCATAACAAAATGAAGTCTTGGTTCATGTGATGATACACATTTATCTGGACCTAGGAACTGCCATACTTGAATATGTATGAAAAAAATAGGGAGAGAAAGAAACAAGTAGAATTGCTTAGTCAATTATCTATGTCATATCATTCTTGAGTAGGATCCCTCTCCAAAAGGTGATCTGTGTCCATGCTAGGTAATGATTTAAATAAATTAATTACTTGTGCTTGATCTCATGAGGTGCTTTGTACAAAATCTGTATTCTGATCTTCAAACAAACAGAAGTTGGACTTCATGGAAATGGTGCTAAACAGTGCAATTTTTCTCCTGCTGTAGGCATATGGCTGCCATACAGACTAAGTAGATGTCTTGCATCCATTCTATTCTTGTCCACAGTAGGTAATACTGTGAAGAAACAACTACAGATATGCACCTTAAAAAAGTAATACTTCAGGGTACAGAACAAAAGATGGGTATTATTTAATTTAACAGGTATCTTTTTTAGTTTTGACTTGATGACTTTTATGGGCTTAGGCAAGCAGTTCTCCCAGACAATAAAATAATGAACAAAACAAGGCACTAAAAGGGAAAAAAACCCAAACAAATAAACAAACAAAAAAAACTCACACCAACAAAAAATCTTAATGTATCTATTAGATACGGTGTTCACATTTTCTTTTTAACCTACCCGACTATGGTCAACCACAGAGCCGTGCTTAGAACGATGCTGTGTGTCATTCTAAAGGATGCATGAGAAACATAAAAGTAGGAAAATACATGTGATAAGACAAATGATTGACAAAGAGTCTCTGTTCTCTTTGTTAATTTAGAAAAAAAAATTCCACTTAAAAGACAATCTTGAATTTATATTCCTAGTTTAAATCCATTCTTAGATGTGTGAACAAATCTTTTGAGGTAAGGTGGCAAAATTTTTTATTGGAAAATATCCATTAAAAGAGTCTTGCCTATTAACTAGCCAATTAAACATTGCTCAGTCCTGGTTAAAGGCAGAGAGTTAATAGTAACACTTCTATCTGTCTCTGCATTTCATTATCAACGGCCCACACTGCCATTAGCTTTGGAGTCCAAGAGGTGGAGTCTGATCAGATCAGGCTGTGGTGGTTTAAGACATTATCAGTCCTGGCTGGCTGCTTCACTGTGTTGGGAGTCACCATTTCTGCAGCTTAAGCAGCAGATGGAGACTTGCTTGCTCCACATCTCAATCCAATGCACTTTATCTGTGATGGGAGCTAAAATGTCAAAACAGCCAAAGCATGGGCACATGTATTCTGTAGAAGCAACACGCTAGCTTTGGAAGGAGGAAATAATGGCAATTTCTTAAGTCTTTATCAGTTTTATCTCAGGCCACATGACTCAGAACTCACACTGCAAACCCAGAGGCAAGTGTTTAGTAATTGCCAAAATGTACACACAAATGAAGACTAAACTTCCTATCAGGTCTTAATGCTTGTTTAGCATAGCATACACTAAAATCTGTCCCCTTGTCTATACTAAACTTTTGCTCCTCACCTTCCCTATGAATATGTACCTTTTAATGCTTCTATTAACTAGCCTTAATAAAAATCTTACTGCAGACAAGACAGTTTCACTTTTAACGTGCTACCTGATACGTTAGCTGACTGAAATAAACCCTCTAGTATCCCTCCAGGAATAAAGCATGCATTAGGCATAACCACGATTTTAGAGTATCTATTAAATAAATAATATGTTAATATGTATAACAAGAAATGTGTTAATAAAACACATTAAATCCTAGACTAGACAAAATCTAAGAGACATGACACTTTACCACAAATGGTGCACATTTGGAATATATAACCTATGGAATGAATGTTACTTGTGTTCTTGAGGCTCCACTGCCTGTGGCTTCGCCTCCCTTTGCCTGGCCCGATCTGTGCAAAGGGAACGGAGTGGAACAGGACACACTGCCAAGGAAGCACCAACTACAGCCCTTTGACCTCCCTGCAATGCTGTGATTGATGTTCATTTTAAAAAGGTCAGATGCTGCTCAAGTACACTGTCAGGAACAACTGTCAGTGTGACATTTCATGCCCAAGCAAAAGAGTCAACATGTTAAAAGCTACCTAAAAAGGAACTACAACCTGAAAACCTGTCACTACAAATTTATCATTTACAAATATTATGGATTGTTAACTCAGCTTGGCAAAATCCATTATAAAATATCTTCTGCCAGGTCCCAATTTAGCTTCCAAGTATCATCTTTTAAATCCCTCAATCAATGTATTGCTTTTTTAATGGTTTGATCATTCTGGCAGTAGATTGTTCGCCTGGCACCTGCTGCCTTTGTAGAATAAGATCTCCCTCTGAACTAAAAGGGACAGCAAGCAATTCAATGGCAGTGTCAGACTATTGGTTTAATGGAATTAACTGCAGGTCTGGAAAAAACAGATGTATTTTTTTATTGAAAAGTGTTAGTTACAAGAGATGAAGCAGTTAGAGAATTTCTCATGCCAACTAAGTAAAACTAAAACCTTCTGGAAGGCAAACACTTACCTTAAAGCTAAAAGAGTTTCTAGGAGAAGAGCTTGAACTGTACTGGTCAGTTTTTGCTAAATTGCTGTAATAATTGTCAACTTTGATACTAGCAGACTTGTTAGAAACCGGATCATCAGTTATTGGACAGATAAAATAATTGTCTTCATCATCACTATCAGCGTCAAGATAATTTCCAGAGCTTGCTGTAGTTGATCTAGCATTATCAATCCCTTCCATACGAAAAATAAGGTCCTCGTCTGCCATGTTTGTGGGAGGTTGGTTTGACTCCTGCAATGATTAAAACAGCCACTATTCCAGTGCACATGCAAATGGAGGGAAGAAGCTGGGTGGGAGAGAAAGAAAAGAAAAAAAAAAAGTCTGTTATTAAAAGAACAAAGGATGCATGAAACTGATGTCAGCACACTGGCAGGAAAAATCATTTTAATATGGTTCTATAAAAATGACCCTCAAGTACCTACACGTGGTTTTGAACACCTCAGTTTTAGATCTGGGTTTCCAGAAGGCACTCAGTTTTTAAACTGCTGCAATACTGAGAAAAGGAGATAACCAAGTATAGAGTAATACTATAAAATCTGAGGGACTGCAGATACCACTTGCTGCCTATGGCTGGCATTTGTTAATGCTCCTATCTCCTCCTCTGAATGTTTTTATTCTTACCTGAAATGCTGAGTTTCACAACATTGGTCTTAGAAAATCAAAGGAGTTTTACGTCAAACACCGCAGCCAGGTTTTCAATTTTTTTCAGGACAAGTCTTCTCAAACATACTGCATACAAATTAATAGCTAAAGGAATTAGAGAGTACTATTGTGACAACATAGAAAATTGTCCTACTGCTGCCAAAATTTAAGTTGGCTTTTAGCTTACATACAGCCAGTTGTCCAGAGTGCAAAGCATGCTGCTGAAAGTGCAAAGAACATTGCCCAGGCTACCCAGGATGTCCTTGGAAGGACAAAGTACAGAAGAGGCCAAGAAAGGAGGCCTGCCATTCCACTGCTTGTGCACTTACTACTAAACTAGAGAGACAAGAGGAGGTATGTGTCAGGTGCCCCTCAACCCTTATGTCTTTCACACTCTCTGAAGGGATTTCAGTTTTGACTAGTCTTGTGTGATCTAAACAATCCTCTTCCAACTCCAAAGACAGCAGACGTAGCAGCCTGCTCAGCAGCATCAAGCCTCTGATCTGCATTCACTTCATGCCCAGAGCTTAAATGAAAAAATACTGGTTGATAGTTCTTTTCCAAAGAGGTTAGAAAGCTTGATTTTGTCACTGGTTATTTCAACCTTTCAACAGCTTCCTGGATCATAAGAGAACAGAATAGGCAAGGTTTGGCTTCTCCTGTGTCCTAGCTCCAAAGTAAACTAAGTAATAGCAACAGTGTGATGCAGACAGGTCATGGGTTTTTATTAAAATCTGCTCAACTATTTCTAAGCCCGGAAGGTGACATTCTAGGTAAATATTTCACTGAGGCCTCCTGACACATTAAACAATGTTGAGTAAACAATATGGGGAGTTCCATATGGGTATCAAAACTGCAGTTCTGCAGTCTCCTATCTTAACTGTAGCTTTTCCAAATTAGTGACACCAGTTTCAGGGAGGCAGAGAACAGACACTGTACAGCCCAACTGCTGCAATAAGACATGTGCTATGAAAAAAGATAGGAGAATCATGGAAGTACTTTTCCTGAAGCTCAGGTTCCACCCCTACAGATCTTACAACAGGAACATGGCCAGCAGTCTCCACCCAGGAAACAGTTTGTGATGATTCAGCAGAACTCAAACATAAATAAACTCCCACGGGTCCAAGCTATAGAAGGTATTGTGTCTTTCATATGTTACCAGCCATACAGATACAAACAGTTTCCATTCTTACACATTTCACAGTTCTGAGCCACCAACAGGACACCAACACTGACTTTCAGAGAGAAGAGTTTGCCAGTTTCTAGATACATAAAGTCTCCCTCCTTCCATCCCACAACACCGCTTCAGCACGGAGGCCTCTGAAACATGAGGGGGCTGGTGGCCTTGACACCTGTAGTAGAGCAACACTGCACCTTCTCTGCAAGGGCTCACTGGAGTCCATCGTATATAACATATGTTGCCAAACAGAAGGCTAGGGATATGCACCTGAGTAGGAAACCTTACCTGCCAGCATCCCTGCCTCCAGTTCAGTGTGGTGTCTGCTTCAGTGTTTCTCTACAGCTCAGGTTCCCTCTCCACACTGCCAGGCTAATTCCCAGATACTCTTGCACTTAATGTGCTTTTTTCCCCTCTTGTTCTTTTCCTGCTGAGCCCACTCGCACAATCAAGTACACGTCTATGGAGGTTTCTAGCTATTGAGGAAGGTATGAAAAGACAGAGTGGAACAGGTCCATGATTCATCTAATACCAGCTGCTTCAAAGAGCAAAGAAACCTACATGGAACAATAATCCATCCCTATTCACATGATCTTTTAATTGCCGATAGGGAAGATTTTACACCCTTAAGTTTTTCACATTTTCTGAAACTCTGTTCTCATTAATTGCACTAATTCTAAGTTTCAGAGTCATTTCCTGAAGTCTCCTGTAGATAACACCAGCCTTTGTCAAATTTAATTACTTTCTGTAGTGACTTTTATACCCAATATCATCAAAAGCTCAGATCACACTAAATAGAACACTATGGCAGAATGGTCATTGCAGTTCACTCCCACACTTTTGCTAATAGTTTCTTCTACTGGGAGTACAACATACAACTGATTCCCTTACGACCATATCCTGCTTGAGGCTTTCTAGGTCACTCCACTGTTTCCTGTTGCATTTTCATTCCATGCTGAAGTCAATCAGCAAATCTGATCACAACCAAGCAGACAGCAAAGAGCAACCTGAGTCATTAAAACTCACCAGGAGAATCATATGTCTGGGCAAGAACCTGGTGGGCACCAACACAGCACAGCTTCCTCCACACCACAAGTACTGTGGTAAACTGGGTGCAGGTCTGTAGAGCAGCACAGTCGTGTTGAGGGTCTGACATCCTCACCGTCTGTCTCTCAGGGATTTATTTCAGACTATCTCTAGTCTGGTCTTAGGGAGTAGATACCACCAGTGGCTGCGCTATGTTCTCCAGTTAAGTTTCATGCACAAGGAGCTTAGTTTGCAAGATCTGAGACTGCTTTTCAACATGAATCAAAGGGCAATGAGCTGAGATGATCAGGAGAGTCGCTTCAGAAGCGCTTTTCTGATCAGAACAAAAAGCCAGCGTAGGCTCACCCAAGGGAAGGCTGGAATGGAACAGACACACAGGGGACTAGGCTTCTGCTTGATTTTACTGTACATTTTCCTCCTTAAAAATAATAAAGCAGATTTACAAACCACACCATGACTCTTAAACCACTATCAGCACTTAAGGGTATTTTCTTTGAACCAGTAGCACAAGCACAAACTTTCAGGCCCATTCAAATTAATGGGAATATTTTTTCCTCATTTTAGCTTTCTGCTTCATGAAAAACAGGAAGGGGTTAGATGAATGCAAAATAATCATCCAAATCATCACACAGATTTAGCTGAGTTTAAACAAATATTTGCTGCCAAGTCTGCTGCGGTGAATTTTGCTGGTTCTTCAGGTAGGTACTGTGAATGTATTACAATCAGGACTACCTGTTTTGTTCTCGGTTAGCAGGCAGAAGTGGACTACACAAAGCAGCATATCTCTATTTGTTTCACACAACATATAGATTAAAATACTTTTGGTCCTGGAGCCCTGAAAACAACAATTTGAGCTTACAGAATATTGCACTCAATTTGTTCCCAATATTATATAAGTATCACCCATCCTTCCAACAGCCATCTCACTGAAGTATCATCTGTTTCACAAGCTAGAAAAATGAGGTGTAGGAATGATCAAAGCCCTTGGAAGAGGTGGAAGCCTGCACAGATAGTTTGAAAATACCTGCACCTACAAAACAGAGGATTAGTTAGAATTTTCAGAATTTGGCCCTGACACTGGCTATGCAACAGCCTGCAACTTAAAGCAGACACTTCTAAGGGTTCCATCAATTGCTTAGTTCTAGAGCAACCTCACCCAACCAGTTAAATCAAGGAGTTTCACACAGCTAACCTAAAAAGAGAACTATACAGCAAGGTTTTCAGTTTTGTTTCACTGTTATTCTTCAGCTCCATGCAAATTCAACCTTCTTTCTCCATGAAATAGGTACCAGATAAATATACTCCTACAGCACTATTCGTAACTGCAGGCCTTAGATCACAGCTACCGAGATGACGGTCACCACAGAAGCAGTGCCTTAACGTATGATAGGTTTCACCAGCAACATTATGCTGGTTACTGGCTTTCTGATGGAGGTAGCATTTCCACAGCTCAGCTAGCAGCACAGGTAACACCAGGACTCCACCTGCATCAGGCAGCATCAGCTACAGTAAACCACTGCAGAAGGAGGTGAGCCAACTCATCTGACTTTGCACTGAAGCAGCTTTGGGGCATTGATATAATCTGCTTTTCTAGCAAAGACCCGATGAGAGCTGTCATTTCTGGGAAGAAGAAGTAGCGCATAACTGGAAGGGGAAGGTATCCTCAGTTGCCACTACCATTTTTACTGCTATCGTCTCTACTAGAGTCTAATGACTATCTGAGAATGTTAACCTCTACTGCTTCTCAGCACACACAAACAGATGTAAAATGATGCTTCAAGCACAGGACAAACTCCAGGATATACCGTAGCACTGGACTAGACTCATTACCCACAACTGCTGTCCTGCACTCATTTCAACTACTGCAGTCAAATACACATCAGCAGATCCATCAGGTCTGAGTTGGCCTGAGAATAAGCAGAAACAAGAATTCAGGTTTATGCAGCAGTGATTGCAAACATTCATGATTTCTGTGACTTGCTGTGTAAATGGAATATCATGACACAAATGAGTTTGTATTTAAAGCTAATGGTGTTTATAAAACTCTGTCAGTTTTTCTTGGAATCATAGTTCTTGTAAAGGACTTGTGGTGTTTACTTTGGAAGTGTATTTACTAAAAATTGTCCTCACATAACATGTTCTTTGAAACAGAATTCAATAACCAAACTTTAAACTCCACAAACATTGCTCTAAACCTCACAGTTTATTTGACCAAAAGCCCTGAGCTTCATCCCAAGGTTTACGTTCTGTGCTTCTGCATCATGGCATAAAGCCGTACTGTCTAGGAACCCACGCTGCTGTTACTGCTACATTTTCATCATTTAGTCTTTAATATCCATTACAGAAGCTTTCCTGGGGCTAAGCAGCAAAGAGAGACAGACTGCACAGAACCTAGCCTGCAAGTCTGCATTATCACACATAACCTGTAATTTAAACTACCCACTCCAATCTCCTTTGAAAATTTATTCAATTTTTTAATCAACCCTGCACTATGTGATTCAAAATGAAGATAATCTAAAATAGTCAGTTATTAAATCTGCTCAAGTCTCTTATTTTGGGGGTTTTTCCAATGCCCGTCTGAAGTATTTTTCCAGGAGCCACACCACCAGGAGGGGCAGGTGAGTTGCAAGGACAGTCCACTGTGTTGCTGAACACAGTGCATATGCAAACACAGATAAACAGTGGGGAAAATTCACATTACAGTGCTGGTAAAACATTACTTGTTTCTTGTAGGGTGTCTGCTGTTACAAAACACTCCTGGTTTGGCAGGACATTTGAGCAAGACCCCGCAGCTGCCTCAGCACTGTAAACTGCCTTAATTCACCCCAAATAGCTGAATGACAAGAATGCTCTAGTCAGAAAAGGAAGGGACAACTGGAGCATCTCCAGCTACTTCTTAGTGGCTGTTTCAACTCAGACACAGCCCTCCACACCACTTTAGCACAGGACAGGGGAACAGGAACTGCCCTACAACAGAGGAAGTCCCACCTTCTCTTGTAGTGAAGCATTAAACCAAGAATGACCCCCCTCTCCCTGGCATAATACTAAATGCCATTTAACACCACATCATCTAAAGCCATCCAGCAGGATACCTGTCACAGTAACACACAGTTTCTTCTTTTAAGAGAGAAATGTTTTTTTTCAGATGAACGTTCTTTTAGAACACAGATTTTATATTTAACCTAAGCAACTATATACGCTGTGCACCTTACAACTTAACATTACTATCTTTATGAACTACAGACACAAAGCTACATAACATGGTCCAGAACAATGCCACTGCTGCATTAATGTCCTGTAGTACATTACAGAACTACCGTGGTTTCCAAACACCCAACTGACCCTTGTGAAGCAAACATCTATTAGCATCTGCACCATGCACTGGCAAGAAAACAGGTTTAGTGAGTCATGGTAACAGCTCTGATAAAAAACAAGATTAAACCCAGAAATGTCTCAACTCGCTGGCTAACTTTAACAAACCTCGCCTTACCAAGTATATATTTTCTAATCAGAAGCCTTTAGTTTAGGTCCCTTCCAAGTGTATCACTACTGCAAACACCACTGCACAAATCACATCCAGTTTGACTGCAAGGACAGCTGGGATAATGTATTGCATTAGCCAGAGAGTGTCAGAGAGCAACGATGCAAAATTCATGAAGCAAACGGGAAAGTTCATCTGTGCCAGCTCAGAGTATGAGGCATTTGAAACTCAAAACCCTGTGCAAGGAAACACATTGTGGCTTCAAACAAATGGCTTTTAGAGTCACAAGCAGTAAAGTACAGGAACGATTCTTCTCAGTTAAGTCCACCCTTCTGCCAAACACGTAATCAAATACTAAGTCAGCAGCAGCAAAACCACAAGACTTTAAAAGGACCAAAAAGGAACTTTCAAGATAACTTTTAAATGTCCCTCCATTGTCATTAATAACTCTGTCACTTCAACTGGTTTTAAATACATCGAACAACTAACCACCACTGCCTTTTTGTAGGCATTTGTTCAGTACTGCACGTTATTAATTAACCCCACGTGTTGTGTATATTTAAAAATTATCCAAACAGGATCAGTCCTAAAGGGCAGTACCGGCTGCCACTGGGTCCTGCGCCCTCCTGCCCCAGCGCCGCCCTCCTCCCGGGCTGCTCCGCGCTTAGACAGGATTTCAGGGCTTTTAAACTGGGCGTGCCGTAAAATTAATTGCATTATCCTGAAAATATATATGGATGACGCTATCACCTCCAGGCGTAAGTGAGAGAGTGTTGTCCAATACAAATATATCAGATTATCTGTAGATCACCGCAGAAGCTCACGGTTTGGCCGCCGGCCTCTAACCGCCAAGCCGTTCACCATTTTCTGGAATTAAAAACGCCCATTCCGCCCTCCGCACTTCACCCCGCGAGCAGCCTGGCGACAGCTGCCACAAAGCCCGACGTCCCCGCACCGCGAAGGCACCTACCGGGTTAGTGCAGCCCAGAACCCGCCGCCCCGGCTGGTGCAGAGCGATCCCGCTGCCGCCGCCACCGCCCCCCGGCCCACAGCAGGCGGTCAGCGGAGCCGCCCCGCTGAGGGGGGGGAAGGAGGGCGGGCGGGCAGCGGAGCCGCCCCGCACCTCCCGCGCTGCCGCCGGTGGGCGGGAAAGACGGCGCCTCGCGCTCGCTTCAGGGGTGGAGCGGGCACTACGCGACCCGCTGGTAGCCCCACACCGAGGTGAGGCGGAGTTTCCCGGACGCTTCGTTCTTGTCAGAAAAAAGCTGAAAATTCGAGCACCTCCCCCGCCCCTACTAGCACTGCTAGGTGTTCGAGACGGGAGGGATCGCGGGCGAAAGGGAGCAGGAGAGAAAATGGCTGTGCTGGAAACCTGCACGAAGCCAGGTCTCCCGTGTGCTGCTCGTAGGAGCGGCAGCCGAGTTTCCTTTCATTTCTGATTCCTTTGGGTTCGGAGCCGAAAGGTGGGTTTCCCGGGGCAGGTGCTCCCACTGGAAGGGCCCGTGGCACAGCAGCCCCCCCGGACTCCAGCCTGGGGGAAGGCAGGGAGCAGACATAACCAGTGACTGTGGGGCCTCTAGGGGCTACGTGGACTTCGGTTGGCCTGTTCAGATAAATTAATTTTAATACCACTCCATTTCCCCATGAGAAACGGTAGAAGTATACACCAGATTTCCTCAAGTCACATACATTTGCTTTCTTCCTAAAACGTTGGCCTTCTGGGTTGAAAACACCCATATTTAAGCTTTTCCTCAAGCTAGAATCTGTGGAAAATTAAAAAATTTAAACAAAACTTATCTTTTCATGGGTTACATGGAAATTAATGTAAATAGGTTCTGGCTTAATTGTATTACTTGGCAGCGTGCAAAGAATCTGCCCCCTTTTACTGTCCTTGAATCTTGTATTCATGTAAATAATCCTCATTAATGCTTTTTACCGTAAGTAGGGGTTACAAAACCAACACAGAAGATGCGAGTATGTCCTTCGTGACAGTCTCTTGCAGCATCACAGACAGAAGAACACACAATCCCCACTCTCTTCAAAGAGGTAGGCAACACAGCAAAATGCCGCTGCAACATTAGTGCCATAATAACCTTCAGGAGGAAGATTACTGATAATTAATTAAAAACATATAGAGCAAATGCTCTGACTCTCTGCCAAGAACACCCACCTACCACCACCATTACTCAAAGAAATTAAACTGTAGCTTTAGTTTGGGGACTGGAGGGAGCAGCATGTGCATGCAGGAATGCTGCTTACAATTTTAGGGTACCTGAAATTTTGGCAGCAATTTTCAGCACCATGCTGAGTGTGCAGTCCTCATTTGAAAATTTAAAGTGGAGACTTGCCTGAGTCCCCCTTTAATGCTGCTTCCTACGGGCACACTTCTGGGTAGCATCAAATTCCTGCAGAGTTTAAGCTCAAATTAAACACATGTACAATGTTTGTGGATTGTGCAGAAAAGCTCTGAGGTCCAATTCATCTCCCAGCTGCAAATCACTGTTGTGACTATTAACAACTATTGAAAACAGAACACTTTTGCCCCATCAGCACCAGAATGCGCATCTCCTTATTTCTCATTCTGTGGGCAGCCCAGCTGAGCACCCTGGGGAGAGCAGCACCCAGCAGGGAGGGCTGCCACTGGGGTGCCTCGCAGCAGAGCCTGGGAAGAGGGCAGACTCGTCAAATTAATTCTGAAGGCCTGGTAGAAGCCAGATGCCCGGTTCCCACTGCATGAAAACGTGTTGATAATGGTTAAAAAAATAAAAATCACCATTGGCTATTGTAGGATACTGATAACGATGGAATACCATTACTGGTGTGATAGGTGAGCACAACTGAACACATCACAAGAGTAACTGCCTTTAAACTCATGCAAACAACACAGCATTGTTTTGGACTAAAAAGGGCCCAGTGGCAAATAGCAGGTCAATGAGCTGTATTATGCTATATATCCTCATGGATATATTGCTATATTGGGAACATAGATTATTTTTCATGCTTTTAAATAAGTCAGGTCTGGTACCCTGATGCAAGGGTGTATTTATTTTCAACCTTAAGCCTGTGGCTTTTCTTCTCATTAACATTTTCTCAAAAGAACAATCAGTGATGATGAAAAAACTGTTTGATGAAATACTAAAGATTTATATTGAAATTGGATATCAGATATTAGCACAGACATGACACATCTTCCAGTTTTTGTTTCCTATTTAGATGTTACCTAATGCATCCTTAACATGAGGAGTTTGATTCACATTTATTGTTTCAAAATATTAAAATTTAAAATGGCAACTCCTAATATGTTACTCTTTCATTTAGGATGCTCAGCCATGCCTATGTATGTTTTCTAAGAGCACTGAAGCTTGCAAAGTTCCCGTATGCTTGTGTTAAATGAGGCTGTTTAGGAATTGTTGTTAACACGGAACCATGGATTTTGAAATGAAAAAGAGAAGCGTACCCTAGATCCACTAGCTTTCAGAGCAATTTTGTTCTACATTAATTTGAAAATCCAGATGAAAAATTGCCCGTAAATCAATTAATCGTATGACCAATTTGTGCCTTCATAGTGCTATGACAGTGCCTTCTTGTGAGGTAAATCCAGTTGGTCATAAACCTCGCTTCAGCCATACGGTAGGTGCACATAATATACATGTATAACCCTTCCTGGAGCACCAGTGCATGACTTTCTAAAGGAAGGAGAATAATGCTAGATATAAATTCTTTGTTTTAATTGCACAGCATTTAATCCTGATGATTTTAGCTCTGTCCACAAAGTAATTATAGAAATTTCTCCTGCAGGCCTCCCCGAATAAAAGAATTCATCTTTCTACTTACCAGTGACAGCTTGAATCTGGCTCTTGTTGACAAACCCAGCTCCTTCATTGAGGTGCACGGGAAGAGCACTTGCTCACACCATGCCTGAGCTCAGCAGCAGGTACACAGTGAGCTGGGTACGGACAGCCCTGACCACCAGCTGCACTTTGTACCGGCCCCTGCAGCTCCATGCCGAGCAGCACTGAGATAAAGGTAGCCCGGGGCCTCCCGTCTGGGGTGAGAACGGTTCAGCTGAAGACACAGAACGATGCCAGGTCGGCAGCTGGGTGCGAAGGCCGCCTCCCCGGGAGAGAAAGCGGGGGGGGGGGGCCTGCCTGGAGGGCGGGCCGGAACCGCAGAGGCCCCCGCGAGGGGCTGCCCGCGGCCCACCCGCTGTCGCGGTGGGGAACAGACCCTCGGGCAGCACCCCGCTGGGGGCGGAGCGGCCGCACGGCCGGTGCCCGGGGAGGGGGGGAGGCGAGGCCCGACGGCGGCCGCGGCTCCGGGGTCAGCGCGGGCGGCGCAAGGGCCACGTGTGCAGCCGGCGCTGGGCGCGCGGCAGCGGCGCCACCTGTCGGGCGCGCGCCGCCCGCCCCGGCTGCGGCGAAGCCCGCGGGGGCAGCCCCGGCCCTGGCGCCTTTCGCCGGAGCGCGGAAGGTCCGTGCCCGCTGCTGCGGCAGCTGCGGCCCCCGCGGCGGGCGGCGGCCGCGCCGCGAGCGTTGTGGCAGCGCAGGCACAGGCGGGCGATGCAGGGGGGGAGTGGGTGGGGAGAGCGGCGCCGCCGCCCCACTGAAAGAGGCCTGGCGGGCGATTGAGCACGCAGGCGGTAGCGTGGCCGAGTGGTCTAAGGCGCTGGATTTAGGCTCCAGTCATTTCGATGGCGTGGGTTCGAATCCCACCGCTGCCAAGTCGTTTTTGTCGCCACCGCGGCTCCTTTTCGCCGCCCGAGTGGCCCGGAGGCGGCCCGACCCGCCCGCGGCTGCCGGGAGGGGCAGGGGGGATTGACGGTGACACTTCTCGTTAAAATCGGAGGGTAGAAAGTTGTGGTGTGTACGAGGAAAGCGACCTGTCTTTTGACTTAAAATCAGAAATAATAATTTTTCAGTTCCGCCTTCCTGTGCTGTGTTTGGGTTACCGCACCCTCAACCTGCGGGCCCTACCCCTGGCCCTTGCCACGTGTGCTGGATGGAGGCAACTGAGGTGATGTCTCACCTTCTCCAGAATTCTCAAATCCACCTACGAATACTTCTCCCTCACACCCGACCTTGGTTCCTCTAGACCTCCTGTTTCATCCCTAATCCTATTTCCCTTCCCAAACTCACTTTTTATGCTCGCACTGTGCTCCCCCTCTGACAGGCTGGAAAAGGTGCAGATGGGAGGGAGATTGGAGTGGGGAGTGGGGCCTTCCAGACCACCGGGTGTTTAGGCCCATTTTAGCTGAACGGTAATTCAAAAAGCACATTGTTCACTTTAGTTACTGCACAGATTTGCTCAGTACAACAGCCAGATGTACTTAAGGAATTTGGTGCAAAAACATAGTTGTACCTAAAGTTCAGCTGATAAGCAACTAAACTTTATTGTTGGTTGTCCTCAACTACAGGATGTAAAGGAAGCAGTACAACCCATAAGTGGCAAATTCCTCTACTGTGACATAAATGCACTAATGTAACTTAGTTAATAACTTCTAATTTAACTAGAATATGCCAGTTTTACTCAAGATAACCACCCATACCTGCATGTACCCCCTTAGGCCTCTGAACTGGTGCCAGTTATTGTCACAGATGGCTCTGCACGCCAGGGGTAGGACGAGCGGTTTTGGAACAGTCTGCACAGAGGCACAGGACTGACTGCAGCCGAGTCTCGAGTACACTTTTATTTTCCCTCATAACTAATTCACAAAAGAAATTCACACAGTGTGAACTCTCTCTGTACAGCTGGTATATGTTATTTACAGTAATCAGTTCTGTCCGTCCCTTTGCTTGTTCCTCAGTTCCCCAAGGCAGCGAACTGTGGTCATTATTTCTCCTTATTTTAGCCATTTTTCTTCACCGGTGAAGCACTTCAGGCTGGCTGTAGCTCTTGTTCTTTTTGCAGGTTCTCATTTACTTCAGCAGTCAGTTTAGAAAGTTTATTTTGGTGTGAAATAAACAGATGCAATAGTCTTGACTTCAGTGTGTTTCAGTGATTTAGCCGTAATTGTTTACTGTATTTTAATTTCTCAAGTACAGCTACTGATACGTTACAATTTTGGTTTTAAATCTAAAAATAACTGCCTGTTTATTGGAGTCAGTAACAATTGCGAAGATTTTAATGATCCAGGTAGCAGTACAGCGACTGAGTACATGCAGTTTATAAGTCAGTGTTGTGTTTCTTTAAAAAAATGCAGAACTGAAAGGCCATCAAATCTTAAAGAAAGGAAGATCAAACTTAAACTAACAATTAAAGAAAGCAAAACTTTGAGGAAGATGTGATGATTCTGGGCTTCTGGTCTGGTTTTAATGTAATGGTCCACAGAATCAGCAAATGCAAACTTCTCTGGGCTGTACCCCAGCTGACTCCGTGCCTTGTCTATTCGAAATGTATGAGTTATAGAAATGTTCTGTACCTTTAGGGCAAAAGAGTCAACATACAAAGATATGAAAACACAGGAAATTGGAACAAAGTCTGTGAATGGTAGCAAAGGTGCAGTTAAAGGAAATGTAAAATGAACCCACCACCCCACAACATTATATCAGTGTCCTATTGACATATGTCACATTATCTTTAAAATGGTTCACTCAAAAGGAGGATCTTGAAAGCCCAAAGAGGCAGCAAAAGCTGCAAAGCAGAATCTTCTAGCCTTGAAAACATCCATAAAAAATGTTCTGCACTTGTTTATGTACCTAAGGAGGCAGCCAAGAGCCATCTCTTAGGTGCCTAAATATCTTCAGAAATTAGGGTCCAGCTGACCAGCCAAAGCCATACGGGGCCTTGGAAGGAAGGAGCTGAGGCAGCCTCTCTTGGTTTGCAAGCATAAGTTCTTATCTTTTCAAAGATTATGGTAATAAGCATAATATATTGTCTAAAATGGCGCATACATTTGCCCTGGAAACTGGAGGCTGAAGTAGTACTGGGTAGATTTTACTTTCTACTGACTTAATCTTAAATTGTACCTACGTATTAACACATGTATGCATCCTGTGAGAATTAAGAGTTTACAAAGACTTTACCTCATTTCTGGTCAGCAGTGGAGACAGTTCAACAAATGGTTTCAGCATCAGATGAAGGTATTCCATTATCATGGCTGCATAAGGAAAGATTTCTACTTGAGGTAAGAATAGTAAATTGCTATGCTATTATGATTTTGGCATATCTCACACTGTACATATATATGATAGTGAAGGATCATCACATACCTAAGAGCTCAGGGCACTAACATCAACAGGGCTACTTGCTGGGGTTGGATTTAATCTTAATACTTCAGTCAGCCTGAATTAGGGTGCTTGTGTGAAAAGGGTTTAGAGGGTTGGTGACAGGTCTAGTGAAAAGATCACGAGACTTCATAAAAATGTGGTAACAACAAAACATTCAAAGTTGGATTCTGCCTTAGCTGCACATGAGGGTTGATTCTGGAGAGCATGGGGTACAGGAGAACAAGAAATTTACCCATGCAGCAAAACAGATACTCTTCAGTGTATTTCATGAAGTCATGGATTTTTACATTTAACTTCTTATGTTTATACCATTAACAGATATATAACTCTGTGGAGTTAAATCCTACATGAAACCTGGTTTTGTGGGACTTAAATAAGAGATCATTCTGTTTTCAACACACCGCATAGAGCTGAACTGCACCCCTAACTACTGCACACTAAATGAGGCCACAGCTTATTATTTTTATAGATGAAAATGAAAATTGTGGGCAAATTAAAAAAACCCTAACATACTATGATTAGGAATGAGGATAGTGTGGTAAGGAAAGAGAAATGTTGATAAAATGTTTTTACCTGATGCATAAACTAAGGAAGTAGGAATACGTATCCGTGGTTTACTGCAACCTAATCTTTCAAACTGAAAGAAATTTAAAAAACAGTGAAAAAGCCAGAAACCTCAAACAAGTCTTAAAGTTTCAATGCAGAAGATATTTGTGGAAATATTTACTGATAAACCAGAAAAAATTATCATTTCTATTTGTCAAACTATTTGAGTTTTCAGGGGATTTCAATTACGTGTCACATGCAGACATTATGTAATTTTCAAGTGGCAGTCTTAAAAAAAGGAAAAAAAAAGTTTATAATAATCGATTGAAGTGTCATGGTGTGCTGATACCTAATTTAACATTGTGACATATTTATGGTTTTGAACCCATCATTAGCAATAAAATGATCTATTGAAAATGTGTATTATAGATTAATAATTAGGATTTATATCTTTTGTCCACCCAAAATAACCACCATTAACAGATGTGCACCCAAGAAACAAAGATAATGGCAACTCAAAAGAGGATACTAGTTTAGATGGTCCTTTGGTCTCAGTGAAGACAGCTGCTCTAATGTAATATTTTAGGTAGGCTTTGTTACAGCGCTGTTCACACTGAACTTCAAGCAGGAATTAAATCCACATTCAGAACAGAACTCTTACACCCAAAACAAACATACCAAATGTAACATGCACACAAAGCTGGAGCTCTATACAATTAAATAAATTAATGTATTTGGAGATGAAGTATATATTGCACGTACAAGTGGAGTTAACCATTCAAAAAGGTTGAATTTTTCGCCATCATTAATGAAATACACCTGGCCACTCTGTTAAAGAGGTAAAGAGACAAGTTAGTAAAAATAATATTGCATATATATTGACTTCTTTTTCTTTATCTCACTCCTTGTGAATAGTTTAAAAATAATGCAGCAATATAAAGTATGCATGGATGTACATACAGGTGAACTAACTATCTACATGTGTTTCAATCAGTTGCACTAATGTGTGCAATGAAATTGGTGGACAAGTGGTTTATGTGATTAACATGCCTTGGTAGAAATTTTTTATTACAGATGTGTCTATACAGAAGGGTGATACTGACAATACAGAGATTAGCAAATGCACCGAAAGTGGTGCCATATCTAACTTGTGCTGTTAATACATATTCAACAGCTGGTGGGACATGTTCTGCTCTCAGTCTAGTTATGACTCACTGATATCTGTAAGGCTCCATCTGTGTAACCAAGGCATAAGTCACCTCTTTCTCTTTTGCTTGTAGGGTTTTAGAAAAAAGTAGTTTAATCTACTTCAGAAATCTTTCTAATAATAATTTAAGGGTAGTGCTTCTAGTTCAAATAAAAAAATGTGTTTACAAGGAGGAAAACAGTTGCAATGATTTTTTAAATCAATGAATCCAAATGAAATGTGCTTTTTTTTGCATATGGTATGGGAAGAACTGATTATCACAGTTCAGAACATTAAGTCTGGATCTATATACAGGGGAACATGTTATAAATCTGCCTGACCTTCCAATTTAATTTCTGACATAGCATATATAACATTCTTTGCTCATCTTCCAAAAATGGCAAATATTATATTACAAAAATTCAAAGATGGAGATATTCTTACAGAACTGATTATTCCAACTCTTAACACACTGCACAGCAAATGCTGCCAGATCCCACATTGTTCATAGCACATTTGTCAACTAAAAATACAGGCAACAATCTAAGCCAAAGACAATAACACAAGCATTAATTACTGCTCTGACAGTAGTTACTACAGTACAAGATACGGTGGCAGGATCCACTGTCAAATGCAAACTGGTGCTTTCATTGTTTACTTACAGCTATGTAGTTCTTTTCAGGGGTGAGAGCTTCAGCAGCTAGAATTTGGGCTTGTACAAGATTCTCTGCATGCACCCAGTTCATTTTAGCAGAAGGATCCCCAAACTTGAAGCTAAGTAGCCCTCTCTCAATATTCTTCTGTAGACATAAACAAACATGAAAAAAAAAGCAAAATTGGTTTTAAAATGAGGTACAGTGCACTTTCTTGTGCAGCTAAATGTAGGTTTTTCTGTACTTAAAAAAAAAATACATGAATCAATTAAAAATTAAGAGAAGTGTAGAGACCTCTAAAAACATTATTAATGAGGAAGGATCAAAGAATGTATTGAACACAATACATCCTGAATATACAAAAAATACAAGTCTGTTCTAAGGATAACTAAAATACTGTATGGAAAGGTAAGATACAGTTTTAAATGGATCAAAAGTATTTACAAAATTGGATCAAATTTAACAACTAGCTTTGGCTGGGAGAAAATGGAAGGTAATGCTAGGTGTCACATTTTTAATTTAACAGGTACAGTTTAGAAACTGCAAAATATGAAAGCTGCATAATGCCTTAAAATGGGCTCACAACAAATAAGCTTAAATTCTTACACAAAAATATAAAGACTATATTTTTTCTAGGGCTAGAGCAAACATCTCAGGTTTAACTAAAATGACATTTTCCATTCTTAAAAATTATTTTATTTATAAAATGATAAAGTATATTTTGTCTGACTTCTATATAATCCCCTACCGCAGCCACAAACCAAAAATATTTATTATGCAGTAAGCTTTAATCTATTATTTCCTCCAAGTTGTGCGTAACTTTATATTGTACTGATGCTTTCAAAATAACTGACTGACTCATATAATTCTACAGGGATCATATTCTAAACACTGTACTAGTTCTACAGGTTAAAAGGCCGCAAGTAAAAAAGTAAAACATGAGCACCTCAGCTGTTTACCCTTAGTAACCTATTGTACCAGAAGGTGCTTCCAGCTCCTTAACATGTTTCACTGGATCGTGAAAGCTGTTAATAGTTGAGACTGGAAATAAGATATTTTGCTGTATCTCTTCTAATTAACATTTTAAACCATTTGGTGTAAGTTGCATGCAAACAGACATTTGAAATATCATAGATTGGCTTGAATCTTATAGTGAGAATTAAATTATAAATCTGGATTTAACATGTGTTTGTGTTTCAAAAAAAAGCTTTTTAATGTACTGTACATTATTTACAGATATAATATAGTTCCTGTTAAACAAAGTTACATCATCCTCAGCAGACAATTGAATCGTTGAATTGATGCCCAGTAAGAAAGTCAGTCAATTTATAACATAAATGAGTGAAGCTGTTGTATATCATAGAAAATTCTGCTGATTAAAAAATTAAAATACGTACTGCTAGCCTTGGCAAGTGTCTTTGCTCTTCCGGTCCATATATTCCTGGTGGGCGAAGAACACATGTATAGAGTATTCCACCTCCTAGAAGAATTGGTAAGACCCTTCTTAAGTGACATTCACATGACTACACTGTATCTTTCTTTGTATGAACCAAAGATGGTGGTAGCAGAACTTACTCTGAAATAAATTAACTTCACCATCTTAAAAAATAATACATACCAAAAAGTCGGATATTAAGCTGGCAGAATAAGAACATGCAAAATAGAAATATAAGATTCAGAGAAGTCCTGTGAGCATAGTTTGATTCCTAGAAATTACCAAATATTTCAAAATTTCTCTCACCAGTCCTTTGTCACTGTACCAGAGCAGTGAGTAAATGTGCCGACTGTGGTGACGAGTTTGCTGAAGTGAGCAAGTTATTGGTAGGAAAGTAGAATGAAACCAACTGATCTCATACAAAATTATGGATGGGAAACAGTGACTTGCTAGCAGTACAAGATAGAGCTGAAAGGTTTTCAACAGTAGGCACAGCCAGCTCCCACTGAAGTGCTGTAGAAGATCTTGGTAATTTCAGTGGGAGAAAGTAAGGACCATCATAAAAATCCAGTCCCAAATATATCAGTTGGTTGGTTCATCATCTGCTAATAACTGTTCTTAGTAGTATTTGAAAACATGCAAAATACTCAATCCTGCTATGGCACAGGATCAAAATGGGCTGTTTGGAACACTGACTGGTTCCACTTCTATTGACAAACGCAGAACTGTGCATTGCTCCTAAAATTAAGAGGATCTTTGACGTGAAGAGGAAATAAGGGGAAAAAAACCCTTTATTTTTTTAAACAAAATAATTCTGTTGGGATGGAATGTCCATCAATGACTTTATATCTCTCGATAGCTCTCTGCAGGTATCAGGTGAAGAGAGTCTTTTCTGTAAGTTGTCTACAGCTAAATTTAGCTCAGTATCACTTGGTCACATAGAATCATGTTGCACTTTGCATTAATTTGTTTTTCACTGAGAGTTAATAGTATCTCACAGGTGAGCTTACGTATTCAAGTGTATAACTGGCTTCCTCAACATGGAAAACTTCAGGAAGCACTAATAAATAATTCCAGGCTATAGTATCAGGTGGCTTCCTCAGATTTTAATATGTAACGGGGGGGGGGAGGAGGTCTAACAATTTAATCAGCATTCATGTTTTACTTATGTTGCATAATACCGCGACATTAAGCATTTGGTTTTGTTTAATTTATAGCTGTCTTCATCTTTTCAATTAACATACTGAACTAATTGCTACCATGCTAAAACCTTTTACGGACACCGTGGGAATTTAAAAACAAAGTGAAAATCTTTTATTTTGTGAGAGGGGGGTAGATAAGTTGATTTCATGATTGCACAATTCACAAGCTTGTCCACTAAGGATTGATACGGGATACAGAACGTTAGTGAGGAACAGGAAGAGGAGGAGTAAGTTCTACTATGAATTCATGCTAAGACAAAAGTACCTGCTAGTGGAGTTCCATTAGCTGCTAGTACCATTTGTTCTGCAATTGATTTGGTTCTGGAATAATGATCAACATGCTACAGAGAAAAAGCAAATATGTTTTTATTCTTGAAATGAGAGGGCAGAAGGGCACCTCTTCTCCACTAGTTTTTAATTAGCAGATTGCAACAAATATCTCAAAATACAGAAGATGTTGGGTATTAGTTTAGGATAAAACACATGCAGATAGCTAAGGTTAGCAAGCATTTTTGTTTATGCAAATCTAGTTAATTTCAGCACATTTGAGAAGCAATAAATATATGTATGGTTTGAATGCTGCCAAGAATGTAATTGATCACTACTTTGTAATCTGGATTTCTTTTTCAGGTAACGGAAAAGTCAAAAGCCAAGTTTTAAAATCATTATGATTGATCTGAATTATCTTGTTCTCTTTCTTGTGGCACTGTCCTAGAGAAACTATTATTTGATATATTATTAAAAATATTATTCAATATTTTCTCTATCCATCTCTGCTTCTTAAAAGACTGTGAAGTACTTGATGGAGAGAGGAGGACACAAAAACCAACTGTGTATGTAAAGCACCCAGAAGTACTTTCTCCTTTTTGAATAAATGCAATAAAACCATAAAAAATAGGCTGCTTTTCCATATCAGCTCTATGTTGAATATGTGTCATCTCCAATAAGGGAGAAACTGAAAAATCTTATAAATAATAAATGGCTAAAGAGGAACCAAGCCATATAACACAATCCCTGTGTCCAGGTGGAATTTCATTAATGTTAACGGGACACAGTATGACTTATTTTCCAAAAGCAAGGCCTTGATAGGAAACAAAGAAACATACACTGCAATGTACATAAAAGTGCCGTGTCAAGGTTGTGAGTAGCATCTATAAAGAGTGTAAAGAGTTTTCTTTCTTCTTTCATGTACTTGGATTCTGGCATCAGGCAAAACATGGTCACAAAAACTCCAGGCTTTTTCAGAAACAAGAAAGTAAACAAAGATGAAACTTGAAAATATAATGCAACCAAAATACCTTTTCAATTGGAAAGTATGGCACAGTTTCCTCATCACCATCTTCAATAGGAAGCCCTCCAAACACCACATTTACTGTACTGGTGTATATCAGTCTGGCGATGTTCCTTTGCTTGCAGGCTATGGCAATGTGTAAAGTAAATTAGTTTAGTGGAAAATGAAACAATATGGGAAAACGTTTGCGTGAGCTTTTTCTGAGAAACTGACACATCTTAAAAGAACAAATCCTTCCATTTTATGGTTGGGTGATTTAAAATGCAAAGCATGCTTAAAGGGACGCTATCAGTTTAGAACCAAGTGCTTCATAATCTGGCACATCCTAATTTGGATGCTGCAGGGCAACACTATGGCCCTGGGAGGGTGGCTACCAGCCTACTGCGATGGGCTTCAGCTCTAGCCAGGCAGGTGGCTAGCAGCACATCAGCTTCAAGGGCTGCCCACTACCTGTGCACAATCTATTTGATAGCAACAAGGTTTACTGCTACAAAATACACGTGGAAATAGTTAACTCCTTACATGGATACAGGTTCTGACGTCAGGTCAAATGTGATTATGAAAAGCTGAAATAGTTGGAAGTACAGTGCTGGTGCTCGTATCACACCCCTGACAGAATCGAGCATAAAAAAAACTTGACATGTTTCTTCATCTTCTGCCAAAAATGTAAAGTATTTAATAAAGAATAGCACATTCCAAAAAAGCCAACTGTCATTTTCTAAGTAGTATAATATTATGATATGCTATACTAATACCCAATGGCAAGGTTAGATACATACCATCGATGATGAATCTTGTTCCATGAATGTTTACAGTTTCAATCTCTTCTCTGTACAACTAGGAAAATAAAGAAATTGTGCCTTTTTAAATAATAATACATTTTAAATTCATAGGAAGATGTTATAAATGTCCCCAAATAAAGGTACTGAGTTTAGTGCTTTCATTATAAAAAGAGGTCATTTAGACTGCTGTTTCAGACTTCAAGAAGTCAAACCATTATTTTTAAAGACCACCGGTATTTTTCTTGTATTTTTACAGGGTAGTCTGCTTGAAGCAAAGAGAACTGCAGTGCTTCTGAACACACATTTCCAGTGATTACACATCTTGCAGCAACATGTTAAATATCCATGTTTCAGTAGCACTTGTGTGACCAATTCTGACTATGCATTGCTCAGTTGCAAACATATTTGAATAAGCTATTCTATCCAACTAAGGTAATTACTGAAATTCCTTGTATTAAGTAAGGCAAGAAAGGGAGTGTGTGTATGTTTGTAACTTTAATTATAAAAACTGTAGCTCAGACTCCTACATCAATACATCCTTTACAGCTTTTTACCCACTAATGGCAAACAACTAAGACTTGAAATGCAGCCACTGTTATAATTTAGTTATAGAAAATAATTTATAATTTACTTCAGGTTTCATTCCTCCCAGTGACCTTACAGCTAGGAGTTCCATGTGAGGCGTTTAGGGAAAGATCAGGGGTTGGAGGGAGCCAGCCTCCCTTGTCTTTCCTTTTGTCCTCACACTATTTTCAGAACTCTTCAATGCCATCTCCAACTCAGAAGCCCTCCCAGGGTGCTGGTCAAGCCTCTAGTGAGGAGGAGATCACTTCACAACTAGGAAAACAGTACTGTAAGCAGACTGCCTGCAGGTAGTCCATCAGTTTGTGCAGAACAGTTTACCAAAATGTGGATTCAGGCTCTCAGGATAACCTAGAGATAAAACCTAACATACAGTGTTACAGCACCAAGTCTCTTATCCTCAGTGTGGACAGTCACACAGAAAAATACAAACCGATTTGGACTCACTTGCTCTCTTCCTGACATTCCATATGAAGCTACATGAAACACACAGTCAGCCCCTTCACAGGCTGCAAATATGGCATCATAATCCCTGACATCTGCCTGTAATACATATGAAGAGATATTTGGACTTGAAATGAAAGCTGCACGTTAGCATTTGTCATATAGTGGGTTAGCACAGAGGGAATGCATATATCTAATTATACATACTGTACATCCTGGGACTGAAAACTAGGCCCATTTCAGTACTTGCTGATAATCATACCTGCTTCCATAGAACTCCAAGGACTTTAAAAACATTCATTAAGCCCATAATACCCCTATGTTAATTCTAAAGGTGATTAAACTAAGACACAGATGAGGGCAGTGACTGGGTCCTGAGGAGTACTTCAGAGTCAGGAGGTGAAGTGGGTACTCTGTGCTACACATTACAGGTTTAATTCTTTTCCTTATTTCAGATATACTTAAATCAGTTGACAAAAAAATCATGTGGGATATTCACACAGTTAAAATTGTTATTGAAATTTGCAATCACTTGCAATTAGGTATTTGGATTCTGTGAAATCTATTAAGACACTATGGAAAAGGCAAATGAACTAACGTTGACTGTTGTGAAAATATAATTTATCATACCTGAATACACACTACTCCATCGGGGATTTTCCAGATAGGCTTGTGTATATCATACAGAACAACAGAAGCTCCTGCGTTGGCAAGAGCACATCCCAGTTTGTATCCAAAATAGCCTCCGCCTCCTGTCACCACTGCTCTCATACTTTTTTCTCTCAGTGGTCCAGCATTTCCATTCACTTTGGAGTTAGAGGTTTGGCGCCAGGGTGTTGCTACCCGACTCCGTATAAGTTTTCTGTCACTGAAATACTGTCTTCTATTACCAGACATATGTAACAATTTCTCCTCCATGTTGAAAATTGCTCCATAGCGCTCCTGGATGCAGACGATTCCAGTGAGTTTCATATTAACAAGCTCTACTCACAGCAGCAAAGTTTTCCTTTAATGCAACCTGTTTAAGAGAGATAAAGACAAAAGCAAAACACTAGCTACAAAATTTCCGGATTTCAAACATTTATTTTGAAAGACCCATTTAAATTTTCTGCTTGGATTGTTTAAGAGTTTGTTTAATCATAATTGTCACATTTTACAAACATTTAAAATGTCTGTATACTATATTAAAGACAGCATCCTGAAAACAAATAACAAAGGTTGCATGTTTTGGACTAAATATTTATTTGTAAATGGTATCCAGAATAATAAAAGCTAAAAAAATGTAAATATTTCCCTAATGCAAATAACATGAATTGAAATGTTTTCCACAAATGGGTCAAAATTGGAATAATGGTACAGACCATAATTTTTTAATACCAGAAGAGAAATTGTGGCCTATGTGAAATGCATCTCCTGGTCTTAGTTCAATGTGTTCTGGTTTGCGTCACAAGTGACATAGGGCCATACCTGAATTTGAAACCTTGAACCATCAGGAAAACACTAATGATGAAGAAATTGCATTTAAGTTTCTGTGCTTAAAAAACAAGCAAGCAGGGCCAAGCAGAACAAAACCTCCCTTAGAGCAAAAGAGATCTTTAATGCTTCTTACATTTGTCCCTGGCTTATCACAAAGACAGACAAGACATCCAAGAAAAGTAGTATTTTCAACTCCTTTCTTAGTAGCAGTGGCTGAATGTAAATTTAGAATAGACTGTGTTTTTATCCTTGGCAGCGATGGAGTTGAGATAGATGAGGATTTCAGGAGGAAAGAGGAATGCCTGATACTTACTTTGTATCTTTAGAAGGTGTATCAGAGAACAAGGCTATCAAATCCCTCACTTTCCAGGGGAACTAGAATAAAAGAATTGCTATGTGACAGAAGGGGTCAATGAGTATAGTAAGAAAAAAAGTAATAGTGAATCATTTATTTCTGAAACGTGGAGGTTCTTTCTATCCATACAACAGTGGTCAAGGGCTCATCCCTGATAGACAACACATTTTCGAGGCTGCAGCCACCGATTTCCTTAGTTACCCACATCCCTTCCCTGTGCCGCAATAAAAGATTAAAAGTCACCCGAGCTCCGGCCGGTATTCTCTGCATCTCACTTGCAAATGTGCCAGGGACAGCACGCTGCCAGGGGAGCCAAGGAAACTGGGGCTCCGCTCCGCCGGCCCGGCCCGGCTCCCCCGGCGGCACCGGCCGTTGGGGCGGTTGCCCCTCCCCGGGGCCGCTGGGCTCCGGCCGGGCCGCGGCACTGGGCCCGGCACCGGCAGAGCCCGCGGCACCGGCACCGGCAGAGCCCGCGGCACCGGCACCGGCAGAGCCCGCGGCACCGCCGAGACGCGTCCCGGCTGGGCGCTCGGCCCCGCCGGCCCCCGCCCCGCCGCGGGTGGCCCCGCATATGGGCTGCACCAGGCTCCCTGGGGTCCCGCAGCGCAGCTTTCCTCTGCCCCCCCCACCGTGTCCCACTCATCCCGCAGCATCTCTGGCATCCCACGGCACTCCCGGGCTCCCACAGCCCCCGTGGGGTCCCACAGCCCCCCCTGGGTCCCACTCATCTTGCAGCATCTTGAGATCCCACAACCTTCCTGGGATATAGCTCATCCCACAGCATTCCTGGGATATTGCTCATCCCACAGCATCCCTGGTATTCTGCTCATCCCACAGCATCCCTGGGGAGTCCACAGCATCCCTGGATCCCACAGCATCCCATGGTGGCTCTTACCTCCGTGCGTCTTCACTCCACCAGGACCACTGCATGAAAGCATCCTGTCAGTGCCTCGGGTCCGTCCACACTGAGGTGCCTGTTGAACAAGTTGTTCAGGAAAAGAACACCATCTCTTGATTACCGGTTGGATAGTCCGTGGCAGGACATGGGGGGGGCTCAGAGATGTGCAGAGCATCTGAAACACCTGCAAAATAGCAGGAATGTCTGAAGAGGAAGCAAAATCATAAACAAACAAGCATTAAGGTCCCCGCCCTCCTGAGCCTGCAGCGGGTCTCTGTTCAGCTCTGTGGTCACTTGTGCCTGGGAAGATGTGAAAAGGGTCAGGAGCTGCAGAATTTCAGTTATCCATCCCAAGCGAAAATTAAACTTTGAACCCGTTTACGTCTTCTGTTATAGCTGTGCCATGTCTGAATGTTCATATTAAATTTTAATCATTTAAAGATACACTTGCAGTTATGTTAGAACATAAGTAACTCAACAGCCAGCTTAATCTAAGACTCAGTAAAGACTGACAGAAATGAGACAGCTGGCTATTCCAACTGATACTAAAAGTTGTCTTAAAACTTTAAATACTGGATTTGCAATAATGATAAATCAATTGAACAAAGCCAGTTAGTATTAATCAGTACTGTTACAACAGTGATGTAAAAAGCATCTTACCTGAAATAACAAATCAGAGGTATGCCATTACAGCACTGCAGTGGTGGGACTGCATGGGGACCTGCTGCCACAAAGCCAGAGAATTCCTCAGTTAGTCCTTACTGACGAGAATCCAAAAAGGCCACAGCCTGCGCTTCTCACTGGGCTGCAGTCAGCTGCCCGATGTCTCTTCTGAAAAGTGGTGTTGTGATCTGGGATGCAGTCCTGAGCTATTAGTCTAATAAAAGCAATATATGAAAGATTCATAAATAACTAATCTAAAAGCAAATTACATGTTTGCATATAGTTAAAATGCTCACGCTGGGAAGTAACTTTACACTTGTGGTTTTCTGTTCTGCATTTCTAGAGAAACAAGGCTTACGCAGTACCTCCTGCAGTGCCTGCTTGTCTGTCAGTCAGCTGCACCTCTCTATTGATAAATTGTGAACTTGGCCAGTTTTAATCAAATTTGGATAAAGGTCTCATATGTACTGAGTTTCTTTAAGTTTCCTGACAACAGATAGTCAGGAATAGGAGAGAGGGCTGAGCAGTGCCCCTGCTAAGGAAAGACGTACAGTGTGAGCTCAGTCTGCACGGACAAGGACAATGCAAATCCATAAGAGACCAGGTGTTACTGCTTTCACTGCACACAGAACTATTTGTTTAAAGAAAAGAAAAAAAAAAGAGAGTGAAACAAATCTTTACTCACATAAGCTGCAGTGGTAATTCTGGTTGTTCACTGTCACCGTATACTGTCTTTTACCTGTAATGTTTTATTCTTTTAGGGTTGCTGTAAGATGTCCTATGCACCCTGTAAATTTAAGGCTATGATGAGAGTCTCTGTAAACTTACTGGTCTTAGAAATCCTGTAACACGTAAACACAAAGGCAAGATGAATACAGAGTGGAGATAATCAGATGGCAGAGCTTTTCTGTCACCCTCTTCTGTGACCCACCCTGGAAAGTCCAGCTCTCCTGATCTACATGGTGTGCAAAAGAGGGAGCAGCTGCTCCCTGGTGAGAGCAGAGCTGCTCCCTGAGAAAAGCCTCGCCACAGTTAACCTTATGACAATTCATCTGGGCCACATACAGTATGTGTACATGTTGTGCACATGTAGCACACGTGGCTCAGGTAGTGCAATCCACCCGAGAAACAACCAACGGAAGTCTCAAAGAGGAAAAGAGGGAGGTTGGATCGTCACTCGGGTGTTGGTGCCTGGCGTGCCTGCTCACCCTGAACTGGCAATTCGTGGAGTGAACAGAGTGTGCCAGCACTGGTACAGGATTACAGATAGCGTGACCTGGCTTCATTTACAAGGCAAGGTAGCAGTAACAGCTTGCTGAACTCCAAGGTCTTATATGGCCTCCCTCCCCCTTCCCACACACTCCTTAAAAACAATAATTGGTTCAGTTATTATTTATTATTACATTGAAAGGATACTATCTGATTAACAAACACACATAATGTTTATTACATTTTTACAAGGCTTTTGAACAATAAAACTATTTTACATAAATATGACTTTCAGTCCTCTCACCACCTGTTATTTTTAAGTATTTATTTTTGTATTTTTTGTAATATTTCTCAGGTCTTCATGATTCCTCATACATACAGTAGCTGTAGTAGCAGCTTCATCAGAGCAATTGTTTAGTCAACCTTTTCTTCATTGGAGCTACTGGACTTGTTACAGCACTGCAGTTCTGCAATGGTTCTTCTTCTAATTTCTTACCCTCCTGAATTATCAGTTTAGAAAATCCTTCTCAGCATGAAGCAATCCATTAATGAAGATCCATTAAAACTATTCCTGCACCCATTGGCGATGAACTCCTTTGATTTTAGGACACTGCATTATCCTTTGGGAGCATTTCCTGATGTGTCCCATGTTTTCACTTTTGAGGGGTTTATTTGTTTGTTTGCTTTTTAAAATGAGATCAGAGAGATGTCATCATAAGAACAATAGCGTCTATAGTGACTGAGGAATGTACTATGACCAGATCATTAATACTCAGAAACAAAATTAGGTTTTCTGGAACAGGTGGGTAGTTATTCCATTTTAGAAGAAAGAAAGAATGATCAAACTTAACAAAACACCAAAAGCAAAGACCATTTTAAGGAACGTGTGATCTTCTTGGCAAGTAGGTCTTGTTTTAAGATAATGATCCACAGAATCAGCAAATGAGAATTTCTTTGGTTTGTAACCAAGTTGATTTCGTGCCTTGTCTATTCGAAATGTGTGAGTTACAGTAATGTTCCACACCTAAAATCCAAAAGGACAGTTACAGAAGTGAATTTAATATCTGATCTTCTAGAACTGGGATGAAAATATGTCACCAATGATATTACAGTGGAGTTAAAAACATGAATAAAGACAGACATGTATATATTTTGGAGCTGGATTCTGTCCAGAGCTAACAGAATTAAGTTGATGTAGCTGACAGGTAAAGAGCCAAATCTCAGTGGACTGGGTGCAGGAGTTGCTTATGATGCTGATTTCTCACTTGTGAATGTAAGAATAAAGAACTAAAGAAATTCTGTGCAACAGATCAGCACACTTCCCTCTGACTGACTCTTCTGTACAGAGAAATGTGCGATGGAACTGGATGATTCATGGGAGGAGAGTGGTGTGGCTTCTCAACTTTGCAGAAATGCATTATCTAAGGAGTGCAAAACATACACTTTTGCAGAGTTACATCCTCCACCTCTGAACGCATGGTACCTGTGAAAATGCTTAAGTTGCACAGTCTCAATGATTTTTTCTTCAGATATAGAATTAATGTAGAAGTAAGTATAAAAACAGATAGATAAACTGTGAAATAACTGAAAAACTGCAGCCAAAGTTAATGAGAGCCATTCAGTCCCTTCAGCATCCTATTATGCTACAATACAGTAAGAGACTAGATGATAGATTAGTTAAAGCATTTTGACTTATATTATAAATCACAATATTGTACAAAAATGTAAGTTAGATCAAAATTAATTTGTCCAGAAGTTGTTTTGTTTGGTTGTTTGGGTATTCTTTTTGTTGCTGTTGTTTTTTTTCTCCCAGAAAATTGACTTTTCATTTCAATTTAGCATTATTTTTATTGGACTTTCTAATTGGCTAGCCTGGTATTATGATAACTGCTACCAGTCTGACCCAAGACTCTTGCTCTGTTCCACAGCACAGGACAGTTTGCTGGAAATGATGATGTAGTGCCTGCTTTCCTCTCTGTGCCCACTCTGTGTCAGTTTCTCTGTCTTGCAGTTTCTCTGGATCATCTAATCTTCATGTAAGGATTAATTTCTGACAATTTTATAAGGGGTGACCAGAATGGCATGGAAAAATAAGACTACAAAATGACTGTGTAAGCCCTGACTGGACTATGCCCTGAGCAGAAAAACAGAGCTCTAATGCAGACAATCCTGTTTGCATCCAAAGGACATATCATGTACTTCACAAGAATTTTGGTCAGAAATATATAACCATCCACTTTTTGTATATATTTACCTCATTCCTTGTCAAGAAAGGTGTAAAGCTAAAAACTGGCTTTAGTATCAGGTGCAGATACTCCATCACAGTGGCTGTGAAACAGAAAGGTACTTAATGAGACAGCTGGATGCCAGTAAAATGAGATAATGCTGACATTGCACATCCTATAATTCCTATTGATACCAGAAGATGCAATTAAGGTGGTAGAAGGCAGTGTTTATACAGTACATGATGGACTCAGTTTATTAATAGCCTTTACATTTCACCTGGTATAATTAATGCCAAATGGCATAAGTGATTATTATTATTTAGAATAATGTTATATAATTCGTACAGTTTGGGTCACTGCATTTTATATAATCATTATGTAGCTTTATAAGAGTAAGTAAACAAATTAAGCAAATAAATAGCACAATAATTAAGTACATATTTTATTATTTTTACCTGTTATATGAACCAGGAGAACAGGAATATGTATCCAGGGTTTCCTGTAGCCTAATTTTTCAAACTAGAAGGGGTATAAAAGGAAAGAATAACAGGGAATTTGTTCCAAACTGAGGGTGTCAATGAAGCACAAAAATGGAAAAATGAATGTTGATAAAACCTGTACCTAAGCTTTCTTCCAGCTAATCTTGCTATCAATACTGGCAGTAAGAAGTGCAATTGAAACCCACTACTTGTGCTTTGGTGCCCACCTCCCACCCTTCAAATGCAATTGGATAGTGAAGTGGAAACAACACCATTTCCAAGGGGCAAGTGTCTGAGACTGACTTAACTACATCTAGATACAGGACCATCATTCTACTGCAATAATTTTCCTGTAAGACTTTTCTGTGCTAGCATTGCAGGATCAAAACTTTCACATGCTCCTAAAATCCCAGCTTGATATTGAGGAAAATACAATGTTGTCTCTTTTAAGCTTTTGAGATATGATTCTAAATGGCCTTCCCTTTTGTGCTGCAGTTGATGGCAGAACAAAGAAGTAAACAATGGTCATGAAAGGCCTGCCAGATGCTAACAGAAGAACTTTTCATGTACTGTCAGCCTGCTTCACAGAAATGCTACTGTTCTATAGGAGGTTCCATACCTCTTAGCTGAATCCTCTTAAAGCAATAAGGAACAAACTCCACAGTTATGCATATCCAAAACTTCCCTTAAAGTAGTGGAACTTTGGGATATGCAGAGAGACCTGGACTGACTTTAATGTTAAATAATTCAGCAATTAATGTGCACTTAATTTCATTCAGTTAGTACGGTCTTTTAGTTAATGGTATGATTAGGGCCGGTATGGCACATTAGAGCTAAATGTGTGTGCAATACTTACTAAAGGGACTATCCATTCAGAAAATGTGACGTTTTCACCATCATGTATGTAATACGCCTGACCGCTCTGTTAAAGAAGAAGAGAAAAACAATTAGAAAAACATTGTATGTAGGAGGATGGCATTTTATTTCTCTCTCATACCTACCTTTCTTGATTTTGTGAATAACATGCCAGCATGCAAACGGTGAAGGTACACAAATCAGCTTAACGAGCTACCCTCAGTGGACTTCACTGATCTCAAACACGTCTTGTACTTTTGGGTAACCCCATGGTGGTAGTAGAGCTAATCATGACTAACCATGGTGTAATGTAGATCAGAGCTTGATTTCACTATGTAGTAACCCAACTGTTAGAGCATTAGGTTCTTCATGATGTGCAGGGGACAGAATTGTCTTCAGATAATTCAGACTTCAGATAAGAAGTGGCAACACTGACAGCTTTTAATAAACACAGCTTTTTGAGGTCAAGTTCCAACTCTGGCTAATTTTCTGTTTAAAACAAATTCAGCATATATGTTCTGTGAGACATGTCACAGTGCCTGAATCCACTTTTGGCTTCCAGTCTATCTTCTTCCAGCCTTCTAAATGTGCAGGCAGTATTTCCTTGACAGCTATGCTCTGGGTGAGGAGTCTGTCCAACTGGGAGCACTATTAACACCTGAGCGCCCAAGCAGACCCTGGGAATTCGGGCATTATGTTATTCTAAACCAGTTGCATAGCTTCCAAGCACTTAACTAGTTGACAGCACATGGAAGGATGTTCAGACGTAGCCGTACCTGTTGTCTGTATGTTCCTACCAATATAAATGATGCTGGAGCCTTCGGGAACTGTGAATGTAGTAGCTGCTGCAACACTGTCAGTTCTGTAATGCTTCACAGTCCTCAGATTGCTGTTGCAATTATGACCAGTAGAAGAAAAAGAAAAACCTTTTAAAATTGTCCATTAATTTTGTACATCTCTCTTTGGAATTTTCAACCCTGAAAATTAAACTGGAATGCCTCAGAATAGTTGCTCTAAATTTTGTTATGTGTCTAGAATCAGAATCTATTTTCAAAAGAGTAGCAGACTATATGGATTTGTATGATGGTGAATATATTAGCCTGGTTAAAAATACTATTTTCTTCAATCAAACAGGAAATGATATATTTTCAAAACAGAAAAAAACAGCATCAAAATATTAGCAGAATGTATTTGCATTTGCACTGCCCATGTGCTTGTGGAGCCACACACTGTTTTTGAGAATTTAGCACATGACCTTTTGGAGAACCTTTGATCTCAAATCATCAGCTATTAAACCTATTTGAGATCTAAAGCTACTGCGACACAACGTTGTTATTGTTTACTTACAGCTACATAACCCTTCTCAGAGGTGAGAGCCTCAGCAGCTAGTAAGTGAGCTTGTACCAGATTTCCTATGTGAACCCAGTTCATCTGAACTTTGTGATTTCCAATCTTGAAGTTAAATAGTCTCCGCTGGATATTTACCTGTAGAAACAGAAAATAAGAAATAACAATGCTATTCCTTTATTATGCAGTATAACATATTAATTTTGTCTCAGCCTGAATACTTAGAATTTGCTGTATTTGAGTACAATTACAGCACAACAAATGTGTCACAAGAAAAAAACCCAAACAACTAGTTGGTGGTTTTATAAATTGAGGACTGTTGCACTGATACTCAGTGGTAAAATATGATGACATAATAGTGTTTGGCTGACACTGTGGGGTGCAAACCTAGTTCTTCTATCATGGCATTTCAGCCTTGCTTCTTTTTCTTTCCACTGAAAATTACAGCCTGATCCTTGCCATTTCTGCAGTGCTCATAACATGTGATCTGTTACCTTGCATCATCAGACCTGTCACCAAACTTTCACAAGTCTTCCTGGAGGAATTGTTAAGAACTGTAATCAAGATACTTCCACTCGTGTTACGCCCTTACAACTACTTGTAGTGTCCTCCAGAGCTGACTAAATAACACATACGGCTACTCGTGGCAGGTGGAGCTGCTCTTCTGGTCCATATATGCCTGGCGGACGAAGCACACAAGTATGGAGTTTATCCCCTCCTTGGAGAGAAAACAAAATGTGATTTTCAGGTGGCTTTGATATCAACATTTGGCTGACATATATTGTCTGAATTTTACATTGTGAAAGGAAAGGATCAGTCTGACTGTTCTATGTGATTCTGCTTCCTAGTAACTTGTTTTCATTTATGTATTTAAGTGAATTAAATATTAGTGAAAGACCTTAGCTTAGCAGACTGGAAAACTGAATCCCTCCGACGACAGAAGAGTTTGAACAGGGACAGGATAAATGGAACTTTCCCATAGATATGCTTCCTGCTTGACTGACTTTTGCTATTTATTAGAGGTGTTAGTTTATAACATACTTATTTGTCCATCATTGTTTACACATGCAATACTGGAGGAAAATAATTCAGTTTGCTATATTTACACACCTTGCTTGCTTGCAGCTCAATGACATCACAAAGGAATGGAAGAGGTCTCTTAAACAGAGGCTTTCAAATTAGTTAGAATATTTTGAATCAAAATGAATACTTTGAGCTCTGTATGTGAATCAGTAAGTAGGCTCCTCTGACTCCTGAGAATAGACCCAAGCACACTTTTCATGTGGGCAAGTGTAACAGGTGGTAGGCATTTGCTCAGTACTTAGTCAAGGATGCTAAAATTGAATCCCCACATAATTTATGTTTGCCAACTTTTCAGTTGAGAGAAATCAGTAGGAATAAAAAAATATGCATGTAAAAGCAAAGATAAGTATTTCCCTTGCCATGTACAGATAGATTTTTAGCCACAGCTATTCATCCATGTGTGACTTTAGAAGTCAACATGACCCTGATATAATATTGCCAATCTGCCTAAAACTGCAGTTATTCTTGCCAGACAACTGCAAGCCTTTGGGGATTATGAGAATGACCTGTTGGACAGCATTTAGAGATTGGTGTTATCAGAAAAACTCGAAGTGACAGATTGAATGGGGAATAAAAGCACAAATCCTGTATCTATTGTAAAATTGGTAAACTTTTAAGATGATTTGAAGAATTAAGGTTAAATTTTCTGAATCCTCCCATCTGTTGTTTGCATATAATCTCATATCTGTCTAGGTATACACATAAAAAAATAATTAATCATCCAACAAAGGGAGGAGTAGAAACGAACAAAATAAATCCTTATTTCAGTTCAAGTATACTACTTATTGATAAATGAGTAACGAGAGATTGGAATATCCATTAGTACTACTAATGACATGAAAAACCCAAATGTTTTATATGTACCTTGGAGTAAAGTTCCATTAGCAGCAAGAACCATTTGATCTGCAATTGCCTTTGTTCTAGAATAATGATTAAATTGCTATAAAGAAAGGCAGAATATGATCAACATTTTAGTCACATTATTGCATCTGTAAAGGCAAACTTATTGTTTGTCTGATAACATTTAAATATAGCTAGCTTGTAGACATCAGCTGAGTAAAAACAAACTAGAAATAACAAGATTTAGCAAATATATACTTTGATTATTGCTAAGAAACTTACTAGACTTACATTTCAGTTTCATAAATTTAGCTTCAGAGTGAACTTAAGTCCGCTAGTATTTACTTAAGTCACTTTTTGTGCTGGATATACTGAAAAAATTAATATCAAGCCAAATGTTCTGGTGGGTCAGGCAATTTTACTTTGAAAAAACATCCATTTTGAGTTGGAAAAAGATTTTTAAAACAGTAAGTTAAATATGAAATCAAAACTTCAGACTTCCCTTAAAAATGTTTCAGTTTCTTATTGAAGCTATTTTGGGAAGTTATAAATAATTCTCTCCCACTTGTATCTTTTACTATTAACTTTAAAAATCGCACCAAAGTATATTTAAACAATAGGATTCTGGACACAGTTAGCACATGCTGGTTTAGTGATTATTTATCCACATGAAGATATTTATGTATGTTGAATTTCGTATTGCCATACTTTATATTGAAAAATATACCTAAAAATCCCACTGTGGAAAATTTTTATACTCTCATGTGTCTTAATCTTCCTGCTCTACCTCCATCCATGCCCCACCTCCCTCTGCTGCTTGCTATTACATGATCATCATCAAAAAAAAATATATGATTAGGGCTCAGACACATGCAACTAATTCCAAATTCCTGAAATGCTTTCTCAGAAGTCTGAGGTGCTGCGCAGGCTGTGCACAAACTGACATATCCCACTAAGTATCTCAGGAGGCACCAACAGAGTAGTAGTCAGTTCTATTTAGGATTCCTTGACACAGGATGTACATTCTAAAACTACAGCTATTAACTGCAGGCAGTGTGCTGGGAGCAGGAAAGAACAAATGGGAACAGTGGCCAGAATGCATTGAGCTTCAGATTTCAGCTAGAAAATATTTCCTAAATGATCCTAAAGGAGGAAATGGTATTTCAGAGCAGTCCTGAGGTGACTGTAACTACTGCCTGGCCTGCAGCAAGAAAGCAAGGTTTGGGAATTTTAAGGAAGAAAAACTGTGTCATGAAGATGTCAAATTTCATATTTAACAATATTCTTCAATACAAAGGCTCACAGGGACCATAATATTCAGTATTTATAAAGTGGATATGTAAATACTGAATAAAGCCCTTCTACTTAAAATATTTAAAATAATAATTTTTAGGTATTTTACCATCTCACATCTGTCTAGTTATAGCAGATTAAAGCCACTGATTTCTTCATTGATCATGGGTCAGTTTTCATTAATGAAAAATAATTTAATGGAATTTAATGTGATCTACAGTAAAACAGCTTCTGCTCTCAGAACAGCCTTCACATATCTATCCTTTAGAGCACAGTATATGACATGCCATCACATGAACAAAGTACCTTTTCCAGTGGAAAATATGGCACAGTTTCTTCATCTCCTTCTTCAATAGGATTCCCTCCAAATACCACATTCACTGTACTGGTATATATCAGTCTAGGGATATTTCTTTGTTTGCAGACTACAATGGTATACAGAATAAATTATTCCAGAACAAAAATAAAGAGTGAGAAACAACACATGAACTGGTAGCTTCTCTTTTTGAAAACAAACATGTTTATAGAAAAAGTAATATTTTAATTTTAGTATTAACTCATCATTTAATATTATATTATCTTTCATTCAGCTGGAATTTTTCATCCCAAATATCAGCTATGTAAATATTACATATTGTGGTCACCAAACATTTTATGATTTGGTACCTGCAATTATTATATCACCACTGGATTGTAGTCATCAGCTGGACAGAGGAATTACCTTGGCAGGGGAAAAAAATTGTCCTTTACTTCAGAAATGTTTCTTAAAACATGTTCATTTTACAAATTGAATAAAAAGGAGTAAGAACATTCCTTGAGATCAAATAGTACTGAGAACTTCCTGCTTCCTTCTGTAGAGGTAGCACTGTCTGTGGGCCATTATTTTTGCCCTTATTTCAGGCAGTGAGCGGTAAGCAGTACTGCTGCTTGCACCACAGTTTCATGGATGCTTGTGCAGGTAAGTAAAGTCATATAAGAAAATGTGCTAACTCTCTCCGATGTGTGACAAAACTGCATTTGTCTCCATCTGTTCATAAGTGACAAATGACATGTTAGCAGGAAACATACGCTGTTAGTATACTTTAGATACAAATGAAGTTAATATTATTTACAAATCAAAGTCTTAATTATGGATTCCAGTTGGGTGTTAAGATATTATGTCTAAATTCTGCTGCCTGTATGTCATTGCAAACTTGAATAATGTAGGTTTCCTTTCAATTTAACAATACTTCTAAGGTTTATGTGAATTAATATTCAAAGTCAGGAATTTTTTAGAATCTACAGAGCAATCAGTCCAGTTGGCTCATTTTGAAAATAATGAATGTAATTACTGTGTTGTAAATATTTGGAACAAAATACAATAATAAAATCTATTATTAAAAAGTAGATTAACAGGTTAATGCTCCTCCTAGATTCTCGCTTTGTTGGGAAACTAAGGAAATCTGACATGACATGTTTCTGTGGGTTCAGAGATTGGGGTAAGAAGAAGGGAATATGTGGCAACATCTTCCCTCTAACTCATTTAGAGTTTTACTTGCTTACTATTTCACTCTATTTATTTCCACTTTTTTCAGTAATAACCCACAGGCAGCATGAAAACGGGCCTAAAAACTGCTTTTGCCATTTTTCTTTTTGATTTTTGCCTTTTTTTTTTTTTTTTTTTTTTTTTTGAGGGAAAAGCAAAGAGAAAGTAGCTTTGGTATTTACAATGCCCTTGGAAATGTTCTTTCTGGGATTGAATATACAGAAAGAAATGTACCAATATTGTACAGCAATAGTAGTTAAAAATCAGCATATAATAAAAAGGGATAACATTTAGACAGATGATCAGAAAGAATAGAAGATTTTCTATATTATCATGATAAAATAAAAGCTAAACATACTTAGCACATCTATGACTCCTGTTACCAAATGTTTACAACACAACAAGAAGTACAATATCTCTCATGTTATTTCTATGAGGAACAAAGGAACAAGGATAAGACTTCTCCACTACCTAGAGTAACAGGAAATAATAACCAGTACATGTAATTGAGTTTAAGTTGGTCTGCTGAGGAATGAAGTCCAGGTTGAAAACCTATCCCCAGTTCAAACCAGTGGCAAATATACCAGTTTTAATGGGACCTGTACACCTAGCTTTACATCATACTCTGAAAGGAGAGAGAGAAGAGCTTTATTTTACTGCCAAAACAAAACAGGAAATATCCAATTAGGAATTTTTAAAATTAATGGTTCGGATCAGATGCAAAAAAAGAAAAACTAGGTACATACCATCAATTATTATTTTTGTGCCTCCGACATTTATGGATTCAATCTGATCTTTCTTTTGAAGCTAGAAATAGAGTTTGCACAATATCTAATTAATTGAACAAGTCACATTCGCTGTACATTTTTTACAATTGCCAGATCTAGAACAGCTGTGGCCTTTTTGTGATCTATGAGTTACAGTTCTCTGTCCTTCAGACATACAGTGATTTTTAGCAGTTCTCATTTCTATTGTCTTGTACAATGTATGAATAAATGAAGTTGAAAAATGAAAGATAAAATGCATCTGAAAGGAAACTGTAACGCTTCAATTTTCTGTCACACTCCAGATAATCCATGATATAGAATTAAGAATTGCGGGCAGGGGTTATGCTCCCCGAAAGCTTTCAGAAATTCTTGTCCCAGTGGCAATCTGTCCTGTTCCTAGAAATAAATTAGTAGTTTCATGACTTTTTTGATAACACCCTCTGAATATCACTATTATTTAGCATAACTATACTGAGTTGCTCATCTGTTTCCTCATGACTGAGTTCACAAGAAGAAAACATTGACATTAGTTCTAGAGCAATATTGTCACACTTTGGATTACTGAAAAAGGATATGCCTTCTCATCTAAGATCTTAAGTCTATGACCTCATTTTTCTAGAGTACTTTGTGTAGTACACAATTTCATGCTTTGACATTTATTATTTAAGAAATACCTCCCATGTTGCCTGTATGGATGATCTGACCTTTATAAGTAACTTCTGTCTGACATAGATATCATATAATTACATTCTTTGCTACAAGCAGACAAATTTTTGCTTTCACAAGAAAATGTTAGGAAAATTGTACTTGCTTGTTCTAATCCTGACATTCCACATGCAGCCACATGAAAAACACAGTCAACCCCTTCACATGCTTTGAACACTGCATCATAATCCCTCACATCACCCTGTAAATGAGAAAAGAATGGATTTTTGACTAGTAGAGCTCATTACATTCTTTATAGAATTTGTATTAACTACGGCTATTATGGAAAATCTAAAATAATTCTGATCAGTTTTCCACAATACTTAACTAGCATTAAATAAGACATTATAAATGTGGAGAAACATCCATGACTAAGAATTTTGTCGGTATTTTGTTGCAAAACAAATATGACTCTTCTTGGCCTTAATTATAATGCGTATTTTCACACTTAGTCCTGCAGCTTGCAGGCTGGCAAAACTTGTTTGACTTGAATGGGAGCAGCACCTGCTTGAGGGCTGGAGGATGAAGCCCCAAGGACAATAAATCACAGCAGAAGGGTTCAGCTGTTTGCCACAGAATCATCAAGTACGAGAACCCCTTTTCTGTTAGCACCTTAAGATATGGCTTGTGAAATCTGAATAAATGTTTCTTTGGCCATCTAAGCTTTAGTTTGGTTTCACTGCATGATAAATTTAATTACAGTTTTGTATAAAATTAAAACAAGGGTACACACTATATGCATTTAATTTTGTATTAGTATACATTAGTGTATTATAATCCCATTATATAAAATGCTGTATACTATCAAACACTGTACTGTATTAAACACACACACACTATATCTAGTATCAAATGCTATGCTGTGCTTAGAGTATTATGTTGCATTTTTGTATACCAGGTAATACGATATGAATAATACTCCACATACATCTCCACATACATACAGATATAAATAAAAATATAATAACTTTATTTTCAGAATTATGATGTTTCAAAATATTATATATTATTTAATTTACTGTAATTAAATTGATAGAATAATCACAAAAGGAAGCCTGGAGGTAATATTAAGAGGTAATCTAATCAGTCTTTAACTCTCAACTTCTTTCTTTTGAGGTTGTCATTGTATTTCACAAATAGGTCTGACTTACACATCCTACCTGCAATCAATGCTAAAATTGCTAATACTGTTTATACTGGTTAGCTATCTCCAAATCATTGATCAAGGCTCAGATCTCTGAAGTGATTTATTACTTTATTTACTGGGACTCTGTAGTTCCATTTTCTAGGTAATGCACCTATACTTTGTAATATTTATTCTTTTTAAAAGGCATTATAAAAAAATTGTTCTCAGAAGATTGTTAAATCTCTTGAGTCTCCTTTAGAAGATGTAAACTCCCATCAATCCACCAACTTAAATCAAATTATATGAATTTATATCATTAAAAAATCAAGCTTATGGTTTTTGAATGGTTCTTCAGTAATACTTTATATCTCTTCCATATTCTATAGAAGCTGTTTATGAAATTGAACTTAAGAATAACTCTCCTGGGTCTAAAGAACTAAAGATCTGCTAAGCCTGGTACCCTGCCCACTACACAGCTGTGCAGAGCAGTATCATGTTTCCTCCTTTGCCTCCCTTCCTGCCTGTCCCACATGGTGATGTAGCCAGGAGAAAATCTGGCATCACCTCAATAGCCCCTGGGAAAAAGATCCTGGGATCACTTCCAGCTTTGCCATCAACTTCCTAGTTCTAGTGGTGGAGTCAAAGAGTTCTTACACTAAATGCTCAGAGGAGATCAGCTGAATGACCCCTCTGCCTAGCTAGAACTTGTGCAAGGTGACAGGAGCGTGCAGAAGTGCTAGTGCATCCCTGTGCACCCAGACCCCCACACCTGAGGGGGTGAAGCAGCTGTGAGGAGTTGGTGCTCCTCACAACAGGGAGTAGTGGGGGATGCTGCCCACAGATGACTGAGCTGTTAAATATTTGAGGTCTTGTTCATTCTCCCTCTTTTGCAGACATAATAAATTCCTTGAATTGCTAAGAATCAAAAGGAATCAGTGCTCATAAATGGGTGCCCTGGGAAGAGCACGAACAGGGCAAGCATATGTGACACTTTACCCTAGAATACACTTCCAGTCTCCAAGTATTTTCATTCTGAAGATTTCTTCAGCCTACTTTAGCTTATCTATTTATAAATCTCCAATGGAAGTAAATTTTTGGTGAGGCTTTGTACATGCCTTTTACCCATTGCATGAAAAACAGCCTCTCTTTGTATTGAACTGACTCCTCATTTCACCTGATGGCCCTTCCTTCTTCCACTGGAAAGGACTGTGAACAGTCAATCCCTATCCATCTCAGTGCCATTCATGGTTTGTAAAGCTCTCCCACTCCCAAGTCATCTCTTTCCCAAACTGGAAAGTCCCAGTTTCCTCAGTCATTCTCTGCATAGCAGTCATTCTACATTTGTGATCACTTTTATTGCCGTCTTGCTCTCACCTTTTTACTCAAAATAATATCCCAGAGCAGTAAACTTTGTCATTACATCGTTCACTCCTTCACCTAGGTGAGCTACGAATGCATTGAATGGCACCTCCTAACACATGACTCCAGAGTTTCACTGGTGACACAGAGAACTGACCACTTGGACTCTTTGCTGTCTCTTAATCAGCTACTTGTGCATGTGAGGACCTGTTACCAGGACTTCTTATTGTCCTTAAAGGCTTTTCAGTAAATGCTTTTATCAAAAATCCTTAAGAGGAAGCCCTGATAATGTGCACAAAAGCAGTAGAACTTCATTTCACTGCTGTTCAATATGTAATTTCAACATACCTTGAAAAAATCTGCTCCATTTGGAATTTCCCATTTAGGTTTCCGTACATCAAACAGAACAACAGCAATTCCTGACCTAACAAGAGCACATCCCAGATTGTATCCCAGGTAGCCTCCACCTCCTGTCACCACTGTCTTTCTGCTTCTGTTAACCAGTAGTCCAGCATGTTCTTGTAGTTTGCTCTCACATGGTTGGCTGCCGTGGAGCTCTTCTGTGAATCCTTCTTGCATTACGACTGCAAGACAGAAGATATCTTGAAAATTCCTGCATAATACTCTGAGATGTGGGTAATTTCAGTAACTTTCAGGTTACAATGCTCCTTTCATGAATATACTATTTTTATTTATATATTTTTATTATCTTAACATCTTTAAAATGTATAAATAAATAATTTTGGTGATGGGTTTCTATGTACAATGAGTAATGAGTCTGAATATGTTTGTATTCCAAGACTTAGTCTCTTCCTTGTACCCACCAATTTCATATTATATAGAAACAAAGAGAAATAACAGGATTTTAGAGACATTATAATTACCTGACCTTAACAGGTGTGATTACATTTTTGAAAGCTGGTTATATCATACATTTTATCCATGAAAACTCACTAACTTCTGATATATTAGTTCCAAAGAGATGTCAGCCTACTAGTCTGGAAAAAAAATTAGATAAGGAATATACGAAAGGATTGATCCTGCTTTTAAAATCCACTTTATTTCACATTTGGGTCACAGTTCTTCAGTAATAATAAACATTTGTTACCATTTTAAACTTTTCTGGTTACACACTAAATACATTTAGTTTTCTGTCCAGTTCTTACTAACTTTTGTCCCTGTTGTTCTCATTAAGGCATTCATATACAGGTAAACTGACAAGGAACAGAAGAGATAGATAAGCCATCTGTCCTGTGGGTTCACCTACTTGGGAAAACTAATTAGAATATCATTCCGTGATAAGCAATTCAAGAGGAGTTACCCAATTGTACACTTTGTTCTGCATTAAAAATAAATAAATTTTCAATAATCACTTGTCTTTAGAAAGTCATTCATACTCTGCAATTAAAATGAGTGATATTCCAGATCACAATATACTCTGAGAAATCAGCCCAGTTAATTTTCCCACATAGACAGCCCCTATTGTCCTAATTCCTTGTATGGCCTTTGCACATTGGGATCTAGGCTCTTACATCCCCAAATAGAAATCTAGAATACATACATTTGAAATCAGCCAAATTAAGTCTCTGTAAAGTGGGAGCCAAACTTGGTACCTGCCAGCCCAATACAGAAATCAGCAATTCCTGCAGACTATTAAGGTTTTCTTATAGTTGGAGTGGAACCTCATAGCAACATCCCCATATATGAGAGTACATCACCTTCCAGCAGCTGGTATTAGGTAGTTAAGCATGGTTTGCTCTCAGTCATTTACACCAGGGTTCAGCAGAGATTATGCAGAAACTGGGCATGATTGGTAACTGTCAGCTGCATCATTTCCAGGGTGACAAAAAATACTAGAAAAGCAACAGACAATGCAGCCCAGAGTACACAAAGTTACAAACTATTTTTGCTACTGCTTAGTTGATTTTTGATAATTTTGTTTGTGATATTTTTCTTATTTTATATGTTGCTTTTTAGATTTCAGACACAGAGAAGTAAGTACCAGATTCTCCATGCTGTTACATGGTTTTAACACCAATGTCAGCTCACTAAATTCAGTGAACTGAGTGGCACAACACAACGGAAAATATGAGCTTATGTTGAAAAATATCCTGACATTTAAAAAATGATAAATAATCCATGTTTCCAAACAAAATTTAAATTACAACTAGTATAATAAAGCTAAGCCAAGTATGATCTCCTGTTCATTCAAGAAAAATTTAGATTTGCATCTCTAGATTATGCAATGCAGTAATTTTAAGCCATATAAAATTCTTTTGCCTTGTCTTCTGTCAAAAAGCACATTTTCATACACTGTAAAGAGAACTGAGGTCAAGCTTGTCACACATACCATAAAAAGACATATTTGAAAAAGGGTATATATTTGAGTACTTTAATATCCCTTAAATTTTAAGTAAGCTGGAGACTGTATCAAGAAGATCAGAAATCTATTAAAAAGCACTGATAGCATTAATATATTAATCTACTTCATGGAATTAGAAAACTATTACAAAATTTTGAATGTAAACAATTTCCTGTAAGAAAAGACTTATTTCCAGAATCAGTAGCTTCATTGTTTCTCTAAATTTATAGGAGCTATTCTGATTTATTAGTGTATTCTGCATGATGAGCATAGTTACACCTTACGCAGTGTGAGTTGCTCTTAGCTCCCCTGCTGTCACCTCAAATATGAAAAATGCAGAAATTACTTCCTATATAGAGTCAAACAGTTCAGGTTTTTAAGAATAGCTAAAGAAGTAGTAAGTACCCTTAGTAGAATCCTGGATGTCAGCGTTCTCCCAGTCCTTCCTGTCCAAGTAAGACGGTGAGATTTCTCTTTGCTGGACAATTAGTAACACAAGAGCAGCAGGTACTCCCAGACAGAGATGTTCATGTGTGCTCAGGCCCTTTTGCTGTTCCTGTGCCTTTGTAGCTGTTGGCTGGGCTAGGAGCCAAAAAAAGGGCAGGGCTTAATTTGTATATTATTTACGTTCCTTTTCAGGAAAAAATGAAATATTTTCTCCACATCAGACCCTTCTAAATAGGTTAGTATCTCTGACTGTTACCTGGTAAAAGTATTGATAAGACACTAGACAACACCAATATACTACTGGTACCTCATTCTGTAGAAAAATTGTACTGGATTACTAAAACATCTCACATTGTTTTTAAAAAGTACAAAGAAAAGGGTTCTTTACTAAAGAAAAACAGTAAAGAAATTCTTAACACTGATGTTTAAAAGTGAATCTCTCCCACAGTTGTGTGCAACTGGTGGGATACATCTCATCTAGCAGCAGAGTGAATGGAAATCCCTTCTTCTTCTACCTGTGGGTTTCAATCTAAATGTGAAGATTAAAAACAAAAATCTTGTTTGGCAGTGGTACTTAGCACTTTCATCCTGACTTTTGTATCTTCATCCTCAACCCAAATATGTACTTGCAAAGAGTCTTAACTGTAGGCACAAGGGCTGTTCTCTAGCTTCCAAGATGAATGAAGTACAGGGAACAAACTAACTGGTACACAACAGAACAGGAAAAGGTGATTTACCATTAAATAATGCATTTAAAGTGAATAATTAATTACATTATTAATAATGGTATAAGTTCTCTGATCCTAAGATTTTAAAGCACTTTTTAAATCACATATCCTTTTGCAAATTAAACAATGAGAAATCAAAGCCAGTATTTTAAAATGGGTGTGTCTAAAATTAGGTCTCAAAGCAGTAGTTAAGATGCTAAAGAAACACTCCCAAATCTAAATATAAATGACTACAATTTTAAATGTTTGCATGTTAGAAATATCTCAAGTTCATAGGTGACTTTGCAATTTAAGTGTAATTTAATGTTCATGTGCTGAAAAAAACTCAAACTGACACCTAAGCAAATATATTTTAGCATAACATATATGTAAGTCCCTGTAGTCTATATTTAAGGAGAATCTTTGAACTAATCTGCACTTCTTAGATTGTCAGATGAGTGACAAACCCAGCTCAGAGTAAAACCCCCAAGAATACCAAATTCTCTGTTTTGAGCTGTCCACGGCACTGATAGCTTTTACCATTTAATCCAAGAAAGAAAGTGGCTATTCTATCCCTGGACTACTACAGAACTCCACAAGTCAAAGCAGCTGGTCATCTTATTCCTAGCATATTGATGCCTCATTGCTCACTGAAAATCAACAAAAAGTATTGTAATTTGGCTTTGGGTTCCATGTTGGCCAGAAGGAGACACCTCAGAAGAGCTTTCAGAATCAGTATTCTGCTCCTCTCCTGCTACACTTATTCTCCAATCTTCAATGAAGAAGAGGGGTGGCCACATTTATTCATTGCATCCTGCTAAGTCTTTTTGAAAGAAACAGAACATAAATTACTATGAGAAAAGCTGCTGCATTATGATTTAAGCTTGCTTTTGGTCTTGAATCACAACTCTATACCACCCTTTTATGCTTTTTCTTCTATAACCACTCACAGTTCATGTAGACACACAGAAATAAACAAAACATCCAATACTTCTAGATTACTACATAAAATACAACAGGAAGGTGTCAGAGAGTTTGCCTGTTTATTTACATGGAGAAGGCCCACATTTCTGAAATGTTATGTTGGCTTATCAAAATGTTACTCACATCCAGACTATAAAGCAATGTTGAAATGTAATTGCACTGTTTCATGGAGGAATCTATTAAGCTTAAACAAGCTGATTGATCCACTGATGAATCTGAATTGAGTAAGAGTGAGTAGGACTCAGGGCACAGGAAAGACAAGACACTACATGTCTCCAGTATACAAAGGAAGACTCTTGTCCCTGTGCCAATTCTGTGGGCACCAGTGCTGGGTACTGGACCACAGAGAGGTATTAATTAGATCATGGCCTGGGAGACAGATGTGTGGAGGCTGGGGCTGTGTCCCTATCATTCAGCAGGTCCCATTAACTCAATAGGTTTGTACTTCCAGGCCACACAACAGGAGCAGTGCTTCAGCTGTGAGGCAATAGGAATCTGAATGAGGGTTTTTAATTGTGTCAAATATACTGTGCAGGAAGGAGCCTTTAACAGAGATGTAACCAAAGCATGAAGAGCTCAACAGAGGTCTGAGTTAAAAAAAAAAGCCGTATGTTTTGCCTGAGTCACAGGCAGGATGGGATGTTTTGCAGTGCCCAGGGGCAGAAGACTAGCAGAAAATCTTGAGACTAATCTCTCTTAAAGCTCTCCCAAGGGTAGGATTTTGCTGAAATAACTGCAGCATAAAAATATCCTCTCTTCATTTGACTTATTAAAAATTCTATATCTAAGTGCAAAATTAGTAGAGTTGTCCAGACTCATCATGTGTTTGAACACCTCCTTGTGCACTTGTTCACATCCAGACACCCAGTCATACATACTGACACAAACATACGGACTCAAGGTGGCGAGACTTGTTTTGACAGCTGATCCCCTCTAGAACCCCAAAGAAGCCTGGACAGATCTGTAGTAGGGTGTAAGTACTTTTGATGAAAGGTCTCTTTGTGACTACAAAAACAATCATCCTCATTACAAGGATTGAATGTAAAAAAAACACAGCTGAGAGAAGTTAAGTAACAATGGTGAGGTATTTACATTTTAAGTGAGAGATGACAGAAAATGTTAAAAAGCATTTAAATCAGAAGGTCTTGCAACATTAATGTAAAAGAAGAAAAGAATGGAACTCTTTTCTGAACATTATACCTTGTTGTGCTTAGAATTTTTGCTTCAAAAAGAAATTGTGGGATCTGAATTTGGGAAAGGAAATTTAAGAATATTATTTTTCATATAAGCAAATGCTAAACATTAGTACATGTCAAATATTTCTAAGGAACAAAGTCATCCATTTCTAAGGAACAAAGTCATCCTTAAAGTTTCCCAACACAATATTAATGCAACAACAGATGTAATTTAATATCCAAGTATGCATCATTCAAATACAACATTAAATACTTTATGATGATACAACATTCTTCACATTCCTTGCTAAATTAGAAAAGTAAGATATGGAGGCAAGGCAACTTACCCATGACACACTGCAAGTCTATGCCACGAGGGAAAAAAAGATGCAGATCCTTATTCCTGTTATTAGACAAAAGGTGTATTTTTGATGCCTAATACAGCAAAAAAACAACTGTATGCTAGGACTAAGTTAAGATCCTCTGGACACTCAGCTCCCTCTGATTTTTTCATTGGACAGATATTAAGCATTCATTACCATGTATTTCTGTAACATGTCTTTTGTAAAGACATTTTTTCTGTATAACAATGCAATTATACATTTCCGCATAACAGGAGAAAGTTACAAATATGCATTTAGTAGAGATGATACTATGCTTTCTCCATTGTTCTCGTGTCCTGTAATCTGTTAATGGATTTTTTTAATACTGTCAGATACAGTGTTTCTAAACCAAATGATATCTAGTACTTTAAACATTTCTCCTAAAAAAAAAAAAGGTGAAAAATCAAGGTTTTCTACTATATTCTTCAGACAGCTGCAAAGCTAAGAGAAGACTCTTCTTAAATCTCTCAGTTCTTCATTAAAATATATAAACTTTCTCACTCTATTCCTTCTTTTTCGGTGTGTTTGTGCATTTATTTGTGTTACAATTCTGCATATTTCAACACTTCCTCATGGAAGGAATAAAGCACACAAATACTTCAAAGCACAGGCTTGTAATGTGTCATATAAAATGCTTTTCAAATTATATTGTTCTAATTTACTTTGCACTCGTGATTGCTTTGCATGCTGCACAAATTGATTTACAGGTCAAATAAAATGATAACTGTGAGACTGCACTGCCAAGCTGTGGTGGCATTAAAGGAAGAAACAAAGCAACTTCTAATAACAACAAGAAAAAACTCTCTAAAAGAGATTAAGTTTGTTATTTGCTAGTTATTTCTCTATTAAAAGCGAGCCTCAGTACCACATTAAATGTGGCCACAGTGAGAGGCAGCCCATATCCCTGAAAGCATGTAAACTTGCGGCTTGCAAGGACAGCCTAATCTATCTATCAAATTCTGGGTAGAATTTAAGATTCTAACTGATGAAGTCTCACATGATATGAGTCAGAGATTGTCAATCTCCTCATATGATAGTGCACTCAATACAGTTATGTAAAACCTAGATTCTCTTTATTGTAACAGACACCAGGGGGGAATAGGGTGTTTTCTGATGCTGGCAGGTTTCTAGAATTTGATTTTCCTTTCTTCCTTTTTTTTTTTTTTTTTTAAAAACTATTCAGAAAGCAAGCATCTAATAAACATCTGTTTGAGATGGTTTCATAAGAGGGCCGAAGTTCAATGGAATGAAGAGTATCCTATATACACCTAACTGGTTGAGAAGTATTAAAATGATTCAGTGCAAAATCTTGTGACTTAGCTGTAGTAACATGTTTGGGTGCCTAAAATCTTGGAACTTTATTGCTACAAATTTAGATACACACTAATAGTAGATAACATGCTTATAAAGCACAGAGAAATTCTTACTGAACAGTATTCTGAAGGACACAACACAACATACACTTACTGCCGTTATCTTCCTTAGAAGCAGCATGAACTTCCCGGGGTTGACTCAAATTCAGGCATATTTAGATGGAGGAATTTGTTACTATACCAAGCTGTTCCACCCTTCTTTTGAATGTTATTACAAATGTTATAAACATTTGTACCAGTTAACTGTAGCACAGCAGCTGGAAGCTGACTGTAAATTATGGCAGTACCTGAGCTGTTCCACATGGAAGTTACCCGCTCTTGCTGTGAAAACAGCACTCTTCTGGTAAGGGGTAGAACACGTACTTCAAGGTGGCAAGTGGTTTAGCCATCTGTCTTTAATTCATTGCATGCAAATCAACAAATTCAGTGAGTCACAGCAATGACACGACTTAAAAACAAGCTGGCAGAAAAATATACATCTCTGTCAATTATAAAACTCCTCTTTTATTGTGTCTTGAATACAGTGAATTGCATTCCAGGAAGCATAAACCAGGAAAGCAAATGACATATACCTGACTGATCAACATTGAAAACCCATTAACAGAGCACTCGATTAATCAGGTCATCACAGCTGAAGCATCTCCTTGAAATGTTTTCCTACCTAACTAGCCCTCAGATTGACGGGAGCAGGTAGGGCGGGAGTTTCCAGGTAGGTAGTAAGCAGAAGACAGAAACTGTATTTTAAAGGAACGAGCTGCTCTGAGTAGATAGCAGGACTGAACAGCCTGCAAGACAAAGCTTCAGACGCATGGAGGCTGCACAGCCTGAAAACACTTACAAAGAAGTCAGGTTCAATGGGATGCAATGGATAAATACTGTAACACCTGACTATTTTATAGCTTCTGTGGTTACACAAATTCTAGCATCAACATTTGTTCCTTACTTATCAGTTGCATTTTTCTGGAACAGGAGACTCAGAAACCTTTAGCTCACACCACCAGCAAAGGGAAATATCTTAAATTCCTAACACCTACTTTAAGTCAGGGACCATGCTCAAGAGAACCAGAGAAACTTGCTATGCTCTGCCCACAAAGACAAATGACTAGTCTAAACCAAAACAAACAGCTGAGTGATGAGATGTGCATTAGTGTAGGTTGCTGTGAATTTAGGATTACATACATCTATTGATGATCATTTTACAGAGATACTGTGTAAATGGACTTGTTTTGAATGAGTAGTATCGCTTAACATCAAATATTATACAGGGGAAGAAAAAAGCTGTAAATGGGAGGATTGACAGTCTGCAATCTAACACAACACACTGAATTATTCTGATGCTTATCCACATTTGCGAAATCTGACATGTGCATTATCTTATTTCACAAAAAGTCTCTGATATCATTTAACACACATGCACAAGTATATTTCCTTTTAAGGTTCTTTTTAAAGGACCTTTATAAGACTATCAAAATCTATGATATAGTATTGTGACATTTCTTAATTCCTCCAAGAAATAAATAAGAATCTCTTTTTGGCAATGCAGAAACCTCATTCTTTCTACCTGGATTTACTGTTTTAACATTTCCATTAGTACAAATCCACTCATTTTATCAGTGATCATCACCTAATCTTTATATGCCCCAAATAAATATGTAACTAATCCTATTATTTACAATTAATATTTTCATATCAAAGCATCTCAGCAGTTACACATGTACCAACACATATACTAATATAATCACAGAAAGTGATGCGTAACACAAAGCTCCATGTTAACTGCAGTATTCCACAGTAGGGTGGTACTAACATGGAATGCAGGAGTCAGCTGGTGCAGAACATACAACATTAAAAAGAGACTTTTATGATAGAAATAATTTTTAATTCTTTAAGGGGACAAAACAGATGGAGGCACAGGAAAGATAGTATCTCCCATGTCAAAGTATATCTAGTAATTCCCAGCAGCTGGTACTCAGGAGATGCAAATGGCTCCGGAATAAACTCAGATCAAGTATCTGAATTTTGCAGTCTGAATCCATTTTTATTAAACATTACATATATTAAACACCTGAGATGAATTCCTTACCCTCTGAAAGACAACAGTAAACACCTACAAAATACTAGTGAACTATATTGCAGAGTTCCTCTGTTAAAAAAAAAAAAAGTGTGTTTCATAAATCGACTAGAAAAATATATGCCTCATTACTGGAGTTAGCTTAAACTGGATTTTCTTATATAGTATTAGCAAGCATTTTTAATCTTTCTAGGACAGGAAACATACAAGAACTTAATAGAATTGCTTGGAAGACTGGCAGTATCTGGCTACACAAACATAACCAGGCTTTATCAGCAACTAGATACTACTTGTTTGCATGTCTGATGATTTCTGAATCATCAACTAAATCTTTCTCTACTGCCAACATAAAAAGCAAATAGCTGAAATAATTATTAGCAAACTTCTTTTGGCAAAACCACTAATTCCAAGCTTTGTTTTCTAGAGTAAGGTTATTTCTTGGACTTCCTATGCAAAACTGGCTAAAGAATTCTCTTTCTAGTATCACAGCCACCTGTCCCATCTGTTAGGGATAGTGAGCACCAGCAAAGAATTGCCAAAATACTACTCAAACTAATTGCCAAAAAAGATAGCTTGGACATACCACCAACTGACTGAAGCAATTATTAGTATGATGCAGTAGAACGGAAGAGAAACAAAAGTTGCAACCCCATAGCACTACTAATTATGTTAGAAATACATACACTTAAAATTTGTATTAGCTATATTGAAAAGTATGCTATACTTATGTTTGAACTTTGGAGAGTTCAGGGCTTCATCTAATTTGAGTCCTGGAAAGTCTGCAAGTGAATTCAGCAGCAATTATCATCTGTAACCTCTTCTCATGCTAGAAGTTCAGAGACAACAAAGAATACATCTTCCCACATTCTGCTTGAAGCTGGAAGCTTTAAGCATACTTTGAAAAGAAGCAGGCTAGTGGTACCACTCCAAACCTCTTCAGCGCCTCTTCTTCATCTAAATTTTAACCCTACAAGTCAAGCACATGAACAGTTTAAAAAATGCGATTCAAGATATATAAACTGTATAGGCTCACCATCACCCTTGACAAAATGGTAAAGGAAACCCAATATAAATTAACTTGATTAACTTCCAATTTTCCTTAATTACATGTTTAATCATGCTACAACACTATGTACCTTCTGAAGTACATTGGCAGTAATATCTTCCTACACACTTTACAAGCAAGACCATTTACCTTGGAAAGCTGAAAGACAGAGACGGTTGTGGAACACCAGACTCTGTCTCTACATGCCTGTAAGAACTCTCTTACTACTACAGGATGGTTATATATTGGTTTCCTCTCTTTAGTGATCAGCCCTTCTGACCAGGCTCCAGATTCCATTCTCCATGAAGCAAGCGTTCTTAACCAGTATGTCTGACTGGATTTATTTTTTTTCTTCTCTTTGAATGACTGGGCAATGTTTGTAAACCAAAACACAAACTACAGCTATAGCAACAAGGATTTTAAAAACAGTCTCACTATATATCTGCCTTACCAGTTGCTTGATGAATATCTTGGCAGGCCTAAATTCTCTAGTGCAAATCTCTGTAGTTGTCTGCATGTCCACTTTCTCCCCCTCAAACAGTTCTGTGACAAATGCTTCTGTCTTGTTTAACCCCAAGAAAGTACTTCCACCCAGCAATTTCTCCCTTCCTGTAATTTTTTACTTTTCCAATTTAAAAGCAGCAGGTTGGCTCTGTGAGAGGTTTAGTTTGTCCAGCTGCCTCTCCCACAACTTTGTAACAATAGTCTGGTGTTTGCTGAGGCTGTCTTTACTGTTAGTGAGGCCTTTTTTCAGTCAGCCTTGTTCATTTAACTGATAAATCATTCAGCCCATGTAGCAATTGTTATAATAGCCATTACATCTGGTCCTAACCCTCTAATGTGCTTAGCTGTTTGCTCTTAGAGAGAACTAAACCATTAGTAACTACAAATACGTCTGCCTTGCTCCTTTTACCCCAAACATGGTTCTCTTTGAACTGTTCTTTATGTATATTAGGTTATACTGTGGACTAGCTCAGTTAAGAACTAAAATCATTACAAATGTTTTCAACTTCTGAACAAGTCACTGCTGGAAATAAATGCGTTTTACATTAGACTCATGAAACATTATCCTTCTACCGAAATATCTGAAAGATATATAAACGATGATCTATTTGTGATGACTATTTACCTGAGCACTCTTTAAAGCCTCAATTGTCCTTCTGGTTTATATTCCATTTTTGTAGTAATAACCTGTTTGAAAGAAAAACAAACCCCAAAGAATTACAACAGCTTTTCACAGAGAAATACAGCAGCTTGGTATTTCTGTTTAGCCATGTCCTTGTGTGACAGAAAATCTTTTCATTGAGAAGATACAATGCATTTCAAAGCTCCTTGCAAGTACCTTTCCCACTATTACTATTGAAATGGCAATACTTTCTGGTTCTGGATTGACAGTTAGGAAGCATAACAATGAAGGAACATAAGAATCAATACAATTTAACTGACCTTAACTTCAATTCTGGTCAGGTATCAAAGCTAGCTCTGGATGACACCAGAAGCAGCAGGGAATGTTGTGCCACCTGAACCAATTCAGTTTACTGAGATACAGATGGCATGCAGTGCCAACAGGGCTATACTGCTTCCAGGAAATGACTTAGCTCATATGGAGTCCACTGGGACACCTCTGCCTGCGTCACATTGCACTGTTATCTGTTACATAACTGTTAACAGAAGAGGGAAAAAGAAACTTCATGTTGAGGGAGGATGATGAAGAGAAGATGAGGAAGAGAAAAGAAAGGGAGACAAACCTGAAGAGTGCTGGCAGAACTTTCTTATTCTATGGAGAGAAAAGGAAGTTGAAAATTATAGTAAAGAAGGGAAGAGGGGAAGACACAGGACAAATTCTGGTGAGCCCATGACTTAATAGGGAAAGGAAAAAGATTAACAGTCAAATTATTTAGGAAAGCAGGAAAAGGCTGAGAGGAGAATTATTTTGTCAGATCTCTCAGTAAACCAGGGAATGTAAGAAGAGTGAAGAGGAAGGCTTAGGGAATTTGCCCAGAAAAAGGCTAGTAGAAATATTACAGGTCTTTAGAGGCAAAAAGAAAGGGAGATTGATGACAACTTGAAAAGTAAGTGGGTTGAGATGGGATTGTCTGAGAACAGAAGACCTCATATTATTCCATGAAGAGAGCATAATTCTAGCAGACAGAGAATGGCCGATGATGCAGTTAGAGAAGACAGGATGAGGTAGGATAGAAGGAGCCCATACAGATTTTGGAAAACAGAAGTAATTTACATTTCTGAGTAAGAAGTCATACTAAAGGAAGTGGTACTAAAAAGAAAATTCCATCACATTAACAAGAGTAAGTTTTCATTTTTAATAATATATACGAGGAGAAATACATTGATTTGGCACATGACGGAACTCAGCAAGGAGAGGAACAACTTAATGTAGCTTCTTGACATAAGAAATGGAAGGAAAACAACTGAGAGAAAACAACAGCTCTGAAGTCTAACACATTGTTAGAATCTGCTCAGATCCTTTACTATGATGGTAGCTAACTGTGTAGGACCTTAAAACTAAATCCCTCTGAAGCAAACAGCTTGCTTGCTTGTCATTTTCCAAGACTCAAAAAACCCCTAAAATTGACGGTACAAGGAAAGAAACAGCAATTCTTTTTTAAATAGCAGATGCTGGAAGTCAGATGTCTTATTTTAATGAAATAAAAAAGTGATTATTGAAAGATTCTTGATAAATACTCACCTCAAAGATTTTGCCTGCTTTAAGAAACTTCTACCTTTTGCTACTTCTTGAGTAAGTTTCTTTAAATCATCTCCTTCAAAGTAAGGGAAAACTGGATCCTGAAAACAGAATTAAAATATTCTACTTTAACTTGCACCTATTTATTATTTTAAATTTCTACCAATTTAATTAACTGAGCCTAAGCTCCAAGTCTCCCTACTTCTATTTACTTGCTGAGAAGGTCTTGGTCTTACAAGAGGAGAGCAGAGCAACTCTGGATTGAATATAGTTCTGTTGACTAACATATTTTTCTGCTATGGCAATCCCTGAGGTCTCCTGCTGGAGCACTAACGTGCTAAACACTGTATAAGGATTTTACATTTACATAAATGAAATACAATATGATAAGAAGGCACAGTAAAAGCTGAAGTTAGCTTAAAAATCATAGTGTTCAGATACAGGATTTTTTTTGCTTCTCTGTCAAAAACTATATTGCATTGCATACTTCTTTCACTGGTTTGGTCACCTGACCAAGGCAGGTAGCAGAGAGGCAAAGCCAGATATTAAGATTTCTCCTTTCAGTTTCAATGTGATGTATCTTAGAAGTCTTGTATTAATTTTTCTCATGGTTTCTCTCTTTTAAATGTAGTTTGATTACTGTTGAAGAACTAAGTGGAAATGAAACAAAACCAAACCCAACAAAACCAATCGACTTAACATACGTCTTCATCATCAAACCCCTCTGTCAACATTCTGTGTGCTGCTAATTGTCCATCCACGTCTCCAAAACTGCAATGGTAGCGCCCTCCTGTTTGAGAAGCAAGCTTCTTCAGAAATTCATTAGCTCCTCTGTTAACAACAAAGTAGTAAGTTGCTTACGAAAATTATTTATCTGAAACCAGCAACAATAGAAAAAGAATTTCTAAGAACTCCTCAAAAAATATTACATCAAAGCAGTTTGGAGGACACGATTATATGATTACAGACTTCTGTATCATTTCTAATTGTCAGTTGCTAATGAAGAATATACATTGCTTAGCTGTCATAATCTCCAAAAACAAGCTCAGGAAAGACCTCACTGCTGCAGACTAGCGATGCGTATCACTTCTCTGTGTGCATGAAGGCAACTCTCGAGGACATAAGCTGTGGGAGATGAAGGCCATGTGGCAATTAACTGTGTCAGAACACCCTTTCCAGTTCCCACATGTATGAATGTCTAGCTCAATCCTAGAGTTCAGTGAACTGAGCATGTGGCACTTTTTAGTAACACAGCCTTTTGACAATAAATAGATCTGTAATTTTAAAGTTTTTTTTGTTGTTCTTGGAAAATATCATATACCTGTCTGTACAGCTAAAAGAAACGGTGTGGATTTTAATATCTTGTTTCTTCTTCAATCTTTCAATTTCTTTCAAAATCAGACAGCAACTGGTGTCTGGTTTTCCATCAGTCAATATATACAGTGCCTCTATACCTTGGAAATGGAGAGCCTTCTGAAAAGCAGAAAATAAATAATTGGTATATTTATACAAAGTTATACTTAAGAAAGAAAACACTATTCCAATGATTTAAGATAGCTTTATATTTACCACATCATTGATCAAGTTAGCATTTTCTTCTCCTTTTCACTGAGTATGAAAGAGATCAAGGATATAAATTTGAAAAACAAATAAAGTAGATAATTTGTAGCATAAGGCAATATATTCATAAGCAGGGCATCACCAAAACCTGCCTTACTGAAGTAAGCAAATTAATTGGTTTTGGAGAACTGCTGACAGAGGATTTTTACATCACATTTTGTGGGAGTTAGAGATGCTTAATTTCTGAAATTCAGGCTCACTAAGACTTAGTCTTTTTATATTATGAAAACTTGCTACAGCAATTGACTCAGTGGACATTTTTGGAATACAGACATGCCTTGTAGTTTTACTGGACCGGATTCACCATGAAATCCATAAAATTTATAAGGAGATTCTGCAAGGGTGTCTACAACAATAACCATTCATTTAAGGGAACATTTACTTTTTGATTCAAATTTTAAATCTCATGAAATTTCAAGTTCTTTCAGTCTCTGTTTTGAATTATTATTACTAGTTAATTTCTACACTGAAAATCTTTATAGGATAAAAGTTTCTTCACCTGTTACTGAAGTTCGAGAGTTGTACTCAATGCCTATGTGATTCCAAAAAACACTGCTGCTTTAAAATCCCTTTTTGGCTCAGAGCAAATATATCACAGCCACAGTTGTACACAGGCATAATTTTAAGCAACTGGCTATTTTCTCTCTCCAGTATTCTTTGAACAGAAAAGTTAATTCAACTATTGATATTGCACATTTTTCTTAAATTCAGTATGAACAATGAATTCTAGTACCTATGAGCCCTGGGAACAAGAACACTGGCTTGATTGCAGATCCGTTCAGCGTTTTGCATATAAAAGTGTTGCATGCTTTGACCAAATAATTTTCCTGAAATGTTATCAGTCAGATGGAATTGTTTTATCACCACAAGACACAATGTCTTCTCCAAAACGCCGTACAGTTTACTAACCTGTAAAGCCGTAAGGATGCATGTATTACCATGAGCGTGGAATTTAGACACCCACTGCACAGCATCATGACATGTTTCATCAGTTGCCTCTACAAGACACTCCTTCCAACTCTCTGTATTTTCTGCAAATCTCAGCAGGTTAAACCTAAGGAGAAAGATGCCCCACAACATTTAACCCCAACTAAAATTATCAGTCACGTCAGATAAGTCAGGTTTGAAATAAATAAAAAAAACAACGAACCAAACACAAACCCAAACACAATTAAAAAATAAATAAAATAAAAAAAACAAACAAGCCAAAAGAAGCAAAACCAAGGCCCTAGTATTGGAATAAGATCTTCAGTTTTTGGAGAGTCAGGAAGCATATCTCACTCTGCATGAACAGAAAATCTATGGGAATGACCAAAGAGATGAAGAGCATCAGCCTATGGCAAGTGAGGCTCAAAAGCTTAGAAAGCCGAGAAGTTGGTTAAGAAGAAGAGCAGAAAAAGCAGTTCATGTCACATGTATATTATGCACTAACATACAGTATTACTTGTATTGTGTTTCAGTACTCTATTACTTGTAATTATCATTATGCAATAAGATTACTTAATAAGTAGGGCAGATTTCAGTCTTTATCAGTAGTTCATCGTACCTGACTTCATTTTTTCTCAGCTGTTCCCAGATAAGGGCGGCAAGTTCTTTTGTGATATGGGGCAAATATGGGTCCATGGAACCAGATGTATCAATCAAAACACAGACATTTGCTTCTAAAATGGTACCAAACAATCTTCGGCTTCCTGGGCCAGAACATTAAATCTAATTCAGTGTCGTTATATGGGCTTATTTTATTGAACATACAATTTTATTGAGCATACTGTAAAATCTTCAGTCTTTAGGGGTTACTCTGGGCACATTTCTACATAATAAATTCTAATCTGTGTGGAAACTAAGTAGTTCAAAGGTTAATAATCCAAAAGTCTTCTGCAATTCAAATCTAGCACTATCGAGCATTAATTACTAGCCAACTGTAGCAACTTGCATTAAACAATTTGCAGTTCCTGCTTTACACTCCAGCAAAAAAATTAAACTGTTTCCCAAAGGTCATTATGAACAACAGGGGGATCAAAATACTTTTCACCAGCAGTGATGCTGAACTTCTAGACAGGGCACATTCTTAGCAAAAGAAACCGAAAAGCTAATTTTGCTTGTATGTTATTGTATATATTCTGTTGATAGAAGCTTCTGACACCAGGAAACTTATACTCATGAACACAACATACAAAAAGGAAAAACTTACATCACAGCCCTAATTACTTCACAGCAAGCTAGATGTTTATCAGCTACAGAGATGCTGATTTATCTTGTAATTCTTATTTTATTGTCATAAAAATACTTTAAAAAAGTTAAATGAAATTTAAAAAATGTATGACCTTTATTCATAGTTGAGGTCCAGATTTATTCTACTAGAAATAGTAGACAGGAAGATTTTATGTACGTTTAAATTGTGCTTTATAGAAAAACAGATGCACACAAATACCTGACAGAAGCCACTGTATTCTTTGTATGTAGCGCTGCAACACTTTCTCTAGTTGTTCAGTGTAGGTTTCTAGTTCTTTAGACTGAAACTGCAGATGTTTCACAACCCCCTGGAAAAATTCAGTTTGTACAAGAGCATCTTACTTCAGGAGATTTGAGCTCAGCTGCTACATATGCAATGTCTGCACTGGAAATCAGGTAGATTATTTTTTTTGTCTTTATCTCTATGAAATAGTGTAAGAAAACTTCTGTGACTCTGTTGCTACTAAACGCGTTTACCTGAATTAGGAAACCCTAGTTCTCATTTCAGCAAGTTGTGTGGGGCAATAAAATTATATAATTTCACTGGACAGATGCATCTGCTGCATTGTTTCTGACAGTTTTATAAATATAATAAAGTGATAATATTCTGGACAACTTTCTGTGCTTCTCTCCAGTCATTACACAAACTGAAACCATCAAGAACCAATGTCTTCCCACTTTTAACTCACACACGATTTTTAAAAGCTTTACTTATTTTTTTTTAATTCTTTTTCACTGTATGAGCAGAGGAGATCCTATATGTTCTAAGGATCCCATGCAGTTTGCATTTCAAACATACTAAATATTTTTTTGTGGTGAATAAAAGATGTTCTATAGCTTTCTAATAGAAGGGTGATTTAGAAAGAAGAACAGGGAATAGTGGAGGGAATATCACACTATCAAGCCACAAACACTGATCAACATCCACTGCCTTAAACAAAGCCTTTCAGTGTTGTAGATATATGACATCTGCAAAAGCTTACATTGATTTCTACGCTAGGGAAGATAGTACAGTATTTTGCTGATACTTTCTTGTGCAGAGACTCCACAGTTTTCTTTTGGTGAGTACAGCCTGGACCAAACATCAGCCTGGGCAATTCCAGTTTAAGCTTTTTAATACTGTACTTGGTCAGCCACTTGGAAGATAAACAAATGGAGCAACTGGTTGTTAGTAAATATTAGAACAGTTTAAGTAATAATACATTGTACAGAATCACAAATAACATATTCACATTAATTCATAATTCTAAAAATGGCAATTATTAGTAAGGAGCAAAATACCTCTTTGCTTGAACAGATCTCCTCCTTTTTTGGCAATGTAACAGAGGGAACAGACTTCCTTATGCACATTATCTTTGGATACTTTCTGTATACTGTACCTAGTTAAGAAAAATTTTTAAAAAGTAATATTGGGAGCCCTAGGTTTAAATCATAGCCCTTTTGAATAACATATGACTATTGATTAAAAAAGAACAAAACAACAAACAAAAAACCACCCCAAAACCCACAGACTAGCATCTCATACACAATTCCACATTTGAAAAAAATTGCAAAGTTTCTATGTATCACAGTGCTTAAAAAATCACTTATTTTTAAAATTTGTCACCTTCAAAAAGTTCCCAACCAAATCTTCTGTAATCATCTAAACCATGATGACAGTATTTTTCCTTAGAGCACCTTTGACCAAAAGATCCCAATATACTTTACAAAAACAAAAAAACCCCAAACCACACAACAAAACACCCTCCCAAAAAAACCCAAAAAGAGCCAAAGTGACCCCTCCCCCAAACCAAACATCAAACCAAAAAACCCACCACTATTTGATAAGTGAAATTCACTTCCACTCACTATTTAAAGCACAACTGATTATCATCGAGTTAACACCTTAACACCTTTATAATTAAAATGCTAATAATGAAAGGACTTTACCCATCATATCCTGATAACACGTACCCACAGTTCTTCCTTTATCAGTATAAAATACTGACACAGAAAAATCTCGCTGCTTCCTTGGTTTATGCTTTCTTTTATTTTCAGTCTGAGGCCATTCTTTTATTGTTTGTGCTATGAATAATAATAATGATGTTGATTTACTTCAGCTAGATAAAACACTTACATGCAACCCGGTTCTTCAGTTCATAATTTCCTATTACCACAATTATAAATAATTAATTTTCTTAGATACTGGTTAAGAAACATCCATACTATAAAACTACTTATGCTACTTCCATAGAAATGGAACCTCAACCTGTACAAGTATATAAATTACCATCAGGAAGAATATCACAGGTCGTAATTTGAAAAGATTAGGAGTTTGCAATAAGCACAGTATTTGTTGGAAAAGCCAATTAACATTGTACAAAGCACCTCATATGCAAATAAGAATCTAGGTTTGTAAACACTGCTACACATCAATAATCTCATTTCAATAAATTGGAAGATTTCAAGACTCAAATTCAATGCAAAAAAAAAAATGCAGCTCTTAGCAAAGATGCAAAGAAACAACACAGGCCAACTACAAAAAGAGAGGATAAAGGAATTTGACTTTAAGGGACCAACAGTGATTGGAATCAATTTAAGAGCTGTTTCATATACCAGGAGCAGTTGCACGAGTCAGCACTTCAGATAACCTGACATTTGTGGGTCATTCCTTCATTACTGGATCATAAATACATCAAGTGGAACAGTGTATTAATTACAATGGGATCTAACAATATTAGCAGACATATATTGAACTAATAACATAATAAATGGCTGAACTGTTGAGCCTTTGAAAAAAACAATGGAGTATGAATTGAAAACCAAGAGAAGGGAGGTTCTAATTATAGCTTCAGGCATGGGACAAAGCAGGGCTCTACTTCCCGCCACAGACGTTTGACATTTTCTGACATAGGATGGATATTCAAATCATATGACCTGGAAATAGTTAAACAGCTGTGCAGCATTCCTTCTGCTCACAACCTAAAAGAAAGCTAGATACACTACAGATAAAACTCATACTGAAGCAATTTCAGAACTACCACAACGTTTCCTATCAATCTGATTAAAAGATTAAAATTGCAAATGTTTCTAAAACTTAAATTAAAGCTCAAAGCCCCTAATCCATACAGACCTGGTGGAATTTCTGCTTTGGCACTAGTAGGGCGCCATGCCAGTACTCTCATGGAAGCATTTCTCTCTGCACCATGGTTGTCTTTAACATACTATAAGCACATATAATGAAAAAAAAAATTTAAAAAGTATTTCAGTTGGATCATAACTGCATTATTCAAAACTATAACTATTCTTCATTATTCCCTAACTCTTATTTTACTCTGGCTCTTCTAACAAGTCAGCAGATTGCTATGATGACTTGTTAATTAGTGATTTCTTGCCAGGTTAAATAACTTTAATTGCTCTGTTTTAATTATCTTGCCAATTTCATCTGCTGCCATAAAACTAAAGACTAACATCTACAGGCAGATGAATTTGGACCATTTTTGCCACTTGAGGGAGCAGTCTAGTATGGTAATGGCACTGTTTTAAAGAATATAGAATATAGTATATAGTATTTTCCTCGGAGTTTTATTGAATATTGAAAGCCTAGTGCTGACAACAGTAATTTTTCCTTTAGGTATGGCTCAGCCCTCTAGGGGCTAAGCAGCCTGCTAAACAACATGAACACTTGTTTAACCCTACTGTAGGACGAGACATTTTCTGTGACACAAATACTTCAAGTAACTGATACCTGATTTAATATACAGCTCTACTATAAATACCACCAGACATCTACAGAAAAACCTGTATCAGTTTTCTACAAGTTTAATCATTTTAAAACTATGCTATGTTGTCATATCTGAATGATTACTTTTTTTCCTGCATCTGTGAAAAGGTGTTGAGAATATACTGCTTTTGATAAAATAGCATGGAACACCTGTTTGAGCTTACCCACAAAGGTCTTTGCAACGTGAACATGCCTACACTTAAGAGTGCCATTCCCATTTCACACATGAGACCTGAAAATTTCAGGTCATAAGTTAAGTATATCCTTTGCAATAGGCAGTTGGGTATCTAGTCATCTATACACCGAGGTGGTAAGCACTGGTGCTGGCCATTTGCACACCCATTCAAACCAGATGCACAGACAGTCAAAACTAACATGGAGAACATTAGCAAAATCCCAAAGGACTCTGTAGTGTAATTCCATGGAAATAAGCACAGTGGGCAGGAAACAAATCCTGAATCCTATTTCTTTTTTTTATTCTGGCTCTCTGTGTGGCCTAAGACATGCTACTCAGCTGCAGCTGTCTCATCTGTAAATAAGCAAAATACCACACAACTCAGTACTTGCCAGAAGGACTTATAAAATGGACATAATTTGATAAAGCACATTTCTGCTTTGCCTTTGTTTTCATTAATCACTAGTATTTTTTTGGTCAGAGGAGGGATTAGACAATTTTAGACACTACAATGTAGTTCCACTATAATTAATTACTTAGCAGGAGAGCAGGAGTTAATAAGATGTGCTTTTTTGTTTATGTAGCATTTTGAATGCAAAACAAAATGTAAATTCAAAGTACTATCACAGTGCTGTTTTAATTCCTTCAAATTTTTAGCCTGAGCATTTTTCTCACAAAGATCACCATCTAACAGTTGGGTAGGACCTCTAATTAAAACACATAGCATATTAAAAATGGGACCATTTCAAACCATTCTAGCCAGACTCAGAGCTGTGGGTTTAGGAGATGGCAACTTCTGTGGCCGCCTTTTCTCTTTCTTTGTAAGCATGCTCGAGTCTCCTTCTGGTGTAAATGGATTAACAGACTGATTTACTGAACGTTGCTTTAAGGATTCCACTAGGAACGCACACTGAAATGGAAGTTCAGATTGTTTAGTACTTCATATACATGAAATTTAAGTACATAATGTTTCAGAGACAGACATTCTGTATTTATTATTTTAACAAGCAATAAAATTAATACCAAATGTATTAATCTGGTAATGCTTAACACCTGTAACTGAATAGAAACCCCTCCCTGTGCTGTGCTTGCTCAAACACATAGGAGGGAAATCCTTCCTGCTCTGAGCAAACATTCTAAAAAGAAAAGGCAACAGTACGCATACCGAGACCAGAACAAATTGGAAGATGATGAATCAAGTATATGCACCTATTAAATGAAAGCAAAATATTTTAAGATCCCATTGAATATCCACCAACTTTTCTTTTTAAAAATACTTCTGTGACTCAGACTTGCATGCAACAAGGTTCTCAGACCTCTGGACATACGCCTCGCTGCATATATCTTTCTAAGCATACTTTTGTAAGAAACAACCACCACACTGCCAGGCTGCCTATGCTGCTTCAGACACTTGTTAGGTATCTTTGGAAAAAGTCATGTGCATGTAATATGGAGAGATATAGTCTAGTTCTACACCTTTAGTACAATTCAGAAAACAATTGTTTTAGAACTGAACAAAGATACTGTACCAATGACAAACCGTCCCTCCACTGTGACTTATGCTTGTTATGTAATATATTTAACTTTTTAATATACTTAATTTTATACATATATATCTATAACAAACAAGTAATTCTACTTGACGGGAATTCATCACAGGATTGACAACAAAAAGGAGAATCACTTCAACTGTAAACGCCTTGTACTTCATATGGAATCACAGCCACTCCAATACCAGTCACAGCAGTGCTATTGTACAACAGCTTTCTAGTCTGTATTTACTCTACAGTGACTGCTCCCACACTCTAGAGAATTCTTGCCCTTCTTATAAGGGTATTAATTTTATCCAATCTTCTGCATTGTCAGCTGAACAAACACTTGAATTTTTTTCTGAAGAAATGCATAACTTAAGAAGATATATATGTCATACCTTTTGGGAGTAGATTTTTGCTTTTTCCATTTCAGACACAATAATAGAGATATCATCACTTTCAAAAATACCTGATAATCAAATATATGCTCATCAGCATGGGTTTTTAAGTGTACAAAATATATCTTTTTTTCAAGTGTACAACAATTTGTAGAGCACGTCAAACATCAATGAAAAGAATCAAAAAGCCTTTGTTTCATGTAAGCCAGGCAGTGTGGACCTACCACATTAGTAACTATATTTTAAATGTGCATCTTTAAAATATCTAGCAGAAAATAGTGAATTCAAATAGAGAAAAAAAAAATCAAATTCCTGCATTAAGTCTGCACTATAATATTCTGCAATACAACTGAAAGCCTCAATCAAACTAGGAGCTCTGTTTATATCTCAGTGCCAGTAGAGCATTATCACATCCTAAAAAAGGGCACTACTTGATTTTGTGGGAAAACAACATTAATAAATACTATTTCATCAATGAAAAAGAAGTACGTGCTGACTTTCCTTTTCACATACCTGCTTCTCCAAACCAATGAAATCTCCCATTGGCTGCCTGTACTATTTCCTTAAAAGCAGTGGCAGTTTCAGTTGTGTTAGCATAACGGGCTGGAATAATCCCATTGGAGTCAACATCTTCCATTACACTGAACAGACAGACATGAAGTCGCAAATCAAAACCTCTGCAAACCTCAGCCACATAAGCACTGACTGTGTGCTGTAAGACAGAGGGGAACAAAAAAAAGAAAAAAAGAAAAAAATCAGTAGTGATCCTCTCAGATGAGCTTCCATCTGCTCCAGTGGTTCCTGGACAGCTGTACAAACACTCCCAACCAGAGCAATTCAGTAACAGGAACATGCCCTCAGCAGCTGAATGCCTCAATTCATGAATATACACAAAAACTGTTGCTATTACTAGTGACAATGACAACAACATTACTACAGAAGTGAGATGGGGTAGCTATGGGAATCAAAGACACGGGTCACTAACGTCAAGGTAGCCATGCACTGAAGCAAAAAAGCCGGGATGGAACTATGCACATGGCTTTCTGTACGCATCCTTTGTTTTCTTGTTATCTATATGGGCTTTTAATGATTTCTTAGGTTTGCCCAGAATTTCCAGAAGTTTGGTAACAAAAGCAAGAGACACCCTACTGTACACACATTATTACTTCAATTGGATTACCATATGTTCAGAAGCTCCAGGCTGTGCATGTGGATTAACAGCCACAGACACATGCACTACGAATATATATCCAAGCTATGGATTACTGTTATTAAAAACAGGAGCCATCTCTACATAGGGTACTATGGAGTTTCACTGTAAAATCATTTCTGGCTTTGTTCCCATGATTTAATAGGAAATTATATCTCATGAAATATTGGAGTTGGTTTGTTCAGACTCAGAAATTTGCAATGAAATGATGGCCAGAGCTGGAGTGGGAACATAATCCTAAGAACACCTCTTGAATTTTCTATGATTCACACATTATTAATAATTGCTACCTCCAACACACAAATAGTGATTGAAGAAATTGAAATTAGAGATTCTAACAGTTTGCTGGCTTAGATACATAAAGAAGTATTCTGCCAACAAGCTATGATGACTAGCCAAAAGAATAATTAAAAAAACAAAAAAAAACAAAAACAAAACAAAGAGAAAAATAAAGTTGAGATTAATTCTGATAGGAATTTACAGATGAGTAGCAAAACCTGTGATGATACTTACTGTTTCCTGATCAGGTATTCCAGTAGTCAACAGGTAAAGTCCTTGTGATTTGTGTTTATCTTTGTCTTTGAAGTCTACTTCCACAGCTCTCCTGAGAGCACTCATGAAATTCCTACTCCCCTTGCACTGCAAGCTCAACACCCACCTAAAAAAAAGATGTTTACAAGTTCAAAGAATGAAGCAACAAAAGCTTTCTGCTTAAAGCAATAAAGGGAACTAAGAATCTTAAATAATACCATGCTGGAATCTAAAATTTTTGACAATGATGGAGAGCAAATCCAGGTTATATAATGACCCAAATTATTTGTTCTAGTTTCTGTATGGCCAGTGTGGAGAACTAGTTTTTCAGGTAAGATTCAGAGCATAGAGATGAAAGAATTCTCTCTTTGTTTTATGTGGAAAAATTGTAATATAGTAGAACTTATAGAAATAAAAATGAAACCACAGAGGTTTAATGAAACTGCTGAGGGTGTGACCCCACAAGCAGAAACCTGGGATTTGTTTCCAATGTATGCAGGAAAAAATGTAGTTTAGCTTTCACATCCCAGTTTAATTTGAAGCAGTTTTTAATTCTTCGTGTGTCTGTGCATTTCTTACACAGACATTTCTGTATCTGTGTACACATATATTCTGTATATGTATGAAATACAAAGTCATCATGACACATTAAACTTTATAATGCTGTTTTCACAACAAACCATCATGAACAATCATTATAGAATAGTTCATGGCAACCTATTTTTGTAATATGATAAACTTACCTATTTTCTAAATTGTTCAGAATGCTGTTTAAATTGGTTCCTCGGTTAATTTGTTTCATGGTACCTATGATCACTTAATTCAGATATATGGGGAAGTTATTTGATCCTACCTCCAAGCATTTTGTAAGTTTTCTGGTTGGGAAGGAACCAGTTCCAGCTGCCAAGGCACAACTTCACTCCCAAATCTTTCACAGAAAAATAACAGCAATTAATATTCAGATTATACTTTAGAACAAGTGAAAAGATAGAAGAAACTCACCTCATTTGGGGTATTACAGACCTAAAATTAAGTGATGCTAACTAGTTTCTGTTTCAAACCTTTTAATTATTCATATTTATCCATCGCTCAGGTGTTGTCAGATTTTCAAGGTAGTGGGCCAGACTACATTTTTCTTTCCTGAACAGGACCTTAAGCGAGCTGGTAAAATTTCAGTGGAGGTTGTGACAGAAACCCCCCAACCCTTAAATGCTGCCTGTATCTCTCCCGTGAGGTGAGGGCTATGCTCTTCCACCAGGTTTGGAACTACAGGAGCTGCTGTCTCTAGCCTTTACCTGCCAGTCAGAAACCTGCCCAGATGCTGTTCAGCAGCCCTGCCACACGTTTCTGATTACCAGTGTCAAGCACAGAATTTTAGTACTATTACATATTAAAATGGAGTTACAGTAAAATTTGAAGGGCGTTCTCAGTTACAGTACCCGAGACACCAAAATCCTCTTCCAGTATAAGTTTCTGACACATGAATTAATACTGTTATGAACAATATAGCAGGATGAGAATTTGTTACAGGTACCATGCAATCAGTTCCAGTGAGCCTCAACCAAAACAGTAATTTTTAATTACTAATCTGGTCTCTGTACATCTCATCCATGCACTTATCCAATAACTACACATCAGTGCTACTCTTGCAATTATTTCATCAAAAAATGTTAAATACAATTCAAAACATCTAAAATATGTCCATTCATAACTACAATTTCTCAGCACATTTCTTTCACTGCAATGCATTACAAGTATTTAAAAAGAATCTTTAATAGTTGCTTACGCTATAATATTGAAGTAATCCTTATTTGACATTTGTTCCTCAAGTAAAAGTCGTAAAGCATGTTGGATATGGATGATGTACATGGAGTTTGTCATTGATATATCAACAAGTATAACCACCCTATATAAGAAAGATATTATTCATAAAAAAAAAAAAATCTTATTTAATTACATATTCTTATCTTCACTGTACTCTAACTTGCCAGGGAAAGTATCTTCTAGCTATGGATCAAAATGTATAAATACTGAATCCATATTTAAAAAAAAAAAAATCTGCAAAATATTAGGCGAGATTTTTTAAAAAAAGTAACAATAATAGAAAATTCTATCTTTCTTAAACTATGAAATTATCAGGGTATGGGCACATATAATGCCTTAATGGCTGTTCAACCCTCAACAGGTCCTCTTTCTTTCCTATACTTGAATATCCAAAACACGCCTGGAACATGTGGATGTTATCCAATGAGAAGAGTTGCTGGGAAGTTCATTGTCCTTCCCCCAGCCATCATTTCAGGAACATATGTAGTATTACTCCAAAGACAAATGGTGCATTTTCTTCCAGTGACAGACTGGTTGTTCAGGTATGGACTGATGGATGTTATCTGTCACATGACCTGTTTTGAGAAAAACTGGTAATGATGACCTTCTTCAGTATGGTCAGTATTAAGTCTTGCTTGTAGAGATAATTCAGGATGGTTACAGTTAATGGCCAAGGTATATCTTAGGAGCAGTGGTTATGAAAAGAATCACAGATGTGATGGACAGTGGACATGAGTTCCCAACACAATACAGTGGCCAGATCAGCTAATTCAATCCTTGATCAATGAACAAGAAAATTTCTAGTAACAATGGCCTCAGCTATCCTCCTTTTGTCTAAAACTTCATATTCAAGGTTTGTAAACACAACAAAAAAAGCAACTGTGCATTTGAGATTGGGTGGGAGATCTCCAGTAAAGGCCTCCTACACAATGTAAATAAACATAATTCTCAAATATGTAATCAGATGAAGTCCTCAAACTTCATGCAGAAAAAAAAAAAAACCTTAGGTTTTTGAGTATATCTACACTGACATTTGTTATCTGGCACCAGAATGCGCTTCAACAAGTGGTGGAGGCAGATGGTAGTTGGTAGGTTGAATCTTATCTTCTGATAAAAACCTGTGAGAGACTGTGCAGAAAAATTCTAGACATAGATACTAACAGAATGGGTTTGGAAAACTGACTGTAAATGCTACCTTTGGCCAGAAACACCAGGTTCTGTTTATGTGTGATTTAAGACAGAACATTTCCCAAAGGCTTACTTGCTAGATAACTCAAATTGAAGAGTCTCATCCTGCCTCATGGAAACTGCAGCTTTGTGTTGACTGATGATCAATGGATACAGTAAAATGACTGAATCATTTAAAAAGCTGAATATCGATATCCATTTTCAAAAGTAGATTGCTTACACTGGTCATATCTGCAACTGGTTGTGTCTATATCTGACTGTTTTCTGCCCTGTATTCACTGGTGCTGACTTACACACAAAGCAAAGGCTGGCAAACTAGAACCATCACCAATACACAAAAAAACCAGATATTAAAGTATGATACCTCCTTTCACAAACACTTCCCCATATTCTTCTGCTAGCAACAGATAGACAGTCAATTCGTTTCTCATAGATTCTGACCATTTTAGCAAGGAGTTTCTATGGATAAAATATAGAAAATTTAAGTTAAAAAGTTCAATTAAGAGTTTTATTGCCAAATGTTTAATACAGAAATAACATGACAGAATAGTAATGAAGAAGTGATTTTCATTCATTGACAGCAGCATTTCATTTCTTAGTAAAGATAAAAGAATACAGTCCATGAGAAAAACATACAATGATAAAAAAGCAACAAAGGTTTTAAAGGTGTAAACTCTCCTCCTCACATTTTATCTTGCTAGAATGTCCCAAAATAGTGGTCAAGTACATTAAAAAAGGGAAAAAAAATGTTTCAAAATACAGTTTTTGCAAGCTTACCATTTCTTCAACAGTAACTTTAGGTAGCATTCATAACAAAACACATAACTTAAAATAAACACAATATTTTCAAATATATATCATTCTCGAACACAGTATCAATTTGAAGCCAGTAAGGCAATTTGTCCAAACTACAGAATATGACCTTTGAAGCATATGTATGCATTATATGCATGAGGGCAAATGAAGCTAGAAAGGACACCAAACTCAGAAATAAAGCTATAAGGTAGCGTGCCTTTGGAGTACAAACACAAGCATCTACTGGTGATCAGGGAGCCAAAAGCTGCTTTCATGTTTCCCAGTTAAATTTTACAGTCCTTTGCAGTCTGACTACAGAGTTGTAGAGATTTCTCATTCCTCTTCCACTTTGAGTATTTGTCCTGCCTGAAAACATTCCCATAGTCCTTTGTCAGAATTGATAGTGGAGTGGTAAGGAAGAGATAAAAGAAAAAGAACTAATAAACCATTATATAACACACCCTGGCTGCAAATATCCTAAGCAGCTTCTATTTCATTAAACTTGTCCCACTCTCTAATGATCTGCATTCTGACCAAGGAGAAAATCCTCAAGAATCACTACTGTCTGTAAGAATTCCAGGGCCTTCATGATGTTACCTGCATGTGTATGTATCTTCACTTCTTCCACACTTAAAAGACTGAATGAAGTCCTCAAAGATCCTCAATATCCCATACAGTGTAAATGTTCTCCTGGTGTGCCAGTAGTTTTAAGGTTATCTATATAGTAATATCACCATGGCAAATACCCCATAATCCTAACATTCCTGAGCTAATAGTTTTTAATTCAACTGCAAGCCTGAGGAGAAAACTCTAGTAGCAGCCTTGCTATCCTCTTGAAGAAAGCTTGGCAACTATCAGGCTGAAGGCAAATGCAAAGCAGCATAGTAGGTTTCTGCAGCCAGTTCAAAAACTTAAGATGAATGTAAAGGATGGCAGAGAGCAGTGTGCAACATAGCTCAAGGGAGACAGAAGGAACGATAAGAAGACATATAGTGTTATCTTAGACACCGATCTTCTGTCTTCTTCAAATTGAATGGCCAGTCTGTTGTGCTTGACACAATTTCAGTTGTGCTTAACACAAATGAACGTCTTGGAATGAAAAGCTGCTCTGACTTGAGGCAATGCAATCAATGCCTAACATAAATCTATTTCCTATAAGTTATTCTACTGTTCTTATTGAATTCACCAGTGACAATCTACAACATTGTAAAAAGAATGTAAAAACACTGTAAAAGAAACAGCTACCTGGCCTACTTTCCATCTGCCATATTTATCACCTACATTTCCCCCTCTGCTTCAAGGCTTGGGCAGAGTACATAGCTGGATGTTTTTTCTACTTTTAGTCTTATTAAATAATTTTCACTGATCCCTTCAATCTTCCAAAGCAAACTCCACATTGCTTGCTATGGAAATTACTGGGATTCCTGAAGGCCTGCAAGACTATTGAGAAACAGACTTTTTACACATGGTTAGAGACTGGAAGGCATGGAGTAGGTGTTTTATAAGTATTATGCAGATTTCTCAAACTAAATGGGGCAGCCAGTACCATTGGACAAACCTATTTTTTTTTGAACTCTAGCCAGCTTTGTGAGCCTACATAACAGGGTGTGCTCAACGTTCTTGAACCCTTTCATAAATACAGTTTCCCACTAATTTCCTCCTAACTAATAGCAAACAAGGCTTAAAAGCTTCCATTTCATAATTGCTACTTGTTGCTCCAGGATGAGAACAGTTCTTGTCTTGCCCTTAGTGTAGAATGTGGAGCTCTACATCTGAAAGCACTAGGTGCCTCTGCTTGTCATACCATGTTGCACAATGATACAACCCTCTTGTTTTTCCCAGGACTCAAATTCCTCCACAGCATTTCACCTTACACATAAAGCTGCAAAACCATACCTGCAGCATCCACTGTCCACAGATGCCCAGCTAAGCCTGAAGAGTGTAGTTACCTCATACCACATTCACTTTGGAAGAAGAAAGAGAAGAAAAAGCCCAAACCTCCATGCAAGCTGTAGATGAAGGGGATAAACTAGAATAATTTAGGAGAATGTGGTTTGCAGCACTCTGCTGGCACAATTTCAGAATTCACATTAAGTACAAAGAAACTTGGAGTATATCTTAAAACATGAAATACAAATACCCACATTCTACTGACACTTTTGAGTAAAGCAAAAATGACAACCTTCTATAAAGTAAGCAGAAATAATTTCTGCTTTCTGACTCTTAAAAAAGGTTGGCTATGCTGAAAACACATGAAAATAATTTGTCCTTGACATTCACATTAACGAAAATATATTCTAAGTGTATGGCAAGAGTGCTGTAGGAACACTGTCAAGGTGAAAACACTACTCTTGGTAAAAGAGTGAATTACTTCTGATGTGACCATCTGCAGAATATTACCACTGGGCAATTGTGTAAAACTTACTAGATTTGGACCTCATTATTTTATAATGGAGACTACTAGCTACTTCCCATGTGGAAAAGGTGAAGGATTCACAATGAAAAGGCTAATGTGATGTTTCTGAAAGTACAGATCAGCTGTTGAATTTAGAATATAAACCGTATCTCCAAATCCTATTGGACTCTCCATAAGGACTGTACTACATTACCGGTCGTAAGGTATTATAGAAGGATTTCAAACTGAAGTAAAGTGGGTGCTGGATGCTGTAGGATCCACCCCAAATTACACAGGAGAAAAACTCATGTGTATGCTAATTTTATTCCTGTGACTTTCTGCATAATGCAGACTTTCATATGCTTCTGCCACCTTCCCCACACACAGAAATCAACATCACTGATCTGGAATACTGTGTCTTTTTCATCATTTCCCTTAATTTACAGTTCTCCCCATCTCCATCCATCCATCCATGGAGTTGAGAGAAGCTCACATACCAGAAAAACTCATGTCAGTATAATTTTTTAATCCTTTATTCAACCAGCCTTCTGGATTATTTGATAGTTTAAAATAAAACTTTTATCTCAAAATAATCCCTTGCCCTGACTCTCTTTCCTACACATCTGAGGGCCTAAGCTGCTATGACAGGAAGAGGCTCTGGCTTGCTGCTATGTTATGTGCTTTTGCACATACATCACTCAAGTCATGCAACAATCATCCAAGCTTGCTCCAACACCACTTCCTAGAATGTTCCTGTTATGCCCTGAGTCTTTCCTGGTCTAGTCATTCAACAATTACACATTATTCTTCATAAAATTTGTTTGACTTTCAAATAAATAAAACAAAATACAAAACTTTCTTTTTTTAATGGTTAAACCACGATGAAATGGGACAGTTCTGTTAAAGCAAGCAGGAATACACGATTGCGTAGTATCCTTCCAATATACAGACTAAAGGACTCATACATACGTGGATAAAATAATGTAAATACATTCTTACACATCGATCGCAGAACGCACACTGCTGTATTTATGAGCAGCACTGATAGACTCTCTCTCTTACTTAGCCTCCTTCCTCACGACCGTAGGAGTCTGGGTCCCAAGTCTGACCAGATCACTGCAGCCTTACTTAGACGGCTGGCTGCACATGAATCCCCGCAGTACTTATGTATCGGGACAATTAATGTGGATTAATTAGATGGTAATCTAGCCCTGACAAGGCTCCATCAGTACAGACTACTCACCTGATAGTTGTATAATACTGGCAGGTCAACGTGGATATTTTTCACAGTTCCATCATACCATTCGAACTGCATCATCGCTTTCTGGAAGAATAAATAATACAGTTATGTGTTTAGAGAAGCCTATATAAGCTTTACTAACATGGAATTTGTTCCTGAATCACTCTTAAGAATGCCATAAGTATCTGATTTGAATCTATGACTAAAATTTCAGTTAAAGCCTGAAGAATTTCACTAACTTATCAAGTACTGATTTTAATTAGAAAAGCGTAGCAATAAAAAGAACAAAAAACCCAAACAATGACCATAAAAAGGGTCCTTATCACTTACCTCATGTAGAGTTGATGATACTGTCTTTTTAAGAATAGGTACAAATTCTTTCACAGGAGAGAAAGCATTGGGCGCCAAAACTTGATAAAGGTTTAACTTTTTAGCTACAGTAAGGAACAAAGAAATTATATAAAACACACAATCTTTAATTAATGTTTCATACCTGTTAAGCTTTTATTTCTGTGCTACCTTTCAATCCATTTGTCTTTAACCAGTCTGTTGAGGTTTTGGCCAGAACACATGGTGTTTGAATAATTAATGGTCCTTTGCACTTTGGAGGCTTTGCTAAGAAGTTGGAAGGTGCTGTATTTGCAAATTTGGTGGAAACCTAAAATGGATTTTAAGAAAAACTTTTTCAAGTTTTAGCATAATTTTTTCTACCCTCAGTTCAAAATATCCAGCGTGGAATATTAGCTTATGTTCAGCAAAGTACTGGGATTTCAACAAGTAAAATACATTGAAAATAGCTATCATTGGTCCTCCTAAAAATGAGGCTTGGGGGACCATGTTCCATTAACTCTACTGTGTTTGCCACCATGAAAAATCCACAGGGAAATTACAATATTATGGTTATACATACTAGCATCAAAACAGCCAATTATTTCTCTAAGAAAAGTAAGTAGGAAAAAGATCTTCGTTATACATAGATCAAATCTCAGCTGCTCCATTTTCTACCTGCATTGAGTCAGATGAACCACATTCTACCTTCACTCCCACCAGTGGGAGCAAGACAAGAAAAACTCCTATTGGGCACTAGAATTTCCTTATTTCAGAAAGGGGTAAGAGACCTTTGTTTTACTGTTGGAACTTAATTTAAATGATCATGCATACAGTTAGGCTCGCAATTCTCTTAGGTTTCCATTAGGATCATGGGATATTATTTTCATGATTGTGGGATATTATTTTCACTGCATTTTGGTTGGTTTATAAAACTTGCTGCATTTTGGAGAATGTTTAGCAAAATATCTCCTTTACTGGTTCTAGCCTTAATTTGCTCTTACAATGGATGGCAAACACATACTATTCAAAGTTCACTTAATAAAATATATGATTTTTTTTTTTCATATTGTGAACATTAAAAACTTCTACCCGATACTTCAAAGTACATCTGAAAATGAAAAGATACATACATCTGCTATTCTACTACTAAGTGAGCCACCAACTCTTTGAAAAGTCTGTTTGATGCTCTTGAGTAGGTCCTTAGCCTTCTGGGATTCCTGAAGTAGCAGATGAACATCACTGCTATCAAAATTCTGTACATATAAAAACAAAGGGGGGGAAAAAAAGTTAACTGCTATTCAAATACCAACTGCACACAGCTTTCTTACTTTGGTGTGCATACTTTTATACAAAACTGCTTAGCATAGCACAACTGAGCGTAAATGTATCTAATGCACTGCATATAAGTTATTCATAATTTTATAAACAAGATATTATTTTATTATTTTGAATTGGTCTACAATAAGCCACTGCTTTCATCCTGTTCCTCAGCTTTAAATCAGTGAACAGTGTCTGCAAAATTTATTGTGCTTTTAGGAATGCATTTTCTATTGCAGAATGAATGAACCACAGGTTTATTGACCACACCCTCACCACTTCTATGATACAGACTTTTAGCACCAGGTATTGCTATAAACTTCTCAGATGATAATTGGTTTAACTTCTAGAAGTGATGAATCATCAAAAAGAGAGAAAAATGTGTTGCCTCCTAGCTGTCACCTACCTCTCCCTTTGAAGAGTAGCAATGATAACGGCCTCTTACAGCTTTTGCAAGGTTCTTTAGAACTGCCTACATATATAAATATGAAGAGAAATAGTTACTTTGATTTGGTAGTCTCTTTTGACAGCATAGGTTGTTGGTATTCAGTTCTCAATTAGAGACAGAGAAAGACTCTTTGAGGTACATGTAGTGAGAAAGCCAAAGTAATTGTTTTCCTACCAGTCTTCCATTAACATGGCTGACAAACTAACTCAGTAAAGAAATTCACAAAATGGGCAGTAAGGGTCAAGTTCATTCACCTTGTGTTAAAATGCCAGTCACTTTCTCTTCCTTTGAAGGCAGGCTTGTGCTAGTCAGATCAAAGGCATATCACTGAAGTCTACAAGTATATATTTTAGATTATCCTTCTCCTGCCCACAATTAACTCTTAAATCCTTTGCTGCTTTTTTCACCTCTCCCATCTCCTCCTCTCCTACTATCCACCACTGCAATCCTTTTCCCCACACTTGCAATACCCTTACTGCATCCAATCTTCTCTTACCAGGATTTCAACCATGTCCTCCCTAGCACTGAAGTCACTACATGCCTTAGGAATAAGCTTAAACAAGCAATCAACACCTAAACCCAAGTTTCTATGCAGAAACTAATCAAAGGTAACTGCTTATCCTTCTGTCCTCCTCTTCCTTCAGGCAGTCACTGCTAACATCCAAACCACTGTCCATGATCAACACTAACTGGAGCAAGGCTGCTAGGTCTTGAACCGATGCTATTCCATACAAAAATAGTCCTATCCCAGAGACTGCTATACTCAAATGATCTCACTCCCAAGTCCCTCCCTTTCTCCTACTACCCCTCCCCTTACCCATTTGTCCTTAATGCAATATTGTCTACCTGATTTTTCTGCTTTCACCTGCAAAAGAGCTCTTAGTCCCAAATTCTTCTCTAAACACACAGGATGATTATCTGGAAATAATCACTTCCCTTCAGCTGCCAAGCCTGTCAACACCACTTAGTTGCCACTTCTGGCTTTGGTATGAACCATGATGAATCCTTCAAACTACTTTTTTCATGTGTGCAAATCTGCTCTAAATAAAATACAACTCTAGATCTAGAGTTTTTAAATGAGTAAGTTAGGTTCCCCACAAGTTTATGAGAAAATATTGCAGCTGAATAGAAGACAAATGACAGGACACTTAACGAAGTAAGTATTAACAAAATTACTTACAAGAGAAGCAGGATTGCTGCAGTCATATGTAATAGCATGAGTCTGCAGTTTTCTCCCCAGCATACACTGCTGAACATAGTCAGATAATATTTCCAGAGACTGATCAGGGCTGATATAAATAGATAAGTAAAAAAAAAAAAAAATCAGCAATGACAGTAATCAAATGGGGGGAAAAGGCCATACTGAAGAAGACAGGGAAGAAAACTAAGTGGGAAAGAAGTAACAAATCATAGAAATCCAGTCATTTAGCATAACCTGACTTCTTCCTCTTTCAACAGTTACTGAGGTACCACTACTGGGGTTTGGTTCTGTCCTGAAAATCTGATTGGTAATAAAAGCACTAAGATTCTATTCCAGTTCATAACATCTTGTAAATTAAATGTTCTAAATTATTCCTTGCTAGCCCTGGAAGCTAAAAACCAGGAACTGTGGTTTTGCCCCCTGTGACAAACTGTGATAGAAAGGTTTTCAACTCAGATCTTCACCTGTATGTTAGGATGTCCATTGTCCTCCAAAGGCACCAAAGAAAGTAAAACATTGCTTTGTGTTTAGAACTTAGTGACCCACACAGCCTTCACACCCTGAGTTTTGATGGTTCTTCATGGCTAGTAAAAACCTCTCCTTCAAGCTACATTTCTGCCAGGGACAGAAATTAAGGAAGTTTTCACTTGCACATACTAAAAACTTTTGCTTTCTGTTCAAAGCAGATCTAAGCAAAACTTGGAACCTTTTAATTGAACACTGTGTGTTCAGTAAATTCACTGAAATGTTATCTCAATCACTGTAAATGTCAAGCTTGCCAAGCTTACAACATCCCTTTTTTGCACATTTAAAATATATATAATGAATAAATTAGAAGTATGATAACACTCCCAGAATCCTTACTGTAGTCTTTTTCTTGTAATCCAGTCTCTAGTACTGCAAGATTTCAAATGATGACAGCAGAACTTCAGAATTTAAGTCCACAATGGATCTAATCTCAGCCTGGTTTAATTTATTTAATCAGACATTTTAAGTTTCCCATCAGCACCAAGATCAGAGAGAAGACTATCTTTGAATTCTTAATGCTACTTTACAGCAAAATCTAGCTCATCGTCTAATCTTCCCAGAGGTATGGACCCTTTCATTGACATCCTTAACGATGTTGAAGGATTTTTATTGATGTAGCATTAGAGCTAGCACATTCTCAATGGATTACTGCGATAACTGATCCGCAAAGGAAAAACATAGCTTCCTATCAGAAAAGAAGATTCATAAATGATAAAAAAAAAGAAGAAATAATGCAATTCATTAGTATGAAATAAAAATACATAAAACCTGAAACTTAAATTTTCTATTTATTTGTGTATGAAGTTCAGATTATTGTACCAATTCTGTATCCAAATTAAAGCTGGTTGTTACAACAGATAATGAATTTACCAGTTTCCTACAATAAGAACCAGAGAATTCAGTTCTTTTATTGTAAAGACATGTTTTAAGGCTTTCAGCAAATTGCAGCCTCGACCAGGCTCCAGCTCTTGTATCCACTGTCTTGCTTCATGTAGCCTAGGGGGGAAAAAAAAAATAAAAGGAATAGGTACACTTAATGTACAGGTGCTAAGTAAGATAAATTATGAAGATTGCTACAAACCACAGGAGCTGTTAAGATATTTTATGCATGAACAACCAGCTTGAAATCACTGACTGAACTTAAAATCCATTGCTTTTTTTCCCCCATCTTACACATCACTGCAGGCACAAGATGAAAACCACCATTTATTATCTACAAGAGATTGCTCTAATTAGAGACCTTGTTTGAAACACCTTTATTTTTCAGAGAAATTAACTTACTTACATGTGAACATTGATGTTTTTTGGATTTTCCCACAGAGGTGAAATTTCTGTACTGAATGAGAGGCAGTACAATTGCTTCTTATAACATAGCTGTTCATCTATTAAGCACTAATAAATAAAAAATTGTTAATGCATTACTATCCATGCTGCTTCTAGTACGGTTATTATCTAAAAGAACAAAAATAGTAATTTCCTAAAAATAGCTGACAGCAATATTTTCAGCTAGTACAGAGAAAAACTTCCAAGCAAAAGTCATACAGATTCAAATATTTGGTAAGGAGTACAGAGACAAAACCTGCAAACCTATGGTAATCCATACAGTTTGTTAATGGGGCAGAAGGCAGGGAGTATCTGTTGTACTGGTATCAGTTTTCTTCTTCAGTTGACAATCACGTGAAACAATATACTAATCTAGAACAGCCACGTTCACCTATCAAGTGATTACTAAAAAATGTTTAGTATGTATTCATGGATAGGGTTAAATAATAGTTCAGGTATTAAGGCTAAGCCAATGAGACTAAGTGCTACTCTTGTTTTCTTGAAGCAGTTTTATTTAAAACACACAAATGAAAAATGCAGATAATATAAATAAAATTTAAATAATTCCTGAATACAGGATATTAGATTATACAACGTTTCAAAGTTAGACAGTAAAACAGCTACATTCTATCTTCCTTCCTTACCACAAAAGTTTTATAAAAATACAGAGCACAATAAAGAACAAGTTTCTTTCGGGACTTCAGGAAGTGATTAACTCATCACGGTTCTGACCAAAATTGTGAAGTGTGCCATGCTGTGACAAAACACAATGGCATAAGGAAACTATAAATAGCTCTGTGTAGAACTTGGTTCTAGCTCTTACAGCTGTTTCTGTTAGGCAAGTTTATTCCATAGAGAGTGCAGATACAAGAACTGAGAAACTTCCAAACATTAATATGAAAATACTATTATTATGGTACATACTGGAGTTTGTTTGGATTTAGACATTGTATATTATGAATTTAAGCTGATTTTTTCTACTTTTTTCCTGGCTTGTAGTTATACAAAAGCTTGATTAGTATGTTATAATTGCCAAAGTCTGCTTTATTCTTACTTACCAAAAGGTCCTTCTGAAAATCCAGTAGTCTAGGTCCATAACTCATATCAGAGACATCAACCACAAGTCCAACTTTGGTTCCTTTTATAACGCCAAACACCTTAAAAGAGAAAAGTCATTGTAAATACTAAATTTATCTAAAGTTTTAAAATGTTAGTTTATGCTGTACAATACCATTTTAAATCAAGTATGAAGTATTTATTTTCACTTTAAGCTTTTTAGCACAAAGATGACACAGTGACAAAGTCAAGGAAAAAAAAAATAAAAAGAGCACTGCCAATTTATCCTTACCAGTGAGTAATATTTGCTTCTTCCCAAGACAACCTATTCATTATTTGAGAGAATAAAAAAAATAACTTTGTCTACAGCACCTCCTTCAGGTTAAATCAAGTAACACAGTGGAAGCTAGATTGGAGTGCTGCTTCTTTCTCTATCCCCTTCAAGAGGGAGTTATGTCTCCCTTTCCTGAGCATTAGCACTGCTAGGCACAATAAGCGATTAACCATCTGTGCAAGAGAGGGCACAAGACAGCTCCACTCCAGTCTGAGAGGTTCAGCTCAGCATTGTCTGCTTGCATTATTTAAATCACACTGAGAGGTCCTGATGATTAAGACTGCCAAGAGAAAGACTAGATCTAGAAAGCAGAAAACCGGATACCAATTAAAAGATCAAGAAAAACAATCCATTGTCAAGGTAAGTATCACTGTACATGATGTGTAACTCATAGTAAATGAAGAAAATATATAAGCTTTCTGGAAGCCACTTTTCACTAGTATTCAAAAGTTAATTTATACTTTAATGCCTTATACAGTTCCATTCTAAAAATATACTACAAAGTGAGTTACCTTTCTGCTGTCCTGCAACAGCCACTGAATTCGATGCTGATAAAGTTCAATCACTCTGACAAAAGGCATAGCACACATTTAGCTAAGGCATTCTCTTGCATTATGTATCAATGTAACATTCAACCATTTGTCTTCATCACATCCTTTTTCTTGCAGATGCAAAATCAGCTTTTAAAAATACTGTTTTCAGTGTTCTCACACTGCTGGTGGTTGCAGGACTAACCATTTATATACTTCTTCCCCTAACACTGTTTGACTGTTAGGTATGCAGCTGTCTGAAAAACTGGATCACTGAAATGTCTTCTAATCAGTTGTTGGGTCTTCTGTTCAGAGATAGGAGAGGGATATTCACCACGTGCATGCGTGAACTGAAGCTCAGGCAAAACTGAGTTTAGTTCACTACACATAGGTTATTGTCAGGACTTACTGTCAGGATGTATTTAATACAAACTGCATTATTCCTTAAGACACTCATAAAATATAACCTTGTGACTGAAAGGCCATGCACTCACTGAAGTGCTAGACTAACTGCAGCACAACTTTAAACAATTTCATTGCAAAACAGGTATAACCTGAGGTAAAACAAAGTGCTTGCTGTCCTCCAAGACTGTTTTACTTCAACCAATTCAATTTTAATACCATGTGCATAGGTTTTACAATTTGACAAACAGAAAGTTTAAATCAACATTTCAAAGGGGGAAAAACTTTTTGCTTTTTCAAAACACAAAAGCTACTTCTTTTTTAAACCAGATTTGCAGATAGTTTGCTGAGATGGTGCAGGGCCCAAATACTCAAGGTGGACTTTCTGAAGACTCTGGATCTTCATGACAGTGAGGTACGCTGAAGTAGTGGCACTCCTACAGTCTAACAAGTATTGTTAAGACTAGCAAAAACATTATGACTACAGCTCATTTAACCTATTAATTAAATGTTTTATTCAATTTGTTTATAAATGTAGAATTCACTTATAAAACTTTTAACTTCCACATACCATCACTACATCCATGACTTGAAACTAATGCAAGTTACAGTAAACATAACACACAAATAAACAGTATTACCTGTGAAAACCCAGCCGCTCACTAGCTGCCTTCTTAAAATGAGCTGCTTCAGTTCAAAATCTGGTTGACAGGTATCTTCATTAAAAAAATAAAACCCCCTCACCTGTAGTGGCACATAATTCTCACCCACCCTAAATTTCAGCAGAAGGGGTTTAACGCTGAGATACTCTGAAGTTCCCAGATAACAAATTCGGATTTAAAACAGTACCTGTAATCATGGGGGATGAGGATATATAATCAGTTATGCATCAGAATCATAAACAAGATGGATACTTACTCAGAAAGTCTGGACTCAAAATCATTAACAGTCTCTTCTGTAAACTCTACCTCTTCAACACCGTTTCTTGAATTCCTGGAACACTATGCAGAATTAGCATCAGAGATACACACAAATTAGGACTGACTAAAGAAAGGGCAGGGTTACACTTACAAGATAATAGTGCCTTCATTTATCAGATGCTCTAATGTTAGTTGCAAGGAATCTAAACTGTAGTTTCTTAGCCATTCTTCTGTGGTTTGCATCTTTTCAGACTGTATTTCCTTCATTTGCACTTTCTATAGATCAAATAAGAAAAAATTAAATGCAGTGTGAGAAAATAAACGTGCTGTTCAAATGTGACAAAAATGTAAGCCCTAAGGACAGCTGCTGGTAGGCAGTGCATATCCAAGAACATAACTTGAGGTATTGGCATACTCTTTTGAATGTGGGATGCAAAGGAAAAAGTTTAAGAATATCATCAGATTGTGAGCTAAAGGAACAGGAAGGAAAGATTAGTTTGGAGGATACAGTAAGGAAGACAAGAAATAGGAGAATTTAATAAAAGAAATACCCCAGTGATTTAGCAGAGAGGAATTAAAACTAAGCATTACTGAAACCTGCCCCACATAGTTTGAAGGGGTATATATTGAATTCTGCTTTTCTAAAGAAGAATGCAGTATCAACAGTTGATCTACCTTTATTGTTTTGCCTGATTTGTTCAGACTGATTCATCTCTGCAGAGAAACTATATGTAGTTTCATAATTTTAGTGAAATTGTCTGTGTGTATATTTGTGAAAAAATATACTGGTTGTCTATCAGCTTAATTATTCCCCATTCTGTATTTATAGTGGGTATGTGTTGCTTTCTAGTTGCTCCATTTAGCAGGAAAACTTGCCTACCAGCAGATTGTGTGTCTTGTTGATATGTATTACCAGCAATCCATTATCTGGTCCTAGATGAGACATAGTAAAATCGTGCCATGGTGGATGATCACCCTGTAGACTGGATTTTGTGGTCACCCTGCAAGACAATTTTATGGGATGACTTTATTACCCATAATATTTCTGTATTGTCATAAAGTCTTCACAAGTTTTTTCTGTAGGAACTGTTTTACACTTTGATATTTAGTTACACGTTCCATTTGATATAAGTGTTTTGAAGGGACATAGTACGTAAGTTTATATGAGCTACAGTTATTTACTCCTTATCTACATATGAAGTCCCAACAAGATTTTATAACAGTATCCTCACCCAACTTTTTCCAAAAACTGATCATTGTCCAGCAACTGTGCCATATTCCTGATGTGTGTATCCATTACATGAATAGAGAGCCTTGTTAAAAAAAATGCAAAAAGACAAAGTATTAAAAAGCTTAAATAATCAAGAATATGTGCTATAAAAAAAGGTATTAATATTGTCAGCAACTTATATGATAATTACATTGCATATGGGACAACAGCAAATTAAAAAACAGCTGCAAAGAGAAGCTACAATTATCCATATATAGAAAACACCTTGAAGGACTATTCTACAAGAGGCATTTGTTAAGGGGTTTTATGCAGTGAATTATATGTATACACTGCTGCTAGAAGACAAGCTACGCACCTCAAACAGAAAAAAAAAAAAAGATTAACCAGAGCAAAACCCAGAGATCTACGGGCGACGGCGACTCGCGGTGGGGCCAAAGGGGCAGCGGGAGCAGCCGGGCTGCGACACGCGGGGACGGACGGCTGCTCTCGTGTTTGGGGCGCTGTAAGAGCAGGGCAAAACCGATCAAAAATCCTGCTTTTCACTTCGCTGGACTCAGCCGTCTCACTCTATCCCCAGCCGCCCGTTGCCCTCCAGCTCACCAGCGGGTGTCAGAGTAGCTCTCTCCCCGCGCCGTCTCGTCCCGTCCCCTCCCCCGAGACTCCCCTCACCTCCACCGACCCCGCGCCGTCCAGACCCGAGACTCACCTCACCGGGGAAAAGGCTCCCCCTTCCCCGCCTCCCCCCCAACCTGGGCACGTCCCGGAATCCTGGGCGGACACCGCGCCGCTGACAGGGATCCCCTAAGCCCCCTCAGCATCGTTAGGCCAAGGAACCTCCCGTCACTCACCCGACCCTTCCTGCCGTGCGGGCCGGGTGCCGGCCGGGCCCGGGAGCAACCCAGCCCCACGCCCCGCCGTGTTACGGCGTTGCCGGTGGAGACCGAGCGGCTGCCCGCGGGAGGAGCCGCGCCGCTTCCCGCCGCCTGAGGGCGGGCGTGGGCAGGAACCCGCCGGAGTGAGGAGACACCCGGGCGAGGCGGAGGCCGCATCCAGTCAGCGCAGCCGGAGCCAGTCGCTTTAGTAGACAATTTATTTTGATAAACTTGCTCAATAACAAAAATACAAGTGAAGAAAATTATGTTCATTTTATACAGTTTGTATTAACATTTGTTCGGAAATCATTAATTGAAAAGTGTTCTAACCAATTAGAAAACAATCCTCAGTAAAGGCCGGGGCGGGGGATGCAGACGGTCAGGCCTCGAGCAGGGAGCGACACGACGCCCAGGCAGGACAGCCGGCTTGCAGACACCATTTCCTTCATTATTTTCATCCTTCACAAAGGTTTTAAAGGATAGCTTTTTTTTTTTTTTTTTTTTTCTTTTTTTTGTGTGTGTGTGTTGGGGCAAACAGCAATCTACAGTTGTGTTCTGAAGTGGTTAAACAACGGCTCTGAAACACAGGTACAATAGGAGGGCCCTGATCTGGCGGCTTTAGTTCAGCCAGAGGACCAGGCTCAGGTGGTGCTGCACACTACCAGCGTCTTTGGGAAACTGGTACCACTTGCCAGCAAGATTAACAACAGAAAAGTATGTTTATGTTAAATGGTTAGACTGGTGCGTGCAGGGAAGCAGATCCTCCCCAGGTCTGAGACAAACAGCTTCCAGGAGATTATTTCATCTGAGTTCAATGATAAGATTTATACAGATGAATTAACTAGTTTTCCTTCTGAAGGTATTTTAAGTTTCCGATCTTACATTTTGTTAGCCAAATAAATGACAAAGTGTGCCATTATGATGGGACCTCAAACCTTCAGGGGAATTTTGAAGACAACTAAATTAGAACCCTGCTGACACATGAAATGAGCTGTCCTTCAAAAAGTTAAATACAATGGCTGGCAAAATCAGGAAAGTTTATGTAAACACTGAACACAAATACGGGATCACCTTTGGAGAAGATTCATATGGAAACATTGCTTTACATGAACTGAAAAAGTCTACAGATGATTAGGCATGTTCAATGCAAACTTCCTTTAGTTTAAAACAAAACCTTGTGCAAATAAAACCTATAAATAGTCTTCAGCAGATTTTACAGTGATGATCTTAGGTATGAAAAGAACGCACACAACTTTAAAACAAAAGTAACAGACATAAGTATGACAAATGATTGCACCATAAAACAGTGTTTTATATACAGTTTATAAGATATGATTTTTCTGCTATAAATTAATACTGTACTATATAGTACTTAGTGACCTTATTAAAAGCAACTGTTGACAGCTGTCTCTTCAATTACTGGGTGGTTTTTCGCTTGTTTGTTTGTTTGTTTTAATGCAGATGGCTGCATCTATTTCTGGACTTTAAATGCTCAAATATTGAATCAAACAATCTGCTAGTTAAATCTCTGCTATCACTTAATAATTCATAGCAATAGCACTGGCAATGCAGATAAATTTCCAGCCAGCCAGAGTCTGGGTATGCTCCAAAATAAGTGTTTATATTTTTTTATTAAATTATGATCCATTTAATCTAAGCCTAAATCCACTGTATACACCATGTTGCTATAACTGAAATAAGTAAGCTGAGTGTGGGGGAGAAATCTTAGCAGCTGAGAAACTCTTCCCCCCACCTCCGTGTTCCAGTTACAAAAATCTCTTAGAACTATTTACAACAGTGACATTTCTGAAATAAAGAAGAGATTTTTTTTTTATTTTCAACATAATTTATGATCTAAGTTTTAGCGAATATTTCAGCTTAGGATATAGCGGTGATAACACCACAAATTTAGACATGCATCCGGCAGCTGCACCCTGCATTTTATATCCACCAGTATCACTGGGGACCTCAGACTACCCATGCAGATGAAGGCTTAAATTAAGAACCAAATCATATTTAAATCATTACTTCCAAGTAGGTGCTTAGGTGTGTTTACAGATTAGTATACTTCAGAAAAATTTAGTGTTCTATAAACACTCCCTTTTACCTGTGAGTGAGCTGACTGGAAAAAAACCCATCACTTACAGACCAGTCCAGTCAAGTTTGTTCAAAAACGTCAAAAGAAAAAATACTTAATTCAGCAAATAACCTCTTAGTATTAAAATACCTTGGTGAGGGGGAGGACAGGAGCCTGCTGGGGTCTGAATGGCACAGAGTTTAAAAGAATTGTGCAAATCGTCTTATTTTCAAACACTTAAGCTTACGTGGTAAGTGATTATTTTGGAAACTGATGATTATATTTTAACAACCACCTCATTCTAAAATACACTTTCACCAACATTTTAGAAAAATGTCTGTTTAGCAACACAGTCTTTAATAAGCTCAATGAAACAGCACTTGAAACACACTTTTTTTTTTTTTTTTTTTTAACCTGAATCTCAGGTAAACCACGTATTAACTGGAAAATAAATACTGATAGTGCAGGCAGCTTTCCTGGGACACTAAACTGTATGTTCTGCAAGGTTAGCTTGAATAGTGAATTATGATGTCTGTGGATTCAAAGGTTTATCCTTTTGTTGAAAAATAAAACTACCTTTAGTGAGAAATATTTACTCCAACTTGGGTGACCCTTAAATCCACATTTAAAATATCAACTTTAGTAAACAATGCATGTATTATTTAAACAATTATATTGCTCTTTTTTTGATAAAGATGAATTAATACTCAAACGAAAATAAGTTCATCCATCTTTGCAGTGGAATAGTGTGTACATTACTTTAAACATTGTATTTTACATGTGCTAGAGAATTGCTTATCAATGGTAAAATGCTGTGCTTGAACATGTATGAATGCTAATGTAACAGTGCAGTAGAAAAAGAGACTTTCTGTACAACAGTTGCTAATAATTTAAATAGTGTCAGTTTCCCAAAACTAGGATTTTAAGGTATGACATGATCTCACTTTCTACCCTCATATACAAATAAATTACCATAAAAAGAATTTTAGCTTAACTTAAAATTGCACCTAGAAAGGCATGGGATCATTTGTACCTATTACAAAACCTGTTAAAATCAAGGGCTGCTACAAAGAATGAGGTAAACTGAAGACTCTCAGCTATGTGGCCTTCAGAGAAATGGCTTTTTTCTATTGAGTTCTAGTTTTGCACACCACAGTGTTTTGCTAGCAAAGCATTCTGAGTTCTTTTCCAGGAACCATTTGTGTGTATATACATATATATACATATATGTGTATATACACACACATACACATACACACACACTGTATACTGCATCAGCAAAATATATATATATTTATATATATATTTATATAAATATAAGGAAGAAATCCTCCTCTACAATGTTCCTTAGTGTTTTTCTAGAGCTTATGGGGGAGGAGGGGATGTATGTCTTCTTGCTGTTACATACATTTAGAGAACGTGTTTTGATCTATTGGCTTCTTGGTGCAGTAATGCAAGATTGATCCACATTGGTGCCAAAGGCTTTGCTCATCAGAAGGAAGATGTAAAATACTAATCTCCTAAACAGTGAGGCCAGCCTCACTTGAATTCCTCTGCAACCCTCTGGTCTACCACAAAGTTCATAAATACTTTGACTTCCAAATCATTAGACGTTAAAAACAGGAACAGTACAGTAATGTGGGGCATTATGCTTCTCAGTGTAAAGCATTCTTCACTAGTTCCTATCACAGTGCAGACCTGACTGCATTAAATATGCTCAGGAGATCAGTCAGCGTTGTCTGTATTTGGTTATGGGAAAGGCTCTCCTTTTTTCATCCAAAGTGCATAGTGAGAACAAGTCAAAGCATTCCTCTTTTCAGTAAGTGTTTGACAGTCTGATCTAGGCATCCTCCTGAGAATGCAATTATGATGTCTTGCTCTTTTCCAAAATAAAGTCTTGCAGTTCAGACATTCATCAGCCAGGTAAACAAACTTTGCCAGCAAATAGAAGTCCCACTATTGTAAAGAAAATGGATAAGACAAACAGTACATATGAAGACCCAACCACTGTGTTATTGGGTAATTTATATGGTTGACCTCCAACTTCATTGATGTAAAATCCTATTGGAAATATTAGGGCTGCCATACAGAATAGAATCACTGCAAAGAAAAGAGAAAAGAAGAAATGGTCACTGCTGTGTTAAAATATTTACCAGTTCATAGAGCAGACCAGAAAAGTAAGCCAAGTATTCTGACCAAACTGAAGAGCTAAGATATTCCAGTACTTAACTTGCTTTTACAACATTGCTCATCTACTCCCAAGAAAGACTGAAAGACTCCCATTTTGATTGTAATTTCGGTCCTGCTCACTAGATCATGAACTGTCTTTACAGAATAAAAATTTGGTGGATGTACTTCTACCACTGTCCACAAGTTTAGTTACAGAGTTCATTATTTCTCCAGTTATTTTAGAGTAATTTTCCCCCAAAGTCAAGATAAACTAACATTCAACATTGAAGAAACTCCTTTGCTATTATCAGTTGCCTTTTTCCAACGGTAGTTGCCCTCTCTCATTCTTCCACATAAATTCCTTTCCTGTAAAAGTTTTGCTAAAAACAGAAAACACATACATGGTCATTAGAGATTTTTAGATTCAAACATCTAAAGTTATATGAATGTTTCCTTAAGTAGTGCAATATCCTTAAGATTTTCCATTGGAATACAAAGAAAGTTTTCTGATGCAGTTTAATGTAAGCTTCTTAGTGAAAAGCTTCAAATTCAGACTCCATGAACAAAGAGAATCAAGCAATGAGGCTTTTTATTTCACCTGAACAGTTAGACTTATGTACATGGTTTGTGTTTACAACTGACTGTGTAGGTGTACAAAAAAGATGCCAGGACTCCTATTAAAGCCATTCATTAAAATTACATTACAGATTTCACAGGCCTTCAGGTATCAATAGTGGCCAACATTCCTCACAGCACATTTCAGTAGTCTGATCAAATCCAGGAGAGAATATCCAGTGTTGTAATCTCTCCCAGATGACAACTTCAGTGTTCCTGTAACATACCTTTGGGTAAGTAACCCTCTGAAGTTTGAACACAGCAATACGCAGGACTCTACTGTCTTGACCAAGGGAGTGACTTCCAAATATGGCTCCTCTAAGAGGCAAGACATTCTTCACAATAAAAAGGATTAGCTTTTGGTTGGTTTGATTGCATATGCAAAAATATACAATTAGGATTTTTATCAGTATTAGAATAACACAGAATTGTATTTGATTCTACCAGTTCAGTCAACTATTAGTGCTTTATTCCTATATCACTTCTATGTACTTCAACTTTGTTTCAAATCTTATTTATTGTGCATGGAATATGGCATCCCAATACCCATTCAGCCAAACCTCAGTTATATCTGGGGGGAAAGATATCCCACCAACCCTATAAAGCCACATACTACCATCTCCTAACATGATGCACAGCTAATACTGAAGCCTCTCCTAGTCCTTAAAGTCTACCTATAAACTTAGTCACATGAAAAAGAAAATTCAAGCCAAGTTACAATGCTCCTGCCTGAATAAAGTGCACTAAATGCTATTTTTTTTTTCAGTTTTCTCTCAGTTAACACAGACTGCTGCTTTTTGTTTATTAGTAAGACACACAGGTGCTGTCCTAGTCTCCCCTTTTTCTTCGCCACCACACTAAGAGACAGAACAAACTCTGGGGACGCTGTTCCCTGCTTGAGCTTCCACACAAGTCAAACAAGCAACAGTAAAAACCACTGGGAATAGTAATAGCCCTTGTTTTCATCATGGGTTCCTGTGCAAGTCAGCAGTGCTGCAGCTGCTTTTGTTTCCAGAGGTACGTAAAATAAATTCAGCAGCTCACCTGTCCCGTTTGCCTTACCAGGACAAAATCTCTAGTCTTCCCAAATAAGGAAATGATGGGCTGGAGCAGCCTCAATATTTTTTAATGTAACTTCACTACAGCTCTTTCTGACTAAATACACATGCTCCAGTTTATCCAGCTACAGTGTTACATGCCCATACTATTTTTTTTAAAACAGACTCCATGTTTATCAAAGATGAATAGTTTATCACATATTTTATATGCTCATGCTCAAACCTTATGATTTGCATAGCACAGATCTCAGCTTTGAGAAAAACACACTCATGTTCTACAGGAGACTAGCAATGGTTATGATGAACCTGAATTCAAAAACCGTCCAGTTAGGACTCGGGCATTAACAAAAAAGGGCAGTTCGATAATCCGAGCTCCACACCGGAACACCAGCCGCTCCTTGCTTTCCGAAACACGCGGGGCGGGCCGGGCCTCCCCCATCAGGCCCTTCCCGCCGCGCACAGCTCTGAGGGGGGAAATCACGCGGTCCGCCAGAGGGCGCTCGTGCCTCGCGCGCGGCGCAACCGCGCTGGCGGGTTAATTTTTTGAAAGGGGAAGAAAAAGAGCACCCACAAAAACCATCTGGCAACGGCACAGTTACTGCATTCTCGCTCAGTGCTACCTCGTTAGGGCATCTATTAAAACAAAAACAAAGAACCAGCAACCAGATGTTAAACATTAAATAATCTAGAAGGCTTTAATCTACATGATTATTGGTGCACATAATTCCATGCACTACACAATCCAATCCTTAAAGAACGTTTCCCTTTTTTAAGCTGTGTCTTAACCAACAGCTGGCCCATCGGAGAAGAGAAAGCTTTGGTGTCTGTTTCTTAAGCAGGTATGTATAAGCATGGAAGAGATCTATACTTGAGAGGTCCAGAAAAGAGGGCTTGATGTGTGATAAGCAAATGCAACATAAAATTAGTAACAGTTTGAACAATATTCTGAGGATGAGTCACATTATCATAACTCAGCACACTTCCTATTACATCCAGTTTGTCCCTGATGAGCATTCCAGTTATATTTTATGTTTTAACAATAACACACTTAAAAGGCAATAGCTTTAAGAATCTGAAAACAACCTGCACTTTCAAGATTAAATCTCCTTTATTACATTCAAAAACTACACAGCTGGAAAAGTTCTGATGGCCTCATGGATATGGCTAAAGAATAGATCTTTATTTCTCTCTGCTAAACCAATGGGCTCTGAGATGTGCTGTACATACATGCACCAGTGCTCCCAGGCCTGAGACTGGCTAGTGGCACTGTACCGCCAAGGAGAGCGTGTGCCCAGCAACTCCTTTTTGTGTTCCTGCCTGGGGACAGAAGGGTGCAGGTACCTTAAGTCTCCCTCAGTTCACAGCAGGAGAAAAAAAAAAATTCTGCACATCCAGACAGTGTGCAGAATGCTGATATGCAAACACATTTCAAACATTTATTACAGAAGTAACCAGCCATCTCTTCTCTTCCAAATAACAGTGCACGTGTTCTGCTCTGAGGATGTCCAAGCAGTTTTTCTTAGCGTGGTCTGAATTTTTAGTCTACTGAAACAGCAAATGAAAAACAGATTCATTGAAGTCTCTGTCAGATTAGGAGGCCTGAATTATGACAAAGTTTTGAGAAGTCATTAAGACTGTATGATAAATTTATTTTTGAAAAATAAGAGACTAAGGAGAAAATCCAGACATGAAGTGCTTAGTCAACTTAGTGTGTTTTCTTCCAGAAGGAGGTTTGTAAGCTAAAGGATAGGAATTTCTTACATAAGCTCTAGCCCAAATCTAACTCTCCATATCTGTTAGTATCAACTTGGTGATTTTCCAGGAGCCCATAAAGAACACCTCCCTCAAGAGTACTTGCTTATGATTTCAAATTCTCCCTTGGGTAGGAAAATTTGCAGAAAAAACACTTAATGACTACAATTTCTATTAACAAAAATAACCAAGCACAATAATTTCTAGTTTGCTTCTGAATGGTAGTTGTCAAAAAAGATCTAGTTCCTTTAATTTAACTTGAAATTGTTTTGCACATCCAATGACAACTTCCAAAAATGCAGGATACAGCATATTAAAAGAAGAAAAAAGATATGGTCTAGTCTTTAGAGGGCTCATTGTAGTACCTGCTTGCCTCTTTAGAGATTCATAACACAGAAAGCAGCACAAGGTGCAAATCTCTAATAAATCAATCAGCACTTTATTCACTGGGGAACACCAGAGACTGACATTTTCAGCATAGTTACTGTTAGTTAAGAATGTGATTATCCTGCCCCATTTTTACTTGCATTCCAAAAAGCAGGTCCATTATACTCAGGAACATTTAAATCCTCAGGTAAAAAGAATAACAAACTCTGGTAACTGTTGGGAAAAAAAGTAGAAATACGATTTTTCTGTCCAGCATCCCCTCGCTTGATACATCTCAGAGAAGCACCCAATTCAATGGCAGCAGAAACAGAATTAATTCCCTTTCTAGTTGTAGCAGATGGTAAGAGACCAGAATCTGTGTAAGGTGTAAACAGATCTTGTGGGAGCTCTGTGAATTCCTGCAATAGCCAAGATTGCTATAACATATATAAGACCACCCAGGTGGCCTCCACAGAGAATAAGCTCTGGACATTGTTTCTAATTATGGAAGCTAACAGTGTCTGTTCCAAAGACCATGGAAATCACAGCATTTGAGATTTACCCTAGGTTTACCATACTCTATCTTCTAAATCAGAAGATGGCATAACAGGCACCCTGAAAAGGCATGGGTTTTAGGTAAATTTGAAGTAGGGCTAGCAAAAAAGGAGCAGTTTCAGAGATATGGGGAACAATACCAAATCCAAGTTACTTGTTCTGCTATCAACTTATGCCACTGTGTCACTGTGCTTAATTACTGATGAAGTGGTATAGAAACTGGGATGGTAACAGGCTGTTAGCTTACACCTGAGCAATAAGTATATAATACCATGAAAAGGAATAACTGATCATATCTTTGGCTGCTATCAATACACGAGGCACGTCTGTGAGTTTGCAGGGTCTTATTCAACGAAGAAGCACACAAAGACCTGGGCAGTGCACCAATGAACATGAAGGAGGAGTCCACCCTCCATTACATTGTATGAATTTGGTACTACAGCTAACAGGACTCACACAGCAATGATAGCTTCGACAGTATCTATGTCCAAAGTTACAGTATCTGTCACATCAGTATGAACACTGTGATTCTTAAAGGCTCTTCTCTACAGAAAGTGAGGGAAAACTTTCGCATTTGCCTTTAGAAAATGTTTGTCACTTATGCAGTATGACCTGTAAAAGGCAAGTATCTCTCCTTTCCACAATGCTGTTTTGCAGAGAAGCCATAAAGACACATTTCTGTGCAGTAAAACCACCAATGGCTGGGGAAGGATGCAAACGCTGTGCTAGTAAATAATCTCTTGGGTGTATTCTTTTAGAAGTTATACAGGAAACAGAATCAACAGATCAAGCTCCTGTCCTTTGTGTGTCCCTTAGCTAAACAGAATAGACAACACCACTGTCAGCAATAAATCGTATTTAGAGATACACAGTTGAAAAATCTGGAGTCATCCAAGATGACAAGACTACAAGTAAAAATTCCATGAAAAATACAAGCTATGTATTTATATACAAATTCCAGCATTAACTGGGCAACAGTGACCTCTTACCGGGCTCTCCTTGCTGCTGTCAGAGTTGCAAGGAAAGGGCTGAGCAAGAGTTTTCCCTTGCTCTGAGATGATTTACTCTAGACCTGCCTTGCATTTGAAGAGAATGGAGCTGCCAGCTCCAGAGCTGCCCTCGGCACTCCCAGCAGACTTCCCTGCCTGCCTGGGATAGCAAGTCCTATGTGGTGTTCATAAAGTTCTGTGAGAAGAATATCTGTTAGCAGCTTGTACTACGCTGTTGAGTCTTGAAATTGCTTGCAGAAGAGATGTCATACAACCATGAAGTTTTCCCTACCCCCTTCTAATGAGTTACACATGTTTTCACCATACAGCCCTGGCACTTCATGGGAAGGACCTATTCATGGTATTCCAAGTTGATTCCACATGGCTACATGTTTCCTAATACTGATGTACAAATAGATTACTAATTGCCATCCAATGAATCACAGAAGTCACAATTCTCAACTTTAAAAAAAAAAAAAAAAAAAAAAAAATCTCCCTCCCATTCATTTATTTTCCAAGAATGACTTTTCTTACAAGAGACTTAAGCAATGAAATTTCCCATCATCATCATTAACAGGAATGCAAAGGTCACAGAGTTGTATGCATTGGAGATGAATACCAAAGATGTTGAATTTTAGAATTTCAGCAACACAGCAATCATATCTTAATAGAATTATGAATAATTCAGACTTGCAAAAGAACAAATGAATATGTTTCATTATTAAACATCTCATAACAAAAAGGCAAGTGCTGAAATAAAAGAATGTCCTTCTATATTTAGACTTCTAATAATGGACCTGTTGCAAGCCTAGAGAAATCTACAGAAAAAAAACAAACACCTTCAGGCTACCAAATTTTTTGATTGAACTAACCATCACAGTTGTACAAACTAAAGATGCAGGGATGTGGCAATTGGAGATACTTAAAAAAACCCCAACACATTAAAATATGTAAAGCTCAAAATACAAGCTCTGAATTAAGAAAAAACCTCAGTAAATAAATTATGGTTTCAACTATTAATATATATAGTACTCCAAAAACCTTCTTTACTGTAGAGCTTTGATTTCAGCTCACTGTAAGATTCTTAATTTTATATGGCATTTTGAGTTTAAATCCTCCCTGCATATATTAGATATACATTAAATATGTATAGATAAACAAGAGCAGTGGAAAAGTTGGGATGGAATATTCAGTAATACTCATGTCTGCTATTTTAATCATTTGCCAGAAGATAAATAAAAGCCAATCATAACAAATACAGCATTTCAATAGCTCGATTGTCTCCAAGAGTTGCACAATTAATTTAATATGCTGTGTAGCAAATTTGTCAGAAGGATGGCTTTGATTGTACAAGTGCCTCAGTGAAGTAACTTTGTTGAAGCTGAGCACTTTTTGATATTATTCCCTCCCACAAAACAAGGTTAAATCTCATTCATATTAGATATCATTAGATGCCACAGAGTTCCATTAAACCTTATTTATGCCTGTGTAAACCACAAACTTGCATTTTCTAGTTAGTGTTCACACTACCTTTAGTGGTATGTCATAATTCAAGTCAATTTAAAAGCCCTCAGGTTTTGAGTTTTTTCATGCTGTCATCCCCACCATTAAGGCACCATTTCACAGTTGGGCTAAGCCTGTAACACACACCAAAAAAAGGAAGTTTGAAAGTTATTCCCCTTACTCATTATAACTGTTTTTCTTTTGCACCAAAGTAGCCATAGGATATGTTTCCCTGTGTGGAAACATGGGGCTGCTAGAGGAAGCTCAGCTGTGAGAAGTTATGCTGATACTCATATGGAACAGAATCAAGAGAAGCAGAAAAACACTAGTACTCCTCCCTCCAGCTAAAGCACTGCTGCAGGTCACTTAAGGAAGCAAAAGTCTCAGTGCTGTGAAACACAGCAGATGCTCTGCAGTGGGCAATCCTCCTGCATAGCCAATTAGGATGCAGATATTCTGAATAAAATGCCCGCTGTGAGCATGAAGCAGTATGAACCAGCATCAACCCTGAATGAAGTATTCATAAGACACCAGAAGTGGGGATGGACTTACAGACTGTAGCAAGTCTCAGGTGCCTCCTCTTGCTAGGGAAGGGAACTTCAGTCATTCTATTCTGGAAGAAGTAAATCCTGGATATATATGGGAGTGGGGAAGTACGAAAGACTATCAGGCACACAAATCAGGACTGACTGCTTAATTCTCAGGGTCAATTAATGGCACTGTCCAAGGAAGGTAAAGGAGTCAGGCCTTCCTCTCTCTCACCTTGGGCCCACAGTCTATTAATCCCTCTCAGTTATAGTCACTTATTAACCCCTTGGTTTTTGAAGAATTTTATTTTTCCCTCAGACATCATATTTAAAGAGAAGGAATGTTTTGTCTAGTAAGAGACTTAAGCACTGCTCCTTGACAACACTGTAGTGTTATTTTAGACTCCACCAGTTTATCCTGCATACAGGTCAACTGTGTAGTTGAGGTCACTTACTTCCAGTGAAAGCTATCCAGCGGGCATATTTAGTAGCTTCTCTTCGCCAGTGGGAAGCCACCAGCAAACCACATGTGACAGTTAGTGAAATGATTCCCATAATGATGAAAAATAACGTAGTGACCCACTCAGGAGGCAGCCGTGGAGGTATACAGGTCCTGTCACGTCCATGGATGGTTTGACACTGTCGCACAAGGCCAACTGTGAGAGCACCTGAAAATACATAGCAGAGAGGCAAGTAAACTTTCCAAATCCTCTCTGAGGGGCGCTCAGTTGCAAACCAAAGCTCAGAATTGTCCAAAAATAAGGGATTCTTTCTTTGATGAACCTTAATAAGCCTTTCAAACAGAGGATGAGGGGCATGCTTTAAACATTTATCTTCATGTTCTTTCATCGTATGCTTGCACGAGTTGAAGTGAGATGGCTGCAAGCTGTATCTGGTTCTTGAGTGGCAATCAAGATCTAATCAAAGGGATAAAGCACTCATATAAAGCCTGCCAATATCAGCTAAAGTGGTAGCTGAGTTGTATAGAGGATCACTCCCTCAACTGTGAAAGATGAAATACTTTTATAATCTAAGAAAATGAGCTGGTGCCTGCTAAAATGCCTCTAATTGTCTAATACCTTTTTTCCCCTCATATGTAAATAACAGCTTTAATCTTCAAAGTCTTGCAGCAGAAACTGCATTTAATTCACATCAAGATTTTAAGAGCATAAAAAAAAAAACAACCATAACTTTTGAAGAGTCCCTCTATGCAAGAGACTGGTCAATCCTTTTGACAGCTAACAAGAGTTACTACACACACAAACTGGGATACCTACACAAAAAATCTATCAAAAATATCCTAGAAAAAGGACAAGACTGGTATGGAAACCATAAAATTTTACACAAAATGAGGTATTTTCTGTTAAATAAAAAAAAAACTACACCTGATTTAAAATCCAATTCAGTGCTTTTGAGACTCAGGAAGAAGCTTTTAGTAAGCTTTAGTATTGAAGTTCTGTTTATTTGGAAAATTTTAAACCAAAATTAACATGCAAGATTAAAATCCATTTCTTTCAGTGTCTCTTAAAGTCCTTCATTTATCAGTTTTGTCCCTTCTTTTGAACTGTTTTCCTAAATAACCACAGTTGTCCTTTATCTAAATTAGGATCAAGAAACAACAGTGGATAATATCAGAGTCAACATCTTTCTCCACAAATTACTGTAAGCACATATTGTTAGAGTTGAGCTGTTTAAAACAAAAAGAGGGCAACTTAGAAACAATTACAGTAAGATTTGGAAGCTTAGGTTTAGCATGTCTTTTGGAGGGAGAAAGAACAGTCGTACTTTTAGCTCCTTTTTGGGGAAAAAAAAAAAAAAAAAAACACGCAAGCATGAAACAAAGAAGTAAGCCAATAGTCAAAAGGATAATCAGTATATGCATGCACCTCCTAGCACCCTGGGGCCAATTTCTACATGTTCAGATCCTGCCTGCTTACACCTCAGCAATGAGTACCAGCAGAATCAGCTTCTGAGCTTAGAATCATTGGGTTAAGAGGCAGAATATCATATTTCATTAGATGTAGCGCTTCTGATACACTCCTAAAGGATGAGAAGAACCAAGTAAAACGTTACTGAATCAGTTCTGTTGAAGCACTCCTGTAACTTTGTTTAGACTACAAATTTTAGTCCTATTCAAATACATCCTTTTAATTATATATTCATCAACTGAAAGATTCAGAGATAAATTTTCAGCTAAAAGTTGAAATCAAATAGCTTTTAAAGGTGTTAGTTACAGAACCAAAAAAACTGGCATTTTCTACTCCAGATATAGAGCAATCACACCTTTGTTGTACACACGGATTACACAAAACTGAGCCAGAATTACAAATGCAATCTTGGACAGCTCACACACCTGTACAGTACACAGTTTTACATGAACTGCTTTTCAGTTACTTTTTCATAGCCTGCAACATTTTAATTTTACATCAAGCTGCTAGGGCAGAAGAAAGATGTGCACATGTCCTTAAAAGTCAAGCTCCCTGAAACACACACATTGCAGAACCTCTTACAAAACACTAAGTAGTTTCGAGATAAAGAGGCTATTCACTGCAGAATCACAGAGTAGGAAATTAATCCTAATCACTCTGCAAGACTAGGATTTAACAACAATTTTACTATACTTGCAGTATAAGTCAGTTTTTTCTAAACTACAACTCTAATGTAAAGAATGACTTCACAAAAATAACATCACACACTCAATAGATGTTTTTTCTCTGGAGAATTCAAGAGACTTCTGAATTCAGTGGCGATAATTTAGTACATTTTTAATGGTGGTAAAGCAACAGTGATAAGAATCACTGTGCTGGACTCCATTCCATTTTGTGTGTTAACTGTAACTGAAGAACTGCTGATATAGATGAGCATGTATTAGAAAGTGACAACTCATCTTTCTGATGCAATTTGCAGTTTATACTGAAGACATTTTTCAAGTAACGTGAGCACATTTAACATATCAGATTCAGAGAGGACCAAAGGTAAGTCCAGCAGTGCCATATCTAGAGGAAATAGAAGATAACTCCATCTTGAACTACTATTTTTCAGTGTATTTTTTTTGCTCTCAGCATCTACTTCTCCAAAGGCTGATTTTCTCAAAAAAAAACACCCAACAAACCCACAACTGAAAATGAAAAAAAAAGAAAACAAAAATCTCTCAATTGCGAGTACCAGGGTAGCATCCCTTTTGAAGACATGGATAGTTGCAAGAAACAAAGAAACAACTCAGAGCAGGGCTTCCTAAACATCACTTCTGGTGCCCAAGCGTGTTGTTCCACTTTTTTTTCTCTCTCTCTTTTTTCTTTTTTTTTTTTTTTTTTTTTTTTGCGTTTTGTTTTGTTTTGTTTTTTGTTTTAAAGTGTTGGCTATTAAATTTCAGGATCTACCATTCTGGAGGAAGAATACTGAACTTTATGGTTAAGCTTTTGCTAGCACATACTTAGTATTTTCTCTTAACTCTGCTTCATGGATTACAGATTTGAAGGAGATACACTCCATGTTCAAGGTTTTGAACCTTGAGTCTGCAGACACCAGGGAGGCAAATGGAGGGGAAGAGAAGGTCTGATAACTATTTCTAAAGGTTTCACAAAGGTAACCAGGAGAAACAACCTCATTACATGCTCATAAATTTAGTTAAAGTTTAAGTTCACTATACAGGAATACCTTACTTGTGTGTACATAAACTGGGCAGAAGGAAATGAAAGCTCACAGCTTGCTCCCATAGTGACAAATCTCCTGTTGAATGCAGACTTCAAAAGAAGTTTCTGGTGCAGAAAAAGAGTATTTATATGCCACAAAATTCAAAAGAAGAGTGGGTTTACATGGTGTTTTATTGTCTTCTGTTCTAAAGCAATCAAGCAAACAGTTGCCTGGCAGCTGCCAACAAACTAACTTGTTACAGAAAATCTTGTTTGACCTTATCTAATCTATCATTGAAAGGAGGGACAGAGATACTAAATCCATCAGTCTCCTTCTGACTGTAGTTAGAGAATAGCCTAACAGTCCATCTCAAGCCAGTCACCAAACTCCACTCTGATCCCTAGGTAAAAGAGGTTTTTAATAGTTCCCTCAGAACAATTCCAGCATAACTGCTGAAAATCTAAGCAGCTAACACAGGTATAAAACAAATAGCACAGTGAATACTAGCAGATTAGGCAGTTTAAAGATGGATACAGCCCTAAAACGTGTGCAGCGGAGTAACTACGCCTGCCCATCCTCCACCTGCCAGTGCCTGCACTGCACAGCCATCAGGAGCTAGAATGACAACCTGGGGATGCATGGGGCTGCTCCCTTTCTCCCTCCATACCTTCCGAGACAGGCTTTATGCAGGTCAGTACAGCTTGGGCAAGAGGTGATTAGGAAATGTACTTCTAATTAGTAAAAATGAGATTTTGCCTTGATCAAAACAGAGAATGCTGCACTGAGAAAATGTCAGTGAGGTGGTCCTTAGTCTTTTCCAGCAAATATATTCCCTAAGATGCCAGTGCATTTCAAACACATTAAACAACCTTCCAGTAGTGACAGTATAACCAGGGCTCCAGTTTATACCAGTGAAAGATTTCATATTCCTACGCTACCTCATGCAACTCCTCCAGACCCCCAGTAATGCTCATCTTCTGACACTGTGCATTTTCACTAGAATCACTAATAGAAAGACACTTTAACAAATACACCAACATTTGGGAGAATCACTTAACAATAAAGTTTAACAAAACTGCTGAGGAGAAGAGGGCAAAAGGCACCCTACCAAAGAACGGCAAGCCCTAGTTTTCTCCCTTTATACAGATGTGGGGCTGCCACAGAACTGACCCACAAGTCCCACTCCAGCCCTGCAAGTGCTGTGCTGGTGCTGTGCCAGCCCTCTCCCGTTTCCCTGGTAACTACAGAGCCACCAAGGAGGAATCACACGCTACTGAGAGAAATAAAGATTGCTGCATCCCTTTCACTCCTCCACCTCTCCATCACTTCTGAATTATTAAAAGTGGCACAGCAATACCATGGCTGGAAAGCTGCAGCATAATAATGGCTATTCAGATGTTTGCTGTTCATCTATTATTTGATTGCCAGAATAGGCAGGATCAAGTGTGCCAGAAGGAAGGAGAGGTGCCACTGCCATGAAAAGCTTACCATAGCAAAGAAGCAACTAATATGGTAAAAGCACGATGCAGTGAATGATGTGGGGCTCAAACATTAGAAGGCCACAGAGCTCAGCAGCTATGCTGCTCATCAACATACAAAGCACAAATCCTCAGAACTGCTCTTGCTCATACAGCTTGGGGTACCTGCTCCTCCTGTCCCCACTTGAAAATGTTTTTACTCTTTGCTATCATTTTAGAGAAAACACTATTCCTTGTGTTTAAATTAATCTGCAACCCTTCATATTCCTTGACAACAGCTTCCTCACTTTTACTTTCCATATATCAACCACATCCTTATCAAAATGCTTATTATTAACATTAAATAAATATTATGGGCCAATATGCCTAGTGAGGAGGTTAAAACATCCAACTGCTCCCAGACAGCCTGCCCGCCTACCCTCCCTCCCTTGCTGTCCTGATGAGATGGCATGGTTCTGCCAGAAACCCCAGTTGTGACTGCCAGACAACTTCTGCTCACACAAGATACTTTAGTATGTTGTGGACTTGTTAAACCTAACTTAGCATCTCTGCTAAGTGAAGAGCACAGTTTACAGGGTTCCTAATGAGGTGTTGGTGATGTAAATCTTAGAGCACTGCCAATGTGGCAGGGACACTGATAAGTTTTATGTTTTAGTAATGAGCACAGTACATGCAACTATGTTATTCAGGCACACTAAAACATTAATTGCTGCTGGTTAGGTAACAGTCGCATGCCAGAGAATGACATATGTAAAATAAGGGCAACTCAGTTAAGACATTCCCTGTAACTCTTATCAGGCCACAGACAAGGATATGAGTATATGAAGTTGTTCTTGGAAAGTTTCTATGTTCTAGCCAATTAACAAACTTGAATGGGAAAAGGTCTAGGTCCATTTAAGAAGAGAACAGGCTGCAGCTGTAGCTTGCTACCCAATCCAAGCGGAAACTGTAAAGGTCTAAAGAAAATGCAGTGATTTGGTCAAGACAGACTAATTCCCTGTAGCAATGTTAAGGATAACCATCAAGTTGACTTTGGCCACCTTGCCTTTAACATGTCTGCTGCTCCTTGCCTGCAACCAAGCCTCTCTGACAGAAGACGGCTTTCAAAGTGAGCGAAGCATAGCCGAGGAATTCCTGAGAGGAACAAACAACAGAGCATGGTAAGAATAGTTCCAACACAACTGCCCATAACAGCAAACAAGGAGGAGGAATTTCTAAGAAGAAAATTTTTCAAAGTCATCCAAGGAATTTGGCAGTTTTAGTGGGATGTTTCCCAGTCTTACATATGGAATTTATCTTCCTGCAATGGGCACTTTAAATAATGCTACTATAAAAAGGGGGGAGACAGAATGATTTAAGTTTATTTGTATGTATTTTGTTTTGGGGAAAATTTCTATCAGTTTTATATTCTAGGTATTAATTCCTTGGAAACAGTACTCTCCCTTCTGCGTTTCCCAAAATCCAGGGAACTGACACTGCTGATACATCCCTACCATAGTCTGGGAGGTACTCCAGGGTGCGTATAGTTAGTTCTACTTATTCCAGTGTAAAACTCCATCAGAAATTGGGCCCTGTACCCTTTCTTATGAGGAGATTAGTCACCCTTAGAATAAGCAATGCAGGAGGTTAGGGAACAAGCTATACTTTTGCAGGATATGCACCACCTCTGGTGTGAAGATGAAAAAGATACAGTATCATGCTAGTTTGCAAAGCACTTCAAAACCACGGAGGAAAAAAGGATTAACAACACTGGGAAAGATCTCTTGATTCTAAAAGGCATGGTCCATGTTGTAAAAGTTAAGCAGAATCACAGTCTCTGTATTGTAAGGTCCCACTGAATAACACAGAATTTTTTTGTATCTACAACTGCTCAGAATTATAGCCTTGTAAAAGGAAACGTAGTTAATCCCCATCTACATTTTCAGCCATTGACCCATTACAGCAATTTATAAATGTTTACAGCCTCAAATAATGTCATATCAGATCATTTTGTAAAATAGCACATACACGTAATTAACTGCAGCTCAGTAGCTATAAGCAAGCTGAACACCCTTTCCTCCACTTTTTTGCTTAGGTCATTGTTGTAGAACAAAACAGTAACTGGATTATTCCTAAGTAACTATAAAGGGTATATAAAAGGATCAGAATATAAGATAGGATCAACTGCCAGTTTCTAATCAAGTTTGAGAATACTGTATCTGTCACTGTTCTTACATAAATAATTACTTCTTTTGTGAGCAATGGGGGTAGTTTGAATAGATGCTCTTTAGCACTTATGCTACTAAAATAACTTCGAGGTTACCGTGCAAGTACAGTATTCAGGATGTGGCATGACAGATTGATTCTTTTACTACGGATGTTCCAGTATGTTGTTCAGTTAGTAGATTAAGAGGCAACCAAGTTCAGACTTTCTGAGATAAGATTTATGAATGTTAAAGGATGATCTAGAGACTGGCTTAAAATAATAACAGAGGATTAATTGCAAAGGCACAGAACATACAAGAGATCAAAACAAAGGGTTTATTAATTATCTTTCCTGTCCTTTGCATGCCAGATCTTATGTTTTTTGGCACTCATTCTGATTTGTCTCTCAAATCATCTAATAGGTATTGTAACCCTGAAAGAAAAGCTTTGGAGTTCCTCACTTCAAAGAAGACCAGATGCAAGATCAATTTATATGCCCACTGGATATTTATTGATATGAAACAAACACCTAAAAAGTATTTATGCAATGTTAAAAGATCAATTTTAATAAAGACCTAGATTTACTTGCAAAATCCTTGCTATATTTAGAGCGCATCTTTTAAGAGCAATTCAAGTCAATATTGCAAGATAAAGCATATTATTATTTAAGCTGCTATGTCTCTTCTACTCCATTTATCCCCTTCTTTGAAATCAGAATGTTCTCTCCCTTTCAAACCAGCTTTGAAATACACCATCCTTGCTCTAGAGATGTAAAGGCTGTTTTCTTGTTTCAAGAACTAAGTGACTTTTTTAAAAATACTCATATTGGCAACAATAGGTGAGGTAACATCCCTGGCTTCAAACCCAGCTTATGCTAGCTATAAGGAACCTACCAGTTGAATTCTGGACATTAGATTGTTAAATAGAGCATTTAATTTATTAGGTACCATTTTTGGCACTCTTTAGAACTCCAAAGCTTACTAACTTTTAACAGAAGAATTCTTATTTTTAAAGTCTAAATTCAACGTTAAAAGAGTTGTGGTATATTAGCAGAAAAGCCTGCCCTGCTGCTGAAGACCATCTGGTGCCTGACTTGTCTCAAAAGTTTTCAATTCAACTTCTGTATCATGCCTAATTCAAATCAAATCCTCCCTCCACAAAACCCACAGTCTTCTCCCTCTTCCCACCCCCCGAGGATAAAAAAAAAGATCAGGAGCCATTTATTGGGAAAGATCCTTCTGACTTACATGTATTAGAAAAGTTTATCACTACAGATGACTATCATGATATACAAGTTGTGAGTGATGTTTAAATTGCAGACATTTGGACCAATAAAAAGCAAGTTTATTTCTGAATTCCTACATACAAGTTTCAACGTCATGCTGCTTGTGTATTGGGGTAGAGTTTTTTAATGTTTGTTTTTTGTTTTGCCCCCTTTGTTTTTTTTTTTTTTCATAGGCGAGATGGACCACTACACACTAAGAGCTATCTTCAGGCACCAATGCAGGAACTCTCCTGAGGACATAACAAAGGCTCTGTGTGTTCTTACATATCAGAGCCAAATCTGCCCACACTGAAGGTATTCTTTCCTGCTTCAGAAGACATCATTAATTAAATGTTGGTAAACAGGATCTCTAATAAGTTGCATCCTTCTGGTTGTTTATTTTCTGATACTAAGCATTTTCACAATAGGATGGTGGTGTCAGTGACTAGAATCTTTAGTTTCTGAAGTGGCAAGAAAAAAAAGTGGCCTGGAAAAAAAAGAGAGATTTTTTTAAAAACAAAACACAAAAAATGTTTTATTTAGCTTAAAGAACAAACAAAAAATCCATAGGTATTTCTATTTTTTTTCCCCCAACCAAAACAGAGCTACTCGAAGTTGACAAAATTCACTGCCTAAAATCAAAATCACTGCCTAAAAGAAAGATCAAAGGCAGTGTCAATATTTAAAAGTGGTTTTTCTAGTCAGCTACACCAGTTTTACATTGTATGTTCAGCTGAAAGCCAGAAGCTATGACACCTACAGCTGTTCTGCCATTTAATGTCGATGAGCTTGTGTTCTTTTTAAGAGTTATATTTGGCTTCAGACAGAGTTGTAAAATGATACCTCTCCATCCAATACACCACACAACCCTATTCCAACCTTCTCAGAAATGGCCTGGTAATCACTTCACAATAGTTGATGTGCAGGCTCCTGGAAGCTGGCCATCATCTACAGGAGTCAGTGACATGAAGTGGCCAGGCTGGGTCAATAACGGCAGCAACAGAATTTGCCACGTGATACAAATACAACACAACCAGCAATAACACAGAAATTCTGGATCTTCAGTTTAGTGAATCACCTTCCACACAAGTGTCTTACAAGGTGGTCTGTTCACAGGCTGGCAATAACTGGACTTCATAGCTCTTCCTTTTTAACTCCTGCATATTTAAAAGCACCATTTCACCAAGTCAGCCGAGTTTCAAACTAAATAAATGTCCAAGCAGATCAGGACAGATATACCAAAACCCCCAAATCACACCAAGTGAAGTATCCTATTGTTTTGATCTCTCTCTCTTTATTCATGAAGATGAAATAACTGTCAACCTTTCTGGCTACAGTCTAAAGCAATTTCTCTTGTCTAGTGACAAGGGCATTCAAGTGTAGGTAGAAAATTCAGGTTCTGGCCCTGCCCTCAAGATTGCTTGCGCATTTTATAAAATGAAATTCAGGAGGAATAAAGATCATCTTCCTCTGTCAGCCATAACTGTTGTGCTTGGTGCTGATCTCAGTTTGTATCAGACATGCTCCAAGGACACCCACCGATCTGGCTCTTTCACAGCCTTATGAATGAATCACCCAGTGGTGTAGAAAGGTGAAAAGAGAAGTGTTGAAATGCCTTTTGGCATTTATATGGTTAGAAATGTATTTGCAGACTTTAGGTGTCTGCTCTGAAAACACTCAGCCTAAATACAGCTTATGTGCTTGAATGCTTTCTTATAGCTGAGCCTAACTTTCTCCCAGTCCACTGCTGAGAACAAATTTTAGGCCCAGATTGACAGAAAGTATAACAGACCTTGCTAAATAAAGAACTAAATAGTCACAAGGCAAATAAAATGTACTAACGATTTGGTGGCAATTTCTTTAAATCATGTAACTGATGGCAGGATTGTATTTATAGCAACAAGGACATGAGAAGGGAAGTTTGCGGGTAGAAGTAATACCTTTTATTAGCACAACTTGAATAATTAGATTACTTCTGGTCTTGCAAGCCCTTCTGTGGACACACAAGTTTTTCCCACTCTACTAACTTGGGATATAAAAGATACTACCTCTGTCTACTAGACTTGCTTTATTCCATAAGGCACCTTTGTCAACTGAAGAATGACACCTAAATGTCCCAAGATGTATTTCATTGCAACTAGAGTAGTATTTCAAGTAGAATAAAACCTAACCTTAGTTTTTATTCCTAAAGGCACTTTTTAACTGTTACCAAATCTGTGTATGACATGCTTGTAACAACTGGCAATACAGGTTAAACTGCACTTTAAACAGGGATTATGTACAGAGCTAAGGAAGAATTTATTCTCTACAAGTAATGCTTCACGTGCTGAAAGACAGACTGGTATATAGCTTAACTATATACAATCTGTCCTCAAGGACTGCCGGCGCACAGTTTCCTGGCTGATTAACATTTCAAGTCCCCCCCCCCAGTATAAAAGGTAGCTTTAACTTTTCAGGCAAATTAGAAAAAAACAATAATAATCTTCTGCAGTAATAATTTTCAAATTTAGGCATTTACTTGTTTTTCCCATCACAACAAAAACATTAAAACTAAAGAATAATAGGAAGGCAGGGAGCATATTTAGGATTTGTCCTTAAGTTATATTTTCTCATCCCTTTTGCTAGGTGTGTTAGTTTTGGTTGGGATAGAGATAGTTTTCTTCACAGTAGCTAGTATGGGGCTATGTTTTGGATTTGTGCAGGGATGTTTTGCTGACTGCTGAGCAGCACTTACAGAGTCAAGGCCTTTTCTGCTTCTCTCACCACCCCAGCAGCGAGGGCGCTGGGGGTGCACAGGGAGTTGGGAGGGGGCACGGCCGGGATATCCCAGACCATATGGTGTCATGCTCAGCACACAGAGCTGGGGAGGAAGGAGGAAGGGGGGCACGTTTGGAGGGATGGTGTTTGTCCTCCCAAGTCCCCGTTACACGAGATGGAGCCCAGCTGTCCTGGGGACGGCTGAGCCCCTGCCTGCCCATGGGAAGGGGTGAGTGAATTCCTTGCTTTGCTTTGCTTGCGTGTGCGGCTTTTGCTTTACCTATTAAACTGCCTTTATCTCAACCTACAAGTTCTCATTTTTACCCTCCCGATTCTCTCCCCCATTCCACCAGTGGGGGAGTGAGTGAGCGGCTGTGTGGGGTTGAGTTGCCAGCTGGGATTAAAACATGACACTAAGGCAAGTCCTTGTTTTAGAAGGCTGCATAACTGAAGCTAGAATTATTTAGGCAATTAACAGGTGCTGTCTGTGTGGTGACAACACTTTCTCCCTTATCACAAATTGGCAACTACAAAAATAGACTGTAAGAGTCTGGAGACTTTTTTTTTTTGCTAGAATAAGAAAAGACAGACCACTCCTGAACAGTTAAATTTGCACTTTACTGAAATAAAATACAACTTCATCTTAATAGCAGGGCTCAGTCCTTTCTGAACAAGTGGAACTATTCTTAAAAAGCAATCAGATGTTATATAGTGCTCCAAAGAGAATATCCGTTAACATATGTTTATACAGTTGTTATACTGAGATTCTGAAACAGAATTCTAATTTTAGATTCAATATAAACAGCCAAGAAATGCTCCGTCTTTATCACCAACTTTGTCTTATTGAACATATACTTACAGAGAGCATTTACTTCAGATTACACTGGGCATAAGTCAACAGACTTCTGTTTGTAAAACAGCTAGTACTACTTCTAGCCTTTAATCTCTTTATTTCACCATTTTTCATGTATTAAGCTTCAGGGTGCTTCTTGTAATTGCTAAGTGACCCAATAATATTCCAGTGAAAGAATTTATGAGACCACATTCGAAATTCTTGGCCATTCAATCTTTTCAGGTTTCCTGTACAATCTTGTTGCATAGTTTTTAAATTGAATTAAGTGTGGGTTTAAAAAACAAAGTGAAACATGCTTCTTCCCACATGAGTTTCTACAATGGAGAAATACATCATTAACACATGAATTTAGGTGCATGATTAGTTTCAGAATGGAATTCAACCTAAGCAAAAAAAAAAAGTCTCTTCACCCTTATGACTTCTCTTCGCCCACAGCATGCAATGCCTACAACGTCCCTTGCATCAACAGGCACAGAAGATGCAGAGCATTTTCTCCTCTACAAAAAGGGAGATCAGAATCTTCTACTGTGACAGCTCTGGAGCTGACATTTCCACTGACTGTGGGAATACCACTGGTTGCTGTCTGTGCTTGAGAAAAAGATATCTCTCAATGCTGCACTTTATAATACCTCTATTTTGTACAGCAAAGACTGAGTATTAAAACAAATTTTCAAGCCAACCAAGTCACCTTCTATACAAAAGTCAACTTTCAGGAAACTTGAGGTCCATGACAACTTCTTACCAGTTTTCCTCACTTTGCTTTGGTATAAAGGCATTACAATTACAGGTTGTGTATGTTTGATGCATTAAGCTCATACTGATGAAGTTACAGATAAAACTGTTCCCCCTTACTTGTACATTTGCCCTGCCTATCATGGAAGTTAGGATCCATCTCATTTCAGATGTATACAAAGATTGTATTGCCGAAAGCAAGCAGTTTCACTGAGATATCCTAATAACATTAGTAGATATGCCATCAATTTGAGAAGCGTGGTAAGAATCTAGATTCAAAGCATCTCTTTAGAAGCATTCACTGCAAAGCAGTTCTGAGGCACACTGAACAATCAGTTGTCCCTTTCTGTCTTATTCTGATCCTATACCTATTCCATAAAATACAACTAAATTACATTGCTGGCAATAGCTGAAAGCAATCACGGCAAAAGAAGTGGAAACAAGGCAAGAACAACTTGGGCAAGAACTGGAGAGCAAGAGATCAGGAAACCCAGGAGTAAGAATTGCAACACTAAGAACTGGGAAGCTGGCTCAATAATGAGCACTACAGAAGTAAACTACTTGACTTTACTGCCTATGAACACTGTCATTTGATTATTAAATTCTTGAATGTTCCAAGCTCAGAGACAGCTCAGGCCTACTAATGCTGTACAGTTGTTTGGGCACTGAGAATTGCTCATGGTCAAGTTCAACGTCTAACATGAACTGTCTTCAACTGGACAAATATTTAAACATCTAAGTGGGTTATTAATCATTACACCTTGAAAGACTGTCATCCTTAATAACCCCGAAGTGCTTTGTAATTTATGGCACAGAACTGCAGCTACCATGAGGCTCTTGGGTAGCAGCCAACTGTTGCTTATCACAGTACGTTGCGTGGGTAGGAGATGCTGGCTTCTGATACTGCAGTAAATCTCTGGGAGGTTTTTGATGCCTTCACAAGGGAGCATTTTAGTTCATCCCAAGGACCCAGACATAATAGAAAGTTTTGCTCAAAGAAAGGAACTAGGCTCTACATACTCTGTGGAATTTTGAACCACTAATTCATAGCTAGTATGTCATAACTGATTAGTTCATCCCACACAAAAACCATCACAATCAAACTAAGTTTCATAAGGTACCCAAGACAGACCAACCTCTTGTAATCAACAGTACTGGCAAAATTTAAAAAACATATACAAGTTAATACATCAAATAGGAAATCAAATATGATTTAAAATAAAAAGAAACCAAGGGCTTTACCCTGAAAAAGGAGGATAAAACCTATGACTGTTAATTCCACAAAGATTCATATGGAATTAAGCCAATATAAGTGCTTTGCCAGTCAAATGCTCTAGTTTGTTTCCCCTCTCCTTAAATTAGACACATACCCTGCACAGATCCTCTTGGCCATATCTCCAGTTTCTCAGATCTGTGTATATCTCCATCAGTCAGAGGCTTGGGGAAGAAAAGTAAGATTGAGCAAAGCAGCTGGAGCACACATAGGGGGATTGCTGCAGAATTACCACAGAATTTTTTTCCTGCATATAGCCCTCAATAAAAAAAGACTCTGTCCATTACTAAATTTATAGGCACTGTGAATTACAATAATAGCTTATAATCATGTAATAAGAAATTGTTTTTTAAATTTAAAATTTTATAAGCCATAAATTTATAATAATTTATAATTTTCCCAAGTTACTTTGTACAAGAAATAAAAACAGCCTCCATATTATATTTGCTCCACCATACTGCAAGCATCATTTTGTATTTGATTTTAAAATAGATAGCAGCATTTAACCTCTTTAAAGGTCAATATTCCTCCTCATTCACGAGTCGCTCTAGTTACCTTCTTCTGAAATACACAGGTATTAACCATTGCTGGAAAATTATTCAAGGACTAGGTGGAGAACTCTTGCATAAGATGAAAATCCTTACATACTGCAGCTGTACTGCAGCAGACAAGAAAAGTTAGTTCTCTACTTTTTGTCAAGACTAGAAAGAAAATAAGTGGAAAAAAGTTCAGCTGTTGTGAGGTACCTATAAAAAAAAGTAGGTCAAGCTTAAAGGTTTGACCTACTGATCTCTGCTTTGGCAAAAGTACAAATGGAGTTTACATAATGCTGCTCACATGTAAGCACTCGCTGGAAACTAGACGAAACAAATGGTTTTAATAAGCCTCAGTCATTAACAGGATTATTTTTTTTTTCCAGAGAGTTTTAAATCTTTGTTTTGCAGTACACACACTACTGAATCCTTACTTTTAAGATTCATATATTTGAGTCAGTCCTCTGTTAAAATCAGTGTCATATTGTGGCAACAAATGTAATACACTTGACTAAAATCAGCTCTAAGTTGATCACTATTAGTGAAACACAGATAGTTCCTGAAGCCACAAAGCTGAAGTCTCAGTAAGATACCTTTCCCACAGTGCGCACTGTCTATAAAGCAGATTTACAACTACATACTTCTTAAGTAAAGCATAGGATAGAAAACAATCCATATCTGCACATATCAAATATAATTTAGTTCTATAGGAACTGTATATACTGCTATGAAGTAAATACTTTAAAGAAAAAAGTTATTTCAAACACCTTGAAACTCAGGTACCTTAGCAAAAACATCTACTATCAGAAAAGACAAACAAAATACCTGTTATTCTTAGACTTTTATCCTCAGTTTAATAAAGTAAAACTGTGATAGGAAAAAAAAGTTTTTTAAAAAAATCAAATTAAAGCTTTGCTGCTAATGCTAACAGAAGTTTCTGTGATAAAGATACCACCTCAATTTTACAGAGGAAGAAATGGAGGTACTACCACAATAACTTTCCAACATCCAAAGTCAGTCATGCCAGATGCTAGATTTGGAAGGTAAATACAAGTTACTGGCTCCCAGATCTGTACTCTGTAACCAGGTATTTTTTACCTAATTCTTTAGCACTAATCAGAGAATGAGGAACAGGATTTGTTGAGAGGCAAACTAATAGTTTCGTACCTTTACCCACTACAGAAGCAGTATTAATTTGTATTTGTTAAAAAGCACATGCAAAACATCAGCTCTTCTATGGACAAAAACAATCAGCTCTCTCATCTCTGCTCTGGCAGGCTCAAATAACCAGGCTGACACAGCTCTCTTTCATGAGATTCTTCCTACACATAAAATAGTTCCATATGTTTAAATGTTGAGTGGTTGAGCAAGCACAAAATTAATTCATTACAACAATGCCTTACTATTAATTTTTCTTGTGCCTTAAGGCCTGGTCAATTACAGAACCCAAGCACAGTCCAAACACACTGCTTTGTCAGATTTTTACATCCACTTGAAAGGCATCTACAGTCACGAAGTACAATGGAAATGTTAATTTTAAAGATGGCACTGACGCTCACACTCCAGGCACACCTATGAACAGAAGGCTCTTGTTAGAGTACTCAGATTATATGGGGTTGAGATTCTTTGCCAGTCCTTACTAGTTCTTATTTGTGTTTTGTACTGTTTTTAAGGCACTGACAACATCTTTAAAATGCAAGGATTGTTAGCAGTGCCTGCATCTTACAGCAGGTCCCAGTCCCCTCACTGTCCAGATCAGCAGCTTATCACATAGCACCACCTTTCCCTCCTTGCTCACGCACCTGGGGGCATCTACCAAAAGGAAAGTGTTTTCCTAGAAATTACGTTCCAGAACGTAATTTTAACACTCTGATGTTCAGAAGGCTTTGGAGACTGACTTTAAGCAGTCACTTCTTTCTAAGGCATGATGGAATTCTTCATTCTATCATTAGCCCTTTTTTTTTTTTTTGTATTCTCGACATGCAATCCAAAACGGTTTGTGAAAGGGCAAAATAACTTCTCCTGTTACAGTCCATACATGATACTGTACAAAAAACATCAGGAAAAAGTAATTTTGTAGAATTGCTTCCTCTCATTATGTATGATATATACAATGTCATTCCATATCATCCTAGAATTACTTCCATCATTCTCTACTGCGAAGAAGTGGGAGAAGCATGCTGTGTTTTGAATGTATTGCAAGGTACTTAAATGATCACCAGAACCCTTTTACAGACAGTTTTTGAAAAGCCAACTATCCATACATCAAAAAAACAAACCAAAACTATCTACTGCAGTGGACAGCACAATGATTGCTCTATACCATGATTCCTCCACAGAGGAGCACTGTACATTAACAGTTTATCAGCATAGGCCCTACAGGGCAGAAGTGTTAATATGCCATACTGATTTTTACATATGACTTCTTTTTGAGCAGACAACTGCACTTAGAACAACAGCTCTAGCTGGAACAAGTTTATACCCTCTTTTAAGTTTCTGATGCTTTATATATTCTATTCTACTTAGAAATACCAGTTCATTTGAGTACCTTCACATGTGGTCTTGGGCTTATTCCACGTATAGTCAGTGCTCCAAGTAAAGAGAAATATTTCCGTGACAATCTGGTCTCAAGCTCAGCAGGAGCTGGGCATCACTGCTTGGTCATATCACCTGTGTTTGTTCATCAAGCTGAACCCAATAAAGCTACAGCTTTGCTGTTGGAAGTGTGGAGCCAAATTCCTCAGGAAGAGTCATCACATGCAGAGGCATAACACTGAACAGCAGTAATTTGTCACTTAGTACTGGACAACTTGTTTCACAGGAGCAGGGAGTTAACTGCCTCAGGAGGAATGGCCTGATGGGTATAACTTGCTCTTCTGTAAGACCACAGATACCACTGAATCTGGAATCATACTTCACAAATAAAAAAAGCAACTGAGTATGCAAAATGAGGAACTACACATAATACTTCAGAAGATATGGGAAAATAGCATTTGTAAACAAAATAGACAAATTGAAATAAATGTCATTTTGTAGATTCACAGTTTATTATCATACTGTTACTGCATAGCATGGTACAGAAGGCAGTTTAAATGAAACGTGTAATTCCGAACATAAGTGACCTTGATGTTTATGTCACAGGTGCAAGACAAAATTGGAAGCTCTGTTGAACACTAATATCACCCAAATAGCACTGTTGTACATATACTGAGTGGCCTGGCCATAACATTATACTGTGTGTCCCATTGTGACATATGTATCAACATAAGAGGATGGGATAGATACTTGCTTTAGAAGTTACCAATCAGAGTTTAGCAGCCTTAAATTCTGACATCCATATTAACTTAATGACTATTATAAAAAAGGTACACATTGTTCTGTAAATTGGAATCAAATGAACAATCATACTACATAGGAAGGGATGACTAAGTCACATAAACAAATTGATAGCCTAGCTTTCTGAAGGGGGATTTTGATTAAATAATCCTCTTGAATTACTTGACCTATCCTAAAAGCATTTCAAATCGTCAACCCCCCCCCCCATGTACTGCTTTTAACATGTCTAATTTCAACTGTGCACACTATTCATACCCTTTTCCCTACAAAAGGCTTGAGAGCTGAAGCTAGAGCAACTTCTATCCCCTCTCCTCCCCTACTGAAGGCAAAATATCAAAATCATTAAAGACCCTCCCACACAAAAAGGGAACATACGGAGACAAAACTATCAGCTTTTAAAGTTAATTGCAAAAGAAGCGTAGAGGTACAGAGGCAAAACTCGTTACTATTGAAATCAGTGGGAGGTTAGGCATTGGCTTAAATGAAAGACAAGTCTGTCCCTATTTCTCACACAGAATAGCAATTTGATAAGAAAAGGATGTCGGTGCAAGAATACTGAGAAGCCACTGGTTTCCAGATTGGAGTTATCAGTGTTCTGTACTTGCACACCATGAATAGCAAAACCTCACTGAGAACCCTCTGAAAGAAGAAATCCATTCTCTGAAAGAAAAATCCATATAATTTTCATCCTTCCTTTATAATCTTACAGATGTATGAAATACCTGATACCAAGTTAATAAACAATTCTTACAAAACTACATAAATAAAAAGCACCCAGTGAAGACTTGGACCCCTATCCACAAAGGTGTAGTTCCTCTGGCCTAAAGACAGATAAGCATCTGAAACCTTCAGTCATCTCAGCTGCAAGCCTTTGCTCATAATTACAATGCTGGAGAGGAATTTTTATAGCTGACATTTTTCAAATGACTGTAAAAATTATCTTTAAGAGTAAGATTTAGGAGACTAATCAGCCCTTCCCCTATATCGATCTCCCCAGAACATAAACTCCTTTAAAACAAAAATAATGAAAACAATCTAGATTTTTCAGAAAAGCATTAAAGTCACTGATTTATTTTGCTATCCAATTTAGCAGAAAATCACCATTATCTCTGCAGTAAGATGTACATATTGCTTTGCATTCACATCATTTTTTTCCCCTGAAAGGCTGGGAACCTGGGCTTACATTAATGGCTGTAAACAGCTCCGAATGAGCCAATGCAGTGCTGCCTTCCCAGTTTGCCAAGACCTCTGCTCTATGCAATTCTCAAACAGCTGCAGTATTGAGAAGACCAGGCTGTTCCACACTGCCTTTCAGAGCCCTGAGGGCAGCAGCCAAGCAGAGAAACAGTATTACTCCCCTTTCTCCTTGGTACTAGGCTGACTTGTAGAAACAGAATCTAGAATAATTCCCACAGGAGATGAACCTAAGAACACAGAGGTAAAGAAAAGAAGTATTTTCTTTCACCAGCTGAGAGCAGGATGCTTCAAAAAAACCCACTTCTTAGTGGCACATGTGGAAGTTGGATGGCTCGAATGTGGTCCAAGTATGGTAGACTGCTGAGAGTGCCTGAATCTCACTAGCAGCTGGGACAGGGTTTACCATCAGGGCTGTGCCCTCCTGTGCCATACTTCCCCACAGCAGTCTCTGCATAATGAATGGCAATCATGAAAGCATTTATTTCATAATTCAATACTTCAGTGTTTGCAACAGGAAGTCCTTCATTCAACGGGCATCCTCACACTTCCTTTCTTTACAGTTTGAGCAAAAGGCTCATTTTAGAAGGTCTAGTACTGGAAACATACATTTAGATTGCTTGTAACCAGAAGTCTTATGATAGAGCGCATCAAATCCCATATCAATAAAAATCTACAAAAGAGTCAAACGAAGGATGATAGCTAGCTCTCCTTTACAATTTTATCAAATCAACAATTTGTTTGACTTCAAAATATAGCAAAATAAAAAGTCTTACATTTGTCAAAACACTGTTTGACTAGTGAAGTCCTTCAGAAAAATCCATACAGATTTCATGTGACTAATTAAAAGTAAAACTGTTATTTTCACCTCTAAAGGGAGTACAGGATAGAAATGACAGATGATTCTTAAGTAATCATCCATCAAGGAACTAAGAATTAATGATTTCTAGATATACTATTTCAGGAAACATTTTTTGTATTATAAAGAGATATTAAACATTTTTCTTTTGGAAACTAAGCATAGTCTTTGTTAAAGACCTTTCTTTCCATTAGCAATTTCTTCAGAATAGTTTTTGTTATCTCATTTCTATACAGGCAGAGATAATCGAACATCTTACACATTGCATAGGATCTGTTAATGTAAAGCAGGACTTAGGACAGACAGTTAAATATTTAAAATGATTTTTTTTTATTTGACTTTAAGTCCCTGAAGAAGGGTTCATTAGTGCAGCACTGCTGCTAGGCAGAACTGTAAGAGGAAAAAAACGACTACTTTACATTGCCATAGGCAGGAAGATCATCACAATTAGGTATAAGTCATCTAGGGAGTTCCTGAATTCTGCACTTCGGGAAGGCACTTGTTCCTCTCTGTACCACATAGGAAAGGCCAGGTTCTAGACTAGGTAACTAGAAGTGATTCAAACAAGCCATAAGGATAATCTGGTCAGAGAGAATGGCCAACCATCAGTCCCTAATAGCCAAAATTTTTAATACTCTACTTCATCAGAATAAAGGAAACATGATTCCATTTGAACCAGTTCAGTCCTCTTACATGCACCAAATATTAGACATTGAAGATACAACACATATGAATAAAATTTTTTTAAACCCTCTACAAGAATTTATGACAGAAGCCTTTACCCAAGACCCCTTCTCTCTATTCTATACCCATGGTTTGTTTGGAAATTATAAGCTTAGGAAAAGGTGGTTAAGTTAGTTTTTTCTGTTTGTAGTAAGGATGGCATCCTTTCCTGACAAGGAGATTTGGGTTCCTCTGGGACATGAGATCAAAGAGCTGCCCTCCATCCTCTCCCTGTTCCACTCATCTGAGCTTGCAAGCCCTTATCAACAGGCTGAAATAAACTGTTCATACTATCATATCATTAGTAATAAGACAGATGCACAAATCCTTGTTCTTACAAAGAAAACAATGTCAGATTTTAAAACAAAAACCACACAAGATCTAGGCTTCAAAGCTGATAAAGATCGGCTTTCAGGAAATATTTTAGAAAAAAAAATATGAAGGAAAGCAAAATATTCCTTGCAACAAAGGAAACGTCAGTATAGTACAAAAGATTCAAAACGTGCCACAAACTATGCAGGGAGACTGATCTAAATTCCCTGTCCAAGGTGACTGAACCTCGGAGACACAGGTGGGGATGCCGCCCTCGCCCTCCGGCTTTACGGAGTGCAAAAAGGGTTTAGGGGCTTCTGCTGGACCCCCCGGGACACAGGGCCGGGCAGAGCGCGGCCCCCCCGCGCCCGGGGGCAGCGCCCGGGACGCACCGCGAGGCACCCGCGGCTCTGCGCGGGGTGGGGGAGTCCCGCCGGCTCCGACCAGGCGCTTCGCCCTTCTCCGCACCAGGGGCCCGGCCCCGGGAGGTCCCGCAGGTCCCGGCCCCGCCGCCCGGCGGCCAGCCTGCCCCCCGGGCTTTCCTCTCACCGCCGCCACGCCAGGCCCCGCAGCCCCCGCCTGAGGAGCGGCCCTTCAGGGGGAGCCTCCCCGGCTGCCGCCGCCCCGCGCCCTGCCCGGCCCCGGCCCCCTCGCCACCGGCCGCCCGCCCCGCCGGCGGGTCCCCGCCGCCGGCAATCCCTCACCCGCGGACTCGCCGGTGTTGATCCAGTCCGGGTTCGCCAGGCTGGCGATGGCGAAGATGTCGGCGGCCAGGAAGAGGCATCCTGAGATGATGGTCAGTTTGTCCATCTCCTCCGGCTCCGGCGGCTCCCGGCTCCGGCCTCCGCCCGGCTCCCGCAGCGGGCCCGGGCCGGGGGCGCCTCACAGCCGCGGCTCCATGGACCCCGCGCTCGCCTCGGCAGCGGCGCCAGGAACGGGCCCCCCGGACGGAGCCGGAAGCGAACCGGGCGGGCGGGGGGACGGGGATTACTCCGGAAGGGAAACCCACTCTGCCCGGCGTTCTCCCCCGGGGGGCGGGGCTTCCCGCGGGGGGGCGGGGCCGACGCCGCAACGGGGCGGGGAAACCCCCGAGGCTGCGGCGGGCTTTCTCTAGGGAGCCGCGCGCGGCGGGGCGGGGCTTGCTGCTAGCGGGCGGGGCGCAAGGTGGGGCCGGCCCTAAAAGGGGCGGGTAGGTAGCTGGGGGCGGAGGTGGGTCGTCTGTGCGACTGGTGGAGAGAGGCGGGGCGGAGCGGAGCGCTGCCTGTGGGTGGGGCCTAGGGCAGGGGGCGGGGCATGGCGCCGCCGCGGGGCCTCGTGGGGGGCGCTGCCGCCGGCCGGTGCGCGCGGGGCTGCCCGCAGAGGGGCGGCGAGGGGCGGGGCGGGGCGGCCGTTGCCTCAAGGGCGGGACTGCTGTGAGGGGCGGCCGGCACCCCGGGGCTCGGCTCCGGCTCCTCCCCGCCCAGCTTCGCCCTGGATGGGCCCCAACACCTTCCCCGCGGGCTGGTCCTTCGCTGCCCTTCAAGCATCCGTATCCCCAGAGGTGTTTTTCAACCGAGGCGCACGGGGATCTGTCCCTTCTCCCTGCTCCGGCCCGGAGCCCTCAGGCTAGGTGCAGCCGAGGCTGCCCTCACTGCCATCCGGCAGGCCTGCCATCCCCCAAGGGAAGCGGTACATACAGAGCCCAGAATGAGCAACTTGGTCAGCAATGTGTAAAGAGGGCTGAGGAATGATCATAGAACCTTCACCACAAAAAAAAAATCTCGTATTCCAGTAGTCACTCACTCTCTATCCTTCTGAAATGTTCGGTATTAGTTTAAATTTCAGAGTTGCCTCTATAGCAATGGGGGAAGTGGAAGGACTGATGCATGGAGGTTCCTCCAGATGTTACATGACTGGAGCACCGCAAAAGCACTACATTGCCTTGCTGTCTATGCCATGTGTTTAGAAGAAAGCTTAATTAATCTTGACTGGAAAGCTCACCCAAATACAGCAATTTTTGATGACATGCTTTTCCATGGATTCAGCTATATTGAAGCATGGGGGAATCTGTAGACAATAAATGAACAATGCACCAAATGTGGGAAACCAGCCTGGTTTTGGCCACAGTAATTCTGTGCCTTTAGTGTTGTCATTCTGGCATGGGAATGCTGAACTAAATTAGTCTAGCAGCCCCTACAGGTACTTTAAAAATATCTAATTGCTTACTTTTTTTTTCATTCTAACAGTGAACACCCACCTGTTTTTCCCAGAGCAGCATAACTGGTCTATACAGAATATATCAGGAAGCCAGGCAGGCTATTGTGCTGTTTATTTTTATGTAAGTCCTTTATGTAGATGGGAGACTGCACAAACAAAATACAGATATTAGTAAAGTAGTCTTAAAGTGTTCAACAGCAATGAGTAGGACATTATTTGAAGGACAAGAACTGTACTTGGGTTCTATGGAAATCATCTATTCTTGACAGATTTTCTTAAGGGTAGAGAAAATAGTAGAGTTTTTGATGAAAACCAGCTGAAATTACTCCCTTTAAACAGGGAACAATTGGTGCATGGAAGAAATGAGACAACTGATTTTTTATTTAAAAGATTTAAACATTATATTGCACTAACAATGGGAATCCAGCAGCCTTAAGAAGAAGTTATTTGCAAGAATTATCTGCCACTATCCAATAAACTGGCCTTAAGTGGTATTTAAATAGCTTTTAATACAAGCATTATAGAAAAGTCTGCCTCAAGATGAGTTTGTCTCCAAATAACTCAGCTTCATGGCAAAAAGAATAAAGGAAGGGGGGGTGGAAAGGGTACAAAAAAGGAAGAGATGGTTTTCATTGGCTTTTGATATGTAGGCAAATATGAAGCCAGAAATAGTGACAGAATCCAGTCTCCGTACCCTGCAGCCTGCGTAGTCAGTTATTTAAACTTTCTCAGGTTTATTAGGAGATGAGTACATGCCTAAGGATGCTGTGTGGGAGACCACCACCAGCTATAAGTTCTCCAGAAATCTTTGGGGCCTCAGACAGAGCTCCAGTATTGACAGACAGGCAGCCTAAATTGAATTACTCCCATCGGACTGAAACAATGCACTAGATGCAGACACATTCTCTGCCCAATGCCAGACCTCCCTCTGCCTGTGTGACTGGTGTGGTGCTGGGGGGGCTCAGCAACTGCCCTGGTGCTCTGAGCAGTTGCTGGGGGAGCAGTTGCCTCCTCACCTGCTGGTAGACTCTTCCTCCACAGGCGATCATGGAGCAGTAGCACATTTCCAAGAGGCTCACCTAGGACACACCTGCCCAAGGGTTTTGGCTCTGCAGAAAAAGCTCTTCCTCTGGACTCAATGGAACATACGCAGTCTTTGCCAGTGATTGGGGATGAAACTAAGAGTGAGTTTCCATCTCTTTTGGACATTTCTCCCACTGTCCATTTCTATCTCCTCACTGCTGCCCCAGCACTATTCTTCCAGTCCTGTATTTCAGTATCTCAAACTTTGTAAGTCCTTATGCTACTAGACAAGTTATCTTCTTCACAGAGCCCCCAGTGCCCTAGATTTTCTTAGTATCAAGAGGCATTCCTGCTCTTGAGGTTGAGTATTTGAAATGGAATTGTAGGCAGATGACAAGAAAATGCAGAATTGAAGGGTGACCTTGGAGAAAATCATGACAGTGTTAGGGCAACTGTAATGTAAGTTTTGTCAAATGTCTAAACTTACTGTACCACAGAACTGCGAAAAAATCTACCTTCCTTGGAGACTATATAGACTGATAGCAGGTATGGTAAAAAGACAAGAGTCTCATCTAAAAATGTGAAATTTAGCATTCCTTCTAAATGTTTTGTAGGCTTTGGAATAGTCACAGCTTTCATGGTTTTAAATCTCTCATGTCCAGGAAGATAACTTCATACAATAAGAAGCAGTTTAAAATCAGAATTCTGGCTTCTAATTGAAGTTAGCTAGATTTATTATAAGCATTTTTTGCTCATTGTTTCATTACTGATCATTTGCTGATCATTCACTGCTCATGAATTTTAATGGAATTTTCTGAACAATTTTGGCTTGAAAATAATATAAAGTAACCTAACATCATATCATCTGTTTATATTTATTGGCCCGGGAGTTAAATACTTATTCTGGAAGTAGGAAACTAGGATTCAGTTCCCTCTTCTGGCTGAAAAAGATTAAAACACACATTAAAAAGTAACCAGGAACACCATAGGAAAGATTTCAATCCCTTCTGCTGATCTTGTTCCACTTTGCATAAATTCCTGAGCTGGAAAAACAGTAGCAGGTCAGATATCCAACCTCTCAGGATTATCAGCAGATTAAAGTGTGTTCCAGAGTGGGTCTTCCTTTGCTTTCCTTGCATGACCATGAAAATTAAGTATTTAATTCAAATGACATGTAGTATTCTAGTCAACAACAAAAAAAAAATTGCATTTTTCATTGGAAATTAAAAAAAGGAATTCAAACCATTTCTGCTTCCTTCTCTGTTTTTCAGTTCATCAGCTGAACTGACAAATCAAATGTTCACATTGCTATACTTTCAATGTTAATTCTTTTACAAGACATTCTGTGCTGTCATTTATAGCCTTATCCAAAGCTTTACTGAAGCCACTGGAAAGATGAACAAGTTTCCATATTTTAAACAAGAGGGGTAGAGTGGTGGGAATTTATATTAAGTGATTCCAGACCATTGGAGACAGTCTCAAGCAGTTAAGTTATTGCTACCATACTGTCAGAAATTACATTTAGAGATTACATCCTAAAACAGAGACAAAATAGTAATTTTTAATAGAATACAGTTTGTTTTAGGAGTCTCAAGCACTCGTGTGACAGTCTTAACTTTTCCTGGCTCTTGATGAGAACAGGCTTGAGAGATGGAGGATTTCTTTATTACCCTCTTATACATCTTGGTGGAGACACTGGGATAATCTCATTTATATTGTAGTACTTGTATTGTGCATTTTAATGGGTAGTGGATGTTCAAGAGTATTTTATTTCTGTAGGTGCTAATTATGGCAAGTACAGTCCCTTGTCAGCAGTAGGGTGTGGAACCAATCTGCTGGAAATTTAGAAATTAAACTCCTTTATAAATATTGATTTGAAAAATCCATTCATTATAGGAATTCAATCTTTTCTTGAAGTCCTTAATAGCTGACAACTCCTCTGTTCTGTTACTCTGTATCCTGTTCTCTACCTTCCCTGAATATATTGCCATTAGTAATAAATACTTAAGGAACAGCAATATTGCTTTTTCTCTTGGTAAAATACATATCTCTTTAAAAAATAAATTTCTAAGTAAAATCTACTTTTAGTATATTTATTTGCAGAAATCTAGTTTATAGAGTACACTAACTTTTTATAAGTATTGCTTTGCGGCTTTTTGGCAGCAACTCAGCAGGCAGTGCCTATCTATAGAAGCAAATAAGGATGAGAAACTTAAATGTTTGGACAATTAAGAATGGGTACAGCACCTGCTCAGATGTGTCCTTAAACCTTTTATTGAAGAATGATGTCACACTTTCAACTAGTAAAATTTTTCTCTCACTTTTCAAAGGACAGTTGCCAGCACTGATTACAGCACTCAAGACAAATATTAGGGTGGGTGAACAAGGATTAGGTCTCATAATCATACAGAATGGGCCATATCTCCAGATAACAAGCCTTGTTGAGAAAAGCTCTGCAGCTAACGAAGGAAAGCTAAAACCAGGTAAAAAGAACGAACAGTGATATTCAAATTTAATAGCATTGAAAATATTCTTGTTCTGCATTTGTGCTTTGAGCCCGTCTCTGATTTATTTACACTTACACAGATCAAAATAAACTCAATTTAAAATTACAGAGAAAAGAAACTAGCACAAACAGTATAAAACTCAGTGCCAGCATTCCATTATAGTGAAATACCTGTGATCTTAAAATAGCTGATATGGATGCCTCTTTCATAATCACATCAAGATTTAAATCTGTATATTGTTCTACAGCAAAATCAGATTTCCTATTCATCAGCAGGTTTATCCAAAAATGGTTTGACTACTACCTTTATATAGCAACTAAACTTGAATAATATCATTCTTTGTTCAGTGCATTATTGTTCAAGTAATTTAATTCTACAAGTAACACAAAACTTCCTGAAGGTTTGAAAATAATTTGATTATTGTTTGCTTTTTATTTCTCTTTATTATACAGAATAGTTGCAAAGTGGCAATGGACTAATCTCTGTGCTCCAGCAATCCATGCAGGTGTTCATTTGCTAGAAGCTTTAAGCCTGAAATGTGCCATATCAATACTAACAGACTATTACTAGTTATTAAGGTTTCTTGTGGAACATCAGACACCTATATTAAGCTTGTAATTGAAAGCTCTGTAAATTTGCCTGCTTCGCATGCGTCCCTAGACCAATTACATTAGACTCATGAACTACAGTTAGGGAACAATAGTGTGCTATGTTATTACCAAGTATTAAATTGTGTCTAAAGTAGAAATCTATGAAGCTAAGTCTCCAGTGTAATGAAATAATTTAGAAATTTACTGGCTGTACAGCAAAAATGCATATCTTTAAATGAGAACAATTTTCCCAGCATTGCCTTTATAGTTTGGGCAGTCCTTTATTCTTGCACCTTTTGGAGAGAATTAGAATTCCAGGCACTAGGAAGAAAGATCTACTTGTTTGATGAAATAAAAAACACTGAGTGGAGTTCTTAACCTCCTTTTAGAAAAGGCTTTGCACTTTTGATCCCAGTATAAAAATCAGTGGAAAAATCCTGAGCATAAAATAGAAATGGATTTGGATTTGAACTAAGTACTTTTTAAACTTATGGTTATTTTAAGAACTGATAGCTTTCATTTATTCCCTAAAAAAACCCCATATGGTATAAAAAACCATATATATGATACTGATTTGGTTGTTGGTTTGTTTGGGTTTTTTTTTTACATATATATGGTAAAAAATCCAGAATATTTATCACTGAAACTAAATAGTTCTATTTGCAACAGTTTGAAAAAGGCAAGCTCCAAAAGCATTTTCAATAAAGGCTACAAGAACAAGGAGTCAAATTATTTATAGCATGTGATGTGTTTGACTTAGTGCCACAAGTATTGAATAGTTTAAAGGGGTTTGAGGACTGGTAACAAACATTGTCCCTTTGTAGCTGATCTTAGTTTTTGGAGCCAAAAGGAACAATTTGAGCATACTTCATGGAGCACCTGGATCTAACTCAGCACATTCCACACACACAAAGAAGCAAACAGTTGAATTTGTTCAATTCATTAGAGGGAACTTACAAAAACTTTATATTTAAGACAAAAGCTGTAAAATTTTGCAGAAAATACAGTATTTTTTAGAAGCTCCATCTCTTAATGATACCACAGGCAGCATGCTTATTTTTGCAATTATTTTACCAATGTACAGAGCATGGTGCTTGAGAAAAATATGATGCACAAATGCACTGCTTAGGAGTTTTTCTTGCAACAAATTAGCTTTTATCTTTATAGGCTTATTTTTTCAGTTAATTAAGATGAGTATTATCTGTACAATTTCAAACTGGAATCTAAAAGAACAATTTCATTGCTGCTTATTGCTTGAAGGAACTGGTGCCATTCTGCTGACTTTAACAGGGAGAAGGTAGAAATTAGCAGAGATAGTGGGAGGCACTAATGTCTTAAAATCCTAGAGTTAGACTCACCAAACTCATATATATGTATGCATGCCCTATTCTCCATGTCAGCAAGAAAAAACAGGGCTGCTTAGTACAGATGTTTCCTCAAAATACCTTCATAGTGCAGGGGTTTTTCTCCACATAAATGTTCAATAGCCAGTGAAGGGTATCAATCACAAAAGTGATAGGTGAACTGAAAAGGTGGGTGGTTCAGACTCCAGATGCTGGAGCAGAGGAGCAAAATTATCTACATCTGCAGTTCAGAGATGGCTTTGACTTGCCACAACAGTATTATCAGGACAGCATGGGCAGAAAAAGCAGAATTCTAAAAGGACCTAGTAAAAGCTGAAAATGTCTTGCAGATATATTAAAGCGTAAGTACATTTATGTCTAAGCATTTTGAAACATGTAATTTGGTTGATTTATTTTTCTGTTTGAGGCTGAGAACTTGCTTCTTTGGTATCTGATATCCTGGTACTTGTTACAGAACTTCTTGTTTGCGCCCCAGTAGAAACAGTGTCTTCTGATAAGCTAGAGTGGAGAGAGGGTGTGATAGTGATGGAGTAGGAGTAGTTAGTGGAAAAAGTGAAGGAAAAAATGGTAGTCAGTAGCTCAGGTAAACAGTTTTAAAGCCTGTAAATTTTTGCTATAGGCATTTTTAACCCAAAAAGGTTAAGAAGAAAACAGAGCAAATGGAGAGGGGCTCCTTGCTCTGCCTAATAGGGCACCAGACAGATGTACTGCTTGTTTAAATCCCCTATGCTGTTCTGTTGCAGTTTAGCACATAATGTTTACTGATAAGGCTCCTCTGTGCAACTGTTTCTGCCAGGCTGCTGATAGAGCTGTAGTCTGCTGCAGATTGATTCTGCTTGCCTTTCGCGGTCTCCAAGTTTTCAGGTTACATAGTAATCGCAACTCCCCTGGAAGCCCATCTTGTTATACCCCATGGTATATATAGATGTTGGGTCTTCTGTACTCTGTTGTTCATGGATGCAGTACTGCTTTTTGCAAAAATGCAGCTCAGTGCTTTCCACTGGCAGCAGGTAATAAGAACATTATTTGCAGCCTTATCCCTTCAAACAAATAAACACAGAAACTACTAGCACTGTTTTCTGCTGGAACTCCTCAGCTTGATACTGCACCAGCTCCTGTAGGCACCTTCTACTTCTCCCCTGGCCTGTGCAATGCACCCATGTGTTGGTTGCTTTCAGAGTGGTGAGACAGGCACCAGTCACAGAGGAGAGTCAAACCCTGGAAACCTCCACGGCCCCAGACAAACACAAGGTGACATGGCTGTTACACAGATTCTCCAGCATCCACCTAGGTAAACTTAGCCACTGTGGAAGAAGGGATATGCTTGGCTGCCTACCAACACATAAACTGCAAGGTGACATACAAGGGCAGGCAGCAGGTATGTATAGACAGGGTATTCCTGCTGTGAAGAGGTACAGGGGAGCAGTGGAAAGACGCCAGCAGATCTGTTAGTAGTGCATCTGTGTAACCTCAGCTCAATCTTGCTGGAGTCTGTCCGGTCCCAAGTAGTGGTCTTGATCAGAGCGTTCACCACTGTGCCTTTATTTTGCCTAAAAAACCCCACAGAAATGGAAGATAGGATTGAATAGGCAATCTAAAGTTTAGAAAAATCCCAAAGTAAACAAGTGAACTGCAGCTCTTTTTTTGTACCTAAAAACACTTGAATTAAAACAGAAAGAAAAAAAAAAAAATCGCATCCAGTTGAAGAGCTGCTAAACACACACATACATAAAAATGTGAAAGTACAGTCATTAAGACTACATAGTTTGTAATATGAACATTTAAACAATTGAAAAAGTCTCTTAAACTGATTGCTTTCATTTTTCTTGCTTGGCAGGTGACATTCTAATAAAAGTTGGACATGCTAATGTTTTGGGATGGACTCTGCGAGAACTTGGACAACTCCTGCAAAATATTCCTATAGGAACTACTCTACAAATCAGAGTTTACAGAGATTTTGTTGAAGTACCTCCACACTGGCAATGTGCAGTTGAATTGATTCCTGAAGTAAAGATGATATCAGAGTAAGAAATAAGTATTATACATGACTAGAATTTCATACCTCATTGTTCTAGCAAGAAACAAGAAATAATGTAACAGCTTTTCTATTTAAGGTTAAGATGTTAGTCTAAGGATTTAATTTCATTTATTTTTCTGAAATAGAAAACTGTGATTTGAAATGAACAAATAATGAAGGAAGGTTACTCTTCTAGTTACAGTGAAGACAGGGTCAGGACAAACGTCAATTTTAGACATGCCCCTTCCCACCTCCAAAATGAGCATAAGAACTCTGGCTGGCAGTTATGCCACTGAAGTCAGAGACCATATCAATTTGTAATAGCCAAGGATCTAGGCAGTCACAAGCAGAGGACATCTTGCTAACAACCATGTGAAAAGCTTATCTGTTTCTTAGTCTAACTACTGACAGTGGTTAATGATTATGACTTTTAAAATTAAACTTCAAGAAAAATAAATTCTTGGGAGAGCTACTGCATACAGGGGCTTTTAAAAACATATGGCTCTCAATCTTAAAGGTGGCTTCTGTAGGGAGTATAATTAATTTAGACAGGATACAAGGCAGTTAAAAGTTTTCCTGAGGCACAAAGTTTCAATAGGAAAGACACCTCAGAGGTAGGGGAAGGAACAGAAGTATTAAAAGGACATAATTAGGCTAGAACAGCAGAAAGGAAGCTCACACAGCAATGGGCTTTCCAAAAGATTAAACCTCTAAACTTATGTTTAAATAAATCAAACTATTTGATATTCTGAAGCAGAAAAAGGATAGCTTGTTTTTCTGTTAACTGAATTATAATTTCACTATTACTTCAGAGTCCAAAGGACTATGGACAATAGTATGTTTGATATTACAGGAGCTTCAGAACTAATGAACTTGGCTTTAGAATAAGCCTTTGAAAAAAATTAAGACTCCAGGATTAGTTAGCTAAATGGCTATGGGAATTATTAAATATTAAAGTAATACCATGCTCTGTATTTGCAGCACAAATGAAGATGCTGAGGATGAAGATGACACCGGGTCCAGTAGTGATAATGATGTAGACTTGGAAACTTTTCAGTATATATCTTCCCAGTCATACTGTTGTGAGTTCACTCACAGGTTACCATCAATATCCAAAATTTGGCAGGTATCTGATACAGGCCAGACACTTAGTGCAGGCACAGACAATCTTTGTGATGCTGCACCTCATGATGATGTTGATGCATTGTGCAATTCCAAATTTGATGCTAGTGGTGCCAGACCTCTTTCAGACTGGGCTATGGAAAACAATGAGGCCAGTTCCTCTTCCTCCTGCCCTTCTGTATCAGATACATCCTATATGGAAGAATGTGCCTTTGTTTCAGAGTAGCTCGTAACTCGAATTCTTCCAAACCTACATTTCTAAAGTTGTATTGTATCTGTTTTCTTTTAATACACACCTAGACTTCCAAAAAACATCCAAGTGTCCTAAGATATTTGAAATTATATATTAGCTATATAAAGCTGTTTTAGAAAACAAAATGTCTATCAATGCTACTTGTGGAGAAGACATTCTAGAACACTACCTCTGCTAGTCCCAGACAAGTAGCAGTTGCAAGCTCTAAGAAAGTCTAATCATCTTTGTTTGAAGGTAAGTTTCTTCATTTACTGAACATAAAAGAATACATGGACAACTACTGGCAATTACAGCATTTTTCTGCATCACAGTGATAATTTTTGATATATCTATTATTTACATCAACTAAAAGTCACTTTATTTGCTCACTGTAGTTTTTCCTTCAGTGTACAGATCCAGACTTAGCAGCATTTTAGATACCATTTTCAGTGGAAAAAACTCAACACGAAATATATGAACTCAGCACTTTATTTGATGAGTGCAAACCCACAATTTCTCTAGATTAATTTTCTGAAAGAACTGAATTCATAGATAACGAGTAAGTAGTAATTTATTTAGAATATAGGTGACTTAGAGCTCAGGTCCATCTTGAATCTGCATCCCAGTTTTGTTTTTACAACTCATCAAGAAAAGGAGTATTCCCCAAATCGCCACTAGCTGCCATTGATTTCTTCCCACTGACGAACTTTTTTGCAGCCTGAAAATAAATCAGAATGATGGATATAAGGAAATATTCATTACACCAGTTTATCATGTTGCTTATAGCCTCAACTTCAAGTTATTAAACAAATCCCAACACTACTATATTACACCATCAAGTAATCGATTTTCTTTTTGCCATCTAAACTTGCTTCTAATACAGATCCTTGTTACTTTATAATCTAGACAGAAATAGTAGAATGACAGTTGGATATAAAAGGCATAAGCCCTTTGAAAAGGGTTATTCCTAGAATAACTCCTACACCACAAGATACAGTGGATCTCTCCTTACTACTAAAGCTATTTCTAGTTGCTCCTCCAACACAAATTAGAAGTTTGTGAAGAAACAAGTTTTCTATGTTAGAATTTCTGATGAATTTCTGTATGAAGTTTTCTTCAAGTATAAGCAATAAGATAATTTGGAATAGCAATGCAGTGACATCAATTTATCATTGAAAGCCTAATTGTTTTATTAAGCACACCAAATATTGTAGACTTGGAAATCCTAAAAGCCTTGACACAGAAGTGCCTGCACTGGAATTAATATCAAGTTTTCCATGAATACTAGTTGGCAGTTTTGGTAAATTTAAGTGAAGATGAGAATTTCACATACTCCCAGCTACACTATTTTTACAGGGTATTGCATTAAAGGGTCTTCTGTTAATGAAGTATGTAAAGACATCAGGAGATAGCCAGCTAGGATTTCTAAGCAAGTTGCCTTTTTTTTTAATGACAGTATATCTGTGTGTTTATAAACACACACAAACAATCACCAGTTTTGTATAAAAACCCCCCCAAACTTACACAGTGATTAAAAACACCTGTAGATGCCAACACATACGTACATTCACAACATCAGCAGTAGCTACAGAGTCGATTTTCTGAGCAACAACAGATGGTGATGTGTGTGTGCCAGAAACCAATGACTCGGAGCCAATTTCATTCAGTAACCCTTCTGCAGTCTCCACAGACATCAAGTAGGTGGCTTTCATCTGATTTCTGCCAACAAACAAAGCATTGAGGATGAGTGAGCATGTAAGTCCTGTTATTACCTTCCCCATCACCTCTAGAAGTACAATGAGTGTTTGGTGCTTTTTAAGTTTTCAAGATTCCTCTCTATTCTGAAAAGTTTTCCTTTCAAGTAAGGAAGGGTTCTGTAGTTAGGAAAGAGGCACCACAAATAGTCCGAGCATGAAAAAGACAGGGTACTTGAACACCTACTGCCTTGGAATGATCAGCCACCCCACACAGTCAGAAGATCTCTAGCTCAGAATTTCTTTCTGTTTGAAGTAACTAATGCAGGTTACCCAGGAGTTAAACTAATCTATCACTTTTTAAAATTAGGTTTAAAATTGATTCTAGTTTCTCATCAGAAACATATGTTTGCAGAGCAATTTTGTTATAAGTGACAAGGAAGCACAAAGAAGCAATGAATGTAAATGGTTAGGCTCCTTGTGCAATAGTTCCATGTTCTGTTAGAGGATGGCAAGTTTACACCATTTTTTCCATTTTGCACAGTCTCACTGCTACCTATGAAAACCTTATTTTTGTAAGCTAGTCCTTTTCCTCTTTTTTAAAAGGCAGAATGGCAGAAAATAGTTTATTCCAATAGAAGATGATTAAGTAGCTTGGTATTTTTGACTAAACTGCAAGACTGCAAATATCATTGACCTTGACTTTGTTTTTTGGGGTTGGGTTTTTTTGGTCACTGAAGGAAAACAAGCAATACAGAAAATATGTGAAGCCATTCCAGAATGGAAACTCCGTTAAATAAATAAATTTTTTAAAAAGCCACAAGCACTGCATGTAACACCCTAATACTAGGCAGCTTCATTACAAGGAAACACCACAAAACAAACTGAACCCCACAAAACTAATAATGCCAAATATAAAAGTCCAGGATTCACCATTTAGCTACTAAGTGACTAAGGCACAATCAATCACGTCTAGGTTATCATGTTTTGTGTAATCAAGCTTTATGTGAGGTCTTGAAAGTTTTTTATATATGCAAGACAATATTTTAATTTTGCTGCTTGAGTGAATCTGAACTATACTGTTGTACTGCACAACTACAGTTTTAGAGACTCAGTGCAGTTTAATGCTACCTGGAGACCAAACACCAGCTAAGGTGCACAACCCTCTATAAATCAGAAACTCTAAAACTTTGTTGGTATTACTGCATCTCTAATAGTAATTTTACCCCATCTCAAATATTCCTAGGGGCACGTATTTTGAGCTCTTGGATGTAACATCACTAATTCAGAGCTTTACACTTGTACACCCTCATTACTACAATTTTTTCAAGACACAGAAGACTGCTTATTATAATTGTTTTGGGAATTGCTGCAGCACAACTGTAAAGGGAATTACCTAAATAATAATTTAGGATTCTAATTTAAATACATCTTAATACTACAGAGTGTGATGAAAACAACAGCATTTGCTGATACTTGCTAATTTCTTAGATTAGAAGTTTTCAGAAAACATCAACACTTATGTCAAGTTTTTATTAGGAAGTATCACTAGTAGGGAATCAGTATAGCTTTGAAAGAGTACTGACAGCACTTCAGTTTTAATGTAGGACAGTGAGCAGTTCCCCACGGAAATAATTACAGGACAACGATAAGCTTTGCTGTACAGAATAGTCTGTCTGACAAGTAGCTGCATGTTAAGAAACTTCTCTTTACAACACACAAGACAGTTCTTTACACACTTACTTTGCCTTTGTGACATCGTCATCAGTGATGCTGCCCTGAGCAACTGCCTTTATCTGGTTCAAAGCAGCTTTAATGACCTGGGGAAAGATTAAATCATTTAAGACTTCTTCCTGCATTAAATTTCAACATGTTATTTCTATTATCTGACATCTTACAAACTTAGAAACTTCAGGGGACAGCAGCTGACAATGTTAGGATTGTCTGCCTGAACTCAATTCTGAACAGCTTTATGATGAAAGTAAAAACACTGTAATAAATGCCCAAGTGAGACACAAAAACCAGTCTGGATTTAAATAGCAACACCACATGAATTCATATGGTCTTCAGGAGAGTATTCAGTTCTGCCAGCTTCGTGAGCTAGCACGTTCCTCATGATGTACTTAGGCTTACACATGTAAACCAGCAATTACAGTCAGCAACTCAAAGTATTTTACTAGCTCTAGTTCCTAGTACTAGTAGGTATTTGTACTTTCCAGGAAGTAAGGCTCATTATTCCCAGCTTACAGAGCTAAGTCATAACGGAACATGCAACATTCTTATACAAGAAACCAGATGAATTAACTTTTTGTCACTAGCTCAAATCAAAACACTAGTTTGAGGGTTATGTTGTTAAAACTTAAATTCTAATCAGCAACTCACCTCTGCAGCAGTTGGAGCCTGGGATATGGTATAAATCCCAAAAAGCCCAGAATCAGAGTAATTAACATTGAATGCAGAAGCCTGCAAAACAAACATTATCATCAACTGTTTAAAGTATCAGAACAACACAGCATCAAGCATAGGAAAATAATTACTATTAGGATCTAAAATACTGTAATTCAGGAAGCTAAATGCTATCTGTACAGACGAAAGATCAGATTGGAAGGCCTTCTCTGAAGTAATCGTGCAAGAATGAACTAATGAAGATTCTAGCTAGAGGTAGAAACCTCTCAAAGGATAATATGCATTTTACTTAAAATATTAGAGTACAGTAATCCTTTGAACTTACATCAAATGGCTGGGTGGTTGCTTTAGCAATACCCTGGCACAATTTGCTGGTAACATTGCTTCCCCTCTTGATAAGGGGTCCAGCACCTAAAACATGCTGAAGAACACTGAACGCATTCGCTTCTGCACTCCCAACAGCAGCTCCTTCTGTTACAATAGCAGCATGGACAAGGCTATCGCCATTCTGTTCTCTAATTTCTCCTAAAATTAAAACAACAGAATAAAAGGTAAGAAACTACTGTACATTCAGAGGTATGGAAAGGAAACACTTCTAGCCAGGAGTTAGTTTTATGAGTAAGAAGACAGACTGTGAAGTTACTGCATGTCCACTCAGGAATACAGCAAGAAACTCTTAGTAGGCTGTATGTAATTTAAAGAAGTCCTTTACATTAAAGAATTTTCTCACAAGCACAGAATCAAGTACCTTACTATGCCTTATTTGAACCTGACCCTAAACCACAGATAGTATGAGATGATAAAACTCAGTGAGTCCCCAGATAACAAATATCCAGAAAAGTAGTGTACCTTCTGTTTATAGTATTATTTATCCTTTTTATAGAAACTGAAGTTATTCCAGTCAATATTAAACGTTGGAAACTTTTGTTTCCCCCATTTGTTTACAGTGATCCGATACTCCAACTAAACAATATCGACTGGTACTAGTACAATGAACTTAGTGAAATTAGTACAACTGAAAGAGCTAAGTATTGCTTTGTTTTTTATGAAAGACTAATGACATTCTAACAGATCTTCCCTAAAAAGAAAGCCTACCACCACTTCTAGACAGTCTTTAATCTATTGTTAATGCCAGGAGAAACCATATGTCAGCCTGTTTTTCACTTTATGGAATAAATGATCTTGCAGGTAAGGCTTTGTTGAAGATATGGGTCCAGTTTTATCTGAGAACTTTTCATGGTGGGGAATAATCCTCTGCTCAGTTATGTGGGAGATGCCTCTGAACTGTCACTTCCCATGTACAGCATTTAGTACAACTATATAGTTTTAAATTGCAACTCTGAATACTGCTAAATTTATAATAATCAGAAAATCAGTAATTCAGAACAGACACAAGAAACATACTTACCCCCTCGATAGACAGCCTTTGCACTAGAAATACCAGCTCCACTTCGGATATTTAAAAAGTGCTCTGCAACCTGCTTTAAGTCAGAGTGCTTTACACCTGCAATACAATAGTTATTCCAAGCAATGTAATGCCACTGAAAAGCTACAGCAGTTACATAAAAGTGTTTTAAGTATACTGTAACATTTTACTTCTACAGAGAACTCAAATTTCTACAACAGTTTTTCTTTATGAATTGCAGTGTCCATTAAAGAATGTACATACCTATTCCTACAAGAGCCATTCTTGCGCTTGTGAAATTGTTCTGTACAAAATGGTGAAGCTGCAACAGCAAATTCACGTTTTAGGGTATTTTGTGTAAAGAACAAAAATGGCAAGTGCGTTTCTGACATCCCCCCTTAAACTTCTAAATGCAGCAAACTCCAATACTTCCAAAAGAAGCTGTCTAGAATAGCATTTTACACATTCTCCAGTGACAACAACAGAACACTTTTATACAAGAACACTTGCATTTCATTGACAAACTGTCAACAGAAAGCCACTGGCATTAACCACCTCTCTAAATGTGAACGTGAGTTCTCTACTCAATACTAAAAGCTGCAGAGAAATAAATTATTTTAATACCAGACTAACAAGATAGTAAATACTGACTGTATATTTACTAAACTAAATTTCTCTCTCAAGTGTCATCATCTATCCTTGATAAAGAAATTGAAACAGATTTATAACACAACACAAATAATCCTACCTGCTCAGAAGTAATTTTTCCAATTGTGTAATCTGGACAATATAAGGGGTTTGCCAGAGCATGCTTATAAGCTGCAGCATGCAAGTTTTCCAGCACTCCTAAGAGGAACAAAGTTTCAGTGATGATGATTAACATATAGAAGCACATTTAGTTTCATTCATAATCTTCATTAGATGTCACCCCAGTGAAACAGAGCTGTGGTCCACTTTAAGGACCACAAGATCTGCAAAAGCAGGTCTAGAATAATCTAATACATGTGGAAATTTCATCCAAATCCTTGGGCAACAGAATCTGGTCTGAGGGCTTCTATTCTTTTGTACCTTATTTAAAAAAAATGTACTAACTTGCATATGCTCAGCATTTTTTGGCCTCAATAGCAATCTGTAAATGCAATCAGTGTTTAGGGGAAGGGGAGTAGCAGAAAACAACAACAGACTCTAACAGCCTTTTAGTTAGTTTCAGAATCATCAACTTCACTGTAAGCATCCCTGGTTCTTGAGCCTGAGAAAGTATTATAAACAGCTTGTTCTATTTGTAGCTTTGTGAGGTGTATCATCTATCTCCCTATTCAGCTGCAGGATGTCAGTGTCTTCAATTCCTTTCTCACTAGTTTTGTCTTGCATGCAATAGCATTCTACTCATTCCCATTTGATATTCTCCTTGTATTTGTTCATACTCTTTCTTCAAGAGAAAGATGACATTCCTGTCTTCATAGTTCTGTTTCTGAAGAAAACTGTAACTGAAAATATTCAATTACTATGAATCCAACCTGTAGTTGATACAAGTTTAAAAAATGACTGTTCGTGATTCCGATTTAAAAAAATAGTAGCACTTCAATAGAAGCCAGAGCTTTCCCAAAGCCCAACACTATGTTGTCACCTTTAATGGGTTATGAAGGTGAACATGCTGCACAGAGTAGTACAAATTATGTTTATTATATAGAACTACCTGGATAAACTTGGATGACTAGAGTTAAATATCACAAGATATATTGGAACCGGATTGGTTTGGCTGAGGCTTTGTGTTTATGTTGGGGTTTGGGTTAGTGGGATTTTTGGTTTTGTTTTACTTGCTTGGTTGGTTGGTTTTTTGTTTGTTTGTTTGTGGGTTTTTTGGTGTTTTTTTGTTTGTTTGTTTTTGTTTTGTTGTTTGTTTGTTTTTTTTTTTTTTAAGCCCACAAACCTAAGTTCATAACCCTAAAGCTGGAATCCATGTTAAGCATAATGAAAATACATATTGTTCTCATTCCAAAATAACCATACAAAGAAGTCTTCTGTAGAATACTGTTTCCACATCAATGAGTAATACCTAAATATTGTTTTCAGACACAAGCTGCTGCAAATATATTGTCATGTTCTTTGGCTGTACTTAAAAAAAATTTAAAAGGTAAAATGGAAGACATCAAGAATGGTGTAAGCTGTCTTCAGCATGTTACTTGCTAAAAGTTATGCACAGGCTGGAGAAGCTCAGGTATTTATAAAAATAAGTTCCATAACAACAGAAAGACCACACCTATCAATGGGGAAAAGCGGAAAAATTCAATTGTCATGTGACAGAGCAAAAGGGAATCCATTTTTTCCAAAGTTTTTCATTTTGAATAAAGTCCCATGAAGTCAATGCAGTGGATCAGAAAATACACTTACCAACTTGAGGATTCTGAAATGCGATTGCTTTGTCAACTTTTAACTGTGGCTGAAGATCGCTTACTTCCCATGGTCTAAACTCTGGTGCTGTGGTGACATTAAGAAGGTACTCCATTACTGTGTCACTAGATAAAAAAAGTTAAAGGCATTAAACACAATAAAAAAAGCACATGTTTCTTTTGAAGTTGAAAGCAGTTCAGACTAATCTGTAAGCAACACATTAACAACAAAATGCATCACTCGAGCCAAAGTAGTAGGTAGCACTGCTGTACAAAGTATGAGAACTCAACTTTAGTTCTATAACATTCATACACTCAGTAACATGATACAGAAGCCAAGTATCAATACAGTAATTTATTGATTTATTACACAACTATCAAAATAGATATTACTCCTGTAAAATGATAGGTCTCTACTACAGAGCAGTTTGAAAAGAATGCAGTAATTCCATTTACAGCATATCTAGATACCTACACATAGTCACGGAGGCATTCAACAGAGTAAGTCATTTTCTCTCTTGTGGAGTACACGCTAAATGAGAAAAAATACAAAATCCATTTCAGCAGAACACATAGAAGTGGATTTTCACATGTATTCCTTATTGATTGAATTTGTCAGCCAGATATGGACTAGAATATCTAGGTAACCTTAAATCTGCTTGAGATGACTGTTTAAAGGAGTGATAATACACACACAGCAGAAGCAGACTTAACTAAAACTCATAACTTAAGTCTCTTGTGACCATCAGAATTTAAGATATCCCAATAATTTACAGTAAAACAACAAATAAAGGCTGAACAGCAAAACGTGAATAAAAATGGGTAATTTAGAAATTATTCTCTTTGGGCAGAAAACACAGTTGGTCTTTTCCACTTCACCACATTTGTGATTAACAGGAACAGTAAAGGGTAGAGTCTCTAGTTATATAAAACACTGCTTTTAACCAAATTCTATATAAAACAATCTTACTGGATGATTTCAAGATACATTGCAAGAAAGCAGGCACAGCAAAATCCCTCTTTTATTTCTCTTAGGCTTGTTTTCTAGGCTTTAAACTCTCAAATGACAAAAGCCAACTACTGTCTGAATTGTTCCCAAAACTGCAGTATGATGAGTGGTATCTATTCACAAAAGATGGAGAAAAAAACCCAAACCAATCTACTGACTTCAGCAAGTTTAACCTCAAAGCCTGAAAAGGCAGACAGAACATTATTCCTGGACAAATTACATTTCTTCTGGGTACACAACAATAATATTTTGTTAACTGAAAGGTGGTTTTAAAATACAAATCATGGGTGCAATCTGGAACCTTAATAGAACAAGAAGTACAAAAGATGTTCCTTGTCAACATTCACCATTCAAGTACCATTACCACACCGAGATTATCCACCCACATAATGTTATGCTTATTAAGTTTAGTCATACAGCTTGTTTGCATCTTACCAAGACAGATTATCTTTACATGCAGTTACAAACCTTAGGCTGCCCCCAACAGCTTCAATGCCACGAGTAATCCGGAAAGAAGACGCTCCTTTAGTAGTCTATTAATAAATAAATAAATAAATAAATAAAAATAGCAACTTAAAATTCTAGCTAGTTTAAGAATGGATTTGTCTGAGGTTTTTCAGTGCTCAAGCAACAATGAAACAATATCTGTTTATTCATTTATACAGAAACCATTTTGAAAAGTTGAGCCAGCTTATTGCAGCCTTACTCCAAATAATTTCTATCAATCCTCTGATTTTCCACTGTAATTGCTCACATATTTGCTCCCCAGCCCCATTCTAGAATGATCCAGGTTTGCTTAAACATTTAATAGGATTCTTTGAATTAGATAAGCTTGACAAAACCAGGGCAAAGAATGCCTACACATACTATTATGCTGACAGCTTTCTGAGGAAAGTAACTTCAGGCAGCACTTGGGAAGTAGGTAATAAGCAGCTGGGATGTTTGGGTTTTTTATTGCCTAAAACCGATGTGGATTGAACCCATAGGACAGCAGTCAGAGGCAAGGCAGTGGTGCTGTGTAGCTCTAATCGTCACAGCCTGCCTGGTGTGTGAGGCAGCTAAAGCCAGACAGCAATGGAGATCAGCAGGCACAAGGGGAATGGGCACCGTGGGTCAAGCCCATGGGACATCTAGCCCAGCGTTCTGCACCCAACAGCGGCGACAGAAAAGGCTGTTGAAAGGTTACATCCCACAACCCATTCAGTGGTATTTCTGCAGTACCTACAGGAGTTATTCCTTTTAGCAAGTGTTTAAGGACCTGCTATCAATAAATTTGACTGATTCTTTTTTAAACCTGCTGATATGTATCTGCCCCCACAGCATCCTGTATAACTGAAGCTAGACATAAAACAGGAAGGGAAAACAAGGAGCCTAAAATATCTTGATGGCAGTAGTAGGAAAACCTATTCAGAAATATTCCACGCACAAAATTGAGTTTGTATCAGCCACCCAAATTAACTTTAACTGCAGCTCAAATGAAATGAGTTATGCACATAGCTTGATATAAATACATTTTTCATATATAGACTAAGACACCACTGGAGAACATAATTCTAAGTAAATATCACTGCCTGTCTTCCAGGAACTAATGACATTTCTCCTCCACTTGAACTAGGTAACCAAGAATCAAGGTATATTGTTTTCTATTTTTGAAGATCTTTTACAATAAATTTTGCCATATTGTTTCTTTTTGCAATCATAAACCTTCCACCAGTTCATCTACTGCCAACATAATAACAAAGAGAATAAACACCTACCAAATTAGATGCAAGACGAAGCAAGTGAGCAGTTCCCAAGTTACTAGTGGTTTCATATCTGCTGCCTGCTTTAATAAACACACCAATTCTTGAAGCTGGAGAAAAGTTTTCCAGAGATGCAATAACTAAGCCATTTGGTAATTTTGTGATCTGTATTAAAAAGTAAAAATTTGGTTTAGTCATCCACTGGAAGTACTGTCACAGTTCTGCTTTGACGGAGTTTTAAAAAACAAAAAAGAAAGAGAAGAAAATACCAGTATTCATACCAACCTCAAGATCCTCAGACTCTGGAGATAATTTCACTCGTTCTGCAGTTGCTGAGGCTGCAACTTTAGGAGCTACTTTAAGTGAGTAAAGTCTCTTCTAGAGAAAAAAAAGCATAAGAGAATGGATTTCCTGAATTAGTTCATCGCATGTTCCATTACATACTGAAAAAGCAACTACTTTTAAAGTAGAAATATAATGAATGACTTCAAGCCCCAGAGTAAAAACAGCAATTCCCTTGTAATTTCCCTGGACATTTTTTACATCCCTGTTGGAACCCATGCAATGGCTCACACAAGGTCTCTGGAAGTTCAAGAAACAGCACTGTAAGAAAGCTTTTTTTCCCCCTGTCTCTTTGCCATTGTGCAGTGGACATGTCTACTGATATTATATAGTCTGCAGGACCACCGTATAAGCAGTTAACTGAACAAACAGCTACAACAATCAATATATGCAAGTAAAACTTTGGAGATAACATTCTAATTTATTAGATGTAGGCAGTTTAACTCCTAAAGAGTTGCCTCTCAGAACACCAATCTATCTAGACTGACTGCTGTGTACGAAGACAACACGTATGCAAGTCCCCAAACTGCAGAGTAATAACCAAAAGCAGGCCTTCCAAGTGAAGAGCTGAACATTACATCACCCTTCCCTTCAGTAGCTGCCAACAGAGAAGACAAGACTATTGATCTAGAATCTGAAATGTTATTCTCTTTGACGTTTTCTGAGTTTCTTATACTTGTAAAATAAATTATTATTCTCTTTTTCACATTAAAAAAACCCAAATAAGTTGATTCCCATACACCTCAAAGAAAAAAACTCAGTGACAAAACCACTGCTGCACTCAACTGTAGGGATACCAATGACCCCTTGCTTTGCCACAGACTCTATTCAGTGAATGAGAGTAGGAAAAACTCCTTTCTTCCCCCACCACAAATTTGTTAAGACACCTATTTTTAACTTCTATGCCTACTTATTTATGAATTACTAGTGCACGTCTAAAATTGACTCGCAAACATACTGTGACTCAGAAGCCATTTGCCACCCTACTCGAGAGAGCATTTCCAGCAGAGACCTAGCACAAGTTGTGTTACAGTTGTCCGCCGGCTTGACGAGACCTTCTGCAGCAGCAGCGACAGCCGCAGCCCTCTGCCCCCTCCGTGCCTCCGGGACAAGCCGAGCTCCGCTTGCCAAGGACACCATCTTGCCAGAAGCAGCCGAAGTTCCCCCAGCGAGAAGGGATCCCCTCAGAGACCGCTCCTGCCCCTCTCCGGCCGTACGGGAGGTCCTGCCTCTCCGAGAGCGGCGCGGGGTGAAGCCTGCGCAGCCCCGCGCCCCGGCAGCCGCTCTCAGGGCCGCAGCTGCGCGCAGGCCGCCCCGCGGCCTGTCTGACCTTCAGCCCCGCCGCTCCGCCGGCCAGCTCCACACCGACCTCATCCCCCACCCTCGAGCCTCGCTGACGGCCCCGCAGGCACGAACGCTGCCCGCCCCCTCGGCGCCGGCTGGGGTCAGGCCCGCCGGCAGCCACCGGGGTCCGCACGGCCACTGTCACCGCCCTCTGCACCTATCCCCCAACGCGCAAAGAGCCTCCAGATCACCCTCACCGACAGGGAACGCGAAACCACGAGGAAACCCTTCATCCTTCCGCGCCTCTCCGTTGGGCCCCGGCGAGAAGATAGCTGTCCCGGGGGAGGACTCTGCCTTCCCGGCACGTCCTGCGCCGCTTTGACTTTCTAGCGAGCAAATGGACCAACTCTACTGCTCGCGCTTCAAATCAGGTCTAGAGGATAGAGCGCCGCCTCGCGGGACATCCGGGGCGGCGGTGCGCATGCGCAGAGCTCCACCGCCCCCCGCTCACCGCGGGGGTCCCGGCGGCGCCTGCGGGCCGTAACGGACCGTAAATAAATCGCAGCGGAGCCGGTTCGTGTCGGCGGTGTCCGAGGGGGCGCAGCTCGGCCAGGCCCTGCCCTGCCCTGCCCTGCCCTGCCCTGCCCTGCCCTGCCCTGCCCTGCCCTGCCCTGCCCTGCCCTGCCCTCGGCCGAGAGGGGAGTGGCGTGTGTTCGCCGTGCCCCTGAGGGGAGCCGGGACCCCGGCGAGGCGAGGCGGGGCGGGGCGGGGCGGGGCCGGGCCGCCGAGAGGCCGGGCCGGGGGGCGGGGGCGCCGGTGCCCCTCCGAGTACTTAGCGGCGGTGTGTGGGCGGGCACAGACTGTGGTCTCACGGCTCTGTTTACTCTGGTCGGTCCTCGCTATGGGCTCGGCTCCTCCCGTCTTCATCGGCGCCGAGGAGGTGGAGAAGCACCTGCAGCGGGCCAGCCTGCTGCTGCCGGCGCTGGAGGCCGCCCTGGCCAACTTCTCGGCGGGGCCGGCGGGAGGCGTCGTGCAGCCTGTGCGCACCGTGGTGCCGGTGCGGCCGCACGGCGGGTGAGGCGGGCGGGCGGCGGGGTCGCCGTGGCGGGACGGTGGGAGGAGGCGCGGCCCCTCGGAGCCAGGAACGGGGGTAGCGGCGGTGGTAGCGGGGGCCGGCCTGCGTTGGCGAAGGGTTGGGGTGGGAGGGGAGGTTACCGGTACCGAGTTGCTGATTAGCTGGTTGGTAGTCGTTTGAGGTTAATCACCCCGGTGGCTGCGGGCTCCCGTGCTAGGGGTACTTAAGTAATGTAAGTAATTCTCTTACAAGGTTCCTAGGAGTTATGCCTGCTTACAGTGCTGCAGATGATGCTCTGACAACCAAGTTGGTGACTTTTTATGAACACAAGAAGGATTCCTCTGCCCCTTCTCACCAAGCAACTGTCCTCTTATTTGACCCCAGAAATGGTTCTTTAAAAGCAGTGAGTTTCATGCATGCTTCTGCATTCTCCCCTGTTCGTCATCTGTCAGTTCTACCTCCTGATTCTTAGAAGCTGGAGCTGGTGTAAATTGTTCTGAGTTTATCTACATTGTTAATGAAAATGTGTTTATGCCAGATGAGGATTTGGCCTAAAGCATTATGTCTCTTCTATGTGTTAAACTACTCCATCTGCTCTTGACTGCTACTTGTGATGTGAAGGGAATCTGATGGCTCACAAGGTGACTGAAGAGAGAAATGATGCGGCAAAGTTCACCTTGCATTTGAAAGGGAAAGAAAGCTTGGCTGAATAAAGAATTGATCTTGAACCATCTTAAGTTAAACATAGAGATTTACAATTGTTAGGGAAGAGTATTCCAAGTCTGATTTTTTTGTTTAAAAAAAAATTTAAGAATTTTTAGAGCATTGACCATTTTCATTATACTTTAGTAGTAACAATTATTAAAGGGCCAAAACTGGCCAAGAAAACTATATTGGTCCTTTATTCTTAAACTGTATCAGAAAACACATCAGCTTTTTTAAGCCCCTTAATTCATTTGTACACATTAGCTAATATACATTGAGGCAGGAGTGCCCTACTGTGTGTGATACACATGAAAGAATTCCATGGTTCCTGGTACTGACGAAGGCAGTGTAGGACTTGTGAGCAATTGTCAGCTTGCACTAGTCCCTGATCTTATTGGAGTGCAGAATATTGTCGTTGTATTGATCTGTTCCCTGTGTTGGAGAGCCAGGGAGGCGCAGTGCATGAAGAGCTGTGTGAGTTAGAGGTGGTTTAGCTCTGACCAGTTTTCACTCCATTTGTGCTGGTGGAATGACACAGAAGAACTCGAATAGACAGACAATCTGTTCAGTTTGAATGTGTGATTTTATGTGACTTGTGGATGCTATAATAGTAATTACCAAATTTGATGTTTTTATCTCTGCCCTGTAATATCACATAATTCACAAATCTGATGAAAATGTGTGGTATTTACTCATATTTTCAGTGTTCATTTCAGTCTGTTAGAACCTTTTTTTTTTTAAGGTCCTAGATGGCAGTGTCATTACAGCAAAACGAACAGCTGCAGTTTCTGCAATTGCTACCAAGGTATGTCTTTGGATTCCTAAATTGGAACAGATTTAGTGGTGTTATATATAAAACAGCTAGAAGGTATGATGTAAATGCCTTTCAGTGTATGTGAATTTTCATCAAATATAGCTTTAAATTAGACTTATAATAAAGTATATACCTTCAGAGAAAAAACAGAAAACTCCAATTTTAAGTGAGTCGTGTCTGGCTTTAACACTGTGTATGACTGGAGAAGCAATCTGGGCTGTTTTTCTGGCTTGTTCTGCACGGTCTTCTGGGAATTTCTGAGGTGTCTTCCTCTGTTGCTTTCCTTTTTGTGCTTGTCTTAACATGCTCCTTTCTGCCGTTGGGTGGTGATAACTTCAGTTTTGTTTATATGTATGTTTTCTGCTGTTGGGCCAGTCCAGGTGACTTGTACTGGACCTGCATAAAGAGGAAGAAGGTACATTTCCAGGGGGTGATGTGGGTCGTCTTAAGATAGATGATGCCCAGGATAGATGGATGATTTGTGTAGAGGTGGCTGTCTGACAGTTTCTCTGTCACTAGAAGATGTTCGGATGACTATCACTGACTACAGCCATAAACCTCAGTGTCTTTAGACAGGTGAGGTGTATCTTTCTGTATGCTGCTTTACATCCTTTCAGTTTCAGCTGGAAATTGTGGGTTTTGAATTCTTTTTTAAAACTATATTTGTCTGGGCTGCCAGCATTGGGAAGAGCAAGTCACTGTCCATTGCAAGCAGAGTTTTAGTCCTCACCTCAAAGGATGAGGCAATAAGAGGACCAGAGCTGAAAAATGCTTCTGTTTTTCACCCATCAGCTCTGAATCAGAATGAAGGCTGATCTCACCACTTTGTTAGCGGCAGTCCTCATGCCAGTGTGATTCTATCCATGGCAATAGAGCTGAACTGACATAAAATTGGAGTGAAGAATATGTCCCCAAGAGCTTCCCCTTAACCAAGGGGCAGAGCCGTTTACAATGGATTCCTTGGACATGAAGTTGTAGGATCTCATTCATCTCAGCCATTCTATACTTGGGCAGTTTGGGCTGTTTTGGGGCCAGCAGAGTCCTGACTATGTAAAAGGAGCTTGGCTGCTGAAGGGACTTCAAGATCAGATCCTCCACTGTTGTCTGTTGTGTTGGTAAATTTTCAGGAGTGTTTGAGTTTAGCTCATAGTTGTCAAGTTGTCCTCTTTATGGTATTTGCTTTTCAAAGACCTATGCTTTTATGCAAGGAACCTTTGAAATCAGTGCTTCAGACTCCTGGAAAGGAACAATAAAAAGAGCTTTTGCTACTGAGGAATGGGATCAATGATATCTTTTTTCAATTCATTTGCAGCAGAGTGAGTGTTGAGAGCCTAGACAATTCTAAAGCTTTTTATACAGGAGTGAGCGGCCCCAGCAAATGCTTAAAGAAGACATGAGGTTAGCTTAGGGCTGGATTCCAGCAGCCCTCTCTTCCCCTTTGCCAAGTACTGGTGAATCACAAGCAAGAACTAAACCAGAAAACCAAAAGCAACTATAGAACTAAATTTTAATATTTGTTTCTCAGAACTATGCCTATTTTTACAATGCTTGATGCATACGTATTGTGGCTCTTACAATGCCAAATTATGTGTGTAGTATGATTTATGGCTTCAGTGAATTGAAAAACAACGTTTAGTGTGGGTCTGCCAGGACTAGTTTACCAATGCAACTACCACTTTCAGTACCAATAGCTTTAGGTATTATGAGCTGTGTTTTCAGCCGGTGCAAAGCATCAACACTGTGGTTTTACACTTAGTTACATAGTTGTAATATATTTAGAATGTGCCAAGGCCCTGGAATTTGCTTTGGCTCATGCTATTGCATGTTAAGTCTGAATTTTAAGAGTCAGACTTAATTCCAAAACTAGAATTAAGCCAAAATGTGATTTGGTGCTATTGACACTAGCTTTTGCGTTTAAAAAAATGATGTATCTATATATAGTGGTAGCTGAATATTGTTTTATATTAATATGAATCAATATGCTAGGTTTTTCATTAAAACATTATTTTTTGTTTGAAAGGAGACTGTTTTCTTTCATAGCATTTTGATATATATTTGTTGTGTCTGTTTGTATATTGTCCTTACATATTCTTTTTTTTTTTTTTTTTTTACTTGATACTGTTTAGTTGTTAATGCCAGCTTTTGCAGAAGTGCTGTGCATTTTGGGAGCTGGTGTTCAAGCATATAGCCATTACGATATCTTCACAGAGCTGTTCATGTTTAAAGAGGTAATGGACACATCTTAACAGGATACGTTTATTTTTTTCTATTATGTTACAGGAGCACTTATTATAAATAAAGTATAGCCAATGAAGTTGTATTGCATTTGGCTGGGATGGAGTTAATTATCCCCGTAGCAGCCCTCATAGTGCTGTGCTTTGTACTGGCTAGAAAGGTGCTGATAACAAACCAGTGTTCTGGCTGCTGCTCAGCAGTGCTCGCACAGCATCAGGGCTGTCTCTCCAATGTTCCCCCCCTCACCAGTAGGCTGAGGGTGGGCAAGATCTTGGGAGGGGACAGAACCAGGACAGCTGACTCCAACTGACCAAAGGGATATTCCATACTATATGATGTCTGCTCAGCAATAAAGTCAAAGAAAAAGGAGGAGGTGGTGGTGCATTTGTTGTTATACTGTCTTCTGGGGCTTCAGTACAGACAGCAGTTGCTCTACTTCCTGGAGAGTGACTGGACATCGCCTGCTGATGGGAAATAAATAAACCTTTTGTTTTCCTTTGCTTCCACACATGGCCTTTGCTTTTGCTTTATTAAACTGCTTTTATCTTGTTTTACCATCTTGTTGCTCCTGTCCTCCTGAGGAAGGGAATGATAGAGCAGTTTGGTGAGCACCTGGCATCCAGCCAAGGTCAACCCACCATGGAATTTAAGGGATTAATCAATTTTGATTGTGCTTCTACAGAACCCAAGAATATTCTAAAGAGCTGTAGAAATTTTTACTCAAATGTTGAAAAAAAAAAAAAAAAAAAAAAGTTGGAAACAAGGTTGTTTCAGATGTCTTTTTTTCTGTTTGAGAAAATCCTACCATGTATGCCATACTTGGATATGCTTTCTGTCACTTTTCCTTAAATATATTTATTGGAAATAGTTGATTTTATAAATGCAGCTCTACAAGAAGCTGTTATTCCATCATCACAAAATGTAGCTGCACACACATGAAACTTAGTCACTTGTATGATGAGAACATTAAAGGAGAAAAAAACAAACAAACAACCAAAAAAAAAAAACAAAAAAAACCCCAAACACCCAACATTTAGGATATGTACAACTATCTACTGAAAACTGAAACAAAGTGTTCTGTTTCAGTAAGGAGAAATTCTGCAATCTAATATGTTTGTTTTTCCTTAAAGGTCAGGATATGGAATCGCACCAAAGAGAAAGCGGTGGAGTTTGCTAATTCAGTTAATGGTCCAGTGCAGGTCTGCTCTTCTTCTCAGGAGGCAGTTACTGGGGCTGATGTGATTGTAACAGTCACTATGGCAACAAAACCAATTTTATTTGGAGACTGGGTAAAACCAGGTGCCCATATCAATGGTATGCTATGTTATCATCATTTATAGGATACATTTATTGTCACATTGTTTAGCATCAAAACCTGTTGAAAAAGCAGTACTCTATGCTTCTTGGAATGAATGTTCTTTCCATTTTGACTTTTCCACTGTAGTGAGGACCACTTTTCCCAGCACTGTCTTCCTGGTTTTCTGGAGCCAGAACTTTTGCATATTGCAGAACTCGATGTTCGCTGGAGTATGGGATATGCTTTTTTTCCCTAGTGGTGCATAATCTGTGCCACCCTGTTACCACCTGATGCTTACATTGCTCTCCATTTATATAACCCATACAAACATGTTATTTCCAAAGTGATTCCTGCTCATTGTAGTGTTTCCCTAGTAGCTGTCATCTTTTCTTCACCCAAATTTGTAAGCTCCTCTATTTGTTCATTTTTAGGCTGATCACATTGATTGCATCTTTTTAACTCAAGTTAAAAATAAGTTACTGAGCTAAGAACTTCATAATTTGACCTCTAATTATGATGAGGTTTAGGGGGGGGCTTTTTCTTGCCTGCCTTGTAGTGATGTTGCCATACTATTGTTTGGAGTCTCTGGATATGACCACATTTCTTTATTTTATTAATTGTGGGCCTGGTTCAGGTGACCTTGTGCATTTTCCAAATAGCATCATAAGACAGAAGTAAATTGTCAAGAGGGACAATTTAAAGAAACGTCCCACTTTCCAGCAGCATCCTACCAATTTTTCTATCTCAATTTAGTCCTTTGTCTTTGAATGTTGTCATCTGTGTTATGTCAAGGCATGGTAGCCAGAAGTACAAGTAAGATCAATTAAGGTCTACAGCCAGAGGCAACACATACACAAAGACCCCTCTCCTTTCTTTGCCTCTTTTTTTTTCCTCCATTGAGGCATTCATGCTGTTTGAAGAGGCATTCAGGCAACATGGAATTTATTATTCCATAACAGTTGGACACTTTTAAAAAACATTTGACTACAATATAACTGGGTTTATGGGTGTTTTTTTAGCCCGTAACAAGTCAATAGTGGTCTTGCTGTATTTAAAAAGTTAAGCTCCTTGATTTGTTTTCAGTTTCTCCATATAAGTAATAATCCATAATATGCTCAACTTGTACAGTTTATAAGGTTACAAGGAGATAATAGGAGGCTATAGATTTAAAAATTCTAATTAGTAACATTGAACTACCTGTCTGCACGTGCAAGTCTTTGTTGCACAATACTTTGGTTTGCATCTGTTCAGGATAATTGAGGGATTCTTCAGGTCTTATTTGTTTCTGTAGACACATAACAAACACAATCTGAATCAAATAAAAGGACTATAAAAATCAGGACATTTGGGTAATGACCTGGTGAAAGACAAGGGTATAAGATATAATGGACAAAGAGATGACTCTTATGCCTTAGGTACCCAGAGTTTGCTGACAAGGATATTCTGCTGACACATTAAATACTGAATGTTTTAGAGGAGCTGTATTAGATGTTCATTAACTCCGTTTTAAAAAATAAAAAGTGACAAAACCCCATTAATTTGACAGTTGTAGAAACAGGTTACTGATTGTCTGCAGAAGAGTTGTGGTTTGTATAACCTTAAGATGATCATCTTTGAGTTGTCACCAGATGATCAAAGTTTATTCTACCAGTGCCTCTGTAAGCAGAAAAGCATGATTGTCACACCTATTTATCGGTGTCATTTTCAAAGCTGCTGGTAAAGGCTTGTTTGTTTTGTTACCTGTATGAAGTTACACATATCTTTACTTTTCTTGTATAGATATGAGATGAGGAAGGGCTAAGCAGTGCTATTTCTCCTTTTCTTCTCTGTCAGTATCATTTGGAAGGAGCAGTTTGACTAGTGTGCCAAAGAGGTGGAAACAGGATTAGCAAAGAATCTTGCTTCTGCTTCATGAAGAGTTGCAGCTTAATGCTTCAGCAGGTTAAAATGCAGCAGTCAGTTGATTCCAATTGTTCTGGCTGTGCTTATGGGGAATATAAGACATTTGTCAGCAGCAGCATCTGCATGACTAGAGGTCAAGGATGCTGTACATTTTAATGAGCTTTAATTTGGAGGGTTGGACACAATGTCATCCTCCATTGACATCAGTGGAAAGTTAGGGAGTTACCACCTTACAGAAACAGGCCATATATGTATCAGCGTTGCAGCTGAGGCGAGGTTGAGACAAATCCAGTCTTTTTCCCAGTTGCTCAGGCACATCCAATTTTTTTGTTTTATCCATCAACATGTCTCCAGTGCTAACTTCAGTTGTTCGTATATTACATTTCCACAATAATGTCCATTGTTACTTCACACGTGTTTTGGACAAAATGTGGTTTGAATTTGTTCTAAACATTCCTCCTAAGTTCATCAGTTCTGTTGTCTTAGCTGTAGGAGCAAGTAGACCAGATTGGAGAGAACTGGATGATGAACTGATGAAGAATTCTGTTCTCTTTGTGGATTCCAGAGAAGCTGCTCTTACAGAATCAGGAGATGTTATATTATCAGGGGTAAGACATTCTTAAATTACGGACTTTAGTTTTGTGGCAATTGGCTTGCATTTCAAATGAGTTGGTACTGATGATGTGCAGCCCTGAAACTTTTTAAAGCATCAGGTGTAGTTGGTAACACTTTTCAGACATAGACTGAAAGGTAGATTAATTTCAGGCTGAGACTTCTATACGGCTATGCCAAAACTATATAACTTCTCTATCAACCATTATATGACACCATATTACAGTAGCATGTTTTCAGCATTGGTCTTTGTGTACAATAGCAATGTATTGTTTTTGAAAGACCTACATTTCCTGCAATGTTTGGTAGTTATGGTAAGTATTTTTCAAATCTTTTTGTTAAAACCTGTAACTTTCTTCTCATGAGATTTCAGTGGGATTGGTACACATTGGGCCTCTAGAGAATGGATGACAGAAGCCAAGCAGACAGATCTGCAGAAATTTTACAGCAGGGACTCTTTTAGGTTTAATGGAGTTTTCATTTTTTCTTTTAATGTTTTTGCAGAACAAATATGATTTCCACTTTTGAGGTTTAACATAAGAGGTCCAGTTATGGTAAGGTGTGTGGAATCCCATGTGTTTTGTTGAATAAATAAAAAACTATCCACTGTAAAAAAAACTTACTGACTGAGGAAAGTCTGCCATCTGTTTTTCTCTGAAAACCATTCCACTCCTCTGTGATTTCTGTCCAGTTTCTGTGTTATTTGTCTGAATACTGATCTGCTTCACAATGGAAAGGAATCAGTTGTGGGATAGCAGGACTGGAGGAGTCTTTTGAAGTCACTCAGAAAAAAGATTTTTTTTCTCTTAAGACGTGTATGGATATTATGGTTTTGTATAATTATGTGTTTGTTTCACAGGCAGAGATTTTTGCTGAGCTGGGAGAGGTAGTGAAGGGTACAAAACCAGCCCTGCCTGAGAAAACGACAGTGTTTAAATCACTGGGTAAGAACAACCCCTCACGTGTACAAGCCTGACAGAAAACAATGCTTTATTATTATTAGGCCCTCCACGCGTGGGAAAGCTGCTGATCATCTTCAAAACACAAATTGCTGTGTCAATGCACTGTCCATAAGAAAGAGAATGTGATTTGAATTTTCCCTTTTTATTTCCTGTTTTATCTAGCAGGACTGATGTAATTAGAAGTGACAGAAAAGCAATCAAACAATAGCAAGAATTACATTTTCCATTTCAGTTGCTCAACACATGACCGCACCATTTATTAATACAGCCCTAACCTGAATGCCCTGCTGTTGTGCCTCTGGAGTCTGTCTGACCTACAGACAATGTGACACTGTACTGTGGGGTTGGAGTTGATCTTTGGGGGAAAGAGTGGGAGGAGTGATGGGTTACCATGCTCTGAGCTGCATGACATGTCTGAAAGGGCCAAGCTGTCGTAGAAACACTGAAAATTAGATTCATGCTATTACATTAACTGCATATAGCACACCTACCAGTTACATGGTGGCTATAAGCTTTGAATGTAACACTGAAGGTTTTGGGGATGGGGAATGATTTCTGTTCCTGTCAAGTTAGATCACTTCCTGAGTCCTCTTGTTCCCTTCCAAAGCCAGATTATTTTGTACAGTTTAAGAATTGTTTGAAGGTGACTAATTCTTTTCCAGGGATGGCAGTTGAAGATACAGTAGCAGCAAAATTTGTGTATGACTCGTGGTCGGCTGGTCACTAAAGAGAGAAGTCTACAATGCCAAGGAGGCCAATAAAATTGTTTGCACTTAGTTTCCTTGGATCTTTGGTTAACAAGAAAGGCACCAATCCTGCCTGAATATGGCCCTTCTAGACCATTCAAGAATGAAAACTGAAATTTCTGCACTAGACTAATTTCTGCAGTTTTCTAATGGCAAGTATTAGATACTGGCAGTATTAATAATAAATGTATCTAATGTAATGGCAAGTAGTATATGTTTGCAGTGATACTAACAAGGGTATTTTTACATATTTTGGTATAATTCTGGAATCAATGCCTTTCCTCCCTAATTATTTACGTAGCAGAAGTCCATGGGTAGATTTTATGTTTTTAGAGGTAATTCATACTGGAGTAAAATATATCAGTTTGGAGAATGGACTCTGTTATCTTACTTACCTGTGGTACTTTAAATGCATGTGTGGGTTTCAGTGCTACACTGGCAGCAACCTAGTCTCTCCTGCGAACACAGGCCACTTCTGACTCCTGGATACCCCTTCCCTTCCAACTTGGACTGGGATCTGGAAGTTACCATCCTTACTTTCACCCTCCACAATCCCCCTTCCCTGCCATCAGACCCAATGTTTCAGAACATATTTCTGAGTGGGAGTTTATATAAATAATGATGCCTCCACACAGTTATCTGTCTCTTTTTGTAAAAGACCTGGCTCAGGAAGATTTAGAATTCAAAAAGTCAGAGCTAATCTTATGTACACTTTAACTGGGAGGAAACTATACTCAATACCTCTCTCAGTCTGTAAGGATGAGATTCTTTACTATGAGGGTGGTGAGGCACTGGCCCAGGGTGCCCAGAGAAGCTGTGGCTGCCCCCTCCCTGGAAGGGTTCAAGGCCAGGTTGGATGGGGCTTTGAGCAACCTGGTCTAGTGGAAGGTGTCCCTGCCTGTGGCAGGGGATTAGAGCTAGATGATTAAGGTCCCTTCCAACCCAAACCAGTCTATGACTCCTGGGTGGGATATTGCCATTTTTGTATTGCAAGGAGTCACCTAAAATGTTGAGCATTAAAAATGTGTTTTGATTTAATTTTTGTTTGTATTCAGTGTGGGGAGGTTTTGTTAGTAATCTATGGTGTTTGCAAGTTCTTTTTCTAAGCTTCTTGAAGTTTGGAACTGAAAATTGATTTCAGTAGGATGAACTTCAAATATACAAGCAAGTATTTTCAGCTTGGCTGTACCATGGATCAGTTGGTGGTAGTTCTTTCATCCCAGTGGGTATTTGCTATGGCAGGAATTTTCCATTTCTTGGTGGAGGAACCCAGTGGTGTTCTACATAAGGAAAAGTTCTAGGTTTGTGCTGTCAAGCAACTGCTTTACAAGAGATTGAGCAGCTGCTGAAAAATAGCTATTGCCCTGGAAACAAATTCCTGTTTCAGATTAGAGTCGTGCCTTACGAAATTTAATTTCTACTGACATATTTCATGCAGGCTATTAAGTGTTTCTTCACTTTGTGGAATGATTAGAGGACGTGGCCATTCTGTGTTGGTGCTGGTAGAATACAGTGTAGCAACAGGAAGGAGGCTCCAAAGCAGTTAGCGTTAAAGCCCTTGGTGGTGCAGAAGCAAGTATAGAAGAGGTTAATGAGTACCGTGCAGATGTGACATAAATAATACTCCAAATTATAAGCCTGGTATAAACTAGTTGGAAGGAAGTAGTAAGTGGCAGTTTGTAATTTGCAGAGTTTTAGCACAGAAGGGTATCAGACCAGTGAGTGAATTAGGGCCAAAGGATGTGTTTGTGTGGATAGAAATCTAACTCCATTGATCTTGTTTCTATCAGCAGGAACAAGAACAGAAATTTCTCTATAAGATTTTGCATTTTTTAATTGTAGCAAAATTACTGTTTTATTTTTACATGTCTTCTCTTCAGCATATCTGAAGTGTACAGAAATATAAATGTTAGCCTGTTACTTCAGCTATCAAGAACTCGACTAGCTTGAGACAAACATGACCACCATCGATGTTCCTTTATTCCAGAACTGTATGGAAACTTGCACTTACTACTTGTGACAATATTTTATCAGTTCTTTGTCTGTAGAACAAGGTTTGTAATTTGAAGTGAGACATAGTGTTTGGGAAGAAGACAAATACAGTTTATTTTCACATGTACTCTTCTACAGACTCTGCACTTTAAAAGTAGATGGAACTAGTCCAAAAACCTGGTTCTGAAAACCCACAGTACTCTCAGCTTTCATTAGCAATTGGAGGTTCTGAGGGCCTGGTTTCAGCATTGTACCTCTGAACTCACAAATAGGATTTGATTCAATTATAATGGAAGTTGCTTGGACGCCGTCTTTTAGAATTCTTTTTCCTTTTTGAGGGAAAATAATAGCCTTGATTTTCATGTTTCTTTCTCTTACAAATCAGTCTCAAGAAATTGTGTGACTTGCATTTATGTTAAAATTAAATAGATACTTCTGTCCTGGCTTTCATTTTGTTGTCCATTTTGTTTTGGGTGGTTGGGTGGTTTAAGTTGCGGAAGAAAGTATCCAGGTTGCTGCAGTAACTACTCTCTCAGTAAATGTGATCACTGAATGTAAAGGGGAAAATTAGTTGAGACTGCTCTGCTCCACTGTGATACTCAGTTTTGCAGTCATTATCTCATGCTGTACGTTCCTTCCTCTTGATGTCTGTCCAGTGCAGAGTATTAAATCCTTAAGAAAAGAGAATCTTTTACTGGGCAGAGCTGTGATCGTGTGAGGTCCCATGGTTTTATGATTTGGGTTCAGACTGGGCTATAAGATCGCACATGTGATACCTAAAGTGTCTCCAACTGACCTGCACTGTACAGATGTCACTAAGGAGTCAGATCTGGGATTCACTGATTTATATACTTGAAATTGTAAAAGAAACAAAGGGGTTGGTGGAGAAAATACGGAAAACAGCAAAGCACATAAGTAAAAAAACTGCAATGTGAGTGTTCCTTTTTATTGTTTTTCCCCCCAGTTGTTCCACATGGCTATATACCAGAGGCCAATTTCCAGGACCACCCTGCAAGAAAAAGACTGACACTATTGCACTTTTAAAATGTATTTTAAAAGAGTATGTGTGTGTGTATATATATATATATTGGGGTTGATTCAGTTGACTAAAAACAACTCCAGTTGTGGTTCCAGAAGGGCAAGGAACTCCTTCCCCTAGATCTTGTGCTGTACCTGCTAGCTCCACAGAGTTACCGTAGGTACCTAAAGACGTACCAAAACATGCTGGATGCTTGTGACAATGAAATCAGTCAATTTATGGGCCATTATTTCTGGTCATCAGAGGTCACAGCAGTCATACAGATTTACAGATGAGTAGGCAGAGAGGCAGATTTCAGTGCAATTTAGAGATACTTGGGGCCTATCCCAGAACACCTTCAGCTGTTACTGGACAGGTCCTCCGTGAGCAACACCATTCACTGATGTTTTGATGGTGTGTTGTGGGCAGGTCACAAGCATTTGGTCAGGTGAAGAATCAGCAACATCAGTTATGTGATTAAGAATTATAGGATTTGACCCTTCAAAATCCATTCATCAAATGCCTTCAAATATGTAAGATTCATCATTTCCTTCTTGCTTTGTTAAACAGTTGGGAGTTTCTTAGCTAAAATGAAAACAACCCAGCAAGTTAATAACACAGAATCTGGGGGAATGCTGTGTGATTTAATTACTGTGCTAAGCACAGCAGTTATTTAAAGTACTGCAGAACAGGACTCTGATGTGACTGCTTAATAGAAGAAAATATCAACCTGCTGAAGTACAGGAATCCAAGGAGAAAAGAATCCTGTATGAAGGCCAGCCAAGACAAGGAATTAAAATACACAAATCAACGTAACAAGAAGATGATGTGGAAAGAGGGAAGCATGAAAAAGTAGACTATTAACTAGGATTGTTGTCCACAAATGCAGTATACTCCTAAGGGAAAAAATGACAACTGACTAATGGAAAGCTGTAAAAAGAGATTTAAAGATAAAAGGCCTGGTAATAATTGTGCCTCTAAATACGAGATCTTAGCCAGAGCAAGGCTGCTACAAGCACCTTATTAGATTCACAAAACTCAACAGGTGTGATTAATTTGTATTGGATAGTGCTGTCTTCCCAAGGGAACAGGGTTGAGAGACATGAAGGGAACCCTGCTGTGAATGCCTTCAGATAAACTCTAAAAAACAGGAGCTCCCATCGAAGCACAGTCTTGTTTTGTTTCTCTTTTCATGAGCTGTGTGTGTGTATTACGTGCAGTTTTCAGGCTGAGGCTGACAACAGCCAACAGAAAATGCTGGGTGATGAGAGTCCTGGTTTGTGGGACTTCACATGGAAAATGCACCCTATAGGAACGAAGCTGAGGATATACCAAAACAGATCAAAAATGTTGAAAATAAAACTTCAGCTTCTTGTAGTTAAAAGTATCACAGTCTTGATGCTATTTAGGGCATGAGGGCTGCTGGCAACTGAGTCCAGTGAGACAAGAGAATTACAACTTACATCAAACATCTGGAAAGGTATTTAATATATTTTAAAATTAATATCAATACAGTAGCAAAACACTTTACTGACAAGAACATGAAACTTGCTGTAAATTAGTCTTATTTACATTCAGTCAGAGGCTATTAGAGTTAATAAGCCATAGCTGAAATCAAGAGTCAGATGCTGTTTCTAACATATCAGTACCAGGAAGGGAGGTTTGTAGCAATCTAGCAGAATTGAATGGAGAAAACTCAAAGCTCTCAAATTTGGGAATGCTCTTTGCATTGTGGTTTCAGAGAAGGGAAGGGCTTTATTAAGGAATGTAGTGTGGCTGGCCTTCACTAATTCCCATACATAAACAGTTCAGGGAGAAAAGGATTTAAATCTGTAGCTTTTGGGTTTTTACCTTCACATTATTTCTTTTTTGCAGCATATGTTTGAATTAATATCCTGTGCACCACCACCATCTATCCAGAGAGAAAAATCTTTGTTGTTACTGTACTTTTTAAGGCTATTGGTAACCTCTCTGCCTTTCGCTCTAGCATATTTCTGAAAAGAATTGCATGCTGTTTGGAAAGAGAAAAAGAATGTATCAGTGGACAGGTTGCAGCAACAGGTATGTTAATTTACAAGCAAGTATCTACAGTCTTCCCAGGGTTCTTGAGCACTTGTTTTCTTCTACTCACAGCATTCAAGACTTTCTTTCTTGGCCCAAGCTCCATCTGAATGCTTTGTAGATCTTCATCAGAACATAGCATCAGGGCATCTAAATCAATTTTTTCCCTCATGAAGACTGGAAGAAACTCATCCAGCATCTGTGATGCCAGAAATACCTCAAGGGGTGTGTTCTCTGCTTCCTCATCATCCCAAATGACTTCTTCCTCGTGCCAAGGGATATCAGCACCATTTTCAGCATCATCCTCCCTGCCACTCTTAGCATTTTCATGCTGAAAGAGCTCACTAGACATTTCAAAGCTTATACCTTCTTTCTCAGAAAACACAGTTCCAGGATTTACATCTGCAGCCAAATTCCTTCCGAATACAATCTTGCCAAGACCTGGCCGCTTAAAAATGGAGAGCTGACTGTCATTATCAGAAAAGTTTATCTCTCCGAGGTCATCTTCCTCTTTCTCATCAAACAAATGCATCACAGTTCTCCTACCGGTACCATTCTCTTGGTCATTGCTTTGTGCTTTCTGGCTTCTTGTGCTGTCAGCTGTCTTTTTTGCCTTCAGTTTGAGGGTATCTTTCAGACTTTTGGAAAAAGGACTTGTATTTGAAACAAAGAGACTAGGCAACTTTACTCTGGAGTGTGTCCCTCTGGAAGAATTTACTGTGCCAACCTTTTCTTTCATATAATTCCGGTTCATTTCATGCTGATGTTTCTCTTGGCGCTTCTCGCATTCCTTGATTTGTTTCTCCACATTCCTCTGGGCCTGTGCTTTGAGTTTGGAGACCTTCTTTGGGTTCAGCATGTTCTGCTCAGTGGCAGCTTTATCCAGGATTCTGACACATTCATTTCGGTCTCTGCTGGCAGCCACCTCTAAGGGAGTGCGGAGGTCATTGTCCAGAGCAAATATATTGGCACCAAAGTTGATCAAAAAAGAAACACAGTGGATGTGACCATTGCAAGCAGCGTGGTGGAGAGGTGTGTTCCCCCAGATGTCACATTTGTCTGGATCACCTCTGAGAAGAAAAATAGCATACAGTGAGCTGGACGTACCCAAGCATAGTGCTGCAGTGGGATTGAACAGATAATAAATGTTTAGCTCAGCTTTGCTATGAGGCATAGAGCCCAAAGAGAATGAGTCAGCTTAGCTCCATCTTCTAGAACAGCTCTGCACCTACTTACAGGAGCACTGAGTTTGGCTGCATGTGTGGCATGAGCTCTAATTCCTGCCTGTCTGTGAATTAAGCAGGCTTGTTGGGGCTGACTGTGACTGCATATGTGACTCCCCATAACAGAGCCAGGGTGTTCCTTTGGGTCACCCCAGGGTCTGGCAGGGCTGCTGCCAGGGCTTGCTTTGCTCCCTGCCGGTCTCACCTGCCTCCTACAATAGGGCAGAAATAAACAGCCACCCATGTGCAGGCAAGGGGCTGCAGCTCGAACTGGGCTCAGACTTTGACTTGCACTCATTGAAATTAATGGCAAAACTGTTCCAATAGCTTTTGTGTGGAATATTTAAAAGGCTTTTTGATGACTCTTCCTTTTTGCATGTCAAATGCAGGGGCAGTAGTAGAAGAATTCTTCACTGGCCACCGTGATACGTATTTAATGATCCCATGCAGTAACTTTTTCAGTAGGTAATAGGTAAATGTTTAGGAGTAAAGCCCTCATTACACATTTGTCTCCATTGCTATTAGATTGAGCTCAGATAGATGCCATTGTTTTTCTTCAACTCTTTTGTTCTCCTTAAACTACTTTTCCTCATGGGGTTTGAAAAGCAGAAGCTCATTTGAAAATAAAATATCACATATTTTAAATTGAATTTAAAGCCAGTGAAAAGTATTGCTTGCTTTTTAACTCTTGCACTGACTTCACACTGAACTCTGCTGCCTGTGGATGAGAATTGGCTTGGATCTTTTGATACATATTTGGCAGGATTAACATTAGCAATGCTCAGACCAGAGCTTGAGTTGTCTTGTGCCAAGGCAGCCACAGCAGCCCAAAACCTTTAATAACTTCAGAGCCAGGGGCCAAATTTACAAGGAGAATTTCTACTCTTATGAGTTTAAGCATTTCAATGCCTTGGGAGATCTGTTCCATAGCAGCTGTACTATGAATGAAAATGTACATCCTATCACAAAATCTCCTTCAGGCATTGACCTCTGGCTTTGAGTGTCTCTGAAGAAAAGCATTAACGTATTTGTTGAGGGCCAAATCTGAAAACATCCTTCAGCCTGAAATGCCACAGGCAAGAGAGAGGTTGGGGGTCCCCACAGAGCTGAGATTCAGAGCCTCTCCCGTTGAGAAACAATAGCAAGTCTGAGCGTGCCAGGCTGCGAAAGCACAGGCATTTCTACAAGGATGTGGCAGATGAGGATCAAAGTTTCTCCACTTTTACATATGGAAACCATGTGTGTGTGTTTCTGCTTTTGTGGCTCTGCCCTGGGGAACTGCCTGACTGTGGCTGAGCGTGCCAGATTCCTTAATTCCCACAATAGCAAACAGGCTGCATTATCCTGTGCCTTGGGAGTGCCGAGTCATCCATCCTCCATCAGGTCCCCTCATAGCTGTTTGTGGTCTCTTTTTCCCCTGGAGCCTGCCAGGCTTTTGAGTCTCAAACAACTGACAAACTACATTGTCTGCTCCCAGCTCAGTGGGACTTCGGATAAGGTTTGACATCTACTTCGGGTTCTCGCATTCCTCTTTTCCCTGCTTTCCCAAGAAAGAGGCTCACAAGGAAGAGAACAGATCTGCTACTTGGTCTTTCCTTTATTGATGTACCTGCAAATCAAGTAGAGACAACGTCTCTTGATGCCTGGGAAGATGAACTGTTTCAAGATGAAAGAGGTTTATTGCTACATTTTCCAAGGGCTAAATGTGTTGCAAGCTTCAGAGTCTTAAAATCTGCAACGACTTTAAAGAAAACCAACCTGTATCTCAGTGCCTTTGTCAGGAAACCTTTTTGAGGAAAGGAATAATTTGTTAAAAATAATTAAAATGCTTTTTCACAAGAAAACATTGACTGCATTCAACAGATTGAATGTCTTCCAAAATTCAGCTTCTCCCAGGAAAACCAATGAGACTACAGACATATCTCTGACACGAACATCTTGCTGATTGTGTCAAGAAATTGTGGATTAAAATAGAGGTGAATGCATATGTTTGAAGATTTTGGGGGTAATACTGTCCCAAAGCTGTCCTCAACTAAAAAAAGAGAGTTAAAAATACATTAAATAACAAATACATAGAAATTCTGATCTTTGTGTCATCCATTGTGACTTCTATCAGCTTGTATGGTAAAAGACATATTTTTCACTCAAATTCTGAAAAAAAATATTTCTTTATTTGTTCCTTAGCTAGTTGTTCTGTCTTCTAGGTGTTCAGGGACAAACCTTTATTGACTCTAGATATTTCCTTGGAGCTGCCTTAATTATATGAGTTGAAAAACTGTCAATCTATTTTTGTTTCTCCTGAGGACACAGCAATAACCATGCAGTCCAAAGGTCTTTTTTATTGTGTTATTACAGCCACACCTGAGCTCAGTGAGCTATAAAGCAAATCTATGAAAAACCTATTTTTATTCCATATTTTCAATTCTATTTTTATTAAAAGAAAACTCAGATACATCCATATAATTATTCAACTTTTCCCTCCAATCTTCTTTAAACTATTATGATTGAAAATACAGGTCAACTGAATCTTTATCTCAGCCCAGGAAGAACATTTTATTAACTGTATCTCTACACAAGAGCAGATTTTCTTTTATTAGATCTTATTACAGAATCACAACTTAAAAGGTAGGCTCCAAGCAAGAGTGGAGGATGGGGAGGTAATTACCATTTCAATAATACATTTAAAGCAAATTGTACATTTAAATTATACCAAACAGAAATATTACTATTAGAAAATAAACCCGTAAAAAAACTTCCTTGCCTTTTTCCTTTTCTTTTTTCCAAATAAACCTGTATAAAACCTTCCTTGCCTTTTTTCATTTCTTTTTTCCAGTTTACAAGGATCCTACCACATCCGAAACAGTATTATAATTTTTAGCATGATGGTAACTGCTAATATTATAAAAAACAGAGAAATAACAATTTCAGATGTTACTGTCTCAAAACTATCAATTGTGACTTGCATTAAAGGAAAGCGTTAAATCTTCACAGGTGTCTACTAACTGTACTTTGTAAGTAAATGGGAGAGATTTTTTGCTAAAAATGTTTCAAACTATGCGTTTCTCTATAGAGCTTGTTTCAGAGATATGTTATCCTCAAAGGTTGTTGGCCAGCTTCTCGCCCGTTACAGTAAGGCAAGGTCCCAGGGCCCTGCCCTTATTAATCACTCCCTGCAAGTTCCATGTACAAGATGGTCCTGCTAACGCCATGCGGCTTCACTGCCCGCACGTACAGACCTGCTTGCAGGGTCTGGGCCTAAACCATTGCAAATGAAGATAAACAATTTTTGGCAATGCATTGAAAGAAAGTACCATGATTTTCAGCCTTTTGGGTCTGAGGTCACTGAGGCATTAGAAACATGATGCACTAATTATAGTTTTGAGCCCCAAGCTTTAAGCAATGGAGGCTGATTAACTTACCCTCTCCGGCATATGACTTCCAGAGCTTCTAGATACCCATGGTATGCTGCCAGAAGGGTAGGTGTCATCCCATCTTCATCTGAAGTATTGAGGTCTTTCCTAGTAGCTTCTTTCAAGAGGTCCAAATTGCCGTCAGCTGCTGCTTTGTGATACCTGCTCGACATTTTCAGTAACTTCTGATTTCCCAAAGCAGCTCTGAACAATAACCAGACTGTACAGTCACCCTGCCATTACGGGGATAGTTCATTAATGATTACAAGTTGAGACGTCCCTGTGAGAATGGAAATGAGGAGGCAAAGTTCATCCTAGCACACAACTGCTCTGGAGCTCTGCATCAGTAATAAGGCAGTGGTGTGGTGAATGCTTTCATTTTCTGGAAGGTGGCTTTGCTGTTTACCATTCGTTGCATATTTCACTACTTAGAGGGGATTAATTCATCTTCTCTGTGTCTCTGCCTAACAGTTCAGGGAAAACTTCAAAAGGACCTTGAACTTCAAAAAAACCTTCAGAAACTTCAAAAAATCTTCAAAAGGCCATGAAAGTCAGCACGACCAGGTTTCACCCTAGGTAATAAGGTGTCCCTAAGTTTTGATAGGATGAAATGCACAAGCAGTACCTTTACTGTTGAAGCACTTTGTAACCTATTGTTTACTGGGTTGGTGCATTTGAAAACAAGCCTCTCCCCTGCCAAACTGAGCACATCCATGAAGCTGTTTCCTGTACACAGATTGCAATTAGCAGTGAGGTTTTGTTGCTTATTATGCCCCTGTTACAGAAGCTGTAGCAATTGCAAACCAACTCATTGCCCAGAATTGGTGCAATTACTGAATGGAGTGCCACCTCATTTACTTCCCATAATGCCACCCATGTCATACACCAGAGACGTCTTTAAATGGGCTTTCTTTTTTAATTATTTTCTCAGACAGGGATTGAAGAGCTCTTCAGGAACAAACTTTTACCCACATTTTTCTTCCATGAGGACAAGGAGAGTCGGTCAGGCCCTGTGACAGGTTTGAATCTTTGAATAAATAAGTCTAGGTAGGAGTAAACCAAGGCCCTGGTTTTCTTCCATGTCATCCACAGACACAGCCATCCTCGGTGCTCTCCTGCCATCTCAGCCCAGTGAGGAAGGGCTGTGCTTCACCCAGGAGAACCTCCATCCCTGCATGAGAAGACAGTTTTACCCTCAGCCCTTTTTCAAGTTCCCTGCACTGTCATCAATACTTTTCTAATAAGAAAATGCAGTCATTTATTCCATTTTCTATTTAACCAAGCTCAGCACTGAGTTAAATTTACAGATACTAGAAAAAGCTGTTGCAGAGCAAAGACAGGTAATACATATATGTATGTTTGTATATACATCAGATCAGCTGTTTCTTGATGCAATTTGATTTTATTTCCTTTAATGGGTAGTGTAAGCTTTTTTACTCTCAGGAGTGTAAAATTATCACCAAGGCATGTGCTGCATATACTACCAGTGCCTGGTAGAAGAGAGGACACAGCATTTTTCTTGTACATCAATATTTCACGTTGTTAACCACACCCATGAAAGTGAGTTGGTGGCAAAAGAGACCTTTTAATTTTCAAGTTTATGGATTTCTACTACAGAGGTACATTTATTTGCTTTTCTGTTAATTAATTCAGCACACAAAGTGTTGACCTCAGAGTGATTTTTATCATCTAACATCTGAAAATACTGAGTTTAAAAGGAAGTTACTCTGTATGATTCTGAGTGGGAAATTATTGTTCCAAGTTTTAATTAGAGGTAAAGCAAAACCCACATCAATTGGAGAGAAGCTCTGGAAATTTGTAAGCTCTATTATTATTTATGTCACAAAGTGAGCATCACAAAAAAAAGAAAGAAAATAGAGAAGACCAGACAAAATCTCCATCTGTTTCTAAACTTCTGGTATTTATTCATCTTTGTTCCATCCAAAACCCTCAACTTAAAGTGCGATAATTGAGTCAACATCAAATGAGCTAAATTTCTCAGCCTTAATGGAGATTTTTCTTTTGAGACTGAAGCTCAAAATTGTGAGCTTTTTTAACTCCCTGAGTGGTTAGAATGAAGCTTTTCTTTTGGGGTTTGAAAAGAACTTCAAAACCATTCCATTTCCAATTGAAATGTCTTACCAGGCTCAGGAGAAACTCTGTTGTGATGCTACGTAGTGTTGTAAACTAATGAATTATTCAACTAGCAGCTTTGATTTGTTATTGGATTTTGCTATGTCTATGATTACTGCTCTGTTTTTTTGAGAACTATCTTAAATAAAATACTATCAATTAAACAAACTATTGAGATTGAAAAACTACAGCATCATTTGTTGTGTTGCTCTCTGTAACTCAGAGCCTGGTCTGAACAGCGATGTTGTTGTGCCATCTGTTTTGCATGAGGTATTATCCAACACAACATTTCCTCTTTTCAACTTTTATAAACACCAAATGTGGAATGATAAAGGCCATACGAGAGGAGGCAAGTAAGTCTCTGGTTGCCTAATGAGATCCTTGGAACTAGTGGGCTTGAAGAAGAATGAAATGAGTCACATGGGGTAATTGTGACTACACAATTCAGAGATGATGTCAACATTTAAACAATACATAAAAAAATAAAAGCTTATTTCTTCAATCCTTAGAGAGGCAAAACTGCTGTGCCCAAGGACACTGTTGCTGGGTGTCCTGAGCAGCCTGGTTCCCACATCAAGGTTGTGAGTGACCTATGCTGGTGCTGCCTGAATCCCATCCTGACGTGATGGTTGTTCAGGTATTCCCACACCTGAGTCGAGGGGTCCAAGGGCAGCCCTCACAGTCTTCCCATACCTGCAATTTCAGGAGCGAGGCTCTAATCAATAGGGAAAGATACTTAAGATAGAAAGGCAATAATGCCAACTCTACCAAAGCCCTGTCTCTCCTCACCTGCACACCTCGACACCCAGCCATACTGGGCACATAAACGCAGACTGGCGGGCTTCTGTAGGGCTAGAAACAGTGACATTATCTGTTGTATCATAGTGATATTTGCATTAAGTGTTTTTGCTGGGCATACTCCAAAGTAGAAGTCGTGGCCTGGCATTTGGGCTCTTTGCATTACTAAAGCCATTTTCTTGGTTCTGGGTCTTTTTTTTCCACCATGATATCATCAGCAGTGATACAAACAGTCCCAAGGAAAGCTGTGTTGAGCTCACTGGTGTGTCAAATGCACTCCTGCTGCCAGTGTGTAAGGAACAGGGACAGCCAAAGCCCATAGGAAAGTGCATCTATGCTGAGGTGGTCTGTGACATCTGGAGACGGTATGCAAGACCCCACTGCTCTGGGCTGTTCATCACTGCTCTAGGGCAATGCCTTTTTTTCCAAAAGTTAGAAAATCAAACAAATAAAAAAGAAAACCAGAGAATTGGAAGAGGAGGTCTTGAAAGTTTTTGCAGCAGAAAAAAAAAAAAAAAAAAAAAAAGCCATGGAGATAGTTTTGTGTTTCAGGGCATAAATTAGCTGTTTTTCTGTAACTCAGGCCATAGTTATTGTTACAGGTTCAACAACTTGGACAGAGGGAACAACCATGCTCTCTCTGTAGCTTAAGCTATAAATTCAGATATGTTAAGCGAAGCAACAACTAATTATTTTAGCACATCCTGATGAATTACATCCTACATACTCAAAGATTGATACTAGGAGCTGCCCACACACACCACAGGGCAAACCCGGTTGTGGTGACTGTGGCAATAGTGTTGCTCTAACTGATAAATGTCGTCTGGCCCAACATTACCTTTCAGCTACACAAGCCACAACCTGTTACAAGGCATTTGGGAGCTGACAAAACATGAGTTAACTGGCAGGCAAGGACAGGCTGTCCTTCTGCAGAGGGACTGTGCATTGCCACTGCAATGTCCCCTGTGCTAGCAGCATCACTCTGGTGTCGTATAAGATCAAACTTTTACTAGCCCAGAGTCAGCCAAACTTCAGGAGCATGATCCAAAGCTCCCTGGGATTTATAGTTTTTCCACCAACTTAATGAAGCTGGGAATCAGGGGCAGGGAAATTATAAGTAAGTTTAACTTTACATTAGATTTGATTGCCTGAGAGTACCTAATTTATGTAATTCTCTAAAGGATGTACACTTGAAACTATTTTTCCCCCCTACTGTGCTAGTTAAACCCAAGCTAAATAATTATAGATACGTAATACAATCAACATGTGTATGGCTTCAGATTTTGTTTCATTAGTTTTCTGTATAATCATGGCTTTTGAAAAAATGAATCTCATTAAAAAAAAAAAAAAAAGAAAAGAAAAAAAAAAGGAGAAAAAAAAAAAAGGTACATGATGTATGTTTGTGAATTCAGGAGTCTCTGGGAAGTTAATTTCTTGCCAAAGGTTAGCCACGTGTTAATCCTATTGACGGCAAAAGCAGAAGCGCAATTTCTTTTTGTGCTACTAATATCAGGTGCTATTTACTCTGGTGTGGTTATGGATCCAAGCTAATGCCTGATTGTTGCTATGGGTGGCATCATGCACACGCTATCCCCAATAATAGCTTTAACTCTGCATTTGCCATGTTCTCACAAGGATAAGAGTTAACGAGATGCTTATAAAGAATGTAAATTTTTAAATTACTTACACTAGTCTTCTGCTCTGCCTGTATGGATCACATTGCTTTGGTACACAGTGCAGTGATGGCAATCACATGCTTTGCAGCTACCTGCCACCAGTCATGCTGCTGTCTCATCCAAGTTCCCAGCTCACTGGTACTTACCAGCAGTTGACAGACAAGTTCTTTCTCACAACTCTAAGTCTTTAAGAGAATTGAAACTACTGTTACTTTAGCTGGAAAACTTTAAAATCTGTTCCAGGCACAGGTCTATAACTGTAAAAAGAAATATAAATGGATATATTTTACATGAATATATGGCACACTAATACAAAATTTGTTATTCCCTGAAGCCCAATTTAACATACCATTCCTAAATTACCATCTGTACAATTAATTGTCCTCTCCTCTTATGATCTGTCTTTTTGCTTTCTCACATCTCAAGAATTCAATTACTTCTAAAAATTCAAGTCTTTGTTTTTTTTTTAAAAATATGTCTGAAATCAAAAGCATTGGAGAAACTGAAAGATAACATAAATCTGAGATCTTTTTTTCTTTCCAGGCCTCTTCCCCACAGCTTTCAACAGTGACAGTCCAACCAAAGCCTCCAGAGACCTTCCAGTCTAAAGATCTGTTCTAGGACTTCACTTCCTTAACCTGACACTCATGTTTTCCTCCTAATTAGATCTATTTCAGCATTGCAGATTTGCCTGTACAGGGAAATAGAATATTCTCAGTTACATTCAGATCTACCAGTGGAATTGTTTTAGGTCATCAGAAAACGCAAATGGCACAGAATTCTCCTTTTTAAAAAATAACTACCAGAAAGACGTGCATTTTTCTATGCAACATCTGGCAAGGGGATAAAAGGAGTACACTATCAGAGCAAGAAAAAAATGCCTTCAAAATAGAAGGAAACAACAATCTATGCCAAAGAATTAATATCACCTGAAGGTCTCCTGTGAGTCCTCCTCTTCACAGCACAGAGGCTGCACCTCAGCAAGGGCAGGTGCAGGCTCTGCCCCCACCCCAGGCAGCAGAAAAGCTGCACCTGTGTGGACCCTAACCAGGCCCTATATAATCCTCTCTGGGCAGCCAGAGAGCAAGCTTGTGGTGTCAGTGAGAAGATGGGGCTGGTGATGAGGCATCAGTGCTTGAGCACCTCAGGGATGTGGTGAGTGGAGTGGAGTGGAGTGGAGTGGAGTGGAGTGGAGTCCTTCCCTTGCTATTCTCTCATTTGGTTTTGTTTTGCTTTCAGGTTGCTGCTCCTGTTTGGTTTTTTGCTGCCCTTAGCCCCTTGTACTGGTGGCTTGGAGGATTGGGACCTCCTAGGTAATGAGGCCTCTCTGAGCTGGTAGTGGTGTAGATGTAGGGTTTGGGTTTGCTTTGAGCTCTTTCCCTTTTTCCTTAGTGTGGAAGCAGGCTCTGAAGTGAGGCTGGCCAGGGTGCATGCCTCTGGGGGGGGTGATGATGGAGCTGATGGTGGTCTTCCCTCTGCAGAGACTGTGACCTGCCATAGGGATGGGATGGAAGTTGAGTTTTCTGGAGAGCTTGGCAACTACTCCTGGCATGTGTGTGTTGTTGGTATGTATTCCTGCTGCCCTGCCCTGGCCCTCTCTGCTGTAGCCTGAAAGTGGGTGCCTGCCTGCAGGGCCAATCTTTCATGTTCTCCCCAGATGTAAGTGGTGAGGAGGCTGTGACCTGTGACCACACTGTGGATTATGAAAGGCTGTTGCTCAGTGTCCTGTTTGTCAACTGCACTAGCTTGGAGGTAAAGGGGTTATTGTTCTGGGAAGCTGTTGTGATGGAGTGTGGGATTTTTTTTTTTTCCCCTGACCAGGAGTAGGTTTAATAGGGTTTCTAGTTCTAACTTTCTTCAAGAGTGGAAATACTTGTATTTCTGATAACTTAAGACTGCTCTATAAGAGCAGTTCGTACCAGAAGTAGAAAAAAATACCAGAATGCTTGTTCTTTCAGCTGTGAATTAAACCTCCTCAGACACACTACTACAAATGCTGTGTTTTCCTGTAAAGGAATCGAGCTATTTTAAATGATACCTTGTAGGGAGGTGGACCAGGTTCAAGACTTTCAAAGTGCCACTCTAAAAATATGTATATTGATAGTGATTAACAACATGTGTTATTAGCTGTTGAGAGAGTAATAAGTAGGATGCCAACCCAAATTGCTCTCAAAACCAGGGGCTTTAGTGGTATCTGTTTCTTCTAGACATTTGAAATACCAGAAGACTCTTGGTTTTGGCATTTATTAACTTGTTTCTTGAACAGCTGACTCTGGCGCTACAACCTGCTAGTCCTTGGAGTCGCCTTCTTGATTCCTGCAGTTTGTCAGTACCTTCTGTTCTTCAATTTAACCTTGTGATCCCATGCCTTCCAAGACAACTCATCCTTTTCCATAGGGCTTTTAAAATAAAAATTCATGTTGTCCTTGCATGGTACGAACACCTAGTTACAGAGACGGTTTTAGTCTCAAAAGCTTTTGGTTGACTTCATGCTGCAGTGAGTACTACTGCTTCTTTCTAATTAATGTCTCTTGTCTGTAGAATGGTCAGCACCAGCTCAGACTGAGGCTGATGGTGAATGACACGATGGGAGAGGAGAAGAATGTAACATACAGTACTCACTGCAATAGTGTTGATGCAGATGAAATCATTACTCCTTTCTTTGCTGGTGCAACAAACTGTACGAAAGACTTCATGGCAGTAAGTGTGGGAATTGAAGTGCTCTAGATCCTTCTTAGAGGCTTGCAATGCAGGATGGCTGTCTCTTGGAACTGTGTTGTTGGGATGTAGGGAAAGCTCCAGCCAATTTCAGGGAGGTCTGGCTGCATGTTTGTTTTGGCATGATCATTAGGTCTTTGAAGAGCTAGTCTGCAAATGGTCATTAATGATGCACGTAGTCTGGCTCCAGCCCTCTTGCAAGGGGAACTGGGATGATGGTGCCAGCTGTCTGCTTTGGAAAACTATAATAGAGATTTTTCTTATATTTGTAGGGTTGTGAGCACTGTCTGTTCCTGTGGTCTAACCCTTGTGCTGTGTTTCAGGTTACTTTTCCAAGACTCATTCCAAGTTTCAGTGATGAGCATATGGTATGTGCCTTCTGTCTTGCAAAGGGAGGGTGGGGGGGGTGCCTGAGTTTGGGATCTAAATTGAGCCTGATGTCTCCGAGCTAGAGTAGGTACCTCTGGGGTACTTGTATCTTGCTGGGAAGCCTAAATCTATGCTATCAATATAAGAAACTGGAATGTAAAACCTGTGAGGTGGCAGCCCTGCAGGGTGAAGAACTGTGTGATGTCTTGCTGCTTCTGTGTGGTTGTGTCTTCCCTTCCTAAGCAAGGACCTCCTGCTTTGTAGGTTCCAGCCACTCCAATGACCTGGACTCTGACAATTGATGATGGAACCAGAATACACCAGCTGAGCCTTGGGCAAGCCATGCAGCAAGGCTATAACTTTCTAGCTGATGGCCACAACCTGACCCTTCAGGCAGCCTTTACTGCCACTGGAGTGGTCTCCTACCAGGTAGGTGAACAAAGAGCTGGCACTGAGGAGACAGTGCTGCTTTAACAGAGGCTGGATATCTCCCTCCTGCAGACCTGTAGAAAGCACTTGCAGGTCGTGGCCAGAGCTGAGGTCAAGCTGATGCAGTGCTGTGCCTAGCTGGTGTGTGTAAAGCTGTTTGACCTGGTATAGCTGCCACTGGACTTCCCAGCACTGTAAAATGGGAAGCATAGTGTGTACCTCAGACAGCAGCATAGCTGATTCTGCTTATGTAGATGAGCATTCTAGCTATAGCCTGTCCTGTGAACCTTTAACTGTCAGTCTTGTGAGCAGATAATTTTTGGAAGTGTGAGACGGGAGGAAACTGCTGTTGCAAATATGAATAGCAGCAGTCCTGAACCAAATGTTCTATATGGCCTTGCAGGGTTGATCTTATGATGGATCATGAGCTGAGCAGTCTCTAATAGAGCTTTATCTTCTTTGTCAGCACAATGATAAGGTGCTCTACACTTTGGCATTCAAGCTCACATATGGCCCTCCTGAACGTAGACTGGCTGTGGAGTCAAGAATGCTTTGTGCACCAGGTAATGAATGGGGAAATTCAGAACCTTGCCTGCCCTGAGGAAATGGGTGTGACATTTAACAAATATTGTTGTAGGTCCAGCAATCTGTAATGCAACACACATGACTGTTGCCATCCCAGCCTTCCCAGGGACTCTTGTGGCTGTGGGTGTAGAGGATAAGACCATCCCCACGGACCAGCTTCAGGAAGATGGGATTGCTCTAGACACAGAGAGTGGTGTCAAGCTGCATATTAGCAGGGGAGTCCTGAAATCCAGGGTAAGTTCTGATTCTTAAGTTAAAGGAGATGGTATGACCACAATTCCTTGGTGCTTACTGAGAACCAGAGCATGGTAGCTTTGACCTTGACTAAGCGCCTGTGGCTGGCTGAGGGCAGCTGTGGCTAAGATGAATGCAGACTGACTTTATAATAGGTAGGCACCACCCAGAGGTAATCTGGGTTTCATGAAGTCTCTTGATATAAATGGCTGGAGGTGAAAATATTCCTCTTGGAGTAGGTTGGTATTGCACATGCCTGAAGCAATGCGGTTTAACACACTACCTGAGTTCGAAGAGCACCATGGCCTCAAGGCAAGTGAACCAGCTCTAACACATATGTGTGTTAAAATGAGCTCTTGTAGTTACACTCCAGGAGAGTAATTCTTGTCTTTCAGCTACATGGGAAGAGCTGTTCAGGACTTCAGTCCTACATGTCCTCTTTGAAACTGGTTTTTTACTTCCATGGGGAGCCTCTGACAATGGTGATGCATCCAGAGTGCCCTTGTGACCAGCACACACCCATAGGTAAGTGAATTCTGCACTGGGTTTAGCCCATGTGCTGCTCAGATGGTAAGCCTTCATCATGGCTTGTTGTTGAGCTAGTCCTTCACAGGAAAGTGTATCTCTAGCCAGAACAGCTCTTGGCAGACTGAGCTGTTCCTGACTGGCATGACTATGTGAACCTCTGTTGCAGCTGCTGTGTGCACCCAAGATGGGTACATGGATTTCGAAATCCTTGCTGACAGTACTACACCACTGCTAGACTTGGATACACTTAGGCTCAGAGATCCTGCATGCCGGCCAGCCTTCAAGTCGTCTTTAAATGACAGGGTTTGGTTTCATGTCCCTCTGAACGGATGTGGGACCAGGTATTGGGTAAGTGTGTAGCCAGGATTGATGGGGAGGGCTTCATGCATTGGGAATGCCCTCACTAATGCTGTAATTTCTCTGCAGTTTGATGGAGAGAAGATTGTTTATGAGAATGAGGTGAGGGCACTGTGGGAAGACCTTCCACTGCGCAGGATCTCAAGGGACAGTGAACTCAGGTGTGTCTGACAATCTCTTTGGGTAATACTTAGTCCTGGATAGCCTATATATTGAATATAAGACTTACCTGATCCTTCCTTGTTACAGGTTAACAGTCCTGTGTTCCTTCAGCAATGGTGATGCCTCCCTCACTCTAAAGGTAGACAACCTCCCTCCTCTGGCTTCTTCAATGAACCAAGGTCCCCTCTCCTTAGTTCTTCTAAGCTACCCAGGTAAAGCTGACTCCAGGCTCAGGTGTCTGGGAAGGAACTGGAGCTTATTGGGGGAGGATGTATAAGTGAACTGTCCTGGTGCATGGGCTTCCTTTTCTTCCACCCATGCTCCTTGATGCCTTAAATCTGAGTCTAGGACAAACTGCAGCTGGTGGACCAGCTGTTGTTGAATAGCTCCAGAGTTTCCTCAGGACTTGTCACACTGACCTGTCTAACAAGGCTTTGGTTTTTGCAGAGGACTCATACAGGCAGCCATACCATGATGATCAGTACCCAATAGTAAGGTACCTACGGCAGCCCATCTTCCTGGAAGTTCAAGTCCTGAACCGCAATGATCCCAACCTCCATCTGGTATTGGATGACTGTTGGGCAACAGCTTCACAAGATCCAAGCTCACTTCCCCAGTGGAATATTGTTGTTGATGGGTGAGTGCCCTGACAGAGAAATGGAAGCACTTTTGGCAGTGGGTGGGAGGATTCAAGTATTAGGGCTTCATTTGTGGTGCTCTTGTAGGTACTGCCCCTGTATGTTGGAACTTGTAGGAAGATGACAGCACCTCTGCCTTGAACTTTAGCCTGCTGCTTTAAAAAAAAAAAAAAAAAACCTCTTTCCTGTAGTTCTGACTTGCTGCTTACCTACTGGCAGGTGTGAGTATGACCTGGACAGCTACAGGACGGTGTTTCATCCTGTGGGGCATGGTGTCAGCTATGCTAACTATCGCCAGAGACTGGAAGTGAAGACTTTTGCGTTTGTTTCTGACACAGCCCTCCCTGGCCTAGTAGGTGACAGTCTCCTTCTACTTAGAGCAGTAAGTAGGAGCAGTTATTGTGCCAAAATGAGTAGACTTCTCATTCTCTGTCCTAGGTATACTTCCACTGCAGTGTTCTGATCTGTGACCGTTTTCAACCAGATTCCCCTTTGTGTATGAAAAGATGCCCTAAGCCATCTAGAAGCAAGAGAGGTAATATCTAAGCAGATGTTGGGTTGTACTGATCCAAGATAACCCACTGTGCTATGGGGTTCACCTGTACTATGTTACTTTGTAGAGAGTGGGATGCCAGGTGTGAACTCTGCAGTGGTGAGCTTGCGGGGTCCTGTTCTCTTTGTGCCAGAAGGATGGTCTGCAACTCAAGGTACTAAGCCAGCATGGTGCTAATGCATGTTGCTTAGGTTTAGTGAAGATCTGTATCCATAAATTATCTTTCCACTTGCTTTGCAGGGAGTACTTCCTTGAGCAAGGAGGCATGGGCTGGCATTACACTGACTGCTGTTGGTATTCTCTCTCTGGTGGCCACAGTGCTACTATTTTTGGCTTTTCTTAAATGCCTGAAGAGAAGAGCATCTATGGTGAATGTGGTATGTTAATGTATTTTTACAAATAAATGTGGAGTAGAAATGTGTCTGCAAAAGTCTTCTCAGTGAGTTTTGGAGTTGTTCCTTGAATGCTGTACAGCAACTAGACTGGACAAAGATAGATGTCTTACTGAGCTGTGGCACTACTCTGTGTTTTGTCAGAGTGCTCTAGCTGAAACTAGGACTGAAACTTTTTAAAAGCTCAAGCTTCTTGGGTAAGACATGATGTAAAAGCACCACTGAGGTGGTTAGAATTCAGCTGATAGAGATGAGGAACATGCTGTGTACAGCTTTAGGTATGCTGTTTCCAACAATAGCAAAACCCTTAGAAGCAGTGATTAATTTTTTTACTTGGCTTCATGCCTCACTGCTACAGGCAGGGAGGACTAAATGTGATGGAATAAACTGTCCTAGAATAATTTAACTTTTACATAATTATATTTTGGGGACTAGAAAGTGACCATGTAAAAACATTCTGCTAATGTACTTGTTTTGTGACTTCAAATTGGTTTTAGTGCTCTAGGTCTGTATTCCTGAGGAGCTGAAGACTGCAATATAACTTAAGTTCACTGGCTGATTTTTTTTTTTTTTTTTTTTTTAACTACACTTGTCAAAGATCACAAGCTTCTTGAGGTCAAATGAAGCTCAGCAGTGGTACATTAAACCCCTGGCTGTTTGGCTGTGATCTGGGGCTGCCCTTCTGTACCTCTGGATTAAAATCCCTCTTCCCCTGTGCTCTGGCATCAGTGTGCTGCTACTGAGCACAGCTAGCCTTCTTACTGGCAGTGCTTCCCTTTCATTAAACTGCTGTGACTGCATCCCAGTCACCCCTTAGGCAGCCAACAGCCCCTGTCTGGTCTGGGGCATGGGTGCCTAAAGGAGATGGACCTGTAAGTAGTGATAGCCTGGTCTAGTCCTCTCATACTGATCATTAGCTTTAGGACTTCTAATGATCTTGCTAACCAGCAGGTGCTTGGCATCTGGGTGTCTCTAATTGTGTAATAAGCCTTGTGAAAGAAATTATCTCATGCTGCAGATGTGCTAGCTGCTTGCTACCTTACCTTTTGCAGTTAGCAGTAGTTTCTGTTGTTTGGCAATCTTTACCTTTGCAGGTCTGGTCCTCATTTTCAGATACATTGCTGTTAGTAACGTATTTTAGGTGGGTTTTTATGCCTTATCTGCTTGTTCTATTCCCTGTAGACTGATTAGTGGTTTATTTTGGACATTCTAGCAGTTCATAACAAAACCAAGAACAATTATCTGAAGCAGAAAAATCTTACTCTCATCAGATCAGTTTGTGTTCTGCTGTCACTTAGTTTAAATTAGGTATCTGTATTGTAACTGTCTGGGTAACAAAGTTTTCTCACCTGCCCCACTTAAAGGGAGCAAGAAAAGTCCCTGTTACCACTTGGCTCTATCTGTGTGTGAGCCAGCATGGGCAGGATGCAGGAACAACCACAAACGAAATATGAGTAAATTTGTTCTTGCTACCTTGTGACCTGGGGAATCACTGCAGCAACACCTGGGCAGTCATGCAGGCACTGCAGAGCTTGGTCCTTACTAGCCAGAAGGAAGAAAAAGAAAAGATCTCAAGCCTGCTACTTTCCCTTGTTGTGTATCTGAGACTTTCACAGGCATAGTTTTGCACTGTGCTCTGATGCTTTTCCCAGCAGGGCAGGAATCTCAAGGCTGTTTGATAAGGTGCCTCTGAGTTTCTCACAGGCCTTTAATGTCTAAACACAGACATTTAACCTGTCAAGCACACAAAGCTAAATTAGTATAATATATGTGGTTTTTGACAGCTCAGGTGTAAGTCACTTAAGTGTTTAAAATTTTCCTTGCTAATTTGCCATTGTATTCCCATGATTTGTAAAACTCAAAGCTTCCCTCCAGAGAGAATCAATGCAATTACTAGTGTTAAGGAAACAGGTGCAGAGTGAGCCTGTTCATGATTACTGATAAGCAAACACGTGCATTTTAGGCTCAGAGTTTGAAGGTTAAAACTCAGGCTTCTTGTGTCTTTACCTAATACTTTTCTGTTCTGCCAGATTATACTGTACTGCAGTAGTGGTCAGCCAGGGAGAATGGGATGATTTGAAAAACAGTGGTTTAAAACTAAAGGCCTGAGAGGCTCATGAATAGCTTTATTGCTCGTTACTAACAAATTATTTCTGGTTATACTACTCCTAGCATCTCTGTTATCTTATATGATAAATACTTCAGGCCTATTATGGGTTGTAGAAAAGTAGTATTTCTTTACTTACTGAATCCATTTCAGGTTGGTTTGCCTTTGCTTTGTCTTGTGGCTTTCCCTGACCTATTAGGGTAGAGAGTATTGAGTGTCTGTGCTCTTACTCTGTTAATTATTTATGTCCATCATGTGTTTCTTCTCCTGCATCTACTTATGCATCTGAATAACTGCTAGTCCTCTTAATATCTCCTCGTTGAAGAATTGTCTTTAATGGTGATTATAATACTGAATTTTCTAAGTGTCTGCTCTGAAACCTCCTGTTGCTCTATTGCATTCCTGTTGGACTTTGTAGCCCATTTCACTTTTGAAATGTTTATCAAATGTTTTGGTTCACAGTTGTGATTCCATTCAATATTTTAAAAATCCATGTGCCAACATTTGCAGTATGTGCAGCTCTTCCAGATGTTTTTGTAAATGAGCTCTGCTGCAGCTGGAGATTAAGACTTGGCTTTAAGTTGGTTAGCAACACACAGATTTTGTTTTAAAATTTTACTGTAAAAATTTTTCTCAAAACATTACTGTTAAAAGTCTCTTCTCCTTACCATATGATTCAGATAACTACAAAAGGTCTTTGGAGGAGTATTTATAGTGAAGCTTGAGACTACCTTTTCTGAACACTGAAAGCTAGAATGATATTGGGATAAATGTACAGTGGAACAGACTCTTCCTGCTGCCAGAGCTGATGTTCTGGTGGTCAGAAGTTTCATGGCCATTTAATTAGAGCATCAGGAGTATGTAATTTTGGGGTCTTCGAAAACTAAGGGAGGAAGAGGATGCTTTTGAAAGGAGAAGTGTTGTAACAGATAAAGCTAACATGTCTGTAATACTTACACTAAAGCTAAATGGTTATATTGGTTCTCGGGAAGGAAACTATTTGTTGTTTTTGCTCGCCTGCTTAAGAGGCACTTAAATTATCAAGAGGAAGCAATAAACAATTTGTTAGCTTTGTAATAAGTTTTCTTTACATGTAAGTCTTTCAAATCTGTACAAAAATTGGAAAACTGTTCCAATTTATTAGTGTCCCAGAAGAAGCTATAGAAAGATTTCCCATTGGTGTTGTTTACCTTTTGGTGTTATTTGCACTATTAATATTCTTTCCTATCAATAAGGCAAACTCTGGGTTGGATATGTTGCCCTTCTCTAATGTTTTCCAAATTCAAGTAAGATTGGAGGGAATTACCATGTAACCATATAAATTAAATACCATAAGGTTGCTGGCAGCCAGACAGGGTTTAACAGTATGCTTAGCCTGCAGGCAGAGAGAATGGAGGATGCTAGTGCTGCCTCTGCATTAATGTTACTGCATTTGAAGTCTGGTTGTTCCACACTAACTTCTGTTTGACCTGTGGCTTCCTTGTTCTGCTGGGTTACAACAACTGATTTCTGTTCCTCTAGGAATGATAGCTGGGACAGCTCTGTTAAACTGAACATTAACTTGCTACAGCATTTCCTACCCCTGATGTCATCAGTACTAAAGTTTCTGTGCTTAGTGCCCTCACTTGTATGGTATAGTTTCCTTTGTTTTTGTTTTATACTAAAATACTAATTTTCAGAGGAAACAGCTTCTGTGGCCATAGGTGAAGAACGTGGCTTGTATTAGCAATTTTTCTTTTGCACTATACCAAATAGTGACAGAGTTCTAAAGTGCTGGGATTAGTGAGGTTCAGCTGTACTTCCCTTTCAAATGCATAGATGTTTGGAATTGCATCCGAAGCAAATACATTAGAAACCCTCCATCCTAGAACTGGTAGCAGAGCAAAAGCACTGAGTCACTAAAGACTCTGCATGCTTCAGGAACACAAATGTCTTGGATCTCTAGTTTTACTGTCTCCTAAATTAAGCTTAAGACTTTTCATGTAACTTGATGTGAAAGATGGTTGCACTCAGAACTTCAGCAGAGCAGAAAATACACTCACTTTTTAACAAACACTCATTACTGTAATTTTTTAAATGTCACTGGAGTTGTTCATACAGCTTTCAGTATAGACAAGGAGAGCAGTATCTGTATATGTAACAGTCCATTTGAAGTGAGGCAGTTTGTCATGCAATTATGCTTTTTATTTTGTATTCTGTACACATGGCCTTACACAGCCAAGGAAATGAGGTGTAAAAATACAATTGCATGTGACCAGAATGAAAAGGGATGGAAGTACTCTGCACTATAAGCGTAACAACCTTAGGTTAAACATTGTTGGCAGTGTTGTGGAAACTGATCATATCAAGTCTAACTCCATGTTCTCTAAGCATGCAGGGCTTCAGGTCAAGTCACTGGACAGACTCTGCTAATGCTAATTGTCAAGCATGACATGCATAAGTAACACAGAGCTGGGGGCTCATCTGCAACAGCCCTTACTTCACTTAAAAATAGCTCATTAATAATGCTTATTAATGTGAAATATTTCAGGGTACACTTTCTAAATATTAATGTAAATTCCACACAAGGAGAGCATGTATTGAATACAATCATTAAGGGAAGGCTTTATGCTGTTGCTAATCACAGTTATAATGTCAACAGAAGTACAGTGAAACTATGGGTTTCACATTGGAGCCATTTAAGTCACTAAGTAGCAGCTTGATAGGTGTTAGGGTTGAAATGGTTTGCTAGGCAATAACTTAAGTAATCACCTATACTTAAGTCCTATTGACTTAGCATTTAGATGGAACATGAAGTATATCTGCAAAAGCTAGAGAAGTGGTGCTTGATGAAGAGTGTTTATGTATCTGATAGCACATTGTATGGGCTTTTAGCCCTTCTGAGCCAAACAAGGCTGATATTATTAATATTTCTTCTCTCCATCTTTCTCCTTGTTCCTAAGCATGAGAGAAGATTGGTGCAAGTTCAGGCACGAGAGCATTTACTTGTTTCTCATTGCTGAGTAGACTTTGAACTTCTACTCCAGCATGCTTAGAACTTACTAAACATTACACTGTCTGTCACATGAATACTCTGTAAAAGAGAAATGCTAGCCAACATCCTCAAATTAAGATATTTCTTATACAGCTTGCATACATGAATCTGAAGTTTTGCACTGGTGAGTGTGTTTAAAATGCCTCACTTTTAAGGGCATAGGTAAGAGCTTTACTTTTGCTCTTGGACTTCTATCTTTTGTACTATTCTTACTAGCTGGGGGAGGTGGGACAAAGACATTGCACACAGTGACAGCCATCTGGGTCAAAGGGAAGGTGGTTGTTGTCTGATTCCTGTCCCTGGCTAATAGTGTCTGCTTAGGGGAAGACTATCAGACATGGCATATGAGGGCAGATCTGTCCTTGGTCTCTGGGAGGATTAACACTACAGTTCTCCCAGGGTGGTTCAGTTGTGCTCTATTTCTGGACATTGTAGGGGAAATTTGAATGAAGACTCATGTTTCTTATTTAAATTGGAGAAAACATAGTGTGTTTTCCCCTACTTTGTAAACAATTTACCTTGGAGCCCAGCCACGTGCATTCCTTCTCTCTTCCTGTATGAGTGCTGGGGTTTCTCAGTTGCCTGTGGAAGTGTGTTAAGTGTGGATTTTTTTTAAGCTCACTTAACAAATATAAAGTATTCCTTTACTGCCTTCAGGCCTGATGTCCTTCTGTGACACAGGGGAGGGCAAAGTGTGAATGATGGTGGAGCAAGAGGAGTCTTAGGAAAAGAGTCAGTGGACCTGCTGCAACTGGAGCCAGCCATGTGGGCTCTGCAACTTGAGTTCAAGCAGCTGCTTCAGAAACTCTCACAAGTCTGTTGCTCCAAAGCTCCCCAGGATGTAGGAATGATGGCTGCAGGGGTGGCTGTCCCTTGAGGCATGGTTATGTCTCAAGTAGGGGCCAGGGAACTAGATCCCTGGGGTTGGGAAGGCTGAGGACCCAGTGGGAATGGTGCTAATGTTCTGTATGAAGCCAATAGAGTGGCTGAGAAAACAGGGCCTTGGCCTCATGTCCCCAGCTTCCCTTGCTAAGTGCTAAGCACTTAGCTTTGCAGCAGTATTTAATAATAAATTAAAAAAAAAACCACAAACACAAAAACAAAACAAACAAACAAAAACAAAACAACAACAACAACAAAAAAACCAAACAAAAAAAACCCAACCCTCACCACAAGAAAACTAAACAAGCCCCAAACAACCTCCACACTCATTTGAGTGATGGCCTTACGGTCTCTGGTAAAAACACCTGGTCTATGCTAATCTAGTTTTATTTCTCCATCATATCCCTATGATAGAACCATGGTACTGTGGACTGAAAGCAGTTCTCATTAAAAGGACATGGTGAGATTTGAAGTGATAGTGATGGATAAATGTGGAAAGGTCAGGGCAGCAGGAGTGAAACTGCTCTGTATTTGCTTGCTGGTAACTGAGAATTCACAGCTTTAGCTCCTGCTAAGTGCTGATGACAGAATGAATTACATAATGAAAAATAAATTTAAAATGCAGAAGAAAATTGTTCATGCAGGGCCAGATGCTGAGCTGAAATAAATTCACTTGCTTCAGTGTCTGCTGAGCTTATCGAACAGTGCCAGTTCCCTTCTGCAAAAGATGAGGGGAAGTATAAATGAAATTCAGGGGAAAGGATTGGATCTCTTCAGTTGTATATCCACATATGAGTTGTGGTCTAAAGCTTTTGAGTGTTGTCATCTGAGGCAGGTTGTAAGGGTTTTATTGCTCTGTCTTTGGAAGTACCTCCTGAAAAGCTATTGGAGACAGCCTTGCCTCAGGGATTGTTGGCTATGTGGTTTTTATAACTGCCTGCTGAATTAACATGCCATTAAAATAAATGGCTCCTGGAAACCTAAAGAGGTGAAGATAAAGATCCCCCCACATTACAGAGTGCATGTAAATATTTGTAAGTATGTTTTTTTCATTTGCAGTGTTGATGTCTGGTTACTTTATAGGAGCAGGAATAAATCAAGCTAGTGATGAAGTTTTTAAATTTTAATTTATTAAAATTGAAGTAGGTTGTGTGTTCTAGCAACTGAGCATTCTTGGTAAAGAATTTGGTCTGGCCATTATGAGCTCTTGAAATATAAACCCACTTTTTTAAGCAGCTTTAATTTGATCTACCATAAAGAGGCAAATGTTCCTTTAAAACAGATGTGCGTAGAACCTTTGCCTGTTTTTCTGGATGTAGGTGCCTACTATTAGTAGAATAATAGTGTTTTAAAACTAAAGCCCAGTGATTTTGGTTGCTATGTGCAGCAGAGAGGTTTGATTGTCAGAGAATGGATGTCAAATCCTTTCAAAATTGCTCAAGATGGGCACATGGAAACTGAGCCACATGCAATCAAGTTAAAACCTGAGTGATATGCTTCAGGATGCATATTTACTCAAGGCTTGCTGCTAGCTGAGGAAATAGCACAATGATATGCCTGTGTACATGATACACTACCAATGGTAAGAAATTATTCTATTTTCCTTTTTTTTTTTAATGTAGATAGGATCTAATAATTACTTTCCACTGCAAAGCAATGTGGTGACTTAGTGACAGCTACTGTTTAACTTGGGTTTCTGCTCTGTTAACAAGATGGTACAGGCCTGTCTCAAAGTGATTTGGAATAAATCAATCTGATTACTTTTAATATAAATGTATTTGGGAATGTTAACTGCACTCTTGATAATTGCTGATTCTGGAAAATGGGCAGGTTTTTTGGATGTAAAATGACAGAAAATGGTTGATGTCTCACCCACTGTTTAATATATTAGCTCCATAACTTGTTTAGTATGAGATGAAAACATGATTGTCCTAATGAAAACCTTTGTAAAGTGTGTTATGATCCTGAGTTGTGTTTCAGGAAAAAAGGGATCCGGAACAGTCCAAATTCCTTTCCTCCTTACTGAGCTTAAAGCAAGAAATAAAACTGGAAGTCCCGACATTTCAAACGGTAGCACCGTCTCAGCCCTCAGCCGACGGTTGCTGTTGGTCTGGGGTTTCCCACCAAAATATTTTTAGTATGTGGTGTAATCTAATAAAAGTTTTAAAAGCTTTTCATTTCCTGGGGAGAATATAATTCATTGCTGTCAGAGAAGATGTAAATAGGACAACACAATGTCAAACAGAGCTTCTGTCCAAATGCTGCCATGACTTTGTCTTCAGGCCAAGATCCATCCCATAGGCGATGGGGTGCATGGTGCTCACCTGCCTGCCTGTGGGTTTTATCAGGAGAGAAGAGTGGCTGGCTTGTGGGCACATACCCAAGTTACTGTGGCTCTTGCTACCTGCCAGAGATGGACACCAAATGCAGCAGGGGCTGCCCTGACTCAATTGCATCCTCCTGAATGCTTTTTCTCCCATTTGGGGAAGCCTGCCCTGCAGCTGCTGGCCTTACAGGGACCCCAAGTCACCTCCGGAAGTTTTGACCCAGCAAGATGTAGATGAAGGGATTCAGACAACTGTTGGCATAACCCAGGCTGATAGCCACATTGTAAGCATAGTAGAAAGGCAGGGTGGGGCGAGTCATGGCGAGCTGGGCCAGTTGCAGGATGTAGAATGGTGCCCAGCAAATGAAGAAGGCCATGCAAATAGCAATTGCTGTATGGGTCAGTCTCTCGGTTCGAGCCCTGGTACATCTTTGGCTCATTAGTGCTTCTGAGGACCTGGCCATCTTGAGCAGGATCCTCCTGTAAGCCACCGTGATGAGGACAAAAGGGATGGCAAAGACCAGGAAGAACTGGTAGAGAGTGTACCAATAAATGTCTTTCTGGGGGGCTGGCAGACGAATCCCACAGCCTAGCAGACCTCCGGGCAAAGGGATGAGCTGAGCATACATCCACACAGGTGTAATGCTGAGGAAGGAAAGGGCCCAGAGTATGCAGGTGACAAGGATTGCCACAGGGGGCTTCCTGAAGCGGGTGGAGGTGAAGGGGTAGACGGTGGCCAAGTAGCGGTCGATGGACATAGCAGTGAGGATGTAGGTGCTGGTGAACTGGCTGTTGGCATCCAGGGCAGTGATGATTGTGCACATTGTCTCCCCAAAGTGCCAGGCTCTGTTCCCCAGCAGCTGGTGGATGAGGAAGGGCATGCCCAGGAGGAAGAGCAGGTCCACCATGGAGAGGCTGATGATGAAGATATCTGGGACACTACTGCTAGAGCCAGATTTCTTTAAGACTGTACAGATAACCAGGCTGTTACCAATAATGCCCAACAGGCAGATAATGCCAAACAGGGTGGGCATGATGAAGCTGCCATAGCTCATCCTGCTGGGATCACCTGCAGAGACAAGTGTAGGCAGGAAAAAGTCAGCTGTGCCAGGACCACTGGTGAGGACATGCCATGTAGATATTCTAACAGACAATGAGTTCTCCAAATGCAAACAATAATGTATTTCTTAGGTACATGTAAGATGAAGTACTCTGTGTGGGTGGTTGTGTCTAACTGTGCACAGGCACTTTCTCAGCAGTCTTCACAAATGTATACGTTAGAACATGTGTCTCTTATCACATGTGCACGCAACTACTCTTCCCTTCATACATATGAATACACATATTAACAATAGAATGAAAGAGTATCGGTGTGTATATCATTCCATATGTGTGCATTTAGACACTTTCAAATGCATACATATATAAACAATATGTTTCAATACATATTCATATCTGTGATGGGTGTTGCTTAACTGTAAGGGTAATATCTATATTCAGGCTTTCTTCAAAACCATTTCATGGAAGTGATTTGTTTTCTTCCTATTTCTTCTACCTATTATAATTTATATACTAATGTATATTTTCACTTACCAGGCAGAGAAAAGTTTTGAACAGCCTTAGAGCTGTTGGAGATGCAGCTGTTTGAGCTCTCAGTGTGATTTGTTTTAAAATCCATCCTTCAGGAAAAATTGGTCCCCATCAGCAGCTTGAAGATGTTAGTGTTTTACGTTGAAAGAATAAAGGTTGCCGATTCCTTGGAGATCTGTGGGGCTGCTTGGAAAGCCACTGCTCTAAGCACCAGCAGAGGCTGTTAATGCGGGTTAAAAAGCAGCTCCTCTGCTCCCTGCACCACCACCAGGCAAAAGTGATGCTAGAAAGTATTGAGGCAGTACCTGTCGCCAAGCTGGCAGCAGACTGATGGAAATACACTTGCAGGGAGAGCAGAATTTTGTTTTAGTGCAAAAGGCAGTGATCAGGATCCACTGACAGACTAAACAATGGACTTGGGCTCTGAAGAGGTAAATGGGGCCTGGAAGTAAATAAAATCCTCCGACTAAAATGATGCGTAGCCAGCACCGAGAGCACACCGCTTTTAGGGTCTAGCTGAGTATAAATTTCTCAATATAATTCTGAAAAGAACTATGTTAACCTAAAGTCAAGTTTGCAGCAAGATTTCAAGTATCAATTGAGGTTAATTTCTTTAGATTCTGACACAAGATCATCCTAAAAATGAAAAGGTACAAGCTGTGTGAGTAAGTATGCAGAAAGCTAGTATTTTCTGGCTGTACCTGCTAAGTTGCAGCACAGATGATGAACAGCATAATTATTTCCCTCCTGTGATGTGCTTTCTCCATTTCAATTCATTTTGAGGTCTTAAGCACAGTAACAGTTATATATGTTTCATTTTAGGCAGACTGATAGGAGAATAGGAGATAAACAAGGGATTTATTTTCAAGGTGTATTTGAAATGATAGCAGTTTGGCATGTAAAAAAGGCAAACCACTGGAAGTATTAAATAAATGAGGTGGTGGATTGTGTTATAAACAAGCCAAACTAATCTCTGCCTTATTTCCCTCATAACCAGTAGCCTGCTTTTAGCAGGCAGTAAATGCCTCCTAGATTGAAGGCATCACTGCCTAGAAAAAGTAAGATTTGGAAAGTAAGATTAGACTCAAACCGTACCCTGATAATGGGGGCCAGTAGTCTGGTGAAAGACAGTAAGGATTCTGTAATGACTAGAATGCTGTTTCAAGGCTCACTCTGTGCTAGTTGTAAGGATTTCTAGTGCTTAGAAATAGTTCTTATTTCAGTACCTCACAGCTCTTAAAAGCAGGCACCAGTCCATTTGCACAAGGGGTAACGTATTCCATTTACTAGCCAGTGCAAAACTTCTCCTTCACCTCCACGCCCCCAATATACTCCCTTGTTGGAGTCTCTTCATCTGCAAACACCAGTATCTGTCAGGTTTTTTGCAGTCCAATGTATTACCTACAGCTGTGATGTACATCCCTGTCCAGCACCACAGTTAAGAACAGCATTCTCTTTCCCACCCTGATCCTCACCAGCTGTAAACTGGCAGAGGTCTACGGTAATTGACAGCAGCTGCAGATTTGATCCTAAAGTGGATACCAGCAATGTAAAAAGCTGTGTACACACCGTCATGTTAAAACTTTATTCCATATGGATTTCTTTAGGCTACATGTCATGTAAACAGTATCACAGCACTAGCTCTTCTTACAAGGACAGTAGAGAAAGTACTTATTTTCCTGGGGTTTTTTGTTGGATTTTTTTTTTCCTCCTTCCTACCACTTGTATACTACTATCACCTGGAAGTTTAAAAAAAAAAAATTAAAATTCTGATTGGGATAAAGCTTTGAAGTACTTGGAAAAAACAAACATTTTATCTACTTAGTAGCTTATGAAATAAATCTGTTATGGTCTCTATTCTGTAAATGCTTCACATTTACCTGGAATTTATAAGCACTAGAGTCTTTTACAAACCAGCATCTGTGGAAGACTTATCTCTCACAGACAGTAATAATCTACTGCTGAAGTGTGGGGCCAGTTTATCATTACAGCTGAAAACGTTACCACCAATACTAGGTGGAACACATTACGGCACAGATAAACTTTGACCCCATGTTAGAGTAAACAGCATATTGATTCATGCAAAGCCGGAATATTATACTAGTTTAGTTCTTGGGATTCTGCATTTCCTTTGCAGGCACGAGAAGGGGAGTAATCTGCAGTCTGCCACTCACCAATATTGGCCATAAAAAATACTTTAATATAAGCAAGGAGAAAAATTCAGCTCTAAATGTAGTCTTCCTAGAAGTAGATCTGAAAAAGTGTTTTTTACTGCAGAATTAGCAGAATAACAAGACAACCTGGCTAAACAAACAGCACTTTATTAAACTAATATAGTTACTTTCTTAATGCTTCAAAATATTACAGCATTTGCAAAAATGAAAAAAGTTTAAATAACATATAAGAAGTTACAACTGAGAAGCAAAACAGGCAATTTAAATACCTAAACATATATGACAAAACTCAAGACCTAACTGCATACCATTGTTGTGATGAGGCAATGAGAACAAGGAAAATATACCCTCAGAATAATGTAACATCTAAAGATATATAAAAATTTGTACCATGACTTAATGTATGACAAACCCCAATTTTCCTTGTATAATAAATATAAACCATTAGCATGGTGTGCTTATACTATTTTAACAAAGGCTGTTAAGGCTTAAAAATATTTTTTAACATTCAAAACATTTTTGGTGTTCTGAGCTTTGACCCTTATGTATCAAAATGAACAAATGCTGCATAAAAATTTCAAGAGATAGTACAAAACTCCAGTAACAAATGGGAAGTCAAATACCTACCTACCCACCCTTTCTTTCACCTAATTGTCACAGACTTAATAGTAGCAGTTATTATTACATCCCTTTACCAAATTCTGTGGAACATTCCGTTATGCACATAGACTTAATATCGAAATGCACTGCTGCTTAATGGTTGTTCTTAATATTAGTTTTACAGTGACCATGTACGATGCATATTGACTTCTTCAGTTCTCATAAGGAGTGCACAAAGATTAAATACTCAACAAGTAAACAATTACATTGTAAAGGTCAGAGTAGTACAGTTAAGTGCTTATGAAGCAAGTGGGGAGAAACCCACTTGTTCATTCTTTCCATTATTTGCAGAAAGATCCGGGACAAGAGGACTCTTCTGTGTCAAACTTCCATTACCTTCTTGCTGCCTTAGATGACCCCTGCATACAGGAGAAAAGAATGGATTTACAATCTGTTCTTCCAGAAGATTATTGTCTTTAACTTTTTGTTCAAAAAAGCTAAGCAATGCGAGATGTAAACCTGTCTGAGACTCCTGGAACATCCACTGTTGGTCTGCCAGAGCTTCTCTCAAAAGATACAAGATAAAAAGAGCAGATATTATCTGTTTTAACATCAAAGCTGTAAGTCACTATGACTGGTCCGTAGGTTGGGCTGTGTACTCGGCTATCCTGTGGAAAAAAAATAAGTCTTTCCTGGAGTTGATAGGCAGTGTTATGGAGCTGGCAGTATGCCCTGGAGGAATGTTACAGAGCCCTGGAACAAATGCAAGCACATTGGGCCTTGTACCATGGTCTTGTCATCCTGATGATATCACAGGCTCCATAGACAGTTTGGTGTGTCCTTGAGAGCTGTGCATGAAGCATAGCTGTGATGAAAGGGCAAACTGAGAAAAGTCTTGGAGGGAGCAGCTGTAATTTTTCTTCTTGCTCTTCCCTATGCTTAAGAAGTGATTATCATTACTCATTCCCTATTAGATATTTAAGCGAGCAACAGGTGGCACTCCAGCACAACCTGGCAGTGCCTCAGCCCAGGCCTGCCTGGCAAAGGCACAGCTCAGGCAGTACTGACTGGAACAGGCCTCCCAGCCTAAAGCACTGGGAGACATGACTGGCAAGCAACACATGCAGCATCCAGCAAAACCTGTAATTTCTATTTTGGGCACACTGTCCCTTTTAAGTACCCCTCTGCCTATCCCAAATCTACAACTAATTTTGATCCATTAACCTACAAATGCAGGTAAGCAGAGACAGATGGGTCATCATGAAGAAAGAACTGCAAAAGGTTCATCCTCTAAGCAAAGTCCAGTTTGGAAGTCTGTTTTAATGATGTTTATAGCAACAAACACTCTGAGTGAGACAAAGTTTATTTTATTGCTTGATGTCATCTTGTGTTAGCACATGCACATTTAAAGACTATTTATATTTCCTCTTTCCTAAATAGGAAAGAGGGCATGTACTGACTCTCATTAAAGTATATATTGATGACAAGACATTTATATGCTGCACATTAAGCCACCAAGGTAGCCAAAGATGCTCTAGCATTCAAGAAACATTCGTTAAGCTAAACAACAATGGCTCACTTAGAATAAATGAAGTATTTAATGCAATAGTACAGTTGCAGAGTTTGAAATCCAAGCACGGATCAAGACATCAATACCTTGAAGCGTACCAGTAGTTGACCAGAGTTGAAAGCACGACATAACAAACACTCAGTACTCCAGAAACTCCCAGTGAAAGTGCACCCAGGCCACACAGCACACACAGGAGGGCTACGCCACCTACAGCTATTACAACACCTAATCAAAGAAAATCAGTTTGTTATTTAAACAAGTTTATATACAAGTAAATTAGAACTGACATTCTACCACAACCCCAATTTCAAACCATTAGGGAAAACAGTCTTCTGCAATCAACTAGCTAGCCTCTATAAAAGCTATGCACGGTTAAGATAACTGGTTTAGGCTTATCGTGGCAGCTGAGATTAGAAAGGGAAATAGTATTTCCCCTGTATAGACTACAATTAATCCTATTACTCTTCTTGTATTAGTTTCACTACTGCTGAGACCTGAGGACTACATACAGAAATACTCAATTGTTTGAACTGGGAACTCCAGAAGAAAGGGGAAAAAAAAAAAAAGGAAAAGACATTATGCCTTAAAAGGGAGTAAGTAAGTACATATATGCATGCATACAATACCTTCGATGACTATCACCCCAATACAGGCCATTATGGCTGTTGTAACAACAAAAATCAGGAAAAATGCAACGGGAATAGCAGACACTGCAATAAACATCAGGAGTGATAAGGCAACAAAAGGATGGTCACCTAAATATTGGCCAACACGAGAATTCATAAATGCAACAACCTGTGGATTAAAGAAAAACATTTCAGATTTTTTTTACCTCTTGCCACAGATAACTTTTAAAGATCACTGCTAATTTAGTGAAGTACAAGTAGCATATTTTTCTAAGTCTACAGCTTGAATAGACAACAGCTGTTAACTGTATTTCAAAAGCATGAGGACTTGCTGCAAATTTAGGTAACTTCACAGCAAAGATACTTCTACCAACAACAGACATATTTTTCTTGGACCTTCCAGCTCCATTCTTGCACAAATTATTCTGTGTTTCTTGATTGCTGAACGTGTGGGAGGACAGCCCTTCCCATAGGCTCCTCAGTGTTCACTTAAAAAAGGGGAGTACCAATTTCCCTCCCCCACAAAAAAAGAGAAGTTTTGAAATTGCATTTAAATAGATTGGGGTGTGATATCCTGGTAGTTATGAAAGGAGTATCTTAATAAATATATCAAATTATAATTCAGACGCACATTTGAGTTGCTGTGGATGGACTGCATCATGGAGTGCCATTGCTTCTGCAGTTCTTGCATTTCTTTAGACATGTTGTAACCTCAGTCACGATTGTGAATCTTCTGAACAACCAGTTTTCACTCAGCCATCCAATTTTCCCTAAAATTAAGCTACAATTAGTAACAGGCTCATATAGATGTTTTTTGAAAATTAAGTATTTCTTTTGCAAAAACAGAGAATGTAGATTTCAGATGTTAATGTGATCCAGAGAGTCTAAAACATTACTTTTACAAAAGTACATGTAATGTAGGGGGCTTGTGTCCCTGAAAGCTCTTCTGAAACACCCAAGATACAAGGTGACTCTCACCTTCTTCCTTTACAGCATTAACCCCGTATTTAACCATGAGGGTATTGAATTACCAGTAAAAAGGTCAATACTAACTATCCGCATGGACAATCTATTGCTACTAGTGCTGGAAACTGATAACACATTAATGAGACTGGCTTTTGTGAGTAGCCTCACGTTCAGAATTTAAACCATACCCTGTACAGCTTTAAAACTCCGCATAGGAAAGCAAAACGCTTTCAAACACTCTGAACGTATTTAACTGTGACCGTTTAAAGGCAACATCAGCTCAAATATCTCCATTCCTCCGCTAATCCATTGCTGCTAGAAGTTTTTTCCTGCTTGTAAATCTAAACAGTCACTGTGTCAATACTACTGTCTTATACTCTGCCTACATACACGCCCCCCCCCCCCTTTGTTTACGGAGTATTTTCATACCGCAGCGTTCACCTTGTTCCCGGCAGCGCGGCCGAGGGACGGACCGAGAGGGGCTCGTGTCGGAGCGAGCCGGCCCGCGAGCCCGCGGCGGTACCTTCACCACGCCGCGGCCCCCACCGGACACTGAAACCCGAGGTCAGGAGCCGGTTAATCACGCCCCGCCAAGCCGCTGTCGCCGTCCCCTGCGGCCGCTGCCCTTAACGCGGGTCCCGCTGCGATCAGGTTCGGATAGGCCGCCCCGCAGCCCCCGGCCGGGCGGAGCGGGGCGGTGCCGCTCCCCGCCCGCCCTCCGCCGAGTCGGGGCCCTCCCTCTCACCTGCGGCTGCTGCCCGCTGGGCCGCACGCCTCTCGGTGGCTCGCCCTCCCGCTGCACCGCCCGGCGCGGCCCGGGCTGGGCCTGCCGGCGCCGAGGGAAGCGCCGCCGCCCTCCCGCCGCTGTCTCCTCCCCGCGGGGGCCGGCGGCGCGGCGAGCAGGGCCGGGCGCCCGGAGAAGGCCGGGGCAGGGCCAGCCGTGGCGTGGCACTGGCACCGCGGGGCAGTGTTTGGCGAGGAAGGGACTGAGGAGGTTTCCACAAACCGCCTAGGGCTTTAGGGGGTTTTATTTATTTCCCTTTTGTGTCCTTTCACCCTCCGGGCCCTGCCGCAGCCGCTCAGGTCTGGGGACCCTCAGAGCGCGTCCCCGGGTTTCGCGTGGCGTTAGGACACACAGCCTTCATTTTTACCGGATTACAGCTGGGAAGTGCGGATCTCTGCGGGAGGGGTAGGCGAGCAGAGGCACGCCCAGCCCCGGGGGACGGGGGCGGTGCCGCCGGGAGGAGCGGCCGGGACCGTGGGGTGCCGCGGGAGCGGCGCCCCGGGGCTCCGAGGGGCTGAGGGACGCGCCGGTACCGCCGCCATCGCCAGCTCCGGGGGTTGCAGCCGCCGGAGCGGGGGCTGCGGAGGCAGCTTGCCGTGAACGGTGGCTGCTCCGGCAGGCCCGCCGTGTCAGGGGGTGGAACGGCAGCCGTGAAACACTCCAGCTGGCACAGCCGCCTTCCTCCTGGCTCTGGTTACTTGTTCCCACACGTTTCCACCCTGTCCTGCTGCCTCCACGAGCATTGGGGTGGCCATGCGGCAAACCTGTTTGTGGAGATGCTCCGCGTGAGGAATAATTGCTTCAAAAATTCTGCAGGGTTTTTGGCAAGGTCGGTGCATCCTGCAGTGTCCCAGCGTTTGGATGGGACTCATCACCTCAGAAATGAAGCGTGGTGAGGTGTGTTGCACAGTGCTTTGGTCTGGCCGTTTTCCAGAGCCACCATGAAGCTGTTACATGCAAGCATGAAACTTCAGTGAATCCCCAGCTTTCGCTACATAGATTTTTTTTTAATGCTGTAAATTACAGGCAGAAAATAGTAAAATATTCATGTTTGTCACGACTGCTTTAGTCACTCTTTTTGATCAGTACCACCCATGAGAGTATTGCAAAACTGAACATTAATGGTTTCATGATTATTTTTCAAAGGCAACCAAATAAATAGCATGTTTAATTTGGAGTGTGCTGGTTTTATAATGCAAAGATAGGTTTTATAAGTATGGGGGTTTTAACCTATCAGACTGTTAGAGCTCTGTGTCTTTAGATGCTGATTTCAATAAGCTCATCCAAGGATCAGTGTAGACAGTGGAAAAAAAAGATAGATTTTCATGTTAATGCAAATTTGGACCATGGGCTCTAAAAGACCAACACAAGATACCTGCAAGAAGAGGATAGTGAGGGCAAGTTTATTCTGCTTGAACTGTTAAATTTTTTATATCTTATATTATTAAAGTGCATACTGTATTGATATTCCTAGTAGACTAGTGTATATAAAATAAAATTTCAAGTTGTTGATTTTGTATAATTTTTTTTAAAGTGGGTATAGGGAAAAACTAACTGGTAGAAGTACAGTGTGACATAATCCAGTGATAATGGCATTATAAAGTTTAATGGCTCCACCAAGTTTTGAAGTATATTGGACATTTTAAATTTCTGGCTGTTTTTGAAATATGGCATAGCTGCAATTTTGGAGATAGTCTTATAGATCTTAGTAAATTATTTTCCTGCTACGGATAATTATTTCTTTTGCTAGAAATTGACATACCATATTTTTCTATAGAAAATAACTTTTGAATGTTTACCAAGCAACACAAGTAATTTATGTAATTAATTTAACTTCAAAAGGCATGCATATGTAAGCATTCAAGTTGTTGTGCACAGTGCAACAGTAGTTACTGTAACTGTTTCTTAATTGAGCCTGTCTTCATGCCAGTGTCAGCTTGAACTAACAGGAGAATACTCATGTTGAAAACCAGCACTGAAATATTCGGAGAGTTACCACACACACTACCCAAGCAATTGCCAGTTCCAGGATTAGCAGGGCAGGTTCTGTGCCCCTCACTGCTGGCTTGTGTTTAAAGAGCAACTTAGTTTATGGTAGGAACTTTCAGGTGTGGCCAAGCAGGAACAATGTTCCACTTGTAGTTGGTATTAGGTCAATGTATAAGGAAAACTCTGCAGTTAACTCAGGGATATCAGCCATTCTCACAGTTTACAGAAAATAGAATAAAAAATAGCATCCAAAGATGTTGGGAAAAAGTTTAAGTTAAAATGGAAGTCTCGCTGTGTTGGCAGAACGTGTGCAAGGTCTCTCTTGAGGGTTGGTATAAGGAGACTGTGCTAGATTTCATGTAAGATGGTAATAATTCCCATTTGTGAAGAAATGCGGAGGACTCTTTCAGGACATGGTGATGACCATGAGTGTGAGTCAAATGCATACAAGCAGACTTAAGAGAATTTGGAGTACAAGTATCCCACCTGCTGTCTTTGGATCTTCAGGGAGTTTGATTCTGAATGATAGAAAAGTGGTGGAGATGTTTGGGGTCAATATTCTGAATCTTTAATTTTTTATTTTTTTTTTTTTATTTCCTCCTAAGGAAATCTGAGTTTATATAGCCTTTATTGCTCTGGGAGCTCCTGTGCAGTGTTTTCATACAAATGGCAGAATCTCTTAGGACTACATTTTTAGTACCTTTCAGAGGTAAAATGAACCTGTATCGTTGCTCATTGATTCCACAGCTGAATCTCCCTGATCACAGCTTGGTGCAACACTGTGCTGAAAGGGGCTGTTTTCTCTCTGCTTAGGGAAAAGAGGGAGGAGGGAATTCTTGTATCCAAGCACCAGCTACGCTGTAACTGGGGCAACAAAGCTGAGGACTGAAAGGCAAGAGTGTCAGAGAAATTCACCAAGCTGGAACAGGCAGAGGGACTGGTAAGAAGAGCGCCTGCAGGTAGTGCCTGCTCTTATGTACCTCCTCAGTTATGCACTCTGGATGTGTAAGGCATGCTGGGCATCTCTCTCTTTTCCCATTCCTTTTGATGTGTGCTTATTTCTCATGGCAATTAATGTGTGTCACTGCCTGCTGTAAACCACAATTAGGGCCCCAGAGACCCTGGGCTGTTAGAAGAGAATGAGCTGTGGGGAGGAAACTGGTTTTGGAGAAAGTGGAAAGATCAGGGTGCTTGAAAGACATCTGGAGAGATAAGGATTAAAGTGAAAAGTGAGCTTGAAGAGGAATGGAGAGACAGACTGTGTAGTTTGGAGGGGAAGAAAGCTTAGTGTTGTAAACAAGGAAGGAGAGAACTGGGATTTTTCTTTTGCCTGGCAGTTGGGATAATATTGTTTTGATATCTTGTGTAGTACCTGAAATGAATCTCTAATTCTTTTCCAGTGCATGTAACAAGGGTACTTATATTGAGGGGGAGGACCAAAAACTTCTAAGCAAACAAAAAAACAAAGCAAAATGAAGCCAACACAGAGCCCGAGGCTCCTGAGTGTAAGTTCTTTCTGCAGTGACTGTGAAAGATTGATAACTTTTTCAAAACTTTAGATGAAATTGGCCATTACTGGTGGGTAGTGGTTTAACACTGCAAGAACTCTTGCTTGAAGACAATTGTTCTTGTTGAATATTCCTTGGACGTAAGCCTTTATAATATACTTCTTACTAAGAATTCCTGTGCTCAGTTATTTGACTTTGTAAAAGGTTAGGTGGCATATAAATCAAGAGTTGCTTTAGGATGAACAATGGCTTTCTTAATAACTTGCACCTTTAAGACTGAACAAATCTCCTAATAAACCACATGGTTTATTAATTTTCCAAGTACCCTAAGGCCCAATCCTTTAGTCATTAATCAAGAGCAATTGATGCTGTCTTTGGCGAAATACGCCTGGCCGTGATAATGTCTTGATTTCGGTGTGTCTGTATGCAGGCACGTTGGGGAATACCAAGGAGGTAGATCAGATCAGTCCTTTTTCAAATTTTATTCCTAAATGGGCTCTACTTTGATATTGAGGAGGGCAGAATTTTGTCTCCTGGAAAACTAGGTTCATGCAGCCTAGTTTTTTAGTCGTATATCAGAAAGCAATAACCATGTACTCAAAATGTATTATAAATAATGTAAAAAAATATTATATGTTATTCAAACATAATTGTATTGGGTAATAACTTCCTCTTTCATGGTGATTTACTTACTGGCATTCAGATACCACATACTTCCACCTCCTTTTTCTGATAGTGTCACTATGTATTTGGGAATTTGTTCCTTGTGAATCTCCTTAACAAATTTGATTTAGGAAACTCAGAGCAGACTAGGGGTGAGGTTTTGGCCTATACTAAGGAAAGTTTCCATGCAGAAACATCTTAAAGCACTGTGAGACTAAATAATTCTGAGAAGATATCCTTAGAGAACTTTGTATGGCATCCTGGAAGGCCACCTCAAAGTATTGTCAGCTTGAGAAGGTATTAGGTACTATGACATTTGTATTAATAGACTTTGCAGGGTCCATGTGAGCAATCTGTTCTTCCAGTGGCATCCTGGCAATATAGCTTCTGGAACTGGGCCATTATAGACATGAAAAAATCTAGTGTTTTTTTTCTCCCCAGTTCACACAACTTGAACTGTTTCAATTTGACGGTCTGGTAGGCATTAATATTTTAATATCCACTGTTTATAGCATTATAAACTCCACATGATATGTGGAGTTTTTAGTATAACTAAAAATATTCAAAACAATTAGAATTGTTTGCAGTAATATAAAAATGTTGGTTTTTTTTTAATCTGACATTTATTAATGATTAGAAGTTTTGTCAAATGACTACAAAGAACAGTGCAATCTGAATATCTGTTTTGCTGAGGAACCCACTCCACAGAAAGTCCATTTCCTTAAAATTAGAAAAGTTGCAATATGTCATTTTCAATGAAAACTGAAAGTCTCTGTTCTTTCATAATGAATCTTTTTCAAAACAGTCTATTTAATAAATGTCTCTGAAGTTGTTTTTAATTTCTCTCTAGTCACAAAACGATTCTGTGTATAACATGAGTCATGCAAAACAGTTACCAGAGTTACCGCCCCTACCTGCTTCTGCTTCAGCTGCACCTTCAGAATTGTATCAGGTACGTGCTCTCTCCCCTTCTGTCATGGTATACATTAAATTGCATGTGCTAGCATGATTTTAGGCATCATATATTACCAAGCCTCAGGCAGATGAAGTAAGGATAGGAAGAACTATTTCAATTACTCAGTTAAAGTACTAAGCAGATAGTCAGGTACTTCATTAGGGCTGCTCTTCTTTAGAAAAGTGTTGTTACAACTTCTGTTATGATTTGGATGTTAAACCTTGGCAGTTTAAATCTGTTCTTTAAATTATTTGCTGCATAAATATTTTCCTTCCAAACAATTTGTGATTTCTCTCCCCCTTGCCCTCCCCACCCCCCATACTTTTTGGCAGAGCACAAAAACCCGAGTTAGACTACTGTTCCGAAACCATCTGACAGCTTGGCAGGTGCAGCATAGATCAAAATAGATAGCTTGTACAGCTGAACAACTACAGTCTCTTCTTTGTGACACAAAAATTATGTATGACAACACTTAAGGGGAGGAAGAAGAGAGAGCTGGCTTTCCTCACCACAAGTACTTAACAACTGCTCACTTGGCTCTTTTGAATCAGTACTTCTGTTCATCTAAGATGTCTTTCTTTAGAAAGATACTGTTTATGAAGTAACTGAAGTAGTTTCTGATGGAGAATGGGTTATTTTGGACTTTGTTTGAAAATAGGAAATTTTAAGTGACACATATACTCTACAATAATAGTAAAAACCTGAAAATTATTCAAGGAGATGTGCATAAAAAGTTTCTATTTTCATCCAAAAATCAGTTGGACTTCTGGGGAAGTGTTAAGGGTTTGTATAAGACGTAAGAGCTGATTTAAACAGTCCTGGATTTTTTGCATTGCATAAGCAGTAGATTATTACCAAGTGACTTTCTTCTTTTCCGGAAACAGCTGTTCTTCTCTGGCCAACTTTTTGCCCAACTTTTTGCCCAAGGGGTTCCCGTTGGTATCACAATTAGCAAGGCACTTGCTCTGCACCCAGATGCATAGAGGGATAGATAGCAGATAGATGCCCAGGGATAGGTAATAGGTAATAGGTTGTGTTACTCCGATGAAGCAAGAGATCATTTAACAAGATGTAATACAGAATCAAGTTAAATATTTATTTAGACTAAAAGCATTAGGAACCATGGTATGAATCATGATTCTATCTTATGTATGTTTTCTCTCTGAGGGTATCTTGATAAGAAACATACTTCTTGATCCCATGTCCCTTATGCCTGTGGGCTATCTCATTCAAGTTTAGACATCTGGACTGATGAAAAACCAATCAATAGATATCAGGTCACTTGAGAAAACATGGAATGAACAGCCAGAAGAAATCTATTACTAATCCTGTATTGGTGTGAGAGAGAGAGAAAGATGAGAGCTGAATTTTTTAACTTGTATAGTTGTTCAACTATTACAAGCATTGAGTATTAAAAGTAGAAAGGTCATTAACAAAGGCTTGAGAAATAAGAATTTTTGAAATTTAAGCAAATATAAAGAGAAGAAAAGAAGCAAGGTGGAGATGTGGGAGAGTAGAGAGTACTGGATAATGTACTAATGCCTTTTCTTATCTGTAAAAAAGAAGACCTTGATTATGCAGAAAAATGCAGAAGTACTCCTACTGATGCATTGTGTAAAATTATTCTTATACATGTGTGGAACATCAGGGTCTGAAAACAGATTGGTAGTCAAATGACTGTAAGTCAGACTTACGTATTTGCTCTTTATACCAATTGATCTTTAACCCTGTTCTAGCTCTAAGAAGACTCTTTAAATTACTGTGCTGTGTAAAACTATTGCTTTTTTTTCCAATTTCAGCTTGTCCTCAATAGCAGCTGTTATCCTCCTTTGATGCAACAAGCATCATGGACTTTGGCAGCTCCATTCAAAGAACAGCGTTACTACCGAAGCCCAAGTGACTCCATAGCTAATAACTATACCCTTACTGCACGGGATTTAAAATTGAAAAATGTGCACAAATTAAAGCCCTCTTCAGTGACAGGGACATCACTGAGTTCAGCGGAGCAGAGAACAGACTCGCCGTGTATCCATATTTGAATGTGTTCATAGGTTTAGCCTTGCTTGTTCTATACATTTTTGTCTCTAATTGCTTATCTGTTAAAGCATCATCCCTGTAGAAAATCACTTATCCCTAATAAACACCTACAGTCTTAACACCTCAGAGTCAGTATAGGTAAATTTCCAAAAGCATGCCTAATTTTAATAATGGTAAGGCCATTTTCTGATTAATTAGGCTCATCCCTACAAGTAATCACATGTAGTTATTTGGAGGGAATTGTTTTCAAAGCAGAAAATGAACAAAAGACAAGTTAGCTCTTATTATTGTTAGAAGTAAAAGTACTGACAGGAAAGCAGAAACAAATTCGATGTGCACCTCTGTTATGCTGATATTCATGATGGGGGCTGGGCATTAAAATGTTTACCTGAGGATCAAATCCAAGAAATGTTGCTTCATACACTGTTTATATCTAAAACATGTATCTGATGTATTTGTTAGCAAATGTGCATATGTAAATCCCACAATATGATGTATGATATGCTGTTGATTCAACACGACATTGTGATATAAAGCAAATAAGGTTAAGAGTTTTAATACTCTTGCTATTTAAGTTTACCAGTACATATGTATCAGACGTTTTATGAAAACAAGTTGTTTAGGCTTTGAGTATCTTACCAGTTGCAGGTGTCAAATTAACTCTATTACTTAGTCTGAAAATTCCAGAGTAAGTTGTTATTAAAGAGATTTGTTTCCTAATTATCTAGTTAAATGTCCTCTGTATCAAGGGTAGGACATTCATATACCATAGTTTTCTACATAGTGTCAGTCTGTCTGTGAATATACACATCCTACATTGTTGCTTTGCTTTCCTGAAGTGTTAGAAATTGTTTTGAATCCCAGGGATGGATGAGACATAATAGCTTCAGTATCTTCTCTGTCCCTTTATACACTGTTTAAGAAGGGTTTGATTTTGTTCATTGAGTCTCTTAACAGTTTCTTTATCAACTGAGTTTTCTACTCCATATACTTCTCCAGTACATGGGTGGGATGTGGGAAGCAGGTCATGGTACTTTTCTTGGTGAAAAGGCAGGATGTACTAATTTTGTTAAAAGATCTATTTATTTGTACTCTTAAAAGAGCACATGGTAGTAGTTTGTACTTCTCATTTTTTTTAGTGTGCATAATATTTGGTGGAACTATACATCTTACAGAAATGCTTTTATATTCAAAATAGAAAGTCCCAGTGCATAAAATACAGTTTGTGCAGGGAGGCAAGTAAGCACTAAAGTTTTAAGCATGAGCAGAATGCATTCCTGAAGCTAGTTTATAGTCCCAGAATTAGCAAAATTATTTAACACATGATTTTAATATCTTGCTAATGCTAAATCAAAACTAAAGGTTTCTTTGTGACAGTGTAATTTCTGTTATTTCATTATCTGATTAATTGACTTAGATCTGTTTTCCACCAATCTAAAATAATAATGTATTTGAAAAATATTCCTGCATGTGATTTCCTTAACTGATGCTTAAAGCTTCAAAAGAACTTGATCCTTCTAGGAAAAAGCTCAAACTTACACAAAGAAGTCAGTGGAATTCTGATAGGTAACATACTGTAATGTTATAAAGATACAGGTTGTTACAATCAGTCTAGATATCTGAGTTGTGATTTAATATTTCTTTTTACTTGGATGCTACATTAAACATCCAAGCATGAAATGTTAAGTTTCTACAAAAAATGTATGTACATCAAGATTGAAATTCCATGGTGTGCTAAATGAGCACCTTTAACTGCTTCTTTGCGGCAGGCCAGATTTCAGTCTAAGTCATGCTAAAGGAAAGCTTTCATGATTACTGGTTTGAGAACCCAGAGTTTAGTTAATAGAGATGCAGACTGTAGAAATTAACTCTTACAGTTTTGCTGTGCGTGTTTAAATGCTCTGTAGTGCTCCTAGAGTTGTGTCAAATTTGGTGCTCTGCTGTAGTGAATATTTTTATCTTCTTTGTGCTTGTGTTCTTCATTTGTAAAATGAGGAAATCGTCCTTTCTGGAAGTTCTATGACAGTAACTTTCTTACTTCTTCTTAAGATAACATGGTGATGAGTACCATAAAAAAGACAAAAGGGATATTTAAATTATCTTCAACTAAGGACTTGATAATGTGAAGTAAATCAAGAATGGAGTGATAGCTTGTTGGCTGAGTATTGTTCATCCTGAGCAGTGTGGACAAAATCCCTATAGAAAACAGCATATAATAATGAAAACGAAGTCTGTAGTGTAACATTTATGCAAATGAGCCAACTTGAAATTTTGGCTAAGATTGTTAAGATTTGGGTATGATAATCACCTGAAAATAAGTGGAGATCTTGGGCAATGTAAATAATAGTGCTCATAGGTCTGACCCTGATAGAATTGCTTATAAGATACTGTCTGAGTGGTACCGTGCAGTTGTAAGGTTTACATGATTGTATTCTTTCTGTTAAAGTAGTATGCTATGTTATATGATTTTGCTGAGGGCTTTTTGTGAGTAATTGAAATATTTCATAGATTTCATAGATCATACTTGTCCTCAGTGCAGTGTAAGTGGTTTATATAATGCTTGTCATTTGTCCATATTGATTTAAGAATCCATTACTGCTTATTTATCCAATAAACTTACTTTTTTTTTTTTTTTTTTCAGAAGCACACCAACTTTGTTAGATAGTTTGGATCCCATTACACTGCGTGCAACTGCCCATATGCCAGAATTGCATGCCATACATTATACAGACAACCACCCATTGACCCCAGAAGAACAATTTGTTGTCATGCACTTACATGAGAAGGAGATAAGTAAGCGAGAAAAGCCACCTTCAAGAAATGATCTAGAGGTATTAATATAATTTCTTTTTAAGATAAAAGTAGCAGAACTAATAATCTGCAATATTGGTCAGTAAACTGTCTACTTAAAAGTAGTTGAGAAAATAAGGTAGTACATGAGGTTTAGAAGATGTAAATATTCAGTATAGCAAACTGCTGTTAAATATTGTTCACTTCTTTCCCATTTGTTTCTCTTTCTAGCTACTCAGTCTGATTTTTGTTCTGATGGGATTGCAAGTAGAAGCATCTTCCAAAATTTATAACCTCTCACATTGTTGGCTAGTACTTTGCAGATCAATAATTTCATATGCTGCACTCAGTTTTGTTGGTGTATATGCTTACATCAAAACAGATAGAAGTATTGTAAAAATGTCAGGCACTGATAGTGTTTTAAAAAGAACCAGGAGATAGATAGCCAAAATCCATTATATTCAAACACCTTTCAGTTGCAGAAAAGGTTAGAGTGATGGGAAAGCTAAAAATATTTTGTAGTAATTCATTATCTGTCAGAAAATTAATACAATAAGCATAATATTTTAAACATTATTTTTTAGCGGTACTGTTACTACATATATAATGGAGTACAGGAAGACATGCTGGCACCTCAGGATAAGGAAGTGATTAATGTAATTTTAAAGCATATTCCAACTCACATTCTTGCTAACCCAGACCTGAAGAATTTACTTGCAAGTTTAAAAGAAGAGATTCAGGCAGACTATCGTATCAGCCTCATGAAAGCCATTGGTAAGACTCAAAATCTCTCAGCAATTCAGAGTATGTAGACATTTATTGCACTTTGAAAGGAAGTCTGAATTCTATTCTTAGCACCCATGGAGAATTCCTTTGGGGTCACTAAAACTGCAGTAGGTATCTGAGAGAATATAATCTGTGATCATGCTACATAACATCACAATTTCAACAGATATCTGTTTACTAAACCCTACATCATTTAAATATAATAATTTACAAGTTCAGTAGCTCTGGGTCATTTTGCCGATACTTTTCCAATTTTCCATTCCTAATTCAAATCCAAATCACATTCAAAATGTGTGATTCTGCATCATCTCATCAAATGCATAAAGAGGGTGTTGATCAAATGACAGTGGGCAAGGAGTAATCAATTTGTAGCATAAGAAATTAGAAAGACACTGTGTCTATAAAGATTGTGAAGCACTGCAGCAAATTATTCATTGATGAATGTGCTTTGAATCATTGATGGATGATGCTTTGAATTGCATCATAGGCAAGTATCCCTCAACATCAGTCTAAGTATATTTGATCCTAATGTAGGGAGAGGGTAAACTAGGCTATTTTAACAGATAGTTCCCAAACAATTCTTTTTGTTATTCTGCACTAAGCCATTGATACCCATTAGCAGCCAAATTCATCTGTGTCATAACTCCACTGAAGTCAGATGTTACACTGTGATCATGTCACAAGTTCAAAGAATTTAATTTAAGACATTACGGGATTAATTAGGTGATACAATAATGTGCATGTTTACACTGCTCCTGTTCAACAAATAGAAGGTCATCATATATAAAGAAATACAAAAGAACACCATAATGCTTGGAATTCAGTAATGCCTATCTGAAAGTGAATATGGAAGAGACAGTTCTGTAGAACACGAGATTTTTTTAATGTGCTTACCAGTAGTTTTACAGTTCTCAGGTTTTCCACATGTGAATTAATTCCTTTCAATTTTCTCAAATATGTTGACCAATAAGTAGGTGTGGCCTCTTTCATGACATCATAAAAAGGAGAAATTGAACAGTTCTCACTCTGCTTTCTATAGTCTCTGATATCTTTCTATGTACCCTTTAATTTGCCTTTTATCAATGTCACAGTTTTAGTGTTGGTAGTCCCTTTTTGTCATAACGCTAGTGTCGGCAAGGGGTAGTGAGTCTGCTTCCCAGCTTTTGTTAATCTCATATGTAATGAGCCATTGATCGGAACTGGTAACACATCTGATTTGGCACTTAGCAGGTCACAGATCAGCCCTTTGAATTTCATGTCCTTCCTAGATGTAACAGATGATTCATAAGATTTCTGTGTTCACAAACATTTAAGAAGCCTTCTAAAAATCATTGTTGAAAGGGAGATATTTCCACCCCAGGTTTATGGATGAGTAATCTAAACATGAGATAAATGTACTTCATCTGGAACAATAGAACAAAAAGTCGTTTCTCCTGCCTCCTGTTTTTAGAACCTGGACCAATTCTTGTTTTCTTTTTCTGAAATAATTTTATAATCAAATTGGTAGTTTGATTATTGTGTTGTATTTAATCCTAAAAATATGCAAGTAACTATATGACTGTATAAGTTTTAAATGTGCAGGATGACACATGACTATGACTTCCTGAACTATGGATAAACTGTGTTTTCATATGTAAGTTTTGACTATACATGCAGTCTGACCATGATATATATGAATTGTTCTAGTTGACTACATCTTGATGGATCCAGCTGAGACAGAGAGACTGTTTATTGCAAGTACCCCACAACCTTTTCCCCAGAGAGTTGTCCGTGCACCAGTCCCATGGCACAGCTCTTACAAAGAAGTGAAAAGCTGGAATGAAAGGAACCTATTCATAGTGAATCCGTTGATGACCACTTTGCAACAGCTCTGGCTTTCTCAGTAAGATGTCTTGTTCATAGGATCTTAATGAAGTTGCTGATGTTTTTATTTTATAACTTGGTTAGAGAGTGTATCTGCTGACTTTTCTACATACGCTATGGAGATCCTAGGGGGACCAGTGGAGAGAAAGTGTCAAAATCTGTTCTGTTTTCAAAAGAATATTTTTTTTCTGAGCCTGTAAGAATTTCAACATAAAAGGATTGTTTGCTGCAGACCCTGAATGCAAGCATGAACTTGTTTTACATGTCCACAGTGAAGAATGGATAACTTCATGCTATGAAAATATCATCCCCTTTGTTAAAAGATGTTATCCCTAAGTTAAGATTCAATGCTCAAGTAAATAGTGATTTGGAATTCTCATCTTAATTCCTGAAATTAACAAACTTAACTCTTAAAACTGAGTCTTTTTCAAATATCTGTAGTTGGAAGTTGTTCTGGGAACTTTAGAAAATTGGTTTTCTTATGAAGTTAAATATGGTAGTTAGTAATCCTGAGAACTGTTTTTGCATTTAAGTAACATTTGCAGGGATTTAAACTCTTGCCTGTTTAAGACTGTGATATATGTCATGCTGATGAAATTTTATTTTTTTTTCCCCCGCAGGTTAGTAATAATGGAATACTAATGGAATAGGTACTTATTACTAATATGGAATAGAAGCAGTGGGTGTCATTCTGTATGTTCTATAATGCCTGGATACACTAATGAATCTAGGAAAAGAACAAGAAATTGTTATGACCATCTTAGAAAAAAATTAACACAATTTTAAATATAACAAGTACAAAATGAAATTTGTGAAGCCTTTTATGTTTGCCAATAGCAAAAAAAAAAAAAAAAAAAACCAAACAACAAACCCCAAAACATTAGAAGTGCACTTTTTGGACAGTTTAGCAATGAAGTGATATGCATCAATGAAATTATATGATTCATGTTTATAAATACATATGAGACCTTCCTGATTGCATTTCATGGTTTTTTTTAAACAGAATTCCATAAAATATCTACAACTTGTTTTACTTCCATAGGTATAGTCATCTAAGGTTTGTTCGCACTGAAGAAATGCTTTGTAGAGACCTGCCACTGTTTCCTACTGAATTTGAGGAGGTCATTCGAAGACACTGTGTGGAAGCTCACAGTATTCTTCAGAACGAGTCAGTGCCAACTGTAGTAACAGTAGATAAACAGAGTATCTTAGGGCCTGATTTACATTAAGCTCCCTTTTTAAAACAGATCTTGGACTGAGATGACACTAGTCCCAACCACGAGGCTGCCAAAACAAAGGGGAAAATAGCGAAGAGGGATAAACATCTGCATGCTGAAAGAGTTATTGAAACTGCAAGAGTGCTTGTACAAGAGCAAATGGGAATAAACTGACTATGAATAAATGTAGACTGGAAATTAGAAGTTTTCTAACCATTTTAGATGTGGAGTCTAAATCTATAAAAACAGTGACAGAAAACCAAACTTTTTAAATTATGGAAATGGATCCATTTAAGAAAGGGATTATATGATATAAGGTGACTGCATTCTGCCACCTATCTTCCAAACTGAAGTTTCCCACTTAATGATTTAATATTGCCACTAGTATTTTGTCTATTACTTTGTCTGTTAACTAATAGTAGCGGCCCATTATAACAAGAATCCTTAGCTTAAAAGCTCAGCTTTCCTCTGAGTCCTCGTAGGTAGAGTTTTGTTTGATATCTAGTTAATAATTCCCTGCTAGTCCTTTCAATTTTGCTCATTCTTTGGGTAATTTCTAAGCTTAGATTTCATTGTAAAGAGCAGAGTAAGACTTGTAAGCTGTTAAAAACTTTGTCTCCATATTATTTCATTATAGATGGATCCCAACTTGTGCATCCATTTTCCTTGATCAGAAAAGGAAATGGCTTCATTTGGCTCCTGAAAATGACTCTGATTCCTCTCAGCAAGTTGAAAGCTATTTTCATTCAGTGTCAACTTTAATGTCGTTACAATTACGTGAGATGGTTGTTAACTCCTTAGAAGATCTTCTTGCATTTTTTATGATCCACAAGGTATATGCTGCAAAGTATATCTATAGTTCTGAGTGTTACATGGAGATAGTAATTCATATAGCCATAAAATGTAATGCTTTTGAAGGCTAAAATATCCTAGATAGCTCTTGCCTCCATAAAAAATGGCTGGATCCTGGGTGTTTCTTTTTAGTTTTATTTTTCTTGGCTTTAATTAGGCAAAACACTTAAATGTGTTTTTCTGAAAGCACATGAATAATCCTCTTTGAAGTCAAAAGTGTGCATAGTCATGCATGTAATCCTTTGTAGAGGTAATTTATTTATGCGATGCCTCTGTCTATACCAAATGAGTGCCCTGTATTATTTCAGGTAGTGCACATAATTATAATAATAAGCATTGCATCTTGAGAATTTTTACTCTCCGTACACTGTATTTGCTGCGATAAAGTTGCATCTTAGTGGCAGTGAGTTCTTTAAATATCAGATCATCCAGGATCTGTGATGATAAGACAAAATGAAACAATTAAATAGAACAAATGTGGCAGATTAAATACTGCATCGCAGCCAGTGGATCACACTTAATACAGTTGACTGTCAAGCGTTATGCTGAGCCTTACTTACATCTGGGTGATGATGATGTTGCTGATACCTGGGGGTTATTTTAGTTTTTTTTTGTCTTGTGGGTTGGTTTGGATTTGTTTGATGTTTTTGGTTTTGTGGTTTTGGTGCTTGTTTGTTTGTTTTTTAAATCATTATAGTGTCTACATTATGAGTCTAGTCATGGATTACGACTCCATTACTGTAAAGGCAATTTGAGGGTAGGGCAGTTCTTATTAACCATGCAAGGCAATTAAAAAAACCAGGATCTTGTATTTGATTCTAGATTTCATTTCTGATAGGCATTATGGATATTTTTTTAGAGCTTTTGTTTTGTATGGTAATTAGTGCTTTACTTCTGTTACTTGAGGAAAAATCAAGGCAATTATGCTTAAGTCCAGCTTCCTAATTCAAATATTTATAGATTCATTTAGAAGTTGGCACCTTAAAATCTTGTGTATTGGGGCATTAGTGTTTTGAATAAAAATCAGGGAAGAAGATCCCATTTGTGCTGTGTAGTTAAGAGTTTTGGGGGAGTTTGAATCTTTTAGAAATTATTATGGTTATAGCTGATTTCTTTGGCATGTACAATTTTAATTCTTTTTTCTAAGGATGGAAGTGATTTTACAGAACCATATCAGGAAATGCAGTTCTTTGTACCTCAGATACTAACAGTCAGACTTGGTTTGGAAGAACCCAAGATTGTCTTTGAGCCACCTTTGAAAGAATGTTGGGATTTAATCAGTCATTGCTTTCAGGAGATCCTGCACAGTGCTGAGGAACTTCCAAAGGTACTGGACAAGTTATAGCTGCATACAAAATATAACATGAATAAAAACTGTCTTATCACATAAAAAGTTATGAATGAGGCAGAAAACTGACAAATAGAAGGTAAAAATGAGGGTCGTCTATCATGAGCTGTGTGTACTGTTTTGATTATAGAAGGTAGCATAGGAATTATTATTTTTGAGAATCCAGTTATATTAAAGTCCTAGTTTGATTTTCATATAGTTTTTACAAACAAACTATGTGTGAAACCAAGTGGTAATTATGAACCAGAGCCTTTTCATATTGCAGTACTTTTACCAAGTAATACATTTTTTTGAAGTGGTGGGTGAATGGGTAATAGAATACTTTATTTCTTCTATTGTATGTGTTATTACATTATTTGCAATGGTTTCCTATAGGTAGAAAGATTTCTGTTTCCAGAATTAAAAAGAGATAATCTCACTCTCAGTACAGTCAAAGCAGATGAATTATTGTTTTCAGAGTATGTGAACAAACTTGAAAAGATATTTGAGAGCAACATACTTGGTCCGCAGAAGTAAGTTTTTGCTGTTAACTCTTTTGCCCCTACAAACCCTCAGATTCCTAACACTATCCACTTGACTCAAACAGTTTGAGTTTATTTGTTTCTTATTATAGAGAATCTTCACATTGGAATTTTATATTTGTTTTTGTGATCTTTTGTGATTAAGGTATTTAAACGTGTACAGGAAATACAGCAATCTTTTAAACAACAACGCACAGCAAGATGTCACAGATTTCTTGAAAGAAGGTCATTCTTTAGAAGCTTTAACAGAGGTAATATGTGACTGACAACGCTTCATGTTCATACAGCAACTAGCACATCACACTTGACTTCCCAATATATTGCCTAAGGAACTCCCACTCAGATCACTTGTTTTACCCTTGTGAATACTAGGGTCACCATCTCAAGTTACACGGTCCCTTACTGTAGGTTTGCTGTGCAAATATAGAAGGAGGTTTCTTTATAGCCTTCTGTAGGTTATGTTGGGTCTTAGTAGAAGTCCGGTGGAAAGTTGACCAGATTATTTGGTGAATCTGCAGCTTGCTGGTCTTTTGACTGTCTTGTCCTTAGTCAGCCCTGTCTATTTTTCTGTATGCATTACTGAGTTAGTCTATGGCTAAATACTTCTTTAGGCAACTTGTGGTGTTCCTTAATATGGCATATTACTGTGCAAAGCTTTCAGCCCTGGAATCTGTGGATAGGAGCTGAGCTCTGGAAAACACAAAAATAGTTTTTCCTTCTTCTATTTGGAATAGATTATCCATTTGCTGGGTGGGAACTAATTAGCTGTTGTTTAGAATTTTTCATCTGTAGACTTTAAGGAAAAATAACAGATGTATCATTTTCTATTTGTAGAAGATTGATAGTTTAACAGAACTGAAGAGAGAGATTGCTTCCATGCATGTTACTGTCCCTCTGGCCTTGTTCTGTCTGGATGCCTTACAGCTGAATGAGGAACTCTGCAATCGGACCCAAAATCTTAAAGATAGATTGATTGAATTTGAAGTGATGGAAAACAGAGAGTTAAATAAAAGGTACATGTTGTTAACATGCATAGTTCTTCCTGTCTGCATGGATGGATGCTGTATATTTGTGGATGAGATAACTTTATTCATCTGATGGGTTTTCTAGTGCTGACCAGACAAGTGCAAGGCCACTGAAGTGGGTATTTAAAATTAACAGGAACAGAAATACTTGTAAATAAATATCTGACTTAGTCTATTTATGTCATACATAGGGATTAGACTGGAAACACTGTTCTTTCCTCCTTAATTGACCTCCTAGGATTTGGGTTGAGGTCCTTGCTTCCCTTGCTGGTGTCCAGCTAAAGCAATGTGAAGAATGTATGATGCAGCTCTGCGTTTGTCTTGTCCCTAACTATTTTTTTCTATTTTTTTTTTCCCTGGGGAAGTAATGGTCCTGATTTAATATCTTGGCAAGTTTAAATAAATAACTAAATATAAGACCTTGAAAATACAATTTGACTCCGATGTAATGGGATAGTCCTGTTTCTGTGAATTAAAGACATCCCCATCCCATCCCCCTGCAAACACCAAAAATCGTCCCTCCCCACTCCAAAAAGCCCCCAAGCAAAATACAACAAAACCACCCTGGAAATTAAAGAATGTTTTCACAGTCAATAGAGAGACAGCCACCGTGAAGGAATTATTCAACCCCCTTATCTAAAAAGCATCTCCAGTTGGAGATGAACCTCAATCTAGAGGGGCCTCTCTGCTTCCATTTACTGTGGAGGGGATCTAGACAATGAGCTTTATGCTCAGCACCTGACATTTGGAAAGCCTGAGCTGGTTTAAGTGAACCTGTCCTTTGTGTGTGGTTGCTGTTTGCATGCCTGCTGTCTTTATAGATACTGCAGTACTGAACTGGAATCTGGGACAAGAAAATGTATCATTGGGAAGAAGGAAAATAGTATTTCTTCCTTTCTGTATTTTCTGTTCCCATATACAATATAAAATAAACTTGATCATTTAATAATTGTTCTCTTTATAACTTTGTTTCATACCATGCACTTGATTTTATTATTGTGGGGTGATTAAGCGAGCTCTTGCTTACTGCATTCAAGCATTTCTTTGTGCAGCAGATTGGGTCTTAAAAAGGAAATTTAAAACCTATAGGAAGGAAACTGTTAGTATGCTATTAATTGTAATTTGGAACCAACTTAGCAATCATTCTAATATATATAAATTCTTATAAACATAGTAGTACAGTATAACTGATTGTACAGAGTAAAATGGTGTTCTTTATAAATGCTTATCTGCTTTGTGTATTCAATCTGAGTAATTTATGAAGCAAATTAATATGCTTGTTTAAAAGACAAATTTCATTAACAAGATCTTGCATCTGACTTCACTTATGATCCGAGTATTACGTCTGTTTTATTTTCATTGTAGAATTTGCAATGAATATAACTTAATTGCACAGAGACTAAGTGAGCTGCCCCTGAACACTGAAGAGCTAGTGAAATTTGATGCATACTTGAAGAGATCCAGTGAAGTTACTGTTTTTAAACTGAGACAGGAGGTCGTTGAAAGAGCACACAGACTGGAATTCCTCATGGACTATGCTGATCTTTCTTGTAGGTCTCAATTACAGAATATAAAAGTCTCATATGAAAGTGTTTGTATATAGATATTGGGCTCTGCATGCATAAATGTTGCATCTTCTAGAACGCTAATGGAAAGATCCAAAAGAGATGGAAAGGAAATAAAAAGAAAGTGTGAGAACTTGCATCACTGCAGTTGAGTATTAGATCAGCGGAGGCTGTTTTGCTGTGATGGTTTGCTGCTCTTGGCTAATATAACAGCTGTTCTCCAAGATGGAAGAAACATCTGTAGAAGTTGCTTTTAGTTTGCACTTCTATTCAGAGCAAAAATGTGGCATTCACATATGCTGTATGTTATTGGCTGTACATAAAACCAAAAAACAGTTATATTAATGCATACCCATTTTAGTGGCAGGATGATCCTTTCTCATTAAGCAGAATACACTCTCACATCAGACAGTGGTAGAAATAACTAGGATATGCCCTATTTATTAGAATTTATTTCTGATAAAAATTAGGATGCCAATGGAAGCCAGGGCATTTTTCTGTTCCATTTTGGACTGGAGTGGTTGCATGCACAGTATTTCACAATTGCACATTCTGTGTAGCTGTGTTTATAACCATGTGTCCTGCAGTTAGTTATAATGAGCTAAGTGCACTGAACAAATAGACAAATATGAAGATGGAGATATCTGCTCATTGTAGTTATGCTCTAGCTTTTTTTGAATAATTCAACATTTACAAATTGTGGACTAAAAATGGTTTAAGCTTTACTTTTATACACCTTATGTAGGTATATTATATATTTAGTTAGGAGCGGTCTGTCTCCGTCTGCAGTTTAACGGAGCTGATGTTCTGGAATAGCTGTTCTTACTGATTTTCTCTGCCTAGTTAAGGTCTTATTTGGAGAATTTCATATCCTTAACTTGATTTTACAGTTTTGCTATCAGTCTGACTTGTTTTAAGGACTAGTTAGTTCTCTTTGCAGTGAAGATAATTCAGCCAGCAGCTTGAAATACGTAGCTTCTTAGCTTGCTCCTAAATGTAGTTTTAGCTGTTTTGCTTACTCTTCACAACAGCCATTCTATTAGTTTGTTGCTTAAAAGGTATTTTCTTAAAGATGTGTATATATATATATTTTTTTTTTTAAATATTAGATGATGACATAAACCTGAATAGCACAGTTTTCCATTGGCCTGCTCAGATTGAGATGATCTTTGAAAACAGCAGAGATCAGCTGTATAACAGGAGGAATCATGCAGAGATGGTTTTGCTTGAAAGGTATGGTGTTAAGACATTTTCTCTCACTGGGTGTTTTTAAAGAAGAGAAAAATGTCATTATTAATGAAAGGGATGTAATGACAAAGAAGGAAAACTTGGAAGGGAGCTGAGAAAGTAAGGAAGAAACCTGGTTTGCGGTATTATGGAGATATCAGAAAAATACTGTTGATGAGAGTGAATTAGAATATTCCTATGCTTAAAAAGGTCTGAAAGCAGTAATGAAGGATGTTGCTAGAATATTAATAATTTTATCTTGTTATATTGGTAAATACAGCATTACACATGATTTTGCTACATTGTTTTCACTCTTCCTTTATTTCTTCCAGGTAGTAAAGGTAGCAAATGTCAGTGAACTAAATCAATTGGGAGGTTTGAAAATGAACCTTGAATTCTACTGCATTGTACTGATATAAGTGATTAATGGATTTTCACTGGCATCTGTATTTACATTACACTAGTACTGAGATTAGATTTCATTTGACAGTGCCTGTTATAAGTAATGAAATATTTGAAACTTGAAAATGTATGAAACAGAACATCACCTTACCTGAGCTATCTTTACCCCAGGTGTTCTCAGTTTGAGGAAACTCTTGAAGCTTATAATAGAGAAGTAGAAAGCTACAAAAAGTGGGATGTCATGACCATAGAAGAAATGAAGAACAATGCTGAGAAATTTAAAGAGCTAAATAAGAATCTGGACAATGCACTAACAGAATTTGAGGTTAGTATTTATTAGTCAAGTATGGAGTGGGTTGCAGTGTGCTGGATGAGCAAAAGTTTGGTTCCTGTCCCTGTTTTTTTCAGGGTTCTGACCATATATTGTAAAGATGGCTTTAAAATTTCAAAATTCACAAATGTTGCAAATATCTTCTTGTCCCTGTATGCCAAGTTGTGTCTACTGCTGAGTTCAAGAGCATATGTTTTGGGGGAAAGGGTTTAGGGAGTAATAAAAACTGAAATACTGAATTTCAGTGTTTCCAAGCAGTCAGTAGTAGCAGGATGCTATCCACAGAAAACAGAATTCTGGCAGAGTTGTCAGGAGCAGAATATTAGGCAGGTGGCATTCTTCCCTGAACTTGGGTTTGTGCTGCTGGAGCTATGTTTTCAGTCCCACTGCTTGTCTTCTAATTAAAACCAAATGTTTTTCAACTGTTTGTATAATTTCCAGAAGTTGGCTGTAGGCATTAAATATGTGTTATATGACAAAAAGGGAAGTTTAAGATGCTAAAAGGAAATGGAAGACCAACATTCCTAGATTATATTCAGGGCTCCCCATCCAGTGTACTGCTTGGTTCTAGGCTGAATGGTTTGTCTTAGCTGTGCCTCTGCTGGGAAACTAGAATGGTCACCTTTGAGAGACCTCACCGGCATTGTAAGGCTTAATTAATTGTCTAAATCAAAATGAGACAATAAGATTTCTGCATATATAGAGCCTTAAGGATCGAGATTTTAATGAAGTCCCACTCAAAAGAGAAAATTGAACCAGTTAAATGAATTTAGGATTTACATAAATTGCTAGTCCTACATATCAACACTCTTAATCTGATTTAAAGATATCTAGTGTAATTAGTATGAGTTAACAGCACTGATATGCTGTTATAGCTAGATTAGAATAAGTAATTAAGTTCCTTACTACATGATCGCAATGAGGGGTGTATTCACACAATTTAAATGACATGGCAATAACCTTAGTGAATACATGAAGTAAAAAATTATTTTCAAATGTGGATCTTTCAGTTTCTCTGCATGCATCTCATGTTTAAAGATTAAAAGTTTTATGAAAGGTCTGTAACCGTTGTAAAAGCACAGACTTGGGACTCAATTTGAATTCAGTGTCTCCATTTCAGAGAGTATTTCTCTGTGTTTCACCTCCCTACCTGTATAATGAAGGCAATACTTTTTTAATATCTAAGTCTTTGCACACTGATTTATACTGTTATGTCTTTTGGACAAAGAGAGTATCTTACCATGAATAAGCACAGCAATTACTGTCTGTTTTGGTTGGAGCTCCCAGATGCTTCTGTAATAGAAAAAAATAATCACAAGTAAAAAAAATTCCTATAAGCCTATGTGACCGAGGAGCTTACATCTAGGTTTCAGAGTGGGTTGCTAACTTGTGAGCCTTGGTTTCACTGAAAGCCATGGTCCATTCTCTATTTCTAAAATAGATACAGGTTTTAAAAATTGTTTGAGTAGTAGAGGATACTGACAAATAACTAGGGCAATTTTCAAGAACACAGTTACCTTATTTACCTAAAATCCACAGGCCTAAATCTACAAATCTGGCTGGCTTTATGACATGTAAAAAAATTTGCATTCAGTATTACCTATTTAAAAGTTTAAACAACAGTAGGAATTTTTGATGGAAATAAGATTTATTTATTCTTTTTTTCCTTAAAGGGTATTAATAAAGAAGAGGAGTTACTTGAATGGGAGAAGAGTCAATTTCCTCTGCTGCAAACTATAATTGCAAACAAACAACCCTTTGAGCAACTTTGGATAACAGTGTACAATTTCCATACCAAATCTGAGGAGTGGATGAATGGTGAGGCTTTGGTGTTCATTGGATGAAATGTGTAATTTTCAGTTAGTTAAGTAGAATCTGAAAGGGTTGATTAGTTGTGAGAAAATAATTTTGAAGAAATAAATGCTGTTAAGCAGTGTGAAATACAGTTGTTGGATTTTGCATTAAGATCATTTTTTGTAACACAACTGATTTTTTAGTTAAAGGAGAATGATTATAAATACTGGTAAATAAACCACCCTGGAAATCTCCTTGTGCTGATGTGCCTGCTGTGCCTTTTTTATACTGTTGTATTTAGGATCTATCCAGAAATTGAATGCTGATGAAATTACTGAAGGAATTGGAAATATGTGGAGGACTATGTACAAGCTCAGTAAAAGTTTTCCAGATTTGGCTGGGCCTAGACGGTTAGCAGAAACTATGAAATTTAAGCTTGATAAATTTAAACAGCATCTTCCTGTCTTGTCAATTGCTTGCAATCGTGGAATGAAGGAGAGACATTGGAAGCAGGTACTTTAAACTCTGCTTTAACTGTGACAGTAGTCTACCACAGAAACTGTCAGTTCAATATACTACTCCATATATTCCCTACTGTGAAATACAGTAATAGTTCTGTGTTTCGCAGTAAGAAGATCCTTTGTCCTGTCACATGATAGATCTAGTTTTGAAATTTGTAATGGTACTGGCAGGAGCTTCTTTGAGTTAATAATTTGTGGTGGAAAAGCAAATTAGGAGGCTGCATTAATACTTCTTTAACATTTATTTCTTGGTATTTGGGAAGTCTGTTACAAACATGCAGTTTGATAATAGATTTTATTTCTTACTTTATTTTCAGATTAGTGGAATTGTAGGATGTGAGATCAGACCTGATGAAACTACTACTCTTAAAAATATACTGGACTTCGGACTCTCAAAATATATTGATCAGTAAGAAGCTCACTCTATTCTTATTTTTTAGATAGTCACTGTATTTCATATGTCAGGTACCAAATATTAGTTTTGTTTGTTTGTTTGGGGTTTTTTGTCTGCTGTTAGAACATGCTGTAAAATCAGCTGTATTTTATCAAGCTATGGATAGAACTCTCAGTTGTTCTTGTAGCACAAAGGCACCAAAAACCAGAGTCATATTCCTAAACCACTTAATGTGCACATTCAGAATTTTTTGCCTGTATTAATCTTCAAATTAATATCTCCAACTTGGTGAGCCAGAGAGTGCAAAAAATATTCCTTGAAATAAGAGTCTATGATATTATTAACAAATTCATATAAAAGGTAGTCTGATATGCAATGCTACCTACAACTTTTTTTTTTTTTTTTTTTTTTTTTCTTTTCGGCTATGTTGCAAAAACATTTCAAAGGTATGTTTCATTTCAATTTAGGCTGGAACCTGTTGGAGCAACTGCAATTAAGGAGTATTCCTTAGAGAAATCAATAGAGAAAATGAAATGCGAGTGGGTCAATGTGCAGTTCAATCTGGTGAAGTACAGGGATACTGTGAGTAAACTCCAAATCAATATATATGTTGTTGAAAAGAATTACTTTGAATCTTAATACCAGTTGAGAAATAGAGGGAAGTTGCTATTGTTGAATCATTGTGTCATGATGGAAAGTGGTATCATATCCTGGAGCCTGGGCAAATGTCTCCATTACTATATAACCATATATTTGGACCTTAGTATCTGAATAACTTGTGATCTCAACATATTTGTCCTAAAAAATCTGTAAGCCTGAGAGCTTCTCCAATATTGTATGGAAAGCTGGACAGTAGTGAAATTTTAACTTGCCCAGAAGAAAGATGAATCACAATGCAAAAGATTGAGTCACTAGCATCCCTGGCTAGATTCCCATTCACAAAACAATCTATCTCTTGACCTGTGGAACAGAAATGTACAGTGGAGATACCATTTTGAATCTTCAAACATGTCACAGGCTTTCTCAGTGCCTTGCTACTTTCTTACCTTCAACCACCATAGCGAAGGGGGAAACAGGAAACTGAATGCGTGTAACGTTGAAGAGTGGTGAAATAAAGCAACTGCTGTTTGCCTTATCAAAATGTCATGTGTTCACAGAACACCAGCATCCTGTCAGCAACTGATGACATCCAGGTTTTGCTGGATGATCACATTGTTAAGACTCATACAATGTGTGGCTCTCCCTTCATCAAAGCAATAGAAGCTGAATGCTTGGTAAGGAAAAGGTGTTTTGATTGAGCTTGCATGTCTCATAATGTGCTTTAAGGTATTTTTAGCATGATAAGAAGTTATATAGTTTTTAACTGTAAGAACACACATTCATATTTTTCCTCAAGTGCTTTGAATTAATGGTTTGACTTAATGGTTTCCAAACAGAGGTTTGCAAAGCTTGCTTTACGGCTAAAGAAATTGCATTGCTAATCTAGTCATTATAAGAATGGGATTTTATTTCAGTGTCTTGAGAATGGTCAGTTGTTTTAAACAAATCCCACTGCATTGTGTAAGAAGACATAGGTCTGTCCGTTGTGAGAGATAATTTGTTTCTAATCCTCTGGTATTGGGGTGATCCATAAGGGTTTCAAAAGCTTTTTTGTTAGCTGTCCTAGTATTTTGTAAAGATGTGGCCTTTGTTTAAGATAATGAATTTCTAATAGTAAGATTATGCAGAAAGCAGAGACTTCTTCTCCATTAGTATTTAATATCACTTTTTCTGGCCTAATAGTGATGATTTGTAAACAATGCTAAGACCTAAATTCTGTTCTTTCCTGTGGACTTCAGACAAATTGTAGGTAAAGCTGAGTTCTGCTTTTCAGTAGAACTAGTGAAATGAAAGAGAACGATTAATATAGAGCTATCTTAACAATCTCCATGTACCTCTTGCAGAATAATGAACACAGGCTGGCTGTGTTTTCTTCCTGCAGTACATTCCCTTGCATATCCTTTAGACTGTAGACTGACAAAGTCAGAAAAGCAGTGCTATCTGAACTTCTTTATTCAAAAAAGAATCTCTCTCTGGTTTTAAAACTGATTTGTACTGCTAGAGTTGCATGAAATAGCTTTTTTGGGAGGCCAAAGATTGAACCCGCTCCATACATGGCCTGTGAACTGACATTTCTCAGTCTGCTGAATACCTTGTTAAGCTTTTATCCTTTCATTGATGATAAGATAGAAAGTATACAATTAAAATTAAGAGAAGATATTCTGGTTTGCCATGCTAGTCATCTCTGCACTTCTTAGGCAGTTCTCTCACAATTTGCTTAAAAAGTGTTAATAAAAGAATACATCTATTGTATTTGTGTTGTGTAAGAAATATTCACATGTTTATTAGTGTTTGGTTTTCTTTTTTAAATGAAGTTTCTCCCTCTTTTAAAAACTGTTCAATTGTTTAATTGTTTGTGGTTTTTTCTTTTTTTTTTTTCCCTCTCTTTTGAAGCCTGGGAACTCATACTCTTTGATTCCTCAGTGTAGATTAATTCTTGATATAATTTTGCTTAAATATTAAATGTTTTCATTACAGGCTTGGAAAGATAAGCTATGTTTAATGCAAGATATTCTAGATAGCTGGTTAAAATGTCAGGCAACATGGTTGTATTTGGAACCAATCTTTAGTTCAGAAGACATTATAGCTCAAATGCCTGAAGAGGGCAGAAAGTTTGGGGTTGTGGATTCATACTGGAAGGACATTATGGCACAAGTGGTAAGTGCTTGCTTTTAATAAACTGTGTATTTTTATGCACATCTGGTAACATGATTATTACTATCATAAAGATATACTAGCTTTTCTGGACTTAGATATTTCTATTTAAGTCACAAGAAGTTATAATATAAAGTGGAAGATTCTTTACTAAAGCCCACCAAAATCTAGTCTTGCTCTAAAAGTGGTAAATTATATCATTATTGCTTTGAGATTTCTATAAAGGCTGCATATTGCAGGATGAATTAGAGCTCAAGTAACATTTAATTCAAAATTTTCTGGCTTTTGTATCGTGAAATGATCAGAATTAGGTAGAAAGATGAATCATTTGTGTTTTCAGGATCTTATTCAGAGTTCTCTGACTATCTGTACAAAGTCTTCTCTGGATACAATTAGATTTTGCGTTAGGCTCTTAAGGTGTATACATTATTAGAGCAACTAAATGGATTTTTTTTTTTTTTGCATATGATTGTTCTCTAATATGTGGTGGCATGGTTGTTCAAAACTTTTATGAATATGTACTGAGTTGGTAGTGTGTTAGGATAAGATAATGAGGATAGTCAGTGCTATTGGGTGTCCTGTTCAGTTCCCTATAACGAAGAAGTTGGGTAAGAGGCCAGATACTTAGTGGTAGCATGAGCAGAGCTATTTGTCAAAAACATCGGGAGGGTGTGATTGTGTGATAAAGGTGTTGAAATAATCAGTATAAATAAATAGAAGTTGAGACCTGTCTAACAGTTCAGACTCTCTGAATGATGAAGCCTGTTCTGAAATAGGTGTATCCTCTGAAGTTAGGACGATTGCTAACAGAAGGAAAAAATGCAACCTAGATGGCAAGAACAGAGAATAACTGTCATGTACTGTGGCTCTGTTTGACAGAACGTACTTGTGAATGGAAAAAAATGTACCAAGCTCAAGACACAGGAGCAAGTGCCAAAGATTTTAATTCCCATAGATATTTTCATGTGCGTTGTTGTTTGGAAAGTTCAAATTGGTAAAACTGACAGTCTGAAAAGCAAAACTATCAAATAATGCATAGATATTTAAAAACATGAAGGCACACTACAGAAAATAATATATAGTTTTTAGCCTCCTGCTATATACATGATCAATGATAACAGTTTTAATGTACAGACCTACTGCAACTTTTAGCGTTTTCTGCTGTGTATTTGTTTTACAAAGGTGAAAGACACAAAGGTACTTGCAGCAACTGAACAATCCATGATGTTAGAAAGACTTCAGGAAGCAAATACTCTCTTAGAAGACATTCAAAAGGGTTTGAATACTTACTTGGAGAAGAAAAGATTATTTTTTCCAAGGTAAATTAATTAAACAGACTTAAGTTAGAGGAAAAAAGCCATAAGCATTTTCAAACCATTTCTACTGAACTGAAAAGTCTCATTTTATAAACACATGGGACAGTCTCCTGCAACAAAAAATTAAAACCTGTTCTTTCCTCCAGACGTCATTCATTTTCCTCAGCAAATTTGCAGTGCCAGGGACAGGCAGAGGTGAGAAGGAAAAGTCTGCCTAGCACAGCATAAACTTGTAATTAGAAAGACATTATCAGTTACAGGGCATTTCTGAAGGAACTTGATGCCTTCCCATGGCTGATTTGCAGTTATGTCTCTGCCCTGCCCTCTTTAGTTGTGCAGGTGTGTGATATGTAGGAGTTACGAGGATCAGGATTCTGTGTTTTTACAAGGTAGTTATTTGATGCATAGATATATCTGGTCTTATCTGCTTGAGTATGAGAATCCTTTCTTACTCTGTGTTTAAGGATAGTCATATTAAAATTCTGAAAAAACAGGTGTGGTGAGTTTTATAATGTTAAAAATTACTTAAGTGATTTGAGATAGTAATTTCCTGTTTTACTAGTGTCTTAAGCAACAATGAAACCAATTCCATGTGTTTTGCATTAATAGATTATTAATGAGAGTTTTCATGGTTGGAAAGTGCCTGTTCATTAATTGTGGTTTTCTAACAGGTTCTTTTTCCTGTCTAATGATGAGCTGCTTGAAATACTGTCTGAAACAAAGGATCCCCTTCGAGTACAACCACATTTAAAGAAGTGCTTTGAAGGAATTGCTAAACTGGAATTCACGGAAGATCTGGAGATTGTAGGCATGATCAGTTCAGAGAAAGAAATTGTTCCCTTCATAGATAAAATCTATCCAGCGAATGCAAAAGTATTTTATTTTTTTTTTTAACTATATGATATTAATATTTTTTCTGATTAATATGTTTTTGGGGGAATGAGCTTTAAAACATTTAGGATCAGATCATGAAAGGTGTTTAGGAAGGGAGAGTGCAGACTGGTATTGTAAAACAAAGAGGATTTCCTAGAAAAAGGAATAAGACACACCAATTTTATGGTACATTTCTCTAGGCACTTTTCTGCAGCTTTATGCACCTGCTACTTTTAAGATGTAGATAGATAGGTGAGATATATATACACACACACCCTCCCCCCATAAATTTATATATATATATATAAACCAAGCTCTCTCTATACATCTGTATGTAACATTGCACAGCATGGCAGAAACAGAGAGGAATGAGGGGAATGATGAACTGCTGGTGGTGGAAAATCAGATCATTAGTTCAAAAGGAATCTGGGTAGAAATAGTAGCACTATAAGTTTTGAAAAGTATCTCAGTTCCAGCCTTTTCTGCTATTCTTGATGTGAAGGTGTTGAGCTATATTGCTGTGTAGCAACTACAAAGAAATGAAAGGTGGGGCATGTTGTGAGCTACAGATATCCTTTTCCCCTTAATCCTCCAGGAACAAAACATGCCCTGGGTTAAAATGACCGAGCTGAACTGACCATACAATCTGTGATCTGCGTTTTTTGCTTATGCTTATATGACACATACCCAGCTCTTTCTTTAGCTGGATCGTATTTAGACTTAGCTTGATATACCTGCCTTCAGACAGTGTTAAACTGCAGTATTGCCTGTCAGAACTGGGGACATTCGAACCTTTCTTCCTCCTGTATACCATACCCAGATCAGAATAAAGCATATTTAAGACCACCACCTTTCAAATGATTTGTCCTTTAAGAGGAATATAATCAGAAAATGTGTATTGACTCTCAACTGTTTTTCTTTTTTGAAGGGTATGGTAGAAAAATGGCTTTCACAAGTAGAGGAAATGATGCTGGCCAGTGTAAGACAAGTTCTTCAAGATGGCTTAAGAGGATATATCAAGGTAATTGTGCCTGAATTATAGTATAATATAGATTTCACAAGCAATTGTACATGAACAGGTTAATGAAATTCTTAACCAGGGAAACATGTTTGAAGCTAAGTGGAATCCAGCTCTCCTTTTTTGGTAGAAGCAGTCTGAAGTTTTAACTCTGAATTTCTTGAAGAAAAAGTATTAAAGCTCTCCATGCTGATTCTCATTTATTTACAGAATTAGACAAAAGAAATTTGGGGATAATAATTGTTATCAATGCCATAATCTCATGTGTTTATATGACTTCCTGAGTCTGGAATGAATCTTTTTGTTTAAGGTTCCTCGAAAAATGTGGGTACTTCAGTGGCCTGGACAGGTGGTTATTTGTGTTTCATCCATTTACTGGACAGAAGGAGTGTCTGAGGCTATAAAGGAAGGAACTTTGCTAGTAAGATTTTCTTCTACCTTTCTATTTGTAAGCACTAAACTCTGATTAATTATTAAAAATCTCCTTCTGGCAAAGAATATCCTTAGTCAACAACAATTACAATTTACTCATGCAGTGTGCTTTATTTTCTATTTCCTTTTTTCTTGTGTCTTAGCAGAGGCGTGTTCTCATTTACTTTGTGTATCAGGAGAAATCCCACTGAATGAAATTGTATTACTTTATTTACAAGTGATACTGGTGTAAACAAAAGTATCAAACAAGAAGTGAGACTGTTGTTAAATACTATTTATTTTAACTCCTGTCTTTACATGTGAAGCCCCAGGGAAACATGTAGGCAGAAATCTCTCCTTACAGAATGGTACAGTTATTTGTCTGGTTATTGATAGATTCCCTTAGTAATAAAGGTGCAGTAGCCGAGTTTGTTATTTCATACAAGAGACTTTTCTTATGTGTTTGTAATGCCTCTGTCATCACATGGTTTTATGTATCCCTTAACTGAGGCTAATCAAATGCATGCTCGAGTAATGGAAATTTCTGATTAATTCAGCGAGCTGTTGTCTGATTCCAGTTGTGCTAAGTGGATGAAGATTTATTGTTTGGGCTGTTTTTTAAATGTGAAAATATAAATTTTTTAATAAACTTTACACCAAATACTACATTTTAATATTAGCTCTTTGTTTCTGTATTCTTATTCAATAACTTAGGTTTAATTTGCCTGTGTTGTTTAATACCGGTTGAAGATCTTATTCCACATACACAGTCAGAACTGAGAATATCTATTACTTTCAAAGAAAATATCCTCAACAATCCATAGGTTAAGAAAAATGAGAAGGAAACACAGAACAGTAAATCACAGAATATAAGGGACCTCTTATAGTTCATCATGTAGTTCAACCCCCGTTTAAAGCAGGGCCAGCTAAACCAGGTTTCTAATGGACTTGCTCCTGTACGCACATGCTTGTCTTCCACTGGGGAGCCAAAAACTGTTACAGCATTCCAGCTGTGGTGTCAGCAGTGCTGACTAGAGGGGAACGATCGCCTTGCCTCCCTTGGTCTGCTGGTAATGTTCTTCCTAATGCAACCGAGGATGCTGTTGCTTTTTGCCTCAGAGGCACACTGATGGCTTACATTTGGCTTGGTGTCCACAGCATCCAGGACCTGTTCTGCAGAGATGCTTTCCAGCTGGTTGGCCACCAGCATGTAATGGCACATGGGGTTATTCCTTCCCAGATACAGGACTTTCCCTTTGGTAGGACTTCATGAGGTTCCTGTCTGCCTGTTTCTCCAGTCTGTTGAGATCCATCTGAATGGCAGCACAGCCATCTGGTCTATCAACCACTCCTCCCAATTTTGTATCTTCTGCAGTCTTGCTGAGGGTGCAATCTGTCCTGTCATCTATGTCATTAATGAAAACTTTGTTAATCTTTAATTTCATTAAACTTTGTTATTTAATAATGAGGAAATAATTTTAAATGTTTATAGTAAAGTTAGGAGAATCTTGGATTTCTATTAGTTTTATTAATTTTCAGTTTACTACTAATTTATAGAAGAAATCTAATCCAAATTTACCCAACAAAGAGAATCTGCTCATCTCTTGTAGAATTTTATCTTTTCTATTAGGAAGAAAGAGAAGACTTCTGCTTACACTTTTGAAGTGTTCATAGTAAAATAAAATGCCAGTATATGAAAGAGAATTTAAAATGCTTGTGTAGTGTCCAGACTTCCATTAGTATGTTTTGTTGGAAGGGCTGTCTCCAATGACTGCGCCTGTGGGAGCCTAGGAACTGCTAGCTACAGCATTACGTTAATGCCTGTGTTCTGTTTCTGTGACAGGATTTCTTGAAGAAGAGCAATTTACAAATTGGGGACATTGTTGAGTTAGTGAGAGGAAAGCTGTCCAGTGGAGCCCGGCTGACACTTGGAGCTCTTACTGTCATTGATGTGCATGGTAAATTTGCAGTTGCTGGTACTCTTGTTACATATGGAGCAGTGCTACTATTGTTAGTTGGGTGAACTATTTGAAAGGGGCAACTAAAATGCTTTCTCTAAGTTGAAACAACCTTTACAGAGTTATTACACAGTGTCTTTGGGCAAATGGAGGTTGCTCAGTCCTGTACGACTGCCTCCTGTCAATTTAGAACAGGCACTGGAATCTAGATCAAATTAAGCTGATTCTCTGTGCAAAATAGTTGCAGATTCCCTTTTAATGTGAAAGCCAGCCCGCTACTCTAAACGTTGATTTACTCTTACGTAGCTATAAGTAAATGTTAGTTTATATGTTGTTTTAAGTAAACTAACATAGTAGAAGTGTTTAGATTTTTCAAATAATCCGTATCTTACTCTTCAGCTCGTGATGTGGTTGCAAAATTGGTTGAAGACAAAATCACAGATCTGAATGACTTCCAGTGGATTTCTCAGCTGAGATACTACTGGGAAGAGAAGGATGTAATAGTGCGAATGATTACAACAGAAGCCAAATATGGTTATGAGTATCTGGGCAATTCTCTACGTCTGGTTATAACCCCACTAACAGATCGCTGTTATAGGTAAAGCCATGTTGTCTATGAATAATGTTTTCATTTTTTGCTTGATGTATATTTACTTTCATTTGTTATAGTTAATAATAGCAGGAACCTCAGCAGCTAAGATTTTCCTGTAGGTTTTGGAGGCAAATCTTATATATCTTCTTTGCCCAAATATGGTAAAATATTTACAATGTATAGGTTTCTACACCAGTAGAGTAGTAGTCTCTGTTGTATCCAATAATATGCTTCTGAAAAGAGCTGGCAACTCATGGTACTGGAACTGTAAAGAACACTACAGTAGCACTGGTCAATTAATTCCTTTGAAATAAGACATACAGGTAGGGTGTGCCTACCTGTAAAATAAATGAGGTAATTGTAGAGCTCTTCACAGATGCTTGAATGCAGTTAGCTTCCTGTTCCTCCAGTTGCTAGTAAGAGGTTGAAATGGAAATACTTCATCCCTCAATGCTGAAGTATTCAAGGGCATTTGGTATTTCACTTCTGGTGAGTCCTGGAGACACAGGTCATCTCAGCAGGTAATTTTAGGTCTAAGGTTTAAAGAACTTTCTTTTGTAGTATCTCCAGGCAAATATATGGTGAGGAGGTAAACAGCACTGAGCTGTGAACTCACCATTGTATAGAAGGCACTTGTAGTAAAGTGCTTGTGTTACTGTGTATGCTTATCTTTTGACATTCACAGTGGTGTAGAGTAGAAAGAGCAGCCATGCGGCTGGTGCATTAGCTGTAAACTGGGGTTGCTGTCATTACAATTAGCTCAATCTAAACTAAGACTACCCAGTGAACTGTGCCAGATGTAGTTTCAATGCAAGCAGTGAGCAAGCAGACTATTCAGCCGCTGCTTTTGGTGGAAAAGCCTTTGCATGAGGCTTTTGTTTAATAATCAGATCACTCCAGTGTTAACAGGGACCTCATTTTTAGTATAAAAATCACATGGAGAGCAAGGTGATTCCCAGGTTTATGAAACAACCTTTATGCTTTCTCAACCATTTCTAAACATTGACTTCATTTATAAAAAAGCCAGCTTCAAGCTTGTCATGAAGAATGCCATTTGATGGAAATGCATGTTTTTGCAAACTCCAACATTTTGCTTATGACACCGTGCATTTGCTTGTGTAATTGAGGACATACAGGGTGGGTGCATGTAATAAAAAGCCTTGACGTTCCTTGTAGGCCAAGTGGGTGAATGTGAGTTTCCACAATTGGGATTTGGTTATGAGAAAATACTGGTTTTTTAGATCAAGCTGCAAAGTCAGTATGGAACAAATAAATCGTTTCCAGGAGAACCTGTATAGGAAAATACTTATCCATCCCTTCAGAAACAACCTGCCATTAAAGATTACTATTTCTAATGCCTGTGTTCTTGTTTATGTAGGACGTTAATGGGTGCCTTGAAATTAAATCTTGGTGGTGCTCCAGAAGGACCTGCTGGGACTGGCAAAACAGAGACAACAAAAGATCTAGCAAAAGCACTAGCTAAACAGGTACCAAAATACAAACTTTTTATCTTTACATTGTTATGTTTGGATTTGTAGGTATTTCTTGAAATGACATTCTTAAGCAAGTACTGCTTGTTCTGTACCTATTCATTATTTACAGAAATAGTTTGTAAGAAGCACACATTTAGGACTGTGTCATTATGGCATCCTGGTGTTGTAATCCAAAATTAGCAATAATAATCCCTTACCATTTTAGATGCTAAGCATTTTGTAGTAGACTTTGTATTAATAATGAGAGATGTTCTCTGTGTGTTTTTGTTGTAGTGTGTGGTCTTTAATTGCTCCGATGGTCTCGATTACAAGGCAATGGGCAAGTTCTTTAAGGGGCTGGCACAATCTGGTGCATGGTCCTGCTTTGATGAGTTCAATAGAATTGAGGTAACATTTATTCAGACAAATAAAATGAAAAAACTTTAATTTAAGACACAAGTTTTAGATTTAGACATGACAGCGTTATTGCCAATTTTCTACTTTGATTTGTGGTATAGCTTCTTTGTTTTGATAATCACTGACACAGAAATAAGTACTCAGCTGTCTGCTGTAGGAGCACATGCCTGGCTGTGCTGTGTTGCACAAGTCTTGTGTTCTGGGTTATTTTAACTGAAAAAATGATTCCTGTGCAATTTTATCTTTTGTATGTGACACTCATTTGCTGGGAAAGAACTGTCCTTCCCCTTGAAAAATCAAGCTATAGCTATGATGCTGTGTTTATCTATGTTTAGCACAAGACAGCCAAATCCCAATGGAGGGATTCCTGTGCTGACTAGCTGAGTGTCACTGAGTGATCTGGTTAACTAGCTATGTAACCAGTCATATCTAATCCCCTCCTTAATTTTACTCTGATTTTTGTTGTTGTGGTTTTTTGTTTTGTTTTGTTTTGTTTTGTTTTTATTTAGTCACCAATGACTTTGGATAAGTTTTATTGTTATTTTGATTGAGTTAGATTTAAGTAAACACTAGTAAGTGTGAAAATTCCATGAAGTTCTATTTGGTATGTTTTAGTGTCCTTAACACCTTAACTTCTCCATTTGGTCTGCTGTAACTTGTTTTTTAATGAATTCAAGTGTTAGAATTCTAATTTTCCAATATTCTGTTACTTTTATACTTTAAAGCACTGAGGATTGGTACTAGGTTGCTTTACCCATTTTTTACCCTCAATTTAGAGCACTGAGTGAATCAGTCTTTCTGAAGAGTCTGAATTCTTTTTGTTGTTTGATGTGAAAGGAAGGTGCTTTTGGAGGCCTCCAGAGGGAGTTCCTGTCCACCTAATTTAGATGTCTACATTTGGGCAGATGATGCTTCCCTATGGAGGCTTTTAGAAGTTTATGTTGATCTGTCTACATTAGATGGATAGGGGATGCTGGCACTTTCAGGGGATCACTTAAATAGACAGCTAGTATTTAGCCTCAGTTATTAGACACAGAGTGATTTTTAGCTGGAGGAATGCAGACATAGCCATCAAAATATATAAACAAAACCATTTTATATTGTCTCCAATTGTCTTATGTCTTCCAATCTGTTTTGTCTGTATTAGGTTGAAGTATTATCTGTAGTTGCCCAACAAATACTTAGCATACAGCAAGCCATTATTCGCAAACTCAAAACATTCATCTTTGAAGGGACAGAGATCTCTCTTAATCCTGCCTGTGCTGTGTTTATTACGATGAATCCTGGGTATGCTGGACGGGCAGAGCTGCCTGATAATCTGAAGGTAAATCTGGAATCCTGATTTCTTGTAGAAATTAAACAGAATTTGCAAATTTTGATCTATTGTAAGAAGAAAAGGAAAGCAGTAATCAAATAATACCCTTATAACCCATTCAAGTGTATTCTGATATTCTTTTTGCTAAGCTTTAGTAAGTGTTTAGGTTTGTACAAAATGCACAGATAAAAGGTGTCAGTCTAGCCATACTGATACCAGTTCACAGCTTTAACTGTGATCTCTCTAAGTGGAATTCTCCCGGTTTGCAAGAGCTTGGTGATCCAAATCCCAATTTAAATTTATTATGACTTTGAAAGTTGCTGAGACACTGCAGAGAGACTGATATGGTCCTAATTCTTTTCCTAGCTTTCCCACATTTTTTTTCATGACCTTTTCCATAACCACACCATGTGCTAATTTATCTGTTATGAAAGTGAGATGAATGACACCTCTCTTTTCCTCTATTAATTGTTCTTTATGATTGTGACTCTAAATGTTTGTTCCTTAGCACAGACCTATTGAACCTCTTGATAAGATCACAGTTCCAGTGGCAATTCTAATGCAATCTCATAGAATTCATGTGATTCCTAAAGTAATGAAAATGGATTACAGAGTACAGAAATCAATGAATTTATGGAGAGTTACTATTCTTACAAAACAAGTGCAAGTTATTACCATATTCCATTATATAATCTAAGTTTATATGTTTTTTTCTTACAGGCACTGTTCCGAGCAGTTGCCATGATGGTTCCAGATTATGCTTTGATTGGAGAAATTTCACTTTATTCAATGGGATTTTTGGACTCTCGGAGGTAGGACATGCTGAATTTTCCCTCAGTTGAGTCTGATACACCTCATTTCTCTATAAATCATATGCGTGTGTTTGAGACATATGATTCTGGGAGGCTGTCCATGTTCTGTTTCTCCAGAAAGTACTTTTAATCAATTCTCGTTTACTACCTCATGTTGACAGATATGCATCTCTACACAGGTTCATTTGGAAAATGTATCATAATAACAGATAGAATTTCAAAATGGCACATACGTTTTCTGGCATGGTATAATCTACAGTTTTGCTTCCTAGGCATTTTGGGTCATACTGTCAGCTGATAATGACTGCAGTTACTTTGTGTATATAGTTACTAAAATTATTTTCTTTGCATGGTGAGATATTTTCATTCTATGTGTGGTATTTTAACATCCACAGTCTTGCCCAGAAAATTGTTGCCACTTACCGTTTGTGCTCTGAGCAGCTGTCATCTCAGCATCACTATGATTATGGAATGCGTGCTGTTAAATCTGTCCTGACGGCAGCAGGAAACTTAAAACTGAAATACCCAACTGAAAATGAAAGTGTATTGTTACTTCGGGCTTTGCTGGATGTTAACTCAGCCAAATTCTTGGCACAGGATGTGCCATTGTTTCAGGTAAGCGATCGGGTTGGTGTCTCTAAGTTTTGTGATGATGAGATCCATTATAAGAACCCACAGAAGCAGGTCATTATCTTAATTTAGAGCAGTTTGATCTAGGTCCTACCACATTACTGTAGAGTTATTTCAGTCCACTAGTCTGGATGCAGTCTTTGATTCTGTTAGTATTATTTTGAAAAACAAACTTTCAGTGATGGCTTTTAAGTTATTCCATAAAAACGTTTTACAAGATCTTGCTAAAAGTCACCTTGGGCTGTTTAATTCATGGAAACTATTCTTCAAAGTGTGCATTCTGGCTTTGTGTTGCAACAGAAATGTGGACAACTAAATTGTGACCAATTCGAAATTTGAAGTCAGAGTGAGAATGATGAAGTTTCTGTTTGCGTGCTGCTTTCATAGAAAATAAAGACTATGCTAAGCTACAGAGCAATCAATATCAAAGACTCAAAAGTGTAGGGTACGAGCACACACATAATCATTGCTCTGAAATTGCAGAACATATGCCTTTATATTTAATCACTGAAATTTCTTTCAACCACTTCACATTCTTTCTGTAATACTTTTTGGGACAAGTTTAGCTTCCTTTTACAATATTGGTGTGTGTACAGAAAGTGCAGGTGCTCATTTTTGTCTCATGCATACAGAATGTGCATGAGAAAATCATGGCTACAGTTTGCCTAGAAGTTAGTTTTGTCCAGCTGAGGACATTGCCTCTTAAACTCCTCTTAACTGTATGAATATTCATCTACTTGTAGATTTTTATGCTTTGGGAATTTTCCCTTTTTGTAATCTGTGTTTAACTACTGTTCTATTCTGTCTTTCCTTAATAGGGCATCATATCTGACCTGTTTCCTGGAGTGGTTCTTCCCACACCTGACTATGACCTGTTTGTCCAGGCACTAACTGAAAATATAAAAAAAATGGATCTTCAACCAGTTCCATGGTTCACTGGAAAAATTATTCAGGTTTATTTTCACATACTTACCTGTGGGGAAGAAAATTGTGAGAGCAGAAAAATCCCTCTTTCACTGTCTGTCTGTGTCATGAATGAATAGCTAATAGTTTCCATGATCAAATAATAGAATATTAGAAACAGCATGTTTTTACTAAGTAAAAATCATGGAGTAAAAGCCTGCTTTGCTCAGTGTTTTTTTTAATTCAGCCAGCCTGTGAAGGAGCTAACATGTGCAGCCACATCTTAAGTCTTATGGTTCAGGATAGAAATTTAAACTGAATCTTTTACTAGCTGAGGCTGTGTAGCTTAGTGAACAGAACTCTGAACTGGGAGTCAGGCTCTGTTCCCCGTTCTGCTTACAGTCTTCTTGAGAAGTCTTGAAAGGGGTGACATTTCCTACCCCTGCTATGCTTCACCTCCAGCTCTGTGTTCCTACTGTCTCTCATTTACTAGTATTAGTGACCTTTTAAAGAATGCTTAAGTTTTTTTCTTGTGAATAGTGCAGCCTAGTGACAGTGTGATGGCAAGGGCAAAAATGTGTGGCCTGGGGCAGGATCATGAGGGACCCCTTCAACAGCAGTTCAGATTTTGACTTATGTTCAGACTTTGCTTATGCTGCTTTGTAAACCATGCTTTATTTTTCATTTAAATAGAGGTAGTATTAACTGGTGAGGGATTTAAACTAAACCAGAAAATATCAGCCTTAATCCGAGATTAAAAAAAAATTAAAAATCTTCTTAGCGCTTCATACAGGTCTACTTGAAGGTGTTCTGTTTGAAGGCTTTGACTTGAGTTCTGTTAAGATCTTGTGGGATGACTGAAGAAGTCACCATCCTTGCAGTCCAAAGTCATCTTCTATGGGAACAGTCATATAACAGATCCTCAGAACTGCAGTTTCAATGCCTTTGTGTTAGCTTTATTTGGAACCATATATTTCAGTTTAGGCTTTTACATTGGTCTCTGATCTGCAGTGTCTGATTAGTGCACTCACACCCTGTAGAATGATGCTGTTACAGTTGAGGGATGACATTTATCAAGGAGAAAGGGAGGATGTTTGGGGGCAATGACTTCTTAAATAATATCAGTGAGAATTGCCGTAATAAAATGACTTCCTTTTGATTTGCGTTAACACTTTGGTCAACCTTAATAGAGTGCAGGTATTTGGCTAATATTTTGTCCTGTAACACCTGAGCGTAGGAGAGAGACCTCTAGTTTCATACACATAATGCTTGCTGTTGTGCTATGTTAAAGAATCATTCTCTTGTCATGGATACAGATATATGAAATGATGCTGGTGCGCCATGGTTTCATGATTGTTGGAGATCCTTTGAGTGGGAAGACCTGTGCATACAAAGTGCTAGCTGGAGCCCTTGCTGATTTGTGCGCAGGTAATATTGTTCAGCCACAAAATTCTCATTAAATGAAGTTAATTCTATGACTAATGTTTTTCCTTTGCAGAGATATGCCTAGATTGTTAATTGTCTTACATTCTGCTTTCTCAACTGAAAGGTTTCTATTCATTGATCTATTTCTGTCTGGTATATTTGGAAGCATTTCTGTCTGCTTTTACTGGAGTAGTAATACATACTAATATGTTTATGCTTTTATGAATTTTGTTAAGCATTGTATTTGTGCATCATACTCTTGAAAAAAATAGCTCTGATAGGGAGATTGTAAGTAGCTCTGATAAACATGTAAAATTTATTATGTTCTGCTTTTTGTTTTTTTTTTATGTGCTTTTGCACATAGGACTTTGTTCTTACCTTGTTCAAGTAACGGAAGTTCTTATTTACTGCTACCTAGCTGGCAAATGTCTGGGTTTTTTTTTTGCCTTGAGCAGCTAAAGTAGGATCCTCAGGAATCTTCTTGTTCTGTATTTCAGTCATTGAATGAAACTAACCTATCACATTTTCAATCACATCTATTTGTCTTCTTACACAGCAAAATCCATGGATGAATTTGCTGTTGAATACAAAGTTATTAATCCCAAAGCAATTACTATGGGACAGTTGTATGGCAGTTTTGATCCTGTAAGCCATGAGTGGACAGATGGAGTTCTTGCAAATGCCTTCAGGGAACAAGCATCTTCTACCACAGATAATCGAAAGTGGATTATTTTTGATGGCCCAGTGGATGCAGTTTGGATAGAGAACATGAACACTGTGCTGGATGATAATAAAAAGGTAGCCTAATTTTTGCCAGTAACCTCATCCTTGAATATACATACTTTATTTTAGTAGTAGCAATATTGTTACCATGGTACTCAAAGGAAGCGTGAGACTCAGGAAAAGCTGATGTGCTTAAAAGCATTGCTTTTTCCCCTAATTATATGATTTGGTTTAGTAGATGATATTAAGCAGTTAATTCTCCCAAGAAGCCTTGTCTTGCTCCTACTTTATTGAAATGAGGTTGCTCACTGAGGCTTTTTTATTGACCCTTTTAGGAAGCTGAAATATGTAAACTCAGTTCTGTAAGTGCAAACTGAACTTGCTTAAGTTACTTAGTGAATAAATTAACTCAAAAAAAAGCTGCAGGTCATAACTGCTTTTGCTTGCAGAGTTATTTAAAGATAGAGCATTGTTCTCTGTGTCTTTGCAAGCCATTACAGTAACATGTGGAAAAGTTGAGACCAGGTCAGAAAATATGTGTTATGAGCACATGAATGAGTGAATGAGGAGTGATACTAAGTAAAACGTTCAGTGATTTTATGACCAGCATTGCGTTGACTGGATGATCAGCACTGACATGACTAGATCACATTTATGTGATGTTTTTCTTCTAGCTATGCTTGATGAGCGGTGAAATAATTCAGATGAATTCAAAAATGAGTTTAATCTTTGAGCCAGCAGACTTAGAGGAGGCATCTCCAGCAACTGTTAGCAGGTAATGTGAAAGCATTCAAACTTGGAACTGTCCCACCTTGCACATCTATTCCTGTACCCTTGTTTTGTTCTTGCCAGGTGTGGTATGATCTATATGGACCCGCAACAGTTAGGCTGGGAGCCACTGAAGGATTCCTACATGAATACATTGCCTTCAAATCTGCAGGAAGAACACCAAGAGCTGGTGCGAGACTTAATTTTTTTATGTAGGTCTAATTTAGAAGATTAAGGTGATGTTCACAGTTTTCCAACTTGAAGGCAGGCATGCAAAAACAGATTTCTTGAAGTACTTTCATGATTTAGATGGTCTTAGATCTTCTAGAGGCAGTTGTAAATTTGTAGTGATGAATGTCAAATGCTGTTGCAAGGAAAGTGCATGAGAGCTGGAGATGCCATGAGTACTAGAAATGAAATGTGGGAAATACTGGAAGACACAAAATGTTTTGAACTCATCCTTATTCTGTCTAGGACACCTGGAGTTTATCTTCAGAAATTCTCTGTGGCAGAAGCAACTTGTGTTCACTATCAGATAATGATGGTGTGACTTAGTGGTCATTCAAGTACTGCCTCACACAGGTCCTTTCCTGATCTTCCCTCTGCCGACTTGGAGAATTTCTGATGCCTCATGTTTTATTGAGGGACAGTGGGAAATGTGGCAACTCCTGTATTGTTTTAAAGCCATTTCCTTTTCTCATGGCAGGTCAATGACATGTTTATGTGGCTAGTCCAGCCTTGTTTAGAGTTTGTTCACCTTCATTGCAAAGCCATTGTACAAACATCATCTATCCATCTGTGTTACAGCTTGATGAAACTCTTTACTTGTCTGCTTGGTAAGTACACTAAACCTTACAATTTTTATTTAAATTTTTCTTCTTTTTTTTCCTGCTGTGTCCCATAACAAAATGCATGTTATCAGATGCAAAGAAACACCAAAGGAATTCCTTTACTGTTGAGATTATATAACACAAGTCCTTTCTCACTCACCAGTATTAATAATAATGCTTTGACTAGCATATAGAGCTTTCACATTTGGACACTGGTGTCATTACAAAACTGAACATGATCTTGTGAGTGTATTCTATATTTTGCTTGCTGTTTGCTAACTTCAGAAGAAAAGAATTAGGATCTTTTGTAAATATTTTTTCTTCTCATTTATTTTTATTTGTAAACAGTATTTTACACAAACAAGGTCCTCATTCTGTAGATTGGCCTTGTTCCACTGAAGACAATGCTCTAAGTTTGTCTCAGAATACTTTTGCAAAAATGCATTTTGAATTGGGATTTGTGGTTATTACTGGCGTTTAACTAAAATTCAAAATATGTGTTTTAGATGAAATAAAGCAATTCGAGGAAGATGAGGAGGAAAGCATGTCTAGTCAGCATATCATGTTGTGGCTGCAGGGACTTTTCCTTTTTGCTTTGGTTTGGACAGTTGGTGGGATCATCGATGCAGACAGCAGAAAGAAATTTGATTTGTTTTACCGCAACTTGATAATGGGAATGAATGATGAAAACCCACGCCCTAAAAGTGTGAAGCTTACCAGAAACAATATCTTCCCAGAAAAAGGTGCTTCTTCATAACTGTACTTGCCTGGCCTTTTATAAAGCAATAAGAAAACTCAGTACTGAAGGGGAGAATAGAGTGCCTGGCAGATGTTAAGTCTGCAGCAGAGTCACCATCTGCCAAGCCTTGGGCTGCACAGTTGCATGCTCTTTCCTGGCTCTTTTAACCAGGAGTAGCATATGCCTCACGTTGTACTCAGACAATGTAGCTGAATCTGACCTGAAATAATTTTGTGATGATAATGACAGTGTGTGTGGGGGGAGGGGTATCTCATGTACTAGAAAGCCTTTGTTATCTCAGTGTTGGATGTTTCACAATAAAATCATTTTTATTCTTTAATCAGTGGATTTTACTATGTTGTATGTTTCAATTAACAGGGAGTGTTTATGACTTTTATTTTTACAAGCATGGCAGTGGGCAGTGGAACATGTGGACGGAGTACATCACAAAAGAAGAGCAAGTTCTCTCTCCAGGGGCTAAGGTTCACATTGATACCTTTCATTATAGAAAATAATTATTTCACTAAATGATGATTTAGATGTATAAATCAACTGCCTTAGATAGCTCTGATTTTATTATATCAGGCTACTTAATGTTTGATTGGCAACATTTAATTAATCCTGTAGGCTCCTTTTCATGTTTATATCTTAATTCTGGTACCATCACTACTGAAAGTTTGGCACTGCAGATGACCATGGAGCTCTGAGGTTGGCTGGTGGTTAAAATTTTTGGTTCTGCTTTTGTCTTTATAATAGCATCTGATGTTGGGGAAACCATGGTAGGAAAAAGACAAAGCCTGAATTTCCATTCCTTCATTTTTATTTCTGTGGTTAATACCATGATACTGTAGTATGAGGTAATCAGAGAAAGCAAACAAAGAGACTTACTACTTCTTTAGGATATGGAGAGCAGTACTGAGAGTCCTGGATCCCCTCCATTTCCAAATAAGGTCACTCACATTTTGATGGCAGCTGTGAACTCAAGGGAAGTGTAGCACAACAGACATCTGCAAAAAGTACCTATTCTGCAGATGAAATTTCAAGATAACTTAAGTGATGTTTGTTCAGCTTTTCATTCCATTGAAGTTGCAACTGTCTTGTCTATTAAGTACATGAAAGATGTAAGATTAGATTTCATTCTGCTGTCTAAAATCTTTTCTTGATATCTAGTGCACAGCTGCTAATGATAAAGATGAGGAAGAAGAAAAAAAATTCCATAGCACTGTACCTTTCCCTTTGCACAGTAGAGGAACAGAATTAAGCCATATTTAACCATGCTGTTCTCCTGCTGGGCTTTATATAGTGTCTATGAACCACTGTATAGATAATACTAGTTGTGCTATTTACTGTATAAACACTGAACAAGAAGTGGGGCCATACTATCTACCAGAACCTTGTTGTATCCTAAGTTTTCAGATAAAAGAATTTTTAAAAAATGCATTTGTGCTACAGGCTTCCTGTAGTTGTTTGCAAATATTCCTGTTGATTAAGATATTAGATGTTTGATTTTCATGTGCTGTTTTACTTTTCTGTATACAGGTATCTGAGCTGATCATTCCAACAATGGAAACTGCCCGGCAAAGGTTTTTTCTTAAAACATATGTGGAGCATAATGTCCCTTTGCTTTTTGTGGGTCCCACTGGCACTGGAAAATCAGCTATAACAAACAATTTCTTACTACAACTTCCAAGGGAAAAATACATCCCAAATTTCATCAACTTCTCTGCAAGAACCTCTGCTAGCCAGACCCAGGATATTGTTATGTCCAAGCTGGACAGAAGAAGAAAAGGATTATTTGGACCTCCTTCGGGCAAAAAAGCTATAATATTTGTGGGTAAGACAGTTTTTTCAGGGTTTTTATATCATTTTAATTCTGGCTTTAGGCAAAGGAAGTGATTCACTGAGGCCTGTAATTTTGGATTGCCTCCGTGTTCTTTTTTTCAGACATCCAAAGAAGGATTAGCACTGCCCCCTGCTGAAAGGTTTCTAACTGTTTAAGTGGTGGTTGTCTTCAGAATAGTTCATCGTGTTGCAGTGTGACACAAAGTAAAATAAAACAAAATCACCAATGATACTAAGTTAAACCATCACCCCTAAGTATGCCTGCAGAGTATAATGCCATTTGATTCTTGTTAGTTTAATGGGAAGAAAGAATAGCAAGACACAACCTTTTTCTACCTCTAGTTTAGTTATTTTTTCTTCTGAGATATGAAAGAACACTAATTCCAAAACACTGAGGTTTTTAAATTCAATGTCTATGTTCTCCATAGATGACTTAAACATGCCTGCAAAGGAAGTGTATGGAGCCCAGCCACCTATTGAGCTTCTCAGACAATGGATTGATCATGGTCACTGGTACGACAAGAAAGATACATCCAAGATTAGTATCATAGATGTGCAGCTTGTTTCAGCTATGGGTCCACCTGGGGGAGGCAGAAATGATATTACAGGTAGGAAATATATTACTGTGGCAAGTAGTTATCTAACTGACTGAAGTTAAGAGGCAGGTTCTGTTCTGCTGATGACAAATTCTACCAAATTCTACATTTATATATCGCTACATTCACTGGCTGGGTCATTTGAAATAGAAGTCTATATGTTCAAGGTCAAATCTGTTACCTTTTCCAGGGGGACTTTAATCAACATTATAAACAATGTTTTTAATGTTGCTTAAACTATAAATGATTAATTCTAAAATTAGAGAATTTGACACTTTTTCCATTTTCTATTCTTTGGAAAAGGGAGGGAATACATCTTCTTGCCAAGTCTTTCTGGCAGTTCTCTTCTGAAATTGTAACTCCTGCTGGTAAGATAGGCTGCCTGCATTTACTTACAAGCATGTTGCCCACAAGCCCGTGATTCCTGTCATATCACCATAAGGGAGGTTTTATTTTCTAATGAATAACGTATGTCAGTAAAAGCCTTAATGTTGCTACAGCTATGCCATTATAAGGCACTTAATGCTACTTTGCTTCATGTAAATATTCTAATACAGGTATAACTATATGTGCTGTGAGGAGGCTTTATTAAAATAACTATTCTGATACAGCTAGATTTGTAAAATTTACTAGTGAATAGACTGAATTTTTTTAGATGAAAGCCGATAACAAGGTACTTGCTTTTGTAAAGTTTTACTATGTCATATCACCATTAACAGGACTAATGCAAGCTGAAATTTAAATTTTGGTAATAGTGGCTTTGTTGTAATGGAGATTCATGTTTTCACATTAAAATCAGTTATTCTGAGTAAAATACTGATACAAAATATAAACCAGTTTATATTTCTTTTGCATCACTGCTGGGGCAGAAATTTGTCAGAAACAAAATCATGGAGCTGGAGCCAGATTCAAATGTTTTTTGAGTGACAGTCAATCCTAGAACATGCTAGCGGAAAGGTGGAAAAATATTTGGACATTCCTAAATATTTCTGTATCTTTTTGTGTTACAGGACGCTTTACACGGCATTTGAATATTGTATCTATTTGTTCTTTTGATGATGACATACTAACCACAATTTTTACTGCAGTTGCTGATTGGCACTTCAGCAAAGGCTTTGAGCCTATATTTCTAAGGTAATATGATATATTTCCTATAAGACCTTTGTCATCTTTTCTCCTGCGATTTATCTGCAGAAGTTAAAATTGTATCTCTTTTCCTTCTTAAGGCTGGGTAAGATAATGGTTCAAGCGACAATGGTGATTTATAAAATGGCGGTTAATAATTTTCTCCCAACTCCTTCAAAATCCCACTATGTCTTTAATCTACGGGATTTTTCCAGGGTTATTAAAGGAGTGCTGCTCTGTCCACACACTCATTTGCAAGTAAGTTGTAGTTTAATTACGTTGCTGTTAGAAAGATCAATGGAAAATGTAAATTATTTTTATAATATCAGTAAGTAAACATCTCAAAATACATGAATAGTGATTGCAATATGTTTACAAGGTTTAAAATCAGGATAGTCCCTGAATACCTTGCTATAAACTTTCTGTCTGTCTCTGAAGCAGACAGCTGTCATTTTTGTTAATATTCTTTACATGTATTACAGTTGGGCCCAGAGGTCCAAGGCCCGTCTGTTAGGGCCTGTACATCAAGTCAGACAGTCCCTTCTCTTGAGCTTGCAAACTAAATACACAAAAGAAACAAATGTAGGAAAAGACTCAGTGTCTCTCTTTTACAAATGGCAAGCTCATCAGTGAACAAGACTCAATAATTTAGCCCCAAGTTTGCCTGCTGTCACAAACTATAAACAGATACCAATAGATGTACATGATTTTCATCCTTCTACTTTTTTCACCTATTTTCCGTAAAATGTCAGGTTAAAAGAGTATTAAAAGTTTTATTTCCATTGGGGGAATGTTTTTGGTGCAGAAACAGAACAAAACAGCTACAAGCTATTCAGGGGAAAACTTAACTGTCAACAGTTTTGGGCAGGACTTGGCTTGGAACCCATGAGCTATATCTTTGAAAGATTTATTCTTTACTTTATGCTGGAAGGGTGAGGAGATTTGATACAGTAGAGAAAAAAAATGCTTTGACATAAGAGTCCAAGTTTGCATTGGCAGGAAGGACAAGATGGTAACTAGGTAAGGAAGCCAGTTAGCAGATGCCGAGCCATGTGCTGAATGGCTTGGAATTGAAAGATTCCCACTGAGTTTAGTACAAAATATAGCAGGGTCCAGATGGACATTTTTATCCTTTTGTTTTTAAACAAATCCTGCCTGAGCTATATTTACCCGTTTTCTTGTATTTACATTTTTAGGATGGAGATAAACTGATCAGACTTTGGATTCATGAGGTTTACCGAGTTTTCTATGATCGCTTAGTTGATGAGGAGGACAGGAAGGTATTCTTTGAGATGGTACAAGAGACAACAGTAAATACCTTCAAGCAGAGCTTTAATAAGGTATTTTCGGGTAATGTGCTGGGACCAAGAATGAGGCTGATGCATTTTGAGAAATACTTAGACTTTGAGGTTACATTACTATTGGACACATTTTGAATAACTTCAGTCAGTGCATTTAAAAAGTATGGGTGGTCTTCTATTCAGTATTGAGTATTATATATATTCCTAGTCAAGTTAATACAAATTACTTTGTATCAGAATGATTCATAACTTCAAAAGGATTCTGTGTTGGTACAGAGGACTATCTGAAATAAATGTCTTACACAATATTTATCTGGTCTTTTGCTTAAGTTAATATTTGAATGAGCCAATGGGTGTAGTGGGTACTTTTCTGAGAAGGCTTTTGGAAACTTATCCTGTATTTGAGAGCAAAATCTCTCTGTGAATTATGCCTATGTGGAAACTTGCATGTCAGCCTACGGCATATTCCCCATTTAGGTGTTTTTTTGTGGTTTGTTTTTTTTCTGGACTAAGGAAATAACTAGGACACCTGGAAAACAGTGCTCCCCCCTATATTATTACTATGTAGGTAAGAAAGATTATGACTTTAAGGAAAATAATTCTCTAATAGTTTGAATTATCTTGTCTTTTTTCTAGGTACTGAGTCATATCTCATCTACTGGAGAAATCTCTGATGAGAATATTCGCAGCCTGTTCTTTGGAGACTATTTGAAGCCAGACAGTAATGTAAAAGTGTATGATGAAATTGCAGACTTAAACCAACTGACAGCTGTGATGGAATACTACCTTGAGGAATACAACAATACCAGCAAAGCGCCAATGTCCTTAGTCATGTTCAAGTTTGCTATTGAGCATATCTCAAAGATATGCAGGGTATTGAAACAGGATAATGGACATCTTTTGTTGGTGGGTGTTGGCGGGAGTGGTCGACAAAGTGCTACCAAGCTAGCCACCTACATGAATACCTTTGAACTCTTTCAAATAGAAATTACAAAGTCCTATGGAATCAATGAATGGAAAGAAGATGTTAAACGGGTCATGCTGAAAGCAGGTGTTGGCAACAAGGATATATCCTTTTTGTTCTGTGATAATCAAATAAAGGATGAAGCATTTGTAGAAGATATCAACATGCTTTTAAATACGGCTGATGTGCCTAATATCTTTGCAACAGATGAGAAAGCTGAAATTGTTGAGAAAATGCAAGGTGCAGCAAGGATGGAGAACAGGAAAATTGAAGCCACTCCCCTTGCTATGTACAATTTCTTTATTGAAAGAGTGAAGAAAAATTTGCATATTGTCTTAGGTCTGTATACAGTGTGTTATTTCTTAGAACGTTTTCTTAGCCTTAGATTTGTCTGCTTTCTAACTGCAAACAAACTTAGTTAACAATCATGATTTTTTTTTTTTTCTCACCCTAGCCATGAGTCCTATTGGAGATGCATTTCGGAATCGATTACGGATGTTTCCTTCACTGATAAACTGCTGCACCATTGATTGGTTCCAAACCTGGCCTACAGATGCTTTGGAAATGGTTGCTAACAAGTTTTTAGAGGATATTGAACTTGAAGATGACATTAGAAAAGAGTATGAGTTTATCTGTCAAGAAACTTATGAAGCAAATATTTGTTGCCCTCCTCCTTGCACCCCCAACATACTTGATCAGGAAGCTGTCCTTATAAATGGACAGAGATATGCCAACTCCAGGATTTCAGTGCAAGCCAAAGATACCTAGATATACGTATCTGATGTTTCTGAAATTCAGGCCATTCTTCAAAAGGCGTCTATAATATTTCCTATAATAGGGAAAAAACAATTCTCCCTTCACTAATACTGATACAATTTCATAAACTTAGAGTAATTTTCTCATAATTAACATAAAGATAGATTTTATTTTTATAGTAATGTGAAAAAATTTTCCCTAGGGTTGTGTCAATGTGCAAATATTTCCAAGAAAGTGTGAGAGAGCTCTCCATCAGCTATTACACTACACTGCGAAGACACAACTATGTGACACCAACTTCATACCTAGAATTGATTCTTACCTTTAAGACTCTCCTGAATAGCAAAAGGCAAGAAGTTGACATGATGAGAACTCGTTATCTTATTGGACTTCAAAAACTTGATTTTGCATCCTCACAAGTAAGTTTCAGATGAAAACGCTGAATATATGCCATATGCATACTTTAGTATGGGGTCTGTATAAGCTGATTAAAACTTCTAAAAATAAAACTTAGTAAATTCCCTCTTCACTGTATTCATGATGCTGTTAATTGTCTATAGAAAGCAAGAAAGAAAAGTTAGATTACTGCTTAGTGATTTTAAGAAGCTGCAGTATGTAAGTTCAGATTATAGTACTTAATAGAAAGCTAAATGAAATTGATGGTACCCATTAAATGTTGAAGGAAGAAACCTTACAAATTTAATTATTTTCTCAAAACCTTATATCCATGCCTCAGCATCCTAGTACCTATTACCCTTTTCAAAATAAGGGAGAAGTTGAAGAATGTTCTAAGACGATAATAAACATTAATACCCAAGTAGATTCCTAGAAGGAAATTGATCAGGCTCCAGGTAAATAACCTCCTTTTTCAACCCATGTGATCCAGTGATTGATCTAAGTTACAAAGTAAAGGGGCTTCCAGATACTTGCTTTTTTTTTTTTCCAGTTAAATAAAACAGCTCTTGATAAAAACAGGCTAGAGAATTATTTTAATAATTATTTAGATCCAGTGTTCCTTTTTAGATTGTATTAACATAGTGTCTTCTGATTTTTCTTCATAATATCTCAAGATGTGAAATGCATGCAACATTCACACAAATTTCTTCTTGATTTCCTGTTATGTTCATCAGGTTACAGAGATGCAGAAAGAACTGACTGCCCTTCAGCCTGAACTGATTCGAACTTCTGCAGAAACAGAGAAAATGATGATCCAAATTGAAAAGGAAACAGCTGAAGTAGATGCAAAGAAGGAACTAGTGTCTGCAGATGAAAAAGAGGCTAATGAAGCAGCAGCTGTTGCTAAAGCTATCAAGGTACTGTACAAGGGCTTGAGCCTGGAGCATGATGGGTTCCAAGTCTTTCCAAGTAAATGGGAGTTGTAATGATGTGTTAATGGGATGATCCAAGATCTTAAAGTAAAAAAGTTGCAAGAGATGATAAAAGAGATGTTCCTAATATAAACAAGGTAAATTTGGGCTGTTTGGAGTATGACTGTATCTCACAGTACTGCATAGCTTCCCTTTCTCGTTCACATCCCAAAAGCTGTATAGCTCTTATTTCTGTACTAAAATATTCTCCTTCACAACAGATTGAATAATGAGGTTATACTGTTTCCAGGCCCAAAGACTGTTTAGAGTTAGCTGAGGTAAATTGGCGTAGCGCTGCATGGAGCCCTATTAGGAATAACCTAAGAGATATTGCCATAGCCAGACGTCTGTAGTGTAGAATTTCCCGTGGGAAGCTGCAGAATTCCTCAATAATTTTTTTTGTAACTAGTTGGAAATGTCAGTGATAGATAAGATGGATAATTACTGAGATCTGAGTACATGATAAAGAATTTAAGCTACACAGTATTTCTTTTTACTTGATCAGCACTGTAAGATTTAACTAAGAACAACTGTATCTAACCTGTATTTTAATTCTCCTTGTCAGATTTTAATTCTCCTTGTCAGACCAGAGAGACTTTGATCTTGAAAGCTTGTTTGGCTTTTTCAGCTATCAGTTGAGCCTATGAAGTCACTAACTTCTCTACAAAACTCCTCTTTTTAAACTGCAAACAAATGGTGAAAGTAGTTTTTTCTCCAAGAAAGACAGTGCTGTGAAGAGTCTTTTTATTAGGTACTTACAAGCGGAAAAGGTTCTCCGAGGCTGTGCTGAAATGGGGTAATCGGGTTGCAGACCTGGTATTGTATGAAGGTTTACAGGTTTCTGCCCAATGTCTTAACAGGACGAATGTGAAGGAGACCTTGCTGAGGCCATGCCAGCTTTGGAGGCAGCACTTGCAGCTCTTGGTACCCTGAATCCTTTAGACATCTCTCTTGTGAAATCCATGCAGAATCCGCCTGGTCCTGTTAAGCTCGTCATGGAGAGTATCTGTGTCATGAAGGGAACTAAACCAGAGAGAAAGCCTGACCCAAGTGGCAGTGGTAATGATGCAGTATTTGTTATCCCTGCCCTAGGAATGCTTGGGGTACTGCTGCGTTGTACTGGTGAAGTGCTTCTGGTGTGAATGCAGCCCTGTGTGCACTAAAAGTGCATTTTGCTGGCAATGACTACACTGAATAGTTAAGAGTTGCTTTTGCCATTGTAACATATTGCACTTGCTTGACACTGTTGTACAAGCTTTGTAAATATGATACCAGTCATCAGCACAAAGTCATCTCTTCAACTTACTTTGACCTGATCTTGAGATTTGCATTGCCTTCAGGAACTCTGAGAGCTGGAGATGTGCTGTGCACCATTCACCTGTATTTTCCTTTCTAATCCTTGCTACCAAACTCTATCAGTTATACTGGGAGACAGAATTCTAGCTATACCCCTGCCATAGGTGATTACTCTAACAAGCTCTTTCAGTGTGAGTTATGTTATTATTGTGGCATTGAACAGGATTTGCAAGACAGGAAAGGAAAGAGACATTTTTCTTTCACTTTTCTTTTATCTTATGCCCCCCACAGTTCAACCCTTCATAATTGAAAATAAGAATTCTATAAATGTCTTTCATCCAAAACTGTCTTACCTAGATTAGGAAGGAATTCTTTCACATAGTTACTGATTTATCTAATAAATTATGTTAAGAAAGACTGTATAGTAGCTTGTTTCCCTTATTTTGCTTGGTTGATTTAGAATTAATATGTCATTAATAAATATGACTTAAGTTAGTAATGATGAGGTTCCTATCTGAATTTCTTTAGGCAATGACTTTCCCAAACTAGTTAACAGTAGTTTCATAGTAAAATTATGTTGCAAAATCATTGATGTTAATTCTTCATAATATGTTTCAAGTATTTTTTTCAGTTTGAACATGCATGTTTTAAGGCTGATTTTAGTGTTATTTGCAATATAGGTAAAATGGTGGAAGACTACTGGGGGCCATCTAGGAAAATTCTTGGAGATCTGAAATTTCTTGAGAGCTTAAAGATGTATGACAAAGATAATATTCCTCCCGCTGTAATGAAGAGAATTAGAGAGAGGTTCATTGATCACCCAGATTTTCAGCCAGCTGTCATAAAAAATGTCTCATCTGCCTGTGAAGGACTATGCAAGTGGGTGCGCGCCATGGAGGTATATGACCGTGTTGCAAAAGTGGTTGCCCCAAAGCGTGAGCGTTTGAAAGCTGCAGAAGAATTACTGGACGTTCAAATGCAGAAGCTAAAAACAAAACAAGCAGAACTTAAGGAGGTAATTCATCGCCTCCAAGCTTTGAATGATGAGTTGGACAACATGAACAACCGGAAGAAAGAATTAGAAAATAATATTGAACTCTGTTCACAAAAGCTTGTGAGAGCTGAACAGCTAATTAGTGGTCTTGGTGGCGAGAAGGATAGGTGGACGGAAGCTGCACAATTGTTAGGAGTTCGGTACATAGACCTTATAGGAGATGTGTTATTATCATCAGGAACTGTGGCTTATTTGGGAGCCTTTACTGCTGATTACCGCCTAAAATGTCAAAAACAATGGCAGGTCCTGTGCAATGAAAAGAACATACCGTGCTCCAGTGATTTTAGCTTGAGTAATACGTTAGGGGATCCAGTCAAAATCCGTGCATGGCAAATTGCTGGATTGCCAGTTGATTCTTTTTCCATTGACAATGGCATAATTGTTTCTAACTCAAGAAGATGGGCTTTAATGATAGATCCTCAAAAGCAAGCTAACAAGTGGGTGAAAAATATGGAGAAAACTAACAGGCTGTCAGTTATCAAATTATCTGACACACATTATGTGAGGACATTAGAAAATGCTATTCAGCTTGGAACACCAGTCTTGCTAGAAAATATTGGTGAAGAATTAGATGCTTTCATAGAACCGATTTTATTAAAGCTAACATTCAAACAACAAGGAGTAGAATACATGAAATTAGGGGAAAATATAATCGAATATTCAAGAGATTTCAGGTTTTACATAACAACCCACTTAAGAAATCCTCATTATCTTCCTGAAGTAGCTGTGAAAGTTTGTCTGCTCAACTTCATGATTACACCTTTGGGTCTTCAGGACCAACTTCTTGGAATTGTAGCTGCAGAGGAAAAGCCTGATCTAGAAGAAAAGAAAAATAAACTGATTATAGAAAGCGCAGCCAACAAGAAACAACTAAAGGAAATAGAAGATAAAATCCTGGAGATCCTTTCCAGTTCAGAAGGAAACATCTTAGAAGATGAAACAGCAATTAATATTTTGTCTTCATCCAAAGAGTTATCTGAAGAAATCTCTGAAAAGCAAAAAATTTCCTCTGTAACTGAAATGCAAATAGATTCTACTCGAATGGGGTACAAGCCAGTTGCTATTCATTCAGCTGTTGTCTTCTTTTGCATCTCTGATCTGGCAAATATTGAACCTATGTACCAGTATTCATTGATTTGGTTCATTAACTTGTATGTTCAATCTATTGCTAAAAGTGAAAAGAATGAAGTTTTAGAAGAGAGGATTAAAAATATAACTGAGCATTTCACAATAAGCATCTATAATAATGTCTGTCGTTCACTGTTTGAAAAGGATAAGTTGTTATTCTCCTTACTTCTGACAGTAGGGATTATGAAGGGAAAAGACCAAATAGATGATGCAGTTTGGCGTTTCCTACTGACAGGAGGTGTTGCTCTTGATAATCCTCACCCCAATCCAGCTCCAGACTGGCTATCTGACAAATCGTGGGGTGAGCTTGTACGTGCATCTAGTCTGACAAGCCTCCAGGGACTAATGGAACACGTAAGAGAGAATTTTTCAAAGTGGAAACTAATATACGACTCTGTAAAACCCCATGAAGAAGCCTTCCCAGATGCGTGGAGCACACTGATGGGGTTAGATCGCATGGTTATTCTCAGATGTTTGAGACCTGACAAAATTATTCCGGCAGTGCAGGAGTTCATTGTGGAAAATATGGGAAGAACTTTTATTGAACCACCTACTTTTGATCTTGGAAGAAGTTACAGTGATTCAACTTGTTGTGCCCCTATGATTTTTGTATTATCGCCAGGTGCTGATCCTATGGCAGGTGAGATTGGTATTAAAAAAATCTTTTTTTATCTGGTTAAATGTCACTGAGAGTGACTAAACTGACAATAGTGTAGGCCTCTTTATTTAAAGTGTCTTTAAAGTACAATATAGCAACGATGGAATAGCAAACATTTCCATCTGCCCATATATAAACAATTATAGTAAAATTGTTAGAGGGTGGAATGAATGTAGTGGTGAAGAAATGTCTAGGCCTCTGAGCAGCAATTTAGGGATCTAACATCTTGTAACATCCAGACCAGTTTATAATTTATGCCTGCATTACAATTCTTTCAGTGGGTGTTTGGGACTTACCCCGGTCTTTGTTGCAACTCCACCTCCAGACAGTTTCCTCCCTCTCAGTTACTAATAAAATGATGTATATGACCACACTTATAAACACATCTGTTAAATGTCCTTTAAAAAATAACCACCCAGATTATTTTTAAACCTGTTTTTCTGCCAAAAGAATTTTAATATGGAGCCATACTGTGAGGATGTATTTCCAGGAGGTGCAGGATTTGATGGCAAAGGTGGAGGGTTATTTTTAACCAGATCCGAAGATCCAGTTTACAGCTTAACCCCCATAAATGGTTGTACCCATGCAACAGAGAGAGTAGAGAACTGTAGTGCAGGCTGGCACTGAGCACTCAGGGCTAAAGGAGAGGACAGGCATTTAACCTGGCTAGATTTTGTGTTTGGTATTTTTTTTAGTATTACTTTATAAATCTAAATTTTAGCGTATGCCTCAAACACAGTGACTAATACAGCATTTGATGCTACTTCTGGGTTGTTGAAGTGTCAGGTTTTTTAATTGAGTAAAATACTTGTTGACTTTTTTCCCCTTTAATTACTCTTTACATTATAAAAATGATGAATATAACATAAATCTACTTTCTAATAGACTTTGTATGTGTGAAACTTGCCATCATAGGTCTGCTAAAATTTGCTGATAGTGTTGGCATGGGAAGCGCAAGCATTCAAACTATTTCGCTTGGACAGGGCCAGGGCCCAATAGCAGCAAAAATGATTTATCAGGCTATTACTGATGGAACCTGGGTGGTGTTACAAAACTGCCATCTTGCATCTAGCTGGATGCCTGCTTTGGAAAAAATCTGCGAGGAAGTTATAGTGCCTGAGAATACCAATGATAAGTTCAGGTAGGAGTTTTAATATTTTTCTCTGTTTAGTGGGAGTATTGTTTGCTGAAGACACTAGTAAAAAGAAATGAAACTTCTCTTGTGTGAACAACTAAGTATAACATTCATATCATCTATGTGCAGTGATAAAATAAAGATACCTAATTAGGATGTCATATTTTCTGCCTGTCCAATATAACCTACTTTATGCCTGCATTTTAGAACAAATTTAGATGTTATCATTATAGTTAAGCAAGTAATAAAGCAGTCTTCTGCAGATCAATATTGAAGATTTGTCAATATTGATGATTTTTTGCTAAAGTGCTTTTTAAAATTCTTTTCAGGTTGTGGTTAACTAGTTATCCATCAGAAAAGTTTCCTGTTAGTATCCTCCAGAATGGCATCAAAATGACGAATGAGCCTCCAAAAGGAGTTAGAGTGAACCTTCTTCGATCATACCTTAATGACCCTATCTCCGACCCTGTGTTCTTTAGTGGTTGCCAAAAGCCAGAAATGTGGCAAAAACTGCTGTTTGGCCTTTGCTTTTTTCATGCTATTGTGCAGGAAAGGAGAAACTTTGGCCCACTGGGTAAGGTTTAAATTATTTTGCAGATTGTTTTAGAAAGATTAGTAGTTTTGAAATGTGTTACTGGAGCCTCTCTGTAAAAAGGCAGTATTGTTGTTAGCAATATTACAATACTGCAATCTGTATTGCACAGAACATAATAAAGTTTAAAAGCTGTTATTTGCAGAGATTTTTATTCAGGCAAAGCTACTCTTGAAGCTACTAAAAGTATTACCCTGGGGGAGAACTAGAAAGTACTAGTTTTCCCAGTAAATATATTATGCAGTAGTTACATTAAATTATAGCTTAATAAATTATTAATTTATTACTGTGGTTCTTACCATCAGATCTAGTTCTCTTTTAAATTTTCATAATTAAAGATGTGTCTTCTTCAATTCTGCTTTTGTTATTTATGTGTATACTTTTATCAAAACTAGTGCATATGTTTACTTGGTGTGAAACAAATTTATGTAGCTGCAGTGTGTTGTTCATAACACAGCAATGAAAAGATACATATTAGTAAGATTTGTGCTTCAGCTTTTGCTAAAATCTTGAAATATTTAGAAAACTATATAGAATTTCTACATTTTATGTAGAAATGTGTGGAATTATAGATTCCGTTTTTATTACTATATAAAGCTTACATGAAGTTCTTGGTCTTCCATTCTGAGTCTGTCATAACAGGTTACTATTACGAAATGTTATATATTGACTGAAAGCCAGTGTCCTTATTTTAATAGGCAGCTGTTTAAATAAACACTAGAATGCCAGTATGAAGATACTTATTTATTGCTTTAAAGTAAAAATATAATTTCTGTAAGTGACAAAGAGGTCATTTTCAAAAGCAACATCTACTGCTTAATGTGACCAGTTGTCTGAGGGAAGAAGGATAGTTGCAGCAATAGCCCAATTTTTTTGGTTTGTGCTAGGCGTATAGTTTTTCTGAAGGATTCTCTTACCTGGAGTATGCTCCTCTGTGTTTTTTTTTTTATTGTCCTGTTACTCTGAATGTCATATACAAATGGCATTAATAGATGGGCAGATTCATTAAAAATTAAAATCAATCAGTGAATTAAAACTCATCATCATCTCCAGATAGCAACAGATTAGCTGAAAGTATTGAGCAGGTCTGTGTTCTACTTAAGGTAAAACATAATTTTTTAGGCATCTGTGATGCCAAAATGCCTATGCTTATGTTTTAATTATATCAAATGATAGTAATAGTGCCTTAGAATACAATATTATTATGGAGTCATATTGTCCCTTGTGCAGTAAAGAGCCTGGTAAATTCCAGGGCTGCTTCTAGGTACTGTCTAGCAGCTGTTATCTTCAGGTCTGTAGTAGCAGTATAGTACCAATACCATCATTTCCTGAACATGATTATCAGTACAGTGCACCATTGACCTGTATGTCTTTTCTAAATTGAACAGGTTGGAATATTCCATATGAGTTCAATGAATCTGACCTCAGAATCAGTATGCGACAGATCCAGATGTTTCTGAATGAATATGAAGAAATCCCATTTGAAGCTCTGACATATCTAACAGGTACAGGCATTACATCTTCTAACATGTGTTGACTTTGCTAGGCACTTTCAGCTGGTACAGCAATAAACATGAGAACTTGACAGAGTGGATCTTGTTCAGGTTTACTTTCTTGGCCTTCCACATACAGATTGGATCCCAAACCCTCAGATGTCATTGCTGTCTTGGCTCATATGTAGCTAGAAGAATTACTAATGGTCCAGCAAACCTTCTGGTCTTTGTTTCATATATGTCAAATAAAAATGTCAATGGCCTCTGTTTCACCTTAGCTGATCAATATGATCCTGACACAGTAAGCATTGGCAGTTTACTAGAGGAAATGATAATACTTACCAGTTTAAAGCAGGAGGTGTTAACCTGTGTAAATAACTTGGTTGCTGTGGCTATTCAGTTATCTTTCTCCAGAAAGATAGCTGCTTCTTGGCACCTCCTATATCAACCTTATAAAGATCATTCCTGATGTTTGCTAATATTATGATTAGCTTTATGAAAAAGACCTTTGGGAGTCAGGATTAAAGTAATAACTATGAGCTTTTAGCTGTACTTTATATCAGTGTAAACCTCCCCTCATTGCTTGCCCTTTACTTAAATCTCTCCAACCCCTTCTGCACAGGGATATTACGTATTTGTGATCCCTTGTTTTCTACAGTATACATACATAATCAGGTTGAGTTTGCATGAAAGGAACAAGACAAAGATCAGCTATATAGCACTGTTCAGATTTTGACAGTTCTGAAAAATCTTATGAGAATTTCAAGTGAAACAGCTGTCATTTAAAACAAGATTATTTACTGTGGCATGAGTAGCAGTTTCTCAGACCAGCTCATAGTGTTCCTTAAACCTTTCATCATCAAGACACACAAATTTGATCCATAGTTCCAAAGGTGTTAAAGTGCCTAATTTCCATTGAATCAGTTGAAGTATAGCACCTAAAAACTTTTGACGATCTGAAGCTTCAGAACTTCAACTTACGGGAGCAATGCATTATTGCAAAACAATTTTTATTTGTTCATTGACTTTAAATTTTTCATCCTGGTTTTCTTTGTCCTTTCCCAGGGGAATGTAACTATGGAGGTAGAGTAACAGATGATAAAGACAGGCGTCTTCTCCTGTCCCTTCTTTCCATAGTCTATAGCAAGGATATAGAGCAGGACAAATACATGCTTGCAGCTGGAGAAGACTACTGCATACCACCACACGGTCCATATGAGGTGAGAAGATAACAGATGTAAATTCTTTCTGAGTTATTTGGAAAAACCTTATCTACACTGTACTTTGATAGGCTGAATACAACAACTAGAAAATAAAAACCCTAAGATCACAAAGCCATACCAGAATTTGTCTTATGTATGAAATATGCATCTGGTACTTAATATCTAACACATCCAATGGAGATACAGTGATCATCTAATATTGTGACGTTTGTTGATGCAAAGAGCCACCTCTGTGCAGGTTTCCAGTACAGTTCTAGAAAGCCAACAGGAGTCAGGCTTCAGGAATTTACAGGGTACTTCTGTACCCTCTTGCAACCACTTTTGCCTTGAAAGCAGTGATCAGGATGAGGAGGTGGAATGGCCAATTTTCATCCCTCTTTTTCCCTTCTAACAACTGCATAGAGATAAAGAATGTGCTCAAATCCCACCTATTTGTGTAGCCTGCACTTGTAGGGGTGACACATACAGCATCCTACTCTCTTCTGTGACTTAACAGTGCTCCTTGTATACCTTCCTTTTTCTTGCTTTCTCTTGCTACTTACATGACAGTGGTACGAACAACTCCTCACCGAGACTTTGTATCTTTCAAAACTTTGATATTTATTTCTGTGGACTGAGTAAGTCAATTCCTAGATGCATTTAACAGTGAAATAATGTGTTTTATTGTAAATGGGAAGGTTCTGTCCAAGTTGGGCTTACTGATCATTTATAAATATAGTTAATATAAATCATTGCATGATTTTTCATATCTAAATATTTCTTTTACAGTCTTACATTGAATACATACGACGTTTACCAATTATAACACACCCTGAAGTGTTTGGACTTCATGAAAACGCAGACATCACCAAGGATAACCAGGAGACTAACCAGCTTTTCCGTGGAGTGCTCCTGACTTTGCCTAGAGAAGCAGGGGGAGGTGGCAAGTCCCCTCAGGTAGCTGGGGAAGAAAGATCAACTTGCACTCTGGAAACATGTCCTTTCCTGTCATGCCATAGGTCCCAGAGTAATCCAGTACCTCTTATCACATGACCGTGGCATTGGGAGTAAATGTGAATGTGCCTGTAGAGAAGTAGACAGATTTCCATAAAAGAACCTTCCAAGATACTCCAATGACTTTGAATTCAAATAGATTAATACCACACAACCCCACCTGTTTGAGTAGAACATGCATTTTGAATGTTTCTTTCATATTTTGTGTTTTAAAGTAACAGTGAAATGCTTCAGTTATGAATTGTAGTTAGAGCACAGTTAACAATCACAGTTGGTAAAGCACCCCAAATCACATCCACCTCTAGGCAATTTTAAAGTATGACATTTAATTCCAGTCTACAAATTCAAGAGATGGAGGTTCATGTACTGGCTGGACTTCATCCAGCAATGGTTGTATGACCATCCCTGCTGTTCTCACTAGGGGACAGACTCCAGAGTCCTAGGAAATTATATCAAGTCATTCAGCCATCAGGCAAGCAATATAAGCCCATTAGAGGCAAAAGTTATCTTCTTGGTGAAGTCTGTGCTATAATGGCACTTCCAATCTGTTATTGAATGCTTGGGTTTTGAGATAGAATTTTTTGCTTCCCCGTGACTGCTTCAGTGTCTACAGTCCCAAACATGTAACTGTGTGTGTGATTTGTGTGGCATAAAGAAATGGGGCAGTTTGGCAGAATGGAATCACTTTGACACGGACCTCACTGTCATCTACCCCTTCATGGGACCTGGTTGTGAAGATGCTGGGAATTTCTTTCCTTCATCCTGTCCTGGAAGCTCAGATTACTCAGGCCAAATCCATGCCCCTTTGAGACACAGATAAATGACCTTTCAAGCCCCTCAGATTTGACATCCTATATTTTATACACAAGTAGATTCTTGAAAAGTGGAATTGGTGGAGCCTCATTTCCTGTGGGTAGTGATCATATTCTCTGATGTCTAATATGCTGTAAGTGAAGCTGCTCTTGTGGCTGGGGTATTTATATGGTCTTTGCATAATTTTCCCCACGGTGCATGCTCTGTCTTTTCATTCATTGTGGCAGCTGTAGGATTACGCTTGTCTGCCCTGCTGCTGTTTCCTTAGAAGTTGCCTAAAATCTTTTTGCAAATTAAACTGAAACTACTAACAAAATTAAAATTATTGAGAAGGGAAAAGAAGCAAGCAGAGACAGAGAGACAGGATGATGCACAAAGAGAGTAAGAGTGTGTAAGCATTATTTATTTAGGAAAATGGACTAAAATACCTATGTGGTTATACAGAAAAAAAATGTAAAATCTTTAGTGGTTTATGGAATTAATTGAATAAAAATAGGTGGAAAAAAAAGGGAAATTTCTCATTCACTGTAAACATATGATTTCAGGAAACTGTTGAAGATTTGGCACAGGATATCCTATCCAAATTACCAAGTGGCTTTGATGTTAAAGAGGTTATGAAGGTATACCCAGTACTTTATGAAGAGTCCATGAATACAGTTCTTAGACAAGAACTAATTCGATTTAACAGGTACGGCTCAATGTTTTGTGTAGCATTAGTAATACTGAAATATGCTTGTGTTCATCAGTGCTAGCCACTCACAAGCCTTAAACAGTTATAAGCCTTTTCCAATGCATTGTTCTTAACATGATAGATTCTGCTTTAGATGAACCTTTTAAAAAGACCTGAAAGCTGCAGCTTACTACCTGAATATAGAAATAGTATCTATATTCTTGGAGTATGAACATCAATCAGATTTGAGTTTGTTGTGTTGAGGTAGGGCAGCCTACTTTATTCTTTTTAAGTCATACCCAGGCTGCAATATTCACAGCACACTGTGTTACTTTGTATTACAATCTTTAAAGCTCTTGTCACTTGCTTTCCCTTGTCTAGAATGGAAATTTTCACTATCTTTCATTTATCTGTGTTTTTTCTTTGTTTGCTTTTCTGAAGTTAAGTAAGAGTTTTGATAACTACAGGTGAGATGAATAATGACTTTATGACAGGACATTTACCAGCTTTGATTGGCCCTTCATTTAAGTTGGACTCAGAGGTCTTTAGCCATATAGCGAGATGTAAGTAATGAGATGACAATTTCTTTATTTTATCTGAAGGCTTACTGAAGTTGTTCGGAGCAGCCTCATTAATTTAGGCAAAGCCATTAAAGGCCAAGTGTTGATGTCATCTGAACTTGAAGATGTTTTCAACAGCATGCTAATTGGAAAAGTACCATTAATGTGGGCTGCCAAATCCTATCCATCGCTAAAGCCACTGGGAAGTTATGTGTCCGATCTCCTCTGTCGTTTGATCTTCTTCCAGGTATGCTAAACTCAGACTGACAGCTCTAAGGATTCAGTAGTGGAAAGCTGAATGAGTAAAATGTGTATCAGTACTGTCATCGCTCAGCAGTACCCTTATAGCTCCAGATTGTGAACTACTTGCACATACTTGTGGCCAAACATACACTGCATTAACAGCACTGGTACTAGTTGGGCAATTGCTCCACAGGGTGAGTTGGGAGCACAATCCTTTGGTCCTAATCCAGCACTGCATTTTGTAGTTTCCATTTTTCTATTTTTAGAAAATGCATTTTACTTTGAGCTGATGTCTTAAAGAGTTCCCTGCTCAGAGGACACTGAACCGGGTGTGAGAATTCTTTAGAAACAGTGCGTAACAAGCACTATTAAATTTTATGTGACTGTAAATCTCTTTCAAGTTTAATAAAAAGTGACACCATTTCCACTCACTTTTTGAACAAGCTGTTTTATTCTTTACTCACCTTTCCATTATTTCCCCTATATTCTTGGCACTCTCTTTAAATTACTTAAAATTTCAGATGTACTTTAAACAGCTGAGGTACTGAGATGTAGTGGAACCCCACAAAAGTCAGGGGAGGAGAAAGCTAGAAAGTGTCTGAAAGATGTGTTTAAGCAGCAGAGTTTACTGTTTGCTGGATCAGAGTACCATATGGGCTTCTTTTGACTCCAAATGGCCTAGAGTAGTGTGGGGACATGCCGCCCAGTTTTTCCTACTGCCTTTGTGATATCCAACAAAGATACTGGGTGAAGATACTATGAGAAAATTTGGCCTTTTTTCATGGTTGGAGATTGGTGTTTACAAGATTGTAAAAGAGGGTTGACGAAATTGTCCAAATTCAGTAATTTTTCTTTTTTTTTTGGCTGGCTAGTATCTAGACTTACCAAAATATGCTTATGCTACTTTCCAAAACTTCTTTCTCAGTAGCACTGGGTTTTGGTGGTTTCAGAATGACTATTTTTGTCATCATCATAAATAACTGACTTCTGTCATTTGTTGTGTCTGAAAAATATAGAACTAATGGTAGTATATCTCATCGTAGATCTCATTGTGCTGTTTGTATCTGAAAAGACATCCCTTTTCTGGGTGAATTGGCACAGTAAAGCCACAAATATATTTTTTCTTATGTTTTGTTTTTTTCTCTCCATATTCAGGATTGGGTCATCAATGGGCCGCCCACAGTCTTTTGGCTCTCGGGATTCTTCTTCACTCAGTCTTTTTTGACTGGTGTTTTACAAAACTATGCCAGAAAATATACCATCCCGATTGACCATATTGGATTTGAATTTGAGGTAAGAAAATGCAGAGGAATTTTGTTTTTCTTGAACAGCTTGACACATGTTCAGGGGCAGCAAGGAATAGAGTTTTCAAATGAAGAGAAATTTTATTTAAAGGAGCAATTTCAGACTGTCACTTATAGGATTTATTATACTCCAGATAAAAATAAAATCAAGCAATGGTTTAATCATTCTAGGTGATGAAACAGGAGCACACAATGGAGAAAATGCCAGAAGATGGGGCTTATGTGAGAGGCCTTTTTTTGGAAGGTGCACGATGGAATAGAGAATCCTTGGTAATTGGAGAATCACTTCCAAAAATCCTTTATGATTCTTTGCCCATAATTTGGCTGAAACCTGGAGAAAGTTCCACATTTCTTCATATGAACATCTATTCATGCCCTGTATACAAGACAAGTGCAAGAAGAGGTGTATTATCCACTACTGGCCACTCAACCAACTATGTTCTCTCAATTGAACTCCCTTCAGACAAGCCTGAGAAACACTGGATAAATCGAGGTGTGGCAGCCCTATGCCAGTTAGATGACTGAGGGTATGCAAGTCAAAACACTCATGTTTTGTTATTAAAAGATACGCTTTACTCCCCAATGGCTGCAATTTTTTTTTTATATCAGGATTTCCTGCTGACTTCAAAGCAGCTCCTAAATTCCTTTGGTTTTTAGCCATTATCAGCCACTGAGCAACAGTGAATGAAAATAGAACACTACAGACAGAAACTTATTTTAAAGGCCTGGGGCTTTATCTTACAGTAGATCAGAATGAACAGAACTCACATCAAACTGTGTGCCACCCACATCATTACAAATCTTGTGAAATCCTAATATTACCACGTAGCTGCTATTATAGGACCTCTTTTTTATTTTTAAATTAAATTGGGCCCAGAATTTTGCTGCTGTCTTAATGGGAATCTAATTCACAACTATTGCAAATAAGACTCTATGGATTTGCCTACAGCTTTTGTATCCCAGAATTATGTAGGGCAAGGAGGGAGGAGACGAGAATAGCCTGTTGTCAACATGTAAAACCAATCCTCAGTTAGAATGGAGTGCCAGAGTTGTATTATAAAACTATAGTAACTGACACTCCTTGAAGATGTTTCTCAATTTCCATGGAAAACTTCTAGACAGCACATGAATTGGGACCCTGCCATTTCTCAGAGCAGTATGCTTGTCTCAATCTTTTAAGTTTTATAAAATTTCAATATTATTTACCTCCATATCCCAGGTGCCTGATAAATGGAGCTGTTTCCTTTCTCTCCCATAGTCTCATTTTACTTCCTTGTCTTGCCCTCTTGCATGTTGGACTAATAACCATCTGAACTTTTGTACTTTTTTTAAGCCCTTTCATCAGAGAAGCTCAAAGTAGCTTGCAAACATTAATTAAAAATAAAATAGCCTGACCATCTTCAAAGAACTGTGTAGTCATTAACTAATCCCTGCAGAATGCCAAGAAGGCACTACCGATGCATCATTAGACTTATTGTGTACACAGTACAAAAGAAGCACAAAGATCAAGGCAAACATTAAAAAAAAAAAAAAACCACTGCATAAATATCCACTAATTTGAGGTCTTGTATTTTTTTTTCATTGACCAAATTGCAGCATTTTAATGACTTGCTTGAGGCCTCACAAAGTCAGAAATGCAGCTATAATTCAGCAATTCCCAGTATCCTGCTACAAGCATTAAGTAATGCTGCCACAGCTCACTAAAACATATGGTTCCTGTCATAGGAATTTATCTGTTGTGTTGTGCTTAGCTGTTATAGGTGAAACCAGTGATCATTATTGTTTTACTAACCACTGTTTTATACAGATATTCATTAAATAGTAACTTTTAAGAATGGTAACATACAGGTAAGCAAGAAGTCTTACAGGTATGTTGTACAGTGTTGCTCTGCACAAAGATATACATAGGTAATTAGTACAGTATCTTCATGTACATATGTACTGTATTTGATGCCTCATTAACAGTAGTGTATGCAGGCATTTGGTGCATCATTATTGTTACGTGGTGACTAGGGCAAAGATGTCAGGCCAGGACACGAAATTGATATTTGTTTTAATAAAGGGGACAGAGATGTCCAGGTGCTTCAGCTTACTCATAGGAAGAAACTACTCTTAACAATTTAGACTAAATGATATTTGGCACTTGTAGCAAAAATAAAACTTGTTTATGAATGTTATAGCACAGTCATCCAAATTGACAACAATTTTTGAGACGAGAGTCATGTTTATGACTCTATTATAGAAGATCTATAATAAAGATTAATTAAAATTGGTACTTTAAAAAAATTGGCTTTTCTTAGGCTTCATAAAAGTAACACAGATATGTTGTACCCTTCATATAATTAAAACTAACTGAAATTTACTACTTATTTAAACAAACATTGTGGTAATTACCATATTTTTGAATGGCTGCATCTAATTTTTGTGATCATATCAACAATTCAGATCACTAATTAGGTCATTGTGACATCAGAGGTAAAAAAACAGTCCCAATCCTCCTCTTTTAGGTGCTTTGCATACAGGCCAAAGAGGCTGGACCTGGCTGTTAGATCCTTCCCTGTGGATTGATCAGTTCAGTCGCTGCTCTCAAAAGGATCTTTCTATTTAGGTTTGAGCTTATGCATGCAAGTGACTGGTGACAGCTTACCTGTTGCTGCTGAGGCACTGATGAAAGGGAAGCTGGGGTAACAGTAATCATTCTTAAAACACTCAAATGAAGAGAAGTTGAAATTTGAGGATTGAATTTCTCCACCCTTCTTCGGATGATGCTAGTCTTGCAAATGCAGTGCTCTAAATTAAGCCATTTTAAAATAAAAGCCAGATTCACTAGTATATGCTAGCTAAATTATATTTTATGGAGATAAAAGACTTTTAAACTGTTGGAAAATACTGTGGGATAGCTTGCCAGGTTAATAGCTTTGTTAATAGCTTTTTGCGAACAAATGCTAATGGATAGTTTATTAAACGACACAGTTGTGGTTCTTGTGAATATATAATAGATTTGCTACTCCATTGTGTGCAATGTGCGTGTTACTGTGTTGATTTTCTAAATGCTTCTTCTGTTAATGTTTAGATTTGAGAATCTAAGAACCTCTGAGAATGTAATTAAAGATGCATTTTGTAGATGTGACCAAAATATATAGATAAGTCTGTAAAAGAGGGTTCATGCATCTGTTGCTTGCCCCTTCACCAGGGATCAGGCATGGCTGACTTGCTTTAGCTGATGATTACTGAAGTACGTGATCTCCTGGGATGTCCTTACTATTAGAAAGAGTAATGGAATTTACTGTTGAGGGATATTGGTCTTAGAGATATTTTTCTGTGCTTCTTTAAAATGAGCTTCCGAACCTTATTTCCTGAGCATTGTCTAGGCCTTCCTGAAGAATGGTAAGCTGGCTAAACATTAGAATTCACAACCTTACTTGGCTGAGATGCATTAAAAGAAAAAAAAGGCAACTCAGCTGTTAGTTGGAAATGATACAAGTGTGAAAAATTTTTGGACAAATGAAGTACCTTCTAATAGTAGTATTAGAATTTTTGGCTTTACAGGTTTAGTATTTCCATTTCTTAATTAGCTCTCACTAAATAAACCATACAGAACACCTGTAATTACTGCAAATCATTCAGCCTTGCTAATAACTCAAAGCAGATGGAAAACAATGCAGTATACAGACATTACGGAGCAAGAGATATTTTTTCCTTTGAAATAGCAAAGACAGATTTTTCAGCTAGGGATGCTGTAAGACAGATGCCCCAAATTCTTCTGCTTACAAGTTCCTATAAGGTAGAATGTTTTGCCTAAGAGGATTAGAAAAATTAGTGAAAGGTGCAGGTCTGTCCTGTAATTAGCATTATTGAAAATTAATTTATAGGTATGATCAGTAAGTGGCCTGTCTGTGGATAAAAGATGGATGTTACTGATCTCATTTCTGATGAATATGTAGCAGGGCCCCAAGAGACTGAGGTCCAGGTTGCCTTATTTTCTCCAAGCTAAAACGTATTACAAAACCAAACTTCTGTTAGTAGGAAGATAGATCAGATGATAACCTGTTTCAGTTCTGTGATGCTTCCCTTGGAATAGATTGGGTCACTGCTGCAACTTATTGCGCATTCCCTCACCCCTGGAAAACACTGGGGGGTACATTCAGTAAGCAGGCGCCAAGTCCATCTACTCAAATGATTGTGTGCTTGCTAATGTTAGTGTTAAATTTGTTTTCATAATCACATGGCTTTGTGAATTACAACCTTACTAATGGTGGAGTTAGGACAGAACTTCCAGAGAAGAGGTGTTATATACTAAAGGCCAGATACTGTGTCAACTAATCACTACTGCTTTGCCTACCAGTTAGCTTGCAGGAGAGTTCATGTGACTGACTCAGGATTTTATTTCTAAACAATAAAAAGTTAATGTCATCTTTTATTCTAAGTTATTCTAAAGCATCTCCTGACCAGTGTGACAAATTTGAAAGAGACAGTATTTACTGGAAGAGGAGTAAGACAAAGTTAAGAAAGTACAGGACAGAGTGTATACTGACTGGTTGAATCCAGTGCATTACAAACTTGAGAACTCAGGAGGCATTTTAGGACAGCATCTTTTGCAAGTAAAATTAATGTGTAAGAATAACATTGTCCCATCATTGGGATACTTCTTGACAGCCCTGGAATTTAATACAGTGAGTACCCGTTGAGATGTCTGCCTACCCGCTGGACTAGGTTGCAGATGAAACTTTTTTTTATGAAATTCCCTCAAAATGGTAGTTTGCCAGTTTGACCTCCAAAACCAAAGAGCTCTAAGGCAGATTCTCTTTTCCATACAGCTGCGAAAGAAGGGATTTGCTCTCCAGACTTGAAAAAAGAACTGATCTAATCTTTCCTGTAGCTGAACAACCTGAGGTTTTAGCAAATTTTAGTCTTTGCCTTCTGGTGCTGGAAAGTATTGAGGATCAGGCACTAGTTAATAACTTGTCAAACACTTATTTTGAAAAATGAATGCAGTATCTAGCATTTTAAATCATCTCAAATAATGTGATGCTGTTACTGCTGGTCAACCTACTGGTTTTTCAGCTAAGCAAGTAGATACTCATTTGAGTAACTTAAGGCTACTTGAGCCTTTTGAAAATTGCTTAGTTATATTTCCCTTCAGAAATAAACTCATACCGTTATTTCTATTTGGTGTAAATCTTCTGTAATTTTAGGAATGTTATTTTGAAATAATCTACATCTTACAGTATGTGCTCGGGAAAGAGTTGTGATTATAATACAGACAGTAAATTTAGATTGCTCATTTACATAGCTGTTTATTCACCTGCTGAGTCACAGTATCAGTACTTTTACTAGCCACGTGAATTTTAACAATTAAAAAGAATCGAATGATAGTTTAATGACAAAGAATGAGCCTAAGCTTCCATTCAAAACCCTTCTCTACACATTTTGGTTTGGCTGAGTTGACACATCTCTACACTGGTGTATGATAATGATGATAGGAAAAGACTGTATTTGGACTTATTTCAATGAAGGATTAAGCAGTGTGTATAATTATGTTATTTTTTACTGTCTTTATTCCATCCCTCTTTTCCTAGGCTAAAGGAGTTTTGTTTTGTGTCTTCCTGGCAGCAGTAAATTTGCAAAGCTCCCACTGACAGGCATTTTACATGTTACTTCCCACATGAGGCATTCCCAGGAAATAATTATATGAGAATAGGTACCTTTGTGGACTGGAGCCATAAAAGGTAGTGAGAAATTGGGCTAGCCAGTACCTGTCACGCTGACTTACTCTCCCCATTGTTTCCTTGTATTTTCTCATTTGCTTGTATTTTTTTTTCACTCTTACATTCTTGGGGGAGGAACTGTCATTCTGTTCTGCACATGACCAGTTTTATTTTTAAGGTAGACAAGAATATTTCTTTGCCGTTATCTGTGAGGGCTTGGAGAGTTAAGGATAAGTTGAAGAGCTTAGAAAATAAGATTTCATTGTTTTTTCCCACTTTAATAAGAAGTAATATCATTGCATTTTTCAAATTTGCTTTTTTGCCACCATTAACTTCTGTCCTTAAAGCATCGGTGGGCTGTGCTTATGTAGTTTCCCAGCACAACGTGGCTTTTGTCCACAGCTTGGTTTCATTGGTATTTCTAGCTTGAAAAAGAGAAGGCCCCAATAACTCTCTGGAAGGGAATTTGTAAACAGCCTGGTAAAGCCAGAGGACCGAAAAGGAGCCAAAACAATTGGTGGCCAATGAGGGGGAAGTTTCACTTCCAATCTCGAGGCACCTATGAAACAGAAATACCCCTCAAGCTTAAGAGACTAAAGAGGTAGTTGTATATACTTTCTTTTAATAAAGTTGGGGTTCTGCCCGTAATGTAAGAGTTAAAACCTAGTACTAAAATAATTGTTGAGGAAGCCAGTGTGCTGATTATGTTGAAAAGCTAACCATGTAAAAATGCACAGTGAAGGCAGCCAAAGCATCTTAAGTTTGCTCCCATAGTGATACCCTGAAAGGAGAGTTTTCAGTCAGTCCATATGTGGGAACCTAAGGAACCCAACACTGGAATGTTTTACTCTGAGTTGTGTAATGGCATTCCAAACTTCACATTTCACATCCACACCCTCTCCAAAGGAATGGGGAAAAAAAGCTGACATAGAGGCTCTAGGCCACTCCTCTGCAGTTTGCATAAAGGAAAAAGAGGGAGTGGTGGCATTACTGCTGTCTCTTTGCTACTGTCCATTTAGACAATATTTCACCATAAGGATACCGTGAAACTGGAATATTCCTCCAGGGACAAGAGAGGAAAAAGTGCAGCTGTGTGATGCAGTCACTGTATTCCCACTTGCATTCCCACTTGCATTTGGAAGTTCTGGAGGCACAGTGTCTGCTTGATTCTTGGGAACTTTCTTGATTTTTGCTGACCCATACACAAGGCACTGCCTTGAATCACAACTGAGCATATATAATCCTCAAACCACCAGAGAACCCTGCTAAACAGTTTGAAAACTTGATATAATTTATCTTGCTGTCAAAGTAATCTTCGTATCACACCTTACTCCTTGAAAAGTGTTACTTTTATTGATGAGTCAGTGGTTGAAATGTAATAAATACTAGACCAACCTTATCCATCATATGCAATGTATCAGTTAGCTTTCTGGCCTCAGGAAATGTGTGACCAAGTGACCAAAACAGCTTAATTCACAGTTGTAAGCACAAACCACCTGGATTGTAGTCCACAGTTTAAATGATGTGATTAGACATCAAATCTTAAACGATGGGTTATGAAACTTCATCATGGGATTTCAGGTATATTGGCTTAGAAATCTTCCTTAACTTTTCCTGGTGTCGCAACATACGGCCTTGTTTATGGGCAAGACCCATAGGAGGCAGATGGATCTGGAAAAGAAAATCCTACCAGTTAGGTGCAAATCGAGAAGCTACAAGAAAAAGGCAGCATATATACAGACTAGGTTTCACTAAGTTTTAAATATTTCTTCACACTTTGAAGAGGGCAACTGTAGTGCCTCGAATCAGGTTATTAGATTTCTAGGAGGAGCCCTCTCTGAGGAGTGATTAGAGGTGTAACTTTCAGGCCCCAAATGTTGTGTTTATTAAAATCCTATATATTTTAGGCTTTTGTAACCTTTTTTTGTAGCTTGATACCAGACTGTAATGATAAAATACTTGTTGAAATAGGACTGCTGAAAATGTTCCAGAACAGTAACACCTAGAAAACTCTAAAAATTCCTGAGTAGATGTCTTAAAGCAATGTGTGCTTTATTCATAGCTACCTAACAAGTCACAAAATAACCCCAAACTGTATGCATTGAAAGACTGCCTTCTTATTGTCATGATTATATATACCATATTAAAATGCACAATCAATGTCATTGACTCCACAAGCAGAAGGAGCAATAGGTGACAGGCTCTTCCTTTGATTGACAAAGTCTTTATATTTCATAAGACTGTTAGTGGGAGTCATGCAGCTATATCCCCCCTAAGTGATTGAAAAATGTAGGTGTTAGCAGTCAGATGTTATTGTTGCTGAGGCTGTCATCCTGTAAGATAGATGTTTAGGTGCAAATAGTAGTAAAAGCACTGACTAAAGCAGCAATAGATATTTCTAGAATCTGAAAAATAACGATCATATAGGTTGTCTTAGAGAGCTGATCTAGGACTGATCCTCTGGGGTTTTGAAACCACTGCAGAGCATACATTTTAAGTCCATTTGTAGGATCACTGTTTGCCAGATGTGCATTGTTATTCTGTATACTGGAGAAAAAGAAAAAGCTGTATGTGAAACAGATGCTAACAGTGACCATATTCTAGGCAAGCATCTGATCTAGATACAATTTATTTCTGACCATGACTGCCTTGATAAGGAAACTACAGATGTGAAAATATAAACTAATCAACAGGAGTAGAGAGGAAGTCTCTATGGGAGGCAGCATAAATGATTACAGACAAAAGTCACTGCACAGTGAAGAAACTATATTGAATGGTGCAATAGAAGACATTACTGCAACTTCCAGCACTTCAGTAATCTTGGACATGTTTTTCTCTAGGAACAGGGGAAAAGAAGCACCTCATTGGCAAGTGCTTTGTAAGACCTGATTTATGACCAGAATAGTTACCAGTAGTGTAGGCTATGAAAATTACTGTATCTATGGCAGATGTAATTAAGTATTTTTACTCTTTTATTATGTGGAAAAGATTAACAGATTTGATTCCATTACTGTCTTCTTTCTACAGTCATTGGTCTGACAAGACCGTCTAAATATTCACAGGCTTTGGGAATTTAGCTCATGCAACTCCATTTAGGCTTTGATACCTTATTTTGAGAAGAAACTAGCCAATTTACAATAAAAGAAGATAGATGAAGAACATTAAAATACACATTTGGCTTATTTGTCTCTGATTTAGCATAGCATTTAAATACCAGCTTATCTAAAAATGCAGTGTGCTGACAGTGATGTGAACTTATGGTTTTATTGTCCAGTGATAGTTGAGTGGGTAGAGCTGAAGAATTTGTGACTAGATTTATACTCACAGGTCTTGGGTAGGGGATGTTATAGTGAAGTCCAATTTCTATTCTTGCCTCACATTCTTCTATACACTGCTTAATCAACTTTGGATCTGTTACCTAAGATCATACAAACAACTGTTTTGTACAAGTACAGCAACTAGCAATTGGAAGCTCAAGCATAAATGATGCACACCCACATGACTTTCTTTAGCTTTTTATGGCAATCCCAAGGATACGATTATTGTATTTTTCACATCCATAAAAGGTAACATTAGTATTTGCCTTAATCAACAGTTCTGGACTTGATGGCACTGGATATTAAGGCCCAGAGGCTGTCACAACTGAGGCTATACAAGGAGATTTTTACCCAAGCATGGTATTTTTCTCTGTAAAAAGACAATACACATGTAAAGTACAAATACATCCATAAAAAACCCCACACTTCCCATTCATCACTCCACAAAGTAGCTAGAGGAGAAGGGAATAGACTCTTTGGTCTACATTCTGCTATCATCCTATCCAGAAACTCCTTTTGAAGTCAGAAATGTGGGTAAATTGTGACTTTAATTCATTTTTTGATTTTGCATTACTTCAGTTTAGTCCCAGACCAAAATGGGATGTAAGTATTGTGATCTTGAATTACAAGAAGGACCTTTGATTACCATGGAGTCTGTATTGCCCCTTTCTAAAGGGGTTTGAAATTTCTTCTGTAAGATAAAAACCTCAAGTGCTTCTTTTAAAAGAAGTGCCAGTAATTACTGCTTTGAAAATAAAAAAAAAAGAAGTGTAAGAAGCTACTGAGCTCTCTGCCATTGCATGGGTATTGATACACTTAGCTGGCTTTCTAAAAGATCAAAAGCTGCTTCAATTACATAGGCAGTCTACCTTTGGAATTTATTTTTTTCTTGTCATTTTTTTAGCGGAAGCTCTGGACTTTTTAGACTTCTACAGTAGTTAATGAAGAGCTGAAATTGTTTGAGTTTTCTTATTGCTACTTCAGGGTTGAAATTTAAAGTACAAACCGAATACACCAGCATTTAAGCTGAAGGAAATTTTGGGAAATCAACTCTTACATTCATATCCTAACCAATCACTGAGACAGTGCAAAGAGCAAGAGGAGAAAAAATTCAAAACTGTAAGGACACTCACATTTTTGTTTTTTCGGAATAATGTTCTGGCTTCATTTTTAATGTACTCTTTCTCTTTAATAGTTTCTTCTATCTGTCCTGATGCCGACTGCCATTTTTTGGCTATTTGGAATATCTTGCGGTAAAGGCCAAGAACTTCTTGTCGAGTAACTGATGTCATCTAAAAAAGCAACACAAAACTCCAAACATATGCATGAACATCTGAGTTGCTAAAAGGCCAGTAAGCAGTACACTTTTTCACACCATTGAATTAGTTTAAAAATATTTCCACCATCTAACGATATTCTGAAATATGAAAAAAACCTGAAATAGCTGTAAACAATAATTAGCTGTTGAAAGCTGAAGACCCAGTCCAGCAGAGTACTTGAACTGATACTTAAATCTGTCTCCATTCAAAGAGTTTGAGCTCCAGTATGAAGTTAAGCACTTGCTTTAGTGCTTTGCTGAATCACAAGCCTGGTACAAAAATGCCCAGGTTGTGTTTCACTGCTATTTTGCAACAGATGTTGGGCAAGTCACCAAAACTCTGAGCATCCCCCTTCCTGTGAAATTGTCATACCAATGCTGACCCTATCTTTGCAAAGCACCTTGAAATCTGTGAATAAAATATATGATAAAACCACCATGATACTGCTGAAGACCAGGATAGGTTTCAGAGGCTGAGAAGCTTATTTGTGATACCACTACAGTACAGAATGATTCAGGTGGAGATTGATATGATGAAAAGGTGATGAAAGCTATTTTACCTAAGCACTGCAGGAGAGGCAGGCTGTGTATTTAGGGAAGTCCTGAATGTCTTGATTTTCAGAGCTGTGTACCTGCTGAGCCCAGTGAATCAGCCTCCAGGTGCGACAAGAATCTCTGTCAGAAATTAAAAATGAAATCCTATTCTTATTCTATGTAAATGAGTATTTTATCATTTAAGTGGTGACACTATTTTGTGCCAGACCACAAATATCCCTGAGACAAATCCACTACTGGAATAACAACACTTCTGACATGGATTAGATTTGCAGAAACAATGACTTCTGCTTTAGGGACAGTGCAACTGTCAAAGGTACCTTACTGTCTAAAAGGAAGATGCAGCAGCACTGCAAAGTAACTATATGGATACAGTGAGGAACAAGTGTCAAGGACAGGACATTTTCTGACTGTCTCAGGATTCATTTGCCAACCTGGAGCTCTAGTTACTGTGGCTGAATCTATCCTGGAATCAGACCTGTGAACTGGGAATAGCTCCTCCGGAGGACAATTTGTAGCAGGGTAATTCAGCCAGCCTGAACTGCCCTCTGGAGGGAGCACTCTCTCCCTCAGTGATAGAGGAAAAGCTGCTTCCTCATGCATGCACCTGAACTACTGCAGATTGGCACTATAGCCATCGCTCATCTCCTTGCAGTCTGTGGCAGTTCCTGTTACTGTGGAGAGCAGAAGAGGGTTTTGAACCAGAGGCCATACAGTTCTCAAGTGGCTGCCTCTACCGCAGCAGGTCACCTCCGCTACTATTTCTGTACTGTCCTCCTGTGGCTTCAGACAGTCGCACCGTCTTTTCCTCACCCAAATTGGAATTACAGATGCTAACTTCAAGACAGGATTTGGCCCACGGTTCTTTTTGCTAAAACATCCCGAACTATTAGATCTTAGCCTTTTTCGTCTTAACTGTTGCTATGATCTAAAGACTTTCTGTTGTTTCATGAACTCTGTTAGTGACATAAAACTGGTTTTCTCTGATTCTTAAGACAGGACGTTTTTATTTTTTAGTGTTTAATCAATCATATATATTTTTCCCCAGATATTAAAATTATGCTTTCTACCTAGCAGAAAGTATTTCTAGCATACGGTTATGGTATTGCTAGGAAACAAATATCCACAATAAAATAGCTAGGTAGTACCGTCTCATCAACCACATTGGAATAAATACCTCACTTTATCCACTCTACAGCTCCATTTCAGACAATAAAATTAGTCATACATGAAGCTATGCATGTACATGTACTGGAAAAATCATTGCTTCCTTGTGTCACATATTTTGTACAGAAAATAAACAGTTCAATTACAAGGGCTGACCTAGCATAAGCTGAGTCCCAAATGACGTTCTTGCATAGAGCCCCTCCTGTTCTCAGCCCTCTGCTTTTATTTGAAGGTGTCACCTTTGGTGGAACTGGTAATACTCTTTGTTCCCTGCTGACAGCTAATAAAAGGTAGTACTGCACTAGAAATTTTCAGCTTTTAATGTAATCCATAAAGAAAATAAGAGGAATAATGTCAGGGGAAAAAATGTTTAAAATACAGGTTTAAATTCCGATCTATGCATCAGACAATTTCCAAGGCCACAGCTTGGGACAGTGCATGCCCTTTGCACAGAGCTGTAATCACACCTGTTGCTTTTGGATTTTAAACATACCAAGAATCTGTTTATAAAGATTTTGTTTAAAAGTTTAGAACCAACATTTTTTTCCCCCCAGTAGTTGCTTACACACCCCCACCTAGAACTTACGTTTTCTCTCTTTTATTTCTCGGTGTTCGAATTGATACGGAACTGTGTAGCCCCTCCTCCAGGCATGGGTTGCATTTTTGCATTATTGCTCTCCTTCCCACATATGCTAGATGATGTAAAAGACATTAAGCAGCTTTTCATACATACTCAGCATCCAGCTGCTTCCATGGCTCATTCAGTCAACAATTTCTAACATTACACACCTGCTCATAAACCATTTCTGTGAAGATACATAAATAAAGATGTGAGGAACCCTTCATATACAGAGGACCCTTATCTATCATGGGAAAGGATGGGAGCAAATAGGACAAAATTCAAAGCCTGGGTCAGATTCTGATCTGATTGGGAGTGTAAATAGGAAATAATTCCACTGAGAACAAAATTACTTCCAACTTAAAATGTTGTAAATCAGATTGGAATTTTTTTCTTTGGTATAAACAGAGCCCACACCAACAGAAATGTAAGTGACAGTACAAGTCATGTATCAGGTGTAATTTTGTCAAGTGACATTACTTGTATTAGTTTTGTGGGTGTGCAAAATGATTCTGAGTGGGACAGAAGGGAAGATAAGGGAGGCTTTCATGTCCTTGTAGTTACTCATCTTGCAACTTACATCTTCGGCATTTAAATCATAATTATATTTCCCATCTCTGGAATGCTAAGTGGATGTTACACCACCTTCCCACTAGCACTCGTCTTGTGGTAGTCACACCCATTGTTTAACTTCTACCGCCCTTCATTTCATTGCAGAATGCAGCCCACAGAGGTTAACCACAGGGGTTTTTGTCAAAAAGTACAGGGCTATTGTATTAGCTGAGCAAATTTCAGGTGTTTACTACAACAAAACAAACTGGGAGAGTTCAAAGGTAGGTCTGTATGCACAAACTTATCAATGGGAAAAGTGGTAGGTTGCAGGCAGGTTTTGAGCTGATTGTTAGAATTAAGCTTTTGGAGGGAAGCCAAGTGTTGACTTCCAAATAAGCATTTGCTGGATGCTGTGGCAGGATTCTGACAATACAGGCTTGTATCGTTCTTTTGATCTACATGCAAACTCCTGTTATCAACATGCAGATCAAGCACATGAAATATCCCATTGTATCCAAATTTGCAAAGGAGGCATCAGCAGTTAATGAGTTACTGCATGATGAAGATGCAAACTTTTTCCATTGTTAATTAAAACAAATAATCTTTTAGACTACAAAATGTAGTAAGTTTTTCTTAGAAAAAGTTTTCAGGAAACAAACACACATTCCTTTGGATTTTTAGGTGATTGACCCAAAAGTTCAATAATCTGAATAGTCAGTGAAACACCAGTCATCTTTTGCTATTTGCAGGTTTGATTAGAATTAAAAGTTTATATAAAAATAAGGAAAGGAAGCTGTCAACTGCAATGTAAAGTGACCCCAATAGTGCACTGTCAAAGCAAAGTTAGGACAGAAGGCAAGCTGCATGAAGATACAAGCAGCTAAATTACAGCTGCTTCCCAGCTAAGAACTCGTGTCCAGCACTCTCCTCCTATCTGCACAGCTCCTTTGCTGAAGTTGTAAGTCTATTTTATTTCATTCTTTCTTTCCAAGTCAAGCATTAGCTACTCAATTTAAACATTAAAATCTGCCAGCATCAAGTACATAGAGGATTTTAGAAACAAAGGGTGAAAGTAATAGTCCATAGGGAAAAAAAGGATATTTTAAAACAACAGATTTCTTCTTTTGCATTCCAGCTAACTAGGGCATGCATTAGTAACACACAGTTAGTGCTGATGCTGAAACCATATTTGCTAAGGGGGAGGAGATGATGGGCAACAGAACTCTTAGTGAAATAACTTGAAAAAGCGGCTTTGAACTTCTCAGATGTGAAATGTTTTACTTAGGAGCAACAAAACTTCTATTTGACAGCTGGTTTGCTACTGGCAAGGAGTCCTAAGGACACAGTGACAAACTGCTGTGCTGATTGTCTTATGAATCAAGCTATGATCACATTGCTGTTATGGAAATAAATGACACAAAAAGTATAGTGTATCAACATTATAGTATGGAACATCCATCAGCTGCTGCCTGTATGACAATCTGTGTCTTATATTTTCAAATGCACTCTTTGGCTAACATTTATTTAAAGTGATGCAAAACCTGCATATCTGGATTATTTTTTTTTTAAAGAGCTAAATTATACCACTTAGCTAAAGAGTGACCTGCAGTCTCTCTCCTGCTGCTAATGCAACAGATAATCAATCATTCCTTTCACAGCTATCCACAGCAACTAGAGGTCAGTAATCTGTATTCATCTTTTGTGCAAGTCTGCCAAAATGAGCCTGCAGTTCTTAAGGCAGCAATGAATTTGGTCTGTCATTTCCTTGAGGGTCAACAACTGAAACTGAGTTCCTGTGGCCCAGGGAGAAGAGAAGGGGTCACAGATCCCTGTGATAGCTGGGCAGGTCACATACTTTCCAATGATATTAAATTTTAAAATCCAGTTTCCACAAAAGTAATTTTATCTTCTTCTACTCAAATCCATGACTTAGAGGCCTGTGACAGCTAGTACCCTGCAAACATCAACTACATGTGGCTGCAGTATGTGCCTAGCAGAGCGAAAACTTAATTTGATTTTCATTCTTGATTCATGCATTTTTAAGATTCAGCCAAAACCAAATCATAGCAAAAGTTCAAATTACAGCTAAAATATTCCATCTCCACATGGTGAAAAACAACTAAAATGAAAGATCATATCCTTCCACGATGGTGTTACATCCACATTTCTACCAGTGACGGAAGGCTGTAAATTTCAAGACATTTCCATTAAGAATTAATCTGACTCCCAATTATTTCTCACTGTTTTGATCTACAAGCTGCAATCATAAATCTATGCAGATTTGGTGAAAAAGAACCAAGTTACTGAATCAAATTATTCAGTAATATCTGAAAGCAAGGTGACTTTCACATGGTTTTAGATTTTGTCATACCAGTATATTTCTGATGGCAAATTGAAGTGATCTGAAACCTACCCTGATCTGAAACACTGATCAACACCTCTGAACCAGCCTCACTAAGTCTTTGTGTTTACACTGTTCATCAGCTGGGATGAGAAGTCTGCCATTCTATTCATGCCTCAGATTTCTGACTGAACTTGGATCTCTTTTAAGCTTTCTCTTACATATGGAGTGGTCTTTTGATCAGAAAAAATAAACTGCATGCAAGGAGAATATAATTAAATTGTAAAAGCAAGGACTTGGATTTTATCACTGGTTTTCCTATGTAATTTCAAGGAAGTGAAATTGCAGAAAATTAGGAATCTACAACATTCTCTTCATTTGTTTACATGAAAGTGGAAACCCTTAACTAGTCCCTCTTGATCACCGAGTTTTCATTTTCTTAGTCTGACGTGGTTGAAGCATTATCTGGTTTTAGTAGGACATACAGACTCTTGCTCTGGGAGTGCCTTCTGTGCCATAGTAGACTCAAGAAGAACAGAAATGCTGACTTGGAGTGTGGAGAAGGGGTGGGGAAACAAAAATATTGCTTTACATATTTCTTAGTTTTCTCCTGAAAAGCACACAGTGTCCAGGTAAACTCTAAAGCAATACAAACTTGTCTCTAGTCATGTGCAACCCTGTCTCTCATGCTTTCATACCTTTAGAACCATTTTCTCCTCCTTTGTGTTTAGTTCTGTATTAGTTACAAGCAGAGAAAGAGGTTTTAATGCAGTGCAACAAATCTAGTACAGAAAATGAAGTCTCAGCTATCCTTGCATGGCCTCATTTATACAATATAGAAGCATACAGAAATATAACAACATGGACACAAAACTCAGTATGGATTTATGCACCTTATTCATACCTTGGCTTCAAGCCAAATGCAACTGAATGCATGAATAGAAGTATTTCCCAGCATTGGAAATGCTCCCAAACTCGAGAACAGGTATGAATATTAATGCTAGAAGAGAAACAATCCTCCCTACCCCCTTTCTTACTTTGTTCTGTGGGTCATTTAATAAAATACATTTCATGAACCTTCTGCTTCACTTTCCAAACACTGCGGTCCCAGGACACTGACAGATGCGATTTTTAGTCACTATTTGAGAACTATAGCAGGGCACAAAAAAAAATTTATAAATCAAGTGTGTGAATCCCATTCAAACCAGTGAGTTTGACCAACAAAACCTCACGCAGTATTTGCACTACTCTTCCGAATGGTGTATATAAAAGCCTTTGGGGCCTCCTGCCTCGCAGACCGTGCAAGGGCAGAGGAACACAGGGGCAGGGGAAGAGCCGCTCTGTCTGCCTCAGAGTCTCCGCAGGCCGGGTGGTGATGGGATGGGAGGTCACCTCCCCGGCGTGAGCTCCAGGTCTCCCGCCACCGCAGGCCCAGCTGAGGGGGTCAGGACTCAATACACCCAGGACCTTCTCCACACCGCCTGGGAGATAGGCCATCCCACAGCCATTCCTGCAGCGACTGGTGTAATTAGGCGGGCACAGGGAAAGCTGCGCAGCCCAGGGCAAGCAGTAGCACTGTGGGTGAAAGCAGGGTATCCGCAGGGCTCGGCGACCCCTCGCACAGGGCTGGTGCCAGCGCTAAGATGGCGTCGGCCGCCCCCCCGCCATTGCCCCAGACCGGCCCGGCCGCCGGGGGGCGTTGCAGGCACGGGCGCCCTTCTGCCCCCTGGCGGCCGGGGCGTCACTGCCCCTGCAGTCGGTCGGAACTACCGCGTGAAGCGCAGGGGGTTGGCCAACCCCGCCAACCCACCCCCACCCCCCAAACATCCAGCTTCTCCCCTCCATCTTCTCTGCGTGTCGGCTTGCCCATCCTCCACCCCCACGCTTTACCTTCGGGAAGAAGCGCACCGCGGCCCCGCTTCCCGCCTTCCTGCGGCGGTTCCGCCCCGTCAGGCCCCGTCCCCCCGCTTCGGTGGGCGAGGGAGGCGGTGGCTCGTTGCCGTTCCCTGCCCTCACCATGCGTGCGGCGTCGGGCACGCCGCCTGACGTGATGGCGCGGCGTGCTGCGCCGCCGCCAGCTGACGGCTCACCCCCGGAAGTGATGCGGGGAGGGGGAGGCAGTCTCGCCGGGAGCCGCGGAGGTGAGTGAATTGGACCGTGTCTCTTCCCGTCCGCGCCGGGCAGCGGGCGCCGCGCCGGGGGCTCGGCCCGGTGGGGGCGGGGGCCGCCGCTCTGCCCCTCAGCCCTGCCAGGGCCGGTTGGGCATTGGGGGCCCCCAGCGCCGCCCTCACAGCGAGGCCCCCCCGGAGCCGCCAGCCCGCCCGGCCCCCGGGGCTGGCAGCCGCCGCGACGGCCCGCGGGTACCGGCGTGCCCGGCCGGCAGCCGGAGCCTCCCCCGGTGCCGCGGCTGCTCCGGCTGGGGTCCGTGGGGTCCCGCTCCGCGCAGGCCGGCGCAGCGGCCGCGTAGCGCTGAGTGCCGCCGAGCCGGGCTGAGTTCGCCGGGCACTAACTCGGCTGCCCCAAGACATGGTGCTGGCTCACTTTTTTTGTTCCGCCCTTATTTTTTGATCTTGGTGTGTGCCGTCTGCAGATCCTAAAACGTTTCTCGACAGATCACCTCCCTGCGTGCGGCACCGCGTTCCCCCTAGGGCTGAGGAGATCGGCTGCTTTGTTCAAAAACTATCCGTGCCCAGTCTTTACACGTGTAGTGCTAGAAGATGTATATTCATAGTGTTTTCAGGAAAAAGAGAGAGAAAATATAGAGCAATTTATTTTCAAGATGATTCTTGTAATCTGAACATACCACCTTTGCACAGCCACTTCTCTTACTATAGCTTTTGCTCCCTCTCCTGAGTACGTACATTTACCCTTCCTGCAAACGCTGCAATCTGCGTTAATCACTCTTGTTCTCTGGGGCTATGGTGGTACTAATAAGCCACTCATAACAACTTAAAGTGTAACTTGCATAATCGGTGTTTCAAGCAAATATTGGTTGAAAGAATATGCCTTTCCTATTAGTGCTGTGGTTGCTGGAAAGAATTGTTGACTATCTTTTAAATAGTTAACACTGCTGATAAGCTGTCCTTCAGAATGTTACATTGATAACTGAATGGTCTGATGCCAAGTATCAGAATAACAGCATTGATCCACAGCTGGTAACTTTTTTTTTTTTTTTTTAAATGGTAATATCTGCTCCATAATTTAAAGGGGTAGTAGGTTGAGTGCTCTGAGAGAAGGGGTATAGCTGTACAAACAAAAAGCACAGAATGGCCTTACCTTTCTGAAAATTACAGATGGGCCTCGTTGGCAGTTGCAGCTGTGCTGCATGGTTTGTCTTTTCTTGTGAGAACAGTTGATTAAAAGACATCTCTTCTATGTTGTTATTATCTGTTTAAGAGCCTCTTTGTTAAACAGTTAACATGTAACTACGGTATTAGTGTTTTATTTGGGCTAGCAATGGGAAGAGGGAATGCCTGAATACTGGTGTTTCTCGAGCACATCTGAACACTGCTGGTATAAAATAATCCTCAGAAAAGGAAGTGTAATCCCTTGGTTAAGATTGTATGTGAAAGTAAAGAGGTCATATTTCATGTTCTTGTCAGTTCTGTAGTTTGTCTTGAAAGTCTTCCCTGCACAGGTGTACACTAGTGGTCTGTGGAAAATTGTCATAACCTTTTACGTGAAAGGCAGCATACAGTCTAAAGCAAAGATTTTCTGCACATCAGCAGAAAGAGGAGAGCTTGTGATCTGTGTTGAATTAGTTTATATTTACTAAGTACAACTGGCTTTACAAGCTTATGGCAAATATCAGTTCTTGTATTGATTTCTAAAATTCTGGTTATTTCCTAATAAGTTATATGCAGGCATGAATTATAATATTTTTAAAATTTCATAAAGCTATTAATGGTGGAGCTTGCAGCTTTGATACTACTTGGCTGCTCAATGTGATGCTTTTGAAATTGCTTTCATCTTGAGACTGATAGCCTGCATGTGGTCTGTAATCGGCTCCTGGATCTTTAAGGCTGGGTTAGGTACCTTCTCTGCACAATTTCTTGCTTTATTTTGGAATTGAACGTTGTTGTGTTCATAGCAAATTCTAACGGATTTGCGTCAGTAGGTCTTATAATTTGTTGATCTTGGAAATTCATTCATAATTACATCTTGCTTCCATTTAGCGTGAATTGTATTTAAAAAAAAGGTGATCAGATGAAGTGAAGGGGTGGGTTTGAGAGAAAGCTAAGAACAGCTCTTTTGGAAGACTGTCACTGAAATAAGTTAAGTATATATTGAGTAAGAGGGGCTGCCAGACAATTTGACAGGCTTCTAAGACAAAGGGACTTGTTCTGGCAAATTTGCCTGTGCATGAGGAAGAGGCTTGGTTCTGCTGCTTTCTTTGATCCAGCTTAAGGAACAGGAAAAAATCCTGTATGTCGTGTGTAAGTACTGGGGCAGTGGAAAATAAAGTAGATGGAAAGGGGATGGAAGAATGGGGGATAGACATAACTCTTCTAAACTTGCATTTCCTCATGGCAGAAAACGATGTAAAGGTGGTTTGGATATAAAGAGACGCACAGCTGCAAGTCAGCAGGAGTGCAAGTCCCAAGGTACTGCTCAGAACTGTCCCACACTGTAGCACTCTGTTTTCTTTATTGGTGCTGGTGAGGTGTTGATGAATTTATTTCAAAGCCTTGGAGCACTATAAAATGTATTGTGGTGGGGTTGTGGCAGTTTTTAAGAATTTGCGAAGTGCAGAAACAATGTTATTGTTCCATTAGGTACATGGGTCTGTAGTAGTGAATGTAACAGGAAAACTCTGCTCTGAGTAAGAAGAGACTGTAAAAATAAAGGCATGGGATGTTGGAAAAACAGTCTGTCCTTTCATCCTCAGGATTGGTAGCCACAGTTCTTGGGAGACTGAAAGAACAGTCTGTAAACACTTGAGGGACTTGGTAGTCACAAGAAGATAAGAAGGAACCCCCTTAACAGCCTTCATCAGCATTCCCTGACTGGGCTGCTTCCCTCTGGCTGCTTCTCCCTAGGGGTCTGCATCTTATCTGGCTGGCTTCCTTTTCTCTATTTGCCTCTGACTAATAGGCTTTGTCTTCTGGTTACTGGAAGTCTAATAATTTCTTTTGTCTCTTCCTTCTTCCTCCTTTAAAAAATACTAGATTAAATGGCTGTAATGTTTTTCAGATTATCTGTATTGGTGACATGGATTAATTGCATACTTGACTCAAATTATTCAGCAGTAATGACATAGTAATTTGACTTGAAACAATAGTAATTTTGTGGCAAATGTTCAAGGCAAATGTTGCTTTCTGGTAAAGAGCCACCTGCAGTTTACCCCCTGTAAACATATGACACGAGTAAACTGTGTGTGCTATTTTTTTCGGTGTCCTCTACACAGTAAGTTGTCTCAAGTGTGTCTTTTGAAACAGTCAGCTATCTCTCTTCTCTCCCCGCCTTTTGACTCTAGTTTGAGTCAGGTAATTACAGATCTGAGTTGAAGCCTTCCCAGGGAGTGATCAGAAAAGCCAAGACTTGCAGACGTGCTCCCATCGTTCACTTGACTTCACCCTTTCATGAGAAGGTTTTGTAGAACTGCTTGGTTATTGGTAACTGGCAGTGGGTGAACAAGTCTGAGAGCCCATGGGGCGATCGATGGTGGTTGGCAAACAGAAGGAAGCTCTGCTTTCCCTTGCATAGATGCCAGTGTTCTTTATGGTGACATAAGGAGGTTCTCCTCATATGTGGCTTTGGTGTGACAGTTTAGTGATGTCTTTACATTCTGATCTTGGTGTTAACTAGAACACAGCAAATGGGGGAAAAGAAAGTGAATCAAAGCTTCTTGCCTAAAAGCTAATCTGAGAACTGACCCGTTTGGACTCATTATGTTACCACTTATCTATGTGTCTTGGGGGGCAGCTCTCCAGTCCAATGGCCTGCATCTTGAAGGAAGCAGAAAATCTGGATTTTAGGTAAAGGTTATTTAATTGCAATGTGTTGCTAGTAGAAGGAGGAGTGATGGTTAGGGGACTACTTAAGTGTATTAAATAACTCTTTCACAGAAGTAGGAATACTGTAGATAAACCAACAAAAGCATAGGTAGTGAGACAGGATTCCAGTAAAGATAATGTGCTAGTATAATCTTCTAGTGTCTCAGAAAAAATAGTTATAAATGCTGTTCTGTCTGTGACATCTGGTTTGTGAAAGACAAAACTTACTTAGCAAAATGTGAGAATGCTGTTACTGACCTCCTGTCACAGTTTGTTATTCCCAGAAACTCAGACTGCCAAAGACAGTATGACAGTCATAGTTATTTGTTGTCTCACTTCTCCTATTTAGTGAACATAAGTGGGTCTTTTTTAAACCAGAATAATCGTGTGCTCCCAAAAAATACCAGTCTTATTTTTGCATGCATGTAGTAGCAGAAAGTGACAGGTTTTAGTTTTTAGTCTGAAATTTTTTAGTGTAATACAACTTTTCCTTCTGCAGCTTTGAAACATATAATGCAATCTTATCCTTTTGTTTTAAAATTGAAAGGGAGGGAGGAAAATCATCTTAACGCCTGTGATTATGGGAGGCGTGTGTAGCTTAGTAATAGACTCACAAACACAAATGTCCTAGAACTTGGTTTTGGTCATATGCTGACTATTCAGTATTTTCATTGCAAATGAGTCTGTACAGAAAGCCTTGAGTACTCTGGATCAGCACATAAATGGGCGGTCTGGAAATGCCAAAGATCTGATGCATATAACAGTGATTATGTCTTGTGAAGCACAGGATTGATACCTACACACCTTATATCTCTTGTGAGACACAGGACATCAAGTGAAATCAAGGGTATGTGAAAACTTGTTAACAAAATGTGTCTTGGTTGAAGCTGCCACCAGACTTCTCAAGGAGAGCTGAGAGTCGTTATTATAACTGATGACCAAAGTTCGATTACTCACAGGAGCTCCTTTGAAGCTGTTGATACAGTTAACATCTAAATACTGCAGCATCCTTTGTACAGTGTGAAGTGTCAGTGTTGTTCACTGTAATAGGGAAGTCAGGACTCAAATCAGTAGAGAGAACTAGGGTCTCTGCAGGTGACTGTGTATTTTTGCTTTAAAAACTGCAGTAAGCTTAAAAATCCAAGCATATGCTCTTAGAGCACTTTCAGATGTCAGTCCTTTCACTTAGAACAATTCTTTGTACATATCTTAAATATAATTCCAGTATTTGCTTGGTCAGCTGGTAATGAAGTTCCTACACAACTGCATGAAATGAGTGATTCTTTTGGCTGGCAGCCTGTAAACTGTGTTATACTTACTGAGATGGCTTGCGTGCCTTCTGTAAACTCCTTAAGAGCATCTGCTGCCAGAAGTGATCTTAGGAGGTGGTCTGGCTCTTGTCTTTAGACTTGTCCCTTTGCCGCCCTGTTAGGTGGCTGTATGGATCACGATTCTCATAGCTACTTTGTGCTGGAGATAGGATGCTGTTAACCAGAGCTGCTCGAAGGACTTCCTTTTTTTGTATGATTGGTGTGTTTTCTTCATTGTTGTGAGCAGTAGGTAATAAAAAGTTATTCACTTATTACAATTAGTTTAAAACATATCTTATTATTACAGAAATAATTCGATATCTACCTGAATTATATTCAGTTGAACATAATGGATGAAGGTGCCTTGGATGCTTCAAGGTAAAGTCTGCTAGCTGAACTTGGTGCAAAAGAAAACCTGTGCACACTTAGCTCAGTTTAAAAGTAAATGTTTTTTTCTATTGCAGGGTGGATTGTAGACCGAGGTGGTTTTTCAAAGTTATTCTGGTTTGGCTACAGGATAGTTGCAGTTTTCCGTAGATTCATTCACAGAATTGACTGAGACAGAGTAAGGTAAATATCTGTTGCACAGATGCTTACAGTGGAATGCATCTGTGTCAAATATCTGAGGGTCATGGTTTCTGTTGGTCCCATAATCTGCAGTTTTGCTGTAGAGATGTGAACCAGTTGTGTCTGAGCACAGAGTAGCTCTTCACCTGGCATGTGCTGCCTTAATTAATCATAATACACACCAAAGTGCTAGAGATCTGTCCTGTTCTGCAAAAGTTAGAGTATACACTGGAAAAATACTGAAGGATTATTCTTTTACAACCCTGTGCACCTTAAAGGGAAAAAGCCCCACAAACCCTCATTAGATGGTGATTTGCTTTTTTGTAAGTGCTGAGCCTTGAGAGTTGTATGATGTTTGGCAAGGATCTCAGGGGAGAGGGGGAAGATTGATAGTTTTTAATTGGATGGAGATTAATTGCTCAGTAACCAAATCTTTGTTTTTTGAAGGTGGGAGATTCAAACTCATCCAGGGTTTGAGTTATGTTCAGTGAAATTAATGAGTTCATGTCTAAGTATGTACGAGGTAGGGAACTGAATGGAATCTGGTTGGGGTTCTGGTTTCAGCTTTACTGAAAACTCGTGATCTTGAACAGCCACATCGTTTGGCTGTCTTGATTTCTCCACTGTCTTGCTCATAGCCTAAATAGACTTCTCCAAACAAGTACTGGTGCTGTGTGAATTAGTACATTAATTTATTTACATTACAGAAGCACCTGAAGGCACCCTTCTAAGATTATATGCTATTTAGCTAACCGGACTTGGGTTTGCTCTGTGAAAATACAATAATCCTAACAAATCATCCCACCTACCTAATAAAGTAGGATGAAGCACATAATAGGAATGGATTTCAGACTTTTTAATGGAGCCAGGTGGGAAAACAATGAGAAGTAATCAGTAAGTAAGGTATTGTGTGGTTAGAGAGTGTAAAAGAGAGAGAGGGATTCCAGGATGATGCATGTGTGTCTGCTGAAAAAGCTGCTTAAGGAATGTGTCTTCCAGGAGAAAAAGTAGTAAGGTGCTTTTACTTTCTCTTTCCCTATCATTTTTCACATTATTCATATTTTCATAAGCTAATCTTTTATAATTAGCTGCACACAGTGAACTACAGATTCAAAACATCTATTCCATTTTTTTCTTAAGACTACTTGTTGGAGTTTGGACATGAAATGTGATGTCATGCACTGTGTCTTAGTAGGGTGTTCTTCAAGAGTGCAGAAAGCAGGTTTCTTCTGTCCAGAGTCTTGGAAGAGAAAAATCTCCCTTGATATCCCAGCCCTGGACTTGAAGTGACAGCACACCATGTTGAGGTGCGGTTGTTTAAGAGATTTTGCCTGCTTCCTGACAACTGTGGTGCTGCTTCTGGGAGAAGGTTTGGTGGTAGCTCTGGTTCTTGGCACAGAGGGCTGGCCCAGCATTATGGACTGTGGACATGGTGAAGCAGTTTCTGAATCTAGTGTTACTCAAATGTTTTTTTAAACATATTTTTATACCTGCCTCTCTCTTCCCTTACAAACTAGTTAAGCCTTTAGAGTATGGTCTTTCTCAAGGAAGTCCACATTTCAGGTTTCCAACATCCTTTGTCTGTCTTGGTTTTCCCATTGACTGCCATTTAGACTTCTGCCAAGTGGCAGCCAAAACTGCATGGTACCTTTTCTTGTGTCTGTATAACTGGCTTCTACTCTGATGCAGGTGTGTTCTGTAGGGACAAATTTTACCCAGTTTGATCAGGTTTCTAAATCCAGTTTGTTTCCAAAGCTCAAAGTGAGGTTAATCAAAAATAGTTTGCTATTCTGATTTGGAACAGATTGACAGAGTTCCCATCTGTATGCCCCCAGAATCACCCTGGCTGTAGTTCATTGAAAGGTGCTTGAACTGCAGGAAGCCTGACAAATTAATAATTCGTTTTAACTAATTACAGCAGGACTTCCCTGGTTTTGGACTTTCTTGTAAGTAACTTCGCATAAACGTATTTCTGCAGCAGAGGTGCGGAGCGGATCTGTGTGACAGGCCAGTGCTAGCACAGCACTTGGTTGGGGATGTGGTGAGGTATCTTCTGGGCTAATGAGGGCCCATAATGTGCTCATTGTGCTGGAGTTGGAGTGCTTTTGCTGAGAAAGTTTCATTGCAGGTTATGACTTGAAATAAGCAGTTTCCATAACGTGATGGCTTTGCTGACCAAAGCTTCATTTATGCTTCTAAGACTTACGCACCAAGTGCTTTGGTGCTGTAGTATGAAACTCTTAGCTGCACAGTAAAATCTTCCACACGCAGAGTTGATCCTCTCAATTTCTGCCAGCCAAAGAGGAAAACGATGTCACTAATTCTTCACTGATTCCCCACAGAAAAGCAAAGAAAGTTGCCTTTTGTGAGAAGGCCATCAGCACTTGCCCCTGGCAAAGCTGCTGTTAACGGCAGTGGTGCTGCACTGTGGTCCTCCATGCACCCGTGCTTAGGAGAGCCAAAATCACAGCAGGCAGTCAGACACAGGTGCAAAAGGAGGCAGGTGAGCAAAACAAAGGTCTCCATAATCCTGAGGGTGCACACCAGTTACTTATTTATTTTCCCAGTGGACTGCTGGGTGGGATTGCTAAGGAATGATGCCGGCTGTTTTCTGAGTTACTGTAGCGTGACGCTCCTCCTGCACCAGCCAGGAGGGATGCTTGGTGACTGTAGCATACAGCTATACCTCGCAACCCTGGCCCAAGGACTGGATCAAAACCTGTGCTGCAAAAGTGTTGATGCTTCTTTCCATGCCTGCGGCAGTCACCTTGCATGATTTAGGATGAAGTCAGTCACAACACATTGCTGTGCTATGATAGCCTTTAAATACAGACTTGAAGAGCTTGTTTTTGTAACTGCTAGCTCATGCTAACTTTTTATTCCACATTCCATAATTGTGTTGTCACAGGAGTTTGCACTTGCTACTACATTAAAAATTTAAAAAAGGTGAAATGGGCAACTTGGTATAATAAAAGTAGGAAGAATGGGGGAAGAATTGTAGCTGACAGTTCTAAAAGATGTTAAAATTTCTGACTTCTGGCTCCAGACAGTGTGTGTGTACAGGTCAGCCAATGTGGAAACTACTTCAAACAACCTGAAAAAGTTTGGCTTTTGCTCATTAGGGCTGAACTTCATCAGATTCTGCTTCTTTTGAACTTGAAATGAGTGTTTGCTTCCAGTATGTGCTGTAGTCAAATGGAAATGTAGATTTGGTGGATCATAGATTTCTTCCAAAGAAATACAGATCTGTTTGAAAAGTAGTTAGTTTGTTGCATAAAGTTGCCATGACAATGGTTTTTAAAATGTGAAGTGTAAGATGTTGCCTCTCTTCTATTTAAGCAGGCTCCTGGGGGAATGAGGCTGCACATAGCCCTGTGTCTCTTCTTTCCTCCCCCAATGAGTTATAAAAGGAATTACTTAGTTGCAGGGGACCAAAAGAAATCAGCATAGAAGTGCCAGACGTTACATTTTCTTAAATTCTTGAAATTCATGGGATACTATTGTCAAATAGAAGGAAATCCAAGCTTGTACTTTCTCTACGAGAGAGGCAGGAGCTCCTCTGTTCCTGTACACGTTTAAACTGGCTGGTGGCTGGGCAACCCGCACAGGGCGGCCGTTTCAGTGCGAGTGTGTGCTAAAGAGCTGTGAGGCTGTTGAGGGGGGCAAAGGGGATGTTGTTTGTCTGGAAGAGGAGGTTTGGAAGCACAAAATATAAATCCAGAGTGAAGCAGGCTTTTTAGACTATCCATCTTTAGTAAATGCCTAAAAATGGTTCAACGGAGATAGTTTTGCACTGTGTGCATGTTTTATGGGCAAAAGTACCACACCAGAGTTTCTAGGGGTTTTGAAGCATGTTGGATACCTGTTTCCCCGGACTTTTAAAAGCTTTGATCTGAACTAGGTTTTATTTGTTGGTCAATTTTGTCCTAATCCATGCATAAGACTCAAGTTTAGGGAAGACTTAACTTATGTGGAGATTGGCATGTGCAATAAGAACTTGTTTCATGGTTCTCTTTCTACATCCATTCCTTACTTTCTACTGAAGAAAGCACTGAACAAGCTAATGTTCCCACTTGTTTCCTAAGAAATAGGTCTCATGTTAGGTAAGTATGCAGAAAGGCAGGTTTTGATCACCTGTCTGCTCTCTAGATGTACTAAGAGCTGTAAAAACAAGATGTTTTAGTGTTTCTGCTGGTGTGGTAGAGCAGAGGAGCTTTGCCAGAGCTTTCTCTTTTTTTTGTTTGTTTGTTTTGTTTTGTTTGTTTTTTGTTCTGCTTTTGTGTTTTGTTTTGTTTTGTTTTTTTTCTAGATCAGATACAAACAGGTGTTGACTAGGTGCTGCAGTTTTAGCTCTTACTACACACACCAGACATACCTTTGTCATCTTCTCTCCAGAGCTTCATAGTTATATAGTAGAGCTGGGAATTTAAGAGAAGTGAAGTTGAGCCAGCTCAACTGAACATGGGAAAACAAACATGGAAAAGAATGTGCTAGAGAATGAAAAAAGAGAATTACTTTCTAGACCCAAATTATGCTTTGCTAGGTAGCAGCTGTCTGGCATTCACAGATTAAACAGCCGCTTAGCTAACATGTACTGACAATGATAGTATGTCCTCTGTTTTGCTTTGAGTGCATGAAATGAGGAATTAACTCTCCCATGCTGAAAGCCATAAAAGTATCCAAAAGTGTGTGTTTACTACTAATAAACATTTGAACTTCTCTGTTGTATTCAGTACCTGATCTGTGCTTTATATAACAATGCAGAGTTAATGGCATTAATGCTGCTTTATAAGTCAAAAAGTGAAGTAGTTTTATAAAATTGCTCTTTAAACAAATGGGGTTTGGCTATGAGGGGTATTATTAAATGCATAGTCGCTTCTGAGCGGTTTGGTGCATTTTATGGTTTTCATAGCCCCTTCCAAATAAAAAGATTTGTGTGGTCTTTTGTCTTACAGCGTTCCATGTGGAGCCCAGGGAGCCTGAAGGAGGCTGTGAAGCTAGTGGAATGATTCCCTGTGTAGCTGAAACTATGTAAGTATTAGATGTTTGCTTACAAGATCATTTGCCCAGCATCAGCTGTTGGAGCAGTGATTGCTTCTGGTTCAGCAGTTGCAGTGCTCCTCTCATGCCTCCCCAGTGGAAAACTATGGGTATCTGTTCAGAGCTGGAAAAAGACGGGGCACCCATGATACTGTTCCCTACTTTCAGCTATTTGAGAAGTTATGTATCCCTGACCACTAAAAGGTAGATAATGCATAGTGAAATTCTGTAAAATTCGTACAAGCTATACTCAAGTGATTGCAAAAAGTTGAGGCTGGGTTGACGCTTAGTTAAGCTCTAGCAATGTTGTCTTTGCCTTAGCCAGTGAACTGCTACTTGGGAAGGGATTTAATGGTTGGCTGAGCTGTGTCTTCTTTTGTAATGAGATTTCCTAAATTTGTCTTTGAGGTGTTCTTAAATGTATGGAGGGTTTTCTCCTCTCCTGATACTTTCTGTGTTTTGAAACTCATTGTAAATACCTTCTGATGCAACACTTTATTAAGTGACATGATGCTTGGCTGTGTTTTGTTATTCTCTGGATGTATCCAGTAATTTCTATTACTACAATAATGTTGGTCATTAAAGAAAAATACAGGGCTGCTTAAATATCTCCTTTGCATCTTCTGTCCTTCTGCCAGCTCTCCCCCACTTCAGTGCTGCTGTTTTCAATTGTGCCATGTTGTGCTTCTGACAGAGAATTATTACTGAGTCACTTTGTTGTTCTGCTCCCTTCAAATCTCAGGTTACGTGTGATCTGGTCACTTGAAAATGGAGAAAAACTAATTTCCTTACAGCACTTAAAAAAGCCAACCAACCAACCTCTTAAAAAAAACCCACAAAACAAACCCAAACAAAAACCTAAACAAAAACCCCACCAAAACAAAATGCCCCACCAAGCATTAGCAAGGTCTTTCCAATCTTCTCTAGGTTTTATGTTTAATGTATTGGGCAATACAGTTCCACGCATCCTTTGTTCTTAAAGGGTGGCTTTCCTTTAACTGGCTGTATACATCAGCACTAGTCTTCCTGTGTTTCCAGTTGCTTACTCCCCTCTAGAAAGGAGCAGAGAACATCATTGTCGATCTCTGCTTTGCAGTTCCTGTTATGTGGAAGATGGCCTCATGGACATCTTGGTGATTCACATTTACTGTAGGTTATTGCTCAATAGTTGTCTGAGTAATCAAACTTCTTTGAGAGTACTGCATCCTGTAGCACTGAGTATGTTCCAACCTCAGCCCTGAATTTTGATCTTTTTCACTAGAATGGCAAAACTAGTGGTCAGCGCTGCCTTATGTGCCTCACTGTTGTTGTACAAGCTTGTCACAGTAATTTTTCTCTTGGGATCTGATCCTTTTGGGAATTGGTGCTTTGCCACCAATCCATTATAACCTTTGAGTATGTGAGAACTTTATACTTGTAGTTCTCCATTCATCTGGGAGAAATATCTCTGCACGTCCTTGAGCTCATTTAACTGTAATCGGCATGACCTAGACGTGACTTTTGCTTTCCTCTACAGTTAAATGAGTAGCTCTCTTTGCTTTCCCAAGAGTGCTTTTTCATACTCCTTGAACACTGAGTTCAATGCAGCTCCTGATGCTGCAATTGGATCCTCTCTCCAGCCTTCCTTAACAAAAGGGCTGAGTTCTCCCACTTGTTTCTGTCTCCTTCCGAGGCTCTTGTTCCTTTCATGCCTTGAAACCTGAGTCATGTAGGAAGCGGAGGTGACTAGTAAGTGAAGTGGATCCAGCTCAGTGAAGGCATTTTATAAAAGGGTAACTAATGGAGCGCCAAAAGACTTTCCTCTTACAAAACCAGATATGTGCACAAGCTGCTAGTGGATGCAGTCTGATTTCTTTTTTTTTTCAAGCTGGTTTTGCTATTTTGGGGGTAGAATGCCTCAAAGTATCTGGCATGTGGCATCAAGTTTCATGTAGTAGAAAAGTGAGGAATTGCAGCAACTGTACTTCAGCATCTTCTAGTGTTTGTTCATAATGAGTAGGATTATGCTCTGAAAACCTCCTCAGCAGAGAGAAGGAAGGACGAATTCCGTTACTGCAGGGAAGAGCAGTGCTAGCAGAGCCCAGGCAGTGGCTGTTTGGGAGCAGCAGTCAGGTCCCTGTATGGGAGGTAGGTTGGAGTACAGAAAACATGCTTGTCAGAGAGGTACCCTGTGGGGGGATGTGGTTAACTTGTGCTCTTTGGGTTGATGTTAACTGTGCTCTCCAGTGGTTTTTGGAAACAGCTGTTGGGATGCCTTCTCACATACAGGTGCTTAATAATGCTGGCTGACCTTTCCTCTATGTGTTGTAATGCTGTCTTTTCATGAGAGAAAATGACAACCCCATCTGTTTCATCACACTGCTGATGTCACTTTGTAGATTTGAATATTAGATTGTTATCATCATTAATACAAGCTGTTGCTTGGGAAGCATGACAGCATGAATCAGTTCCGTTAGGAAAATTTGTGGACAGAGTATATAAGTTAGTCTTGCAAACTTGTTGTTTTGGTTTTTTTTTAACGTTAAATTGGGATTCCTAAAGTGAATTGGATTCACTGCTGTCCATTATGCTGCATGTGATTTGACTACTGCTAGCTACTTTAGAGGAAAGTAGCATTTACTAATGGGCAGCTGTTCTTTAACCTGCCCATAGGGAAAAGCTGTTCTGGATCCCCAACAGCTAATAATTGCTGTTATGTGTTTGAACAGAAAGCTTTATAAACTAGCTAAACTCTACTTTAATACTAGTTTTTACTGAGGATTTTTTTATTGTCTTTGTTTATTTGCATGCTTCTCTAAAGAAAAACTTAGCCAAAGTAGTGCTAGCTGCCTTTGAGAAACGGATGGAAGAACAAGAACTAGTGTAGATTGAGTATTTGAATTCTGATGAATTTAAAGTGGGGGGGAAGGCAGGCTGGTATCTGGGAGTTATTATTAGGCAGTGTAAATTACTGCTTAGTGACTATTCTCTGTGTTTTGGTGTAATGAAAAAATAACTGGTGTAGACTGGAGAAGATGATGTTGCTTAGGTATGTATATACTCTGTAATTCAGAGAGCTGTGAAGTACTAAGGACCAGTGAAACTGTCTTTTGGGCTGTTTATGTGGAAACGCATATTTTAATAAATCCTTCAAAATACAAATGAATGAGAAATTATTAATTACATAATATTTACTTGCCTATAAAAATGATACTACAAAGTTCATTTTTAAAGCAGTTTGAAAGGCTGTACCAGATGATGTTTTTTTCCTTCTGCTGCTTAAAAATAGGTTTTTCTTAGTTTTGATTGTGGGTTATGGGTTTAAGAAAAGGAATTGGGGAGGGGAAGGGAAGCCAGGTAGTTGAAACCAACATCTTGGCTGTTGTAGTTTTACTAGCAAAAAGAATTTTTTTTTTTTTTTTTTTTTTTCCCCCTCATGAAACTGCATATGTGCTGTTTTGCCAGAACAGGTATAATGGCAGAGAGAACATTTATATTTGTAATCCTAATTTCTGGAGAAGTCATCTGCACATGGTTCCAAGTTGGTTTACAGTTTAAAACAGAGGTTCAATCTCAAAGAGCTTTACCCAAGAAAGAATATGGAAAAACTGACATGACATCCATTTCATCTCTTAATTTTTAATTATTATCTCTTTTCTTGCTCAAATTCTGTAACCTGGAAGCGGTAAACAAAGACAAGACAAATACAGGTTTTTATGTTCGAGGGTTTTGCCTGACAGCGGAGATGAAATGCAAATAAGTGGGTAAAGGAAGAATATGATAAGCAATTGCTTTCTTGGAGTTGATATTTCTGAGAAACGGACTGTCCACGGCATGGCTGCAGGCTGATAGGATAGTGTCACAGTGTTAGTTTGGTTTTAATAGGGAAAAATTAAGAACCCTTTTCTGTGGGTAAAATATATTTTCCAAATATGCAAGGCTTTAACATTGTGATTTATAAAACCAGAGTATGATGAAATGATTTTGGCATTTTAATTTTGATTTTTTTTAAAAAGCTGAACTGGAATTACTACTTCTTATCTGCATATGTGTCTGTCTGAAAAAGTTTCATTAAAAAAGCCCCCTCCCCCTGTCTGTCTTGTTACCTGAAGGGAGGAGCCCACTTGAAATGATGAATAATTCCTAAACACCATCTTGCATGAAAATTTAGTGTTGTCTCATTTCTGCAAGCATGCTCTGTGTATGTTTTAAGAACAAATATAAAAACCAAACCCACCTCTGCCCCCCCCCCCAAAAAAAAAAAAGAACCCCAACCCCCCCAAAAAAACTCTTTTCCCTATTTGCTGAGGGTACATTCTAAATTTACTGCTTAAGTTTTTGCCAGGCTGTCTTGTCAGTGTCCCTGTCCCCCCCCACTTTGTTTCAGTGTTCTATATTCTATATATAAAATGTGGGTATACTTTAAAAAAAACATTTCCTTTAAAATATTTCTGGGTTAGTCTGTCCTGATGAAGCCTGTACATGAATCAACCTCTTTGTAACCTATGTTACAGTAAGAATTTTAGGAATTTCCTTTATTAGGACCCGTTAGTATGCTGCGGCCACTGAGCGAGCTGCATTGATTTCTAGGTAAAACAGCCTGAAATTTATGGCATATGCCAACCTTCTGTACACTACTCCTTTTCAGTATGCAGAACTTAAATATCCCGAAGTCGGTCTTTTACTGGTGAATGTTATCCCACATTTAATACTTATGATATTCTTTGTGGAGAAACAGCAATTTGACTCTGAAACTGTTTTTCAGATTAGTTGACTGCCGCTAATGGTATGGTGAGATGTGTTGAAGAGCAGCTGCGAGGGTGTCCGACAGCAAAGGGACCGCTCTAGAAGCTGGGCTTGCAACATCATGGGCCAGTGTGTCACGAAGTGCAAGAATCCTTCTTCTACCCTTGGCAGCAAAAACGGGGAAAGGGAATCCGGCAGCAAGTCGCATAGTAAGAGAAGTGCAGTCCACAAAGACGACCATGGTTCAGCTTGCGGGAAGTCTTCAGGAGATATACTTGTGAACGGAACAAAGAAAACGGATGCTGCTGTAGAGTCTAGTCAGCCTCCAACATTTTCTGGAGATACAAAGAAAGACTCTGTTTCCAGCGCAGAAGAATCTTCGCTCCAAAGGATTGGGGAATTATTTAGGAGGTATAAGGATGAACGGGAAGATGCCATACTGGAGGAAGGAATGGAACGATTTTGCAATGACCTTTGTGTTGATCCCACTGAATTTAAAGTGCTAGTTTTGGCATGGAAATTCCAGGCTGCTACCATGTGCAAATTTACAAGGTTAGTTCTTGTAGAACTTGTAATTATTTTCATATATTAAAGTATATCCTGTCATCTGTGTGTTGGAGAGACAGCCTCATTAGCTTCACTTACTTATTTCTTCTAATGCTTGCATTTTGATCAATTTAATTCCTACCAAAGCAGAAGGTAAGCTTTGCATTGTCCTCTTTTTCCTTTTCCCCTCAGTGTGTTTCAGAACTGAAGATGTGTTTTGAGACATTATGTTGCTAATCATGAACAGTGTAATGAGATTCTGTAGACATTCATTTATTCTTGATTTACCAAAAGCAGTTTTACTGTATCCAGCATTATCTTGGTGATGAGATTGGACACAAATTAATTTTAGCTTCAAAGTAATGTGAGTAATTGCTACCAACTCTGCTATCATTCTGTGAAAGAATGACAGACCGCTTCCTAAGAATTGTTATTGCCCAACCAGTGTTACACTTAATGTCTTTTTCCGAGAGTAATCCTGTTGAAGCATAGAGAGGGAAGGAAACACAAGGTTTTTGACATGGGTAGCTGTTTCATACTGACTGACAAGTGATTGGTATTTAAAGTGCTGTCTGCCCATCTGGACAAGGGGGTCAAGGGGGTCAGTCAGCAGGCTTATGGCATGTCTGGTGCTACAGGAAACAACAGAATGGCTAAAATTTACCAGGAAAAAAAAAAACCAACCCAACCCAAAACTACAGTAGCCCCCGCCAGCTTGATTATCAATGTCCAGGTAAGGCCAAGAAAAGACTTCCTACAGGGACTTGCTGAGAGAGAAAGATTTTTTTTTTTATATTTTGGTCTATCTAGATTTGTTTGAGTAATGCTACTTATTTTTACTCATCTAATGACTTTCAAAATTTAGTGTTCTGAGCCTTGAACCAAGCCTCTGCTGTGCACTGAACACAGATAGCATCTTCAGAGTCTTCCAGCGTCTTTCAGAGTCTTTATGGATGTGGGTGTGTGTCAAATAGATGAGTTACTCTGGAATGCAAATATGGATTTACCAGAGGTTGATGGCACAGGTATTTGCTAGCAGAGTAAAGAAATTGCAAGTAGTGTTTGTGATTCTGCACAGCCACCATGAGTTTCATTAATGCAGTTTTGATTTTCTTGGAGAGGGCAAATCCAGTGGTGAGGGGCTACGTTTGTTTAAGGGCATGCTCCATGGTATGGGTGCTTGATCGACTCCTTCCATCAAGGAAAGCCACGTGGTCTTCTGTTCTCCTGAGCCCTGCTCCATCTCCTGTCTTCCCTCCAGCTCGTCCTGTGTCAGAGTCTGCTCGCTTTGGTTAATATTGGCTGGTTATAACACTTGCTCATGAGCATTAGAGAAATTAGAGCTAAACATCTACCCACTTGGCCAGATTATTAGTAGGCTAATTAGTATAGGACTGGTGCTTTGAGCGGTGTTTATAAGTTGTGTTGTAGCCCTTGTTTTGTGATGTCGTGCTCTCTTCCACTCTCTTGCTGGGTGACTTGCTGACCATCACTGTTGGCACCGTTTTTATTTTACAGGCTGGAAGAGCAACCAGAAACCACAGGAAAGTCACCAGAGGACTGCTCTGTCCCTTGAGAACAGCTTGCCCAGAGCATGTGTTTTTAGATGTGGGCAGTATTGAATCAAGCTGGTTTATATATGGTGCTTCAGTGTGTAAATGTGGTGTTTTCAAACGTTTGGCATTTCTTCTTTGGTAAATTTTACTGACTTTTTAATGTGAAAGGCATTGGATGCGGTAGGATTGAGTAGTCAGAAAGCCAGACAACATTGTCTTTCAAATGCTAACAGTGCCTTAGTAGATCTGAGGGGTGTGTGTGGTTCACCAGGCCATGAGGAACTTTTTGGAAGCATCATCTCTTTGCCAAAATCTTTGTGCCACTTGGGCTGAGGGGACATCTTGTCTTGTCCAGATAACCCTCTTCTGATTTGATGTAGCCAAACGCAGATGAGAAGCATTCAGTGCGTGAGGTTGGTAGGAACTGCTCACACTAATTTCTCTTTTCTTGCTTAATAGGAAGGAGTTTTTTGAAGGCTGCAAAGCAATAAACGCAGACAGCATTGATGGCATTTGTGCAAGGTTCCCCAGCCTCTTAAATGAAGCCAAGCAGGAAGATAAATTCAAGGATCTGTATCGTTTCACCTTCCAGTTCGGTCTAGACTCTGAAGAAGGACAGAGGTCACTACATCGGGAAATAGCCATTGCCCTTTGGAAATTAGTCTTCACCCAAAACAAGCCCCCCATTTTGGACCAGTGGTTACACTTCCTAATCGAGAACCCCTCAGGAATCAAGGGAATCTCCCGGGACACATGGAACATGTTTCTAAATTTTACTCAGGTGATTGGACCGGACCTTAGCAACTACAGTGAGGACGAGGCCTGGCCGAGTCTCTTTGATACCTTTGTGGAGTGGGAAATGGAGCGAAGGAAAAAGGAAGAGGAAACCAAATGTATTACGTCTTCGGACACAGAGGGCCTGTGTGCGGAGGAACAGACTTAGCAGCATTGAAGCAGCAGTGAGGAAAGCAACCTGTTGCCCTTCATGAAATGTAAACTCTGGATGTTTCTGGAAATTACCGAGGCTCCAGATTTTTCTACTTTACACCTTTTTCTGCCTTGTCTTTGAAAGGGCTCTAAAATGCTGTATCATGTTTTAGGCACTTTCTTAATTTTGGTTATTCCTTTTACTCTTGCCCTGAAATATTTGACCCTGGCTACAAGTTAAGCATTTTTGGGGTTTTTTTTTTAAGACTTCAGATTAGTATAAGTCTGATATTTCTTGCACAATGTAGATCTTTTTAGTTAGGTTAAATTAACATTGCTAAATTATACAGTGCCAGATTAAGTTTTTCATACTACATCTGTCAGGGCAGGTCTGTACTGTGTGTAGTGCTGTTTACATTGTTGACATTTTAGGCTGTAATAATTTTAAGGTTTTATACCAAGATGAACAGCAGTGTTAACTGTTAACTATAAATGCATTAATCCCCTGGCAAGAAGGCTCTGAAAAACAGCGTAAGCAGCAGCTTTTTGTAATATGGCTAGTTCCCATTTTAAGCTAACTCTTAGTGAAAGAGTCCAGATCATTCCTTTTTTTGGAGTTTCAAACTAAATGTTGGGATTGTTTTATAAAATTACTGTACCTGTCAGTCAACTGAGTGGTAGATGATGATTTATATCACTTACACATCACATAATAAAAGAGCAGTACTACCTCAGTTTTATTGAAAGTGGACTTCTTGATGGACTTCCATTTTCTCTGGAAGTTGTATTTTTGTGGTTACATGAGAATATTTTTACTTGACTAAAAGAACCAAAGGTTCTGCTTCTTAAGTTTGCTAAACATTAACAGAAGCAACACACAAAGCCTAAGTCTTCAAGGAAAACTGTGGTATATTTCTGCTTTAATTTGTTTGATTTATACCTAAAGTATTATCTTACTTGTCTGGCAAGCACAGTACTTCTATGTAAGGAACTATCTTTTGCATTAATATTGACAAACCAATTTTTTAAAACCTATGTTTAATTGCTAAATCGCAGTTAGTACTCCACACTTTCTGGAGTAACAATATCGGCATCTGATGACAAAGCGAATTCTTAATGTGTTCTTAATGACAACAGTGCAGATGAGTCATTTTTAGACTGATTTGATAATATTTGGATAGGAGTCAATTTATTATTTTACAATGCCTGTATTGGGAATATTTGCCTGTTGAAACTGTTGTGACTTAAAGGGAGTTTTATTAACACTGGTTGAAACTTTTTTGGTTATTGATGCTACCTTTTTTAATTTTAGTATGTCAACTTTTTTACACCTTTTGGTAAAAGGGATGATTGCCAAGGCTTTCTATAAAGCTAAATACTGGCTTAATGAATTTGATACACTTCCATTACACACCTTTTATTTTCAGAGCTGCATTTCAGCATCATAAAATGGCTTCAATTAAAAAACAAAACCAAACTAAACCAAAAAAACCCTGGACAGTCATCCATAACATGTAATGGCTTTTGTGATATAAGGGTTTTAAAACTAAAAGGAAACAGATTTTACGTGGTGAGCTTGCCACTGGATCCAGGAAGGCATCCTTTGCACATCTGCAGTGCCCCAGAGGGGTTAGCAGAGAGAGGAGGAGGATCTGCCTGAATTCTGTCACTGGCTTTGCTGGTGCACAGCCTATGCAATAGCTTGGGTCTGAGATCATAAATCACTAACAAAATGTGGGTGTTGAAAACTGTTTAAAAACAAACCCACAAGCCACAGATAGCATCTCTTTCATCTAATAAAAGGAGAGTTTGGTCCATGCTGCTTCTGCAGGCTCTTGCTGGGAGACGTGTTAAGCTGTGGAAAAAGATGCAGCTGAGCCTGTCCCTTTGCAGGAGGGGAGCCCTGAACTTGATGTATTATAGGTAAATATACCCAAAGCTTTGTCCTTGCTACTATAACCTTCCAAGCTACCATGGCACAAGCACTGTTTGGCAGCAAAACCTTATTCTGATTTGGTGAGCAAAGCAGGCAAAAGCACTTGTGCTGGTTTAATTGAATTTATGGTGAGACTTTTGCTGGTGCTGTTATTTTTAAAAAAGAAGAAAAATTCCCCAACAGAGGCTGCTTTATTAGCAAAAGTTCCAAATGGAGACTGATTTGATAGTAAATTAAGACTGTATTTATAAGTTTGAGACTACTCATGCATTCTGCTGTTAAATGCTTTGTTTATCACTTCTTTTTTTTTTTTTTTTTTTTTTTTTTTTTTTTCCCTGAAGGGAATTTAAAATGTCCAGAGTGTGAAAACTAACTATTCAATTCGGTAGCCAGTGCCTGCACATGCACATAAAATCATGGCAGTGGCTGCTACTGATCTATACACTAAACTGCAGCAGCTCCAAAGGATGAGGGGTAGAGCTCTTGAAGGCAGGTGTTTATCTTGTGGTCTGAATGTGGATAGCAGAAAGGAAATCAATCTGAAGCACATCAAGGCTTAGCCATTTCTGTGTGTCAAATGTAATTTCTTTTTAAAGATGGTAAAGGTGAATACATAGTAAGCAAAAATCTTATTCCTGTTGGGGAAAGATCATACAATTCTCAGTAGCTTCAGTCCCGTTTTCAGTACAAGAGGACAGTCTTGCTCTTGTTCTGCTGCTTTCAGCCTGGCAGGAGCAACCCCACCCATTGGGGAGAATACCTGCCAAAGTAGCCAAATTCCCTATCTAGCGAAGTACTATTTATTTTTAGCCTAACAGTTTTTTAATTACCATTCACAGAATGCAAACCAGACCTGTGTCAGTTTTAAACTCTTGAACCAGGAGCTGAAGGTGCAACTCTGGCAGTGCTGAAAGTGAGAGAGGGCGTCACACCTTCCCTTGGATTGCCTGGTGATTTTATGATCCTAAACGAGAATAGACTGTACTCTGTAATGCTGGGGTACCTGTGTGGGAGTGGGGCTTTGTACATGTTTCTGAGAAGTCTTTAACAATATTGAAGTCTCTGAAATTATGCTTGTTTAATGGTTAAACTGTGAACATCTGTGGAACAGGCCAAATACATTCACTCTTCATTTTTATATAATTTAAATCTTTATTGTGTAGGGCACAGGACTGTAGTGAGCAGTGATGCTGAGGAAATTCTTGAAACCATTGCAACTATTTAATTCTTTCTTAATTAGAGTATGCGTTAGAAAACTTTATGCATGTAGTGAATCTGCTGCAACTTGGGATAAATAACTATACATAACTATATAGATAGTTATAGTAATATACTGGAAGACTGGTCTGACATCCACACTCTGGCATTTTATTGCCTTCCCTTATACACAAATACAACTCCAATAAGCTTTAGTCCCTAGTAATAAAACACTGACCACCTGCACCATATTAGAGTTTGCAACACCTTTAAAATTTGGCTTCTGGATCAACTGGAGGCTCAGTTGTGCTAATTTTTGTTTGTGTGGGTGCATTTCTGAGGTCAAAGACTATTTATTAATTCAGGTAAGGATTCAAAAGATTCTGCCCACAGCTGGCCATAAAACATGACTGAGGAAATGAATTGAAATGGAACGCTGAATTGTGAGTTTACTTGCTGCTGGTGCTATTCTATATGGAAAATTATAGCTTTTTAAGACTGTGCAATCGTAATGAAAGAACCACAGGAATAATAAATGAAGGTGTGGCAGGTGGCATAAAATCAGACAGCTGAAGCCTGTGGCAGTTCAGTCTGCCGAGCACTGGCTTCCTCAGGCTGGCACAGCAGATCTGCTCATGAATCAGCCTCTGAACCACTATCGCTCTTCAGCCAGGCACATTTAAGAGTATAAAATGAGCTTGCCCTGCTCTGCTGACAAGCAAGTAACTTGGGGTTGGTTGCAAATAGATGCAGCCCCTCTTCCTGAGGGCAGGGTGGCTGTCAGGTGAGGGGTCAGAGTGCTGGGAGCAGCAGCAGATTTGCCCGTGTGACTTTTATTTCATTCCTTGTATGTCATCAGAGCCTGAAGAACCCCTGGATCCCAGGACTATCCTGCCACCCGTGGTTTCCAGATGTGGTTATGCACTGACCTTAGTATTTTCATGACACTGTCAACATAAGTATCTTCCTTACATTTCTAAGCCTTGTTTCTAGAAAAGTCCAGCAAAGTTAAAGAAACGCCATGTAGTTAATAGCCACCTCAGTTGTGATGTAATTTATTGGCTGAGGTTACATCATTCCCATTCATCGGAAAATAATAGTCACTGTGAGTTTCTGGGTCTTGCAGCCTTGTGTTCTGCAGTGTGATCCGTTTTTAGAAGATCCTTTGTAAACTGGACACCCATTTCTTCCCTTGAGCTCACTCTGCTCAAAATGTGTGCATGTGATAAATTTAACCTTTCATATTAAAAAGGAAGATGCTTAACCTGAACATCAAAACTCTTCAGGGTAGTGTTTCAATATACAGCAAAACATGAATATTTTTCAAGTAAGTGTTAAAAGCTGAGTGTCTGCTTAAATTTTGTTGTGTGCAAACAAAACCACCAGTGTTAAAATTTTCTCTGGACTATTGAAGATTGAATCTTTGGTTTTATATTGTCAACTGAAGTGAAATACATGAGATTGTAAGACAGAAGGCTGTAACTCCTTCACCATGAAGTACATAGGTATCTCTACCTCTTGTTCTTAGACTTGAATAGTTTAAGGTTACCATCGTTTTCTCCCAGGAATTTATGCCTCAATGAGTATTTCTTTTAATTGACATGAGTTAAGTATTATCTATTTGGTATACTGCTCTCAATCTGCATGCAATTGGCCCTTTGAAAGGGAGCCAAGTCAAGCTGCAAAAGAAAGTGTTGGTCCTCCTAGGTGCTAGTTTTGGAGTGCAATAGAGTGACCCACTAGAGCTGCATTGCATGTGGCTCAGGGGCTTTTATCATCACACATACTCCTCCCTTGGTCGGGTGACCTGTACTGACCATAAATTGAAGATGGAGCAGCTGCTCCCAAAGAGAGGAGCCATCAGCATTTTCAGTTGCCCTTGAAAAACTTTAGGAACCTACCTGATGCAGTGCTATGAGTGTATTTTTCTTTTGACTAAAAATACTGTGTTTTATTCCATGTTGGATTGGACCTGTAATACCCAGCAAAGATGGGAGATGCAAAAGTGTGAAGGCTCCACCCATCCTTTTCTTCCCGTAGGTCAGACTCTTGCTCAGGATAAAACACTTGAGCAAAGATGGAGCGTTCTCAAGTGTGCTGGAGATGCCAGAGTGGCTTCAGTGGTCGGTTGTGTTCGTTAATGCATTGAGGTGGTGTCTCTCTTTCGTGCAACACATCTCTGTCCCTTGCTTTCCTCCCTCAAAGAAAATGACAACACAATTACTGTCATTGCAAATCCCGAACAGATGCTATGCTGTAGCAACTGTTGCTACAAGATTATTCTTCCAGTTTGAGGGCTGCTTTTGGGGTGTGACCTCTTGCACTGTCTGTACAGGCACATATTTTGAGAGAATGGGAGGATGTGTGAGACAATAGGTAAAAGGAGCATGAACGTACTAGTCCTGCTAAGAGCTTGCCTTAAATCACTGACATTACAGCAGTTCCTTGCTACTATTGCAATCCTCAGTCTTTCTGTAGTTAGGTTTTAAAATCCAACAGGTTCTGGAGGTTACACAATTACTTTTTTTTGGTTTTTAAAAAGCTCTTTGCATAATTGCACTCTTCAGATAAGCCCTTTCTGGATAACATGCCATTTCACACAGAAAAGGGTACCCATCTCCTATATTCTTGCTGTAAAGTGCTTTCTTTTTTCCTCCCCTGTAAATTATGGTTGGACTAAAGGTTGCCTACTGTTGAACCAGTGTGTTTACTTGAATGTTGCCGTTTTATGCAGTTACAACTGCTGAGTCTTGCTCTTCTCTGGGCCCATGACAGGGGAGATCGTGTGACCAGAGGTGGCAAACCTGCACAGAGATCAGTGGAGCTGTAGGCTGGCTGCTGTTTTTATACTCCCGTATGTATTACATGTTAGAGGACTTCACAAAATAGTGCTTAATATTTTAAAGTTGTGACTTTTTAAGTCATGCTAAACATAGTTATCTTAAAAATATGCTTGCTTTCTTATCTATAAGTTTAAAACAGTCTTTAAAGAAGGAGATGGGGGGCAGGAGTGGTTGGAGGGCCTCCTGCTGTTAGTTGTTGAGTAACTCGAGTTCCAAGGGCCATGGATGCAACTGGCAGGATTGGGTCCTGACCCAACGCTACTGGGGTTTGTAGTGGCTGGTCTTGAGGGCATGAAGCAACCGCAAGTCCTTGGCAGGCTGCGTGGAGGGGAAGGGGCAGCCTGGGAGAGCTGGTTGATGCAGCTGGATTTCTAAGAGCACTTGCTTGTGGATCTCGAGGCCCCCAATCTATTCTCAAGTTGCCCTGTATGGAAAGAATGCATTTTGATAGTGTTTGCTCCCACAGAATAACTAATTCTAACAAAGGAAATAATGAGAGCACACTTGTGCTGCTTTTACTGAGTCACATGTGGATACAACTATCTGATCAATCTCTCTATTGCTCAGTAAACCAGCAAGGGTGGATAGGATCAAGTCTGCTGTTCTTCGTGTTGGGAGTGAGGTAACCACGTATGATCCAATTTTCTTGCTCTGGAAAACGATGAATGTATTGCTTGTCGTGGAGCAGAGCCGTGCTTCCTCTTTCAGATGGCAGTATCAGAAGTGCTGTGTAAATGTAAGGCTTGGAAATGGCTGGAGGAAATTCTGTTTCATGTAGGACTTTTGTTTTAAAGGGATGTGGCCAAATTTGAAACCATGATTTAGAGGAAAAGTGGGAGACATTCAAGATGATGCATCTACCGAGTCCTATTTGGTTTGCAGTTTTACACTTTTCTTGTATCAAATTTTGCTCACCATTGTTGTCTGGAACAGAATAGAAGCAGCATCTTATAGAATGTGCAATCTAAGGCACAATGCAAATAGGTTGTAATAAGGTTGTCTTTACTTGATAGCAATCATGAGTGCAATGTTTTTATTGTGTCCCTTTTGGAAGAAGAGCATTAAGTGCAGTCTGAGATTTTTCTTTTCTTATAAGAAAAGCATTGGTTTGTCCAATTACTGACTTCTTGTGGAATTTGTGCCAGATGTATATTAAATATTTTGGTGCTTTTTCTAATCCAAGCTGCCATTCATTTACCTGTGAGATTACTGTACTTCTGTATATTTAAATGACCAATCCCTTAAAGAAAAAAAAATCCTTTAGTCACAATGTATCCTGACTACTGTAGCTTTGTAAATGTTCCAAAGTTTCTGGGTTTCCTGTATTCCAGTAAGGTCTGAGGGGAGGGAGGAGAACAGCTACAGAAATCTAATCCACTGGAAAGGGAACATGCACGCTGTTCTGCGCATTACTGAACAAATGAGTAACATTTGTGGTGTTTACATAATGACACGTCGGTGTTCACTTTTTTGTGCTCAAGCTTTGTACAAAATGTCTTATTTAAAGCTGAAGTCCTTTTTACATTTTCAATTAAAAGGGGACAAATTAATTATTTTTTCATGCCTATAAATAGGACTCTTGCTAGTTTTATTTATCATGTCCAGAGTTTGTCAAGCAGGAATCCTGGATGCTTTCTAAATCCTGCCTAGTCCTTGAAGTGAGGTGACCACATCATTTTTAAGTGCATGGAATGAAAACTAGCTGTGTTTTGTTTGGTTGTTTTTTTTTTTTAAACTTTTCAGTGCAAGTGTCTACAACAAGGAGATGCTGGATGGGAACAGTCTTAACAGGACTGTGTTCTTACAGAGGGACGAGTGCTGAGGTCAGTCTGCCATTCCCCCCCTCCCACTGAGCTGCCTGGGGCTGTGCTGGGCTGGGGTCAGCAGTGGGCACTGGCAGTGCTGGGCGAAGGGGCCGGCTCCCTTTCACATTTGGTAGTAGCACCGAAGTTGATGCTCATTCCAGTTTGCAGTAGCTACAGCCAAAGGATGCCAGGCTCATGTGGAGTGGATAAAGTACCTTTTTAAAATAAAAAAATGGCTGCATTCATCTTGCTTAATAGTAGATTTCATTTCAGGAGTTTTGGAGGCTGTAAATCTAGGTATGAATGTCACTGATGTGCATCTACTAACTGCTCACTAGTGCTGCCTCTGGGCTAGTGCTGCATTTGCCTTTCTCTCCTTTGTCTTTATTTTTGCCTGCACCTCCATGCAGCAACTCCCAGCGTCTCCTCCATAAGCTGCTCTTTGCTCAAAAGCCTGGCCCAGTGAACTTGGGGTTGGAAAGTAGGAGGGTGTAAACATTCTATCAATCAGCTGTATTTAATGATTTCTGGAATAACTCCTCTTTCAACTTTATCTCAGCCTATTCTAATATCAAAAAATTCTTCATCTAATATCGAGAAATTTTTCATCTCACATTCAAAGTTTGTAACAAACATTTCCTTTTTTCTTTTTTTATGAGTGCCAAAAGCTCTCCTAGGCATCTTTGTACTTAGAAATTCCATATGTTAACAAGAGATGCTCGAGCAGCCTTTATCTTAAGTGCAAAGCACAGGTCTGACGCTGTCAGTTTGCAAATCACTTCATCCTACTGCTGGCAGTGCACTGAGTCTGACTGCAACTGTGCTTCCAGCTCCCTGCTGAAAGCGATGATGTGTGAAGTTCACACAGACGTGTGCTTTCCTTAAAATGGCCCTTGCCCCTCCCACAGCCACACCGCAATGTCTCTTTTTCCTTCTTTTATATGTGTGAGGGGTGCAGGGGGTGGTCAGGGCGGGAGGAGAAAGTGGAGGCTGTCCAAGAAGTGTGAATCACCAATTCCTCCTTTCCATGGACTAAGTACAGTACTTTCCCGGAAAGGAGGCAGCGACCCTGCTTCAGAGCTGGCACAGCACATTTCCAGAAATCCACACAATTCCCGAGAATAGCTTTTAACTGCTGAGCAGCTACTGCAGGTACTACATGAACCTGGCTTGCGGGTTTACAGCCTGCGGTGTTTTGGTGAAGACAACTCAGCTGGTGTGTCAGGCTCTGGCAGTGACTTGCTGAGTTACATCTTGCAGGCCAGTACTGATCAGCTTTTATCCAACACCCACTGGTTTGCCCCCAGCTCTTCCTAAGCACTTGCCTAACTCGCCCGCTGCCAAGGAAAACCGCCACAGCAAGAAGGGTTAATGGAAAAGGGTTTGTGCTTTAAGATGTTTTGAATAGCTTTTATTTTTAGACTTTGTAAAAGATACAGCCTGAAAGCCTATTGTTCTTATGGTAAGAGATCTTTACAAAGACATCAATATTTAAAGTAATTAAAAATATCAAAACAAAGGACTTTGCTTAAAAACTTGGCAGTTTAACAAGCACTCCTCCCTCCGTCATCTTTTATTCCCATCAGACCAAGGCCAGATTGTGATCCATGCATGCTGCAACACAAACAAGAGGTGTGTTATTTCTGCTCAGGGTAGCCTTGCTGCACATGAGCTTGCTGGTCTAGCAGAGAGAAGCCTGCAACCCTCAGGGTCAGCAGATGAAAAAGCTATTTTTTTTTTTTTCCACCCAACAATTATTTGGCATTCTTTTTAATCAAGAAGCCTCCTCTGGACTGTCAGTCCTCTGGGAAACAGTAATACAGGAACCTCACTTGGCAAGACATCTCTGCCAAGCCTGGACGGAGCTCCCCTCCAGCCCACGCAGGGCCCTGCGCAATGTGAGCCAGACTGTGGGCTCCCACAGGCTCCTTGTGGATGCAAACTCCTGAATCCACCCGTTCCACTAGTGGGATTCATCACCCCTCAGTGATGCGAGCCAACAGACAAGCTTGGGCTGAGGTCAGCTTGAGATGGCCCTTGGAAAGTAAATCTGGACCTGCTGAGACCAGTGAATCTGCTGCAAAAGGCACACAGTATGGGCTGGAACTCCACAGCCACCCTTTCCTCAAACCTTTCCATTGGAGCTGACAGGTTAGTATGCAAAGTAACCAAGGTGACAGAGGCCAATGATTGCTCCAAAAAGTAAGAACTGACTTGGTTATAGCCCAGAAGCAAGCAGTAGATGCTCAAAGGACCACATGCACTAACCTGCCCACAGAAGTTAGCCCTCAGTTCAGGCCTCTCCCCCCAGCTGATTTAAACCGAGGCAGTATTTGATACTGAGCTTGTGCAAGAAACCATTTACACATGCAATTGGTGCTTCTCTAATAAGGCAGGAAATGCTGTCTCATTTTGTAAGCACTTATTCTTTGATGTGGGGGAAACACAGCTTAATGATCTTTACTTAAATTATTAAAAAAAAATCTAAAACATTATTCTTTTTTTGAAAAGTTACTAGAAACCAAACTATTAGAGCAGATCATGCCAAGATCAGCCCCTGGCATGCAACCTTGCTGAAATGGTTTGTGACTAGCATCAAGCCTAAATATACTCTTGGCTTGGGCTGCATCTCCCTCCTACAGACACTGCTGCAGAGGCTAATACAGCATCATGGTTCTTCTCAGGAGGCTTGTCAGGTTAGAGAGGGAACCTGGTCTGGCTGCCTTGCCAGGCAGAAGAGATGCTGCTGAGCAGCTCTGGCTCCCTGCCTCTGTTTTGGGGCACGTCTTCTGTCTCTCCAAGGAATGGTACCCCTTCCCTTGAAAGGAAACTGAAGAAAAGCAAGGGTAGATGTGACCTTTATTTGACTGACCAGTGACACAGTGGGAGAACAGAAAGACTGCTGAAATAAGCATGTACTCAGTAACTAGGGCCTTGTCTGGGAAAGATTTAAGCTTTCTGGTTAATAATTAAGCAGTGGATGACTCTGGCAGTTCAGGCCTCGGGTTCTGAAATGCAGGAAGCCCACCCCATCTGGAAGCATCCCTGGTGTCAGTGCTGAAGCCCAACTCAAGTCTAGGACTTGCCCTTTCTTATGAAAGCTTAATGACTCAGTGAAAGCGTTCTTTCATGTCAGAATGAGGGGATGAACCACCTCAATGATCAGCTATGGCATAAGCACATACATCAGGGTGCCACAAGACAACAAGTGGTAGATGGTACCTTGGCTGCAGCAGTTACATGGTTTTAAAAAACAAACAAAACCTTACCAAAACCACCCAAAAAAAATGGCTGCTGTGGAAACTCTGCTTCATTCTCTTATGGGCACATAAAACTTACCTTGTTGTCAATAGGGATGACACATCCAACAGCAAAAGGTAGGTGAACTGAGAAGACCTGTATAATCAATCCACACTGTGTACTTCAGCCTTGCTAATCTAGACAGTCAGCGGCATAAGTGGTGTCAGCACTTGTGCTTGCTCTGGATCAGGCATGGCTTGGGGCAGAACTTACTGTTCAGGTTTTATTGGCCTAACATGAAAGTCAGACTGAGTAAGTACAACATCTTCTTCAGGCCTTCTCTCAGGCTTTCATTTCCTTGTGCAGGGTTTTAATTTTTAATAGATTAAGATAAAAATATTTGGCTATGTATTTTCCTTGGCTCTTTGCAGAATAGGTAGCAAATTACCTGTTCACTCCAGGAAAGAGAACGATGCACAGGGTGTTATTCTGCAGACTTCTATAAAGCTTTTTGATATGCTGGTCTAACTTCTTCACCTTTTTCCTTAGATCCTGTTCCTGCGTAACAGAATATAAGCATTAAAATCTCAAATTCATCTGTAGCAATCACACTTAAGAGTGTGTGTGGTGAGACCCTCAGGCAGTGTCAGGGATTGAACAGGTGAGGACAGCAGTGATTCTGTTACTGGCTGGTATTTGACAATGCAGTGGCTCAGCACCACATGCCCTGCTCAAATGGCACTGCAGCTTCCTCCAGTGAAAATAAGAGCTGCAACCAGAGCTGTTCTTTCCTGTATGGCTATACAACTCGTCACTTCTCCCTCAGACTTCCATACACTTGCTAAACCTGTACAGTGCTCTGTGTGCTCTCAAGTGGAAGGCTTCAGTTCCTGTGTAACATCATTCACTGCCCTGAGCAGCTATGCTGGTTTTAAGGTGATAGACTATGCTGCAAATATCACGTTAGCTTGTGTGATATTCTCTCTCCAAACTGCCTTGTGGGAACTGATCCTTGGCAGCCTCTCTGCTCCAGCACAAGGAGACCCTTCTGTTAGACACAGCTCTGCACCCAAGTCTGCCCAAAGTTATCACTCCTGGTTCCCAGGGCAGCACCTCCTCACTAACCTGCAGAATCATCAGCACACCCTTGAACTCACAGAGTCAGACAGTTGCTCCATTTTCTCATGTAAGATGTTTCCTCCTTGCTTCTCACTTCTCTGATTCATTTGCCAAATCCATCTCCAGAGGTGACCTGAAGCAAGAGCATTCCTACTTCTTAGTTTACTACCCTTCACAGTCCATCCATTTATAACTTCAAGGGCATCCACAGCACTTTGTGATTTCTGGAATTCTGAAACAGAAAAAGAAGGGGAACATGCTTTGTCAGTGATGCTGCTACCCTGTTCTTGGCACCTGAAGGGCAGGGCTAAAGGTGTGGAGCAGGAAGGGAGATGAGAAACTGAAATCACTGCAGCAAGCAGATCTTCATTTTGCTACAGCTAAACATCAGACTACAGAAATGTCAGTTAACTGCACCAGCACTTGTCCAGTTGTTCTCACCTTTTTAGAGGCAATTACTAGTCTGTGTGAAGCTGCACAGTAGCCAGCCCTCACGTTGAGGTATCGGAGCCAGTGAACTATCCTGGAATTTTTCCAAGATTATTTTTTGAAGCAGTTTTTTTTACATTTTAAATATTAAGGTGTAAACTGCTCCTCCCAACAATACATGCTTTCACTGGAGTATTTTAAATACCATCACTTTGAGCATACATGAGTTTTAGTAGCTCTTGATGTGTCAGTGCAAAGTCCCAAGGGTTGCTGAATGAGCTTATTTGAAGGACATAAGTAGGCTGTAAGTGAAGCTACTTACTGAGGAAACAGCAGTTCCCGTGCTTTCCACTCTGGAGATCCTTTGGCAGGAACAGTGTTTCCAGGTCTTTCAACTGGCTGAATTCTTCTTGCAAGTCTGTCTCTGTTAATGAGTTCTTTAGACCCGCCACATAAATCACACCTTCGTTTTCTGCATCCAGTTCTAGTTCCTTTATCAGAACATCACAGTCCAGCATTGCTGCAGTGACAGGTCTCTGGACCTGGGATGGATCAGCAGCAGGAACACAGTGTGTCAGCCCAAGCAGCTCTGTGTTCTGAGCTTCTATTTTAAATTATTTTCTCCATTACTAAAACTTGACAAGCTATTTTCCTTCCCTTGAAAAAAATATGACTAATGAAAGCTAACTTAGTCATGAAAAAGGAAGCGAGATCATGTTTGTAATGCAGGAACACTGTAAAATTAAGAACCCCATACTTTATATATGGCATTTTAACACCCTATTACTTGGCTCTTCCTTTTAGAGCTGCAGTCAGAGGTCAGAATGCTTTCTGATCCCCTTCTGCTGACAGGCAGAAAGGAAAAAAAGAGTGCTATAACCACTTCCTTTCTGCCAGAGGGGCCCTAAGATCTCCAGGGACAGGGAGATGGTAACAGCACAACCAGCCAGCATTTGCCCAGACGCTATGCTGTGAGTAGATGTTAAAATAGACATATTGGATGCTGTTCCTGTGCTCAACTTAACTTGGGCTCTAGCTATTTGCCTTGTTTACCTTAATGCAGGACCCTGCTACCTCAGCTCCATTTAGGCTTTCCACAGCAAGCTGGGCAGCTTCCAGCACCTCATATTGGATACAGACGTAGGGCTTAAAACAGAACAATAAGATACTTCAGGCTTATCAATAAGACACATTAGCCCTCCCTTTTTAAAAGCCAGGTCTCAATAAAGTTGTGTTTTCTTTTAAAAATATAATATAAAAAGGTTTGAGGGTAATATATGTAACATTCCATATACCATATCTGTTAAAAACAACCTTCAGGTAGCTTGTCAATTACTAACAACCTTTTTTTTTTTTTAGCATATCACTTCTTTCAAGAGGGACAAAATGCACCTCAGCTTCTCCAACACTCAAAGTCCTCTAGCTTGAATAGCACAGTTAAGCCACATGAGCTGTGTTATTCTTGTCATTGTGTGGAGCAGCTTGTAGATACCCTGAATTGTTGTAGCTGACAACTAAACCACCAGAAAAAAACAACCAACCAACCAAACAAAAAAAAAACAAATCCCAAAAAACCAAACAGAGTAACTGGTATTTCAGTGGTTCTAATCCATCTTTCCAAGAGATTACTCGCGCCTTCCATGCCTGTCAGCAAACTCAAGGCTTTGAGTGCTCCTCACCTGGTATGCTTCAGTGACCACTCTAAGAGACCGGATTGGTCCACACCTCCCAAATTCTTTTTTCACAGACTTCAGGCAAAAGTTTTCTTCAAAAGGACCTGCGTAAATTGTCAGCATGTCAGTCAGCTTGCTTCTCACCTGTAGGAACACAGATTAGAGAAGGAACTTCACAAAGCAAAGGAACTAACTACTTGGTGCCTCCAGATAAATTACGTCTCAGCAAGCTCAGCAATGAAGACTATTCTCCAAAATAAAAGTACCTTTTCACAAAGTCCAGCAAGAAGGTGAGATGCAGCATACTCTGGACCCAAACTGAACTGAATGATACTGAATGTGGACAGAGGAACACCTTCTATGGCTCTCTGAAGAATCTGGAGGGAAAAGAGCATACAAGGCTCAAAGAGGTACAAGACAATTGTACTGCAAAGGGTCAGAAACAAAGCTATTGAACTTAATTCCCAACTTTAATTTTCATTATTGTCCAAGGAAGCCCTCAGGCAGAAATTCTTCTTTAGTGAGTCATGAGAGGATGTAGCAGATCAAAGCTTATTTCCGAAATGTTAAAATGGATTTAGCTAACCTGATATTAACACTATTGCTAACAGTACTGTCACTCAGCTTTTTGAATAGGACTCATCTACCCACCCCCAGAACAAGAAGAACTTTGAACTACTTTGATGCTTGCTTAGACCAACCCACTCTAAGCCCATTCACCTGTTTGTTTGAAGTGCTCAGGTTACTCTGATGCAGGCCAGAAGAGTCTAGTTCCTGTCTGCCCAAAAGGAGGGGTTTTTGGCCAGTCACCTGCAAGTGGTCTAAAAAACTAGCAGAGAGAATAAAGCTGTGAATCACAGTATTTATCAGTATGGTGAATTAAGAGCTTTGAAGTGCTTGTCAGAGAAAAATTACACAGTTTGTATCAAAAAAATGTGAAAGAATATTCTTGTCGTCAACATCAAAAGAAGCCTAGAAAATGCTTTGTGAAATTTAAGATGCAACTTCTGAAAGTTTTTCAGTGCTATGCTACAATTATTTCTGTCTCTCTGAAGATCCTGATGGCTTCTGAAAAACATAACACACTTTGATTTTACGGAGGATTCAACTGAAAGAAGAACAGGCATATTTGAGAATCTTATTACCATGGTTTGGATAAATGTGGAGGCTCATTCAACTGTTTCTGGACCCTACATCCTTGTGGCTGTAAAGCAGCTTTGTTCCGTGAGACCTCAGCCAGTTTTTCAGTTGTCAGAAGCATCTCCAAGTTTAGTTCTGCTACCTTGGGGAAGGAAGAAGATTAGAGTCGGCTTTCATCTCAGCTAATTGTAGCTAACCAAAAAGCATGTGCTTTCTCTCTGAGTCACCTAGGTACACTCCACGGCAGTGAAGAAACACAGGCATTCATTTCTTGCCTTATTATTTTCTGTTGTCATTGTCAAGCATGCAGCACTCACAGCATCAACCAGCAATCATCTCCAAAAAAGTTCTCTCAGAAATCAATGACACAAGCAAGACTCATCAAACCAGATGAATCACTACCACACCACACAAGGTCTTTCACTTCTTTCATCTGGAAAAATGACAGGCATTCCTATAGGCTGGAATTGTCTCAAGCCTTCTTTTCCCAATGTCCCTCTTCAAGGTGCAATCAGATGCAACACTGATTCATGTCAGTGTTGGAGTACTGAAACATTGGTAATGCTCAGGTTATTAAGATACCTGGATATATGCTGAAAGTAACAAGCTAGCAAATTGAGGCCTCTATGACAGCTCCATTTTCTCTTCTAAATCAACAAGAGGATGGGCAGGAATGTTTTTTTTCCTTCATAAGCACAACTTGTATGTTCTGTGATTAAGGACAGAAATCTTAATTAAATATAACTACCTTTGCTGGTCCTTGCTCAATAAAGAATTGAGCCAATTCCAATGCAGCTCTAGCATCTTCTGCAGGATCATGCCCAAGCTTCCGCTCACACTGAATCTCCTTCCTAGGGCATCAAAATCAGGTGTACAGGCAGGTTATCTGTTTTTGCACACTGATCAACATCCTGTCTTTTCTAAACTGGGCACTTTTTGAGTAAAATAGCTTTCCCCTCTCCAAAAAGGATTGCAGTTCTGTGCAGCAGCATTCTTGTGAAATATTCCCAAGTTACTGCAAGAAATGTTTTTGCAATGTTGAGCAAAACATTGTTTACTGGGTTTGACAGAAGCAGTGCTAATACTTCATACTCTGATGCATGACTACTGCTAATTTTAATTCTTCCTTGACCAATGACCCAACTCACAATTTGCACACAGACAGGGAAGCAACCTCCAACTCAGTGAAGTCTGGCACTGCCGACTATTAATAGTCACGGTGAGAACTGTATCACTATGACATATGTGAATGGTGAGAACTGTATCACTACGACATACTATCCAGTGGTAGCTAGTACACCGAGGAGTACGAGTTAAGTCAGTAAATCATACTTTCTTACATTAGCCTTTTTTTCTTGCTAACTGCAACAGATCTCATTTGTGTGAGCCAGAGCGTCTTTGTTACTCTACAGTTCAATACACTGGTACTGCTACAGACCTGCAGAAAAGCTAGTTTTGCTAGGACTCAAATCTGGTTGGGTCACAGCAGCCCTGCTTGCTCAAAGACAAGCCAATTTATTATGCTGCCTGATATGTCAAGCAGGCAGTAAATTTTTCTTTGCCATGTCTATTTGCACAGCCTACTCCTTTCTTTTGAATTTTAGTGAAAAAAAAATAAATTCTGATGCTATTAGTGGAAGAGCAAGACCCTATGACCCACCATGACAATTTCTAATATCTCCCATGAAAATACAGTAATAATCTTACCCTAAAACAGCTTTGGCTAGAAATTTTAGCTTAAATCTTCGACCTTCAGTTCTGGCAAAAAGCAATGAAGTATCAATAACACTGGGGTGGATCATCTGGAGGAGGGAAAACATCACCAGTTTAATTTAAGAACAGCAGTCCTATAGAATTGGGCAGTAACTCCACTGTTATCTGTGCCTCTGTCTTTTCATTTCAGTTGCCATTTTCTCACTGATAGATAACTGGTCCACAAGCGAACAGATGGGAATAATGAAACAAGCCCAGCTCTCATTTCTAACACTTTATTGGGAAGATCTTGATTGGATTAGAAAGATTAATTATGATTCAAGCATTTTAGGTTGGTTAAATTAACTATAGGACAGACTTCAGGTCTTCCTGTGACAGAGCTATCAGAAGCATCTGGCTGAAGCAGAGATGTAAAGCTTCTGGTGCAACTGTATCTACATCTGGACAGACTCCTCCCTTCCTTTTGGGTTCTGAACAGCCCTTTGCAAGTACAGATGTAAGGAAAGCCTTTCTCCTTTAAATCCTTACAGACATAAGGCTATTCATAACAAAAAGCAATTAGCAAGTGTTCACTAATAAAAAGAGGAAATGTTTAGTTTTCAGGTCTGAAATGAGTATCACAGGATTGGGAAAAATACTCTTAAAAGCATACTCACTTCCAAAGCCTGAAGATCAGCATTTAGAGAATGACCCACCAATACTGCATCATGGGGAAGCATTTTTTTCAGTCGGGTTTGGATGTCTGACAGTCTGGTTTTCACTGGAAGAAGCATCTTCTTTGTGATTCCTGAGAATCTTCAAAACAGAAGTCAGATGAGATAAAAGCAACATATTAGCAACAGTGCCTACTGGACAAGTGTTACAAGCAGGACATTTAAAATATGAAGTCAGTATAACTCATGATAGAATGTGATTTACTGCTTTCTGTTCCAACGTAAGAGGCTATGCTATTGAACTGCTACAAGTGCCACCACATCTGTTTCAAAAGTTTATCTCTCTCAGGTATAACTTATTCTTCAGTGATGCAGTTCCTGGCATCAGACAGTACAGGTAAGGAATTACTGTAAGACTGATGACAGGAGATGCTTCCAAGAAACCTGAGGGGATTGTCATGTTACCTCCTGGATAAAGCTGGGCAAAGTTTTGGAGAAGACAAGGCTTGAGTTTTGCCAGCTTTTGTTGTAATACTGAGCCCAGCCCTAGAGGTGTGTACAAAGTGATGAGCTGCTCTATTAATTTTTTACACATGGGCAATGTTAGCTATGGAGCAGAGAGATACAGACTGCAATCATGTACTCTTACCCTCCATCTTATTTTATAGCCAGCAGTAAAGAGTAACTTGTAATGTGCATCATTAATTTGTAACAGAACTTTTCCTAGAATACTGCAGAATGGTAATGCTTCTGCCTAGTAGCCACATGGGCACTATGCAGCAGAGAGTGTATACAGAATGTTGGCTATTCTAATCACATAGCAAGAACTGTATTCTTAACACTGAATGAAATACAGTAGGCACCTGTGCAAACAGAAACCTTCTGAAAGGTCCCATGTAACAGGCTTAATTTGAAAGGGCTGCAGCTCTTAAAGACAAAGAGATAAGAAACTTATGTGCAAGTCACCTGGTGCGGTAGTTCACTACTGCGCTCTGAGGTTTGACCAGTTCATTCAGGAGGCATTGACCCTGTGCATCCACCAAAGAGACACGAGTGACTTCATTCCCTTTTTCAGTCAGGCACTGCCAGGAAGAAGCAGAGGCAGTTGTTGCATCGGTATGGTGCTGCCACTCAAAAACCACAGCTAGTATCTGTTTTGGCTGCAGCCAGCATCACTGCTAAGGAGTCACTCAACTTGGAGATCTACCACTCATTGCTAGTGATGCTTTATGATGTATCATGCTTTGTTTTAGTTGTTAAATGTCCACCATAAGCACAGCAAACACACATGCAAACACAACACAAAGAAAACCATTATAAAGAAGTGCTGATTTCACAGAATCAGTCTGTGCTCTGCACTGCAGAGCTGTGGCTGAGAACATCTTCACCAGAGAAGATGTACAATTTCAAAGCAGAGGCCAGGTTGTATTGTTAGTCACTCAACGCTGATGCCAAACAGGCATCCCTGCAAGGTCAAAACTACACTAAAGGAGAAATCTTCACTCCAGCACACTGCCAGAAAAACTGCAACGGCTAAAGGAAAGATGTGTGATATGGAAGTATTTTTCCTTTCCCAAATCTTGGGGAGAGCTGGGAGGAGGAATTCCACAGCCGTCTCAGGGGTTACTGCAGCATTGCTGATGGGCCTGGCAGATCCCGCTGTTCTGACAGCCAACGCAGAACTGAGCTCTCTGCTGCACTGCTCAAGATGTTTCTGTCTCGTCACCAGAACCACTTCCCGAGTCCTTCCCAGGGCTGCACTAGCACTGGTACCATCAATGAAGGGACTGGCAGCAGACATTATCAGAAGTGGTTTAGCAAATACACAGGGTGCTTCACTCACTTTGGAATAGCTGATAGGAGTTTGGTTGTTTGACTATATTTTGTAAGGCCACACACATTTATTCTTACCATTTCACAATCCAGACCAAAGAGGGGGCTGCTGTCTGTCCTCTGCTGATCACACTCTGTATCTATGTAGCCCTTACATCCAGGGGAGCCTAGAATGAAAAGATACCCGTAAATAAGAAACAGACTTCTCTATTATAAAACTCATCAGGTGTTTTATATTGACACATGAAAAAAAAACCACAACAAAACAACCAAACAAAAGCCCTCAAAAACCAACCTTTTATGGGATACCAACCTTTTATGGGATAGTCATTTTTTTTCTGCTCTTCTAAAGTTAGAGTGTAGCTAGTAAGGCCTCTTTTTTTTTTTCCGTATTTCTGAAGGATGGGATCACACTGCAAGTCTGAGCTTTTAGGAATATATTCACTGCTAGTGGAAGTTAAACCTGCAAAATACAGAAGCATCTGTTAAGCTCAGAGAGCACTTCCTACTTCAGTTTTCTGCATTAGTATGCACACTAAGAGGCTACACCATTACAAAGGAAACCACTACCTGGAACAATAAACTGGGGTGGGGGGAAGAGTCTGTTTATCTATCTCCAGTTTATTTTTATCTTTCTTTCTCCAGTTTTTACATATGTATCTCTCTTCATTTTATATCTCATTTATTATGTGTATACACACACTATATACATTATAGGAAGGATACAGGAGGTAATTAGTGACAGCCAACATGGCTTCACTAAGGGCAAATCATGCCTGACAGATTTGGTGGTCCTCTATGACAGGGCTACAGCACTGGTGGGTAAGGGAAGAGGAACTGATGCCATCTACCTGGACTTGTGCAAATCATTTGACACTGTCCCACACAGCATCCTTATCTCTATATCGGTGAGACACGAATTTGATGGGTAAACCCCTCGGTGGATAAGGAACTGGATGGATGGTCACACTCAAAGAGTTGTGGTCAACAGCTCAATGTCCAAGTGGAGAGCAGTGACAAGTGGTGTTCCTCAGGGGTTGTGTTGGGATGGGAGCTCTTTAATATTGGTGACATGGACAGTGGGATCAAGTGCACCCTCAGAAAATGTGCCAACACCACCAAGCTGTGTGGTGCAGTGACACGCCGGAGGGCAGGGATGCCATCCAGAGGGACCTGGACAGGCTGGAGAGGTGGGGCTGTGCAAAACTCATGAAGTTCAACAAGGCCAAGTGCAAGGTCCTGCACATGGGTTGGGGCAATCCCAAGCACAAATCCAGGCTGTGCAAAGAATGGATTGAGAGCAGCCCCGAGGAGAAGGAATTAGGGGTAGCAGTGGATGGAAAACTGACTGTGAGCCAGCAATGTGCGCTCACAGCCCAGAAAGCCAACTGTGTCCTGGGCTGCATCAAGAGAAGCGTGGCCAGCAGGTCAAGGGAGGGGATTCTCCCCCTCTACTCTGCTCTTGTGAGACCCCACCTGCAGTGCTGTGTCCAGCTCTGGGGCCCCCAACATAAGGACACGGATCTGCTCAAGTGGGTCCAGAGGAGGCCAAGAAGATGACTGGGGGTCTGGAGCACCTCCCTTATTGGGGACAGGCTGAGAGAGTTGGGATTCTTCAGCCTGGATAAGAGAAGGCTCTGGGGAGACCTTCTAGTGGCCTTCCAGTACTTAAAGGGGGCTACAGAAAAGCTGGAGAGGGACTCTTTATCAGGGACTGTAGGGATTGAACGAGGGGTAACAGTTTTAAACTGAAAGAGGGCAGATTTAGATTAGATATAAGGAGGAAATTCTTCCCTGTGAGGGTGGTGAGGCCCTGGCACAGGCTGCCCAGAGAAGCTGTGGCTGCCCCCTCCCTGGAAGGGTTCAAGGCCAGGTTGGACGGGGCTTTGAGCAACCCGGCCTAGTGGAAGGTGTACCTGCCATGGCAGGGGGGTTGGAACTGGATGATCTTTAAGTTCCCTTCACAATCCAAACCATTCTACGATTATATATACATAATTATATATACACAATACCATGTATAATGTATATGGTGTATATATCATATATATAAAATATATTTGATATTCAGGATACTTGAATCTTTTCCCAGTTCAGCTACTGACACTGCTGGCTAATTCAGAAGCAAGTCACATCACAAGTCTGTCTCACATTCCTTTCAGAAATAGAAAAAACAAACTTCCCTTGTAAGCACAACAAAATAATCTGTTACTTCATGTAAGCCGTAAAAGAAGTTATCTTTTTTTTTTTTTTTTCTATCTTCTCTATGAAATTTTTTCCTGTAAGTGTTATGAGGAGAAAATGTGCTCTACGTGTAGTTCGCAAAGAAGAAAGCACTGAACTGACACCAGAATCCACAGCTGTAAAAAGTTAAAATTATCCTGTAGGTGCTTCTCTGCAGATTGCACTTAAAATAAAAATATACCTGACATCTCAGATCTGCGACTGTGCAGTAGGTTTACAGTCAGGATGCTAGAGGACTTTGCCAATACACTGAAAGTAATAGCTGTTCATTCTCCCATTTAGGACTTGAATTCAAGATTCTCTGTTACGCTTCTAACAATTTCAGTGAAGTTCGCATTGTAGTCTCTTGTGGGTTTTGTACAAGCCTGTTGGATTACAACAGCCTCTATAAAGAATGTAAAAATCGGAAATTGGTCATCAATACATCCGTTCTTTACCTTGGCTTGCTGCTCGGTATAACAAAGAAAACTAAGAAGAAATGAGTAACTACTTAGCTTGAATCTACTGCATTTACTTGTGACAATAAGCCCAACAGAGAGTTACTGAATTAGTTAGGGTAAGCAGGCTCATGGTTTAAGCCACTCTGTTTTCCTTCGTAAACATGTTTACCATAGTAGCATGCTTGGATTGCACAGGAGGCAAAGTCATAAATTACAGTTGTAAGTGCATCAGTGTGGTAGAAAGAGATGATGCAAAACCAAACAAGATACCTTGTGCAGTGTTCTGAGGCTTCAGGTTTGCTCCTTCTCCATACAGGCTGGCTAGGAAGTTAGCGGAAGGTGTTAATGTGAATCTCTGAAAAAAGAGATGTGTTAGAGACTTTGAAACAGAAATATCAAGCAAATAGGCTATTTCTTGATCCCCAAACCAGCCAAATTTAGAGAAGGATGGATAAAGTAGTGGAAATACGTTTGTTTTCCCAAGGAAGAAAAGAAACCCAACACAAACCAAACCTGTTCTAATGACAGACAATATAGGATTCTTTGCACTAAGGGACAGATTTGCCTTGCCTGATATGATCAAGAAGGAAAAGCTCAAGACTCTGACAGAAACTAAAGCCAGTTCCAGTTAAGTTGTGATTTGCATTTGCTGCAGTTCAGGGAGAATTTTCTAGAAGTCTGAATCAAAGTGCTTCTTTCTTCCTTCAAAAATCTTGCTTTTAACTCAGAAAATCAAAATAATTACTTCAATAATCCTTTTGGGAAACAGGAAAAACCTGACATAAAGTGCAAATAGTAAAACTGAGATTTTGTCAACCAGTGGGAATAGCATAACTGTATTGAGTCTTCTCACTCAGAGTAAATTCCAAATTAACTAAGATATTTTTAATCTCATTGGCATCCTGAAGATTCAGGAACTGTAACAGTCAGAGGACTGAAACATCAATACACGTTTCACCTGGTAAGGTTTCAAAGACACAAGTCTTGAAAAGTTGTTTCTAATATCAAAGCCTTAGCCTTTGTTCTGACCTGACAACAGCTACAAACAGATTCTCTCATTAGCTTGCTTTGACAGTCAAAGATGGCCACTTCCTATTGGAAAGGCAGTAATTTCACTGCAGTGATTAATCCTTGGGACTTGGTTTCAGGACTGTAAGTTTAGAAGACATCAATACTGGTTGGGGACTTACATGCCGGAACACTTTTCTCAGGTGTTTGAACTGCAAATAGAATTTGTAGAAATGGAGTTGGCTTGTTTCGTGTAGAACAATAACCACAACCCCAGCCAGGCGGCTTTGGTGATAAATATGGCACCAGCTGCAGTTAGAAAAAAAAGAAAAAAAAAGCAAAATAATTATCAAGAACTCTTAAATTTAAAACAAACTTGGAACCAGCACAGCTTTTAAGTCAGTGAATGGCAAAGTGCCAAATGATTTAAATGAGAAGAGGCTTTATAGCTTATCTCAAACAGCCACATATTCCTGGAAGCAACAGAATATGCGAGACTGAGAAGAGTAATAGCAAAATTCTGCTGCAGTACCATTTCAAGACATTTGTACCTCGTTTATCTGCATCTGAATGTGAATACACACGAGTAACTTCAGCTGTAGTGATGCAGTCCAGTGAATTAATGCATCAACAAAAGTTTCACAAAATAATTTTCTATTCACTACTAAAAATCTAAAGTGGCATCATTTTTGCCTTAAGTTTCATTATATTTCACCATATTTTTGCCACCTGAGGTTGTATACCTTCTTCAGCCTGTCTTCCATTGCTGAGAAGCTGCCCTGAAAAAGGGCAAAGTGATTAAAATATTTTTCCCAAAACACTCTAGAACAGTCTGTTTCAATTATGTCTGACATGATACGTGTTAATATTTTTTGTGTTGTGTCAATATTTTTAACATGGTATTTCATTTCTCCGTGCGTGAATCTTCTTCAGTTCCACAAAATTGTTTAGTTTTTGATAACTGCATGAAAGAAAACTGTGAAATGGTAGAAATTTTGTCAGAAGAAGAATTCTGGTCTCTGGCCAAGTATAACAATAACTGTATCTACATAATACAGGCTGTCATTATGGTAACTGCATTGCAAGGATTCCAAAACCAGCATGGCCAATATGCCTTTAGGTATGTCTTCACAACTCATGAGGACACAAGACAGGGTTGATTCCGGGCTACGAATGTGTTATACCTGGGTTGTGTAGCATTGTGGCATTTTCCCAAAGCTGCATACTTTAACAACTCATACAGCTGGTCATGGCTGATTTCGCAGTCCTCACCAAATAAGGCTGTTGACAAGTGAGATGACTTTTCCTGTAAAAAGGGAAATGCTAGTAAAGGAAGGTTTTGTGTAATCACACAAGTTCATGGAAAATTAAGTGAATTATATGGTAAAAAGAAACTATTTAGATACAATCAACTACATTTAAAAGAGTTCTTCCATTCATTGTGGGCAAAAGTTTCCTTTCAGATCACACTTAATATTAAATTTACTATCAATATTTCAGCAACTTAGGTACTCTAACTTCAAATACTTATTTAATAAAGATTAAATAGATGCATGTTAGTAGATGCATGTAGTAAGGAGACTTAAAGTTATTTGATTTGCTAACACTATGTTCTGTTCTCTCAACCCATTCACCCACTTGCTGCTGTAGAGCTTTGGGCATTTATACAAGTGTTATAAGTAGCCACTTCATGTAAAGTTTTGCTAAAACCTATTTACTTCATTTACATTATGTGATCTGTTTTGGCAAATGGGTTTGCTGACCCCTACAGGAAAAAAATTGTTTCAGTAAAATCCAAGGAAACTGCAGAAAGGAAGTGTCAAGTAGATGAGATGGAATGGAGACTGTACCACACAGTTCAACACAACAGTTCTTTAAACCTAAATGCACAGATGCTCCTAAAAGCTAATGAGCAGGTAAATGCATGATTTTGGAGACCTCCACTGACCACATGGCCTGTTCCAATGAGCATCTCTGATCTGTAAAAATTTTAAAGATACTCTTTATGTGATGAAAAGACATCATGGCCTACAGAGGAAAAGAAAAAAAGACCACAGAATAGTACAGAATATCAAATCCCTCAGGATAAACATCGACCAGAAGCTGGGTTTTCCCCACCACACTAATAAGCCTTGTGCTCACTAATTTTGACAGAGCCTGCCCACATGGGACTGAGCCGGTGCGCTTTTAAAGCCATTTGTCATTGGGTAAGCAAGCTAAACAGAGGTGACAACCTCTGAGGTTCAAGTGGTTAAGAATCATCTGGTAATAATAAGACAGGGTGGTGTAATTGCTAGTCCCCCATCTCTCACACTAAGTTAGACAAATAAGTAATGACACCGTTGTTTTCAATACTGCCTAATTAGAGCTTTGCAAAAAAACCCAACCAGACAGCAGATGTGTTTCACCATGCAATGGCTACCTGCCAACCGCAGGAATTTCAGTCTCTAATCAGGTACAAATAAGACTGATCTCACAGGTCAAAGACGCTTACTCTTGTCCCATACTGGGCACTAAGTAAGTTGTAACCTGATTGAGTAAGAAGTTACCGTGAGGTTGAAACTTTGGGTTGATTTGCATCCTCCAGGTGTGAATGTGCTGAGCAGACACAATGCTCCTTTCAAGATTTACTTTGTTTAGGAAAAAATTACACTGGAGAGTCTATTTATTTTTTAACAAAACTTCTTAAATAGGACTGCCTTACATTCCAGGTAAGTGAATTTCCGTATTTCTTGGAGCAGAAACTAAGCCAGCCTACACAGCTATTAGCTTTGGCCAACCCTCTAGTTAGACCGCCAGCAAAACACGTTTTTGCCGAGTTCCCAGCACCCCAACGTGCGATGCGATAACCCGACCCAACGGGCGGATTAAGAGGACACACGGCACAGCCAGGGGCCCGCAGCGTTCTGCTCGCCGCCCCCGGCCGCCCCGCAGCTCACCCCGCCGTGCCAGCCGCCGCCATCCGCCTTCCTCCTCTTCCGAGCTGCCGGCTGCCCCGCCGCGCCCTCCGCGGCTCCGGCAGGCCGTTTGTGCCCATTAACGCAGACGGCCTTCGCCATGGCCTGGAGCGAAGCCCCGCGGGGTCAGGGCGGCGAGAGACAAGGCCGCCACGGCCCCTCACAGCGGGGCGACGGCCCGGGCCGCGGGTCAGCCCCGGGGCAGGCCCCGGCCTCTACCCACCGCCGGGGCTCCGCGGGCAGCAGCGGGGTGGGGGATCGCCCGCAGCCCCCAACGCCGTGGGGCCGATCTCCGACCGCCCCCTCCTTCCCCGGTCCCCGCGGAGAGGCCGCGACCGCGGGTGCCAGCTCCGCCGCGCCGGCCGCCGGGCAGCACGCGGTCTCGGCACGCGGCTACCCGCGCCTGCCTGCGGGCAAGGCTAGAGCAGCCGATCGGCCGACAGCGCGGATGGGGGGCGGGGCCGCGGCCGCCGGCGGGAGGTTTGAAATGGCGGACGCGGTGCCGAGATCGCACCGGGGCGGGGGCTGAGGGCGGACATGGCCACCAAGCGCCTGGCCAGGTGCGGACGGCGGGGGAATCCCCCTCCTGAGGCCCCTGAAGGGACCGGAGCGGAGCGGAGCGGGGGGGGGGGCGGGGGGGGTTGGCGTCAGGGCGGGCGAGGTCCTGAGGGGGGCCGGGGCGCTGATCGGGCAGCGGAGCGGGAAGGGGGCGCCGAGGCCCCTCAGCACGGGGGATGCTGAGGCGGTGCCGGCGCCACTGTGCTCCGCAGGCAGCTGGGGCTGGCGCGGAGCAGTGCGCGGGCGCGGAGCGGCGCGCAGGCGGCGGCGGCGGCGGGGCAGCGCTTCGGCTACCTGATCGTCGTGGTCTTTGAGGCCACGTGCTGGCGGGGCGCGGGGCGCGGCAGCCCCGAGATCAGTGAGTGCAGCGGAACCCGGCTGCGCGGGCGCGGGGGGGGGGGGGCGTGCTGCCCGCGCCTGGGGGCAGCTTCAAACCTTGTGTCGGCATTACGTTGTGCTCCTGATGTCTGACGTGCCCACACCAGCTCGGAGCGCGTGGAATCACTTCTGTGAACAGCTTTCACCTCTCTGGCATTGGTTAGTTTTGTTTTTTGTTTGTTTGTTTTTCCTCATTTTGTTTTTGTCACAGTTGAATTTCCAGCAGTCCTGTTAAACGCCTCAACGGGGGAGACTGAATCTGAATTCCACACATATGTCCAGCCTCAGGAGCATCCTATTCTCTCCGAATTTTGTACAGAGCTAACCGGCATAACGCAGGTAGAATTGCTATTTGGCATTATTTTACACTGGTAAAATTGCTATCTGCTATTTTATTTAAAGAGGCCTTTAAAGGGCTAAAAAGTAATAAACCTCAAATGAATTCCAGTGCATACTAACGCATACATCTTGTTCTGTTCCATAAAGAACCAAGTTGATGAAGGGGTCCCTCTAAACATTTGTTTATCGCAGTTTTTGAAATGGATTCAAAAGATACAAAAGGAGAAGAAAATTATATTCAGTACAGATATTCTAAGTAATTCTACTTCAGAAGCAAAAGCATGTACCTTTGTTACTTGGACAGGTAAATAAAACTTTAACTTGTTTTTTCTGCAGAATAAGTACACATAAAAAATTAACATTTGGTGGTGCTAGTGAGATTGTGTCTTCACTTCTAGGGAGCCAAAAGCCCGTTACTAGGTATTACAGATATGCAATATTGGGGTAAGACTGAAAATATGAAATCCATTGAATCCTGATGTGTTTGCTGTATCTTTGCCTCCAGGGTCTTACAACGTTACATTTTTCTGCTTTACATATACTGAACTGTGTCACTGTTCTTAATGTGTCTAAATGATTTACCGAAGTCTCTGAGACCTTTACCCATCTAAGTCGTTCTTTAGTAACAGCAGGCATTCACTTATCCCTATGTCCCACTGCAGCAACCGTAGTGCCTTTCACTAGCCTGTGCTTCCTGTCCAAAAGTACGGCATGCTGCTACTATGCTGATGTTATGTTTCTTTATGTAGATTTGAAGCCATGTTTATGTAGATTTTTAGGCTAGTTCTTTAGTGATGGATTATTTGTGTTTTTTTTTTTCTATGCAGACTGGGACCTGGGTGTGTGTTTGCAGTATGAGTGTAAAAGGAAGCAGCTGCGAAAACCTGACATTTTAAATTCCTGGATTGATCTCAAAGCAACATACAGGGTGAGACAGCTGACAGACTGTGGAACATTGACATCTCAAGGGCTAGCTGTATCTGAGGTGACAAACCAATATTGTATGTTCTGGTGACTGGTGACTAGTTACTAGTCTAGAACTAGTTAACAATGACAAGTTACTGTAGTTCCAGTTACTAGAGTAACACATTTGTTTTCTTCCCATGTTGTTATCACTCTAACAAACTGCAAGCCCTAGAACTGTGTGACTTTTAATAGAAATCTTAATGCTAGGAAACAACCTGGTGTTGTTAGAGGAATGAATCATAATCCTAGGACAATTTTTTGAGCTGCTCTTCCTTTCCTGACAACTTTTGCTCTCCTTGCTTCCTAATTTCCCTCGTTTTGTGTGCTCTTACTGCTGCCTTACACTGCTGCCTAGAAAGTAGCCATCATCATCTGTTTAGAGGTACTTAAAGGTCTAGCATGTGAACTGCCCTTGGACCAGAAAGTATGTTCTGAATAGCAATGAATAATACTGAAAAAATGAACGTACATTTTATTACATAGTCTACTGCAGCAGAATTCTAACATGGGGGCTAACAGCACCTAAGTGTACCTTGCCCTGTCTAGTCAAGGAAACTTCCAAAAGGTGATCCAGGAGTCTACCTGTCCTGACACTTGGAGCTTAGGCTCTTAACCTAGGTAGCACAATTAGTCCTCTAAGGATAAACAGTGTGACTGTTGCCCCTTTCTTGTGATCAAATGAGATACTCAGAGTGAGTAGCAATACTCACTTTTTCTTGTTTAAAAATAATTTATATTTATGCCAAATAAATGAATTCCTGTGCCTTTACAATATGCAACAACTCAAACTTCTCAAGATGTTACTTATAGTTGTATTCTTCAATGCTTTTGTTAAGGCCTTCATCTATGTAAGCCATAAAGTGCAAATGAATGACTCCAGAGATAAGACAGAATTGATTAGTTTAAAACAGAGAAGGGATTCATGTTTTTTTCCATTCCAATTTGTTACAGGGTAAGTCACTTATGGACTTATGCTTATTTATCCCGACTGTAAAATGAAGATAACTGACTTTCACAATTGCCTTGTGAGATTTATTATTCATAAGGTGGTATTTCTGAAATGGTTTTCACTTCACTATGAAGAGGTTTTGAAATACTTTATGTTAAGCACCTGTGTTTTTTCCTTAGGCCTTCTATAATAGGAAGCCTAAAGGACTAAAAGGTGCTTTGCAGGATTTGGGGATAGCTTTTGCAGGACGGGAACATTCTGGTAAGTAGGATATGAGGATCCACATTTTAATATATATGTATATTTTAATAAATTTAAAATAAAGCTAAATTACCATTTAGCTTTAGTTGACTAAACTAAAGCAGCTAGCAATAGCCAGTCCTTACTCTAAATAGTAACTATTGTTTCCAGGTTATGCAATGTTCTGTCCAACAAAAACATCAAAACAAGAAAACCTAGATGCTTCAAAGATCAGTTTCTTACCTCTAACCTCGTGTTTTATTTCTGAAATCTCTCCTAGTGATATTAGATGCATGTTCAACAAGATCAATTTTTGAATTGCTAGGGTGCAAAATAAAACAGGTGGAGGAAGGATAAAGGAAACTTGATTCTACCCGATAGCTCTGGACAACATATTAATATAAGAGAATACCAGCACAAAATGATTTTTTTTTTTTTTTTTTACAAGATTAATAAAACAGAACAAGGATTTAAAAAATTGTGGCTATACATTCAGTTCTATTGGTTGCTCCTTCAGCTGTTACAGCACAGGGAATTTTTTGGAATCTCTTACTTCCACTTCCCTGTTCTGAACTATACAACTATGTGTCAGTGTTTTGTGAATCCCTGTTGTTTATGTAAGGCTTACCTTGATTACATTTTTCCTCTAATAAGAACTATCCCCAGTAATAGTTTAAAAAGAAGACATTAATATAACCATACTTTTGAAGGGTTGGATGATTCTCGGAATACTGCCCGTCTTGCTTGGAGGCTGATTTGCGATGGTTGTGTGCTGAAGGTTACTAAATCTTTGGATAAGGTTAGTAACTACTTCTTGTCTTCCCTTCTACTCACTTTGTAGCCTGGAATACAGATGAAAGGTGAGCTATTTAAATAATAATCCCAGCATCTTGACTATGAATTGAACAGAACATCCCTAGGCTGATACACTTATTAATTTTGTGCACTGATTCCTAAAACTTCTGGGTATTCACTTTCCAACATCTCCTTTTGTTTATGGCCCCCCCAGGCACATCCGAATAGTAATTTAATTTCCAGAACACTATGAACTTCACTGACAAGACTCCACTGGGAATTAACTGCAGACCTGAAACATCTAGAGATGGAACCTGCAAAACAAACTCTCTGGCTGAGGAAAAACAGAACGGTATTGCTGGAATTAAGATAAATTCTAATGTACAAACTGAAGAACAACAGATCAATTCCGTTGATTCCTCTGCAGATGTCCATGTTGTACCTAGCAGCAGCTCAAGGGCTGAGTTACATGCTCAAGCCCAAAGCTCTTCAACAGCATCTACTAACAGACCTCCTGTTCCTCTTGAGCAGGCACAGCAACCTCCCAGTACTCTCGCAACAGGCATTCGGCAAGGACTGGGCAGTGGGCAACATCTGAGTAGAGCCAGATCTGGCCCTCCAGCACACGGATCAGGACTAGTGCTCGTCTCCACTACCATCTCCTCAGTTAATATCTCCAATGAGGATATGAGTACTAGTTCTGATTGCTTATCTCTGCTGACTGACTGGGAAGATGTTGCTTTAATACCAGAATCTCAATATGAACAAAATTCAGACCATGTTCAACTCAAAGTTGACTCAAGTACAGATGTTATAACAGTGTTTGAAAAGAAAACAATTTCAAAACAATTGGCTGTAGTGAGTTCAGATAATCAAAGTTTGGAAAAAACTGTAATACCTGTGGAACCTCTGAAATCTATCATTTACAAAAGTCCTGATACTACTATCTATAATGTAGCAGCAGTACAAAGGCAGACTTCAGATTTTAAAGCTTTGAAGTTACCGTCTGTAAAGGTAAATGCACAATCAGCATTAACTGGAAATTATCCTACTCCTTTGGAGGTTCCTAAAAGAAAGCCAACTAGTCCAAAAATGTTCCCACCAGCAAAAAAACAATCTTTTGCTATATATCAAGAGAAAACTGCATCTTTTGATTGCTCCTTACCTTTAAGAAGTTCCAATCTGCCCAAAGTGTCTCCTGACATTCTGAACTCCACATTCAATTTGAATCAGTCTGTAAGAGCTGTGAAAAACGGAAAACCAACTCCCCCTCTGTGTAACTGCGGTCGAAGAGCTAAAAAACTGTATGTGTCAAATGCTGGTCCAAATCATGGTAAAGCATTTTTTTGTTGTCCTGTTGGCAAGCATGAAGGTAACAAGAAAGGCTGTGGATATTTCAAGTGGGAATATGTGCTTCTGAAAGAGAAATCTAACTATCTAACCCTGAATGCAGAGGCTTTGACCTCTCTTGGAACTTATGCTAGTAATTTGGGCAATTCTTCCAACAAAAAATACTTGTGTCTTAGACCCTCTATGAGAACTTGAAAATTTATATATTTTGTTTTTTGTCTGAAACTTAAACTCAGTTGATCATGTTTAATATAATCAGGACAGTCAAATGATGTTGGATATTTGTTCTGAGAATGAGACAAAAATTACATTGCTTGGTTAACAGATAAACACAAATTGCTCAAGCATACAAAAATATCAATATATCCTAAAGTATCATTAATGAAGTGTGAGAGAATGGATAAAACTAAGAAGTGCTAAAATTAAAGTTTGGGCAACTGTTGCTACACATCTTAAATTTCTGCTTATTATGTATTTTAAATTCTTTACTAGTCCAGTCATTAAAGAACATTATAATGATACAGATTTTATTTACACTATTTTTTCTAAATATACTTGTAATGATAACTAACTTGTAAAGTTTTTAAAGTATTTAGAATTTATCACACTTTTCAAAAGTGAATCTTGAAGCAATAGTGTTTTCTTAAACTGTTTTTTTATCATTTAAATGAAATAACAATAAAGATAAAATGCTGGTGACAGTTCATTAAATACTTCAACACACATCACCTATTGTGTTCTTGACTACATGAGTTGCCCATTTTATTTGTATTGCTCTGCCTGCTTTTGTACTATTAGTTATTAGTGTAGTATCTGGGACAGCCAAAGCGGTAAGAATTTATTCAAACCTAAACTAAGAGACAGAGTATAATGTCTTTTACTTTACATTACTGAGTAAAACTGCAACATTTTATTTTGTAAAAAAAATCGTATAAAAAAGCAACAAGTACTTCTAATCTTTTCTCCACTCCTTCTGGCGCAGTTCATTTCTTCTGATCTTCCCACTAATAGTTTTTGGTAACTGTTGAACAAACTCCATCTATTGGGAAATGGAGGAAATTGTAATACAAAATAAGACATGGTTTACTTACATTTTCACTTTTTCTTAACCTCACCAGCATAGGTTTATAAGCCACATACTTTTCACTACTATAAGACAGTGGGTGCTAACTGTTCTTTGGGTATTTGAGCACTCACCTTCCTAGGATACTTGTATGGAGCAGTAACTTTCTTAACGTGGTCTTGCAGCTCTTTCATCATTTTTTCCGGATCACGTGAAGCATAGTCAGGTGTTAAAACAACAAAGGCTTTCACTACCTATGGAAGTTATGGCAGCAATGGTTTAAATGCCAATGAAACAGTATTACAGAACAGTACAATTTGAAACTTTAACCAAACATTTGCTGACAGACTGCAGAATAATGTATAGGGCAGGAACAGAAAGCTTTGCTAAAGTTTGTGTGCACTCATTATAGGTCTGGACTGTGCAGGCAGTTTATATACATTTAATAAAGACAAAAACCTGTAAGTATTTGTCAGGGGAAGCTCCAAATGGTGCTTTTGTTATATTGGATGTCAGTCAATTGCCTCGGACGGTTTTTTCCTGGGTGGCTTCTCCAGTGTCTGATAGAGTTGAAATGCCATCCTGAATTTAGTTTTAATTTTAAAAATAAATTTAAAAAATCCCAGGATAGACAAATCCCTTGAAAGTTGGGCTTTATTAGCTCTGGTATGCATACGCTAGTTAAATATCTAAGCTTGTTTAACTTGTTTACCTCTCCTCTCATGGCATCTGGACTGCTGACAACTGCTGATTCTACCACTGCAGGATGCTCTACTAGGGCACTTTCGACTTCAAAGGGTCCAATACGGTACCTTTAAAACAAAGGAAAGGGCTTTTAGTTGTATTTGATAACGCATAAGAATAACTTCACGTCTGAATCATCTGTGTTATTCAAATTTAATTATTTACTGTTAATCAGTCTTAAATTTACCCAGCAGAGTTAATGACATCATCAGCTCTTCCAACAAACCAGAAGTATCCATCCTCATCCATAGTCCCCCTGTCTCCAGTGACATAAAAATCCCCACGTATTGTTGCCATTGTTTTCTCTGGATCATCCTAAGAAATAATAAATTGCATTTTACATGAAAACTACCTGAAAAATACATTAAATTGCATTATAACATACTCAGCATGTAAGTTATGGTACAGTAAATACTCAAAAATTTCACCTTTTCAGACTAGTCCATACTGTGGTCATGTGCATCAGATTCAGGTGGGACATTAATAACAGAGAATTATTAAATCACCATTACTAAGCTGCAAAACTAGATATAAAATTCATAAATTGTGATGAATGAAGTTGCATTACTTTTGACTGACTAATAATTTAATCATAATATATTACGCCCCACAGCTTTAGGAACCACTGAAAGTTGCAAAAGTATGTAGGCTGATGGAACTGAGAATTTGCTTTTAGATTATTACCTTTTAATTAATTTTTCCTTTGTGTTTCTAGCATCTCATATCCTGAGATTTCTTTTTCACACCCATGAAAAGTTTTGGTTCAGTACAGTGCAGTTAATAAATGCTTTTTCTACTGCCAATACAGCTGACTTCAAGAATTTTTCTAGGCAGTATGCATGGTTCTCCTTTCCCACATGCTCAGTACTGCTCAGAAGACCTGACTGTAGGCTGATACCACCCATAAAATTTAACAGGGTTTCCTGGTGTCAGAACTGAAAGCACTGTGCATTTGTTCTACTGGTTGTTGGACTGAAAATTCTAACCAATGTGGAAAAATAATGAAAAATGTTGCTGTGCATTAAATGTTCCATGAAGCTCAAATCCGGAGAAAAAGGATTTCAGCAGTGTCCTACTTCTCAGATGGGTGATTTATCCCTTAGGCCAAAGAATATTTGGGGATTAGGCGGGGTCTGTCAAACATATCCCTTTTCATTAGGGGAATAACAATCAAAATAAAGTGGATTTTAACTTGCTAGGCAAGACAATCTCATCAAACACACAATTGTTTGTATAAGTAGACCAAGCATCTGCAAGAAAAAAAGTAAAAATCCCTCTTTCCTTCCCACTGGTTTTCAGACTGGTAATCAGAGTATATATAAACAAAATGGGGCATCAGATTCCTTGTGACAGATTTATCAAGATATCTGTAGAAATATTCTTACAGCATAGCAAGTAAAAAGAAAAGGTGATCTTATAGGTTTTACTCTGATGGCAATATCTCCTTCTTTTCCAGGAGGCAGGATATTACTGTTTCCATCTATAATCTAAAAATAAACAAAATATAGTTTTATTATATTGGAGCCAAATTAAAAAGCATTAAAGTAAAATTATAGATTAAGATTATAGGTGCGCATTTAAAATACATAATAAAAAAAAAATATTGGGAAATGATTTGGAGCAGTAGGGGGTCTTAGTCTGACAACTGAAGTGTAAGATTATTACTAAGCCACTGTACTTTGCACTATGTCTTTTATCTGAGGAATGCCAAGTGTTACGCAAACATGTAATGAAGTTAGTAAAACAGACCCCAGGGAGGATCATAAGTAACAGGGTGGAAAAACTTAGAACCAAAAGAAAGATACTAAAAATCTTAACCCATATTGCAAATTGATCTGGTGCTAGAATCTGCTTCAGTGGTTTTGTTATCCCAAGAAAACAACATTCACTCCCACTCTTCCTTAACTCAGCAATTTAATTTCTATCATTGCCTTAAAGTTTGATATCCAACTGTCAGTTAGCAGAGGGTTGTCATCTATGTTGGTGAGGATGGTGCAACAGCGATGTCCGGTCACACATTTTTTGCATATTCAGTTTAGGGCAATAACGCATTTCTTCACTTTCATTCACTGCTGAATGATGGTACATGGTACAAGCCTGTGTTACAGCTTTTAAACCTCTTTAATGGAAAGTGGTTATGCAAGAGAGATTGAGTCACCAGAGGTACAATACCTTGACATCATAATCTGGAGATGGTTTTCCCATAGAGCCAGGTTTGATTTTCATTCCCTTAAAATTTCCACAGATCAGCACCTGTAACAAGTGTGATTTTTTTTGTTGTTGTTTGGGGTTTTTTTGTTGTTGTTTTCTTCTAAATTAAACTGTGGCTTGTATATTCAGTCTTTACTGAATATACAATATTGAATATACTAATTGTCTTCATTATAATCATATAGCCAATGACTACATTTCTAGAAATAAACTATACCCTTAGAATCATGCCTACAGCTCCAAATAATGTGAGTGCTCCAAAGATAGATTCTAAAGCAGAATTTGGAATGCAGTAATGAAGAATATACCCTTTTCCATTAGTTCCCAATCCAAAGTCCCCAGGAATGAAAAACAGCCCTTGTATTTTGGATGAAGCTGTTATGATTGTTCTATGACTTACAAAAAATACATTTTACTAGTGTTGTTTATTGCAATTGACTTTTCCCCTAAAAGTCGTAACTCTGTATAACCGTTTTAATCACTTTTTCTTGGCAACCTGAATGGAACTTACAGCTGTATCTGTGAAGCAGACATTTTTACATTTTTAAAGCACAACATACTGTTTCTGTCTGTCCATAGCCTTCATAGATATGCAGCCCAGTCTGCGCTTTCCATTCTTCCATCACGTCAGGGTTGATTGGTTCCCCAGCACTCACACAGTGCCGCAGGCTTTTGAATGTATAGCTTAGTGGGAAAGAGAAATACGAATAATGGGTAGTCATCTGTCTGCTATGTCCCATTCACTACTGTATTCCTTATTGTGGGGTCCTTTCTATGCAAACCCTAATTTTTTACTGAGTCCTGTTCATTCCATTTGAACTGTGCATTGTTAAACAAAAACAAATCTGAAAAAATGCAAATAAAAAGGAAAAAACTGCTGGTTTACTTCTGTATTATTTTAGAAAATCTAATGATCCATTTACTGTTTCTAACCCTAGAATCTGAACTGTGGTCTAAACCAAGAAGGAATAACACGGTTCAAAAGTTTCACAGAAAGGTTAAATGAGGCCAAACAGTCTTTCACACATTTCACCAAGCTGTGCTGACACACATACTTCTTGTAGCTTATAGTATTTGAGGAACAAGTGGGAAAACAAACAGAGGGTGTATGTGATTATAAAAGCACTTTTAAATATACATTAATCACTATATCATGGGTATCCTATTACATCCTCAGCTAAACTGATTTTCAAAGTCACTGGAATTTATGAAATCTGAAATGGTTAAGCTACCCCTAAACCTTTATTCCAACTTTGTTCCTAATACTTGAGATTCTAAATATTGAGAAATACATGAGCTGTGTTACCGTTATGCCATTGTAAATTTGGAATAAAATCAAGGTGAGATGAGCATTTAGTCTACTGTTATGATAAAATACACCAATGAGAATATCCTGTTTTTGCTTACCTGGACAGTTTATGTTGCACAAACATTCGATAGGCAGTTGGAGGAGAACAGAAGACAGTTATGGGAAATCTTGACAGACTCTAGAGAATTTAGCATAAAAAAAGTAAATGTTGACAATATACTGAAACCTGTGAGGTTTCATCTTCATTGTAAGAGATAATATAATGACCTCTGCATCCAGCTTATGAAGCACACAAACAAGATGTTGCGTCCTAAAAGCAGTTAGCTCTCTACTTGCAAACACAACATACAACAGTTACATTTAACTTGTTTCTTCTTCAAAACAGAATCTATGTAGTTTTCCAATTAGCTCAACATACCAAAGTTTTTTGCTCTTGAAAGCTTTACAGTTTCTCTAGCAGAATTTCTTAAAATTGCAGGTTAAGTAGAAAACGAGTAAAACTATGAGGCTACCTCTTTAGATGCTCTGTAGGTGTTATAACTGTGTTCTTCAACATACCCTAACATTAACTTGCAATTTCCAGCCATCTAATTAACATGGATACGATGACAAAGTCATTCCATGCAGAATGAAACATGGCAGTCTATTTCAAAGGAGCAAGAGTTGTGTGTGGAGGATATAAGAGAATATAATGTTGCTACCTGTTGTTAAAGAAATTTAATCTTGCTGCCTCTTCAACTTCTTAACTTTGAATTACACCACGCAGGCAACTGAAATTCTCATTCATCTGTTATTGTCACTTATTTTAGTAACACCACCAAAGTTCTCCACAAATCTCAGAACAATTTCTTGTGTACTTCACTTTTAGGCCTAATAATGGATGTTTGCAGGTTTGTGCAGTCAAATCCAGAGCAGAGTATATGATGAAACTCTCTGGATGTCAAATATGCTCTTGTTTTGGGGTACATGTTTGCGACACTACTTAACTAATCAGTTGGTTACCACCTGCTGAAAGTTACAACTGTACTGCGTGCTGCCTCCATTCAGCACCAGCAGAAATCAAAACCTGGGCAAGACTGGCCAGAGAGAATAGTGTTGTTTGTTGTTGGATTCTCCTCACTTACCTCAAAGACAACGTGTGGATCAAAGTGTGGCATCTTATGTACAAATACACAGGCCCCTTGAATCCATGGTGAAAAAATGCTGCTCCAAGCTGCCTTTGCCCAGCCTGTGTCTGATGTATTCCAAAATATATCTGAGGAAGTCAAGTCCAGCCAGTACCTGGTAACACAAGGAAACAGACCACAGTCTCCATTTGGCAGGAATATGGCAAATATTAAAATATCAACAAGAGATGGTGCTGGTGAAGCAAATCCATCAACAGCAGTCTTGGGTAAATGGCAATTAGAAAAGGCTGAACTTCTGAGCAGGATAGTGAGGATGTCATCAAGGATAGTCTGATGTTGCATTTTTCTAAGGGAAAAATGATACCGATGGACAAGCTAGTATCACCTCAGAACATGGTGTTATATGAGTATGTATGAGATTGCTGGGATTTTGCTGAACTAATTTTTAGGGATGAGGATTTTTTTTGTTTACTTCTAGTTTGGTATTTTCTGATTTGTTATTCTTTGCCTGTTAAAGTGCACTGCCATATCAATTTTATTAACAACATTGCTTTATAAATTTAAAGGTTCTGCACTATCAGCATTTTGTTCTGGTGGGAGCTGTGTCCAGTTCTTTTCCCTTTTATGGTACAGACTTCATAAACTTGTGCTGGTGTTCAGTTCATAGGCAACCTATTAACTATACACAATGCAAACTTTACCAAAAGTTAAAGAAAATGTTAAAAAGAAGTTACTGACTCCATGACTGCTATATTCTCTATAAACTAAAGCAGCTGACTCGAACTGCTTTGTTTTATGGAAAAAAAAAAACAAACCTATTTTTGGAATGTAAAACAACTGCTGTTTTTTGAACTACTGAAACAAAGCTTCTGGTAAAAATCTTGTGTTTCTCTTCATTCTGCTATGTGACCAATTACAGAAATATGTATGATTAATAGTGGTATCTGTACCTTCCACTTACTGTGAGGCCAATACCATAGCTGCTGTGGGAATGTTCAGCCATTTTTGGAGATCCTGTAGTCCCACTGGTAAAATAGATAGCCATTGGGTCTTGACACTTTGTGGTCACACAATGGTGATCAGAAGGAGCATTTCTTAAAATAAGCAAAATGATGAAGTGATTTGAAAGTGTAACTGACACATTTTTGAAAATATTTAACCAAAATAACTGCAGCAATCAATAGTGTCATAAACATTGATATTTTTCCACTGTGCAGTCCTAAAAGGGTGAAAATATATTGGTGTGTGCCAACATTTCCTATGCAAAACAGACCACTGCTTTTCTTTCATTATTGCTGTGGTGCTTTCACAGCGGTATTTACTCACTTCAGGAGATCTTTCAAGTTCAGCCATCCTTCTCTTTGGCCCTCTGACACAAGCAACTTGAATTTCAGAGACTGGCATTCAGCCCTAATTGAGTCTACAGCTGGTGCCACAGAATCATCAGTGATGATACACTTTGCCTTGGATTTCTGTAGTCGATGAAGAATGTCCTTTGCTGTCAATTGCTGTGTGCCAGGAATCAAGACAGTTCCTAAAGGAAATGAAGGGGAATGGAAAAACAGCCTCAACATTTAAGAATAACACCTTTACCTACAAGCAGACTTCAGTTTACTTTGTTAGGTTGAGTGGGACAGAGCTGTACTAAATGCAGGAGTTCACCTACATTTGTATATATACTGATTTCTTTGATGGATTAAATGCTATGTGAGGATTCAAGTTATCAAATACTATATTGATCACGGGACACTGAAAGAAATCAACATAACTTTTCTTGTTCTGAAAACACTGCTCCTGGAACATGCCATCTGGCTGGATTTGACTTCTTTACTGGTAAACATAGCCATTGCCTCACAAGATACACTGCTAGTGTTTGCAAGGCACCAAGATGTGCTGACTGGGAAGCTGAGTATTTAACAAGTCCCACGGGGGAACACGTGGAACACTCTGTTAAATGTGGGCTAATTTCACTGCAAGTTAGCACTGCATTTGCAATGTGTCACAAGTGCTGGAAAGCAGAGAATAAGAGGCACACGGACACACATGGTCTCCCTAACAGCCAGAGCATGTGCAAAAGTCCTACAAGCACCTTGAAGAAAAAAATTGGCATGAAGAGTGGTTTTGACCAGCATGACACTAGTTCATCCTCATTAGCATGGTGGTAGTTCTGAGTGCATTAAATAGCAAGGATTGGTTTAAGTCACAATTTCTGTAACTATATGCCACTTCTATGCTTTTACTAACCTGTTCTCATGCAAGCCACATTCACCAGCCACCACTCTGGGGTCCGGGGCAGAATCAGAATAACTCTGTCTCCCCGTTGCAGACCACAGGCATCAGTGAGTACATTGGCTACTTTCCTGGATAGCACTCCCAGCTCCTCAAAGCTCCACTTCACCTCTTTTCCGGCACCATCTACCCACCATAATGCAGGGTTTTTAGACTTCTTTCCCTCCTATATAACAACAGGGTACGGTATAAATGCTTCATTTTAGAAACACATTGCCTTTACTTTAAGTATGAGGAAGAAAAGCATTCAACGCCTATTCAGTTCTGGAGTAACCTGGGGATGCAAAAGAAATTTGCCACTGCGGATTCCAAATGTGGCACAGAACTCTCCCTTAGAAGGCACAGCCTATAAATGTCATTCAGGAAATTAAATTTTTATTCCTTTCCTGAGTTCCTTATCTTACATTCTGAAGATGTAGTACAGTAATCAGCACAGAGAAAGAAAATCTTTTTGGTTCAGGTCACGCCAACAAAGCAGCTGATGAATGTGAGCACCTTTGGGTTGTGCGCCAGAGTCTCCTGAGCCCTCAGAGCTCATTTGCAACTTCATCTGGAATTGGGCCTGTCTGGTACTTCTGAAAATTAAATCAATGTCTCAAAAGCATAGGCCACACAGTGTGACCTTTAATCAATGTCTCACCTAACTGATTTGTGATTTGAAGTGTATCCATATGACATGCTTTAAAGAGGGCTAATGCATTTAGCAGTAGTAGTGTACTAAGTCACCTCCTGGCCAGAAAATTCACTGGGAAGGCAAGAATATGACACCTTATTATCTATTTGAAGGTACAATAGCACTGAGGTTCATTTTCAGGGGAGCAGATTTTATCTGTGCACTTCAGAGGGCAAAACCTCTTTTCCAGAGGCTGTTTCTTGCTCTGTTTACAGCCTGCCAAAGCCTGTTTTTCCTGCAAAAGGAACAAGTGTGTCAGACAGGTGATACCTCTGCTCCATTCTTGCTGCCAGGCTGGACATAACTGCATTTAGCTCCTCATCATGAACAGCCTGAGCCTGCAGAACCAGTCCTACATCTATAGAGGCCAGACCTATGTAGTAAGAAAGGTGATAGACCTATACTTCACGGGTTTTTTCTGTATTCCCTTTTGCTGCATGGAGCTTATGTCCGGTTTGGGGTTCAAAGTTGTTCAGTTTTGTAGATTCCAAGTCCTTGATGCAAAAGATTTCACATTTGGGATAGGTGGGTGAGGTTTGACATTATACTGTATTTAATATTCATTTTACAGGCACAGTGAAACACACAGAGGTCAAGTGATTTCCCTGGCACATCTAGGTAGGGTGCATGTCATGGCAGATGGGGGAATTGATGCAGGGTTTAGAGTGGTTCAGTTTAGAGTCTCATTTATGAGGCACTTATTTACTCACACTCAATCTCACTGGAGTTACTGATTAAAGGAAAGAACTATGTGGACTTGTGGATAGGACAGCATGTGGCCTAAGGGATCTACATATTCAAACTGCATGAGACGATCACCAGATTATAAACAGAACATAACCCCAGTGTCCTGGTTATTGGATTTGTCAGATACTCAGTATTAATAACCAGCATTAAATATTTTAGCATCAGAGAAGCCAGTAACTATTACCTTTTCCACTTCAGTCCATCTGTCCAGCACATCTCTTGCAAAGTTGAAGTACTCTGGCACAGCTACGCTGTACTGCTGTTTTATAGCTTCATAACTCAGAGAGGCATGAACTGGGTAGCACTGGCTGCAAAGTTGGAGAGATCTTCTCAGGGGAGCCCGCAGCAACACAGCACTTGGGATCTTCAGTAAAATATGCACAGCAGCAAGGGCCATAATAGCCTCTTCAAGGTTATTCCTTACTGATTATCTCTCCAAGAAAAACTACAGTGGTACAGATACAAGCCTGGTATTAGCCATGCAATTTCAGAACAGCTTTTACTACTACACAGTGGAATACACTGGAACAATAATTCCAACTGTTAATTGGAGTAACTGCTGAGGTCAGTTCCAGGTTGGCCATTGTCTGGCCCCTGCTCTCCAGTGACCATCAAGCGGCTGAGATCCTAATCCTGCATTCAACCAGCAGCACTCAGCCTTGTCACTGTGGGAGCATTCCTGTGATTCACGTTCCTTTCCTTCCTACAAACCCTGCTAATCTTGTAGATCACATTTCAGTTGCCCTATACAGCAAAGAAGCACTGAACGCTACCCAAGCATTTCAACTCTGACTTCTGTAAATTAAATGTTTGCTACTGGCTGACAATACAGAAATTACACAGATAATCCAGCAATTGTGCATGAATTACTGGCTGACCGCAGTGTCACTTGCTACAAAGATATTTTTCTAGTTTACCAGCATTGATAGAATATCATATTCTATCATATATATCAGCATAGAATATGGGGATATATTGGTTGCCAAGAATTAAATGAATGTAGCAAAGCCCTGAAAAGATTCTAAGTACTGATGTTTTAAGCATTATTTTGATGTGTGGTCAGCAAAAAGCGTCACTTTATGAGATAGGGGAACTTCAAAAGACTCCCTGAAAAAGGATTCAAAATGCAAAGCCTTGCTTCTCAAAAAAAGTCAACTTAGCAGGAGGTCTGAAAACTCTGAAGTCATTATTTTCATGCATTGCCAACTATCTTCTATTTACAACATAATAGAAACACTGCTAGTTCCTTACAGAATTAATAACTATCCAGCTGTAAAATCATGTGATTTTAGTGATTTAGTGAAGCAACAGGACATTTTTTGGATCTGTAACATTCAGTCTGCATGACAAACACAGGGGAGAAACCCAGCCAAATGAAAGACAAAGAAGGACAGGGAGAAGAGGGAATGTGGACAGACAAGAGGCAAATCAGCACTGCTCCAGTGCCAGAAAATGTCCTGGTCAGCAGCTTGCAGGGGTGGGTTGGAGGGCCAGTTACCTTGTCAAAAGGCTGTCAATCCCAATTTACTGCCTCTCTGCCTTGCACCAAAGTGGAGCCCTCTCAGTGCTGGCGTGTGTCACAGCTTTGACTCCTTATAGAGATCTCAGACTCCTGGCTGCGGGCCGACTCTTGCACTGTTACCTTGTCCAGTGATCGACTCCTGTGTTCCTCACATGTACTTTGAACTCACACAAAGGGCAGCCAAATCCAGCACATCATAAAGAGCTGGCAGGTTTCTGCAGAGCTCAGAGCAGGGGTAGAAAGTGTGAATACCTAATGTCTCCTGTTCCCTTTTCCTCTCTTCTTCTCAACCACCAGCCCACAGAGGAACACAGTCATAAGACCTTGCCACAGCCAAATCACATCTGTTACGCTCTGGCTGGGGCAACACAGGAGCAACAGCCTTGCAATTGGCTTTGCAACTCCACTGCTCAGCAGGTAGCTTGGGGTGCCTCAGGTAACCACAGCAGTTCAGCCTTGACAATAGTGAGTACTGGTTCCTGGGATGCTACAACTGGTGCCTGGAACAGCTTTGCTAATACCTGGTGACTTGCAAAGTTTTTAAAGGGCTTTGCCTCATGTTCAGAAAGCACACAGTTATGTGGTGTTCTAGTATTGCTGCTGCCTCTGCCCTACTCTGAAGGGAGAGGCAGGAAGGCATGTGTGCCATCCTCTCTGCCATCCAGGCTGCGGCCCTGCATCACTGTGGGCATGGCTGTGGCATTGATGTGTGCCTCTACCTTCAGCCTCTCCTGAGAGAATGTCACTCACTAGGGAGCTAGTGACAGCTGTAGCTTAAATTGGGGCATCGAGATTTGTAAGACTTTGACTGCCAGAGACCTAAATAGTTCTTTGTGTATTTTCATCCTCAAACCATGGCCCTAAGGTCAGCAGAGAGATTGCTAACACCCATTTATACCTTTGGAGCAGAACAGTCCTCTGGATGCTGATCAGTGAGGGTGACGCCGTGTTCTCTCCTGGCATGTAAGTCCTGTACTTTTTCCAGAACTCCCTCCTGGGGTTCTGCCGAGGTCAGTTTGTAAACAGTACACTCAAAGGAGATGTTAACCAGCTCCCTGAAATGCTCACTGCTGCAGAAAGTGATTCAAAACAGATTCCCCCAGACAACAAAGATGCTCTCTGCCTAGCAGTAAAGGGAGACCTACAGTGGGTCTGCAGTACTGACATTTTAAACAGCTCTTTGAATTGCATGTGATAAAATCCTCCCAGAGGAGAGGCAGAGGAACAGCTTTAAAGGGATTCCCTACCCAGAAGATCACATTGCCCCAGAGGAGGCACGAACATAGAGAAAATGACATCAATGGTTTGTGATAAGAGTCAGCAAATGTGCCAGGAATACATAAGAAAGAAGGTTTCCAGTTTAGGAAGAAAACCCTAACTTCCACAGTGACCTAACCTATAACCTATTCTTTTGGTAGGGCACATATAACTAATTTCCAGAGCACCCATGGATATTTCCAAATCCTGCAGCACTTTTCACCACAGAAGTATTCTAGTTACGTCCTGAGTGGTTAACTACATTTCCTCTGCACCACTCACAGCTGCCTGTAGAAATTTTTCCTCATGTTTCAAACATGTCCTGACATGCCCAACTCCAGAGACTATAGGTAATTCTCTGGCACTCTTGAGTCTTTCAAACAAGACCAGCCCTGCAAAGATTTAGTGACTTTAAATTTACATGTAGTCAATAATCCCACCGATGTCTAACAATTACTGTAGAATTATATGGGCCTCCGAGGCTCGTCAGAAACAAAGCTTCAAATAAGATATAAACACCATCTCCTGTTGTGGTTGTAACTGATAAATACTTCCATCAATTCATGAAGTTTCCCTTTATCAATCAAAAGACTCTTTGAATGCTAATAGTATGATAGACCTGGCCTTAGCGATGCCTCCTTAGCTCTCTCCTCTACCTGTTTTCACAAAATGTCAAGGAACTTAATTTTCCTCCCTTTAATTGCCCAAGAAGCTCAAGAGCTACTACAGGGAAAGGAGGCTCTTATGGACAGGAATGCAGACACCTTCCTTTAGAAACTACGCTACGGGATACTTTTTTTCCAGCCAACACATGCCTTCTAGTACCTCAGGCCTAAATTTACCTGTATAAAGAGCTTGTTTCAGCTGGTCCCTCTACACCATGGCACCTCCAGGAGTTATACAGGGAGCTGGGGAAGAGGCCAAGGCCCAGCGCGTTGGTGTTTGATACACCAACACAGGGCAGGACGAAGGTTTGTTGGCTCCCCCGCGCTTCAGTGAGCGTCCTCCCTCTTCTCCCCCCAGCCCAGGCCCACTGTTTCTCTCAATTCTGGAATCATTAACACAAACCCAGATTTCAATCCTAGCACTCAAGTTCAGAAGAGAGAGCATCACGGGCTACCAGCGACTGAGTTTAGCCACAGCTGAGTGCACTGCGTCCAGAGTACTGCGCCCGGGGTAATGCTCAACCTCCCCCCTGGCACGTGCAAAGCCTGAGGTGAATTGTAATTTTCAAGGGTGTTTGGCTGGTTGGTTGTTTTTTTTTGTTTTTTTTTTTTTTTTTTTTTTTTTAACCTCCTAGTGCGTTGCAATACCGACAGCAACACCGGCCGTGAGAGGAGCCAGGAAGCCGTCTGAGGGCCTCACTATGGATCCCACTCAGTGCCGGGGCTCGGCTTCCCCGGTGCAGCTCGGTAGCGCACCGGCCCGCGCCTCGCCACCCCGGCCCAGGCGGGAGCTGCGGGTGCCCGGTGCCCGCCGGTGCCCTCAGCGCTCCCCGCCTCACCCCGGGGGGGCGGCGCCGTCCCTGGGCGGGCGGGCGCTGGGGCAGCGGGCGCGGCGCTGACGCCATCGCGGCGCGCAGCGGCGGCGGGCGGCGGTCGGTGGCCGATGGCCGCGGCGGAGCCGGCGGCGCGGAAGCGGCGGCCCCGGGGGCACTTCGCGGCGGCGGCGGGGCGGGCCAAGCGGCCCCGCGGCGGCGGGCGGCAGCTGGAGGCCGGCATGCGCGGCATCCTCATCACCTGCAACATGAACGAGCGGAAGTGCGTGGGGGAGGCCTACAGCCTCCTCGGCGAGTACGGGGACCTGCTGTACGGGCCCGAGCAGGTGCGTGCGGGCAGGCCTGGCCGGTCGCTCGGGGCTGGGCGGGAGGCGGCCTGCGGGCCCGGCAGCGCGGCATTTGCCGCCCCCTCAGCTCCTGCCTGCCGCACCCCGCGGGCTGGCAGCGCGAGCGCCGGCGGGGCGGGCAGAGCCGCGCCGTGAGGCCTCCTCGCTCGTTCTGTATGCAGAAACCCCTGTTTGTTCACCACGCACACGATATGCCGGTTTCCGTAGGCAAACCCCCACGCCGCCCCTCGGGTTAGCTGGAGAAAAGGCCCTTGCCCATCGCTTCCAGGCCCCTTGCTGGCAGTTTTTACGTTGCGGGTACTGTTGCTCGCTACTCACCAAACAAGTGACGTGCCTTGTGTGAAGTTTTCAGATCATGAGGAGCGGCTGTCGGGAAGCGAGAGGGAGGAGGACGAGGACGATGTTGAGGCTGCCCTGAAGAAGGAGGTCGGCCAGATCCGCGCCTCGACAGAGCAGAAGCTGCGGCGGTTCCAGTCGGTGGAGAGTGGTGCCAACAACGTGGTCTTCATCAGAACCCGGGGCATAGGTGGGACACCTGCTGATGCTGCATAGTGCTGTGGGGATAAGCTGCTTTGAACGGTGCTAGTAATAGGTCACAGAGTGTGACTTCCAAGACACTTGTGTATACCAAACAAGCACAGGGTTTCCTCTTCCTTTTGGCATTGCCACTGAATTTTGTCAGTAGCAAAGTTGCTGAAGGTAGAGGAATCTGCTCTGGCAAAATAATCTTTGATTATCCAGTTTTAGTATAGTAAAACAACTCTTTACAGAAAAGGATTTGATGCTGACATCAGTGCAGCCAAGTGTGCATTTCCCTAGCTTATTATTTAGAGGGGGGGAAGAAGGGAGAAAATGTCTTCAATTTGTCATACCTAGCTGTTTTTCTTGTAGAACCTGAGAACCTGGTGCACCATATATTAAAGGATATGCATGCCACTAAAAAGAAGAAAACAAGAGTCATTCTGCGCATGCTACCCATTTCTGGAACTTGCAAGGCTTTTATGGAAGATATGAAAAAATACACAGAAACGTTTTTTGAGCCTTGGTTTAAAGCCCCTAATAAGGGTACTTTTCAGATTGTTTACAAAGCTCGTAATAACAGTCATATGAGTAGGGAAGAAGTAATTAAGGAATTGGCAGGTATGTATGAATTTCATACAAAACTAAGAACAAGTATAGAAACAGCCCACAACTGCATGCATAACAGGTCTGATTATTAAAAGTGATCTTAATGGGGGTTACATATTTGTTGCTTAAAAATCTGTATGTTAAATTACAAAAGCTTCTTTAAGATTTAGAAAAGCTTGACATCAGTATTCCTTGTTGGTGTTGATGTCTTTAGAGACAACAAGCAGAAGAGAGTACAGTGTCAAATATAATTTGGAGTGTCAGTTACGAGTGCTATGAAACGACTGCTATCAGGCTTTCTCTCTGGATGCTATATTGAAATAATGTGTTACTATTTCCATTGAATATATGACTCATAAAATAGCTCCACCTTATTTGAGTATGTTTCTTGATAATTTCAGTGGGATAGTTTTTCAGTTACTTCAGTCCTACTGTTGGTATGTTCTAAGAGTTCTGCTATTTTAAGCAATTGTAAAACTGAGTGATTGGTTACAACTAAGGAGGATGTTGCCTTCTGTCTCTTAACTTCTGTCCTTTCAGTAGGGCATGCTTATGCTCTGAAACTGTTTTTGCAGTATGTTTTAAACTACATCTTGTTTTACAGGAATTGTGGGCAGCCTCAATCCAGAAAACAAAGTCGATCTTAATAACCCACAATATACAGTTGTGGTAGAAATAATAAAAAACGTCTGTTGCTTGAGTGTGGTGAGAGACTATGTTCTGTTCAGAAAATACAATCTACAGGAGGTGGTGAAGAGCAACAAAGAAGACACACAACAAAACCCATCAAATCTGACAGAAGAACAGAACTTGAAGGTAGTAAAGCCAGAAACTGAAGAAGAGGAGAAGAGCTCAAGAGAAGTAAAACAAGAGAACAAGAATCAAGGTGAAATAGAAGCTGAGCCCAAAGGGAATGATGTGCTGACAGTGTAGAAAATGTGGTAGAAGGGAAAGGTAAACACAGTTGAAACCTATTAAAAAAAGTTGCCCTAGAGTTCTGAAAGGGCATTTTAAAGAGGAGAGTGGGTTTTGTTTTGAAATCTTGTTTTTAAAATCCACATCTGTAAGAATTTTAATGCTCGTTGCAGGTGGAGCTGACATTGCAGCAGATATGAGAGTGCTCAAGGTTGTATCACCTTTCTGGTGAAGCTTCCTGTCATTCTTCTGTGGCTTTGTTCTGCATTGCCTTTATCTAGCACAAAAAGCATGAGTGTATGCATGCATATGTAAATTTAGCCATCCTGACATATATTGACTTTCAATTGTTTCATCTGATGGCTACAGAAAGCAAAAGGCAGTGCAGAATCAGCTTTATCGGGAAGTATTGACAGAAGCAAGAGATCTGAAAGAGACAGTTGATTGCAGAAAGTTTTTAAGGAAGTGATCTGACAACTTGTGTGACTGCAAAACTCAATATGTTTTTCTGTGTGAATAACAGAATGAACCAAAACTGATCATCTTCTGTATGATGGAGGGTTATATATATATATATATATACATATATACACATCGCTCTATAAGGACACGCTGTCTTGAGAGTGAATGGGAAGAACTGCTATGATCAGTATACTTGAATACTATGAGATGATTTAGAACAATGGATTTGACTGTTCTAGAACAGCAGCAGTATAGTGCAGGCATGGCAAATGGTTTTACCAAAAACTACATGTGTGTTTACATTAGCTGTGTATACAGCAGTTACTGGTTTATAGGAAGTGCTGTAGTCACTGAACAGAATCCTTTTGAGTAATTTCCTGCAACTAGCCTTTTGCTGCTCTTTCCAAAGACATTATCCTTGGGGGTGTGTTTTACAAAGTCTTTTTCTGTTTATATTTTTTTCTTGGGTCGCAAAATTTGAATTTCAGTACTGTTTGGAAACTTCTTATGAAAGAAGCTCTCCATTATACTATACTGGCTAAGGGGAATTAAGTTTTAGCCTTACAGCATTCATTTTGTTTCAGATTGAAAGTAATGTGAGTCTTTCTGTTGTCTGTTACAGCAGCTCCTTTGATATCCCAGTGACTTACAAAACCAGTGCAGCTATAACCTGCTTTCCAATAGGGTTTTGAGTATGCTTTCTGTACAGCTGTCTAGCTTTAGTATTTAATTTCTAGCATAAAAGCCTGTGAGTTGCTAATGGGAAAAGACTCAACTTGAACACCACTTGTTACTTGTCTTGGTTTAATGAAAAGGATGTATGCAAGTCTCTCGACAGTGTTTAATTTATATTTTCCTCTCAAAATTGTTTTAGACTTTGGAAAATTAAGACAACTTTTCCCTAGTCCTGTCTCCCTTACCACCCATTTATTAAATCTGCTTTCTTACCTCCATCGGTGTTTTCTTTAAATTCTAAAGCTTTTTTGTGTATGGATTAGAACCAGCAATGTGTAGGTCACACATAGGAAAGAACCATTTGAGACCAGACATGAAAGCCAACTGTGGATGTTTATTGGTGGCTGATGTTAGTCATCACCATTCAAGACAGCCTTCTTATCTTACTAAGGACAAATATAGACTCATGGATGGTTTGTCATTTTTTGTATTTTTTTTCCCTTCTGTTCACTCATTTGTGTGTCTACAGGACCTACAGATCTTCAGGAGAAAGTGCTGAATAGTTACCATCTATTTGCCAAGCCAATGTCTGGCATTTAGATGCAGCCTATGCTGCAGTCTTAAAGATGTCTGCATTATTCTGATTTTTCATAATTTGCACTTACCAAACATTCATTGTTAATACATTAATTCATAAACTTTGAGGCTTTCAAGATTCATACAAGCAGGGTGCTTAATTTGGATGCATGCAAGGTCTATGGCCATTTCTGCGAACTTCATTGCATGCTATCATGATTTCCTCATTAATAAGCCTCTTGTGAGTTAAAGTATCTGGTCTCAAAAAATGAACACACTACACTGCACCTGGTAATCACTTGCTTCTGCTTGTACTGTAATTCTGAAAAGCATTAGGTGGCTGGAAGATGTGTTTGCATATACTTTGCTAAGTAGGCTTGATTTTTGTTAAGCAAGTACACATGCATTTAAAAACCATACGGTTGGAGTTTTTAAACCTTGTGCATTATTACACAATCACTGCCTAATGGGTGAAATATCCTATGTTAGTGCTTACAGTTGTAATAGAAAAGCTCCACTATGAATGAAATTGATAGGGATAGGCTGTTTTAGATCACTTATCAAAACTAAATCTGTCCCCACTCCTTGTTCCTCAGTTCATTCCGTCTGATTTTCCCAGTGACTGTCTTTGGCAGCTGCTGGACAAATTCAATCTGATTCAAAAGAGAAAAAGGTAAAATGAAGAGATTTAATTTATAAATTTTTCTTCAGCACAGCATAGGTCTTCATCCTGTTTAAATAAGAATTGGGTGACTGGGGAGATAACTAATTCGGTAATTTTTCTTGCACGGCACATATCTGGGCATTTTTTGTTTGTTACTGTGTTTGAATTGAGTCTAATCTTTGTTTCTGACCCCCCATGGTTAAAATAGGTGTTTGGGAATTTTTATTTTTTTATTTTGTTTTAATAAACTCGTGTTTACTTGCCTTTCTGGGGTACTTGTATGGAGCAGTGACTTTCTTGACACGATCTTGTAATTCACAGGCCAGTTTCTTTGCATCTTGTGACTTAAAGGAAGGAGACAAGACCACAAAAGCTTTTACCACCTACACAGGGGAAATAAATAAAAAATAGAGCATTAATTAAACTGGAGCAACCTAACGTGTGAGGCAGTTAATTGAGAATACGTGAATATTGCCTGCAGTACAGGCTTGCTGTATCACACCTGCGCAGTGGAACAAAATTTGCTTTTGTTTAAGCAAATTTACAAATATGATGAAAGACTTTCTACCTTACATTAGTAAAGGTCTTAAGTAATACATGATAAAAGTTTCAAACTCTGCTTCTGAATTTGTAATTTTGCAAAGGACTGTTTAAAAGTTCTTAGATGCTAGGGCCTTTTCTGTAAACATACGTTGTTAAAGTAAAGAATATGATTCTTCAGGCAGCAGGTCAAAGCGTACATCACTTCTTACCAGAGTCACCTTTATATTCAGTGTCATGTTCTTTAGGAAACTAAGGGTTATACTTTCATTTAAAAAAAAAAAAAAAGGAATATGGGATACACAAACTACTCCCCTTGCTTTGGGTAAAGTAATTGAAAAGTTTGTATAGCTACATTAAGTCTTAGGAATCAGTGGAAGTTGAGCGTAGGCTCTGTCACAAAGGCACTGTAGGAGAGTGACCCCTAATTACCTCCCCTCGGGTGGGGTCTGGGCTGCTGACCACCGCTGACTCCATGATGGCTGGGTGCTGTAGCAGAGCACTCTCTATTTCAAACGGTCCAATACGATACCTGGGAGAGAGAAATTAAATGCTTAGTAAGTGAGAAGTATATGGTTAATTTTATAGACATTTTTTGCTATTTTAACTGAAATCTACAAACCCAGAGGAGATTATGACGTCATCAGATCTCCCCATAAACCATATGTATCCATCCTCATCCATGCTCCCTCTGTCTCCAGTGATATAGAAGTTCCCACGGGCTGTAGAAGCAGTTTTCACTGGATCATCCTGTTGAACAAGCAACAATTAAATATTCTAAATATTGAGAAGCCTTAAGCTTATAGATGAGTTTTGCCTATTTGGACACTACCCATAGTATCTTTCACTGCTTGTTTTCTGTCTCAAGAATGTAAGAGCTTGTGCTTGCTTCTTCCCGAGGGGAAAACATGACAAAGGCAGATAGAGAACTGAGGATCACACAAGAGGTCTGGGGGAGAATGGAGGAGAGAATGGATTTCTAAGTCAGAACACCATCAAGTCAGGAGCTACAGCTCTTTGGTGTTGCACCTGCTCCTGTTGGATAAATACATACCATGCTGCAGGCCTGAACTGGCTCTCCAGAAATTCACTTTTGGCTTACCAGGTATTGAGTGAAAAAAGTAAATGGCCGCTTGGTATCTATTTTGATACCAATGTCTCCTTCTTTTCCAGGAGGCAGAACACTGCCATTTTCATCTATAATCTGCAATAGAAAAGGCAAATGGGTGATTCCGACTTCCCACTTTGAAAGCCATGTTCTAAAGCTAACCAGCCGCCAACAGATGACCCAAAAAAGCCTACCCTGAATACCACTGTATGGCACCAAAACTTGTACGGTATGTTGTGGTTTACTTCTTATGAAATCAACAGCAAACAGAAAAGGGGACCACCATACCTGAACATCGTAAGGAGGAGCTGCCTTTCCCATGGAACCTGGCTTAATTTTCATTCCTTTCATATGTGCACATACCATTCCCTGTTGGAAAAGAGAAACAACCAGCCCAGGTATTTTCCACTGTCATTCCTGAGGCAGTTCCTGTTCTTGTACTATGTCCACTGTTGAGCTAGCATAAGATATAATATGTGAGCAAAAACATCAGTGAACTTCACTGAGAGTCTTGGAGAAAAAGTTCAAGGTATTTTACAGCTTAAGTAGTCTTAGAACTAGTATCATAATCAAGCTGTAATCCTAAGCAAACAACCCTCTTGTAGGCAATTGTCACGTATTCTAATGCCATCTTTTTCATCAAATATATATGGCCAAGTTCCATATTTACCAAGAATGAGATGTCTCAGTCCCCTAAATGATAGCTGAATTGTAACCCTTTACAAAAATGCTGAACATACAATTTCAGTTTGGCCGTAGCCTTCATAGATAGTCAGGCCTGTTTGGCTTTTCCACTGTGCCATCACTTCTGGGTTGAGTGGTTCTCCTGCAGTCAAACAGTGCTTCAGTTTCTTGAATGCATACCTTCATAGACAGAGGAAATTGCTGAGTATCAGAGGACAGAAGGGGACAAATTCTGCTTTCCCTGACATCTATATGTCCAACCCCATGACTTCAGGACACACTGGACTCTCTTAGCATTAGGGTCAGGGTTGAGAGAAAGGCTTAGAGCTCCAGCTGGAGTGGGGCTGGAAAGGGGCTGCCAAAGCAGTGAGTTGCGAAGATGCACAGGACTGACGGCAGTGCAGCCATGCATGTGCCTTCAGGGGCCAAATACTGGCCTCTCTATTTACTGTGTAATGCCTCAGGGCAAAATTTGCTCTGGGCTGGAGGTACCTGGGCAGTGGATGTTGTCACTGCTCACTGCAGTGCTAAGGAAAAGGCCCTGCCTCCAACACAGAACTTCCACCACTCAGAGTTTAAAGTGTCTGTGAGGGCCCATAGAAGTAATTGTTAAAGAGCCAGGCAATAGCTTGAACTGACACGGCACGGTCACTTCTTAACAGATGCAGGGTACCTGGGGAGGTCATGCTGTACCAGCATGCGGTAGACAGTTGGGGTGCTGCACAGAGTGGTCACCGGATATCTGCACAAGGTCTGACAAATTAGAAAGAAGAGGGTTAAAAAATACTGTTTTGGGAAAAAACTTGGTGCTACCTATTCCCTTCTATTACATACTAGGGCACAAATTACAAGACCTGGTTGTAACCTCACTTATGTGTAAAGCAAAGTAATTGCTGTCACTGTCAGTGTTCAGTAAAGACATTATAGCACCCCAAACATCAGCTGAAGAGGTGATAATGACATTGACTGTGGTAAATCACTGGTGTACCTAATTTGTCCTGATGCTTACTTGAAGCACAAGGACCATCCCTTGGTATGAAACCCTGGCCCTGGAGGCTCAATGTAAGTTTTGCAGGGGACATCAGTAAAGCATCTCACCCCAGGACAAAGTCAGGCAGCTCAAAATGGGGGCACCTAAAATTACAGGTTTCTTCTGAACGTTTTGCCTGTGTCGGTCTTTTGTTTAGCTCCACACTTTCTGAAACAGACTGTCGCAAATCTTTAGACATGCTGCAAGTCCCTCAGCTATACTGACAAAGGGCCTGACATGCAGAGCCAAGTCTCTGTGAGCCCTGACTCAGTTGTGAGTAATGCTGTATTAAAAGATTGTTTTGGACTGGCAAATTTATATATCCTCCTTTACCTGGTACAGAACACAGGACATGAGTACCTTGCTAGAAAAATAAAGATCTCAGATGAGCTTCTGTTTTCTGACACATCTTTATTTCTCACCCATAACACCAGCAGATGATAGATGGTTCACAGTCACTTGGGTAGAGCTAAGCCTTATCAGCCTTTCATTTTTGGTTTGGTGTTTTTTTTTGTTTGTTTTTTTTTTTTTTTTTGGTTTGGTTTGGCTTGGGTTTTTTTTAACCTTACTTCTGCCTGCAATGAAAATTTGCTCAGAGAGGGGGACAGGTAGCAATAAATAAAAACAAAGGGAAGGCCTCTCATTCACCACTTCAGCCACACCATGGGTAAAGCAGCCTTTACTATCAAACTTTATTTTGTGCAGAGATGTGAAATCCCATGCACATTGCAAGCAGGTGTTTGCAAGGACAAGAAATTTTTACACCACCACCACCACCCCCCCCCCTCCCCAAACTAGCAACTACCATTTTAGAAAGGAAATGAAGCAGGATTAAAATCCTCAAATAAACCCCACATGTTAGGAATGTACACATAGGTGCTTTGAGCCACTTGGGAACAGCACTCTTCCCTTTGTGTTAGATTAAAACTCAGATTGGCTTGAGAAGCTTGAAAACAATTTCTTTTAAGAACAAGCCAATCTCACAGCTTCAGTGTTTTCCAGTACTGACTTGCCTTTCTTAAGGGTCACAGCAGTGTATTTAAAATATTAATTTACATATAATTCTGCTCATTTATCATTTCAATAGTGAAATACAGTAGGGGATAGGTTTAAGTAATACCAGTAACTCCTACTGATAAGAAGAAGCTGGTAATATCCTGTGCCCAAAAGAGCCATGCAGCAAAATCCTTCCCGTATTATATTCCTATTCAAAGGACAATCACCTTATGGTTACGCCATCTTAAAACAGCTAATCCCATAAACCTAAGAGGCTTAGTTTTGTGGCCTCCCTAGAAAACAACATGAAATATGAGTAATAGTTCATTGTGAGCATGGTGTTCTTACATTTAAGATTGCTCTTGGATCAAACTGTGGCATGGCATGTACGAAAACACATGTGCCCTGGAACCACGGACCAAAAATACTCCCAACAGCTGCCTTTGCCCAAGCAGTGTCTGACGTGTTCCACATGATGTCAGAGGGAGTCAAATTCATCCAGTATCTGTTGAAGACAAAGGTGACCAATATAAGGGAATCTGCAAGTAGAAATTAAGAATGTGAGGGGGTTTTTGGTTTGGTTTTGGTGTTTTTTTTTGTTTGTTTGTTTGGTTGTTTTTTTTTTGCTTAGAAAGTCATGGTAAATTTGATTTGAAAGTCAAGTGCTCAAATAAATGCCTTTTGCCTGGCCTTTATACTGATGGCAAAGATAAAGAAAATTGAAGGATATCCTAACTCATTATGTAGCCTGCATTAACAGGCAAGTAGTTTCTAAAATGGAGCCGTATACAATATTGAACAAGATCTTTGATTCCTGGCTACAATTCAGTTGAGGAGAACAAAATAAATGACATGAACAATATTGTGGGAGCCTCAGCATTCTAATTTTATCACATAGAAAAACTCTTCTGTTTGCTTCACATTTCAGAGCTGTAAAGTCATAATTAGCGGAATACTTTACCTTCCACAGAGAAAAAAACCCAGACCAAGGCTTCCATAGGAATGTTCAGCCATTTTGGGAGCCCCTGTGGTGCCACTGGTAAAATAGATTGCCATTGGATCCTGGCTTTTTGTCTTCATGCAGTTATGGACACCAGGGGCAGCCCTTAAAAAAAAAGAAAGGTTATATGAAACAGTGGCTGGTGTTATTCAGCACACTTAGCTTGGATCCTTTGTGCCCAATATACGCAGGACTGTTTGTATAGTGAGATGTGAGGGATAAGAAACTACTGAGATCCCCTCACTCTTGCACTGCTAGTTCTGTATTAAAGTGTTGCTGATCTTGCTCTTTAACTATTCTCCATGTCCACTTTCTCCAGAGTAAAAGTGCCACCTACCTCTCTTTTATTTGCCTCCTTTAACAACCAACAAAAGGCCCAGCATCTTGTGTTTGACCAAACTGCCCTCCAGAAAGCCTATCTTCCAGCCTTGATGTGATTAGCTGAGGGAGGACCTGCCATTTCTTTTGGTAGGTGGTCTCACTATTTAATTATCCTTGACAGGTTTGAGAAGTATGGGGAGGCTTAAACTCTTGGTCATCTGGCACATGACTGGGAAATATTCTCATCTCTTACTGGGATGAGAAAGCAAAACTGTTTCTGCCAGGACTGATGTTCAAAAGGTTTTGCTTGGCACCCAAACATAGCCCATGCCTGCAAGGTTGGGTGTGGGAAGTGTGTCTCCGCAGGCCAGCCGTCTCCCTGTGCTGGTTGGCAAGCAGACAGGCTGCCTGGGAGCCCTCTCTCTGAGCCCTGCAGCCTCCTGGCCAGCTTAGCAGTCTGCTAAGGCAGCCGAGGATGTGGGGAGCTGGGAAGCCTGGGCAATGAGCCTGCTAGGTAGGCAGGCTGCCAGTGATCTGAGGGGACAGTGAGCCAGGCAGGACAGGAGCCCAGCACTCTGGGAAGACTGGGAGGCTGACAGCTGAGCAACCCTGGAGCCAGCCAGCCAGCACTTTGCAAGGCAGCAGTCTGGGGAAACCAGATAGCCTACCTGCCTGGCCGCTAGTGACAGCTTCTGCAGGACTGACACAGTTCCAGACAATATTTAGCTTTTATCAAATCAGTTTTACCCTCTGCCATGGAACTGAGCCATAGAATATTAGCCCAGCATGAAAGAGGATTCATCAAATTGACTTGACAATAGTTTTGTAGCTCTGGGAGGTTTGAGAATGCAGTGTTACTGCTTCCTCTGTCTTCCAGCTTAGTGACACTGAAGTGGGCAATTGTGTGAAGGAGGAGTTGGAAATACAGTGAGACTGTACAGTGAGCTGCACAGATAATGCTAGTTCAGATACTTGTGGTTGTGAGAACACATGGTACATCTTATAAAGGTCTTAAAATGACTGAAGAGCTTGGATCCCACTTTGAAAGCATAGTTTTAGCTGCATAGATGCTTTTAACAAAATATCAGCTGGTAAAATCACATCTAGGGCCTTGAGCAGATTGCAGCAGGGTATTTGCTTCTCTTCCCCACTCTGCCTCTCCACCTCTTTTGCAGTCCCATGCACTGCAGAGAAGAGCTCTCTGTTGGGTGCCATTTTAGTAGCTGCTTCAGCAGTGAGGCAGGTAGATTCCTAAACATACTAAGTTTATTTTACAGTACCATTTTTTAGCCTTTTATAGTGAAAAGCTACTCAATAGCCTTATTACCACATTAGCCTTATTATCATCAATTTTTAGGAATATGGATTGGAATAATTTGTGTAGAATATTTTTCTTTGAGCTTTAGAGGGTAAGTAGGCCATAGCTGATAATAAGAGGCTTTCCTGTCCATTTGTCCATATTATTTCACAGTCATATATAACAAACCTAGACATCATAAAACTGTACTTATTTTTTAATGAGCAGTTTGGCTAGTGCCAAATGTTCTCTTCATAGAAAAGAGATAAAATTGCCTTCTTTCCCACCCCCTCAAAGGTATGTAGTTCATCAGCGAGACACAAGTTCACAAGTATGTTTAAACAACATGAGAAGTTTTCCACTAGAGATAACTATGGTGGAGTTCAGGTAGAAGGCACTTACTTGAGCAAATCACTGAGCTTCAGCCACCCAGCCCTGCTGCTTTCAGATACAATTAGCTTAGTTTTCAGAAACGGGCACTTGGATGCAACTGAGTCCACTGCAGGAACAAGCACATCAGTTGTAATAATGCCCTTAGCCTTGGAAGCCAGCAATCTATAGCAAATGTCTTGTGCTGTCAGTTGTGTTGTCCCTGGGATGATGATAACACCTGAAAGTGCAATAAAATTGGAAATTTGTTAGGTATTGTTCACTTTCAGTCCTGATCACTTCATAGCTTCTACTGATTTGTTGAATACCAGCACCATTCAATCCAGAAATTAGAAGAAGGTAAAACAAGTCCCACACACCTACCTGAATTTAAATACAGATTAGCTGTTCTGAAGTACAAAATAGCTTCTGTTTCTATAAAATCCTTTGTTCCAAGCACAGTTTACGCAGAAAGTATAACTTTGGGGCAGTAAACACTAGCAGCTTTAACTTAAGTCTGCTGAAGTTAAATCAAATTGATTTAACACAATCAACAGAAGCCACAGAAAGTGAAAGCAAAATGATGAAGGTAATTCTATCGGTCACAAGAGACTACCCCTGTCAGCCCCTTTGACGGTCAAATGTTCAAGCTACAAAGTCAAATAAGAAATGTAATTGTTAAATGAATTGTTAACCAACTTTTGGCACAGAAGGCAACAAAAAATCTACAGACCATTAAGAGTGATACAATTCACCTGTTCGCATACAAGCCACGTACAGCAGCCACCACTCTGGGATTCGGGGTAGAATCACTAAAACTCGGTCTCCTCTTTGCAGGCTGCACGGCCCGGAGAGCACATTGGCAGCTTTTTGGGACAGGAAGCTCAGCTCTTCAAAGCTCCATTTAATTTCATCTCCTTTTCCATTTATCCACCACAGAGCGGGATTTGATGGTCCTTTTTGTTCCTATACACAAATGGCATGCTGGTTATTTCTGAGACTCCTGGAGTTCCTTGCAGAGTTTTTGGGATGCTCCAGGGAGTGGAATCTGACAGTGTTACATATTCTAGGACAGGGATATTAAGCATGTTTTGTTTAAAAGAGCCCTTTTCCAAGGCACATGTAAATTGGTGCCTATATCTATCTGATTTGCAATGCTCATTAATTACTTAGAGGCTTTCATGAACCCAGCACTGCACACAGTGCCGAATCAGAGTCACAGAGACAAAGCACCATGTCCCTTCTAATGCTAAAGCAAATTGCCTTTCCTTTCTCTGCAATGTAAGATTATGTTAAAATAGAAATAGGGGAGGAAATTCTAGTGCCACTGAAGCCCGTGATGGTTTTAGACTTGACTTTGGGGATGGGGCACAGTTTCAGTAAAAATATTGAACCTACAGGGTCAGAAATGCTACCTTTTCTATTTGAGACCACTTGTCCAGCACATTGCTTGCAAAATTAAAGTATTCAGGTACTTCCTGTTCACAACGACCGATAGCTTCATAATCTGAGAAATTCAAAGGTGCAACAGTCTTGCAATGCTGGTGGAATAATCTGTGGAGTGTCTGGATGCTCCATGGGGACCGCAGCACTTTAAATGCAAGTAAAATCTTCATGGCACAAAAGCAGATATATGGGGGCTTTTGGAGATGATAACCATTAGAACTATTTTTTAATTATTATTTCCATCCTACAAGAGACAGAAAAATCAATAATAGTAGTATGATGTGCACATTCCCAGATGAGCTGTTGACTTCAAATGGAACAGATTTATACAGAGCAGCAAGTCCACCTCTTCATATCATTTTATCCCACCTCTCCTTATGGGTAAACTAGAGCTCTGCTAATCCTTTTAAGCCTCCTTTTTCACCTGTCCACAGGTTTCTTAGAGAATTCCCCTTGGAGCTGACATTTCCTATTCTGTCCAACCAAAGTAGGGAAGTAGGGGCCTGAAACCATGAGCATCTGGGTGTTTAAAAAAAAAAAATTTAAAATCAAGAACTTCTCAGGACTGGTACCCACTATTCCCATGTTTCAAACACCACAGTAATCTCACCCAGCCCTACAAGGCTGCTAATGGTGAACACATATTTGGTTGCAGGATGGATGCCATTTTCTGTTCCCGTTTTTTGCCTCAGAATCCAGGATATAACCATCACAAACAACTACTCAAAGACCAGTGTAGTCTCTAGCCAGCAGGGGTGAGGGATCTGTGCATTTAGCCTTAATGTTGCTTTTGTTGCTAAAGCAATAACGTTAACGAAGTACGTTTCACATTGCACCATTTTTTCTGCCTTCCTTTTGTCTGAAGAAAAGATTGTGCCCCTTTCTTCCCCTGGAATTTGCCTTGTGTTAGTTGGATAGCAAATACCATGAATAACTCAGAGGTGGTTTTCCACACTCTTTTATTGATTTCTTTACCAGACTAAGGTTTTTGCCACATCTGCATTTGCCCTTAAGTATAAAGAGTTGCATTTGGTTTCACAGAATACCATTTATAGTGGTGTACTACCCTGAAAACACTTTGCAGAAGAGTGAATTAGAGCTGTATGTATGGGAACATGGTGCTCAGGATATATTCACCTTCAGAGACTAAATGATATATATATATAGATGGAGGCTTTTTCTTTTTTTTTTTTTTTTTTTTCACATGCTCTGCTTATAACATATTGCTTCTTATCTCTATCCTTAACAGGTCATTAAAAAAAGTCTGATTACAGAACTCACCGTTAATCAGTGAAATCTGTGTAGAATTAGCTGCCATTTTATTTTTCCTTTAGACTTGAGCCAGTGATTGCAGAAGCAGACCTAGAAGATGTTCTTGCAGAAGAAAGCTACTTCTTCAGTCTGCTTGACAGAAAACAGAAAAGTGTAACTGCTCTCTGGTAGTCTACCTTCTGTCAAAAAAAGTGAGAATCATGTGAAGAAAGAGTAATAAAACACAGCATTGTATTTTATATATATATATTTACATTAGCAGATAGCATCTTTCATTTTTGATAAGACTAAGTATTTGAACAAATACTAAATAAAAACTACTTTCTCAGGATGTTTAAATAGGTTGTGCTTACCTGGAGATGCTATCTGTGATCAGGTGAGACTTCTTTCCTCATGTATCTTACCTAGTACTTAATTGGCAAGTATTGTCACCTCCTGGCTCACTCTAGTTCTCTGAGTGGTTGTAACCCTTCATTAGTACACACGTTATGTTCTGTGGTAGGGATTATTTCCCCCTGAGAACACAGATTTCATTTCTCCAAATACCTTCTGAGGAAAGGTACAACCACTGAAAAAGTTGAGAGAAGATGCAAAGAACGCTAACCACGAATGGCTGCATTTCTGGTTCACTGCCTTTGGAGAATAGATAATCCACCATACATTAATATATAACTCTACGGCACCAATGACTTTGGAAATGGCAACAGTGGGGCTTTATTTTCAGATTCTGGAGTTAAACATAGTAAAAGAATTGGTATGATGAAGAAATGAAGATTTTCATAAGCCTGGTGCCAATAAATATCACCTCTAATATCTGATGGACACTTCTGTGGAGAAAATACATGCGGTTTGAACACGGGCCATCAGCTCTGAGGAGAACAATGAAAACTTAAACTACAGAGCCCTTGCTATGAAAGAGGGTGACAAAGGGATGAGATACACAATCAATGCACTGGAAGGCAGCAACATGATACAGGAACTCCACAGCTATTTGATTATGAGACACTTGGTTTAGGTGAATCTACTGCAGTCACAGTACAGTCTGTTAGTATTGCTACCACAGGCAATAAGCCCTGCAAGGGGAAAATATTTTAAACTAAGACTTAGGTAAATAAAGGCTATACATAAGCATACACATAGACTATATAATATATATAGACTGTATATAAATATAGGTATTTAAAAGACATGTAGATGTGACACTTAGGGACTTGGTTTAGTGATGAACTTGGCAGTGTTAGGCTTACAGTTGGATTCAATGATCTTAAAGGTCTTTTCCAACCTAAATGATTCTATGATTCTATACAGAGGCAATAAAGGGTATAATTAAGGATCAGAGTTGGGAAACAGTCAGAGATGCTGCTAGAGACAAGCACAGAGAACAGCCATGGAAGTAATGTACGATGGAGAGACAGAACCAGGCTGTCAGAGCCCACGTGCAGAATCTCTGCAGGTGTCAATGCATGGCAAATCTTCCAGGAAAACCACTGAATTGCACGTGTTAGGGGTATCTGAAAGCTTTCAAGTCACTTTTGCAAACTGAATATAAGATCTGAAATTATTCAGAAGTAAACTATCCAATCTTGCATCAGTGTTTTTGCACAAGTCATGTACAACCTCCCTCTCCCTGTCTTCTGTGTCTCTTTGTGGACTCGGACCCAGTTCCCCCAACCTACTTCTGTAGAGTTCAGTGTTATCAGATGACCTTTCCCAGCTTGGTAGATCACAGATTATATTCTGAAAAAGCAGATACTCAAAGCTAAAGTAATTATAGGCTACCTGTCTCTCATTTGAAAACTTTTTAAAAAAGACATACAGCAGATTGCCTGTAGTGACAGTGTTTACTGATGTTAAGGTGCTCTGAAAAGAGAATTACCCCATTTTTCTGACTGCTATTTAACTGGTTCCACTTCTCCTCTTACCATTTTTCAAGCAAGAATGGGAGCAGGGATAACTATATCTTAAGGTGCCTGGAAGCTCACGTACTCAGTCAGAGAAATTAAAATGGACAGGGCAATGACAACCACATGAAATTCCCAGTGAAATCTGGAGAGAAATCACAGTGCATTGCTCATTTTTTTGAATTTACACTTTGGGAGCACATACAGTGAGATTCAGAGCAAGAATGTTTGGGTCATGGTTTGAGGAACTTCATGCCTCTGTAACAGGGTGAAGTATCTTCCATCTGCTCTCCCCATGTTGCAGATAACTTCCTCCATTCCTCAATTTACATGGCTGTTAAGTGGTTTTTGAGCTGTGTAATACACACACACACATGCGCCATTCTGAACACATGGTGTTTCTCACGTATATACACAGGAGGACATTAACCCCATCTTCAACCCAATGTGGAGAGACTGAAGTGAGTGAGTGAGTTTGCTTGGAAGTTTGCTAGGCAGCCAGGTTTGACCCTTTTCCCATGGTAAAACAGGGTAAATTCATAAGAGCATAAGAGGTTAATTCCTAAACCCAGGGGATTTACGGGAACTCTAGTGACATCCCCCTGGCTGCCTGCACCATGTAAATACATTTTGAGATACACAACACAGCTGCTACTGTTTGGAAATTCACCGTTATTCAGTGCAATAATGATGGGCAATATACACACAGATAGGTCACCCTAATTTGTTCTCTAAGTCCTAGAACAAACACATAAAAAGTATGACAAACCCCAAACAGTGAGAGTACTATAGCAGTCTTGCACCAGCATACATGAAAAAAAAATATTGACCTGTGATTTTTATGGTAGTAGCAATGAAATCCAGAGAAGTTTCTCATTTGCTCATGAGAATGTAACTATCTGCTCCCAGAAAGTAGAATTCAGAGCAGCTGTTGATGTGAATGTAGTAGAGAACCACCTGAGGCAGATGATGGTGTTCCTCTCTGGCATGTCTGTTGCTTACTTCAAGTACAACACTTTGGATGGGAGGCCACCTAAAGACTTTCTCTGTGGAATGAATCTTCAAATAACTGATTAATAAAAAAACTCAAACCACCTCCTTTCAGTTACTTTTGTAATTTCCTTTTAAAAATATATGGCTCTCAGCATGAAAATACTCCAGAGAGTGGGGTTTATTTTTCATTTGAGGTCTAATTCTGCTCCTAAAGAGATAAATTTTCAACTATCCCCTGGTTTCAGTAGTGCAAGCTTAGATCCATTTAGATTGATGTAATCTACACGGATGCAGCATTTTGTGCATTTATTTTTGACCTCAGGCAATTACGTGCTTTGTAGCTGGAAAGCAAAGCAATATCCATTTCAGAGCTTAAGGGTGTGAAAGAGGCAAGATCCACCTGCAGGTCCCTCCTGGCACAGCCTTTCCTGGGACTTCGGTTTGTTTGCCAGTTAATAACTCAATTAGTTGTCCTGAAAGGTCATCAACAGCTATATTACACAGCATGTTTGCTATTTTCCCAGGCTCTTGGTACAACAGCAGACGTGCTCATGGGTACTGCATAGTGGGCTTACAGCAAAACCAGGAAATTTTGAGATAAATAACCCTGGGCTTTTTTTGGTTCACTGGTGTTTTTGTGCTCCCAGTAAATACAGCCTTGGTCATAAAGTTCAATTACTACTTATATCTTCTGAAGCAAGAATAAAGAGTACACAGGCTGTGCTGTAGCAGCACTGTGTGAGGTGCAAATGCTACAGGGGGGTAACAAGAAATGTGAGATGTGACCTAACAGGGATGATCTAAACCTCTGTGCACCCAGACCCACGTAACTGTGCTTGACTGTTATGGAAATATCTCACAGTCTGAACTGACTACTCAGCCCAGGAAATCCTTGATTATATTTAATCCTGAAACTATATGTGACCCAGCACTGGCTAAGGCTGGAAGTCTGATCATCAACAACTGTTAAGACACATTCTCACAAAATAATATTTGACACATAATTGCATACTTTGTGGCTTTCAGTAATAACAATGCATATACAAAAATAAGGGCAAAAGCTAAAGGCAAATCTGATTTCCCTTATTTTACTGCTATTTTCAAAACAGTTTCTCCCACATACATTTAAAATCATACGGAATATATTGCTTTAGAAATACCCTAAAGCACCAGAACAAAAATTGGTATCTTCTACTCTTACTCAGAAGGTTGTCCAGCACCTCTTAAGATGTGTGGGGAACCGGATGACAGAAGGCAGAAAAGCAGTCCAGGATGAGCATGTCCCGGTCAAGAGTGCAGCAGCAAAGCTAAGCTCTTCCCCACTCTTTGTTCCTTAGTTTCTTCCTTTGGATTTTCCCAGAGGTCATCTTTGGTAGTTGTTGAACAAACTCCAACTCATCTGTAAACAGAAATAACAACAATACTTAGCAGTTTGACACAGCTTCATTCCAATCTGTGTTTCTTTTTTGTGGCAAGCCTGCAATTTCAAAAGCTACAGGCTCTTTTGAGGATGAAGAGGCAGGCAGCACATCAGTCTCAGTGCCCAGTTACAGTTTAGAGAAACAGAGCTCATCAGTTGGGTGACTCAGTAATTCCTCAAATCAGTAGTGCAGGACAGTCACACACCACCGAATTTGAGCACAACTTGGACTTCAAAGGGAGCAACTAAGAGCCTTAATTTGATAGTCTGAAACCCTGTCCAGTGAGGTAGAGCTAGGACTCCTGCCCACACACCAAACAGGAATGTTTTGATTCACCTGTTTGTTTCTTCATTTTTTTCCTGGCCAGGTTCAGGTTTTGTACCATTATGAAACTGCACTACCATGTTGGTGAGCCTGACTGACCCAACATATGGACTGAGAAGTCTGTGACTGCAGCAGAGAGTAAACCTCCTGAGCGAGACCTTCCCTGCTGTAACGAGCAATTTACACCACTATAACAGGGTTCAGGGGAAAATCTAGCCAGATCTGTTTAACGCCCAACATAGACCAGTACCAAAACCCAAGAATCTGTTCCAGGATTGTATTTTTAAGATTGCTTTAAAAACAATTATTTCCCAAGGTCATAATTAGATTATTTTAAAACATTATTACTTATATAGAATAAATAGAATACTTGAACAGTCTGATCACTTCAGACAAAGTAGATTACCTTGCCAAAAAGTACTTCCATTTGAAATCTGAATATGCTTAAAAAGAATCAGATTCTGAAGTTGTGACCAGATTACATTTTTCATGTTTTTATGATTGCACTTAAAAATCGAACACTATTTCTAGTTATATTGCTTCAAAAATGGGATTACATTTAAAATATCCAACATGTTTTCCCCCTGTTCTGATTGAATCAAGGAAATAAAAATAAATCTCCCAGAACAAAGCTGTTACTCAGGAAAAGGGAAGGTCAATTTAAAACTCTGCATCATGTTTGTTGGAACCCTGTGCAGAAGCTGAGGGAAGTCAAAGACCAACAGTGAAGTCTTTTCTGAAGACTTTTGGTGGGACCTGGTGCATCATTGCTTACCCAGGTGGGGCTTATCCTGCTACTCCTGATGAACTATTCATGTTTAATTCTGAATATGGATTCCCTGAGGTTGTTTTCAATCATTCTAGATACTCTGCTAGTGGAGTTTGATTCCTGCCTCACCTGGAAAGGCCATAGTACCGTTTACCTCTGCATACCAGTAATGAGATGTGAAAATCATGCTGAGATTCCCCAAAACCTACCATATCCTTTGAGCCTGATAATCTGCAACCAGTGCAAACTGTCATAACTCTGCTGAGAAACTTGACAGGCTATTGATTGTTGCCAGCTGAGGCTTTCGCCCACGCTATAGTATTTAAGCCCCCTATTATTGTAACATCCATATATTATCCTTCTCTGTTCAGTTAGTCAGAATGTCTAGAAACACATTTAATATTTTATAACTGTATTTAATTTGTAAAATAGGATTCTTTTGTTTAAAATAATTAGGATAAATTTGTGCTCATAGACACAGTTTGATAAGGTGAAGGAACATTTAATTTCCCTGTACATAATCACCGTGAAATCTAATACTGGTTCATATGTAGTTTCAATGTAAGATGACAACATCAGATCCTATCAGGATAGGCCTATGATGTTCAGCTAAGCAGTGTTTACTTATGTAGTCAGGATGGGGGCAGATTTTCAATGTTACATTTCAAAATCTAATTATAAGAGGTTACAGGAGAAAAAAAAAAAAAAAACCAAAACTCTACTATTCCAAAATATAAACTGGTTGTATTTCTAATCTGATTACTAGGTTTGATTAGACGAGTTTTAATTTTAGGGTACATTACCAGGAACTACTTGTATATTCAGAACTCAGTGGTACTTGCCTTTCTTGTGTATTTGTAAGGTGCAGTAAATTTTTTTTTACATGCTGAAGAATTAATTTTTCAGGATCATGAGATGTAAATTCAGGAGACAGAACAAAAGCTTTTACCACCTAAATGAGACAGCTAGGGCAAGGCAACATACAGCAATCACTGACTTGATGAGTAATGTTCAATAGAAAGACTAAGATGAATAACTCAATTTTCTACAATCAAATTTCTTTCAAACCAGTGGAAATATATGTTTCTAAGCCAGATGCTGGACAACTTTCTGGTTTTTATTGCTTGTTGAGCTTCACAAACGGGCCTTAAAACTACTCAGAGTGAGCATAGCAGCATTCCCAGCTGTTGTAGTTTGAGCCCTGAGGGCAACTGAGCACCACGGAGCTGCTCACTGCCCCCTTCCTCCTCAGGAATGGGAAGGAGAAAGTGAAGTAAAAGGCTCGGGGAATCAGGATAAGGACAAGGAGGGGTAACTCACCCATTACCCATTATGGTCATGAGCAAAAGACAGACTCAATAGGAGAAAAAAAAAAAAAAAAAGAGCAACACTTTAATTCAAACACTAACAAAAAGAACACTTAACAGACAGAGTGAGACAGCGAGAAGCATTACCATATTTTAGAAACACTTCCCCAGCTCCTCCCTTCTTCCTGGGCTCATCTCTGCTCCTGCTTTCTCCACCTCTTTCCCCCTAGTAGTGCAGCGGGCAGGGAATGGGGATTACGGTCAGTCCTGCCGCTTCTTCCTCCTCAGAGGGAGGACTTCTCACATTGTCCCCTGTTCCAGTGTGGTCCCCCTCTCACAGCAGGCAGTCCTCCACAAACTTTCTCTGACATGAGCTCCCCGCCATGGGTTGTAGTGTTTCCCAAGCTGCTCTGGCATGGGTCACCCCTATGTGTTGCAGTCCTCCCAGCACTGAACTACAACAGCAGGGGCTGCTTCTTCCCACAGAGTTCTGGCCTCCTTTGGGTATAGTCTCCTCCTCCAGCATGGGGTCCTCCATGGGCTGCAGGTCACCCCCCTCTCCACCATGGATGTTCATGGTAGTGGGGAGGACAACAGCCCTGCCATCTCACCACAAGATACACTGAGGGGGGTGTGTCTCTGCTCTAGTGTACCTCCCCTCCTTCCTCCTCCGTTTCTTCCACTGACCTCAGTATTCACATAGGTGTCCTCCTCATAACTTCTGCTCACAATTCCCAACTCTTCCTCCCAGGTTACCCTTCTTAAGTATGTTATCTTAGAAGCACAGCCACCATTAATGATTGGCTCAGCCGTGGCCAGAGGCAGATCTGACTTGGAGCCAGGGGAGCTTTGAGAAATTCCTCACAGGGTGTCACTACTGTAGCCCCCTACACTGCTACCAAAAACCCCACCACACAAACTCAGCACACCAGCAGACAGGAATTCTTTACTGGTGTCTGGGCAGCCATGTCATGTCGTTGCAGTGTTCAAGAAGAGAGGTAACTTAAGTAGGCCACATTTGCTTAATGGCCTTCCTAAGAAGAATAGTTAGGGGACATTGCTTCAAGGTATAGGATCTCACTGGGATTCAGAGAAGCCATTGCCAGAGTTTCAAATTGTCTTAAGTTCCCATAATTTTTCTGAAATTAAAAGGAAATTAGATGCCCCTTTGTCTCCTCAAATGTATTTGAAATCACCATTCTACATCTTTACAATGTTAATATAAGCCAAAATTTTCCTCACAGACATATCTATTTCTCAACACACACATACATTAGATGTTTTAGGTAGCTCCTAATATCAGTGTCCTTACTTCTCCTCTGAGGGGGTCTGGGCTGCTGACAGCAGCTGTTTCAGCTCCTGCAGGATGCTCTATCAGGGCACTCCCTTTCTACTTCAACCAGTCCAGTGTGATACCTAGACCGGAAATAAGAATTTGGTATTAAGCAGCAGAGCTGGGCAAGTAATTCTGAAATATTTGTTTCAGTGGTAAACCAAATCCAGTGCTTCTGAGATCCATTATTAAGCCTTCACAGCTGTGTGAAAAACCCAGGGTTTTGTAAGCTAAGCATACATCATTGGAGGAAGGCACTTCAAAAGTCACCAGTGAACTGAAAATATTCCCTAAATTTGTTTGACTCCTTACCACACATCTAGCATAAAGACAGAAAGGCCTTGCTGGTTCAATCTGGATGGCAAAGTTGCTGCCTTCTTCTGGGGGCTGAATGTTACCATTTTCATCTACTACCCAAAATGAAAGAAATCTTACTCATGAGTAATTAGGTAATACACTGCTAAATGGAGAACAGTCCTGACATGACCTTATCTTATTTCAGACTGAAATAACCAGAATGCTTTACACCTGAACTTCAAAAGGTGGAACTGCTTTTCCTAATGCACCAGGCTTAATTTGCATCCCCTCGTGAGTTGCATGTATAACACCCTGTAAGAGAAAACTGAGTTTATGGGATTTGTTATTCTATACAAATGGATAATTTTGCAGCTAACTAAATTACCTACAATTCTAGAGGAAATAAAATATGATAAAAACCATGTTTTCTCACTGTGATTTTAAAGTCCACTACTCATTTATCTAATGGTGTAAATTAGCACAACTGAGACAAACCCATACAACAACACCGATCTACATGAGTGAAAGATCCCGCTCAGTGGGAAAACTCCTGTTTTCCAAGTGGTATTTCAGATTTAATCTATTGGGCTTGAAACACTTCTGATTCAGATTTGCTTTAAAGTAATTTGGCTCCATTTACTTCTCAGAAATTTCCTCTGATTTATATCAGTGTGAGTGAAGCAGCAGAGCAGTGTTCTTGGCTACACTATCATTAGTGTCAGCATTCTACTGATATTTCTTGTAGGGGGATGAGCAAGTCCACAAACCTGTATTTATGGGACTTGGGGTTTCTCCCCATCTGAACTACTTATGTGGCACCATGGTCTGGTCTGAGTTAAAAATTTTCTCCAGGGAACTTCTACCCTAGACATTTGTAATGATATTTCCACATAATATACTCTGTATACAAATGATTGCAAACAGTACAAACATTGCAAATAGTGATTTGGTCTGGCTGTAACATTCATAGATACCTAACCCTGTCTTTCTTCTCTACTCTGCCATCATGGCAAGGTGGTTTAACTCCCTCCCACTCGTGCAGTATTGCAGGCTCTTGATTTTGTAACTTCATATATGTTGGGGAAAAAAACCCCAAGAAATACATGCATTAGAATCACTGAAGGAAAGAATACAGTCTGAATCTAGGTTAGAGTAGCATACAAGAAGAAATGGCAATTCTGCAGGTCTCCATGAGGATCCTGGCTTCTGAAATTATTACACTCTGACAGTGCATGATATACTCTGTGTGGGATAGGACTAAGGTGGAAGGCTCCAGCCTGCAATGTGGTTCTGGTGGAATGGATACCTGGTAAGATCATGCTGCAACATCATGCGATCAATACTGGGTGGAAGGAAATGTAGACAGACTCTGAGTGTTAAACAAAAGAGGAGTTCTATTTGCTGTGAACTTGAGGAAAATTCTTGTCATGGGCACTCCAACATGCAAAAATCATAATGGGGTCAAGTGGATGTAGACTGTGAATTTACGTAATTCTCTTTCCATTCATTAACAGGCCTGATGCCGTCAGGAATCTCTCAGGAGTATAACTTCATGTCACCTAGTAGAAAGGGTTTACATTTAGTGTCATTTTGCTGTAAATCATAAGCATGGTAAGGCAAAAAAGACTGTAGAAGTATTTAATCTGTTTAAGGGATGCACACAAAGTCCTCTCTGCTTCCTTCAAACTTCTGTTATTTCATTTGCTAAGAAAATAATGCTTTCTATCCAGAGCTATCCAGTCTGACCACAATAGCAATAATAGATAATGATATTTAAAGAAACTAGCTGTGAATGCCTGGCCTTTTACTCAGCAAATAACCGCACCTCTGCACCTGATTGCCTAGAAAGTACCACAGGAAAACAAATACTGATCTTTTATGAAAGCATCACAAAAGGCTGAGATAAACATTTTTTTTTGGAAATATATCCATATGCTGTACCACCCACTGGAAGTAAGTGTAAATATCTGATTTGAAGAGCCAAAGTGTGTTACCTTCTCCAGTTGAGCCCATTTATCTGAAATGTGTGGCACTCACAGAGGCTTTAAAAAGCAAAGGACTATGGTACTTGCAGCCTCCCTCTCTCAAGGGGAACCTGACTTGAGAGCACAGAGCTCTGCAGAGCATGGGATCCTTGGCAGACAGATCCTCCTGCAGCCAGATTTGACCACAACCTTATTTTGTTCACTTTTTTCCTGGTAGAATTACATTAAACAAACTTCTTGCTCTCATGGGAGATTTAATTTTCTACACTCACTAGAAGCCTGTGAGATTGTGCTTCAAGATAACTTTATTTTGGATTTTAGGACTGTAAAGGAATCCATCAGGAAACAAGCAGCTGCTGGACTCTGTTCCTCTGCCACAGCTGATAGAAGTTGAGATACTGATGGTGAGTTCTGGTCCGCATCTTAAATCTAACACTTGAATTGATGGCTGAACTTGGCAAACTACCCCTTCTCTAATTAATCTTTTCAGTAATGAACCCTTCTCACACAGATACGCTTATATCCATTTCATTTATAAGTTGTGTTCCTATTCTTACGGGGGACTATTAAGATTCAGATCAAATATTAGCATAATAATTGGTTTTACATCAACAATCTGAAAAGCCTTATGAATAACTAAAATCAAACTCACCTAATGTCTGCTCTGGTTTTCATTACAGCTTTATTCCAACCTTTTGTATTGTGGCAAAGGAGATGAAGTTGTAGATCACTTATAAAATGCTCCTGCTCAATGGACTGACTAAATAATGCATGCAAAGTCACAAAAATCACCATCCAGCAAATCTGCAAGACCAAGTTCCAAACGCATCCTGGAAATGTATTAGGGATTTCTAGACATAAAACTAAATATTAACTTTCTTACTAAAGCAAGCAGAGCAATTTTATGTGCCAGAATACGTACACACAATATATATATACACACACACAGTGTATATATGTATACATGCAACATTATGCACGTACTATGAATTTCTACAACTGATTAGTTTCTCATGATGTATTATGGTATCATATATGAAAGGATACTGAATATACTGAATATAATAAATTCTCATTTAATTTACCTCAGAGGGGTTTTTAAAGCAGAAGATGGTGTCTTATGTTCATACGTATTTCAAAATAGCCTACTATTTCAAAATAGTCTTCAGTATAAATACATGTTCTTTGTGCAAGTTAGTAATCTTATACTATGCATAATAACATGCCAAATACTCCCAAACTTGCATTGAGAATTCCACTCCTGGCTTGTGGTTGGAGGACAAGAGACATGCCTTCAAAAGAAGGGGACACCTACACATGGATCTCATCCTATCACCAAAAATGTGGATTTTGAATCTTGCTGCAATAAAACTGCTAGTCCCCTATCTGTAGGAATCCATTTTCAGGACTTGTCCTGCCACTATCCCAAACCAGAAAAAATGTATGTGACCACTATGGAGAAAACATTGAAGGGGAAACACGCTCCCTGTCCCCAGCTGAAACTGAAGATTTCCCTCTACTTTATAAAACTTCAAAAGAAAGAAACAACTTCTCTAAAACAACTATAATCAGTTATTTTACTTGTTTGCTATCCTTAGAATAGCTGTGTTGCCCATTCTAAATGCACATAAAACACCAAAAGAAAGGGCTAATTATCTTCCGAAGCATGAGGCTGAAGTCCAGAGTCTCAAGAACACAACTTCCTCCTTATGACCCATTTCTGTTTCCTTGTCATCCTGATACAAGGGAGAGTAGCATTGTCTTTGCAGACATGAGGCAAAACGTGCAGAGGCACAGGCAGAATTAACACCTGGGTAAGGTTGTTTTGCAACCTCATCATAATGTTGTACTTCTGTAATCCCTATAGAGACCATACATACCAAAGTCACCATGTACCTTCCACAGGCTTTGTATGAGAGGCTAAACTCTCAGGAAATAATGCATTGAAATATATTTAATACAAAATACCTCTTCTGATGCAGGTATTACCTTTTATATCATCTCTGAGAATAACATCAAATTGAAGCTGGGCTGTAAGAGGGATGGAGAAGAGGTCTCAAAGGGAAAGGCTAGTCTGTTGAAAATTATATTTTTACGCCAGAATGATACAGTACAGTCAAGTTTCAAACTTTGTGGCTCCAAAAGAAAGAAATGTGCTAGAGAGATGTATTTGCTTTCAACTGCTTGTAGCTGCAAGTCTGTGTCTCTGAAATTGTTCTGCATGGATCAGAGGAAATGTACTGGTGATTCTCTGATCCAGGGCAGAGGAGGAGAACTATACAAACCATCTACCTTGAACATAAGACAGAAAAGTGTACTGAGTAGCAATAATAGGTTGCTGCAGCATGGAGCAGAGCACCTCATAGACTACAGCTACATGCATAACTAATTAGGCAGTCTGCTTGACTTTGATCCCATACTATTAATGCAAAAAACTGGGTACTAGAGCACAACAGAAACCCAGTTTCTAAGGTAAGCTAAGCAAGGGATCACTGTAGGTGACAGTTCTAGCACTGAAGCCTGAAGCAAATTATTCTAACAAGCCACACTAGAATTTAGAGAGTCAAGTCACGACCCCACTGAAATCAGTGGTAAAACTGTTGTTTTCAGTGCACTAGTTTCATTCAGATCTTTTTTTTAAGGCTCTAAACTTTCCCAACTCTGAATTTAGTTGCTTAATTTTAGGTCCTTAAAAAAAAAAAAAAAAAAAAAAAATCAACCTCACAGTCTTCAGACATTGCTGGAGTTTAACTGCCCAAACAGCTAACTGCAGAGAGAATAGTTTCCAGGGGCTCTGGATTCCAGCTTGTACACTTGTTTATCATTCCACTTTTTGCAGAGTTTTTGTTGTTTTGTCTACTTCCTGTTGGTTTTAAACACTTGTCTGTTTGAAACCAAGAAGAAAGATCCAGAAGATGTAGAGTCCCTGGAAGGCCCAGAAGAACATGGCTCTTAAAGGAAACTGAACTGGGTACAGAAGAGTGCTTGAGGCAGCGACAAGTGACATGTCCAAACAAGTGCATTCAAAAAACTAATTATTAGTGTTATAAACATATAATCTAATGCTCCCAGAAACCTTAGGAGTGAAACAGTGAAAACTCTTCTGAAATCTCTGTGGAATACTAAGGAGCATTACAAAAAATGAAGCTACTGTCAAAAAATAATGAAGTAAACATTGTATTTATTGACAATTGCTTTCATTTCAGCAGTTGCTAGTCCAGTACAGAAAATGTTTCACTGACATAAGAAAAGTGTTTACTCTCAAGAAATAAAATATTTTACTTTCTCAAAATTAGAACGCTCCAAATCCCACTTTACAGCTGCAACAGACACAGAAGTCCAGGCACTGAGACCCAGCTGTAAACCACCTTATTTCCTGCCTAAAGATGCTATTGTTCTCCAGCAATTTACTCTTATTTAATGAACAGAAGAAGACTCCAAGGCTGGAGATGTTTTTGTCAAATAATGAAAACTCATGCCAGAAAATGAAATCTTCTGAGTACAGAAAATTTAAAAAATCTGAGGATAAACAGCTAAGAAGTGATAGAGTCCTAAAGTTTGTCCCACTATTGCATGTGCAAATGTAAGAAGCAAGGTTGTGTACACTACAGTACATGCTTCTTAATAAAGCTAAGAGCTAAATCTTAAACAGAGATGTCATCACTCAGACCAGATCAAGGTTGCTTTTTCAATGATTTCACCTCTAAGCGGCTGCAGAAATAGACTGGTCCTGTAGTGTCTACTATGGCAAAGAACCATGGTCTGTTCTACAAATTGGGTCACCTGCCCAACAGCAAACGTCATTTTAAAGACCATCAGAAGTAGTACAGGAGTTTTGTGTATTGTGGGTGAAGGTCAGAACAGAGGGAGAGCAATGAAGGCAATGAGAAGCTGGCACTGCTTGCCATCAACACAAGTATTAAACACGAAAGATTAATGAAGGTCTTGTGGTGGTCTCAATAAAGGGGAGTCTTTCCATCATCAGTAAATGGTAGCAGGGCTGCATTCAGTTTAAATACACTGCTTTTAAGGACAGAGCATTTGAACCACTCAAATGCATGTCTGCCTTTCCTGCAGCTTGGAGCTAGACAATTGATATCAACAATATCTCTTCAGTGATCTTGGATGCTATTTAAAAGAGATGGGCCACTAGCCAAATTCTGGTGAACCTGTGAACATTCAGGACTAGAATGGAGTTGTTTGTTCCTTTTCCCAGCAATGCTTCAGGAACTGGAACTGTGGTACCGACATTAAAAGCTTTACAAGCAGGTGCAAACATCACATCTTGTTATTATCTATAGTTTTTGATTTTATGCAGTTAACAAAAATAGAACAGAAGGAAGGCAGCTATATCGGAGAAATTTATATAGTGTTAGTAGGATGAAAGAAGTTCTGTTAAATTCCAAACAATGCTACATCCGTCCCCATTCTTTGTTTCTTAATTCATTCCTCTTGATCTTCCCAGTGACTGTCTTTGGCAGCTCTTGGACAAATTCCACCTAAATTAGAAAAAGACAGAAAGCAATGTGCATGTGCTACAGAGTTGGTTTTCCAAGACTGGCTCTCAGCTTATGTGGAGAGCTAAGAGGACTCCCATCAGTAAGAACTGCTCGCCTAAAGGATCAAGAGCAAGCCAAATCAAGGCAGCACATTGTGCCACTTGTGAAATAATTTCTTTGGTTGCCTAGATAGCCAAACATATGTGTAGCTGCCTTCCAGCTAACCAAACTGAATACTGTAACATGAGTATTGTAACAGAAGGATGAATATCTAAGTGGTGTCAGAGGGCAGAGATGAATGACAAAAAGAAGAAAAAAGGGATGTTATTGGCACAAAGTCTTTAATGGTCCTTAAGTTTCTATGAGTTCTGCACAAGTGAACCAAGGCACTCCAAGTACCTCTTTTCCTGAAGTGCCAGGATTACTGAGAAACACCTAGTGTATCCTCTTGGGCTTTCCTCTTATTTATTAACTGTAAGGACCAGTAGATAAAAACTTATTAATATTCAATTAGGCACTACCCTAAAGTCACTGGAGAGTGCCTCGTTGAAGATTAAATACGAAATGGAGAACTATGATTGTGAGCCTCACTTAGAACATGCAGATCTAACTAGTATATCATATGAAGCCTATACATTCTTGAGAGTTTTAAACAAACGCTTTACTCAAATGCATGAAAAACAATGTAAACTGATATTATTTAGGGAAGATTTTCTGGAGCCACTGCTGTAGATGAACCTTTACCACCATCTCTTTCAGGTGAATTGTGAAAATCCAAATAGTAATTCTTCTGAGATTTATGGAAGGGTGCCCTGGTTTAAGGTTTCTCCTTAGAAGCATTTACCTTTCTAGGGTACTTATATGGAGCAGTAGTTCTCTTGACATGTTCCTGCAGGTCATGGATTAAGCTCTCCAGGTCACTGGATGAAAAGGTCGGGGTCAGTACCACAAATGCTTTCACAACCTGTGAGGTAAGGTCAACAAAAGTGATCTGACATCCATTCTTAAGAGCTGATATACAGGTTACCAGTGAACAGTACTGCTCAGTCACGACGTGCAAAAGGGAGGAACAGAGAAACCAGCACAACATAAGAAATGGTTGTGACCATGTGTGTGCAGAAGGGAAAGTTGGAAGCACAGTTTTCCTGCCCTCATTACAAAGCAAGAACATTTGCTCTATCCTCTCTGTGGGGGTCAGTAAGACGGAGCAATAAGAGGTGTCTCTGCAGAGTTCTCCCTGAAGCTGTGGGACATTTTGTTTCTCTCTGAAGTTCACAGTGAGGACAGTAGGTCCATATCATCCCACCACAGGACTGTGTTTTCTCCATATGTCTACCCAAGTCTCATGCTAGGGTGATTATTGAATAACTTTGTCTACAGCAAGACAGCCAGAAAAGACCATTTCTGTGTATAGACACATTCTTAACAACAAGGGGAAAGTAAACATGACTGTAATGTTCTCCAGAGAGAAGACCTTCTCAAGATGAAAAGAGACTAAGAAGAGCATAGGCATATAAATGGGAAGGGATTTTGCCTGTCACCCCGAGTAGGATTATCCATGATGTCATGACTGCCTTAGACCAAACATATTGCTTCCCCCCCCACTGTTGAGCTTCATTACCTCTCCTCTGAGGGGATCTGGGCTGCTGACAACAGCTGTTTCTGCTACTGCTGGGTGCTCTATTAGGGCACTCTCTACTTCAAAAGGCCCAATGCGATATCTAGGTAAGGAAAGAAAAATGTAGGATTTGGTTTTATGAGCTAGAAAACCAGTACCAAATTTTTTAAACTGTCATATTGAAGAAATGACAGTTTTTCTGTCTGTGTTAGAAGGTAGGAGCATTTCATGGTGGTCATGTGCTGGGGCTGTGGATACCTCTCCATCTCTCCCCTTTCCTTGTGGCTCGTAAGGTGGAGCTCCATCCCACCCTGATAGCTGGGGTCTGCAGCTCCAGCTGATGCCATGTTATGGTATCACATCATACAATATGAAATTGTTTCATTTCAACATGTTGAAAAGAAAATGTTTCAATGCTCTTTGAGTCCTTCAATTTTAGTCAAAAGCGAAACTAGATTAAAATCCCCCCTCCGGCAATGGAAGTTCACTCTTTGTTGAAACAGATGAGATGTTGCAGGGGAAACAGATACAGAGATGCCACCGACATCACCAAGATGATACTGCAGGTCTATGAAAAGCTAATAATAAAAGCAAATATTCCTAAATCAATAGGTCAATACATTAATCACAAGACTATTATGTCAGAAGCTCACCAGGAACACAACATGTAAGATTATACATGCATACTGACCCTGAAGAAATGATGATGTCATCGTCTCTTCCAATAAACTGAAAATATCCATCTTCATCCATAATCCCTCTGTCTCCAGTGACATAAAAATCCCCACGTTCACATTCTGCAGTTTTCTTAGGGTTATCCTCAAAGTGGTTTACAAACAGTAGTTTAGATTTTGAGCATGCATTAGCTATACATTATGCTATAACACACATAATGTTAAATGCACTAGAACTTAATGTTTCAGTCAAGGATGTTCAAGAATTGTACTGACTTGCTATGAAATACAATAAAATAGGTTTAAAAAACATTTTTGTTCTTTAAAAAAATTTTAACTCAATATTGAGCAAATTCTTCTCTTCCCTTTTCTAACATCCACCAATCCAAACAAATAAATTATTCTGGTAACAAATAATAAACTGGTTCAGCCTTTTGAACCACTATGCAGTTGAAGAGATTTTGGGGAGATTGATGGTGGTGAGAGATAAAATAAAGTCCTTACTACATATCCAGAGAATAAACCAAGTGGTCTTATAGGTTTGCTTCTGACAGCAATTTCCCCCTGTTGTCCAGGAAGCAAAATATTAGCATTTTTGTCTATGATCTAGAATGAAAAACAACACATATTTTAGTCCAATGGGAAAAAGAAAACCAAACCCCAAACCAACCAAACAAAAAACTCATATGAAAGAATCTAAAGAGCAGCCAACAAACCTGAACATCATAAAGGGGAGCTGCCTTCCCCATTGATCCAGGTTTAATCTTCATTCCTTTAAAAACAGAGCAGATTACTCCCTGTAAAAATAAAAATTAAAACAAAGTTTTACAATAGAAAACTGCTACATTCACATTAAATTAATGAAATGCATTTTCTAGAATAATTCCAAAGTAAGGAATTAAGATTCACAGCATCCTATATATCAGTGCTGTATGGTACAGATAAGAAAGAATCCTGTTACATTATCTGCAAAGAATTCACACCCTCTGCCAAACAGTCTTCTTCCTTATATTCAAACTCTGCCCTCTTGCCTATCACTGCCACTTGGAATTTGCTTAAGGACATGTCTGGAAATATTAGAGCACATCTCCTCCCAACAGTCCACGTTTCTGCCAGGTTCTGTGAGGACAGCCATGAAAGGGTGTTCTTTCAGAGGTTACCAGGGAAGGAGATTACTGAAACATTCACAGAAATGGGAAGGAAAAACAGGCTGTGTTCTTTCAAAACAAACCTTAAAACATCTCAAACCAAAAAGGAATTACAAAGATTTAATAAAATGTTGACCCTACAGATATACCGTTTCAGTCTGCCCATACACTTCATAGATGTCCAGCCCAGTCTTGCTTTTCCACTGCTCCATGACTTCTGGGTTGAGTGGCTCCCCTCCACTCATGCAGCACTTCAGGTTCATGAATTTGTATCTTCACAGGGAGTTAAAAAACAAGAAAGGCAGTACTTAAATCTATTGGGCAAGACAAGGAGCATGCAACTATAAACAAATAATTCTAGAGAGCTGTCTACTGGGAGAGTTAGTCCCATGAAGTGGGGAAAACAGAGGATGCCTGGTCCTTTGGCTCCTGATACAGCAAGGATATCAGTCTGTGCTCATCACTATACACGTGAGTAGTAGTAGTCAAACACACATGAAAAATAAAGTAAAATTTTTGCTGAGGTCAGCTGGGATTTAAGGACATATGTAACCACAGAGTGATTTGCTGAACCAGGGCCCTGATTGCTGACCCTCTGCAATGGCCCAAGTGAGAAAATGAAAGGGGAGGAAGGAATGGTGGTAGGCAGTGAGAACTGGAGCAGGGGATGAGGCACAACTGCCAAAGAAAGTTACTCCCTCACAGTTGACACTGACTTTCTAGGATGACAGTCCTTCCTCAAAGCATGGACAATTAATATGGTAATTGAAAATTATGATAACAGATTTAACAGGTGTTCAGTTTCATGCCCTCAAGGATTAGCTCACAAGTTCAGTAATGAAAGTCAAATTTCTGAGGGAAAACATCAAGTTTCTCTATGTTTTATCATAAAACTCAGCAAAACTCAGATTTTGTATGATGGTCTCTTCATGAAGGATGTTTTAAACTAAATTAGTACCCTGTTTTGGGTCAAGCAGCTAGATCTGGGAGATCACTGAAGTTTAGTGAGGGTAAATGAAACATTAGTAAATAATTTTTTTACGTACTTGGAGAGATCATATTGTACCAGCATGCGGAACAACGTTGGAGCACCAACCAGCGTGTCAATGGGGAATCTGCAGAGAGTCTAGTGAGTTAACAACAAGATGGACATATGAAGCTCAAAGAACTGCCTTGTGGATATGCAGTAAACAGGTGATACAGGGGGCAAATGTAGCTCTCCTTTCTATGTAAAAGCACCATACGCTCTCTGTTGGGTAAGAAACCCTCCTACAGATGGTATAATATGCAGAGATTCACAGTATATCTGAGTGGAGAAAATCCTATGCTAACATGTCTACATGACACACAGACTGCACAGCTTGGAGCATGGCAAGAATAAGCCCATCTCTGTCTACATTATAGGGAGGTTTTCACTTTCATCTTGGCCAGTGTGGGCAGAGAAATGCTTCAGTTTCAATCTGCATTAATACCGGCTGATATTAATTCCACAGTCATTAAAACAAAAGGCGAGCAATTAGTGCTGCTTTTGGTTGATTTTCATTCACATGCTCACCAGCTATGAGCAAAATGTATGAATGAACTGCAGGTTTAACCCTGCTGTGTACATTAAAAATGCAAACAGGGGCTTTACACAACTGATACAGTGTCTTGAACGCAGCTACAGACACAACCCTTACGAAATCTATGGATGCTGTTAAGATGTATTTTTTTGTGACCCTTTTGCAGATTAACACATCTCCATGAGTTTTCCCTTACATTTAGGATGACTGCTGATTCAGTCTGTGGTAGCTTATGTATAAAGATGCATGATCCAAAAACCCAGGGATCAAAAACACATGACAGTGAAGCAAGTATCCATCCTGTGTCTGCTGTGCTCCATATTATGCCAGAGGGAGTCAAATCCAACCAGTACCTGAGAGCATAAAAAAATGAACGAAAAGATAGATAATGAAAAAGTTTTGCTTAACCCCGCCCCCCCAACCCAAACCACAAAGAAAGAAAACCAAAAAAAACAACAAGCTCAAGATTTCTGACAAGATACATGGGCACTGGGCACTCTGAATAAGTTTATTTTATAAGCTAGCTCTAGGATAAAATGGCACCTAACTATACGTGTGCATAAATATCTACATACACACACACATAAGTATATTCATACATATATGATGTCAATCAAAACATAGGATAAAGGAAAGAGAGGAGTCTGAATTTCAATAAAGTGACTTTCCACTAGGTAGGAAGATAGGGCTGAAGAATCAGCATTCATGGATGATGTGATGGACACCTGGTATTTCAGTTCTAAGGCTGCTGATGGACCAGTGTGATCTGTGCAACCAACATAAACTCTGCCTCTGCTCATCGGCACATGTCACAAAGCTCTTTTCAGCCCAAACAGCATGGTATCTCTTGGTTCTTTGCATTATAGTATTCTCAGATGATAGCTGTCCTTTGAACCACTCCAAAGAAAGGGTAAGAGATATTAATTGAACAATGGAAACACAGGAGGTGATCCTACTCCCCTAGAAATCAACTGGAGTTCTAGTCCGATTTCAGAGAGAGGAGGACTAGGGCTGTATAATGGTACTTCTTGTTCAGTAATTTTTCATCAGTTCTACTATGCAGCTTCAATTATCCCATGTTCCACCAGGCTCAAACTGTTCATACCTTTCACTTAAAAGGGGTCTGAAACCAAGACTACCCTGAGAATGTTCAGTCATCTTTGGAGAACCTGTGGTTCCACTGGTGAAGAAGATACTCATTGAGTCTTGAATCCTTGTTTTGACACAGGAATGGTCATCAGATTCGCTTCTTTAAAACAGAGAATGCATTTGTGACTCTAATGGTTACTTTATACAGGGTTCAGAATGAAGCAATGAAGTATTGCATATTGAAGAACTCATACCCCAGACAAGCTTCACAGATGCAATTCACCAAATTCGACTAAAATAACGTGGAGTTATGCTTCTTCAAAGACAGACTTCCCCTTAAGAACACAACAGAAACTTCCCAGAACAAGACCACTATTAGCAAACAACTCTAATGAGGATCATGAATCAAGCAGTCATGATTAACACCTCTGTGTTGGCATCTGATGAGTATTTGTAGTCAATGAATACTTGTAAATGAGCACTTGTGGAGAACAGGTCTGCTTTCTGCATCATGACTGCAGTGTTGTTAACTCATACTCACTTGTACAGGTCAGTGAAGTTCAGCCATCCCTCCCTACTGCCTTTGGACACGATTAGCTTGGTTTTCAGAAATGGACACTCAGATGCCACTGAGTCCACGGCAGGAGCCAGTGTGTCATCAGTGATGATGCATGTGGCCTTTGATGCCTGGAGTCGATATAATATGTCTTTGGCTGATAATTGGGATATTCCTGGAATTAAGACAATTCCTGGAGGAGCAATAAAATTAATTTGGGATGGCATTTTTTACATCTGATTCTTTTCTAAGAACCTAAACTATTAATAACTATTCCCAAACTGACCTCTGAGATGAATGTGTCCTGGCACTCCCAAGCCAAACAGTTATAGTAGAGCAATGTAGCTGCTTGTGCTTTCCCATAAGGAATGAAATGTGGACCTGTCTGGTGACTTCCATGGCTCTTCCCTGCCTTCTGTCATCTCCATGCCTGCTGCACAGGCCCCCTGTCCTATGGCATCTAGTGCAAATCCTTCAGGACAGCCTGCTTAATTGGTAGCTAGGCCATTCACTAGATTATTGCATTACTTCTCCTTCCTTTATAAGCCATATAAAATCTCGATCCTCTCAATTGATTTGCATTAACCAGTTTTACCAGTCTCAGATATGCTCACTGACCTGCTCGCATGCAAGCCACATACACTAGCCACCATTCTGGGACTCGTGGCAGGATCACAACAATTCTGTCCCCCTTCTGCAGTCCACATACTTTAGTCAGCACATTGGCCGCTTTCCGAGACAGGAACCCCAGCTCCTCAAAGCTCCACTTCACTTCTTCTCCTTTTCCATTTATCCACCAAAAGGCAGGGTTTGATGATCTGTTTCCAGCCTACAAAACACAGGGATTCAAAACCAAAGCATTTTCTTCTGAAAGACCATGAAATTGTAATGCACAAATACCTGCAAATTATGGAAGATGTGAGTATTTCACAACTGGAATATAAGCTACTATCTTTCCCTTGTCCTTAATAGATAGAGATTTGCTATGGATCAAGCTCAGGTATTACCAATAAATTATCTTTTCCTGAACCTCAAATGTATACCAGCCCAATTGTCTCCAGACTCAAGTCCTAGTCTGGATCCTATTTCAGTTTAAGCCTTATGCTGAGTATTAATGCTCCTACAAAATAACAGATAATGTGAAATACTTCACTTAATACTTCTTATATTCTGGATGGAGTTGTGAGTTGTGGAATACTATTAAACAAAAGCAGCACAGCCAGAGGACAAAATAAAACAAAAGGACAATACAGTATCCCAGGACTTTTTCTAGTCTGATTGCTAAAGAAGAGGGGAGTTAAGTGGTCTTTAACTATAGGGCACTTGGAAAAATGCAGAATCCACTTTGGAGCAAGACAATCACACATTTGTGGCAGAATTTTCCCTAGCACGCAATGTTATTTTTATGTTAACTGTATTTTTATGATGTGAATATCTAATATTATAGCATGCAGAAGGAATAAGCACAGCCATTCTTAGGTTAAATCAAAGTTGAAAGGGACTTACCATTGCTTTTTCTACCTACTTAGGGAGCACCAAGGATCAGAGACACTTTTAAAATGAAGCAAGAAAAAATGAGATTTTGTATAATTTCCTAATGCAAATTGGTTTTAGCAACTGATTTTTTTTGATAAAGTCCCAGCTTATTACAAATGAAATTTCAAATTAAAATATCTCATGTGCACTACAAAAGATCATCTACCTTTTCAATCTCAGACCATTTGTCCAGAACATCACTTGCAAAGTTAAAGTACTCTGGTATTTCCTGTTTGCCCCGCCTGATGGACTCGTACTGTGAATATACATCAGAGGCAAGCAGCCTGGAATGTCCATGGAAAGTCCAAACAGGAGGCTTCAGAATCCACAAAGATTTTAGAGTCCGTAATTTAAACAACAGATTCATGGCAGAAGATGATGTGCATAGATGCTGTAGATTATATAAGAAAATTGGCAGAATTGTTGCTATGAATCCTGCAAAAAACAACAAAAAAATAAAAATAAAATAATCTTGAGATTATCCAAAGACAATTCAGTTGTGAGTTGGTGAGTTATCAGTTGAAGTCACTTAGGCTAGTCACAGCCAAACGGATGTTTTTAACAGTTCAATTAAATGTGAAGTTCCCCATCCTGCTTTCTTGTATTTTTTACCACCAGCTTTTTAAGGACTTACTGTACTGTTCTGGCATCTTGTCTGTAGCTCAGCTGATTAGAGATTCTTGATGTGTTCTTTGGGCCTGCTAATTGCTCATAACTCTCCTTAGTCAAACACAACATCAGATGTTATTCTTCGCGTTTTGAGGTTACTGGTTCTCACACCAAAGCATTCAGTAGTTGATTCTCTATTCCTTCTCCTTCACATAGAGCTGAAGGATGTTTCCAGACTGCTTTCATCAAGATTCTTACTGATTTAGCTTGAACAGTTGCTGACTGATGTATCCATTCACCACATATATCCCAAGAACCTTCACTTCAGTAATCCCTTACGTAGGTCCCCAAATTTGATTTACACACTTCTACATTTGCTTGCTGTAAATGCTCTCTTCCATCTGTACTCAACATAATGATCCTAAAAGCTCTCAAGTCCAATTACTTTCTTCCTCTCCATTGCTACTCTTATTTTTTTCTCTCTTTTTTCTTTTTCTTCTTCTTATTATTAGCAGTCTAGGTTCTTTTATAACTGTTCTCCACTCTAAAAATTTTAGTGCTATTTAGAGGCTACTCATAAATGCACATGAAGATTATCAAACATTAAAAAAAGTAAAAACTGGCTTGTGTCTGGAAGAGCCAGCAGTCAGAGCAGGAGCCAGTGGAGTCTTGGAAGACTATGATGATTCTAAAACCTGGGTCCATCTATTGATTTTTCTTTTTCAACCACTAAATAGAAGTTACTGAACTCAGTACAAAGTTAGGTGAGTGACTGTTGAAATACAGGTTAATTTTCTTTTCTGTTCTTACAAAGGATGAAGCTATCCACAAACTAGGAACAAAATCATAGGCAAATCCTTGGTTAAATTCTTTTCCATGGGGAATTTTTGTGGGCTGAGCAAAGCTGCAAAGTTTTGCCCTTTGTCCCAGGTTTTTAAATTAGTTTTGTATAATTTACCTCCTGACCTGATGTTGAAAGAATTGGGTTAAGAGTTACAAAGATTGCAAGTTGAGCAACTGTGTAGGCTTCTGGGAGAGTATCCAACCTTGGTCACACAGAAACTTTAGAAAATACCTAATCTCGAACAAAGACAGCAGTCCTGAGATAAAGCTGTAAATTTATTTTTTGCGGTTTTATGGTTGCTGACTTAGAAATATCTTCACGTTTTTGGAATAAATACAAGAGTGTATCCTATAATTACCCTATGTAACTATAATACTAAAATACACACCTATTTGTGAATGCTAATTAAGAGGCCTCCCCAAATGTTTTTCACATGAAATAAAATGTATATGTATGATGAAGGTAGCTGAGAGGAGGATAAGGAAATTTGAGAATACCAATCAGCTGCATTTCGTTACTATAAAAAAGAAACTCTTGATGTGTTCAGGGTGCTGGCTGGTGTTAGATGCCCTGCACCCCACTCTGAAGGACAAATATCCTGACTCACTGTGTTGATTGGTTCTTTGCACACTGGGTGAAGAACCCAGATTTGGGACAGCATTTTTGGCGACCCAGATGGGACAACCATAAGGTTTCACCTGGCTTCTCTTACCAACCCTGGCAGTGGAGTTTTGGATCAGACAGGACTCCAGCACACACTGACCACTTGTTCGTGGTTGAGTGACTCAAAGGTGCAACACTCAAGAGGTATTTGTGTCAAGGGTGCAAGGGGGGAGAAAACTGGATTGGTGAGTACTAATTTGATTCCTCCATGGAAGATTAAAATTTTCTCACATGTAGATGCTTGGCAAGGTGGGGAAAAAGCTTACCTTTGCTGATAATTTCAGAGCCAAGTGTGAGAACGGGGTATAGGTTAAGAAGGGATCAAACCAATCCACAATTCCTCCCTGTAGCCCTTTGGGGTGTATTTTAAAGAACTGGAACTGGTTTGGGGCAGAACTGATGACTAAGGATAAAAGGAAAAGATACCGTAATCAATGGTGGCCAAATTACAAACTAAATGATGATGAACGGTGGCTGGAAAACAGGTCTTTGCAATTTAATACTGTATTACAACTGATGTTCTTTTGTTGTCAGCTGGGAGAATGGGATGAAATGCCTTATGTTGTTGCCTTTATGACTTTGTATAGGGATCCTAATACTCAGAAGAAATGTGGATTAGGAGGTATGTTAATGCCATATATTGAGGAAAGGGAAAATCAATGTGCATCTGTATGCTGCATGAGTGATGAACAAGCTGATGTACATTTGCTAGTCCCTTCTTCCCCTCCCTCCTATAATCCTGGGGCCAAAGGGGAAGAAAGTCAGGAAAGCTCAGAAATAGATCAGAAAAAAGGACAAATGGAAAATGAGAATTTTAGCCATATTTCAAGTATGAATAGAGAGCATTCTCAGCCAGTCATACAGGCACTGTTGAGACAGGATCTTGGGATGGATGGTATGCCAGTCTTTCTGCACATCCCTTTTACTACTTTGGATTTATGAAATTGGAAGCAGTCTGTTGGAACATACTGAGAGAATCCTGACAAAACGTATCAGCTTTTAGAAACTATTATGTTGACTCACAACCTAACTGGGGGTACATGCAGGCTTTCCTGAATACCTTTTTTACTGCAGAAGAAAGAAGGATGGTACTAGAGAAGGTGAAAGAAGAGCAAGGAAAAAGGAATAGGCAGGAGGATCCTAGTCAGTATTTGCCTTTGAGAGAAGATCCAGAGTGGGACAGGAATGCTGGGCTATGAAAAGCTAAACTGAAACAGTATCAGCATCTGATACTATATGGAATACAACATGGGGTCCCAAAACCAAAAAATCTGTCTAAGCTATACGATCTTACACAAGAGCCAGAAGAAAGCCCATTGGCTTTTTATGAGAGATTGTATGAAGTAGCTAAGAAATGGACTCATTTAGATCCAGAAGAGGAGACAAATCAGAAAATGCTCAACGTGTTGTTTGTAGGTCAGTCATCGCAAGATATAAGAAAAAAGTTACAGAAAATAGATAGAGCAGGGGGAATGTCTATTTCTCAGTTGATTGGAATTGCTTATAGGTTATACAATAATAGAGAGGTAAAGAAGGAACATCAAAAAATGAAACTGCAGGCTTCTCGCTTAGCTGCAGTGATTGTAGACAGATGAGGTGGCATGAGAGGACAGGGAGGAGGAGTTTGTGGGGGAAGGGATAGACGGAGTCCAGGAGCAAGACTGGGATATGAAGCATGAAAGGGCCCTCCTCTGGGCTTGAATTACTGTGCTATTTGCAGACAGGAAGGACATTGGAAAAATGAATGTCCCTGCAGGGAAAAGAAAGGAGAGCAAAATCAATTAGGCAACACTGATCTCATCATGCTGGAGGGTTCAGATAATGAATGAAGGCGACCAGGGGAGAATATGAAAGCATCCCAAGCAGATCCCCTAGTCCCAGTAAAGCTGGGGAGTGAAATCATAGATATTTTAATTGATAGCAGGGCCACACATTCAGTAGTGACTAGCTGTAAAGGACTTTTAAGTAAGGTTACTATACCAATTGTTGGAGCAGTTGGAAAAAGAACATTAAGGCCATTTTTACAACCTATGGAGTGTACAACTGGAGGTATTAAACTGACTCGTGAGTTTTTATATATACCAGAATGTCCCCTTCTGTTATTAGGATGAGATTTACTATACTATGTAAGTTAAAAGCTCGAATAACCTTTCCTGAGAACTCTGGGCAGCTTCACATCCCATGCAAAATGGTGGAAAGCACAAATTTGCCTACTGATGGATAAAACTTTGGAAGATCCTGAAGATAATATCCTGGATGTGGTATTGGATGGAGTAATTCCTCTGGTATGGGCTTCAAAAAAAACAGGTAAAGCAAAGAATGTAGCACCAATTAAAATAGAACTGAAACCAGGGATAGGACCCTGTTAGATTGGAAACATGCAAAGGACTGGAACCCCTGAGAAACACTTTTGTATGATATGGACTGGTTAGAGAATGTCAATCCAAGTTCAATATGCTGGACCTGCCTGTAAAGAAACTTCATTCTTAAGAGTATCTACTAGTAGAGGATTTAAGAATAATAAACCAAATAACTAAGGATATACATCCCACTGTACCAAATCCTTACACCTTGCTGGCCTTGGTACCTGAATCAAATGCTTATTTTACTGTGCTGAACTTGAAAGATGCTTTCTTTTGTATTCCAGTGGGTGAGCAGAGCCAGAAAATGTTTGCCTTTGAATGGGAAAGCCATACTACAGGAAGAAAGATGCACTTGTGTTGGACTGTTCTTCCTCAAGGATTTAAAAACAGCCTCACTGTATTTGGTGAGGCATTGACTAAGGAATTAGGACAGTGGCAAAGTGATAAAGTTACTCTTTTACAATATGTGGATGACATTTTGATTGGCGCTGCTACAGAACAGATCTGCATGGGGGCAACAATAAGTTTGCTGAACTTTCTGGGACTGGTGGGATATCAAATCTCCAAAAGGAAATCCCAGATTGCAAAGGAGGATATATATCAATCAGTGAGCTCCTGTGCCCCTGGATTTGCCAGTGCGTGATTTTCAACCTGGAGACTTAGTTTATATTCACACCTGGAAAGATGCTGCTGAAAGAAAAGCGGAAGGGGCCTTACATCATTTTGATGACCACCTATACAACAGTAAAAATGGAAGGAATCAGCTCTTGGATTCACAACATGTGAGTCAAGCAAGCCCCTCTGTCAGAACTTAGAGATGAGTGGAAGGTCATATCGACAGGACCGCTGAAGACTATACTGTTGTGCAAATGGGCCATAAAATGAAGGTTTATGCATTTTCTGTTCTTTCTCAGTGTGTTGACTGGTTCTTCGCATGCCAGGTGAAGAACCCAGAATTGGGACAGCAGTCCATGTCTTCAACTGTAACCACTTATCCTTACATCTCTGATGTGTGGATCTCAGTTTTGGTCAGATTTTATTCCCCAAGAGAAAGTAACTTATTTAACAGTGGAATTATTTCCTTATTCCTTAGCAGGAGCTTTTACAATAATATTTAATCTTCTTATTAGGCAAATGAAATCAAATACCTACAACCTGCACAACTTAATCTTTTCAGTGATATGCAACAGCATAAAATATCTGGATGCAGATTTTTCCCTCAGAACAGATACTCTGTCAAAACCAACAGTAATTCACGGTGTTCTCCATGCTACATGGAGATTGTGGTAGAGAACTACTGACCAGCTGTAAATAATCCTATAGGATATCATTTGCTCCTGAGAAAGAAATACAGACCATGGATATAAAATTAAGTGTTATTATGACCTTAAGTGCAACCCATTTCAGAATTAGGATTATAGACCAGAAATATATTTAGATGGTACCTACATTATAAATCAAAACTCTATTAACAGGACCTGGTGGAAAAAATTAATCTAAGAAGGTTTTACTGGTGAAAAATGGTCTTTTAAATATTCCCTAAATACATCCATAGAAAATGGTCATTCATAACGGGGTTTTATGTCATATTCTGATATACACATTCATTTTTATTGTTTTTTCTTACTTAAAGAAACAACTGCCAGTAAAAATATCAAGATTTTTGTTAAATGCAACCTTTCTTTGAGGTTGTGACATCTACTGTTAATGCTAAAAATCAGTGGTTCCACTTTCATTCCTTTAACAGAAAACCCTAATCATTTTGATTATTCTTTTTAATAACATAGTAGGATAGTTCTCATTTCTTAGTCGGCTCTAATTCTATGATTTAGCTATAATCTACAGATTTCAGAGCACTGCAATGACAAAAACTACACAATACCCTGTAAAAACACAGAGGAGAGAAAGAACATTCAGGAATGGTATTGAAGAATGAAAATAGTATTTAAGACTGGTAAGATGAAAAATATTTTAAATCCAGGATTCCCTAGTGGTTTACAAAAATGTCTTCAAAGCTTTGCTGTGAGAGCCTTCAACAGTTTTTAACGCTTTTTCACCTGCTAACATAGAGGTGAAAATGAAGTAAGAAAATTGAAGAAAAGACCCAATAATGGCAAAGTCCTCTGAACTGCTGCAAGAATCAGAAAGGAATTTTCCTGATTTAGTACCATCTGCTTCTCAATGATCAGCAACACGAGGAATTTAGACAAACAACGTTTTCCTGACCTGTTTGCTGTGGACAGTACAGACTGAAAGCTGGCTGGGCTAGATCCTCTTCATTCAATTCACTTGGCTCTCAGGATGTGTTTCCCAAACGAGAGGTACTGTAAAGATTAGCCTTTATCTGGACACGTGAAACCTGGACTCTCTGTCAAAAAGGATTTGGAGCGAAACCCTTTCTACTTTATTGTTTGCGTCTTTTGAAGTAATGAGAACAGAACATAGCACAAAACAGACCAGGCAGCACAATTCTTTCTGTGGAGTAAGCTTTTTCTTGTAATCATTTACACCATTGTTGATTGTGTATGATTTGTACCTTAACCTAAGCACTTTGTATCTTCTCTTTTCCCTCACTTTAACCATTTCAGTAGATCACAAATACATCAAGATGAAGAGAAGCAATTAAAGAATATGCCTTCTTCCACTCAGAAGGAATCTGGGAATGTTACAGTGATAGTTTTTGAAGAGAGAATATCACTTCGCTGCTGATACCTACTACAGGACAAAGATTATTTATATTAATTTCTCATTTATTTGTAATTATCAAAATGCTGTAGTTACACTTTTTTTTTTTTTTTTTTTAAAAAAGGCAGCTGCTTATACTAATTACAGTAAAAAAATTAAACCTTTGTAAGCTCCTGGATCTGTCCTTTCTCTTTCCCATTCTTCTTTCTTAATCACTTGAACCTTCTCCCTTCTGAAAATTTGTAGGTTGGTGGAAAAAGTGGTTCTAATACCACACATCCTCAAGCCATGAGTGTTATCTCCTTTTTTTTTACATAGCTTGTTTTTCCATATGTTCTCCTAGTGTTATGGGTCATGACAACATTCCAGGTGTGATGTGGTATGGCTGGTACAGATGATGGAAATTTTGTCTCCTCAGTTTCCAGGTCATGTTATACCCTTCCCCACTCTTTGTTCCTTAGAACCTTTCTCTGGATTTTTCCAGTAGCCGTCTTTGGCAGATCCTGAACAAACTCTACCTGAAAGTCAAAAATGTTCACTTTTAGCCAAATACATTTCAATTAATCTCCCAGATGCAAGGAAAGACACACTTTTATTATGGCTGGGGTAAAAAGATGGGAAACTGCACAGCTTGGGGCTGGGACAGTGAAATTCCTTACTATACATCTTAGCTGACTGTACAGATAGCACTTGCAGGGACAAGTACGACAGTCCTGAAGAGATGAGTGCTTCAGCTGTCAGGACAGCGAGTTACTGGTGTCTTTCCTGAATTCCAACCACTCTGATGTCAGCAGGAATTTCCACTTTGCTTTGGCTGAGAGTCTGAACTGAGCCCAAGGGAGGAAAGGGTAAGAGCTGAACAACTTGTCCATTTGAGTTGCTGTGAAAAACCTAGTATTTAATGAAAGGAAGACTAGACCCTGATAAAGAAAATTTACATTACTATTTCCTCCCTTTGGGTCCTTTCTAGCACATATAGTGAACCCAAGGCTACAGCTGCAAGAGATCTTGTAATTTACTTTTATTTTATTTTATTTTATTTATTTTATTTTATTTTATTTTATTTTATTTAACTATGGTTGGAGTGTTTGTCAGAATGCAGTTGAAAAGAAGCTGAGGCAGGACAAAAACTGTTCAAGTTTTTATACAATTAGAAGACCTGTCTTTTTGTGGTGTACTTACCTTCCTTGGATACTTGTAAGGTGCAGTCACCGTCTTGACATGTTGCTGAAGCTCATGAGTTAATTTTTCTGGATCATGCGATATAAAAGCAGGAGCTAAAACAATGAAGGCTTTGACTACCTGTACCACAAAAGTTAGGGGACTCCATTAATTTCCGGATGTGGGAATAAAAGGATCCATTTGTTGCCAAAACTAAGTATCAAAATTCATAATGCAAATATTTGAGTTTTTTCTTCAATTTCCCTTTTCATTGGCTGTTTATTACAGAATGCAATGTTATGAAGGTGTCCTGGGTTTGAGTGAGTTGTGGTGTGGTTGGTAGCAGGGGAGGGGGCTACAGTGATGGCCCCCTGTGAGAAGCTTCTTGCAGCTCCCCCGATCCAAGCTGGCCCCACCTCTGCACCAAGGCTGAGCCAATCAGCTGCACCTCTGTGATACTATATTTAAGAAGGGGACCTGGGAGTAGGATATATTCTGCAGCAGATGATTTTTTGCTATTTTTCCACTTTTTTTCTTCTTAGCTCTATATACTACTAAACTTCCAAAAAGTTGTAGAACAGAAAAAAAAAGATAACTGAAAATCTGACCCTGGGGCTCAAAGAAATGTTGCAAAGTTGAAAAATATAAAAAGAAAAATTAAACACTCTGGATATCATTGCCATCATGTGCTTAGTAAGAAAAAGATAAATAATTCTATTTCTATTTCTTAGACAAAAAGATGTCACAATAAGTCTGAAGAGCCAAACTTTTTTTCCACATCAAACCCTGAAAACAGGGAAATAATTCTGAAATTCTAAGATATGTTAAGTAATGGTTTTAAAATTTTTTTGACCCATTTTAATTTCAAAAATCTGCAACATGTTTAATTGCAAGGAAGCCTAGTACATATACTGAACCTGATTCTTGGAATGAGGTGCATTACTTTTTATATCTTTTTTTTTTTCTTTTTACCTCCCCTCGAATTGGATCAGGACTGCTGACAACAGCTGACTCTGAGACTGCAGGGTGTTGTATTAATGCACTTTCAACTTCAAATGGACCAATACGATACCTAGAATAAAATACAGACATGACAGCTGTAGCAAGCTAGCCGTTCAATTGGTCTTTCCAGATTGAATTTTAACAGGCACATGAGCAAATCTAAAAGCAACTGACTTACCCAGAAGAATTAATTATATCGTCAGCTCTTCCAACAAACCAGACATATCCTTCTTCATCCATAATCCCTCTGTCCCCAGTGATATAAAAATTTCTACACACAGAGGCAGCAGTTTTCTCTGGATTATCCTGATGACAGTCAAACATTTCAAAAATGTATCTGATTGTTAGTGAAATGTAATACATTTACTTTGCAGTGGTAGTAAAGATGATCAGGACAACTTTTTAAGTTGTTTTCAAAATGTGTATGTTCAATACTATGCTATGTCTTCAATTAAAAAAATAGAGCCACATTAATTAGCGGTTTTGTGGTGGAAACATTCAAGAGGTGGAAAAGAGCATTTGTGTATACGTGGATTCATGTTCTAGGGAAAAAAAGACTCTGCTCTATCAAAATGGCTATCCATCACAGCAAATTACTAAAATGTATAACTCTCTTCAGAGAAACGATTTATCATTGCAGGGGGTTGCCACAATAATGTCATGTCAATGGAAACTTTTTACCCCTAACTTTCAAGACCAAAACATAAATGAGGTGACCTAACAGGAAAAACTTCCTTATCTACATTGATCTATCATGTCTAGATTACACAGGAAAAACATCTTGACAACAGAAGACATAATGAAAAATTGAAGTAATGGTACTGAACCAAAAGAAGTTTTTTATCACATAGTGAGCAATTACTTTGTGCAAGTTGTTGTTTGAAGATGCTACAAATATAAAAATATTATGGGGGTTCAAAAGAAGATTAAACACATAGTTAGGTTCCCCGAAGCTTATTCAACACAATAGTTTAAATGCAGTGAAAAATATATTTGCCTGATTCTAGTATTTTCTTAAGTATGTACTACAACTCAGCACCACCACAGAAGGAATACTAACTTAGATGGACCTTTGACCTGAACCAGAATGGCCATTATTCTGACATGTTTCTTTAAGCCTGTTCTGCTTTCAGTGGTAGAGCATTCCCATTCAAATAGTAATGTTAGGTTATGTATGCGACTACCACAGAGCCATATGATCATCTACACTTGAGGGTTTTGTGCTGTAGTTTGTCTTCGTACTGATGATCTTGTGTGCATCATCCATGTGACAGACAACTGTACAAAGGGTTTCTCTGACAACAAAGATACGTGCATGCTGGAATGTCTAACTTTTAAAGATTTAAAAGATCAATTTGTGGGTACCTCTGACATTGGTATGAGGGAATAAGATACTTGTGCTCTTTGGATGTATTTTGATGTATTAGAGTAGCCTTTATGTGCTTCCTTTATTAATCCTTAACCAAGGATAGGAGCGGAGTGGAAGGGAAAGGAGTGATGCATTGAACATGAAGCCTATCCCAACTGCCTAGTACAGGTCTAGAACAAGGTACACCCTGGCTCATGTTGCATTTTGAAGTTACATGCTGCCAGTCAGCCTGTTCCTGGAATAGCAGAACACTGTACTGATCAGGCTCAAAGCCTTCAACCAACCTAGTGAGACCTTGTGAAGATCCTGGATGAAATTCTGCTCCTTGAATAAGTCAACAGAACTTTGCTCTGGGACTCTCTTGAGCTTTTCAGCAGGCACAGACAGACCAACTCAGACTTACCAAGTACTCAGAGAACAGACAGAATGGTCGCATCGGCTTAACTCGGACAGCAATGTTGCCTTCTGCTCCTGTAGGACAAATAGCCCCACGGTCATCTACAATCTGCAGAAAGGACAGAATATCATAATTGCTTTGATTAGCTCAGTGAAATATCTGTTATAGCACAGTGCAGGACAGAGGAGGGACACAGACAGCATTCCTTTACCCACAACTGCTGCTGAGCTCAGATGTGACATATCAACATACCTGCACATCATAAGGGGGAACAGCTTTTCCCAAAGAGCCAGGTTTAATTTTCATTCCTTTCATATTGGCACATATCGTCACCTGTATAATAGGATTTTTTTTTTTTTTTAATTTGTGCAATATCTGGTAGACTTTATTATTGTTTGCATTAGGCATGACAACTCTTCATGACTTTGTTGTGACAAGGGCTGAATCAGGACTAAAGCTCTGCAGTTCTTAAGCACATCAGAGAGGAATTGAGAGGCATTTCAGGTTAGCCCTGTGGCATGAGGTTGCCTGTGCTCAGTCTGAGCCAGTGAGTTCTTCTGCAAACACCTGAATTTGCAAGACAGCAGATGTGAAATTATTACAGATCTTATTTCAATAGTGGGACAATTAATTTGGGACCATATCAAGGATAATAGGAGAGAATGCCTGAAATCTGACTCTTAATAGCTTAGTTAATGTCCACTTATAGAGAAGTCTGGGATGTGAATTGATTTAATATTTTTCATTAAAACCTCGGACAGGACAAATTGATACCCAGAGCAAATTATTTCTTTTTTTTTTTTTTTTAGTTTTGCCTTTTAAGTAAAGATGATGAAGGCATCTACTATAAGTTATTTGATCTGAGGTAATCTCTGGCATAGTTCTTGTAGAGGGCTGAACTCTGTAGTCACAGTATTTCCCAGAAACATTAAAATATGCAGCTAGTTCATTTTGGAACTATATAATCCTATATATATATGTATATATATTTATATATATAGAGAGACTATATATAGCCTCTTTTTAAAAAGTTTATTTAAATGATTCTCACCTTTTCCATTGATTTACCAAGCACATTGTGCCTCTAGTATTGTTACCTTTGAAAGGACATACTGCAAGAATTAATGCAAACGTACTGTTTCAGTCTGGCCATAACCCTCATAGATATCCAGCCCTGTCTGGATTTTCCACTTTGCCATCACTTCAGGATTGAGCGGTTCCCCTCCAGATATGCAGTGTTTTAGACTCGTGAACTTGTAGCTTGAGAGAAATATCAAATGAAATAATTTTTTTAACTCCTGAAAATAGCAGTGAATGGTCATAACTGAACAGCCTCCCTCAACTTTCAAAGTATGCCTAAAACTTCACAAGTCACTTTGGAAATGACAATAATCATCCTGTTACACAGTCTTGGATTGGACTCTAGATTGCTTGTGATATCACTGAGGATAATGTGGTTTATCTCTGTGTCACTGGAAGGGTTTTTTGCTGGAAAAAGATTGAGTAAAGGTGTTTTCTTGGAAGAGCTGACAAGAAGGAGAAATCTGAACAATCACATCAAATGTTCATGGAAAGCTGAGTTATGCGCTGACATCCAAGACCAGATAAGACACTGAGAATTTTCTAGAGCAAAAGGAAGGCTGAATAGGAACACAAAACCTGAATTCTCTGCTAAACCAGGGTTGGCTTTTGTCAGGATGAAAGACCTGTGTGAGAAGAGTAAGTACCTTACCGAAGATGTAAAAAATCCTTACAAATCACACTGGCTACTCGTAAGCTGAGTATTTTACAGTGTAACAAAGTGGTAGGAACAGCTGCCAAATAACTCTCAGCCTGTTAAAGTCCTATAACTGCTCACTTCATTCTCAAGTATATGGGAACAACTCCACTGTACTCCAGTAATTCCCTGATCCAGTGCTGCCTGAAATCTTGACTTAACTATGAACTATAAGTTCAGAGGAAGTGACAACTTAAAAAAATCTCACTTCCTCTATGCTCTTTTCAAAGACCCATTCCTGAAGCCTGAATGGCCTAAGGTGTGACCAGCTACTCGTATATTTCAGAACATAGCTTTCTTTTCTGAGAGCAAATTTTGTTAATTAGATTTCCCTTAACTGAAAAAAAAATAAGCACCATAAGGAACTAAGTGGCCAGAGCTGTCACAGCATTATATCCCAGCCTCTCTCTGCTACCCCTGCAACAGATGTGTAGTACCTGCTCAAATCATGTTGGACCAGTATGCGGTAGGCAGTGGGAGCAGTGCAAAAGGCAGTGATAGGATATCTTGAGAGAGTCTAGAAAAATAGAAAGTTATTTTGTTGAAAATAAAAATTAATGAGGAGTCTGACCTTGTAAATGTGCATGTGATTAACAAAATTTATGTGCTCAAATGTCTGCAACATGAAAACCATAAAAATGTAACATACATTCAACACAGAGAATGACTATGGATTAGTGACTATGAATCCTGACCATGGAGTGTCTGTACCAGTCAGTCCCACTGCTTTAGAAAATATAGTAATTTCTGTCCAACAAAAATCACTTGTGTAAATGAATGACCACTGAGAGTAGTAGTTCCAATTAAGAGTGTTTTCTGCTTCCCGAGAAGACTGTGTCCCAGGCTCAAGACTAAGTGACAATAGTGAACTAATCAAAATTTTTCCAATTTTATTCTTGAGAAAGTCTGGGTTTCCTCTACATCAGAGGCCAATGTTGAGGAGAACAAGCCAGCTGACTGGTTTTGCAAAATGGAAGAGAGGAGGAATAGGCATTCTGGCAACCCATTGAAAATTCAGGATAACAGGGCCCTGATTCAGGTCTGTGCCATACTCTGATTACTGCCTCCTGCTCACCCTGAGCCCAAAGTAGCTGGAAGTCCATACCTGAAGTAAGCTTAAGGCTACATATGGGACAAAACAAGATCCTGAGTTCTTTTCATCCTTCATCTTTCACCACATATTCTCTAAATTGTAGCCACATCACACAGCCTAACCAGGAGGGAAAACATTTGTTCCCCTAGCTTACTGGGCATCAAAGGGAGGGGTGATTGCTTGGGATGTGGGAAGTACTGTCCTTGCTTCTACAGAGCAGTGGGTATCCATGCACTGGAGCCCAGCTTGTTTGCTTCATTTATGCAAAATGGAAATAAAATGCACAGTATAAAATGTTATACTTACCTCTGCAATAACTGCTGGTTTAAACTGTGGCATATTGTGTACAAAGACACATGATCCACAGATCCATGGTGCAAAAACACTGCTCCAAGCTGATTTTACCCAGCCAGTATCAGAGGTATTCCACATTATATCTGAAGGAGTCAAGTTCATCCAGTACCTGATGATAAAACACAGATGAAAAAAATGCTTCATAGAGTGTGAGGGACTCAGACACATGTCACAACATAGTTAAAGAAAGGGCAGGAGGCTTCCATTACAAATGCAGCGTCAACAATTGGGGTTCTTTAAAAAGTTTGTAAAATTGAAGAATTTAAAACATTCTCTTATTTTCCTACATTCCATCCTGTTTAACATTTCCAGTGTTTCCTTTTCTCCTGAACAGTGCAAAGCATCCTTGGCTTGAGTTACAGAATCTGGATCTATATCAGAAAACAAACAGATAATTTGAAATAGGCTTTCCCCACCTTGTGGATAAGAGACATCAGCTAAATCACATCTTATTTCTCTAGGAAACTAACCAAATTACTTCTACGTACTCTGTACCACCAACTTCCAAATCAGAATGCCTTGGGAATTGTATCCTCTGATTTTCATGAAATTTCTCACTCCTTGGGAAGCATAAATAAAAGATGTTCAATGACAGCAAACCAGTACCAAGCCACAGATTCAGACTGAACTCTAATTTTTAAGGTATAATGCTATGGTCCAAGGTTGCTTTGGTTCTCAAGGAAGGTTTACATAATACTAAAGCACTTGACTTTATCTGGTTTTGCTACAGGATGCTATCCTTATTGCTACTCTGCAGTCAGCCTTCTGAGCAGCAGAACGATGTTTGATGATCTCAACTGAGTCTTGAAGGAGCTTTTAAAAACAAGGGTTTCACCATGAGAGGGGAAAGGTGAGGAAGAAGCAAGATCCTACACTTGTGAAATGCTTACATTTACTGGAGCTTTTACAGTCACATTTTCAATTTAATTGTGATCATGTCACTTACTTAGGACACTGGGAGCAATTGCAAGGTATACCTGCCACTGGTCGAAAATCCAATGCCATAACTGCTGTGTGAGTGCACCACCATTTTTGGGGAGCCTGTACTTCCACTAGTAAAATAGATCAGCATTGGGTCTTGACTCCTTGTCTTGACACATTTATGGTCAGCAGATGTCACCCTTTAGAAGAAATAGTATATGACAGTTACCACATGCACTTTTTCACAAGTCCTTTGTGAAAAGAATACTGCTTCCTGCGGTATTTTTTATGGTTTAGGAGATAAACAGGAAAATGGCCCCAAACTATATGATCTCACTAAATAAATAGTTGCATCAGATATCATAGATAAGAGTTAGAGAGCACATTTTTCTAGTCACAAGTGTGCTCTGTATGTGATAACTTTTGCAAGAGCACCCAAGGTACTTGTTAGAGAATAGCAGGTAGATGCAAAAACAACTGCCTCGACATGTACCATCTCCCAGTCTGAAGTCAATGGGGACCATGTTCAGGCCATTACGCCAGGTAAGGTGGTCTTAGATATGTATTATACCATTTATGTTCAAGAGACTGATGAACAATTCAGATTGCCCGAGCTACCAAAAATAGTCAAGAGAAAAAATAACTGATGCCATGACAGCTGAGCATTGACAGCTGCCAACAGCTATCTTCTCACTGAATTCAGTAGACATTAGCCTGGGCTCTAGAAGACAAGCACAAAATAACTGCAAGATTAGTACTCTGTGTGCTTGACTTGTGATCACAGTAGAAGCAGAGAGCTTTTAAAAGCTGGTAGGCTGAGTAAGGAGAAGCTGAAAGACGTGAATACAGCTCCCAAAAAGTGTATTGGAGGAATTTTTACTTAATGCAGCGATTGCAGCAAGTTGGCAGAGGGATGCAAAAATGCAACTCTTTTGTATTTTGGGAATTAATCCCAAAACTCAGCAATGTCACCTGACCGATACAGATTCCTTCACCTCACAGTAATGATGGCAAAATATCTGGATACTCACACAAAGAGTTCTTTGAGGTTCAGCCACCCATCTCTGCTCCCTTTGGCTACAATTAGTCTGCTTTTCAGAAACTGGCAGTCAGGCATGACAGATTCCACTGCAGGTGCCAGTTTATCATTGGTTATGATGCACTTGGCCTTTGAAGCCTGGAGTCGGTATAAAAGGTCTTTGGCTGTTAATTGGGATGTTCCTGGAATAAAGACAATTCCTGGAAAAAAGCAACAAGCAATTTAGAAAATGGACCATTTCTCTTTACTATGTTCACAGGACATTATCCCAGCCATAGAAAAGCTGAGCTACTTGCCAAAAGATTATTTTTTGAGAAACAGGAGTCAAGTATAACTCAGGTTTGAAGGCAGAGCTTGGGTGAATTTGTGGCCTAGGAATGGGGATAATTTGGCTCTGAAGGACCTCCAAGCCCTGCAACACTGATGTTTAGTTTTGTGTCATCCATATTAAAGGTATCTAGATCATGGGTAAGACCTAGAGTGGTTTTGAGCACTTCCTTCATGATTTGTAACTCAGGAAGGAAGTGTTGAGATTATTATCCACTTAATTAAGTATATGAATAAGGCCAGCATTTGGATTATATTTACATCTGGAATAAAGCCATTATTAATTTAAGGAATGAATACCTCTAATATGAGATAAACAGATTGAGGTCAGGTAGCTTACATACACTGCTCGGTCAACAAATCCCTGTAATAGCAGAGCAAAAAAATATTGTATTGAATTATTAACCAGTCTAGTCATATAACTTACTGCATTAAAACTGGACACACTGATAATGTGTCTGGTCAAATCTGGCCTTAGATTGTAAACATACAACTTTCACTGGCTTCAACTGAGGATGCCGCTTAACTGGACCATGTCTGTTCAGCACCTAATACAATGTCACTTTGGTTCCTGTGTGAGTGCTCCTTTTATGCAAGAGCTGAATTGTGCAGGGCACAGCAGCATATTCCTGCTTCCTGCTTACATACCTTTTTTTTTTCAAATTAATTTAGCCTGTTTTTTGTATCTTCTATTTATTTTCTTTCTGCATCCAAGAGATCAGTAAGGTCACTCACCTGTTCGCATACAGGCTACATTCAGTAGCCACCATTCAGGAACACGAGGCAAAGCTGCTATAACTCTGTCTCCTCTCTGCAAACCACATGCCTCAGAAAGTATATTAGCTGCTTTCCTAGACAGAAATCCCAACTCTTCAAAGCTCCACTTCACCTCCTCTCCCTCATCATTTATCCACCAAAAAGCTGGATTTGCTGGTCTTCTTCCACCCTAGAATACAACAGAAGATACTAAAATAAGACAAACCATAAAAGGTTTAATTTCAACCCAAAATAACTCCAAACTAAGCAAATCATCCCTGGCAACTAGTCTCTTAAAGTGATACCTGTCTTTCTGACAAAGAAAATAAAATAGTGCATTCTACTCTGCAGATAATACTATCCAGTATCCATCAGGAAAATTCATCTGTATCATCTGAGATTTGTTTCAATGTCTATGAAGAAAAATACTACCTTTTCCAGTCGTGACCACTCATCTAAGACATCACTTGCAAAGTTGAAATATTCAGGCAGTTCCTTTTTACACTGGTTTATAGAGTCATAATATGAAATAATCTGTGACGTAAGAAGCTTGTTGCATCCATGGAATAATCTGCAAGGTGACCTGAAAATCCGCAAACACTGAGGTAGCCACGGTTGAATAAATGTTCTCATAATAAATGATGTTTTATCAGACAGTGGGGAAAAAAATCAGATGCACAACTACAGGAATCAGTCATCTGAAATGAAAGAAAATACATTTATAAACAGCCAGGTATTGGATGCTATCTAGTTTGTGATGTTGGATAAATTAATGCAGACCAGCTTGAATAAATAGGTTGCTTGTGTACCTCCTTGGTTTTCCCCATTATTTTATGGGATTCTTAAAATAAGCATTCCTCCTTTTCTGACAAAGAGATTGTGCATTGTTTATAGTGAAATTATAAACTTTGTCCTCTATTTTTTCAGCTGATCTCATATCTCATCTCTCAACTTTCACTTGCCAGTCCTTTTCTAAATATTTATCTCTTGATTCCCGTAAATTTTACATTTTACTTTACCTGCTTATAGAAATAAAATGCCACTAGTTAAAAAGTGTTTTGAGGACACTATTACCTTGATTTAAAATGGTCTCTGTAATTATGCTATGTCTTAAATATACACTAGATGGCGATTTACACTGAATTTACGCACCAACAGAACTGCTGAATCCGATTTATTTCCTTGTGAGTTCTATTTTCACTAGGGGCGTGGAATAAACACAGAATCAACCAAGGCAAGCAAAGGTGAAATGCCAAACACTTCCATTTGCTTTGCACTTCAGCTGAAGTATGCAACTTTGAAAAAAGGTACATGTTGTAAAAAAAAATTGCAAAGAAAATGCCAGCACTTCCAGTTGCACCTAGTCTTTCCTATACAACATACAGGTCCATATGTAAGGGACAGAATGGATGATACTGCAGTTGTTTAAAGCCCCTTGGAAGTCAAGAAAACTGTATCTTTTCTCATAGATGAAGAATCTTCTGACAAACTTGTTTTGAGTATAATCAAGTCCCTAAGAATCTACCCATAACATTAAATCTAAAGGAATCTTTCCCTTAATTCAATGGAGCCAGCTTTGCTTTTAAACAATGCTCACGTGAGGCATGTGCCACTAGCTCTCGACCACAAAACAATTTCCAGCGTGTGAGTGGTAACAAAGCAGAAGGCCCAAGAATTGTATTTATCCTGCATCCAACGTTTTCTGCTGACTGGCCTGTGACTTCTACAGAAGGCAGATATTCCATAGCTCTCAAACTGTAAAGCACAAAATGAAAGATCCAGAACTAGTTAGCACTTATGAAGAAATATGCAGAAATGTGACCTAATCTGCTGTATGCCTGAAAGAAAATATTGTGATCTACCAGTTTCAACTGACTGTTCAGTTCCACTAAATCCCACTCCTTTCCATCACTGCAAATCTGTCCTGGCAGGACTGACTGCTGTATGATCCATCTTGTACTGCAGTTTCCTTTGAGGACATATTGATCTGAAGCCCTTTCCAAAATGGTGCCTATTTCCTTGTAGGAGGTTTCCAGGAGAGATTTGAGTTGACTGCTATTTGTTTCAGTGGCAGACAGGGGAAAACCTGCTCTCTAAGCAAATGGTTTTGTCATCCTACCTGTGCTCTGTGAGCCTTAGGCTGTGTTCTGAGCTTACAAGGGCCTGCTTAGATCAAACAGGCCTTGTTAGTTTTCCCCTGTACTTCTGAAAGATGCATTTTAACCCTCCTAAGATGTTACTTAAAAGACGTCTTTGGAAAAGAACCTGTTATGAAGAGAAAAAGACCACAAAGTCAAACAGGAGACTCTTATCTTTCTGCCTTTTTTTTTTTTTTCTTCAGTACCTGATTGCTGCCTCTGTATTTACGTGTGATCTTATCTTGCAAGCAGACTGAATACACAGCTCTGATTTCATTAGGCACCCTGTATGAGTGTTAATAGAACACATCTCAAGGTGTATTACAACCCAAAGCCTTTAAGACTGATAGGAAAGAGTTCACATGAAACCCAGTCCCACTCACACCAGGCATGAAAACAACCTAAACTGAAGCAATATGCCACCCAAGATCCTTTACCCTCAGGAAGATGGAGATTACCATGTCAACGACCATTACAAACACTCTTCCTTTTAGCAGTACCCTCCGGATACCAGATTTTTCATCCTTTAGTCTAAGGACATGAAAGAACAAAGCAGTACTGATCCTCAACAGGAGAGAAGAATCATTATTGGAGACAATTTCTGCAGCTATCAGTTTGGTACTACCAATTCAGATCCACCTGTCCTCAAGTCAGCTCTATCCTTGTCTGTGCCAATGCAACAACCACCAGAATACCTGGTCCTCTCTAGAGAGGCTACAGGTTTGGGTGTACAGTTCACAAATTTCAGCATAATTTAAGGGTCAGAGATACTTCTGCTACAATTACAGACTGGCAGGTGTTTAAAGAAATAACCATTTCTTAGTAAATGGTGCTGCCTTAATCTTTTTGTAAGATATTTCTTAAAATGTTCTGAAAAGACTAGCTAAGGAGGCCTCATAGTTCACAGACACAACTGATAGCTATCCTAAGAATGAAATAGTACGTTTGGTCCCTTCAGTTTACTGTACAGATATTAGCTGCATGAAATTGTACTACCACCGAAAACCAATGGCAAAATCTTCTGGTTTAACCCACACTGTTGGCACTTAAGCAGAGATAGGAGCCTCACAGACAACACACTGAAGAAACACAGACATTAAAGTTACATATGCAAAGAAACGAGAGTTTTTCCCTGCTCTGAATCAGATCTCTAATAAGTAGCTCCAGAAGCGCAACAGACAAGCAAATATTAAGCAGAGGAGCATCCCTCAAACACTGTCCCAGGTACCTCACTTTCTGTTTTGTCTGCAGTTCTGAGCTGGGTATCAGTGACAAGAGCAGGCTGTCTAATTAGAAAAGTGCATTATGAATTGGCTGGTGCTTCTGCAGGCAAGTGTTTCCTTTTGTGCTCTCTCACCCTCCCCCCAAGGTTCTTATTATTTACACAAATAGTAAACCCACATTCCCCACAGATACTTTTTTATTTTTCCAAATGATGCTAAAGATGGGGAAGTAATTAACTCTACTGATCTTCCAGTGGAAAGGTGCAGTTGGCTCCACTGGTGGTAGATTCTGTTATCAACCTTATCAGCCTCTTGCTTTGGCTGATACAACAGCCATCTGAGCAGCAAACCCTGCTGCTTAGTGCTCCTTTGCTTCTTTCTTTCTCAGTAACTGGATAAAGGCAGGACAGGATGAAGATACATAAGCTTTTCCTTCTGCCACTATTGTTTCTCACAGGCTTCCCGACAGCAGACACTATAAGCCCAAATGAAACAAAGCCAGAGGAAGCCAAACTCCCCAAAATAAAAAAGGAGAACAATGTACTCTTGCTGAAAAAGAGCAACTTTGACAGAGCATTGAAAGAAACCAAGTACCTGCTGGTGGAGTTCTGTGAGTATCAATTTCCACTGTCTCTTACCCTTATGGCTCTGCAAAGCATGGCTGATGCTGGGGCACTCAGGTATGCTTGTTTTACTGTTGCTTTGTCCTCCCAGTAGTCCTTGTTTGTTTTGGTTTTCTCCATGTATCTATTTCTGACCATAACTACTGTAATTTCTTCCTTTTTGAGGTGGCTAAATACCAGTCTGCTACATAAGACAGATACTGTGAGTAAGATGGGTCATCACACACACTGCTGAATTGACATTCTCCACTCCCACTGACTAATTTTGCAAGTATGTGTTTCACGGCAGTGATGGGTGAAACCGTAGGTATTAAAAAAAAATGCAAAAATAACCAACAGAGAGGGCTTTTCTTCCTTTCATACTTTAATCAGTGCTTTGTATGAGGTTTTTGCCAGATGGTATCTCTCCTCTGTGAGTGTTTAGGCTTCAAGGAATGTCTTTTTACAACCTTTTGGTGTCTGTAATTGCATTATATTGGACTTCTTCCCTGAAATTAGAACTTGATTAGGTGGAGGTCAGTTTATGGTTTTTCTATTAGGTTCATGTGCATTCCTCATAGGGGAGAAACTAGTCGGTCCTTTTGAATAACTAACTTTATTATAGAAGGTCTGGCCATCTGAGCCTTACAGAAAGTAAATCACAAAAGGAAAAGCCAAAAGGTATATTCTCATGATGTTACCCATTTAAAAGTTCAGATGCTGCATAATTTCCCACTCCACAAACATGGAGCTGTATTACCTAGCAGCTTGCTGGCAGCAGAAACACTTAAATCTCCATAGGCAGCAAAAGCTTTGTCTCTGTTCCTTGGGCTTGACCTTGCTTCACTGTGCCATACTCGCTGAGCTCAGTGCACACATCCACTTAGCCTTAAATTATAGAAACACTTTGCAAACTAACACTCCTTTGGAGGCAGGCATTACAGACAGGCACAAGATGAAAACCTCAATCTATTCCATATTTGGAAGGGATATTTGAAATTAAGGCAATATCCTAACTTTGCAGAAGTGCATGTAATTTGTTCTTTTGCTTCAGTACCAAATCTGGATGATGATGATGATAATAATTAGTAATAGTAGTGTAGGTCAATCTGAAATGAAAACACTTGTATTTTTCCAACAACAAAACCTAAAATACACTAACAGATTAATGACACTAAAAATATCTTTGGATCATAGCAAACATTTCATTAATCCTGAAACAATATTATGAAACTTTAAATATTTTAAAAAACTTTCAGAACAATCATGTTAGAAATGTCTTTAAAACTTTAAGACTTTTAAACAATTTTGAAAGTGTTGAAATTTAGCAAGATTTTATTTTTTAATTGCAGAGGGTCTAAAGCTGTTTGAAAAATTCAGTCTACAGTTGTGAGCAGCTTTGATCTCTCTAAACATGCATTATTTTGGTGAAAAAATAATTTATCAGAAAAATAGCCAAGCTCTATTCTCAGCTTTGCTTATAAGAGCTGATTCAAAGCACAGAGTCTAAATGTTCAGGTCAGAGAAGAGTCTGAAGCCAAACCTCTTTAGAACTGGCAGAGCTGATCAACAATAAGATATTGCAACACACTTCAGAATTTCAACCTAATACTGAATAGAAAGAAGATGTGTGAAAAGTTTTATAAAGAGATAAGATGGTGAAAGTATTGTGGCCACAATCTTAACTGGTCCCTTTGGAGATGTGTCACTAAACAGTCTCTGGGGCAGTGAAAAACTATCCTGCAGTGAGGCACTGCCCTGGGATCCAGGAAACCCGAGTCCACAGTTCTGAATCAGCTGGTTCATTTGATGCAATCATTCGCATTGCCACAGCACAAAGAGATTAAAGATGGGACATGCACATGCACCTGCACAGAAAAGCCATAAAAGCCCTAATATTTTATGTCCTACTCCTTAACACAGGCTATCTAAAGAAACAATCTGTGTGAACATGGAACTATTAAGGGAACTTAGATAATGAGAGACAAAGCAATATTCCCCAGATCACACAGGAAATCTGTGCAGCTGCCAGGAACTAGCTTCAGAAATCCAGAACGAATGCAAGACCTGAGACCTTTCTCTTCTTGACCCATTCTCAATCACAGAGATACAGTCAGAAAATGGGAAGGAATCCCACACTTCTCAGAAAGTGGGATTGGTTCTGGTGCTGTACCGACATGGGGAAAAGTTTGAGCTCCAAGTTTGATTCAACACTCTAGGATCTGCCTTAGGCCTATCTATTATGAGAAAACCCCAACACTTTCCCTGCTGCATACCTTTATCAACTTACCAGTCCCACAATATTTATCAGGAGAGGCCTGCTTTGACGTCTTTTGCCCAGCGACTCCCAAGTCCTCCTAATGCCCTTCAGTTCCACCCTCACAGTGTCCCTTGTCTGCCTTATTTCAGGCAAGATTTACTATAAAAACATATGCTGACTCTCTGCCAAGCAGTATCAGGCTACGCTCAGGAGCTGTGTAAAGTACACAGGGCAAGTACCCAGCGTGGAAACAAAGTGATGACCCAGAAGTCTGCCACTCTTCTGACCTCATCCCAACTGCGTTGTGCAACAAAAAAGTAGCTGAAGGGCCAGCATAAAGAGGGTGAGGAAGAACACAGGAACAGAGGTTCCAACTTCTCCTTGAGTTTTGGGACGGCACAGAGAACAATGTCTGAAAATAATGCAAGCAGCACACAGCAATGTGCCTACTCTCTCATGGACACAAGCCCTGCATGTGCTAGAACCACCTAATCTCAATGATCAATGGAAAGTGCTCTTCTGCTGCCGTCTGTGGTATCTCCCCATTCACATTAAATTGATCTAAATATCACACAAATGCCTGTTAGCACAGGGAATATAGAGCACTTGCCACCAACAGAAGGTAGACCTTACACCAGTGTTGCCTGCATGGGAGAGTTTTACTGTTTACACTATACATGAATATAAGTCCCCATGTTGACTTTCATTGCAGAATATTGTTGCTTTAAAAACCAAAAACAAAAAACAAAAAATCCCAAGCACTCTAACAAGTATTGTCATCAGAGCAAGAATAAACTTTGTACACTTATAAACACAAACACTAAAAGCTCTGCTGCACACCACTGCAAACTGTAACGAGCTGAAGTCATACATTAACTTACTCTAGTTTTCCCTGGGACAGCAACTGTCTGAACACAGCAAAGTGCATCTCCTATTTCATTTCTCTTCAGAATTCTTTCATAAACCTTTCCGATTTTCTGTCATCGGAATGGTTTTCACAGGACTTTGCAAATATCCCATGTTTCTCCATATAAGAATAGTCCTCAGATCCCCCAAACAGTATGGTGAATACCATTCATGTTTAAGGCTTTCCCAGGCCTGAGAGGCATAAATATCCCACAGTATGATCCCACCCAGAGGCAATATAGAGTGCATCATCCCACATCACCAACTGACCTTACTGTGACTGAGAGGAGACATGCTAAATGTGCCCAAATATACTATTTCTGCAAAGAAGGAGGTATTAAATTGTTCTTCATTTTCACTGGCAATGTAATGGGTTTAAACACAGCAAACGTCATAGGCAGGGATAAAGATGACTATTTATCTGAAAGGCTAATGATGCACTGGAGGGTCATGCCTAAGGTGGCTCTGGTATCTCCACTCATGGCAATACTTAAAGCCAGATTAGTCAAACAGCTGTCAAGATGGGTTTTGATATGGTTTACCTTGCCTTAGGCCAGATCAACGACCTCTCCAAGTCCCTTACATCTCTAGTTCTGCAAGCCTTTAACTTGGTTGGTGGCATATTTGGGGAAACAAAATGGGGGCAGAGCACATGCTAATGCCACCTTCTCCTGGCCCAGACCCCAGTGAATGTTTGACTCCCCAGATGTCTGAGAATGCCTGCTCCTGTCTTTTCCAGTGAAAAGTTTTCAGTTCCTAGATAAACATGGGGATAACCTAAGGACAGGTACACAAGCGGTGCAGACTTTATGCTGCTGCTTTGTGTTCCAAGTGCACTCTCATTTATGAAAAAGTGATGTTTACTTTTTCTAGCAGTACATTTGTATACCCAGTGAGGCCCCAGGTTAGTTGTAGGATTCGTGCAGCCTGTGACTGACAATCTATGCTGAAATAATGACATATAATAGGCAAGATAAGGGTTACTCATAAAGACAAACATCTTTTTTTCAAGGCACAAAAGCTGAAGGTGATGTTATTGAAAAAAGCCAGGAAATTATTGCCTATGTATATATATAGTTCATAAAAAGGGGGATTTCTAGAAAGCCGAGGGGACATGACTGATCTTAAATCTATTATATAGATCAGATGGTCAGCTCACTTATAAAGCCAACATCCAAAGCACACTCACCCCCTATGCTAAGAACTCATTTCAGCATACAGGGATCTCCGCACCCCAGGAGGTGAATGCAAACAGTTCAAAACAACCCAGAATAGGTATTTCTTACAACTAAGATTCCTACAGGAATCTAGTGCAGTGTGACAGAGAGTGGAACATGGGTACCTCATTCCTGTAGGTTTCATCAGAAATCTGTCAGTCTTTTGGGAGTTAATCTTCTGAAAAGAGTCACTTAAATTGTTTGCAAACTATGCGCATAAAAACGGCAGGACAGTGGAAACACATGTCCAGACAGGTACAAGAGTCAATAGATGATGTTCTAGTTGCCTGTTGCACAGACTTACTGATTAGCATGGGTTCCTTATGGGATCCTCTTATACATGCTGATTATATTGAATGCTTTGAATAAGGATCCAAACTGTAGAATAAACCTTGGTTTGCATAGCAGATGATCTCAAGTGAACTGCAAACATCAGTTTAAAAGTACAAAGGTCATCACAGGAGATTATGAGCTGTATCTCACTGTAGAAGAGAATGGGAGAATTCAAGGTCACAAAAGAAAGTTTCCAACTGCAGCAAGATTAACACACTTCCACTCTGGTATGTTAAACATGAATTCGTCCTTCATCTCAAGTGTCTTCTACAGATAAAATTCAGATGCTGGATAATTTATTTTCAAGATCTTCTGTACCCATGATCAAATGGTGGTAATCTGTTAAAATGCTCCTTTGGAGGTTCACACCTGATTTGAAATGGACACTTCGCAAAACAGCAGTGACACAGGGTGGGAGGAAATTCAGTGATGCTTTCAAAAGACAGGTCAAAACCACTATCTAGGAAAAGAAAATAAAAACCTCAACAAACCCTTAAATTATCCCTCTTTCTATTTACAACACAGCTAAAACTACTGATAATGAAGACATTGTCCTGTTGTTAATACAATGCTGTTCCTGAGCTGATGGCTGTTGAAAGGCCTCTGATTTCTGGCAACTGTGGTGCAGCACACTGGTTTACATGGCGTCCCACCACCCATACATGCCTTCTCTGGTGATCTTGCCACGAACTCTGTTACCCCTCATCTGTGTCTGCCCTTGTACTCTGCTGGCACCAGCTCTCCTTGAGTCTGAAGCCTGTGATGCTGTCTGAGCTTCAGCAGCTGCTTCCTCACAACAATGCCTGCAGTGATCCGTGTCAATAAAAATCTGAAACAGAGGAAGCGAAACAAAACTCAAGAAAAGGCTCCAAATAAAAGGAGTGATGATTTCCTGCAATACTCAAGCAACTTGAAAAATAATGCACCTGGGAGGCAAACAGAGAATGACTGGAATGAAAAGGATCTGATGGAAAGCTGAAGAGGAGTTTAATCACTCAGGAAAGCAGGGGAACGGTGCATGATGGATGTTTCCACATGCTTTCTGGGTAGTCAAGGAAACAGTTTTTATCTGTCTGATGAAGAAGGCTGTTCACTCACTGAACTTTGGTCTTGCAGAGATCAGGTTAACGTTACTTGGATTTCTCCTCTTCTCTGAGTGCAGTAATTACTTTTTACTGGATGGAGTCATGCACTTTTCCCACCTCCAGTCAGGAGCTACTAACTCTACCAATGCTCATTACCTAAGTATGCTAGTTACATTACTGGTTACCTGCAACTTTGCCTATTCCGGACGCTCCATGATAAGATATCATTCTTAAAATATCTGTTTGGAATTTAAATATTTCAGAAAAAAATCGATCCTAAAAACTCCCGGACAATCTATATATATGTTTAATGTCCATAAAGCTTATTATTCCCTGTATATTTGGGAAGCCTCTAAGTAGCTCCAGCTTCTGTGCCTGGACTTCACCAACAATTTCTTCTGCCCCTTCCCAAGACAGTCCCATTTCAATGTGCAGTAAGTATTTGATCTTCCAAATTCCCACTTGTGGTAAAACACCTGTGCAACCTTAGGTCATTAGAAAAAAGCCATTATATTGAAATTGCCTCTGGTGTAAAACATTGCCTTGGAATTAGCTAGAGGTGCTGGCTCTCTAATTGAAATGTGGCTTCCTGCTCCTTATTCCAACAGCACTCTGTCCAGAGCCATACACCCTTCCTCTTGGAAGGCCCAATAATTTGGTCTAACTGTTCTGGGCTAACCCAGCCATATGTGGTTACTTAAATTGCATAGCAAGTACCCCATGTTTTATTTAGAAGTCCACCTATCTTTGCAATCATTTTAAGCAAAGATATTTCATAGAGACTCAACACACAGTGTCCCTAGAAGCAGCAGTATTTTTATATTGCTATTTCTTATGTTCACAGGTCAGAACTTCTAATAGATGGCATGGTTTTCTGCAGTTACCTCTAGAGCATATCGAGATACAACTGGAGATGCTACTCCAACTTTTTCTGTGCTAGGAGATAACACATTAAAAACATGTTGGGAAAAAGGTTCATAAAACCATTTTTATAATTTGGAAAAAGGAAATTAGAAGTTAAGATAAAAGCTCTTTGAAAATCTCTCTGTAAAGCCGAAATAAATTTATTTGATGAAACAGTAATTTTACAGGCAATTTGAACACAACTTGCTCTGGACTGATGCCTTAAGGGTCATTTGCTTTATTGAGAGAAACACCTTCTATTCATAACCATGGTATCTGAGCGTCCCCTGAATAGACACTAAGTTTTGTTCTACTAACAAGAACCCCCTTTGGCATGTTAGCAGTTGGAGCAGCTGTTCCAATGCCAGGGTTTCTGTGAGCCTAAGCCAAGATGGCTTTATATGTGACAGAATTTGGAAGGACCTATCATGTTAATATTTTGAGAAAATAACATTATTTAATGCTACTCTTTATACTCCCTGCTGTACCAGTTAGGTGGAAGGAAATGATTGATGGCTGGGACTCAGAGCAGGGATAATGATGAATAATGCAGGAAATGTAACTCAGCACTGAGTTAGATTAGTGGTTTCATGTTTCATTTATTAGAACTTATACAGAAATGTTCATTCACTTTTTGGTTATAATTATGTTGGGCATAATTACCCAACTAGTGAACTACCTGTTCACCAGGTAGGCTGTAGAGAAGAGCATCTGTAATTTTGTGAAAGGACCAAAGACTCTGTTAGATTTATGCCTTGGTGCAGATGTGTATGTGCTTGGGTAAGTATATATCTGAATGTGTGTATATACACACACACATATATACACAGAAGAACACACATAAACATATGAAGCCAAGATTAACTGGATGTTTTTATCTGTTCCTATTTGAAAATTATATTGATGAAACTAAAAATTTTCTGTGCAGAATCTAACAAAAAAGTTTTTTTCTCTTTATAATAAAACAAATTTAACAAGATAGGGTATCTCAATGTTATCAAAAGCAAGTCAAATTAATTTTCTTTTCAACTCAAATTGCAAAACTGTAAAGCTCCAGTACTTTACCTCTTTGACTTTGAATACAGGGCAGCCAATGTGTGACCAGTTTCTCTCTCTTGCCCTTTTTTCATGTTAATATAATCTACAGCTCTAGTGCCCAAACTAGGATGGCACTTCTCCTTCCTCCAAACACACAACTACTATTTGAGCTAGACAAGGGCTGGCACACAGCATGGCATACAGAAATACATTTCCAGTCTCTAAAAGACCATATTCTGTTGCTCTCCTTCCCTCCTCCTTATCTTATCTGGAAAAGCAGTTTCTGCATTACAAAGGTTTGCCTCAGTGAAGTGCTTACAAAAATGGTATCTTATTAAAGAGTCCTAATGTAATGAGTAATATCCAACTCTACCCTTTACCTCTCTTTAACTCAAATCCAGCACAGTCAGTCAATCAGTCAAAGTACTTCTTAATTCCACATCATTTCTTCCCAATAGAAGACTATTGCAATCTTATTAGTTGTTCACTGTGACTGGTCCAAGGACATGTGGGGTGGTGAATAATCAGCATCAGTACAAAGAAGTAAAAAGTAAAGATAATTTCTGATTTATTTCTGAGTCATAAAAGACCTCATTCAACTCCTTCAGCTACTACTTGACAAAACTACCTCCACTGGAAACCTGCATGTTGTGGCCCATGTAACCTATTTGCTTTTGGTTGACCCTTTCCAGATGTTTCTTTATCTCAATCATCTCAGAATTTGTCTGAAGAATTTGCTGAAGCCGCACGACAGCTTAAAAAAGAAGCTCCAAGAATTCAGTTTGGCAAAATTGATGTCACACACCAACATGATCTGAGAAAAGAATTTAATATTCAACAGTTTCCTACTGTGAAATTTTTTGTGGATGGCAGCAGGGAAAATCCCATAGACTGCAAAGGTAAACTATCTTATGCACTGATAAGGTAATGATATGTAAGGACAGGATGTACCTATCTATTACGCTGCTGAGAAGAGAGGCTCAGATAAAGAATATGCAAGGTACCAAACTGTTTTTTCCCATGGTTTTAAATATACAATTACCTCTGTACCAATACAAGATGGATTTGAATTAATCTTACAAACATATAACTGAATATGATTCTCTATATTTAGTTCACACAACCAAATTAATTTCTGGTATAATTCCACTGAGCACAGAGAACCACCCCAAGACAATTTACTCCCATTTACTACAATGACAATAAATAAATTAATTATGCCAAACAAGAATTTGGTGCCGAATCTGCTCCATTTACACTTCTAGTTCACTGCAATTCCCATGGATAGCATGCTTACAGATGTAGGATGAAGCAATACTCTGTGCACCTAACAATGAATTGTGAATTCGCTAGGTTCCTTAATATACAAGTATACTTCGTAAGCCAAGGAAAAGAATTTTGCAATTTAGACATCAGAGGGAGCTCATACGTGGCTCAGAAAAAACATGGAATGATTTGAAATCTTTATGGAAAGTTATTAAGGAAAGACAACAATAGTAGAATAAGTCTGACTTGAGAAATCCTGGGAAATCCAGGCCTTATTAGAGTATTTCTTTCGCTGAATGTACATACAAGAAAAATTTTTTTTTTTACCCAAAATTATGAACTTTTACAGACTTGACAAAAATTGCATGACTTGGCCAAGCATCTGTTAGTGTACTCTGAGCAGATACAGCTGAGTCACAAGTTTAATACAACCAACAAAAAAAGGAAGCTAAAGTTTGCCTCCCAAGCTGTACAGAACCAAGTGCTCTGATTTCTTTAACTGCTGAGCCCCCTGTGGCTGCTGCTGCTGAAAAATGATCCTCGGTATTTTTAGTAACTTGCTCCTCCTTGCTATTGAATTTCTTACCAAGTTCCCATCATCTAGACTTGTGCAAACAGCAGGTTCTGCACAAATACCACTGAAAGCGTGATTTGCCATACTGAACTTTTATTAGAGGTGCTGGAACATGACAGTGAAAGCACCTACCTTCAGTTTCTGATTAAATCTATAGCATTGACAAGAAAACCTCTTTAAACTGTTAAACCTATTTGACAGGTATGCTTGTGAGAACCAGTGAATACAGAGTATCATAACACAACACACATGTCACCCTTCAGCAGAGAGCTGCTACATAAAACACACTTTCTAGCAAGATGCAAGAAGTTAGGAAACCACCTTCTGCTCTGCAATTTGTATGAGCTGGCATCAACTGTTTAGAGCACAGGTGCCACCAATAATGACTTACATTACGTTTTGTTGACTAGTAAATGTTTATGTACAACAACTAGTAAAATCTCACCTACTGTGTAAGACTTTTAAACCATTGAGAATTGGCAACTGAAAATGCGCAGCGACCACCCAGTGACTTTTCATGCAGAACTTAGTATATACTTCATACCACAAAAGAAACTGCAGATCTCACTTAAATCAATAAATGAATTCTAATATTTTATGTAAGAGAGAATTTTGAATGGTTGCCCTGACAATGGACATAGTATGAAAGCCAAATACTAGGCTTTGTAAAATCATCGTTTACAACTCCATGGCCAGAATTTGGCCAGTAGAAACAAGCTACACAGGCTGTTTAAAGCAACTCAATAGAAAGACTAACCACATGAAAAATATGCTGAGGGGTTATATCACTTTACATAAGCTGCAAGACCTCAATTCTGCATTTAGACAGTGTAAATCAAGCACTATGTGGCCACTAGATACTGCTCTGCACTTTACTCTGAAGCCTATACACTCCAGAGTAGATGCTTGCCTGCTTCACCTTAAAAAAACAAATAGTGTTTTAAACCACTTGCAGCGCAGCCTGCTGCAAGATGACTTGACAGCAGTAAAATGGTCTGACTCAATTTTGATCCTGTCATATTGCTAAAATGCATAATACTGGGACTTGCGTCTTTGATAATCCACTTGTAGTGTACATCTTGACTCTAGCGCTTCACACCATACAGACTTTTTCATATATAATTTTCATTAACCCTTTGCTGGACTCTTGCTCTGGTCCAACAAGGTTGTCATACAGAAATGAAAGGGCTATCTTACAGCTGACATTTTCATCTCCTGAACCTCAATTCATGGCTCCAATCCCCCTGAAAACATCATAGCTATGATTTTTAAAATGTATTTTTTAAAGAGACTCCACATTCCTAAAACTCCTGAAAGCTTGAAGGGAATTTACCAAATAAACAGACTGACTATAATCTCAGTAAAACTGGGAGCAGTAATTTGGAACCCAAAAGATGGAACAATCCAGAATTAAAGTACAACTTTGACACTTCAACTTTGTTTCTTATGTCTAAACTGAACAGTGAAGCTGCAGCACCACAGAGGAATTTTAACATGTCTCTGTGCCTATCAGATTCCTTCTGCAGCACCGAAGGAACAATTTTGACACCTAATTTAATTGAACAGACAGTTCAATAAAATCTGCAATTGGTTTGAAGCCATTTTGGATTAAACCTCAGGTCGATAGCTCTTTATGGCTTACTGTGATTTTGGGACACATGAAATCTTGCAGGACAGGTTTTCTACTTGTCTGAATTTCCTCACTTCTATTCTCCATATATGATTAAGCAGTTAATTGGACACGCAGCCATTTGCAGAGGTCTCAGAGAACACAGTACTGATCCACCACTGATATTCTAGAGTCAGCAATAGTTCAAATGGTGAATAGAACCTGATATTGAATTTGGATGCCTCAATCCCACTTTGAATCCGCTTTGACCTCAGTCCTAAGGAGTCCAAGTCCATTTGTATCCAGCATCCTTCTGCACCTCCACTGCCACTATCCTGATTGCACAGAAATTTCTGCCATTCATTTTGATGGTCATTTTAACTCTCTTTTCCTTCCACAGGAGTCAGACAGGCCTCAGTCTTTATTACATGGGTGAAACGAAGAACAGGACCTAGCACTGTTTTAATCAACTCTACTGATCAGGCTGAAGCCATCATAAATGCTGACCATTTGGCAGTGATTGGATTTTTTAAGGTAATTCACTGGAAAACTCAAAAGGCTGATTTCTGTCCCATATTTGGGATAAATTACTTGCTATTGCCACCAATTCCCACACATGCAAAAGACCTAGAACTCGCCTGAAAAACCCAGGCCCTCATTTTTCTCTGCTTTTTTTTTTTTTTAAATGTAATTGTTTCTATCTACTTTTTCACAGATAGATAAGCACCCCAGGCAGAGATAAGAACATCTTACACCACAGCACTTTTCCTGAATAGGTACCCTGGCACAGGGACCTACCACTCTGAGAGCAGCTTCTGAGATCATGATGCTACAGCAGTGTTTGCACAGCCCTGGTCACAGCAGACTTTCTTGTATCCTCAGAGAAAGGGCTTTTGCCAAACCATCCCAAATTTGGTGCCTGGTGAGAAGAGCGCAGAACTATTGACCTACCGATCCTTACTTAACACTATCTTTTTCTTTTGAGGGACTTAATCAATTTCTTGTGTGGGTTATACTGCTACTGGAGTCTCCAAATACAAACAGTTGTAATCCCTGCCCAGAATTGTAACTGATCCAAAAATCTATTCAAACATCTTGTAAAATCATACACATGAATAGTTGCAGGCTTTTCTGGTGAAAGAGTGTTCCCTTCTTGCTTAAGTCCATAAAAAAGAAGTAAATATTGTCTAATATACTGGTGTGCCTTTTCTTCATCTTTCCATCTGATAATTTAAACAACTTCAGTGAAACTCAGAGGGACAGAGCACAGGTCCATGAATATCACGCTAACTGTGTTTTTTAGCTCCTGACAGCTAAGAAATCTGATGGATAGGAAGTAAAAATATTATACTGTATATGATCCAATTCATGTAGTCCTTTCTCAAGCAAATTCCTACTAGTTTCTCAAGCAGAATAAGGCTCTTAGGATTTGAGACTAAATGACACAGAACAATACTCAATCAGTGCAAAATAAATTTTATCTGTCAAGGCATGCAGTCAGAAGACAGTAAAATAGTAATAGTTTTTTCCTGCTTTTTCAATGTGTCCTTGAAATCTTTAATTTCTAAAACACTCAATCAAGGATTTTCTCTAACTAAAGGGACTTTTATGCTGATATCTCTCTGCCCAGTTAAAAGCATGGTGCCTAGACTCATATCTGAACTGATAAGGTCCCAAATGAGCTGGCTACAGTGGATAGTACAAGTTTTTTGGATGTGGAAAACAGGATTCATTACCAAAATGCCCCATAGTAACAGAGCTGGTGAACACATACAGCATAATAGGACAAACTGTGAAAATGCTCTGAGTGCCCAGAATTCTGCTTTGCAGCAATCTGTTTGCAGCAGTTTATGAGGGAAGACAGTTTTCCAGTGCTGGGCCAGATTGAGAAGCCCTTGCTATCACAGTGATGCTGAAGAGTTCCCTGAACCACGCTGATAAGCAGATATTGCCTGCAGATGTGTTTGACTGGATTCTGTGATTTCACTAGGGTGCTGAAATGACAATAGATGAGCATGAGCTAGGGCATGTCAGAAATTTAATGGATGGAAGCCAAAAAAAATAGTGTCCAAGTAAATAAAGAACTGCATTTAGCCTTCTATTAGTCACAGATTGCTCACAAATGTGAGTGCCAGGATGTGCTGGGAAGTCTCAGCATATAAATTACTATTCATCTAGCATGAAATAATTGTCTGATTAAGTGAAATCTGGAAGTGCTGTTGCCTTTCATCATGCTTATTTACTATTAGTTTGAGGGTGGACAGCACAGTGACTATTTGACAGATGTAAGAGTCAAGGTCCCTGCCTTGAAGAGCACTCAGTCAAAGCACCAAACACATCAGTCAGGTCCTCTTGCAAGCAGAGAGCCCTCCTTTCTAATCCATCACATCCTACCGGCTGCACAGACAAGCTGCAGCAGGGGAGCAGCTGTTGGCATGATCCTTACCTATCTGCAGAAGTCTTTGCAGAGTGTGGAAATGCCATGGGAGTGCAGGGCAGATGAGATTAGCACAGGAGGGACATAGGGGACCATACACCACCCCTATTGACCCAGGTCAGCCAACATTAGTTGGAAAGGTGAATGCACTAGTGGTGTCACAATGCTCCTAGGATCTCCCCTGTTGTGAAGATCATCCCTTGGAGGTAATGACAGCAAGCTATACCCGCTTCACAGTTATACTCTCCTCCATCACACAAGCCTTTTGGGGCCTGCCTCACCTGTAGTGCTCACTCCTGCACATCCTAGCAGGACACAGGACCCAGTTTCAATAAATACTTTTTCTGAGACTAGGAACTTCACAATGACAGTGTGGAAGTTTTCTGTGAGACGGCAAGAGATGTGCCAGAGATGCCTTTTGGGATGACAGCCAGCGAGGAGGTCCGTGCTAACTATGGCATCCAAAAGAACACTCTGGTTGTGTTTAAAAAGGTAGGAGTACAAAAGTCTAGCAGACAAGGTGCAGCAAGCTGCCTTGGCAGCTTTGGGCTATGGAAAAAGAGTTTGGGAATTTTTCAGGTTAAATAACTTCCTAGTTGAAATTCAACCATCTTAACACAAAAAAGGTCACATTTACAGACAAGAGAGACAAGTAGGAGGCAAACAGAAACCTTTGGACAACTGATATTTTCAATCTGGCTGCCTGCATTCAGGCTCCACAGTTAAACTTAAGGATCTGCATAAAATGGCTTTATTTTCCAACTCACATTAATCAACACATGCTGCCAGGTTCAGTCAGTTTTGCAGACATTCAACTCTTTTCCTTTGTATTTTTTTTGGCCAGAAGTCTGCTTCTCTTCCAATCCACAATAGAAGAAGTGGCCAACAAAGAGAACAAAATTACACAGAAGTAGCACCAACATTTAGGCTGTGAAGTAGTCAGACCAAGGACGTCTTGAGTGAGTGTATGTCACAGTGTGTATAGATACAGAAAAGATCTGTATGTTAAGATTACTGAGCAAATTAAAACTGTCAGCTGTACCTTGAATTTTATCTATAATCTTGTTTCGTAATCTAGCTGTGACATTTATTTTACAAGTTATGGAATTTCAGCTACTGAGGATCATAAAATAGCAAAACTGAAAAGAACATTTTAGAGTTAAGACAGTCTTTTTGCTCCTATAGTTAAGGCCAACAACCTCACAAACTTCACTATTTGTCCAAGGGAAAACCTGTGCATAACGAAGTGCTTGAAGATGGCAGACAGAACAAACTGGATTTAACGAGGCTAATTAAAACCTTTACCTTGGATTTGGTCACTGAATATAATCTTGAGGTATGTGTATGTCACTGTATTAACAAAAGTCACATGAGAAAAACAGGGACTCATGCAGAAAGAGATGTAGGGAGCTATTCTGCTCTTTATTGCTTGAGAATTTTGTGTGCTTGTTAGATTAGGCCAGCCCTAAACACATCTAGAAACACCAGCGGAACCCAACATGCAGCTCTTGGTCTAATCCAGGCCAAAGGATGCTTCCCTCTGGCAGGATGTCATTTCGGAATGGCTGGCCAAACAGTGAACTTGCCTGAACATGCAAACACCTCCCTCCTGTGGAGCCAACACAAAGGCCTGAGCTTTGCAGCAAGGTGGGAGGTTGGAAGGTCAGTCCCTAATCCTGGCTCCAACCTTTCCGCTCCCATGCAGCAACCAGGTCCTCTGGACCAAGACAAGGAAGAAAGAAACCAGCAATAATTGTTGCTAGTGCAGGTAGGAAGGGAAAGACATGGAAATACCTTCTGCCAGGGTACAGCCCATTGCCTCTGATCATGGGGTGGCATAAGAAAAAGGGCAGCCTGTGCAGGGAAGGAGATGTAAACTGCTGATGCCACCCAGAACTGAAGGAAGTACCCCAACCACATCTAGCTCCTGCAGCTGCTGTAGTTGGGCCTCCCTGGGTAACACCACCTTTTACTTTCAGCACATCTTTAGCATTCATTAATTCTTCAGTATGTGTTATCCAGGAGGTCAGACTAGAAGATCACAACAGTCCCTTCTGACTAAAAATCTATGAATAATGATGAGGTTTTTCCTGGAACAGAGAAAACATTCAGCTGCTCCTGCTTCTTCTCACTTTATCTTCTTTAAAGCAAAGAAAAAAATCCAACAGTAACAGAAATGATTAGGAACTGAGTCTTAAAAAGTAAAATTTGCAATAGCAGAACTGAATGATACTGATACACTGAGCCTCTGATTCATTGTTCTGTTTACAAAGAGTGGAACAGATGTTGATTCTTTTGTTTCCCAGACATCTGTGAAGATTTTTGATGTCCCTGTTGAAAATCACATCCTGCTGTTCACCCCAACGAACTCAGAGACATTCAGTATGATTTATGAAAACTACAAGTCTGCTGCTGTGGAATTTAGAGGAAAGGTTTGTAATGCTGAATCCTGCTTTGCAAATATGAATACCAAAAGATCAATGGAAACCCACTCACCAACATTACTAGTAAAAGTACACTGTTGTCAGTCCATCTTTTAAGTCTACCAAACCATTTAAAAACAGTTTCAGTAACTATTCTTTGAATTTGTTAAGGATATGAGCTGAAAAAGAAATTTCACTTGAAAATTATTCTTTAAAAAACAAAGATCACACAAGCCAACACTAACTCCAGCTGCTTCAAATAATCTTGTTTCTGATTTTACAAATATGACTTTCTAAGAGCAACTTCCAACCAAAGATAGTTTGCCATGAGGATCTCAGAGAATTGCCTGAACCAAGAGCTGGAACCAGATACAAACCCGAAGAAATATTGCAAAGCAACTGCATAGCCTTGTTTGCAGCACATGTGTTTGCATGTATATAAACAGGTATAGGCAGTCACAATACACAGAAGTATTTCAGTTTTCCATTGTCAATCACTCCTGATCCAAGTATATGAGACACTGAAGAATGGTAAGTCATCTTGTAATAGGATATCACACATTAGTATTGGTAAAGATAGATGGATTACAGGTGTTTTAGTTCTTTTATCCTGTTAAGATTTATTAGGAAGAGCAGTAAGAGTTTTGAGGGGTAATTTAGAAGTGTTACTAAAACAGGTGATAGCAAACCACTGCGAAAAGACATAAAAAAAATCGCTATTCCTTTTGGCTGCTTTAGCATTTGTTATTAACTAGGATCAAGGCGTGATAAAGTTCACAGAGCTGCTGTTTGTTGGATTGAGACCAGAAAATGGTTCTACACAATTCCACGCATTTAAGTTTAGATCCTAACCCACTGCCAAGCTCCATGGTCCATTTCTCTAAAATGGCTAAACCAAAGCTGGAAGACTCAACCAGATCTATGACTCTCTCTTTATTATCAGATAATGTTTGTCTTGGTGGATACTAATGAAATAAGGAATGGACGAATTTCTGAGTATTTTCACATCAGGGAAGTTGATGTTCCTGCTGTGAGAATCCTAAATCTGACAAGCCATGCAAGGTACAAAATGCCTGCAGATGAGGTGACTGTGGAGAACATAAAAGAATTTTGCCAGAGCTACCTACATGGAAAAGCAAAGGTATGTCCATTACTAATGAGACGCCCCTCTACTACACAAGCTAAAACACTAATGAATTTGCAAACCATCCCATTTTTAATTAGAACTGTGTGCTGTTCTGATCATCAGTTTGTTAATTTATTCTCACTCTAATGCATTCATCTACAGTTTTTGACAGAGTATTGATCTTTATTTAACAACTGAGGTGGATTACAAAGTTCTCCAGTCCTCCTGTGTAAAAACTGGATAAATAATTTATGGCCCCATAGTTTATTTGATATCAGCTTATGTATTTTATTGGTTTAAAAACTCCCTATGTCTCAATCTTTCCAATACCATAATGGAGGTATTTCACTCCCTTAGTTGAGAGAGATGCAAACACAGATTTTGAGGTTACAGAGAAGTCCAGTAAATAGAAAATTGACAGTTTCAGAGTGGAGAAAGATTTGGTATTTATTGTAGGGAAGTTTATCTGAGTGAGTTTTCACAGGGGGTATCATTCCCATTGGTAAGTACAGTATTTGTTGTCATAATGAGGCATCATCCTCCACACTCACATGAAAAATGCATTAAAATGTTTTGCTTATTCAGTACTCTTCAGGGTGATTTAATTTTGTTTCCATCACGAGGAAAAAAGGTAGAATTTGAGAGATTTGAGTAGTAGATCCTGATTTCAATGTTGGAGGAAGGGCAAAAGGACAGAAGAGGTGGGGATGCTGCCTCATCTCTACCAAGATCTGCTTGAGCAGCACACTCCTACCAGGGAACAGCTTCCACAGGGAATGTGTGCCTTTCTACTACTAGTCTGTGGAGTAAAAGAAACAAAACTCCCTGGAAGTGTTCAGGGCCAGGTTGGACAGGGCTTTGAGCAACCTGATCTAGTGGAAGGTGTCCCTACCCATGGAGCGGGGGTTGGAACTGGATGATCTTTAAGGTTCCTTTTCCAACCCAATCCATTCTATGACTCTATGATATGAAATTTCCAGCTAATATACAGGAAACTGTAGGAATCATTTAGGGACTGTGATTGGTGGTGAAGTGTTGTGGTTTGGGCCTGATGGGCAACCAACCACCACAGCTAATCACCCTTCCTTCCCCCTCCCCACCTGGGAATGGGGGAGGGGATTAGAGGGGTGAAGGGAGACTCGCAGGCTGCGATAAGAACAGTTTAATAATGGTAATAAAACGAGAACAATAACGATGATAGGGGGAAAACAAAAAGAAATATATAAACAGTCAATGTACAGCATAATTGCTCACCACCCGCTAACCAATATCCAGCCCGTTCCCGGCCAGCGACCCCAAGATACCAAGATCCCACAATCGCAATCCCGGAAGTGAGAGAGAACCTTCCCAGCCACCCTTCCTTTATATAGTGAGCATGACGTTCCATGATATGGAATATTTCATTGGCCAATTTGGGTCTGGTGCTCTGTCCATGCTCCCTCCCTGTTTCTTGTGCACGGGCAGGACATGGGGAGTCAGAGAGTCCTTGAAGTCTTGGTAGCAGCTGAAAACACCAGTGTGCTATCAGCATTTTTCCCATACCAAACCCAAAGCTAAATCCAAAACACAGCACTCATCTAGTCCCTGAAAAGGAATATTAACTCTATTTCAGCCCAAACCAAGATATGAAGGCAGAGATTTAAGCAGCAATGAACACCTTCCTGTGTGCTTTACATCAGTTTTGAGAGCCTACAATAGGGAAGATATTCAGTAGTCTAGTTTCTGAACATTGGGCAACAAGAATTCAGGACAGTGAATGCAAACATGTTCCAAAGGGTCATTTTCAGACAATCTACTAGGCAGCCTGTATTCAAGAGAGGGACAAGTAATTCTGACTATCAACTATGCAGGGGTGTGAGACTCCAGCTCCTCACTGAGGGGAGAGAAAACGGTAGCATGTGAAGGCTGGCTAGGATATAGAGATAGAAAAAATAACACACAGTAATAGTGCACATTAGGTAGAGAAATGTCCCATCAGTCTCGTGTTAACTTGAGCTGGAGTACAGTTTCATGATGCTTCCTGCACTTTCACAGCAGTATTTCTGTTTCTGCTTAGCTGCATCTCTCTAGTGAAGAAATTCCAGAGGACTGGGACAAGCTGCCTGTCAAAGTGCTTGTTGGGAAGAATTTCAACATGATTGTCTTCAATAAGACCATGACTGTGTTTGTTATGTTTTGTAAGTATTATTGTTGTATTCAGATTTTAAGTTGCTTTAACATGATCAATTGGAACTGAAAAACAAAAGCTCATGCTTACATACCAAACTAATCTTTGCACTTTACAGAAACCAAGTTTAATGAATTATTTTTGTTCGATGAAAACATTGAAGAAAAAATTTTGTCTTATCTATGGAAATACTGTGATACCTTTGCTGACTTAGGGTTGCACAGAATAACACTGGATCCCTTAAGTAAATATTTGTCAAGTTTTGTCCATATCGAATCTTAGTGTTGAAAGACAAAATTACACTAGAACATCATGTTGTACAATGGAACATTACAACTTGCTATACAATATGAGTCAGGCTGTCTTCTAAGGACAGAGGGAGAGTTAAGTGAGGTTGTCTGGTTATAATGCTCTAGGATTAAATCCCAGAGAGGAGTTGTGGTTTAGCAAATCCCAACTCTTCTTACTCTCCTCTGTCTGCAAGGAAGTGGCTTTCCTGCTTGAATCTTCCCAGAAAGAAACCACTACCTTGTCCCTACACCATCCAACAGGGATTAGTTTCTGCCTTAGTTACTTCAGTAGAGCAAACATGCAGCATTAACATAGACAACTACCTGTATTTCCCTGAAATTCTTAAAGGTAGTGTGTTCCTGCAATCCTCTTTGTTGGCTGCAGCTATTTAATTCATGCAAGTCATTTTTACATTTCAGCATCAACAAAGCAGGAATTGAACCAAGTCCTCTGGAAATTAAAGGCTGATAAACAGGATGTAGCATATTCAGGAAAGTGACCCAGAAATTTTAATTCCATCTAAGCTGAGTATAGGCATTGTTCTCATGACTGAAGGATTGAAACTGTGTTGTATGCTACTTAAGGGGATACTGGATTCTCAGTAGTTTGCCTTTTTACCAACCTGCACGAGTGCAGTGCTCAGAGTCAAAACACCACCATACCTTATACTCCTCCTTTTAGAGTAAATATAGCATAGTTTATGAACATAGTTAATTTTAGTATGCAGAAAGAATGTTCTGCTTCTGGCAAGTATTTCACTATGGGAATGATGCAAAACCTACTTGGGTTGCGTTGGTTATCTGGCATGCCTGTCCAACAAAGTCATATGACAAGTATGTTCGTTACAGTCATAAAAGGGTAAACAGAGCTAAAGCAGCACTGCTATTAGAAATGTATCAGTGAATAGCTAGTTATCACTACATGAAAACTCATGAAATTCATGAAAGGTGAAAAGTTTCAAGTAGAGATTGACCACAGTTGAAATCCAAAACCTCATGTCATGGTTTAACCCCAGGCAGCAACTAAATTCCACTCAGCCTCTTGCTCACTCTCCCTGCTCCAGTAGGATGGGGGAGAGAATCAGAAGAGTGAAAGTGAGAAAACTTGTGGGTTGAGATAAAGACAGTTTGGTAGGTAAAGCAAAAGCAGAGCATACAAGCAAAGCAAAACAAGGAATTAATTTACCACTTCCCATGGGCAGGCAGGGGCTCAGCCATCCCTAGGACAGCCGGGCTTCATCACGCGTAACAGTGACTTGGGAAGACAAACACCATCACTCCAAATGTGCCCCCCTTCCTCCTTCCTCCCCAGCTCTGTGTGCTGAGCATGACACCATATGGTCTGGGATATCCCTGGGTCAGTTGGGGTCAGCTGTCCCAGCCATGCCCCCTCCCACCTGCCTGTGCACCCCCAGCCCCCTCGCTGCTGGGGTGGTGAGAGAAGTAGAAAAGGCCTTGACTCTGTCTGAGAGCTGCTCAGCAGTCAGCAAAACATCCCTGTGTTATCAATGCTGTTTCCAGCACAAATCCAAAACAGAACTCCATACCAGCTACAGTAAAGAAAATTAACTCTATCCCAGCCAAAACTAGCACACTCTAAGTTTAAGGGCTAAATGGGTCCCAGTGATTGCACCAGCACATGCTCTTCTGTTAGACTCTATTCTTTTACTTTTCTTTTTCAATTTGCAGATGCCCCTTGGTCCTATGACTGCAGAAAACTCCTGCCAATCTGGGATAAGCTAGGAGAGCAATACAAAAGTCGCAAAGACATAATCATTGCAAAGATAGATATCACAGCAAATGACATCTTGTCCACTGGATTAGATCGCTATCCATTCTTCAGACTTTTTCCTGCTGGCCCAGATTACCAGGTGAGAAACTGATGGGGAAGAATGTGGAGACACAGATGCACACTGAGTGGGGGATGTGTATGCATGTGTGTTTGCATGCATGCACGTGTCACAGTGAGAAAGGAGTCCTTCAGGCAACAAAGCTTTATTCATTGTCTACCCAACATTGGATTCATTGCTGCGAAGAACCTGAATTAAAGGAGAAACCCTTCTATTGTCTTCTCCTATGTGTGAGGCCGTGGCAAGAGCCCATGTATCATTTACCAGCTTGGACCTACAAGTCAGTACAGCCTTACATTCTGCTGTTTAACAACCTCCTGTCTGCCTGTTGTGTTCTAGCAGCATTCTCAACTCAGGGTGAATTTACAGATACCTCCTAATCACTGCAGTGCCTTTTTACTTCAAACCATGACAAGAGATGTATCATCACAGAACTACCCTGTGCCAGTTGTTTCTGGCGCAGGTATGAACATAGCCTCTAAAATGCTGGTACTACTCTTGTTATATCCTCTACATTTTCATAAAAGTCAAATCCCAAAACTTTCTTCTATACACTTATGCCAGTAATTTTACTTCATTCTGGTATCACAGCCTCAACTGGGAATAAATATTTTTTGTCAAGTCCAATGATCTTTACAATATGCTACCTAATGCATCAGCTATGTTACACAATAATCAGAAAATGCTGCTGAAAGAGGAGGGAAAGAAAATTATTAAATAGTTACATTCCTCCAGCTATGTAGATAATCTAATTAAAAAGAAAATATCTCTGAAGCAAAAAAAAAAAAATTTCTAAGATAATGTTATAATTAAGACATTACTAAGCTTTTCATTTTTCTTCTTAGTCCTAAACTTAAATTAAATTCTAAGACATTTGCCCATGTCCTCATTTAATCTTTGAGGGAGAGATTTTCCTCTCGGATGTGCATGCACAGCTTCTAATGAATTGAACTGCAGTCCTGCACACTTGTACTGTTTAGTCTTTATGTGAAAAAGCAGAAAACCATTAAATGTTCATAATAAATGTCAGGTCAGTTTGACAAAAAATATCAGCAACAATTTTCAGTAACTATTAAGGAATTGTTTCATACTTACAAATACCCTGAAATTAAAGAGTATTTGTATTCTCGAGTTCTTTCTTGTGCACCATGTTTTTCTACTAGTTCCCTCAACTTCAGAGATTTTAACTTGTACTTGACTACCGGTGCAAATATGCTGTAGATGACTGCAGTCTTGCAAATCCAAGTGTTCTGGCCTTCCTTCTTATGGCACTATATGAACAGCCTGCCACAGACATCTTTACTCACTACAGACTATCATAAATGATCTGAGACACACTCAAGCCATTAATATACAGTCACTGCAACCACTCAGTTATTTCCTACCCAACCAGCAGTTGTACCGGGAATTTTCCCATATATACTTGTCCTTTCCTAGAAGTCTGAGCACAGTATACAAATGTAATATCATAACATGCCAAGGCTCAGAGTATCTACTGTGTTTTTCACTGTATAGGCAATGCCCCAAAATTAAGATCCTACTCCTTTATTCTGGCCATGAAAAGAGTAATAGAAGGGGCTTGGAGCCGAGGAGACACTAGTATGTTCACAATGAAGAAAAAGAGGAACAGGAAATATACACAGTCTACCAACACCACCTGATATAACCTTGATTTCACACAAACATCTCCTCTAGCCTGCGGTATTTTGCTCGTGTTAGAAACACAAACACATGAGCTTTCCCATTACCTCTACCAATCCTTTGCACTGTTTAAGGACTAAGGACGAATTGAACACTAGCACAGAAGCAGTAGGAACTCTAAAGATTAAATAACTATCAGAAGACTCTAGAAGGCAAATCAACATGCACGTAAAGGAGACTCTAGAAAGCACATCAAAATGTATGTAAAGAAGGGTGAACCTGCTCCTGAAAAACCAAGAGAAATGTGGCCAACATAACATGACCCAAAGCTGTTTTGTTGAACTGGGTTATCATGTTCTCTAGCCATCACAGACACCGTTACAGCTACTTTAAAGGCAAATCCATGGGCAGAACACATCACTATGCAGTCTCTTCCAAGTACTCTCACCTGATAGAGATTATATTAGATACTACTCTCCTCTAAACAGAAGTATCTGCTAGGTCTTCAGGCTATGAACTGTCTTCTTTCCAGTGGACTGTCATTCTTTAGTCTGTTTAAGAACAGGTTCAGCTTTTCTTGAAGTTAATGACAAGTGACTGTCTCAGTTTCAGTGGGTGCAAAACTAGATACATGACAACGTTTTAGAATCAGGAGCCACTTCGGGTTAAGTGGAGTTGGATGAGCTAAGAGACCTAGATCTTATAGCTGGGTGTTTAAGCATCTGCCCACTTTCCCAAAGCACCAACTGAACAGTTACAGCCAGAGCTGAAGGAATAAGAGAGTGAATCTGATGAATTGCATGGAGGAGGGAGTAACCAGGCATCATCTGAGCTCCATCTGCGAAGCTGATGAACAACTCACCAACTGTGTCATCCACTCTAAATTTAAGAGAAAAACATGTAGTCTTTCAGATGGATTTAAGATGATTCTATTTGTTTCTATGGATTGAGAAAAATAACATTTACATACTCTTATGCACGGATTACTCTAATGAGAAGTAATGAAACACATATCCTCAGTAACCAGTACAGAGATCAGCTGCTTCTCTGGCTTTAAAGGTCTTCAGGCTCTGAGAAATTGCTTTTCCAGCCACCATCAGAGTTGATAAAAATCAAGACTCATCTGAGAATATTAACTCTGGAGGAATCAAATAACCTTTCTCAAGAAACTTAAACTTGCAAACATAAAAAAATAACTTAAAGGCTGCCACATGTTTTAATACAAGAGAATATCTTACTGAACAGAAATTTCAAACCTGTGTATACTTTTAGTGAACTCGACAGAGAATGGAGGTGTTTTGTTTACAGTCCTTTGAACTCAAATCAGGTATAAGAGTAACTAGTGTAAAATAACACAGCATTATTGGTCGCAGTGGGAGTAAGTGAGCTTAACCCAAGTGAGAATGGGACTCTGCCTATTTCTAAATATACTCCGGAACAGCAGACAATTCCCAATGTCATGCACAAGAGCTTCTACAACTTTTTGTTAAAAGACTTATGCAAGAACCTTTCATACTTCTAGAGAGCAAAGGTATTGGGAGTGGGTGGAATCTTTAAAATACAGTACGGTGCCTAGACCTACTCAGAGAATTTTAAAGCTCTAAACTGAAAGTGCTTCTTCCATTAAACTTCCTCAGAAGAAAATCCTCAGTAAACCCCCAACTTAAGGTGAAGTATAAGAAAATTAATGTCATTGCTTGTCTTCCTTCTGTTCAAGCTGTGCACCTGCTGATAATTCTGGACTGTGTATTTCAAAACCTTTTCAGAATTTGAATTTCCATCAAAATCTTTAGAAAGCTTTGGATATCATGGCTGGACACTTAAAAGACTTTGGTCTTCAAAGTATCTTGCAAATGTTTATTGTTAAACACAGAAAAGACACTGATGTCAGTAGTTGGCAGGATCCCAGACTGGAATTATACAATAATGGTTATGGTATTTTATACAAATCCTTTTCTTCTTAGGGATATACATCTATTTCTTCTTTACACTTGAGTTTCAGATGACATTGAAATCTGCTGTGCCTCTGCCCTTGCATTCTAAACTGAGCACAAGATCTAGAGTTTGGTCAGTATAAAGAACTGAAATCCTCCAGCTGATTATGCTGTTATTTCCAGAATTTTCTGTACAGAGTTAAATAGTTAACTTTAAAACTCTTTTCAGGAGGTGGCCTATGCTGGGGACCATACCTTGGAGGCATTTTCTGAATTCTTAGAAGAACAAAGCAAGACAAAACCAGAACCAAGAGAGAAGGTAGGCATTTCATCCAGACACTGACTGATCTGCTCTGTAATTCAAGGCATGTTCACACCTTGTGTAGGCATACCTGAACTGTTTATAGCATAGCCACACGTATGGGCTTCAGCCGCTGCTCATGTCAATGCTTGGGCGGTTCTTACCAGCTCTTAACTGGTTTTGAGCTGACTAGCTTGGCATGACCACACTAGTTGCAGTCATGTACTGCTGCCTGGCAGGCACACACCCACTCACATCCTTGTTTTCATCACACAAAAAACTTTTCTCCCAATGCTTATGTTATCACTGACTCACTACATTAACATTCTGGCAGTAAGTAGTGCATAGCAGAAAGGAACCTGCACCCTGACAGGTGTAAGCAAAACCCTGTCAGGACTTTAGGTGAAAAAAGAAGCCCCAGCTAAGTTAGTTTCAGTTATAGCTGGAGGGTTCAAATATTGTCCACCTCATTCTGCTACATTCAGTGCAGCTTCTCTTCTTCATAAAGCAAGGCCAAAAGTGAAAGCAGGCACTGTCCCCTCTTTTTGCAATCTGGTTGTGATTATTGTCTGATTCCTCAACTCCTTCTCCCCCTTTGTAAATCAGACCGGATAAACATTAGCTGTTCTAGATCAGCCTGTTATTTATTCCCAGACACTTCACTCCAAAAGACATACTGTAAGTGAACAAAGTGATCAAGCTCCATGCAGACAGCTCCAAGCAACAGAAAAAAACTGACATGCAGATGGAGAAACTGTCCACCCAGTATAAGAATCATGGGCCCATTCTGACTGGAAGTGAAATAGATCCACAGGGAAGCAATAGTTGTCATTAATGGTCTTTTCAACTGGTAGGGAAACTGTTTGTGGGTGGACAAACAGTTTTGAGTTTTCAGACTTACTTCCACCAGAGGCTTTGATTTGCCTCTGATTTCACTGCTCAGATAGGTGGTTACAGATGGAGAGAGATGACTAAACTAATACCAGGACACAGAAGTCTGCAATGAATAATCAGACATCCAGCTCTGCCCAGTCATTGCACAGTTCTGTTTTCCAATACCCAAAGCCTATGTTTGGTGTCTGTCTCTGTTGCATGTTCTTTAGTGATGTGTTTGAAGCCCTACACACAGTCTTTTACATACAATGTTAGAACTGTGTATATTCTGTCATCTCCATGCTTTATTTAACATTATAGAATAAGTAAAAAAGACGGTTTAGGAAACACCATTCAAAAACATGCTCTGTGTAGCAAAAAGGGTAATTGGAATTTGCTCATCTGTTCATTCTCCGTTCTTATCTGACACCCACCAAATTTTCCCAGAAGACTGCAGTACTAGACCATTTGAAGTACAGTGCTTGATGTGAAAGTCCTCTGTTGGAGTAACTCTTCATCCTCACCTCAGGGCTTTCACAAACACAAAACCAAGACAAGTAAGAAGGTAGTTTCTTTTGAGATTGCCTAGAAGAGACCGTCTTATGCCCATCAGTTTACCAACCACGGTTTTCCAAGTTCTTATTAAACCTTCACAAAAATCCTCATCTAAGCTTTGCCATAAACCAGTCTAAAGGTTTAAAAACAAAACACCTTTTAGAAACAGCTACAGTCCTTCTGACCTCATTAACAAGCCCTCAAGTTCCTTGGTTTGAAAAGATGAAAATCTGCATTTCATATAATCTTAAAAAAAAAATTTGGAAGTAAAGAAGTACTAGAGAAATTCTCTTCATGAACATCAGTAATAAGCAGCTTTGCTTTTGCATTTCCTTTTTTAAAAGGATCCTTTGGGAGGAATCAAAGAGGATCTCAACCGAAACGATACTGTAATAACAGAGAAAGAAGAACTTTGATAATACAGAGAAAAAGCAAAATTCTGAGGATTGTGGGGAATCCTTCCTGAAAGGAACTCACTGGAAGAATTAATCATCTCAAGTGAACACACAGCTGGATCAAAAAATAAAAGTAAAGAATTCAGTATCAATGGTTCATTACGTGTGACCACTCTTCTGAATCCAATTTAACTCTTAGTTTTACCGGGATCAGTTGTCATAGGTTCTTAAAATACTGTAAAATTTGCTTAAATAATGCTTTTTTTATCAATAAAACTGGTCTCATTTAGAAAGGTATATGTGCCATGGTAAATGGATAAAGATATAAAACCACTCTTTCTCAAAAAATTCTGCAACAAGTTTGCAAACAGTTGCTCTCCAATTTACCTTAAGACAGCCCTACTGTTTTCAAGGAAGATTAACTGCTCCCAGAAGGTTGGGACTAACACTGCAAAGAAGATTTCTATAGTGATCTTCAAAAAGAAGCAATTGAAGCTAGGGGCTATGCCCAAAGAGGCACCAAGGGGCAGTTCATGATTTTTTATTATCAAGCAGTAGAAAATGCAGAAATCAAGATATAATTTAATTCCAGTAAGAAACATATCATATCTAATATACAAAGTCACAGGTATCATTCACATTTTAGCTACATTAGGTCTCCTAACCACCCCACACATGTTATAAAAGTGCAGCTGGAGAAACCGGTGAACAGCAGTGATTTCTTCCTGTGAGGCCAGATAAAGCAGAAATAATTCTGAAAATTTGGAACCTTTTCCTACAGAATTAGAGAAGGAAGATAATTTATTAATATTTAATTTCAAAAGCAGATTTCCAAAGTCTTTGTTCTCAACTTGTGAAAAAGTTACTTTCCTATGTAAGCAGCGGAAAAATGTGAAAACTTACAGTTCAGAACAGATGGCCTGTTTTCTATCCAAGCTGCAACGTGTAATTAAATACCCACACTTAGAGATTTAAGATTAAATATTAACTTCTCTTTACTTCACAGTTCTTTCAAGTAAATAGCACTCAGCATGCAACACACACCTTATGAGGCCATCAGCGGGCCTTCACTGATGATGAGTTAACAAGAAGACAGAAAGTAAAACCATTTATGTCGATACTTCTTGGGCACAGCTTAATCTCTGCTGGGGCTAACATTCATTGGGACTGCAATTAAATCCTCTTGATGGAAGAGGATTCTTGTGGAAGCATGTTCAGTGCTAGATCACCATTCCTAATATGGTCCACCTGGGTTTTGTAGGTCTTGGACCTAGTTTCTTGAGCAGTTTACTTAGACTATCTGAAATCAGTGAAGACCACTGATCAGATGGGCTCCACACATTCAGGTTTCTGGCAGCTGCAGGTCCCTCCTCTGTCCCAGTAACACTACCACCAAGGGGAAAAGGAGCTTAAAGCTACATAGGGAAACTGTAGCTTAAAAGTCAGGATGGTAGATCTGAGAGATGCAGCCCACTCTTTCACTTGTAATTATGAACCACAGTTCAGCTATTATTATTTAAAGCAAAATTCTTCTTTGAAGATGCCAAGTAATGCTTAATTATCATGTTTTTAGGACAAAGCAAATTTTTGATAGAAGTACAATACAGTACAAATCAAATCAAAGTTTCAGAGGCAAGAGGAAAACATGGGATCCCAGATACCAGTGTACTGGTTTTAAAGAGATCAACCTAAGTTCACTGTGGGTGAAAACTCTCACTCCAGCTGGAAAGTGGGGGATGCAGTTAACAGTAAGTGTTTCTCACCACCCTTGTTAAGAAGACTTTATTTACAAATATCACACAGAAACAATGACTTGTCAATTCAACCACTGAAGTATGCCAAAACTGTTTCTCTTATACACAGCTGAAGAAGTCAATTTTCCTTTGGACACCAAACATGAGCTCTCTGGGACACTGCCAGAAGGGCCTTGCACAAAGTAAGCCTGATCATTGTTGATTATTGGGCCTCATTTCACTTTCATTTAACATTGGGCATTCATTAACAAACAGAAGCCCTCATTTGATATCCTGGAAGATCAGATTAGAAAGCAAATGACATGAACTGAATCCCAAAGAGAGGGAAGTATCAGCATGCTTTCCCTCTGCAGCATGTACCATGATGATATTTGAATGGCAAGCAGCATCACCAATATATTTTGAACAACTATTAAACACAGAAGCTATAATCTTTTAATTAGTTTCCGCACAGTAAAATGGAGCAAGCAATGTTCAGCACCATTCTGTATCTGGTAGATGGGTTTACCATTCAAGATAATGAAAAAAATTAATTTTCACTGCATCTACCCACTGTATACAAGACTCAACCCTGAAACTGCTATCTATCCTATTATAAGGTGCAAGATTGTGCATTAATGAAAACATGTGCCATCTCGGCAAATGATGTTCTCATTTTTATTCCAGCCACTCTCAGATGTTGTGTCAAGACAAGGGGCCAAGTGCAGATTCACATTCCATGCCCTGACACATGACAACAGTTGCAAATTTACTTTATAAAGCATCTGGTAAAAGCCTACCTGAAAGGCAAGTCTTCCTGTGGTTGAAAGTCTGCCTTGTTACTAGCTGGGTTGGGTTGGCTTTCTCCAATCCTCGACCACAGCAGGACATGCCCTCCATGCCAAGCAAGTGGACTTGCACACTGTCTCATTTTCCCTCTGACCCAAGTCAGTTCCAGAGTATTTTCCTGGAACAAAAATTTAGACGTTTTTTAACCAGATTCAGGTAACTCACTACCAACTCACTTCTCCTGTTGCACCAACTTCTGTCAGTTTAATAAAGAAAATTTGTAACATTCTCCATAGTGGCCCTTCAGCTGTCACAAGCAGAATTAAGCCCTAAATGTCTGAAACAGAATCCCTTCGTCAAGCTTTGCTAAGTCAAACACTACTTCTTTTATTTTAGTCTAAACATGAAGTGAATTTGTTTAATTTTAAAGAGTACATCGTTATAACTGTGCTCAGACATTCTAAAAATTATTTAAACACATGCAAAAAAAAAGCTCGCCAATGTTTATTAGTCAAATTTGCTCCTCTAAATGAATACCAATATTTTGAATGCACTAACATCACTGGGTTTTAATCATGAAAAATTTCCACATGCACATAAATAAACCCTATCAATTAAGACTGGCAGGACTAAGTAAAGAGATAGCAGTGTGCACCAACTGCAGAGCTGGTTTAATTTGCAGTGTCAAGATGGTTTGGTTATTATCAATATGGAGCAGTGGAAGCAACATTCCCAGCTAGGAATCTTATTTATAAAAGAACTCACAAACAAAATGTGAAGCACAGCAAAGCTTAATACAAAAAAGGGGGTAAACCTGAACCATCTCCAAGAAATGCTGACTTGTTTTTTACTAAAAGGCAGCCTATTCTGCCTTAAAATACAAGCTTTGAGCACCTTGCAGATAGCAATTAATCTCATTAAGTTATTTTCTTAAATCCTGGGGAAGAAAAACATGGTTCAGAATTGACAAGCATTCATAAATGCTCAGATGCATAGGAAAAATAATCAATCCTAAAGAGAAATGTAGTAATTCTTTTTGTCTTTACAGCAGCTTCATCCTAGCTTAACTCCCCTGGAATTACTCTCAGCTGGCATCAGCAAAATAACAGAAACAGAACCACAATACATTAAAAGAGATTAATAGAAATACACAACAAATGCATTGACTGTTCAAAACCCCCTGATATGCAGAAGTGGCATAATTGGTATAAATCAAAAGGTCTGGCTTGTAGGTCAGAAGTTTGGTTTTGGTAGAGATATATACATGCTATATGCTAGAAGACTGATGGGATAGCCAGAAGGAGGTATCTAAATCCAGCATTTCAGGCATTTAATTCAGTCTTGGATTGTCAAACTTCACATGTTAGGAAGCCTTTAACTCCGTCTTGCCTTTCTCTCACATCATTCCTGATAGAAAAGAGAGGGGAGTTTGCTCCAAGGCCACAATGATGTTATAAAGAAGTATTAATGAAAAGGAGTAATTCATACTTCAATAAAAACATACTATTCTGTTAACTCAAGTGGAGTTTGGCTGATGGAAATTACTCATACTTATTCTTGGTATAATCAGCTGTGACGAGGGAAGGAAGCTGTGTTCATTTAAAACTTTGATTTGGGACATGCTTAAACCCATTGGTCCCCTGGGCTTGCAGCCATGCTATTACACCTGTGCATCAAGAGTCCCACAACAGCTGATAATCATTCACTTAAGTTTGTGTCCAATTCAGAGGGCTTCCAGGTGGATTTCACTGCTCACGTTTCATACTCAATTCGCAATATTTGGGAACTACCGTGACTGAAAGGTAAAGACAAATTCAGCTTTTTCATTAGTCTCAGAGGAGGCCGCTGTTTTTCATGGTGCAATACTGGACCAAAAGGAACACACACTGCCCAACGTGCCCACAGTTTACAGTTTCTGAGAATGACCTTTGGAAATATTTACTTTATGTAAAACATTGACTGAACTAAAGCCATGCCAGCCCTGCTACCCACCACTCGCTGCTCAACAAAGATGCAGTGGCTGCCTTTTCACCAGAGCCTGCCAGCTATGCTACACCAGGTCCTCGGTGGGGAATTTACTGAATGGGGACCCTCACCATTCACATGCTGGATCTATATCCACCTTTACACATCACACAGTGAACACAAACAGCTAAAGAATCATTTTCTCTCCCCCCCACCAGCAAGTAACACCTTGCTGCATTTCATTCAAACTCTCCTGGGCAAATGCAGGTTGCCAACAACTGCAACCAGTGAATAATAAATATTAATAAAGCATTTAATTGGAATCTTATTTAAAAGCACTTTCACCAGCACAGCTGGCAGGAGCCCCCTTGAACAAATGCTGTCTGCCTGCCAAGTACAACATAGGTAGAATCATAATTAGTCAGCAGAGGCTAAGGACCGTACATGTGTAAACATCACTGCTGAAGCCTGATCTTTTCAAAGCACCTATTTAATAGACTGAAATAATTTGAGAATTCTGCCTATATTTCCCTTCTCTGGCCTTGTCATTTTTGAGCTGGTGCTGGTTATTTCTTAGCATGCACACTACATGCTAACAGATTCAGAGACCGCTCCGGAGCTAAACCAGCACCCTGGGAAAGCATTCCCTCCAGCCTCTACATCCCAGGTCACATCATCTATGGTTGGCAGAAAAATAGTTCTTTAAGACCAGTAATGGATGAAAGGGTTCATAAATACTGGTTAACTATCATTTCCCTCTACTTAGTTTGACACTGATGGGTCTCTGCCTGCCTCACTCTTTCACTCCAAAGCATTACTATTTGCTGAGTCAGGAAAAAATCCACCCTCTGTCACCATGCCCTGATCCTTTTCTTAAATAGAAATTTGCCAAAGTCTACTAACTTCAATGGACTAAAGTATTTTCCCAGAAATCACATTTGCTTGGAAGACTCTGAGCACATTGCAAAAATCTGTATCACTGTTTTGCACTGGCTGCACAGTATTGAGTGCCTCTAGGAATACTTGGTTTATGGGTAGCAATTACAAACTTTATAAGAGCTAAGTGTGGGATTTAACAACCTTCACACTGGCATTAAATACATGCCTCTAGTCTAAACTATTTATGTTCTAGTCCTTAATAATTTTCCATGTAATCCTTTATTACGACTCACTGAAAGAAGACACTGGACACTTTTTAGTGCGCACTTAATCGACAATCTTTGCTGTAAATTCATCTGCGTATCTCCTCACTTGAAACCTTTGCACTAAGATGCTGTTTGGCATGAGAATTCTTCGGATGATTTCTCAAAGACCAGACATGTGGAAATGTGAAGGATGTGGTCCCTCAGCAATCAGAGGACTTCATACACAACAAGGAAGATGGCCTTCTATTGAACAGTCATTGGTGAAAGTAAACTGTAATTTGTGATACATAAAAAGAATATCCATTTGGATAAATTAAATTCATTTTGAAATTAATATAATTTTGCAACCTGAAATCTTCTCTTTCAACTGACAATCACTGTGATTTTGAAGTGAACAAATTCTCATTTATATTGGGAGCATACAAAATACTTTTCCAAATACATTTATTCTTCTACAACCTTGTTTCTAGAAATTTATCCAAGCCTAGTACTACAACATACTTCAATCATACAGTCAGAGATGAGAAATAAGGCCATATGACTTAGGAGAATCATACTGAGTGGTAAACAACAGAAACTCGAGGCAATCATTCTGCACAAGATTTGAAAGTATCAGAAAAGCTACCTACGTGCAGTCTAAGAGGATGAGCTGGCAAGTAAAAAGGTAACAAGAATAAGCCAAGCTTCCCAGGAAGCCACTACCACTAATTTCTTGATTAGTAATGCCCACAGCACATCTCTGTCTGCTCCATTAATGCCACCTGCTGGTAAATCGAAAGATCTTATTCTCAGTGTTGGCTCTTTGGTGGATTTATTGACGTTGGGGACAGAACACAGAGCACCAACAGGTCCAGAAAACATCATATTTGGCAGAGAAAAGACTTCATGGACAATGCCTATGGGGACTCTAAGGATCACAGACTCATCCACGTATGGGAACGGTTGAATGAAGATCTACTAGATCCTTCATACCTGTATGTAACTCACTCATCAAGCTCTAGGGCTGCTAGAAAGATCAGCTAAGTGCCAGTGCATTTTCAAATAAATGCAATTAACCAGGGACTTCCAGTTAATTAACACTGACATCATGCTATTCAGAACAGGAGTAAGTCTGGACTGTTGGAATTGGTCTGATAGATCAGACTTTTTTTTTTTCTAAAACAAAACATCAAGGCAAAAAACCCCCAAATTTTCTGAAACTAAGAAAAACACTCAACTTAGAAAGCTAAATTGAAAATATCTTGACCTCCATCCAAAGACTTACTATGTCGAAGTCATCATTGTATGTCAGTGCATAAAATCACAGCAATGTCTTTTTCAACAGTATCAAAATATTTTGCTGAATTCTACAAATTTGAAACAACTGACTGAAACTGAACACATCAAAATGTGTTATATGGGACGTGCTGATTGATTGTAACATTGGTCGAATTGAACTCCTCACGTGAAAATCCAATGCTACAACAGAGCTACCATGTTAATACGCATCGAGAATCTGCAAATACAGCATTACTGTGTCTATCATGAGACCAGACTGCAATTTAAAGAATATCTCCTTGGAAATACAACAAAGCAGGTTAGTGATGTTTACAGAAAAGATAGAGTTCATCCATCTATACTGAACCATGGTCCCAACAAAGCAAATTCACAGCAAGAGTAATATCCTAAGATAGCTTCCTGATCCTACTAAACCAGCCATTATGCATGGTCTTGATTTTTGCTCTTTTTAATATCCCACTGGCTTATTCCTCCAAGATGTTCCTATTTTGGATGACTTCTAAGATCTGCCCAGTTCTTCTTTACTGTATCTTCATTACCATTATTTCCTCTAATACTTCTTTAGCATCCTGGCTCTAGTTCCTTCAATACTCTCTATTCATATAGATCACTCAAGACTTTATCCTCTCCCTTCTTTCCGAGGGTAAAACTGTTGTCTCTGAAGGACTATGCACTAGTGTGATTTACTGATTTACTGATGCAGGTGTAGAGTATGTTACAGGTGACCAAAGGTCATTACTGTACAAAATTAACTTTTTGTAGGTGGAAAAAAATCAAGTCCAGGGAGCAAAGTAACAGTTTATTTTGATCTCTCTGCACTTTTCAAAGCTAGGTCAAAAATGTAAGAATTTGTTCCAAATCAATTAACTGATTAATTGATATAGTGTTGAAACACCATCTACATTCAATATCAGGTTGGGGACTTCCTATCTTCATCACTGTCATTTTAACATCACACTCAAATGCATTTATACATTTGTCAAGGAGGCTGACACACAGCCATTCTACCATCAGCATAACTCAACAAGTATTTGAAATATCACCTGCTTGAACTGATTAAAAATAAAACCTTTACAAGGCTACATAAACACTATTAAGCCTGTTGTATGTTTGCTGTTAGTATTTTCCTTAGCTTGCACTATGACAGTTTCTCATGCACTTCACTTTCTGGCCACGACAGCTGCTGCACCACAGCTGTAGAATTGTGGGGAATTCCCTTCCTAAGCCAAGTCCAAGAAAATTTTAAAGCATGGAAAAATGCCTTCACAGTCTTACATTTTGTGAGATTTGCATTTCATAACTAAAAGGAATTGAGACAGTTTTTTAAACAGTAATTTCAAAATCCCCTAAAAATATAGTCAAGTGAAAAGTGACATGACATAGTAAAATATGAACTATGACAGATAATGACTGGAAGTATAAGGGAAAATCCATGCATTCAAAATGCTATCTATTCCTTCTAATGTCTGTATTTTCAAGGAAATACCATTTCAGTGACTCTCTCAGCAGAGGCAGTACCTTTCTATCATGCTCAAACAAGTAACACTTCTTACTTGGAGGGTATGCATCAGCATTCTGCAGGCTGGCAATATTAGCTTTGTTATTTATCAGCAACTTCTTGCATGCTAGGGAAACCTCAAGAATTCAAGAGAATTTCTTTAACAGACGGATATTTCTGCAGTAGATCTTAACTCAACTTTCCTGAAGAAGAATTCCTTCAGAGTTCTTCACTGCCTCAGAAAGTCAGAAGTGAAAACTGAGGTTGGCTGAGTGCGAAGCATGGCATAGCCCATAGCAGGGTAATCACTTCGGACTGCCTGGCTTTTCATGGCTGTATTTACATTTCTGCCCTTAACCACAACACCAATACTCAGCACATACCTGCAATGCTTACACCTGATGAAAGTCAAGAGGGCTGTTTCCTATCACAGGTCAATAGACCTGACATGGATTCCCTTCACACTGAAGGACATTTTTATATGTACGTAGTAGCTTTATGCACCTTCATCCACAGACTTGTGAACTGTCTATACATTACTGGATCATTCGTTTACTCATTTCCGAGCTACCTCTGTTATACAAATATAGAAGTGCTACTGCATAAGAACCTCAAACTGCTGCTTACTGGGAAAACCCTACACATTACTACAAAAGAGTAGGATGCTTATGGTCCCAGACCAGTATATGTAACTCCATGCCAACCTCTCCTTGCTTTAATAGAATCAGAATAGTCATCTAGCACCACTGAGCATCAGTAGGTGCTGAGGCAGAGTTGGCTTACCAAGATCAATAAGCAGATGCAAAAATTTGAGGCTCTGCTTATGTGAGAGTTGCAGTTTCCTCTGTGTGTGGGAAACTTCTCCGAACTCTTTGGTGCTTTCAGGAGCAGCAGGGGTTCCTGCTGCCGGTTCTTTTCCACCTTATTGATTTGTTGATTTTAATATTCCCATTGTAGAAGAACTTTGATGACAACAGCAACAGGGTCAGACACATACTCTTCAACTAATGGAGCTAAGTTGACTGATACACGTTGAGGATCAAATCACTAAGGTTAATTTGACTGATATTGTTTTAATTCTAATTTTCATTTGCTCATGAACATGACCAGCTATTGAACTCAATTAAAAGTTGCTCAAGTTGATTTGTTGGATCAACTCTTCCAATTTCTCTGAGTATATTTTTGACTAAAGAAGCCAGTTTTGTTCTCCTTCTCCTTCTCTCTGAGGAGGCAAGATGGAAAAAGAGTATTGTTATAGTTTTACACTTGATCACTGTCATGGAAATGAGGGAGGCAAAGTTTGTGTTTTCCCTGCACAAATCAGCTTTTTCTGTACACAAGCAACACTAATGACCTTATCTGCATGTCTGAATATCAGAAAAATTATCCATCTTTAGAAGACTCAATATAACACTAGGGTTAGGATAAGACTTTGGAGGAAGACACAATGAACATCTTGTTCAAGAGAATCCAGCATTTCTCAAAGCTTAATGCTATCAATCCATCTGCTTATAGAGAGAAGAAAATTAATTTGATTAAAGTTTCTGCCGTCCTTTCAATCTTAAGGGTTCTCAGCAAGAATCTTTTAGAGGACAACATGAAAGACTTGTGTTCTGTGCATGTTATTCCTTCTGCGGATACTACTTTTCTACATATATCACACCACATTCAAGCAGATAACGAATGACACAATCTCTTACCTTCTTCATATTGTATCTCTCCTTCCCTCCCCTGTTCTACTAGTGTCACAAAAAATACAGAGGGAAAGGCAGAGTGCCAGAAAGGTGAGGGAGATTTGTGAAATGCAGAGATACCATGAGACTGGTGGGAGAGCAAATCACTGACTAAATATGAGACTCCCGAAGGAAGAAAGCCTAAAAATGGCTAAGAAAAGATCATGAGAGGAGATATATATAAGCATGAAGAACTGAAAAAGAAAAGAAAGAACAGTTTTTATAAGAGGGGAGAAGCTCTGCTGCTGACTAGTCCTTTATCCAGTCCAAAATACACAGCCATATCCTACCTAAGACATCTCACACACAGAAGACCAACTATGAGTGCAATTCTACCCATCACATTTCTGAGAAGAGCCTTTGGATTCTACTATGGAATTGTTTGGGTTTGATATACAAAGCCTCTACTTTGGGGAAACAGTTTTAGTGCAGTTTTACTGAACCCCAGAAGATCACCATACAGTGGAGAACATGCCAGCTAAACCTAAAGCAGTTCCGTGAAATTTTTCTGACCATGAAATTTCCTTTAAAATTGTGCAGTATGCAGTGTGGCTATGTTACACCAAGCTGTGCTGTGTTATTTTTCCAAGTACACCAGTTACCATGTTGTCAGAAAAAAGACCAAGTACAGTTGAGAGATTAAGTCATCCCAATGACCTAATGATGGGACTCGTTTCAAGCCATGACAAGTAAAACATACATTTCAAGAGTAGGAGAACAGCCCTCATTCACATTCTAGAAGACACCAACAAGTGAGTTTTAGTTAAAAGTACTGCAATTATCCACTTTGCAATAGATAAGTATCAGTGTTTCTAATTAAAGATAGGTAACTGTACAGGACTTTTTAATTACATGACATAATCTTTGCATCAAAATAAGACATGGCCCACACTTCCTCATTTGTGTTGCATAGCCACATAGGCTCAGAGCATACCAAAACCAATTCACCTCTAGCCAGCTATACCAAAAGCAGAGGTACAGACCTATATGAAAAACATGATACCCCTTGTAAACCTCATTTCATTCAGGGAACTAGCATGTATATGTTAACTTTGGTGACATAAGTAGCATCTACAAAGAGAGTTTGTCAGGCCATTTGCCATCAAGCATTTTCTAGCAGAAAGATCAATAGACTCTACAAAGATCACCAGATACATAACTTAAGCTTCAATCACATGGGTCAAGCCTATTTCAACAAATTTACTGGGCATAACTTTGAGGAATAGAGCCTCTGAGAACTGGCAGTGCAGGCATTTCATCTTAATCCCCTTCACAATAGTTTCTATGGTCTTGAGCCAGCCTTCTTTCTGTGACAAACCCTTTACCAGTTGTCCTTTAGCTTGGCCAGGTGGCCAACCATAAACCAGGCAGAGAAATCCCAGGCAATCACTTTCCTAAACAATCCCAAATTTCAGGGGCACAAGTGAAAGCAGCTACGTCAGGGAACGATCTGTGCAACCATCAACACAGAAGTTAGTCAGTGAATTTACTTGATGAGAACCAGAGCTGCACTTTCCAATCAACAATTTGTTCTTCATTCTTAGCCTAGCTTGTCTTCAGGGCTAATCAGTGGTGGATTTATACCCAGAATGCACCTGCCCTTGTGTGCTTATGGCTGTTTCTTCAGTTTCTACATAATTTCTCTCCTTGCTTCAGTACAGCAGTAGGAAAAGACAATGATTGCTTCAAGACAGCAGTAGAGCAAGGTAATAGTGAGCAGTGATGAAGGAATGTGGATGGGAGGTGTTACCATGGCAACAGCAGGACAAAGAGCTTTCCAGGTTTGGGAAAGCAAGTGAATTTTGTCACACTCAAGGCACCCAGCTCTGGTTCTACTCTGAGCAGCCCTTGTGACTTTGGGGTGTGGGACAGGAGTTAAAATTGCTATTTGGCCCCAGGGAGTTGTTATATTATGGCAAAGGGTAAAGGACAAAGAGCAGCTGAGCAAATAACGAAGAAATTCAAGCTGGTGTTCAGGTCAATGTCTTCAGCATAAATTCATGCTGTTGAATTTTGCAGTTGATCCATAAACCCATGTTTCAGAATAACTTATCAAAATCTCATTCCTGTCCTTTTCTGAAACAAAATGTTTAATATCACATTCCCAAGCACTGGGTACATTTGCCATATATATGTCATGTAGGCACTGTAGAGTCAGTATTTCCTTGCCAAAACTGTCTCCAAGAAGCAAGAGCAATACACGAGGATAGCCATGGAAAAGGCACATTAAAAGTAAGGAATACAACAGGTCTGTGACTAATTAAGAGCATCTATTGATGGTCCTTTAACAGTATTAGCTTTGTCCCTTTTGGTTGCTATAGTTTTTTCAGCTGAACAGTATGTGGGGTGCACAGATAAGTTACACACATGATTATGGCACAGCATAGTTTGAATACAACATGCTGTATTCTCTATCCTTAACAGACATAAAAGTGGTTACATATATTACTCACACCAGCTAACATTTACATTAACTGTTGCTCCTAAAGAGCCCAGCATAAGCACAGAGAAGGCCAAAACCAGAATCCCCTTTTCCCAATTAAAGTTACCAAAATATCAAACATAATGACTGACCAGCTAATGTGACAATAATATAAATGGGAGGACCAATTTTCATTTAAATGTATAATGAAATAGCAAGAAGGTTGCAATGCTTTTTCAAGTTAAGATGAAAAGCTCACTGCAAGGGTAAGTGTATGTGTGTGCTTAAATATAAAGAAGCTGTTACCCTAAAGGATGAACCACACGAACTCTGCAAGTTGGCAGATTTACAGAGGCAAAGCTGCCAATTTACAGAGATCACTTCCTGGGTCATGCAGTCTACAGCAGTTATAATTTCTGAGAGACTGTGGGACTGTTCTTAGAGGGAAGTGTCATCTGGAGTAAAGGAACAAAATACAAGAAATTATATTTGAATGTGTAGACCTGCTGATGATAGATGCCTATGCTGGTTAATACAAATACATTTTGAAATAATGGTAGTACTAATATCAAAGTAAAGGCTGACAATAACAGCAAGAATATGCAAGTCTTTCACCTTCTGAGAGGCATGATACAGCTGACAGTGATATATGATATAATCCCTCCCCCTGCTTCTTAGGGAAGCTGAGCGTGACAGATAATCTTGCACTGTTTTTTGGAGGAGTAGATGAATTCACCTGGTAAGCCATGAAGACCCTTGCTGAGGTCACAGAAGTTTTTACAGACTGTCACGTCACAGCTGCAGTCATTTGCACTTTCCGATTCCTTTCTGACTCCCTCCACAATCAGACCTCAGCAGCACACAGAATACAGTCCAGATCACTTTTAAAATATAAAACAATGGCCTAGGAGCAGGAAGTTCATGGTATCAAACCACCATCAGTAGTGCTCAGTGAGGCATGCAGGCTTCTGTTCACATCATACAAGCCTACACCTATGCTACTCCAATCCAAACATGGCCTGCCTCTGGCCCACAACTCACCCATGGCAAGAAAAAACAAATCCCTCCAAACTTGTAGCCATATACTACTTTGCACTTGTGAGATGGGGAGCATTAAAGGACTGAATCAATCCCTTCATGCACTGACCATGAACACAGCTGTGATCTCCAGGTTTTCTAGGAGCAAAGGATGCTCCCTCCAAGCTGTCCCTTAAAGAAGTACAGCAAATGCTCCCCTTCACTGCCCATTTTGTATGCCTCCTCAGCTGCTGTGCCAGTTTTGGCTGGGATAGAGTTATTTTTTTTCCACAGTAGCTAATATGGGATTCTGTTTTGGGTTTGTGCTGAAAACAGCATTGATAATACAGGGATGTTTTGCTGACTGCTGAGCAGCTCTCAGACAGAGTCAGACAGAGTCAAGGCCTTTTCTACTTCTCTCACCACCCCAGCAGCGAGGGGGCTGGGGGTGCACAGGCAGGTGGGAGGGGGCATGGCTGGGACAGCTGACCCCAACTGACCCAGGGATATCCCAGACCATATGGTGTCATGCTCAGCATACAGAGCTGGGGAGGAAGGAGGGCATGTTTGGAGTGATGGTGTTTGTCCTCCCAAGTCCCGGTTACGCGTGATGGTGCCCAGCTATCCTAGAGATGGCTGAGCCCCTGCCTGCCCATGGGAAGTGGTAAATTAATTCCTTGTTTTGCTTTGCTTGTATGCTCTGCTTTTGCTTTACCTACCAAACTGTCTTTATCTCAACCCACAAGTTTTCTCACTTTCACTCTTCTGATTCTCTCCCCCATCCTAACGGGGTAGGGGGAGCGAGCGAGTGGCTGTGTTGGGCTGAGCTGCTGGCCGGGGTTAAACCACGACAGCTGCTCTCAACAGTGTAAAGCCTGCAACAGAATCTCTGCAGGTCTCTGGGGCAAACTCCATAGAATACAAGTGCCCTATTAACATCACATACTCAGAAAAGCTCTGTTATCAGAGGCACACAGTAAACTTCCAGGCACCTTATACATCTCATCTCCCATATCTGGCCTTTGATATATTCCACTTGCTGGTAAATGTGTAATACAGCTGGGAGAACAGCCACTGTCAGCTTCAGTCAAAGATGCAGGAAAAAGTCTGATGTTTCCTGAGAGGACACAATGTCATCCACTGATCTAATGTGGGGGAAAATATGCAATGACAGATTTGTCTCAGTCAGATGATACAGAGACACTACTCCTATGTGAGCCCAGACGTGCCTCTGAGAAAATGAGAGGGCAACAAGTGGAGTAGCTGTAGGCAAATGGAAATGATCACTAGCTTTGTATCTCCCACTTAAACCCCAGAGACCTGCTTTCTGGCTCTGTATTAACTCCCGGGAAGACTGAAATTACATGGTTTGAACTGTTACTAGCAACCTTATCAGAAATAACTCCCATCATACCTGAAATGATGACTTTCTTAGAAAAGCAGAGGACTCCTCTCCCCTTTTTGTATCACTTCAAATGGTAATCCTACAATTTAACAGATGATAGCACTTGCAGAAGCAGCTGTTTTCACTTATAAAACAGTCCCTGACAGTTCCTGCACTCTCATTAAGAGCATGTTTACATTCACAGTGGGTACCTCCTAAACTGGCAGGTTAATAAACTATCAGACATTTCTAAATCAAGATTTCAGTTTTCCTTATTCAACTCTCAGTCCCAAAGGGTTTTTCGTGTTACCAGCCTGTTAACAGTGGTCTGGAACAAAATAATGTGGTGACTGCAGCCAGATGGTGTAGCAGGAGGCTTTCAGTCAGCGTACCCAGCAGTTTCTATGGAACAAGGACTATACTTACATATTGCAATCACAAGAGGGAATGTTACTGTGCTGTCCAAATGTATGCATTTACAGCTACAGGTGAGGTAACACTGGCTGAGATCAAGAACAAAATAAAATGCTATAGATTAGTGTTGGCCAGCAGCAGTACTAGTATCGGTTTATCTCCAGCTCTATTACACTGAGGTCACATCTACACCCCAAATGAAGTACACTGAAGTGGTGTCTGAACAAGTAGCCGCTACCCAAGGGCCAAAACCAGAAGCCAAATAATGGCACTAGCATGTGCTGGGCCTCAAATCATTAAGCCCTGCTGATTGCAGCTGATTTTAACCAAACCGGTGCAAGGGGACACGGCACCACAATCCACCCTGACACACCCACGTTTCAAGTCACTGTGAGTTAGTCTGGTTTGCATGGTGGGGTCATTGATGGATGGGTTCCTAACTTCTCCAAGCCAGACTTCTTGGCAGCACTGCAGTGGTCACCAGGCTTCCCAGGATGTGCAAATTGTCCCTGCCAAAGGCTTCCATGCAGCAAGACCATCCTGAGAATTAATGCTTGCTTTAGACTTTATCCTTACAGCCTAGAGTTGATGTCTCCAGGACACAGCACTGCGTATTACTGCTGGTATGACCTTCCTTCCATTTAGGATCACTGGACCAAAGATGCCCTTGTAATATCTATGCTACAGAAGAAGCCCTACAACATGGAGAATTGATCTCTTTACAGTTTGGAAAATGTCCAAGCAAACTCCTAGGGAGCCACTGGGGACTATGAGGTGTTATGGTGACAAAAGGCAAGCAGAATGGAGAAGTTTTAGATGAAGCATTCTGGTGAGGTCAGGGGATCAGCAAAGAGGTCTAGAAAGCACTTTCTGGAGTCTGGTTTGCAGGACAAAGAGGATGGACAAATGGATGGAAATGGGGAAAAGTTCCACTAGCTCTAGTTTTGAACCTGAACTGCATTCCTAACTTCTATCCACATGGCAATTAAGAATGCTGACCACAAGGCACCAGAAGACTCTATCCTTGAGGTGGCAACTGGATCAAGCCACTGTCTAGGGTGGGTTTGAGGTCCGAATATCTCATACCTGAACAAACAGATGGTCCCCAGGTGCTTCAATACCTCTTCAGCTAGGATGAAAGAACTACTTCTTACTTACTCAGGATACCACTGAGTAATTTCCAAGCAAAACTAGTGATGTTGAATACGTTTCTTAAATGCATCACTAGCTGTTCCATATGATACCATGACAGCAAATCAAAGTAAAGTATAAACTATATTTGCTGAGCTATTTCATGCAACTATCACCCTCTGTCTTGCTACAGAAAAAGAAACAAACACTAGCATTTCTGTTTGGGTGGAAAAATACAACAAAGTGAAAGGAACCAAACAGAAAAGATGCAGGCAAACTCTGCCATATTCTCTTCAAGACTTTTGGGGCTTAATGAGGAACAAATATCTTACTGAAAGCAGAACCACAAACTGTGAATATCTGCATTTTCTTTCAATTTGTCCTAAAATACTATCAATCATACCTCAGCAGACAAGCACACTGCTAGCAGCTTCACTCTATCATAGGGATCATCTGTTTTGAACCAGAGGTGAACAGATGTTTTGCTTTTGCTGTGCTTTGGAAAATCCTGTAGGTCTACTGGGAAAGGAAAATTTCCAGCTCAGGGGTCCAGACTCCAGCTTGTTCAGTTAACACAAAGATCAGGCCAGCAGAGAGATGTGCTTTCTATCTCATGGCCTTCAACACTAATATTTTGGGAACTCTAGGCCTCAGGAAAAAAGCAGAAATTATTCCGTTTAAGAGTGTGATGTCCAATCTTTGCTGGCCCATAGGCAGTAGTACCAAAACAGTAACTGATGAACTGTTGCTTCCCAGAACAACGTGCTTTCTTTTACTTTTAAACTAGGCAGTGGCATCAGCAGCAGCTTCCTATGGGCACAGACAGTGGCTGACAACAGGTGACTGGAAAAACACCTGGGTGGGAACTGAAAGGAAGACTAGGGCTAGATTTGGTATGAGCCTACTGACATGTCTTCTCCTTCTGGGCTGATCCAACAACAAAAACATACACTTAAATTGTTTTGGTTCATATCTGGGAATCAAGGGCAGGAAGGTTGAAGTTGGTATTTGCTCTGGACCACAGCTGCACGCTATTACTGATGCAGAATACATTTACAGGGTGATCTTGAGGAGGTTACAAGTAGTTCTATTTTATACCACTAAGTTAAGGAGGATCATCTGTAAAGGAGTCATCCAGGGACAGAGTATTTTTCGTGAAGCAGTTATGAAAAAATGCACCATAGCCTGCGAGGAAAAAAACACTCCAGAAGCGTGAAACTATATTCCAGTTCCTACTGCCTTTCCTGCTTCACTCCCAAGGCACACAACAGCAAGGCTGGCAGTCCGTCCCCCTTCCACCATTAAATAAGCCTCCAGGTAAGAAGACACAACAGTGCAACAGAGCAGCACGCTGTCAGAATTGATTCCTCCCAGCCTTCAAGCTGGCTTCTTGACTTTGCTTTATTCAGTTAGTGCTTATTCCTTTACAGCACAGTCACTACATGTATTCTCTTTTGATCTAAACTTCTCTATATAATGGTGAATTTAGGATACTTGATGAGGAAGAAAAAAGAACAACAGCAAATAATTTTATTCTTACAGAAGAATCTATTTGCAGGAGAAAAGAGCTGGTAAATTGCTGCTATTTTACTGTTTTGTTTGAATAATTTTCTGTAAGAGAATTTTAAACGCCTTGTATATCAGTAAGGGGCAGCTGCTCCTTTTTCCAGATGGGTATTATGGTATGAGGCACTGATACAATTTGGAAGATGGACTATTGACTGTTGTGAAATGATGCTGAAAATGATGCAATCAATTTAATTCTCTAATGGCCTAAGGAAAGGAAGGGGAAACTTTCTGAGCATTGTTTGACCTGCCTTATGGGAGGCTGAAAATCCTGTTCTGAGTAATCAGAAGATGGATCTCATTTTATACAACTTTTTTTGATTCAGTAGCTGAAGGAGGAAGAACTAAATCTCAATTTATAATTCCAGTTCCTTCCACTATTACTCAAAATGAATGAAGACAACAGCTTTCGTTCCAAAAACCAAAGTGCTTCAAGCCTCTAGATGACCTTCAAGAGAACTGCAAGATAGTTTGACTATAGTAATCAAAACTTTCCTGGTTCAATTGGATCTTGTAGAAGTGTTCTATTTTATCAAATATTTTGTGGCAATTAATTAGTTTGAATTTTTCATTTTAAAAAAATAAATATTGAGTGAGATGGCTATATCATAGGATAAAGGGACACATCAGTTCAGTTCCCTGTTCTGACCAAGTCAAGGATATCTGGGATGAAAAATGACCTAAGCACATAAACTTCTATGTGTGAGTTAGAGGGTGAGCAAGAAAGCACATGCATCTTGGTGTCCTACACAAAACTGGACTTTCATCCTGAAAATAAGTTATGGCAATTCCACATTCACATAAAAAAAAGGTTCATATTGCTCCATAGCAGAATTAACAAGTGTTTCAAAACCTGAAAAGCTGCTGAAATTGGAATTGCTACCCTTTCATCAATAAAATGCTGACATCAAAAAACAGGGAAATTGTCACATCCTCTTGATCAATACAGGTTGCTTCAGAGAGTGCTTGTACTACAGTAACAATTACTTCTGTTGCATCATTGTGTACAGTAGAAGCCAAAGATCATGTTCCTCTTTAAAGAAAAAAAAAAAAATTTTTTTTAAACAAACAGGAAAAGTACAAAAGACAGCTTTACTTCACACCTGGCGAATTGAAGTTTCATGGGAACATTCAAAATAGGTACCATTTAAACAAACCAGCCCTGGATTCAGAGCACTGTTTGATGCTCTACATCCGAAGAGCCCCTGTGCAGCTGCAACACCTCTCCTGAGCCATACCCTGGGCAATACTATTGGGATGGCCATGGTATTTCTCTTAATATATTGTATCATGTATTATCACTTTGTAACAGCCTTCTGTCCCTATACAAATTAAACTGAGCTGCTCTCAATCACAGGAAGGCTTGGGAAGCAATTCTAATCTGAAGTTTGTTTGCCTGCTTTAGCTTGGTGCTGTCTATAAAAGGACAGTTTGACTATAAAGGTACCGGACTAGGATTCATGAGATCTGTTTTCAATTTTCAGTTCCACTCCAAGTTTCCCGAGCAGGTCATTTAATTTCATTAGAACTTTCACCTACTCTAAGCACACACTAACTACTTAAATTGTAAATTACCCAGGAGCAGGACCACCTAACACTGAGTACCTGTAACAGCTAGCAGATTGGGGAACAAGTTGCAGGTGGACTCCAGTGAGATATCGCATTACAAACATTAAGATACCAGACAAGTTCCTCCCAGCCAGTGCACCTCAGCTGGGCATTTCTCCCACCATTTCACTGGCAGTCACAGGCTGAACGTGCAGTGAGAGGTCTCTAAACAAAAAGTCACGCTCACTGCTTTAGGAACCTACCGAGGACATGCAAGGAAAGTATCCAGGACCTGGTGCAACCTTTTTGGTTTAGCCTGCCTCCCCTGTATCCACTACATACTCCCTTTCTAACGAGCCTTCAAGATAAACAATGCCTCAACATTTTTGATTAAATGCTTTTCAAGCTCTTAAAGTCCCTAGCAAGCGAGTTAGTTTGGTCTGTGATATTGCATTATACAACAAGAATGATTGATTGAAACAAACCTTTTCCCCTTTCACTCCACAGCTATTTCCACAAGTATTTTGATTCTGGCAAGAAGTATGACATTATTGATTTGCTCTGCACTGCTTGGTCTGGAGCCTCATCTGCAAAAGCATTATTCTTTATTGCCTCAATAATTTCACTGAGTGCAGAGAACTCCATTGTATTTTTTTTTTACTTAGTGTTTAGTGATTCTTTAAATTTTTTATGTGCTCTGAAGCTGAGTATCAGCCATTTGCAGAAATGCACTGAAAGGTAACCAGAAATTCAGCTCTCCATAGACATGGCACTACTACTATTGCTGACCCAAAGTTCCCCACAGACATTTTGCTTGGTCTGAGACACTGATAGCACACTGCATTTATGCAAGATTTAAAGTTATAAGGACTGGGCAGGGAAGTGAAACTGATTCTGAACTCAGGACAGCACCAATTTCTGTGCTCAAATGGCTCTTGGTCAGCAGAAGTAAAAGTAGTGTTTGATGCCTCGGCCAGGCCCACAGAAGATCCTAGCAATGGGTCTCAAAGCACCTCCATTTTACTCCTTTTCCTTCCAAAGCCCTCTGCTTATGGTGCTGGATGCACAGCAAATTTCAGACCCCTGAAAGATCCAAGGGCAGCTTGAGTGTACATTTTTGGTACATTTCCAACTATGGATCTGCTCAGGTAGCCTGTGAAGGTGTGGGGACTCTCTAAATGCAGAATTTGCACTCTGACACAATTTGGAGTTTGGGTTGTCAGCTGTCACCTTTAGTCTCCACATCAAGATTAAAGTCTCATGAGAAGACAAGACTGCAGCTGATGCACTGATAGCAAAGGGTGCCACAAGAGTGCCACTTGTTTGCTCAGATAGAGAAGTCTAGGATAACATCTTAAAAACTGTACATGATTTAAGCATCTTCTGCTTTTTTGAGAGGTGAACTATAAACCCAATAGGATTGGAAAATGGGTGCTGGGAAATGGAGCATCTACAAAGTCAGGCTAAGAGGCATTCTTCCTAGGAGTCACTTCTATGGAGGAGATAACAGACTGACATTGGGTTCAGAAATATGTTGAAGGCTCCAAGGAAAGGCAGTGTTGTAGCCCATTCAAATCAAGGGAAGCTCAAGAACACACAAGTACAGTGTGGCGTGACTTGAAAGAGCTTTGGTCCAGTAGTTTTGTAACAGGCCAACATCTACCAAAAGTACCACTGATCACTGCTGATTTTCACAGGCTGTTTCTTCGTCTTTCAGCTACATGCTGTAACCCAGCTTGCAGGCTGAGGACCAAAACAATTACGGTAAGTCAGAAAACCTCCCACTCTCATTAGAGATGTGAATGAGCTGTGATCTTCACATTAAGTAGTGTTTTAAAGTTTCCAGGATACTGCAACATACAGAGTTATTTAGCAGCCTGAAAAGGTCACATCTACTCTGCCTCTCTCCACTGTTTATAGAGCACAGTAGGCATCAAAAACAATAGGTCATGTATTTTCATGCTATAGATTTCAGGGGAAGGGGGGAACAGGAAGTGTAAGAAAAAATGTGTTTGCAAAATAACAAAACTGTGAATGGGGCAAGCAAACAGCAAATGCATCCTCTGTCACGTAAAAGTTCCCTTTCACTGGTCTTAAGAGGAACACTGAACACTTTCCACATCTGAGGAATCAAATTCAAGCCTTGAACACTGAGCTGAGAACGAATCCCTAAAACTAAGATTTCATTATGCACAACATCTGCCCAGATGCCATTTTGCACCTCAGTCTTTGTTTTATGACCAAAGAAATTAACAGCTTCATGTGAGGTGTCAGGCAGTGAGTCCATAAAACCAAAACCCCAAAGCTTCTCTTTGTCAAGAGGCTAACTTGTCTATTTTGGATAGCAAAGGGTGTTCCAAGGAAAAAGACAATATTATATCCCAAGATATTGCACTATGACACTTTAAAGATTTATAGTCTTATAACAGATTGTGTGGTAATTTTCCCATGTAGAAGATAAATATCTTTAGAGGATATGTTTAGAGGAAAGAGAACACCACAAAAAGTGCAATGCTGCAAGCATATACTGAAACTCAATATATAAAATCTTTTCACATGTTTTTTCTCTCTCCAAGCAGCTGGATGATCTGATGCAACACAGCTGACTCATTCTCATTGCCACTACCCTGGACTTACTTTCACACAGGGTGGAGGCAGAGCATTGTCCTAATAATCAACCTCAAATAAGCAACTCTCCCATGAAGGCACAGACCTGATCCTGATGGAACGCACTGAGCCTGGACTGCCAGTCTAACTACGGTCTGCCAGCACAGCTCCACTGCATCACTTGCTGCAGATGCACACACAGACATGCTACTGAAAGGTTCAGAGCAAAGCAACATTAAAACACTAATTTCTGGGTTTGTAGGAGTGAAAACTGGGTCAGCTCCACTGAAATCAGTAGAACGCTGCCTCCCTACATCAGTGAAGAATTAGGCTCAAAACTAATTTTGTCATGTTTTAAAACATTGTCTCAGTGGTTTTAAACCATTTTCTTTGGTTGTGCATTTATTGACCTTATTTAAGAGACTTTTCAGTAGTTCTAATCTGCACATCTGTTCGATGCAACAACAGGGCAATTACAAAAGCAATTTAAAAAGATACTTCTAGTATTTAGGACTGACAGATTCTTGCAGGTGACAGCTGTTTTGCCACACTGCCAAGTCCACCGTAAGCTTTGTATCACACCCAGAACGGCTCCAGGAAAACAATACACAAGTCATGAGACCTGTAGTGAAGTGGAGACTTTGTCAATGGATACATCATCACACGGTTCTGCCAGGGCACAGCGGAGGCTCACCTCACCTCACCTCCAGCACTGCAAGCTCTGTGGCACCATCTTCCTTGTGTTCCAGTACCTCTGTGCTTTCTGGATGCAGAGAGCATGCCCTTTCTTCCCGACACATTTGCCACATACAGCATCTCTCCAGACACCACTGGAAGAAACTGAAGGGTAAGGGTAGAGGGCACTATTTTTGTCTTGTTTGTACCTTTACAGATTTAGCCTAAGCCTTTAGTTTAAGGGGTCCACTTCTGCTGATTTCATAGAAATTGAGATCAGTTTAAATACTGTTTGTTTTGCTGTTTTTTTTTTTCTTTAAATTCACACATACATTTCTTTTTCAGCATTTAATGCAAACCTTTCTGATAACAGCTGGATACTAACTGCCATCCTGCAGGTTGTCAGCCAACTTCAGACCAAGTGGAAGAGGAAGACATTGCCTGCACTATTGCAGTATCTGGTACTGATCAGACCACTCCAACAAACTGGGATGTGCTCTGGATCACAGCTGCTCCTCAGTGATCCATTAATGTCTGCACTGCTTTAAACCCTCTCTTCTGATTTTAAAACCTTAGGGCAGTCAGTGTCATTATGGTAAGTGTCTTCCCTGTCCCCAGCCCTGCCTGTAACTATTGCATTATGAACTTTAAGAATATCTTTCCAACTAACTGATCAAACCTTTACTTGCTGGGTGAGCTTGGGCTTTTGATTTTGTATCAGAGACAGGTTAGGTCCTTAGCCTGTTGTGAATAAACTAAGTTTACTGAAATACTGTAAGAGGCTCTTCTCTAAGAAGTCATTTGACTTAATCACTTTTTCTGTAAGTAAACAGGTATACTTCCTATGAAATACTAAACATTTCCTTCTTTCATTATTTCAGTAAAAAAAGTGTGGTCTAAGTAAGCTTTCTAAGTTAACAGGTCAGTTTGAAGGTCTACATGAAGCTCAGATATTGTCATGCTCCCATATCCAATTTAATATTTATTGCTACTGCAAATGTTGTTCACAGGTTATTTTGACTTTGGATTTGTGAGTCAAAGGAACTTATCTGTACATTGTTTGCAAAGTCTAACCACTCCACAAATGCAGGACTGGTACCTAATAAACTTAGTGAAGATTGGAATACAGATTGAAGTTAGGTGGGAATTTTACTTCCTCTTTGTTGCCATTTTCCTAATGGCAATCCCCCCCACCCCAATCCTAAACAGTACTAGCTGTAGGTAGCTACCTGTCAGATTCATTTCTAGAGGCCTCACTACTGCCAGTCACAGAAAGGTGACTTCATTTGTTGACTGCTAAGTCCTGTAAAAAAAGAACAGCTCCACAGCTAATAGCAGCACTTCAAAATATGACTGCCAATACAGCAGCTTTAAAAGCTCTTGCCTGACTTAATTTAAAATCACATATGGCCCAGAATATACACTTTTATTGATATTTCAAACTACTTTTAAAATGAGGAAATAAGATAAATTAATTAGTAGTGGGGGATTATATAGGAAACCTGTTTTACAGGGACACAGAAAGTCACTGCACAGCACTGGAGAAGAATACAGCCACACCAGCAAGTCAGTTGACTGAAACCACCATTTATTATTCTATTTGCATGATCTGAAATAAAGCAGAGTATTAATGTGCTTTGTCAAGTAAGAAATGGTGGAGATCTGTTTAGCATTTCAATAAAAAAAATGAACCCTGTGTTGACTACTGAATTCAAGGTAGTATTCACTACTTCCCCCTGCTCTGCAGCAGGAGGGCAGGCTGGGGACTCTCCTCTCTATCCCCTGCCAAAAATCTTCTCTGGCAATTGCTCATTTCTCAGAGAAACTCATTACCTTTAGTAAGAAAGGAACAATGTTATTAGACCACTGTGAGCAGATTTGTTACACTTTTTGCCAGCCTGTTTTCCCCACAGCCTGCCCTCATTTGGTTGTTTTTCCCCCAGTAAAGGATAGCAAATCAAGTCCATCAGAAAAACAGCAGCCCTACTTTCATTCACAAATACAGCACAAGCTGCATTTTATCTGACTTCACGTGTCAATTAGGAAGAGGTGCCAATTGTTACATTTCCATGGCTAAATATTTTATAAAGTCTGTATTTCACCTAGCCAGGACACACTGATCAATCCAAAACTGAACCTCACTCTTTTGAATGGCCTCTGTTACGAAAACAGGAACAAGAGTCCTCAAAACTTCTCTAAAGTAGCACCAAGCACTTTGACTGCAGAGTGCTCTGGGGGCTCACAGAGCATTTTGGTTCTGTTTGGACTTCAAATTAAGTAAGGGCATCTGGGCCCCTAATCAAGACTCTTTACAGTCATTTATACTAAGCTGATCTCAGACGAGTAACAGCTAGGACACAGCTGTTCTGGGTGACAGAAATACAGAGAAATATTTCAGGATGTTTCCTGTATTAATTTTCCCCAATAAGTTTGCCTGATGGTTTGAAGCAATTGAGCCATTTTTTTAACCTGAGGTCAAACCAGAAGATTACCATGTTTTCTGTTAACAGTTTATGTGTGTTTACTGCATATCTAACTCCTTAGTAGATTTGGGTAGTGTTATACCAAATCTACCAATGTCTGACTTTCTGTCTGGATTTGTGAAGGAACATAAATCTGGTTCATGATCACAGACCCATTTTTCTTGAAAAATCTAATTTCATTTTCAGAGATTAGTGCTGATTCACACAGTAACTGAATTTTATAAAGCCCATTTTCAGATGTTTTGATCTTACCAAGTGTTTTTAAATTCAAGAGCTTCATCCACACTGGAAAAACATTCAGAGAATACATACAAAAAAGGGAATATGAGTTAATTAGGGTTCAGTTCCTGACAGAAGCTGAGCATCTGCTGATCACACAGATCCAGTTTCCACTGGGAAATAAATAAAAATCAAACCCTAAATTAAATCAATTTGCATGACAAGAATTCAGAACCATTCAAGACTGGGCATTTGTGATCTAACTTTAACATAAAGATAACACTAAAAATGTTCAGAGTTAACTGCTGTAAGCAGCTTTTTCACAGGAGTCTTTACATCAGTATAGCGTTAGCACTAAGGAGGTTGGGACTACTTCAGAGAAAGTAGGAGTTGTCTGTTAGCCATAACCTGTATCATGCCCAATTTTGATGATGTTCTCAGGATATTTTACAGTATCTCATACCATAAACAGATCAAAGTACGATAATACTATTAAATGCAGCTGTTTTCATTACACAGTTTACTTTACTCGGTCAAATTTCTGGCAAAATCCATTTCCTTTTACATCTAAATGTACTCACTTCTAGCTAGTACTAACTCTTTGATATGAGAATTGCCTTCTTGCTTCTTCACTGCCTTTAATAATATACAAGACTAATTAATTATTTTGCAACAGATTAATTTGCAACTAGACTACAACAAAGGTACAGTGCCTGCCGTCTTGCCAGAAAGAGAAGTTAACAATAAAGTTGATGATCAGCTGACAGAGCCAGAGATAGGCCCACAATTTAAAGTCATTTTTATTACCCTTCTTTTCTTAATCAACCATGACTACCAATTAATATGTAAAATGTATCCAAGAGCTCTACAACGATACGTTATTTTAATCTGGGTTTAGTCAGAAGTAAGAAGTTGAATCAAGTCACTCTTTTGTGAAGGTTAGAAAAATCTCACCTGAGCCACAAAACGAAGATAAAGTACTGAAATGTCTGCTGGACTGGGAGATTCTGTTCTTTTCAAAATTAAATAACTGTAAGCTTCAATGAATTTTTAAGTGACTAAGTTGGGCCTACTTCAATACAGCCTTTCTAGTCAGCACTCCTGTATTTAGCTGTTCCTCCTCCTGTTTTGGAGATGTTTTATGGCCTTCTGGAAACAGTGATCTGGGAAGTTAGCGCTTTCAGAAAATACCTAAAAATCCGGAAGGTCTGCTCTGAAAACATCAGTATGTAAAAAAACTTCCTATGCAACAAATCTACTCCTACTGTAAACCAAATTATTTCCACACCCTCTTCCATCTTGCCTAAATGAACGATTTCATTTCAGAGGGTCATTAGCTCTTCAATTTACATACTAACAAGCTGGCGATGGTATGTTAGACCTGGTGTCCATGATCATCTGTACACAAGGAATCTGCAGCTGGCAGCCAATAGCATGGTAATGGCTGGAGGCACTGGAGCCAAGTTTTGACTTCCATTGCTACCTGTCATCTCCCCACTTGTCAAGACCAGCTTCTTATAAGTTAAAAATTCTTCATTCAACTAATTTACAAGCTCTGTGCCAGGCTTTTGCTCTCTGTACAGGCTATTCCTTGCCCACCACTGCCAGAAGTGTTTTCTCCTTTGTCTGTTTCAGGAGCATAATTAATATAGAGTAGGGATCGAATCATCATCTACATGATAAAAATGAGAGGAAGTACTTTCTCAACACGAGGCTGTAGCTGTGTTATTTACCAAGACATAAGCAAGACTGTGAGGTTACTAACTATAAGCCAAAGAAAAACATCACTTTTCAGAAGGCAGGTTTTGCCAGAAGTGCCATCTATAGCAAGGTTTTGCACAGGTACATGCAATCAGTGAATAATGTTTTGCACATATACAAGCTTTTGTGAAATCAGGACCCAAATAACTTTAGAAATACAGATTGAAACATCTACCGGACTACTGATGTATCACACAATGCTGAGTACATTTTAAGATGTTCTTATTTTCTACCCATATTGTATGAAAATGCACACACTATTCATAAAATGAGAGCACAGCAAAATCATGGATTTATTCAGAAGTTTAGTGGCATTGCAATATATTACCAAATCCATGTTCCCACCAGATCAAACATACCACACTTTAGATTGGCATTTAATACAGATATTTGTAGCCTGCAGGAATAATAAATGAAACTAATTAAGTTTAATAATTCAAGAGAACCTGGCATGCCCGATTGCTATATAAAGGCTAATTATCTTTCTTCCTCTGTTCCAAATCTTCCCCCCTCCCCCAAAAAACATTCTGGAAACTTCATAAAATGTAAATACATTAAGGGGAAAAAAAAATCACAACGGGAACCCCCTTTCAACACACAGAAGATACTGTGGGACAGGTTCACTGCTAATGCAAACTTGACTAAAATCCTACAGACATTAAAAGAGTAATGCCTGTTTTCACAAGGAGTCAGCTCAGTCATAAAGGAGATTTATTTTCTTATATGTCCTCTCATCACAAAAACAGGACCCAGAAAGCTACCTTAGACAGGTCTTACTAAATCCAAGTCATCAGCTATACTGCAGCAGAGACTTCAAATATTGCAATATCTGTACCATTTGGTTCATGTCTGTTGGCACACAGTAACTTTTAATGAAGATCTACTTCATTCATTCAGCAGTGGAATGTTTAAAAGCATGAATATTTCTAGAAAATTACTGCTCTCTTCTTTCCCCACATTTCCCAGTCAGGGCTAGTATCAAAACACATGTATAAATTAACTATTTAAAACTTGTAACAGTATCTTAGACTGACAGAAAAACAATTCATCAGTTAAAGTAAAATTGAGAGAAGGTTTTATCAGAAGTACTGGACTCAAGAGGGAAAGTATACATGTGAAGTTTGCCCTGGGTGCAAGTTATTCAGTGTGAAGCATTCCAGACTAGCAAGTACTCATACAGGAAACAATATGCAGGGTGTTTCTTTCTAACAAAGAATATATCACCAAATTAAAAAAAAAAAAAATAAAAGAAACAATCCCAGCTGCACCTATTAATTTTCTTCCAAAATCCACTTTGAGCCAATACTCTTTTGCCAAGGTGAAGAGTTAAAGAAAATACTCTTTAACAGATTATTAATTTCCTTTGTGGTAGAGTGAAAATCTTTAGAGCCAGAGGTTGACTTAGATTACCTTGCTAACTAACAAAAAGAGCAGGTTTTTAATTAGGTCGCCTAAAGCTCATTCTTCCTTCATTATTTATGGTTTTTCTTTTGCACAGTGTAATTACTACCACTAACATATATACATATAAAATAAAAAAACTTACACACACATATATATAGGTACACAGAAAGAACATCATGTCAGTGAGAAGCAAAGACATTTCTCCTCCTCCTGCACAGGCATTTCTACCTAACAGTAACTATGCAAAAAGAGACTTGGCACGTGCAAACATCGGCTTTGCTCTTCTTCATATCCATCTTTTCCTGGGACATATACAAGATACATTCAATAGGCAAGCTGCTGGGGCACCCAGTGTAACTATTACCACAGCATTTCTTCTTATTGCCTATAACCATGTGGCATCCATGGTTTGACTGGAAGCTCTTCAAAACAAGGCTCTTTCCTCTTGTACAATGCCTAGCACACTGGGCCCTGACCAACACTGTTGGGTTCTCAGCAGCACCATTAAATCCACCATTTTTTGTTTGTAAAATATGCACAACATTTGCCTGATAGAGTAACATTGAACAAGGCTGGCTCCCATATTCATGTTTGAAATTAACAGAGATGGTAGGTTTCACATGTATGTAGTGTGGGATGTGCAGAGCACTGCATAAAGGCTGTGAATTATTTACAAATTTACCATTATTCATTTCAGATGATTTGCCTTTGCTCACTAGGTCCCATGTCTACTTATTTACTATGAGCATTGGGGAGACTGTGTTGAGCCACCAAACATCAACCCAAAGCATGTGTTAGACTTGGATCTCACAGAGGACTGGATGTATGGCAGCACTGCAGAGCAGGCTGGGGGAAACAGGGCTGTGACACACAAGAGAGGTACCAAAGCCAAGTAGCTCACCTTGAATATCAAGCTGTCATGATTTTCAGGCAAAAATGGCTACTGAATACAGGCAAGTAGAATATAATCCTACAGGCCACTAAAATAAATTCACTTCTCAGGCTAAAAGGTTCGTTTGCCAAGTCTTCAATTGTTGCAAACACTGTTTGTCCCAAAACGGGCAAAGGCTCCACACTTCCCACAATATTCAGGTTTGTGAGAGTCTTTGGGACAGGCTTTGTTGTTTTATGTATTTCACCTCACTGTAGTTCTGTTGTGCAGGTTTCTTCCTTTTTCTCAGCTGTGCCCAGAAAGAGCACTTAAGGCCAATAATTACATATGCACAGCACATCCTCCTTCTATTGTATACTATGCTTTTTCAAAGTTTAATAAGCCTCTGAAAAAAAATGAGCATTCCTGTTCAGTTGCATCTGCATGTAATGAAGTTGGGTTTTTTTTGTTTGGTTGTTTTTGTTTATTGTTTGTTTTAGTTTTGTATTTTCCCCAAGGGTTTAATTAATTCAGTCTAGCACCCTGCCTATGCAGATATACTGCTACCTCTATTTGGGCACAGGGAAAAAAAAAAAAGTTTGTGGCATTGTTCATTTGCATCGTAGCAGTCCTAAAAGCCCTGTCATTGATCAAGCAATGCCTTTGTATCCAAACTGATCAAGAAGAGCATCTCCAGCCAGTAAACTCATAATTTAATCTCACAGGGAAGTTGTTACTGGTTTTGTATCTTTGGTTTGGGAAAAAAACTTATCAGATTCAGAAATTACTTTCCTCCATGTAATTTGCATGCACAAATCAAAAAACCTGATGCCGGTCCATAGAAAAATAAAGCCCAGGGAAACAAACAACCGAACAAAAAACAACCAAAACCAACCAACCAACCAATCCACATTTGCTATTACTTTAAAGCACAAAAAAGGGGGAGTAGAAGGCAGGCAGGCAGGCTATTTGAATAGCTTATAAACATATGGTACAACAGCTTCCCAGTAGGAACACACAGATTCAGTTTTCTGCTCAGAAACATTGGCATGCAAGGTCCCTGCTGCAGGAAGAAGGACACCACTAAGAGCCATTTCTTTGCAGCATGGATGCCAAGAAGCAATTTAGGATGATCAACCCCACAAAACAGGCAGCTTCATAGCTACAGTGAAAAATATACTTAGTGGCTTTTCTGTCGCTTACCCACCAAAAATCCATGCTCAGGGACCTACATAACACTCTTATGGCTCTGGCTATCTGCAGCTGAAGTAAAGACCTTTGGGGTTACAGGTACAGGGTAAATTAGTAGAGATCTGTGCCTACTTTGATACAGGGCCCTCTCTTTTGTTCACATCATCATATTTAGGTTATTGTGGGTAAAACTGGACAATAGAGAGGTCAGACTCTAAGATGGCCAGTAACAGGATAGACATACTGTTTCCAGGAAATGCAGGGAGTTACTAGAGATCCCCCTGGCTCACTCAAGAGAGCTTTCTCCCCATTGGGTTTATAAGATTTAAATTACATAATTCCCAAATGATTCTTATTAACAGTCTGGTTACTTGCCTTTTCTGAAACTCTAAGGTTTCACTGCCTGAAGTGGTTCGGATCTTCACACAGAAGGTTTTATGTTTCTACAGGGAATTACTCAGCAGAATTTTTGATTCTCAGCAGAATTATGGTACACTCAGATTTTCCCTCCCTGATTCTATAACAGGAGCCCTTGCCTTTCTTTTGGCAGCTTGCCTCATCTGGCTAGTGGCTCCTCAAATGTTTGAATTTTATATTCATAGAAATCTGGTATTCAAGTCTTCAAAATATGCCATCTCCCCAAAACATAGAACGTATTTGTGAGACAGCAACAAGAGCCTTCTCTACTTAAGCCTGGTATGCTAGAGCATAAATTCTTACTACAGATACTTACAACCACGTGTTGCAGGCACACTTCAAAAGAACAGACATGAAAACAATTAACACAAAATTGTATGATCCACTGAGATACTTCCTATTTTATTTTGCTTATGTAGGGCCCTGCTACAAAGCTTGTGATGACCCGTGAGCCTTTCCTTCCTCATTGAGCAGAGATCACTAATACAGAAATTTGCACATGTACACACATAGCTTTAAAGCAGGACAGATGTACTTGCACTATTGAACCCCATGGACATTCAATACACAGTATGTTCTTGCCTACAAGCATTCAGTCATTAGCTTGCAGCGCTCCTGGCAATGCTTATAATTGCCCTTAGTTGATTTACATGTCGCATTTTAAGCACTAGAGATGAGCGCAGAAGTTGCCTGTAGGTTTGAATCCTTTTGAAAACACTGTATATCATGGCAGGGGAGGTAGATGAAACAGTTCTCTGACAATATAACAGCAGGAAGAAAGTTCCCTCCAGTAGTTCTGCAGCTTCTATTCCATACATCAGTGACTAATTGGACTACTATAACTTCACTTAGGCCAATACAGTTGCATTGGGAGGAAGAATCATGCCATTGTGTATATACAAAGGCCTATTCCCTGCTTGTTGCAAGAACAAGTGCCTTTTAAATATATATACAATGGTGAATTCAGATTAGGCATGAGGAATATTGATATTCTCATCCAGCCAACAATAAGGGGACAGATTCCAGTAGCGTTACTGATATGTTTTTGATAGTCTATTACTTCAGTGGGACTGTTATATGAAGCATGTACAAGTAAAGCTACCCAGAAACTAACCCTATATTAGCTACTGACCCATTAAATTTTGTGAAGGGCCATCCTTTAAACTGCCAAAGGTATATTCAAAAGTAAAAACATATGCACAGTTATGGGTATGATCCTGCCAAATGCTGGCATATAGATTTCACTCCCTCGTCAGGATATATAATTTCTTATATCTGCTTAACTTTAATCACATGCTGAAGCCTCAAAGAAATTAGTGAAAACTAAATGTCACCGTTTGAATAGATGCTTCTGTCCAGTAAGTCTGTTGGATCAGAGCTCTAATATTTACCAAAATACATGTTATTCCTTATCAACTCACCAGAAAAAAATTAATTCCTTCAATATCTCTTCATGCAAGTTCTAATCACTTTTTCAATGTCAAACCTTTAATTAGGCTGTTCCTAGGAAGCAGGGTGAACAGGCCATTAGCAATGCAGTCATAGAACAAAACTCTATTAGGAAAATGACACTTTCACTTCAGTAGACTCAGACATATACCAGTGTAGTTAATCTGACTCTCATATTCTGAGTAAACCCAAGAAGATACTGCAACAGCACTGAGTTCTGAATGCCCTTGATGACTGCATCAGAGCTTAATTTTTACACGTATGCTACAGTAAAATTGTACAGAAATTACAAGGAGAAAGTCTAAGTTTACTGTAAAGAAGATGTGACACTATTTCATTTTTGCTTCTGTTATGAAATTTCTGTCAGAAGGAGCACTTTTTTTCATTTGCATCCACTGCAGGGAAACAGACACTTCTTCATTTTATTTAGGAGAGCACTGGGGCAACTTGTGGAGCAATGAGCTTGCAGTAGTGAAACTCTGAACAAGCAGATGAACCACTCTAACAATTACTTACATTAATTACAAAGTTGACAGGCAAGGAACTGGACTCAATCAATGCATACGCTAGTTTGTAGTACCTAGTGATAAATCTAACCAGTATTATAAATAATGCTGTCCTCTTGGGTATTGGAAACTGTTATCCTCCTACATCTTTCTTCAAATACACTTGTGCAGTCTCCAGGGTTCAAGTTGGACTGCAGAGAACTCAAGCAATATACACCATCATAAGGGTATGGCAAAGCAAGAAAGATGACAAGCAAGGAGCACAATGATGAAAAGAGGAAAAATACCATTACATTCAAGTTATAAAAGTGTGAACAGAAAACAGATTTTAAACAGTAAGTGGAAAAAGCAAGAAAATTATATCTAGAGATTAAAAGAGTACAGTGGCTAGACCATGGTGACTTGAAGAGAGTTTACTTGAAGAGCTTGAATTGAAACAAAAGCTCCTCCATTTGTATTAGTAATGGAACAATAATCAAGCCTCTGGGCAAAATATGAGAGCAAAGCACATCAGAGCTGAAGTGCAAGATGTGAAAATTTTATGCTCTATCTTAGAAGTGAAATGTTTTTCTGAGGTTATTGTAAACAGTTTTATTTTAGGAGTTGTCCTTTGAGAAGCTACTACACAAAAATGCATGAAGAAGAAAGCAAGAAGCTTTTCCCTATTTGAACTTTGCCTTAACAGAAAAATGTTATGTGCTATTTATTAAAAAAAAAAAAAAGTCAAAGCACCACCAGTTCATAAAGCATGCCCACATATTTCAATGCTTTTATACTTTTAAAAATCCAAAATAATAAACGGATGCTTCTATGAAACTTATGAAGAGCTGCTGAGTCTCTTAGTGTAAAAATATAAGTACAACCCACGAAAGCTCATCTTTGCTTTATACATTCAGAAATATGGATGAGTTCAATTCCAATTTTAATACCCATGGTCAAAGAAGTCTGTAAATCTCTCATGCAAAAGAAGAAATAGCCTCCATGAATCTTCCATCTCTTCAATAAGCAATAAAATGCACCTTAATTGTTTTGGAGATTGATAATACTTACTATTTAAAATGGCAGTGTGGAAATTGCCAAGTGGCAGAAGTGCACAGACACTAGACAACAGGGTGCAGTGAACTTTACGGGCAGTGGCAATTGTAATTTTTAGGAATATTAAATTTCAAAAGCATCAGTGCTCTGCTGTGAATTTGAGGCTAGCTGGAACAATGAACTAGCTATTGCTAAAGATGACAATACAGAAGGTTAACCCAAGTTCATTTTAGCTGTTTATGTGTGTCTACTACAGAAGTTGCTCATACTCAGCATGGATATTCAGGAATTGTCCTGAACCTAAAGCACTAGTAGAAGATAAACTCTCCTTATTTAATGAGCATTTTAAATTCACAAAACAGAATTCCAGAGTCCCACTGCCCTCTGCTTCCTGCCTCTGACAGCAACTCATCTAATATGGCATTGGGATCTGCAACATGAGCTAAGGCCCAGGCCCAGTGATACACTTTCTCTAAAGTATCACTTGACATGTTTCTCCTCTTCAGCTGGTTATTTGACCAAGCCCAAATGCATCACAGCAGAAATATTGTTCACTGAATATTTTTTTTTTTTGCACAGTATTTAATAGTTAATTCTTTTTTTCTGCCACATAGACCTGCAAAAATGTTGTACCAGCAACTGCCCCCTTCCCCACAAGCTGCTCTAACTCTAGCTTCTTGGTTTAGTTCAGCTAAGTCCAGGAAATAAAACAGAAGCTAAGCAGCATTACCTTCAAATATTAACATAGTGAAAACTAAACAAGGAAAAGTTGCAGACTCATTCCTTCCACCTGGGGAATGGAAGCAGACACAGGCCACTGCAGTCGAGCTCTGCGCAAGAGCTGCGTGCAGCTCATCCAACCAGCACCCTGGCTGCCACAGAGCCTCCATCAGGGGCAAGAGATGGGACTGTCCCTTGGACATTGTGATAAGGATCTCACCCACTGACAAAATTCCTCCAGGGAGCACCTGCTAGTGGAAGCTTGTTAATTTGTTGTGCAAATTGCACTTTGCTTTTCCTCTCATGTGCGATAAACAGCCAAAGGGGAAAATGACTTGCGCAGAATACCGATTTCAGGGTGTCTGGTCCTCACGTACAGCACTTGCCTGTTGTAACGCAGTACCCGATACACGATGGCACCGTACCCACAGACGCGAGTGATGCCCCCTTACCTCAACCACGCCAACAAGCCCTCAGGTCAGAAGCTGGAGCGGGCTGCCACCTCCACACAAGGCCTTGCACCTGCTCCTCGCCCAGCAGAATCCCAGCTCCCTCAGGCACTGCACTTGGAACCACCACAACCCTCCCCACACCGCTGCCCAACTGCCCTTCCCGCCCCCTGGCTAGCGCCTTTATGGCTGGGCCCTTCCTGGCACAGCAGGCACCGCTGGCGGCACAGCCCCCCAGCCCGCCCCCCTCTCCCGCCTGTTGGTTGTGGGTGCAGCCGCTGAGGCGATGGTCGGCGGCCCTGGTCTCGGCGGAGCCCCCACGAGCACCAGGTCTCCCGCTGCCGCCCTGCCCGTGGTGCCACCACACCAGAAGCTGTGGCCCCCGTGCCTGTACGTCCCGGTCGAGGCAGGTGGCGAGGAAAGGCCGCCGTCAGTGAATACAGATCCTGTCTCTGCCCAGTGTTTTCTGTACACCCCCACTTCAGCCCCTGATGGGCTCTGTTGTCCTCCTCTTACCACATTTCCTCAAACCTGTTGACACCTTTCTGGTTTCAAGAAGCCCAGGAAAAGTAACAAGCTGAAGGGAGTTGAGAAAAAGGGGAAGCAAACAAAGAGCCTGGTCAGGCTGCCCTAAAGATTAAAAAAAAAAAAAAAAAAAAAAAAGGAAAAAAAACCACCACAAAATATACTGATACATATAGATTTCCTCCTAACTCCCAGAGTTCTGGCCACTTTCCTCCTTTCTGTGTACCTGACTTTAAACTGTCCCCTAAGTACTGCTGCTGATGGGTGCTACTCAGCTGCAGCAGGCAGCCCTGACCCTTACCTGTTACTGGATGAATAGCCCTAGCCCCCAAACCAGACTGAAAAGGGCACAGAAACAGGTATATGTTGATCCAAACTCTGGGCCCCAATGCACTCTTCATTTTCTCAAAAGGATGAGAAGATTGCAGTAACTACAGCTCTGCTCAGAGAGGTCTCCTCCACCTACTTACCTGCTACTTATGGATGGGCACTCTGCAGAGGGTTTGCTGGCCCCAAATATTAACAGAGATGTAATGACACCATCCAGCTAACCTTTCTGATGCACCTGGGGGGATGCTGGTGTTCTGCCCTTGACAGTTCTCCTCACAGAAACGTCTCAGTTGCTCTACAGGAGACAGCAATAAATTCAGTGATGTACTCAGCATGTACAGATCCTGGACCTACTGTAATTTTACTGACATGCATGAAGTTACATCAGCATTGATTCACCCCAGTAAGTTAGACTTTAGCTCACTGTCTGCATCCTTGTTGCCCTTCAAAAGCATGTGCACAGTCAGCCCACAAGGACAGATTCATTGCTTGCTCAAACTCAAGCCCTAGAATGTGCTTCCACAGTCAGGCAGAGCAGGCCCACATGCTCAAGTTCACCTGGTGCCTTGGGAGGTTGTAAATACTGTGTTAAGGGATACACCACCATGGCAGGTCCAGACAGGCTAGGCAAAGCATCTGGAACCCTTAAATCACGTAGAGTAGGAATTACTGACCCAAAGGATCTAAATAATTTTGGTGGGAATGCTCCTGAGAATCACTGAATTATTTAGTTAGTTAGTTAGTTTTTAAAGAGAAGGGAAACTGAATTTCCATTTCCAGAAGCTCTTTTTTTGTTGGCAGTGAGGCAGTGTGCCCTTGGCTTCTTGTGATCAGTAGGACATTAAGCAGTAAGCACTCTTTGAGTCTCATTGATATTTTCATGGGTAGGAGAGAACTTCATTCGAGTACCACTCAAAGATGAAAAGCTTGTGAGGGTGCCAATTACATAGCCTGACTGAGCTGCCTTGTCAGTGAAGAGCTTTGCAGGATGCATTCTAGCTTCACGGGATGGAAATTCAGCTTTTATTCAAGTAGTTTGATTTGGTGACTTCATTGTTTAATCCATGTAGCTGGTGTGATCGGTCTGAAGCAATAACTGAAAGCAAGGTTGCTCAAATTAATTCCACCAGGATTTTACTGTGTTGACTATTCTGTATCACTCAGGTAACATGCCAGTGAGATTATTTCAAGACAAAAGTTGATGTATGCTGCACTGGTGATGACATATGCTTACACTGCATGACAGAGCCCAAAGCTGAGATATTGGACAGGCCCCAAGTAGGTTCCCACAGTGCAGTGGACGCGCCAGAGCTGGCCTGGAAGTTGCATAGCCACATTCATGCTGAATTACACCCAGATCAGTAAAACCTGTCTTTTGGCTTATTACTGTGGGCCCTGTACCAAGTCATATACAGCCATACTGTTTCCCAGCCTAAAATGGCTTGTGTGCAGCTGAATGTATCACCCAGAGACAGCATTTCTCCTCTTCCTCGTCTATGGATTAGACTGTATTAGAGTGCCTGAGATTGCCAGGCCTCTGGGACAGGGACAGCCCTTTGCTTACAGGTCATGGTTATACCTTCCATCTTGTAGTCTCACTTTTGAGTGCACAAATGCACAAGTGTCCCTGCAGTTTGAGTAACAACAGCTCTTCCTCCTGTAGCAGGAAGACAGAAAGCTCTTATAGAAACAGAAAGAGAGAAAAACTATGAGCAAAATGTATCTGAAGGAAAAACCAGTGCTGAGCTTATTGGCCAAGTTGCATGCAAGCTTAAAAATGTATCAGTCTAGACCTGGAAATTTATGTTCAAAGCCACAAATTCAGAGTTAATTTATTATGCAGTAGATTCCCAGCTCCACTGAGCTTAATGAGATTTGTTATTCTGTTAAATAGGCTTTTCCCCCAGAGCACCTTGTTTCATTAGACCATTTAACAGAAGTTTGGGTGAATGAGGTGTGTAAACACAACACAGCCACACCAGCTGCCCCTTTGTTTTGCACACTGAAGTGCTAACTCCTCGTACAGGCTGTGAGTTCACATGTACTGAACTCCATGCATGAGGGTATACATGTACTAGGGTCATGAAGGCAGGGGGAGGCAGTGGGATTTCTCTTTGCTGAAAGCCAAAGAGAAACTGCAGGGAATTTCATAGTTCCCTTGAGAGAAGGATTTGACTTGCTAATGGCCTCCAGTATGTTTAGAGTTCAAAATTGGAACTATCTTCCTTGCACTAACAGTGTTGACAACAGGTTCTCCAAGAGCCAGCTAGAACTTTGGGACATGACAGATTTATACAGAACTGTCTATAATTAATAACACTTTGATTCACAGCAGGACTAACTGAACCTGACAAAATCAAGGCCCTGAGACTCTCTTTGTTCCCTGTAAAGCCCTGTGTGTCAACACATTAAAAAAACACAAGGAAGGCAAAAGATCAAGCTCCATTTCATGGAAGTGAAACCAAGGCATGCAAGCAGCACATGACCCTGACAACAACCCCAGGAGTGAAGCCAAGCCCTGCTTGTTCATTCAACACCTTTTCTGCCAGTCCTCACAGGGTCCTACTCCAGTGTGCCTAAATTACATGCTGTTCTTCTCAATATCCATCTCTGATGAGAAAAGAGATCCCTCCACTCCAGGGCTAATCCAAACATTCATTTTCTATCAACTTTTATTTTTTAAAATGAGAGTTCTTTGCCATTCTGACCAGCAAGTTAAAGGTAAATGCTATAACCCTTAGTCAAGCAATGCATCCATTAAAGAGACATTTTGCACCTTTTCATGACACAATCTTATACAACACTGTAATCTCCCCTGATGGCCCACCAATGCCTGCATGACAATGGTGCACTTGCAATTTATGTAGCTGCAGCTGCTCTGGACCACACACCAAAAACCAATCTGGATGTCATCAGCAGCTCCCTCAGAGACCAAAAAGCCTGGACAATTTCACTGATGTTGCCTGTGCATATTGTTAAATGACCATATGTGGAAGATGGTCTCAGAGGTCTCAGCCACTGCCTTAACTCTAAGGACTTGACCACCCCAAGCAACGTAACCACAGACTGACTGGGGTGGGAGGCTGTGAGTCTGCATAGGGACAGCCATACTCCCTGAGTATGGGCTCCTGAAGTGTCCTGTGAGGATGGTGATGATGGCATGGCATCAGCTCCCCACAGACCCTATATAATGTCCTTGCATTTCTAGAAGTTTTGCACCCACTACTGGTAGCCCAGTGGCCTGCTGGTGGTCCCTGGACAAGCTTGTCTACTGCACCCAGACCCTGTGGCTGACTGGGGCAGAGTGGCTATAGCAGCACAGCATCGCAAAAGGCTACTCCAACTCTGCTGCATTGAGGAAAACAAGGTGTATTAGGACAAGCACTAGCTCGTTCCAGGAGGCTGCCTGATCCCACAAATGAGCCTTCTTTCTACTGGCATGAGCCCAGCTCTTCTCTGTCCTTGTTACTGTGATACAAAGCAGCAGTAACACCCAACAGCCACCAGACAGGTAGGATTTAACACCGCCACTATAATAACAACAATAGTCTTCAGGCAGAGTGGAAGTCACAGACGCAGTTTAAGGTGGAATGATGCATGCCTGGGACAACCCCTACTGCTCTAATTTTTCTGGTATTTATGTTTCATTAGCTAGCGGTTCAGAATGGCTCTGGGAGTAAATCCCTCCTGGATGAGTCCCAAGGTCACTTCCATAGCTGCAGGAAGGAGAAATGCACTGAAGCTCGGCCAGCTGATAATCTTGCCTTGCTCATGCCAATTGAATCCTTTCTTCTCTTGGACGAACTCATCCTGGAGCTAGCTAGACTGTAGGCCCCTGTTAAATAATGATGATTATGTTCTTTTTGCTCACTGCAAAGAACAAAGAATTATAGCCCCTCATTTAGAGCTCATTTCAAAACCATGAGATTCTGTAATTGAAAGTGGCTGAAGCTAATTTGATAACCCAGTTCTGAACACAGCAGACTAACTACTTTCCCTTTGTCCTTTCAACAGTAATGGCCTTGTCAGAAAAGTCTTCTGTGCTACTTTTAAGAGGGCAATTATGATGGAGGTTGAAAACTATTGTTCTGTGACAGGCTGCAATTTCAACATTGCCTTCAGGTTCTCAGCAAGGGCAGGGCTATGCAGTAGGTTCAGATGCCCTCCGGCCACATATGCCCGCTGAAACACCTGCCCAGTGCTCACCTGCTTGGGTGACTAACTCTATTGCGCTCCCCAAGATGCAGAGCTCCGTCCAGGAGAGTGTCTGACACTTCCCCAGACAAGAGAGCTATTTGCTGCACTCCCTCAGCATGGAAGGGAGAAGAGTGCTTAAGAGGTGGGTAAAATTTCTACAGCACAGATGAGAAGGAAAGTAACTTTGCTTACCCCAGTGAGACAGACCACAGCAGAGGCACACACACGTGCTGCTGACCACACTGGCAAAACACCTTCCCTCAGGGCCACGCTCACACGAGCAGGATACTCCGGCAACGCTTCCTGTCCTCAGACAGGTCAAAGCAGCCTAAACAAACAATATATCAAAAGATAGAAAATAACACCTAAATGAGACAAACTCCCTAGTGCTGTATCTGCCAAACTACTGTCTCTCAGACTGCTTTGCTTTTGTGATTAACAGCCCGGGTCCCTCAACAAATCTACTGGGTACAAGCAGCAGAGCAAGAAGCCCCTTTTACCTCTAATTCCTGGCTGGTTGCTGTTCACATCCACACCTGGGAGTGCAGTGGCTTCAGGAGAGGAGCTTTCCTTAAGCCGCCTATGCAGTGGTCACCAAGGGAAACTTGCTGATTGCCAGATGCATATGTCTGGTATCTAAGTAAATTTTTCCTGGTGTATTTTGGATTCTGGGCCTTCCTTACGGTAAACAGAGAAAATGTAAATAACATGGCAAACATTTCTCTAGCCGTAGCCTAGAGCTGTGCTCAGAACTGCTCTGCCTGTTGTAGTAATTAGCATAAGCAAATTGCTAAATTGTGTGCTGTGATAAAATGATGGATTACAGCATGGAAGAAATCATTAACACATTGATTAGCAGCACATGCCTTCAAAACCACCATCTAAGCAAATCCTGAGGACTGTGGGAGCTTTGTAAATGTTACAAGCGCTACCCTCCATAAGCAAGAATCAGGAAATATTAATATATAAATCACCAAAGTACCAAAATTAAATTTTAACTATTAAAGTTGGCTCTCATATGGTTTCTAATATTTACTGTAGCTGTTCATGTGGGGCTGCTGTTGTGTGTCTCCCTATACTCACAGGGAGAAGGCTGTAACAGTGTCTGCTTGAGGCAGGGTCTGACACCAGGAGCTGCCTCCAGGTTTCCTGGTGCACATCCCCCCGTTGTATCTGTGTCTCTGCTATATGTGTTTTAAGTATTGCACAGCAGTGCACGGTGCAATGGTGTGTTCATACCATGCAATGTATATCTTCTAGCATAGAAAAGGATCATTTATATAGTTAGAGCATGGATAGTAATTTTTTTTTTTCCAGAATAGTTTTGCTTTGAACGTAGTAGGAATTTGGCTTTCTTCTTTTTTATTAAAGGAAATGTTTCTGGGCATTTACATACTGAAAGGATCTCCTGCCCAAAGTCTCTGTGGTTCACTGGCAGCATCTGCTGCTAGGTATTCCCTCATGGTGGCTTTAATAATCAAAGCAGCCTGTTATTGCCAAAGCTAATAGCACTAGGCTTCACTTCTTATTCAGCACAAGTGCTTGGTAGTTTATAAAATTACTCATTTGAATGTGTTTTATTTTATTAGGATTAGCAGGCCAATCCCATTCCTCCTCCCCACATCTACCCCCCCCTCTTGTTTTAAATAAGATGAGACACACATTGAATTTTAATACATCATTGTAACAAAAATGTGTGTGTCAATAGTGGCTAGCTGCTGTGAAACAGTAATACAGGAGTCTTCCCCATAGCTCTGTGTCAGCACATATACCTAATCCCAGAGGATTCCCAAATTCATTATCAGCAGAACATAAAATCAATAAAAGGCTGTGATTTCACTTACTGACTTGGGTACTGCCATGGTAGAGAAGGTTATGCCTACAGGCCTTGCTGTAGTGCTTACTACCAGAAAATATGAACACTCAGAACCACTGATGATGGGAAGGATAAACCCATGTGCAGAGCGCCAAGGGACAGAGACACCAGAGGCTCCCTCTGTGTTGCAGAAATTTGCAGCCCAGTCCCTCCCCAGCTCTAACCACGCTCAGCACCCCTAACTGGTGTGGCTCAGTGAACAATCCCACCTGAAAAAGTCCTGGTTGTCACAGCTTGGACCTGGGGAGGTCTCCGTTCACTCCTGTGCATCCCTCTGCCTGTGTTTTCTGGCATTTCTAACACTTCCCTCCCTATGCACACAGCATGCTCTGTGCCAGCTCCTGAGCCTGCCTGTGTTTTTAATTTATTTCTGACACCATTATGCCTTCTAAAATGTGCTGGTCTCTCCTATCAGCTGTTAGCCCTGTAGAACCAAAGGTTTAATTATTCTGGTGATTTTACACAGCATACAGCCAGATCTTTAATATGTTTCTGGGTCCTACAGTGGACTGGATGGGGAGAAAGAGATATGAAAAATCCTTGGATTTGTTTGGTTGGAGGTGAATATTAGGGATTCTCTCTGATTCACTGTCAGATCAAATCATGGCTGTGGAAACGAGTGACCAGTGATTTCGAAGTCTGCATCTGTAAATGAAAGAATGTTACAATAAGAGGGTAATCTATTTCACTTAATTAAACCCACTGATTTGTGGTATGAATCCATTCAGTAAATGCCCTTTTAATAAGTAAAAGAATACTTTCAAAATTTAAAGATTTGCAGATGTGATCTTCAGTTTCCACTTCAGTTCCTGCTGCAAGGCAGTTCTCAGAAATTAGGGAAAAACCATTCTTCTCCAAGGAGAGTCCATTTTATGAGTGCCTGGTGGCTTACCTAACTGCTCACTGTTTCTCTCCCAAAATCTAGCATCTCATTGTAATTTTTTTTTTTTAACTAATTAGGCAATTTTATACATAATTCCAAGAGTACCTCTCAGGACAGCATTAATTTTAATAGCATCTTAAAATGACAAATTCAAGATATGCCACTAATACTGAATATGTGTAGTTAATAGATTTCTTGATGCACTTGCTTGGCATTACATTTGTCATAACAGTGGTCCTGTTTTGGCACCATCCTCATCTGTTCCTCATTCACTGATTTTTATATCATAACACATCTTTCACCAGCAGTATAATTTCTGCATTTCCATACAGGCAATGTCACATGCTTAACAAAGTCTTCATAAACATTTACATCAGCAGCTGTTTGCGTTAGACATCAAATGTTCTTTTCTGGAGGAGTCTGCAGTTTCACCTACTATTATGGTAAATCATCTCCCAGAAACAGTCTCAGAAATATCCCTCACAAATTTAAGTGTCATAACTTCCACAAACAGCCTTCACCTAACCAGACATAGGAAATTGTCCTGGTTCTTCATCAGCTATAAGGAATGTGCGGGCTGCAGGCAATGCTGATGAATAACACAGCAGCCAGCCCCTCTGCTAGATAGCCCCTCAGACCAGCCAGACTAATGGTCTAGTGGCACAAGTCCCTATTTTCCTATTTTCAGTAGGATCTTCCCATTTTTGTCTTTCTTCAGAGTCTGGGCCAGCTGACATTGTTTGTGGCTGTTTGAAGAATACCCACTGTTTCCCAGTGACACAAAGCAGCACAAGTACTTCTTAAATTTGTCTTCCATTCCCTTTGAATTAGGAAAGCTGGTTTGTTAAGATGAGACTTTTGGGTACTTATTCAAATGGAGTTTGTACTTAAAAAATGTGCAAGAGCAGAAATTAATTTTGCTGCCATTAGTCCCAGAACAACATGGACATTGAAAACTTGAAACCCAGAAAGAACAGTTATATCTGCCAGTTATGTCTGAGTGATTGCATTTGAGTACTTACACACTTTTTTGGTACTTCATTCTGGCAGAAGCCAAGAACAGCACAAGACTATGGAGTTAAAACTACCTGCCATGCTCTTTAGCACACTGTAACTATTTGGTTATCTTCTAAACAACAATATCTGTGTTCCTTTTAGAGCCATCTAGAATTCATCAGTTGAAGAAGAGGAAACAAAACCTTTCATCAATCCTTTACAGTACAAAGAAATCACCTCAGTATTTTACTTACGGTTGCCTCCCACCAGAGCCCAGTAATAAAGCCTACAACTGAAGACCTTATGCTCTCCCACTGGGGCAAGAAGTAGGTACGAACAAGGATAGAGGCTACGAAAGGGTTCATGTTTTCTGGCCTATCTTCTCACTGTTAAAAAAGCATTGGGACAGTGCCATGGAGTGACAAGGGGAAGAAAAGCTGATTTGGCAGGTCTGGGAATTGGCCCTCAGGAAGGCCAGTGAGAGAACACCTGTCCTAGGCATCCTTGGAGAAACTGCAACAGAGGACCTCACGTACAGAAAGAAAACATCCCTGTAGCTTTCATGAGAGGAGGAAGAAAACAGCTGGCCTGGATGCAGTAAACATGAGGACAGCAAGGCGGTAAGGCTCACACTGCTGTGCAGATCTCCCCTGCACGGGCTGTTCGCAGCCATTCCCAGACAGCACCTGACAGCAGCTAGCTATCAGGACCAGCTAGCACCTATGGCAACGAGAAGGATTTCAGGACACAGCATCCTCCTCAGACACTGTGGTGTATTAAACATTATAGTTTATGAAATCCTCATTCCACTGAAGGTAGTGCCAAAACTACCTCTGACTTCAGTGGATCAAGTATTTTTCCCATCCCCCTGTCTCTCTGATCAGATCTGTTTCCTGTTATCACCAACTCTATTTTTCTGAAGCTCTTCCAAATGTTTTCACAGGAAATTAACTCATTTCATCTCTTCTAGTTTTAACACTTCTGTAATATAATTGTATTCTTTGTCCTAAAAGGAAACTCTGACAATATACTTTTCAGGTTTTCCATCTCGCACAGTTCATTTTTGTAAGAATCAATAAAGGTCATGCTATTTAAAAATGCACAGCCTGAGCAGAGTGCAGAAAAGACCACAGAATTGCTCAGTGTTTCCACAGTGATGCGTGTATTTTTTTTTTACATCAGCAGATGGTACGGCTGACATCTGCAAAAGCAAAGGGCACAGCTGGGTTACATCTCAGGTTATAGAAAGCAACAACATCTACTGTGTGGCACCTGTTTGGACTACATAATTCATCTTTCTCTGAGAACAAAGTGCTTCCCCTATGCATAGAAAATGACTGAGTGTTTCCTATTTATGACAAAAGTCATGCCTCATACCCCAGTGAGGACAGAAGAGCAAGGGCCTATAGTATTAACAACCAGGTATGGCATTCATAACAAAAAGCAAATCTATCAACCTTCAAGGTGTTTTCTACATTCTGGTATTGAAAACCCTTTTCATGAAAGTTGTTAACCTAAAAGCAATAATCAGTATTTTGACCAAAAAAGGCAAGATCTTTTTCTGTGGGAATGCATATGTTTCTGTACTGCACTGTATTTTAAAGCAATGGCAATGTTTGCATTGAGGATGTCAGCTGATACGGTCTTGGTGTGGCTGGAGCACTGTAGGGGCAGTGAGGGCTGGGGGAAGGACATGCCCACATGCCACCAGCAAAGTGCCACCACTGCTCTCCGGCCCCAGCTGGCTGCAGGTACTGACAGTCATTCAACCCCAATGGAGAGGAAAACAGGTTTCGGTCCTGGGGAAGGAATTAGCAAGTGAACACAAAGAAAGCATACAGTAAGTTCCTAACCACTGAGCAGAAACTGGTGAATTTTAGATCACACTAATTGTATTCTTTCTGGCTTTGCTGTCCAGTATTGCTGAAAAGGACTTTTAATAGCTCTGTTGTGATGCAGCCTGTGCGAAGTGCTTCCCAGTCTGGATTCCACCTCAGGTATTCTACTTCTGTGCATTACTTGAATATACTGACCCAATATACAATATTACAGATGAGGGACATATGTGGAGAAGGATATTCTTGAATGCAGAACAAACAGTTGATGCTGTCAGATGCTCTAATCTCTGCACCAGTTCTGTACATTCAGAGCAGCTGATAATGCAATTTGGTGTTTCCCTGGAAGCAGGCAGAGGGCATGCGATTTCAGAGGAATAGATGGCATGACTGCAAAAGCACCCCAAAGTTCAGTCCCACCCCCTTATTTGTACTGTATTAAAGATAGTCTGAATGTGTGCTTTCTGTCAGAGACTTTTCTGCATGCTGATGATAATGTTGCCTTGTTCAGAGAGGTCAGCAAGAACAGTACAGTGTATTTTCCAATTAAATGGCCAGAATTACTTAGCTGAGTCCTTTCATTTAAAAAATAAAAAAGTTGCTTAACATCTCAGCAAAACAAGATCTCTTTGGCTTGATTCAGGCTTGCATCTAAAAACAAAAAGGGCAAGAGTGCAAATGGCATCCTGTCCTTCAGAGTGGGAAATAAATCCGAAAGTGCAGTTACGCCTTTCTTAACTCTCTCCAGGTCTTAACTCCCGATGTCATAGTACAGCACTGAGGTGCTCATGCCCTGAGCATTTTTGATTTTTCTTCTGACATATAGCATAATCTCAACGGCATAGCACTTCACAGCTTGATGTGAAACTGTAGGATCATTCACAGCTTTCCAGAGGGTCCAGAAAATCCTACAAAATATCAATGAAACTAGATACAAGAAATAAGATACAAATAAGTCACACTAAGACAGTTCAATCACCATCTTGGTATTATTTTATATATAGCAAATTGTCAGTAAGTATCAAAAGGGTAATATTATACTATTGGACAACTGATCCATTATCCCCTAGATCAGAGAGGCAGTTGATACCCAGCTCAGGCAGGCTACGGATTAGGAGAAAATTCAAGGAACAACAAAGCAGGATTTTCATACATAACTCATGCCTGGGGCTGTCCTTGGCCTCTAGAAATTGGGAAAACTCTCCCCCTTTTTACTTGTCAAAGCAAGACCTGTGCAATTACAGCATTGAAACCTGGGCTGAGGGCACCCCAGGCACCCTTTTCAAGAAAGAAATCAAGCCATTGGCCTGTAATCTCAAAATAAAATGGGATATTTATTGGAAAGACAGTGTATCTACCATTGTGAGCATCTCACAACTGAAAGGGAAATACATGTATTTTAGTAGCCCAGTGACTTCGGAGCCAGTGCTAGTGCTGTCTACAGTCATACCAGGAGGAAGGGTTTCAGGACTGCATCTTCTGCAGTTACAGACCAAGACCCTGAATTGCAGGAGACAGATCAGTGGTGTGACTGACGCTGCAAGACATTTAAGGAACTGCCAAGTAGCCTTTAGCTGTTCTTCCTGTTTTCTCTGTTGGATGGAGAAACTTCTCCAAAGCACCTGAGAATGTGCAGTAGATGGATGATGGCTTACAGGGTGGGATAAGAGCAGGAAGCAATAAACTGGCTGGCTGGATTAATAATATCATTAAATAATAGCAATATGTATTTCAGAGCCTCATTTTGCAGTGCTCCAGACCTCTCATTTTGTACTCTTGATTCACTCCTTATATCAAGCCTGTATCTTACCTTGTGCTACCCTGTCTGACGTTCTTGAACACCCCTCTTCCTGCTGGTTAAGGATGAAGAATAATGGACAACTAAGTGTAACTATCTAGTGTGATGCTGTCAGACGCAGCATGGATTTAGCAATAAGCATTATGTGCCATCAGCATTCATTTTGTTTGAAAGGCAGTTACTGCCTTTGCATGCTGCTTGTGTGCACTTCTGCAGGAAGCCTGCCATCAGGGCTACGGGAGGAAGGCTTTGGAGGCTTCACCTGACATTGACACTTCGTTAGGAGAACAATTTCCTGATAAATGCAGGAAGAGCTTTCCTCAACCTTGACTTGACCCAGGTGGGAGGCAGGAGTGGGCTCCTGTGTCCAAGAAACACTGTGAGCTATAAGCCATTTTTCAGTTTAAATCAGTGAGAGCTGCGATAGTGGCTCCTGGTCTCTACCCCTCCCTATCTAAAATGGCCAATGAACCTGCCCTGAGGAGAAACGTGTGCAGCACTCTTCAATATTTGTCTTCTTGGCAGATTTAATTGGACTTGAGGTACCATCATCCTTCCTCCTCATATCCACGTCAAAGGCAGGGAGTTCCTGACTCTGAGAGCCACATAATCATAATAAATGCATTTGCTGGAAAAAAAATTAAACAAGAACAGGTGTCCTTCAGAGCCCTCAATGACTGTTAAAGGAATTTACATTTGTGAATAAACAGCAGTAGAAATTATTTGTCTGACAGCTTCTCATTATTAAAATTAAGACCCCGCTTAATCCTGCCAATGTCAGTGGGACCCAAGATGACCTGCTAAGTGCTGGTCACAAAAGTTAATGTTGCTTAAGGGAAGTTTTAATGGAAGCAGCCTGTTTAAAAAAAAAAATACAGTATAAAAATATTTTGGAGCTGTTTTTGTGGCTGTTGAAGTCAATAGCAAAATCCCATGGCTTTCAGTGAAGCAACAAAGAAGAACTTTCAGAAACTGTCTACAAGTGCCCTGTGCAACATCGCAGTTTTGGGGACTTATGCTGGAAGGACCTTTGGTCCTATAGAGTTAGATGTGCTCCACCAAACAGTGACCCAAGCAGAAGCTGCACATCCACTTGGGAAAAATTCCTTATCTCCTACACAACCTTCCTATCACCTTGACAGACTTTTTTTTCCCTCTGCCTGCAAAATGAGGATGCTAGTGGTCATCTGCACTTCTAATGCACTTTTAAAGTTTAATACACTTGGAAAGTTTCTCCCTAGTGCTGTTGTTAAATTACCCTATTTGAGGTATAAGATATCCCACAATGCCATAATACCAAGTGAGACCTTAAATTCAAACCCTCATCACTTAGCAAAGAGCATATACCACATATGCTCAATGAGGCTTACTGCGAGCAATGTTAAGTAAGATAGGTAAGGTTTTATGCTGACTAGATTTCCTTTTTTTTTTTTTTTCATATATTTTATTGCTACTCAAAAGTCAAGGATTGATAGGTAAAACAATGCATTTGCAGTAGATTTGTCAAAATGTATAATATTGATTTTTGAAGAAGCTTGCCCACAGTGTAAAAGCCAAAGTTAAAATCAATAGAGATAAATTAGGACTTCTCCAGCTATATAAATGTTACAATAACAGATCCTTTAATGCATAAAAATCATGTACATCAGATGACAAAAATAGTTTAAACTTACTTTTTACTTAAATTTTAAAAGGCAAGGTAAAACATCAATTATCTGCCACTCTAAGTTTTGAACAGTAGAGTATATTTTTTTTCTAGAGATACTATTTTTCCAGAGTACCAAGAGTCCTATCAATGCTCGTTATCCTCACACAGTTGCATTCAGACTCTGCTGTACCAACATAGGACTGCGCAGCTCCTGCCTGGGGGAGATAATCTTGTCCCAGGAGTGCAGAGAAACACCAGTCTGACAAACTTTATAACTGTATATACACATATAAAATATATAACTATATATGGCCACTGTTTTGTGGCCATCTCCAAATGCTTTCCACCTGCCCGTAAGCCATTAGCCCAAACTCTAGAGCCACATCCCACACATTCAGATCCCTCTGAAGAGAGTGGAAGGTGTTAGCACCCAGGACTCCACCTTCCTGATGGAGTTTCTCACCTAGTGTTGTTCACCACTCTGGTTCAGTGATGGGATAACTCTGTTCTGGGCCTTTTTTTCTAAATTAGATGCCACCATTAGGATGTGTCCTTATTTACTTTTTCCCTTCCAGATTGCATAAGACATTGTCGTTCAATAACATCTTTGTGACTAGACCCATGTTACACCTGTTGCCATCTTGTTTTCCCCTTCTTGTTATTCAGCAATTCCAGCAAGTTTCTAGCATAGCGCCTTGCTTGATCAAGTTGTCCTCTTGCATTTCTCTCTAATTATTTTATCTCTGTGATGTCTGGCTAAGTTAGGCTAGAGGTGATAGAAGAATATGATTTCCCAGGGAGCAGCAGACACGACGACACGACCACTACTCTGACCTTACCCCACACTTCCTGGAGATTTTGGCCTGGTAGCTTGAAATGTCTCTTTGTTTCAGAACACTAAATGAGCATAGCACTACCTCTCAAGCATCTTTTTGTACCAGTATGAATTATGTGAGTATTTTGTTATTTATTAAATTCTGCTAGTGACCTAGAGAAACATTCTAAATTGTTGGGAATATTCCATGACTGGCCACAGAAAGGGAATGGGCAGGTGATCAGCTTTGTAGTTGGTCTGAGAGCTCAGGTGTACTGGATGTTTTTGGGAAGAGAAAGGAAAAAGTTCATCTTCCAAATGGCTGCCTGTCTTACCAGCAACCTTACATTCAGCCAGAACTTGCTCATGAGATAAGGTCAGCAGCTATTCCCCTTGGGTCTGAGAAAAGATTGTTTTAAATACTTATGATGGGCTTTCAGACCATTTTTTTTTTTTTGAAACAGTTATACTATTCACGAGAAGTTGCTCAAATGAGACTTTTAAATTGCTTATGTGGGAGGAAGCATTTGGCAACCGGACAGAGAAAACCAGATTTTTTTAGGAGATGCTTTATCCCCAAAGTGCAATTGTTTTGTCGCACATTTCTTTCACTCTTTCAAGGTTGAAAAGTTTTTGGCAGCAATAACTGTAGAGCTTGCAAAAGACATGGTTTCCAGCACAGCGTGTCAGATGAACCTAATGAGACAGATCCTCGGCGGCTGTAAGCGAGCACAGCTCCATTGACAACAGTACAGCAAGACCGATTTACACCTGCAGAAGACTCAATATGTTTTAAACTTGGAGGCTGCAATTATAGCTCTGAATACAGCTTAATGGCTCATGCCTTTACTCTGTTGCAACAGTGTGTATGATACCATTTCCATGAACTGTGGTAATGGGATATTATACCATTACAATAGTTTTGGTTGACTTCTTCTTTCTCCTCATCTTTTTATTGGAAGTATTCATGCAATTGCATGTAAATAGATTTTTACAGCTCTTGACGTAAAATGACTTTTTAATGGTATTTTTGTTGCATCTGCTCCAGCTGATGATTAGGCCTGAGAATAGGAAACTTTATCTAGTATGCTTCCTTGACTTGAGGCTGGTAATGGTCCTGGTGCTTAAAGGACTGGACATAGGCAGAAGTTGAGACCATCAGCCTGATCTGTGTAAGTGCGAACGAACTATTATGAATGCAAAAAATACATTCTTTGTTGCATGAAACTGTGCTTTCCTAAGTGGCACAGAAGAATTTCTCCCTCTGTAGTAAATGAGGTTTTACAGCCTGTGTCATACTGGATGTGATAACATGTGACTGTTCTTTCATCTTGACCCGACAGATGGAGAGTCTAAATATTTTACTTAATATACTCAACATTCACACCCAGGAGTGTTCACATACATATATGCAAAACTGGGCATTCCCCATGCAGACAAAATTCTTCACGCAGGCAAATGCAGAATTTGACAATGCAGCTTTGTGCTCATTTCTACTTTTAAAGATCTACACAAACAGTTGTAGATAACCCTGAATTGACAGGCACAAACAGTATATGCAGAGGCTTTACATAAACAATAAGAGATCTGGGGACATGCTGTACAGGTTCAGTCATCCTGCGTTACTCCCTGGTAATATATACCTAGGAAAAGTAGACTCTATGGACTATTCTGTTTACTTGAAAAGGCAGGTCTCCCATTTTCACAGCTTTTCCTTAGTAGCAAGGTAATAATCAGGTCCTGAGTGTTAAGCTGAAATCAACAAATCTGTTTTTCATATTTATTAAAATTCTACATAATGTAGATTCTTTCGAGAGTCATTAAGTGATATTTTCTTTATAAAAAAAATAAATTTAACTAATTTCTTTATAAAATTCTCCATACAGATCTTCCCAAAATGTTTACCAGTGCAATAAATCATTACAGGGATTGTTTTAAGTCATTTGCCTCCAGACAAAATAGACATTTTGAAACGTTTTGAATTCTGCTGTCTAATAAATGAAGTGCTACAATTCTAAACTTAATATCTGGTATCACCATTATTTTTCCTTGCCTTTACATCCCTCCTAGAGGTTCACCATGACATAAAAATATAAATTGTTGTAATATTTTCTGCACATAGAGAAGCATTTTTTTTTCCCTCCAAGTTTGTCTTTCAAGACGACTTAATGCAGGTTGCCACTTTTTATTTTCTCAAGTATGTTTAGTTTATAAAGGCTTAACCTCTAATTAGAGTCTAATTCATTGGAGCTGAGAAGTGTTCTGTAATAAATGAGAAGTGTGGATTTTTGGACAGAATCCCACTGACCGTGAACGGGCCTTATCCTTGAAGACTCTAACAGATTTGACATTTCTTAGATTATATAAAACATTGATGCTTTTAAATTTGAGCTTAATTTATAGTTTTTCTTGTATTTGTGATTATTTTAAATGAAAACTTGTCCATGTCTTATACTATACTATAAACACTCCCCATCATCAACAAGAATATTTTAATTGATGCTGTTGAGAATTATGTCAGCTCTTTTCAGACTGGACACTTTGTCAACTCATCATTATTTTACAATTGACCAAAGTACTCAAGTACACTGTCTCCAACTGCTAAGTCTGCAATTTGCAGCAAAAGTCCCTGTAGTCTCTGACACTATGTCCATCTTGTGGGACACAGATGCTAACACTTGGGCCATGGCCTCATGCCTTCTTTGGAAAGGACCCCAGTGTTTATCGTTCATCCCACCCCTTAGTTGCCATTGCCAGCACCAACTCTGACAGTGTTAAGAGATATTTCAGCTGGGATCACCAGCTACTGTCAGTGCCAAGACACATAAGCTCTCTTTGACCTTAAATTAGGGTCAGAGAAAGAGATTGTAAAAAAAGTCCATTTCATGATCTTATTGTCTCTTCTCAGTCTTGACATCTAAATGCCAGCAAAAATGAATGCTTTATCTCAGACACGGTTCCTGTGTCTTTCTTTGAAGACCTATTGCTATGGAGCTGTTTAACCATTCTAGCTGCATTCATTCATCCATCACATATGTCACTTATCTCTCAGCTTCTTGAAGCATTACAATTTTAAGACTCATATTGTATGAGCTGTAAATGTATTTGATGTGGTTTCCCTGCTATTGAAAATAAAACTAAGACTTTGGAAATGGAAAAACACTAAACCCAAGCACACTTTGTATAAATAATATCGTACTATACCAATGATACTCTGGAAAAAAAAATAAATGCAAAAGTTAACCAAGTTTCAATGACTGCCCACTAGGTACCTACAATTTAAGAGTCTTCCTTTACACGGAATGCCATATTTCAAAACATTAGTTAAATAAAGTTAGAATATTTTATATTCTTAAAACCTAATTTATATCTAGTGCAGTCTATTTACATCATTCCTCACTGAAAGTTCCCATGTGAAGATTTAAGACTGCAATGTGCAGAACAGCAAAAGCAGCCTAGTTATCTAGGACTGCAGCCTGACGGGAGGTTATGCCAGGCTTTCTGCAGTCCCACACTTACACCTTGCAAAACATCTTGCAAAATGCTTCACAAGAATATGCAAATCCTGCTTCCTGATCCATTGCCTCCTCCAGTACCATCTTCAGTTTTAAGCACATTTTTATAATTTGAGAAGGGCTGTGTTAACACAAAGAAACCTTGCCGAGTCTGCTGTGATTCTTGCTCCAAAATGCTCGTGAATATTCAGTATCATTATGGACATTATATATACATCCCAAAGGAGGGAATGGATGTCTAGCTATATCCCGGTCCTTTGCTAGCATCTGTAAGACACCTTCATTGCCATTTAGCTTAAGCCTAAGCCTGCTCTCAAACCTAGAGTCACTTACCAGCCACACTTTGTATACCAGCATGCACTGAGATGCAAACTAAGCCTAAGCTCCCTGGAGGGATAGTCTGATCACCTCTGGCATCTTTGTGTAGGTTCAAGCACTTGCTCTTGTAATCTAAGCATTGGCACAGAGATGTGTATGCTACATCCCAGTTTCTGCTCTTCCTAAATTCCAAAGTAAAGGCAAACTGGGAACAGAAAACACATAAGCTCTTCGGCTTGGCACACCTGAGTCTACCTGCACACCCACTCCCCACTTGATGTTCTCCAGAGGTCACAATGACAGAAGAATCCCAAGGAGTTATCTCATCCTCACTGCTTCAACACTCAGATTCTTGTGGACATCCAAACTCTCACACCTCCAGCCAGCTCACCTGAGCCAGAACTTACTGGGTTTTAACTTTTCAATGTCCACAGAGTCCTGTGGCATGTTTAAGTTAGCTGAAGATAACTTTAAATTAACTTTTTCTGAAAATCCCTCCATGAAAGGCAGCAAACATCACTTCAGCCACTGTTCCCAGGACAGATCCAAAGTTCCCAAAGTGTAAGAAATTTTCCTGAAATTCCCCAGTGAGTCAGGAGCAGATCTGGCACCTGAAACCAGAGCTGCCAAGTCTTCTGGCACTGCCATAACACCCTGCTAAACACTGCTTGCTCTGTCATTGCTGTTAGTACAATACAAACACTCTCAAATCTGGCTTGCTCTCCAAAATTAAATACCAGTACAACTCTGACCCCCTAGAAGTACCAAACAGCATGCTGAGCTCAGGCTGATAACCTGATTCAAGGGCTGTAGGACTTTAGCAGACAAATCAGAAAGATCAACAGTTTCTCTTGTCCTGTCCTCCTCCTCAGAATTAGAAGGATTTTCCAGTCTCCTGATTTACAGAGGCAACGTACATCAACTCAAACACCCATAAGGCAATAAAAACAGCTCAAACAAGACAAAACCTATTTATCTACTACGAAGATAAATGTCTGGAAGAATCATGAATTATATATATCGAAACCATGAAGACTTGCTCATCTACATCAATGCTTCATAAAGGAACTTAAGTCTTCATTTTGCACAGGATTAATATGATAACCCTGGCTATATCAGGCTCTGAGCAGTTCATCCCTGCCCACAAAGCCAGGTGAGGTCCTGAATAGCACAGCTGAGGAGCATCAGGAGCACCAAGGCTCTCCCAGCTCTCTCCAACATCCCTACATGCACCAGGTCCAGTAAACATTGCAGCAACTGTGAGCAGGGATGAGGAACAAGGCCTCTAGAAGGCATCCGTGCTGGTACAGGAAGGACACGGACATCCAGACAGCGAGGCAAGACCTAAACTAAACTTTTACTGCTATGAAAGGGCTGGTTGTGCCTCTTGTGCCAGGAGATGTGATAAAGGTGGAGAGTATCTAATGGGAAGAAGAGATCTTGCCAAGTCACACAGACACTGCACTACTGCTTCTCCCAAGTTGCAGTTTGGCAGCAGTGCTGTTGGAGCAGAAATGTACCATGATCAACAATAAACTTTAAGAAAGCTTTAAGCACAGTAATTAGTTGCCAAATTAGAGCCATTCTTGATATTTCTCTTTAGCCATCTACCTTTCCAGAAACTCTCAACTCCTAAATGCTGCCAGAGTATATGCCAAAAAAGTTTCTCTCTCTCTAACATGCTGTAGTCCTGAAACTGATACTAGAAATCATTCATTACTATCAGTTTCAGGGCAGCTACACCAGCATTTTATAACTTCAACAAAATCTAACCCTGCTCAATGAAACATCTCTGTGCTCACCCGTAACAGTGTCAGCTCTCTCAGCCATCTTTTAACTCAAAATGGATTGTCTGTATTTTGGGATTGGCTTGACTATACGCATCAATGCTATCACTGCATAATCACAGTTTATGAAGCCAATTTGCCAAAAAATTACTTTATACAAACAAAGTCATTGTTTGCATGCCTCAGTATCTGGTATGTGCTTCGCTGCACTGAAAGCGGGCTCTGAGTAAATGTGGGAAGGAGATAGCAAGAGCACCAGTGACTGAGTCATGCAAGCCCTAATTGTGTTTGCATAAAATCTACCTGATTGGCTCCCTAATGACATGCACCTCAAGTTTCCACTGATTGTATCTGCTCTGCATTTGAATCAGAATATGCAACCTCAACACCCATATTTAGAAACATTTTGATAGGACCTCTAGGATAGGATATATACAACTAGTTAAAAATTTGAGTTTCTTGTGGGACTGTCTGTGTCAAAAGAAACCTTGGGATGCTCCTGTTCCGTCATCCTGGGAAGCTCCCCACTCCCATTCTGCCCCTTTTCTCTTTAACATCTCAGTCACAGCACCATCAGTTAGGATGTTTTTCATAGGTTTGTCTTTATCAAAGGTCCCTGTAAATACTGCAGGCACAGCTCCCTCCATAGACCAAAGACACGTCCTGAAAAGATTTGCATGTTCGCTACACTGGCTATGCCCACACTTTGCAGTATCTAAAAAAGCTGATCTTCCCTTTGATACCATCTGAGTATCTTCAAGGAAACTAAATAAAAGTTAAGAGGAAAAAAATATTCTTCAAAGCTCCATTTGAAGAATCTCAGCCGTTGTGTTTGGCTCTCGGTGATTGAGCTTGCGCAGAAAAAGAATTATATCAGAGTCAAGGTCTATCTTATCAACAAGAGAGAGTAACACTGGCCTTGGTATTGCAGCAGTGTAGTGCATAGGAGAAAATATATATGGAAGAAATTAACTTGAACCTATGGAGTTTCCTTTATTTTATTCAGGACTTGATTGAACTCACTGGTTTCTAAATAGCTTATGGTACTATTCTTGTATCTAGTTTTGGTTGTGGTTTTGTTGTTGGGTTTTTTTGTTTAGTTTTGTTTGTTTGTTTTGTTTATTTTGTTTGTTTGTTTGTTTGCTTAGTTTTTTAAAAAGCCCTTCCACTCCCAGTAATTGTAAAGTAGTCCTAGATTACAGAATAAATATGTTTTAGCAGAAAACTAATAAAATAATGCAGTGAAGTATTTGGAGACAAGAGTGTACCTTTGTATGAATAGCTGGGATTAGCTTCATGTTATGTGATAGGAAAAGTAGTACGAATGACAAACTCACCATCATTTGCCTTTTCCCCCTTTAGTCATATTGCTAAAACTTCATTACAGGGATCTCTGAGAAAGTCAACACTCTCCCCAAGAAAGGAACAGTGAAGGTGTCAGAATTAGATAGTTTCTGTTATTTCTGCTTGATTAAGTAGATTAAGGGCTGAAGATCATGCAGTGCATCACAACAGTGCTCCATATTTTCCATTTCTGCAAGTAAGATCTGACCTTTACAGTCTGCTCAAGTACAGGACCCAGCTCTCATCTACCATGAATTCGTACAACTCCACTGACCGCAGTGTAAAATACTGGTTTATACCACCGGAACACTGGCTATGGAAGTCAGGATAGGTGCTCATTGGAATCCCCACCTTTTATTTGCAAACACTGCACTAGTGATAACTGATCTTGTCATCTTCTTATTAGTACTGGACAGCTTTAAGTAAAGTGGATGCTTCCAATTGTTTTGCTTCTCAGGTTTTTCTAGGTTTGAAAGTCTCCCTTATAGACAGCAATATATCATCAAGGCTGTAAAATCTCTTTGAAGAGTAACAGTACTCTTGCTCAGGATTTAGGATTCCACCAGGTCAGTCATGCTTTAGTTTAGGAAATTTACTAGAATAAATATTACTTATTAATGAATTTTACCCTTGAGAATGCCTCTGCAAGTCTGATACAAGCGCCTGGATGGATCGTTAGTCAGGCATCTTCATTTTAACATTGTTTGAAAACTATTGCTAGAGCACAAACACAGAAAAAAGATATGCAGAGCATCATTCCTCACTTTCAGTAACATTATTTACTAGTCCATTTAGCCACCAAAACACCATCCAGATGTTACTGCAGCCTTTTCAGATCTGTATACATACGTTTCAATGCAGAGAAACTCAAGCCGAATATATAACAGCAATTATGAGAGACATCTGCAGCACTCCCTATTCCATTTGAAAATTCTTCAGTTATTCTGTCTCAGGTTTGTTCACGTACTTTAAGCATGATTTGGCAAAATAATTACAATCACAGATCAGATCGACACTCTTTGTCAAAATGCACTGTCTTATTTGTTTGAAGGTATATATTGCTCCCTGCTTCGTTGGATTTCATTTCCGTGTTAGTGGTATTCATTCAAATCTTGTACTTCACATCTTAGTATTAATCTTTATTTCTTCTATACTTGATTGTGAATCCCAGATTTAAAAGACTATCTAATCTCAGGGGCAGTTTCCTCATGCTTGTCATATGTATTAGACTGATATCTGAGAAGTACAAATTGCTCCTCCCCAGGAGAAGGTTGACGGTGAATTACTTCTCCCTTCTGCTCATCACTAGGGCTTTTCTCAGGAGAGGATTCCTTCAGTATGTATTAAAACTTACTTTGTAGATTTGAATCTCATTCATACTCACAGAACACCTATCAAAGCAATCCTTTGGGTCAAAGATACAGAGCAACAGAGAGGCCCCTTCTGTGGAGCTAGGAGATAGCCAATATCCCACAGCCTCCCAGGGGACAACTTGCAGTGCTGAAGTGATGCTCCACTGGTGTGGGAGTTTCACAGCCATCCGAAATCCCGCAAGAGCAACAGCATAAACACTGCCCACTCATCCATCCTATACCAACCTAGCACAGTCAGCTGTCCATGTGCCTGTGCACACTAACTGTTACTCAATGTTGTTTACACTGTTTACTGGGGTAAAAGCAAACGATACATCAATAGGCTAGAAAGAAGTTCAGGTGGCAGAGAACTACAATGGATCTCGCTCTAGACATCAAGTAGCGTAGGTAATGCTCCAGTGCTGATTTTAATGAAAGACATAAATTCCTCTTCCTTCAGTAGACTACTGCAGAGTCTGTTCACTATACTCCAAAACCAGATACAAACTTTTCAACACACCAAGGACTTAATTGATAACGTAAAATATTCCTGAACAAGGTAAACTGAAACCTGTCTGCCCTAGATAGATGCTGGGGAGAATCTAATTGCAGAGAAATATAACACAAGCTGTGAGAAGATGTAGACTTCTGCAGCTACATTTAATCTGACCAAGGAGTTCAGATTTCAGAACCGCCAAGTAGCACTGAGAAGGGGCTTTATGAGAATTTAGTTTAAAATGATCCATCGAGAGAGGTGAGTAGGTTAAATTGCCTTTAACATATTTTACTTGGATCACAAATCTACTGTAGGGCATACCTTGATGTTGATGAGGGGATCATCATGTATACAGTTCTATGAAGCTCTATTTGTAACATACAGAGGTACCAAAGAACAGAGCCCTCAACTAGAACAAGTCCTAAAATACTCTCTAAAAAAGACACTCATAGTCTACCTTTTGAGGATAGCAATACCCTTTTGCTCTCCAGTCTCTTCATTAACCTTTACCTGTAACTCTTGCTACCCTGGTCTCAGCTACACCAATATGTCAGGTTGAGTTTGTCCTCCCCAGCATTTTCCCATTTGGAACCATGAAACTGGACATTTTAAAGGACACAAAACAGAATTAAAAAGAACAATAACCTGGTTCAAATGCAACAGCGGAAACAACATAGAACAAATTATCATGACTGCTGTGGCCAGCCTAAGCAAATGCCTCTTTCCAGCAGCCATCCAGCCACCTACACACTAGCAACTAGGTTTCAGTCTGCTTCCTCGTAGTTCTGGGTGAATTTTTGTCTCATCCTCTGCTGTAGCAGTTTCTTAGATAGATATTTGTTATTCTCTTTTTCCCCCCTCACCTAAACTCTCCAATTTGCAGGAGCTCAACAACAAAATACAGCTTAGTCAGAGCTAACACTTGCAGAAGAACAAACCCCTTTCACAGCAAAACAGAGGATTTACCTATTCTGCCTTCAGCATAAAGTGAAAACAGCATGGCTGTTACCATAAAAAGAGCTTAGTAACAAATCTACAGGCAGAACATGCATTATTACAGGCAGATCCACAAATTTCATTAAGTCTATAAAAGCTCATAGTCTAACACAAATATGTACCTGACCCATTATTCTTGATGTCCAATGTTCAAAATGCCATCTTTGGGAAAGTCCAAGGAGGATAATAAGAGATGAAAGGAAATAACCGTCCATCCAAACATTTCCAAAAGCACTTTGTCAGTGTTGAAATCAGCTGTAGGTACTTTCAGGTGCTTTTTGGTGTGCCTGTGGTGATAAGGTCCATGTGCGGTAAATCACAGAATGAGATTAACTAATTAGATAATTAGCATGAGATTAGCTAACATATTTTCTTTGCAAACACAGGGCCATGGAAGTATGCAGTGCCTCTATGGTCCAAAGCCCTGCAAAAAATCATAGCCTGTAGGGAGTTACTTTTCTATAAGCATGTAGAATAATTGCTTTGTAGCCAGAATCTCTGATTTAAAAATTAGTTTTTCTTCTCATCCCATCATTCTTTTATTAGGACATACACTACTCCTTGTCCCAGCAGGCAGTCATGCATTCACCACAGGTGACCTTCTGGGAGTAACTGCATTTACTTATCTATCTGTTGTACAGGATATAAGAACTTGAGAGCCTGCCTGCTGTTTTACAGAAAATAGCATTCATCATTCAGAAGACAGTCTTATTATACTTATATTAAACTATGTTAATAACACCTAATGGGGGGAACAGAGATAGCAGATAATGTCCTCAGCTGAAAGCTGGGGAGCCGAACCTGATTGCAACCTGACCACTCGTAGGGTGAAACTTTATCACTGAAGCACACAATTTGAGTGACTTGGCTCTCAGGACAAGCAGCAACATATCTTTATGCTGTCTAGTCATTTTGGCCATAATGACAAGTGAATGACATTATCTGGTGATGATCACACTTTCTTCTAGACAAATCTGAGCACTTGGTTGAACATTAAGCTAATTTGATACACATTGATTGAGGATGAGGCTAGAGACGGTCATCTAGTTGCTCTGTGCTTCAGCTTCCCATTTGTAAAATGGATATAATATTACTTCAGGGGCGATGTAAGGACAAGTGAGTTCAAATTTGCAAAGGTCTTCATAACCATTACTGATGGGAATAGGAACAGCTCTGATACAACTGTGATCATGATCGGGACAGCACACACTGCAGCCTTCCCTGTAACACCACATGCAGTATACTTCAAAGTGCTCTGTGCCCAGGGGATAGGCTGTACCCATGTAAACCCCACCAAAATATGCATATCTAAGAGTTCTTCTTTAAACATGATGCTTATTCTTTTTCTTAATGCTGTATATACAACTATACCTGAGAGCTACAGATACAGGTAACTCCAAAAAACACAGCCACCTTTGTTGTATAGCACAAAGTGATCTTGAATTTAATCTCTGGTGCTACCTTAATCCAGCAAATCACCACAGTTCACATTATTGCACATTGGGGTTCTCTAGATAGGTTTTTCATTTAAAATTAGCTAGTGGTAGAAGAATAGATTCATATTTACAGGTTGGTTTACTCATTCTCATGAAGATTTGATGATTTACCTCTTGATCTCCTGAAATAACATTTAACATCCAACTAACACCACCCATCCAATTGAAAAGGTAAGTATGTCAACATATAGACACATAAATATGCCTACAAGAATTTTTGTTATTAGGTCAGTGCTAACCTACCAATTACAGAGTATTTTCATGGTACATGAAGACCTTTAACTTACACTTAGATCTGCACAGAATGAATCAAGAATTAATTCCTACAAATAATCAGGAAGCTCTAATACAGGAATTATTTCAGTGATTTCAGTGGAGCTGTCCTGAGCTGTACCAGCTCATACATCAACTCACTGCAGTTACTTACGGTTGTAAAACTGATGAATAAAAGGCTCCAGAGAAAAATGTCCCAACACATTACTCAATTATTTCAAAAGTAGCACTGTAAATCAGCAAGGCTATCTACACTGGATTTTAGTCTGAGCAGATTCTTAGCTTTGTGTTAGTTCATTAATGCTAGGCAACAGCTAGGGGGTGACTACTCTGTATATTTACTACAGTTTGGAAAAGCATCTTATGTGCTGCAGATAATGTTGCTCTGTAGCTAGGCTTTCTAATAACCAGTTTTGCTTTACAAGGATGTATGAGAGCTATAAACAATGTTAATACCTGCAGGTTCATCTTTTATTATTTTTCCTTCATGGCAAAGCAAACTCAAGCATATGAGTATATACAAGAGGCAATAAAAATGGGGAGCAGAATACAGGAGGCTCTCATAAATCAGATTAATAAATTCATGTAAATCTATGCCTACATTGTTGTGCTGATGTATGCAGATTTCTTTTGTTCATTTACAATGCCACCAGATTACTTACTGGTATCCACACTAGGGTATCATCCCCTACCAGGCATTATTGATTTGCTTGGCTAACTTTTGCAATCTAAACACAGGCAGCTGCAGTGATGCTCACATCTAGTTACTCTGGAGCACAAAATCCATTCTGAACTCCTGCCCCAACAATCTCTCATCACCACAGCACTCACCTGTTGGACGTCATGATCAATGCCACCTCCAAATGTCCCAGCAATAGAGGCAAAAATTCAGCTTTGCATTGGTGGCAGGAAGAAAATGGTGGGGAGTGAGTGGGGTGAGATGGCTCACTGGGAGATCCACAGTTTTCAAAGAGTCTTGTTGGAGAGAATTTGGGATGTGAACGTGGGTTAAGCAAGGGAAGCAAGTGTCCTAACCTCATCAGTGATTAAACAATTAAACTTATTATTGCTCTTCTATCTAATCCAGGAGGCATTGTAATGATATAGCGTGTCTGGAAGAAATGGAAACAATTGAGCAGCTGCAGACAGAGGTCCAGAGGAAGGATGAGAAGGATGAAAACCCAACACAGGCATTTAACGAGTGTCTGCGTTACCACTTCAAAGAGCTTCCCTCTTTCAGGCTTCTTGGCTCCCTCTGCATCTTGCAGACAAGATCATTATTATCAGTTACCAAATGCTGCCTGTAAGCATGAAGCACAAATTAGTGCAAACCTTGTATCAGAGAAGCTGAAGTGCCAGATCCTTCCCATCTGCAGGTAACGGCCACCCCAACGCTCTGAACGTTTGGGACCTGCTAGTGAGGAGACGGCCCTTCCTCCAGAGCAGCTCAGCTGTGACCCAACAAAGTCAGTACAAGGATTCAGCTTTCGGGAGCCACTGGAGCACACCTACATCGCTGCAGTTGAGATCCATACGGGAGTTGCTTTGATGTAACCTAGAACATTCAGTGATAAGGAATTACCGGTGAAAACACTTCACCTTTGGAGAATGCTTTCCTCATTTTTCTGCCAGATTTTCTTGGTACACTGTAACTCCTGTCTTTTCTCTCAGGCATTTTGGAGAGTTGGTCATTTAAGGACAAGGAGAAAAGATCAGTAATGTTCTACTTTGGCAAGGCTCTGAAGCTCATCTTCATTTAAAACCTGCCAAGACTCCAACCAAATACAAGAAAGTTTTCATTAAAATATTGCCAAAAACACAATTAATGCTTTTAAAAGATCATATCCATGTTAAAAAAAAAAAAAAAAAAAACAAACAAAAAAAAACCAACAAAACAAAACAAAACAAAACCAAAACCAAACAACACGATGAAGAATTGTTAGTGAAATCTTTACATCTCAGACATAAAACTAACATGCCTTTTGCCTTTTTCAAATTTTCTAGAAATCTGGAGGAGGTTGAATTAAAATTCCTGGACCAAAATCCCTCTTTAAATCTGTTAGTCTGCACAGCATTCAAACCACAGGCTCTCATCACCAGCTATGATTATATGCAGCCCAGGCAACAAATACTATTTGCATAGTTGGCACCAACAAAACCTGAACCTTTTCCTTCAGTTCACAGTTAATGCCATCTAAAGCTAGTGCAGAGCGTAAGGCTACTTTTTCAACACGTGTTGTTTGTTTTGGTTAAGTTTCATCCTATTATTTCCCACAGTCACATGGTATAATTATCTGATCTATAATTTACGCATTATTCAGAGCAGTATAAATAGTTTACTTTATTGCTGCAGGAGCACAGCATGTCCAGATAACATCACTAAATATTTTATTTATCTCTGTTTATGTATGTATTTAGTTATCTAGGTACTTATTAAGTATGGAATTATTATAATAGCTGAGAATAAATAGCAACTGAAAAGAAGCAAAAATAAGACTGGAAATAAAATGTGTCCAAAATGGTGTCTGCTCTTTCTCTCCCCCTCCTGCCTGCCAAGTATCTTAAAAAGGAGAGTGTTTTCAGGGTATTTCCAAAGAGCTAAACCCACCTCCACAATATCAGAGAGTGGATGCATTATTCTTATTAGTGGTGTCTCTCACATTTCCAGAAACTGTAAAGACTTTGTCTTAATTGGCAGGTCTGAATTGAACCACTTGTATTTTCAGGGTTCTTAAAAGCAAATGAGATCCTTAAGGGTGTCGGTTTTAATCACCAATTTAAATTCCATCATCTTGATGATGATAAAAAGTGACACCCAAAATTCAAGCAAGAAAGATGGTTTGACAGGTTTCCTTGAGTTAAAGGGAGCTTCATGTAAATAAACATGTTTACAAGAAGTGAAACAACTTCCTAATTTATTAAAAAGTGACCCGGGTAATTAAACAAAAATTGGAAAATTCTGTGTTGGCTCAATTTTATCTTAATACAGCAAGAGCATTAACAACCTCAGTCTTCTGACACATTATATAGTGATGGTAGCTTCTGAGGCATTTAGCTTTTAATGTGGATTCCAAGTTAAGTGGGCTAAATACATGCAGAAAGTAGCAGAAAAATTCAGGAAGTTTATCAGACTGATCCTGCATTGCTTGTGCATCGTGATCTTGAGCAGATTCAATTTTGTGTACACATATATTATAGGAATTGTTCAATCATATTTACTTTGGACTATATAGAAGGAAAAAGATGGGACAAGGAGACATAATCAGCACTGATAAGTTGCCATTCAGTTATTCAGTTGTCTCATCAACACAAAAAATAAAATATGTGAATTATAATGTAGGTATGGAACATAAACATAATCATAAACATATGATTAAGTTACAAGCATATACCCTCAACTCAAAAATCATGTAACGTTTCCCTTTTACACATAGAAATAGTTTCTGAAACTTAATGATACTCTTATAGAAATAGCAATGGGTGATTTCAACAAAACTCTTTTCCCCTGCAGCTGCTCAAATTTTGTCAAGTTTTAAGAGAGAATCTACAGGGTTTTTTCACTTCCAATGCTTGTGGAGAAGGGACGAAAAGGTGCAGATCCAACACTGTAATGACAAATTGTTCTGAACATTTTGGAGTTGCTTGCTTAGCCATGGAGTTTGCTGAAATTCTGAGCCATCAACTTACTTAAAAAATCTAAATAGCCAATAAAGGCAAAAAATCCACTTCTTTTAAAATCATCTTTCCCTGGGTCTTTCTCCTTCTACAACTTTTTCACAAGCTTCCCCAAAACCCAACTCACTTCCCTAGCTCTCCAGGTACTATAAATACATTGTCACAGCCCTCCTGTAGTAGTACATCATCTTTCATGCCACTATACAACCACCATAAAGACAGCATCCCTTAGTGGGACTGCTGTCATGATGTGATATAAATAATTATAAGGATTGCTCAGAAAGGAAATTTCAACTCTCACAGCCCCTCACCTTCTCTTCAAGAAATAAAGGGGGTTCTGAAAAATGGAGTAATACGATTTATGTGAGATTTTATGCATTTGTTTGGGGGTTTTTTTGCATTTCACCCTAATTTTTCTAATATTAAATTGTGGTGTTACTATATCCTATGTAATACAAGGTGCTTAAAGAACAAATGAGTACCAAAGGGAGCAGTTTTCTTGGACATATATATAGACTTGTGCAGGTAGCCCATCATTACTACAGTTAGCATTACACAGTTCCCATCCCACTAGAATATTCAAGTACAAAGTACTGTAGGCAGCAAAATAGCCACCCCGCCAGCAGGCCATTAGTTAGCTCATGCCAGACACTACATACATTATTTGTGGCAGGCTTCTACTTTAAGAATAATGGTAAAAAAGCTTGTGATGAGAATAAGCCCCAAATGGTCCATCACTAGGAATTGCATGGCTTTTGCAAATACTTCGGTCAGCCAGCCTGATGTGCTGGATTAAACCTGGCACCATCTGGACAAAATACTGAGGTCTTGTGCAAAATAACATGATTTATTTCAAGAAAGACAATGTTCAACTTCTCTAACATCAGAAAGCTTCAGAGCAGAGGACCTCTTTGAACCTAAGGCTGAGAGACTTCACCATTACAAGCTACACCTTGGTCTGTGAGTGGATTAATTCACACTGTTCTTACCTGTAGCCTGGGCATACTCAGGAACCCCAGCCATGAACAAATCCTTTGTGCAATAGGTCCTACAGAAATACACAGAGAGCAGAGAGACCTGACTCTGTTCTGCCTCGATTTACCCCAAAACCAGAAATGCTTGGGTAAAACCAACCCAGTAGAAATTAATCATTGAGGTTGGGAAGTTGTCTGATTGCGTCCATGAAGTCCCACACACGTACATGCACTGTGCATGTAGATACACAAGCACACGTTGAAAACCGAAATCTAAAATTGTCAATACTGAAGATGGGGCAGGGAAGTGACTTACAGGCTCTTAAAATGATTACAGGGACATGTACTATTATAGAAAACTGAGAATGTGTAGAAAAGCAAACCTGAGCTTCACGCTTAAGGGATTTTTTCAGTTGCACAAGAAGAGCTCAGCCTTTGCACAAAACAATGGTGTTCAGACTGCAGCAACAACTGCCACACAATTGATGGGCTCAAGAATAACAAGCTGTTGAGTGGATTTGGCATCCCTACAGCCAGAGCCTGAAGATTTATTGCGCTGGAGTGGTGCACGTCAGTTTTCTTTATCACTGAAGTCCCACAGCAGATTTATACATGATGACGTTAATTAAAAAGGAATAAAGCCGCACATTCTCCTAACAACTGGGGCTCGCTCAGCATCTCGCCGTCCAGCCTGAGTGGCAGCCCAGCAGTCACTGCTCACTCGTCAGGGGCAGGCACCTGGCAATGAGAATAGCCCTACAGAGAAACAGAGTCACAGCTGGGCTCTTTGTTGAAGGATGCTCTAACCCAAATGCCAGCTATTTTCAAGGAATCTATTAATCTTCTACAGCTCTAATGCAGAGTTATTAAATGCACCCCTTTCCTTGCTTCTCATGGCCCAAATGGTTAATGATGTCTTCTTTATATGCCTAAGAGAAGATAGGCTTCCTCCTTGTAATTCAGACTAATGTCTATTCTGCAGAGAAATAAGAGAGCCCTTCCCCTGCTTTACAGCAGTACATGTTTCTGTAACACAACCCGGCTCTGGGCCGGTTGTTTGAGCCTTCCCACTGCCATTTCCATTACTACCAGAAAGCCACTCCATGTGTTTTGGTTTTTGGGTCATTTGCCAAGTTTGTGGTAGGCACTGACTGCTAGAAAGAAAACCCCAAAACCAAGCAGACTAGAGTAAATAAGGAGCAAACTGTTCTCTCTCCTGCATGTTCAAAAATAAGTGGGAGTTGTGCTTGATAACCTTTCCTGAAGGCCAGTGCTTCAGCAGGATCATAGAGTCTGCTTGCATAAAATACCATTTCAGTCTTGGAAATGTGCTAAAACTTTGTACTCTGTCACTGAGTTAATCCCATCCCTAGCTAGGCACTCTAGCAAAGGCAACGTTAGGAAGCATCTGTGCAGAGGTGGCACCAAAGGAGGGGTCTGGGTTCCTGCTCCCCACCTCCCCACCACTGCCTGGCCAGGGAAGCAGGTCCCCAGAGTGGGACATGCCAGCCATACTCTGTTCCCTTCGAAGCCACAGAGATTTGTCTGGGAGCAGAGTCAATGCAGCGCCGTCACTGCTGAAAATCCCACCGGACAGCCCAGGTTCAGGACCTGTCTGGCTAAGAGGTGGGCTCGTGGGCTCTCCCGGAGGAGGCTGCTTCCCCGAGCTCCTCTGCAAATTCCTGATTTTGAGGGCGAGCCACTGCTCACGGCTTCTGAGAGGTTTTTCAGGGTTTTTCTGTCCTGCCTGTGAGTCCTGCCACTGACTCAGCCTTCCTCCCGCGGTGCCAGGGTCTGGCCAGCTCCCTGCAGAGAGGAACAGAAAATGCCATCCCAGGCAAAGGTAGTTTTATTAAGGAGAGGAACCTTGTTATTTCTTCCCCAGATCTTACTGGCTTTTTGTTGTTTTCATTAACTTTTATGAGTTTAATAAACATGCCCGATTTTAAAAAATAAAGTATTTTCCCAGCCTTGGAAATTGGATTTTCCATCTAGTCCAAATGCAACAGCTGTTTTAAACTGCTCACCAAGAGAAATCACTGAAACAACACTTTTGAGTATTTTGTATTATTTCACTGTGAGTAACACGTAGATGATTTGGAATATAGCCACTAAATTAATTGTGTTCGTTGTTGTATAAACCCAGTGAAAGAGCAAAAATAGCAGAGTAAAAACATCTTTACCTATGTGATAACATTACATAAAGTCTTTTCTGCCCAGCTGCTCATTGGCCAAATCTTAAACATAGTGAGTCCATTCGTTAGTGCATTAAATCTCTTTGTGATGGTAAAAGTCAGACTTAAAAATAGCAAGACTAATGCAGAAACTTGATGAGTCTTTATATAAAATCAGCTGGAAGTGTTAATGGTGCCCCTGTCTCTGAAACATGTAAATGATGGCAAAGAAAAGATATCATGCCCAGATATAATCTAGTTTCCCTTCCAGTTTTCCTTCAGAGCTCACCAATCTCACAATTACTGGAGCACAGTGGTAGCACAAAGTCACCTTTGTTAAACTAGCCAAGCTTCAATATACACATGTCCCTGCAGCCCCAGTTCTGCACCAGCGTCTGACTGAACTAAAATAGGTGTGAACCTTTCCGAAAACTTGAAAGGTCTTTGAAAGGACTAAAAGTGTTACTTGTTTACAAGTAAGATGGCAGTTGATAAAAAAGTCAAGCTAATTTAAGGATTGCAGGACCTGAAAGGCAGTCCAGTTGTCCAGAGGGCTCTGGAAAATGAGGTCAGGTACAGCATGCTGCATAATTACTCACACTGGGCTAAACGCAGACATGAACATTGGGTCACTATTAAAAGGCAACTCCACTGGCTTTTAATAGGTCCAGAAGTGAAATAGGAAATTACTAAAAACCTGCATTCCTTTCTGAAAATGCAGTATATATTTAAAAGCTTTTCCAGTCACCCCAGAATTACGATTTAGGAATACCTGGATTTTTATTTAGCCTCTGTGGAATCCTACTTTATCCAGCCTATTACAAAACAAATCTAATCTGTTTACAGCTACTGCAGGCCCCAAGAAAAATAACACCAATTCTTTGATAGATATTGAGCTGGTTTTCCCAATGATTCCCATATTACTGCACTGGGGTAAGTTGTAATGAGATATGGCCAGTGAGATGAAGGCCTTCCCCTCTCCTCAGCTCACGTTCAAATTATTATTATAAAACCATTTTCCAGCAAAACCATATTTATTTGGCCCAGGTCCAAGGGCAAAAATTCTCTATCTGATGTTTAAATAATGACAACCAATTTGCAGGATACTGGTAATCTTAGATCAGTTGCCCACAAGCTGTTTAAAAAAATATTAAAAACCCTTCTCTGCACACTACTCAGCAGAATGTGAGCGGGCTGCAAAGCAGCAGTAAAGCTGCAGAGCAGGGAGAAAATGGAGAATCAGACCAATAGGCTTTATGACATCGTGTAATCAGCAGCTGCAATCCAGAAGAAAAAGCTATTTAAGAGTCTATTTCCAATGAAAACATTGTCTTTACACCTGTAAGCTATACACAGTAATTAGCTTTCTCCCACTATATTCTTCCTCTGGTTTTCTCTCTTCTGGCTGAAATGTTCAGGTTTCAGCTCAGCAGGAACACATCTCCCTTCAGTCTGCTTCTTAAGTAAAACAGGACACGGTGTGGGAAGAGTGGCTCCGAAGTGGACCCAGAATGCCACAGCTCAGCCTCCCTTTGAGGCAACAGGGCCACCAGGAACCATATCTGCAGTGACTAGGTCAAGACAGCACCAGTGGGTCTGTAAGGTCAGCCACTAATGATTACACAGGAGACAATCCTTGCATGAGACAAAAAAACCCCAGGAGTTCAAGAGACACTGCTCCAAGTCTCAGCTGCCCCCACGCAGTGTGCCCAGCCTCCAGCTCCCCTCGGGGTGCTGCCTCCCGCAAGAGGGCCCTCGGCTCTGCCCTGTGCACCCTCAACAGCAGGCAGCACCAGGCAGGACCTAGGTGTTTATATGAAGCTCTTGAAGAAATAACAATAGTATTTCCCCAGAACTGTAAAACTGTCCAACAGAGTTCCACCACAGAGACAAAATTCTCCATAATAATCTATATAGCATCCAAGCCATCTCTACAGAGCCCTCTTCTCTTCAAGCTCATTCCAGTTTACAGGCTGAGTACTTACAGATGAAAAAAAGAGCACAGTAATTTGGTTTTGCCTCATAAGCAAGAGTTAGTTACAAAAATACTCGCTATTTTTAGTACAATCTGGGATATTGTAACTGGGCTACACAAAATATCTAATTTTCTAACTTCCATTTCTCAGCATTAAGATTAACTCTGTCCTTGGCTCTTGCCAGAATCAATTGTGATGAATCAATTGGAAACTGGACACTGTTATTTTTCTTTCTGATCACACCTGACCAACTTAAGGTTCTGAATTTCAAAATATTCCAGTGACAAACATATCACTCCATATTCTCAACAGGTGAAGATAAAGTGTCATTAGACAACTACTATTGCGGTCATTCACCTATGCACCTGACAAACAAGAGCCTTCTAACCACATTTAAAGGACTTGATCAGATCTCACCTGCAAGGAAGAAAATCCAAAACAAACCTGCTGATTTCAGTGGTATTTTAGTGACTGAGTGTAAATAAGATGCCAGTGAGGAGCCACCTTCTTTTGCTGGCCTAGAGCTTCCTTCCCTCATCAGCAAGTAAGACATGGAACTCTATCAGGAGAGGTGGCCTCTGTAAAGGGTTTTTTTCTTGCTGCATGTCCCAGCTGAAGTCAGACATTTTCCTTGGGAAATATAAAAGCCCCAAGCACAGAGCTGGAGGGTCCCCCTCCAGGAATAATTCTGCCTCACTAGAGACAGCCAACTTAATGCAATCTTAATGTGATAAAACTGCTAACTTGATTGGATTCAATGAGATGTAAATTATTAGATTCAATAAGTACACAGAGACCATTTCACCTGACGTTCTGCTCAGGAGGATTCTGCCTCCGGTCTCTTCATCATTCCTGTTAATTATATGCAATGCATCACAGAGATGGGAATGATTTGTGACTTAAGTTGTCCTCTGACTCCTCACAAGCCACCACAGCACTCCCTTATGTAGTAACGTGTCTTTTATTGATAAAGAACTTTTTTCAGAATAGCTGCAATCACTTATGGACACAGGCTGATCTTCAGTTTGGTCAAATTTGAACTAAAAAACCACTATTCATTCAGATTACTGCAGAATTCCCATATGCATAAGCCAGAGAATGTCTTCTCATGTGGATTCATTTTTAGTAACTAAAAATTTTGTGGCAACAAATAGAGTTTTATAGCTTCTAATTCACTGAAAGATTCTTTAAAATCTGTTCTGCTGAACACAGAAATCAGTGCTACCATTCCAAAAAAAAGGCGAAAAAAACATGGGACACTATGAAAATATGTACAAAGATATTCACAGAAATATGAGTCCAAACCAGTGTCTCTGAGCTTGTAAAACTCAAGTGGGATTTACATTCTCCTGTGGTTTGTAGAAATTTTGAAAAGATTTCTTCTTATAACCTTTTTCAGATTCTGACTCAGACAAGTGATGTATCTTAATTTTATTTAGATGGACTATTTCTAATCAGAAAAAATCATGGGTTTACACTTTGTGCACTCTGTGATGCTCATCTGCTCTTCACCTTAAATCTTCCCTGTCTAACATTTGGCAGATTTTTTACCACCCAACCTCCTCACACAGTATTTTCAGATGGTTCCAATTTACCATGATGCAATTCACAACTACCACCCTTCTTGACAATTAATCTTTGCTGTGATGAAGGCACACTTCCACCTTACAGATGCTTTTTTTTTTTCACTGAACAAGTTCTACAGACTTCTTTAATGTACAGTACTTAATTTTAAAAACCTTTTAAGAAAATAGCTTGAAATATATAACACATAAACTCTTAATCCTATCAAGAACATCATACCATACTGCTTAGCAGAGCTCATAGGTATTCCTCCACTTCAGGCATCTCTGAAAGGAATTCTTTAAGCAAAACAGTCCTACTTGAATTCGTTCAACAGTTTTATACTGAATAATGCTCTGGCAAAATAAAAATTCCAATTGATGTTTTCAAAGGATTTGTTTAAGAGTTCAAAACCCAAATCAGAATAGTTTATTTCAGACTCCACATCTCACATTGGATTTTTCATTTTGCCTTAGAAGAGTGTTTTAGGGATCCCAATGGATGTTAAGAATGTTCCCCTATAATTCCCCAAACATAGACAGGCAGCATGACATTCTTCATGTCCTCTATATTATTAAGTGTTTCTATGACAAATGGTAACCAAAGAATTACGTATGTAGAACAGATCTCTTGAGAGAACATCTAGTGAACAGAGCAAAGGATTTCCAGTTCACCTGTAACCCCAGTAGCCTGCAGAGAAGCAGCACAAAGCCAAAGTAACCCCTCCTGCAAGCTCACAGCAGCCAGCCCCCTTGCACTGGCAATGATCCTCATTTTCCTATGTTAGTTTTCTCCTGGCTTGGCATGGATCACAGCTGGTCAGGATCTGCCATCACTGAAGCCAGTTTTTCAGAGTCCCAGCTGACACCACACCAGTGACAACAATAGCACCACAGCTGCCACAGACTAGCCCCGCAAATGTTTTACAGCCTGATGAGAAGGTGGATTTGTCTCTTCCATCTGCTAAGAATCCAGTTTAAGTGTGAGAGGTGGCTGCTGGGTTGATCATCTGGCCCTAGATGACTGGACTATCACATATGGTTCTTCTCATGGGGTTTTCAAACTGATGCCTAAGGCACTGATGCCTCCCACTTTGAAGTTACCATCTCTGTTTCTCCTCTTTCAACTTAACACAGAGCTTTTGGACATTTTAATGTGCAGTTGCTAAGCAGTGGCATGGCTAAGAAGCCAGTAATACCAACAGTACCTCTAAAATGACACTTCTGGTCATGTAAGAGCTGCTCACGCTGCTCTTTCTGCTCAGACTAGAACTCAGTTTCACGTTCTCTGCAATTCTCAAAAATGCAACCTGCTGGCTGGCTTCATTGGCATTCTTCATCTCATTTATTTTCCTACACTTGCAGACAGGTGAGTTACTTCTAGCTTATTACCTGTAAATAATGAGCAATTGCATTCCAGATTAGAAAATCTCTTTGGGATCCAAAGCCACAAATGCTGCAGTATGGAATACAGATAATTAGAGACTGGTTCGATGCAAAATCTACTGAAATCAAGAGATAAGAGAGGAGGAGGTATAATGAGTAATTGCTGCCCATGAATACAGGTGCAACTTCTGCAGGGAACTTGTTGAATCACGTCTAAAATATCAGTGGTATTGGATTTGGGAAAAGAAGACAGAAAACCAAGGAAGAATTTGGGAAATCTCTCCAGCTCTCAACCAGGACCTCTACAGTCACCATCTCATCTGATGGTGAAAGAAAATGTGAACCTCTTGAGGACAACCTGGTCTGAGGGAGCAGTGCAGAGCATTTTGGGGTGTGAGGTAGCTTCAGAGAGGTAAAGCCTGAGTGGGCCCCTAGCAGGCAGTATCTTTACAGGCTTTGCCTCCAGAAAATTAAATACTTGTCCAGAAGTGCGTATTTCCTTCCTGACTCCATGATGCCATGTACTATGCTGAAAGGTCAGGTAGAAGCATTAGAACAGTTTTCCCACAGATTATTAATAGTCAGTCTTAGAAACCTGAAAGGAAGGCATAAAGCTCATTCTGCTATATTAATATGAATAGGGACTTTTATTTCCTATTGACTTATGTGTACTTAGCCGTATTATCACCAGGTGTCAATGTGTAGCCCAAAGGATAACATTTGAGTCCGGCTTTAATTAGTTTACCATAATGAGGTAAACCACATTTCACCTTTCTAAGGAAGTAATTACTTGCACTCTTCCTGCTTTTCAGTACTTGCACCACCTTCTTCATTTGCAATAGGGATGAAGCTACTGCCTGGTTTATTCAGAAACACAGCAGAACCACTATATGCAGCATATACAGAAATGACGAGGAAATCCTTCTAAAAACAACATGACAGACCAGAGGTAAGCAAAGGGTCAAATCCAGTGACAAGACAAACTGCTTTTAAGACACGTCACCTTCATCAGCGTTCAGCTTTGGTAGTGAAGTGGCCAGTCAGCTGCCCTCTGATCCTTCAGCCGGAGCCTCCTGTGTCCCTGATGAACTTTGCATATTGAACTTGACGCGACCGTTTCCCACACCCGCGACAGGGGCTGGGGCGCAGCGAGGCTGGGGGGGACGTTCCCGGGGCAGAGCTCCTCCAGCACCGCACTGCAAGGCCGCAGCCCGCCAGGGCTGGGAGCTGCCTAACGCCACAGCTCCACCGACCCGGCCAGTGCGCAGCCGGGCTGGAGGGAAGAGTGAAATGGCCTACAGTAGAGCTGGTGAAAACTAAATTAACAAAAATGTGTACTTTTAAGTTATTTCCACTTCACAGGGGAATGAAACAGGGCAGTTTCCCATACTTGGGGATTCTTCATCAAACTGTTTTTATACTAGGATCCAGAGTACAGGAACACATTCCCTCTTCTAAATGCAATAACATGAAGGATCCCCAGGCTGGGGCTTCTCCCCATTGCTGTCCCTTAACCCAGAAAGCTTACAAGGATTTAAAACCAAAATAAAATAATAAACCCAGTCCTTCAAAAAGTATTTGGGTATCAATTAGTATAGGACATTCAAGAGAGTTAGGGATGAAGCCTGATAAAGGGGAAGTTTTCAGTTTTTACAAAATAATAGGCAAATAAAATATTTATTTCTAAAAAGGGGCCATTTTTCTTTGAAAGTGGTTTAGATCCTGCTTTCATGCAATGCTAGTCCCTGCAGGTGCCACGATGGAGCCGCTCCTGCCCTCAGGGATGCAAAGAGACCATGGCTGTTTTATTAATAGAGATTTTTGTCTCCATATGAAATAAGGGCCCGTTTTCAAAAAGTATTCATGGGGTGCTGTTGCCTAAGTGATTCTGAAAATCCCAGTTGTTAGTCTCCTCTATAGACATCTAAATATCTTTAAAATTTTTGCTCTAAACAAAAGTTGAGTAAAACCCCCTCTGGCTCAGTATACTCTAAATAAGCTGCTCCTGGAGATTTGCATTTTTTTTTTTTACAAAATGTATTGCTGCTGCAAAAATTTATCTCAGATTTTAAAACCACCTCGGCTATAAAAAAGGATAATATTAAGCAAGACAGAGTCATGAAATAAGAATGATCAAATACTTCTAAGCCTTATCATCAATAAAACTGTAAAGTTAGCCACACCAGTTCATTTCAGGGCATCTGCTCACATTTAATTGAATGATTGTTTTAATTTTTCATTGTTTAAAACCTCTCAACCACTTATCAAAAGCCAGTGCTGCTCTTAAACTGAGCATAAAATCTTCTTGCTCAGCAACACTGAAAAGTCCATATTTTTTTAGGAATCCTGGACCCTGTGAGAGCTGCAGAAATACAATGGTCAGCCCAGACCCTGAGGTTTCCCAGGCAGAATTCCCTAAGTGGGATCAGATCCTCAGATATCTCCTTGGGACCACTGCTTGCTTTTATCAGAGAAAAGCGGGGTGCTATTTCCTCCAAAAAACTTTCAGAAGGCTGGTTTCTTCTCTGACATTTTGAACCTTTAAGGAGTCTCAGAGGCTGAAATAATGCAGATAAAGGATAGGTGGATAGGTGTCCTCCAAACAGGTTTAGTATATGGATCATTTTCTCTAGGGTTAGATGTCTCCAGAAATCCCGGGGTAACAGTCAAAGCAGTATGTACTGGTACTGGCACTGGCAACATACCTGTTATCATGTTAATACAAATGATGCCACTAGTCGACACCTATGAGGTCTGAAGTCCTCAGCTCATATTGAGCACCCCACAGAAAGAAAACTGACCATTCCTGCCCCAAAGACCTTCCATTCTATAAAACTGTGGCAAAAAAAAAAGAGAAGAAAAGCTTTTCTCACACATACAACTAATGCCACAGATGTCCCCTCTTAGACTAGCTAGCCAGATTAGGCAGGGTGGATGCCACCACAGTGGTGTCAGCAGAGTCACACAGTGCTACGGTCTCTTCCCTGACACACACCAAGGAGCACCAGCTGTGCTGCAGGAAGGGGGACACAGTCCTGCTCCCCATGCCGGTCCCCCCCACTTCAAACATAACCCTGGCTAAAGCCTGCAGGGGCTGACAGCCCACGGGAAAGCACATGAGAAGCAGCAAGACAGCAGTCAGAAGAAGAGCCAGATTCCAAGTCAGTGTTGCTGGGCTTGACAAAGTGATTCAATATAACCTCAAAACTTCTTTTGAACCAAGGCTTAGATGTGTATTTTAGCACCCTGCTTATTACACTCAGGAAGGTAAGGCGTTCAGGTGAACTCTGCTTGTGGCAAGATGAGAAAACCAAAGGAAAGGAAGTCCATCATACTTGTACCCATGCCAAAAGCCCTTCTGCTGTCTTTAGCAAAGAGGAGGCCAGATTCTGAGCAGCACTGGATTTTTCTCCATTGTCCATTGGTACTAAGGGCACAAGCCAGTGCAGCATGTTTAAGGTCCAGCCTCAATTTATTTTTCCAGGGCAGCTTTCCCTGCAGCGTTCATCCCCAACAGACCAAAAGCTTGCCAGCCAGACCTCCAAATTAATAGTTGTGCATACAATGGGCGTATAATTTGTCAAATCAAGATGCCTGTACCTTCCAAATTTTTTTAATCATCCCCTATTGTTTTGTTTATCTTCTTTGTTTAATTTACTTTTTTAATAACAGCTCCATTCTGGAATGTAAACACTGTGTCAAAGCAAAAGCTAGAATGCTTGAGAAAAATAATTCAGCTTCTCCAAAGCAAGCGTCTCCAATTTCCCTCCCAAGCTATTTGCTGAATATCATCTAAATTCACAGAAAGTTTCAGATCTGCTGAAACCTGCCATTGTTGAGTTTGGGGCTTTTTTTTTTAATAATAAAACTTAGCATTCACTGAAAGCAACTTCCCATTATGAGATTGGCTCTACTGTGAGAGGGATTCTAAAATCATGAGATGTTAAACAACAAATGTCTGACTTTTTAGTCTGCAGGACTGTGAGCCTTTCCTAGTCGTTCAGCTCATCTGTGCAAGTTAATCTTTGTGGCTCTGCAGTACAGAAACTTATCTTTTCTTTTAAATGAAACTGAGAATCTTATGTAATTGAATGACTCCAGCATCAAATATTGTGATACAATCTCAGTTTGGAAGACTTGCAATTGCAGATGTTTTAGAACTAAAACCCATCACTTCCCTGAGTCTGAATTGAATGTGTAGAGTTACTGTGAGCTTTCCTCAGTACAAGCAGATGGTGGAGGCTCTAGGGAAGCAACTCCAGGTCCCTGATTCTCCCTCCTATCTATGCACTGCACTACATTTAATAGTCCACTATTTTGACACTGGCAAGGAAACTACCAACGATATATAGAGAGGAAACAGATTCTCTCATGCCACGTTCCTGTGCATGAAATTCACCATACACTCAGCAAAGACATCAGCATAAGTGCAAGGGCCACATTCTCATGCAGATGCTCACCACAGCATTCCTTACAGCATGGAAACTTGCTGGGGTGAACCTGCAAACAGAAATTAGGAGCTTACCCTTCCCCATCCCTGGGTGACACACACATTGGAATGACAGGCAACAGCCCACCTGAAATGAGAGCAGGGGTTGAGAGGCCCCCAAATTACACCAGAAGGATGGCAAAATTGAGGCAAGCTGCAGATTCATAAAATTATGAAATCCCTAGATCCCAGTGCGAGGCTAATTGTCTACATTAAGCCTTTGAATGCAATTACCAGCTCTAATGGTTGCAGGGACAGATTCCAAAAGAACGCTATCTAAAACTTTTCAGAACTGGAGGGTCTGAGTTAATACTGAAGCCAAGCAGATAACCTCTAGAAAAGAAGAAAACAAAATTGTGATTACAACTGGGCCATGCTCACTTGGTATTTTATATTAAGTGAACGTTATACCAGGACACACAACCTTGAGAAGGAACAATCTGGATTTTTTTTTTTTTTTTTTTTTTGCAAATCCTGTTGGTGGTTGATATCCAGACATTGGTCATTAGATCTAGTTTTATTACAGCCATAAAAGAAGTGAGTCAACAGCTTAGTCACATCAGGCAGGATATGCTTCAAGCACAGCCTGAATGAAAGAATGAAGTTAAACACTGAGAAATACAAGGTAATTAAAAAAAGAACCCTAATAGTTTCTTCCGTATAACAGCAAGAGGCAACATACAGGATAGTCTTCGAGTGAAACTGCGCAGCATACTGGGATGAGCAGGGTATGGATTTAAAGGAAATAAACTGGACATATCAGCATGTATATCAGGATGGCAGTTTGTAAGCTATCACTACAAACAGGCCTTCTGGCTTTCAAGGGTATCAGGTATCTTTGTCTTGTAAAAGAAATGCAAAGAAAGATATGTAATCTGATTCTTGTCCTACATCAGCATAAAATCTGATGCCTGTGAATCCATTTGTGCAGATTATCTAATTACTAAAGGCAGACCCTGCTGGTGTGAAGGATGTAGAATAAATAAGAGAAACAGGTCAGCAGCCTCTAGTAACTTCAATATGCCATGTGAATATGGAGTGACCTCTCAGGAGTGATCCAAAAGAGTCTGATGGATACCTTACAGCATCATTTATTTATTTTAAATTAAACCAGTAGTTAAGCACTGTGCCTGCAGGAAGAGAAAAGAAAGATATGGTGAGCAAGATGGGAAGAGAGAAAGGTAATCTTTGCAGATAACTCAAAAAGATTGTGTCACTGCAGGACTAGAAATAAGTCTCTCAGAGACAGCATGGCAGATTTATGTCACTCTAGGCTTGACTCCAGGAGGCTGGAAAGTTGGAGTGAGCTTTTTAGAATGTAATTTTATTTCAATGTGGGTACATGACTAAAACTCAACACTGAAGGAGTTTAATGACACTACATTCTCAAGGGAAACATTAAATATATAGACACAGTCACATATGCCCTCCTATCTGACAGCAGGAGCTAGCATTTTCTATTGCAATAGAAAATGTGAATGGGATTAGTGTTTTGTGAGTAATACATTGAAGAGCACCTCTCAGGGTAGGCAGGTGGGAGCCAGGGGACTTCGAATCTACTCCTGAACCCCTGGGGACTGCCTAAGGTCTGGATGTTGCTGTAGACAACTAACAAGGTCTCTGCACATCGGGTTTGTGCCATGTGCAAATAATGACATTAACTTCTCCTTTGGGATTCACAGACGAAACGGATGATATATTTGTACGTGAGAAGGATTAATATGAGGAAAAGTGAATATGCCACCAGAGGGCAGTGAATGAAATAGGTTGTTTGTTGTTTGTAAGAGACAAGTTAGAAGGATAAAACAACTAAACCAGCTAAATTCTACGAACATGTGCACATGCTTACAAACACACCTCACGGCCTGATTCACTGACGGTTTATATCAGTTTGATGCTGGAATGGCTTGGTGAGTGTCAGCAGAGCTACACTGATCTAAAATCGCTTTAAGGAAGTGTATAGTCAGTGCCGTTGTGTTGGGAACTGAACACACATGAGGCAGTGAAACATTGACCAAGGGGAGAAACCTTCATCTAAATACACACAAAGTCAAAAGTTTCCAGCAGAGAGAAAGCCTCCTCAGATACTCACCATACGTTTATCTCATCGGGTAGCCAGGGACCCATGTGAAGCAGACTTAATTCTCACAGATCCTCTCCAATCCTCCGTTGCTGTCAAAGCATCCCCCACCCAAGGGAATATCCTTCCAAGGAACTGGAAGAACGTGGGGGCTGCTGCTGCAGCTCTGCTGCATTACTCTGCTTTGTCCTCAGAGTGCAATTACCCAAAACACAGTCACATGACCCAGTTTACAATCCCTGCAGCTTTTTGGCATCCCAATGTATTGGCTTACAGATAGAATTTGTAGTAGGATGCAGCAGATAGACAGAGCACTCTAATTACAGTTTTACATTAAGAGGAAGGTTTAAAAGCTAATAGGACATTATTAGAATAATGATCCCTAGATGTTCTTCCAGCTGAACATCTGCCATTACTAATTAAAAACAAGTTAAAGTCAACCTGTTTAAAGACAAATCAATATTTACAGAAACTAGATACCACCCTAATGTTAGACATGGTGCTGACCTACAAGAGCTTTCCCACATGCCATACCAAAGCAAGGATTTCAAAAAGCTCACTGGTTATAAATCGGTGCCTGTACAAAAACCGCCTCTGTAAAACCGAGTAACCCAGTCAGAAATTTGACTCATGTACAGCTTGTTTGTCTCTCTCATTAGTCAGCTGCCCAGAAGTTTTAAATGATTGCCACAAAAAATGATATGTTACCCACTTTCTGAGATTGAGGTGTCATTTTTCCCAAAAGCAGGTTAGAAATTACATTTCAAGTGGCACATGAAAATAATCTTGCAGCCTCTGTCTCCATCCCTGATTGCTATTGAACAGAGTGTCATTTTGTGGAAGTGCACAGAATCTGCATCAATCTAACTGCATGGGAATGTAAGAGTAAATCCTGGAAGTGAAAGCATACAGTTACAGAGAGAAAACAATTAGGCAAAAATTTACAATAGCAAATAGCTTTGAAATCCATTAGCTACCTCAAACTGAAAAACAAATGCTTATTTCACTGGCTATTGTACAACAATCACAAAACAGACCAAACTCCTGAAAATGAGAAAACATTCGAGTGTTTGATCCGAGGCCCATTTTAAGATCTACCACCAGTATTGTGCAAGAGAAGTATATTTCAGAAATATGCATGTTCATTCAAAGACTACAAGGAGAGTATCCAACCCACATCTGCAGGCAGTTCATTGGTAGCACAGTACTCCATCAATGCTTGCATGCATCCACAGGAACTTAACAAAATTAACTGGGGAGTCATCTGCACCACCTGACCCAGGAGCACTGGCTGGTACAAACAGAGGAAAAGGAAAGGGATAAAGTCCTCCTGATGACTTGCCTTTCCCCTCTCACATAAACCCAAACCCACTGAAAAAAATTAAAGCCAAGTCTGACTCTGGAATTTAATTCTGCCATTGATCCGACTAAGCCCTTGGATATCAACCTTCAGGAGTAGGTGCACGACTATTAACTTCAGGCTTCATACTGGAAATGTTGACCGCTGACAGCTTCCACTGACTCCAGGTGATGATCAGTGGCCCCTTTGGAAAATACTGTTCTGTTCATGACTTATCTGGAAGAAAATCTCTGTAGTCTAGTAAGTGTTCTAGTGTTCCCAGGCCAACAGCAGTGGAAGAGAAGAGTCAATGGCAGAAGAGTCTCTGCTTTTATAGCAGTGCCCAAGTTGGACTTCAGGGGCCAATAGCAAGCACTGTGTGACCTTGCGTTTGTGATTTCCATAGACTGTATTATTAGAGACTTCAGTTTGGTGTATGTTTTTGCAGTGTGGGAGCAATAAAGAGCAAAGGCAAGAAATAAAGAGCCTCCGGGTGCTGACATAAAATTAAATCCTGACTTCTCTTTCAAGTTCAAGGTAGGAAAATCACAGCCATATGTCTTTGTCAAAAGTGTGCCCAAGCACTAATATCATCAAGGACAGAAACTTTTGCCATGTAATCTTACCACACTCTGTATATCATCCAGAGCCTTTGTGGATTTAGGTGTAAAATAATCTACCAACCCTCTTCAAAACATGCCGGAAAGGAGGACTTGGCCCCATGTAAGTAACTTTAGATTACCACTGCCTGATCCACAGGGAGACCAATGCTCCCTTCAGGGCAGTATCTGATTAGAGGAGAAACAGTTGTCAGCCTCTAGGAAACTGCAAATCATTTTTTGTTCAAACCCACAGGGATTTTTGAAAGGCCTGCTGAGCCAATTTAAACAGGGAAAAAAATCTGAGAACCCTGCAATAATATTCTCTGCAGTTTTCTAAAAGCCAAATCCTGCTCATCCTACTCAGTGAAGCAATCTTACTGAAGTTAATGAAACTGGTTCCACCTAGAAGACAGGCTTCTGCAGCTCTGCCACTGCACAGAGAATTGCTCAACTGTCTCTGTTGAGTTGAACCGCATCAGTTTGCAGTTATATCCCTCTCCTTGCTAATACTGACAAGTTCAATTTTTGTTGTTTTCTTTTTCCTTTTTTTTTTCTTTCTTCAATGACGTGTTTCAACATCTTTTCCTCCTGCCATAGACTGAACTAGGTGAGCTGCAGAATAAACATGAGGATATCAGAGCGATGCACCTGCCTGTAAAATGACATGAATTTAATCAAAACCATTTCTAGTCTCGGGGCTCAGACACACAAGTGGTCTTCTTGCTCTTCCCCCTAGGCAACTGCTTGTTGTGCCTCTAGTGTAAGCTTGGACATATGTTTGATATCACCAGGAAGAGATGTAGGGAGAGCGCATTATTTGATTTCTGATTATGCAGAGCTTCCTTCTTTTTGTGCTTTCATTGGCTTTATGGATTACAGTAAACCTGTGGCTAAACTGAGCCAGATCCTGATTATGCCTCATTCATGCCAAGGTAAATCAAGAGAAACTGTGGGACAGTCAGTGGAACTACATGAGAGCAAGACTGGGTACTAAGCTCATTAACGTTTTTTATGGCACTACTTTTTGAAAAAACACTAGCTCTTTTTATCTAGAACAGTAACATCAACAAAACCAGTCAAGCCCAAAGCAGGAAAATACGTGTCCATTGACAGACAAATTACTCTTGCTGAAAATTCAAATTAGGATTTTTTACATCAAAGAAATAAAGCAAGATGAACAGTGGCTTTTATGGCCACTTAAAACATCCACTTGCAGGAAGGTATTTTTGCTGTATCTGCTAAGTGTGGTACCTAAAAATACCCACAATACCTGGAAAGTGAGAAAAAAATTTAGTCTTTTGCTTCTGATACATTTTATAACGATTACATCTAATTCAAAGTGTATCAGACAAGAAAAGAGGAGTTCAAGGAAGCCAGAACCTTTACCTTAGTTAATTAATAGGGAGGATAGCATGTGAAAGCCTTATGTAAAATGAGAAAGTAATCTTATTCTGCTGAGGCTGGCTGCTCATTTGGTACACGGGCAGAAGTTAACAAGGGGCTTTGCAATCTATTTAATTGGCCACAAGATCAGAGTCTGCATCACCCTTTTGTCCATGGAGCCCCACTCTTTTATGCCTCCCGCCCCTTTCTGCGGCAAATGAAGGTGATGCTGCAAGACCTTCCTTCAGTTCTGCCAGGCTGTCAGAAATAAGCCGCACACGCGTCGGTGGGAAAGCCGCCTTCAGCGCTCCGGCTCCCGCAGCTGCAGGGACTGCCGCTGTGCGTGCCCGTGACAAGCACGCCCGTGGCAGAGCCATGATGCTGACAAGACGCTCTCTGTAGGCGCCTCATTACCAGCTGGTGACGATTGCTCCCCACAGAAACCATTCCCAGCGCTCATGAAGAGGCGCATTGACTTTGCTGGCACTCGTTACGTTCCAGCAACGCAAAGGCATCAACAAGTAAATACAGGGGAGGATTATATATTTTCCTGAAGTGAAGAAAAGCTCCAACTCTAAATGAAAATCACAAAGCTTTATCTTGAGATAGGCAGGGAGGGTTTAACGAAACCAGCCAAACATGGCATTTGCATGGGAAACCCTAAACTACAGAACAAAGTACGTAACTTTGTGACTTGATCCTGAAATGAGGTCTAATGAGGTTTAGCATGACGAGTATGAAAGCGTTACGTTGTAATAATATTTTTTTAAAAAATAATTTGTATAAATAATTGGTACAATTATTTTAAAATAAGAGATAATCTAATCTGTTTTCACCCTATTCCCTGGCATTCACAGGCTGGACTTAATTTCTGAATGTTTTACCTCCATTTGTCAGCATTCCCCTGTAGGATACTCTACCTTTTCTACAGTTAAACCATGTGGAATTTCCATCCCAAGCAAAAATTTAAATATTAAAGTACTTTATTATTCAACTTTTTAAAACCCCAGTAAGGGAAATGCAGAGAATGTTTGTGACATGAATCTCATGTGCTTTCTTTTCACCTTGGGGAAAGGATAAATTAGCCTCCATCTTTAGAAGTATTTGTCAAGTAGTTACATTTTAATCCTAATTTATTTATGCCTGAATCCAGCAAAGCACTTAAGCATATGCTTATGCTAAACATATGAATTAGCCCATTAACTCTACAGTTAAGCATCGTATGAGTACATCATACAAGCTCTGATGGATTCTCTTCACTTCCTTATCTTTCAGAAAGAGTTTAATTTCTGTTGTGAGTAATGGATTAATTTTATCTGAAACATCATCAATATGCTGACTGTTGCAAAACCAGTACTAATTTGTAATAACCACTGCAAACTGGCCAGGTCAGAGTTTATCTCAACACGCATTTCTGCCACGTTTTCAATGTAACCTGAAAAGAGTACTATGGAAAATCAGGTGTATCACCTACCGATTAAAGGCAAACAAAACACAGTTACCCTCCTTTGTTTTGTAACGCTTCTTTAAAACAACAGATGCTAGGTTAAATCTCATGTTCAGGCATTTATCACATCTGTTTGCTGTTCCCTTGGAAAGTAGACTCACAATAGTGCTCAAATTAATTACAATGAGATTTGTAAGTTGAAACCTAGAAGAGTGTTCAGGGAATAAGCATGTAATTTTAGGAGTTAAAAAATAAATGTTTAAAATCTTTAAACATGTTTTCAGATGGTTCAAATATGCAAAGCTCCATTACAGCCACTCTTTGCGACCTATTGTAACCTTCATGAGGTCTCCAAGCAGGTATGAGGCCAAAGGAAGAAGAGGTGAAGAGAAGTCTACAAGGGTGTGAAGCCTCAGGGTGAGGCTTGCAGCACAAGCTGCAGAAGCCACAATGCACCAGTATTGTGGCCACTCAGCCTTCTCCAGCAATCACCATCAGCACAAGAAAACCTTCTCACCTTAAAAATAAATAAATCTTCGCTGTTCTCTTGTAAAGCTGAAGCCTGACTATTCAGAGGCATTGAGGAGGCTCCAGTAAAGAACTTTCACAATCACATTTTTTCCTTAACGGCTTTTACAAGAACGCAGCAAGGTCTCCCTCCCCTTCCAAGTCTGGAGAGACCTGCAGAATGGTGTTGACAAAGACAGTCCTTTAACTCAGAAGGAGTAGAATTTGACTCAATTATTCTGCAGACTAACAGTAAGTAAAGATAAAAATATTGCTTTGAAGAGAAGGGTTTCATTGCAGCAAAATGACATATAAGCATCTAATAAAGTATAATCTAAGACTTGTCATTCTTATAGGTATCATTTTCTCTGCAGCAGCTCTGAGATTAATTCCTGCACCACTGCTACACAGGTATGACAACCTTGATCAGGCCATTAACCAGTTCTCTTGCCAATGCCCCTTGTCTCTTGTAACTATTAACCCACTTTTCTTGGCCAAGCGATACCCCTTCGTTTGAGAGACCTCTCTACCTCCACAATCCCTCTGCCTCTTCCAATCCCTCATGCACACTCCAGGTGTTAAGCCTTCTGGTTTCACCTCAGCTATCTTCCAGGCATGCTACTCATGCCAGCGTCTTGCAACAAGACAACATTTAGTTCTTCCAGACTCCTTGAGTCAATGACTCTTTTCTCTTGAAGTCACCATTGCTTTGCTCTGCAGACCAAGCAGACGGGGTTTTATGTGACTAACATGCCACTTGATCTTCCTTCCCCCAGGATCACTGCCTAGCAGTTTATAGGGAGGCTCAGTTCCTCTGAAAAACAGAAACCTAACCCAGTTCAAGTGGCTCTGGAATTTTAAAAGCAAAGTACATCCACCTCTTGCGTAGCGTGTCATACAAAGAATAAGCTGCTCTTTGGAAAAGAATAAATGTCATTCATTGCCTGAGTATATGGCTGTTCTTGAGATGAGATTCAGAAACCATCCTCCTCAAAGCTCCAGAGGCATTCTGCCTTCACTGTTAATTCAGGAGCAGACCGGTGCTGCTCTTACTGTGAGCCTGATGTTACACGTAAATGTCATTCCTTCAGAAAGTAGCTAGGAAAAAGTGAGAGGTTTAAAAATAAACAGCTTTAAGTAGAAGCAAGCATTGTGGTTACTTTTGAATTGGCTTTATTGAAATTTCTTTATGTCTAAGTTTCTGTTACTGCACAAGTCAGAGAGCGGAACCAAATTAATTCCATTTAGGCCAAAAACTCATTTTAAGTTGTTTGAAGGACAAAATCCCCTCAAAACATCTTTTACACACTGAACATGAGCAATCTTCACATTTACTTTGGCCCTTTATTCTGATATATTACCAAGTATTTAATTAATCTGACTTCAGTGAAGCAAAAGCAAATCAGACCTGGAAACCTGGTCCATCCTGCCTTTGAAGGTCTTGGCTCAGTGAGGCAGGGAAGTTCCTCAACAAGCTTTAATCAAGCTAACTGAGGTACCAGGAGCAGCTTCTGGTCTCTGGCCTCTCCATTTGCAGGGCAGGCCGGAGGAAGTGTTAGTGAATGTGACCAAATTTTTCAGTTTTCCGCCTCGTACAATGGGAACACATCAGATACAGCAGAGCCGCTTGCAGCTGTAAGGCTCTAGTGAGAGGTCTGGGTGGGAAAATGGGAAAAGATTCTTTCTATTACAACCAAAAGCTCTTCTCAGCACACAAGAAGCTACCTGAACTGTGCCCTGGAGACAACTCTAACTCTGAGGAAACGAATGCTGCTATTATAGAAACCTCTACAGGGAAGTCCTATTGCTCAGGATGTTTAAAACTAGGCCAGGCAGAACAGTGGCAGCAGCACAAGAGAAAATGGATGGCAGAGGCGCTTCCTTAGCCTCCAACTTCTGCTGGATTTCACCGTTGTTAATTGGGAAGTTGAGAGACCCATGGTGCTGAAAACTGCATGTGAGGCTTTTTAACCATCACTTGTGCAGCTACTGCTCCACTACAACCTCCTTCTTTTGTACGTTACTTTGCTGATAAACTTCACTTAGCTTCAAAACAGCGAGTCATGCTTTCAGCCTGCTGATGCACTTACTCTGCCCAAGAAAAGGTTCCAGGATACATTGCTTCTCTTTCAGGAGGCAATAAAAGATCCCTTTCCTCATCAGGTCTGTTGCAGGAACATGAGAAGAAATTACACTTTTGAAAATAACAAGAAGAAAACCCTGTAGGTTAAATATCTGGAAAAAAACAGGCAGAGTTGAATTCACAGTGCTTTGTACTATATAATCAATCACACACATCCCACTGCTTTATACAATTCTGTTGGTTATTTGAGTGAATGTTTTCAAAAGATTTATTTTTAAAAGGAACACATTCAGTTAAAGGCCATACTAGCAGACTCTAACCATCTTTAACGCCACATTCACAAAGACATCAATTGAAAAAACAGGAAAAACGTATATTTTTTGCATCATGTTTAACCTGGGAAGCTTAATAGCAGCTTCAGTACAGTTCGAAGACCTCTTCTACTAAACATTTAAGCATGTGAATAATCTCACTGAGTCTCTCAGCAAAGTAACCTACTCAAGTCCTTGCAGGACCAGAGCCTTGCTCATTCCTTGTTGTGTTTCCAAACAGAAGCTAAACTATTTTTCAAACAAGATCATGGAAACCCCAAGATACACGTCCTCACTTAGTCACCTCATTGTCTGTTACAGCACTTGCCTTAATGGTGCCTTCCTGTCCGTAACACAGTTTTTATGCTATATCATTATCTATACTAAAAGGTCAGGTGGTTTCTGAGAGCAAGGGCCACATCTTTATTTAGTTTTGTAACCCACCCGCTGTATCTTGTGTGTATCCCAACAGACACGCCTCACTGTCCAACCTCACGTGCATTGCCCATGTACATCCCCCTTGGCCAGCTCTGGCAGCCACAGAAACCCAGGGGATTCTTCCCACACACAGTGCAGGGCTGTGGGGATCAACCCTACGCAATACGGGTGAAAAAAAAGTCCTGTTTTCTGCTCAGTAGAAGTGCACTGTCATCAAACATCTATTTTATCACTAAACCATGACCTCTTGAACATACCAACAGTGTAACTCTGGATCCTTTATTAGTTAAACCTGAGACAAAGTACTGAAATACCCAAACTTTAAGGAATGGGAGGAGAAGATTTCCGAAATCGTTGTTTTCCCTTCTGCTTTGCTGCATGGGAACATCATGCACACCTCTCATTCCTGGGGGGGCCATGGCATATGTCACTGCTGTCCACCCCAGTCTCTCGTGCCACAGCACTGTGGAGACAAGGGTGACAGTGTAATTGACCCCAGGTTTGTGTTTCAATTTTGTAGATATCAGTGCTCATTTCTGGATTTACTGCTTCCTTCCCAGCCTGTTTTGAAGCATAATCCAGGGCTGCCCGGCAGGTACACCACTAATAAGCCCTCTCTGTGCTCTTTTGTTACCCTGCTGACTCGTGTGCCAACTCGGAGAAAAATTGCCTTTTCCTGCTCGCTGCTGTGGCTCGGGCCCGCTGGGAAGGCAGCGGTTCACCCGTGGGGGTTCACCCTCACCGGCGCCGCGGCCGGTGTGAGAGCCGGGCACCCCCCGAGCTGAGGGGCGGGCAGACGGTCCCGGGGGGGCAGCCCGGAGGCAGGCTCTCCTCAGGCCCTTCTCCCCCGAGCTTCCCCTCCTCCTCGGGGCCTCGCACCCGCCTGCGCCGGCCGCAGGGTCCCAGGCCGGGCGCCATCACGCGGAGGGGCGGCCGGCGGCGGGGGGGGGCGGCCCCGACCCGCCCCGCAGGCGGCAGCCGGGCTGGTCCCGCCCCGCCCGGCCCCGCACCGCCGGGGGCCGCGCCGTGTGCCGCCGCGGGCGCCGCCGCCGCTGAACGTGTGAGGGGCGGGCGGCGCGGCCCGAGCGGCGGAGCAGAGCGCCGGCAGCGCGGGGAGAGCGGGTCCATGGAGCACAACCACCTCCACCTCCACAACGGTTCCCTCCTGGCGCACCACCGCTATGGCTGCGGCTTGGGATACGCACCTGTCGTCTACTACAGCCTGCTGCTCTGCCTGGGGCTGCCGGGTGAGTGCCGCGCCCCGGCCCGCGGGGAGCCGGCGGGGACGGGGCGCCGTGCCCGGGCGCGGCTGCGGGGGGCCCGGCGGAGCTGCCGGCGGGGCGGTGCGGGGCGGCCGCGGGCAGCCGGAGGCGCCGGGAGCGCGTTCCCGGCTCACCGGGGGGCTCCCGCCGGCGTCTGAGGCAGCATCCCCGCTGCCCGGAGCCTTCCCTCTCGCCGGGGTCTGTCGCTGCCCGTCCTCGCACCGCCGCGGTCGCTTTCCCACCCGGATTCAGGCGCTCTGACTTTGAACTTGACATACAAAGTCTCAGCCTGTCGTGAAGTTCCTGCCATAATCGATCTGGCCATTTGAAGACAAAGCGGTACCGGGTCTGTCCCTTACCGATTGCGTGCCGGGCCGGCGGTAATCGAAAGTGTAGTTGTTGAGTTTTTCTGGTGCAAATCTCCACCTGGCTCCCTGGGGCAGGGCTGGCTTTAGGAGCAGCATGCCACCAGTAAGGAACTTGGCTGGGGAAGGAGCATGCTATCAGAAGGTTAGAAGATAGTTGCCTTACTCAGAAGCCTGTCCCCACAGCTGATGGAGCAGGACAGTATCTAGAAAGTCCAGTCTTGGAGTCAGCGCCCTGCAAGGGCAGTGGTAATGGTGACACTGAGATCCCTGAGTGCAGGTATAGGACTCAGAAGAAAGTCCCGTCTCACGGGCACCAGCCTCCAGACTGTACAACCCTCAGCGAAATTTCCTACTTAAAAAGGGGACAAAGACAATATAGAGATGCTAGGAATGAGAAAAGCAAGAGAGACCCCAAATGGGGAAGGGAAGGATGTTTCAGGCTCAGGTGTGAACACCTGTGAGGCACCATTGCCAGCATGCAGGTATCCACTGCTCGAAATGCACAGATGCCACACGAGCATCGAGCATCGCATCAGCATTACTGTCTCAGCCGAGATGGAGGGCTGAGCAGGTTCTTCCTCCTGGAGGGGGCTGTATGAGGCTGTCAGTGAGATGCCTTGGCACGCAGGACCGCAGTGAGCTGCTCGTGCGGCACTGCTTCTGCAGTTACGGACTGGGTTTCAGCAGGCAGAGCTGCCATCCCCGTGCAGCCTGAGCAGGCAAACATCATGGCATGCTCCCCAGCTTAACACCTCCAGCCTCAGAGTAACTTACAGCGATTCCAAGGACAGGCAGAATGAGCCAGGGAAAAGTTAGAGCAATCTGATGCACCAAGGTGAATTGGTATTTTAAGGGTACAGTACAAGAGAGTTGTATCTCTCTACAACTACACATTTAAAGTGCCATGTAAAATGGCAAGCAGCAATGATAGCTAATAGTCTACAATTTCTAGATGTTTTGTTCACCTTAATTCCTTCTTCAAGCAATTAATTAATAGAAAAATTTTTAATCAGACATGAAGAGAAGCCTGCCTCTGAACAGCACACATGCAATTACTGCTCTGCATATGAATTGATGGTCTTTGTGTTGGTTTTGCTATTTTTTTTTTTCCTCCCTGGCTTATAATTAAAATTTGCAGATTGGCTAATATTTCAGACTAATAGTTCAGAGAACTGGAAAGTTAAGTCCTGTATTTACCCACAGAGGATGCAGGGCATAGGCAAGTGTCTGCTCCACAGCATTGATGAGCCTCAGCCCTGACCTGAAGAGACCCAGCCAGCACGGATGAGGAGCTAGTTTCCCCTTCATTAATTCCTTAGGGGCTGCTTAGATCCACACAGTAATAACAAGCTCTGATTTCAATACTTGTCCCTTAAGAACTGACCAAGACCCTCTCAAGATTAGCAGGTGAAGAAGTTGTTACGAAGCAGTCTGTGGCTAAGCTTGCCTTTGTATGTCTCTGAAATGGGAGGAAAGTCTTACGTGCACAGACAAGAAAAATCCCTTAATGAGTGCTCTGTACATACTTGCACCAGCTCCCTAAGGATACTACATTGTAATTACAGATCTAATGCTGTCATTCTAAGAACATGGTTAAATTTGGTGCACAATCCAAATTAGCAATGGTGACATGCATTTCTCAAGGAATCAGACATGGGTTGATTAGAGCAGTGGCACCAGTGATGGGGCTTAACAGAACTAGCCAAAGGATTTGGCAGTGCAACACTGCTGAGTTTAGTGGGCTTACATCAGCTATGAATGTGTCAGCTTCTTCAGTGCACGTTATCTGAGGATAACATTAGCACTGACACCTGAAAACACTGCACATGTACAGTATGCTGAGTAAATGCACAGTATGCTGAGTGCATGAGAAATTCATGATTCTCACCTTGATACTGCACATAGATGAGAACAAGTTGGCTGTGTTTAGGGGAAGACTCACATGGACAGGCTTTGCTGAGGATGTGGTAGCAGCAGGGCTAAAAAGAGCTTTTCATGTTTTAATTTGAAGCTGCTCTTCAGTTTTCTAACGTTAGAAAACTGTAAAGGTAGCACATGTACTACCTGTCAGAAAAAGAACCCTGAAGTCTGTGGGATCTGAGTAATGAGCTTTCAACAGTGACAAGAATTTCAGAGAAACACTGTCTAGGATCTGTCCTCGAATACAGCGCTAGTGCTGTGTTTTGCTGAAACAGAAATGGTTAACTCCTTGCCACAAATCTTGGAAAAAGACTGATAAGAAACGAGTTAACTGTTTCTACTTTTCTTGCTCATGTCTAAAGGAAATTTCACTAACTCAACAACTCCACTTTGAGGCCAAGCAATGCCAGGCCTGACTGTGTATTCAGAGAAAGCATCTTTCCCCCTCCCCAGTGTATCCCAGGCATCTCAGCAGATCCTGTTCTCAGCAGTGGCTTTTCCTCCCTGTTCAACCAGGCACCAGAAAGTCTGAAAAAGGCAGACACAAGAGAGGGCAAAGTGAGCTCCCTTGACCCCTGCTCTGGCAGTAGCACCTAGAGGCAAGTGCCAGGTCATGCCCTGCAAAGAGGGGCAGCCACAAGGCACCACCGCATGCCGACCCTGCTGCTGCAGGCACCGCGTGCTGAGGTGGCTCCAACTCTGCCAGAGGTGATTGCGCCTTCAGATCAGCTGGGATGGAAGGTTTGTTCTTCTCCTTCTAAGCAGAGGCTGGCAAGACAGAGGCTGTTTTCCGAAGCTTGTTTTGAGGGCAAATGTGCAAAGGTGTCCCACGAGTGCACAGTCCTGCTGCTGGGAGCAGGGATGCTGCAGGAGCGGGCTGTGTGGGATAGGGAGAAACTGCCAGTGCAAGGGTGGTGAGCCAAGCGAGGCAGAAGTCCTGGAAATGGGGTCATACTCCCATTTAGAGGGGGGGGAATTAGCGTTTACAGAGCCATTCTGCAGCCCCTGCTTTACCATCCCTGCACTCCCCCCTGTCTGTCTGTTGGAGAGGACTTTGAAGCACCTCCAGTTAGTCGGGAGGCAAGAGAGGGGCTGCAGGAAGGCTTAACGGAAGCGTTTCTTGCTTTATTGAGAGAAGATGCCAGAGAAGAGGTGTTGTTGGATGTGGGGGAGGGAAGAAATGGCTCTGATTCAATCCAGGAGTGGGCTGGTAAGGTGAGGAAGCAAAGAGCAACAGGTACCAACTCTCAGTCCATCCCTAGGCCAGCAAGAGTTGCACAAACCAGCTACACCGAAGAGCTCCTGCTATGGCAGTGCCACCAAATGTGGCCAGGAAGGTCAGGCAGAGAAGCAGCAGTGCTCACTGCAGATACCTGGCTTTGACCTTGATTCCTGCTTCATTAGAAGGTGCAGCAGCCACTGAGTTGTCTTGCACGCAGTCACCTTCCCAGCCACGGGTATAGCATATTGCTGCTGAAAGGACAAAGTGGCAGTGTTTCCTAGACTGGGGCCCAGCCTGACCTGGGCTTCCAGGGGTCTCCTCCTGACAGTGTGGAGAGGCAGAGTAAAATCTGGCTTTCTTCCTGCATGATTGCTGCTTCCTCTTTGCTCTCTGGTCAGTCGCCTTCCCGGGGAGCAACTTGGCTTCAGGGGTCATCACATCCCACTGAAACAAAGTACAGGCACATAGGCAGCACCCTTACAGCATCCCCAGGAGGTAACAGACTCACACTCCAGGGAGGTGCCACTCCGAACTTTGAGAGCCTAGTCCACAAATGTTTCTTTTCTTCATGCTTTAGGCTTCTGCTTAAAGCTGATCACACTGATCTAAATGCAGATTCGGAACTTTGCAAGCTTGGGAAAGCAGCCTGGACACACTTGGGTGCTCCCAGCTGGAGGGCGCGAACAGGTAGCTTTCCTGCCAGACCTGCTGCTGAACAAGGTGTCACGGAGATGGGGACAAGCCAGGTCATTCAAAGCCCAGCCACGCAGAGTGCGCTCAGCGGGCTCTGTGCAGAGGGAGAGAAGCTGTAGTCCTGACCCAGAGGAACGTGTAAGCTCAGCAGGGGTGCCTAGCCTTTTTCGCACACTGTCAAGAAAGAGCTACAAGTTATGGACCTTTCCCTAACAGATGGCAGACTGGCTGTCCTTGCACAACAAGCCAGATGCTTTCTAGGGTGTTGGATTGACATGCAAGTGTATAGCAGTTGCACTGCACCCATGCAAACTGCAATACAGTCACAGTCAAGGTGAAATGATGGAGAACCAGCCCTTCTGGAGACTTCTCCCCATATGCAGCTTGGAATAAGGAGGCTACTGGGGAGGTACGCAAGCCAGGGTCATCGTCCTGGCAAGGCAGGTACTGCCGGTGTGCTGTGGGCTGAGCACCCCTGATCTGAGACACCATCACCACCATGAAACAGCCCCGCTGTGCTCCCTCTGCTCCCTGGCGGTGCAGGGGGAACGAGACCTGAAGAGCATCACCATCTCTGTGCTTACAGCTGCGACCTAGTTAGTACGATGAGTAGGAAGGGGGACAGTTAGCAATGTTTGTTGATGACTCACATGGCATGTAATACCCAGTAAATACCAAAGCAAGCAGAAGGTAGGTGTACATACAGCAGTACACAAGTGTGTATGACCTGTTTTGGATTCCTGCTGTCTACTGCCTAGTATATTCTTCTGCAATCACAGTACAGGCTTCTGATTAAAGAGAGCATTTCCAACACCTGAATAAATAGCCTTTCTCATAACAGCACACTTGAACAATAGAAGTGCTAAAGGAAGATCTGAAAATATGAGTGGGAGAATTGTTACATGCAGTTATGACCTTGAAAAAACAGCACTCTTCAGCTGTCACTCATTAGGTAGAGTTCACACAATGAATAATAACTGAACCCTCCTGAGGCCTGATTCAGCCCCCCTTTTATTCAAAGACCATGCTTTCTCTGACTTAAAATCTGAATTGCACACAAAACCAGTACATTGCATCCTTCTAAAGGAGGACAAATAAATTGGCAGAACTTTAGCTCAGCTATCAGAGCAACCAAAGGGCACTGCAGTACACTACAGTAGCACTACAGGACAGTGTGGAACAAAACTGCTGCTGACATGCTTAAAATTAGTCACTTCCTATTGTAAAATGAGTGCTTTTTCTTTAAGGAAAGAAGAATCATTATAAAAAAGAATTGATTCATTACAGCGTTCCTGCAGAGAACCAGTGACAGCAAGATGCAGACGGGAGCGGTTTAGTTTGGTCAGTACATCTGGAGGCTGTGACCACCAAACCCTTGCAGCCTGAAGGGCAGCGTGTGGCTGAATCCATGCTAACGCAGAAAAGGACTTGATTGTGCATCTCTGAATGCCACTACAGAGCACAACTGCTAACTTTGGTTTTCTTCTGCCACATCAGTAGGAAACAACACTGTCAGGGCTGTAATGATAACGAGGTGCAGTATCTGGGAGGCTCAGTAGACTATGAAGTGCACAACCTCGCATGGCAGGCTGCTGAAATGGATTGGGAAGGAAAAACTCCAAAGGAGATTTTTCCTTGAAATGACAAGGACACAAAAGAGAGAGCACAGCCAGTTTTCACGGTAGGTGGGTAATGCAGAGCCCCCAGTTGTTAAGAAGTCAAGCCATTCAGAAGCACTAGGCAGCCTAATATCCTGCTGTTCTTCATCCACCCCCTTACTTAGTTCTTTCCTCCTCCTCCTCTTTCTGCTCCCCTCCATAAAATGGGGGTGAATCAGCAGAAATGAGCCAGCAGGAGAAGGCCTTCATCCGCATACATCAAAACAATTTGCTGTAGGCAAACAAACAACATGAAGATGTCCTGACATGGTGCGTTCTCTGCTTTCACATGCCAAGTGCAAAGCAAGCCCTGGCCACAAAAGCATTCACCTTCTGTTTCAGGGGGCCTTTTTGAGGCTTTAATCGCTTTTCCCATTAACTTTGAGACACCAGAAAAGGAAACAAAACCAAAATGAACCCCCTGAGCATGGGAGACCTTGCACGCAATTCTGTTTTAATTCTGCAGAATAAAGATACGTACATAGGTAAGGATCCTAAACCACAGTGGCTGGAGCTCTGCTGGTGCCATTCTGGGGGTAACCTGATGGGAGAAGATGGTGTTGGGTTGCCCCCCCAGGACACCAGTATGGTTGTGCAGAAGAAATGAAGTAGAGGCAACCAAGTAGGACCAGAATTAGTGGTAAAGAAAATGACCAAAAGGAATTGTATCCCTTTATCCATAGAAAGAGAGAAGTCTGCCTATTGAAAGACCGAACACATCTTTTTCACTGAAATTGTTCTCTTCTACCACCTGAAACGGAGAATCTCTGGAATGTACAGTCATTTAACTTCTCCATTTTTTCAATCACATGGTATATTGACTACGTGGATAGGTGCACTAGAAGTCACTTTTTTCCAGACAAATTACCTGTCAGTCAGACAGGTTACATCAGACTAGGATATTTCAGAAACATTTGTTCATTCCAGGTGTGTTTTCTTCAATGTCCAGACTAGCACACCAAAGAGTGATATATCTAGTGTGGATGCAGTATATTCTCCATGGGGGAAATAAAGCCAAAATGAGATGGTTTTACATAGTCTGTAATTTCCTGCGTATTGTATAAACTTGGCATAGTCTCTGAGAAAGCTTGGCCATGGGGTTTGCAAGCATGAGCTCCTATTGCATTAGCTAATGCTTTAGGAAGACATAAAGACTTTGTTTTTTTAGCAAAACCACAATCAAAGGTAAAATTCTTTTAATTATTCATGCTCAGTAAAGAATTCATGCCAGTGCCCTTATGAAATCACATCCTCCCTCCATCCTAGTCATCCCATCAAATACCTTTGGCACCTGCCTCAGCGCTTTGGCATTTGGTATCAAAAGAGTAGAATGGTTTTGTCATCCTCAAGCTCAAGTTACTCAGCTTGAGACCTCTTAAACTTCACTGACAGCCCACAGTTAGAAGCCACAGACACCTGCCAAATGAGATACCCAAATTGCCTTGAAAATCTCTGTCTGTCCAGATACGTTGCATGAATAACCAAATTTCTTTTATGATTTCTGCATTATTCTACAGATTGCTTTTTCTCCTCCCAGCACCAATTTCCATTAGAAAGCTTTACTGCTCTGGTAGCAAGATGCGAGGCTAGCTTTTGAGATGTGAGTTTTAGACATTTTTATCTTTCTGTGGGTGCCCCTACGAAAGCCTTTGGGGTGGGGGAGAATATCTGAGTCATTAGAGGCCTTCTGCACTGTAGGCCCAGATCAGGAAAGGTGGATGAGGAGGGTGAAGACAGCAAGAGGAGAACCAGATCCCTGTTGCATTTACACGTTTGTCACCAGTAAGCATGTATTGGACCTCCCCGAGTCTTAGCCTAGTGTTCCTTCTTGGCCACTCTTGTATTGCAGAAATTGCCCTAATCTATAAAGACTAGGGAAAAAAGCCTACTCCAACAGTCTAGGAAATCCAGAACCAACGCAATGTAATTACACCTGTCTGCCAGACAAGCTACTGCACTTAAGCCTGAGTGGTTGGCAGGGCTCAAAGTGAATACCGGCCATTGGCGACTCCATGCCGTTACCGTGTCCATGCCCTCCAACAACAAGGAAGTGCTTTTGGCTGGATTAAAATCCTTCTCTGGCCTTCATGACCCACTGACAACTAATGCCAGCCATGGAGCAGAGTACCCCATTCACTGCAGCCTTCCTCAGAGCCACCTTAGCTAATAAATGATGTTAGTGAGAAAAACAGCCCCAGAGGCCAGATTTCATCGTCAGAATCTGGCCGCTGACACTAACTCTTTAATTCTCTTGTGACTTATAAGTGCAAGGCCATGCCGTGTTTTCTCTAGCAGTCACTAACCCGGTGTCTTGCATATTGACAGGGGTTGGGTTGTCCTGGGCAGCAGCCTGATCATCCTCTACATCCCAGGTTCACTTTCACCCTCAGAGCTGGCGTGGTCTGTCCCTGTGCATGGGATTTCTAAGCACAAACCACATGAGAGCCTTCTTACAAAGTCTGAAACCTCCTCCAGTGGCAGTCCTGCATCCATGCCTGCCATAGTTTTTATGATGCTCATTTTTTGGCTTAGATCCCTCTCCATCCCCTGGGAGATGATGCAGGCACCAGTAGAAGGGGCTGACAGCTCTTCCCCTCTGAGGGTGAGTGGGTGCATGCCGTTCAGCAGTGCTCAGACAATTGAACAACAAATAAATCAATTTATTTTAAAAATCAATCCTCACAGGAACTCTCAGGAAAGGAAAAACTTGTTTTGCACTAATTATATTCTATAAAGCATCTCTTTACGCTTCACAATGGTTTAAGGAAGGATCTCGGGATACGATAATAAGAGAGGAACTAATTATGTTAGCCATGAGCAGGCACCATTCACAGAAGTTGTCCCCATCTGCTGTTGTATTGAGTTTGACGCATACTGGCTGTAAGAGGAAAACACAGAACTGCCCTATCGTCTTTCAGGGCAAACAGCATCCAGGGGTCATTTTAAAAGACCACATAACCAGCTATAGCCTACATCAGTAATAAATACATTTACGTTGCCACATCACTTAAAAAAAAAAAATAATTCCTGTTACATAGCTTCTATCAGAAATCAAGCATTGTCATCATCTTCTCCAGAGAGCTCCCACATGAAGTAAGGGCTGAATGCCATCCACATCTCTAATCTGGTAACTATTGGCAAATGACTGTGTTAGTGACCATGGTCAGATCTGGCTGCTGGCCACGGTACCCGTTTACATTTGAATACTGCCTTCTAGCTTAGAGGAAATCATCTATTCCCATCAAGCCAAAATGTTACTTTTTTTTCACTGTACATTTTTAGCATATTCTACTTACAGTCTCAGAGTTTCTAAATCTAAGAAAGGGGTGTTACTAACATATTTTCTAAAGCAATTTAAAATTTCCTGTTTGTAAACTGTCTCTCTCTGTGTCAGTCAAGTGACTAATGTAAGGCCTGCAGAGTAGTTTCATACATTGCACAATAATTTGTAGGGATCCTAGCAACAACTGTATTTGGTAAAAGGTGTCCATTATATTCAGTGACCTAATCTTTATCACGCTTGGTAAGCAACACTCATGGCTACTTCATTTAGGTAGTTTATGATGCTGAACTACACAGCGGGCCCTATTCCCAACGCAGCAGCGCTACCACTTGTGTTGTAAAGGCTATTTCACTGCACAGGCTGCTGCGTACGTGCAAAACGCTCCCAATAAAAAAACCCAAACCCAGAAACATGCCTATTTCTTCTTTAGACAGATACAATTGCTCTTACTTAATCTCACACACGGTGATAATAGTCAGCAGATGAGCTCTGTGAGTCTCCCGCAGAGGCCATGGTTAGACGCTATCTGAACTATGACTGTAATTGATGAAACAAGAAGCTGAGGAAAAAACTGTGCCCTTAGAGTCACGGGCACTGCTTTGAGGAGGCACAGAAGACTGCCCACACTCTGCAGGCAAGGCAGCATGCCTTTGGTACGGGAAGAAACCCAAGTCCACATGAGAACCAAGGTGACTCCTAAAGGATGATCCCGCTCAGATATGTAGGACCAATGGTATGCATTTCACTGATGCTTAGAGCTGATGAAGTCAGAGGAGATGTCAAAGGAGAGATGTAAGTGTCCCATGGCGAAGTCTGGCTGAGTTAGAAGGTTGCTGTATTTTGAGCAGAATGAATCAATGGTGTTTGGATGTCAGAGGCCTTCAGATGCTGTGTCTCAAAGGCATGTTCCTGACTGAACGGAAAGAATTGAGACTGCCATTTCTTGCAGTTGTTTCTCATCATCTGCCAGTGGCATCTCAGGGATTCAGCCAGCAAGTCCCTAATCAAGCCCTGGTTCTCAACCAGATATTTATAAATTCAGAATACTGCACTGCAGCAAGCATTGCTGGCATAAATTCCCATCTGTCATCCTCTAATCAACTCCCAGCACAGTGATCAATCTCTTTCAAATTCAGATGATCTTAACTACTTAGTATCTAGAAAAAATGCTTCAAGAAATGGGCAGTATACCATCCAGGACAATTTAGGGGCACTGACCTATCCAGCAGCTGTAGCTCCACATAAGTTACAGTAGACATATTTTTATATCTCCATCATAATCTCTGCCATAGTCCTCATCACTGACTACAATATTAGTGCAAAAATTAGGGTAAACAAGGTTAAAATTGTGGTCATAAATGCTCTTCCATCACCTTTCACCCGCAGTACGTAATTTTAGCCCACGGGAGAGCTTGTGAGGCACTGAGTAGGCACCCAGGAGTCACCGAGATGCTGGCACAAGGTCACAGTTTTTCACACAGAGCAGTGTTCCCACCCATTTCACTGAGCTTTACATAGTGTTTGAGGACACACCAAGGACCAAGTTAACACTGGCTAGGAAATTTGGTGAAAGACTGAGACTTATCCATACCTCATCTTCACTTTCCCTCTACAGCACGCAGCAGGAAAAATACTCCCAAAGTCTGTGCTAAGATACTGTCATACTGGCGATTTTCTGCTGCACCCCAGTATATATCTGGTTTCAGAAAGTAAATGGTATTACTATATTCCCTATCATCCAGCCAGAAAAAGCCCTAATGTGATCCCAGGGAAAGCAATTCAAATACAAGATACCATAACCCTTGCAGAAAAACTGGACAGAGTTTGCATGTACTTTGTCAGATCAATTTTCTAATCCGGCTCACCAAGCAAAGCTCGCTGGTGTTAGACAAGTAACTTGCATTTCAGTACATGCTGTTACTGCTGTTGCTGGCATCCTTGAGAAAGGTGAGGGGGGAGAGGGTACAGAGGAAAGGACTACTCACAAATCCGCTCCTTCAGGAAAATGGGTGTGAGGTCAGAACCAACAAGCAGGACCCCCACAGTGGGCAGAAGGGGTGGGGAGCGGGGCTGCTGTGCCTGGACGTGGCATGGCTTCAGCATCCCTGCAGAAGCTCCTCTGACAGTCAGGCAAGAGGTACCAACAATGTCCTCGGGCATCCCCCTTGCTGCACGTTGGCTCCAGCTGCTGCTGCTGGAGTGAGCCAAATCCAGAGGATTTAAAGAGATGAACAACCCCATGGGTCACATCCAATATCTGTGAAGTCGAGCCACTCAGCCTGGCTAGCCAAAACCAACAGTGGCTGCAGAGTCATGATAAACACTCCAGCTCGAGGATTTCCTTGACAGTACATCACTCACTGTACCTCTAGGGCTCATCAGCCCGCACAACAGAGGCATTTCGTAAGCAAGTAAGTGAAAATGACACAGCAGTTCTGACTATATCATCCCCTGTCTCCCACGTCTGCTCTGAGCTGAAATCAGTGCAGTTGCATTCATGTTAACAGAGGGCAGAATTGGGGAAAATTCCCCTGAAGGTTATTTGAGACAATACTGTTGGAAAGATCATGCTTTTTTTATATATGTAGGGAAGGAGTCAGTTGATTGTCATGTTTGGTTTAGTTTTGTTCCAAGATACAAAATTAATATATTAAGTTAATACAAAAATAGGTGACACTTATGAGGGCTATTACTCAAGATCATTCACTCTGCTGCAGTTCATTTCCCTGGTGGCAGAAATCTGCTCCCAGATAGCAGGCTTTGAAGGCATTTATGAAGGAGGAAGTTTTCTCCAGTGCCAAGAAAAAGAGTTTAAAAAAAAAAAGAGCATTTTCAGTTGTAGGACGTATGTCCTAGGTCACCGTTACCTCAACGTCAGCAACTTCCTTTCTCTCTGATTTAAAGGAATCCTTACAATTACTGTTGATTTGTTTTGGGAAATCCATCAAAGCTGGCAGAAATGTTTGAAGCACTGAATTCACAAGAAGAGGTGATTTATAGAACACTTATGAAAATGTCAAATACAAACATTTGGCAGTCTCTTGTACAGTAAACCAGATCTCTGATTTTTTAAGCACTACTTCAGGTACTCTAGCCAAGTGATAGAAATTTCTGATGGGAACAATCTTGTCTGTCTTCTTCCAGCCATACCACTATTAGGAATAGGATTTTTTTTTTTTTTTTTTCAATTCGAGACTACACAGTAGGTTCTAGTAAACATGAGCAAGTAGTTAAAGTTTGGCTGCACCTTAATGCTCCAGGAAGGCTCTCAAGGACTGCAAAGGCTGTTTGTATCCATGGTGGGGAGCACTGCCTGGCCAGGAAATTGTAGGACTGAGCCCTTCCTATAGCATCCCTTACAGCATGGTTCAAGCAGTCACTATAGTGTATCTTTAAGTTGAATCACAGCTTTAGAAGACTGAGGCAAACCAGACAGTGAAACAGCAGAGACAAGACACTTAAGCACTTCACCACAATATTATTTAACTGTCATGCAATACATCTAGGTGTGGTTTAGCTAGTGGGTCTGTATTGTGGCCAGAGAGTTGCAAATAGATGCTTTTTCAGGAAAGTAAGAGATGTTTACACTTGGACTGAATCAGAACATCCATCATACCTGATGTGACCAATAGGTTTTCCTTAAAGGCTCAGGTGTCTCACTTCAGAGGAAAAACACATTCCAGTTGAAGGACTTCTAAAGAGCAGCTCTGGATAAGCAAGCAGGTTGTTATGGAGCAGATCATTTCAGTGGCGGGAAGGGAGATCCTTCCCCAGAGCCCATCTGTAGGAGAGCAGATCAGACAGACACGACTGAGTTACAGGAGACTCATCCTGGGCAGAGCTGAAAACTTCGAATGCTGCAAAGCACCTCCAGCTCTCAGGAGGAGCTGAGCACATGTGTTTCCCTGGAAGTCCTTCTCTCATCTGGGATCCCACTCAGTCAAGAGAGGATTGCCTAATCCAGATAGCTTTGATTTCAGCTCTTTTTAGACGGAGTTCAAAACTAAAACAGGCAGGCATCACAAGCTGGGATGAGGAACAAAATGTCTCTCTCTAAAGTCCACCCCACCCTTCTCACTTGTGAAAAAATGAAAAAAAAAAAAAAAAAAAAAGGAATAAATAAGGGAGAGTGAGTGTGTGTGAGAGATTAAGTTCTTCCCCCTGCTCCCCCTGCCTCCCAGCACCCCCTGCTCAGGGTGCTGCTGCCGTGCTGCAGCAGCAGCAGGGCTGACCAGAGAGCAGCAACACAGCCAGGGCCATGACTACCTCTACATCTACTCTGAGGAGATAGCAAAGGGCTGCTGGACACCACCTAACCCTGTGTCTGGAGTGAAGGTCCCAACTTTCTGTCCCTCGTTCTGCTCTGCTAGGACACTGAAAGCCCGTGTGTCCCACAGCTGGGAGCCGGGCCACATGCCCCTTTCATTGCAACAGCTTCTCTGAGGGACCCAACTGCAGTGTTTTCGTTTTGGTTTCTTGAACTTTAATAAAGGCGGTCGTGTTGCCACGTGCTTGAACAGAGCTACGGCTCCAACCAAGCCAGTGCTCAGAAAAGCTAGTATTATGTCTTAATAGCCTGACTCTGTGTTTCTGTCTCCGCAGCAAACATCTTGACAGTCATCATCCTTTCCCAGCTCGTGGCTCGCAGGCAGAAGTCCTCCTATAACTATCTTCTAGCTCTAGCTGCTGCTGACATCCTGGTTCTCTTCTTCATCGTCTTTGTTGACTTCCTCATGGAAGACTTCATCTTAAACAAACAGATGCCTCAGGTACTGGACAAGATAATTGAGGTCTTGGAATTTTCTTCCATCCACACCTCCATTTGGATTACGGTTCCATTAACGATTGATAGGTATATAGCTGTGTGCCATCCGCTGAAGTATCACACAGTCTCCTACCCTGCTCGTACTCGAAAAGTCATTGTAAGTGTCTATATCACCTGCTTTTTGACCAGCATCCCTTACTACTGGTGGCCCAACATTTGGATTGAAGACTACATAAGCACATCAATGCATCACGTCCTCATCTGGATCCACTGCTTCACTGTTTACTTAGTGCCCTGCTCTATCTTCTTCATCCTGAATTCCATCATCGTCTACAAGCTGCGGCGAAAGAGTAATTTCCGACTGCGAGGGTACTCCACAGGGAAAACAACAGCCATTTTGTTTACTATAACTTCTATTTTTGCCATACTTTGGGCACCAAGAATAATCATGATATTGTATCACCTCTACGTATCACCTATAAACAACAGCTGGGTGGTACATATTGTGTCGGACATTGCCAATATGCTAGCACTGCTGAACACTGCAATTAATTTCTTCCTCTACTGTTTTATTAGCAAAAGATTTCGCACAATGGCAGCTGCCACTCTGAAAGCCTTCTTTAAGTGTCAGAAGCAACCTGTGCAATTCTATACAAACCATAACTTTTCCATAACAAGCAGCCCTTGGATTTCCCCAGCCAACTCTCACTGCATCAAAATGCTTGTTTACCAGTATGATAAGAATGGAAAGCCTATAAAAATATCACCATGAAAAGGTCAATAGTTGGAGTTTCTAGGTGCAAGTTCTTTTCAAGTGGTTACATCTTCAGGATGTAATTTGCTGAAATGGCTGTTTTGAAGAGTGGTCATTTGATTTCATTTCCATGGGAGACCGAGCGCAGATCAGACTGTTAGGAGGGAACAGGAGTACTTGATTTTAGGAGCAAAAGTGAGAAGGCAAACGCCTCCGTCTCTTACGTAGCATTTTGAATATGCTTCAGAGTTCAAGTCTTAGTGTTCAGTTGCACTCAAATGTTTTGCATCCCAGCACCAAGTGCAGTCCAAAGTCATTGGACGGGGGAAGCCACAACAGTGTTTAATTACAACCTTTTAAAACGCAACAAAACCTTACTTGACCATGCAGTTCACTAGCAACAGAGCAAACGGATGCTTTTCTGTACTGTGGAAGGTGCCATTTCTGGTGTGTGCACTTGCCAAAAATGATGTGTTGCTTCTGACATGAAATAGCCCCACACACAGTCTTGCTGTCAAGACCTCATTGCAGGAGGCAGCCTGCGAGACACAAACTGTGACAAGCCCTTTTTGGCTCATTTGAACAAGGCTCAAGGACCGATGTAATACCTGTTGCAGCCTTGGCACGGAAAGTTATGCTGCAAGCTGCCAATATTCATGTGTTTTAAGTTGTTATTTAAGAATGCGACCAGGACAGGGGAGCTCAAGGGAGGGAGGGAGGTTTCTAGAGCCAAGAACAAATGCAGCATCTTTTCTCAGCTATTTCAGTTATGGTGTCTAAAGACTTTCAAGTGTGAGGCCAAGTCCTGCCTAATGCAGAGCTCCCGCGGAAGCTGCTTCTGTGAGGACTGAAGTGGACACAGCCTTCAGGTTCCTTCTTAATAAAGATTCTCAGTTATCCCCCTTGTTCAGGCCTTTAGGGATTAGCATATAAAAACCTCAACATAAGATTTTCTCCTGACAGATTATGCCATCCTATTACAGATTTTCCATTTAATTGTTTAAAAAACTATTTCTGAAAGAAATCCATTAAATACCCGACAGCAGTAAAAACATAGATCAGCCTGGACTAAAGCTTTTGAACATTTACCTTATTTAAAGCAGCTTAACTTCTCTTCCTTCACACTCAAAAACCAGCATCCCAACAATGCTGAGTGTAGAAAACGAGGAGGAAAGAGATTTATAGGAAGGCTGAAAATGCATTTCTTTTAATTTCTTTCCTTTTCAGATCTTGGCATGTGGTCTCTCAGAGCCACGTACCACAACCTTTTTACTTCTGTATTGGGCACTTAATGCAGCGTTACTGAGCGTGAGAGCAGACTTTCTTGCATGAACACAAGCACAATGTGGTCAGTGGACACAGCAGCTTCTCAGTAACTGCGAATAAGAAGTAGTCTGGTGCTAGCACTGTGTTGGTGCCTGTGCCCATCTCCACTACCAGCGGGGAGCTTGTGCTGCATCAGGGACTAACACAACGAGGTCCTCGGAGAAGGGATCCAGTCAATCCCACTTTGGTGAGATCTGAGGGCTGAAAGCATCTCTCAAACCCATGGATGGCTCAGCTCTGGTACATTTCCCCAAAGAAACACCAAGTCTGCAAAAGTCCTGCTAAGGACAACAGCCTGGTTCCCTTCTGCCACAAAAGTTGCAACTGCACACCAACTCGTACTGGTGTCCTGCAAAAGCAAAACCCACGCCAGACCTGAGCATGCCTTCCCCAGGAGGGAATGGCAGCAGGAGGCACAAGCCATGAAGACCGGGACCCCAGGCAAAAGCTGGCTCGTGCGTGGAGGGGCTTTCTCAGGAGAGATCGCGGCTACTCAGGTTGGTCAGGGGCACAGAGACGGGATGCCCACACCTCGGGGAGCACACACCACCCAGTCCTCTCCCGCTGGCAGAGCAATGGGAAGAGTGGCACAGCAGTGCTCTGCAGGGTGCTGGAGCACCCCAGGGACCACGCTGGTTAGAGCAAGGAGAGAGGCACGTCTGGGGAATGGGGGAGCTGAGAGCAAAAGCTGACCCTTCCCACCTCACCGACCAAGGGGATGCTGCCCACCGAAATCTCTCCAGGTTCAAAGGGCAAATGAGGAGCCCCCTCATCCTGTAGGCTGTTTGTCCCCGTGATCTCAACAAAGCTTCATGCTTACTTGCAATAATAAAGTGTAAGAGGGATGCTCAGCCTTGCTGTGTTTGTCACGGCAAGGTTAAAATTACTGCTCCCTTTACCAATTTTACAGAAATTCGGTTTTGTGGCCATGTCTTCTACCCTCCTCTCAGAAACCTCTCTCTGGTCTTTGTCAGTTGATAGTAACCAAAGTTACCTTATGAAAAAGGTACTGTATGTTTCATTTTGGGAAAATACTGTATTTATAACTTATTTTTATTCTAAATTTGTTATGAGGAATGCTTGTGAGTTACACGTGAATGAGTCTAAAGTGCAATATCTATATAGATAAGTGGTTCATTTTTGAGAATGTATCTACTGAAAAAAACTATTTATACAAGAAATTCACTATTCTATTTAATATAATAGTAACCTTACAGAAAATAGTGAATGTTTAGGGCTTTTATTTATTAAAAAATTTCAATTAAGTGCATGGCATATGCTGCCATTCACATGGTGTGATTTATCAGTTTTTGTAACATAATGCTTATCCTGCAAACTAGCAGTGTCATCTGATTTTTCCTGTCCTGATGATGTATTTTTGTAAATTACCATATTTAAAACCAAAATCTTTCTGTGTGAATATTTTATTTCCCACTAAAAATAACCCATTAAATTGTTGTAACTTCATTTGAAAAAACTCGCAACCCTTTTCCATATCATTTTAGAAATGACAAGGTGCAATTTTCATGTACGGTGGATTGATCATTTCATTTCTGATAATTTAGGGCTTTAAGAGCTTACTTCCAAAGCCCCTTGAAGTCAAAGGGGAGGTTTCTTGTGGGTTTTGTAGTTGGTTTTTCCAATCCCCATCAATTTAGGAGAGCTTTGGGTGAAGCTGTATCTTGTTAACAGGTATTTGAAGCCTTCTTAGAGTCCAGTTTGGATAATAAAGCCTTGACTTTTTAGTCTGCCATATGGGAGCTGCTGTTGATAATACTTGCCTTATTTTTGGTTGTGTGAAGCATCTTGCAATGACTGTTGCTAACTAGCCAATGTCTTGCTGTATTATTCGTACCTCCTATTTTTCCAATAGTAAAAACTTAACCAAGCACATATAGTGTCATTATTTAGAGAAAAAGTACCCTGGAGACAAAACCATCTTTGTTGTGGAGATGGTCTTTTGTACTCTATTTAATTTCTATTTCAAATATCTACAATTAGAAGAAATAAGCTGTGAATGGACAGTTTTACAACTACTTATAGGTATATGTCCTTGAAGACCACAGCTAGGAACAAAATACTTTTTAGATGAGTTGCTGGTATATAAAATTATGGGACCTATCACCTATTTAAATTGTGAATATTGATATTTTCATAAGTAGACAATATATTGTGTTTGACAAACTTGTTTGTATTATAATAAATTATGAGATGGTGCATAACTTACTGCTGTGTTTGGAGCTATTATTTTATTTACAGATTCTTATTATATACTTTTGAATTATAGGTAATTATGATATACTAAAAATGAGACCAGTCCTTGGCAACCATTGCTCAGTAAAACATGGCCTTGGATTATGGGTGTTCATTCATTTGTTGAAAAAAAAAAATCTGAAATATAAGATGTATAAATTATTACTGGCCCAGATCTTCATTTTGAACCACAGTTCCAGCTGCTGTAAGTTAAGTTTAGCTGTTAAGGTCAATAAATCCCAATCCCCAACACCAGTGGAAAGTTGGACCCGAGACTGTTGACACCTGTCCAGATGAGGTGTGATGCCAGAAAATCAGGCTGATGCCCCTGTTCATGGCAAGTGAGGAGATAGCCAGACAGTCAGGCCCAGGAGAGAAAAACATGTAACCCTAATTCCCACCGTCAATCAATGACAATTAACGGCATAAGCTTCCCTGCAAATAGGCTGTATTCAGTTACAGGATCTGGGCAAATGGGAGAAATGGCAGTTCGATTCAAATTGGAGAACAAAATGGGGCATTAACAAGGAAATCCTCCCAGCCCACTCTCCCTGTGCGTACACAGGGTCTGCGTGTTTTCGTCTGGTCTCCTTCCATCTTTGCAAGTCATCCCATTTTGCGATGGGCATCCAGAGCCCCTGCTCCATCAGCTGGTGATCCCAAACATTTTGGATTTCATATGTTCCTGTAGGATATTTCAGATTGTTGCAGAGATAAGGATCCTTCATGAAACACCACACTTACAGATGTGTATATTGTTAAATATATGAACATGATAAATGTATTATACCTGTTGCCAGAATTAGAAAGTGAAAAAAAAAAGAAATACGATGAGAAAATACAAAATAGTAGAGATAGAAAGTGGATTTAGGACTTCAGGGGACTGCATGTGGAGGAAGCCCAACATTTCTTTGAATGAAAAATACTAACGCTATGCAGAATTCATACCCTGTCAAATGTAAAACTTCGTGGGATCAAGCTCCTAGTTTCTCTGGAGAAGTAACAGAACATTAAAAGTATATTAAAAAAAAATATATTAAAACTAAGCAGAGAGTGGAATAGAGGTGGAACTGATCAGAAAAGTCCAGTGTCTCAGAGATCAAGAAGTGTAGGGTTAAATGCACGGAGGAGAGGACGATCCAGGTAATGCCAGACTCACTTGTCAGATCTCCCTGCTGTGAAAGGATTGGGAAAAGATTTTAAAGGACAGAATCAAAGAGACGAGTCGGGGGAAAGGGGCACTGCTGAAAGGGGCAGTGTCAGATTTGATGGAGTTTATCAGAGTTGCTCCTTACAGAGGGAGCCTGGGATCTGCCTGTCTCAGTACCTTCATTAACAGCCACGTCATGAGAAGTCCTGATGTGTACAGATTATTTAAAAAGGCATTGTACTGCTGATGGAGGACTGAAGGAAAGGTATTTAATGTAAGAACCAGATGACCTTGAAGATTCAAGCGATATAAATGGGATGAATTCAATAGTAATAAACACAAGGCTCTCCACTTGTCTGCCTGTAAAAATACATTTTCTATAAAACCTCAGTAGTCAGAAACAACCAAGAACCCAGTTGTGCCAGCTGGGCTTGAATGATGATGAGTCACTAACAGAAAGCAGCTGAGAAAAATCCCAGAATTTAATCACAGACATTTCTAAAGATACAGCATAGTATTAATTGCATTTTACAACTTCATGTGCCATATGCATATATATATATACACACACATATAAAGGAATAAATAGCAGTAGTTAGAGAACTTAATAAAGAAACAAAACTGGAACAGGAATAAGTGGTTATGAACTTTTCTCAGGTAAATTTGCCCTGGAAGTTAGAAGACAGTCTCTAACTACCAAAGCAGGGAGGCTCAGCAAAAGCCTTTCCAGCAGCCCAGATCTCCCCACTGGATTTAAACAGGGTGCGGTGGATTAACAGACAGGATTATGAGACAAAGCAGGCAGCAGGATTGATGGGGACCGTGCAGTCCCACAACCCTAACCTGCACAGGCCCCCCACACCTCCTAGGCAGCTTGGCAGGTCCCTAACTCAGGTTGAAGGACAGCAGAGAGGTCCCCCAAGTCCATTCACCCACTGGTGCTCCTCCGAGGGAGATGGCCAGCAGGAGAGCCGCGAGAGCTGTTCAAAGCGATTCCTGTGTGCAGCCCCAATTAACTCGGCAGCACTGGCTGAGGATGCTGCAGACGGAACTGCTGCTAATGCATTCCCTATTGAACTTGCACTGACTTCTGCCTCAGTTGTTCAGTTCTTTAAAAGCCTCTTTAAACCCACCAAGCAGAGTAGAATAAAAAGCAGCTTCACACCGTCTTGAACTGTTAAATAATAATCCCACTATTAGCAGGCTGGGTCTGGATTTGCAAGATCTGCCTTTCTGACAGCATGCAATTAATTCCTGGGAGTTGCCAGACAAAACAAGGGGGTTGAAAGGCTCCAGCCTTTTGTAATAAATAGGCATCACAAATGAATTTACTATTAGCTTGCTACAGTGGACCAAAGACACATAAATATTTATTACATTACAAAATTGTGTTAAAAAAAAATTAAAGGCTCATATTTTCCTGCCTTACCAACAGGCTGGAAACCCTGCTCCACCTATTTCTCACTCAGCACCTTCTCTTAGCAGACTAAATTGACAAGATGAACCGCGGGCAAAAGTATGATATTGAATATTATAGTCAGAAGATTAATTTGCTGTAACACAGCATACCAAAGACCTTCAGCTGAGCACGGAACCTTGTGTTGGGTGGTGCTATACAGCAGCATGATGAGACAGCCCCTGGCCTGAGGACTTTGCAGGGACATACGGTGTCCAAGCAGACAGCCTAGTGCTCCAGAAGGCCCATCAGGTGCGGGTTAGCCTTGGAAACAGGTCATGGTAGAGACAGTAAAATAACATGGAACAGATGGAGAGAAGCGCCCTATGATGCTGTCCTCTCCACGGCAAGAAGAGAAACCCCCCTGGATGGGTCCTGCCACTGGAGCCTGACTCCCAAGGGGGCAGTGACCCCCAGGTACAGGCACAGCACTGCAGGTGAACAATGACCTTCACATCCCCAAACAAAAAGCAGCAAAGGGTCACTGTCACCTCATGAGATGGAGATGTCTGTCATGTAGACAGCTCCCTATCAGCCACTCATCCCGACCAGTAGAGAGAAATTAATCTTGGCCACTGGAAGTGCCCAAAGCCCAGCAGAAGAGCGCCAAGTGCCGCAGCCCTGAGTCGCTGCCTTCATTGTACAAGTGAGGGCAAACAAGCCCTGCCTCCACCAGCCATGCTGCCCACTTGGAAAAGAGCTTAGGGTACAAAATTTAAATGAGTTGAGACTTTTGCCTGCTGGATTTTATAACGGAGTTTTCAGCCCAGCCTTAGGACAGCCAGGCTTTCCAATAACAGGATTAGAGACATTCAACCTTGTGAATTAAATATTGCTATAAATCTGGCAATGGGCAGTGGTTTCCAGCAGTACCTTCCTAGTCATCTGTCACAGTCATCTTTGTAAATGTAACCGATTCTGCTGGACTGAGCTCTCACAGGTTTCTGTCCTAGAGGTACAGACCTTCAACATTGCTATGTTTCTCAGATAAAAAAGTAAAATAAAAACCTAAATCTGGAATGTTATGTACATGAGGAAATCCATCAGAGCCTCTGACTGCCACACATCTCAGGTAGTGAGGTACTTGGGACCACACACTATACTAAAATCACACCGGGATGCAGCCAAACCAAATCGTGCATTTTAGCAAATGTTGTTTAGAAAAGCCTTTAGCAGAGATCCCTTTCCTGATTTTATTCAATATGTTTTTAAGGGGACACTCCCACCCCCCAAATCCTTTAATGAAGAAAAATGAGCACACACCATGGACTTTTTCCTCCTTTGTCTACTCAGGAGTTCCACAAAAAGCTACCTAATTGACCTGCAGGCAGCTGCAAGGAAGGGATAACTATGCCAAATAACACAGGAGCAGGAGGATCATTTCTATTACCTCATCTTTCAGCTGGGGGGCTCAGTTTAAGCAGAAACAACCCAATACCCCATGTCACGGTATGAATCCTAAATAGGTCCTACTGAATGGGAGTCGAATGGCATTAGGTAAATGCTTTGCTTGCGTTTAAGACAAGAAGTCCACATTAGTGATGCTGAACTACAACGTGCAAAATGCCTGGCTCCCCCAGCAGCTCCGGCTCGCTCTGAGCTACCAGCCCTGCTCGTGCCCTGGGCTGGCCCTTGAGCTCCATCCACAGCCACCTGCTCTCCAGTCCTCCTCCTCCTCACCTGCACAGCCCCAGCACCCCCCACTCGCACCCCCTTTCCCTCCTCACCCCGTCCCCCCACTCAGAGCCAGAAAGGGCGACTGGGTTGTACGCACCACGTCCCCCGGTCTGGCCGCTGCCTGGCAGGGACACCACACGAGTTTACTACCTGACATGTTTTCATGTTGGGGGAAATGGGAAAATCTGGGGAGGTGCTGCTATGAGCAGCCCCTTGTTGCTAAACTAGAAGGCACAGAGCCGTAGTGTGCAGAAACCAAGACCAGAAGTTGCTACTATTTTTTATTTTACATTGTAGATGTCAAATGAATCACATTATCTACATCTTTTTGATCTGGTAAAATAATCTCTTTAAAATAGCATCTGTTGTTATTTATCACAAGTATTAGTAGAGGTTGTGGGGGGAAAAGTTAGTTGAAAGCTGCTTTACAGATTACAGCTGACTCAGGTTAGAAAAGTACAGACTAAGTAAAGAGAATCAAGGTACTTCTCATAGTTTTTGGTCTTGATATATCCTGATAGATTAATGTGTTTGAAATGAGCGTCCAGCACAGCCCATGCACTCCAAGTGAACCTCAGGTGGTTCCTCCCCTTCTGATGCTCCCCACACCAGTGGCACCAGCGACAAGCAGCCCTGTGCATGCTGGTGAGAAGTGCCATGCCTGACTGCGATAAAAAGTGCCACGAATCCAACTGAGCTGACAAATAGGCTCAACTACGAGTCATCCAAACCATCTTTCAAAGCTGCATGCATCCCGGAGGATCTCTGGCAGACATCTGGCCACAGCTGGCTGCTTAATCAGCTGCTTGCAGGAAGAGCCACATGCATAATAAACCAATTTGCATTTAAGCCAATATTGCACTGGTGTGACCTTTTCCAGGAGTGCGTATGTGTAAACTCCAGCAATCAACAGCACTAAAGCTCAGCAGCTGAGTGCGGGAAGGCTCATGCCTGGCAATTTACCACTCACAGCCAAACCCAGCATACTCCAAAGAGGAGAACGGCACTTTGTGTTTGCATCTGCGAGCACTGAGAGGGCAGCAGCACTTGTAGGGTGAAGATAAGGATACACATCTGCAGAGTCCCTGAAGAGACCTGCTTAACATGCAAAACCACCATGCTCTATGTGAGCAACTGCACCAGTGATTCAGAGAGAAGAATGAATAGGGAAGGGATGAAATTTGCAGTTTAATTAAACTACTAAGAATTATCAAAGTGGCAAAAACTGAAAAACAGCACAGGGGAAGCCACAGGCAGAAGGCAGTGGCCATTTTGCTAAGCTGTCACCTAATACAAGAGTCCACCAGTATATATCAAAGAAATCTAAATCTCAAAAACATCACTGGGTTTCTAGAGGAAAGAATCCAGAAGGCACAAAGGCAAGAATTAGGCCACCATACAATCACAGAATCATTTAGATTGGAAAAGATCCTTAATATCAGAGTCCAACTGTAGCCCAAAGCAGCAGAAAGGCCAGTGTTCCCCTGGATCACCAACTCAGAGGGGTCCTACCAGATCCCGCAGAGTCCAAGGGTGCTACAGACCACGCAGAAGGAGCTCTCCAGGGGCTGCCCCACGGCTGCCTCAGCCAGAGAGGGGCTTGGACAGTCTTTTCTTAATCAGGGTCAGAGTGGGTAGAAGAAAAACACCATGAAGGAAAGCACTGCTTCCATGTTGTATTGGGTATGCGTGGCAAGGGTTTGGTAGCTGAGGGGCTACAGGGGTGGCTTCTGTGAGAAGCTGTTAGAAGCTTCCCCCATATCTGATAGAGCCAACACCAGCAGCTCCAAGAGGTACCCGCCATCGGCCAAAGCTGAGCCCATCAGCGAGTCCTAGACTCAGGAACATCAGTGGAAGTTTTGATCGGTACCACACGTCCATGGCTTGTCAAGAAAAAACCCAAAACTGGGCAAGATTCCTTCCTCTCAGGTTTAGAGAGGGTGGAAATGCTGCTGACTCAGCAAAGATTTGCTTCTGAGTCTGGGCGTGAAGGTGCTCCACTTTACCGAAACGTTCATAAACTTAACTGCAAAGGGAAATTGCTTCTCCAGCCCCACTCATGCTTGGGTGCCTCTAAGAAATGGGTCACATATAATGGCTAGACTAAGGGGCAGCTGGACAATTTTAATACTTCATGCCAAAAAGTATATAAAAACTTCATATAACGTATTGTCTCTCTTACCTGACCTTCTATCGATTGCTCACCTCATGTTTATAAGCTTCTGAAATCCATGTCCCTGTCCTAACACACCAACACTTTCTGTTTGTGCACCAGACTGCCAAAACCCCTCCTCTTTTCTGAATCAGCACATGCACCTGCATAACCTACAAACTGTTGTGGCTCCAGACCTGATTGGAGTCTGTGGGTGCTCCTCCGACAGGACCCTCAAGCATGAAGGTGCAAGGCCCACCCAAGCACTGACACAGGGTGTCAGCATGGAGGGGAGATAACCACAGCCTTGATTTCATAGCAGCCACTGAACAACAGACATCGACACAGGACTGTGCAGAAAAAAATTTAGACAAACTATCCCTTACCCTACACTTTCCACATGAAAGGGCATGGTGCTTACACTGATTATGATATTAACCTCTGTTAACATCTGGGTTCTCATGTTTGCAAGGGAGCCAGGGCTGGACTGAATTGTCACTAAGAAAAGATCTTCCTCCTTTTCTACATTGAATACATTCATATTATGTATATGAATATATACATATATATAAAAACCTCCTTTCCAAAGATGAACTTCCATGTTAGACTTGGGAAAAAAAAAAAAAAAACAACAAAAAAAAAAAACAAAGGCAGTTTTCCTGCTTCTGTTGTAGCATTTACAATATGCAATACCAGGGTTTAAAACTTTAAATGTTCGAGGAGATTAAAGTATTAACTACTAAATGGATTCAATAAAACTCATTTTCACATGCTCACAAGATACTGAGCACTTAAAATCTATCTCGTACACATTGTTTTTCATAAAATTACTAGAAAAACTAACACATTCTGAATTAAAAGACTTTGCTATATTTTCTTTTGTCTACTTATCCAACAGGCAAAGCTCTGTGTGTGGCTAGTTTTCACCATAAATTCCACCCACTTCTGTGCCATCATTCCTCCTCCCCAGGCCACTCAACATCCTTCTTGGTTCATGAGCCTCACACCTACCCATGGCCAGTCTGGGACCACAGCACGTTCACTCCCCATTCACTTCTCTAATGCATCAGAGGCTCACAAAGAGGAACATAGGCCCCTTTCTTGTTAACCAATAGTTTACAGCCATAGGTATTAGATAGGGAAAATCCAGTTTTTGCATTCTTACAGAAGATATTCTGACCTTGTCCTTAAGAGTTGATTTGTATATCCATCACTCCCCATAAGCAGCTACCACCCTTACTTGGAGCCACAGCAGCCTTTTGTAGCAAACAGTTCAACTGACTCAATATGAATCCCGTGGGCCATGAGAGTTTGGCAGTCTCGAACACAGATCTCACATTATGGGGAAAGCAGGTGGCAAAATGAACGTTGTTGTGGGTTCTCAAAGCGCCATACCAGCCTCTCACCGGTGATAAGCGCCACTGCCCCGACCTTGCCTCCCGGCAAAGCCATTTCCTGCACCTGCAAAGCCCCACTGCCTCAGTCAGCACTAGCACATTTCCACCGGCCACACGATGCTCATTGATGAAGTTTGTGACACAGTTCAACTGCACAAGGGCTCAGAAATGTGAGCTGCTAATGCCCAGTGAACTCCCAGGTAAGCAATGGGTGATCAGAATATCTATCACAGTGCTATTTCAGAAGCAGCTCATCTGAATTAGCTTTTTAAATCACATTGTCCTTGCCAAGACATCTCATTTTTACAATTCCTAAACCCAACTTTTCCATCATGTAAATAAACAAGCAAGAGCTGAAGGCTGAGTTAATACAGAGTCAGACAAGGGACATGACAATACCTGCAGGCACACTAACGCTTTGTGAATGCCATTTATAATGAACTGTGCACACTAAGGTTTCACTGGCCAGGCTGGCCTCTCAGCAGGTATGGAGATTTGCTTCAAGACCTGGGGTTAGGATAGACAGCTGCTTTCCAGGGCTGTGGGGATATTCCTCAGGAGCACTGCCTTGATTTTTTTTACAAATACCTTGCTCTGAGAACTGCACTGATGCAGAAACCTGCACTAAGGATTACTGCAAATAGACAATCTGGCATTTAGTAGCCACTTTAAAGCCAATGCATGATTTCCAGAAGACCCCTGCCCTCCGTCAGGCAGCCATGACGTATGCCCTGCATGCAGGGACAGCTGTGCTAACGCCAAGGTTACCTGACAAAGCTGTACCGAGATGAACATGGCTCCATCAATACCAAATGCTGCCAGCACCGCGCCTGGTCATGTGGGACAAGTTCCTGTGGCAAACACACCTGACTTCACAGCTTATTTAAAGAGGAAAAGCTGTTTTTTTTTCAATAGTTTAAAGATTCAGGAACAAGAAATCTGCATATTTCCAGAAATGTATACCAACATCCAGGTCAGCAATTTAGGTCACACTGGCCTCGTTACGTTGCTGTCTTCTGCTCTGAAAGAAGCATCCAGCTCCAGAGGACAGGCCTTAATACGCATCAAACCAGGTCATCAACAGGGAGAGGCCAAGAACTTCATACTATGCTTCTTACAGTGAATGCATGTGAAAGATGAATATGAAACATGAAGAAAAGTTACAAATGGACAGAAGACTACCAACTGAAAACGGAGCCAGGGCTGTAAAATCCAATGTGCTTTTGTAAAACACAGTGTACTTTTCCAGCATGGCTATTAACACATTCTAGCAGTTTCTAGCATCTTGAAATCCCTGGGGGGACAGTGGGAGAGAACCACCTTGCAAATCCTGAACAAACATAACATTCAAGCATAAAAATAAGGTCTACAATTGCTTGCCATCTTAAAGCATCATTATGCTTATAAGGAAAGCCAAGAAAACCAACTGCAGTTTTAAATGTGAATAGGGTAATTATAAATTCTCATACATTAAAAAGGAATGCCTGAGCTTTATTTCATATCAAATAAGAGCTGGAGACCCCTATCTCTGCTGCTGCATCCTGCCAGAAGTGACAATGCTAAAAATGTCAGGTGAACAAGGAAGCCTGGTTGCCCATAGGGGACCATTTACCATCAAAAACACAGGTGACTGAGAATTCAATTCCCACTTTACTTTTGAAAAAAAAAAAAAACCAAACCTCTGTTTCTGGGCACAAAATAACTTTGTTCAGTTCTAAGAACCAACACTTCACCTTATACTGTGTTAACAACCCACATGGAGAAAAGCCACTTTCCGCATCAAGTTTGGCAGGTGTCAATAACGGGAGCAAATTCCCTGTAGCACTGCTACATGTAAAATGATGAAGGAATACCAGCTGAAAGGTGCCAGTGAGGATTTAAGTCTTCAGACAGTTACCAACTCTTCCACTGACTTCTCAGATAACCTTGAACATGTCCCTCAAGCTCATTCCCTCCACAGAAGCCTTTTAGGACACCACAGTTTTCTTCACACTCAGGTATTTCAATTCTGAGAGATAAGTACCCTAGACATGAAAAAGTGGCAGGAAATTATGCTGAATGAAGTCCCTCAACCATCAATGACTTTTTTTCCTGGCTTCTCAGAACCTTTAAAGCACTCCAGTGTTGTTACTTATCACCAACATCCCTGGCTGTGTTTTCTCAGCAGATTTCCTTATAAGTTATATTTTTATGACCTACCTACAGAGAAAAGTCTGCTTCCCAACACAGGAACTCATTGACTGATTGTTGATAAGATACCTACAGATATTCAAAAATTGTTTCTACAGGTGTTTCAACAATCATGTGATGGAAATTCTTCTTCTGGACAAATACAGTCTTATTTTTCATTACATTTCTGTTGCCTGTCTGAAACCACCACCAGGCTATTAACTGGAAGTACTTTAATGCCTGATGAAATGAACATGATCATTCCCAAAAAATAAATGGCCTAAAACCAAAGTGATGGACTTGAAGTTTAAGTACTCAGGAGTTACAGCAACAGAAGAAGCAGAAACATGAGAAGGTCAGACCAGCTCAGAAACAGAGGACCAGCATCTGGGACCAAGCACTCTGGGATTAGCACTGGATGCCTCTTGTCCTCCTTCTGACCTTTAAGGTGTCAGTTAGGATTTCTAAGCCACCACTAAGACTTCTACGTGACCCTTCACCACATTTCACATATGTTTTATCAAAAATCAATTTTCAATTCCAAGAAGAGACTGCTGGCATGTCTTGCAGCCCAGCACAAGGTGGGAGATCCACAAGAAAACATGGAACATCTCAGTCAACCAGCAGCAGAACGGTGACACCAATGGCAGCTCTCGGCCTGGACTGTGACCCAGATCTGGCACTTCATCCAGCTCTTGGGACACAGGCAGGCAGATAATCTTGTAATCACACATAACCAGACATTCTAACTTTGCTGTCCTGGGAACTGCCGCAGCCAGAGCAGATATGCCTCCAGATGCACACTCTCTAGCTACCTGCCTGGAGAATGTTGAATATACAGAATCTTACTGCTATGCTTTATGTATATATATATGTGCATATACATGCATGTGTATATAACAGCTCAATGTCCAAGTGGAGAGCAGTGATGAGTAGTGCTCCTCGGGGGTCAGTGATGGGACCAGCACTGTTTAACATCTTTGTTGTTGACAGACAGTGGGATCGAGTGCACCCTCAGAAAGTTTGCCAACACCACCAAGCTGTATGGTGCAGTGACACGCTGGAGGGAAGGGATGCCATCCAGAGGGACCTGGACAGGCTGGAGAGGTGGGGCTGTGTGAAACTCATGAAGTTCAGCAAGGGCAAGTGCAAGATCCTGCACATGGGTTGGGGCAATCCCAAGCACAAATCCAGGCTGGGCAAAGAATGGATTGAGAACAGCCCTGTAGAAAAGGAATTAGGGGCAATTAGTGGATGGAAAACTGACTGTGAGCCAGCAATGTGCGCTTGCAGCCTAGAAAGCCAACTGTGTCCTGGGCTGCATCAAGAGAAGTGTGGCCAGCAGGTCAAGGGAGGGGATTCTCCCCCTCTACTCCACTCTCATGAGACCTCACTTGGAGTACTGCGTTCAGCTCTGGGGCCCCCAGTATAAGAAGGACATGGACCTGTTGGAGTGCATCCAGAGGCGGCCATGAGGATCATCAGAGGGCTGGAGCACCTCCTGTATGAGGACGGGTTGAGAGAGTTGGGGCTGTTCAGCCTGGAGAAGAGAAGGCTCTGGGGAGACCTTCTAGTGGCCTTCCAGTACTTAAAGGGGGCTACAGGAAAGCTGGGGAAGGACTCTATCAGGGACTGTAGTGATAGGGCAAGGGGTAATGGTTTTAAACTGAAAGAGGGTAGATTCAAATTAGATATAAGGAAGAAACTCTTCATTGTGAGGGTGATGATGCACTGGAAGAGGTTGCCCAGATAAGCTGTGGCTGCCCCCTCCCTGGAAGGCTTCAAGGCCAGGTTGGACAGAGCTTTGAGCAACCTGGTCTAGTGAAAGTTGTCCCTGGCACAGCAGAGGACTTGAAGCTAGAACTTTAAGGTCCTTTCCAACCCAAACCATTCTATGATATGCTTGTGTGTGTACTTATACATTTGGAAAAGTTGTGTTGCCAAGTGCACTGTCAATGACTACTCCAGTAAAGAAGTCCAGTATGAGACAATCACATTGCAGATCTGATCCTCCACATGGCTGTTGGGGCCAAGGGCTCCAGCAAGCCTCCAGATGATACTTCTGGCACTGCTTTATTTTGTTTGCCAGGGCCACCCCAGAAAACAGTATGCAGGCATTGAGTTAACAAAACTAGCTGCTAGGAATGAATGGTTAACAGTTCATCTAGAAAGATTAATTTATGCTCAAAACCCATTCTGTTGTCACTTACCAAGAGAAAAAAGTTAAGCACTGTAAAATGGGCAGTAATAATTGCATTTCCTTAAGGACATGTCTGGCAGGATGTTGCTATCTGTTCCATGAAGTACGTGACCATGATACTGTCATGTTGACAGCATTAATGTATGCAGCCATTAATCTTACAAGTTAAAAACCCATAAATCTCTGTTAAACCCACTGTCACTGATTAGGAATTACATTACCACAATACACAGAAGCCTTTTAATTTTGTTTTTCCTCCAAAATGAATAAACAGGTCTGTTTGGTTTATCTTCTCCTATGCTGGAGTGATAGAGGGCAAAGCCATTTCATGGCTATGCATCATTGTTTTGGAACAAAATCATACCTAAGAAGCTTGGGAGAGGGAGGAATGGAGAAGAAAAATAGGTTTTCAGGGATATAATTTAGGCCAGCTACTTACTATCACTTTTTGAGAGTATCAAACACTAAGGCAGAATTTGTCAAACCTTGAATCTTGTAAATTTGGTTGATACAAATCCAGTAGGTCTCCTCATGAGAAAGATAAACACATTTGTTTTATTGGATCTTTATCTGCTTGCCTATTTTTTTAAAGTGCTCCTAGCTACTGGAAATATTCCAGATTGATCAGTTATCCAGTGAATCAACCTTCCAAGGCAACGTAGGTAATTACTCCTCATTACAATAATGACTCAATAATTCACACAAATGACTAGGAAATCCACTGCTTTCTACTAAATTTTGACATCTGTGTGCTGGTCTAAAATGTAAAAGCCAGATGAGAACTTCAGCATACAGATAATTCCATTAAGGTCAGGGATTGATGTGCTGATAAGTTTGACACACAAATTCTCTACTAGACCAGCCTGACTCCATCTTCACTACAAAACCCCTGCAGTTTTGATCAGGTCTCTGCTTCATCTTGTTCAAGTATTTTATGAGTGTGGGGAGGGGAGGGAGGGAAGCAAAGCAAGATCTTTTGATAATTAACTATAAAATTTGGAACTACTGTTCAGATTTAACCACCTGTCAGTTTTATTGTTGGGAGGGGACATATAAAAGAAAACTTCTGAGAATAAGGACTCATTGACAAGAGCCTTCTGGACGATGTTTTTGTGAACAGCCAGTGCATACAGGAATGGAAGAGCAAGCACCCACAGGTACAGTCCCAAAGCAAAACCAATGTCCCAGCTGCATTCTGGTACTTCCAGCAGGAAATAAAAAGGGCTAAAGGACTGAAACTTGTTCAACTCTTCTACCTTCTTCACTCATCTTTTCTCACAGTGGCCATCTCCTTTAAGTACCCATTGCTTCAAATAAGGGAAAAAAGAAACTCAAACAGCTTGTCAGTTTGGATACAAGCACCTCAGTGGAGGGTAGGTAATTAAATATAGCACATGTTCTCTTTCAGTAGTTGTTTACAGCTGGAAGATCAAATGGTTTTCTCAGACTTTGATCTTGATGCTTCCCCTTGAAAAAACACAAATACACATTCAATGGACCCTTGTTGAAACTTCTTAGTGATGAGGTTGATTGGATGCAGTTCCCCTTAACAGAGCTGCACATCTTCAGGTTGGGGAAACAAAGACAGTTTTTCCAGTCTGTACCAGTTAACTACCAGTTAAACTAAAAAGTAGTAGAAGTTCAGAGTGCAAACTCAAAACATCAGCTTAGGAGCAGAAGTTAAAGCAACAGCCATTCAGTGTCTCATCCAAACATCAGGGCTGCTCTCACTGGTGGGCTGAGAACTGCTTCATCCCATTCCTGCCCTACCGTGCTTCCTGACCTGGGAAGGGACCAACCACATCATCACTACAACAGCCATTAAATGCAGTACCACTTTTTTTTTTTTTTTTTTAATAGAAAAAGACAGATATTTTGTATAGGAAATCTTCTCTTGGCACAAATGGGCCTTATGTAAGAATTTTGTAATGGTTCTATATAGTTACCATCAGAAAGTTTTTCCTGATTTTCAGGCTAAGCTCTTGCTCTAAGGACACAAGGTAAATTGTGTAACTTAAATAGTCCCCAGGACCCAGCCCAGCCAAAGGAAACTATGGGAGACTGACAGTAGTCAACAATTTAATTTGCCTGAGGGCTAGAAAGTCAGAGAGTGGTACAAGATCCTCTGAACACCAAGTGGCCTTAATAAATAGCCCCCTTCAGAATCATTACAGCTGCATCTTGCTTTTCGCTGTATTACACAGACACCAGGAGTCACTTAGGAGCTTGCCAGCTCTCAAATTGGCCAGCAAACCAAAGTCAATCCAATTGGAATTGGAATAGAAACATTTGCCAGAGTGAAGCGGACCATGCAAGATCAATAATATAGATCCTGGGACAAGGGAAAATTACTGTGTCTGAAGAAGGAAACAAATGAGGAAAAAAAGTCCCAAATCAATTATTGGCAGGATCTGGGGAAAAATGAAACATGTAACAGCAAAATGGTAGTTGGGTGTGTATGTGTGAAATGAGTAGGCATGAGGAAAAAAAATAAAATATATATATATTTATTATTTACATGCAGAAGACTAACTCCCACTACACATTCACATAGCTCTTTCCATAGCTGTATGTATGCGAGAAGAGGATACATGCATGGAGTTCAAAGGGAACACAGTAAAAAACATGATAAAAGATGGGAAGGTTCATTCCTGCAAATGCATCTTTCCAAAGAGCACAGAATGAGTAACGCCTGAGTGATCACCACAGAGCTTTGAAGAAAAACACTACCTCCATTTTCTGAGTCTACTTCAAATGCTAAATACAGGATTTGTTAATCCATTCCTTTCAAAAATATACAGATAACAGGTAAGGAAAGCAGCAGCTAATGACTCTTAACCACCTACTAACCAGTGACAGAAACAGATTGCCAAAAGATGGACTTTTGGTATGGTTCAATACAGTAACCCCTACAAAAAAAGAATGCAAGTAAAAATTGCAACTCCATGATGAGGCTAGACAGATTTTCAGGGATATACACACACACATTCAAGATAACACCTTAATCACCCAGCTGTGATTTACAGTGCTTAAGGTGGTATCTACTGTCATGGATTCAAGTCTACAGGATCAAATTTCAATAGTTTGACTGTCAAATCACCTAATGATGACATGTCTGAGATGCCAGAGAAAAGGGGAGGAAAATTCCATTTTGAACACAGTTCAGTTTAGATCACAAAAGAATTATGCATTGTGTGGTCTACTGAAAAGGGTTCAGCAATTTTTCTACAGGCATCTCAGAGAGACCTTCCCTTCCAGTCATAGCAACAAACAAAAGGTTTGATTTGCTCTCTCTGTGTGCTTGAGTTAAACTTACTGAAGTGATGAGATATCTTATCAAAGACTGTAATACAGTTTGAAAGGGACCCTGGCAAACTAATGTTTTGCCAGTGGCTAAAGCCAGAGTTTCTTTCTGTTTCTGAATTAGTCAGCTGCTAAAGATAATTCCTCTGTGAAGTTTAGATTACCAAGGACCCCATCATTTGTAAATCACCAGACTAATCTTGCTATCTTTCTATAGCCAGATTTCTAATGGTTGTAACTTCAAGAAATCTCGTGAACAACCTCATTTTATGTGTCTATTGGTTGTGATGTGATGTTAATATAATTATTTGGACAAATAAGGACTAATTGAAGTCTCTGAAAAAAAGAAAGGAATAAGGCTAAAGCCTTAGATAACAGACATAAAACTAGTAAGAGTTACATGAAATGGAGACCCTGCCACGGAGAAGGTGCCGTGCACCTGAGACATGATTTAGTACCTCTTGGGCAGTGTCACTAGCAGCCTCCTGTGCTCCCAGCAGAGCCCTTCCAGGGAGGGCAGCATCAGCCTCTCCCCTACCCTGGGAGGGGACTTCTCTGCCAGGACAGTGCAAGGAAACATAAACAAGACGTCTCCTCTGACATGCACCACTGTTCCCCAGTGCTGTCTGGGGTCACGTCCACACCCCCTCAACCTTACAGCCACCTCCTGCACTCCCCGACGTGCAGCCACCCAGGCACGCTGCTGCCCTGGGCTCCGCTGACAGCAGGAGCAGCACTGGGACACGCTGAGGGTTCACAGCATTCACCCCCCGTTCTGCCTCAGAAATAACATGGAAAGGAGACAGGGAGCCAGACAGCCTGGGTGGTTGCGGGAGGGGTGGTATGTGACAGTGTTAGGAAAGGTAGGAAGCCAGTGTTCCAAATCAAGATTTCTGTACCTGAATCAGAGCTCTGCCTTCAACCCACCCATAACAAGTGGGGATCGGGATACAGGGACAAACTTAGAAGTTTACTGCATTATCTTTGTTGATGTGGATTCAATTTAATACAAAACCTTCCTGTGCATCTCAAAGCCTGCCTCTCCAATACTGAACCTGAAAGCCTCAATCCCTCTCTCCCCAACTCAGGGCTCCTTCCTCATCATGCAGATCTACAAACCCATCTTGGGAGTCTCTCAGCCAGCGCAGTCTGCAACACATTTTATCATGACGTGCCGTTTCTGCTCTAATCCTGATTTATGCTAATATTGTTCTGGGATTGATTATTAGGACAAACTGATTACTGGTGTGTTTCAAAATCACTATTTCACTGCCTTCTAACCACTCAGTTGTTCCTCCCCAGAGAAAAAGCCAGTGTGAAGCGCCTAGTAGCTTCAGCAGGATTTTGGTAAAGGCCAGCAATGCAGATCCTCCAACACAGGCAGTCAATAAATCTTTATGGATTTCAGTGAAGTTGCACTGATTTGCATTAACTGAAGATTCGGACCAGCATCTTTCCCCAGTAGGAGCCTAAAGAAGCTTTTATATTTTTTTCACATCACCTATAAAGCAAGACATGGTGACATCTTCAGTGAGCATATATGCAGCAGTTCATTTTGAGTAGTTAACAGCCCACACAGCAGCAAATCACCATTAATGTCTGGTTCTCACACCACATGGGGTTGTAAAACAAAACCGCCTCTTGATTAAGAGTTGCACTGAGAAAAGCTGCAGCTGGCACTTCAGCCATGTCCAGAGGTCAACTCAATATTTCCTCACCTCCCTTGCAAGACTCTCCTTTGGAGAAGAAGTAGGTGCCCCTTCTTAGTACAGGGGCTGCAGTGGTAGCAGCAGTCATGCAGGCAGGACAGCAGAGTATTTCCCATCTCTGTGTGTGGAGTGCAAAGCATGTGGCTTTATACGTATTTCCACTCACACCAGTGCCTGGGATGGGCAGGAGATACTGAGCAGCTCTGGGCCTCCTGTGTCCCTGTGCCATCACGTGGAGCAGAAAAACATACCTCTGCCTTTACCACTCTTGTTTAAAACACGGAGAAGAGAATCCCTTGTCTACTCAAAACAGACATTTGTGGGGTTGAATTAAAAGATTAAACAATGACCTAAAAGTAATTTTGGCAGAAAAATACATGAGGCAGAAGAACGTTATTTTTCTTTTGCTCTGGAAAATCTTGTCTTCCAGTGGTTACCCTGGCAGACAGCACATAAGACCTCTGTCATGGCCAGACGATTTCCGGCAAATTGGAACTTGGCACTTTTGAGTTTTAAGCTGGGGATACATATATCATTTCTCCAATGCAATTCTCCACAGATTTTATAGCTCTGTGGAGGCTGGTTGAGAAAACCTAGGGATTTGTGAGCTTCTGCAAGCAGCTTGGATGCATTTCTTTTTTCAGGCTGTCAAACTGACCTGAGTGAGCATTTTGGGAAGTGGACAGAGTTATCACTTCCTATCCAAAAGGAAAAAGCTATGAGAATGCCAAGCACCCCTGTCAGAGCGAGCAATGGGTGGCCAAAAGAACCAGCGCGCACAAATCCTGGGCTGCAGTCACTTGTGTCACCCCCTCTGCACAACCCACTTCTACCTGTGACTACACCATGCAGTCAGACCATGGGACACCTACTCTGCACACCACGTCACCTCACTACTGATTTCCAGCAGCTCTGCCAGATCTATCTTCACAAGAGACGGTCCAATCCCATTGCCACACAGGGGTTTAAAGACAGCCTAAGGCACCAAACAGAAGAGGAAAACTATCAAAGTTAGAGACCTTCCAGCTTAAACAGCCATTACACTCTTCATCACCTCGAGCTTTTTGCAGTCACTCCAACCCTCTACAAAAGGGTTCTCCTGCCCCAAGATACAAACATTTCACAGGCTTTTTCACAGACAAAGCAATAAAATATCTACAGGCAGTGCCTCCTGGCCAACATCTCCACCCAGTGGAATGGGGACAGCCAGCCCAGCTAAGCCAGTTCAATGTACAAAAGTAATATTCAGTCACTGTGAGTCAAAACTTCTATAGTTCATCACAGTCCTGTCTGGCTGAAGCATTATTCTACAATCTGAGCGTTCATCATGGCAAAAAAACAAACTTCTCCCCAACAGAAGTGCAGAAAGAGCTGTATTCTCCAATGGAGGTTTGCAACCAGGCAGATTGTTAATTAAGTGGAAAGGGCAGAATGCACAAAATGATTAAACATCTGCCAGGTGCTCACCCACTTGCCTGCTATTCCCTGCAGATGGCCAGCTTTTAACCATGACTCGCTCTGAAGGCAGGAGACCAGCTTTGCCTCTTCAGCTGACACTTAAAAGACATTACTGAAACACACCCAAGCTTGTTTTCTCTCCTACCATTCATCATTAGATATCCTTATGAGCATTCATGCTTTTTAAAAAGTCAATTGCAAAATGGGCAAATACACTGGAAGACAACTGCAGTACCCAGCTGCAGCACCAGCCCCACCTGGCTTTGCGGGGGTGTCCATGGGTGCAGGTCCTGGCTCACACCCTCGGATCAGTAGTGTCACCTGGCTGTGCCCAAATGCCAAAGTTGTCCCTAGCCTCATTTAAAAAACAGCTCATTTTAGGCCAACAAAGCTGTCCACATACTGAACACCAGTGTATTACAGGTCAGAGCCAGGGCCCCATCTTAGCTGGTTCACAGCCTCCAAGGAAGCAGCAGGAGGTTGCAGCAGGTCTGGCCATGGTGCAGCCAGAAACACAACACATTGCTACACCCAGAACAAGCCTTTCACCCTGACGTGGGCATCAGCAGAGCAAATTAGGAGTTCAGGCTGCATCCACTTCATATTTGCTCAGTGCCCCACCCAAATCCACAAAGCCATGGGCAGCAGAGCTGGATTCAAGTTACATCAGGGACCTCTGAGGGCTACACCATACTTTTGAATATAATAAATACTCAGAATATACCCACCTCAGGACGGAAAACCAATACGTTTTTTCTCCTCTATTTGTTCAAGTTTCTTGTCTGACCTGTCTCCAAAACAGCAGGAGGCATCTCAGACCCCTCTGTAGGTCTGCATTTGCTCCTAAGCACTGACTGTACTGGAGCACTCCCTGTACTATGTTATCGCTCATCACAATATTTGCCTTTAGCACCCTAGCCTGTCTTAAACCACACTGCCTGTGCCTCCGTCTGTCTAGCTGTCTTGTTACACATTATTCTGTTTACACACAAGCTGTTAGTTCTTTGTGCTGCTGAGTGCTGTCTTTGCAGAGCCTCTTCCCTGGGGATTGAGGTGTACCATACGAACTGATTTTGGTTTATATCAACTCTCCTTTTTGCATTCAGCCTCATGCACTGCATTATCATATGCCAAGTAAGGACTTATTCAAGCCAAGATCCTTGTATCACACCAACAAAGCAGCATTTACCACTTTTGGTTTGCACCAGACCCCAGGTTTTAACTTCAGGCAAAACCACCACAGCAGGAGCTCAGAAACCAGGTCCAGAAGATGATCCTGGGGTGACCCTCCTGCATTGACAGATGAGGGCTGACTGCTAGAGGGAGGGGGATGGCCTGGCTCTCCTGTCTTTGTCAAGGCTGTGAAGCAAGTTTGCTATTTAGGTGACTGCCACACCTCCCTCCAGAAACAGGCATTGACAGTAGAGAGCTCTACACTGAAACCCTGCTTCCTCCCAATACCAAATTCCTCATATTGGAGCTTCTCAAGGAGTTGAGAATTTACCACCAACTACTCATTTAAACATAAAGCCTTCTGAACATCCAAGGGCTCCTCTGCATTTCAGTTTTTAATCCTAATTTCTCACATTCTGCAGTTGACAAAAGCAATATTATTTGCTGCCTGAGCATACTGGCACATCATCAATTACCTGAAGGGTCTGGACAAAGGTGCTGAAGGAGGAAATTGCATTTCTAGGTGCAGCTGTGGTTAGTATTTTCCCTTCCCTCTGCTCTCAAGACACAAAAAGCCCTAACCTGTCCCCATGCAGGGTGGCCAGCCTGAGCAAAGGACAGCAACTTCCCCCTAGTTTTTGTGCTCCAAGCCTGAACATTTACCATCCATAAATGAGGTTGATTAATCGGTTCTTCCTCTTCACCGAGCAATGAGATAAGAGCACTGGTCAGTCTCAAGTGATACTGAATAACAAATGCAGTTGGCCTTAGAATTGCTAAGGCTGGTAAAGAATAATTTGTTCACTCAGCAAATGTATTATCAATCAGCACAGGTGAAGAACTGGAAAACACATTTTTAAAGGGGAATGCTTTTACTGTTCAAGCCTTATTATTTCTTCACACAGAGATTGCCAGAGGATCCCATCAAGAGTCTTCAAAAGCACAGAAGAGGCTCTTAAGCAGTGTTCTTTGCTTTAGAAAGTATCCTGGTTTTGGCTGGAATAGAGTTAATTTTCTTCCTAGTTGCTGGTAGAGTGCTGTGTTTTGGATGTAGTGTGAGAATAATGTTGATAACACTGATGTTTTAGTTGTTGCTAACTTACAATAAGCACTACTTAAGGATCTTCCAGTTTCCCATGTTCTGCCAGCGAGCAGGTGCACAGGGAGCTGGGAGGGAGCATGGCCAGGACAGCTGACCTGAACTAGCCAAAGGGCTATTCCATACCATAGGAAATCATGCTCAGTATATAAACTAGGGGGAGTTGGCTGGGAGGCACAGATTACTGCTCAGGCATCAGTCAGCAGGTGGTGAGCATTGTGCATCACTTGTCTGTCTGGTTCTATTTCTCTTTTTGCTATATTAATTTTCATTACAATTATTATATTTTTTTATAATATTTTCAATATTATATTTTATTTCAGTCATTAAACTGTTCTTATCTTAACCCACGAGTTTTATTTTGGTTTTTTCCCCCAGATTCTCCTCCCCATCCCACTGGGAGGGGGTAGGAGTGAGCAAGCAGCTGCATGGTGCTTAGTTGGTAGCTGGTGTTAAACCACCACAGAAGGGAAAGCAATAATTAAAGCTTTTCCTAGAGATGCTCTGAGCCTCAGAAGGCGAGATGTGACAAACACCCTGTCAGAAATGATGGATCTGATGAACAGCCCATGCCCGTCCCTGGCAGCCCTGAGCAGGGCCATGTAGCAGGAACTCACTTCCCCGCTCTGGGGACAAGGAACCAGCACAGGGTCACACACTTTGTGTCCCATGTAAGACTTCAGTGCTCTTATATGTGTCAGCCTGGCCCAAAGGTTTGGAAGAGATGGGAAGCAAGAAAGCATTAAGTGAGAAAGAACCAAGTGCTGAGCAGTGCCAGGGATCCCTTTGCCAGGACACAAACTCAAGCCCATACACAGAGCTAAAACCTTTGAAGGAAGTCTGTCAGACAACTGAACAGCTCTGGAAGCAATCACCTTATTTTACATATTCTGCTCAGTCAGGAAAATATTCTAGGGAAAACAAGTATTGTTGAGCCCCATGTAACATCCACCATGCCCATGGGTTTTCAAGGAATATGTATATTTCCCTAGTCAGCACGAGGCACAGCCCTCTCCTTTGTGAGGCACTTTGGTTGGAAGCTGCACCCTAAAAACTCTTGTTGAAGGGAGAGGACAGAGCCTATGTACTTCAGAGCAAGACATCTGCTGCTTCTTTGGCTTTAGTTCAGTAAAGTCAGCTGTATTAAATAAAATACATAGATACACACCTAAATACTTTTCCGGTTTAGGTCATTATGAAGAACATGATTCACAGACCTAAATGCAAGTGAATTGTGTTCAGGGATCTGTCCTAACCAATATATGTAGAAGGTGCTAAGGTGTGGGTCCTGCAACAAGCTTATTTCTCCCACACACAATGTGTCTGGCCCTGAAGCCAACTACTTTAGTATATATACATCATGCTAAAATTTAGGTCAGAAGCAATCAAATTAAACAAATTCAAACTCCATTTGTATTTTTAGTCATTATTGTGGTTGTATATTTACCTTAAAAGAAGTCTGGTTCTCAAAGTCCCAGGGATGTCCTCAATAAATTGGGTCACCTACAGTCTCAAACTGGGCACCCAAAAAAAGTGAGAAGGAAACCATGAGCACTGCTGCTGAGCAGAGGTCTGGTAAAATAACAAATGCTTCCTAGCTCCCAAACTGTAGAGATTTTGGGTAGAGTTCCTTATTTTGTAAAAGTGGATTTATTTTAATTAGAATCATTTGGCTTTATTTCAGCTAGACGCATTTATGTTATATGCCCTCCTTAAATTATTTTGGCCAAACTAGTAAATCGGGTAATTCAGGACTGGATATAACCAATTAGATTTACTGTATGATATACCATAATCTGATCAAGCAGTCTCAAAGGATTTGACTTATTAGCATTTCAAAAGCATAGGACTTTTTTGAATAATTTATTACATTTCTTTCAAGCTCATATTTGTTAATTTGTTGTGTAAAGATAAGGCAGATGTTTTACAGAGACTTGTGCCATATCTATTTTAACTTGTATTAACCTGTTTCCAAAGACACATCTTAGTTCAGCTGAAAGTAACAGGTACTGAAAAAGCTTTAGGAGAACCTGAAGGTTGTGGGCTTTCAAAATTCAGGTCCAGAGATACGGGGATTTCTCCCACCCTCCACTTTCTCAGAAATATCCCTGTCATTTCCTTCTCCCTGGTTTCCTGTCTCTAGCCTCTCAATCTCACCCAAGTTTAGTTTTAACACATCCACTCGTGCTTCTCCTAGAAGCTACAACATTTCTTGCACCAAAATTTCCAGGAATAGGAACATTAGCTGGATTAAACAAATCCACACAATCACAGTTCAATCTGAGAGGCATTTTTCACCCTGCCCACTAATGTGATTTGTGAGCTGGCATTTGCTCACCCTGTAAAATACCAGACAGTACAATGTCCTTTGCTACAATAGCAGTTGTTTCCAGGGAGGTGTCTTGCTCCCTCCCCTGTGTCCCAGGAGGACACCTTCCACAGGTTATTTTTGCTTTGTTCTTGTTCTGCCCAGGAACGAATTATTCACCAGAGGTTTGCATTCCTGTGAACAAACTTCACAAGCTTCATTTGTGAAAGGGTACATGTTTGTTACTTGGTCTCTCTTCCAGTAGCTCAAGGCAGAAGGATAACCCCCAAGGGCTGCAAACACTCATCTTTTACATAGGTCCCTCTTCTCTCACTCGGAGCTGAGCAATGGCATCAGAGCAGCCCTATGCCCAAAGACACCATCTTACAGGGATGCCAAATTGAAGCATACCTTCTCTTTCTTCACTGAGTAAGGATGCTAACTTTCACAACCCACACAAATTTGATCATTCATTGTAAAACATTTTCACCTGGATTCATTTTGCAGTTTAAGCCAAATACAAAGGCTATTTTTGTCTCACTAAACTGTTTTTAAGCACTCTTACCCAAAATGTAACTGTATTTTTGGCAATAGGTTATTTCTTTTTGTAATGACACTTCTCCAGAAGAATGTGCCCATAGTATCAACCTCCTCATACATCTACATTACAATTCCCTATATATTATTTTCTATATATGCTGCTATTCTAATTTTCTTCCAAAGAACCAGCTACCTAGGGTAGTACAGCTGGGTGCTGCACACACTGAGACTGACCATAAAGTAGGTCTCAGCACAGAAAAGGAGGTCAGCACCAGGAACCAACCCAACAACTCACAGCATGCTCCTTGGTGAGAGGCACTGTGTCCCACATGGCCAACTGAAATTACTTTGGGCATGAAAGGAAGATTAAGAGTCAAATATACTCCTATCTGGAAATAGATCTTTCTGAAATACCTGTTCTACCTGAAGAAAAGTTTCCAATAGCAAATTCAGAAACATTTCTCATGCCAGGAACCCACTTCAGTCTTATGGATTTCTTGATAAGCTGAAGTGACAATCACTGAAATAAGTGTGTGGAATCACTCTGAAAATACAGAGCTCCAATTTTCAAAACAGACTAACAAGCAGTCTGCATTCAAGGACAATGTCTGAAGAGTCCTATCTATCTAGAGTGCTTCTCGGTGTTTCCTCCCTGCCAGTGTTAGAAGAGACATGATATTCCTCAGCTGCACCAAGGGAAGATCTGTCTCCCAGTAACAAGCATTTCATGACAAATACCCAAATCGCCTAACAGCAGGTTTCCTCACTTTTGTTAGCTGGCACACAGTAACAGAGAACCCCAGACAACACAGGATTTCTGTTCCCATCCCTTTATTCCCCCAAAGAAAAGCATCATTAGTTTCTGATATAAACTCAAAGTTCACCACTGTAGTACATTAATCAAAAATCCAGGTTAATATCTGTGTTTAAATACCAACTAGTCACCAACTGTGGTCACCTGGAAATCTGGGGTGACTGCTGCAAAAGATGTCCAAGTATACCAGGTCAAGAGATTTAGACACAACTTGGAGATGTTTGCTGGAACTGAAGGCTACTTGAAAGCAAAATTGTATCAGCAAAAGCTAACAGACATGTAAAGGAGAAGTCTGTGACCCATCAAGCATACTTCATGAATAAGCATTGCTTCTTTTAGTAAAGATTGGGCTCATTTGAAGAAGGTCCTGCTGTTTCCAGATCATTACTATGCTACCCAACAATCCTTGATGGAAAACCAGCTATTTATGCATCATTTGAAACAAGGTTGCTAGTGCTTCCTATCATAAATCATGCCAAATGTCTTCTTTATAAGTCATTGGTAACTTTTGAGGGTCAGCAGTTAGTTTGCCAAGGCTACACAGTAATCATCTGCACCAAGCAGAAAAAATTCTGTATACAGGCAGATAGAAAGATGGTATCATAACACATCCCTGTTGTGGTGCTCATGTGCAATACTGATCTAAAAAAAAAAAAAAAAAATCCAGTGGTAAAGCTCAAGTGATCCCAACATTTTATACTATTCCTTAGTGATCCAATACAAGTGAAACAGTAACAAGTTTTGAATTAACTCATTAACTGGAAAGCAAATTCTGATCCAGGAAGTTGTATTTTATTTTGACTCCATTTTCAAAACCATCTGGACATAAATCACAGATAAACTAGTAACAAAAATACATGGCTATTACTAATTATGGTATGCTGTGCCATTTCTCCCACCACCTGCTAGTGACACAACATTACTCAAGAATAAAGCCTGATGAATAACTTTTAGACTGTTTTCTTCAGCTTGCAAGTGAGATCTGAGCAGATTTTTCTCCACCCTCCCACCCCCCCATTATAACTAGTTATTTAAATTAGTCACAATGGGTTTGGTGACTAATTCCTGATCCGTAGCTTGTTTATGAGCACTGATTGCAAGTGTTTGAGATTTGAAATTCAAAATCTTTGGTGCACCATTTACATTTGACATGTAACTCAGTAGTGGTTTCCCCCTGACTAGATAACACAATCACCATCCCAGGATGAATATTTGCATCTGTAGACTCAAAGCTCACTTTCTACCAACTATCTCAGTCCACTGACCTTATAGGACTGGTTATTTACACAGGATGGCACAAGCAGATCAAAGGTCCCTCCAGCCTAAAGTTTATGAATGTATCATCATAGAAGTTTCTAGAACTTCTATGTTCTCCTGAGTCCCCAGCCACAGGTACTTCAGAGCATGCAAAGATGTGCCATAATGAATATTAAATGTTGTTATTAATTAAAATACCAAAGAAGAGTTAAAGTTTGGTTCTAATTTTGTCCTATTAATTATGATTAAAGTACTTTTCACAACTTGCTAGTAACATTTTTTTCATTAATACAGTAATTTCACTCAGTTTTCATCTGCAAGTCAGCCTCACTTACACCAACAATTGGGCTTGTCTTGTAAAAATAAATTAATAAAAGAGCAACCAAAGCCACCCTTTCCAATGAAAAGTTATCCCGTGATTCTACTCAGGATGTTAATTCAGCTGTATGCGCCCAATTTGCAGTTCTGTCCTAGGGAGATGAAATGTATGGTTATATTTCTTACAAGTTTGAATAAGACAGGACCACTTTGATGGAAAAATTGACTGATAAAGAGGAGGAAAAACCCTAAAAGATAACTCTCCAGTGGTTGCTTCAGATTTGCTCATAAGTTCTGCCTGTTTCTCAACAATGTAAAATAGTTATGTGCTTGCAAGTTACTTGGGAAAAAAAATATCCAGAAAATTTTGTGTCCTGGTGTTTCTGGGGTGAACTGCTCAGGTTTCCACCTTCATGGTGATGTTTCCCAGCAGTGCACTAGATCTTTAGCTATCTAGCAGGGTACTCACACATTCAGGCTTCTGGAAACCATCTCATAGCCCAGGTAAGCTTTCAGGATAGCAGGGTCCAGGGTGACATTGTCCATCCCATCTGTTAAGCCACTCAAAGGACATGGCAGAGACAGCTGAGCATAGCAGGGAGAATACAGCTCTTCTTAAAACAGTTCAGGCTAGGAGTCCTCCAGACTCATCTCATTAAACCCAGAGTTTAGAGTGGCGGAAATACCCTAGATCAACAAAAGCTAGCTCAAGAGAAGGCATATTGATCTGATATTGAGGCAAGAGAACAAGGCAACATGGGACTTACTGAGACTGACTGCTAGTCCTGTGGTGGCACAGCAGGAATACAGAGAGCACTGGGCTAGCTGCTCTTTGATGTTACTCACCAGGAAACTCAAAGCTGCTGCCTTTCTTTGTATGACCTTTATCCCCAGATCATAATTTATTGTGTCTTCTTTCTCAAGGAAAATCTTCTTTAATGGAGATTAAAATAAACCAAGTTTTAAAATAGTTTTCGAAATATAATTCTACATCTGGCACAGTTAGGCATTGACATTTACTGGCAGCAGAAAGTGGCTAAAGCAAGGATAACAAATGTAAAAGGATAACACTCAAGAGATGGAGGAAGAACCTTGGCACTAGGACCATGGGTTGTAAATTTGTTTCCTGTTGCTGTGTTTAACCCCAAGAGAAAGGTGAAAGTGAAGAACTGAGGCTTGAGTGATTCTGTGGGACTGGGAATAGGACAAACTGTTGCCTCTGGGTAAAGGCTTGCCCTGCAACACCAGGGCAGCAGTCACAGGTTACTCACAGTGCTGGACGAACAGAAGTCGAGGGCATTTCTGGTCCCAGCTCAGTTTCTTGCTTACACACCTCTCACTAACACTACTGCTGTTGGGGGATACCGGGACCTCCTCTACCTTCCCACCCACTGCCTGTCTCCAGGGGAATGAGGACCCAGACTTCAGACCATTAACTGCTCTAAATAAATACTGCATTAATTTAAATCATTACGGAGGAATTGGGTTTCAATTGCTTTTTGATTTAATTTCCTACTTTGTTCCTGCCACTTTAATTTTTTTCTCCATTTTACTCTTTTTGTGCTGGTATGAAACATGTTTTATCATCTCATTTGCTAGCTTCCATTTCTCTGGGAAAACAGAACGTTGTGCTGGAATATCTCCCCATTCTTATGATCTGTTTCATACAGTAAAACCAGCCAGATGACAAAGCACATGGGGTACCATACATCTTGGGCAAAGACGTCCTCATGATGCACAAGGTGAAAGGCTCTGGTCTTCACTATAAATTGCAAACTACTGTAAAAGGGCCTGAGGGGGGAAAGAAAGAGAAGGAGAGACTCACCTAATTTGTTAGACCTCTGCTGAAGCTGCCTAACTATTACTGGCTTGGGAAATTACAGTCAGCACACCCAGCTCTCCCGCCAACTCATTCAGTGATGTTACTCCTACTTGCAGTGTTTCTCACAGAGCTTGGGAAGAAAGCCTGTGCTCAGACAACACATACCAACCACCAGCATCTGGCCCGCAAGAAAGACTGGTTACTTCAGCAAGTTGAAGACATAGCAGAGCATCATTGACTATCAGCAAAGAAAAATTAACAAGTGACTGGCTTAAGAAGAAATCCTTCACCATCCAGAGCCAGTAGCTCAACAGTGACATTAGCCTAAAGGAGATGTGGCAGTTCCAGCACAGGCCAGGCAAGAGCAGCACAGGGTGCATTAGTGCAGGAGGTCAGCCTAGGTGCCCCTTCTGTTCTCAGCAGAGCAAGGATCCACCAAGACACAGAACTGGGACCAAACTTTGTGCGACACCATCTTCAGCTCCATAAATTCTTCCTTTTGTGCTGGCCATGTGAAGCACACAAGAGCCCTGAAGCTCAGCTTCTGCCCACAGACCCCATCACCAGCTAGTCTTAACCTGCAGAGCCACTGAACCTGATGGGAAGGCAGTCCCACACAAGAGCTATGGCAAGCTTGGGACAAAAAAAAACAAAACAAAACACAATTGGTTAAGTACTTTGGCTCCAGTTGCCAAAGCAACAAAAGTCCACCTCTTCACAAAGTATCTTAGAGATTTGAATTGAAAGCCGGAGAGAAGGGAAAGTAAAAAGCTACAGAGAACAGCAGCTGAGTTTGGAGAAGTTAGATGAGAAAGCAGGTCTTTGGCAAAGGAGGTCTCAGCTTATCTTTGCATGATCTAGTTCCTGCTGATGGCCTAAAAAAAAAAAAAAAAAACAAAAAAAGCATATTGGAGAGAAAAGGGAATGGGAAGAGCAGGAGGCCACAGATCATGCACAGAAAGCCTTAGTGAGGCCAGAAGCCTCACTGATGGCCCCAGCTTCAAGGGCAACTAACACACAGGGCAGGAAACATTGCAAAGAGATACCTGCAGATCCACCCACCAACATCCAGCCTCTGCTTCTGTCCTATTGCTTGTCTCCAAGCTGAAAATGGCCACTTTAATGAGCTGACGCACACCATCACACTAGATTGAATATATACAATGTTTTCCATTTGATGGTGAATTAGTAATCATGTACAAGTTGCATGCTCTTCGGTTGCTCATGGAGCACATACAATACACCACAAAGTTCCATGTCAGTATTTTACCTGCATATCATGTATCTTAAACTACATTAAATTTGTCCTGTACCAGAGACACCAACTGTGGTCACTTGCATGTTAAGGCTATAGAAACAGGATCTTTCCCTCAAAAGCACATGCTCAGAAACAACCTAAAGTGTCTTATTTTCAAAGTACTTGGGTCCATACACACATCTAACTACAAACCTGACTTTTCCAGGACTTTACACAGAGAGCTTCTGAAGATCCAGAAAGTCATCAGAACAATTTCTTCTTGGGGAGAACAGCCCCGATGACATAGGAGCATCCAAGTTTCATTAGTGCAACTCCCATTCAGTTAAGAGCACTAGTGGCCACCAATCTATAAACCACACATCCAAACTCTAAAGACAGTAACAAACCTTGTAGTGCTTACAAGCCACAAACATTAAATTGTATGTATTGTTTATTTAAAAGCATCACAAAGTTCTCATTTGTGTGATTAACTACCTGCTCAGTGCTATAATCAAATTAAAAGCCCGGATCTCTGCTAACCACAAAACACTTAAAACAATCAGTAACAGCTAAGTAAGAACTGTCCTCCATTTTACTTTCCCATTTTACCTTTCCATATAGCTTTCTCCCCTACACAGCCCCCAGTGTCCCACCAAGATGACATAAGTCTTTCCAGGTCATTAAAAGCATTTTCACAGACCTATTTTTAAGTCTACTAAAGTCACCTTGTTAATTGTGTCTTCTTGGCTTCCTCAGATGACCACTGCCGAGGATGACTTCACTTTGGGGAAGGATTTGATTGTTTATGTGGATATTCACACAATACAAAAAAAAAGATTAGCAGAACAAACATCTCAGAACTGAGTCCTGATGCTTTTTTACATATGGTGTTAACATCAGCATGGATATATTTGGGGGTTCAGGACTCAGTGAGCACCTGTGTTGATAAGGCAGGCTAAATAAACAGCAAATGCTCAAGTTGATATTGCAAACATGGTTTCTTAACCTCCTTACCATCTTCCCTAACAGCGAGGAAAGTGCTATGCATGACTCAGGTGTAAGAGTCAAGATTGTACCTGAACTAATTTTAAACTATCTTGAGCTGGAATTAATAGAAGCCAGCCGGAACAGGAGGGAGCCTGGCTGGCAAAGCCCATCTGGTGAGCAGGGCAGGTACCTGACAAGTTACCTTATGTTGGTCTTTCCTGCTGCAGCCATGCTGCTGGCAATAAATTAGTTGGCCCTGACAAAGCCCACTCAGGGAGGTCAGCACAAGCCACACTCGCTCCTGTGATGCCAGCCTCAGCAGGTCCCATGATGGCATCATTTCTTATTTGCCCTCAGACCCACCATCCTGATTCATCATGTCTGTTCTCCATTCATCAAGGCAGAAGGTCAGGAGACTATTACCTCTGTTTGCTTGCTCTCATCTTACCTACTCCTCTGGGAAAGTTTTGAGCCTCCTAACTCTTGCCATCAGCTGTCAAGATAATTAGTTATTGTTTATTTCAACAAAGCATTTTGATTGACATCCTTCTAAGAGCGCAGAGCTACAGTCCTATGGCAGAAGTAGAGAAAAGTATATAGTGCCATTAGTTTCAAAGCAGGCAGAGAAGAGCAGGTCTGTGTCCTGGGTTGAGTGAGTGGTGGAGTTTTTTGGTGGCAGGGGAGGGGGCTATCGGGGCGGGCCCCTGTGAGAAGCTTCTCGAAGCTCCCCCAGCTCCACGTCAGCTCCACTTCTGTTTGGGAAATTGAGCCAATCAGCTGCGCCTCTGCGATAACGTATTTAAGAAGGGACGTGGTGATGGGCAGAGGGACTTGTGAGGAGGAGTTGCTGCAGCTCCATGAACACCAAGGTCAGTGGAGGAACGGAGGAAGAAAGGAGGGGGGAGGTGTGCCGGAGCAGAGACCCTCCTGTATCCTGTGGGGAGACGGCAGGGCGGCCCCCCCCGCCACCCATGAAGATCTACGGTGGAGCAGACATTGATTTACAGCCTGTTGTTCCTGCTCGGCTGATCAAGGTTCTGTGCCCGAAGAAGGCCAGGGTCTCATGGGAAAAGGTAGCCCCGCTGCTGTAATTCAGTGCTGGGAGGATTGCAGCATGCAGGGGAGTCCCGCGCCGGAGCAGCTCGGGAAAGGCTGCAGCCGTGGGAGGGAATCCAGTCAGAGGAAGTTAGTGACCCATGACGGAGCAGTGTGGGGAACGCTGCGGCCCATGGGAGGAATTCAAGTCAGAGAAGGTTTGTGGAGGACTGTCTCCTGTGAGAGGGGGACCACGATGGAGCAGGGGGTAACAAGTTTTGGACACTCCCCTCACCGAAGATGAAGGAAGTGGCAGCGCTGACTGCACCCCCCATTCCCTGCCCCTGCGCCACTGGGGGAGGAGGTAGAGATATCGGGAGCAGAGCTGAGCCCGGGAAGAAGGGAGGGGTGGGGGGAAGGTGTTCTCAAGATGTGGCAATGCTTCTCACTGTCCTATTCTGTTATGTGTTGTTAGTGTCTGTAATAAATGTATGTTCTTTTTTTCTTCCCCTAACGAGTCTGCCTTTTGCTCATGATCATAAAAGGGGGATTTTCCCCCATCCCAGTCCTATCTTGAACCCCAAGCCTGGCTCTCTGTCCCTTCTCATTGCCGGAGGGGAAGGGAGAGAGAGGTGCTGCATTGTGGTTGGCTGTCAATCAGGCCTAAACCACGACAGTCTGTTAGTCTTCCTTTGGCTTCCTCTTTACAGTTCTTATTTAACAAGTGAAAATGCATTTTCTTGAGTTTAGCTTTATCTTAAGTGGATCAGTTGCTGACCACTGTTTCTTGATGCAATGTTAGATTCAGAGGGAAGAACAGAGAAAGGTACATTTATCACACCTTTATAAAGGGTCTCAGCACCAGTTTTGGGAAGTGTCACCAGAGCTTTTCTGACTCCAGCCTCAGGAGTTTTGCTAGGTCATTGCTTTCCAGTCATACACATTACAAAGCAAGAACAGACATGAATGGCTTAAATACCTTTCCACAGCTCAGCATTGCTCCTTCCACTGCATTACATCTGAGCCTTCCTGTCCTTTACCTGTACAAATCTACTCCCCAACTAATGTTTGCTACAGCACAAATCCCCCAAGAATAAAATAAAAACAAATCTGTAGCAATGCTTACATAAGAAAATGCAAGAGAACAAAACTTGCCTTTTCAGCTAAGAAAGCTTTCTGAAAGACTACATTTGGAACCAAAGTTGTAGTATCTGCTATAGTTTAAAGAATACTTAAAGTGATGTGAGATACCATCAGGTGGTTGTGTACATCCAGGACATGCATGATTTTACTTTAATCTCAGTTCTTTCTCCCTAATGCATAAAATTAATTCCTCTCCCAAAACGCAAAGGTGACATGGAAAGTTTCACTTAAAATGTTTCAGCTCTTATAAAATTACAACAAACCCAAATCCTACACAACAAAGCAGTGTAGGATTTGTTGTGTTTAGTAACTCCACTGAGTTCTGTTTCTCAATAGATGTCATGGCTCACATCTGACCCCAGAGCCCAGCATCAGGCTTTGACAAGGATACTCATCCTGAAAAAGTCACAACCCGGCTCTGCTCTATATTTTCAATATGCATTAACAGAAAAACAATGTACAGCATCTGACCTCTCCAGAAAAATTTTTCTAATTTGAATGCACTATAAATCTCCAGCTTAGATGCATCCAGCCTAAAGGCCTGTCTTAAATAGCAGCTCTTTTACCACCTTTTCTCCCACTCACTTAGTACAAGGCTGATTGAAGTGCATCTCCTAAGTATTTTTCACCCTATCAGGAGAGTGAAAAATGGATCTCATTTTAAGGCATCCTCAGAAGCAACAAAAATATCTATGTTCAAAGGAAATTTACTGTTTATAATGAAAAAAAAAATAATTGCCTGGTCTACACTGTGCAGATTAGAGATTTTTCAAAGGTTTAAAACTGAAGCTGGTACAAGCCCAAAGACATTGTAGTTAAAAGTCAAGAAGTAGGAAGAATTTTAATAATGGAGTCACACTAGTCCCTTCCTAATTAACAACATGATGGGGTTCACACTACAGCAGGGTGACTGAGTAGGGAAAACACAGTATTAGTAGTAAATAAGTATATTTTATTTGTATCACACTTGAGATCAGCATAGCAAAGCACATCCAGAAAATAGTTTCACCTATTCCTCTGCAAAGTAACCCAGACTTGTCTGATGTGGCACCATCAGCCATAAGACATACACCTCCCCACGGTTTCAGAAGGACCATCAGGACATGGAGCTGAACTTCTTCCTGGCAGCTCTGAGTGCCCTACTTCCCAATCACAGTGCCAGAAGCATCGAAACCCTCTCTACATTTGCACTGAACTCTTCCTATAACAAAGTAAGCCGTATTACAAGTAGTAACAGCCAAAGTTCCTCCAGCACTTTTTGCTAAGCAAGGGATGCAGAAACCTCCTGCTTAATTGCATCTCCGTGCTGTAGTGACCTGCTATGCCCTGCCCACACTGAAGGCAGTGGGGTGGCTTGATCACTTAAAAGATACCAGCTCACAGTGCAAGATGAGCATCTGCAATTAGTGGCACATATCTGTTTCATCCATCTTCAGTGCCCAGGAAGCTGACTGCCAGAGTAGCTCCAGCTGTTCTAATAAAGCCCAAACCTGCTGTCTAAAGGTTAGTCCCCTTCTAAACCACTCTTAAACACTTCAGGTGTCCTGGCTTTGTGAGCCACTTGCACAAAGGACTCTGCTTCCCTCATCCCTTTGTGATTTGATGGCACAAAGTGAATAGAGAAAGAAGCAGAGCTGGTGGGGCAGTCCCACAGCCCTCAGAGGGCAGGGCAAGGGGCACCACTGCCAAAAGCCCTCCAGCAGCCTGGGAACACATGGTAAGTGCTCTGATCCAGGACAGAGAGAATAGGATTGATACACACTAAAGGGCAACTTACAGGCTGCAGAGTGATATAGAGACACAGAGGTGACCTGCACACAATAGCAAGAGCTGCTGCATACCTCCCTGCACCTCCAGCAGAACGGAGATCAGCTCTACAGGCCACCTTCCCGCTGCATTCCTCCAGCGCAGGCCAACCCCAGTTGCCACATCCCACTCAGTCCTCCAGCTCCACGGTGCAACACCCACAGACCTGAGGAGTGGTTTGCCTCAGAACCAACAGTTGCATCGCCATGGGTCCATCCACCCACTCAGGGCCAGGTCCCCATTTGGCTCTTCTATTTGTGACCAAGCAGAGAAGCAAACATCAGGAGAGTTACATGGCTGCATAGCTATGCCAGACCTGGCCTGGAGAACTCAGAGTGAGGGACTCAGACTCCGTTTCTAGAGATAAGTCACCTATTGTCTTTGACATGTCTGTCCACAGGTGGTCAGCTTAGGGCAGCGCAGGCAGGAATAGTGCCCTCCCCTTTCCAGAAGGCAGCAGTTTCTTGTTCCATCAAGAAACTTTGTAAGCATAACATTGTGCCACTTCATTAATGTATAATTCAATGCCATCAAAATCAGCCTTTAATGATTTCTGCCATCAACTGCCCTCCGGTACACAATCTCTTCAACAGAATCCTTTGTCATCCTCACTCTAGACAATTCCTCACCACTCTTCTAGTCATTGCCATCTTTAGGTAAGTTTAGTTTGTTATTAGCCCTGAATAAAATACCCACCTGAATGAAGCTTGAAGAAAACACCCTTGGCTAGGTACTGTAAGGGAAGGCCCATCAGGCTGCAACAGCCCCCATTTGTTCTTTGGAAGCATTTCATGGCAGCACAGGCTGACCTTGAAGCACCACACTTGGCCCCAGATTTGTAGAAACAGGGCAGGTTAGCACAGCCACAGGGAGGGCTGCGCTGGGAAGACCATTTACACTTGCTAGTTATTGACCCAACATCACAGCAGGAAAAAGAGTCCAGGCACCTGAGGCTGGCACTCTGTACTGGGACCAAACCCAGCAGTACTGAAAACTGCGTTCAGAGTATTTGTTGCATATATACATTGGCTTAGGGGAACAAAGCTTCCACTGACTTCAGAATAGAGGGTCAGGGCCAAATTTTAAAAAGCAGAATCAAATCACTTGCACTGTAGCATCCTATAAAGGATATCTCAGTGGATAAAAAAAAATAATGAGAAGACAATACTGCAGTTAATATTAATCTAACGATGGACTGTACATCACAGAACAATACTTAGCAAATTGGTTCACACTGTAACAATAAAAGTCTAACCAAGTTAGACAAGAAAATGAGGGGGGGAAGGGTGTGCCAATCAAGGCTACAATGGAATCAGGTGCAGCCTCTCAATGAACTATCATCCTCTCAGAAACCAGCAGCCCATCTCACATGTCAAGCACAGAGCATTCATCCTAGTTCAGACCAGACTGACAGGCCCTTAGTGAAGCATTTACACATCTCAAGGTCTTTTCACCCATTTCCCATCTTTCTGATGATCTGAAAACAGGCACTATTCAAAAGGACAAGAGGTAAAAATGGGACAGCATGTTAATGCAGAGAATGGGGAATATTTGCATAAAATGAGATTGGAGAGGCTTTCAGCAGCACAGGCTGTTTCTGGGTAGATCAGGGTGGCTGCTGAGCTATCAATTTCAGCGTATCAGAGTCTAAGTGGAACAAGACTGGATGTTTTTAAGACAGTGGCCTTGACAAGACCATTATTTCTTTTTCCTTTATCCTGAAACACCAAGACATATGTGCTGTGCAACATCCTGCTGAGGCTAATGCAGCTGTCAGACACCAACACCAGCATTCCATGGGGAAACCGAGCCATCTGTGCTCTCCTTGGAGCCTCCATTCCCACACTGGGACAAGTGCCTGGTGCTTTGTATGGTTTTGGTAAAGTACTACCCGCTGTCAAACCTGCCACCCTCAAGCAAGTCCCCAGGGACCTCAGGATCACCTTGGTTAACTCAAGCCTCTTTTTTACAGACCACTGCAGTGCACCTCTCCAGCAACACTACCCAGTGTCCACCAGCATACACTGGCTTCTTAAGAGTGACATTCAAGAACAGTATCTTTCATACACTCCATGCCTCACCATGCTCAAAGATCACCTTCCACTCCTTGATGAAGGCTGAGATGGGGAGATACATTTGCTTGGCCTATAGAACTGGCAGAAAGCTTTTCATTCAAGGAAATCCAGGAGTCAGGGCTTTGCCTCTGCTAATAAAGGATTATATATAAGAACCAGTGGCAACTTACCTTTGAAGACACTCACTGCCCATGCTTCTCCTGAGGAGCAGATGAAGTGAAACTGGCCCATGACTGATGCAGCCGTGGTAATGTCCGGAAGGCTCAGGAACTAAAGATAGGCACACACACAGCCCGGGTACCTGTGTGGAAGAGGACAGGTTACAGAACCATTCTCTGGTAAGCTCACCCTGGTTCCCCCAAAACACAGCAACAAGGAAGTATTTCCAAGTTTTTCCCCCAGGGACTCATTTGAACACTGGTTTCCCCAAAACTAAGGGTCACACCCAGCAATGCATTTGTAAAGAGAGGAACTGCACAGCAGACAGGAGAGCTCAGGCAAGGTTGGACAAGGAGAAAACACCCAGCAAGCTCAAATTCCCTTGGAAAGTAGCAGCTACAGACTTTCCAGCCAGTGTCACTGACATCAGGTAGCACTAAATACTGCCACCAGCTTGCACAGAGTTCTGATTTCAGTGTCTCTTCTGCACTTTCTAGATTAAATAATCTTTTAGTATAAGGATGGGTCAGTGTCTAATCAGTTGGGGGTTAGGCAAAGAGCAAAATGGGAAGAAAGGATGAACAAACAGTGCCAATTATTTTTTTCAGCACATTTCAGATTCTTTTCATCCCCACCTGAGTCTCTATCTCTACCCCTTGCAGCTTCTAGCATTTTTCTTCACCATCATGCATCACTTTTTATCACTCCTGCCATTTGGTTTCTACGTCCTCCTTGTCTAATCAGTGAAAACTTTATCTGTCTCTTCCCGAAACAAAGTCTCAGTGAACTATTTCAGAAGAGATGCCAAGAGCATACCTTCCTGCTGACAGGCAAAGTCTGAGAAACTGCCTAATCATGGTCCTGATACCCTATATGACAGTCTATTCAATGCATTAACTGATACTTTATGGCATTAAAGAGATAACATAAGTTTTCTAAAAAGCTCCTGATGCCAAATCTCCAGCAACATCTTTAACTCCAGCTGCCAAAACTTGTGCTTACTCATCAATTGTTAGTCTGTCGCACGTTTTCTGAATAGGAAGTCAAAAAGCTGAACACATTTTAACCTAAATGATCATGCACTTACAGAAACATCAGCAACTGCTCTAAATCACATGTTTTATATTTTAGGGGGAAATTAGCTTTTTTGCACTCTATGTCAGCTAGTGCCCTTCCCAAGGAAAGGAAGCAGGATGGCAGTCAGGCAAGGCTGGGGTCAGTGCTGGGCAGGCAGGAGCAGACAGCAGGCAGGCCAGGAGGGGAGAGCTCAGAGTGATTTTTGCATAGAAGGACAAGCTTGAATCAGGGGTAGAAACACTCACCTAAGCATCTAATGATATTAGTATATGCTTACAGTATTATAATGGGTAATAGGATTATGTATTTATATAATAAATATAACCACCACCTAAGCTTTGAATAATACATTAGCAGTAACTACAGGGTTTTCACACTGCATTCTTAGTCAGCCCAAGGTCCTTCCCAGGCAGCTCTGGGACTGGTCCAGCTCAGGCTGCAGCCAGCAGCACAGAAAGGGAAGATGTATACTCTCTCCCTTCAGGTCACCTTGGGATTCCCAGCTTGATGTCTGCTCAGCACAGCTGCAGAGAGTATCTACAGGGGCAGCTAGGCAAACACAGATATTTAGATCCATCAGGGAAATATCCAATCCTGCCGCCACCACACTCCTATCTGCCACATGGCTGCAGTGGGTCCCCTTTGCCAGAGCCCCTCCCACCTCCAGGACACTGGGAGCAGCTGGCAGACTCCCCAGGGTTTAGAAACCCTGAATATCCACGGCAAGGAAACTATTCCCAGCTGAGACAGTCTAACAGGTCCTGTGACACTGGATACCAGCACTTTGTATTAGATACCATGCGTTGCTAGGTGGATCACACCGTACAGATCAACAGCAATACTTGCTGAAACACAGCCACATGCGTGAACATTTGGTTCTCATCCAAACCAGAACATCAACTTGGACAAACCCAGGCACTGGAAAAAGCTCAGCCCTAATCTTTGCAGCTCATTTCCACCCAGGTTGCCAGTGTAGAGCTCCCCTGCACTCCAGGGGCACTTAGGTACTCGCTAGCTTAGAGGCCCCCATCGGAGCCACCGCACAAGCATTCCCAAGCTTGAGTGCAAAGAGCAGGACAGGCTCACTGGCTGTTAGGCCCCGCACAAGCTGCCTACTCTCCCACCCTTCTTAGGCTGGGATTATAACCAGGCCTAGAAAGTTTTTTCTTAGTTTCCAGCAGTACAAATCAGAGGACATTGAGCCCCACCACCTGACAGGAGCCTCATCAGCACAATCTTTGATGAGCCTGCACTGAAGAGCAGCATTTTTAACATGTGTACAGCAACAAAAGGTGCAGCTGACTCCCAAATAAGGATTCTCAGTGTGTGGATCTGCAAGGCCACACTGCCCCACACACTGCTGCTGCCACCAGCCCCAGGGCTCACCGCAGGCTGTGTGCACTTCCCAAAGGAGGCACAGTTAATTCTATCCCCTGCACTAGCATCCTCCAGAAACACAAGACCCATTTCCCTCCAGCAGCAGGCTAGTACAGCCCTGCTACACTGGGTTTGCTCCTGATCATCACAGCGTTAGTAAGGGGGAACAAGTGGGCAACAATCATTTTCCCTGCAACAAATGAATGTTTTACAAATGTGTGTTCCCATAACACAATAGAACATTTAATCAATCACTATTCAGTTATAGCAACTTATTTTAATTAGGTTTGATAATTAGTCTCAAATTTTCTGAGTAGTCTATTATCCCTTCCTACACTCAGCACTATTTTGCCATTACTTCACACGAGTTCTACAGCAGAAGTGTGACATTAAATATTTACAACCAAAATACCCCCAGAAACTATTGGTTTCCACTTTCAAAAACTAGATGTTCCAGTGAATGCTTTGATTAAAATTATATTTTAATAAAAATCTTGCAGGAAAAAAATCTTTTTGGAGTAGCTCTTTCTACGGTTATTGCTTGTTTCACTGTCAGTATGCCCATGGCAAGTTCTCTCAGTACAGGTTAGCTTTGAGCAAAGCACTAGTTTATAGCAAAGACCCTATAATGCTGGATGAGAACAAGATAAAAGGCCAGAAAAGGAAAGACGATAAAGTAAAAGAGGTAAAAGCAAAAACCTCTCCTTTCCACTGCCACAAGTTGCTGACAGAATAGCTAATTACCCAGCAAGACCATAGGGGTGCTGGTGAGAGATGGAGAGGCAGCAGCAGTATTCAGCAGTCATGTTTCGCTCCCACTCAGATGAACCCAGAGCTCCTCCCCACATTGCTCGGCAGGGAAGAGAAGGAAGCGCCAAGGGCCAACAGCACAGGGAGGCCAGGGTGCAAGGCAGCTCTAGTATTCAGTTATTCTGAGCATGAGGGGTGCACATATCCTCAGTGCTAAGAAAAGACAGACTGAAGCTGTGGCAGAAGATACACCTGAGCAGCTGTCCCTGGGTACCTTTTTTTTTTTTTTTTTTTTTTTTTGAGTCTTGTCCCATCTCCTCACTCCTAATTCAATGGTGCCACCTAGTGCCACCAGCCCTGTCATGGGACAGCCCTGGTCTCGCTACAAAGTGATGCTCCACTTGCATCCTCTTGGGCAAACTGCATCCGGCCCAGGCCAACTGTTAGCATGGTTCTTCTGCAAACAGCCTACGGTGGGCTGGGGTTTATCACCCACAGTCACGCTGGTGAAGGTGGTGCTCAAGTGGGGGAGCCATCCCTCAGCCACAACTCCTCCAAGCTGTGGGGCCCCAGGTCATGCTCTGGAGAGTGCAGCTGTGGAGATGCTTCTACTCACATGAGGAACGACTGTAACCTGGCTTCCCACCGCCTGCCTTCCCCATGCCCTTCCTGGGGGAGGAGGAAGGGATCATGTCTCATCACTACAACTCAGCCTCCCATCACACAACTCAACCTTCCTCCCTGCAGACACCCTGCACTCCCAGGAGGGCCAGCCACCACATCCAGCCCCCCAGGAGGATCACAACTCAGGAGTAGCCAGAAATCAGATCAGACAGAAGCAACAGGCTAAAATTCCACTTCGCAGGCCTGAAAACCTGCAGAATGTAATTTAGCTGTGTTGTGGTTTAAACCCAGCCCTCAGCCAAACACCACATAGCCATTCGCTCACCCTCCTCTGACCAGGGGATGGGGGAGAGAATTGGAGTGGTAAAGGTAAGGACACTCACAGGTTGAGATAAAAACAATTTAAATAAAATGAAATTAAAATAATATAGTAATAATAGAATATACAAACAAGTGATGCACAACATGATTGCTCACTACCCACCAATTGATACCTAGTCTGTTCCTGGATAGCGATCCCAGAAGGGATAAAATCTCAAAGTCATACTCCTGGAAGAGCCCAAGCTTCCCAGCCCACCCTCATCTATATACAGAGCATGACATTACATTATATGGAATATTTAATTGGCCAGTTTGGGTCTAGTGCTCTGGTTCTGCTCCCTCCCATGTTCTTGTACATCTGCACACTAGCAGGACATGGGAAATTGAAAAATCCTTGATTTCTTAGCAAGAACTGAAAACATCAGTGTATTTATCAACATTCTTCTCATACCAAATTCCATACTGAATCCAAAACACAGAACTATTCTATCTGCTAAGAAGAAAAGTTAGCTCTACCTCAGCCTAAACCAGGACCTCCCTGAATCAGAGGTTTAACATCTCTAACAGGCTGCAGGACTGGAATTTCAAGGCCAGTGCAGACATGCTGGGCCAAAAGGAGACAAGTTCATGGTGACACCAGAGATGAAAGTCTTGCAGGGGCCCATCCGTGGGAGGTCCACGCATGACAAACAGTCATCCGCTCCGATGACTGGGGCAGCAGAGCCACATGAATAATGACACAGTTGCTCCAGGAGTGCAAACAACATCAATCCTGGATGCATTAGTCAGGATCCGAACCACCAAAGTCTGACAGAGCACCAGGTGTGTGAGCAAGCCCCAGAGTTTTGGTGCTTTGCGTGAGCAAGGACCTATGCAGAGACCTGCCAGATTTCAGTGTTTCCCTGTGCAGGCAGGGGCCAAATACTGAAAAGCAGGAGGCAGACTGAAACCTCAGCCCCACTGAGACCAGAGCCATGACCCACTGATGCTGCTGTAACAGCAGGATGCAAGAAAACAGTTAAGATGAGGCAGCCTGCTTCTTCTGAAAGCTGCGGTATGTGACAAAGCTGGCTTAGGCATACATTACTGCTCTATACCCCGCTGTGCAGGTATTTTCCTCCGGTCTCATTGTGCTACAAAGCTGGAGCTCAAAGGCCAAAGGCAGAAGAACAGAAGAAATGAGACCGCCACCTTGCTGAGCTTTTTACCTGCCACAAAAATACAGAAAAACCCCATCACCGCTACCAGGGCTCTCCCTCCAGGATGGTCCTTCAGCCCAAGAAATTAAGGATAATTTTAACAGACATTTGTTTAAAAGGGATAGAGTATTCAAAAGTCTTTTTCTAAATGCAACAAGACTGCATCCACTGGGAAAATATTCATATGAGAATACAGTCAGAATGTTGTTCTTATTCCAAACTGCAACCATACATATATCCAGGTAATTTCAACTAAATTAGAGTGGACTGATCTCAACATCATTTCCTATATACAGAGGTGGGGATCACATTTTACTGTCAACATTAGTTAAGGGAACTGGTTACCTGATTGTGCATTTATTCAAGGGTTCCTCTGGGTTTCTGGAAAATCAACCCAGTCTCTTCTTTTCAGGGCTGAAAAGGAATCACTTAATTTCATAGCCTGGAGATACAAAAGGGCACTTTCAGTTTTTCACAAGAGAATTAAATTGGATCTGAAAGACAGGGTGCTCATTTAGCTCCAAGTCCTGGCCAACCAGTACAGTGTTGTCAGCTCACAGATCAATGCCCAAGCTGCTTTTTGGATCTCAATAACTGGATTTGACCAATGCTTTGAGAGGCTGTTCATGGCTCCAGCACACCTCATCTCAGCAATATTTCCTGGTGACAGGAGCCACACAGGCTTTGCAAGGGTCTGGGTAGCAACATAATGAACTACTGTAAAGTGAATTTGAATGTTCAGTTCTTTATTTGGATGTATTTTCATATTTTCCCTATTGTCTTCTTTAAGCACTAGTACTATTCAATAGCAAATTCATTGTGCAGTGCAGGCAGAATGCAAGGACATTGTGCCCAGATAAACTGGCACGCAGGGAGCATGAGGAAGCCATGTGAGCAGGTTAGAGTGTTTATGCAGGTCTGCACTCAGGCAAACAGCAACCCAAGCAAGGCAGAAAACATCCCTCTGCTGCTGCTCCCACCACCACCCCTGCCACATCTGCTGTCTCTGCATTACCACCTCTCCAGGATTAATGTCACCATAGCTCAGCATCACCCCACAGCAAGACTAGACACCAAGATGCTCATGACACATGTTTGGGACTAGAAAGGGGTAAACAGACTTGTCAGTCTCACCCACAGAAAGACCAGGAGTACTTCTAGGGACAGTGGATGTCACAGCACAAGCCTGTCCAGCAGCTCCTGACCCTTCTAGACATGGGATTCTCCCACATCACACACAGCATGTCTACAGCGTGCTCCCTGGGCAAACACCTTCCTCTCCTCTTCCCCAAGGCCTCATCAGGCTGCAGATACTCCTGAGCAAGCCTGTGCCAAAAGCAGGCACGATTTCACTGTGCAGGGAGACAGGTGTCCCCACCATCCCAGGCCGAGGCAAGGGAGCACCTCATTGCCAGGGCAGGCTGGGGCGAGCAAGGACAGGAAGGTCCATGCATCCCTTCTCAGACCAGGGCCAGCTTTACCTGGCTGGGCTGCAGTCTCAGTGATTAAGTGTTAAACACAACATGACTATATTCCCCGGGATATAGTAGTTTAACTGCACTCTTGAAGACACCTTGTCCCCTCCGCCACGTGACACGAGGCGGCCTTCACCACCCTCTTGGCAGCCAGGCGCTGATCCAGCCTTCGGTCCCTTGCCCTGCACCCACAGCAACTCTTTGCTATAAACTTCACAGCAAAACCACTCTTGTTGCTTAGAGTTTAATGGCTTCTTTATTTAACTAGCCCTTCCTCTTTAAAGTGCATGTCACTTACCTTGCTTACTGCCACACAGGATCACGTAGCCCAGACCCTTCTGCAGCCAAGCCAAGAGGTCCGGGCTGGTGACATATGGAGCATTTATAACCTTTCACATGACTATGTGTCTCCGAATTCAAGCATGAGAGCATAGGCTCTATGCAAGACTGTGGGGATTAACAGGTACCTACTTGCTTACACTAAAGCCAGCAGGAACTCTAAGTGCAGCCACAAATTCCTGAGAGCCAAAGCTGCAGAAATGTTATGTAGCAATGTTGAAGCACTGCTGGCTTCACCTGTGCACCCTCTGAGATCGAGGCAAGAAGCTGAATCTCCAGCTCTTATCAAAAAAAGCTCTGTTTCAGTTCAGTTTCCCAGAATCATTCTTTGGCAGCCCCTAAAGATTACATGATTTGTTTGTGAAGTGCTTTGAAAGTATGAAATCTTTCAAAGGAAAGGAAATAGAAGAAGGATATCAGTTTTAAATTAAGAAGATAAGAAGCAAACTTACACATGTTGACCCCAACAGTGTTTCAAAGTGAACAGCTGATGTTGCACCAAAGCTTTCATGTGGGGCCCCAGCAACTGCCTGGTGCAATGCTGGGTGCTCAGCCCAGAACACATCCCTAAAGCAACTCCCCCACTGCCAAAGGTGAAGCTCTCCACCATTCACAAATTCTTTATGAGCTTTTCTCCCTGGCACAAATTTGCCAGATCACATCAGAGGGGAACTGAGTTTCTAAAGTCCTGAAGAAACAGGAGCAGGTTCAGATATGGGCAGCAGACAGGCACCCTGCACCTCCAACAAAGCCAACAGCAAGGAGACACTAAGCCACTCAAGCACAGCTCCCACAAGTAACAACAGCAGGGATCTGGCAGCTAAGTACTAACAGCACACATGTGGACATACCTTTCTCCCTTCCCCAAGCATTGATGAAATCAAACCACGTCCTCCGTCCTCCCCACATAAACAGCTTCTTCCCTCCCTAAAGCATTTGCAGCATCTCTTGGGTTCAGAAATAGACCACAAGCCATGTCAGGGCACAGAGAAGGCCAGCTGCACCCCTATAACCAAGCACATTAGGAGCCAACAGGGCAGGGGACCACCCCGCAGTACCTGAGCACGGCAAGCAGGGCAGGCACAGAGACCACAGCCAGGTTCCAGCAAGAGCTGAGATCACCAGACAAGCTCACCCAGATGAAACAAGCTCCTTAGCCAGGCAGGGTATGGCTGTCGCCAAACCAGAGACCACCATCCTTACAACATAACTCAGGAAGGAGCTAAACCTCCTGGGCTGAGCTTAAATATAGCTCCCAGGCCACAGCTGGTGCAGCAGAAACCCCAGGTGAGGCTGGTCAGGGCCAGTTAAGACCTATTAGTGTGCTCAGGCCCTGACAAGCACCTGGCAGGAGAGGCAGCCTTCCCTCAGGCTGCAGGTGGTATGTGATCTTTATTGTTCCACAGTGGCTCCAGAGCTAGAGAAATGTGTCCTGGGGAAGGTCCGTGCAACAGGATCTTGCCACCCCTCCAATATGAGGGGCTCCTGTGGCAACATAACTGTCCATCACAGCTTGATAAGAAGACCCCACTGCTGCCAGCCCTAAAAACCATGAGACTTCAAAGCCCTGTGGCATCAAAAGCCCTGCAACTATCTCAAGAAAGAAAAGACTCAACAACATAAATAACATTTAGACAGAAGGAGGGCAATGCCAAAACACAGCCACGCAGTGTGGCAAGGTGCCAGCTGAAGGCCCCGTGCTGATGGCATGTGGCAAACTGTTCCCACATCACTGGCTGGAGACTGCAGCAGTGGTGTCCACATCAAGCTCACCATGAGTCTGTGGTGGGTCACAGCTCATCTGCAAAAGCAGGTGGATTAAATGGAGTAACCAGAAAGACGGAAGATCTGCCAGCTGGCTCCTGCTAGGCAGTGTCCTGTTGGGGATAAACACTGAAGGCAGGGAAAGTCTGTGCAGATTGTTGTGGGGAAAACAGAAACCACTGCAATTCAACTGGGAAACCTTGAGGGAAAGTACCGGGAATAGGGAACACCTCTGAAACCTCTCCACCATGCATGAATTGAGCTTTAGGTGGCATTGCAGCACCATCTGTTGGAAATGCATTAAAACGGGCCAGTCTGCAGTTCATGACACACACTGTGTGTCATGCTTACACACATGAGCAGGCAGTTTGGGGGCAGAAGCCCTGATGCCCCAGTTCATCCTGGTGGTTTACAACCAAAAGCTGGTAAATGTGTGTTTCCCCAATGAAGGCAACCACCTGAAGCCCTGACAGATCTGACATCCACCCCACACTTGGGCGCTCCTTCCTGCTGCCAAACCTGGTGACTGGCATCACTATGAAGACATAAACATGGTCCTCAGCAGTGGACTGCAAAACAAAGGAGTCTCATGAAGAACAGCTGTATCACAGAGAGGTCACTACACCCCGAGCCCATGCTGCAAGCTGCACAAACAGCACGGCTCATTGGAAACCCCACAGCAGATGATATATTTGCTCTAGGGACAAAATTTAGCCCTTTGTGACCCTTCGGTTGGTCACAGTGCTGGACTTTACACCTGGAAAGTCTGACATATGTTAAACCACATGATGTATATATGCATTATGGCTTTCTCATCGGAGATCTCCAATTTCTCACCCGCAATACAGTAGGACGGGCCAAGTGGCACAAAGCTCCATCCTCTCTCCCTTCCTGCCAGCAGGCACAGTGCCATTACACAGTGAGGCAGCAGTGATGCCAGAGCAAGAGTGTTACCTACAGCGGAAAGTGAGCATGCTCTAGTGGTGAAGCCTTCCTTGTATGCTGAGAAGAGGCCCCGTTCGGATTTGGGCTGATCGCCTACTGCCTGCCAGACAAGTCTGAACTTCATTTTCACTGAGAGAAACCTTTCTCAATCCCATGTGCCAGCTTTGGGAATTTCAGAGCTGTGGATCCTACCCAGGGGCTGAGCTCCTGCAGCCAGACCATATGCTTCACTGGGCATTCCTGTATATGTCCTCTCTGCTCTGCACGTGCTGCATCGTTAAACTAGCACTAGTACTTCTCCCCACTCCTACCGCTGCAGTGGCAGAACTGGCTGTGCCATGTGTCCTGCAGCTTGGTGAGGACATTTCTGTTAAAAATGTAACGAAAGAAACAGCTTTCCAAAGAGTGCACCTCATTAACTGGGATGCTTCATGGCCTCATTCCTCCTCAGTGCTTGTAGAGGCATTACCATATGGTTGCCGACAGCCATCCAACACAGGGGCTGCAGCAGGAGGATTCCCGCTTCACTTGCTCACAGCAGCACCTGGTGATTACTGGACAGGCCTAACCATGATGAACCTGGTGACCCTTCTTCTGATTCATTCCCATCACCTGTGGTGACACAGGCTCCACTGCTACAAACAGATTCTTCTCTGCATTCATTTATTGTCTTCCTTTCCAGCATTATCATTTTATGTAATTGGCCATGTCAAAAGGGCCCTTATATAACCACAGCCACCCCAGGCACATGTCTTGAAACACATGCATGCCTCCCCTCTCTGTCAACTGCAATCTTTTGCACATGGATGAATTCAACCTTTCTCCAGGAAATACTAAAAATAAAGAAAACACACTTGCAAGCATCAGGGACTCACTGAGCTTAGCATAACAGATTTTCATGTCTCTCACAGACAGTCTCTGTATACTACTACAAAAAGAGACCTGGAAACAACATATGCCAGTGGAAAAACAATAACTTGCATTACTCATAGTCATCTCTGTATTCAAGCAGAGTAAGTTCTCTTAATGTGAAAGTATTTTTTTAATCTTCACAAGTGCACAGATCTGTGTACAAGCCATCCATATAGACCAAGGACCCGTACAGAGGCTAGAAACACTTTGGACAAAGTAATTTTAATCATCTAAGTGATTCTATTGATTTTCCTCGGCTACTTGCGTATCTAAATGAATCTGAACATTTGCATGACTGCTGCCCAAAACTTTACTGGCTAAGAGCATTGGCATAATAACTTCCCGTGAGATCAGCTTTATCATTGGCACAGGGAACCTTATTGACTTGCTCACCACTCTGCTCCCACGGATCATTTGCAAGGGCCAGAGTATCAGTCACGGACAAAACAGGCTGGAGCCTGTTGTACAATGGAGAAGTCAAGGAGCACTTTGGCGCTGACTTCAGGGAAAGCAAGATCAGGGCCGAGATAGCTAAGGTCATGATTTGTTTGCAAAGCAGAGAGACACTTATTCCACCTGATTAGTCACTGCAACCTTACTTCACTCTGACAGCAAGACTTTGTAGTTTCTTTTCATCTCCCTACTCTGCTACCACTTCCCCTGTACCCTAGGCAGGTGTCTTTTCACTCCTACAATCTGTAGGGGCAAAGCTACTTACTCCAGGTACATGCTAAAAGGAACTGGGATCTGATCACTTCTGTTAAGATGATTTTGGCCTCATACATGTTCCTGCATGCTGAAGGCAACCAGTTGTTTCCTCCTTTTTATAGTTGGCATTTTATTTTAGAAGGCTCATTACAACAGCCCTTCAATGCCCACACAGACTACTACAGTGTTGTCTGGCCTGAAAATCTTCCTAATTTATGAGATGATGTCAAAGTCTTGGAGTTGTAAGGCTGTGCTGTCATCAGTCCAGCTAATGAGGGTCTTTTGGGAAGGAAATAGTTTTACTTTTCTCAGGCTATGGTCGCAGATTGTAGTGGGGTTACTGATGGTGACCATGGAGTCACCACATACAGGCCAGTCATTTACTAATCATTTACTTACAGGAATGACTTTTCAAGCCCAGCAACTCATCTGGCACAGAAGTTACAGCAGCTTTCTCCTGCCTGGATTTGGGTAGAGCTGAGCTTCAGCCAGGCTTGGACACGAGCTCAGTGTCAGCCCCTGAGGCATGACTGCTGCTCAGCCAGCAGCGAGACTGCAGTGCCCAGCAGGACACAGCGTCCAGGCCAGTGGAGATACCCAGCACTTACACCAGCAGAAATGCCAGGAGAGTGGGGAGCTTGGAGACAGGAGAGGCACTGTTCTGTGCAGAGATGTTTTGTTCGCTGTTTTTACTTTTTTAAACTAAAAGGATGTGATTTAAGTAGAACTAAGTCAAAACATTTAATTCAGATTGTCCACACTAGAAAAATCACCACATTTGCACAAAACTGTTGTGTTCCTGGTGGAAAAATTCAGCCAATTCTGTGTTCAGCACCCTACCTCAGACACACAGACACCCAGGTTGGCACCTGTGGCTGATTCCTGGCTCCTGACCATGCAGACACAACAATAATCCACTTCTTCAGGGTAATAAATGGCCAAAAGGAGGAATGCCTAACCCCAGCCCTGGCTCTGAGAAATACACCAGTCTGTATTTTGACAGAAAGTTTTCAGCCACCTCTAATAAAAAATCAGAAATTCCCACGATCTGCACTTGGCTGTCATCTCTCCACCCCCTCACGGCTTTTTTTCTCAGGAGAGCTCACTGTCAGGAGAGCTCACTCATTTGTCTCACAACCATTAATTAAGCTTCTCACACACTTCAAATGCTTGCTGTGAGGTAAGTAAGAGATTTTTGGATCACCGCACTCCTGGCTAAAGCGCAGTCAGCCGTCCGGACCCCACACCAGCCTCAGAACCGCTCCTGGCAGGAGGCAGCTGTTGGCTACCAGCTGCTCTGGCTGCAGCAACCCAAAATACCTTGATGAAGCCATGGCAGTCACACCAGCAGGCATGATGGGAAAACGTGGGTCTGCACCCAACTGTACATGCTGGGGAATTTGGAGGCAGGTGATGTAGCCCCTAGAATCTGCAGAAGTTCCAGTACCTTCTTCATGTTGAGAAAAGCGTACAGGCTTTTTCTAAACTAGCTGGGATTTCCAGCACGTATTTCATCCGGACATCTCTGCAACATGTCAGTGGTCTGAGATGAAAAATTTGCTGGAAGCTTTAGATGCTCATTGCTCAGGCCCAGCAGTAAGTTTGTCTGGTAGTATAATTCTGACTAAGTTATTTTGCTTAAAAATTTAAACTCTATGGAGAGCGTTCCTCATTCTGAAGGACCGGCAGGCTAACCACTGATCTAAGTATTTTCATCTACTGTTAACATTGAGAGAAGATACTGCATATGGTTTTCTTTTACATTTTTCCAGAGACATAATTTGCTCACACTAGGTCTTGGTTAAAGCAAAGAAAACACTGGGCAGGGCTCAGGAAGTGCAACACAGTGCACACAAAGCAAAATTCAACACAAACTAAATCCTGCTTCTTTCAGAAAGTCTCCTGACTTCCCACAGGCCCTCCACATCCCTGTTCCCAAATGCACAGAACTGCCATTGGAATAAATACATGAAGACTTCGTGTGCTGAAGTGCAGTGGCAGGTAGGACCATACAAACATGGCAAATGCCCTATTTACAGATAAAAATGCATAGAATTGCTCATATGAGAGAAAGCTGGGCTCATTTAGTTTCAAATAGCATGTAAGTGAGTTGATCTCCCACTTCCTCCTGAGGCCCAGTGATCCTGCCTACCAAACTCAAGCTTACCTCTGAGCCACTCGTCCTCATTCCCAGATATCAAAGTTAGGAATAAGGATTGGGTGGTTGTGGTCCGATACGGTGTCTGTTATGCTCTGCAGTATCTCTCTGTGCAAACATGCAGAAAGGGAAGTACACGAAACATTACTATAAATATGATCCTAATGCCAGGGTGACACTGGGTTGTCTGATACAGACACCAGGCATAACTCAAAAGAACCAGGGAACAGTGCTGGAAGATGCTTTGGGAGGAAGATCGCCTCCTGATTTCGGTACAGGCTTCTCGGCATACGCACACCATGTGCTCTTCATGCTCACAGCAGTATTACCAGGTAATCTCAAAACAAATAACTTACTAAGAAAACTGCATGGTTTGGGAAAGGCCCCAAAGTATCAAATTTGGCCAAAATTTAAGAATTTGTGACCATGAAAAAAACTATTTTAAGATTTTTCTTTCATGGGTCCAGAAAGAAAATTCCTCCCTCAAATTTTAATGTCTTGCTTTTGAATTGAAGAAAAATTGATTTTTTAGGCATTTAAGAAATCTAAAAAGGAACTGAGCTTTAGGTCTAGGTTAAAATGTTTAATTCACACCAATTTTTTGTGTGTGTTTCAGTATGAAGAAGTCTCTTCAGGTTGAACAAAAAATAACATTTTAACAAACTAACCATCTTTTGTGGTCAGTCACCAGCCTCCCCATTTACCCCACACATCCCACCTGCTTACTCAATCCTGCTCTTATATTTTGCTGTGGAATCTTTAAACCTGCACTTGGGCATTTTATTTTAACATCTTTATTTCCCACCTTTCTTTCCATTCTTGTGTAATCAATACCATTAGACCAAAGCATTGCGATGCTTTGTGAAGCCGTTGTGAAATCAAAAGCTGTCTGGTTTAGCAGTCTTCCTCAGCAAGCTTTGTCAGCTTCCTCAGTTCTGGGAAAGTAAAGCTGGGTCAAGTCAGCAGCACAGCTTGTTACAGCACAGAGCATCCATCTCCGAGGATAAACAAGTCATTTGCATGCTTTTTTTCTCTTACAGCATCATGCTCTCCAGCCAAATGTAACACTGTAAATACTAAAACAAAGCAGCACTTCATGCTGCTGGCTAAAGACCTTTATCTTCTGAGGTTACAATGACAAGCAACAGGCGAAAGAAAATACCCTCCCAAACCTAAACAAAATAATGGTTAAACCCAGATGTTGTTTTTTTTCCATATGGGTATACAAATCCACCTGCCAGTTTAGAAAAGTATAAATATTATGCCTGTACATATCTGCGTGCAGAACCTCAAGCCGTATTTGTAGTACAGGTCCAGCTGGAGGCCTTGTGCTCAAAATCAGGAGTGGGACTCTTCAGTTTACTTTCAGGATGTAAAGCCAGAGTTTGAAAATATTTGAAGTTCCATGACACCTATGGGGCTTGCTAACTAAACACAATGCTACCTGTATAAATATTTGCAAAACCAAGGTATCTTAAACATACTTAAAGATTCTGATCTACCAGATTGTAGCAGCCCACCTCCAGCCCTGCTGCAGAGCTCCCGGGCCTGCCTGCCAGGTGAAAGCAGTCTGAGTTTGGGGTACACAGGCCAACAAATGCCTCCCTTCCAGGGGTGCTACACAGACAGTCTGTGTGTACACAATTTAAACCAGAGACTTTCTGCATGTGCAATGCCTATTTGGATACCATTCTCTAAGGCCAAGAAGTTAATGGAATTCAACCACTAATGTTTCTAAAGCTAAGTTTATAATTTTCTTCCTGTTCAGCTCCTTCATCTTACATCCTAAAGATGGAAATGGCCTTTTATTCCTCCCTACTGCAATATAAAACACAAGGGACACTAGAAAACAGAAGGAGCCTGGAGGAACGAGGCCCTCAGTGGTCAGGACTCTCAGAGACCTCAGATGTTCTCCAAAGCCCCTTTGAATATCAGCCAGATTTGCAGCCTGAGACTGAATCTTAACAAAATAAAATTCCTCTGTACCATGTAGGAGGAGGAAAAGAAGGCGGCCACATTTTCACAGCTGTATTTGATATGTAGCTTTGCTATTAGTAATTTAACAAATAGCGTCACCAGTCTGGCTGTGTCTGGTGGTACTGAGTGACCCTTCAGAAGCTGCTGTCTCCTTGCAGGCCTCAGACTCCTCACTTTACTGACTGGCTGCAGCAGAGGACAACCTGTCCTACCATCACTCCAGGGGAAGCAGAGGAAGGACCACGAAGTCCTGCCCAGGAGGCAGGAGGGAGCACTCTTGGGCCATCTCTTGTCAGCAGGGCAGTGGCTCCTATAAAGATACCCTGCCAAATTAATGTCTCTGGTCTTTCACTGCCTCCGAGAGTGTGACAGCAGTGGCATTCTGCACCAAAAAAAGGAGGTGAAAGGTCCAGAGCTTTGAATTAGGTATGCCTAAACCTCTCCCTCATGGTACACTCCCTGAAGAAGATCAAAAGGCTTCTGACCTCAAAAAGCCAGGTTTTACATGACAAAAAAAAAAAAAAAAAAAAGAAACTTAACCTTCTAAACAAATTCAAAGTCAAACAATCAGTGACTGAACATGCAGCTCTCTGCCTACCCTATTTCAAGGCTTGGCTGCAAGTCAGTGACTTTTTGAGCTGCAGCCAGCTGTGCCTGTCCAAGTGGATCCCTGGGGAGCCCCAAGCCTGGCTGCCTTCTGCACACTCCTCTGCAGTTTCTTGATCTCTGTTTCTGCTCCTGGGCTGTACTTGCTGTCTTCAGTCCTCTGCCCAGGTCTCAGATCTTCTCTCTGAGTGTGCTCAGTAGCACCCCAGAGAGAGGGCAATCTACTTCTGCTCCTGGAGGTAACACCTGATCCAGTCCCTGCCTTAAGGAACACAACATAACTGGGGTAAAAAAATAAAAAAAAAAAAAAAAAGAAAAAAAAAAAAGAAAATATACTGTATGTGAGAAAAAGGCATGAAAGAGCCCCCTTTGAATCTCATGACTTCTCCTTCACTACACTGCAGTCCAGTCCCACTCATGATGTGAGATGGAGGTGACTTCTAATGGACACTCTGCTGCACATTGGTCGGCATGGCTGATTTTGCCCAGTGGACAGCACCTTCTTCCAAACCGCACAGCTCTGCTTGCATGGTTCCCCGCTCTCCTCCCCAGCCCAAGCCAATGCTCCTAAGGGCATCAGCAAAGGAACCATCCTATGTCCTGAAGAGGTGCTGCCATAACACAAGAGCTTCTCTCTCCTTCCTCAGTCAAAAATGCTTTGCCCTGACCAAGTCCCAACAACGACTGTGTCAGCCCCAAGTGGTAAGCAAATGTTCATCATCGTAACGCCGAAATACAAGACCCAGGAGGGAGTCCTGTTAACTCCAGGACTGTTTTTTGAGGGGAGGGACAAGAGCAGGATCTGCTCTTCTCACTGTGATAGATCTGTCACCAGAAATATGACTCAGTCCAGACAAGCTTCAGGTGATGAAAACTCTAATGCAGTACAATGAACTTCCTTCTGACCTTCAATTCTCCCTTTTGCTGAGATACATCATTGCATTTTCACAGCTTGAGCAGTCTCTGTTTGCTGGATCCATTTGAGACACATAATGTTTTTGCCCTAACTCCATTTCCTTCCTTGCAAAGCAGTAAGATCTGCTTATGACTCAGCCTTCAATAAAACACACAGCAAGGACCATTAAAATGAATGCGCAGTGCAGGGGTAAAATTCATAGGCTACATTTTTTAGGCTAGAATCTTCATTGCCCTTGATTTACCCTCACAAACAATATTAACTCCTGTTACATCTTGGTGCAAAGTCCATCTACCAGCAAAAGAGCAGTTTTAAAGGGAATCTTCTCCAGTGGTGAGAGAACATCTAAATAAAGTGATAAACAGGACTGAAGAGGCTGTGCGAGGGCCAAAGAGAACCTGTGCTCCCAAGCCTCCACGGTACTTACAGAGACAACACTCCCCAACCATCTTCTGCCTGGATAAAGGTTCCACCAGCTCCCAGCAAATTACTTACTGAGAAGTGTGGGTGGATAGCAGAGAAGGAAGCCAGGGAGATTTTTTTCTAGTTTTGCATTCACAAATTTCATTGAAAAGAGCATTTCAGGCAAAGGCTGGTATTCTCAATTAAATTGGAAAGGCTGTGGTTTTATTCCGTTGGTGTTTGTGAGAGCTATCCCCAGGGTCTACCTGGTTGTGAGCCAGAGGTTTCCAAGTCCTCCTGACACCAAATGGCCTTGAAGTGTTTACATTCTTTTCCAACAGTGCACAAGAAGTGTGTAGTGAGGTAACCTATAGAGGAAGTACGTAGCATTATACCTCCTGTGCAGTGGGGAGAACTGAGACTCAGCACCCTATATTAATCCACCAGACCAAAGTCTTTCATGAAATGCCTTTGAAATCTGATTCTGAATAATCTGAATTTACCCTTTTCACCAAATTCAGTGGAATTTCACACAAACTCTAATCTTTCTGATTTTTTTTTTTTTTAACCTGCCATTTGCTCTCAAAAGAGACATCCAGACACCCAGTTTTCTCTGACAGCAATTGAAGTTTGTAAGTGTCCAACCACAGGAATGAAGTGAAAGGAAATAATGTACCCATTTCACAAAAAAATCTAGTAAGAAATAAAAATATGGCCACTTTGCACAAATTCAGTGCTAGGTATTGACTCCAGACATGGTCAAGAAGTATTTCTAAAGGACACAAAATCTACTTTTTACAGATGTGAACTAAGAGGCATATGAAAAATATCCATAAAAAAAATTAAATCTCCTCTTCAAAGTTTCAGTATAACATACGGCAATGAGCTTGAGGGTTACTTTAGATGTGCTTTCAGGAAGCAATATCCTTGTGTAACACCAAATGAGCTGAGGATGCTTGTCATGAAACAGCCTCTATGGCACCATCCTTCCTTTCCTATCAGCCATCCTGCAGAATGCCACTAATACAGCTTAATTGTATATAAGAATAAAATACAGATTTTAGGAAGACCTCTACAGAGTGACGCTCCATTGGAATAACCAGTAAAGATGCAGTTTTGCAGTTTGGCACCTGTTGCCCAGCTCAGCAACTCATTTCTGCATCTTAAACAGAAAAAACCCAGACAAACAGTGCGCTTAGGCAGTATGTTAACCTACTCTCACGTCTGGGGAGGAACAGGGGGTCATTCCTTGAAATGGGAAAAACAAAACACCCTGCAGTTCCGCATTCTAGTTATGAATTGAGACTCTCTAGTTTACCTAGTTGAGGTTCTGGCCCAGAGACTGGCAGAAAACAACCTAGCAGTGACAAGAGATGTGAAGGCAGTGCAAGGATAGGGCTAAAAGAGCTTTTAAGAGCAATTTTTCTCCTTCTCTGTAAAAGCTATAGTGTAGATCTTCAGTAGAGGTCCTCTGATTTCTGTTGAGCTCTGCTGGTCAATACTAAGATGTGGCCCTTTCTTAAGGTTGTCTTGTATCCACGGTCTAACATGATGAAAATCTATTAGAGACAGAACAGCTAGTCTCTTCCCCTTTCCCTTTAGCATTGGTTATGGCTTATTTTGTTCCCATGATGTTTACTGGAACTAGCATTTTACCCCACCTCCCCACTGTGATGAAAACCTGTTTTCCTTTGCATTAAAATTCCAGGAATCTGGACATTTTATAAATGAAGACACTTCCTAGATTCTTGATCCAGCTCCATTTACAAAATTACTGCCCTGTTTACAGTGAGATAAACCATGAATATCTCAGTGGTGTCATTTCTGAAGGCAAAGCTGAATATTTAATTCATCAGACTCTGACTTTGTTCCTGAGACCCTGGTGAGCAACTCCATGGCCAGTAGGTGACAGTCTCAGCAACAGAAAAACCTGAGCAGCTCACAAAGAGGGGGTTTGTTCAGTATTGTACCAGGATGTAAATGTTATTTGTTTGCAGACACAGAGACAGCCCACAACAGGAGGCAATATTTTTCACCAAAGATGCCAATAACAAGGAAGGCCAGTGAAGTTCCCGAGTGTGGTTTCCTACCTCCCCAGAGATATTACAGATAAGGGCATGAATGATACTGCGCTCAAGAGGCACCAGCACGATTCTTAGCAGTGTTTGGAAAAAACCTTTACATCTCTGTGTAGGTGTGAAACTAAATAAAAGCACTTATAAAGCAAGACCATTTGAAACATGAGTACATTCAAATGTGTCACAGTTACTGGCTGATACCTTTAACATTTCGAGGAAGTAACAGGATGTAGAAAGTCCCTGTGCATTTTAGGTGAATGCAGTATTTTCCTTGCAGCAGCCCTAGCCAGGGCTGCGTGCACAGCTTGGGGCACGATTGCCTCCTGTGAACACAGGTGTGTGCTTACAACACAATTGCTTGTGATGACCAAGACAACCTCTGCAGCAAAAGCTGGGAAAACAACTCCTTTGTTCATTTAGACACACACATGTTACTTACTGGAATGGCTGTGTCCTGTTTAAAATCTAAAGGAATGCAAAACTGCTTGAGTGGATCAGTCAGAACTGGGATGTGTGATTTAAGTGAAAAAATGAGAACCCGCAAGTGGGTAGAGGGAGCTTTTCCACTTCATGACTGTTTCGTGTTATTCCCTACTGTAGAGCTGTCACTCTAAGAAACCTCACTGCATCCGCCATCATCCAGAGCTACTAGAAAGAAGCTCAAGGTTCTCAAGCAGAAATTACCGGTTTTGGCCAGGGTCACTAGCTCCTCAACATATGCAGCTTTAAGGAAACATTCTCATACCAGAAACAGAAAGCCACAAATCCTTTGCCTGATCAAATTTATTTTAACCCAGCTGGGACTTTGCCTGAGGAAAGGTCAAGTATAAACTTTTAAAATCTAAATAGTTTGGCCAGTTTGAGAGGTAGCTAGCTAGCTAGAGCCTCAATAGAGTGTATGCCAATAGTTCAAGAAACCAGATATAAGCTGATTTAAATATCTATCTCTGGCAGTTTTCCTTGAGGATTTGAAGGTGTTCAAATTCCCAGTCATAAGAATTTTAATCACCTATGCCTGGTGTCATAGACCATCTTGTTCCAAATTGTGTTTTAATTTAATTCTACCAGCTGCATTAGATCTTAAAACTTGTCTATGTTTCTCTACAGTTTAAAGTAAGCATTTATGCATTACTAGTGTGATAAAGAAATGTGTTGAGAAAACAAACGAATACCACACTGGCTGCATTGTAAATCTTGCGTGCATTGCTACTCTCCTGTCTGGTGTTCAGAGCTGTGATGAGTAAGTGGAGACGACTCACTGCCTTTCGATACAGCCTATGTCAAGATGAGTGATGGGGTGAACTGCAGGACAGGTTGTATTTATTACCGAACAGTCAAAGTTATCAGCAGGTGCAATGCTATAAAAGGTGTGTTCTTACCCTAGTTTGTCTAACCCAAGTTGAAAACCAGGTATAATTAGGACCTGAACACCGATGTGACAACCAACACTATGGCCATTTACCCACATTACCCCTCCTGAGAGCGCCTTTCTTTTGTGCCATGGATCTAAGTTCTTTTGGATTACCCTTCTTCTTAATGTTTCAATAATCCTTTCTTCCTCCTCCATGCATCCATCTCCTTCCTACCATCCATCTTTTGCTTCATATAGATTTCAAGACTCTTTCCTCCTTTCATTTCCCCTTCTCCCCTTCTCCTCACTAACTACAGTTGGCCACTCAGACACATTTAACACAGTACTGTGGAGAGCAGACTCTGCCTTTGGCAGTGCAAGGAGCAACGTGTGAAACCCTCTGCAGTTACAGAGAAATCATCTTGCAGCGGTCACACAAATCCTGCCATCTCCTTGATGCTGCCAACCAATGGGAGCACCAGCATTTGTATCCTGCCCTGAGAAAAAGCAGGGCAAGTATTAGGCAAACTAATCACGCTGCACGGATTTGTGTAATGAAAAGTATCTCTGCTTGAGGGTCAGAAACTGTGTAAATCAACCTCACACCATTGGCTGGGAGAAATTCATCCAGTATCTCCTTATTCTCTTTTGTCATGTTCATAATTGGGGCATCTGATCTTCTCAGAAGCGATGTCACAGCCTGGTCATCCTAAAATTAAGCCACAGGGTTTGTCTCAGGGCATTCTTTCAGAGACGGCTGGAAAGCAAACTGGTTTACAGACTACACTGCACACAGGAGGGCTGGCTTCATCTCGCACCGTGCAGTCCTGACTCTGCCCAGGGCCTCTACATGCTCCCTAATGCAAACAATAGTAATGCAGACTTAATGATTGCTGTCATTTCCATGTGCCTACTGCTGATCTCTTAATGAAATACTCTGTTTAAATTGTACTGGCTCAAGCACAGTTCCATGCTGGCAGGAGCCACAAAATCAGTCTACCAAGTGAAAAGGTTCTGCAGGACCTGCCATTCAATAGGAAAGCTGTTGGTGAAATACTGTTGGCAGTTTTGCTGCCTGTTCCTGCAGTAAATGACACCTTGCTCTTGTTCAGAAGGGAAGGAAGAGAATAGAGGATGGAAATTGCCTTTGATCTCAGGTTGGGACACAGAAAAAATTCTGACATGAGGATGACAGTCTGTGGCAAAATGGATTTGGCATTTTTTGATGAGTGAGTGCTATCCACCCAGTCCTGCTGTAACACGCTTGCTCTCTGCTGTCAAATCCTGCTAGGAGCACTGCTGCAGAAGAGAAAAAATTGGGGACATACAGCATCACACAGACACTTTGTTTACCTATTGTCATAAGCAGGAAACCAAATATTGAAAAAAAAAAAAAAAAGCTAAAAATCTGTTCAATGATTAAATGTGCATTGTAGGAAATAGTAAAATTACTGAAAAGTGGTGGGTTTTTGAAGTTGAGCATACTATATGCCCAATCTAAAATAAAGATAACGTATGTATTCTTCACTGTTTCAGAGATGAACAAAAGCATTGAGCTTACATCTTTTTAAGTCATCAGCTCTGGGAACTATTCCATGGAGTAAGCGGAGTTGTCTAAATTTCACCTTTACCTTGGCCTTGCACACCTCGCCCCTGCCCCACTCTCCTCCAGGCAGTGCTCGCTGCAGGCAGTCGCGGGCTGCAGCCGCTGCAGGGTCCCAGGCACTGTTGTAGGAGCTGGGAGCACCACATAAATTCAGGGAGTTCACACAGTCTGCCTGGGTTGTAGCACCTACTCCATCCTCCTACCAGCTCTCTCAAGGTGAGGAAATGCTGAAGTTGATGATGAGGTAGTGGTTGACTGATGGAAATACTTTTCTGCTTAATAAAAGCATATTTTCAGAGCATGTTTTCAAAGTTAACTCCTACGAAAAGCAATGCAATGGGAACTGTAATTTAGTCCAGCTACTCTACGAAGCCCTCCTGTATTTTGCTTGATGAGTCTGTGGTCTGTCCTATACATTTTCATGGTAGCTGACATTAAAAACTGCTTCAGCTGGATAGAAATCAGCCTTACTTGGTAATAATCCACTAGTAATAGTTGAGTAGGGCATTATCTTCCCAGTTCTATCACTAAAAGGCAAATGGGGGAGTCCTTTTCCTTTACTCGTACCACGGGTTGTGTTAGAGACACACAGAAAGAAGGGAACAATGACCAAGATTTGCATTTGCTGAAGGGCTCAGTACATTGCTCTGTTGTGAGCGGGCCAAGACCTTCAGCACATGAATTCTTGTGATTCATCCTTCCCTCTGGTCTACCTCTCTGTATCCAGCATGGTACAGAGAACTCTATGTGTTTATTTATAGACAAAAAGGTCTTTGCTTGTTACTGTAGTATTTGGGTGCTTGGCTCAGGCTCCCAAGTCAGAGGTGGGGTACAGACTGATCTGGTGAATCAGTATTTTTTACTCTCCTGCCAGACTGCTGAGTGACCTTGGGCAGTTTACAGCTGCTTCACCTCTCACCACCTCAGTTTCTGTAAAATTATCCTGTTTTACTTTGAATAGCACATAGAGATCGACTGATGCAAGGGCAAGGTGGTATTGCTTACACATGACTCAAATAAAGCCAATGCCTAAAACTGAGAATCAGCAAGGCAGAGAAACTGAGAGAAAGAAGCAGAAATGTGAAATTGTTTCTCTGCTTCATCTGTTCTCCCCCTGCCACCCTGCCCAACCACAGGCCATTACAACCCAACTGCACCATCCTATTTACTCTATGTCAGCCATGCTGAGAAGTTCAGGTAACCCCCCAAGGCATAATAAGTGACATCTAAATAAGCCCACGCATGTTAGGATGATCCTGTTTAAAGGTTACAGTTCTCCTGTGCTGAAGAAGGCACATTTCAGTGCAGATGTCTCCCTTTGGAAGGCTCTGGATACGGAAACCTGGCAAGAAGGGCAGCGTGCTGCCGGCATTCAGGAAGGACAGGCGTCAGTCACTGCCTGCCGATAACACCATTGTCAGCTGTAGCTGCCCAGTTTCTTGTTAGCGGTTTAAGTGGAAGCACAAAACCATGGATGCACAATACCAGATGGCTGCCAGTCACAGATGTGTCACACAAACGTATTGTAACCGGTTGAAGAGGTAAACAAGTTTCTGCTGCTCATGAACACCACAGGCTGAAGCCGACTGTCTTTTCCTTCTACAGATAACTCCTCCTGGAGTTTGTGGGAAGCCCTGTCCTGTGCATAAAGGTTTTGATGGTCTCAGAGTTGAACTGTAGAGAAACTGGAAAGCAGGAGGCTAGCTGCACGCTGGGAGGTGGGAGGCAGATACCAAATGGTTCCCAGCATTGCTTTTTCAGGGCCTCACATGCTTGCAGGGCCTGCTCCTGAATTTTGCTGCATAAACAGACTGTAAAATGTCGCTTGGACAATATGGAGGCACCTAACATTTTTCCCTTCCAAATGTTTACCTGCTGTCTAAGGTAGCAGCAGGTTAGACGCACGCATTCCAAGCAGATCTGGTGAAGGTATCGAGCCCGCCTGCAAAACCCCCTGACTGTCAAGAGGGCTGCCAAAACCTCTCACCTCTGAAATCCCGGAGCTGTGTGTACGCAGCTGCCGCGCCCGGGAGGTGTGTTCCTAACCCGGGCCGCCCGCCTTCCCCTCGCCCTCCCTTGCGCCCCCGAGGAGCGCCCGGGGTGCCTGCTCACGCCATCCCGGGTGTCCTGCCTTCACGTCGCCTTGCAGGAGCCGGCAGAGCTGCGCCCATCCGTGTGTCCGGCTGGGCAAATTTGCGCTTATGGAGCCGCATACGTGCCGCGCCGCACGTGCGGCCCTGGCCGCGCACCCCCCTGCCGTGCCGATGTCCCTCTCCCCGGGGGCAGCCCGGGGCCGGGGGGGGGGGGGGGGGTGCGGAGGTGCGCTGCCCCCGGGGCTCGCCCGGCCCAGCCGAGCCGGGGCGGGGCGGTGGGAGGGGGCTGGCGGCGGGGCCGGAGCGCGGCGGGCGCAGAGCGCGGTGGGCAGCGCAGCGCTCCGCACGCCGCGTAGCGGGGTCGGGCGCTTCATGAGCCCACGGCGCTGCCCTCGCTCCCCGCCGCGGAGCCGCCGAGCCGCCGGTGCCGGGATGTGACTTGCGGCGGGCTGGCGGACAGAGCTGCCCCGCCGCCCTCGGCCGCAGCAGCCGGCGGGTGAGTGAGTGAGGGAGCGGGCGGGGGGGGGCGGGGGGATACCGGCCCCCGCTCTCGGTTCCGCGGGGCAGCGCTGCGGTCCGGGGGGGGCACGATGGAGCCGCTCGCCCGGCTCCGCTCCGTGCGCTGCCCGCAGAATTAGCCCGGTGGCTGCGAGCAGACGACAGGCTGGATCTGGGAGAGTCCGGGGGCGGGCGGGTGAGGATTAGGTGGGATATAGGGCAGGACGGCGGGGCGCGGGGAAGCGGGCTGGTAGAGGAGTTGAGAGCCAGGATGGGGAAGGGGAGCGGGGACGGGCCGGGGTGGGAGGGACTGGAAAAAGAAACCGAAGAGAGAAACGAGCCGACAGACAAAAGAGGGGAGGCTGGAGCGGGATAGACGTCGTCCGGGAGGAGGCTGCGGGCGGATTAAGGGGAGCCCGGAGAGCAGGCAGCCGCGTCCCGGCCCGCACGAAGCGGGCTGCCCGGCTCCGCACCCGCGCTGCCCGGCTCCGCACCCGCGCTGCCCGGCTCCGCACCCGCGCTGCCCGGCTCCGCACCCGCGCTGCCGGCGCACACGGGGTAGGTGCGGCCAAGCCCCGCGGGCACCTCCGCGCCGTGTCCCGGCCCGCGCCGGGGCGGGAGCCCACGGGCAGCAGCGGCGGCCGGGAGGAGCCTCGCGTGGGCCCCGCGCTGCTGGGGCCGGGCCGGGGTGCGCAGCGCTGGGGGCTGTGCAGCCCCACGCAGGGGCTGGGGGCAGTGGCCGGTTTCTCTCTAGTTAATAAAAAGCCCCGTCTCTGTGTTGCCTCTCCCCAAAGCCAAATAACGATAGGATTTAGCACTTATGTGAACCCTTTGTTTACACCTGATCTAATGTTTATCCCAAGGCTAACAGGATTTCCTGCGTGCTGAACCTAAACGCCTGGGTTGGTTATTGTCGCTGTAGCACTGAGTGTATTTGTCAGTGATATGCTTGCTACTTACCAGCACCGAGTGTCGGTGTTGAAGTATTCTCTCGCTGCATTGGAAGAAATCAGGTGAAGGAAACCCATCTGTCATGAGACTATGAAATGAATAGAAATGGTCAGAATTAGCAAAGCAAATAAAAACATTGATTGCCATCATTGATTGCTATCAGTAGTATAATGAACATCAGGCATTCTACTCAGAAGTATCTGGGCTCAGGTGATAGACAGAATATGACCAAAGGGAATTGTGAGCACTAAGAACATTAGAAAAATCGTTTCATATTATATTCAGCACTGCAAAGTATTTCTAAATGCAAACAATACTTTTTCTACATGCCCTTTGTGGAGTGGGGTCTTGCTTTCTGTAACTGTGCAGATGTATGTAGCATGATGCGTATTATTCTAATGCAGAGGATGTCTAAATCACTGCTGTATTTTTGCATACAATGCACAATTGCACTATTAATTATTATTCTGGAAATACATCCTTTCAGTAGTCCGATCTCGGCTTGGCTGTTGCTGCTCTGTTATCAGTCCTGAAGCTCATTCTTCAGATTTGATCAAAAGGAGCTGGCAGAGATCCCGTGCTGTGATTAATTCCTCACTCACTAGCATCTCTCCACAACACTTCGTGGTGGGGGCGGTTTTCTTTCAGAAACTGTACAGTGAACCAGTCTTCTGCCTATGTGTGGCAGAGCAGGTTACTATTTGTGTTACTATTGCTTTTATTTACTAGATTGTTTTTCTTCTCTGTGATTGTGTGCATCTTTCTGTATTGAGTGATGAACATTAGGACTCTAAAAAGGGGAACAGGTAATACATCTAACCGTGAATAGCCTTACCTTAAATCTCTGTGTGGTTATAGATTTATTCTTTATATTCTCTAGCAGCATACAGCAGTATCTTTTTGACCAGATGAGAGATATTTGCAATCTTTGGTCAGAAGACTTTAGCTATTGAAAGCCTCATTGATTTTTAACCGTGACAACTTTCTGATGACAACTGTGAGATTTTCTGTTTCTGCTTAGTTGCTTGTAATTGTACTTTGTACCCGCTGGGGCAGCTTTGTGTCTGCCATTTCTGGAGTGATTCTATGCCAGATAATGTAGGGGACTTCACTCTCTTGAAAACAGTGGACTTAGAACTGTTGTCATTGAGAGCAGATTTTGGACCAAAAATTGAGGGCTGGATTTGGAAGCTGTCCTGCTAATTGCTGCTTTTGCCTGAAATGTGTAAGGCTTATTGATTAAGTGCTTGTGATTGCTTGTTCAGGTATGTTGGCTTAATAGTTTTAATTAAATATAATTTTGGAAGGGGATGGGGGGGGAACAAAAAAAAAAAAAAAAAAAAAAACAAAAAAAAAACCAACCAAACAAACAAACCTCTCAAGCTGATTTCCTTCTGTATGAACAGTTCCATTCAACTATGTGGGGGATGTATCGGTGCCACTGACTATATCTGTGCTGGAATGTTTCTGTGCCATTTCTGTATTACTGTTGCTGTAGCTCTCTGGTAATAGAAGTGAAGTGCCAGTCAGATAGAGCGCTATTGTTACTACCATGAGGTTGCATAACTTTGCTAAGAGCTAATCTAGACATAAAGAGGTAAAAATACTATTCCTCTACAGTTACTGATTTAGGTAACTACTGGTTCTAATGTGCAGATGGAAGATTTTACTACAAAATCTGGAGAGACACAGGACTCTGCCATTCTACCAACAGCGCAGGCTTGAAGAAGACACTTTTAATAAAAACCCCATATTGATAGGCTTCTCTTTTCCAAAGCAACTTTTCTGGCAAAGAAGACTTTATAGTTTTCCCTTAAATTTATTGAATCCATGGTTTCAGCTAAAGCTGTGGTATTCCTCTGCCAAACTTTTATGTTATAATGCAGCGTTTTCCCTTGTCTGTACAGCTGTCTGAGTTCAGTGCTGACTACCAGTGCTAGAAAGAGGATTTTGGCTGGTATCATCACAGGGGATTGATTATTAACATTGCCAATTTTTACCTAGTGGCGGAAATACATAGCAAATAGGTTGCAAACATGGCTATATTGATAGCAGTGATGAGGAAAAGATTCCTTGAGATTTTGAGCCCTACTTGCAAACTGTGGTGTGGACAGGATCTACTGTTTAGCGAGACTTGCTTACATTTGGTAGCAGTATGATTTAATGCCAAGAATACCTGTCAGCAGTCCTAGATATTTCTTGGTCAATACTATAGCTGTCTAGGAGCTTTCCAAGAGAACCACTGTTTATCTCCAGCAGCTTTCCCAAGAGTAATTTCACAACTAGAAGTAACTTGGGAAAACTCCTCAAGTTGAACACCTTTGCATTTCTGAATATATATTTTGTCTGAATTCTCAATATATTTAATCACAGCTTAATTCTCCCCTTCCACAAGAAACAACTTCTTGGTGGAGGGGGAAATACTCCAAATTCATTAATGCTCCCTTCCCCCTCCCAAACACTTCCAAATAGGAAGAGGAAACAAATGATGGGCTGACAATATGACTGCTTACCCATGCAGCACAATCTCCATGGAAACAGACTGTCCTAGAATAGCTCAATCACATGAGGGTTACATGACATGAATAAAGTAACCAGAAAACTGGAAAATATCTTAGAACTGGAGATACTTGCACTTAATTCATTATCCCTCAGGTCTTTGGAGAGTAGCTAATAAACAAAGCTAGTATTGAAACCAATTTAGTACATGCATATCATAATTTGCAAGTGATGTGATAGTGGAAAATTAACATGATCCTCACTCAAGGTCTGTTTATTGTTTCCAGTTTGGGTGGCATTTAAAATAAATTTTGAAAAATTTTGCATGTGACCTCCTGCTTCTTTAAATTGGTACTAGTTGTTGGTAGCATTACCTTAGCAGATCCTAGAGGATTTCCTCCCTTTGTGTCAGCAGACACTGATCATTTCACACTTTTTAGGATGTTTTGGATATTCTAGAGCATAAATGCACTAGTTGGAAGTAGGAACTGCCTGTGCTAGAAGGAATGGCAGAATTACCTTCAGAATGTTTCCTTCTAGTTAATTATGTACTTGTAGGGCAAGGAGATTAATTGAGTGTAACCATATTCAATAGAAAAATTAATATTTCACTGATGATTAGTTTTCTGTCTGTAAAGGCAGTGTTTTTAATGTGTGTTGTGACAGAGTCATTGAGAAACTTGTTATACAGATCAGAGATAAACAAGTGAATATTCTACCAGTTCACCATAAAGTAAATTACAGCTAGGTAGGAAAAAAAATAAAAAATCATTAGTCACTAGCAGCATGTCATTGCATCATTAGAACACTGTAGCCTTTTCAATAGTGTAAGAATAAGTGTAATTTCTATGGGCAGGCAAAGATGACCAATTACCCTTTTCCTGTTTGTCCAATCCCAGATCACATTATTTGTCACAGTTCCACTCCTGAGATGAAGTTTTGTAATAAGCTTTTGTGTCTGTCTTATGAATGAAGACCATAAAGTCATTACACATTTACATTGGCACATTTGCTGTCTTGGTGCCTCTAATAGGAAACAGCATAATTTCTGTCATCTGTCTCCTGGCAGAGGTTGAAAATGGCCATTGGTCATTTCACAGTGAAAGGGGAATGAACATTAGTCTGAAGACTGAGATCCTCAAGATTTAACAGGAATGTAATGCACAGGAAGAAAACCCATAGCTGTCAGCTGTAAGAGAATCTCTACTGTTTAAGGCTGTCTATGTAAATAGTTTTTGTATTGGTTATGACTGATCATGTTCAGTACAACATTGCACCATTACTTTAAACCATTTTCAACTCTCATTAAACTTTTTGATGTTTTCATTAAATGGATTTCTGATTTATGAAGTATCTTTAGATAGGTAATCACTTAAGGCTGTTTGTCTAACTTACAAAAGAGCTACCGACATTTTCTGTGCTGCTTGCTTTATATCTTAAACACGTCACATAAGCTATATGACTAACATTATTTCCTGTTTATATGGTGCTTTTCTTCCACATGGTCATACCATACAAATGGAAGTCTTACTCTGAACGTTTTCATGCAAGTGAAGGTTAGCAGCGTCAGGTTTCGTAGCTGGTACGTGTAGTGTTCACTTGAGACAGCCCTTACAGGGCAGCTACTGCCAGGGTGAATTGTTCATTTAAAGGTTACATTCTTAGCAATCATCTCCTTTGCTCTACTTTGCTTAATAAAAGCAAATGTGGTAACATGTATCTTTTTAAAGTACCTAACCAGTGTTCTTCCTAAAACTTAAGTTGGGATTCGTCCAGGTCTTCGGTCCTGATGGTCGAGTGGGATGTGTTGTGTTCCTAGAGAGTTTACCATTGTTCACTGTCTGCATCAGGGAAAGTGATGCTCTGTTTTTTGTTGTTTGTTTCCTCTGAATGGCTTTAGACTTGCTAAGAAGCACAATGAGTCATTCATTTTTGATTAGTTGATTGATGACACTGCATGTGTGCCCCATTGTCACAGAATATGGGATTTCTCTAGCCAACTATTCCCATTTGCAAATGCAATCTAATACCTGGGCTTTGGAAGGGGATGAAAAGAGTGAATATTATAACCGTCTATTGATCAAGCATGAAACCAAGATTTTCCCTTTTATAAAAAAATCACAATGTTTATTTCTCTGAGACTCCTGTATCCTTAAAAAAAACCAAGTGGTTTTGACTCTTCCTTTATTCCAGCAAAAGGAGCGAGTCTCTTAACTAGTCTCATTCTGATACAACTTATACTTGCATCAAGCCCAGTGCAATTTACACATACTTTAAGCACCTGAATTTGAACAATAAAAGTATTGTAGATAATGTATTCTTTTGCAACAAGATACATAATTTCTTCTTTGTGTTTTAGGATATTTGCAGGGGCAGTGTTTGGAAACGTTGTTTTCGATCTCTGCAAACACAGAAATGAGTCAGTTTGCATTCTGAGTACAAGAGGCAGAAGCAGCTTTCTGGGAGGGCAGCGAAGGGCACTAGGGGTGGGCTATGCCAGCTGCAAATCCAGTGCAAAAAAACAGTAAACATGGGCTACTGAAACAAGCTGTGCTTCCAGTTGGTGTGAAATCCTCCAAAGTGAACTGTAGCTAAACAAACAAATATTTTGTTGTCTCAGACAGAAAAATGAAAACCTACCCAGCCATTGGTTTCTTCCTCCTCTTCGTGATCAGCTATGGCTCTTCTGAAAACTCAAGTACGTCTAGAGGGTGCGGACTGGATCTGCTCCCTCAGTACGTTTACCTCTGCGACCTGGATGCCATTTGGGGAATAGTTGTGGAGGCAGTTGCAGGGGCAGGTGTGCTGACCACGTTACTGCTGATGCTGATTTTGCTGGTGAGGCTGCCCTTCATCAAGGACAAAGAGAAGAAGAGCCCCCTGGGAATGCACTTCCTCTTCCTTTTTGGGACTCTCGGACTGTTTGGGCTGACGTTTGCTTTCATTATACAAGAAGATGAAATGGTGTGCTCTACCCGAAGATTTCTGTGGGGAGTTATCTTTGCTTTGTGCTTCTCATGCTTGCTAGCTCAAGCCTGGAGACTTCGCAGACTAGTTCGACATGGGAAGAGTCCATCTGGCTGGCATCTAGCTGGTGTGGCAATCTGCCTGATGCTCGTTCAAGTCATTATTGCAACCGAGTGGTTAATACTGACGATTGTCAGAGATAACAAGTTGGCCTGCAGCTACGAACCAATGGATTTTGCTATGGCTTTGATTTATGTTATGTTCCTGATGGTATTTACCATGGGATTTTCCCTTTTCACTCTCTGTGGAAAGTTTAAGAAATGGAAGAAAAATGGAGTATGCCTCATTATAACACTTTTTTTCTCCATTCTGATTTGGGTAGCCTGGATGACTATGTATCTCTTTGGTAATGCTGAGCTAAAGAGAAGAGACAAATGGAGTGATCCAACTCTTGCTATTGCACTGGTGTCCAGTGGTTGGGTGTTTGTTATTTTTCATGCCATCCCAGAGGTCCACTGTACCATCCTTCCATCACAGCAGGAAAACGCTCCCAATTATTTTGATACTTCACAGCCAAGGATGCGTGAAACTGCTTTTGAGGAAGATATACAGCTTCCTCGGAGCTATATGGAAAATAAAGCCTTTTCAATGGATGAACATAATGCAGGTAAGAATTTACTATAGAGGACTATATTTTTCTGTGGTAGCAAAGAAAATCATCCATACAACACATTTTTCAGGTGTTCAAAACAAGGGTCATTACAAGTGGTATATTTTGCACACTATATATAGTTCCCTTCTAAAATTTTCATTAATGTAACAGTGGGGAAAAAACATTAAAAAAATACAATACAGGAAATACTTGTGTTTGGTTAAAATTATTCTTTTGCATTTTGTTTTTTTCATTGAAAAACTGAACAATTTCAAATGCAAAGCCAACACTGAAAGCTGAAAAAATTAACTGTAGAAAAAAATAACCTCTGTTTTAAAATAGTTTAAAGGGCATTTTTTGTCATTATCAGTTAAAAACATTCGATATGAAATTTTCTAAAAACCCAAGAAAAAAATCAAGTGTGTGCTCTATGCTACAAAGTGCTCAGCCTCTTGTGCAGCAAAATAATGATTATTAATTATATTTCCATTAAAATGGGATTTAGTGCCACTTTGTGACACTGGGGGGGAGGGGGGAAATGCAAAGTGGCATACAGACAAGTTCAAAGACAGTCTTTGTTCTGAAGGCAATGGAGTATGCATAGAAAAGAGGTTTCAAGGTAATGGTTGCTTTCCTTGTCATAGCTGTTTGGTGACATAGAACAATGTGTGATAACACGTCATTAAAATTTGCAATGAAAATGTTTTTCAGTGATGACTGAAAGTGTCAGCAACAACTCGTTGCTTAAGAGATCCAAACCATTGCTGAACATTCCACCTTTGTCAGAAGATACACAGGGCTGCTTATCTGCCTGGCGATGGGAAGCATGAGCCCAGTGGTATTCTGTAGTGCAGGTTGCTGTCTGGTGCTGTCCCATAGCTGGATAAAGGATTTCGTTACTAGTCACACTGCTTTTTATTCACTCTATTTGAGGACTTTAGTATCCCAGCCAATAGCTGCCAAATTGCTTTGGCAGCCCCCAGAGAAGGCACATTGTCCAGGCACTTCACCTTCCTATTCATCTTCAGGTATCTTTGATTTCCTCTGGATTTGATGTTTCCTTTGGATATAGACCAGATATAGAGGAAAACAGCACTCTTGTTTGGCACAATGTAGGGTCAGGAAGGCATTCTCCCTCTAAGTGTTTTAGCAGGAGCTTTAAAGGTCTCTTAATATGGAAGCTTTGAACACAAAGGAGTTAAGATCCTGTGTGTATATACCAAACACAGTGATAAAACAAACAAAAATCACATGGATAAAACATTGTTCCTTATGTTCCAGAGCAGCGGAGGCAGCTTCACAATGGACTATAAAAGCACTCTTTCCCCCCGCCCCCCATCCTCCATCTCCCGTTAAATTAATTTCAGAGTAAGGTAACTGCAGTGGCGAGCTATTTCTGACTAAGGCAGATCTAAGAACAAAATTAGATCTTTCACTCTATATTGTTCTCATTCATGCACACATTTTAAAAAAAGAACTGGAAGCTCCTTTTTGATCTAATCATTCTGTGATTAAGTTTTTTAGTGAAATAGATAGATGTATGACAGCTATAAAATCATTATAGTGTCTATCATAGCGTAATTTCTGTTCTGTTTTAATCTATCTGAATCTTAATGCAGTACAATACAAAATAGATTTTCTTATCTGATGCCCTTATTAATATTTATCGTAATAAACGCATGTCATTCCTATTCCTATGGCTTGTGGGAAAAGGATACATACATTTTAATAAATTAAAACAGACTCATTATTCCTTTGCAGTGGTTCTTTAAGTAAAAACTTGTGACAACAGGGTTTGGAGACAAAACTTACTGGTATGGTAGACACTTGAAGTAAATACAGGTAATAATATTCAAGTCCCATATTATGGCTGCTCAAGTGTTAAATTAAGTCAGATCACTGCACTGATAGTTGTCAGTGGCTAAGCACCTGGAATCTATTAGCAATTGGCTCTCTGCAGGTATGTAGAGAATGTTCTCTTCTTTTATTCATTTAATTAACCTTAATGCAGGAATTCATCATTAAGAGTTCAGAAATTAAAGGAAGGGTACTTTCTTCAATTCTGTGTAAGAATGTAAGATCTACTAGTTGTAAAATTTTGGATGACACGGTAACAAGAAAACACTTCTTAGTTCCCTGAATGTAATATTTGTTTTAGTAAGTAGTTAGCTTTAAATAGAAAACACTTGGATAAATATATTTTCCATGAATTCTTGTTATTTCCATCAATACTTGTATAAAGTAATTTAGTAATTTCACCCTTTTTTTTTTTTTTTTTTTTTTAAGATTTTAAGCAACATTTTAAGAGTCTGAACCACCTTTAAACTACAGGTTCAAGCAAGCATATGTTCTAGTTTCTCTCCTACTTAGCACAGTGTAACTCCAGGTTATACATAACAAGAGCTGTTCTATTCCAGATAAAGCAAAACTAATTTAAAGTCAGTTACTTAAACAGCACACAAATCTGGGATTTTAATATTCACATGATAGATAAGTTGTAATATTTACTTAGAAGAGTTATTTTCATACCTGTGTCTTGTAAAAATGTTAGTAAAGTATTTATAAAGCTTGGAAAAAGGCAACTTGAATGAGTTCTTAGTGCTCTCGGGAAGTGCAGTGCACGCTAGTAGGGCAACTTCTGTAAGGCAAAGAGAATTTGTTTTATACATGAAAAATATGGATGCAAAATGTAGAATGCTACAGCTGTCAAGAAACCCGAGCCTAAGCAGCTCCGGTACTCACTGAATTTCATTTAATAATTTTCAGTAATACCAGTCACCCTCAGAGCCAATAGCTAAAAACAAAGTTAAAGTTTGAAATGCATGTTAAAAGGGGACCTCGACGTGACATTTACTCAAATCTTCTTGGCGCTACTTTTTTTTTTTTTTAACCTACACATATTTTATGCAAGTAGATGTATTTAATAATAATGGAAAAAGTACAAGGAAAAATGGCAAAACAGGTATGATAAAAAAATTCCAAAATGAATATTTTGTCCACAAACTTTGTCTCTGATTCTAATACTAAAACAATTTTACACTTATTGCAATAATAGGGAAGGAAATTTTAGCAATATGAACTTGAATTTACTGGCTCTTTAAGATAACTTTGAAAGAGCCATGGAAATTTTGTGTAAATATTTTGTGTAAATGTGTAAATATTTTAATGATAGTATGCATTATAAAGAGATATTTTTCTTTATGTGTACTAGCAAATGCCAGTGCAATCATTTGTGCTCAACACACAATAAGAAGCCAGACTACAAAGAAAGAATACTACTGACCCTGAGATAGTTAAATATAAAATAAAATATACATAATTATAGTTTAGGCATTTTCATCTTTTGTTTTCCCAGTGTTCTGCAAAATTACCTGATTTTAAAATACAGAGCAAGTGAGAGCCTGTGTGTATCTGAAATCAATAACTGAGCATTTTCAGGGCTGGATTTCTAAATTTCTGTGATAAATCAAAACTGCTCTTCACCTCTGTACAACTCCCAAAGAGGGGAGTAGCAGTGGCTAGAGGATAGCATATGGCAGTAGGACCCATTTAAATCTTGTTCCACACAGTGCAACTATATTAAATCCTGGCTTCATTAGAGTCTATGCTGAAATTCTTGTAACTTCAGCTCATTCACAATTTCAGCCAGAGAGTGTGGAACTGTAATTTGAATTAAATATAAGATAAATTCTTGCCCCAGGTGCCTGAACTAGGCGTTTCTACTTACCAGCTCACAGATGAGTATTGCCCATTGTAACCACGCAAGTCGTGTGGATAAATGAGCTCTGTTCCCTGGCCACATCTGAATTCAGTGAAGCCATTATCTACCCCCTAATGTAAAAAGGGAGTTTATATGTGCCAACCCCTGGACTGGTTTAGAGAGAAAGAAACATATCCCTAACTATGCATATCTCTTGTTAAGAGTATACATCTTTAATCCAAAAGTGTGCTAAAAGTAATGGAGAGACTGATGTATTTCTAGTATAAACATTCAGAAGGACAATCAGTATCTTCTCTTTTGCTTCAGTCATTTGCCATGTTTAAGCTATTCGAAAGTAATATTTACTTTGTATTTCTAGTTTCTCAGAGTAAATATAATCTGAAACATCTGGAAAATCCTTATACACTAGTCATGCTGAAGTAATGCTCAGGGGGGTTGTGAGCATGCTTACTGGCTCGAGCAATGTTTTGGATCCCTGTCCTTTGAATCTGACAGAAAGCAAAATGTAGTATCATTTTACTTAACCCCACAGTATCCAGACCAGTACAGTAAGCACTTTGCAAAATACATTGCGTGAGATATATCAAAGGTTCGGTGACTGAAGACATTTAGGTCCTACTGAAATGTGACTAAGCAAACTTCAAAAATTTGGTTCCAATGCATTTTTTCCCATTCCACATCAAACAGTTAATTTTATGTAAAACTGGTTCTTCTGTGATCCATCCCCAACTATATAAAAAAACCTGCTGTTCAAAAACAATGTGAAAACTGGTAAGGCAGCACAAAAGTTAAAATGAATGGCAAAGTTCCCAACAACTAAACTGGAAGCAAGTTACTTTTATGATTTCAAAGGAGATGCACAGCATTATCTGTGTTCCTAAGAACAATCTCTCTTTTCTAAACACAGCGCTAAGAACGGCAGGATTTCGAAACGGCAGTTTGGGAAGTCGACCTAGTGCACCTTTTAGAAGCAATGTTTATCAGCCAACTGAGATGGCAGTTGTGCTAAATGGTGGGACTGTAAGTATCACAATGTGATGATTTAAGAAATCTTTGATATGCACTGATATATACAACCACTACTAATTGAAAAACCTGCTTTTAGCTTATTCACAGCAGGGGGGAAAGCCATAAATGAAAATTCAGGCAGCAAATATGCATGTAATGCCTCCCTTCTAGAAAAGATGTAATTACCAAGTATTTTGCATGTTTTTACTTGGCTGTTCACATTTTGCAGTGCAGTTTGAGTTAACCAAGTTCTTTGGTGAGACCACATATTCAGTGACCCTTTCGAATTAATTTTGTGTTAAGGTATTTAACATAACTATTAAGTGACACAATTTCTAACCTGATTTTTTTCAAGATGATGTGAGTCAAACAAATGTTTACAAGGCCAGTACATTACTTTAAATAAGAATCATTGTTGCAGATAGTGGTGGTCTCTCACATATCTTGGATTTTTCTTGTAAAATGTATGTAATTCTTTGTAAGTAAGTTACAGATGTGTACGTCTCTGGGAAAGGGATTCATGAAAGAGGAATACAGAATATTTTGAAATTAATATCATTGTTTTTTCTTTCTTAGACCATGGTTTGGCATGCCATTCTTTGGTAGATCTGTTTTTCTGCAGCCTGGTTATTGTACGAGAGGCTTGGTGATCTGATGCCAAACAGACTTTCTAAATGTTTTTCACACAATGTGTAATTTGTACTTGAAGATATTTCATATACTAGGTACACTGTTGAAAAAGAAGAATTTTCATCCCCATATTTTTCATGCATACCTACATGTTTCTTAAAAATTTACCCATGAGCCAGTTTATACTCATGTGAGTTGGGTTTTCTTTATTTTGAATCATGAGCTGATTCCATAACTCAACCTCTACATTTAAAAACAAATAATGTGAACTGATTGCAGGTGTCTCTTTGTTTTTAAATATGTAAAGTTTTGGTTGATTTGAGGGAACAAGAGGGACTAGATACAAGGGTTCTGCTGTGTGGGTAAGACAGTGGGAAACATATCAACTTAAGGCTTGTGCTTTCCTGTTAGTAATGAATAGCATCCTTCTGATGTTTGGATTCATCTATGCCTATGTTTTCTGATACCAGAATATACAGTTCAGGGAAAAGGCCGTTTAAGGATGGTAAGCTGTAGAATTTGTTTTGTTTTGTTTTGCATTGTTTTGCTTTGGTTTGAGGTGGATACAAAGCTTAATGGAGAATATCATATAGTAAAATGAGAGATTAATGTGTGTATATATAGTCATGGTTTTTACAGAAAGGTAAATGTACTGTATGGGTGGAAGATGAGTTTACTTGTATCACTTTGCTCTGGAACTACTGGCTGAAAGCTGTCATGTACATGTAGCATGATAACACTGATTTTTGAACAGACTAGATCTCTCAGTTATGGGTCTATTATCCTTATTTCCAGATACCAACTGCTCCGCCAAGTTACACTGGACGACACCTCTGGTGAAAGGCTGTAGGCTGTAGAGAATAAGAATCCTTGTTGCAGATGTTGTTCCCTGGCAGTTTGTCTTTGAGGGAGGAATCCATAACAGTACCAGAACAAAGCAACAAAACATCCAGGAGCTTTCGAAATCCTACAGAGGATTTTGTCTAAATGTGAACACCATTGAACTTATAATTGCAAAAACAAAACTGTAAAACTGAAGCTGAATTTGATTTAAAATAGAAGTAGGCACACCTTAGATTGTAAGAGGGGGATATTGTATTCTGAAATGTAAGATCTCCTCTCGTCTGTAACTAGTGTGCGAGGCAAGCCTGTTTTTGTTGGGTGCCAGTTGCTTGCAAAATACCCTCTTCTTGCCTAAACTTAATTCATGTTGCCACAAGAGATTGCCACTACAGTGTGAAAATATGCAGGATTTCTTTCTGTTTTGCTCTTTCTCCCTTCATTTCAAATGTCATGAGAAGTACTTTGTTTGCTTCATTATCTAGCTGTATTGTATAGTCACGTAGCATCATGTGTAGTCGAGCATTGTCACTCTGTGGCAACTATATTACCGTTACACTGTAGGCTGATACTATTCTCTTTAAAAAGCTGGCGTAGGAAATGCAGTTCTGGAGGGATGAAAGGTCTATGCATGTTTCATGCGAGTTATGGAGCTTCTTGAGGCAGAGAGAAAAAGCGTAGGTCCGGCACAGAGGCAGCTCTCCTTGGCCGTGTGGGATCGAGTCCCCGTTATTCCAGCCTCAATGCCGGGTGCGAGTGAAGAGCCGTGCACTCTCGCCTCTCCTACAGACAAAGCCATTAAGTGAAACTTTGGAGAGATACGCTTTGGCAGAGACTTAGCTGGGGAGAGAACGTGAGTCGAGTTTGCCAGGAGTTCGTTGTGATGGTGGATGAAAAGCAACCCGCTGTAATGGCCGAGCCAGCCTGGTCTGTTGGGCTGATCTTGCCGAGCAGGAACACGGTGGCAGCTGAGAAGCACTGACCACCTTTCAGGAGAAACTCGGCAGCAGATAGGGTCGAGACCTCCCTTTCCAATCCTTGTTCATATGAGTAGTCCCCTTGACTGCAGTTGTTTGTGCATTTAAATGTGGTTGTGCATTTCAGTGCCTAGCTAGTAGAATCTCCGTGCTGGAGGTGGTTTGTTGTTGTTTTTGTTTTTTTTAAGGTGGTTTCTTCCCTACTCCTTCATCTCACTTCCACTTTTTTGAGTTGATATAAAACAGACTCTCAAAGCTTTTTATCTTTGTTTTTTCCAGGTTATTTAAAAGGTTCCCATTGCCCATTGTTTGTGCCATGTTTTTTCATTATGTTTAAGCAATCATTCCTTTATTTAACATTTAATACATATCGGACATTGAAAACTTCATTGTATCGTCACTGTTTGGCCAACGTTAATCTTAGCTTTCCTCAATACTAAAAGCTAATTGTTTTTACTCGAGGGCATAGGAAACATGTAACAATTAAACTTTGCATATGCTATAATAAAAATATATATTTTCAAACTAAAAAAATATAATGTACAAATAACTGAATAGCTTAGTAGCTTCACATAAAGAAGTTACTTGCTGTATACTGCAAAAGAAAGACAAGCTTTTTATTTTTCAAGAGTCTTCCTGATTCTTCATGTACCTCCATTTCTACTGAATTAGGAACTTAGTCTTGCAGACTTGTATTCCCCCGAGTGGTCCCATCGACACCAGTAGGTCTGCATACAGGTACAGAGGCTGCAAGACCAGTCCCTAAGTCTTGCACACAGATATATATGTGTATATATATATATGGAAGAAATATATTTTGCCATTCTTGCCATGATCATCTTACAGGGTTTTATTTCAATGCCCTTCTCTTCCAGAAGCAATGTTTTTCTGTCATGCATGAGTAAAGGAGTATGTTAGCTCCCCCCTGCCCTTCCCTCCTCGAAGCAAAGGAAGCATGTGCTTAAGGATTGCTTATTTTATTTTGTAAGTAACTAGATGGCCTTAGTAACCAAGTAGGGTAGGGGTGGATATTGCATGCTATCCAGTGACTTAGAAATCAATTTACTTGTTTTAAGCAAGGCATTGATCAAATATGATAGTATTTAAGATAATGATAGTTACCCAGAAGATACATCATTTGGAACAATAAAAAAATCTATTACCATCACTTACCTGCAGAATTTTGCTTTTAAAGACCAATTAAAAAAACCCCTCATAAAACTATTGTAAAAATGTATAAGATGACCATGGCATAAATGGTAGGACAGCTTTCTTTTTAAAAGTTTATCATGCTACAACCAAGATTTATGAATTATAATATACATTTTACAGACTTTGGACAAAATCTGTACAAGACAGTTATCTTAAGAAACATTTTTTTTTCTTTTTCTAGATGTGACTGAATTGATAAATAGAGTTTCCAATCCTGCTCCTGATGATGTTGTTTGGAATTTTAGGCCTTATGCAAAGATATGGCCAGATCCTACAAACTGCTACTCATGTGACTAGTCTCACTGGGCTAGTCATGTGGACTATTCACAAAATTAAAAATCAGCAGGATTGGGTTTAATTTGTGGTGGTGAAAGTGTGGCAATAGATTAGGAAGGTCTTTATTTTCCAACTTTATACAATTAGTAATAAGCAACTTTTTTTTGTAAGTCACTAGTATGTGATGTAAAATGCCCCAAATAAAACTGTAATTGAAGAAAGGCACCTTTATGTTAACGTTTATTTTTGTTACAGTAAACAAATTGTTTACTTTTGCCTTTTATGAAAGTGATTTAGAATGTAGAGCATCTGTGAACAACATAGTAAGTAAGCACAAGCCTTTCACAGTTCAGTTAATTATAATTAGCTTTTATACTATAAAAGCTACTATGTTGTCCCTTGATGGTGTTTCCATGCAGAAAAATTAAATTGTAAAGCATCTGAAAAAACTACTACTGAAACAAGATTTATAATAAGTGGCTTTTGATCAATGGCTGGAAAAAAGTTCAAAGCCATTCTTTACAGATCCTGTCCTGCTTTCAGATGTGTTGTGGGTATTTGACACTTGCCAGATAATATATAGCATCTTCAGAAGAACACTCTCAATACATACAGTTGTTTTCATAAACAAGGTACATGAAATACTATGGAACTAGATGTTTCTGGTTTTATTCTAAACACAGGCGTATTGGTTGGCTTTGAGCTTGATGCCTTGGGTCTAACCAAAGGCCATGCAAAAGGGAGCATTGTAGCTTTTATAATAAAACAATTGGACTATTCTACCAACTTCCAGGATTACAAAGCAGGTGCTTTTTATTAATTGATGAGAGCTAAAGCTCATTTTTGATAGATAATATATATATTTATTAAATGTATTAATGTGTGTTTTATAACGTACCCTTTTTTCCGCTGATTGTTGCATACTGGTATCTTACTAAGTACATCTTTAAAGGATTTTCAAGACAATCAATGTGTACCATGATGACTGTACATAAGTATACAAAATTACAAAGGTTGTAAAGCATGGGCAAAAGTTTTATTTTCAAAATGCTGTTCTTAACAAGAATAAAGGCTTTACTATTTACTTACAATGTTTGTGTTAACTTGGTGTTAAAATCCACCTAAAATTTTCCATTACAGTAAGCTAATGGTGCTACAGCCAGCATTGTCCTGTGGTGACGCCATGGGTGCAATTCTGAAATATAAGCCAAGTCAAACTAAAGCAAGCCGGCTCCTAGGGGCTAGAGCCACTTTCCTCCAGCTCTGGCCACATCCTCACATTTACCCTTGGCTCTGACACCTATCAAACCCACAGCGAGCCAGTCAAGGAGCTGAGCAGCCAAACTCTTAACACTGGAAGTGATACTTTTCTTCCCAGTTGTCTTAGTGTTTTCCTGTACTGGCTCAATTGCTGGTGCTTATTAAAAGGAGAGGATAGGATCATATAGCTGGGGTTGAAGAATGTAGGTTGAGACTTTTTTCTTCTAATGGTTTGATTTTCCTGATCTGGTACAACCACCAGCATCACCAACCAGGAAAAAACTGAGGGGTAGGTACTGGTATAGCAGTGAGAACAAAGTCTGGGTAGGTGATGAAAGAAATCCATGTTGAACTATAGCAAGAGCTAGAAGGTGTCTGTGTTTTATCATGCTTTAATTCAAAACAACTAGATCTTTGTTTTACTTGTATGAAATTAGTAGCAGAACTGCAAATACATTCTCTAACTGTGAAATTATAAAGGCCTGAGTAGGACTATTCTTGGCAAGACTGAGTTAAAAAAGTAATGAGGGGTCCTTAGCCAGGGGGCCCAATCTGATTTTTATTCTGCTTGCACCTTATGTAAGTAAGTACACATACACAAGATCGCTGAAAATGCTATCACCGAGGTCTTAATTTAACTTTCTCAGCACATGTGCTAAGTGATAACAAAAGGGTCTTTGACATTTTTCCCCTGCAGAAATGCAGAGCAACCCTAGCTCTCCTTGCCTTCAGTTGGAATTGCAGAGGCATGGCCTTTCTGAAAATTAGACCATTATGAACAGAGCCTGGATTTGTATAAGTTGTCACAGCTCTGCAGAAGTCAGTAAAGCTATTCCAGTTTATACTAAATGAAGATTTTTGACTTAGTTTTCACATATGCCTATGTGTGGATATAAGCCCATTTATTTCATCCAGAGTTTTGGCCCTGTCAGAAGAGCTTGCAAGTGAGCATTCAGGAACACAAGATAAACACAGACTCAAAAATTTTGGCTAAATGTGCACAATTCCATCTGTTTTAACAGAACTGTGCTCACTTACACTAGGACTAAATTTTGTCTTGGGATGCTGGGTCCTTACATAATCTCTTTTTGATTTATACCACCTCTACATGAAAAAGTAAAACTAATGCTAAGAGTGCTTCTAAATCAGTACCACAAAGTTTAGTCCATGAGCTCTGTGTTTTGTGATATTGGTGAGAAAACTAAAATTGAGATGTTGAATGATCTTGTGTATGTTCTTCTGAGTCTTCCAATTTGCTTCCCACTGCAACCATACAAAATAAAACATTAAAAACTTTCCAAAACATCCACAGAAACAAAAAAGTAAACATCCATACTTGTACAGCAAATAATCTATTGTTCAATAAATAAATAAATAAATATCCCCCACCCAACCCAAAAAACCTATTTCTTCTGTGCATGGCATTTTTTTGTTTAGACACAGCTTTGGCACTCAGATATTTGTACAGAGTTCTCAGTGCCATCTGTGGGAGTTGTGCATGTGTAGCTGAGGGCAGAGCTGTTTGTTAGAAAGAAGTTAGTGGATTGTTCAGAAAAAAATGAAAGCAGCTCTTTGAGGTTTTTGCTTTGAAGAATTTTCAATTAAAATTCAGTGATGAAGTCATACAGTTCACCTAGTATATAAATATATTTTTGTCATCTAGGACAACAAGCAAGGTCAATAAAGAATAGTTTTTCTATGTCTCAGTGGAAAGAAGAATGTTATCCATGTGATTGCAAAGGGTCTGCCAAATGAGAAAAATCAGTTAAACAAAGAGCACAGGGTTGCTTGCTGGAGTAAACAATTCTAAATGAACAAAAGCTCTACATAAAAGTAAAATGTCCCACCCCCTAGTGAAAGCTGTTTTCAAAGCTCTGTATTCTTTCAGAGTGCTGTAATACAGATTAACTTAATGTTTTTCTTCTGTTGATACAACAGTCTGGTTCCTCAGTCTACTACTGTGATTTCAGCTGTCATATTCTGTTCTTAATGTTTTAATATTTTACAAACTGCCTTTTAAAAATCTGTTTTTCTACTCCCTACACTTCAGAAGATGCATCTGTACTGTACACCTTTCACATCAAGCAAGTTTGTTGGGAGATTTATATATAAAAGTAATGCTAGAGGCAAAGAAGGCCAAATAAGCCCCCCAAATCCCCTTTTGTACATGCAGTTTCAGGAGAGCTTAGTCACCCTTCCAAGGCATGCAACTGAAAACCAGCAAACAAAATCCTCTTGGTACGAACCCGGAATACCAGGCTGCGATAGGCCCATGTGCTAATTTAAGGTGCTCAATGTGCTACCAACCTGGAAGATCACAGTTTATAGAAAACATCAGTGATATATGATGATGAGGATCACAGACAAAACCTTAGAAACTGAAAATACGACTGCAGTGGCAGGATACACCCTATGTTCTACAACGGTCAAAGCAATATGTGCCCACTGCCTTGGTGGCACAAGACCCTTCTGGATCTTAGGATTTTTGCTCGTACAGCTGGTAAGGAAAACTATCAGACTGGATTAAATATCCCATGTTACTATGAATGTCCCATATAGAAAATATTAACTATTGTGTTGAATTTTATCTAATATTTTTTGATGTGATGAGGCTGGCCTTTGCAAATACTTCATAAAAATTGCAACAAGTTCAAAAAGCCCAGGGCTCACACACACTGTTTTGCATTAAAATGAGCAGGTGTTTTAGGTAGCTGCTAGCAGTGCTTTTAGTCAGGAGTGTCCATGTCTTATCATAACCTGTGTTACTTAAGCATAGAATTTCAAATCACATCACACTAACCAGGAAGCACAGGTTGTCAGCATGAATCTGGATTTCAGGCAGTTATTTAAATAGTTTTTGACATATACTTGCTTCCTATGTAGACAGAAAAGTAAGATGTCCCTAGGATTCAGATAAGCTGGAAATATGGGGAAAGAAGCTGCCTGACTTAAGTCTTTTCACTAGAAATTTCCATTGAAAAAAATGCGTTTTTCAGGCTGTGACACCTCAAATTGAACTAACTTGCTTAAAATATTTTGAAATGCCTAAGGAAGATGTTTAGTTTATATATCAGCATAGCTCCTGTGAAGTTTAGAGCAATTTATACTAGCTGATAATCCAGCCCATTTCTTTCAGACAACACATATTAAAAGCAATGAACAGTGTAAATCTCAGTATGAAAAGCTAGCTTACAACCATGCCATTCATATGGTGATTTTTAACCACTTCAGTCTTAGGAGTCCTATAATTCGTTCAACAGAGCAAGAGAAAGACTCATTTCTATTTTCAGTTGCATTTAAAAAAAATAGTAAAAGTTTAATTTTAACAGCACAGTTCCCATTTTATCCCTCTATGCCCCTAGTCATTCTGTGCAGTTATGCTGGCAGATTCCTACCATTGCAGAACTGTGATTCTACTGCAGTGGAGACCGTCTCTTTTTCTTTACAGAGATTTCCTGCATGCTGGGGAAAGGCGTATGGACATAACCGGGCAGAACAAACTGCCCGAGGATGCCAGTTACACAGTGGCGAATGCAACTGTGCACTGATGCCAGTCTCAGGACAGTGCCAAGAAAACCATTCTCACAGAAGGCTGGATTCAGCTCCCATGAAAAATACAAACACCTTAACTCCAAAGATCTTTGTGTAACAGAATGTGTGAAAATTATCTACAGAGAATGCATAATCTCTAATTTAAGGAGATGCAACATAAAATGTAAATGGAAGTGACACAATCATGATCATTGGCAGCATGATCACGGTATTTCATATAATTTTAAAACATCAGCTGCTGTTTTAAATCCTAAGACAGAACAACTGAGGCCCTTAAATGCTATGACAATGTAAGTTGAAAAATAATCTCACATCTCCCTTACTTCCAGTATTATGGTTTCTATCTATTTAGGTCATATGGTTCCTACTGTCAGGACAGCTGAATTTATTATTTGTTAGCACTATGTTTCAGTGTCATTACTCTTTTTTTTTTTAACACAGAGTGAATCTGATTAAACTACACTTTAGTCACATGCGTGTTCTAAATCATAGGACACTATAACCATTACTACAATAATAAGCACTAGTGGAGACTGTGATTCATTTCCTTGGAAGTGAGGTGGGGGTTGCTCTGAAGAGGTGAGCACAACTGTTAACTGTTATTCTTGACTTGCTGCTCCTACTATAATAAAGTTATCTATTAGTTTGTCTGCCACGTTCCATGGAAATGCGGCTCATTTGACATAGTTTATCATGTATTTGTTGCAATGCTGAGGCACAGCTGACAGCTAAAGGAAGCACTGGCTTTGAATATATTTGGATTTACTGTTTTGGTTAGCTCCTGGGAGTGGAATACTCAAAAATCCGCACTCCTATTAGACATCTGAGGATTGGCACTTGTCCTATTTATATATGGATTAAGTTCAAACATCTTTACTATGCATTTTGGATAACAGACACAATTTTCCCTTATCTTAATGTACTAATACAGAATCAGGACTGACGTTCTGGTTTGAGACTTGGTTGTTTCAGCATAACAGCGAACAAACTATGACCTACTTTATGCACTACTGTATAATACAACTTGTTTGTGACAGTAGCTTATGAAAGGTTTATACACCCACACTCTTTATTTTGTTTAAATCATAAGAACCATGAGAATTACATTTAGTAATTTAAACAGTTGAAAACAGTAATGAAAAATACCAGAGACTCAGACTATAAGAAGATGAAAATCCATTAAAGAAAATCTATTGGAATAATTTATTACCAGGGGCTTAGAGTGAAATATATATATAGAAAGGAGTTTCACCCCTAGCCTCCCAATGAAATGCCAAAGAAGCCTCAACACGAAATTGGAGCCACCAGCAATCTTTCTGAAATATGACCTGACTTTTAAAGAGACAGTTCTTTATAAAGTGTATAATTTTAACCTCTTACTATTGGAAGTCAGTATGCACGCAATTATGAGTGAAACCTTTCACTTCAGGAAATCTTTAGTCACCAGTAATAGGAAAATCATGTATTGAAAAAAGATACATTAAACAAGCAAATAATGAAGCAGAAATTATGCCCATAGACATTCCTGCTACTCATGAATCTGAAATCGAACTGTCAGAGGATCACTCATCAAAGGAGACTTCTATAAAATTGATACATAAAAGTGACGGGACAAACTCTCCAAATCAGCAACAGAGTTTGTAAAATGCTTAGTCTTGCCTCCATGACTTTAGAGAACAATTTCAGGACATTTTTTAATTCACTTAGTATCAGATTAGGGAAACAAGAGCTGACATACAGGAAACTCCCAAGTAATGGAGACGGGAAAAAAGGACTGAAAGATTTCTGGCAGAATTTGTTTGTACAATGCACCACACTTTCCTAATATTTGACAGAAAGACTAAGAATTCATTTGGACATATCTAGATGTCATTTTTAGAATTCAGGGTGTGCAAAGAGAAAAAAAATACTGGAAGATAGAAGCATTAGACTAGATGAACAACTGACATGAACACCTGAGTTTAGGAGGGAACAAGCTACACAGAATTAGATACACTGGAGACACTACTGCTACTGATTACCCAAGTGTCCTCCAAATCTTTCAGTGACATAAGATTCATGAAGAGACAGCCACAGAAACACAATAGTCTAGGGAAGAAGACCCTGGACTGAGAGGAAAATCCAGAATGAAGGCAACCAGTGCATCTTCAGTGCATCTGAGTAATGCAGATTTTTTTCCATGTAAATAGTCAAGCTATAAAAACAGAATGGTGAAAATAGAAAGAACTGACCAGAAGTGAAGAGACGTCATTCCAGAGTGGTAGGTCCCCAGGAAAAAGCATTTTGGGATTTTCAGGCAGCAGCCAACATGGACAGAAAACTGGAATGCCAGATTTGCTGGGCAGCTTCATAAAAACTGCATTTACACCCATTAGCTCCTCTCATTTCTGAAATGTTTCCTACTTGTGAAATAGGATAGGTTCTGTAAAGTCACCAAATTTAAATACTTACACAGACTAAAACAAATGACCAGGTTAAAAAAAAAAAAAAAAAGACATCCAGGTTACTAATACAACAATCTGGGTTTATAGGGAAGTCTGGGGTAAGTAGCTTGTATGTTCTGCAATCTGTCACCCACTTCTTTGCTCATCTCTGAATCATATTTTAAGATCCCAGTAACAGTTCATGGTCTTTCTTTCCCTGCTCTCCCCTCCCCCCCCCCTTTTTTTTTTAACAAAAGTCTCAAGTCTAGTTTTGCTGCAGGACTATTTGTTGGCTTTACTTTTTAATGTGACAGCCTTTTCTCCTGGCTTTTAATGCATCTCTCAGTTAAACACAGAAATTTTGGTTTTGCATATCTAAATGACAAACAGAAATGTCAATAAAAATGCTCCTATTTTTTCACTATTATCTTGAAAAAAGGTTAAAAGAAGAACAAAAAAAAGATTGCAAAACCCATGAAGAATTTCTCCTCTAAAACTGAAAAACAAAAAGTGTGTTTATATAATCACAGAAAAATCACCAAATTCCAATTGTCTTTTTCCATTACAAATCATTATTAACAACTGCAGAGTGATGGGTAAAAATACAGCTTCGGTACTGGAGGATTAGTTCAGACTTGTGCTAGCAGATACACTGCTGTGCCTGTGTAAGCACAGCTCAGAAGATCACATATTTTGTAGCTTATCTAAATGATCACATTTCATTCTTTTTTAAAGCATTCCCAACATAGTTGCAGAAATTTAATGTTACTGTAATCTTTGTAACTTTCAAAGACATCCGAGTCCGGGGTGTGGACCAATAAAGCAGAATCTGCATCATGAGTCTTATGACTTTTATCACTACATTCTCAGCTGTTAGTGCCAAGATTAAACTTTCAGAAACATCTCAAGCATCCTGAATTAGGCTTGATGGAAACCACCATATATCAGCTATCGGCACTGCTTTGTTCTTGGATTTTCTTAAAAAAAAAAAAAAAAAAAAAAAAAGATCTCTTGTGTAACTTAAACCTTATACATGTGCTTTTAAATCAAAAGCAATCACATATATGAACCTATTTTAAACCATTTTGACTGCAGCACTTTCGTTTTCGGAAAGAAACACTGAATATCTGTACTGTTTAAAAAAAACACAGTCAAATTCTTTCAATTGCAGTGTCCTACTGACAGTAAGTAGCCTTCCACTTTAAACTTGTTTATATGGCTCAGTTTGAAACAAAAGAATTTCAGGAAATAACTTCAACATGTCAGATCTTAACATATATGTGTGTGTGTGTGTGTGTATATTATATAACATACATTAAAAGTATAAAACCATGGAATATGGAGGGGTCACCACTTACAAGAGCTGAGCTCCATAATGAGATTAATTAAAGAATTACAGCTACAGTAAAAGGAGGGCAGATTAAATTAGAAACAAATTATTTTGCTTAAAATCTTCCTAAAACATGACTATATTTCAACCACCCTTGATGAAAGTGGAAAAGAAAGAAGGAAAGGAAGAAACTCACATAAAACTAATGAATTCCTTACAGTTTACTGAGCTGAATTTTCCTAAATAAACCACAGAGGTTCAGTCTTTAAGAAACCTATTAGCTATTCAGACTGTCTTTTCCTAATCCAGCATTATTACCTACAGTACATTTTAAATATTTTTTTTTAGGCCTAGTGTAAGAAGTCCCATTTATATATACACCCCCTTTTCAATATTTTCCTTGGGAAACTACTCAGTCCTGCAAATATGCGTGTGATTGTAACTTCATTTATGGCCCCACTAATAAGGATTCATTAGAGCACGTGACTATACTCATGTTTATTTGTTTATGGAATGAATTCCAAGAAGTTTCACAGTGTAGCCTTTTTTTTTCTGGGTACTGAATTTAACATTTTCCCTTCCTCAATTCATTCTGCTTTGATACAAGTACATACAGCCATCCTTCAAAAGTATTCAGACTAGACTACCCTGTTTAACTTACTTAACTTGGTAAGCATATTTAGCTTTCGAATCCTTCCTCATAATTCAGGTGGAGACACATCACGGCTGTTTAAGAAGTGACTGACTGCATTTCCTTGCGTCTTGACAGTATGCATCTGCTCCTGCTGTAGTGCTCCTAAAATATGCAGCCCATTCTCCCCTTTATCAGCAATCTCATTCATATTTTCAAGGATTATCTAGTGACAGAACACCTATATTTTGAGTTCTTTAGCATGTTGCTGGTTGTATCTTCCCAAGGGAAAAGACTCTTTCCATGAAAGAAGTATTTTTAAAAGCTCTTAGTATAGGTGAGCAATAATTTCTACTACCAAAGGAGAAATACAGCTTGAAAAATCAAATGGAATGTAAAGGAATATTCCCTCCTGTATCTGGAAATCAACGCCTCACCTGCTGTGAAGATTACTTTCTCAGTTTGGTTTAACTAGATTTTCCACACACTCCGTACATTCACTGTTTACAAAGTACTTTGCAAAGCCAAGGCTATGGTTGTTCTGTAAGAACTGCTAGTTAATAGGGTCCAAATTGTTTTTGCCAAAAAACCTGAAATACTTATTTCTTTTACTATTTTCCCCAAGAACAATGCTTTTTAAAAATAAAAATTTTACAAATTTTATGCAGGTGAGAAGAAGAAACGAAAGCCCTTAGGAAATAAAATAGCTGAGGGTACTAGGCAGTGCATACAGAACCAACGGTCTTTCCAACAGCACACCAGCAGTGAAATAACCATTGTAACAGACAGTGTCAGAAGTGTTTTGTTCACATAAGTGATGAATGAAAATTTAGGTATTTTCATTTAAAAGTTCAAATATTTTCAAATTCCTTTCTCTGTAGGGCAGATACCTTTTAATTTCTAGTGATGTCCCATCAGTACTGCATCTGCACAACACACTTCTCAGAATCATGACTAGATGGGGATTGTCCACTGCATGGAGGCACAAATCAAATTAACCAGGTCATTAACCAAAAAGCGGAGGCCTGTTTCTTTTTGGAAATATTAAAGGAAAAATATGACTGAAGCTGTGTGGGATACCAGCTAGAAAACAAGATGATGCAGCATGTCCAAATTCAAATGGATGTTTTAGGCTGCAGATATTGACAAAACTTTTATGGACAGCCCTAGATAAATGCACACTGGCAAAAGAAGTTCTCCTAAACAGACAATCTCATGGTAGAACATCAGCCTCAGGAAACCAAAAGCAGGTCTTGCTATGTGCGTGCCACTGCATAACATCCTGTCAAACATGATCTCAAATAACATGCAGGTTATTAAATCACCTATTTAAATACATTTACATTCAAATAATTTCAGCAAACCAGATTAATAAAATCAGAAAGGACATCATCTTAAAAAAAAAAAAAAAAAAAAAAGAGAGAAAAAAAAAGCCCCAGCTCATCTGCTATTCACTCACATCCTTTGGCGGTTATTTTTTTTAATTAGCCGTATTTTCTGTAGAACATTATATATATATTTTTTTTTAATTCTGGAAAATATCCTGGAACAAATTTATCCCATCAGCTGTGCTATACTGGGAAGAATTCTCTTTCCCCCTACAAGTCTAAATCTGTGAGCCACTAAACTAAGTCCTGAATGCCATGCTTCTCTCTACATTTTCAGTCCGAAAGTAGAAACTGTTAAGAGTAAGGACTATCACACATTTTGTGGAATGCAATGTTACAGCAGTGGAGCTGTACAGGAAACAAAATGTCAGATAAGAATGCTGTAGCTTTATGATCCTAGGTAAAGGCTGAAATAAACATACCTTTTTCTTTGCACTTAAAAGAAATTTAGGAGGCATATGCACTAAAAAAGGTCATTAGTCCTGCAAGATGCTATAAATTTATACAGTAATTTTCATGCAAAGTGTTCACACTTTCTATTATCCTAGAACACTTTTCAAAACTAGTAATAAATACTATAAAAGATAGAATGAAAGAAGAATGAAGACTTACAAACAAAGAAAAAAAAAAAAGACACTTTAAACATGCTGTGAAGCAGGGGGGAGAATCAGTGGTTTATATGAGGCTACATTATACCCTGGCCTACCAAACCAAGCAGACATACCATGTAGGGTATGGTTTCACATGACAGAGCAGGCACAGGACAGATCAGCTGCTCTAAAAGTGAGCAGCCATCACAAATGAGCAGTTTTCATTTCCTCTATTACTGTTGCACCATTTCCCTTATATTGGATGTAAGGATTGTGCCATTACCGGATAAATCAGCTTATCAGGCTGATCCAGCAGAAAACTAACCTGAGGGGCAGCAGAACAGAACTGGAGAGCAGTTCTCTCTCAGATCAGGCAGCTGAACCAACTCACCGTGAAGCCATGATTGCTAGTGCCAAGAAAAGGAAAAGGTGGCAGAAGCCTTGGCCAAGGAAGCACAGGACTGTCCTTTTAATGGGGAAGTTGCTGGATCACCTTAGCTGCCCCGTAAAATCAGACTTTTGGTCCCTACCTGAAAAAAATTCCACACATGTTTGTTCTGTGTATGTTCTAATGAAAACTAAAACTTCACCATTTATTTCAATAATAATTAACATGTTTTAACACACTTTCTGAAACCAGAAAAATAAATTAAGAATGCCTTTGGATTTGTTGATTACAATCAGTTTACATTTCTAACTTCCTCTTAATATCCTTTTTAAGTATCACACTAGTCGAGATTATACAAACACACTTTCATAAAATTATACATCTCTGCCTAAAACATACCCTTGAAATAAGGTCTATATAGCACTGTGCTGAAAGCCACAATAAAGCAGAATCTGAGTGTTACCTCACATTAACTGAGTCTTTGGCTGATATTTTCATGGAAGGTATGCTGATCTTTCTAGTAGTGTCAATAGAATCACATTACTGCTCAAGTCAGCATTTTCTAAAAGCTATTTGGCAGTTCACCATTCGGCTCCTACAGTTAAATTCAACACTGTTTACAGCATCTAATAAACAGGGTTAGTCTCATACAAATTTAAGAGATACTTCATTATGATTCTTAATGCAGTTAACTTTGTAATAAATTGCCGTATCTATTTTAAAATGTTTTTCTTCTTTTTCCTTTGATCGTGATTCTTAATGCTTTATTTGTGACATCTGAGTCTTTAGTAACAATAAATACTTTGTCTGATTGATGCAGCGAGCTCAGTGGTTTAATTAAAGGGGATTAATTAAATTAACTGAGTTAATTAATTCAGTTAAACCAAATGTGTAGAAGGACAAGGTTAAGAAGTAGTATTATGCTATTCATTATTGAATGAGTGCTCACAATCCACTTCAGCACAAAGTCAGCTGGGTTACATTGAATCACTGGTAAATGCAGTTTAAACTAACCTTGCTGACTTTACAATGAAATACAGTTTAACAACATTAATAAACAGCAGAATAGCAGAAATAGAACAGCTGAAGCACTAACAGAATTAATTATGGCATCACAGCTGAGAGTGATAATGAAAACCCCTGGACAGTAACTTCTCAAACTAGTACAGCTGTTTCCACACAGCCATCTGTCTGGGCCCCAAGGCTATTTTATGTATGGATACACTTAAATTAACTTAGCAGAGCTCAGTTAAGGAATTACAGAAACAATGTGATAATATTGAAAGCTAATGTGATATAAGCAACTCGAACTTACACTGGTTTAAGAAAAAAATTGAAAACAATTTTACAACTTTATTTGAAGTGGTGAAACAGCTGTGTCCTAGAGTCCTAAAATAATTGATTTGATGACAGGAAATCTCTAAGAGTGATTAAAAGGAAATTTGCTTTTCCTTTTGAAACAATTGGCAAAGAAGGCAAAGGAGGCAAATGAAATCTTATCAGTACATTACTCTCCAAAGCAACATAAATACAGTTTATGGAACGATTAAATTTCTTTAGAGACAGGAGTTTTTTGAATCAACTGCCAAATGACATGGTCCACTATGCCTGTAGCCCCTACTTTTCTTAGTTGCAACATTTTTAAAGTGGTTTCATCTTGTTCTCTGAAAATGCACTTGTAATTCTCACCTTTAATATTTTACATGCATGAAGACTGTAAACTATGATTATATAATCATCTAATATCATATACATCCTTTTTCACAGTGGTATGTTGTAAATATATGGGTTTATTTATTAGAAATAAGTGGGAAACATAGGCATTTGTAACTGCGAGGGGTATTGTGGACAATGGAACATGAGGAAAAAACATGCCTTGATGAGATAATGTAAATGCTAACAAATTGAAAACAGAGTCCAGAACACAAACATTAAACTGCAATAATTTAAAATTAATTAGCAAGCCTACCAGGTCAACTTCTATCAGGAATGCAATTTTTCAACAATGAACACTGACAGAATTAAACATGTATTACAGAGACAAATTTGGCTTTTATTTTTTAAATTTATAATGAGATTAATTTTATCATAGTAAATTTGAATCCACTGTTTTCAGATCTTCAAAACCAGATCTACTTATGTCTTCTTTTTTTTAAAAAAACAAAAAAGATGCCTACTGTTTTTTTTTCCCAAAGTAAACTCTTAGTAAACCATAGTAAATAGGCTATGAAATTACACAAAGACTTTAAGAAAACCTTGGTTGCTCTGCCAAAGTTTTCTTTACAGACCCGTCAAAACTGATGGAATACAACTTCTGTCTCATGAATTTTATTTTTCATCATCTTTGTATACTGCTACTAGTTACTACTTTGTTTAATTTTCTAACTCTAAGCTACTAAAGCCAAGAATTCTACTTCACTCATTGCATATGAACACCCCATATATATACATACACATATAAATGCAGTTTTTTCCTGTTGTGATGTACAATTTTGCTCCTCAGAATGAACTCTTTTCACCTAGAAAATATCCCTTAGGCAATTGCATGGGTTCATAAAAAAACCCTGATCTTTTGTGGATTAAAACTGCAATATAAGTATGAATAAATGTTTGGAAAATCTATGCAAGTGTATAACAAACTGCTATGACCAAAAAAAAAAAAAATTGTGAGAGTCTTCCAGTTTCAGTATTTGTACTATAATGTATAATGTCCTGAAGAAAAGTCTTCTATTCTTCTTGTTCTGAACATTTCATAATTAAGTGAAATAGTGATCAAAAAGTCCTGCACACAGCACAATGCAGACACAGAAAAGTGTGTCAGCTCATAACAACCTGCAATATATAATACTGTAATAGCAGGCAACTAAGGAGGCCATGATACATAAAGGAAGGTTTCAAAAACAATGTCTTCTGAAAACTTACTCTTTTATGACAGCTTTGATATCAGCTGATACTTAACTGTCTTTATGATTTAAAAAATTATACCCTGAGAATTCTGCAGACTGTAGTCATACTTAAGCCTTCACAGCTGAAATACAACCTGCAGGAACAGCTTTCGCTGTGGTCCTGCTGCTGGTGTAGATATGCAGAACTGCTTTTGGGGTTGTCATTCGTTACTGTCTCTGCTAATTATAAGCCTGCCTCTCAATGTATCTAAATATCTACTCAAAGAAATCTACTGCTATTTGTACTGGTATCACTACCGGTATCAATGCAAACTCCTCCATATGACAAGAACTCCTAGCGCTGTGAAGGAACATTGGAAGAGTGTTAAGCACTTTGAAGTGTACAAAGAACACCAACTAATTCTGCAATTGGAACTGGCAAAGTAGATTTCTCCACTGGATATTTTCTAATGAACTCAGGGTGTAATACATATAGTATGCATTGTGCAATACTACAATGGAAGCAGATTTTACTGGACACATTCTATTAAATAGCATGATGCAGCTGAAGCAAGCCAGTAGGAGCTTCAATCCAGCCCACATATTTTCCCTGGAGATCATAAAGAACCACTGTTTGGGCAGGAGAAGTACCTTCAACAGGAAAATGCTTTTCCTTGTACTTGCAAAGATGCAAAAACACAGAACTATCCAGTAGCTGCTGCTGCAGTTGCCAGCTCTCATCACAGGGAAAGCAGCAAAACTAGAGACAGACCTCCCTCTGTGCAAGAGCTTTGTCTCACACAGGCAAGCCAGGAGGAGTTGCTGAGGTTGTCTGGGCCCTGGGGAACACAGTCGATGCAGTACTTGAATGTGATTTTCTCAATTGCCAATATTAAATCACCCTGTGTACCAGCGTGGGACTGGCAGGTGAGCACTGCAGAGGATTAAAGGAGGAGGCACATAGAGGCAGCTTTTTAACAGTGAACATTGTCCTAGAGGATGAGTGTTGCCACTGATTCACTTCATGTTATGTGACAAAATGTGGATTACTTCAGAAACCCAGAGCAACAATTTAAAATGTTTGCTCCCAGCACTACGCAGAGTTTTCTGCACAGCTGTTGTGTGAGACTGGGTTTAAATACTGTTTCACTTCACACAATAGAGGAGAAACTGTGTTACAATAGCACCATATATTAAGGCATTTACTGGAAAGATTTAAACTGTAACTACTGGACACTGTGTTCAGTAGAAAACATCCAATAGAAATACCTACTTATCCAATTCTGATGGCAGACTTAGTTGGCATTCTGCACACATTTCAGAAGGCTTGACAGCAAACTTAACACAGTATAACTGCAACATTACCCTGACTAGATGTCCTAAAAACTAATGCTACCCAACAGATATGCAAGTACAAATAGGAGATAATAAAAAAGAAGTTTAGGGAATAAAAAATTTGCCAGTGGGGGAGCTTGAAAACATGGAGAACTTGTAAATCTATAACTCTGTGTTTGTTGGTATTATAAAAAGTAGCCCATCTAGAAGTGCTGGGATTTCACACAAGAAAAAGTCTAGCATTTGTTTAAAATATTATTAACTCCAAGTGCCTATTGCATTTATTTTGTGTGAAGGAAAAAACATCAAAATAAGGGAAACTGAAAACAAGGGGCTATTTCATAATCCCGTTGGCATAATGATCGTTACCAGTAACAGATTTATCCATTTACATATGTGAAAGGAGAAACTCCTTTCACCTTTAGGCAAAAATTTCAAAAGATTGCAAGCAGAAAGAGAAATGTGGGGGACTTTCATGCCATCCTTTTAGCCTGATCTGCTTGTAACAACTAATGACAGACAAAATACATGCACAATAAAAAGTGAAAGAATAATTGCAGTGCATCAGGTTAATGACCTGACTGCTGTTAATTCCTATGACATTTACAGAGCATGGACTATTTTATAATTAAAATGCTTCATAGTGAAGTTTTAGTTATATCATCTATTAAAAGGCAGTACAGTTTTGAAATTAAAAACAACCACAAAAGATTTGATGACTACAGTTACTGAAGAATTGCAAGGCTCTAGTCACTTACAACAAGCTCTGATTGCCACAGCAGTGATGTTAATAAGAACTCTTTATGTATGGGCATTCTTACTGTAGTTTCTAAAATAAACCATACTGTGAGGATGTCAAAACACTTAATTCCAGAATACCCTATTTTGTATCTGTGCATGAGTACAATATCGCCATTTAATTCAAAGGAACAGTTAAGTTGCATAGAGAATAAGGAAAGAAAAAAACATTTGAGCAAAGACCCAGCAGGACATACTCAATGTCTCAACTTAAGACTTTAAATGTGAACCAATGAAACAGTGGCATGGTCTATAGAGGCAGCAAAGAGAAAGAGCTCCAAATGGTGACCCACAAATACTCAATGCTGAGTGAAAAGCTGCCCAGGCCATGAGGCAACACAGAGGACAGAGGCCTCCCAGTAAGCTGCCTAATTCCATATCGCACATCAGCAATTTTCTGTTACTTGAAATCCAGAGTTGTAGATTTTTCTGTATAGTAGGTATCGAACTGAGCAGGACTCAGCATCTTAAAACCTTTCAGAGAAACCTGATTCTAAACTCTCTCACCATGCAGGGATTCAAATTTAAGTCCCCCCTTTCCTAGTGAAATCTCACAAAAAACAGGTTCAGAATGAGGGCATTGACAGATGTGCTTTAGTGTACTGAGCTGAAGAGGTCTAAGCCATGATTTGCCCCTGGTTTTTAACTCCTGCCAACCACCTGGAGATTGGCACTTCCTCAGCCATGAACAGTAACCAGGTATGAGAATACCATCTCATATTCTGCTCAATTTAACCAACCTGTGGGCTGCTGAAAGTCATTATTCCTCTCTCTCCCCAGTTCACTTTCTCCTTTGTCTTAGATCTAACAATCATGTGGCAACAACGTTGTGGAAAACTAACCTGCCCTGTATCAAAACCCCTCACTGATCCAAACCCATGGTACAGTTACACAATCACTAAAACTGGTGCAAGAACTACAGAGTGGGATCAACCCTTTTGGCAGCTCCCAGTTTGATCCAATTGATTGTGTGAAACTGCACCCTGAATGCTCTTATATAGTTCAGGGCAAAGACTGGCCGTTCAAGAACACATCTGTGACTGTGGCATCAGACTGAAGGACCACACAATGGTGACTGGTACAACATAATTTTCCCTCTCTTCAACACATGAACAACATAGCTGAACAACCTCTTCTCACCTTCATCTCTAGGTGTGTAGTTCACATCCCTATGTGTAACACGTATGAGCCCAGCCCACAGAGGCTGATAAAATGTAGAGTGGTTGAGGAGGCAGTGAATCCTTCTGCATTAGCAGACAAAGAGGCTGGGCAAATAATCATAATTACACCACTGTGTCCAAGTAAGTGAATGGTAACTTTGACCCTGTCAGTAAAGCCTTGTCCACAATCAGGGCAAAAAGGAAACATATTACAGTGTCAGTCTTAAAGCAATCTGGCCTCATTTCCCTTGGCAATTATATTGGGTTGTTTGGGTTTGTTTTCTTTTTTTAGAACTGTACAGGCCAACTTCTGCTATAAATAACTACAGAAGAATGCCAGCAGAACGTTTACCAGATAGAAATCCCACAGTTCAGAAAAACTGTACTACAACCCATCTGGTAAAAATCAGTATTGACATGTTGTGTAGCTGGTAGAGGTCTGATCCTGCCCTCGGAAATACTGTGCCAACACATTGTCACAGTCCTCTGAAATTATTGAGTTTTGGCCCTGTACCGTATTTTAAATAGTCACTTTCAGCTATACAGGCAACTAACTCAGAGTTAGTAGTGACTGTAAGGAAACAGCCAGGCATTTCCACCAGACATTACCTTCCATTCTCAGGATTAGTGTCCTACTGTGTGTCTTACTTTTTTATACAACTCGAAATGTAAAAATTCAACACAATGTAAAAAAAAAAAAAATTAAAAACTACACAATTTAATTTACTTACCTTTGGCTTCCTGCTTAGTCCAGAATTCTTTCACTCTCTCAAAAATGTTTTTGTCCTCTCTCAACTGCTTTTGCCACTGACGTAGCTCTTGTATTTCAGTATCACAGCGGACCTGGGAAAGGCAAAACAAAATGTAATGAAAATTATATACGTTCATGTTAGCCAAGATAACAGTACAATTTTTTTCATGGGGCTGTGGCTGGGAAAATACGTGACATCCATCCTTTTTGCTGGGCCTGATATAAAAGCACAATCCCAGAGGTTTACAGTTTTCAACTTATACAGAAATAAAACCCACATAATTGACAAACCCCACTGAAAACATAAATACACCAATTAGGGGATAATTTTGATTATCAAGGAGAATGTGATTGCAGTGAGACATTTATTCTTTGAGTTAATTAAAATTTAAAGCATTATGCTGAACAGTATTAGTGCCTTTAGAAAACCACAACACTATAAAACCAACCCACTGACCAACATAATAGAGCAGAAGAGGAGCATGAAGGGTCATACAGCAGGAAATTTATTCCAGCAAACTGATTCACACCTGCTATCAGCTGCAAATAGGCTTACTGACAATCCCAGCCATACAATTTTCACAAACAGCAGGGCCATTAATCTGTTATTTAAAGTAATTGGAATGCATTATATTATATCTATTCTTTGTCAGTCAATCATCCCTATGAAGGGTGTAATTCTGCTTCCACATAAAATTATAACAGTCACAGGCCTTGACTCAATTTAAGATTTAACTTGAATTCTTCTATTACTGCTTTTGTACTGGTGTAGATCCTAGTAACATAAGAAAGAGCTAGCTTTGCATCAACAACTTTTACTGCTCTGCCACTTAAACTTGTTCTAAGCAGAATTTGATTAATTAGCAGTGTGTTGCCAGTTGTCTACCTTGGCACTCGCACAATTACCTTCCAGTGCTAGAACAAAAATCCAGAAGAGATACCATCCTTCTGACAACAGTGGGAAGGGGACATGCTAGATCAGGTTAGAGATTGGTAAGCAATTATTCCCTTAAAGTCATTGTCAAATTATAATAGAAATATAAAAAATATAGTTTCTGTTTTTTCTAAATGTTTTGTATATAAAATGTCATTATGTTTTAGGACTTAGTGTCCTAGTAATTCAGGCTGATGTTGAATAACATGGTAGAAACAGGCAGCCATGAGATTGGTTTCTCTGGGACACATTTTTGCTTTCAGGAAGCTGACTACTTAGTTTTCTAGAAAATTTCTTATATTTAGTTTATTCTTACATGATACAGTTTGTTCTATGATTTGAACTCTATTACTCCATTATGCTGCTTTCTCCCACTTTACTTAGATACATACAGAGCAAAACAACAGGACTTAGTTTTCCACTAGTTAAAGAAAACAATATAAATTATTTATCAAAAGTTTTCTTTCCACCCAGAATTTCTCCTTTATGGTGCAGTTTAGAATGCAATAGACAGTAGATGAACTCCCACAGCATTTTTCAATCCACTTAGAACATAGCTTGCAATATTTCAGATAGTGTACTGGCAGAGCAGAAAAATAATACAAGGTCACATGATCAACAAAGACAGACAAGACTTTTACTCAGTGACTTGACATCAGATACCTCTTAGGCCTCTAATAATATCCCGTTATACTAATATAGTTCTGTATTATCATCTATAAAAGTTATAATAAGTTCTTACTAGGTTGATATAAAATTTTTAAAATTAAAAAAAGTTACTAGTGATCGTCTGTACAGCTGTACAAAAATTAAAACCATTTTCTATTAAATTCATCAAATACTATTTTCAAAAATAAAATATAATCCCAATCACTTGATAGTTTCTTTAGGCTTGCAAGAGACATTTTCTTCTTTTATACTGTTATGTATGCTTTTATAAAACCCATAATTCCCTATTACATGGAGTCACTTTACCTGCACAAGAAAAGGTTAAAGGAATGATCACGGGACATGTAAATGGCAGTAATAGAAAAGAGGCAGAAAGACAGAGAAATTACTACCATTACATCTAAATATAAAATTTTTTAAAAAATTAAGTGTCCCTTGACAACCGCAGCTACACAAGACCTGTATTTTGGCCCATGACAGGGCCAATGATCTTCGAATACTGAACATGAAGACAGTAACTCTTAACAGTTAAAAGGCAAGTATAGTAGATTTTGTATACTCCCCCTAGATAAATAAACCAGTGAAAGTATAGTGAAACACATAGCAAAATACAGGGTTCTGAGATAAAGGCAGAGTCAGATAGATTCAAATACTCCAAAGTCCAACATGAAATCCAAGCAGGGAACATGGGCTCCCAGAACAAAGTAATTTTTTAAAAAGTGAAAGAAAAAGGAACACAGATATGCCACCTGCAGTAAAACAGGTGACAGAAGCTTCACAAAATACTATCAACATGTTCCAAATATGCTTAACAGATTATAATTTAACATAGTTGTGATAATTTCTCAGAAAGTAGTCTGTTTTGTAATCGGAGTGCAATTCTACCATGATTAAAAAGCCATGACACAGCAGCAAAATCTCCAGGCAAGCAAGAGAGTCAAGGGTCTTCTCCAAACATCTGATGTGTCTCTCCTGCAGACTAGCAATGCAAGAAGCATTGAAGGGGTCATAACTCTGAAGTGAGAGTTTACTCTTACCCAAGTCACTTGGATTGAACCTACACTTGCTGTAAGTAACAGTGAATATTTGTGTGACCTGCCTTTGAGCCTTTGCTAGTAGCCATAACTGGCTGGAAAGGAATATAAATTGTGATAGCAAAAGCACAGCACCGCTTTAAGATATAAAGATAAACCTGTTTCAATTCTGATTTAACTTTTGGTCAAACAATATTTACCTATAAATATTTGCATAATGATAACCAATTTAAACTTCATGATATTACAAGATTTAGTAAAAATAAACAGCTTTCAGGGCTAGTTGAGAACATGTTGCACAACAGCAGAAGGATAACACTAAGGCTTCAACCAGAGACATTAGAGGAAATTGTATTAATGAAAAATCCTTTCAGTCTAGAACAGTTATGCAAATTGTAAAGATTAAAAATACTCTGTAAAATAAATGGCACTAAGCACAGATTCTGCAGTAAAGAGGTAAAGGAATATATCATCTTTTATTGGAAAAGTGTCTGGAAAATGGATAGCTACCAATCAAGGGTTTTCATCAGATACTGACTACTGCCTTGGCCCACAACAAATGAATGAAACCTCAATAAAGGAGGATGGTGAGAAGTGAAGAGAAAGAATTCTGATGACAGATCCGTCTCAAGTCTTACTTGAGTGCTCCACCTTGCCCTCAAAGAGACCCTTCAAGATGACATCTTCCTTTCTGATCTCCTTAATTGTTGTAGCTTCTACTGCTGTTTGTTCTGAAATTTAATTCTTGATTTATAATTTGCAGAGTACTCATCAATGTTTTTGAATGAAAGATTGTAACAAGGAATTTGTTGATGGCAGACATTAATTATTACTACAAAACCAAGTATTTTTCTGAAATTTGCCTCAGGTAAGGATGAATGGACTGCTTTGCTTTGATCAATCATGCTTTATTACCAAAAAGTTCTCAATATTCTGTACCTATAATTTTTTTTTCTCTTCAAATAGAAGAATTTTTACTGCCTGATCCATTTTTGCTGATTGTCATGTGCTTTGATACTGGCATACCCAGACAGCTAGATGTGTCAGAAACAAGTGAAGTATCATGAGAAGACATGATGCTCAGTAACAAGATAAACTCTACTACCTAGATCAATATGGTTAACAAAATAGCTCAAAAATGGTCTGAGTCCATAGAAGCTGTGTCTGAGAAAAATAACTTGCTGTGGTTTCTCCCACTTTATATGACATTGTTTAAGAAAAAAAAAATACAAGGTTCACATTTGGGATAGCATTGTTAAAGACAAAACTATCCTGCTCAGATTTCTGAGCCTTTTACTTTTTCTGAAATCAACAGTATGCACAGAATCCTTCTCCATCCATCTCTTAAGTAAGTACCTATGGCATGTGATTTTATGTCCTTTAAAGTGTATCTTGAGAAGACAAATGATGAAGTACACTGTTCCTTTACCACAGTGCCATGTAAAACATGTATGTGTGTTTGTGTTTAATTATTCAATGTGATCACAATGTGTAAACTTCTATTTCAATAATAGTGTTTAAAAGTTCGAAATTCTGCAAATTATCAAACAAGGTTTAATGAAAAATATCAGAAGAGAGTTTGAAATACTGGCAATAATATCCTTAGAATGCAAAAGGGCATTATTTGTAAGTGCTCAGTTGTTGCCACGTTAAATCAGTGTCAGCTGACAGAGCTGTTTATCTTAAAAGCAAATCATCTGAATTATTTGGTAAATTTTCATGATATACTTTATCATTAATGTGATGAAATCCCATTTAAGCTTAGTATTCTCTTAATTTACAAGCCCGAGGATAACACATTACCCACTGTAGTAACTTGTTACAAATTATTTTTATTTTATATTCTGATATTAATTTAAATTTTAATTTTTAAAAACCCAAGATCTTTTAGCTCTAATAAGCTAAAACATGTAACAGCTACTTTTATAGTCTGTATTATTTTTGATGTCTCCTACTTGTTACAAGTACAGTTTCTCTCTCATTTCTGGGAACTGGTTTAGAATGATAAATACTACTGTGAAAATTTTGAAGTTAATAATATAGCAAGGAAGGATAGTGCCCTTCAGAAGCTTTGGCAGAAGCACAATGAATCCGAGCATCTTTGAACTGTTCAGCAAACATAACTGTTATTGGATAATGGTTGCCTTTGCAATACCCCATTGTAAAGGTGACTGCAGTGATATTGTCAGTGTTAATTAATGTTAGTGTCAATGCCATCTCTGAAAAAAGAAAAATGAAAGAAAACGAACAAGCAGAAAGTGCCACAAAAATCTGTCAGTCAAGAAAATAATTTCAAGGTGTTTCATCATCTTTGTCTGCATGGCACATTATAGTAGCCACTTACGTATTCATGCTTCTGAAAAGTAGTAAAGAACTTGAAGTGTTTTATACTGATTGTTATTTATACCAATTGTTATTTAAAGAACGCCTGACATACAGGCAGAGGTATCTCACTGTCCATCACAATTAAATTACTGCTATATCTGGAGGCTATTTACAAACTTAAATTTTGATAAAGGCAGTCAAAGACATTCCTTTGTCATCAAAGTCACCTGAATTTCAAGTCCATTTCTTTCCAAGCCTTTCAAAGAAATATTTGACAGAATCTGCTCGGGATTTTCAAAATAACCTATTTCATACCCTAGTGTTAGCACGGCTGTTATCCTCCAAAATAACAGTATTAGCCAATTTTCTTTGTATTTATTTTACGTGCCTTGCTTTTCCCCCTTAAATTGGGGATTGCATTAGTATTGTGTTATTAGCACAGCTTGGAACATCTGCTGGCCATTTTGTTGTCTCTTTCCTTGAATAACAGCCTTCATGCCTCTTCTACATCTCCTGTCTCATTCTGGGCCTCAATTCTTTGTCCTTTGTTTCTGTATGCTTTTATTTCTTAACAGACCTCACCGTTTCTCCTTGTTCATCTCCACACTCACTCACATATCCCTGCATGAAGCAAAATAACACTCCATCCTTTAGCAACTAGCCAAAGTTCAACTAAAAAAAGGCAAAAATTGTTCAGTGTTAATTGTACTTTTGAAAATCAAATTTCTGTGGAATTTCTGTTGTCGAGGAAAACGGTGACATTACATCAGCATAAATGTCTGTGAAAAAACTGTAGTCACTAGGCGTAAGGCAAAGCAACATCCAAAGCCAATGAACCATGGGGGTCTCAGCAGCTATTTTTAGTATCCCCTACTTAAAATTTATGTAAGGATTTTCCCTGGGGCCTTCACAGTCCTACAGTTTTCAACATCAAGCAAAGTAATTATAGATTACTCTTACCCGATAACCTCTCCAGAAGGACTGAATTATTATGCTTGCTTCTTCTTCTGATAGAAGGAGAGAGAGAGGAATTGGTGGCCTAGGACTTAAAAAAAACACAGTTTTGTAAACAGACAGCCTATAAATGTAAAATACTTTCTTCCCTAAGAGTGTATTTCATAAAAAAGAGGAATGTTGTTCAGAAGCTTGAAAGATACAATTTCTTACTGCTCCAAGGATAAAATGTGCACATAAAATGTGTTATGTATGCTACAATCATTTCTTCTTTAAAACAATGATATACAAATGGCACATCAAGCACTGCAATCTTTCTTATTTGTCTACATGGACTTCAGTCTCCTGCTAGTATGGTAAGGTTTGGGGTGGTGGTAGGATGGGGGCAAGAGAAGTAAGCATGACATTTGTAAAGCAGAGGAGGTTTTAGTGTGCATGCAACAATGAACAGACTTACGACAAATGTTTATAAAATTATTAAATACACAAAATGTAAATATATTTTAGTCCATTAATTTACATTTACATTATTATTTTACTTAAAATTAAAATGTACTGAAAAAAGTAACAATTGTCATATCTGCATAACCATGGATCCATGTTTAGAAATGTCTAAGCAAGTTCTTAAAATGCTGAAATTTTACTTTTGATAGCATATACACATTGCTTGGTGATAAAAGAAAGTAATACATATGTGAAGTTAACAATTTTCAGCCAAAAGATAGAGTATTTTGAAAGCATGTTTGATGATTCTGTTGATACCAATTTTAATGGGAAACACTCTAAACTATAATTACAATTTGGCTATCACTAACAAAAACTCAAGTCACTCTATCAAATCTTGCTTCCTAAAAGCCATTTATCTATGGATGTTGATTTACTTCTCACACACAATGATCAGAAAGCATACACTGGAAAGAACAAGACAAAATTAATTTATGTAGTTTCTTTTATAATAAATGTAATTTAAAGCTAATGAACTATAGGGAAATAATGTTGAAAATCCTAAAGATACCAGTTATAAACAGTAGACTTGGCATAGCATTAGAATGGCTGCTAAGAGCCACTCTCCCTGCATGGAAACCAGGCTGAACACAGCTTTGACTCTGAAGACCACATCATTATGCATTTGGATGCAGCAATCATCTACAGACACATGCAACCTATGCAGGAATATTATTTATAGTATTTATACCACAAAGACATATATACTGCAAAGACCATCAATTAACAAGCTATTTATGCAGTCCTATATTTTCTGGCTAAAACATTAATTCTGCCATTTCTTTTGGAAATTTATTTTACAGCATATTACAGCTCAAGCTAGGAGGCTTGACAGCTTACATTTTCCTTTCACATAATTTCATTCGTATTAGTCACTACCCTAGTAAGCTTCCTATGCTCTCCGACATCTTTCTCTTAGGGCTTGTCTTCACTGAAGGAGCATTTCAACTTAGAGCACAATCTTAACTATTATCTAATGCTACACTGACTACACCGTTTTAGTCTGTGTACTCAGTCAAATTGGTCTCATCATCATGTCAGCTGGGTTTTGGCCTACATTTATTTTAATGTGAAAGAAAACCACAATCTGTTTGGAAGAGTAGAAATAAGACAAAAATAAAAAGAAGTCTCTCTGCTAAGCTAAACAGTTTTAGCTCTGTGAAAATTAATTAGCATTTTTACTGCTCAAGGGACATCATAAGCGCTGGACAAGCAAGGCTTCCTGAGCTATTGGCTTCTTATAATCAGACTTCAAAATATGAAGTTGGACTGTGCTGGTTTGGCTGGTAGGCTTTCATCCTCCGTTCTATTTTTGATCTTTTTGAAAACCAAAACTTAGAGTGGGAAAATCACAGAAAGACCTACATATTTTAAAGCACTCATATCAAAGACATTGAACTTTCTCTAAGAATAAGTACATCTTCAAAGAACAAACTGAGATTTCCCCTACCCTGCAAGGTCGACTCTAGCATTCATTTGCTCTCACTTTTAAATTATAAAAATATCTAGTTTATAATCCAACACTACATTTGAGAAACCAATATAAAAATCAAGCAGGAACAGGACTTAATTTTCGGTATGACAGTCACTGGCAAATATCAATCATTTCAACAGGGCAGCTTTAAAGCAGAGAAGTCATGCCATTTCCAGTTTTGTCTGAGAGGATACACGCAGTTGGCTTCGGTTCAAACAAAAATAGATTCTGAGCAGAGGCAATCACCCCTCAGCAGTGAACTAGGAAAAGTGGGAATGTGTCATTTGTGGCAGAAGACAGCTGTATGCCTCCAAGAAGATTAAAACTGACAGTTAAATGTACACTAACTATATTCTGCTCATTTAGTCTTTGATTACGCACAATCTAAAAATCCCACACATCAAACAAATGGATATCTGTTTTGATATATAGATCAGATATGTTGTTTAACATAAGTTGCATCTGTAAAAGAGCATCAGTAAAATTATTTTTCTTAAGTATTGTATTTTACCAAATCTGAATAAAGCAGACACTGACCAAAAGAGAGTTAAATTCCAGAAACATGTTTCTTGCTTTCTGAGCAAACTTGTACAGATTCTGATTATGACAAACTTAGTAATTATATTACATTATGCAGGTGGAACTTGGCACCCAGAAAATAAAAGGCATAGTTGTATTAAATAAATATATGAGGTATTGAAAAAGGTTCTTACTGAAGTTGTGTATCTGATTTCCTTGTGGCCAGAAGCTGGATTTCTCAATGAACTTTCAAGAAGGGGGGAAAAAGTGACATTATCTTGTCACCAAAATAGACAAGCTAACCTACATGGGTTCACAGTCCCACTGATGGACGCTGTATACAGTCAGTATTTTCACACAGAAATGTCAAACCCCAGTTGTCATTAACTTCCCAATCTGGCCTACAAATAGAAGGTCTGATTCCTTCCTTGAATGAATCAGGCAAAATTTTCACTATATAGAATTGAGGATTTTGTAATTGCTCATTTTATTCAAATCTGTTCCCTAACAGTAACAGACAACCACCAGATTTAACCTCTGGCCTTACAGCTAGCTGCCCGCAGGACCACTGTGCTAGCTACAGAGAGCATCAGTGCCTGGGGCAGATGCTGTGCAGGGGACAGTGGGACAAGCAGGTACAGTCAATGGATAATCAGGGTTTCTCTCTGGTTTTAGAAAGCTTGTCTCTACAAACACTGACGCAACCCTAACAACAAGAATCAGGCCTCTGGAGGCCCATTAAGTCTCAATACAACAGCCACTGCCATATTAAACAGCCACAACCACTTCACCTTTAATTAGACTGTGATAGTTATTGTTCTTGAATATTTATATCATGTATGAACACAGGCAATGACATAGTCACTGCAAAAGTCATAATCTAAAGGACAAAAGAACAGGGATAAAGAACAGGGATAAATATAAGACATGCAAGTAAATGACCATGGAGATCTGCATAACTCTTAAAAAACAGATTCTGAGGAAGCCTTTGGTTTGGAAAGTACTCCAAAAATTCAGATGCTAGTCTGAAAAAACAAGAAAAATGTTCTAGAAATTTTTCAAAGTAGTTTTCTTTTATATTTTCAGTATTTCTTATTTCTGCTCAGAGAATCTAGAAATATTACAGAAGCATCTGCCTTCATTAAGACTTTCTTATGTGCTTATCCAGAGTTGCAAATGTGTGCAACAATGAAAAAGTATTGCTTTGATTCAAAATAAATGTCTCAAAAAATCTCTGCTTATAGATACTATTAGGATCATTTAGCCCAAAAGCAGGAAAAAGATTGTTCATAAACAATCAGACACTGAAGTCCTGACTTATCTGACCTGCTATTTAAAACAAATTAGATATGTTAATCATATACTACACTATTATTGTATGAGCTTCACAGGATTAGAGGGAAATATTCCCACAGACACTTGACAAAAACACACTGGAACATTTTCACAGGTCAAACTGAGTGCGAAGCTTTCTTTTTAACAGTTAGTATTAATTCAACTATTCAACAGTCAGAAATACGTTACTAACTACCAGTTTTCTTTTGCAGTAATCTAAATGTACTAGAATAAGAGAAAAGTATTGGGAGAAAAAAAATCCTTACAATATAGAACATTTTTGTGCATTATACAGAGGGTACACTTTTGAAGGACTGTGAATGTGGGAATAATCTAATCTTCTGAAGAAAGGAAGTGCAAACAAGCAGAATTTTGAACTCTGACTCATGCCACCTGTCTGAACTCTTCTGCTCTATCACCTTCTCCAAATAAAAGCTCCTTGATACTGTCAATAGCTAAATAAAGAATAAAATGTAATATATTTTGACTCTTTTTTCCCCTTCCATTCTCTGCACCTTCTACTCCTTCGCTGGTCTTTTAAATACACTTTTGTGTTTTGAATATCCTCAAATATAAAGGCTATAGGCTGTGAACAAACAAGACATTTCACTTTTAAATTTCCTGTTTCATTTCTGTCTCAGCCACAATTCTAAAAAAAAAGAAAACAAACAAAACAACCCCCCCCACAAAATATGATGCAAAATATTACAGTATAATAAAACTATAAAAAGATACTCAGAAGTATTATCAAAGTGGTCATAGTGATAATATGCATACAACTGTTAACGCATACAAACTATTTATATAGTTATTTACCTATTTAGAATGAAGAAAATACATGATAAAAAGAAAAGTGTGAAACTAACATAGAGAAAGTTGTTAAGTGGGGAGGCGGTCATATAATGGACAGGAGAATGGGGCAGAACAGGTGAATGCTAACAAGCTTGCAGGAGGAATTAGAGGAAGCACAGCAAGTCTTAATAATGAGAAAGTATCTTTTGTCTTAAGTTCTGTTTGAAAACTATAGTGCCTTTTTTCCCTCTTAATATGCTCTCCACTTGGAGAGGACCTACCCGTTTTATTGATAAAACTCATTCCTCCTTCAATGCTTATATACTTGCTACATACTTTGCAAGTCACAATGTGTTACCTCAGTTTTCTCTTTCATAGAACCAGTATTTATGGATTCTCTAAGACTGTTTGTGGTCCTAGGCTGAAGGAAACCAAACATGGACCTATTCCAAAGTCCACTCATGTCAATGGGGAAATTTCCATCTATGTTTGTGTATTTTAGATCAGACCTCATATCCTCTAAACGTAAGTAACAGCAGCAAAAACAGCCTCCAATTAGTGCTCTAACAGCAATATCAGGAAGATGTCACAAACCACTAACTCATTTTCAATTTTCTCATTCCCTTTTTGAAAATCTTTACAGAAATTAAGGCAAGTTTCAACACTGCATTAGGATTTGTAGCTATAAAACTTCAATGTCATAAAACACCATTACACAATATAAATATTTTATACATAAACTTTGTGCAATTTTCCAACATAGTTGTACTTTTTTAAGTAAAAAATTTCTCCTTCATTAACTTGAATTCTGCCACATTACTGGAATGGCAGTTCTTTACTTGGATCCACATAGAATAACATCCATACAGATATCTGTTGGACTCTTCTGTTATTGCAATTAAATGTGTTGCTCATTATCCCTCTCCCCTCCCCGCCCCCCCCCCCGAAAAAAAAAAATTAAAGCTCAGATTATTAAAGAAAATGAAAGAAAAAACTTAATGCAAATCAAATATACTCTAAATGTGGCTGGTTTAGATAGAAGCAAGTGAAATATAGCAGTGTGCAGAAAGAAAAGCCTGTAGAAATTGTAGAAACACTATGGAAAGAAAGAAATCAGCCATCCATGCAAAATTATCCCTATTGGCCATCTGAGAACTGACAATGAAGTCAACTGTAAAGGCAGCTGAGACCAACAGACTTCACCTAATTAGAGTATTGGGGGATGAGGGAGAAAAAATATTCAATGTATATATATATACACATATACAGATATTTGGCAAAAAGCCACTACTTCAGATTTACTAATCATTTATAGACATATATATATACACACACATCTTAGCTGTCAACTTCATTAAAGCCATGATAAATGTATTTATCCTGTACCTTCATATTTGTTTTGGAACACACAGATCGATTAAACCCAATAAATGTGTCCTCATGAACTTAGCATCAGGTAAATACCTCTATACAGAAAATAAGAAAAATAAATTATTGTGAATTAATGTTTATTTATAAAATACATCTTCAGTTCCTGTAATCCCTGTAAAATATGCATACAAAGTCTGATCTTCAACAGCCAGGAAAATACTTCAGCTTATTCCTAACCTAAATTCATATACTATTCTCTTTCATTGAATGTAAGGGTTGAAGGTGAACTTGAACAATACTGTCATATTATTAAATTAATGTGACAGTAGGCTTTTATGGTATCAGTATTTTTCAGAGCAGTGGAGCTTCTTTTTATTGTTTTCTTCATACTTTTTTCACTAACATGCTAATGAAGGTTGGGTAGTGATACTCCCATAACGCTCAGAATAAAGAGTCAGCCTATCTATGCCAGAAAAGTAAAATTCAAGGGGGATTAGGGCACAAACACAGATCATACTCTTTCCCTGTTCCTGATTCAGTACATACAGCTTGATTACTTGCGATTAGCTTCACTGCTATTCAACCAGAGACACCACTAGAAAATGCTGACAAAAGGCAACTGTGTTGCTCATTAGCATATTTATAGGAGTACAAAACATTCAAGGCCTTAATTCTATTTACTTTACTTGGTTATATCAGCAGTCTTGAATGTAGGAATAGGGACATCAGCAAGTAACTCAGCAAGCGTCCAAAAACTTCTGTTAGTTTCTCGTTAAAACTCCATTTTCCTGTCCACTGAAAGGTACAGCTATCCTTTAAGAAAACAGAAATGTTTTGTATTCTCCTGGACACGAAATGTAGATTACCAGACAGTGCTGAGGCTGCTCCTTCTATTGCATTTGAAATCTGCTTCAGGAATCAAGGATTCCCAAGGGATAGAATATTTTGTCATTGCTACTGGTAATACAGAGAAACCAGTGGAAGACAAGGTAACTACACTGAGGCTTTTATTTACTGATGCCATAGCAATTATTATAAATACTAAAGGTGGAAACAAATTCTGATTTTACTCCTTCACCTACAGTAACCAGCTTCTGAACGTACAATGTTTGCATTTAAAATTCTGGAAACCAATGCAGCATTTGGGGCTCCTTATAAAGGAAAAGAAGGCTGCAAGATCTCATTTAGAAACATCATACAGAGAGTGAGGCTCATAAGACTGTGGCTTTGATTATTCTTAAAAAAAAATTGAGCTTCAAAGAAAAAACTGGAGGCACTGGAGGAGAGCCAAAGAAGTCATACTCAAGTATGGAATACATTAAAAAAAGCTGTATCTTTGATAGAACAAAAATTTATTCCTCTGGATTTTTTTCCTTTTTTTTTTTTTTAATTAAGCATGAAGACCACTTTCCACTGATAAACCCTATTTTAACACAGTATAGAAATGTATTCCTATTTAACAGACCTTCCAAGAATGTTTCCCAAATTTAGACAAGTAACTGAAAAAGCAACACAAGAGTTTACCCCTTAAATTTGCAGCAACACTTTTTACTTCTTTTTCCTTATCATACTATCTAAACGGTTGGGATAATGATGTTTCCCATCAAAATTTGACCAGCACTTTTTAGCGTATTGTCTGTATATATTCATACATCCTGATAAAAAATGAAAACTCCTTTACAAATAAAAATGGAAATTACAATAGAAAGCATAGAATCAATTACATTTTACATGTGATATCTGGAAGCATGTAATACTAAACTACTTATGACATAACCAGAAGGACATAATAATAAATTATCTCATTTTTATTCTTATTTAATATTGTAATCTTTCACTTTTCTCTAATAATGCTTACTTCATAAGCAATATTTGTTAAGAAATCTGTAATTTTAAGATAAGTTCACAAAAAGTTGGGTTTTAATAATTATTCTTTTCAAAGGCCTACTTGTTTAGAGGATTTAAGATCAAGTGTGTATCAATTTAAGTAGGACTTTGACACTTCAGTGTCCTTGCAAAGCTGTCACTACATTATTTAGGAGCACAAGTACTAACAGAAACTATGAGTCATTCAGGCTGCGATTCCACAGAGTATTTTTCTTGTTGGCAAAGCTGACTTAAGCAGTTCCTGCCACCACCTCTATATCTTACCAACTCATTTGTTCTCTTCACCTTGTCCTGAGCCCTCCATTTTAATACTTTGTTTGTGCCAATACAAAGGTTTGTCGGGCTCCCAGGTGAACCAGATTGGAGAAATTATCTATATTTTAAATAGCTATACAAATCCTCCTCTCACATTTTGGCAGAGACATCTCTAACTTGGAGGAGATCCCTGATCTGAATAACCAAGCATCATACCAAATAGAAAGGGTGATATTAGGTTGCCTGCAAGGAGGCTGGGGCGGAGAACAGGAGAAAGCAGGGAAACATTTAGGTCAGCTTTATTTCCAAAATAAACATTTGTAAAACTGTGATCTTAGTTATTTATCTTGAGCAAAATATCCATCCTCACAATTTAGCGGTATCAAAATGGTCTTACTAACCAATGGCTCTTCAACATGCTTGAGAATGAGGATGACAACCTTGGTGCAGATCATACTCAGTTTCCAAACTACAAAATTCACTCCCTTAAACAGGAATCTTGTTGGCAAGACCTAGTTATCTACAGAAGGAAACTGTTAGAAGTGAACCACCAGTGGTAGGTTTGAACAACAGCGGCTGGGCAGTATGATGCAGTACCAGGTACCTGAATATATCAGAGTTGCCATGAAATGGATCACTATGAAGATGTCCGTCTTTTACTGCAGGAACTTCCTACACAACTCTGACCACATGACTACCTCTAAGATAGTCAAAGTTAACTGTTCATGCCACAATCACCAGCTTGTCTCCAAAGACCCGTGAATGTCAAGGAGCTTTCCTCTTGTTGGATGAGTTACTCAAGCGTTCTAAGTTTCACATGACAAGAGTTCAAGAAAGCTCAATCTCCACTTACATAGTGTAATGAAGTAAACGTATCTACAAAGATACTAATCTCCAAGTTTTCACCAACCACCAACCTAGCCTCCAATTAAGTCTTCAAATGGAAAATTTTCTTTAAAATCTGACTACTGTAATTTTCTTATTCTCTCACTGTGGACTATCGCTTTACTTTTCTTCTTTCCTCATACAACACCTACACTGTAAAACAAACCGCAGGCTAAGGGACAGTAACATTTCTTTCAAAACTACTGTGAAGCTTGGTTCTACAGGAATAAAAAGGAATATATGATTGAGGCTGCCAAAACAGGTGTTCAACTCTCAGATGCAAAGTCATAAATGTCTGCAGAAATGCATGCTGACACCAGGGATTATTACAGGTATTTTTAAAACAGTTGCTTTTAGTTAGAGGAAGAATTTCTAGACTGTATATCCTCTAACATATCCATAGTAGGAAATGACATTGAAAACACTGCTTTGCTCCTTAGTACAGTAATATTCACAATACTACCAGACTATTCAAATGCCCTGCACTCTACAGTGAAAATGTTTAAGAATTCTAAACTGATTTCTCTGTGAGCAATTCTGGTACAAAATACCTCGTAACTAACACACTACCAAGTTAAAAAGCATCACATAGTTCTTTGTTGCACACAGTAAAGGGCATTTAGAGGGCACAATTGCAACGCATCAAAGGTCCACTACTTTTTTGGAATAGCAAGGGAAAAAGAATAAAAGGAGAAAAGGTTGCTCCGAGTACTGCAATAACTTACTGGTCCTTTAGCCAGTCATTAACAAAAGGAATGGAAAAGAATTCTGTGAATGATTCATCTTTCCTCTTTGGGTTCTTGCTGATAAAAAGAGAAAAAAAAAAGAAAATAACTGATATTAATTTAAATTCCAGCTAGTCTATTTGCGAATTAATGCCTTTGAATCATTGAACATAATTAATAGTAAAAGACACTGTTAATTTACTTACTTGTATAACCACTCAGTTAAGAAATCACAGGCAATAAATTTGGTCCTTTTTCTCTAAAGATAGAAAATAGTTTCAAATTATTTATTATCTTTGGATTGGTCACATGTTTTTACTACTGGAGAGGAACAGAAACTAAATTGACTGCTTTTACTAAATAAAATATATTGTACATTACTCTGTCTACTTTAATATTGCTATTGCCAACAGTCAGTGGCTCTGCCGAAATTTTAGAAATTTTGTGGAATGCTTTCAAGTCATGTCAAAAAAAATGAGTGAGAAAATTTGACATATACTATCTTGATATTTGCTGCAGTATAGCTATAACAAATATCTCTGAATGGTGTTCTAAGTGGCAATCTCACCACAAATAAATTAACAGAACTCATATATGGTAATATGTTGTAAATTACTTGCAGTTGTGTACAAAGTTCTATTACCATACTTAGAATACTTCATAACTTCCAAGGCACAGAAGGAACACTGATGGAATATTGTTTCCTCCTGCATGGAACCAGCTTGAAGGTATTGTGCATACTGAGAAATACACACACACCAGAATATTGTATGGTTGCTCAGATAAAATTGTCTGTTGAATAGTCCAGAAAGGCAGAAACAAGGCATATATGCCACAGATACCTTGGACATTACCGAGAATCAGGTAAAAAGTTCAAAATCTGGAGCTTCAGAACAAAACAGTTGTGCTCTTTGCTCTCAATCCTAAGACTTCTTGACCACCACCAAGAATTTTGCAAAATGTCTTGCAGTCGGTTATCAATAATCACTTATGCAGCCAGTACCTGTTTAGGTGAACACCACATTTCAAATTCAAAATTCATCCTTTTAATTTTGATTAATACAGAAATGGTTAGGGCCCTCCTTTTCTTAGGGTTTTTCTCTCCGCATTCAATCTTCACAGATTGAATGTACAAAAGAGTACAGATGCTTGTTCTGCTTTTCACAAATCAGAGAAACTATGATGTGGAGAATATAATGTAGACTTCTGGCTGGAATAACAGAAGAGCTTGGCTAGTATATCTTCTGAATGCCTCTTACACAAGATGTGTTATGGAACGTACACAGCCAGAGAGTGAGCACTAAAAGACATTAAGCCCCTGCAGAACACAGACACTGAGTACTTTATCAAAATAGCAGCTGTTTAGTTAGGAGAAAGTCTAGCTCCCATCCAGAAAGTAATACTTACCCTGTCAAATGGGAGATCAACTGCAACTATTACTTTTTAGGAAAACAATTCACACTGGTCAAATACATTTGTGAAACTGCTAAGTGTCATGAAAGAGGTTGGAGTCTTGATTAAAGTGTAAGAAATTAAGGTACTACTACTACTGCTTGCTAAGAAAAATACAATAGATACATAGTTGGAAATTTAGGGCATGATGGATGACTTTATTCTATGTATTATCCTCACCATCCACGTTTCCCCCTGTACTGCAAGAATATAATACAAAAAAGACTGGAGGACGTGAACAGAGTGGCAGAAAACAAGTGCTCTACATGGCATAATTCTTTCAAAGTTTAGGGTATTAGCATATAGCATAATTTCATAACTTGGGGGTCAGGTGAAGTGGAAAGGGAATGTTATTTGACATGCTGACTCCATAGTGAAGAATACAGGGTAGTCAAGTAGTCAGGGGATGACAGATGTGAAGTTTAGAGCTAGACTGCATGGCATTCCTAGGTGATACGCAGGAAAGCCTTTACTTTTCTAAGTGAATCTCGTCCTTGGTAGACACAGAGTCTGACTCCCACAGAAAAGAAAGAGAACTTCTTTAAAAAAAAAAAAAAAATCAGAAGAAATAAAAAAGGAGAACATTGCAAAATACTTATCAGTCCTGAATGCCATGTGCCTTTATGATCTGTTTCATGACAACACAAGCTTTGGGGTTCATACTGCACTCCATTAGAGTGCTTGGCTGTGAAGAAACACATCTCCTTAAGGAATTTTCACACTTGTCATGCTAATACTAGATACTGTTCAAGAAGCCAAACATTTAAGCTTTAACAGACCAACACTTTAACTGGAGAGCTTTCTGCAGGTCATTTTAGAAGTGAAATGGACAAATTTTGACTTGAACAGAATCTGAAAACAAATAGCAGAGTCTGATTGTCTTTGTACAGCTACTTTCAATCACAGTATGAAACTGGGTCCCATTACTTAGTGAACTGTTTCAGAGAATAAATTCTATACTTTGACAACAAAATTCAATTTAATCTAGCAGTTGTAATTTAATCTGTTTGAAGAAAATTGCTTTTCCTTTGCAACAGGAAAAAAAGATCAGAACAGTGTTGTCAAAACAGTTATCACCAAAGGAATCAAATTCATCTCACTTTATCCTTGTTAGATCCAGCCAACTTATCAGGGAAGAATTTAGTCAAGCTGAGTATTTTTTTCTTTTGTTTTTTTTTTTTTTTTTTTTTCTGGGAAACAGTTCCATTTGCTAGTGAATGAAATCATTAGTTGCACAGCAGTCAACATTTATAGAAGGGAAAAAATTACACAAATTGACCTGCCTTTGACACATTCCTCCTATGCTGCACGAATCAGGATAAACACAGGAAATATCTGCACAATGTGCATTGTTAACCTGCAGATGTGTTTATAAACTATTCAGAATTCATTTTCCATTTTTCAGTTTAAATAGGACGTGTTCGGTAATAATGCAAAAATACTGGTGAGCAGGAGATGGCAAAGTCATTAGGAAACCTTCTTCCTATCACTTTCCCTCATCCATCATACTTTTAAATATAATATATTCCACTACAGAATCTGATACAGCATCCTCCTTCTGTGATCGATAAGCAGAAAGAAAAATCAGAGTTATGCTAATAAAAACATTTAAACATTGATCAGTTTTAATGCTGAAAAATTAATGCATTACTCAGTTCTCATGAGAGAAGATTTAAGAAAATAGTCTTTACCCTGGAGACGTTTGACAGCAGGCAGGGTAAAGCACAGGAGAACTTATTGTAGGGAAAAAAATACAGCATAGGAATAGGAGAATAGGTTTCTTTCATCTCTAATTTAAAAACAAAGCTTCTTCAGACTGTGCTTACATTTATGTCAGTTTGAAGTCTGCAAATATATCTAGCAGCTGGTGGTTTTTCTAGGTTTTCGCTTTTCAGATTTTTCATATGCACTACATAATGCAAGACACCCTATTTTAAATTAAATGTTTAAGTTGTTTCTATATCACCTTCCAAATAAAATCCTGCCGATTTCTTTCCTACGTAAATGACTACTTTCAGCACAGCTGTTTCCCTTTCCTGACTTTCCCATCTGACTCCACAGTCCTTCTTTTCCAGACATGGATGCAGATGTGTCTTTTCTGATCTATTCCCTGAATCCCTCTGTTGGTCCCATGATCTGATCTCCTTTACCCCCATTTCAATTGTTAAATGACTTTCCTATTTAATTTTTCATTCTCTTCTCATTCATTTCCATTCAAAACATGAAAACCTTTAGTTCTTCTCATGAAAAACTCACTCTTCATTGTCTCTTGCAATTACCTCTCTCTTCTCCCAGGCTCATTCAACATTGACTGCAGTCAGTTCGATTGTTCCTCCCTTTCTTCCAGCACTTCTTCCATTTATCTTCCACTGGTTTATTCGATTGGAGCTGCCCTTTACAGGCTTTAATGACTCATGTCTAGCCAAAATTCAAACCCACTATTCTATTCTCATCTTTCATGATTTCAGTTAGCTTAATGACAATTAATCATGCTTCTCTCCTGTTCTCTCACGAATTCCATGCATCTTTCTACTCATTGTTCTCTTACTATTTTTTGAAGTTATCTTCTGGTGTGTTTATCACAGGATCCTTTTTCCCTCTCCCTAACCTTTGCTGGGTTGCCAAAGACTGGCTTTGATCCTAAAAATCTGTTCCAGTTATGGCATTAACCATTTTAATGCAAATTATAGCATGTTTTTTCCTCCAAATCCACACAGAACAACACATTTCTTTTGAAACAAAAGTATAATTAGAAATTACATATTTAAGTCAGATAAGGAAACAGAACGTCCAAGTACAAGCACCTGGACAGTAATGGAAAAGAACACCAATATTCAGTTATATGGCACGCATAAAGAGCTATTGTTTTACTAGTTATTGTTCAAAAGGAGAAAAAAATTATGTCACAGTGGAAAACGATCATCTGACACAAGCTTGCTTTCGTAAACTTCCTCCCCCAATAGCATGATATCTCTCTATATAACAACAAAAATCACTTAGTGTCTTTTGATAAGATGTGCTCATTTTAATGAAGTTTCTGTACATTACAAAATAGTTGGTTTTATTGGTGTACTATAAAGCAACACACAGATCCATACAAAATCCATTTTCAGAACAGATACTTTCTAATCTATATACCACTGAAGTTCTGCAAAATTTCTCAGATTAAAAATATATGAAGTAACCTTAGATTTGTCCTGAGTTTGAAACTGAAATATTTCTAAGAATTCTTATATTTTTGTATTAAGTGCTGTTTTACTGCCTTCAGAAACATGTAACATCTATCAAGGACTGTATTTTAAGCCAGCTGTAAGGCATGTCTTTCTCCTTTGTCATGTGCTTCCTTTAAAAAAACCCAACTAATCAATATAAATTTCATTAAAAGTGTGATGAATAATATACGTGTTCAATTTGTTCTTGGCTAGGTAATGTAAATGTGATGTACAGAGATATCACACCATAATGACATGTAAACGAACCATTTTCCTATTCTACCTGTATTAATCACAGATTATAAATATACACATATATAAATCAATCAGTTTATAGACACACACAAATCTTATAAAGACTGAGCAAAAATGTAAATAATTTACTGTTATTAAATGTACAGATTTGGATTTGAAATGCAAGCTTGGGGTGTCCCGAATTCAAGCTTGGTAAGCTTTGTGTATTTTTGGCTGTGCCAGACATGTATAGGTCAGTGGCAAATAGCATATACATAATTTTTACAAATCGTTCCACATCTCTGTTATATATACACATGCCTATAACAGGAAGTCAATGTCAGTAGTTGGAGAGGCAGTGGATCAAGACCTAAAATGATTAATAACCCACTAGTAATACAAAGTCCTCCTCACTTCACTATCATTTTAATCTATCTCCATAAGAGCACAAACTGTATTCCTCAGATGTGCATCATGTACAAAAAAGGAGATACATTCATTATCATTTATATTAATTGCTCTTTATATTATCAAGCTGCAAATAGGAGGATCAGATGCAGGCATAAAAATATAGAGAAGTTTTGCACTGGAAAGTATGGATGGCAGACAAAAAGTAGGAAAGAAATAGAAAATTACTTCCATGGTTGGATAAAATAGCAGAAATTAGGGAAAACCCCACAACTCCCAGAACCTAATCTATTGCTGGGGGTCTACGACTTAAGCTATGGTGATACAATGAGATTTATTTTGCACCATTTCTAATGCTTTTTTAAGCATTCTCTATATAGAATGAGGAATGCCTCTCCAAATACGTTTATGCACCCATACACTGAAAACAAATTTAAAAAAATATATGTAGCAAACAATGATTTTTTTAATGTACATTTTTTATAAGCTCATTAATGCTGAATACCCTGCTTTCCACTTAAATGAAATTTACACAGAAGGTATGTCTATTTGCATGCCATCCCAGCAAAAATAATAGAGTAATGAAGTAAAATTAAATTCTTTACGTCATTGTTGAATGAGTGATGCGTATTAATCTGAAAGCAAACCCATTTCTCTAAAATACAACACTATTCAGGACAGATACAACTGGATATTTAAGGAGGATTCGTTGTGAGTTAGAGATTCTCATGATTAAGTGTGTGTAGTATGCAATCTGTTCTGAATTACTGGAGAAAACAACATTCAAGACAGATCCAAAACAACTCATGATACGTTATTTCATATCGTGGTTGGTTTTCTTTCAGAAGATCAAATAAATACAGCCTGTGAAATAAAAGGTTGTAACTTCCTGCCAATGATTTGAACTGAAAACTAAAAACTAACCTCAAAACACTTTTCCTTCTTTGCTCGATGCAGAAGTTCAGCCATTCCAGGTAAGAGTACTGGAAATATGTAATACTCTAAGTATTCTTGAGGAGAACCTGAACAAAACAGTACAGCCTTCACCTACAGGTAAGCACTTAGATTTCACAAAAAGACAAACATAAGAAACCATAAACAAAGTATCAGGCATTTTATCAACAGCAGCATAGATTGAACTAAACAGATTCATTCAGTTCAGATACAGCCATGGCTCTATCTTCACTTCTCTTCAGCCAAGACAACATCAACTTGAGTGATTTTCAGAGTGAAGGTGCATCAAAACTGCAAACTACAGTGTGCCTCAGAGATGTCAGACTTAGTTTTAAATGAGAAGTCACAGAAGTGTTCGCTTTTGGCAACACAGACAAAACACTGAATTTATTCTCTGCTTTGTACCTTTAATTGGTTCATATTCAGCCAGAAAATGTTCATAATTGGAAGGACACCATATATATAAAAGCCAAGGGTAACACTGCTTCTGACTAGCAACAGGAACTCCTAATGAGCAAGAATGAATGGAAGACAAAAAGGAGGGATAAAATGCATAATAAAAATACATTGCTACTTGGTAAATTTTATAAAGTATAGAAATTGATAAAAATGGAAGGACAAAACTTTAGAGCTGTTTCCATTCTAGTTTGTAATCAGCCAGGCAAAGATAATATTTTGAAAGAAGTTTTCAAACTCAATTGTCTAGTCTATTGATCTCAGTTTTACATTACGAAATTAGAAGAAGAAATTCTTGCCTTTCTCTGATTTAAGTGGCTAAATGAAAAGTCACTTATTCAAAAGAGAACAGAACTACCTTAACACCTAGACAATGCTACTGATCTGTCATGAACCATTTCAGCTTTCTCCCATTGACCAAGTGGCCAAGCTGGCTCCCTGTTTACAGACCAGAGAACTAAATTTGGAAATTCCACTGAAGAAAAGGTGTTGTAGCTGTCAACACTTTAAATTCAACAAATGACAAACCCTTGCCAAATACTAGAAAAATAATCACAACAGGGTTCAAGATAGTATGCCCCTACTTACACGTTTTTGGATCAGGTGGTTCTGGAAAGGGGGCTGTCTCGGGTATGGGAAGCAACTGTTGGAAAAGAGTATCAGCTGCATAAAATTGTTCCATTCGTGACGGCTGCAATATTCCTGCTTCCAAAGACACCTGTTCAAGATAAATGTAACCTACATAAATACCCCCAATCAGACTGTAAAAAAATATTGAGGCCAATTCAACAGGAAAAATTATAAGGTCATTTAAAAGAATATGGAATTATAAATTCCCATTCAATTATTAAATTGCTTCAGTATTTTCTGAGTACTGTTGAAAAAAAAAAATTACACTTTAAAAAATTATTGTTTCCAGGACAATAAAAAGATCCAAACCTAGCAGAAGGTGTGTGACTGCTTTTAAGAGAATATGGTGAGACTTCACAACTTTAAAAATATTTTTAAAATGTTTTAGTCATTGTAAGAAATAGTAATTGTTTGAAAATTAAAATTTGCAATATTTTCTGAATAAGTATTTTTCCACTCAGAAGCTTATAAATTTGTTTCTGTATTGTTCAGAAGTCCTGACACTCACCTTTTTAATAATATAAACTTTCCTTCTAAACAAAGCACAAACAGATATATTCAGAGCAGATGCAAATCCAAATGTTAAGTTTCCACATACAGAAACAGTTATGGATACCATGAAAAAACAGAGTCCATAATTTTACATATGTTTTTTAGGAGTACAGGAACTGTTACACTGATCCAGAAGAATACTTCTAACAGACACTGAGCAACACCTGTTATAGAAAGGCAGATAGACCCTTTTATCCCCAAGAATGCACCACCATTACAGTTTGCTATAAAAATGTGTTATGAAAACTATGTCATCTAAACAGTTTCACTTTAAAATTCAGTTGGCTTTATGAGCTACTGAAAAGCAGGTGGGGGGATCAGGCCACTACATTTTTAATACACTGCACATCAATAACCGCAGACAGACTCCTTTTTAACACATGCAAGATTTAAAAAAAAAAGATCCTTTTGGAAATTAAAATAAAGTGCATCAACATAAAAAGGTATATTATTTTATTCTGATGCTCAAACATATCAGTATATTATGCCCAGACTAATACCCCAAGCAGAGGTCACCACTCAAATTTATTAACAGCCTGTAATGGAGCCAGTTTCATTTGGGAAAACAGGATAGGTCTAATCAGACCAACTGTCAGTTTAAACTACAACATCTTAAGGCAGTTTTAAAATAACAAAGTAACCTAAATACCGAATAATAAGCTAAAACATCTACACAAATGCCTGATTTAAATGGAAGTTAATTCTGTATGTGATGCCCAAAACAATTCATTTTGCTGCTCCTGCAACCACTGGGGACAAAGATTTAAAGTGGTTTGTCTTTCTTGAGTTTTTATGTCTACCAAACAAGTCTTTCTAGACTGAATTTATTTGGTCAAAGTAAGACTTCAAACAACTTTGGTCAGGTTTAATTCCACTGGTTTCAACTGCCACATCTAAGTGACCTATCATACAGGTGAAAACTCCCTTGCTGTGCTTGCTCCCCTCTCCTGCATATTTCAGTGCTCTGTCTGCTTGCAACACCACCCAAAGAAGATCCTTGGACACTTCAGAGTCCTGCCTGTGAAGCAGACAGTCAAAGAAAAAAAAAGACAGCGAGATGTACAAACCAAACACAGCTGGTAATCTAATTTTAGGATAGTGCTACCCAAGTTGCTTTAGATAAAAGCAATGATTTAGAATATTACATTTATTGATTCACAAAAGTTGTTTGCAAAATGTAGTTTTGCTTTCATTTCATGAATGAGTCTATTCTGTGGGTACCTAATTTTCCCATTTAGTTATTTGAAATCTTTTAAAACCAGCCTTATGCAGATCTTTTTACTTGAATGATACTCACAGATCCACATTTTGATTCAGGAACATCTGGAAATTGAGGCTGTTCTGCTTCATACTCTAAAAGTAAAAAGAAGTGCAATATTTATCCAGAAGACTTTAAAAACATACTCATTTTTCTCCTAAACAAACATTACTTTCTAAAGGTACTTATTCCAGTTTGAAAGAACAAAAATTAGTATACAACAAATATTTAACATTAAATCTAATGTTTTAAAACAAATGAGAACTTTAGAACCTCGTCTTGGCTTTTAGTCAAGTTCAAGGTCTCAGTGAACTAAATTTGGGAAAAAGATTTTAAACCAAAATAGTAATTTGAAATATTTTAATGTAAGTAAAATGCAGATGCTTGCACAGAATTAGCCATTGTTTTTAGTAGTATGCAATAGTGCTTTTCCACTTGAATTCCTCCATAAGCAATTAAATCGCCAGGCCATTGCTAAGTATTATTGTCTCCACTTTCAAAACAAAAAAAAAAAAGGCAAAAGCAGTATATGACCCACATAGATTACTGAGTAAATCAGGCTAAGAAAAATAAAGGAGGACAATGAATCTGATATTAAAAAAAAAAAAACCAAAACAAAACAACAAAACACAGATTACACAATACAGAAAAGCCTTACAGCCAAACCCAGTAGGTTTACCATTCTACCCCTGTAAGCAGATTTACTGGCATCATTACTTCTACATGGAGTACAGATGCCTCAGCTGAATTGTTAATATAAGCAACATTATTCCTACATTAAAAATGGCCATTTTAACACAAAATACCTACTTTAAGGCATGATAAAGTACTAAGCGAGGAGAACCCCCCATTTGGGCACCACAAAACTGCAGTGACAGTCTCTCTGCTTTGCAATCGGTCTCAGTGCACTCAGATTTTAGGAAGATTAAGAATTCTGCTATTAGAATTGGACTCTGATAACTAAGTATTGTATTCACGTAACTTGCATTATAGCAACAAAATTGTCACCTCTCTGCTTTCCAAGAGCAATAATCTGTCACTGGGACAACCCACAAAGCTGCCACCACATAGGGTGCAGATGACCGCACCGAGGCCAGGACGCTACTGCAGTAAGGTGGGTACTTTTGGCCCTAGTGGCAGCAGAGACATGTGCAAAGGTACGCTCCTGTCATAAGATCACGACAATCAAAAGTAAGGTAACACTGGTGAGCAGAAACGCTTTTGAACTCGCTCTCAGCAGTGAGCAGTGGGGGTTTTTAGCCCCCCTCGAAGCAGGTGCTGCTGCCACCACCTCCGCGGGGCCGGCTCCACGGCACCGACACGGGAACGGGCGCGCCAACGGCGGGGCTGAAACCCCCGGCCCTGGCCTTGGCCTTGGCCTTGGCCTTGGCCCTGGCCCAGGCAGCGACGCGGAGCGGCCCAGAAGCACCCGAGTGACCGAGGCGAAGGCCGACGCCGGGGGCCTCTCCCCGGGCGGCGGGGGGTGGTCAGGGCCGGGGCCCGCATCCCCCCGGGGGCCGCCAGCGGCGGAGCAGACGCTCCCACCTGCGCAGACCTGCTCCCAGAGGCCCGGCGCCCGCCCGCCCGCCACCGCCATGCCGCCCCGCGTTGCTGCGGCAACCCCTCCGCCAATCCCGTGGCGGGGCGGGCGCTGCCGCCGCTCCCTCTCCCCTTCCGTTCCCCTTCCCGTTCCCGTTCCCCTTCCGGGGCGGCGGGGCGGGGCGCGCTGCACGTGGGCCGCGGCAGGTAAGCGGCGGCGGGCTGGGCCGGGCCGGGCCAGGTCAGGCCAGGCCTGCGCGGCGGAGCCGCTCCCGGAGCGACCCCGGGGCGGCCGCCGTGGCGAGGCCGGGCGGTGCCGGTGCGGGGCGGAAGCGAGGTGTGGCCGCCGCCCTCCGCTCCTTCCATCTACCGGGGGCCGAAGGGGAGCGGGACGGGGGGCGGCTCCGCCTCGCCTCGCCCCGCGCGTCGCCTGAAATGAGGTTCGGCCGGCGGTCCCAGCCGCGGGGGTTGCGGCCCAGCCCCGCTCCCCCGGCACAGCCTGGCAGGAGGGGCGGGCGGCGGCCCCGAACGTCTGCTGGCTTTATTTGAGAGCCCTGACAAGCAGGCATATAGTGGATGCAGGTATATTATGGTATACTTAGATATATTTTTAAAAGGATTTTAATGGGGCGCCATACAAGAGGGGCTTAAATCATGTGGATTAGATGTTGATTAAAAGATGGGAAACCAAGTAGGAATAAATAGGTTTCTCCGCAAAGGGAAGGGATGTCACTAGATGGGTTCCAAAGGCATCTCTGCTGTGACCTGCTCATGGGCATAAATGTCCCGAGAAAAGAAACGGATAGCAAGGACGAGAAATTGCAAACAGAAACAAATTCAGGGTAATAAGTGCCTTGCAAGGATCTTGTAACGCTAAGTGGACAATAGTAATGGGAAGTTAAGTGTTAAATAAGTGAAAAGGCATACATATGTGGAAAATCACCTTAACTATACATCTATATACAATTGATAAGTATATGTTTTGTCACTTAGGAAAGATCTTTAGAGGGCAGACGTTTCTCTGAAAATGGCATGCTCAGCAGCTGTCAAAAAGACAAATAGAAAGTTAGAAACTAACTAGGACAGCACTAAAGAACAAGACAGGAAAATCATCCCTTGGCCATTCCAGTGGGCTATGTTTTTCGTCCTGCAGTTCTGGTTCCTTTCATCACAGGAAGCAGATTGTGAAATTGGAAAATGAGTGCTGGGAACAGTGAGAGATACGGAATGGTTTCAGAATAAAGGAACACCAAATAGACTAGGGCTAGCACCATCATATTGAAGCAGTGCACTAACATCTTAATTTCATGTTTTAGAATGGTAATAAAGAAAAAGAGAAAAGAAGTTTATGAGGAATCTACACAGAAGAAGAAAAAGGTGAAAAGTAGTAGTAGCCAGACTATCATTACAATGAGGAAAGATGTTGAAGCTGTCATTAAAACTGAGGATGATGACGACCAGCTTGAGACAAAAGCAAAGGTAAGGAAAAAGGAAAATTTAAAAGATGATGAATATATAGACCTATTAGAACTGAAGATTAAGAAGAAGAAAAACAAGAAAAAGAAGGTTGGCTCTGAATTACTGAAAGAAACACATTCAAAAAGCTGTGTGAATGTAGAAGGCCATCTGGATTCAGAACCTCGAGAAGAATCAGAGGAACAAATTAAAATGCTCAAAAAGAAGAAAAAAAAAGTCCAATGTCATTGCCCCTTATCACTGGAGAATAATCAGGGTAGTGATGTGGAGCTTTCAAGTCATCATACAAATGGTACTAAGGAAAATGAATCTGTTTTTAAAAAAAGCATAAAGAATACCGCTTTGAATTTGGAATTGGATGGTGAAGTAACTAAGAAAAAAAAGAAGAAAGGCATTTTTTCTTTTTCATTAGAGGATATCCAGGACAGTGAACATGAACAATCTGAAAAAGTTCGTAAAAACGCACACAAATACATTTCACAAGAAAAAGCTTTTATGGATGAAAACCATGGAACCAATATTATCCAGAATGATGGGGAGAGTTATGTGAGAAGAAAGAAGAGAAAGAAAAAGAAAGTGAAGTCTGACTTCTTTTTACCACTATCAGATAATCAGGACAACATCTATGAAGTTCCTGATAGTCCCATTGCATTGAGTGACTTCAGAAAAAGGCAAAGAAAGAATTCCCTGGAAATTACAATGACAAATAGAGAGGAAGAGGACACTGTTGAGAACTCTGAAAGTATCAGAGAGACCAAGATGAAGAAGAAGAGAAGCAAAGATGTTTCTTCCTTAATATGTGAAGATAATCAAGACTATAGGCACAGAGTTCCCCATATGCATCTCCCAGCACAAGAAGAAGTTGAGTCTAAGGAAGAAGAACTTTCTGGAAAAAAAGGCAGGAAGAACATCAAGGATAATAATGAAGTCATCAAGAAGAAAAAGAAAAAGAAGATTCAGAAAGAGAAGGAGGAAACAAGATATTCAAAAGTTTCTTTAAACAATGACAGTGCATCTAAAAGGCAAAAAAGAACAAAACTAGAAAGCCATGAAAAGAACAAAGAGAGTGAAATGAAGCAAGCTGATTGTTTCACAGGGGATGTTGTAGATAGGATATTATGCAATAGTAATTATGTGCTCTGTGACAGTAAAAAGAAAAAGAGGAGAAAAAAAGAAGTACCACAGGACTTTGCTGAAGAACCAGGTTCAAAAGCAAACAGAAAAAAGAAAAAGATCAAAAGAGAAGACATGAGAAATGAGGCACTGGTAAGTTTTAAAGAGGGTGTCTTTGCACCCTCCTCCTAGGGAGTTGAAAGGTTTTTAGGTAGTCCTGTTCTGCCTGTTCAGACCCTTGGGTTACATGTAGGTCAGTAGGGGCTGCCTCTGGATTTTGAGAAGCAGGATCAGCTGATCTATAGCTTTCAGCATGGAATAGTTGTGAAACGCAGGAAAGTATATTTTAATGCCTACTGCTGTAGTCTTCTAGTGTTTCAATTACGAAAATGTAAATATTACACCTAACAGCAAGTATTGGCACAGAAAGAAAACTAGTATGTAGAGTCATAAATATTATTCTATCCCTACTTGAGTTGCTCTTATCAAAGTGGCAACACACTTATAAAATAGGATTTTAATACGATGTCATTTAGCCTGAGCAGGTTGGTAACATTAGAAGCATGAGTGCATCTAACTGTGTTTGTTAGACTTTTCCTCAGGCTTTTGCTACTGTTAATGCTTGAATTGCATAGTGTTAGAAACAAGGGGGAAATTTAGCCAAAACCTGTTGCTGAACTTGGACAAAACTTTAGAGAAAATCGTAAGTGTAGACTAGGCCTAGAGCACTGATGTATAAATTCTGATAGAAGAATACTGAAGAACAACCTAAACACAAATTCTCACTTAAAAAATAAATTATGTAAGAAAATAAGTAGATAAAAGAGCTGTGTAAATTATAGCTGAAGGTAACTGGAATTGTATCCAGACGGACTGTTAAAGGAAATCCCATCCCAGAGTCTTGCAGTACTGCCATTTCTGAGGTGAAACAAACATGGAGAGGAACTGATGAAAGATTTGAAATACAGAGGCTTCTTCCTTGATTTTTTTTTTTCCCCCCCAAAATTAAAATATTAAGATCTGGTTTTATTGCTTTAACTTTTTTTAAAAAAAACTTTCTTTTTTGTTATCTGATTAGGGTCCTATTTTAAAGCTATTTAAGTGCCTAAAGTTAGTACCTACATGCCTAACCTCTGTTGATATCATTGGGAATTAAGCTGTGAGATTCCCTGAAATTCAGTAAGTATCTATCTGTGTTAATAATTGCTTAAACAACTTTGAAAAGAGCTCATTACAACTCATTAGGAGCTTGTTTTTGTTTTCACAGGTAATGGGAAACTGCATTCCAGTTTTTTATCAAGAATTTTTTATACTTGGCTTGTTTAAAAGTCAAGCACTAGTTAATAAAGCATCATTGAAGATTTTTGTAAATTAGGGCTAGAGCAAGCCATAGCGCTAGCTGCCTCTCAGGCACACATCATGGTGCACTTTGCTTTGTTACGCACTCATATATGCAGTTTCTTCATGTTCTGTGGAAACCTGGCAGATTTCTGGTGCCTAGTGCTAATAATTAAATACAGATTTATATAAGCAGGTTCTTCAGCCTTCCCGGAGACCCAGATACAGGCTTTTTCCAGGAAGGGTTGTGTTGGGAGTGTGTATGCTTATCAGCCATTAGGTGAGCAGATGTTTGGGGCTTTTTACTTAGGTTTCTCCTTTTGATCTTTCAAAGGACAAGGCGGTTTTATTGTTGGGATATATTCTCTAATTAAATTGACATTGCCTTTTTGAGACTTAGACATTATTTGGATTCTTGTATCTGCTGACATTCTGTGGTGGCAAGATAAGCCTAACAATGACAAGTAAACTTGCATGACCAGTTACAATGGAAAACACAGCAAATATCTTGCAAACAATTGAGGAGAAAGGTGTAGGGTTATGGATGTTTTGTTTTTCTTTCTCATATTCAGCTCTGTCCTTTAATAATAGAAAGTACTGCAGAGAAATAGTCCTGAAGATTGAGAAGTCTAGGTGAATCAGTTCCAGAGAAATCTAGTTCCTGCCAGGCCCAAAGACACTGCTGTAATAAATGGCTGTTAACATCTGTCTTGCATTTAACTGTGCCATAGTCCTGAAATGTTCTCTAGTCTACAGTGTCACACACACTGCTGCATGCCTTGAAAAATCCTGTTAGGCCTGTGCAGCAGAAGAGTTAAGTTTTTAAAGACAATGTGGAGTGACACCCACTTAATTTATCTATTTCATATTGGATGCCAAGTCCACTTGGGCACAGTAAGGAGGAGCGAGGACTTGGTGTACTACTTTGAAGTTGCTTGCCTGCAGATAGCGTAATCCTACCGTGTGTGAATGTGCTCCCCTTCCATGAAGTTGGGGGGCAACCTCTGGAGGGGGTAATTTTTGCCATGCAGTAGCCTTCAGCAGGTCAGCAACGTGCTGTGAATTAGCTGGGATGGGGATGCACGCTCCTCCTTGTCTGCTACTTAACCTTCCAACTAAAACGAAAATATGTTGCAGCTGTTTGCGGAATCTTGTCACGACAGTTTTCCTGCTTGTTTTAGTAGATCTGAAAAGACAGTACCAGGCCATCTAGAAGTAAATCGGCGGGGGGCAGTTGTTTTTTTATTCTTCATCCAAGAGAATGAGCTCTCCCTACTGCAGACAGTGTTCTCACATTCTTAATGGTGCATATACTCGTGCATGTGTGAAATCAATGTATAAAAGGTAGCTTTGAAAAATGAGGTAAATCATTCATGGCTTTAAAACTGTAAATCTGCAAAAAAGTAACAGCAGCTTCTGCTGACAGGACTATGTTACAAATCTTTCTCTTGTCTTAATGTTCCCTATTTCATGCTTGGATTACTATGTTAGCTGTATCAATAGATCTTCCCTTTGGCCACGTTCTCCAGGCTGGTCTACAGCTTATGGCTCTAATTTACCACTATCCTAGACTTACTACTTATCCTATTATACTGGATGCCCCAAAATCTTAGCCTTATTACAAATTTGGAAAAGAAAGGCTGAGGGCAGTGATCTAGAAACACCAGTCAGTGGGAGCAAAAGCTGCTGATGGGCTGCACTTCATGGGAGTTACGAGTATCTGGCTGCTTGTGGATTCCACCACTGATCTGCCTCCTGCCATTCTGCCCCCATCCGTTCCTGCCATAGCTGCTCTGTCTCTTCACATCAGCTCCCCCCTTCCTCGTTCTCAAACGTGGGAGTAACATGCTGCTTCCTGCCATTGTGGGAGACACTTTATGTGTGTCATGCCTCTCTCTGTGCTCTTTCCAGACTGGAAGCTCCTTGGGGACCATCATCTACTCTGCATTTGTACAAGATGGAGCACAATGCAGCTGCCTCTCAATTTTTTGTTTTTGTTTTTTGGTTTTTTTTAATGGCTAGTGGGATCAACATGCCTTAATCTTGTCCTGTCCCTTCAGGGGGGCCAATTATCTTACCATCAATTTTTTAATTATTTTTTTTCTTTCACTCTTTCTGTCCCTTATTTCAAGTATGCATTTCAACTTCTATGAAACAGTTTAATTGGAAATGACCCTGTTTGCAAATGTTACTGTATGTGCCAGTGATATTGGAAGGTCCAATTTAATGTGTGAATTTCAAAAAATCCCTTATCCTCTTTGCTAAAAAACGTATCTCTTCCTTGAGGAGAAAGTCTTTCCACAGAAATACATGGGTTTCATTGGCATCTTCAGCTTAGATCTGACTATTTCTTCTTGCCCCAGAATAGTATTGCTTAGTGGTTTTACTACTTCCGTGGTGAGAGCCGTGTAAATTCTAATTAACCAAAATGGATAAAAATATTCATACAGGCTTCTTCCTGTTTTACAGGAACATGTGGATGATGTAACTATTGTGCAGGAAAAAAAAGGAAACTGTGATGAAGTTAACATAGACAAGGTATGCTTTGTCTTAACTGTGTAATTTTTAATACAAGTTAGCATTTAATGCGTGCATAGAATTTATAACAAAAAACCTGCTTTGTTGCTCACCTATGCCAAGATTTCCCTAAACAGAGCCTTGCTTAAAATGTGCTTTACCTTCTATGGGTTAAGTCCAAAATGTACAGCTCCAGTCAAAGCGAAACACTTCTTACTAGGTTACATATAGGCTTCTTTGCCTCTCATCAATGTTGGCAGTTTCAGTGTAGCTGTTACCTGCAGTTAGATTAAACATATCCAATACTGAAAAAGGTTCATTTAAAATATCACCAAAAAAGTCACAGTTCTCAGGTTGAGTATGTGAAAGGTTCACATGCAACTTTTTAATTACCCTCACAAAATTCTGGAGATAACTAGTTATTTTATTCTTCCCTTATCTTTTCATTGTGAAGTACGTAACTGTCACTTAACACACAAAAGATAGTGTCCTGTGCTGTTTTTTCTGCCTGCTAGGTGAGGCGGCAGGCTTTGCAAGAAGAAATTGATAGAGAATCTGGCAAAACTAAGGTTTTCAGTCCCAAAGTGGAACAGGTATGTATGAACTTAGACCTTGATATGATGGAAATACTGTGTCCCAGAGTAAGTTCCTGAAAAAGGCACTGCGCTCTTTTTTTGTATGTGAATCAGGTAATGTGTCTTGGCACAACAGTCTGCCTTCTGACTGTAAATTCAAGGTCAGGCTATAGAACAAGTTAGTACAAGCCCAAGAGAGCCTGGGAGCTGACCAGTGAACTCCAAGAGCAGTTGGCCTGTTACAGTGCTCTTAATTCCCATCATCAGTCCTCAAAAGCAACATTTTCTCTAGTTCCTCTGGAGAATGAGCCAGGATAAATTGCTACAGAAGCATTTTCTGCTTACTGTGAAATACAAATAATTTTAGGCTATGGATATAGCAGTCACCGAATTGTATCCACATAGTTATCTGGAAGACGTTGCAGGCATTCAGAAACAGGTGCACGTGGAAAGGTAAAAGGGATGTCAACTGGTAACACATGGGTGTGAGATTTACAGTCTTACTTCTTTGGAAGATTATTCTTTGCTTTTGCATCCTACTCAGCCTGCCTTCTGACTGATTTACAGTAAGGTAGTGCAAACAGTTGCAGTAGTGTTTAGCAGGAGTAATAAGATTCAGGAGGCAGGAAAGCTTTGGTAGTAATTCAGGATTCTTACTTGTTTTACAAGACTGCCAGTATGCCTAGAAAGTTGGCATACAGCTCAAAAAAATGCCAGAAACAACTCCTGTAGATTTTTACTTAGTGGGAGGCAGACTGCAATAGCTCTGGAACGGCAACTATCTAATAGTTGCTGAAGTCATTGAGAAAAATTACATTCTTGGCAGGGAATCTCAATGCTTTGGTACTGATGTGTCTCTGTTTAGTAGTATGCAGAAGAATAGAAGCTATGAAAACTAATTCATCAGCTTCACAAAGACTGAGCTGGAAATGCTGCAGCAAAAGCTATGTGTAGTGCCTGCCAGCAATTCACTTGAAAAAAAAAAAACTTACAGGGCTTGACAAGCCATAATTATTTTTGCATCTGTGCAAATGTCTCCCATTCCAAAGGGAGAACATACATTTATGTGTGCATGTGTCTGTGTTGCAGACCAGCGCTTATACAGCAACTTGGCTTTAAGCAAGATAAAAATACTGAAGTATTATGGATAAGTTTCTTTTATTAGCAGGTATTCTGGTCTGTGATGGTGCATTATACTCCAGCCTTGCATTTTTTTAACTTTAAAAACCTGCTACAGCTTGCCTGCAATATTGTGTAGCATGTTGTGTGTCACGTTGGCTGTCTAGTGGAGTATGACTGTTTCATGCAAGCTACAACTGTTCAGTTGGAAGGATTTCAGGCTTACATAAACACACCACTAAATTCACATTTTTTTCCTTTGATGTAGCCAGTTCAGTCTACTTAATGATGAAACATCCTTCCATTTAATATCATCCCCAATTTAAAAAAAAAAATTGGAAGTAGCAGTCCTGCCAAAAATAGCTATAAATGACTGCCTAGCTCCTAGCTGTAGCTCAGGAGTCAAATAAGATCTTTAGATAACGAAGCCTGTTCTTAGGTAAGCCAAAAATTCATAAACTTATTTTAATCATGATAACTCAGGTTATCCACAAACAGCTGAACTCTGATATTACTTGGACATTACCTATATTCTCAGAAAGGAGCCAGTATCTGCAGACTAAAGAAAAATCCTGGAGGAGTGAACTGGTCAAAGAATACAGTGAAAGGCGAATACAGCTAATAATACAAAGAATATAGCCAACTGCAAGGGAGGGGAGGCTTTAAGAGTACTATATTTAGTCCTTTTGGAAAAGGGTATGGCGTCAGTTTTTGCACCCATGCACTATTAGTGGTAATTAGTGGGATGAGAATGCAAATGAAAACTGTATGAGCCAGACTGAATGCTTTCTCCAAAACTAACATAATAAGGCACTGCTGGAACCAACAGCTACCTAACTAGGCAATAGGAAAATGAAAAGATAACTGTACAAAGTGAGAGAGTGAAAGAGGATTAAGTCTGACAGTTGTCTTATTCTAAGAGAAATGATTGGGCAATATCTGGCACTTTGAGCCAGGTAAGTATTATCCAGAGAGCAGAAGAACCAAGATTCCTAAAGACGTGTCTCCAGGTTAAATGAACCGAAATGCTAATGAAGATGCAGTCATGCAGGGTTATGTCATTCTTTTATCATGTCCTTCAAGAGGAATGACTGCTTCCCAGCTTTGTCAGTCCTGTCACGTTGTAGCTGGTTCTGTTCTTATGGTACACAGCCAGTCTTCCTTGGTCTTGGTATTATTTAATTTTAGCATTAACCTTGTTTTGCTTCACAGGATACAAAGTTTGGCCAGTGGAGTACAGCTGCTTTTCAAAGTTCTGAGGAAGAAAACAAGTTTTTTAGACTGATGGGTGGCTTTAAAAAGGGCTCTGTGCCTATCCAAAATCTGCCAGCAACTACAAAGAAACCGAACATGGCTCTGAACAGGGAAGGGGAGGAGAAGTTACAGCAGGCTCTGAAGATGGAATTCGATAAAGCAATGGACTTGAAGCAACATAGAGGAATTGGTCTTGGATTTCAACCTGCTGCCAACAAAAAAGTATACATAGACAAATATACATCTAGATCTATAAAATTTGAAGATTAAAACTCTGAAGTAATAAAAGGAATGAAAATTCAACAGGCAAATTTCTTTTACTTTCCATATCTTTAAATAAAATACAAAGTGTTTAAGAAATTTTATTTATGAGGCACTTTTAGGACCAGTTTTCAACTGCATGCGCCAGGTTATGTGAAGCTGGGTCCTCACTTCAGCTAAACAGTAAGTTTTTGAAACCTTTACAATGTTTTCTACAAGGCAAGAGACAGCCTCTTTCAAAGAGTCAAGATATGTGGGCAGTGCCTGCAACAAGGTGAAACTTAGTAAATTTTTTTAAAATGTTGATTTCATAAACTTATTTTTAGCTACATCCCAGCAATTCAAAAGGATTGTAGTGTTCTGTAAAATCTTCACATTTTTACACTCAGTGAGTGGTACAAAGTGATGGCATTTTACTTTGAAGAAACACCATGGGTATGCCTACAAATTTCATGAGGGGGGAGTTTTAACTTGGTGGTTTCTTAAATATTAGCATCTTCCATTAAACTAATGAATAGTGTCAAACATCCTCTATATTTTAACTGTGCTTTGGCAGTTGGATTTTCAAGCAGCAGCTGTTACCTGTAAATGAAGGTAAACACTTTCTGGATAGTAACACCAAATATATGGATATAGATTTCCTAAATTACAGAAAGCAATGTAATTTTAATAATGTGGTTATTGGGTTCCTTAGATGTCAATCTGAATGAAATTTCTAACCTCTGGGTTTTCAGACAACCTGCACTTTCAGTGGCTTTTTAGTAAGAGTACAAAATATGAGACTACATCCATGTTCAGAATTCAGGAGTCAGAGCAGTCCGAGTGCCTTGCTTGAAGTTACAAAAAGACTGAAAAGCTGTCATGTATTTTATTACTGGCTGTGCCCTTTGTTATGGGAGACAGTGTTGTTAAGTTTAGTGTAGCTGTGGTTTTTAAGCAGAAGAAGGTGCTCATCTCTCATGTCCATGCCTGCAGTAGTTCAATAGTGGACAACTTGCAGGGAAACCCCAGGCCCCCAGAATTAGTTTACTATCTCTACTTGCCCATGTCCTTGTTTTTCTGATGAATTTCCTGTCTTTTGGTAAGATCATGCCAACTGAACTACTAAATTTCTTGCTTTTTTGAGGCAACCTTACTTTCCACAATAGTCTTCTCCAGTGGGCCCCTCTACCTGAAAGCAGCTGCCTCCAGCAGAACATACACTTAACAAAACAGGGGTTGGTTCCAATGCATTTTGGGCAACTCCTGAGAGAAAGTGAGAATTATGCAGAGGCACTAGCTTAAGGGCTTGCCACAAATCCATTTTCATACCTGGGAAGAGGGAAATGCTGAACCACTTCCTGCAGGGTCTGAACTTGTCTTTGAGGAAACCATCTCCTTTAAAGTGTCATTTAAAACCACCACTGCCTCAAGGTGAGTCTGTTTTGCACCCATGCTTTCAAAGCTCAGTGACTGGCTTCAGCCGGCCCTTCTTGGCTTCAGCTGTTGCTCTAGTCAAATTCAGATAGCAGAGGTTCTGTTTTCTAATTTCAGACAAATGCTGAATTCAGGCCCTTAGCTACTTGCCTGGTAAAAAAGAAAAAAAGGAGCAGGTAGGAAAATATCAACTGGTGACTTCACTGGAGAGGAGAGGGACAGCATGTACAGCTTTCTGCTGCAGAGCCAATCTTGGATAGGTAGTAACTGGCCTTGCACTGCCACTGACAAAGATGGTGAAGGTAATATTAGTCACAGCCTTGCCTTTGGATAAGGACTCCTCCTCCCATCTCTAATTGCATAATGCATACCAGTGTGCTTTGTGTGCCAAGCCTGGCACCTTGCTCTTGATAATACTGTGCACATGAAGATGGTATAGTTTTTAAAACAAGACACATACCTGGGGAAAAAGCTCAGGGTTTTTTCAAGCAAACTTGGTCTGGGCCTGTATATTTGCTATATACAGAAGAAAGAGGAGGTCTCATAAGTACAGTGCTTTAACTAAATTGTGCTCTAACATGGAAATAAGCCAGAAGCAGTTTATTAGGGTGGTTGGGTTAGCTTCTAAGCTAGATGTTCAGAGTTTGCTCCTGATAACTAACCAGAGCCTTGTGCCTGTCATTTTTTTATTAGTGCAAAAATAACTCACAGTAGTAAAACATTTCTCATGGCGGTCTTGAATCAATAAAGAAATCAAAGTTTTACTGTGCTCAGAAGACAACAGGCAAAAATTGGTGCCTGTGTGGGGAAGAGGAACAGTTGGAACATTTGGAAGCCTGCTGTAAGAGTTTCCATTTTACAGAATCTGGAACAATTCCACAGTGGGTTTAGAGCAGTACGTTTGCCCCCAGAGGGCAATTTCTGCCATACCACAGCTGCTTAGCATGACCCACTTGGCAATTTAGAGAGCTCTGAGTTTAATCCCACTTACCCAGTTCATGGTTTATGTTTCCAGGCCCAACAGGAAGAATCATCTACGTACCGTAGAGAGCCGTTTTGTGCAGCTGCAGCAAGAATGAAAGCTACATTAAAGTGGGACATGATAACATACACAGTACTGTAATTTCTTATCTATGTTTGCTTTATACAGAATTATTTAAGGAAGGTCAGTATAATCAAAACAGTTACGTACTAAAGGTTGGAAAAGTTCTGTATCAATTCCACTTCGTAATTCTCTTGTACTGCAGTTTTACTCAGCTTACAGATACAGTCTGTACCAGGACCAAAGGGTCCTAGTTCAGTTCTTTACACCCCTAACAAAATATGTATTTTAGATGTAAATGATGAAAAACATGCAACAAGTATGGTTTAATAATTTGGGTAGTGTTTATTACCAGCTTGCTAACTCCTTAAATATATGGTTCTATCAAAACTGATGACTTGTTTAGCCTTAACAAAATAAAATATTTTTGTGCAAAAATATATCTAATATCCATGTAAGTATTTAGCTCATTAAAATACTTACCAATAAGCAAAAGCAGCAATAAATGCGAGGTCTCAACATGGTTCCATACCGTGAGACAGGAGTGGTGAGAGTGAAACTTTATTAGGTGTAATAGCAGTACATGTAATTAAATTGCACAAGGGTAAGGTGATAAATTTGTATACACAAAGAAACTCCCCCAGAACAAACAGATGAACTGAAAATTGTTTTATTCAGTGATAGTGTACTGTGTGAATATAGAGTACTTTGCATACATTTCCATTTTCCTTTGCAGACAGCACTTAAAGATCCCTTCCATTTTACAAACCACCACTGAATTAAAATGAAACGATAGACATGTCTGTGAAAATGTACTGTAGAAATTACAATAGTAACACCTCAGCCATTTTTCTCTTTTACTGAACTGACCAAACAAATGTTGGCAGCATCCCAAAGCAGAAAGATGACTTAGTAGGATTATTATATTGAAATGCAGCTTTCTACACAGGAGAAAGACTATTCTGCAAGTGGGATGAAGTTTGGAGGCTGTGAATTGATCCGTGCAGATTATCTTCTTCCTTTGTTGCTAAAATGACAACAGATTAGATTTTAAAAGGGTTTTGCAACCACAGAGGTTCAAAATACCCTTTACTGAATTTAAATTGGCATTTAAAGTAAGAACATAGTGGTAAAACTGGAGACAGAAATTCAGGTAAAATTACTGCACTCAACAGTTTTACCTTTACCTGACCAAGTAAATCTGTCACACTACGTGAAACAAAAATATACGGAACTCCTCCAGTCAAGATCTAGATCAGTGCGTTTTGGCCTTGGCTACATGCTGTCTTGTACAGATGACTCCACGGAAGAGAGGCATTCATCAGGTCCTGGACTGCAGAGGAAGCCGAAGGGCCAAGTCTGTGAAGTGACTCATTTCAGGTTGGCTGCTTTGCCTCTTGATATATTCTAGCGTTTTCACCTGGGTATGAAAAGAAAGACACTGAGATTTTTAGTGTCTCTGCCTTTTTTCATTTCATAGATCGTCATTTAATCTATGTGAAGGTGTTTTAATAGACAGTCATGATTTTCCCTAAATTTCACTGGCTACATGAGCACTTGCATTTCTTACTCCAGAGCTCGTTATCATGTATATCTGTCTTAAAGGCTTTAGAATGCCCACTTTCCAAATTTACACCATACAGTTCTTCCACTAAATAAAAATGCTGTATTCAAAGAAAAGTTATAGCACCCAACATTCGCAAAATAAGGTGGGGGTTTTTAAGCTCATTTAATTTTTTTAGGTTGCTTTGGTTTTTGTTTTTGTTTTTTTTAAGAGATTCTTCTTCTAAAGAGATTAGGTTTATTCAGATCAAGAAAACGTTACTTTTTCCCAAATGAGGAGCTGAAAAAGATGTTAAGAACTAAAATTTCTCTGCATTATCTGTTTTCCTTACCATAGTCTTGGTGTCGGCAAAGCCATGTTTCTGAGCAAGATTCCAGAGATTGACTGAAAGCTGGTTTAGTTTGTTGTTTCGTAGATCCCCATGAGCTAGAATAGTGTTAAAGAAATAGAGTGCCAACTGGCTCTGTCGCTTTAGGGTCTATAATGGAAAAAAAAAATCCTACATTTATCATATAGTCATCCCAAAATAGCCAGCATAACCTCGCTGGGTTCTCTGAACTCTCAGAAGTACAAGAGGAAGGTAATAATTTCACAATACACAGTGATAATTACAGACACAAGAATATGGGCATAGTTTTCACGTTCCATTAAAAATCCAACAACTGGTGATAGACATGAATCAACCCAAGTTGTTGTAGATAAAATAATGACATGACTTCTACATCTGATACCACTATGGCACAGCAGAGTATGTAGCTCTGACACATTTTTAACTCAAGGCTCCCTACAGTTGCATAGAAATCACCCTCTCACCAATCAACCTTGCACTTACATCACCATAGCGATGTATTTTTTTAGAGATCACTATCATCAATGTAGATAAATGCAACTTCAGGCTTTTTTGAGCAATCTAATCTACTTTTATTTAACCAAAGATGTTTTTTCCCCTTCTATTCTTTCACTGAAACTTTGGTGATAGTAACATATTTGCACCATATTTGCAGTTACTTTCCCTAAAATTGCTGAGGAGGGACTTTAGGGTGGACCCCTGCTTCATGGTGATCTACCATGGAAAAGCACCATGCCCTTTAGTCTCTGTGGAGGAGTTCTGGGGCACAGACAAGTCTGCCCTGAGTTTGCAGAGTGCTACCACCCTGATTTGGGGTGAGTGGAAAACAGGAGTAATTAGAATGCTGTTGCAGATTCTTCCTATTTCTACAGAGTAAGTTTTAAAAGGCTAAAAGGATGAATTACTGGACACGTCCAAGATGTAGTATTTGTTGATACTCCTTTGCTGCAGCTGTCCTTGTTTTTTTCTCAAGAAAGACCACTGATAAAAGCATAGCGCCATCTTCCACAGAAACCACAGCAGCAGAGTAGTAGTTAAAACTGTCAGCTCAGCGCCTTGATTAATTAAATTAATACTTTACTTCAGCCCTCTCAGTTCAATATGTGCTAGGGTAGCTAACATACAGCGTTCAGATATGAAGTTACAGGAAGAATGAGGCAGAGATTGGGGTAAGAGGAGTGCAGTCTCTGACTTGTGCGCTCCTGACATGATACCAATGCAGCCATGCAGCCTCTGCCCTTTCTCTAAGGCACCAACAGTAAATTAATTTCCATTCTCACTGCCAGCCGAAGATAAATCAGACGTTATTAATCAAAGAAATGGCACACAGTGAGCTATCAGTCCTCCAGATAAAAATGGAAAAGGGAAAACCATGCCCTTAAAGAACTGGCTATCTAGAGAAGAGGACACAGCATGCCCCAAACTGGAAGCATCAGACTGCTACTGTGAAATACTCTGTAGATTTGTACATACAGAAAAAATCTGACTCATCAGAAACCATGCACCCACACACAGACATGCATACATATGCAATGTCCAGAGCTGCTCAAGGCCCCAGGAGAAGTTCCCTAAGCACTAAATTAATTACATGAAACTACCAAGAAGGCAGCTTTTCTTGTAACAGTTACCTACATTAGCAATTTCCATCCCAATAGCTCCAAAACCTGTTTATAGGCTAAAACTACAACCACCATTTGGGAGCACTGAACTGTACTCCCTACCAGATAGAGAAATACAATTGATCAGTCTAGTCCAGTAGCAGTAACACAAAAAGCAGAAGCACCACTCAAAAAGACAGTAAAAAGGGAAGTAGTTATGCTTAAATATTACTGTAGTATTTCTCCTGTAGAACTAACATCCTTCAGGGGAAAACAGACACAGAGCACAGCCACCTAGTCAATGTTTTGCCACATTATTCACAAGGCATCCTGCCATATCACCATATATCCTGGATTAGCAAAGTAAACTGTATTACCTAGACATTTTTTTTCCATTGACCATCTAATGCCTGTGCAACTGCTGAACACAAACTTCGAAGAGGTTCCTGGGAATTGCTTGGAGGTTTCCTCACCAGAAGTGGGACAGTTATTGGGTAGAATGCAAAAGCAGCAGTATGCCAGTCTGAATATCAACTAGCAAGGTTTTCCAGGGAGTATCAATGCAAATGCAAAATCCATTCTTTAAAATAAGGATGACATTTTGACTAGTTTGAAACATATGTACTTCAAAAAGGATCTGGAAACACATTAAAAAGCCAGAAGAATGAGATGCCCACTAACTCTCATTGTATTGGGGTAAGTACAGCAGACAGGATTTTGGCACCTAGTCATCAGTTACACAATGCAAAATGAAAAGAGAGGCAGGCTCAGGTATGCAGTAAATTCCACCACGTCTGAAAACGAACAAGAAAAGGCAGACACAGCTTCACATGATGAAGAACAGGAAGAATGTTTGTGTAACATGGCATTGACCTCCAACCCAAGGGAGCTACCGATGCCAGCGTGCTGCCAAGCCTGCTGACATAACTGAGATTGAATTGTGGGTGGCTCTCCAACTCATGGGATGCATTTGCAGGCAGCAAGGAGAAAGCAGCAGCTCAGCTATTTGGCAACAACACACATCATGGGACTAGCAATTCCCACACCAAAAAGAATTGCCAGCCTTCTAGGCAGCGCGTTTTCCATCATCTTTGGAATAATGCTGATGACAATGAAAGAAAGAACTACATCATCCCAGAATGTGACCCCCTTGTGTCCTAGCCCCTCCACCAAAGTGCAGAGCAATGTCCAAATTTCGTACAGTTTAACAGAAAAAATAGGATCTTTCATACAAGGGATCATGTAACATTGTATTTTGCAAAATTCTGGCTAGCATTTCAAATATTCATTCCTGGTTTTCAGTGACTTTTTCCAGGCATCTATGTTATAAGGGTACCTTGAGCCTTCTGTTAGAAAAGCATCTGTGCATTTAATATGTTGCTCCTCTGAAAGCGGGTCTAGCCTGCTGCTGCTCCCATGTACAGCTTTAAAATAACTGGCTCTGATACTTCTTAACAGTTCATCTGTGGCAGCACAGAGCTCAGCATGGCCTGTAAGGATCCTCCAAGGTACTAAATATATCAGTCTAGGCTGAGTCTCCATGCTGATATAGCATCTGTTTGCTAGTATTACCTGAACTACCTAGCCTGAAATTAATTCCAGCATTACTGTGATGCTGGTGGCTAAATCCTTGTGATCCAAATCTAGATATTCCTAAAGAAAGCCATGACAGGCAGCCTTGTCTTTCCTTACAAGCCTTCATGTGAAGCCCTTTGGGAACCTTTTAACATCTGTTAATGCACTGGGAAAGATCACAAGCTGCATGGGGCAGACCAAGTGCTCAAATCTCTCATTACACAACTGTCCTAACATGGGATAAATGAAGCACCTAGCATCAACTGCAGCTGATACACATTCATTTATAATAAAAGGAAATAATGATTTGAGAATAGAAAACACCAAGAACCAAGCTGCAGCTGAGAGCTCATATACCACCCAAGATGACAAGTATCTCTCATTTCATTACGCCTTTAGAACACTGAGATAGTCAGAAGAGAAAGTGCTTTCTTTTGGATACAATCCTTGAAAGAGCAGTCCAGAAACTCCCTCTAAAGCACTCAGAGTCTCAGTGATAGCTTCTGCTGGCTCAGGGTGCAGTAACACACCTCTAGTTAAGACAGGCTGAAACATTTCACTCCTGACTCGATAGTGGCATCATGTTAGGTTCATCTCTATTTCAAAGTCCATAATGTATTTTTAAAGTTTTCAATACTCATAGTGCTGCTTACGTAAGTTTGATTTCCCTCTAAAATTAAGACAACAAAGATGTACTCCATGTGGAACTTGTGGTTCATGGAGGACCAGACCATACTTTCCAAAGCCATACTCAGTAATCCTGCTGTAGACCACTAGCAGAATCCCAATTTATTTATTTTGGTTTCCATCATTTACCAAGTATTTTACAAACATGCAGAAACAATGTTCCCAATTAAAATATTTCTAGTCTTTAAACTCCACCAGCATGCCAGAGACAATGGTGTAATAAAAGGATTAATCTGGGAGTTAGGACTCTCCAACTCTGAGACAAAGCAGTGGAGTTGATATGCACTCACCAGCCACAGTTCCTTATTGCAGTGCGCCCATCCTCTTGCTGAGCCATCAGCAGGCAAGCTGCAAGTGTGCCAAAACAGGCACCTCCACCACCTGCAGTGTCTTCTGAAAACTGCAGCAGGTAAATTCTCTTGCTTTCCTCCCAAAGAGGAACATAATGTTTAACCACCTTCAGAAAATCTTGGCCAAGGACACAAAATTCTTCAAGATGAATTACCTCTTCTCAATTTAAAACATACCCACGCACAGAGAACTATGTCAAACTCTGCTTCTAGTTCAGTATTCAAACACATGTGAGATCAACTTAAATTTTTATAAGTTTATATAGATTTAAAAATTAGATGTGTTGAAAGAAGCTTCAAAAGCGTACCCAGGAATTGCTTTCTACTGCTCCATTTTTGATACTTATTATTAAAAGTCCAGTATCTATCATATGGTACATGGGAAGACTACCATCCTAACATGGCACTGCCAGGGACACAACAACATGCTCCTAATGTTTTGGATCAAAAGTTGTGTTTGAATAAAACATACTTCATCTGGACATTTATCACTGAGTAGCAAGAGGCAAGGCATTTACATTTCTAAGAAACCTGGAGCATAAGATTAGTCTTCCACCCACACAAAGGCAGAGAGGATTCACTGATATACGCTCTCATGACCAGAAACAGCTTGAACTTTACAGAACTGTCCAGAACTGAAAATTTCCATTCCAACATTGTCATATAAATGAAGCATTCTCTAATATTGCAAAAAGACCATGCTGTGTCAACGTAAGATGTATTGTTCTCTTCCAAATTGCCATTTTGGTGAAAGCAATTCATTGTAAGAAAAAATTGTTTTCCTTTATAGCTTTTAATGGAAATGAACCAATAAAAACGCAGAATGATCACAGGCTTGTTCATTTAAATGAGAAGCCAAGAAGAAGAAGAATATAAGGTCACCAACGCTGAAGCAATCCAAATACCACAGTGATTTTATGATCAGTTCTACTTTAGCACAAATGGCGGTCTCTGACGATATTCTCATTGTCTCTATTTCCTCAGCAACAATAGCTTCCTCAAAAAACTATTCATTCTTACAAAACAATTTTTATCTAAATTTCTCAAGAACTTTTACTCAACAAAAAATAAATGCTCCCTCTTTGTAAATAAGGATGAGCATAGGAGTAAATTCAAGGCTGCAGAGGCAAAGGCAGGGCAAGGACCTATATCCACACTGCTTAGCTGTAAATCCAGTTTGCTATGCAACAACTGCTTCCGTGAAATAATGCAGGATCTCATTACTCGAAGTATTAAGCTTGAAAGCAAGGAAAAAACAAAACAAAACAAACAAAAAAAAAAACCCAAACCACGCCTTTCAAACAGATTTCAAGCCCTACAAACATTCCCACTCACACACTCCCTACAGGAATCAGATGCAACAAATCCTTAATATTCAACCCACAGTCTGAAAAACCGTTAAAAATCCCCTTCCAGTACACACCTGGACATTCTTAGCTGTGCAAGAATGGTTGTTTTCTGCTGTTACTGTTCTGAAAAAGAACTGCTGTTCACTGTAGTGATGTGTACAATGATGTAGAGGCATTTGAGCAAAGGATTTATTCATCTTGCATCTCTACAATTGCTCAAGGAAGGATAAACAGAATAGCAAAAGCCGATAAAAGGCTAAACTTAGCACAGTGTCCTCCAACTACGTAGCACTTAACACATTCTGTATCGGCAAACACTACAGGCTGCTGTGCGAGCAGGCTATCTAACAAATTCTGTCAAATTACTCATCCCCTGCCCTCCCTGTTCAGTCTACAAGCCACAAGATTTCTAACAGTATACAGCAGTTTAGTGAGGGGTGATCAGGAAGTTGTGGAGGGGTTCAATCTCAGAAACCGGTACATTAGTGAGAACAGTAAGTTCTCCCTATTTCAGTAATACTGAAAACATTAGTCATCTGCCTTTTACATACAATTCATGAAACTATATTTGATTCCTCAGAGCCTCTGAACTCCAATCAAGAAATCCAATAAGCTGCCTAGAGTTTTCTTAATTTTACATTGAATAAATATAACCCTGTACTAAAACCAGGGTAAAGCCAAAAAACCTTTTCCCTCCCTCTTCACCTCTCTCCTGACTTCATCCTATTGTCTGGGATCCAAAACTTTTACCAATTACAGGTGGTTTCCATTGTATTTTACCCAGTAACAGAGTAACTGTGAATTCTCACTTTGCCCATTACAGAATTGGATATTTCAGGCTACTGTAAACTTAGCTGGCAAGAAAGTAATGGTTTATTTACATAGAGAGAAAGTTGACAGCCAGGAAGAAGCAAGAGGAAGGCTGGACACGGAGCAGATTTTAGGCCTAACTGTACTGCAATCAGAGTGACTGTGGTACTGTCTCCAATTCTCTTAGGCCAATAATTGCAATACCAGCATCGCAGAGCTCATTATAGTCAGAAAGACTCTCAGAAAAAAAAAAAAGTTATCCCACACCGAGCACCATATTTCCACAACCAGACTACACCAGGACTCAAGCCAGTTCATTTAAAGCTAACTCTAACCTCACTGTGCTGCTCTGCAATCATTCTTCTGTACTGCAGCAAAATCATATCCTTTGGTGCACTGCCACAATCGATACCACAGAGTACAGAGTAGCCTCTACTGCTTGTCAGTTCTATCAGACTATCCACATATGGCATACAGCTAAGCAGGTAACTTTACCCTGCATCTCAAAAACCTATTATAATTGCCACATGATCTCTTTCACATCATTAGGTCTCTCCACCACAAGCCTGCCTATGTGACTGACTCACTTTTTAAACAAGCAAAATTACCTAATTTCCTCTTGTTGTAAGGCTCCTAGAGCTTTCTAAGAGACCGATGCCTGGTCAAGAAGGTGGTCCATTTATTCAACTCCAAAATAATTTTGGTTTTGTATTGAATCAAACTGAGTAAGAACATACCTCTTCTTTTCCCAGGGTTTTCAGATGATCCAGGATCTGTGCTATCACTGTTTCACACAGTTTATTAATTTCAGCCAGGAACTTGGAGTCTCCACCATATAGGGTATCATTGGAATCAACTGCAGAGATGAATTCAAGCTCAGGTCTGGCTAAAGAGCTATGCATTTGTTTGCTATTGAAAACACCAGCTATTTATAGACCACCAGATTTGAAAGTTATAAAATGACCCTCCTCCATGAAACACAAACAGAACAATCTTGTTTAAGTGCCTACCATGTACTCTTGGTTTTAGGGACAAAACACTGAAAAGATCCTTCTAGCTTAAAGCCAGTCCTGTATTCCTGGATGCAACCAGGTTCAAAAGTATCTGCTAGACTCAAATGCAAAGCAACACATAGTGTCAATTTTCTCTTTTTCCACAGACAGACTCCCTGCTCCCATCAGTTTAGAAGAGTATGGCCATCATCTTCAAAGGCAGCAAGACTGGGCCAAACAGTTTATGTTTTACTTAGTGAAAACAACAAGATTTTCCAAGGAAACTGCATTTTATGTATTTTTTTTTTTTCCTAAAATAAAACCTTGATTACCTCAAAGTCATGGAGAGAAATTCAGAAAGTGTATTTTCAGTTTTGGAGGCAGGGAGTTTTTGAATGTTTTAGAGCTTACATAATCGTGATTTTAAACATGTGTTTTAGCCTCATTTATCATGTTTTACTAAGAAGTTACAAGAAATTTGTAAGTTTAAGTGTATTCTGGGTAAATCAGAGGACACATAAGATAAAAGATGATCCCCTGTTTCCAAGTAAACTTAATTTTAAGAACCTGAAGTACATGGTCCACCTAGGAAAAAACCCATCATCTAACTAGAGAGGAAAAATTATTAATTTATATTTCTATGCTTCTCTCCATTTAAATGAATTCATTTAAATATCTCACTTTGGGATTATGCAGCTACTTTGGTCATTTTTAAAAAAAAAAAAAAAAAGAGTGAAAGGAAAAATCAGCTAAACCACGATTCCTTACAGATTTTGAACAGCAAATTTACTATAGAGTAGTTGTTCAATTGACAATGGTTTTCTGTGCTGCTAACTGCAAGTGATATTTTGTTATGGTTGGTAGCTGACAGACTGTTCACCAGAAGAACTGCAGAATATATTCCAGCCTACCTCTTTGTGAAAGCCCTATCCAAAGAAAAAAAAAACTAGCTTGGCTTCTCAGACTAACTAATCTTGCCAGTATTTTTAAAAATATTTGATTAATACTCTACCTTAATTTAGTAACCTCTTTATGATCAGTAGGCAAACACTCAAATTTTAGAGCGTATCAAAATATTATTACAAAAACACTACAGCCATTTTATAAATTGCAAAATCTTAAGATTTTTTTTTCTAGCTATTCTGAAGATTTTTGTAAGTTACCACTACGATTTCTAAAACTGAAAGCCTGCCTTCAAAGCAGCAAATACATCATCTAAATAATGAAGACTAGGCATTACATTCTGAAAATTGGAGTTGTTCATAAATATGAATGAAACACCAACGGTAAGTATAAATCAAGCTGACACATTAGACTAAAAGAAAACTCTCCATACACATAAAGTTCTAATATTCACTTGAAAAGTTCACAGTTCTAAGTGGTTACACCAACACCACCAGGAACAAAGTAAACGACTCTGCACAGATTCACTGTATATGTTTGGGAGCCACCTTCTGTGATTACTTTAAGTTACAATACCTGGACCTGCACAGGAAAATAATCCACTCTGTAAGATTGACTACCACTGATCTTCATTAACTAGATACAGTGATAACACAATACTACAAATTGTGTGGTGGAATGGAAGGATCCAGAGCCACCCTTACATATTACCTTTATCTAGATGGTAGATATATGCTTCTTGAGTCATTGCAGACAGCAGATGCAGAACATTACTATAAATCCTGATTTTGTCATCACTGTTATCCTCCCAAGTATAATCCTGGATCACATTTAGTAATCCTCGCACAAGAAACAACACTCCTTGTTCTGGATGGTCCTACAGAAAAGATAAAAGGTAAGTCAAAACCAAAACCACAACCACCTCAAAATAAAAATGGGATTATTTGCAGTCATTCAGGGGTTTAAAGTCACAATATTAGCAAAAAGTACAATATAATTAAAGCTGACAACTACTTTTCTTAAATTTACTTCCTGTAAAATCCTTTCAGAAATGTGTTCCAGTTTCCTTCTAAAACGCCCACTTGACCAATAATCATAAACTTGATCGAGGCAGCCTCTGCAGACAAATTTTGAAATGCTTTGTTTTCTAGTCACAGGGGGAATAGTACAAAATTAATTGTCAGCTTCTTAACAGCTAAGCCTCTAAAATTAAACACACTGGGTACATTTTTGTATTAAATTAATGTCTGTATGCTATAGAAACAAGTATATTACTCATATAATTATGAGCTTCAGAAGAACACCTACACTAGGAAGTCAAAGTTACAGATAATCAACAATCTTTTAATATGAAAGGAATATAAAGGCATCTGCTTTACATAAGCTATGAGTTTTTGCAAGCAGTTTTAATGCTGCATCCAGCTTATTTCAAGCTGGCAGTTGGTGAAATGATACCAAAATACGTAGGACAAATCACAGACCACTGGGGACATTTCCTCCTGATCATTTATCCTGTAAAGTAAATAGAAGAAAAAATTATGGAAGCTAATTTCTGAATCCTGGTATCTCACTGAAAGTTGTTCTTCATTACTGAATCTGAGAGGTTGGATATCCCTCCTTCCATCATATGTTAATGATATGAGTAATTTCCCTGAGCAGTATGCAGTTCTGACATGGCCTTCCTTCAAAGGCTCGCTTCTGCAGTCGGGGGACAGCAGTGACACATCACAGTGGCAACCGGCCTTTCGCTTCTAACAACACAGCACCTCCACGATGCTGACCATGCATGGCTTGGGAGAGCCCTTCCATTGGAAAAAGGAAAATCCACTGCTCTGATTATGAGGATTTGGACAGCACTATGCTGTGTGCTGCTTTATCAAACATGTAGTCAAAGAAAAAGGGAAGGAGGAAATTGTAAGGAGTGTTTCAGTGAGGAGGAACAACCGAACAACCTACTCTCTCCAAGAACAAATGAATAAACCTGAAACATTTTTTTTTAAAAAAACATGCCATGATACTAAGCCAACCCTTGCTGGGAAAGAAGAATCTTCTCAGAGCTGTTAACAGAGGGAGGTAAAAATCTTCAAGCATTAGGTTTACACTGCAGTGAAATCTTGAGAGTCAGAGGCCTGTCTTCTCTAAGGTCAACAAAATACCTTGGCTATGTAAGTTTTATCTCAGGTCTTCCAGATTAATTTACAGTTTTTCTTCATCTTTTAGCTATAGCTGAAAATCTAGGAAGGAAAATTACATATATACTGCTAAACTTGACATTTGTTTAAAAACTGGAAGAGTGTAGAATGGCAGAATTTTGTGAAATATTCATCAGAAAAGGACAGTTATGCCAAAACACATCTTCTAATTATTGTTTTCACTCAAAAGATTAGGCAACCTGTAACAAAGTAACTGAAACTAATAGAAACTAGAGGTCTATATTTTTCCCCTCCTCATGTATTAGCTAAAATACCACTCTTCTGCAATGATCTATTAGAACAGTGAATGATGTTTACACAATTAAATGATGGCAAGACTTCACTCTAGCCCAAATCCAGTTAAGTGCAAGGTGTGACTGAGATAGGCAGTGCTGTACGTCTACCTCCAAACAATTGTTTGGCCTCCCCATTTTGCATTGGGGTGAGTGATTTTGCAGCCAATGAGCAAATCAGTTCAGCTTGCTTGTGGAAAACTAACCACTGCATCTCCCACTACCGAAAGCCCAGTCTACTCTAAATTTTTAAACGGGAAAGTCAATAGCCTATATGCTATTCATACACACACAACTTACCGGAACAACTAATAATGTGGAAAAAAAATTACAAAGGAATTCCAGGAGGAAGGCATCAGAAGGTCGCATCTTTCCATCTACACTGATCATTTTTGGCACTTCAGGAACAAGGCTCACTGCAGCTTTGAAAAAAGCATCAGCTACAAAATAAAAGGATAGTTGTATTATCACTCCAACTGTGATGGCAGTCATGCCTGTGATCCAATAATTGCTTCAAGTTTGTTTCAAACAGACTACAGAAAATGAACGTATGGTTAATTGCAAAGAAAACTCAAGACTCAGCAGTCAAAATCTGTGGTAACTCAAGTGATGCTGTTTTTTCAAAAGAGGCTCCCACATCACTCAAGACTTCTGAAATTATAATTCTTCTCATTTGCTTAACAAGAGGACACAATTGTTTCAAATATATTGCATATATAATAATAACAAAAAAAAATTAGCGCACAATTCAAACTTATCTAAATAAATGCTTATGCCAGGAGAATGGGGAACCCAAAGGAGGAAAAAAGATCATGCTATCTTGTTCATTCATTCATTCATTCACAAAGGGCTGTTAAAGTTATAAGGAAGTATGGCCAACTTAATTTCTCGAAGTATTTACAGTCATTAAATTACTAATATAATACCAAAACCTGACGTATTACTAGTTACCTAGATAAAATGATTCTTTCCAAGAATCACAATACAGTAATTACAAAAACCATCCACCATTATGTCCTTGGCAAAATAGTTATTAAGAGGTTTTTCATAATTCTTTATTATGTCTCTAATCCAACAAAAAACACAAAACACTAGAACATCTGTTCCTCAGTTTAAGTAGTTAATATTCACAAATTTAAAACTACAACATTTTCCCTCTTAACCTAGAAGGCCTCCTATATATGCTAAGAGTTCACAAAAAAATTTCTGACAGCAACATTCTTTTGCACTGTCATCTATATTTCAAATACCCAAGTATCCAAACCCCACTCAAGTTTTTTAGCCACATACTTCAAAGCATCCTTCAGAATTAATACTGTATCTTTATTTTACAGGAACAGAGACTGAGGCCATGAAATCACATTTTAGCGAAGAGAAAAAGAGAATTCTTGGTGAAAGCCAAGAGCTATTACATGGCTGGGATGGAGATACCACTGACAGGTATGCATGGGCATTTCCCGGAGTGCAGCTTGCTCTGGAAAAATTCATTTGAGCACATGAGACTCCAAGTAAATTTGCTAAATATAGTACCAACTGATATCTAATTTAAGCTTATGAGGAATAACAGGGAAACATGTACTTTGGGAAAACTGTAATTCTTCTGACTCTTACTTCTTTTCAGCACACAAGTACTCAAGCCCTTCTGAACTTTTCAGTGCTTACAATACAGACCCTTCAGTCAAACATTATACTTCTTTTTATTATGACCATTTATTTTAAGGTGAAAGTATGTTTTTTATTTATTTCAAACAAGACATAGGTTTACACAGCCAGCCCAAAGGAAGGTAAGTAATCTTTCTCTGAGCTTTATCAGAGAAAGGAAAGCAGCAGCAGATGTTCATTCTAGTGCAAGTAAATGAATTACTGTCACTTCCACAGTTGTCTCAGCAGAAATAAAAAAGTGCATGCCCCACATCACCATATAATAAAAACATATGACCAGACAGATGAAAAAAATGTGTCTCAGAAAATAGTCTGCATACCAAAGTACCCATGTCTGTGCAGAGAATACTCCTGCCTTCTGAAGTTATTTCATAACAGGACAGGAATGATCTGTGCAGCCATCAGTCTCCACAATGAAAGAGAAGAGCTGCAAAGTACCTCACCTTAATTTACTGCCTGCTCTCCCAGCAATCACAGTCCTAGACATTCGCCTCTAAACTTTTGCCACAGCACAAAACCAAAACCTCTTATCTTCACTATGAACAACTGCAGTTTGATTCAATTTACTCTTCTTGACCTCCTGCCGTTGCTGCGAATGAGACCTGTGTTCTCACCTGGTTGAGCACCTTCAGAGACAGGAGCTCCTTGGTGAGACCCGAGCAGCACGCCCAGCTCCTCCGCAGGTGCTTGCTGCTGGGAATAAGGAGAGACACCTCCACACCACGGGCTGCTCACCAGGCCCTGCCCTTGCTGCAAACAAACTCCTCCGTGCTTCCATCTTTTTCTTCCCTAACCACAGCAGTCACACAGCCACTGCCTCCCTGCTGTCTCCACAAGGCTGCTGCTCTTGCCCCCCACTTTTAATTCTTCTTCCTTGCCTCGTTCCCCCTGTCCCACACAACGCAGCAAGGCAGGCCAAAAAAAACCCAACCAAACAACCAACCAAACAAAAAAAAAAAAAAAACCAAAAACCCAATAGAGCATAAAAGCAGTTAGTTGCATTTTCTATTAAAGAGATGAATATTTTACTTTTGTACACCCAGAAGTACTAGCAAAGGAGAATATGTTAATTTTGCTACAAGCTCAGCCAATTTGGGCTAATCACAAAATGGTTCTTACGCTAGAACACTGAAAGCACATTAACCCATGGTATACGTGCTTCATAAGAAGCAAAGAAAAGTGCAAAGGTTTTACTAGAGACTTTGCAGAAAATAACTGTCCTCCAAACACTACCACCCTATTCACTTGTAGAGAGAGGTGTCAGAGTATGAATCACATGCTCCGAGTTTGGAGGAAAAGTTCACTAAATAGGTTGTGACAGACATGCTATTTTCTTAATAAGTATGAAATGAGCATAGGTATTTAATTCTGAATTACACTAATTATGAGGTTATGCAATAGCACTTTCTCTACATCTTTTAAAAGTCAATTTATAAAGCTATTACTGTAGAGATGCTTCAAGAGAAAACCATACACCCACTTTTCCCGGCTTCCAAAGGTAAAAAAGAACCACTTAAAAAAGCAATGAAAACCACAGCGATGTTATGGTTTTGATTAATAAATAAATAACGATTAAAACTGCTTTTCTGGTGAAGGATGCTGTTTTGTTATCTGCCTAAAGTATGATAATGCTTCTAAAGTGAGCCACTGTTAGGTTGGATAAGGGGAAAGCAGCCTGTACGTTACAACAAATCATCATGATAAAGTCTTCCTAGACTGCTGTTAATATCTTGTGCAGTGCTCTGAACATGACATACTTCATGCTTCACTAAATTTATCCTTTCACAGCAGCTCCTTCATTTTGGTTGACCATAATCCCATAAATCTTTCCCCTGAGCATACATGCTGACCTTCAGGCTACAAAAACTAACCGTCTTGGATTTCCAAGTCAGCACTTCCAATAAAACTCTCCTACAGAAAAAGCAAGTGAAATTGGTGTTGAATATTTTGTTGTTGTCAATATTCATGATGGCACGTACACACACACTTAATTATACAGCACATAAATATATGCAACTCCATATATTGCTATATATCAATCTCTCTACAGATAAAAGTTTAGCTTACGTTGTATTTGCTGCAGCTATGATAGTCAATTAAATTGTACTAATTTAAGATTTCAGGCAGGCAAAAAAGCAAGGAGGAACAAAGCCATTAGAGATAGGAAAACAATTAAGCTCCTTAAATCCACCTTCAAAGAGCAAAAGAGAGTGAGTTTGACATACCTACATGAACTATTTTTAGTCACAGATACAATTACACAAGGTTAAGTCCACCCAAAGAATAAAACCAGGGACCGTACACAGTCTTCTTCATTCCACACCACATTCATGTCTACAATACTGTCAAACATTTTAATACTCTGAAGATTTTGCTTCAGTATCTGACAGATGTTGAAAATTTAATGAAGCCCTGTAGTCCAGTGCAAAAAATTAATGGGAAGCAAGCATGGAATTTTTTGTTGTATTTTTTTTTTCTGTTAAATAAATTAATGCATTACTGTTTTGATGACCAAGCACTGCAAACACTTGGAACTCCTTCTTCTCACATTGGTGAGGTCACTGTGAGAATTTTGCCACATTGCTGAAATGTGATTTTCCCTTGAGCTATTGAAGTCTCTGTCTTAAAATCCTCTGCACATCACTTCAGAAACTACAAAGAATTATTTGAAGTAACAAAGATGAAACAAGAAAATTAATGTGCTGCTGCTTGGTGAACTGGAATGTACTATGTTAATTCACACTACTTCATACTATGAATTAACTGCAGATAAAGAAGGTAATTATGTGGATGAAGCTTGCTAGTGCTAGTTTTAGGAACAGCTTGATTATAGATTGTTAGCAAGGCCTTAGTAGTTCAAAAGGCATATAGAGGCGTAAGTGGAAGGGAAGATTCATACAGGGAGATCACACAGTATGAGCAAGAACACTGGATACAAGATATTTTATTCTTAAGCTTTAATTAGTAAATGTAACACATCCCAAAACCGCACCTCCCCACCCCCCACCCCCCCCCAAAAAAAAAAAAAAAATCAACAAAACAACCACCACAAATTTCAGCCTGCTCTCTAAATTCCATGTAATCCCTAAAGATTGTGAGGTAGAGTATCATCAGCAGTCTTTAAAGGGAGCACCATTAGTAATACTGGAAACCTTGAAATAATAAATGCCATAGTCAAATACTGTAGTTTCTTCTAGTTATTATGAAGTGAAAAAAAATAACAAACAAGCAGACACATGGAAATACATTGTACCACATTGAAGAGTCAACATGGTTTTTGCAGAGAGAAATAATTCCTCAGAAGTCTCTCAAGTTTTCCAAAGAACCAGCAAGTTTGTGTTTAAAAGTGACCCAGCCAATGCAAACACTTAGATTTAAAAAAAATATTTAACAATATCCCCCTTACAAAAGGCTCTTAAAACAACTAAGCTGACAAAAGATAAGGAGGGAAGTCCTCCTGAGGATTCCTAACTTAATAAAGGATGTGGTAGAGGGGGAAAGGAACAGGAATAAAAAGTTTTCACAGTGGAGTGGCATGACTAAATGTTTTACAGAGAGACATGTCCCTATAATGAGCTGGGAGGTGACAATGTTTGCAGACTAGTCTGGAACGTGACTGCAAATCATCACAGATGGATCTCATGATTCTAAGCAATAAAGCAGCAGATGAAGTCTAATATTGGTAAGGCATGTGGGGAAAGAAACAGCTCTTGCTATAACTATAGCAAGAGAAGCTCTAAATAGGCTATTTATACTCATGAAAGACTTTGGAGTCTTTATAGATGGTTTCCTGAAAACTACATCCTAAACAGCTGTCAAAAAGGCAAGGCAATTATACGAATCATTAGGACTGTAACGGAAAACTGAGGTGTCATTGTATCATTTATATAGCTGTTGTGCATTTATACCTAGAATACAGTCCTGATCTTCCCATTTCCAAAAGGATAAAAAGATAAAAAAGGTGCTAAGGCATGGAATCGTTTCCTTATTAGAAAAGACCATATGACACAAATTCTTCAGGAACTTATCAACTCCATCATCTCACAGGTAGCATGAAGAAAATGAATCAAGAATTAATTTTTCACAGTATCACTAGCAGATCAGCTGCATGTACTAAAACACTCAGCTAACGTTTAAAAACCATACAGAAATAAATCCCTAAGTATTAGATTTCAAAGTAGCATGCAACTGCGGAACTCACTGTCACATGAAGTTACAAAGGCCACAAAGTAGAAGTGGATTAAAAAATTAAATTCCTAAGAACTGGACTATTTTATTAAATATTGTGGTCCATATGCACGATTGTTGAAGGATGTATTTAGACCACCTGCAGCTGAAAGCTAAGAAGCGTCATTCCACATTATTGTTTTCTCTATGTTCCCTTAGTAGATGCTACTAGACACTTTCAAAAACAGGTCATGGGCTAGACAGACTTGAAGAACTGACAAACTGATAGGAAATCCTAGTCTGAAAACCTTAGAGACAGAGATGTCATCTCTCTCAAATCTTATGGAAAAGTTACTGGCTGGGATAAAGAGAAACAAGAAAAAGCTCAGTGAATGGGAGAAGTTTCCAGCTATGAAAATCTCAGGTAACAGTACAAGTCATAATTTTGTTCAAATAAAGCAACATTTAGTATTACTAGCATGGAAAACAGTATCTCATCTGTTTCCCCCAAAGCTACTTTGCTGCCTTTAAGGAAACCAGTATTTAAAAAGATAACAGAGACAGCATATACCAGTCTCACCAGAAAAATGTCAGCCCAGCAGTCCCAAAATCTGTAATTGAGAGAACTTCTTTGGGTTCCTATTTCTCTAAATTCTTTACCTCAAATTCTCTCTATTTATATTCTATTTAAATTTTTTCAGATCTATAAAGACTTCAGGAGATTAGGAAGGAGCACTAAAAATTGTTATCTAATGCTACTGAAAAAAATAGACTAAAACATTACTAGATTATGATTAAAAATTACTTATTAGATATTCCATATCATACTTGGTCCAAATACGGCTGAAGCCTTCCACATTTGGAGAACATTCGTGGAAAAGTAACATTTTCTGAGGTAGAAAAAGAAATTCCTTTTGCAATCTACCAGTGAAACTGTGTTTCAGACACATTTGAAGAACAGAACAAATATCTAGAAGTACATTAAGCACTGTATGCTTCAGAATTAACACCTGCATTTGCTAAACAAAGTAAAGATCTGCATCAGTTGATCTGGGGGACAAAGACTCTCCATTTTTATAACACTTTATGTTTGACAATATCCCAGTGAAATTAGTCACACAGAATCAGTTGAATTACTTTATTCACCCAGCATGTTACTTGTGAAGCAAGGCAAGGATTTCACAGCCTTTAAAATAAAAATGCCGCTCAACACACATCATCAGAAAGTTGCATCATCTCTACCCACCTGCTGAATGCTGTGACCAATAATTAAAAAATCATGCTGTCTGTCCTTTGACAGGCAAAAGCAGCATTTCCACAGAGAGGAAATATGTGCAATTAAAATAATACCTATATCTCAAAAATCCAGAAGAGTGACACAACAGAACATGAGTTTAATCTCTTTTTAGTCCGAGCACTCCCTATGAAAGAAAACATGACCGATGGGAATTTATTATTCTATGTTGTCAGCATGCAGCATTCTGTGGTTCTGTTAAAAATAATGAAAAACACATCTCTGTAAAATCTAGCATCTTCATTTCTAAGGTGGGCTCTTAAAGGGCTCTTCAGAGGTACAAACTATGCATCCAGGGCAAAATCAGTCAAAACATGCTGAGTGTTATTACAGATTAATTTTATTTAAAGCATCTCTTGGGAGCTGAAGATAAAAGACACAATAGTCATGTCTAATACATGTTGAACAGCATACCTGGACAGACATCCTTCAGTGTATTAATACTGGATTTTTCATGAGCATATAAATTCATGTTTCTGACCCAATTTCATTGTATTAAAGAAAATCTATTCCAAGAAAATTTACAATTACAGTTTTCTAATACTGAAGTATTTGAGTGAGTTCAAACATGAACCACACAGTTGCTCTGATTAACAGTGTGACAAATCCCAGGCAGCCAGCCTCTGATTTTATAGAGGAAATTGTAACAACGAGGCCTAGGACTGATGGTCTATCATCACTGCCCCTTGAGACTGGGAACAAGGCAAAAAACAAACTCCTCCAGTTAGAAGCAGATTAGCTGTGGCTCTCCAGTTGTTGGTAGTTTATCAGTGCAATCCTAGATTGGCAAAATTTACTGCTAGAACCTGCACATCTTCTTTATAAAAAAGCAACATATTCAATTCCCCTTATCTATCCCAGTAGGTAATTTTACTCCTTTTTCAAGTTAGATACATGGGCAATTTAGAAAAATCTTCCTACTGCCAGCAAAATTCTATCCTGTGAAATTTAATTTTGTTATATGTTTAAGTGAAAACTCAACTCACTGAAATACCTAGACTCCCTGTAGGAACTTTAAATTTAAAAAAAATCCAAGAATTTAACTTGCTAAAAGCAAAAGCTGGAATCTTTAAACAGAAACTGCATGCACATGAATACACGTGCCCCACAACTGACTGAGCCATCAGATCAGGTACATTACCTGTCGGTTTTATTTCTCTTCCCAATTTTAAACCGATTAAGCTAATTCCAATCAGCATGAAATAAAGGTTGTATGCAAGGCACAATTTCACTTCCTAGCCTAATGCTATTGTTAATTGCACACTCTTAAAACTTCACTTCATGCTGCATTGGTTTTAGTAGATCAGTGTCTAATTGGCATCAGTTAACTCAGTTAACAGACTGGATTTAAATTTGATGTTTTGAATTAATCAGTACTACTTATATACATGAAATGCTTTCAGTTGAGATATAGACTAAACTGTGTTAAAAGTAACTTCCAATGACATGTTATCTGACTACAATACATCAGAATATGCAAAGACAGTTCTCAAGAAGTGTCTCAAGACTGGTGTCACTGTTACCCTAACTGGTTAACACATACTAAATTACTCATGCAAGTGACATGTCTCTGAATAGAAATTATGCCCAAAATAGCTTTCCTAAGGAAGCAAAAAAGTGTATAACAATAAAATCTTGGTAGATGAAGTGAGTTACTGAACACTGGAGTTCTGCACATGCTTCATTTCAACAAAAGGTGAGAAGGATCAAATGCTCCTCTCTCTAGCTTGTAGGTCTAAAATTCAGGAGACCATGGTTAATAAATACGCATTTTTTAGAGACTGAGTGCATAACAGTTTGCATATACCTCCCAACTTAAAAGATTTCAGAATGGGGATCCTATTAATTGATTAGTGAGTGTACTGTGCACACATGTCAAACAACAGCTGTGAACATTTATATAAACTCTCACACTGAAAAATCTGGACAATTGTTGGGGCCCAGGAGTCTCACTCAGAGAAGATCTGAATCACAAAAACAGTGGAAAAGCAGTTTATAAATTCAAAGATTATTAAATCACAGAGCTGGTCCCAACATGGGCAAAAAAAGACCAAATATTACAGAAAAGGCCAAATATTACAGAAAAACTGTGTTGGATTTGCTTCCAAAAACTGATGCACTGCAATACAGCAACAATATCAAAAATTGATACAAAGGATAAAGTAAACTGATCAATTAAACAAAACACCACAGGAAGAAAAAGCTAGTCCATTTTTGGTAAACACTGTTATCTACAAAGAAACTGCACAATACTAATTGCACAACAACAGACTTTGCAGATCTTTTATTTGCACAACATACTTGGACACAACAGCCAGCTTTACTTTAAATCCCTCTGCTTTGCTATATGGGCAGCATCAGATTCAAAACAAAGAAATGCAACAGTCACCCTGTACTAAAAAGTCTTAATCAGCACCCTAAGTCAGCTTGTTTGTGCAGCTGGAACTTACTGGTAAAGGCAGAGCTTGGAAAACAAGCTCTAGTGAAGAAGCACAGAGACAAAACAAAGAATTAATAGCCACAACAAAACATGTTACAAAGTAATCCAATTTATTACTCTCACAGTTCCACCAAAAGCATGTAAAGGAGAAGTATTTACTGTTGTGGAAATCAGATATTTAAAGTCAGTATCAAAATTGCAAAACAGAGTAGAATGACATAACTTGAAAAAGGAAAAGAAAAATACTGCAAACAATTAAAAGTATGAGAAGACTTTCTGTCTTCCATTTGTGATATGAGCAGGAACAAGATCTTATGAAATGGTGATACAGACTTAATGCTCATTCTGGTGCCTCAGTAGCTTAAATTTTTTTCCCCAAATCACTTTTTGTCAGAATTTCCAATTACATAAGATTGAGCTAACAGGACGGCTAAAAATTATACTCAGGACCTGGTTCAATCACCAAATCTGATCAAAAAACCCCATATTTTTTCATTTTTCATATCACCCAGTATTGCTGCATTGTTTCACTGTGATGTAGTCACATATTTTCTTAGCTAGGTGCTTATCATGCCTGTGCTTTGATAACAAGTTTCTGGTGTCATTGACCTAGGTTTTAATTCTTTTCCAGCTCACTGCAGGATTTTGTCTATCTGTGAACTACGCAGATGAACTCGTTTCTTTTTCGGCCGCCCCTATAGCCCCCTCCCCTGCCACCAAAAAACTCCACCACTCACTCAACCCAGGACATTCAGTTATAATAAAGCACATCATTTGTGATTAGAGTGCTTGCATAATTATGCAGGAGAAACACATTCCATGCTTTCCATAATTTCTAAGTAATTTAGGACAATCTTGTTTTCACTTGTCATATTAAAGCATGCAACAATGCTTGAAACAGGGCTGTATTTTAATTATATCACAAATATAATTATACTTATGATTTCAATCAAGATATTATTCGCCGTTCGAAATATTTCTAAAATAAGAGAACCTTTAAGTAGACAAATTCTTGCCTTACCTTGTGAAAGGCACTGATTTGCCAGTGCAACCTGTCCAGAGTGTAGATACAGATTAAGACGTGTGAAGATACTGCTCAGAGATGGAATTGTAATGAAGCAGAAGGCAACACAAGCCTAAATCAAATTAAAAAATGAAACTGAAGAAAACTTCTAACTCAGGGTTATAGCAATCATTACTGATTTTATACACAATTAGGAATCAAAATATGTAAATCTGTTTTGAGAAAGGCTTCCAATAAAAAGCAAGTACTAAGTGAAGTAGAAAATCAGCAACTTAAAATGTCTCATTATTATTTCAATAATTTTAACAATATTTATTATTATTATTAATTCTTGTTATTATGAGTAGATAAGCTCAAAACTTACTCTATGACTCTAGCTCAAAGGGTTCCACTCTCCTCACATAACCAGCTTGCAGCTCAAGACCAAAATCTAACTAGAAAAGCAGACTACTGGTCCTCAAGGAAACTGGTCAAAGCAGGTGTGTTGGGTATATTTGGGAAGAAGCAGATCTAGTGCAGCATGCTGCAGCTTTAAACCTACTGGAACAGCCCAAACTCCCAGGTGGAGCGAGTAGCGCCCAGGCATACAGAGGTTGGCCCATGTCACCCTAGCCATCCCTTTGTCCAGGACATGATGCACAGGTGCCATGAACAAAAATCCATTCATTAATGGTAGCATACGCAAACACCTTCCCAATACTTGAAGATAAAGACATCTTAGTTACCATGTTTCAGGTGAGAAGAGGGGAACACAAGAAACTTGCATAGCCTGTGTGTAGTTCAAAGCTCATTTGACCATATCTATATAGACTCAGAAGCACTAAAGCCAAAAGGAGCACTTAGAAATTCAAATACTGATTTCAGCATATCAACATGGATATTACGAGACACAAGTTTAAATATATTCTTTTCTCCCTATCTTCCATTCTCTCTGTGATTGAGTTACATAGAAACTAAGGATTTTATTTCAAATATAATTCGAAAAACTGAGCTTTCTAGAATTCACACAAACATCTCTTCAATGAACCTTCCTTTGAAGAGGAAGTCAACCTTGCTGCTCTTTTTTAACACAAAGCTGCTATTTGATGGTTTGGGTCTTTTTTTTTTTTTCTTAAATGCCAGCATTTGGTGTTAGAGTGTAAAGATCAATGGTAATAGGAGAAAATGAGGCAACAAACAGTGTCAAAAAAATTTTTGCAAAAATTATAAACTTAGGTGGCGGCAGATAACATATCTGCTAAGAAGGCAGGCTCCAAGTTTATTAGAGTCAAACCTACCCTGACAAATGCAGCCGTCTTTCTGGAATGATTTCCTTTCATCACCTTTCTTGTTTCCATTGCTAGATGGTTCACAGACTACACAAAAAATGAAAGCAAATCATTACGAAAAATACACAGATTTATTAGGCAAATAACAAACTACATGTTTTACTGCATGCATTTAGAGAACAGAAAATGTCAAAATGGACCCTGATATAGTGTGCCCTTACTGTGCTATTTAGTTTTTACTCAGAGAATTTTAGTGACTGTTCCTTAAAGCAAGTCTGATTCTGAAGGCTTGTAGAGGTAGACTTGTTGATTTATTCAAGGCATTAGATCATCCTTTGCTTCCTAGCTATAAATGCTGTCATCACCTCCTTTCTGGCACAAAAATCATCATTTCTAGCTAACACACATATTAAAAAAACAAAGCCAAAACAATAAAAGGATTTAGGAGAAGATGCAATGCTGCAAACAAATCAGATGCAGCTAATGCTCACCTGACATGTGAATCAATACAGTAAAGAGATTAACCATCCCAATCACAGCAGGACTCTGACTATATCTGCAGTCAGACACAGTCTAATCTCTCCTAGATGGAGGATTATAGAAGAGGGAACCCAAATTCTGAATGCACAAACGTGCCATTTATTTTATTAGATATGAATTCTCTTGTAAGATAGCCAGTTTTCTTTTTTGCAAAGACACAATGCATGCCTGTCAAGCAAGAACTTCAGAGAGTTTAGGGTGATAAAATGAAAGATGAGATCAAAGTCCACCTTAAAAACATCTGATAAAAAGACTTCAGACTTATTTTGACACAGACCAATAATCTGAGCAGGGAATGGGAGAACTGCAAATATATCCCCACTTACTAAGATAATGGAGATAAACTCCAGCTTACATGAATCAACTGGACTAGAACAGGCTCCAGATTGCAAAACATTGACCTGGCTTCAACATAGAAACTCAGCTGTTGTTCAAAGTCACGCCCAAATGAAACCTATAAAAGACAAAAAAACACCTAGATTTTACCATTGTAGGCCATTAATTTTAAGAAATATAAAGCTGCATGCAGATAAACCACAGATACTCAAAATCCCCCATATATTACTAAGAAAAAAAAAAAAAAAACATTAATAACAAAACAGTACCTGAAGAATCTCTGTGCTTTTAACTGCTTTCCAGTACTTAACCTTCAGGGAAACTCAGAAGTTTTGCTAGGGTTTTTTTGTCCATACTTCACGTTATCTTCTACTATACAGATCAAGTATTTGTCAAGAAAACAAAATATAAATCCTAGATTCGTGAAGTATTTTCAAAACTAGCAGAATTCTTGATTCTTTACATAACAGGGACAAAGGCTTGGTATAGTTCATACTTAAAAAGAAAAACAAAAAATCTCCAGAAAAAATAGATATAGATCAGTGATTCTGTATTCAGATAACTGTAATTTCTATTCGATAAAGGGCCTCCAAGAGAAATTAGCATTTTCCTAACAGTATATATCAGTAAGAAAAACAGGTTTTCCTCAAGTTTGGTTAATAAGTATATACTTATATAGTACGGCAAAAGCCTGCAACCTTGCATGCTGGCAGGACAGAAGCAAAGTCAGAAAACAAAGCTTGGGTAACAACAGCCTACTTCTAACCCTCCAGATTTTAAAAAAAACAAGTGCTGTCAGCTGGAGTGTCTCAGCTGTCAATTAAAAGCCCAGCAAGAGAAACAGTCTCCAGGCAGTCTACATTTATGTATTCAAAAGGAATTTTTTTCTAATAGAAGTAAAGGTTGCATTATTTATTATTTCTCCATCCACATGCAAAAGAAGTTTTTGGAGAATTAAAAATTATGCTTAATCTATACAGTGAAAGGAATTGCACCAGAAGACAAAAGATTGCTTCTTACATTACAGACAGCTGTCTTCACCTTTCCTCTTTTTCTACAACTGCTGATTCTTGAGTCCTAGTCTCAAGAAAAACTTCTCTAAAAATATAAAATTTTCCACAGAAAACCCTGACTGTAAGGATGACTGTTACAACTGCTTTTCCCTTCATATCTTAATGTGTGCTGGTTTAAAATTCATAACTAGTCATTTTGCTGCTATGGGATTTTTTTTCCCCCCAAACCAAGACTATAAAGCCACATCAAATATTATTACATGTGGGAAATCCTCCTAAAGGAAATTATATATTATACTGCATATAAAGCTTAATAAAGCAAAACTGTATTTAAAACATATTAAATAGCAAATTATTATAGCTGAAGATAAAGAAACCATCAAGAGATAAATTCATATAATTACAACAAAGAACAAAGAGGACAAGTAGAGACAAAGCCTGTCAGCTCTGACTACGTGAAAGAAAAGACAAGCATTGAGAGTACCTGGTTAGAAAATAAAAAGGCTTGAGAACATCTCCCTAAAACATTCTGACATTTCAAACACAACAGACAAGAACAAAAGATTTTATTGGCATAAGGGAGAGAGAAAGGTTAAAAATTAATTTCAAGACAAAACAACTGGAGTTTTTGTGGGACTACTAATTTGATGATACAAATTACCTTATTTGTAAATTAAGATAAACAGAGATAAGAATAACGTACAAGTTCTATTTTGTGGTTTTTAAAGCTGGTATTGGTTCCATTTAGAGCTAGGTAGTAGAACTCATTCGCATACATCAATGACCTCTCTGACCTCTCTGATGCTATAATAGGAGAGAATTTAATTGCTGCTTAACTTTTAAATACTCAGCATGTTTTACATGAGATTTTAAAAGCTAGCATAAAATATGATTAAACAAACATGTGCACTGTGTAACTCTCATACTGCACCATGTCAGCTTCAGCATTGTATGATATTTCTTTCAACACATGTATACTTATTTCACTAAAATACACTGGCTGAAGTTTTCAAAGGTCTTAAGCAAGTCAGACACACAGTGTCTGATTCAGCTACAGAGGCACCTGTTTTTCTCGGGGATCTCATGAAAATCTGAGCAATAAGGTACACCCCAACAGTTGCACACAATTGTCACTCACCATTTTTATGAATCCATTTATCAAAGCTGCTAACATTCTTTTCTCATCCTCAAGTGTTAGTGCACTATAAGAGAAAATTTATATGGTAAATTTTAGAATATTGTTTATCTTATTTATCTGTAAAGGTATAAGCAACACATGATAATTTATAAAACCTTATGTCCATATAAAATCTTTATTGCACACTAAGACCACTAAGCTTGTGACTTTAGTTATAAAGCAGTAAAACTTAATTTAATGTGAATATCACCAATCATTCATCAAACAGAATTCTAAATTAAAAAAAACAACATTAAAATTGCTAAGAGAGTCTTCAGATTTTACAGAAACTCAGATTTTGGCATGAGAAGGATGCTAAACTTTCTTTACTTTTTCTTTTTTTACTGCAGCAAGCAGGTGGCTTTAGTCTTGTGTTACAACATGAGAACTTGAGTAGGAACCAATTATAAAAGCCTAAAGAAATTAGTAAATCTATTCTCAGAATGAAGGTATCCTATTTAAGACAAAAAACTTTAAAAATACAGTTTAAGTAGTATATGTAATAGTTAATGTATTTATTTTAGAAACATTAGTTTATTGGTTTGAGTTTTTTGGTTTGTTTTTGGTGGGTTTTGGTTTTCTTGGTGGATTTTTTGTTTTGTGGGGTTTTTTTGGTTTTTTTTTTTTTTTGGGGGGTTGTTGTTGTTTTGGGTTTTTTTGTTGTTGTTTGTTTGTTTTTAAACGAACCCTGCTACAATTTACAAAATAATTAGCATTACCTTGTTACAGTGCTGCATTTTTGATGACTTGGTAGGAACTGAACCAAATTGATACACAGAAAGTTTCTTTTCAAGATTATCACAGATATTTATTCTATAGCAAGAGTCAAAATCTGCTTTGATGCAAATTTACATCATGTCAAAATCCACTAAGTAAAACTTGTTTCACTGAAAATTGATGAACAGAAAGTTAAACTTCATTAACTAACACAATTTAATCCTTTTACTATTATATACTTGGCTCCAACTCTGACCTTTAGTATATCAGTTACCAATTTCCTAGCTCAGACACCAGATGGGAAGAGAACAATAGTTATATTATACAAATTCAGTAAAGGAGTAAAGAAAACCTCAGCATGATTAGCTCATTAGAGCATTGCCAATCAAAAGAGTCGACTGACGGGCTCTGAAAGGCTCAGAAAACTTGTAATGAGATCTCTGGGTCAGTCACAGGTTTCCAGTTCAATTCTGAATCAGACCCCTACCAGTCTAAAGGCTGTTATCATCCAACAGCTGTTACAGGGGTCAGCACACCCCACACAGTGGGTTGGGACTTTCCTGAACCAGGATGTAAAAACAGATGCAGCAGTTACTTTAAGATAGTTAGATTTTATGACGATTTGCCAGTAAGAGATGACACAACAGCTAACGATGTACATCATCTTATCTCAGGTAAAAGCACTGCCGGTTTAAGGGATTTTAAGGATCCCAGTGAACTATCAAACTGTTTTGGCAAACCATCAGAGGAACCACAAAATAGGGATTGCCATAAACTGGTTAATTTTTTTTAATAAGCTGTTTTAGCTTTGATATATTGTTCTATTTAAAGGTTGAAGTGGTTTTTAGTGCAACATACAGCCAAACAATGTGCTCTAACCCAAAATAAAAGCACTCTAGCTGGTATAAATTGGAATTATATGCCAAATCCAACTTCTTTATTGGCAATAAATCATTCATGGCATATCAAGACTGAGAAAGTTACAAGTTCCTTCACAGAATCTGCCATACTAAGAGGCTCTGGACTCAGAGTGCCAAAGGAAATGGTACACTTACAATTCCACTCAACCCAAACCAGAAGAAAAAACCCAAAATTTTTGCTCTTAAGATCTAAAATTTGCAGCACTGTGATTCTGGGTCTATTTTCAGTCAGACACAGATTTCTGTGTGATATTTTGTAAGTTACCTACAAACCACAGCTATTTTCCACATCCCACAACTGCTATACAGTGAGGGTGCACACAGGGCACTCAGGATCCCTAACTACCACGGCACTCAAAGTCAAGGGGAAAAGAGAAGAGGAGGATTTAGGAGAAAGACACAGATGGTTCAAGAGCTTCTCCTCTGTTCTAGATTCCCCTGCTCAAGTTCCTAGAGATCTTCCAAGTGTTCTTTTAAAGATTTCACACCCCTTTGCAGTGGCTGAAAAAAAGTGGCCCAAAAAAAGGACATAATTGAGTATGGCAGCCAGTGCTTTAATGCTACGTATTCACTTAAAAATACTTTATGATTCACTATAACTCAAAGATTACATTCATTTCACTCTCAAAAATATTTCTTAAAGATTAGGTGGTTTAGTGTCTCTGCTTCACTAGAAGACTCTACAAAACCACTGCTACATTCCTTTTAAAATTCTGCTTCAGTATTCAAAATCAAGCAGTAATTAAAGAGCAAATGGCACATGTTGTCACTTCACTGCACAGCTCTTCCCTCACCACTAATTGGATTCATGTCTTAATCCACCATGAAACGAACAGCCTCAGAAATGTGAAACTGTACACCAAGAAGCCATACTTTTCATAAACAACAGTTATGAGTAAAATTAATCTTACTTCACAGAATCATGCATTGTCTTGCAGATATGCAGAAGAGCATTGAGTATAACAGGATCCTTTGTAGATTCCTGCTGATGCCTACAAAATATTTTAGAAAGTGATGAAAAATCCTGCTCTGTCAAAATGAAAAACAATGAATAGAATAACACCAATTTAATGCATAATTCCAATCATCAGTGTTGTATGACACTACAGAAGTTTTATATTCATTTTTTTAACCAACAGAACTCCAAAGATCACATAGTTAATAGATGCACAATTCCAACACATGCCAGTCTAGAAATATTATCTTAATATACGGAACTTTACTGCCAAGCCACAGAATCTGACTCCGTAAGGGACTCAGCAAGCTAGACATATGATACGCTGAGGCGATCTAAGAACATCAAAACAAAGCAATCCTAGATCTACCAAGAAGTTGTACAGTTTCTCAGCTACTGAGGGACAGACAGGAAGGATAAATGTCATGTTTAGGTACAAAGACACACATGCAGTGGAGCACCACTAAGATGATTAAGGGGCTACTGCAACTCTCATATGAGCAAAGACCAAAAGAGCTGAGACTCTTTAGCCTAGAGAATAGAAGGCTGGGGGTAGAGGGCTTAGCAGCGTATATAAATACCTGAAGGAAAGGGGAGAAAGAAAAAAGTGTTTCAAATCACCTGTTAATTATTTGAAAAGGACTGTTTGACTTTTACAATATTTGAAGATGAAGCTTCATCTTCTAAATTTATTTTCAACAGTGGAAATACCCATTTTTCTACATGGAGAAATGTAGAGACTGTCTCTCTTCCTCCATTATACCAAGGTAACAGTTCTGTGCTGTCACATCAGCTAGAATGCCAAATAATTTCATAAACCAACTAAGGCAACATAAATTTTAAAAAGCTCAGAGAACAACCATTCTGTTAATCTGCAGCAAGTCAAAACCAATATGATTACTTCAATTTCAGCCTTCTTTAACAAAATTGACACATTTTCTTTTCTTTTTCCTGTAAGTCTGGAACACCTTCACAAGCTAAGTGGCCTATATACTGACTCATCTTCCCTAGCAATCTTTCAACACATTCCCCAGACCCTCCAGAGTGCATTTAATCTCAATATTCTCCACTTACTTAATAAAAGATTCCATAATGCACTTGCAAATCTCCACTCTCACACTCTCCTTCTGGAACATATCCAGAAATGGCAAGAATTTCTCCTGAAAGTACAAATACATAAACAAGTAGAATTACATATTTTACAAACACCACACTAAAACAATAAATATTTTGGATACGTTTTATAATCATAGCTGGTTTAGTTAGAATTATTTTAATCTGTTTTGAAGACAGTAATTCATCTTGAAGCATGGAAGAGTAGGACAAATGGAAAAGCACAGATGGCTGAAAGGTATCAATGTATTGATTGCAGAGATCCGGAATAAAACACACAACACAGAACTGTCTGAATCAAATCTTGCAAATTTTAAAAAAGACAATCATATGCTTAGAACAGCTTAAGTTCATGACAAATTCAGACATCCATGGGAACAAAAGGTAGAATATTAAAAACTATGAAAACATGCCACATGCCAGCAACCATTTTGCATGTATCCAGGGCAACTTAGGGAGATCCAAAACATTCAAATTTTCTTCAAAGATAAGGGTTTAAATCATTAAGATACGGAAATTCTTAGTTCTTGTATCATCTCAGGAATATAGCGAGGGTAAGTTTTTCAGAATTATCTGAGCAATTTGTGAACAAGGCTTGACTCCAAATCCACAGCGTCAGTCTTGAATTTAACTGGTTTCAGTACTTTGACAACTGTTGTCTTTGTTACTCTTTCTCTACCTCGTATACAGGCTCTAACCTAAGTTTCACTTTGTTTCAAGGCCAAACTTAAGCCCTATGACAGAGCATGTTAAGTATGTATCATAACAGAAACAGCTATCAGCAGTTACATGAACACACACAAACAAATGGTATTTTATCTTCTATTGACTGTCATTTATGCCACAGTAACAAACTCAGAGAATCTAATAGCCTAAGGAGAAAAAGGTATAGAAAATTAGAATTAGTATAATTAATATTTAAGTAGTAAGCAGCAGAGAGCTTCCAAAATGTTTCTGACCTTATCTACTTGATAAAAAGTCCTCTCACTATGTTAACTTGCAAACAATCTAAATATCCAAGACAGGTAAATTCTCTTGCAGAAACAGTGCAAGACAGTTCTTAAAAATTTATTAAGCAGTGTCACTCACCACTGAAAAAAGCAGGGAGAAGTCATAGATATAGGTAATAACTTTCTGAATAATTGACTGCAGCTAAAGGGGAAGAAAAGAAAAAAGGGGAAAATTATTGTAACACAAGTGAAATTAGAACTATCCACACCAGAGATTATTCTTCTCTAGTTACACTACAAGCATTCATCGATTCTTTCCCCAAAGCAGGATCAACTGCAGCTATGCTGTTCCTAACAGATGCTTTTCCAACATGCTCTTCAGGACTCTATAAAGAGAGGCTGACCAGCCTGCCCAGGCTTTATTTGTTGTTCACTTCTTATAGTTCAGCATATTTTTCCAATTTATAATCTGAAAGTCCTCCAGATCTCTAGACTTAAAACCCAAATAAACCAACAAACAAAAAAGCAAACCAGTCTGCTAAATCTTCTGTAGGCACTTTTATGTACCCTCCAAGTCACCACAGAAACCTTCTTCTAGAATCTCTTCTACCAATCCGTATCACCTGGCAAGGAGTCTCAAGAACTGGACACAATAATTCACTCTAGCCTTAACAAGGCCAAGTAGAGAGATTATTTTATGGCTTCCTTCTGTTTAAACAGCCTCCTATGATTGCTGATTTTCTTCAGCAGAATACCACTGTTGATGTAACAGTTCACTATTGTTACTTCTAAATACATAAATAATTCTGGTTCAGCATTTCTCCGAACTGAAAGACTGATGTGCAGACAAAAAAGGAGGAACAAATCATAGCATTACACTGTTCCAAAAGGCTTCCCAAATTATAGCCAGAGTTTAAAAAGAATTATTTTTTGGTAATAGACATTAGTAATGTTCAAGAATTAATTTCACCTAAGAAAATGCACATCAGATTTTTACAGATTTAGCAAAATAAGTTCTTTACCTGTGGGTAAGCATCTTCAAATGCTCGATCAGGAGTCATGTGTTTGATAACATCAGCCAAAACTGTATTGACCTCTCGCTTCTGTGTAGTGAAAAATGAGGTTACAAACTACAGTAATGAAATCAAATCAAGTCACTGACAACCAGTTGGACAGTTAATTTCCATTTGTCAAAGCATCAGCTTTCTACAGAGGTCTAGTTAAACCAGGAACCTTAGCCATAGCACCAGTAAATCCTTACTTAAACTGGTTCATCTGCCGCTAAAATAAAAGGATAATACGCAGTGCTGGGGAGTGGTGAAGACTCCTTCAAAGCTGCATCTTTTGTCCCTATTCATCTTTCATGAAAGGAAATACATTTTTTCATTCACCCATTAAGTCCTACAGACTTACACTGAACAGTCACAGCTTTTCAATTCTTAATACCAAACTGACTGTATAGTCACTTACTCTGTATCAGACAGCCTTCAAAGGAAACAAAGTAATTTTCACTTACCGTAAAATGTCTACACGTATACTCCACCCACACTTCAGCACAATTGATATAATCCTAGAAATACATATGTCTTTTGATTACCAATATTTAAAGGGGGTTATGAGAAATACACTTAGAAAAATTGCAGTTAAAAGAATTAACAATACTGAGGTATGACTCATGCAGACCTAAAGATCTAGCACTAATGACAAACCTCAAAAGTTGCTTATGTAGAATTAAGTTATGCTTAAGTAGAACTCAAAAAGCAGGGATCATATAAAGATATTACCAGGCATCATATTTTTTGGCAACTGCATGTACCTAGAAAAGGTAAATCATGTCAAACTAAGCATATGCTTACTGAGCAACTAGCTACAATTTTGCCCTAACCACAGAATCAGTAGGTAACAGAATGGACAATAACTCGCCTGTGGGTTCTTCAGCTTTGTTATAACCTTCCAGGCTTCATTCAATATTTGAAGGCGATCATTTTCAGGAGGATCAGCCAATGCCAAGTTTAAACCCAAGGAGCGAAAGAGGAGATGCTGAAAGTTAATGAGAAATTTTAAATTAAAAGGACCAGATGTATGTCTGTCCAGCACTGCTCTAGCAGATACACTGCAGAAAGATTTTTTGGATCAAAATACCTTTTATTTAAATGATGTGCAAGCTATATAGACAACTAAGAGTATAAAAAACTATGTCAGAAAACATACAGGAATTGTTATAAATTACATACAAATAGTTACCTTTGGGAATCCAGATTCATCACACTCCTTAATCATGCCAATGAAGTCCATAGATCTTGCAGCAATAAACTCTGCTCTGAATGCTGACATTACTGAATTCAGCAGCAAAGCACTACAATGAACATAACACAAATCAATACACCTCAACATCAACCAAAATGCTGTTGTGCCTTCATTTACATTAATCTGAACTTCTTAGACTAAAAACTGTCTAGCAACTATTCTAAATTTTAAAAAGGGGGATAAGGAAGAAAAAACCTTCACAAATCAAGTTGGCATTGATGAGAATTAATAGTGCGTAAGCAAAACAAGAAAACATTAAACCATGGGATAAGGAAAAGATAACCCAATCTGTAGAAAACTTGTTCTATACAGGTTTTTTTGAAGCCATCATTTTACCAGAAGTTTACTAGAAAGATCAAGTAAACCAGGAAGTGCTGATACATTTAGAAACTTACTCTCTCTTTCTAACTACAGTTCAGAAGTACACTTTGGCAGGGTAAACCTCTATTGAAGTTTTCCTCACTGACTTAAAATATATATGCACTATAAAAGTCAGATTCCTAGCAGCTGCACTGTTAGGATTAAAATAAATCCAAACAGTCAGTATGATATGATAACTGGCAATGACATATTTAGACATTTATGATTAATCATTCAGACCCGTATTTGCATTACTGTTAAGCCAAAGATACCAATGGAAGAGTGAACTCACTGAATTACCAGAAAAAACAGTTTACTGATACTATTATGCAAAGATAAGAAACAAAATCTAGTATCATTCAAAAGGCAATTCCTTTGGGCAAACTCAGCCATGAGTTAGCACAGAAGAGTCTCATAAAATACTGTGTCCTTCACTGGTCTGAAACAGACAGTTTGAATACAGAGCAGTTTACCTTGAGGGAAATTCTATGGAGCACTTAAAATAGCCCAGCATCCTCTGTGTTTCTAACAGAGCATTAGTGGTTCCATTGCAATTTGACTGGAATGTGCATTTTATTATTAGACAAGTACTTCCAGTTCACTAGGTATATGCTTTGCCATACAGGGAAGCAGGCTGTCACTTTTCACTTAAATGGTTGCAACATAGTTCATGGAACATACTGAGATTATTTAAAGATTTATATACTGTTGCCTCTTGCTTTGTAGTATTCTGACAGTCACAAGAAGATATAAAACCACAGAACTCCACTTGAAAATAAACTGTCTGGGCTTTATAGATCATCTAAACTGGATTATTCAACTTCCCCTTAAAAAAGACATGTCCCAAAACCTCTTTTTTAAAAATCCCCTCATTATACTCAACATTTTGTCCTTCCTTCAAAGAACAAACAGCCACTAAGAGGAGATACCCATGCCGTCTCTTCAAGAAGAAATGCTAAAAGGTGATTTAAAAATAAGTTCCACAAAACAAATCAACACCTTTACAAAATAATTAATACAGCAGAGTACCTTGATTATTTTTACCCATATTATACACTCTGATACAACAGCATCTTTGTATCATATTTTTAGAATCACACTTTCCCCACAATCCTTAGCTCAGTCACAGAATGCTAATGCTGGCATTCCTCAGTGACTAACATATTTTAGTTCCTCTGCCACTGCAGAACTGGGCTGTGCAAAGCACATAAGAAAAAAAATAGGTAACTGAAAACTTTCACAGAACTCAGCCTACCTAATCCAATAAAATTAGCACATCAGCAGGCCAAATTTCATTCATACAGCTCAGAAAGAACATCCAAAACTTTCAGACCATCTTCCTTCACTCAAGGTGATTAGTCTGCACACAGACTTCTAGGAGACATTTGGGATACTAATTTTAATGTTGAAAAAAGCAGTCATCTAAGTATTACCATCTTCCAAAGGTGTCAGCTGCTTTACAACTTCCCTTGCAAAATGCATATATGGGCTGACTGTAGCCAGTGGAGGCTAGGGGGAAGGAAAGGGAGGAAAATAGGAAAAATGAAGCTCAACCATGAATCAGAGACATGGCTGATGGAGAACACATTACGTGTCCTAAATGTTGGCTTAGGAGCAACCAAATTAAATTAACTAACTTCTGTTCTACAAGTAATCTACCATATTTCAGAGTTAATTTCTGGAAAAAATAGATGTTCATAATGACGATTTAGTAAGCTACTGGGAGAACAAAAGCTACACTATGCATCCAAAGTGTTTTCAAATGGGAGAGAATTTTATTACAGGGAGTCATGGGTACGCATTACAGACTTGTGTCTTCTCCATTGTGCAATACTTACTTGTTCCCCAATTTTTTGCATCTCTCCATCATCTCAGTAAGCAGAACCTGTAAGAATTACTTATTAAATTTAGTGATTAGAGACTCTGCAAATAAATTCAGTTTTAATTACTGTACTGAAGTCTACCAAAAGCTGTTTTAATTAACAGCCCAATACATTCCAATAATCCTGTCTTATCCTGTATTTACAACACAAGAAAACAATGGTGTAGTACAACATAAAACACACGTAGTGTATTAGGTACAGCAGCATTTTAATCAAAACCACCATTTTATGGAAGTCAAATTTGCACTCCTTCAGCCATGCCATATCTCAAAGTAATTACTATTTGCCAGCCAGGTCAATTATTTCTGGCAGGAGAGAGTAAGATTACCAACTCTCTGCCACAGAATGCAAAACAGACTGACTGAAATTAAAATAGCCTGTTGACTATGTTAAGCAATTACAAAGCTATAGCTTACTCAAATAATTTTTACATCTGTATAACAGAAGAAACTAATGAATTTGGGAAATAAAGATTAAACTAGCTAAAGGACAGCAAGAAACAAACAGGAATACTGCCTATGAATTTAAAGTGCTATAACAAGCTTTGTGGAAATGAACAATCTTCCCGTATAGAAGACAGAAACAGACAATCATATCTAGGCTCTTTATACTTGCTTTCACACTCAAGTAAGTATTGACTGAGGGTTTTTTTCAGCAGGCAAAATTAACTCTTCACGTCAACACTTTCTTTAGTACCAAGCATTACCACACTTACTTACTTCAGGAGCATGGTATGCAATACACTGTAAAATCCAGTCTATAGCAGGAGAGTATAGAGTCAAATACAAAGGAATCTCCACACATTGTACTACCAACTGATTCTGGACTGTATCCCCATGAATCTGTTGAAATAAAAGACAGAAACATGTTGCTGCGAAAAGGTACATAACAGGAGCTATGATAAACTGAACAAAATTTGTGTATGAATGGAAATGACAACAGACAAGATTACAAAGATACAGATATTCTGAAGCACTCCTTGCATGCTAGGGAAAAAAACATTAAGCTCGTAACACACTGAGTAGAGCAGTTTCAACTTATCAAAATGTACATAAAGTTTCCCACACTATATCTAGGTACAGAAACATCTATAAAACCAGATTTAAGAACTTCAAAGATCTTTTAAAAATATGCAGTAGTTTGGTTAAGGAGTGTATTTATGTGATTTTGCAAATAAAAACCCTATTTGCTTACTTGTTTAAATGTCAGAAGAAAGTCAAAAAAATTTTTGTTAAGGCTTTCTTTGAGTTGTGGTGCCACTTCCATCCCAACCTGTATTAAAATAAAGAGAAAGATTTTTATCTGTATCTATCACCTATGGTTCTGCTTCAACTGAAAGACAAAAATGCATCTTCCAGAGGAATATACCTACTCACACATATCAAATCAACAAACAGCATTGAATCACATGCTTTTGACTGATTATTTCATTGCTTACTGTTACAGTCATGTCCACTGACAACTATTCTGAGATAGTTACAGATGTGTTTAAACACAGTTCTCCTAACATCACCTCCAAGTATCTGTAAAGAGTGTGGAAATCAATGTCTACCTCAGTGCCTGCACTGCAACAGCCTATACTCAATGTATACAGAAAGCCTACAGTGAAGAACATTTAAAAAGTCAGTTCAAGTTCAGAAATTGTTTAAAACCATGTGTATTTATTCAGTGGACAGAATGAAGCAAGTATCCCAAAGGCAAATATGAATATATAGATCAAATATTGATAAATAATACAAGGTGATGCACATACACAAGGCCTGTATAGTAAAGCTGGAACTGCAGAAGAAACTAATAAATACAGACCTGTTTCCAATAACAGATAAAAAACAAATCAAAAAATAAAGATGTGGCATATTACTGAAGAAAAGAGAAAGATGCAAAAGTAAATGAGAAGTTAATGACAGATCAGGCTTAAAAACACACACAAACAAATCCATCTCAACAGCTTAAGGCTCCCCTCTTCAAACAAACCCAGGGGCACCTTACACAAAGCCAAGCCAGTAATCTATCACTTTTCTTTATATATTATTTCCTTTCAAACCATGGGGCTAAAGAGAAACACATCACCTTGCTGTGTAAAGACCTGGTTCCTTGATTTCATGCAAGTGTTTATTCCCACATTTTACTACACTGAGGCTTTAAACATCATTTATATTGACACTACAGGCTTCCTATTCCAGAATTTATTTTTTAAAAAAACCTATTTTCATTATCTTCATTCTGAAATTACGAATATAGTGTCAATAGATGGAATACAGAAGATTAAATGTCTTCCATGCTAATAAGTTTTCTTATTTTAAACAAAAGTCAGGATTTTAACAGCTAGTATTTTATTCCAAGAAAATTTTCACTATTTATTTCGTATGATTATCTTTGCCAACAAAAAGGAGCATGTTAAGCTCTTCCTTCCTACATAACTGCAATTACTATTACTAGATTATTAGTCCTAACTGCTCTATAATTATGCATCTCTTCTAGCTGCATCAGGAGCAGTAAAAAGGTAGACTGTGCATACAAACTGTTTCCTAAAAAGCCTTCAGAAACCTTGCACTATGTAGTAGGAATGATTATGACTATATGACTATGACAAAAATGCAGACATTACTGTATTTCAGGATTCAAATAAACTAAGCAGCTCATCTATCTGTGTAAACCAGAGATTAGTGATTACTTGCAGATGCAGGAATTCATATGAACACCCCTGAATAGTATATGAAAAGCATAGTGGACAGTTTATTCAAGCATAACAGATATATCAACACTGAACAAACTTGTTGCATTTCATTATGGCAGCTGTTTTCATGCAAGTATTGCTAATTAGCAGCCCTACCATTTTCCAATTATAGTCGAGATCTCTGCCACTACTTCAAAATCGTATTTCACAAACATTTTTCCACTATTGTTGACTTTTTGAATCATTTTAGGGTCTCTTCTTGGTTTAGTTTATCTTGGCTGAGCTGTTAAGGTAACTGCAGGAGTAGTTGAAGATAAGAACATAGCCACACTGCGCAGTCAGACAAAAATCCACTGTGTGAACACTTTACCAAGTGGTTTCTCTGCCAAGGAGTTTGCCAGCCCTCTGCCTGACACATACACTCTAACAGTAGAAGGAGGAAGATAAACATAGGGAAAGTGCATATATTAACTATGCAAAGCAGTGCCTAGCAATCAGACAATAGCATGTAGTCTCAAAGTCCAAACTTGCCCTCTATTAGGTCTTTAACATTTTGCTCTACCTGAAGATGAAAAACTGGCATAAGCAGCACATATTATTATTTTTGCTTATTATAAATGCTTAAAGAAAGACTCTCCATTGTTAAAACAAAAGAGAAATTTTATTTTTTGGTTTGTTGGAAGAAAGAGACAGGCTGCTGACTATTTCATATAGGAACAGTGGTTAGAAGAAATTTTCCTTTAGTGGCAGAGCTAGCTGCAGTAAATCTTTGATACAGATCTGAAGTGTTAAATGATAGCCTACCCTGCAAAGGTATGCTCTTGCATAGACTGCAACCAGTGGATCTCCAATTCCTCTAATCATAGACGTTAACCGTGGGAGACATTCCGAAATCCCCCTGTTAAGATTTTTCAGAAATGAAAATGAGATTTAATAATCAATAACAGAATTACATTACCTACAGATAACTTCAGTGGCTGCTTTGTAGACTGACAATTGAGCATGAGTTACAGAAACACCTACCAAAGAAGCAGCATATCAGCATAAAATTTTATTGCAGAAGTAAAATTTTACGTGTATAGTAACACATATCCTATATTCAAATTGCATGTTTTGCCATTAGGAGTAGCACAGATAGCCAGGTTGGATGCTTGGCTTGTAAAAGACAAACAGAGCTAAAAAACTCCTCCTTGCATCTGGAGGAACTGCAGAGCTATAGAAGGGCTGTAATTCAATGTGAAGAAAGCAGCCTCCTAAAGCAGAACTGGCAGAACTCCTCATATGTCTCATTTTCCCACAGGTCCTTTTTGACAGAGCTGTACTAGTGCCTGGAGATGAGGCCCATCAATTCCAGTAAAAGAACTGCTTCTTAAGGATAATGAAGTTGTCACTATAGTAGCAATTTGGCTTACAATACTCATTTAAAAATATAACTGGAAAAGGACGATTACATGTGAAAGAACATTTTCAGCTCAGCAACTGACACTGTTTGGCAACATATGAAGCTTATATCAAGACTTTCAATAGATAATGCTTCATTGCTCTTAAGTTGTTTCTCCAACTCTGTCTCTAGCAATCCAACACATCAATATTTTCCTTTTAGTTTTATATCCCGTCTTTTCACCACACTCATCTCAACAATCTTGCCTCCCTCTCCACCATCTGAAGCCACTGTTCTTTAATTTGCAAACTCCTGATGACACAATTATACATATATTTTTTAAATGCAAGAACTATTGCATTTCAAATTGTATCTCATTTCACCTTGATTTTTTCCATGGCATTCTCACTAAAAACTCCAAAACCTCCCAGTACTACTACTACTACTCAGATCTGCTGAGACCCTATCCATTATTAATCACAAAACTTCCATGCTTAACTGCTTAAATTGGTTTATAAGCCAGCCCAATCCATGTCCTTCCCATACTTAACATTTACTCTTACGTTTTGGATAGGAACTTATTGCACTTAAGTATTGCTGCTTCCACGTAACTAAAATGAAGCCAAGTTAAGGAACAAAACTAAAATGCATGCCATTTAAAAACACAAAAACAAACTTATATACTGAATACATATTGAATGAACTATTTCAAGGCCTACTGTAATTAATCTCACTGCACTTTGTTGATTTTTACAATTTATCTACAAGATTTTGAAACTTTGTTTCAAAAGTTTTCACACATGGACTCTACTTTGTCACTGCCATGCTGCTCCTAGCCAATAATCCAGCATTCACTCACTGTGAAACATGACTCAAAATTAAATTCAAAACACACAGCCTGAAACAAACAAAACAAAGTCAGGATAAACATCAGATCACTGTGGGTTTTACTGAAACAAACGTTCATTTTTGGAAAAGTCTATGAAAAACCTGCAGACACACTCTGAGAGTCTCACTTGACAAGGATACAATCTGGGAATGAGTTCTCTGATTGAAGCAATCTTGAAAAACCAGTTTAAGCAAGTTTCTTTAGCCGTATCGTTAACACACTCTGGAGAAAAATTATCTGGGGAAGAAACCAACAACCCAGAAATAGTTACATTCTCTCTGGAAAGAAGTTACTTTTCATTCTAGGTTTAACACTGTATTCTCTTTACTTTCAATAAAAAATTAGGCGCACCATAATAAACTCGGCAGTATGTTTGCTTCTCAGCTCTCTCATTCAGCAGCAAGAGCTGAGTACGTAAACAGCAAGAAGAGGTAATCAGAGCTTCCATCTTGCATTAAATAAAATTTCAGAAGCTGAAGTCAAGCACTCAAAGCCAAATCTAACCTCTGCTTCCCCCCAAAAGCAGAAATTATAAAAAAAATATTGGGAATCTGTAGCAAGTACATGTACATAAATCTATAACAAATGCATACATATAAAAGAATTGAATCACTCAAATTCTTTACTTTAAAAGGCTAATATAATTTTAAAAAAAATATTATTTAAAAACTATATCGCAAGAAGTAGGAAATATTAAACACTGACAGAACACTTGATTTTGTACACTAAACATCTAACACTGCAGTGTAGTTCTCTCCTCACGAGCTCTGGGACTATTTGTGTCAGCTGCCAGCAGGAAAAAGCTGCCACCGCGGGGTGGAACAGATGGGTTAGGGGGACAGTGCTCTGCTCAGGCAGGCATGCAGTTGCATGGCTGCCTGCCTCCTCTTTCTCTAGATCGCGTCGAACAGAAGGCAAAAATAGGTTTCTTGGGATCAAGAAACTGAGGCAAGATGGTTGGGAAGGATGGGTCCCTCTTCTCTCAGTGAAAAAGCTACATAAGCAGTTTCTGCTGTGAATGTCTTCTCATAAACTCCTTCTGAAACAGTTTTTAAATACCAGTGCTTTCCCATCCTTGCCCCCAGAAGGTGAGAAGCTCCAGCTCCACAAGAAAGTTTCCAACTTCTAAGATTAGAGAAGCCACACACCAGATGCTGACTGAATGCAGGAAGACGTTCTTTCTCATCTAGGTCCACAGAAGTTCTCATCCAACTTTGTTTTGCTTGGTTCCCACAGGATGAGCATGGAGGTTGGGCCCGAAATCCCTGGGGATTCTCACTGCTGTGCACAGCAAACACAGCACAGATTTTCCTACTCCCTCCCACTTTTATAGCTGCCTGGGACGTTCCCATCAGCAAGGGCCCCAGCAGCTGTATAACTGCAGCATGAGCTCAGCTCTCCAGAACAGAGCTAAGTGTGCCCAGGAATTGTGACATGCTACAGGAATTGTCTGCCTTTGTTAATGTTTATAAAAACAGTTTGTCAGATCTGCAACAACTGCATTTATCTTAAATATTTTCTGTAAGTTTATTTCAAATTTAAATATTGGTTGGTTTCAAGCTTCTGGCTCGAATTCTACAGATTTAACTGCAACCTAATGGTACTGTTGCATTGCCAACTACAGAGTAAGAATGTTTCCTATTTCAAGGACATGCATTTAATACACTCCAAATTGCAAGGAAATGCCTGTATTTCCATGGAACATTTCAGTGCCTTCCAAAAGAGGTTCTTCCATATACATTTGTACTGTAGATGTCAAATTTGACTTTTACATTGTGTTGGAACTTCAACTGAAAAAAATGAAAAGGGCCCAGTTTAGAAAGATTATGCTATCCTAGTAAGCTGATCACCAACTCAATGACAGCCTGCTGCTCCTTCCAAAACGTTTTCCTAATTAAAGTAAAACTATCAAGTTCCCAATGTAGCAACAAAAACACCTGTTTACCAATAACTGAGACTCTTAGCTTTGTTAATTTTGTACCATTACCTTTAAGCTATTAAAATGTAGTACTTTCCGAAAAGAGCAAATGATAAGGAAAAAGGAAAAAAGCAAAGTCTTCCTTATTCTAATTCAGCCATTAATGTTTAATTATCCATCTACTTGTATATCATTCTGTGATTTCAAGTCTCAGGAAGACCGAGTTTACATTTAATAACATCAAAGCCACAGGCACATTTTACTATACCTTAGGTATATTCCTGACAGTCAAAATGTAACCTTTCATAAACACTGTGAATGGTGGAAGCTATAAGCAATGGATTTTACTCTGTTAAAAACTAAAATTTACTCGTCTCAAATCAGAACTTTCTCCATAGGAGATACACCGGCATGGGTCCCATTTAACCTTTCTCAAGTTAGTTCAGACATTATTTTTTCCAGGACCACAGTAGAAACAAATGCAAAGTTACCTGGCAAAGAGATGCGATTGTCCACACACATTGACAGAATTCTTTCATACACTAGTTTTCCTGTTTTAATAATACAAAAAAAAAAAAAAAAAAAAGTCATTCATAACAAACTACCAAACTGTAAAACACAAAATGCTAATACAAAGGTTCCCTCCAACATACATTAAAATTAGCTGGACAAAACTTTCTAGAACACTAACATTTTGCTGCCCTCTAGTGAGGCTGAAATGTTAAGTGTGAATTTAGCACTTTGCACACTATAAAAAAAAAAAAATGTATCCAGCTCCTGTAAGGGCAGAGGTAGCACAGAGGTCACATTTCTGCTAGGCCAGGAAAGGACAGCTGGTGTCCTGCCTTTGCTGGTTTGGATATTGTGTTATCTTCAGCAACTTTCAGTAAGCAACAAAGAACGCAGAGGAAGCAAGACCTTAAAAAACAATTGGATCTATGTCATATATCCTGCTAAACATCAAAATAGCCTTCAACTTTGAATGTTGTTATAAATACTTTCCAAAACATAGCAGAAAAACAAGAGAATTACATGAAGTGGATGAGAAATATGTTGGAAAAGTTCAGTGTTAAAACTGAGAGTCACTTCAGCACTTTTCAGATAACTTCAATGTTTTCTAACATTATAAAACTTGATTTTCATCTTATTAACAATCATGTAGTAAGTTTGGCACATTAAATACTTACCAAAAGTATCAAGGATATCTGTAATTAAAACAAATTTACTTGGATAAAACTGGATTACTGTTGTGTCTGAAAGAAGCTTAGAACACTAGAAGGAAAAAAAAAAAACAAAAACAAAAACATTTTTAGATTTTTAGAGGACAATGCAAGTTAGTGTTTCTACTCTAGACAGGCTGGAACAGATGAGTGGAAAGAACCAACACGAACAACTATGCAGCAAAAAGCACAAGAACGTCTAACGTAACATATCATGGTACTCTTTGTACTTTTCAGGTTATTATTCAATTCCAGCAGAGCTAGTCACAGAACTTTTTCTCCCTTATACAACTTAATCTGCAGTTCAGAATTTCAGCTGACCATGCAGATACATGTATTTGTTCAGACAAGACAAATTCCTAAGAGCATAAAAAGACACTTATTTTCCAAAACAACTTTTTTTAAGCACATTTTCAGTTTCTCACCATCTCTCTGAACATTCATCTCAAATATAAACTTTAATATCGACTAAACTAAGAAACAACTTTTAAAAATTTAGCCAATGAGCTTTTCAACACATCTTTGCAGCTCACATAACCAGTTCAAACATTTCAATAACAGGCCAGCTGGTCCACAGTCAGCTCCAGGGAGGAATTTGTAATCAATCACCACCCACAGGCACCCAACATGATCACGGCAGTTGGACTATAATGATGGCTGATGCAAAGCCACATTTGAAAACATATTAGCCAACTTAATTCTAGTTTCATTGAATGCAAGTCCAGGTAGGAACCATTTACGATATAAATTAAAAATACACAGTGAGGAATTAAGATTTTTTAAAGGTATTTAATAAAGCTATACTTTGTTTTCCAAGATAGTGTGAAGACTGAAGACTAAACCGCAGACAAAAGCTTTGGGACGAAGAATCAGCTTCCACCCGAAGAAAACAGGCAAGTGACTGACTAGGGAGAGAAAGCCACCTCCTCCCTCCACGAGCCAAACATGGCTTTTTGACCGTGAGTCCTCTCTGGTCTCTATTTAAGACTGACAAGTACAGTATTATCTGTGATCTCTGTCCCTTCTTTCTTCTTGATCAGGAGACAATTCTTCAATCTCAGTGGAATAAATGAAGTTCAAGTTTTCATTACATTTCAAAATTCCAGGAAGCAATCTGGTACCCTGCAAGACTGCTTTGTTTACACAAGAAAATAACAACATTTGAACATGCTTAAATGAATGGCACACTTAATCTTTTTGCTTTATTCTTCAGGAAGAAACTTTTAAGAGTGCACCAGAAAGACAGGTGAGAGTATTCACATCTTGCAACCAAAGCAGAATCTTCCCTACTGAGTGGCAGATCAGTCACCTTCAAAGGAAGGTAATTCAGTAGCTGTTTAGGACCTACACACACCATGAACACTTACCACTTTTCTTAGAGCTCACGTACATCATCAACTTACTTCAGGTTACTCTAAGTAGCTTAGATTATGCCATCTTGACAAGTAAAGTATCTTGTAAAAGCGTACTTGAGGAATTCACGTTACAAATTCAGAGCCTGCCTTAATAACCAGAACTCTTCCTGCACTTCAAGCTCTGTAAAACTCTCATACAGAGAATGAAGGCTCCACTCCCAATGTCCAAATGAAAGATCTTGTCTAATTTCATCATTAGTTGTTAAATCAAGATAATTCTGGCATTCAGATAAAAATTGCTTTCTCCAGCCCAGTATACATTTCTGAAAATAACAGCCAAAAAAAAAAAGCCAAACTTACTCCTCCTATTGCACACTAAATCATATGTGGTACTAATAATGATAGACTACATATATAATCACAGCCTGACATCAAGAAAACTGCTTAGCTCTTTAAGAGGATACAACATTCTTAAATTATGTTATTTACTAGGAAGAACCACAACAAGGAATGCTCAGTCAAGTTTCTACCCTATCCTGCTTTATAAGTACAGAATTATTAGTTACTTAGTCTCCTCTATGAAAGATTTTTGTATTCATGTCAATTACCCAAACACCTCTTTCATTCTCCTCGTCTTTCAATTAGTGATGAGCATCTACAGCACGAAATTCAAGTGCAAATTGAACAATACACAGACCACACTTTAAGAGAGATAAACGTGCAATTTTAATACCACCTAAAAGAAAGCACTAAATCCCATCTTATAAACTACATTATTTCAAAATCATTTGTGAAACCATTTGTAAAAGAATACATGAAAGTATTAATGCATAGATTACCACTGCATGTCAGACACTGTATATATACATGTGCACTGTAAATCCATGTCCCTTTTCTCCTCCTCCATACTTTTAATATTGTATTCTCTTTCGCCAAGATATTCACACTTCACAATGCTATATATGGATTTTTTTTTAAAGGATAACAGTGCTGATTTCATCATATTACAATAGAACATTAGTCACGCTAAGTCACATATCATTTTCTGATCTCCTTTCATTTATGTTTCATTTCTTTTATTGTCGTTACCACAATTTAAGCTGAAACTATTGCAGTGTTCACAAGAATATTGAGCATGAGAAAAAAAAAAAATCCTGACTTTATATAACCCCACTTGATGACTATTAGCATTACATTAGTTTTACAACTTTTACAGATGTCATTATCTCCTCAGTCCACTGATGCACTCTCTCTCTGGCCTTTTTTTAAAGGCCAAGCCAAACAGAAGTGCATTTAATTTCCCTATTCCTCCCCACCCGCCTCAGAGCCCATCACCCCAAACAAGCCAGAGGAAGACTGTGGAGAAATTTAAAAAACAAAATAAAAACAAAACAAACAAACAAACAAACAGGAAAAAAAAAAAAAAAAAAAAAAAAACCCAAACACAAACACAAACACTTACAAAATCTGGAGTTGTTTTCAGTACTTTGCTAGGGTCCTAAATCAGATTATTCACTTGACTTAGTAAGTCTGGATGGGGAAACCACTGACGTTCAAAAACTCATTCTGGTATTATTTGGAATGGAGGCAAGGGGGTAGAGGGGGAAGAGGAGAGGACAAGAAATTATATGTCCTAGAAAGAGTTGGCATCACTACATGTTATTTTTGTAATTATCCCTAACCAGGTAAAATTTCCATATCTGTCACTTGGCCACTCTCTTTAATGAGAATTCCATCCCACATACCCTAGTCAAAATCCATATATAACAATGAAGTTGAAAATCCAACCATTTTCAGAAGTCATAAAACACTGAAAGAAATAGGTTTCAGTGAAGAACAGAAGAAAATAGTCAAAAAAATAACAAAGTCTTCTTTCCCCAAGAAAGAAATCAGACAAGCCACACCACCAAGCTCACCAGTTCTGTACAGAGTAAAAATGTAAAACTGACCTGGATGACTATTTTCAGAGCTTTTACTTTCTGATCCGAGGACCAAGCATCCTTCAAAGACTGGTTTAGTTCTTCAATTCGGTTCATGTAATCCTGCTGAGTCAAATTCAACAGCTCTTTCTGTGACCCCTGGCAAGAAAACACAAGTCTACTTAAAAAGAAAGAGAGGGAAGGAAGGAGAGTGCCGTTATTATAAAGTCAAATCACCGGAGCAGGGGGAATGCACAAAAATTACAGAGTTACCTAATTTTCCCTTCTTATCTTTGCAGCATCAATATCGCGGGTGTTTGGCGCAGGAGTGCATCACAACTGCCTTGGTTTTCAAGAGACATACATGCTAGTACCCAGAGTTGTCCATGAGATCAGAAATGCTGGACTAATTCAGTGGTATTGTACTTGTGGTATAGTCAAGACACTAACACTATACATAAGCATACTAGCATCTATGTAGAAGCAGTATCAGCAAGAAATTAAATGTTTGCCAGCAAGGTCCTAAGAAATTTGTTGACAGCAAAACAAATCTGGCTATGCTTCACCCTCAGTAAGAAAATAAAACTATCTTCATTTCACGCTCAGTACTGCAGCATTCTTGTGATCTTTTTTCAGAAGATCTTACAGACCTTATAAAAACATTATATATCAAAAATAAACTGGTGAAACATTGGAAGCAGAAATAATTGTTTAAGCTTTAGAACCAAACTGACACAGGAACAAAGTGGCTCTAAATGCATTTAGAAAAATCAGAAAGTGGTTCTGGAACAGCTTTCAGCAGCAGTATGAGTGACATTAAAAACTACCTTCAGGACTAGTTTTGATGAGTTTATTAAGCTGCATTACAAAACAGACTTTATAATATGAGAGTCTAGAAACAACCATCAGTAAAAACAATCACAGATGAAGAGATAAAATACAAATGCAAAAATGCAATTAGTGTCACACAAGGTTGCATAGTTCCTTACGATAAGGGGTATTTTATTTTTCTACTAAAATAATTCAATCCTTCATTTGTGATATGCAACTATTAGAACTGTGCTGGCTCAGGCAACAGGCAATCTGAAGTTAGTTGAGAGGCAGGCATTTCAAAACAACACTACCCAAAATAATTCTAGAAGTACCCCACAGATTCAAGTTTTAGGAAAGTAAGTTACAGAACACCTCATCTTTGCACAGTAAAATACTGCAGTTTAAGAAATAACTTGAGTACTCAGTACTTCTACCAAGCACATAAATGCAACATTAATTAAGCTCAGGTAGACAGTATGCAGCTTCTACAACAGGGGCAAACAAAATTATCAGATGTTAAGACTATTTGGCTCCATGAAGTTTGATAGCAGCTGCAGACATTACACAGTACTGAGGTAAATCAACATCAGTAGATCAGGTGAACTTTCAATCACAGTTTCTAGTGTTACAAAAATATGCTTCTGCCTGAATTCTGTAACAATAAGGATTGAAATTACTGAAGTCATCCCATGGAAACTATGTATTTGTCTAAGCACTGCATAAGCACATGCAGAACCAGGACCTTCTTAAAAGGTTTCATAAAATGTTTCTATTTCACAAATTTATTTCACTTCTAAAATGGTGATGTAATTGGATCAGAAAACTTTCTCACCTCTTCCAGATCATCCAGTTCTTCTAACCTTGTCCTCACTTTTTCAGAAACTGCTGAGCCAGTAGTTGCAGATTTTCCTATAAAGAATTAGATGTTTGAGTTTCTTTAACATTTAGACATATGGACTCTCTAAAGGGAAAGAAACATAAAGAAGCTTGACAGACTCAGACAACTGGTCAGCTTCCATGACAGAAGACCATTTTGATCCATTTGATGGCTATTCCTGAAGACACTCATTTAAAACTACCTACAGTTCATTCACTTTGAACAAGGAATGACAAGTAAGTAAAACTGAATATAAATGGATTTTTTTATAAGTTTTGCTGGATATGAAAGAACCACTGGATAGAACCATAGAAAAATTTAGGTTAGAAAAGTCCTGCAGAGGACTGTGTCCTACTCCCCTCCTCAAAGCAGGTCCAATTTTTAAGTTTTAACAGGTCGCACAGGGTTACATCCAGTCAATTTAATGATATCTAAGGATAGAGATTCCACACCCTCGATAGACATCCTGTTCCAGTGTATGACCATTCTCAAAAAAAAAGTTCATTTTGTTTTGTTTTTTTTTCAGAAGCTGAAATGCAGTACGTTTACTCATAAAAAAATTCTGATTTACTATACAATCAGCTATGACTACTTAAGCCTGGATTTGCTTCACTAGAAAACATGAAATATTTAATATTTGGTTCTTTGTTTGAACACTCAGCATACAGTTGAAATCATTTCACTTTCATGTAAAGAGAATAACTGCAAAAGTTCCCAAGGGACTTGTTTGCCTTCCCTTCTAGCAAGCAGAAGAGTTGATAAACATGATCCTCAAAATATCATCGCTCAGTTTAAATGGAAGAAAGTTTCAAGCTACAGTGCAAGGCAGTGAATCCCATTTCCTTCCACAACACATAATCACAAATTCATTAGCCTACAAGGCATACAAGACAAAGTGGTTGGGTATTTTGTTTTCAATAATTAAGTAAAAATCCAGCAGAAGCCTTACTCTCAAAAAAAACCATAAATCCAACTATATGTCAGAAAGGTGGAAGGAGAGGAAATAGCATTTCAACTATTCTTGACCACAAACTTGTCACTGCAACCTACCTCAAGCAAAATCTGTTACTGTTAAGTTATAAAGAAACTGCTTACCTTTTTCAGACCCCATGTACAAATTCTGTGAAGAAACAGAAAAAGCAGACTTTTAGAAAACATGTACTTGTTGGCATTCCAAGAATGCACAGGGTAATTACAATGCTAATTAAGATTCTAATAATTTTGAAATAGCCGTAAGACCAGAAGTTATATGTATTGTTACAAAAAGACACAGTGATGGCTTCTAAGTATCAACAGACTTTTGGACTCTGCTCCAAAACAGTCATTATAAGTGAGAGCTTGTGCTACAGCTTTCTACAACATTAAAACTGAAATTTAGAGGACCAGTATTTACTCATGGAAAGCAGCAACAACCAAAATCCATTAAAAGTCTACTACAAATAAATAAAACTGGAGAAGCTGCCACTTACAATAGAGAGCTTCTCTGTTGTTGTGTATCTAGCAAGGATTTCACCACGTTTGCTTGACCATGGTTCGAAGTCACTTCCTACTGCTGAGCTGTCATCTTTATCCCGTTTCTTTCGTGTACTATCCTATGGTGGGAGTACAAGTGCAAATGTTAAATATAGATAAGAAAAAAAAAAAAAAGAATGCTGATAGAGGTCAACTTAACATTTCAAGTGCTTACTGATCCAAAAAGTTACAGTATTAAAAAAACATAATCCATATTTAAAATACATGTCAACATAAAACAGGTAAATAAGAAATAATACTTTATTCTGTTAATACAGTGTATTTTCTATTTGTGTTAACTTCCAAACTGGGGAAACAAATATATTTTATCCAGGGTTGGCTTTGTGGTTTTGTTTTTGGTTTTTAGTTTTATTTAGTTGAGATAACTGCCCTCCAGCGTTACCATGGTAGGAGTAGTTGTCACAGGATCTGCAGCTGCTGCAAATAATGACAAGGGATCTGTGCCATCCAATACACTGCTCAATGGATCCATCATAGAACTAGAAGAAGAGGAGGAGGTAGAAGAAGTACTTCCTTTCCGGTTCATTTTCTTGGTCTTGGATTCAGTAACCTGAAAGAAAAACATCAAAATTGTTAAACAAAAATACTTTCTCTTTCCCCTATTTTCTTTAATAAATCATCAAAATATGTACTACATAAATTGTCCTGTTGCAATGAAAGCAAGGACCCACCTACAAGAAACTCCTTAGAATCAGCATTCCCATTTAAATTGAAGCACCTCTTTTTCCCCTGAATCTGGAGGCATTCTGCACTAGCATTTCCATTCCTTTTTTTCTTTTTTCTTCCAATTCTGGGTCTAAAGAACTATAAGAATAACCATTCTAAATTTCTTTTTAGTACCCCACCTCTATTTTATTGTCTTTCTCCCTTTCCTCCAACCTCTTTTTTGCTATTTGATTTCCTCTAACAGTCTCATCTTTACTTTTCTTGTACAATACTCAAGCTTGAAATATCAAATCCGTTCTTATGGCCTTCATCTTATCTCCCCACTGACCTTCCTGTGTAGAAGCTGCTATCCATTTATCATTCATTAATGTATGACTATCATCTCTTTGAAGCTGGATTTGTTTGTACAGCCACATTTTTAAAAGCCTCTCATACATTAAAGAAGTTATAAATGTTTTAAAGCATACAGCTGACTGGAAGTTAACACAAAAACAAATCTTACATCAAGCAATTACGCAGGTTATTTGTACTGCAACAATTTGATTTTAAACTTATCCATTATTCAGCATTTAATGCAACCAAGAAAACCCACAAGTTGAAATGCTGTATTAGTCAGGAGGAGATTCTCTTTGACCCATAGCAGCACCACCAATTTCTGTAAAAGACAAACAAAATAAACCCTGATGCCTCTAAAATAGCAGGCTACTAACACAGAAAGAAACTTCACTAGTACCACCAACAACTTCAAAGCTTTTTAATTGTAAAGGAGTGGAAGTAAGAATGGGAACACAGTTTTAATTCACATTAATTTTCCAAAAGCACAAAAAGAAACTCACTGTAATGGGTTTTAGTGGATGGTAATCGCCAAAATCCAAGGGTACAGATTCCAGTTTGCACACTTCAGATTCTGAAACATAGTTTCTTGATCTCGCATGCCTTAAAAAGTAAGGGTAAAGGGAAAGTATACATGCATACTGACGAACAGCGAAACGTATCCTATGCCTATATGATGCAGGCATATTTACAAAAAGAAATGCATGTTGAAAAATAAGGCAAGGTAAAGACCAAAATTTTTCTCTCTATTGAGATACATAAACTAAAACTGAAAAAATTTTACTTTCAGTCATTCAACTGTATTCTGTCTCTACAGCTGGACTCTCTTCTACTGCATTGGACATCAAAAGACCAATTTAACCAAGTATTTGTATGTGTGGCAGGCTGATGGGGATTATCAAACACATCTTTTAAACTGAATAGTCAGAGTGAAAGAAAAAGTTAAGAGTGAAAACACAAGGGAAAAATCAAAGCAACCACACACAAATATAATGAGGGACTATACAGAATAACTTCTGTAGCTGCAAAGCTCTTCCCTGAGAAATCTATTTCTATCTGTTCACTGTACTCATAACAACAGTTGCAAGAGTCAAATTATAAGAAAAAACTATCCATACTCATATGTTTGCATTGGGGATAAATCCTTGTATAAAAGCCTTGTCTCTCCTATGAAAATTAAGTATGCCATTAAGTGAAATAAATCACAAAAATATATATATTTCAGGTTTTATTTTGAATCTGATATGAAGAGATAACTGTGAGAACTATGGCCTCCACATCTAATTAAAAAAGACTTAATTCCATAAAAGAACATAAGTATTTGAGTAAAACAACACTGCCACTAGGAACTAACAGTAACATATACTAATTTATCAATCTTACTTTAAGGACACTGCTCTTTTATTAAGATAGATCATTCATCCTGGTTTTAATTGCTCAAATATAAATTTATATTTTAAAAGGCTTTTAAAGCACATTTGACAAGGTAGGAAGGCAAAAAAGGGGGGAATAAAACTTCCCTGACTAGCACTGGATGACAATTTCAAAATAGATTTAAGAGTTACAAACACCTTTTAATATCTCTGACAACACATCAATACATTAAAATAATTCCTTTTAATTGTATGGAGTAGTAGTAATGGTTAAACAGGGAAATAAAAATACAAACTCACAAAAATACATAGGACAGTTGCTTCCCAAAACTGCCATCATAGACACCACATGGTACCTTCCTTTAGTGGTAGCAATAGTTAGGTACTAAGGCAGAAAGAGATCCAAGTAAAATCTAGAAAAATATATCTGAAAATGTTTTCTCTGCATTCTACCCTCCATAACTTCTTGATTTCTCTTTTAGTCTTTGAAACATGCAGAGCAGCTAACTTGTTCTTTCCTGTTTCATCCAGGACCCTGAATGTTTATAGCACACACTAAGGCCTTTGCTGAATGAGTAAAACTAGTGGATACACAAAGGTTTCTTTAATCAGACTCTTAACGAAAACAAACAGCATTTCCCCATATAATACACGTGCTTCCCACAAAAACTAATCCAAACTCAAAGAATTCCATTCCTATTCAGAGGCCTAACTCATTAGGAAGCATTTCAGCAGTGCCAAGCAGCCAGCTCTTCTACAGATACTATGGACCCCCAAAAAAGCCCAGATTCCTTTTAATAAACAAAATTAAGAATAAGTTTAATTTACAGTTGTGCTACTCCAAGGAGAAGCTTTGACATCTAATGAGATACAGCAAGAGAAAGAGTCCAGTGAAATCCACGTGCTTATTCCTTTTGTTTTCTTGACCTCCAGCTCCTTTTATTTATATATGAATAATCGCTTTAATTTACTATTGTCCCATGATTCAATGATTCTCCTTGCTCACTTGCTTCGTGGGTTAACTAGCATTTGGGTGAAAAATCTTTCAAACTCTTTCTGGCTGCATAATTATAACATTTCTATTACTCGGTTACAGTTTTGTCAGCATTTCCACACCTCTCCTTTACAGATATTTCCAAACAGCAGTAAAGAAGGATGTCACTGACAGCTCACACTTGGCATACCACTCTCAGGCCAAAAATCAATCATACTCTAACTAAAATGTAAGGCATTACTGGGCAACTGTACATATCTTATACACACGTGGGAATGAAGAGCAGCTGTTCACCTTGCAAATAAGTCTTTAAAAAGTACATTTACAGTGTGGCTGTTCAAGTGATAAGACAGCTTGTAACACAGCTAATATGGGAGACAAGTTCAGGCTTGCTCTGACATTATGTTCCACTTACTCTCCAGGGAAAGGAGATTAAGCATTCCTGTCTCAGCCACAGCAGTGTAGCCAACTTCCAAGAGTAAATAAAAATAACTCAAGCCAAGCCAGGGTTTCATTCCCAGTGTTTACTACACCCCTGCTGTACTGTTTTAACAGGGGGGTTCAACCTTTTTACACACATAAGCATCACTGCAATTGCCACCACTCTATGCATTTGACACTTGCCAGACTGCCAACCTTCTTATCCTCCCGGTAAACAATCTTTTTTCCTGGGACCACCGTTCTTCCTTACCCTCTAAGTTAATGAAGCTCTTCTAGCACCCAGCACACCCTATAAACCCAGGTGCCTCCCTCGCGCTCCAGGTTCAGCAGGCAGCCAGCCCCTGCGCAGCAGAACCACCATCCTGCACTGCACGGCTCCCCTTCTTGGACATGACACCTTCCAGGCACCCAGCACCCACCTGGAGCCAGCACTTATCCTAAACCAAGGGCTCCAAAAAGCTTACAGGGAGCACAAACAAGGCATGCAAAATGGAAAAGACTCTCAACACAACATATACATATATTGGTATTGATCATACAAGGAAGTGCATCCCCCAAGTGAATGTCCCTATCATTATTTGAATATTAAACATAAAATCCAAACAATATATCTAGATATTTACACATTGCTATTACAACCATGAATTCTAGCCCTAAGTTTTAAATTACTTCATACATCTGACAATTCTTTTTACTACTCTAACAAATTTTAAACCAATATTTTTCTTAATTAGAACACTATATTAATACAAGATGCTCATATTCAGTGCCAACACGTGCTACTTTTTTCCTTGTATGAAGACTAATGAGTATGCAGACAATTAATCAGCAAAACACCTCTTTAAAATTAGCCTCCAACAATGCATAAAAATAGCTACCATTCTACTGAACCCTGTAGCATGACAGTATCTTCCATATTACAGAAAAACATGCATTAAAACATTTTACTCTGGTTCATTATTTCTCCACGGCCACTTCTGCATCAGTGTTACCAGACCTACTTATTAGCCTGCAACCTCATTGCTGTATCACATAAAAATCAATTTATCAGCATCCCTACTGCTCTGCTTTGTGGCTGCAGTCCTTAGTTTTTCATAATATTTTGGTACTGCTAGAAACTCAAAAGTTGCAGCCACATTCATTCCTTTCTGTTTCTGCAAGGTCACTGACCACAGACACTGTTTCCACTGACACTACTGCACTTAGAGTAAGTACCAACAGTTCCCACAGCCAACTGATGTGTTAGAGTCATCTTACACCCTCTTAGATCCATAAATTCAAGTTTCAAAGCATTTCATATCCCAGTGAATTTATTTTTAAAAGCATATCTCTGATGTTTTTATAAAACCTCAACTGGTTTCATTAACAATGACTTTTAAATTCACCAATTATTTCCACTTTTTATTAAACGTGAAAGTTTGCTCACACATACATGAAAGAGTGAGGCATGACAATGTATATCAGGGGAAAACTTTTTGGCATCCTAATGCTCTAATAGACTCTAACTGCTGCATATTACTTTTCTTGATTCCATATTAGGTTTGATTTCTAGTTTACTCAGGACTATAACCCATCAGCCACATCAAAACCTGGAAGTTTGATATATTCAATGTGTTAAAAGAACAACAGCCTAAGGAGAGCAAGTCTTCCACAAACAGAAAATCAGTTCATTCGCAAACAATAACAAGTTTGAAGAAAAATGAACTATTAACATATCTTCCCTTACTCTGAGAAAGAGTGCCTACATTACCCTTCCTTTCCATAACAAACACCAGGCTGTAAATTATTCCTTGTCCTATGCAGTGCAGTGCAGCTTCCTCAGCTGTACACCAAGTTTTCCCGTAGAACTACTGCATGTCGCAAGAAGCCGACTTAGCCTCCTCAGTTTACAGCCTGTAAACACCGTGCCTTCTTCTAAAGAGCTTGTGAAAGATAACTAACAGAAGCTAAACCGTGCTTGTAAACTTAGACTCGCTGCAGGAAACCTTCACCCTCACCGACAGCGCCCGGGAGCGGCGGGAGGATCGCGCACACCCCACACCCCCACACCGCAAACCCGGCGCCACCAGCCCGGCAGTGACCTGCTTGCTTAGTGTGGGGAAAATAAACCCACGCCAGCGCGCGAGGACAAGCGGCCGTCCTCTCCCGCCCGGGCTCTCCCTCACGGCTCGGCGGCACGGACGGACCCCGAGGGCCCGCTGCAGCGCGGGAACCCCACGTAACGTCGTGCAGAACTGTACCACCGCCCCGGCACCCCACGCAGCTTCATGTGAAAACAGCGTGTTGTAAATCCGATCTCCACTTCCCGCTGTCCCCAGACAGCCGCCAAGAGAACCGCCGGGCTGAGGCCCCACGCCAGCGGAGCCGCGGTACCCGGCGCCCCGGCTCCCTCCCGCCACTCGCGGAGGTTCCAGCCCCTCCGGGCCAAGCGGCCCCGAGCCCCGCAGGAAGCAGCCCCGGGGGCGGCGAGCGTGTTCGCTTCCCGAGGGCGAGGATTGACCAGACCCGCAGCCCTTCCCCGCTGGCACCTTCGGGCGCTCTCCGCGCCGCCCCCGGCTGCCCTCACCCAGCCGCGGGAAGCCGCGGCCCCCCCAGCGCCCACGAGCCGGCCCTGCCCTCCCGCACCGCCGCGTCAGGGCTGCCAGGAGCGCGGCGCCCTCGCCCGCTCTTCCCGCAGCCTCACCAGGGGAAGGCAGCCATCTTGCCGCCCCGTCACATGACGCGGCGGCCGGGCAGCGCCTTCCGCCGCCATTTCCCGCCCCGCCCCGCAGCGCCTCGCCTCAGGGCGGGCGGGGAGCGGCGGCCGCCACCGCGCCCTGATCCGGGCCGGGGTTTTGGGGTCTCCTGTAAAACACCACAGCGGGAGAACGCCGCAGGCAGAACTTTCCATGGACGAGTCGGAAAACCCTTATTAACCAACACGAACTGCAGCGAGCTGTGAGGCTGAAGGCCTTGCACCCTAGGGTCGACCTTTTCCTAATTTTACATGAAGTGACACTTCAACTCAGAAAAATAAAAGAAAGACAGTTCTTGTTAAAGATTTAAACTTTATCGTGCAGTGTGTTTTAAGTAGAAAGCAAGACTGGTGAACATGAAATAAAGTACAAAAATAAATACACTTTTATGATATTACAATTCCACACAAAATAAAAAGATTAAACGTATAAATACAAAACATCAAGTACAAAACCAAATTCTGGCACTTGTCAAAGGCCTTGTGAAAATTAAAAAACCCTTGTGCTACAATGTTTTATTACACATACTGGAAGCATGCTTAAAGGAAGAGGTCTAGATGTAAAACCTGAACAGAAGGTAAGCATTCAGTTTCACTAACGGTTAAACTAAACCTATTTTTACATCAATATATTGACTATGCTAATAATAAATGCAGCACATAAAACATCCTTTGAAAACATCAATCTTTAGCACTGATATATCAACAGCAGATTTTGTGACCCAGGTTACTCTTGACATGGTAAAATTTCCCCCTCTCAAGATGCTTTCCACTCCTAAGGAAAGTCTGGAACCAAAATGGAGCTTTAATGCCTATTGGGTGAGGGGCCTTTTCTGCATTACATCCAAATTTTTAAAGAACCATAGCATTTATAGGAAGGAGGCAGGTCAGCCACTGGTGTAAACACTTAAATTTACATCATTAGGGGAGCCCCAACCACCCCAAGCTTTCAAATGAACAACACTGTAAAGAGCCACTGAGCAGTGTCATTCTTCCAAGTGTTTAGGCAGCATTTTTGCCATTTTCCAAGACGCAATTTGGGTAACTTACTGCATGGTACAAAACATTTGTTTTGGACTATGCCACTAGCTGAAGAAGACAGATTTGGTGGTAGATAAAAGCCACAACCAGTGCCATAAACAAAGTCAATTCACTCGTCACTCCCCATGAAGATACTCTTCTCATCCCACCATTAATGGTCCTCATTCACACTGACTATTTAACACAAAGAAATTTTCGGTCAGTCTTTTTCTCCTACACCCAGGTCAGTATGTTACAAAGCCTCCAAAGTTAGGGTGTTGCATTGTATCGACAATGGCAAAGCAGTAAAATACTAGCCTTTTCACATCCCAGTAGACAGTTCTCTACTATTACTGTTACAGAGCAACAGTAAGCTCTGCAAAGAAGGCAGTAAAGCTTTTCTCTGCTAATCTTTGAATATTAACGTCATGTCTCAAGTTCATTAAAAGACAAAAGTTACAGACTTCTGCTCCCCTCAAGTTGAAGAATAATATCCATCAGCATGAAGACCAAGGCAAAATATGAGCATGATCTTTTAATGTTAGATTTTAATAAAAATAAGTGTGCTTGTTGGGATTTGGTAGGAATTTTTGCTCCCTCCCCACCCCCACATTCATTATTTTGGTACAAGGGCCTGTTAGATCACAGTAGAAGAAAAACTGGTTAAAAAACTGCAACTGTCATCAATGAAACACAAGATACCTGAATTATTATTATGGACAAGCATTTGTAAGTCAGAAATGGTAAAACAATTAAAATCTTGCCTTCTGAAATTTTTGTAGAAGATACACTTGTCTTCATCTTGGCCAAAAGTAGTTTCCATTAAAAAATGCAGTAGGCAGCAAGAGAAAAAAAAAAAATCCTAGGACTTCTCCAGCAGCGGTTTGATTTACCACATGTATACTTGAGCAATTTTGGTATAGTCATCGAAAGTATGTCTGTCTGCCCAGGAGTTAATCTGGATCCATGTCTGTCCAACTCAGCAGAAATGCAAAACATTTAGGCCATCAATATTAAAATTGAGGTTAATCTCATTCGTACAGAGAGTACATTCAAAAATGCTGCTGACAAGTTCACTGATTAAGAGCTCGGTTTTGTTTGAATTTTTTTTTTTCCTTATTTAACTGATTTAACTTCATGGTATGAAACTAAATATATATATATACACGACTTATTTATATCAGCAATCATACACAGAAACTGCAAGTTTAAGTAATGCAAAAAGCGTATGTCAGACACAGGAATTGGAGAGTGTGAAAAAGTCACAAATCACCTTAATCTTGCCCTATGGCGGTCTTGAAATAAGATTATGAATCTTAAGTGTACAGCAGTATGAATATATAATAAGTTTTAACATGCAATTTTTCCACAAGTATTAGAGCTTCACAGCCTTTTATTACTTCAGTATGATTGTATTAAAGTATCATTGTCTGGAAATGACAAAGTATGTTTATCGTTTCTAAATATACATATGGAAGATGCAATACTTGAACCAGGGCTGAGAATGCCATCATTTAAAAAGAGCCATCTTATCCCAGTGAGTGTTGTCTTCTTAAATTGTCACAACATTTGGCTTCTTTCTTTGGGTTCTTCCTGCATATGCTCCTAAAAATGAAGTAAAACCATTACCATTTTACAATTATCAGTACTGGTTTTGTAACGGGGTTATCCAACAAAAATAGCTGAAAAAGTTTAGGACAAATTTTTTTTTTAAAGCAGTATCATATATTCAGTGGCTACTTTTTAAATTACAGTTTTCATAACATTATACCCAAAATGCCTTACAAAAATTACCTATTGGTTTGAAAATAACAACATTTTTTAGTATTTCCTTCCTCAGTAACTATTTCATCTTCTTGTCGGTTACTCTGAACCATCTACAATTCCCAATTTTTTAAAAGAAAAGTCTGTCACATCACAAAGACAGATTAACTATGCCATGTACTACTTTCAAACAAACTATCAATTAAAAAATATAATACAAGTCAAATATTTAAGATAACTCTTTTTTCTCAGCTGCCACATTAATAAACTGAGAGACATTTGCAGGTTTCCATATGTTGATATACACAACCAGAATTAAAAGCGCAGTATGAATAAGGTCATCAGACAGAGCCCTTTTAAAAGGAAAGCTGCTCAAGTATAAAAATCATAATAAATATAACTCTCCACATGGGATAAATATAATATATATATTTAGAAAGTCATATTATACTATGCATAGCACAAGTATCTTCCAGTAACAAGGCTTTAGCACTGCAGACTGCTAAAAAGTAGCACAATTCAGCATTCATTAGGTTCAGGCAGTTATTGAGAGTGTCCAGCAATGTGCGCAAACATTTACCGCATGGTGCAGAGCAGTGGAAATGGAAGACAGCCATGGAAGTGAAATAATTACCAGGCAATTAAATGAATGTGACAAACTCAGTGCCAGTCCTTTCTTGGCTCTTCAGTTACTCTTTGGCAGAGTTGCAATGGTTACTTACAGGTGCCCAAGGGCTACATTCAGCACAGTGCAAAGCAGCTTTGGAAATGCCCACAGAGACCTTACCACAGCAGGATCCCTCACATCTGAACACTGTTTCCCACTATACAAAAAGGCATTCTTGCTGGCCCAGCACTCCAGTGCTGTACTCTTCAGCTCACTTGTGATCTTCTGGGACAAACAACCAGGCTGACAGGCATGATGCTTTATTAGTGATTTAACACTAACTCTCAACTCTCCTCAAGTGCACTCCAAGTTGTATCAAAATCTCACATACAGAATAGAACAATAAAGGGAAGCATTAAAAATCCCAGCAATCTAGGCTAAGGAACTGAAGAAGCCAAATTTTATTAAAACATTACAGCCCTCCTGAACACAATTATCAACCAACCTTTTCCAATGGCAAGGGGAGCAATTACGTGAGGCCTCTCCTGTGATGTACCATTGACCAGCTATTCACACATAGCAGGTCTGACACCCTCCCGAAGTGCCTGAATGCCAGCACACACCATCTCACACGGGCAATCTGCTCCCTGCTCAGCCTGGACAGGCATGCAGGAAAGACCACGCTTGGCCAAGTGCTGCTGCCACCCAAATACTCTGTGTGCCTCATGCCCCATATTTCTTTTCCACAACACTTACTCAGACTGGGCAGAAACAAAGGAGATTAATAGGTCTAGTTGTAGCAGCTGCCTGATCTCAACCACCTTCTCTCTAACACAATCAGATGACATTAAATGCCCTGCCTGGCATAGTTTGCAGGCTATTGACTAAACATCTTGGTCCTATTTAAAATAATTAAAAAAAAAAAAAATTCAACAAATAAGACTCTTTACAGATTTATTAGTTTGTGGTTTTTTCTTTAGCACAGAACTTTGGGTTGAAAGAGTACAAAACAACAAAAACTAATTTTGGGATCACCAGTTGATTCCAAAGCGAAATGCCTTCTTGGCAGAAAAAGACAAGAGTGGTATTAAAGCTACAAAGCACTTTGCAGACAGAATTTAAAACAATCAGAAGAAGGGAAAAAAAAAAAAAAAAGAGAAGCTGCATAAGTATGTTATTGTTTTCTTCTGAGGGTTTGTCTCATGCCTAATTTTAATATATTAAAAATAACAGTATTCTACTAATTCTCCTTCCCTTTCGCCCCTTTAATAAGCAGAATTTAATTGGGATTCAGGGATAAATGAAGACAAGAAATTAAATAACAATATTACAGGTTAGGCATACAGCAGACTGGTATCATTGCAGATATAAATACATCTCTGTATTGCTTAGACCAAGCCACTGCTACAAGTCTTTGTTTTCTGACATACACCACTTCTACTAAAATAAGAGAAGCATCTCTCTTGAAAAAGACTATTACTTCAAAACACCATATTTAAAAAAAAAAAAAATAACAAAAACCCCCTGTTCAACATACTGGCAACCCTTTCACTACTCACATTTTATCCATATATAAAGAAAACCATGTTTTATTTAAATGAATTCAACTTGAGTTTTTTTCATTATTGCAAAATTATGCAGATTATTTCTTTCATTCCAAGTGTTCCCCATCTAATAATTTCAGAATTAATTCACTATTAATTTAGTACAAGTAGTCTATGGTATTTATAAAGGAGCATACAGAAGTACTAGTATTACATGGAAAAACATGCAATGTCCAAACACTAAATGAGGTTATGTTGTGCAACCAGAACTAGGCACCATACAATTTCTTAGACACATCTGCTATAAATTCCAAGGCCACCACAAAAGGCATTAAAGAGCTTTCCAGATATTCAACAAATAGCAATAAGGAAAGGCAAAGAGAAATTTAGAGATACATCCCAAAGGATTATTTTCATTGCCAGGTATCAGCTGTCACGACTTAGATAATTATGACTCAGGCACTTAGAGCAGCACACACTGCCAACACAGAAGAGTGAGAATGAATGCTTTAATTGGATGTCTGATGCCAAACGCAAATGTAAAAACCACTGTGGATCATTACGAGCTGAGCATGAGTTACAGGAGATTGGGGATGGCATCCAAATCTCAAATCAGTGCTAAACCTGACACTGACACGACCACTACTCTTTTACAACCTCTGTAATAGTGTAACTCATAGAGGTCTTAAGTGTTTTGTTGTCCCTGTTCTTCAATACTTTCATTTACTACTTAATACCAGACACATTTTTGCAAACTTGCAGATGAATACTTGCCTTAATGGCTACCTCTGGTTGCTAAAATTATACTGCTTCCTTTATTTTCTTCTTCATATTTCAGAGAGAGTATTTACTACCTCTGCTTATTTTTCTGTAGTGTCACTGGGTGCAGCTGAACAACTGCCTTGCTCCACTTTAGTGGTGACAGCACTGCCAGGAGAATTGGCAACAGAAGAATAAATGAACAAACCTTGGTTGTGATCTCATAGTTTGTTTTTGTATTTTCCCCTCCTTTTTTTTTTTTTTTAACTCTTCAATCTGAAATACTACAGATGTGTATGCATAGTTTTACTATACATCCTTCTATGGCCTCTTGGCTTCACGAAGCACTATTAAAAGACCAAACACTCTGGGAAAACATCACATTTAAACAGTGCACACACTGCAATGAAATTTGCAGATGCTCCCTGCCAGCATTGCTCCAGGGCAGCAATAAATGAGAATTTCCCTTATAGGAAAGGTTTGATACTTAATACATAAAGATAATTCAGATGACTATGGAAAACAGTTGAAATCCTACCACATTGTAAATTTGCCTTATTGAGCCCCAAATTTCCCAATTCTTATACTTGAGTTGTGGAACTCCACTTTGAGAGCAAAGTGTAATTAAGATCTTAAACAGTTTTAAAACCTATAAATCACCTTACCTTTTGATAAATTAAGGCCTGTTACTTACATTTAAAATCTGATTAAAAAAAAACGGAAATTGTGTAAGATGTTTCATAGTGGTTTTTATTCCCTTTGTGCCTGAACAGGCTGAAAACTGAGAGGTTTGGCATTATTATCAAACTTTTTTAATAAAAGGTAACCAATCGGTGGTATCTGTATGTACGTACAGGAATACTCCACTTTTAAAATTAGGTCATTAATACTCAAACATTCTGTAAATTTCTACAGTAATACATATAGTTTTAGGACTGTATCATGACTGAACTCCCAACAGTAAGTCTGAAACTGTCCTTCCTGTTCTTTCAATAGGCTTTGTGCTGAAGACAAGTTACGTGTGTGTACAGAATGAAGAATCAAATGACATTAAGACTCTAATCCACGTCTATTTTGACTACTATTACCTTCTCAAATAGCTACAGTGAATATATCTGGCAAGCTTTCTTATGACTGGGCATCTGGTGAGGGAAAGCAAGTGAGCTGTGCAGTACATTCTATATACAATGTTTATAGAATTTGAAAGTGGATGGTTAAGTTACCAGCACATGTTTGTTTAAAGAGATAGGTTAGATTTAAGACATAGCAAAGCAGGTGCACAACAAAAGGAAAACAATATATCACCCATTTACTTTTTCTGGATTCTAGTAACTTATTTACTATAAAATCCAAGCACCAATTTTCTACACACCTGAAACAGCCTTGTTAGACACTCTGCTCTCTGAGGCCTTCTTTCTATTTTGCTCAACCCCCTTCATTGAGGTCTTAGGGGTTCTAATTAAATATAAAAAAATTAATAAGTCACTTGCAACAAAGTTGAAAGGCTGTATCCAAAAATATAAAGACACTATCAAACTGTGTTTGGCATGAAAACATTTTTAGTTTCCCACAGAGCCTCCTCCTGAGTACAATTCCTATTGACATTATTATGGCTTACATAGATGCATTAAATAGGAGAACATCTCCCCGTGAACAGATTTTTAAAACTCTATTCAAGAAACTAATTCAGTTCAGACACTGGCATTACAGTCTACATATAAAAATATACATATTTCATTAAGTGGAAGCAAAGCTTCATGGAATGAATGTTACAAATAGAAATGTTGGAACACAGTGTAAATGGAGACAATACACAAGAGGATGAGAATGCTAAATATTTCTTGCAGAATAAGGTAAACAAAGCTTCATCAATCTCTCAGAATACTGTGAGAAGTAATTATTTTTACTTTGAACAACAGCTGCACCAGCATGTGTAAATATTATTCAAAAATCATTGTGCTCTTGCACTTTGCATTTACTTCCATCTTTAGGCTATAAACAAGCTGTGCCCTTACCCTTGTCTGCAAAGCAGTCTATGAACTGGGGCATTCTGTCCTTGATTTGGTTGAAGTACACTGTCAAAACACAAAATTTTATTAGCGCTTTTTCCTTTCTTAAAAAAAAAATATCTCATAAATAATATGGAATTATGCATTTATTTCACATAACAAATTTCAGAAAGGCTAGCAGGATCTGTAATGCAGATGACACGCAGGCAGAAGTGGCAGAAATTAAAATTCCAGAATAGGATTACTACTTCTGCTATTTAAAGCAAAGAAATAAAAAAGAACTTGATAAAACTCCCTCAATAGTGCCTTGGGCTCCTAGTCACTGATAAGAACATACAGGAAAAAAGGACTGAATCGCTTTAGTCACTCAAGATTGAACTATATTAGTAGACAGCATGTCTTCAAAGCATTTGGGTAAGCATGGGATAAAAATTGTTTTTAAAGGATGCCAGGTATCTGACTTCTTATACTAGAAAGGTGCAGATAGGCCTCATATGAGAAAGGCTGCTTTCTTCCTCAACAGCAAGTACTGAAGACTAATTTCTGTGATTTAAGCAGTCACACGATCTAGAAGCAAGAACTTTTCCTCACAACAGAAAGCCACTTTTCTGACAACTTTCTACAGATAAGCATATCAATTATTACATTGCAAAGTAAAGGGTATTAAGAAAAGTAATGTCACACTGAAGCTTAAGACATACTAATAGTGTATCTCAGAGAAAAACCTTGAACCTGAGCACAGAGATTTGAAGCCATAAATAATTTCTGAAGATAAAATTTCAGAACTGACTCTGAAGAAAATAAACCTTTTCTATCTAATAAGCTAAAAAAAACCCTCCTCAGACCATGCTAAATCAGATTTCATTACCATCCATCATAAGTGGCAGGAATTGAGCTGACTGATGGCAAACCAGCAACACAGATCAAAGAACCTATCATTATAAGACAGTTTCTTAAAAGCATCCTAATGCAAGTAAACTTCACTCACCGGCTTTCAGGAGTTTTTTGTTTTATTATTATTTTTTTACTGGGAATTCCCATTTCTGAAGCCCTAGAGAAACAAAAGTATTGAAACATATTTGAATTATAAAATCATTATCTAGGTCTTCAACAGAAACAATAAGAGAAAACCTACAAGAGGATCTACATCTACATGTAATACTGCCAGAGCAGTACTACAGGTTATCACTTTTTACTCATAAGCAAGTAAAATGCAACTGTTCAGTCCACTGTGTTGCAGGATAATGACTGCTACCATCCCTCCAAAAATCTTTGCCAGAGATACTCTATCAAGTATCTCTATTGCTGGGCACTTTAGAAAGACTGACAAAATAACTTGGAGCATTATTTACAATTTAAAAAATCAACCATAAACAGTGCTCACCACTGGAATATAGCAGAAATACACAACCCAAGGACAAGTATTTTTTTCTCATACAAACAAGAAATCTCTCAAAAGTAAGAGCAAACTACTATTAGTAAGATACCACACACCTGAAGACAGTTTTTCATTCACTCCGTTCTAGGAGAGATGTTAGTTTGCAAAGAAGCTGTTACTCCAAAAACTTTTCACTATTTCCAATGCCTACTACTCATTCTCTTGCACCCCCACCCCCACCACCACAGAGGGAGAGCTGCACATACTTCATGTACTTTTTCCTGTCCAGAGATTTCTGTGTAGCTGTTGAAAGTGTTGCTCTCTCTCTTGGGCTCTTTACTTTATCCTAAAAAAGCAAAAGAACCAACAATAACACTAGTTACTGCTCTTATTGAGCTTAACCCCATCTGATATGCCCCTACTTAAAGAAATAAAGTTTAAATAAAACCCCAACAACAAAACCAACACTGTTTTCAGTACTAAGTTCACATTCAGACTAAATTCAAGGGGTTTTTTCTTTTTTAAAATTAAAGGATTTTCCTTATAATAACAGATTTAAAAGGGTAGTGTGCCATAACCAATTCTTGTTATGGAGTTCTTGTTATTACTTTCACCATGTTTCTCATTCTAATTTTTATATATCTACACATTAAAAGTTTCACCATAATAATCTCCTACTGCACTGACCTCTTTTTTTTTTTTTTTTATTTGAAGAAAGTTACGTACAGAAGCATAATTAAACAACAATTGAGATTTTGAAAACTTTCTACTGGGTGAGAAATAATCTCTTAAAAGCAAAATGATTCAATACTTAAAGTCTTAAACCAGTTCTCTTAAATATAACACACCATTTGCCTGAGCATCTTCTCTTTACGAACTTCACGATCATGACGCAAAATATTCATTCTTTCTGATGCCTCCATCGTAAAAAAGATGTCATGGATGTCATACAGAGCCGCTCGCAGCTGGAAAGAATAATTAAAATTTTAATAAAATATTCAGTCAAGTTAACATGGTTTTGATCATTAAGCTCTCTTTCATTTTAAACAAAACACTTGAGAAGATAATCTTGAAATCTTTCTTAATGTGTCAGCACAGAAGTAGAATCTTCACAGCCATAGTTTAAACTTTTTACTTTCAACAAAGTCACTGTGGAGGTTTTAGGTATTTATACTGCAAAAGCAGAACAGATAGGAAAGAATTAAAAAAAAAAAAAAGGTTTGAATTGTGTCACCTGAGCCATTACTCTTTCATGAAGTGATGCATCTTGTGCTGAAACACTTCCTCTTTTTAATGGGGCTTCAGACTGAAAATTTTTTATGAACTCCATAGTATCCTGGAGAAGATGGGAAAATAAGATTAAGCACCAAGCACAGTCCTTCACAACAAAGCAATCATTACAAACTATACATGTAGGACATATATTCTTTGTCTGATCTGGACCTTATGACTCTAAGCAACGCAACAAACATATTTACATGACAGACATTCACAAATTCCTCTGAAAGCAGAAAATGCATTATTTCATCTTTCAGCTGAAGATAGGAACAAAAACAAACAGGAGAAGCTGCATAATATAAAAATGCTGATCTTACTTTTACAGTTTGCTTAAGATGTTTCAGTTTTTCTGTTTGCAGGAGTCTACGAGTGAGAAAACCTCTGGCCACAGCAGTGATCTTATCAAACTTCATTTGTATCTCTGAACTGAAAACCTTAAAAGAAAACACATTGTTTTCTAAACATTTGATAAAAAAGCAAGAATTATGAATTATTTCTCAAATAACATCAATCATGTGACTTAAGTTTTCAAGTAAGAAACAAGCTGTTGATAAATGTTTTGGCTAGGCCAGAAGTACTCACCATATTCACTTAGCAGAAGCAATATACTGTGATATGATTATTTTGCATATATAAGCAATAAGAAAAATATCTTCCGGAGTTCTCTCATGTAATCAAAGACAATATAGGAAGGGATACAAAACTTTTCTGTGAGATTTATTACTGCACAGCTATTACAAAGTTACCAGTGTCTTAAAGAAAATAGAGGGATTTATAAACTATAAATAAATCTTTTTTTAACTTACCTGAGTCCACCTAGTTTTGATCCTGTTACTTGGCCTAGATACTGAGGTTTTTATAACACCACTACTCGATGGTCCCCAGAGAAAGAATGAAGTTTCACTTGTTGAAGCAAAGGTGTTAGGTGTTGTAGTATGAGCAAAACCTGCACACAAAGAAGAACGTACAGTTCAAAACACACTTTTGTCCATAAAGTAATGACTATGCATGCATATACACTCAGCTCAGAGGTAGCAGGTTTGTTTACAAGGTTGCTTATAGGCAAGAAGGAATCTGAATATTTTTAATTCCTTTCCTAGCAAAATGTGCTGAACAGAAGACAAAACAAAGCATTTCGTAATGGTCTGGAACAGGTGAGAGGTGTTCCATCAGCTACAGCAGTACATCCTTGCAGTCAAGACCACTGGGCAGAGCCCCTCTAATCTTCCTACACAAACGAGAACACCTGGCCCACAGCTGTTCAGCTGTGTGCCATGAGAATGAACCTTCTGTGACATGATGCAAATCCACATCCTCATCCTTGATCAAATAAGCTTACTCTTAGCTCGTTTTCCCTCAAATATGCCCTATAACAATTATATAACAAATGCAATACATGGAACACTACAAGGATGGCTGGAACTGCTAAATGCCAGATAGACAAAGACACAACACAGAATTCGTTTTACATATGCTGTCAGCTGAAGGCAGCAGCTGCCCACATATCCTGACCAACAAGTGCCCTATGACAGGAACACTGCATTTATCAATACAGTGGGGCAGCTGGTCCAGTCAAGCACTGCAGAGCAAAATATATCATATTGTTTAATCTATATTTTATCCTCTCAGTTTTACCAATACTGGTGGAGTTTGCATTATGGACTGTCTCCAGCTGAGACTGCACACTTTCCAGCAAGCCACTTTCTGTTTTTTTCCTCCACTCCAACTCCATCCTACTGTTAATATTCACTTTGGAAATTTCTATTTCCGTTGTAGCAACATTCTTTCCTTTCAACTTTCTCTGCTGCTCTTCCAGTTCCTACAAAAGAAAGAATCAACTATGAAACTATTTTTCTAATTCTGCAAAGCAACAGAACATACATTTTAAAACCAACTGCTTCCTGACAAACTGCAATACAACACATATGCCCTTTGCTTAGAATTTTTTCCGTTTTTACCTTACCTTCTGCAATTTCTCCTGTTCTCTCTCTTGTTCAGCTATCAGAATTGACAGTTGTTGTGCATGCTGCTCTTCAAGTCTCTTCCTCATTTCTTCCAAGGCCAACATTTTAGTTTTTAAAATATCTTCTGAGAAGATACATTACAAAGAATCAAGTATTAAATAATTTCTGTATGATCTTTGCCACAGCCATACATGCTTTTAACAGGAGTAATTTGCGTCATCAGTAAAAAGGTGCAACATATCTTTGATACCAGGTTTCCATTATGTATTGCAAAGAACCTTGATATCAGGTTTCCATTATGTATTGCAAAGAACCTCATCAGTTACTACAGTCCTTCAAAATATTTGCATGTTTGCATTTGTGGGATAAGCATGTGAATGGAACAGCAGTAACACCAACAGAGCCTCTATTAAAATAAGGAAGAACATAAAAAGTCTAGCCCTAAGAACAGTATACCTACACTTGCTTGAGTGAGTTAAAATTATTTATGCAACTTCAGCTTGATTTGGCAGACACAGACAGACGTAACACAGTCTGGAATCCGAAGAAAATACCTATAGTGATTTGCAACCCATTGAAAGATACTTTCTTTTAATTTTCACAGGCTATCTTTTCTTTTAGAAGTCTTATTGAGACATCATGGAATTAGACATAATTTTCTTAATAAAACTAAATTCCAATTTCTACATTCAAATTGGAGATTAATATTTGTGCTGTCAAATGATACCTTTGAGAATAAATACAGAATTCACAAAACTGATACACAATGTTTTAGCTGATGTTTCCTTATAAACTGTTTAATCAAGTATTTGTTACAAATAACTGTTCTAAGACTTCTGACTCCAATTGACTCCTAAGACTGCAATTACTCCATTCTGTAGCAGTTAAAAACAGCTCAAGTAGCAAGTTAAATTTCAGAATTTGTCATTAATTAGAGAAATAATGAGGTTACTGAAAAAAAAAATAATTCACACTAAATAAAATTTTAGTCTTTTGATATATATATACATACCTAGAAACATCGATGACTAATGATCATTGGGGTTTTTTCTAAAAGATTTATAAACTGAGAAGTAAGTTTAAGAAAACCCCTCAACTACACAAAATCTTTTACCTTTTGCCATACAATCAGGGGCTGTATTCTTGGTAATGTAAATGGATCCCACAGGATATTTCTGCTCTTGCAACCAGTGATTCTCTTGTTCTTCCATTCCAACTGTTAGAACACAGGGACTGTTGTCTTTTTGGCAGTTGTCAGTGTCTAAATCAAGTCTACGTTTTACCTTTTCAAAACTGTTTTCTAGAAGCTGCTCATTTGCTGTGGAAACACTTGGAGTGTCCATCTGCTGTTGCACATTCTTGGTCTGCATTAGTAGTGGGGATGGGTTTTCTACATCATAAGATTTATTGAGTTCTACTGGAGAATTACATTTAGTATTTTCTAGCAAACTAGATGGTTTGGTTTCATTCACAGCTAGGAGCTTCTGTGTTACTGTAGACTGACTGCTGGCAAATGGCTCATTCAGTTTTGAAGCTACAATATTAGTACTAGTCTCTACTTTATATGGCCCTATGCTGTCCATCACTACTTGTCCTTCCACTGTAGCCGATAACGTTCCTTTACTTTCCAAGTGCCCAAAGGAACGGCGATTTGGTTTCCCAACGCCCAACCCATCACAAGGACCTGAAGAATTCCTGTTGACACCAGGAACTCTGCTAGGGCAAACCATAGTGAAGTCCACCATGAACTTTGGCACTGACTCAGAAACATTATTTTTATCAGCAATATCTTGCATGATTAAATCCATTGCTCTACCCTTGCCTTTAGGACTTAACTCGTAAGCATTCACAGGGTTATTTATAACAATGTGTCCCATTGATAAAGGTCTTGGGCGCCTTCGGTGCATTTTAGGGCTCATGCTTGGCTCTGGGCTCGGCAATTTGGCGTAAGAGCCTGTGAGGCTCCTGACAATGCTACTGTCATGATCAAACATAGAAGTCTTTTTAAATTCTTCATCCGAATCTGAATCCACCAGTGGGGGCGTTCCGACTCTCATAGGTATGTCCACTTTAGAAAAACTGGATAAAGTTGACATACTTGTGTTGTTTGTATGAGTAGAGGCACCTTGGAGAAGAGTATTTGATTTATTAAGACTGGGTTTATCAAGTGTCAGAGAGGTGCAACTTCTGCCTGTAAGCTTTACTCTTTCTTTCACAGAGTCAGTTGTCTTAATGCCATCATTTTCTTTATCTGAATGACTTTCACTCATACTTCTCTTTGAATTACTTTTTGAAGTACGCTTGGTTTGCTCTTTCTCTATGTACTCCCTAGATTTCTTCATCAGGTTCTGAAGACTCATTACATATGGATCCTGGACTTCCTCATCCAACGGTGGCACTCCTAGTCCCTCTTGCTTTTGCAAAGCATGTGACGCAAGCTTATTATGCATGTTGTCAGGAGGCGCAACTCTTGGACAAGGTATGCCTTTTGAGAAGGTGCTCTCACTTTGCTTTGAAAAAACATTTTCTTCTGCTGCTTTAACTGCTTCTGTCACATTTGATGTCACCTGCCCAGTAGTATCTGCTGGCGTAAGTTCTAGCTCTGTGGAACCATGCCTTTCAGGAGAACATGTCAAATTGATGTCTGACAGAGCTGTGAAGTCAGTCGAAGCTTTTGAATCTGAATCAGGACAAGTGTTCTCAGCCTCCTGTGCATTCACATCACTCACACTAGCTCCCTTCCTGGTCTGGAAATAAAAATTGAAGACAGTCATGTATTTTCAATGAAATCTCCTCAGATTCCTGCAAGCTTCACCTGAATTTAAAAAAAAAGAATGCTAATACCTTAAAACCAATAAACATTTTCAGTTCAACTGTTACTGATTTCCTACAAATTACTTACAATACAGAGCTCTTTGCAATGAGGAAAAAGTTACTGGAATTAAAATATAAACTTGATGGTCCACTTGGCAATTTTACTGATACCAAGTATCTGACTGAAGACACTCTTTTTTTCATAAGATAATTTGGATATATTCAAATAATTTTATGGCTTCAAATTATCTTGCAAGATTCCTTTTAAAATATTAAAATATGTTTAATAAGAAATGTAACTGAAAAATTTCAGCATGAAATATAGACAAACCTATAGATGACTAAGAGCAAGTCAACAAAACTCATAATAAAAATACAGGAACTATAAAATAATTTGTTCATTTATTTACAAATCCAGTGACAGTTAAATACAAGTTTTCATTTGTCAAGTACTTGGAAAACCAAGTTGAAGTGAGAATTAAATGCTACCTCTAGCCAGCATTTGTTTAAAAGGATTTTCACACTCAAGTTATCCTATAGGTTATCCTATGTGATGCAACTCAATTATCAAGGGGACACCTTTTTAAAAAATTTTAAAAAAAGCTAACTTATTTTTGTATTGAACATACATACTCTGCTCTTGAAATCCCAAGCCAGATGACTGTTGCCATGTACACTCCAGTAAACAATGCAAACTGGTAGGTTTTGTTTGCCACTTCAGTAACTCAACAAATCCAGTACTAACTGTACGTGTTTAAGCAAGAGGTTAATTGAAACAGTTGCAATAGTCGTTAAAAGACAAATAGTACTGCTTGATTAGTTGTATTTAATATTCTTTTCAATTTAAACCTCTATTAAATTCATCATTGAAGCAGCAAAGAAAACAAAATATTTGCAGTAAAATTATAAAGCACACGACAGAATTACAAGTTATCACAAAGGTATTTTTAGTTCTGTAATCATGAGGTTGAATATAGATTATTTTCTGATTAAACTATAAGCTTGCAAATAAAGCAAGTTCTAACACTGGGTGTTTTGTTCATTTGTTTTTACAATCCATTTGTTTCAAACAGTTACAAAAGCAACTGTCAGTTATCTGGTGTGGTCTGTCTTTTGAATATACCAAAATAAGCAGTGAAAAGCAAGTCCTATGCATGACAGTGAACATAGATGTTATCACTAAATAATCAACTATCAGGTCACATAGCACAAAATACTAGCACACGCTGGTTCCAGATAGTTAACTGCTATTAATTTCATGTTTGTATTGATGAATACTTAAACCTCAGCACTTTCTCAAAATGTCTATAGAACTGAAGCAGAAGTTTTATAAAATGCTGTAAGGCAGCTTTGGACCAACGCTACCTGAACATTTTCTATAATCTCCTGTACACAATTCAACAAAGCTCTTTTCCGGGATTTCTGTCTCCAGTTTTCTAGGTCCAGTGCTTTCTGTTTGTATTGCTGTATTTCCTTTTTCTTTTCAAGGCTAAGCTGCAAAACAGAGTGTAAGAAAGATGGTTTATACCACTAAAAGCAAATTTCACTACTGAATTACAGAAATAAATTAGAAAGAAAAACAACAGAACGAAATAATAGAAGAACAATCATCATCTAAGTTGAGACTTTATACACACTTTAAATGCCAGCTTCTTTTTAACCAATTACACTTTTTTAAAATGGAAAGTCTTGAATAAAATACCTTCTTGACACACATGGAAATTAACATGAATTTAAAAGATAATTTATAAAAAATTTGCATGAACGTTACATACTATAGTATGGACTTCAAATGACACAGGACTCAAACCGCAGGACAGGTCTTTCCTGGTCCTCTATGGAGATGGGAGGTTTGGGCATCCTGTAGAGCCCTCTGTGACTGATCTTCCTACCTATACTCAAGCTATTAAGGTCTGTGAAGGACTAGCTCACACTTGCCCTCTTGAACCAGAGGTGAATTTCACAACAAGACAGAAATGTACGCAAGCAGTCTTCTGGATTCTTTCAACAATCAGAATCTGAAAATCTTCCGAACTACTACTTTAGAATATGTTGTTTGGATAAAAGTCAAAACTAAATCTATAAAACTACATCTACAAAAATTGGTTTCACAAAGTTCTACCAAACTAAATAGTCTCAAGTCAAATTATGCATTTCTTCTATGAAACCTTGAAATATCCATCCATCTGTAAATGAAAAATATTACAAAATATTTAGTCTCCAATGTATATCAGTGTCATGATTTTTGGACACCTTTGTTAGAGTCTCTCCATTCATACCTCTCATCACTGAAACAAGGAAGTCAGCTGCATTACTGCACAAACTCCCTACAGTCTTCTGCTTGGGTCTGTTTGCATTAAGCACAGAATGACTTAACATAATTGATGAGCCTATGAAATACATTAGAGGAAGCTGCAAATACACGTGAAAAAAAATTTACTTAAAAGCTTTGTAACTATCACAGTATTTCGTACTTTCACTTTTCTTTTTTGTTGACACTTTGAAACAAACTTGCACGTTCAATATTTCGAATGTCAGTATGATTTTACATGAAGTTAAGCCCAGCAATAACATTAATCTATTTAATACCACAAATATTTTTACTCCCATTGTGATGATAACAAATTTCAAGAAATTAAAGCAAATGTAGTCTATGTGCAAAAAAGTACATTTTATCCCTTTGTAAAATTAAGGCTAGGAATGCTTAGAATACATTAAGCAGCAGGCCAGATGATACCTCATACTGAGCTGTACCTTCTGTAGAATCATTACATGTGGACATCAAAGCTAGTGCCAAAAGCACAGTTAGCACACCAGGGAAGAAAAGAAAAACTAAAAAAAAAAAAAAAAGCCTTACCAGAGGGGAAAGCACTGGAACTCCATGGAATTGAATGAGGGAGATATTTTTCTGCTGAAGAGTGAAAGAGGTTTCTCTTTTTATTGCCTCTTCTTGGAATCGGGAAAGATGCTTCTTACAGAATATTTCATAGTCCTCCATCTTCATGTTAACTAAGCTGCAAAGAATAGCAACATTACTCTTCCATGTGCTTCCAACACCATGCAGAGAAAACATCATCACAACTAATTCTGTATCACTATATTCTAGGAAACAAATTATACATTAGAAAACTGAACTAAGTTTCTCTTTTCCCCATCATTAACAAAAGCTGCAAAGCTGGGTTTTTTCCCATATAAAAATAAAATCTGCATATATGAGCAAAAATAGATGTACACTGAGAAGAAAGAAAGCATTGAGATAATCAAGATTTACAACACATGATACAGACAATCTTAACCATTTCCATCAAGGACTAAACCTTTAAGGTCTCCCACAATTATCAGATGGATCCTACCAATTGTAAAAAAAAAAAAAAAAAAAAAAAAAAAAATTGCAGCCCATTTTAATTTTTTTTTTATATATATAATTAAGCTAGTATTAAAGGAAGACTAGCTTTTTATATTTAGGGGGCTGAGAGGAATTTGTGTCTTGCTCCCAATGACCCTCCTCGACACATCCCTGTATGAACAGACGCCAACACTTCCACCAAAAGAATACATTAGAGCCTACATATCTCACACTGCCCATCCCTACCGGAGTCACAATTCAGAGCCAAGCACCGGCTGCCAAGGCCTGCCAACGCTTTTGTTCCCCTCGCACACCCCTTCGCTGGTCTCTGCCTTCCTCCCACCGCCCCGGGCGCACCGAGCCCTCCCCAGACAGCCCGGCAGGACCCCCGCTCCCGGGCCCAGACGCCCCGCCTCTCCCCTGCTCTCCCGCCGGCCGCCCCGCCCCGCCCCGGCCCCACACCCACCTCCGGGGGGCAGGCGGCACCGGCGGGGCCGGGCCCGGGCCCCGCGGCCCTCCGCGCCCACCGCAGCCGCGGTAGCCGGCCCGGCGCACAGCCCCCTCACCCCCCCCCCAGGTCCTGGCGCACCCGGCCAAGCGCTCGGTACCTGCGCGGGGCCCGGAGCCCCCGGCGCGGCCCGCTCGCCTCCCGCGGCCCCGCCGCCGCCCGGCAACCGCCCCGCCCGCCCGCGGCACTACAAACCCCAGCGCGCACCGCGGCCCCGCCGCCGCTCCGCCTGCACTGGGGCCGAGAATTGAGGAAGTAGGCTGCTTCGTTCGGCCTAGGAAAGGACGTGAGCTCCATCTACGAACCTGTTCGCGTGTCTGAGCCCCGCGGGACGCGTCTGGCATTTCTGGGCGAGCTCCCCGGCGAAGGTAGCTCCAGTTCTCAGCAGTATGAGATGCGACTGGTAGCTCCAATTCTCAGCGGTATGAGGTGGGACTGGTAGCTCCAGGTCTCAGCAGTATGGGATGGGTCTGAGGGCTGTGCTGTTGCTCTGATTCCCAGTGACTTCCACCCATAGGTCACCCTACGAGCACAGGTGAAGTGCTCTAGCACGTTAAATAGCATATGGCAGTGCGGTCCTTGTACAGTCAGGACCACAAATGTGCCGCCAGCTGGTATCCGTTTCATTGAACACACTGTGATGAGAAAGATAAACATGAGAACTTGTTAATACGCTCTGTGAGGACAGCATCACGGTGTCACCGCAGACATCCTATCCCTCCCACCTGAGCAGCAGCCGGCTGCCGGTCCAGCTGACCCGCGGAGCAGAGAATACTGACCCGTGAGGCAGGTCAGGTGGAAAACGCAAGCTTGTTTGCCAGCATTCAGTGCAGGGAAAATTAATTTAAATTTATGGAAACACCTAGTTCCCAGCGAACATTTAGAGATGTTGAAGCTGTTGTTTCAAAAAACAACACCTTCATCTGTTACGTCTTCAATATGTTAAATATTATTAATGGGCTTTGAAATCTTCATGTTTAATCTTAACAAATGCTGCTGTTTATCAAAAGATTTTTAAGTATGTGAGACATTTAATTAGACATTCCAGGATTTGTTATGTGTCTGCATATATATGTCTGATTTTTCTTCAGGTACACCCAGCAGAAACACAAAACCATACACAGAAAAGAATATCTGAAATACTCAGAACTAGCTAATCAATATATGACAAATACTTATCTCGGCTATTAAAAAAAATAATTTAAATCCAGTTTAGAAGATTTCCTGGTGCCTGTCCCACCTCCGGTTGGCAAGATTTCCTTTCTGCAAAGTCAGTTTCTTCGCATCCTTCCCACAGAAAACACCAGCAAAAAAAAAAAAAAGGGCAAAATCCTCATTTATGTTAACACAAACTGCTATTCCCTGTGCTTTGCTATTCTATTTCTAGACCAAAGTAACCCGGTTTCTTCAACATTCACCAACTTCTTGTTGCTCTTTACCCTGGCTTTTTTCCAATGGTTCATGCCTGGGTTGAGAGCGGCAAACGTCCCTTGCCAGCAGCAGCCTCAGCTGGGCAGGGGGGAACCGCCGTCCCCACAGCGGCTCAGGCCTCCTCACAGCAGCACTGTCTGGCCTCGGGCTTAGGGCACCAGCAGGCATCAGTAGAGAGTTAGCTACATAATATAGCTAGCCAGCTATGTAATATATACAGTGTAGAGCACTGTATATAGAAATACAATAACCAATTGGAAAATAACTAATACTATTATATTTCTAATTAGTTAGCTGACATAGCCGAAAAACCCCTCAACGCTCTCCAGACACGCTGGTCTTCCACGACTGTCTGAGTAGAGATGCTTTTCCTTCAATAAACACCACATATTTTTTTATCAGCGCCATTTGTCATCTGGAATAACCCACATTTTCCTGGAGCGCTCCCCTGGTCTTCACCTGAGGGGGTCCCACAGCCCGGCAACCTGCCGGCTCCGCGGCCGCGGCCCCGCCCCCTCCCGCCCCTCAGCGCCACCCGCTGGGCGGGGCCGGGCGGGGCCGAGCGGCGACTGGCTGGCGCTGACAGCCGCCGACCGCGGGTTAGCGGGAAGCGGGTGAGCGGCGGGCGCCGATTGGTTGCCGGCGGCAGGTGGGCGGGTGCCCGTTGGCTGGCGCCGGACGCAGCGCTGCGGACGTTGCTCTCGGCCTGAGGGGAGGTGGTGGAGGCGGCCAGGCTTATATGCCGGTGCCGGTACCGGTGTGGTGGGCGCCGCCGCCATGTTGTGCCACGGGGAGGGCGTGCTGAGCTTCCTCACGGCGCTGCTGGGGGCGGTGCTGGCGCTGAGCCGCAGCCCGGCGCTGGCCTGCCTGGTGACGGCCGGCCTCTACTTGGTGCTGCACCTCTTCAGCCTGGAGCCCGTCCCGCCTCAGAGCGCCCAGCGCGTTCTGCGGCCCCGCGGCGCCGCCGCCCGCATCGCCCACCGCGGCGGCGCGCACGATGCTCCCGAGAACACGCTGGCGGCCATCCGACAGGTCAGCGCGGAGAGGCTTCCCCGGGGCCGGGCTCCCCCTCCCCGGCCCCGAGAGCCGGCCGTGGCCCGCGGGGCGCTGGAGGCGCGTTCGGCCTGCCCGGCCGCCGAGGGACGCGCCGGGCCTGGGGCGAGGTTAGAAGGGTGAGGGAAATATCCCAAATGCTCCGTGGGGAGCGAGCCTTGGGGAGCCTGTCTCCCCTTGGATCTGGTAGGTGAGGCTGAAATCGGCAGGCAGTAATGCGAGTCTGTGGGTTATTTTTGATAATCTGCCTTTTCAGTAGGCACTAAACCCTCGTCACCCCAAATAACTCCAGCTTCTTCCGACTTGCCGCACGAAGCTGTGTGGCTTGTCAGTCCTTCATCCCCACGCCGATTTGGAGCAGTTCAGCCAGATCCGAGTCTTGTTGGAAGTGTTATATCCTTGGTGCTGGTGGATATTTTTAGCAGTGTAGCAATAATAAAATTCTGTATTTTGCTGATGTTGCAACAGAATATAGAGTGGACAGCAACTGTAGTGAGAATCCAGTTATGAGAAAATCTGGTATTGTGAGAATTTCACTGTGTACAGCCCTGCCATGAAGCTTATTGCTGCCTCATTTGCAAGGCAGCAGCAGCCAGAGTTCAAAATCTGTTTCTGAGAATTAGTTGCACTGTGATTAGCAGTCTCTCAAATGTAGTGTATCTGTGATGATGTTTCTGCTCTGATGGTTTCTTACCTTTGGGCGAGTCAGGGCTCTTTGTTATAATAAATTCTGAAGCTGCACAATAGGGATTCTTACTTGCGAGATACCTCTAGAGCAACCTCTAGTGCATACCTTTTATTTGTCCTTCTGGTGCATTGACCTTTTTCCCAGGGGGGCATTTGGAGCTCAGAATAATTAGTCTTGCTTGCAGTTCTCTCAGGTGCTTTTCTGATGAGTTCCTGGGAAAGAGCCAGGGCAGGAGCAGGATTTATGAAATGTTCTAAGGCAGCCCAGCTGCTTAATGCTCTCTGATACAGGGATTCCTCAGCTAGGATCAGGGATTTGCTTACACACATCCACTCCTTAGTGCAAGCATGGTGAGAGGTGCTTCTGGGAAGTTTTGTATCTACTGATCTACCGTATATGGTGGATCAACCGTACTGCACATGAATGGCAAATCTGAGTCTTACAAGAAATATTGCACCTGTGTACCATAAAAAAAAAAAAAAAAAAAAGATGATAGCTTTTCCTTGCGCAAGCAAGGACTTCATGCTCTGATGGCCTGCTCTGAGTTTGGCTTCTAAGTGTTACTCTATACATTACCTAAACTATTGGCATTTGCTTCCCCTCTCTTTTAGAAAGTAACATAACCTTAGGGCTTAGGAGTCATTAGACCAGAAGGAGAGAGCAGGATTATTTTCTGCATTTTTATCCTGAAACAGTCCCAAAACCAAGACATTATCACTATGCTTTTATCTGCAAAATAGATTATATGCTTTCAGTTGATCTATGGATGCTTCTTATAGTAACTTGGATAAAACGTAGTTCAAGCTTACTGAAAAGAACATTCATAGTTTATTTTTTTTACCAGAACACAAACTAGGTATAACTGTATCTGTATTAAATTGATAAATCTGTCTCTTATGTTGTGTATGTGATTTTTTTTTTTTATTTTATTTTATTTAAGGCAGCTGAGAATGGAGCAACGGGTGTTGAGCTGGATCTTGAATTTACTGCAGATGGTGTTCCCATTCTAATGCACGATGAAACTGTAGAAAGGACAACTGATGGGTCTGGAAGATTGCGTGACTTGACTTTTGATGAAGTTAGGAGGCTTAATCCATCTGCAAAACATAGGCTACGGTAAATGAACTATTGCTATTCTGAAACTACTGCTTCAACAGTGAAAAGCATTCTCGATAAATAAAACTGATTTGATCTATCACTGATGAAAATTTTTGTAAATTTAAAACTTAATTCCACATATAACTTCTCATTTGATTTTAGAGGTGTGTGAGACTATATCTCCTTACCCATCCTTGCAATAGGAACAGTGAAGCTGGGTCAAGCTAATTGGCTTTCAAGGACAAAATCCACAGGCATCTCTTGTGAAACAGGTTAATCTCTACATAAGTTTCCCCTGAATTGACTGCAGGACCCCAAAGATGCTGGGAGTTTCACAGTATGTAAAAATTGGTTTGAGTAATTACTTCAAAAATTAATTTTATTTACATATATTTCTTGATTGACTGAGCCTTGGGGACTCTAAACATCAGGATTATACTGTTGAAAAGGAGCCAGACAGATTTCCTGGGTAGCCTTAGATAGGAGCTGTGACCCCAGCAACTGATCAGGCCCTTCCCAGTTGAAAGCAGGGAAAAATATTTTTATATACTACTAAAATTTAGATGAAACTGCAACTTTTACAATATCATAAGTGAATCCATTTTAGAAGAACTAATGTGTGTTCTTTGCATTTCTGAGACACTGCATTAGGGATTTCCAGATTCCTATAAATGTACCACCTCTGAGTATGGAACAAGTAGCATCTTCCCCAGCTATAACTGGAAAGGTGATCACCTGAGCCACTCAGCAAGAGCTTCCACATGGGCAGTTACTCTTGATCAGCTGTTGTTCACTGCCACCCTATCAGGAATAATTTATTGATGTGTGAAGCTGCTTCTCCTACATCCTCAGCTTGTCTTGCTTATTCTGTCAGGATCTGCATTCCTGGCTCAGGGCTAGGGAGCACAGTCCAAGCAGGGTGAAGGTGGTCAGCAGCTGGGACCGAATGCTTATTTGTGGTAGTTGAGAAAGGAGGTGAAGAACTGAGGTTAATGTGTTGGTGTGGGACAGAGGGTCAGTGAGCATCAGATTAGACCTTGAATTTGGAAGGATATCATTGTCTAGTGGGATCCTGGGGACAAAGGAGATGGGCACATACTCTTCTACATGTTCAGCCTTTTACTGGGAGAAGAGAGCCTCACTGCTATTGCTCGTGGTGCTTGATCCCACCTCTAATACTAGTGTACCAGCAAACTATGTTCAGTAATCTCTAGGAAACAGCTCTGTATAGTGGGGGAGGTGTGTGTCCGTGTGTGTGCATGTGTGTCTTGACTGCATTCCAGTGAGGAGTTTTCTGTTTCTGCAGGAGCAAATTCCAGGATGAAACGGTACCAACTCTGAGAGAAGCTGTTGTGGAGTCTATGCATCACAATCTTCTAATCTACTTCGATGTCAAAGGCCATGCAAATCAGGTACCACTTACTGTACTAAGACAGCTTCCTTCACCCTTTCTTTGGGTTTCTAACCTGCTTTTTTTTTGTTGGTCTCAAACAGATATGTGTGCTACAGTCCATTCTCTAGTATAAGTGAGACTGGGTCTGATATTTGTGTCACCCAAAGTTGGGCTGTCAAAGCAAATATATGTTTCCTCGTTCCATTCCATTGTCCTGGGAAGCTGCAACTTAAAATTAGCATGAGGCTTGTGAGTGTCGAGTTCAGCTCCCAGCACCATGATGAAACAAAGCCAAGTGAATTCCCTGCCTGTGCCAAGGGAAGCTAGTATCTCATCTTCAGCCTTCAACTAATGACCAATCATTAACATTTTATGCAAATATTGAACTAAACCCTGTGTAGTACTTCAGAATTTAATCCACAATATATTTAAAGGTATTTCAAACACTGAGAATGCCACTTGCTGCTGTAAACAGAATCACAAAAAGGACTTCTGTTGCAAAAAAAAACCCAAAATGTCATTTGTGTTAATGGTATAAACAAGATGCTGTTTTTCTTCTTCCCCCTTTCCATTTCAATCTTGTTACACAAAACAAGAAAATATTTTTAAAGGGGATTATTCTAAAATGACTTTGCAATGTAAAGTCTATATGAGCAAATGTATGAACATAACGTGTGTGTATTTCTAATTGGCAGGCAGTTGATGCCCTGAAACAACTGTATCTGGAATTTCCACGTTTGTATAACAGCAGCGTAGTCTGTTCTTTCATGCCAGATGTTGTTTATAAGGTGAGGTTTCCTAAAAGTTTATTTTGGACTTTTTTAGTTCTGTCTGGGAATTTCAGTAAAATATACAATTCCCAGTCCCAGGTGACTTTCGGGTTGTTAAAATTGCCAAGACTTTTTTTTGAAAAATGAAGCATAAATCATAAGTCTCTTGCATAACCTTGTTAGATCACTCTGTCCTCATTAGTTGCACATACAAATATACAGCAATTCTCTCCATTCTGAAAGCTGCATAGAAAAAAGTGCACAGCTGGCATATGGCCAGGTATCTGTGGGCAAGGTACCTGTTAAATAAACTTCATATTTTGATGTAAAAGCAGACAATTCTTAAAACTGTTTCCTAATTCTCATTGCCAAGTCCATTTACTATGTATCTTATTCTATTGCCTGATGGTTATGCAATTTTTTTAACAGAAGAGCAGTTGCTTATTCAGTAGGTTTTAAATAGAAAACAGTAAAATATCATAAACTGCTTTCTAAAAGAGTTACAAAAGGATTGAGGGGGAGGAGGAGAAGGATTCTGGTAGAGCTGCAAATGCAAGCTAGCACTTTGTATCTAACCTCTTCCAGTTTATATTTAACACAGCTTGGCTTTTGTATGAATTACAGTCTTTTCTCTTTGATCTTACAGATGAGACAAGCTGACAGAAATGTTGTAACAGCACTAACACACAGGCCTTGGCATCTGAGTCATTTTGGAGATGGGACACCCCGTTTCAATTCCTCCTGGAAACATTATTTGTATATGATGATGGATGTCATTCTAGATTGGAGCCTACACGCTTTCTTGTGGCGGTTGTGTGGGGTTTCAGCTTTCCTCATACAGAAAAATTTTGTTTCTCAGTAAGTGTTAAAGCTTGCTAATGTATCAGGGGGGCAATAGCATTCTGTTAGTATAGAGTTAACAACAGTGTACGTTCATCAGTATGTTCCATTTAGTGTTGTGTAAGGTTCATTAGATTGTTTCTTTAACCACATGCTATTTTATTATTTTAAGCCTTTATCTTTTCAATCTGTATTTTTATCTTATGTTAGATCCTAGATTTAATCTCAAAGGGGAAGAAAACTGTTGCTTTTGCCTGTTTACAGTAACAAAACACAAAAAGATGACGTTGCAAAAGATGATGCGCTGTTATTCTTGATGTGCTACTGATATAAGACTACAACTCAGTTGTAGCCTCAGCACTGTCTGCCTTAAATAGGGTAGTGTCAGCCTTCCTCGTACGGTGTCTTTGTTCCCTGCAGGGAGTATGTGAGGCACTGGTCTTCAAAAGGAATTCAAGTCGTTGCCTGGACAGTGAACACATTTGCAGAAAAAAGCTACTATGAAAGCGTCCTTGTATCCAGCTACATCACCGACAGCTTGGTGGAAGACTGTGACCCTCACTACTAGACCTGTGCTTGGTAGACACCAACCTGAATAAACTATCTTACTTGGGCAGGTCTGAATTCTCCATCGAGCGGGTATCCACTGGTGCAGGTGGGACCACTAATGATAGTTCTGGGAAAAGGAAGAGCAGTAGCTTACTTCTGTATGGTCAGATTTCAAATGCAGAAAAACCCTCTGCTGCAACACTGGACAAAGCTGAGGTGCAGCCATTTGCAGTCAGAGGAGATCGTGCCGTAATGTAACAGGAGCAGATTTGACAAGCTAACTGGGCAATTCCCTGTATGTTCAGGTCGCCTTAGTTCTCACACTGTTCCTCTGCTTTGTTTCCATCTTGGTTAAAAAGTCGTATCAGCAATTTTTGGTAGTAAAATTTAAAAACATACCTTGAATTTAGTAATTTAAAATGGGCTGTTCTACAACTATATAATAATTTGAGGTTGATCTACGGCATCTTAAAAAATTTACATTACTGTTCTCACAACAGAAGCTGAAAATAATGGTGCCAAAACAGCAGTGAGTGTATTTCCCTCCTACTGCACTGAAATATGACCGTGCTGCATCTTGATGAGGAAAAGAAAGCCAACGTCCCATGTTCAATGTAAAGACTGTGAGAATTAATGAATAAAACTTGAGTATCTTCTTTCAGACTTTTTAAAAGAACCAAGGGAGGATATATTCTTCTAATTCTGCAGCACATGAATGTATTTATTTTTCAAAGAAAGCTGTATAATGAGTGCTGGTAGAGGTAGAACAAACAGAGCTGCACTGTCTTTTTACTTTGCTTATTGTTTTCATGACTGAAAGGCACTCACAAGGATATGTGGGAAACTAATCCAGACTTAACTTGAAATCAAAAAAGTCTGCAGTTACAATAGGTAAGTATCTGACTGCTCAGGGGTAGGGTATTCTTTATCAGCTGTACACCTGTAGATTGATGTAAAATGTCAAAATTAGTGTACGTTGCTTGCTGTTTTTTCTAACAAGTAAAACCCCCAGGGTGTTCTCATCACAGCTGTCAACAGGCCATGAACAATTCTGGCTTTGCTCGGGAAGGAGCAAGGATTTACAAGATTAGCAAGAACAGAAAACTGCAGCCAGCCCTGATATAAATTAGCTCACCTTTTCTTAATGGCCAATAAATGGAATTACTAAGTTTAATAATTTAATTTCAGAAGAATGTGATACTCATTTCAACAGAAATGAGGAATTTAAACATTTAACTGCTTGGTTACGGGCTGCAGGCTATTCAGGTATCATCTCCCCAGATACCTCAGGCTGCACCGTGTAGGGATTTGGATATTTGCCCGGGAAGTGTAACCATGTTTTAGTAAGGTCGTGCCTTGTGCTGCGCCAGTGGTGTGGAATTCAGTGTTCCCTTGTGAGGGCAGTGCTGTTTCAGGTGAGGTGCTGCACCGTACCCTGGTGATGGCTGGAGGAGGGGCTGGGGCAACTATGCCTCAAAGTTAGAATTAGTTCTTATTCACAGACCCAACTGAAACTTCTAAAAAACCTTTATAAAAGAGGCAAAAGGTTAGTAATGAAAAAAAATCAGTCAATGGTGGGAAGAACTCCACAATTGTCCCAACCAAGTTAAGTCCAAACTTCTCAACTAGCAGCAGATTAATGTTACCTTCTGCAAGGGGTAAGGGAGTGTTTGCTTGTATCGTAAGCACAAAGAAACTTAGGAATAAGGAGGTGGGTTTTCCTGTCAGGATGACGGTTCACATCACTCATCCACCTTGCACTGCAGAACCAACCATCTCTATAGGTGCATACCCTATACCATGTGTACGTTATGCCCTCAACCAGGGTCTCCAGCCATATCAGGAGTGCTGCAGCCTTTGCCTTCGCTGCAGTGTTGAGCAGGCGCTCCCAGAGCAGCCAGCAGAAGAGCACATGTCCCATCATGGCAAATGATCTCAGCTCCAAAGGTCCATTGTCTGTTGCTGCTTGAGTTGCTGGCACTGAGCCTCGGTGCCAAAACTAGGCTCATATTCAACACTCACAGCCAGACTCCATCACTTTACATACATAAAGACATAATAAAATTGAATCGCTGGTCTTGCATTGTATGTGAAGTTTGTCCTTTTTCTGTCCCTTTGGTGGTGTTTTGGGGTTGTTTAACCTAAATTATGAGCATGAGGAAAAGATGTGCCTCTTTCCTGAAGCATTTTTATGCCCAAAGCAATGAGGGAGGAGTAAAGCAGGCAGTACTAGAAAAATGGGCTTTAAAAAAAACCTATCATCATGGCAAAATTGTGGCTCTGAATAAAAAGAAGCTGCATCAAGTATCTCAGTCAGATATAATTAAAAAAAAATAATCTCAATTGTGTTATTTCCAATCTATCCTTTATTGGAAAAGATAGGTATAAACTTTTTGTTCACAAGCACTGGTTTTACACAGATGAGAAATTTTGATAAGCACTCGTAAAAAAGGGTTCTGATAACTCTTAACACAAAGGTGCTTCTGAGTAACTGTAAAACTGTACAGGTAGGTCAGAAAATTGAAAATGGAACAGAAGCTTAACCTGGTTCACACAAGCTACTTTACAGCCATTACAAGGTCTCTTGTCATTAAAAACAACTACACTTTACTTTCCTTCTATTGTTATTTGACCAATACGTCACTTCTGATTTAGATCAGATAAAAGCAGTTTGAACAATATAATGGATATAACAGTATTTTTAGACCAAAGCTTTTATTTACAATAGGCACAAGTTCCCTTATGTTCAAGGAGAAGTGAGCAGCTGTGGAGGGACCCTTATTGTGTCGAGGTAGCGGCCAGTCCTGGGGAAAGCTGGCTGTCACCAGTATATCACTGCTTCAAAAACAAACCAAACACACAGGATATTCCCCAGCGTAACAATAAATTACATTTGAGATGCATTTCTATTTTTCCTTCCATTTAGGGGTAAGAAGTGTTATCAGTGCAAATGAGTATCATTTTCTGCAGAACATCAGCCAATGACTTCACGTTTAGTATTGTTTCTGCCTGTTCATGGCCAAAAGTCTGCCGTCATCTTCATCTTCCCACTGAGCTGCTTCTCGAGCACGCAGAGCGAGCGCCACTGCCTCAGACACGCCTGGCCTGCCACTGGGCTGGGCTGCCTCTGAATCTGTTTTTCAGAAAGGAAGTAATGTTATCTGTGCTGGTACACCCACCCCCACACGCCGTTCAAGTGTCTCATCTGTCAAGTATTTGGAATGAAGTTACATGTCTGTGTAAACCATGAGAAGTTCCAGCTACCACACAAGCTTCCATAGCTGTTTTTTATTCCAGACATATGATGTTCCAGGGACTCTACACCATTAATAACCTTCTCCGAGGTTCACACCAAGATGTGAAGCATATCTCTAATGTCATGTCATACGGGAGCAGCCACAGGCAAGAATAAAATGAAATGGCTTTTACCCAAAGAAATTAAACTCTGGTGTACAGAAACTTGTGATCAATCTTCAGAAGTCACCATCAATACTGCAACAAGCTAATAATAAGCACATCCTATAGATAATGTTTACCCCAGAAACCCAGTCTTTTTGTTTTCTCTTTATACAAGGTGCTAAAATTCTGTGTCTTTTCCATCAAGCTGTTACATGCTGTGTCTGTACTGTATCAAACAGTTTTACTGAGCTGAGCCTCTAAGAGCTGCTTTCTGTGTTTAGCATTTGTTGCTTACCTAGTGGGAAGCCAGTCCCCCTCAAGATCCCAACAGCATCAGGGCACTGAAAACAAAATTCACAAGTAGACTTAGGTTGATGTTTCCCTCACATGCCTGTTACCTTGCATTTAAAAAGATACCAGTTACCTGGAACAAAATCGTACTCTCCAGATCTTAAGCAGGTCTGTGTGAGTATTCCAACAGCTATTCTGATTCCCCATTTGTACCTCCTAGATTAGGAATGTTTTCTTGCAATTTTATAACCATAAATAATGTCTCGTGCAGGTAAGGAGTTTTTTATATCCTTCCTGGGCTAAATTCCAGTCTGCAGCAAACAGTTAGGGAATTTCAACAGTATCCTTTTACTGTCTGGAGTTAACCAGTAATCAATCAATTTACATGAACTTTTAAATACAGACCTATCCGAAAATGGCAGCCTATTTGCAAGGCCAGAGAAACCCCATGGAATCATACCAAGCATGTAATAGAAACAGCAGTACCTGAACTACCAAACTGACCTGCTGGCCTTGTCCTCTTGGCACAGATGGGTTTTGGTTTCCCCTTTGCAGATCCCGTAGTTTTTCAAGTAAAAACTTTTTATCTTTTATTCCCTATGGTCAAGACACATTTGATCATTAGCTGGAATGGACTAATCATTCTTGAGAAGCTCAAGGCCTACAAGTAACTATTGTCCAGAATAATCATCAAAATATCTTTTATTTATAAATAATCTGTCTAGAGAGGCAGCTGCAGCAGTACAGCTTGAAAGTAAAATTATTCTGCAACAACTCTATTTGTGAGTTAAGTTCTCTGCAATTCACATGGGGGAGGGCTCCCACCCTCCCCTGAACTGTCACAGAAAAAGCAGATTACAGCTCCACAATAGCAGGATGAGACAATCAACAAGGAAGCAAAATTTTTAAAAAGATAAAGCCGAAAGTCAAACTTACATTATGGATTTGCTTATGTAAGAGTCTGACCATGGTCCTTCTTCCTTCTGTTATTTGCCAGTAAAGATAAGTAATAACTCTAAACAAACAAACAAAAAAAAAGCCCAACATATGAGCATTCATACCCGTGAGTATTTCCTCCTAGTCACTGGCTAAACATAAAGTCATCTTGTTTATTTTACCCACTAAAAGATATATATATATATATATATGCATATGTATACATATATGTTTGTACATATATATACAGACACATATATAAAAAGTGCATGTCTAGAGTTACACAAGGAATAGCAAACACATGAAACTGCTTATGATTTTCTCTTGGAAAGACACAAAAATTTATGGACTTGTATTCAAGATAAGAGGTACAATTAAAGTCAGTCAGCAATACCAGGTGCTTTTCAGATAACAAAGAGGAACCTTATGCTCTTATCCAACTTTGTGTCGTTTTCTTAGACACATGCCCAGACCTTAAATCACACCACTGAGCACTTACTGCTTTCAGGCCGATCCTGGAACCACTAGAGTGAATGGGAACTTGTTTTATGAGAACAGGTTTGGGCTCTTAACTGTGCATGGCCCATGCTAGAAATATCAAGCAGTAGAGCTACAATATCAAGCCCTACCAGTAGGCACACAGATTAATATGCATGGTTTTGCCAAAATAACTTACTTCATCCAAGGGGACAGCATGTGAATTTACCTGAGATGAGCTGGAAGCAGACTGCAACCTACATACTAGCATCTCCCCATACGGTGCAATCACTTTAACATGCTGCTTGTGCACCACCACACCCTTCCACTGCAGCGTCCCCAAGTAGTTCAGCTATTCTTAACAGGATATAATTTCCTTTAAAGACTCCACTGATGAGAAATAGTCAGAAAAGACAAAGCAACCATCTCCCAAACTTCTGGTTTTTGTGTTGCTCAGGATTCTAGTATAGATCTGGCCTGTACTGCCTGTGCTCGTGAAGCTTGCTCTTTCCCTACTGATTTATTCACCTCTGGGGGAAAAAAAGAAGAAAAAAAAAATGGACACTTTATTCTGCCAGCTGTATGCAGCATGTTCCCTTTTTCTGATGTTCCTAAAGCTAAGTGTGCCAGTGGTAATAAGATCTGGAGCATAGGTAGCAGTAAACTAGAAATACTCAGTTAAAAGCAGCGTATCCTAGGGTTTGCATGAAGCTGGTTTGTAAAGAGCTCTGACATCCTAACATAAAAGGAATAGGTTTTGTAACTTACGTACTTCAAATACATGAATTTCCAATATATTAACCATTTCCGATGCTTTAAAATGCACTTTACAATTTATTTTTTTTTAAATGAAGAATGGCTATGGCACAGCCAGTTTCTTCCACTTCAGATTCTTTTCTGGTGCTTTTCATTAGCAGGTACTTACAGGACAAACGTGGAGAGGATGAAGAAGAAAAGTTCATTTGTAATTAAGTTATAGTAGATCCACACTACCCACTTTGAGGTAGTGTAATTTTCCAGTATTTTTATCCACTCAGAGACTGCAGCATACATAGAAGACAAACCTCTGAAAGGACCACATTCTTCTGAAGGTTTTAACCTGAAAGTGTGAGAAAACAGCTACTTAAAGCTTCATATATTAACCAGTGATTTAGTTAATATTGTGATTTTGTACATCAAGATGCTCATTAGTTTGCTATAGCCCTCTGTTCTCTTTGGACCCTCAGGGAACTTCCATGATCTACGTTTGATTTTTAACTTGGGTCACTCTCCAGCCATCAGACAACCCACCCCAGACTATGCCGCGAGAGATAAGAGACCCCACTGCAATGGATCGGTACCAAACCCTGTGAGCACAATCTTGACCTAAATGTAGCAAGTCAATCACTGTAGTGCAAGCTACAGCAAACTGAAAATCTGGATTTTTCAAAGTTTCACCACAGGTGCTTAAAGGAACCATTATTTCATCGTGTCTTCGAGGACATGAGTCACTACAGATTTTCTCTAACAACAGGATGTGGTGAACTAAGGCAGCCCATAGCAAGAATTAATGTTTCCAGGTAGACTGAAATATGAAAATGATGTTTGCTTTGAAAATGAACCACTCCGGTTTGAAATTCCCACTTGCCATCTAGAAATGTTTGCTCTGAAATAGTTCGTCCCACCTGGTTTCATGTGCAGCCACTTGTCTTACTAAATATTGAAATCACGTGGCTGAGAATTTCCAAGAAAAAGAAAAAGAGTATCTATGCTGCCCTCATTACTGTGACCAGAGTAACATGCACACAAACAAAGCAGCTTTAAAATACTGGTAACAACCAAGATGCATTACTGCAGAGGTCAGCACTCCATGCAAAAAGGGCCTCTGAATTTCATAAATAAACCAAAAGTTAACCTCAGTTGAGTTTTTCCAGGTGTTCTTCCACTGCAGACCCAGTATGGCCCATAACATAAACTAGTCCGGGAACTAGGACTAGGCTGCAGAAACTTTTAAGGAGGAAGAAAAGCCAGATTTGCTGTGACATTTAAATAAAACTTCAAGGTAACTTTGTTTCTCCTCCTACTTTCTTCTGGGACAAATTACTGCGTTAACTACATCTTGTTTTCAGAATACAGAATCTCGTGGACATCTGACACCTTCCATTATCAAGTAATCTAGCTTTTTTCTATAGAAAAATGCAGATTCCTCTGCCTGGAATCAGGTCACACAGCATAATATAGCAGGCTTCAATACCAGTGATCTTCCATACCTCCAGACAGTGACTGCAATGACAGACAGAACTCCAACGAAAGAAGGGAAAAACAGCAGGAATATGAAGGATGTTGTCATTTGAGCAGATCTCCAGACTTTGCGAGGGGATTGGCAATTCTTCATCAGGCTGACCTTTAAAGAGATGAAAGTACACTGACTCTTGGAATAGTGTTACCTGCCACTTCAACTCGGTTTAAGTTAATCCCACTGAAACTGTTGGTGGCAATTGCTGGAGTAGCATCTATCAAGTTCTCAAGAACTTCTTTTATATGAATTTGATAGATATATTGTAGTTTTAGAAAACTTCAAGAATGTAGTCTCTAAACAGTAAGAGGCAAAATGAGGTTCTGATGGGTTCTTCAGGACTCTGTTGGGTAGAGTTTGCTTTTGTAGCATAGGCAAACCCACCATTCAGGGAAGTTCGAATCATTCTGTCTAGCTTTGGCTTCGTTGGATACAGAAATATGTTTTTGGATACAGAAACCCAACGCTACAAACTGTTTAATGACCCTACAAACTATTAATGACCCTACAAACAATCTATCATATAGTCATACTACTGAGACAAATAATTCTGAAAAGAAGAAATTTCCACCTTGCTCTTTAGCTGAATCACCCTGCTTACACTTAGGTAACTTGGAGTGTGCTGGGGATTAAGCAGGAATACAAAGTCACAGCCACAGGCTGAGTGTCTGTATTGACATAAGCATCTGTACACTGTTAACTCCTCAGCTTGTAATTTTACTGCTGCATTCTCTTCCCTCCCTAACTGTGCTCTTAACCTCTCCTGTAACCCTTCCATACTTTTCCCCCCTCTCAAGTGTTACAAGTTTGTTAATTCAAGGGTGTGTATCTAAATTGTGTTCCTTTAAAGCACATCCCCCCCTCCAAAAAAAAAAAGAAAACACCAAACAATCAACCAAACTGCTCCCCTAAATTCAAAGCCCCACAACATCCAGGCAAAACCAGCACTTTAACACAATAAATTCTGCCCAGATTTCAAACGATGTAAGTTTATGATGAATACATGCAAAGCTTGTTACCTTCTTCACATAAAATACTATAGAAAATGATATCGTCTGGATACCAGGCAGCAGAGGTGAAAAGAGGATACCGATCCTACAAGAAAGGATTTGTAAGAAAGAAGTTAAATCCTGACTATTCACCACACAGCTCTCAGTGCACTGAAAGCAGAAAATATCACACTAACTTCATATACAGTTAGTGTTTGGTTATTTGGAAATGTACTTATATTAACATTGATCCTATAACAGTAAATCAACCTTTAAGAATATGCAAATGCAAACATAAATATCTATCTACACATCTGCAAAACTCTCATATATAATTGGAGTAACATACTCATTCTGAGAAATAAGGCATATTTTCTAGGGTTTAGTACTGAGACTATTTCAACACCATTCCACTGGGGAAGTAATCAAAACTCTAGAATGCTCCTTTTACAGGTTTCTCCCACACCACAGGGTGGCCACAGGTCAAACTACTGACTACGGTTATTGTTATCACCTGTGTAAGTACAAAGAGAACTGGCAAGTCACAGCCCTTACAAAGGTACTTAATGTATCATCTCTCTCAGGCATTTATCCTGCTCTTTCCCCCCATGATGAGAAGCACCCAGAAATGTCAGAATAAGAATGTTCCACATTATTTCTAAGTGCAAATGAAGTCTTGGCTATAAAGGTAACACTTACCAGGTCAAAGTCTGTGCATAGATCAAATCTAAAACATTTCGTCCGATATCAAATACTGGCAATCCCAGGTTCACAAAGACTATAGTTCCAAAAATTCTGGGGGTGAGGCGGAAAAAACCAAACACAGCACAGTAGAATTTATTAAACGATAAAATCCTTTTTAGAAATCACTACAAATGACCTCCTGAATTCAAGCATCGGTGACAAATTATTTAGGGGCTGCATTAATCACGTCATGCAAAGCAGCCACAGCTCATTGATTAGACAGCACGTCAAAAATGAAATAGAAATTGGCAAACGCAGACTCCCATTGCACACAGCAGGATTGAAATAAATCCTACAATATCTTTACATGCAACTCAAAAACAAAACAAAAAAACCCCAAACAAACAAAAAAAAACACCCAGAAAATAGGGGAAAGAAAGGATTTGTAATTATATCACAAAAGCATGCTTATGCTTGAACAGTTGAAATGGCAAGTTGCCTCAGTACAAAATTGTACCAGCTTTTCAGTTCCTGAGTCCTGAGAATTTTCATCCTTTAAAAAGAACCTAGATCTTGTAGACTGATCCTTTTAAAATAACCTAGAGTATATTCTACTTCAAACTAACTGAGGTTGCAAGCAGTTTAGACATACACAGGTAACTACTCAGACAATTCCTACTGAGGACCAACAACCCCTTTTTATCACCTCATTTTTCCTGAGCTGGGGAGATTGAGTTTCTGCTTGTTGTAGCAAGAACAAGAAAGGTTTTGGTAACTATCTCATCTTGCTGAGATATTTCAGGGAGTTACTCTGAATACATACAAATAAATATGAACACTTATACTTTTAATCTTTCATGGCTGTAAAACGGGTGCTTTTGCACAGCTTAGAGGAAGACATCTGTCACAGCTGACTGCAGTTTTCGTACTGTGACCTTTTGCTGGGAGGTGGTTTCCTATCTGAACAGCACAAGAACAGGAGGATTAAAGTACACTGACAAGACCTGTGGAGGGAAAGTCTTCAAGGACTTCTTAATGTTGTTTTCTGTTAAGTTAACATGAAGTTAACAAAGTCCGACCTTGTACACCAGTCTTGTTCACATCATGTGCAAAGGGCAAACAATGGATCTCCTACACAAGTGTGCCAGGAACCCTAAATGCTCTTAAGAGCTGGCAAGCACTTATATACTCTACCTTAAGTCATAAATAATGTTTGGCAATAAGAAGCTACATAGAGTAGATGTCAGAAGTAAATAACTTATTGCTTACATGCTTAGCTGTATTCACATTCAGTTAAAAATGCTTTCTCACTGACCACGCTGCAGAACTCTACACTTGAGAGTCATACGACATCCTTAATAAGACTGATTAAAATAAGATTTTAAATTTGTGTGCACTCTATAGAGTGCTGTAAGAGGAAAAAAAATTACAGGGAGGCATACCAAGGAAAGCCAGCAGTGTGCCTGTGCATACGCAGAAAAGCAAGGTTTTCTGCTTGAGACACATGGTCCTTTGTCACCCCATTCAGGGGATCCACTGGAGTACAGTGGCTTCCTCCCTGCCTGCATTTCCATCTCCAAAGGAAAAAAGGACACCTTGGGAGAGTAGAATGGTACACACTCTAACCTCCTCCCAAGAAGGAGCTACACTATATGCAGGGCATGTACCCAGAGATTACACCTGATAGAGACAACCAAGGAAGCTCCAGTGGTGCCACAGCCATGCTTCTGTTGGATTTCTTTTTTCACATTGGACTAAAAGACCGTGTCTTTGAGTTAGTTAATAAAAATAAGATAAGAAAAGTAGTACTCACCTCCGTAAAAACTCTCCAAAGAAAGAGCCAAGCAAACAAAATATGAAGTCAACTAAAACAAGACGATAAATATCTTGGCCAACAAAAGTTTCCCAGCACTAAATAAAGAGAAGAAAAAACATAAAAATGCATATGTAGAAGTCAAAAATCATGCAATTCTGACACTGTTCCCAAATGCTTGGGCATCTAAAACTTGGGCTACAGATCAAAGATTTGCTAACAGCCTGACTAATCATAGTCGACCTCTCATTGAACAGTGCTGCAAACCAGCTGAGACCCGAGTTGGGTGATTCATTTTTTCCTGAAGTTCACTTCTCTAAAGATGCTAATAAAAAATGTTGAGGTGGCAAATTCAGCTTTCCAAGACACTACATGTACTTCTCTTTGCTGGAGCAAGCCTCTCAAAGTGGTTCCTAACCTGGCATTGTAAGTCAAAGATTTGTATTGCTGAAACTTTACCTGTGACTCTGATGCAGCCACAATATTAAGCCAGTAGTAGCACAATATTCCAACAATTGATATTTTCAGGATGATATTTCTAAAAAGAAAAAGTAACAGTAACTGCACTGACAGCTGTAAGGAACTGAAGGAGTTAATGCCTCAAGCATTCATCAACACTGAAAACTTTGACAAGCTGTGGCCTTTGTGATTTGTCTAAGGAATACTGCCCAAGGAAGCACAGAAGGATGCACAGCTTCACTCGCTTGTGGTTATACTGCCAAACTCCTTAGATAAGTTTCAAAGGAGAGAAATGTGGATGGAGTGAAACCTTATGTTCAGGTTGAAGAACTGATAAGAGAGAGAAATAACCAGCACCAGAATGCCCCAAGGAAAAACTGAGATAAAAATAAGGGGGGGGAGGGGCAGGGGTGAGCAGGACCATGGGGTTGGTGCACCCCATTCCCCCTCAATGCATGCACAGAAGCCAGGCTCCTTATCTCTCATGGAAATGTGTTTGTGGAATACTTGCCTCTTTTGGTATAATATGCTAATCAGCTGATAAAGATGAACTTAAAAGGTGACAGAAAACTTTGCTATGTGTGCACCCACTACCCAAGTTAACTCAACCTGAGACAATGCTGGAACCTGGGTGGTGAACTAGACTCCTCTCCCTCTCCTCTCCCTTCTTTTCTCTCTCTTATAGATTTATCAGTAAGAGACCACATTGCTTATTATCCTTTTCCAAGCTTAAGTTGTTTCTACTGCAAGCAAAACATTTTAACTGGACATTTGGTGTCATTTCACCCTAATTTAATCTGATGGGATCACAGAACCTTTATGACTCCCTGGGCTCCCGGTCTGGGTCATAACAACAGCTGGTCCCTCAGATCACTGGAGGGAAAGACAGCAGCAAGACCGTTGGTTACACTTTATTACCTCCTCTTATACGAACAATAGCACTGCAGAGTGCCAGAACTAGCAGCAGCTCTTCCCCTAGCTTAGGTGCAACATTATTCTATTGTTCTGGCAGAAGGGGAGCTGGGCACAACAACCTTGGCACAAGCCTCTGCTAAACAAGCTGCTGGGTTGGGTGTTGCAGGCTCCACAGGGGAGGAAGGTCTGAGGGGCACTGGGGGTTATGCAGTGTTAATTCCAGGCATCTGTATTTAATTAAGACTTCCTCACTCCTCTTTACCTTTCCCTGGGGGGGCAACAGCCCTAGGGAAGCTACAAACAAAGCCATGCCCAGTGTCACAGTGTGCCTAACTGAGAGGGAAACCATACCCTGTCCTCATGCAGAGATGTAACATGCCATAAGGCTCACAGAATACAAACAAAACATGGAGGGAAGAGTGTACAGAAGCCTTTGGAAAAGATGAATTCTCCTCCCTAGCTCCCTACTACCCACCACACCACCTAGACACAGCTTGCTGTCAAAAATAAGAGGCAGATAATTTCAGGCAAAAGGCACTAAGAGGTAGTAGCAACAAATACCTGGTAATAGTGACATATATCTGGTATACGGGAGTCTGAAATCTCTCCAGGTGTCCAAGCCACGAGTAGAAGAATGGGATAAATATGTTGAGGAGAGATACGATAACAGGTAGCACCAACATGGCAGCTTGGCTCTCTAGGTCATTTTTATGCCTTTTCACAAACACCTTAGAGGGAAACAAAAAAAAAAAAAAACAACCCCAAAACAACAGAACACTCTCAACTTAGACCTTTAACCAAAATGCTGCCTCGAGTTGTGTCCACAGGGAAGACACCTGGCACACCTCCCTATATGTTCTCAGATTAGAGACTACCACGTTTTATGGGCCCGTGTCCAGCAGCACAGCAACCCTCTCCCCTTCCCCTGCATTATTACATGGGATCAAGGGTGGGAGCCCCAGCTCAAATGCAGCTCCTAGGCAAAGGAGAGGCAGGCCTTGCTAAGGCTTCTTGCTGTTTCTTTCACGGTGACCAGCTGCACTACCCCTAAGCTAGCCATGAGCCCAGGCAGGCAGCTGCTGGGTGAGGGGGCAGGTTTACTCAGACCCCTCAGCTCCTACACTCTTGCCATAGTCTGCAGTGGTGCAAGCCTTTGCAAACCAGCTTTTTAGGTACAAGAGAATATGTGATTGCGTTGACAGAAACAACAGCTATGCTTTCCTATGGTCCTAGTGGTGAACAGACCACTGCTTGCACTCAGTGTAAGATACCCATGTGGAAAAACACATCCCCAAAAACAGACTGCAAGATCTGTCCTTACCTTTAGGTTAATAATTGAGAGAAAGTAAACACCAGCACAAGCAGCTACTGCTGTTCCCAGCGAAGCAACCCAAGAAACAAGATGAATAACAATACGAACAACTCTCTCTGTTGCAGAAAAATTTAGAACTTCTTTGTTTATTTTAGCAAGGTCTTCCTGCAAGGAAACAATTCCTAATGAAGAATTCCTTAGTCACAATCATAAAGCAAAACTTGTTCCAAGTAACTACTTGACAGACTGAATAAAAGATTATTTCTCTATAAGATGGGCAGAGTAATAGCCTGGGAGCATTTACTGGACAACTTTGTGTTCCTGTCCTAAAAGTCTTTTCTTTTGACAGTTACACTGTATTTCACAAATATTACAAGCTTGCCTTTTTTTTACAAAATGGTTAAATAACAGGAAAGAAAACCAGAAGAAATATTCTGTTTGGCAAATATTTAATAGTCACAGCAATTCATTCAGTACAACAGAAGCATACAAATATTTATATGTAGCTTAAAGAGAAAAGAAAAACAAGTAGCTAAGCCAATTGAGGAGTTAAACCAAATCAAACTTAACAGTCAGGAAGTCTTAAGTCTATTAAGAACAGGACTAGCATGCTTGAGCCACTCTGCCAGAGACTTGTACGTTTATACAGAAATTTGTATGCACAGGTAAGTCTCTGGCAGAGTGACTCATGTATGCTAGTTTTGTATATTTCTATCTTTTTGTAAGTCCTGTGGTTTGTACCTTTATTTGCATGCTGAGATTCTTTTGTTTCAGCTTCACAGCTTCTTCATTAGTTATATTGAAGTCCCAAGTGCAGAGAAATTTGTTAGAAATTCCAGAGTATGTCAGAGGGTTAATGAAGTTCCTGCAGAAGGATTTTGCCATGCTGCAATGAAAATTAGGTTTGTGAGATGCATAACAGTGAAATACATCAAGTCTGTATAGCAGGGCAAGAAAGGAGATTTACAATTTTTTCTATCCCATGCCAAGGTTACTGGACCTATGTCAGATCACGTCACGTAAGACAACATGGAAAGTAAATGCAAGCAACAATTCTTACATTTCCTTTTCCTAGTTGTTGCTGACAATCTTTACCTCTGGAAAACCACATCAATACCAGAAGATATTAGGAGCAACAGCTTACAAAAGAGAGATTATGATATTCATTGGTTTGAACTAGGATTCTCTGCATGTCCCTCACTATTCTGCAGTTATTCTTCACTTGTCTAATAAAGGTTTGATTTCTGGAGACTGACTTCTGAGCAGAACCTCCTACTTAAACTCTAGACCTGGAAATAAAGACTTACAGAAACATACTCAGGTAATTATTACTGTCAACCACTAACAGGGTAGAGTTTTTCTCGTTGGTGTTTTTTTTGTTTGTTTTTTCCCCTTAATATAAGTGAAATAAGAATATATAGCTAGTTTACCTGAACAACAAGATAAAAAACCACATGACAAAATATATTCCAATGGTGAAAATATAGGCCAGCTGCATGTTGTAAGATGGACCATTCTCTGTTTTACTGATTGTAGCATTGGTGTAAAAGCCATAGTAGAGTAGTGTTTGTTGAAAATAACCCTGAAAAGATAGGGACATAATTCAGAATGTTTCCTATCACTTGCACATGGTGGGGAGTGTCATCATCTGAAGCTCAGTTAATGGAAGTGGGAGGTCTCTCACTCCCAACTGTGAAATCACAGGTGTGATTAAATTTCTATTTATCAGGCCCTTTGTTTTCCTTCTATCAGCTAAACATCTTCCATAGTTTTGAGAGCTTCTACAGATATGTAAATGACCTGTATCCTCCTTGAGACTCATGTGGGATGGCCATGAGCATTCGACAACTTTGCAGGATTTGGTCTTTTCTGAAAATTCCTGAGGAGAGAAAGGCTTAATTGTTTCTTTCTCAGGAGCAAGGTTCTGTACTGACAAATTGTATCAACTATGAAGTAATCAGGAAGGAAGCACATAACATTCAATGCTAGAGTAACTACATTATAGCTGAACTCCTGCAAAGGTGACTGTACTTTGCAAAGTTGAACAACATTACTACAAAACACAGCATTTTAAAAGCAATTTTAGAAGGAAATGGCTGACACCTTTCCTCTTAAAAAAGATCTCTCAACTAAGCATTAGTAAGAGCAGAGTCTTACTAACTAGAGAAATCCTTTAATAACAATAAAATTGGCAAGTTTTTTACAGCAAAGACAGGAGGAAAAAAAAAAAGCCTAAGTTGTCTTCTCAGATCATTTAGTTGATGAATACTAGTAGAATTAAAGCAGTGCAAAATCTTCCTTTAAACACTGTCTGGTACTTTATTTGCTGAGTGTAAAGATCTCCACACAATGAAAAAATCCTCCTGTTTCCAGGCCCCATGAAGTTCAGCAGGTTGCTGAGAGAGATCTCCTTGTGTGCTCCTGTGAAGAATAAAACTTTGGAAATAAGCAAAATTCACAGGATCGCATATGGAAACCTGCACTGTATTTTCAGAGGAAAATTAGTATGGGAAAAATGTCCCACTGAAGATTATTGTAGCCATCTCTGGAAGGTCTGGCTTCCTTTGTGTCTCTTCCACTGCTTTCTGAGTGATGAAAGTCAAAATATTACTGAACACAGCAATCATTTGCAGCGAGACAAATGCATCAGAGTGAGTTCCATTCATCTCACTGAGACAATGTTTGCTGCAGCTTCTTTTTCAAATACATACTAAATACTGTTTCTAGTCACATCAAATTATAACTCCACCTCTTAATAAATACTAACTTTTTTTAGTCTATCCTGGTTTTTAAAGTAGATCTGTACACAGTACTAATACAAATCTGTTGTTACATACTTACAGCTCCAGTGAGCAGTTCCAGACCCGTGAATGAAAGGTTATTTGGTTCTGCTGCAACAAGCTGAGGGATTGTGATGAAACTGAAGTTTATGAGGAACGAGAAGAGGTTGAAAGTTAGCAGCCACTTCAAGAAAATAAAGTAAGAAAGAACACTTTTTCCAAACTCAGCACCAATGATCTTCAGAGTCTTGTGCCACAATTGCAGTAGGTGAAAATACTCTGACAAGCTATTTCCAAATCGCCGAAGAGCCTTAAGTGCAAAGGAGGAGAGAGAGACGAATATCAGCAAGCAGTCTTAAACAGGACTCAAATTCACATAATAAAGCCTAACATTTTTTACAGTACCATTTTGTTAGTAAGAACACATTTCCTCCACTACATGCACCATAAGTTGCTTAACTGGTGTTCCTAAGTGCTACCATATTGCAAATAATTATTAATGAACACAGCAGCAATTAATTGGTTCTTTGTTAATTAACATAAAGCAACATACCTCTGGAAACAGCCGTAAAATTGCAGCTCAAGTGGGCTACTCTGTTGTGACTGACAGACTTTTCTAACACTTACCACTACTGTTCCCTGCAGACACTCCATACAGCAGGAAAGTTGAATACAGTCATGCCTTGATTTTTTTGTTATTTCTTTTAGAACTTTATTCCTGTGGAAGAGCAGGACAGGGAGTGACAAGTATTACAGTATGGGTTGTAATTAAAACAAGAAGCCAAAGAAGCTGTTGCAAATACAGTTTCACACATCTGCACATGAACAGAGTTAATAAAACATTGAGATGTTCTGACAGTTCTTCTTCTATCAGCCGATACCATGGCTCTTGTCCATGCTATGACAGCATGTTATAACCCCTCCACTAACTCACTTTGGGAACAAAATTTAAATATATTCTGTGAGGAGACAAAAGGATGCTTGAGACCATGTGGTCCCTTCTCAATTTTCAATCGCCAACATTCAAGTTTCCTTTGGAAAGAAAGCACAAGTCATCATTCATAATCAAATCTCAAGGCCTTGATACTCTGTTTTACATTGCCATGGGAGATTCTTCTCATTCAAAGAAAGAACAATGAACTATCTTTAAATTATTTTTCCTTGCAAGATGTTAACTTTAAAAAGTGCATTAAAACATACTTCCAGTTTTTTTTCAAAGTGACAAACCAAAGCTGAGCAGATGGCAAACACCCATACTTGATAGCTAGATATTGAAAGTGTAGTGTGTGTAAAACTAAACAGATAAACTTCTATTTTTACCTGATCTCTCTCTTCTTTTTCATGGTCTCTGGCATCTTCTGGATTGCTTTAATCCTTTCACTGCTGGGCATACTTGCAAGATTTCCAACTAACTTATCCTCTGCATAAAACCCATGAAAAATCCAAACGTTGGCATAATAATACAGTATCATATGCAAAAATCTGAAACGGGTATCACAACATTCCCCATTTTCAGTGCTACCAATATATGGCAAGTTCTGAGACCTAGTAATACTCCCCAGAATATCCTCAGGTCCATCAGTACTCTAATACAGGTGTAAGTAGTACAATACTGAATGTTAAAAAAATAAGTGTAACTTGTCTGATGCTTGTTTAATGTTAATACAAAGAGCTACAACAGAAAACAAAATACCGACAAACTCCAAGTTACATTCTTATGATGCTATATGTTGACTTGAAAGCTAAACTTTTGTTTTATTTATCCTACAATTTTAGTTGATGTCAGTACCCAAACTTAGCACTGGCTATGAAACAGACAGAACTGTATTACTTGACAATCAGGCTGCTTTTGCGTAGTTGGAATTTGATGCTAATTCCAGACACAGTGGCTGAAAACAATCCATTAGCTGGTCAAACAAATTCTAATAAAGCATTTAGCTTTTCTTTCTACAATTTAACACATATTCACATGGCACCGTACTTCATTTATCATGGGATTTTAGTGTGCTAGTAGAGTATAAAAGATTAATCACTAGCATTAACACAAACCCAGGCTGTTCCCATAACCACAGAAAGACTGTATGTGCAATTCTGGTGACAAACCAAGAATAGTACGAACCACACCATCCTTGTGCAAGATGCTATTTAATATTAACTACTTATCTAACCTCCTACCATTGCACACTGGATCTGTTTCAAGGCTAGAAGAAGTACTGAAGATCTCATCAGGTGGTCTTCTGTTGCATCTCTGAATAAAGCTGTCTAAATAACATGCACTGTTTAGTAAGCCCAGATACTCCCAACAAATTGACTTAAGAAATTCAAATTTCACTTTCATAAAAACAACTTAAAAGTATACTCCTCAATCTCACTACTTACATGCAAATATATACTCCCCCACTCACTTCTTTCCAGTTATGCTTGATGACCCTATGCAATTTTTCAGATACATGCTGGAAAAGAGGTTCTGAGCCCAGTCCTCAGATGTCATAGAGAACTGTGTCATCTAACCTGTTCATAAAAAGTACACAAGACTTTTTTCCTAGAAGGCAGGTCCTTTCTTCAAAAAGTCTTCTGCTGACTTCAGAGGGATTGTTTTAGAATCACACTCAATCATGCTGAATAATTGATATGTACCAGACTCCCATTTCCCTGGGGCCAAAATGCAACTGTTCTGTCAATCTTCTTTCATCCAATTATACAAACATGAGTGATTATATTCCTTAAATGCATCTGCCTTCCAGCTACAAAGCATATGAGTTTAGCCACAGATTTCCTTGCCTCACCTTCCCAGTAAGCTAATGGCCAGTCTGTGCAATGTTACATCACCTTTTTGAGCTCAATCCTCTGGTGCAGAAGACCCCAACTGACTGATGAGCCTGTTAATGAACATTGTACAGGCTCCTTCACCATATTTATTATTTAGATCTAATGGTTCTCTGACATTAGTGTCATTTCCACTTTGAGCCAACTTCCTTTGCAGCAGTTAAAAAGAATCCAAAAAAGAAAAACATCTGTGCCTCCTTGTGGAAAGTACTTCTTGAACCTTCAGCACCCAGACATTTATCCTCTAGTTGACTGTGTTGGAAATACATACTCCTACCATGTATTAAAACCATGCACAGTAGTTAATATTTGGGAATGTCCTATTTCTGTGGTCACTCAGGGAGTGAGGCATTCCCAGGTACCAATAAAATCATTGTTTTTTAATACAAACACGGGATTTTGCCAAATAAGATCTTAACTTAAAGACCATGTTCTTAAAGACGAAAACGAGAGGAAAAAAAAACAACCAACCAAACAAGAACCCTCACTTTCAGGACACAGAGAGATGGTTCCTTCAGTGCAACTAGGTAACAATTCAAGAACTCTTAATTATGTTCCAGAAGCAGCAGAAAGGAACCAAACTGATTGTAACAGGAAAAATTACACAATATGGGAAGAACAGTTCCTACACAGAACATGAACAATAAACTACTATGCTAGCCTAAAGCAGAACCCAGATCATGCCATTCCAGACCCCTGGTATTTTAGTTAATATAAATCTCTAATTACTATTATAGTCTAGAATTTACATGGAGGAAATATAGTGAAAAATTAACTAAAGACAGTCTCAAAAACGCATCTTATCCTCCCCTTATTTCTTCCTACAATGAGTCTCTTCAGATAACTGTGTAAATTTGTTTCATGTTGACCCACTTATAGGGCAATTAGGTCTAAATGGGTAAGCAATGTATCTTTTATTGCTCAAGAAACAAAAATCATGACCTTCAGAAAGATATTGAAAAGATCAGCTACAACGGTGTAGGATAGTAAAAGAGAATTCATGTCTTATGATTCCTTCTATTACAGGACGATCTTCATAGTTGAACCAGAAGGCTTATAAATATTTATTATTTTATGGAGGGCGAGACATGCAATATTCTGATGCACCACAATCTTTATGTCTTACCTTCTGATACATTGGAATTTCTGTAGGCATAGGGGCGATCCGGCAGGTGGAAGGTAGAAGGTAAGCTGTATGACAGTTCTATCTCAGGCTCAAAGGAAAGATTATCTGTTGAAGGCAATGAGAATTACACAGAAAGTTGTATATTGCTGTGGATCAGTTACCACACAGAATATCAGCCCTATTGACCAAAGACAGACCTACTGCAAACACAGCAATATATTCCATTAACAAGACTCGTTTACCTCACTGCGATGTACATCCTAGTACTCGATTTAGGCAGCCCATACAAGTTGGTATTTACCGATTTGTTAATACAACAGACAGTGCATGGATCTGTTCGCGTAACATCTGAACTACTTCTAGGAAAAAAGTAAAAAGCCCCACTGCCACTATGTACAAACATATAGAGTTGAGCTTTCCAGGGCTTGAGGACTCCCTCAGGACAGAATAAGTCATTATTTGTTCCAGTGTTTCTGTAAGGTGTTCATATGAGAAATTACATACCCATGGAACTTCTACATGGACTTCTTCTTAGGACATTAACCCTTTGTAAATCTTCTCTGTGTTCAGGGCCATGACTCATGGAGGCCATTGGTATGGCCAGAGGGTAAGGGTAATTCTGTCTTCTTTCATTGTCATCTCCGTAGGAACCGTGCAGTGAAGAATAATCAGTGGCTTGGTGGGAGAACAGATTCTTTTGAGAACTCCTCCTGTGTGAGCAACAAAAAGAAAAACCCTGAGTGCCACAAAAACTCTTACTAGAGATCCTTAATAAATTGTTACCTATTATCACCAAATTTGAGTACATTATAAAACAAACTCTGATACTGAGTGGTATTTTGTATTTAGAACTCCAACATCACAATTCTGACTTAGTCATCAATGGAATTAGAAAGACTAAAACTTTTCTCCACCTAAAGTTAGCTTGGACTCTAATTAAACAGGCATAACTGCTTGGAAAAAGAGGACATCCAAGGTTACACATTATGAAAATTACTGGAACTCAAAAACATCCATGACATTATGCCATAAATCCTAAAATACATTTAGCTGATATATTTATCTAACATGTAAAAAATAAACATGTAATTTCTCTTCAATGCTGCCTTCCTGATAACAGCTTTAAAAATCTGTGTCTGAATGCAAGCATAAAGGAGGGATTAGAAGAATTCTACGAATTAAAATCCGGGAAAAAAAGTTTTTCCTGCATATAGAGAATTTAATTTCTTATGGCACAGTCACAACAGCAAAATTAAATTAACTCACCTTCTATCAATTTCCAGTGTCTCTGAGAAGTGGTAGTCAGGATTTTCAAAGGCTTCATTGTAATGATAAGACATGACGAGCTCTTGGTTTGAGGGATGAAATCTTCCTTAGTTAGAAGGTTTTGTCACCCTGCTAACAAATAACATGAAACAATATAAATCACAGATATAAATCTAATTTAATGCTAGTTACCATCTGGAAGTAAAGGTCCACCAGAAGTTGCAGGTAAAATGGGAACTCTATACAGTAAGCTCTCTACCAAACTAAGGAGCTGGAGTGCCACATGATGTCTTCCCCAACACTGACAATGAAGCCAGGTTTTAAAAGCATAAGTTCTTTCCTCCTCATACAGGAAAAGCCAAATACACCAACTTTCTCCAAGTACTATGTTTCCACAACCAACGGAGAGGTGAAGTCTGCCCACTTCCTTATGAGCAGTGGCACCTCTAAACCTTAGTTGTGAACAATGGACCCACAGGACCACTGCTATGTACAGAGCTGACATTACTTAGAGACCTACTCTTAATGAGGAGTCTTCTAACGACTTAATGCCTCAATCCTGTAAATTGGTTTGGGTTTAGCTTTATTTCTCACAGAGCGCTCCATTTTAGTCTTAAGCAAACCAGACTTGGTCAGAGTTTAATGAACCTGTGAAAAGGGAACCTTATATTATAAAAGCAGAATCCTAATTAATTGCAAGGACTGCCTATTTAATCAAAAGTCATACTCAAAAAGGAAGCAATTTTTAGCATTTGTTCTTAAAGGCACCATGCCAAGTCTGATCAGCTGGCACATTATTTAACAACAGGGAAGGTAAAAAATAAATTATAAAGGACACATCCAGCAAAACCTATCAGGCCCTGCTTTTACTTCAGCTCCACTCTTAAGACAAGCAGAGCTGAATCTCATTTAATGGTACAGTCTCAACCAACTTTTCTGTCTGCAATGGTTTTTATTTGCAACTTCTACTGCAGTAAAGGAAGTATCACACGAAAAAAAGTATCTTCAAAATGGATAACTGTACAGCGTCTAGTTTCTGCAGGCTTATCAAAATCTCATTTTGCCAAAAGAAGCTCTTAGATTACTATTGTGACATTTACACACTTAAGGAACTTGGAAGACAGTCTAAAATCTTGCAGTGTGACACAGACTTGTAAAATGCTGCCCAGGTTTTGCACACTGTCTTGCAAAGAGCTTTGCATATAAGCACAGGTGGTTGATTGAATCCAAAGTCCTACATTTTAATCAGAACATTGTCTACGCTTTCATTATAGCATAATGAAGCATGCCATGAGGCCCACATCTTCAGCAAACATTCAGTAAGAAAAAGCACACAGGGCAATTTGAATACATGTTGCGTCACCCATCCCTTCTGTAAATAGTGGAATGTGATTACTGTCAACGAGAAACTATAAACACAGTCTCTCCTAGGTGAAACTTGTATTGTTTCAAGCAACAACTTCGCACCTACAAAAACAGTGAGATCCTCATGTATTCAGAAAAGTAACTAGTAGAGCCTACTCCCCTTATCTCCAAAGAAAGCTAATAAACACTCCAGAAATCTAGGATTTCTTACATAAAAGTCATTGGAAGTTTGTGACTCCTTAGAGGTAAGTTTTTCTTTCACAGGAACCACTTAGTTCTTGGTGATTTTTCAGGAACTAGATTATAATATACCTGAAGTTTTATACAAAGACTTCGGGAATTAGTACATTCTGTCCTTATACTCCATTAAAAAGCACGGAAACAATTCTTGAAAATTATAAACATGGTATTCTGCAGAGTTGATTGGAAAACTAGATTTCCCCCTGTAAAAGTGTTTCACATTTCAAACTGTAATGAAATGCTGAAGAGGAAAAGATTACTTTATCAGGGGAAGAAAATTCTCAGACAATTCTCTTTGAGGGGTGTGCAAAATTACATTTTTCTATTTTTCAACTGGTTTCCCAGTTGAACAGGAACCCATCTCACTTAGACTCAGCCATCCAGAAAGCTGGGAAGCCTGCCAGCATTGCAGCTGGAAAGCTGAGCACAGATCTAAACAGCTCATCAACTTGCCTGGTCTTCATTCAAACTGTAGATAGAATGTATATTTTGATGGAAATGTATGGGTTGTGTAGAATCCGCATTGCCCAGAAGCAAGCTGGTAGGCAGCCTCAAGTGCAACCAACCAGACGAAACAGATCAGCCTGACTGAAAAATACAGCCATCACTTCTTTCTCTTACTCATTTTAAAGACCTCTAGACATATCCATAAAGGCTTGCTAAGACACTCAAATACACCCAAGACAGACTGTTTATTGGTTCCATCATTATCCACTTTATCTCCTTTGAGTCTTAAGATGCGCTTTATGCCAGGATTTCTGTGAAAATTCACAAGGACATTTACATTCTAACACTGAACCCAGCGTCTGAGGCCACTTTGGTTTTGCTCCACTCCCAAAGTTTTAAGGATTTTAAATAAAGTCCCCATGCACACTGAGGCAAATTCAAGTCTTTGCATTTGTTCCTGAAAAAGCTAGAGATTTTCCTCTTACTACCTGAGAAGACCAGAACCCAAACATTGATGCGTTCAGAGTGAGCAAGAATGTGAACATGGATAACCCAAATGTTTCTTGACTGAAGCTGTAGTCATTCAAGGATTACTGTGCTACCCAGTACATAAATGCTGTGGGGATGGAGGTGTGTATGAGCATACATGCTCAGGCTGTACAGGTGGTATGCCAAGGGTGTACACATAGCATGCCAAGGGTGTATGCAGATAGCACACCAATCCACCCACTTCCTCCCTCCCAAACCCAAAGATTGTGAGAAGCTCTTCTTATCAAGTCAGATGTCTACATCATAAGTTTGGTTTGGGGTTTGATGGACTGGCAGTCTACAAATTTCTGACCAGTCGTAGTTCACTGGAAAGAACCCAAAGCAGGTAACGCTAAAGCTAAACCATCTCTTTCTTCTTTTTGACCAATGATGGGACGCAGTAGACCATAGCTCTAGGAAAAGATATGACATTTAGACTTAGCTTTCCCTTTAAAGAGTTGCTTTCCAGAAGGAAAAAAAATAGCTGGAGAACAGAGGTCATTTGTGAAAGATAGAAAGCAGGAGCTTGACAAATCTTCCCTTTGCAAAGTGGTGTCCATTTGTTGGATGACATTTTGGATTTCAGCAAGCAACTAGACAAATCTTGTGTTTTCCCTCCGGAGATCAGAACTGTTTAAGATCAGTGGGCTTAATAATCATTAATATGTAAGTAAGTTACAGAATAGGTGGAGAGTGGGTGCTTTCTGCTTAAATCATTCAACACACACTGTAATGATATAGAATAGGAAGCTCCAAGCAGTGCAGACTCATGTTTCTGGATCATTTCCCAGAAATATAACTGCTTTCACATCACACACCAGCAGCCTTGACAAAGTATTCCAGGTAAGTTTCATCCATTCCCATACAGGCAATTATCTGCTATAGACACTAATCCCCATTTAGAACACAAATCAAACATGAATGTCTTGCTAATAATAACACTTTGTCCTGGTATCAAGTTTCAGGAAAGCCACTTAGACCTTCAAGTCCTTTACCTGGAATCCCTCAGTAAAAAGGATTACATAAAGTAAATTCTACACACAAGTCTCAAAGAGGAATGGAAATAGTAAGTTCCAGAACTACATCATAGTTGACAACAGTGAACGAAGAGACTAGAACTCACAGAACTGCTTCAGAAGGTTGAATATGCTCTATTTCCATGAGGATCTCCCAGTTTTTTAGGGTATAACTTGTCAGGGCTTGCTTCACTGTCACTCAAGTTATTTTCATTCATGAAAACCCTGTCCTGTTTAACACATTCTACACAGCTTCATACTGAAAAAGAATCAGATTGATTGCTGGAAGCCAAAAGTGAGTGTGAGACACAGACCAGATTTAAAACTGGATTACATGCTGCTTCAGCAACTAGGTTCCAGTACTGACCACTACTCTTCCACTATCTCAATCCCACCAGTTTCAACACTTCTGCAACAAACTAGGAAAGCCTCTCGGAAAATCTAAAGAGCCTGTGAATTGACACTAATGAAACACTACACTCAATAAAACCTGATCTTTAATTGACATATTAGCTATGAAACAAGCGTGACTCATACACAGAGGTGAAAGTCACTTACCTTTTATGCATATTGCCAAAGTACTCAGTCTGCACTGACAAACACCACCTCTTACTGGCCTTCCATTGTGTTTTTATCTATCAGCAGGGTCCATTACAGGAGCCAACGTCAACTCTGTTATTTTAGACCTTTGATCAATTTCAGCAATGTAAATTGTGCCTCTGCTACAAAAGATCTTCCCAGTGCAAGCGATGTGGTAGCACTAAAGACTTACCTGCTTACTACTGCATAGGCAAGGGGCAGACAACCAAACTAGGAATGGAAAGGAAAGTGACAGCCTCCCCATTACAGTTGCAATGCTGCTGTCTCTCCCAACAACTTGTTGGATCTCAAGCTCACAAAGGAAGGTACTTCCTAGTCCTATAGTGCAAGGCTACCTACCAGAATTCAGATCCCATCCTCCCTGTCCCCCAGCCCATCTTGGTGAGAGTGGGGTGCAGAGAGTAGCCAGGCAGGCTGGCAGAAGCAGGTGGAATAGTGTCTGTCTGATGCAGGGAACATCCTACTGCTGAACTATCCCTGTCCTCAGCTGGCTCTTCCCATTGCCTCCAGCTACCTCAGCATCATGAGCTCTATTCCTTATTTGCTCTTTATCCATTTTTTGCACCTTCTCTCTTGTTTACCTTGTCTTTTCCATTTAACATTCCTCTTGCAATTTCTTCCTACTCCCCCTTCCCCCCAAATATAGTAAGACTCTAATATTTTCATCCTGTTCACTTTGTTTGCAAGTTAAATTCCTTCCATCACCTGTGACTGCTTAGATAAGCCATTTGGAGTACTACCGACTACTTTGTGTTTGCAGTGTCTCAAGCAGAATTCTACTTCTTCACCAAAGTTCAGACACCTTTATTATAAACATGCTCCTGAAACATTCAAAAAATCATTACAACATATAGTTAAATTTTAGTGTCCCATAAACTGTTGCAAAGGTGTGTCACACTCTTCAATGTTTTTGCTTAATGGCAGCAGATAAAAGTTCAGATACTATATTAATTTTGTGAAATTTATAGTACTCTCCCTAATCTACCATACAAATCTCTGCTTCTCCACCCAAAAAGGCCCTAAGGAATCACAATTCTTGTGGAATGATGTACACATCACAGTGATTTTGCATTATCTAATCCTTTCCCCAGAGACCCCTTTGAGAGCAAGTCTCTCTTCCTTTGCTGTATTGCTTTTTATTTTCTTAACTCTGACCACAAGTTGCAAACTTAATCCATTGGGAGAACTATGAGCATTGGGTAAAGAGGAACAATCAACTATATATAACCACTAAAATTATAAATAGGGAACTGAAGAGTAAGAACAGTATACCTGGCAGAGGGCAGAAAGATTAACAAGAATAAGAAACCTTGACCAGAACTCTGCATTATCTCTCTAACACTTGAAAGACATTACCTAGCTCATAGTCGCATTATTACAGGGAAAAAAAGGCTGAGGAGAGAATCACTTCCTATCAGTGCAAGTCAGTCTTGTGACTAAATTTCCAAACTGCAGACTATTCTGTTCTTTGTGTATACTAGGACTAAACCTTGCTTTGCAAAACACATTTTTAAAGTCTGTTGATTAACCAACATTACCAGTTACTTGTATGTGAAGGAAATGTCTGGTTACAAAAAAAAAAAAAAAAAAAAAAAAAAAAAAAAGCACTTTTTGAGTACCTGTTTGGAATTAGTTTTCTGCTTTCCATGGAAAGGCAGCCTACCACACCAGGTCTATTAGAGGCACAAGATATTGTTTACTATAACAGTTCTAACATTTTGCCTTAAAAGAAAGCTTTGTTTATTCTGAACTTGCAATGGATACCTATCTAGTTTAAATGCAACCTCCAAATTACACTTTAATGAGCAGTATCACTTACAGGAGTCTCATTCACAAGTTCAACTGGAAAAGCTTATGAGAAACTACACATATGGTCATTTTATACAACTGGCTTGCTGCTGAACTGAAAAAGAGGCATTGTTCTGTTTGCAATTTCTAGCTTAACTTCCTGTTAGGATATTGTCATGTCATTACTAGCTGCACAAGCAGCATTTAAGATGACCCTCAGGGAAAACAATAGCTATTCAAAATATTCTAGCAAACCAACTAAGAAGCTAGAAAATGGTTGAGAACCAGTCAGAAGGAAAGAGAACCAGTTGCGTCACACGTTTCTCCTACTCTTCAAAATTCTTAGATGCAGTTTTCAAATTGTTGGACAAAAAATTCCACACAAACCAAATACTTTTTTTTTTTTTTTTCAGAAAAAATGCAGCTACATTAAAACGCCATGTAATGTTAGTACATTAGACTTCTATTCTACACTGAACATACAGAAGCTATGGACTATACAAGTCACAGAGGCTTTTTCACAAAAAATGTGAAAGGAGACACTGCTGTAGAGTGCTAGTTCATGTTATATCAGCCCATACAGCCATACCACACTACCTCACCACTTTACTACTTCCATAGCAAGAATAAAAATCCTCCTAATGAGCTTAGCTGGGTGGGTGGGTGCGTGTGTGTGTAAAGGGAAGGGTATAGAACAAATAAAAAACCCTAAACCAAGAAACTGAAATCCATTGCTTTGGGTGGAGTATTGACATATCAGCCCGGAACAGCTGCCATTTCAACGACACTGCTCAGCTCAGGCAGCCCACTGCTCTCCTTATCCTATGCCAGGGCTGCGTCGCATAGGCAGGGACTGACACGACACCCACACTTGAAGCATCACAACTTGAACTAGGCTCTAGAGCTACCGACTGGCTGCTTCTGCTACACAGAGCAGGATCAGGCTGCCGTCAGTCCCAGGACTGGCAGAGGAGACCATAGTGACACGAGAGTGGAAGCAGAAGTTAGCACAGCTCCCATGCAGTACCACAGAGTGCTTGCAGGTTTGCTTAACTAACAGGGACAGAGATTCATCAATAAAATCTTGTAAATGTAAAGATTTCACTTTTAGATGTATATTTAATCTTCTGCATAGAAATGTTTCAACTTTTGTAGGTTAGGGCATAAAGAGGAAAAAAAAAAAGTAATGCTGAGAGTGAAGTAAAAGAGAGAGTAGTATTTAAATAGTAAGCCTGTGTGTTTTGAAGGAGTGACAGAATGATTAATCACAACGAACATGAATACTTAAACCTGAGATTTTTCCCACCTATTTAATACAAAAATACTTCTGGCTTCCCATTACCTGTGGTAACATACAAAAGTCACAACCTGATACTTGGAAAATGCAGTGACACGCTCATTCACTAGTTAGCAGACTCCAATACACAACCTACACCAAAGCAAAAGCAGATGTCACGCTGAAGCTACCGATCCCAGCAGGGCGGCTGCAACACTTCCCAGGCTGAAGTGTGGCACACTGGCTAAATACATCAGGGAAGGATGTGGCTGTTAATTCCCCATGGAACCAATCCCTCCAGCTGACAACAGCAGAAGCTCCTATGTGAGTAACGGGGCGATAAAGCTGTGAGGTGCCATGCAGCAGGGCTAACGCCAAGCTCAAGGCACCGCTCTGTGTGGTTATTTACCTCTCAGAGAGCAGACACCAAGCACACCCCCGATGGACCACATGCACGCAGTCCGGCCCTAACAGTCGTCACTAACCGCGAGCATTACTAAGCTGCAGCCGCCCGCCAGGCAGTTCGGGTGACTCCCCCAGGCCAGCTGCACGCCAACACCACCTTCCAACCCCACATCGTCCGAGAGCTGGTGCAGACCCTGCTCGGAGCCCGGCGCGCTCCAGCCCCCGGCGACCCCGACCCTACCCACCGCTGCCGAAATGGAAGAGCCGCAGCGGCGAGGGCGCGGGGGCAGCCCCGGATTCCGCCGCCGCCTGGCCCCGGTCCCTTACCTGCCTGCCCGCCGGGAGAGGGCTGCCCGGCCCCGGCTCGCCGGGTGCCTCGGCGTCCGCCCGGGAACCGGCACCCCGCCCCGGCGGTGGAGGCTCCTCCCGGTGCGCCGAGGCCGCCTCCAGCCCCGATGGGGGGTGCCGCCGCGGCCGCCCGCTTCGCTTTGCTTTGCTTCCCCCTGAACGGGCTGTGCACTCACTGCGCCCCCCGGAACGGGGGAGCTTAAGCTCCTGCTGCTCAGAGAGGGAAAGGAAAACAACAAAAAGTCCTCCTCGTGTTACACGCTATAGAACACGTTGCTCCGTTGCAGTTTCATCTGCAAGACAGTCTCCGACCCTCCATGAGTTTAAACATGCTTTGCTTTTGGCATGGATCGCCACAACACCGTAACAAAAGGACAGACAGAAATGGTTTTCAGACACAGTATGTTACCTTTATCCCTGGATTAATCATTTGTAGAGCAAAGAACAATCTTGACCTCACACATTTTTACCTGTATTATAGGAAGGCTCATCTAGGGGTGAAAAAAAAAAATAGTTCATGCTAATACAGGCAGTAATTAGCAGCTGCTGGATGGCGAATTCAATACCAGCCTTGTCTTCCTGTATTCCGTAGGGACCAGAAGGAACTACTTCTCATTTAGTGTGACACTGAGAGACTGATTTTTCTTGTCTTCCTCCTCTCACTACCTTTTTCATTTCAAGCAGACACGGGCAAAGGTATGGGCTGGCCAAAGCTCCAGCTGAGCACCAGCGGGGTGCAATGCAGAGAAGCCAATGAAGCACTGGGGTGGTGCCTCTTGTGGAAATTTCTGTCCCAAAGCAGCTCAGCTGAGATGCCTCTGTTACTTTAACTACTCTATAGCAGCTGGACTGAGGGATACCCCAGCACATAACAGTCACTGCCAGGCTGGTGCCCAGTGCCCTTCCCAAAGGCTAATGCTGTCATCTGAACAGAGAAGCATCCTCAAACACAATGGTGGGACCCAACAGCCACCACCTGGACAGGTACTGGTGAAAACAGAAACAAGGTAAGGACAAGACTGACTCTGCTGTCCCAGACCTGTGGTCTGCCCATTACTTTTTTCCCTTTTTACTGATACTGTACAGAATTATAGAACCCCAGCCACTTTTGCGTTAAATACGTTTTGTTACACCATTTTGGCATATTTTATCTCCCCAGAAACACACACATTTTAACAGTATCTATTCCTAAGTAACTTCTCTGATCAGAAAGATTAAACACCAAATGAATTAAAAACACCCCTGTCAACCTTTGGCTTGAAGGTACTCTCCCTAGCCAGTGTGGAACTAGTAACAAATCAATCCACGCTGTGTTCAAAAGCTGTGCTGTTGTAATGGCTGAGGATCACTTTTACCAAATGACTAGTGCTTTTCCAGCTCCTAAACTGGGTAAAACATGTCTATCCTGTACCAGACGCGTTCAACATGCATTTAAGTGAAGTTTCCTAATGCTACTTGAAGATTATGTTTTGCCCAAAGCAACATTCCTGGCATGACTGCAGAGGACTTGTCTGCAGATCTCTTGTACTGATCCAGGAGCTGCCTGCACACTGCATATGCCACAGGTCAAAGCACAGGGGTAGTCAAACGCAAGATAACCCAGAATCAAAACAATCACTCAAAACCTCCCTGAATGTTTAGAAGCGTTTTGGAGCTGTGGCATGGCGAAGAGGAACCATACAAAATAAAAAAGTGTTCTGGAAATGCATGGTGTTACTAAATGCAACAGATCTCCAGCATCACGGGAACCAGTATATGGCACTGGCTTCCATGCTCAGCACAGACTGCAAACTGCTGCTTTTGCCAATATGGTACCTTGGACAAAAAATGCACGAGAGGAACCTACCGCACTCCTTGAATGTGACTGTCAGGCTCTGGCAGAACCATCCATTTTCTCCTCCTCAGCATGCCTGTCTTCCTGTTTTCCCACTTGGGATTGCTGTGATCCATAAAATTCATTGAAACGTTTCCAAGTGTCTCGAAAGCTTTCCCAACTGAGAAAGAAAAAAAAAAAAAAAAAAAAAAAAAAATTGAAAATGTTCTCACAGAATTCCTGTGGAAGTCAATCTTGTTTCAATTCCTCCAATCTTTATTTAAATTTGTTCTCACGGGGTCATTAACCCAATACTTTTCCAGTACATGGAGTTTCAGAGTCTAATTAATCAGCAAGTGTATTACCTTTCTTCTTTGTATTCTTAGTGGTAAGAAAAGGAACATAAATAAAAAGCAAAACCGACACCCCAGATGATACCCCCTAGAGAAGTCTTACACCATAAATATTCATATTTAAGGCAGAACTGGCCCTGCTCTATGTTCACAGCCAAACACAAAGATGGCCCATGCTTGGTTGGCTTTGAGGGACCAATAAAAGTTGGTACTTCGGCTCTGGTGGTGCAATACACATTCCTATCTGGCATATGAATCACACGCTTAGCATGAACATTGAACAATACTAAATGATTTTTCAGGAACGCTACCGAGGGGTTTCAACTTCCATCTCCTGAATTTTCAGGAATGATCAGCTAGAAGTTGTTTAAATGAAGCCCATTAAATGTGACACTCAACCAAGGAAACAAAATCACCTGTGTAAGTGGGCTTCACTGAGGTCTCCAGCTCTGTTACAAACAGGCCGATCCTGCATGCTCTCAAGCTGAGGTACAGCCCAGCCTCTCAGAAGGGCAGCAGACAGTCATGCAGCATCAGCCTTTGCTATACAAAAAATCCCACCTGGGAAAAATCATGCTGGAGTGCAATAAGGAACTTCCTGAGCTTTAATTCCATGTGTCTGTACTTCACAATTCCCTTAAGATATCCTTCTCCTCTGCCAGTAATACATCAACTTACTGATCATAAACACGTACCTCTAAATTACTTAGAGAACTTACATTTGTTTCAATAACATTTTATGGTTTGATTATGAAAACTGATTATCCACATAGATTCTTATTAACAATAAAGCAATTTGAAAATCACGTACCTGAGATGCTAACACACAGCTGAGAGAAGAAATATACTCATTTATGTCTGATTCAGCATTCTGAAACCTAGTGATGACTTATTTTTAAAAGTACTGCAGCAAGTAGATGAGGAACATTCAGAAAAATCTGTTTAGCGATTTAACTACCGGTAGAACAAAGTAAAAAAATGCTATAAATGCTTCCCCCCCCCCCCCCCGCCATGTAATACTGTTGAAACTACTGGAGATTTCATTTTCCATTTCAGCACGCATGCTGATATTTTCACACTAAAGGCAAGAATTATTCCAAGAAGTGTGTCTCAGGGGTGTTTACTACAACTTAGCACAAAAAACACCCTGTCAGATGGAAAAAAAGAGATCCACGCAACGTTTCATTTCATACTGTTTTCACATTCAAGGGTAAAGCTGTGTTGTTTCCACTGCAGCCAATGTCACTGGATCCACTCACTCAGAAAAAGGTAGGAAGTTTGGGCCTGCAACCTAACGGGAGTTGACCAAATATCAGAGTTTGTAGGAAGTTTTTATAGCACCCAACACCAGCATGGACATTTAATAGTAACTGAAGACACCGAAACAAAGCCTGTTTCTAAGCCAAACGTCTGTGAGAAACGCCCAGCAGTCCAAGCACCCCACCGCCCTGCACATGGGGTGCTTGGGCCTTGCCTCATGCAAACCGAGAGGGTGGTCTGCTCGTAGCATTTACACCCTGCTGCCTTTCTTCACGGTATTTTTAAAGAAAGCCCAGGACAAGAAGAACAGGAAGGCTCTGATATCCCCAAACATGAACCTCTTATTTTAAATCTACGAGTCCAAGGATACAAAGCGATGCCATGGAGGAAGGGGATCCAGGACTAAGATACGGTGCAGTAGGGAGCGCCCCAGCCCCTCCCCGCGAGGCGCCGCACGCCGCGGCCCCCAGAAGCCCGCGCCGAGGCGGGGCCAGCCGTGCCCCCCCGGGGGAGGGGCCGACACCCCGCCGCCGGACCCGCCTGAGGGGCGAGCGCGGCCCCGGCCGCTGCGCCGCCCGCCGGCTGAGGTGGAGGGCGACTGCCGGCGAGGCGCCCCGGGAAGGCGGCCCCAGCGGGGAGCCCAGCCCCAGCCCCAGCCCCGCCGGCGGCCGCGGCTCCCCGCCGGCAGCCGCCCCACAGCTCCGCCGGCTCCGTAACGCCCGGAAATGGCAGCGCCGACGGGGGAGCGCCGCTTCCCCCGCGCAGACATGAGCGGGCTCGGGGCGGCCGCGGAGCCGCCGGGCAGCAGCGGTAAGGGCGCGGGGGAGGCGGGTACCGATCACCGAGCGCTGCAGGGAGGGAGCACCCACCGGCGGGCGCCTTTGGCAGGTGGCGGCGGGAGGGAGGGACGGAGGGAAGGGAGCGGTGCTGCGCCCGCCTCACCTCCCTCAGCGCGGCGGGGTCCCGGGGGAGCGGCCGTGGGGGCTGCCGGCCGGCTGCCATGTTGTGACGAACCCCACTCCACAGCCCCTGTGCTTCCTCCCTCTCGCAGAGGTCTTTCTCCCCGAGGAGACGCGCGGCGCCACACCTGTGAGCTTCCTGCAGGAGCTGCCCAGCTACCAGTCGGCGCTGAGGTGCCGCGGGGCCGCCGGGGGCACCCAGGAGCGGCGGGCGGCTGCGCGGGGCTCCGCGGGGCTCCGCGCTGCACAGGCCCTGGGGCTGGAGCAAGAGGGAGGCGAACTGACTACTCGCCCTATAAGAGAACACCCCGTGTGTATCGCGGAGAAGAGGAGATTAAGGTTAATCTTAACACGTTTTGTTTTTTTTTTTTTTATTTTTAATTTTTTTTTGTTTAATTACCTTTTCCTAAACACAACACAGGTGAGATGGAAGGCTGAAGCAGAATTGGGCTCATTGGTATCTGTTTCATCCTCTAGCATGTTGGCAAGAAGTTGCCCAGGTACTCATGCCAAAACGTGGCAGGCTCCCAGTGGCACCTCCAGCTGCGGGAATGTGGCCGGGTGCTCCTGGCTGTCATGAGGGAGTAGCTAACCGGGGGGGGGGGGAGGAATAGGTTGAATTGGAAGAAATGAGTCAAACCTGGGAATTACATGCAGCAGTTAAACACGTTTCTCACTGGCTTCCTTTTTTTTTTTTTTTTTTTTTTTTTTTTTTTTTTTCGCCTCGGGGTGTTGTGCTGTTAAAGTTCACTGTGGGTTATCAGTTACCAGCAGCCGCTTTCTGCTATGCAAGTGTTGTTTGAGGCTTCTCAGCAGTTCTTCCAAAACACATTGTACTCTCTCTGGTGTGGCTCAATACACGTGGAAAGAAGCTTTCTAGGACTATTTTTTTTTATTATTCTATATTCCTTTTAAAATTGCTCTTTGCTGTGAGCTGTAAGCAGTTCCTGCCCCTCTTGTGGTAACCCCCAGCAGGGAGAGGATTGCAAAGAGCATGCTTTGCCCTGCCTGTATTTCTATTTGTTGTCTCGGGTTTTACCGCTATGCTGAAAGCTCCTTTGAGGAGATAGGATACAGTATGTGTTTTTACATTGTCAGGGAACGGCTGCAACTTTAAATCAGGTACCTTGTAGTTGTGGTTATGAACCAGGAGAGAGGTGAAAGTACATTTAATGTCTGGTGCTCCACAGAGGGCAAGAGTTACTCGTTTGCAAGAGCAGTGGGAAACGGATTACAGCCTGACCTTGGCGTTGTGTTTAACCCTGCATCCTTTATACAAGGAACAGGTCATGGTTAAGGAAGGTGCTCAATACACAGAATTTTTATTTCAAGTTGGGTATCTTAAAGCTCAGTTCTTCAAGAAAAAGGAACTGCAGTCCTTTGGCCACAGTGCGTGTTAGGAACGGAGTTGGGTTGTCCCACACTTGTTTACACATTTTCATGCTGAGATTCTGGTGGGGCTTCTTGGCACTTGTACAGATCAGTAATTTGTATGTATTGTGCAGCAGCTGCCAACACAAAATGCTTGATACAAATGTCCTGAAAGCTGAACATTCAACTTCTGTAACACAGATGAATATGCAGCCCACGCCTCTATTTAAAATGCAGACCAAACACGGGCCAGATAGTTCTCCAAAGTGTCTGTTTAAAACACTACATGCTGCAGCCTGTAGTTCCCACAAAATGAAATCTTTTGAGAGTATCTGTATTTTCACTTAAAGATGAGGTCATCTGCTGCCTGTTTAATTGTTGCTTATAGAGTGTAATTCGGCTTCCTGCTGAAATGCTAATTCTACTTTCAGCTGAGAAGGTGTGGAAGCTTTGTCAACATACAGCATACATGGCAGTGTGGCATGGCATGGCAGTGAGTCACTTAGGCACTTAAATAGAGTTTTGTACAAAGTCTTGTAAAATTGAAACCTTTAGCTTCTACTCTAGCATGGTATTCTCATGGCTACTTGACTGCTGCCCTTCTTCAGTGACATCGGAGGCTGGAACAGGGTTTGCAGCATACAAGTCAACCTTCAAGCTATGTTTCTGGGAAGTTTTGTCTGTTTTTAAGGTTTCTTAAAAAATGAAATGCAAACTCTGAGTCACTCAGAATTCACCTTGATTTTGTCACTGACCATGCAGCAATTTTAAAAATGCAAATGTATGAATATAGTATGAAAATCTATAAGTGAGACGTGATTAAAAATTCTAGACAGTTTGTGGCACATCCTTGATGTTTGTTTGCAGCTTATTAGAACAGTACACCCCCACACATGTTGACAAATTAATTGAGTTGGCACTTTCCAGAGATTTTTTCAAAATGGTATAAAAACTGATATATTAAAATGATTCATTTTAATAACATTTGTTTTCTGTTATATACTGGAATGTGACACAAAAGTTATAAAATCCAAATGAAATATTTAAGCCTCTTTAGCGCACTCTATATGGTTTTTGCTTTTTTTTCCCCCAACATCTTCTGACATTTCATTCTGATCTCGAGATCTGTGAATTTTCTACAAAATAATAATTTTCTGTTTCGAACATCTGCATTTATAACATTAAAAGAGGAAAGCAAAATATTTTAGAGAAATTTTTGAAGAGCCTCTTGGTGAAGATGCTCTGGTCAGAAGTTTTTAGGAAAGAATCTTCTCTTCCTTTTCTGGCTATTTGTAAATATGAAATCATTAATGGCAACTGCCCTGAGATCCCACTGGGGAGTTCAGCTGTCTATTTTTTCTGTGGTGTACTACTGTCAATTGCATATTTCTTTATCTCCAAGAGAGGCAAGTGTTTTCTGTGAGAGGACTTGCTTTCTGTGAATTAACTTGATGTCGCAGTTATCAGGAGAAACAGATGGGGACAGCTAGTCTGTGTTACTCCAACTTTGGCACCGTGCTATCCCTCTGAAGACTGCGAGCATGCTGAGTTGTGCTAGGCCCTGTAACATGTAGTGAAAAAGTATTTCTTGTCCTCAGTAACTGTATTTCTTGATTCTTAGGGACTGTCAGCAGGCTGATATAACATATTTATCTGGATGGAAGCAGTGGAGAAGAGCTAGCAGAAAATCATTGAAAAAAGTCCTCAATGAAGTCAAGGACTTGTTATCTTATCTGGAGCTTTGGCGACATGATATTCACAGCATAGAAGGTATTTACTGTCTTCTGTAAACTTCTCCTCTTTCAAGTTGCTTCTGTTATGGGTAGTTCTATGTGTGTGAGCATAGTTTCAGATATAACTGTGTACGTTTAAGAAGTTTCCTGCTTCCTTTATTATTGCTGATTTAAAATCCGTGATGGGTTAGAAGGAACTATACTGGAGAAAATTATTAAACAGTCACATTTCCATTTTAGTTACATTGCTGAAAGCCTGCAGTAGTTAAAACTAGCTTTAGTAATGTTTTATCAGTTAACTCAGTGTAACTGAAATGATAATCTCATTCTATGTTTTCAATAATTTTATCATCTTAATTATTGGCACATGTTTCTTCTATTCCCAGGGAAATTTGGTACTGGCATCCAGTCCTACTTCTCCTTCCTGCGTTTTCTGGTTCTGCTGAATTTTCTAATTTTTATCCTGATGTTCAGTTTTGTTACCCTTCCCAGCATCATTTCTAAATATGGAATGTTCAACAGTAGCTTTGCTAAAATTCCTCCACAGAACATAGGTAAACATTTTCTCTGTGTACTGCTGTTGTTTGTAAGATTTTCCCTTTCAGCTTCTCCTCCACCTCCCAGGACAAAGAAATGCTTTTTTTATAAGAACTTGCCATGCTTGAATTAACTTGATCTTGCAGTTCAATGGGTATTACCATTCGAGTGACTTTTCCTGCCTTTCTTTTGACAGAGCCTCACTGCACAGTTTATATACCTAGTGGTAATAAGGGACTTGTTTACTTCTATACTTACCTCAAAGATTTGCTCAGTGGCACTGTAAGTGATTATATTTTTTTTTAATTAAGTTTCTGTGTCTTGCACAACATGTAAAATGTGAAAAAATTTTACTTGAGGAATGAAACTTTGATAATTTTGAAAAATTATAAGGCATATGGATCACCGGGGTAAAATTAGCCTTTATTATCTGTGAGAAGATGAGTTTTCAAACTTGGCTACTGAGTGTCCACAAGGCCTTGTTGGCCACGTGCTGCAGCCTGCGCCTCTTTGCCCCAGCTGCTGAACGTTACGTACTCTGGAGCACACTGCTTATTGTGCTGTCTGTGTAGGGTCTCGGTGTCCTTGTCATAGGGCTCTTTGATTGGAGAGGGGAGGGGTTTTAAGCATGTAGTGTCTGCATTACAGTTTGGTAGAGACAATGGCAGTATTTAGAAGCTACAGACTGTTGTAGCTTGCTGGGGGCCCCATAGTAATTTTAAATTTAAAAAATGATTGCTTAATACCAGGTTGGATTTAACTGGGCTGTTTCTACTACTGTTACGAATTCTATTTAAACTTTATGTTTTCACAGGGGTTCCTTGAAGTGACAAGTTTGTTTTATGGCTATTACACAATAGATGCTGTATGGCTCGGTGTCTTGAAGTACGACTTGTCACTAGCATATCTGCTGTCTACATTCGCCTACCTTGCATTAAGTCTCCTCTGGATAATAACAAGGTAAAGATGTTGGTATAGTTTACTTACTGCTACCTGTTGCACAGTTTACATTGCATTCTTGCTTTTAGGGAACATGCTGCATTCTAGAACAGTGCCACAGTAGCTTTTGTCTGTGTTTGGGAAACTGAGCCAGCAAAATAAAATAAAAATAAATAAATTTGAAGTATTAGTTTTCCATATGTATGCATACATATAAAAAAAAGATCTTCAACTATACAGTAGTTGCTGGAGGATTTTCTTTTGGGTTTTTTGGTTGATTTTTTTTTATCACCTCAGTTTCCTAAGACAGCTCTTGCAGAATCAGAGAAGCCCTGGCTGAGGTGAGAAGGTATGACTGTGGGCTGAGTGCAGAGGGAAGTAATCTGTATCAGTCATGGCTTCAGCTGATTTTGGTTGCTGCAGAACCTCACACTGAAAGCTTCCCGGAGACTTGCTGATATAAAGAAAATGTGACTGCTCGTAGCAGGGAGTCATTTAGTCTTTGATAAGCCAGTTTGCTCGAGGTGTGGTTTTTTGTTTTGTTTTCTGTGGATAAAGTAATGTCTTTTCATGAATGAAGTAAAGTTGCATTTTTCTCTAGGTCTGGAAAAGGATTTAGGCAGAACTTGGTGCATGGCAGTGATCAATTTCAGAGTTACTGTAATAAAGTCTTTGCAGGCTGGGACTTCGGCATTACAGATCCAAATGCAGCACAGCTAAAACATCGCAGCTTGCAGTATGAGCTCCAGGTGAGTAACTTCCATTTTTCTGTGGTTACGGTTTCATATAGTTTAGATGGCTAAAAGAGAGAGGTGTATAATTCTGCAGATAATGGAATAAGGATAAGGACTGAAGTAGTTTATATTAGCGGCACAGCAACCCACATCCTATTGCATGATTTCTAGGTAGCTAGGGTTGTGGTGCAACGTGAGAAGGATTGGTATGGAGGTTGACAGCCCTACCCCCATCCACTGGGGACTGAAGCCAACCTGTTAGCTGCTTGTCTTATCTGCCTCTTCCTCACACTCCAGTCCTGCTTCCTGTGTTGGTCTCAGCATATTCCAACAGGAAAAGCTATCCCAGCTGTGGGCGAAACCCTCATACTGTTGGGAATTAGTTTGAGTGTACTGGGTTATAAGTCAGCAATGTGGTAGGCAGTAGTTTGGGGAGGAATAAAATTCAGATTGTATTCTTCAGACAATTTGAGAGCATTGTTGCAGTAAGATACTGAAAGCTTTTCACTAGGTGTCTTGGAAACTCATGCACATAGAAAATGCTGATGCAGCTAGTAGATTTCCCAAATCATAAAGTTCTCTGAAAAGAGAGTCTGAAAGGCTTTTTTGGTGAAACTAGTACCTTCTTTTTGCTTTCTGTACGCTGGAAGCAGAGATCTGTGAAGTGAAAATTGCCTTTGAAAAGATACTTCCACTTCAAACCACAAAGCAGTAATTACAGATTTCACAAATTACAATGAGTTGCTTTCTGCTCTAGTAAAGTTCAGTCATCTTTTTTCATCATATAACCAGAGTCTCCTTTGCTTACCTTTTGCCTCTAGAACTCACACCTTAGAAAAACTTGCCCCTAAATATTACTGTTTCATGCAAATAAATCCGCAGAAAATAACTGGCTATTCTGTGAGTTTTCTCTGGTTAAATTGCCTTCACAGACGATACTGTATTTTCACATCAGCTAAAGTGTAACATACCAAGTTAATGTGTCAAGCTGCTCAAGACTGTACTTTCTTTCTGTGCCATCCCCTAATTTTCCTTTACAAAGAGTAGAAGGGAATTCCAGCCGTAGTGGTGAGGACTGGTTACTTACCTGCAGAAGTAAGGAGATGAGTGGGCTGATTTACCCATTTTAGAGTTTAGTACCAAGCTATCTGAGATTAGGCTCTCATGATAAACAGGCAACTTGTCTTTCTGTCCTCAAGGAGATGCGTTGCTGATATAGTAGAGATAAAAGGATTATGAGACACTTGTCTTTGGCTACAGGGCCCTCAGCCAGAGGAGACTGAGTACACAGGGGCTTCCACTCCTGGATGGGCCTGTTCGTGTCAATGAAAAGGCACTCTCAGTTCAGTGTGCTTGAGCAGGTGGTAGAGTGACCCTCCTAGAGCTGACTATGGATTTGCATATCTGTTGTGGTTTAAACCGAGTCGACAGCCAAACCCCATACAGCCTCTTGCTCACCCTCTCCCACCCTGGGGAGTGGGGGAGAGAATTAGAGGGGTAAGGGTAGGTTGAGATAAAAACAATTTAATAATTGAAGTAAAATTAAAATAATAATGATAGTAATAATAGAAAATACAAACAAGTAATGCACAGTGTGATTGCTTACCACCCACTAACCGATGCCCAGCCTGTTCCCAGCTAGCAAACCCTGAGAAGAGAGAATCCTGAAATCCTGATCCCAGAAATGAGACTGAGGTTCCTGATCAGCCCTTATCTATATACTGAGCATGATATTATATGATATGGAATATTTAATTGGCCAGCTTGGGTCCATGGCTTTGGCTATGCCCCCTCCCAGCTTTTTGTGTACCTGTGTACCAGCAAGATATGGGAAGTTGAAAAGTCCCTGATTTCTTAGCAACAACTGAAAACATCAGTACGTTATCAACATTCTTCTCATATCAAATCCCATGCTGAATCCAAAACACAACACTGTTCTAGCTACTAAGAAGGAAAAAAATAATTAGCTCTATCCCATCTGAAACCAGGACAACGTCCCAGAGGTAAAAGACATGGTGTCAGGTGTTGTATGCTGCACTAGAAAACTATACATCCTTTTTCTTTTGTTTGTAGACAGACTTGGAGGAAGAAAGACTGAGGCGAAAAATAGCTGACAGGACAATGAAAGAAAAGCTACGCATCTACTCTCTGAGGATATTTATAAATATAATTGTCATTGCAGTTTTATCAGGATGTTTTTACTCTATTTATAGAGCAACTGTCTTCTCTCAAGAAAACTCCAATGTAAGTATCAGAGATGATGTTGGGACAGATTCAGTTGGGGCTGGTGATTACAGCAAGAGGAACTATTGTAAAAGCGTCAAGTATCTTAATATAGCACCTTTCATGCAAGGGATCTGAAAATGCTTTCTAGAGACCTAGAATTTTTTTAGTAGGAGAGACCAAGGAAGATCAAGAACCGTATGCAAAAAAAACCCAGTGATGCCTCCCTTCGCAGAGGTTTCAGTGCTGTGTTCCTTGGAGCTAATGCAGCTGACAAGAAAAGCAGCCTTCACTTTCCTTCCTGTGTAACTGTTCTTACCTCACTGTGATCTGCTAGTACAAGTGCTTGTGTGTCTGAGCAGTGAGCTAGCTGGGGGAACTGATCTGGTTAAAACAAACGTTGTTGTGATTGGTTTCTTGATCTGGTTCACTGCTCAACTGCAAAAATAAACCGTGAGGGAAGGGGAGAGTAAAGATTATGATCTGTATTGTGTCTTGAGTTACAGCTGTGTGGGGAAACAGGAAGGCTTTGAACACAGAGCACTTTGCAGAAGAGAAGGTTCTTGCATCAGCAGTGGAAAGAATTGGGTTGGCTGGGGTTGTTCACCTCTGGCAGGACAAGTGAATGGGAAGAGTTGTTCAGAAGCAGAGCAACAAGAACAGACAACAGTTTCAACAGTTTTGCAGCAATAATTGACTTCTCTGTAGGACTCCAGGGCTAAATTAGCCTGATGTGAATGGAGACCACACATTTTCTCTTCCCTCTGCTCATTGGTGATCTGATGGATACTGGCTCTGTATGAGGAAAGTTGTCTTCATGGTGGACCTAACTTCTGTAAACTGTCAAGATTGCAGAGAGAGAAGTAGGAAATGGGGACTAAAGAAGTGTTTGTGTCAGAGGTATTGTTTGAGGACAGAGAAAGAGGATAGCACAACACTGAACAACTCAAAAAGCAGCTTCACCTGCTCTGGGCTTTATGTATAAGGGTTGGTATCTTCACCTTGCCTAAATGAGTAGGTAGAGGACCTTGTTAAGATGGTAGGAAAGTCAGGGGAGCTGCTTGGCACCAGTGAAAATAACTTGAAAAGTGTCTGCACTTTGACATAGGTGTACAAGCTGGTAGCCTTAGTGCTGGGTTAGACAGCACGGTCAGACACAAGCCTTGGTGAGATGAGCCTCTTCAAACAGAAGCTTTGGGGAAGTCAAAAAAAAAATACTCATACCTGGAGGTGGAGGGAGTTACTGGTGAAGAGAGTGGGAGAAAGCAAGGGTGTGTGGCGGCAGACTGCAGAGATAGCAGTGGTCAGGTTTGTAGTTCCAAATATAGGTAGAGTATGAAGACAGAGTAAAAGATGTTACCTGAATCCTGGATGAGAGAGGCTGGTGGGTAGCTGGAGGGAGCACTATGTCAGGAAGGTGTGTTTCTCTGAGTATTATCTTTCTTTCATCTCTTCTTGTACAGGAGGTCAACAATATGAACTTCCAGGCTAATCTCTTAGTGCAGTATTTGCCTTCCATGGTGATCACATTGGCCAACTTCATTGCTCCTCAGATCTTCTCATTTCTGATCAGATTTGAAGATTATTCACCAGCCTTTGAAATCAGGCTGACACTCATGAGGTAAAGACATTTTTATTGTGGCCTTGGATGTTTCAACAGCTTGTTCTTGGTAGGTTATAAGTGTTGTAAACATTGAAAATCAGGAGTCAGAGAGGTTGGACTCTCTGCTCTGGAGGCCCTGGACACTGGAAGCCAAGCAGGCATTGTTTGACTTGCATTTAGTTGGAAACTTAATTTTTAAGTCTGGAAACAATCTCCTGTTTTGATGACAGTACAGTGCAGTCATTTTAGTGTCCAAGTTTTTCTCTCACTCCCATTTAGCTGTGTAATCTGGACATCTTCAACAATCTGAATAAATAGTCAGTGAAGAAGTGGTGGCTGCAGAGTTGTGGATTCACACCACTTTGTGTGCAACAGTCCCTTGAAAGAAAAAATCTGTGTGTACAGCAGTGACTGAAGCACAGCTTTGCTCAAAGCAGAAGTAAAAAGTTTTGAGCTAAAGGATACTTCAGTGTGAGAGCATTAAGACTTGGCATTTGGCTGCTTAAAGCAGTAAGATCTAGTTTGACACACCTGAACTCTGCAAGACCCTGTGCTTTGTATTTCTGATTTGGCTACATGCCTCTGAAGGCCTGAAGCCGCCTGAGAGGGAAATGCTACACATAGAGATGTCACCTGGCCTCTCAAGCTGTACTTGAGAGAATCACAGCCTGTTGTGGCATCAAGGTCTACAACTGAAGTGGATGATCTAGGAACAATACTGAGAAAAGAAACAAGGGACTGTAGCCTAAAGCAGGGAAGGTGAAAAGCGATTTAATTTACTACTGAGGAAGGAAATGTGTTTATTATCTAGCTGGCTGTTCCATTAAAGCTCTGTACAACCCTTTTGTATTTCAAGCCTTCCTTGGACTCCTGTGCAAGTTGAGCCAGGTGTTAGAATGGTTCTTTTTCAGCAAGTTTGGAATTGGATTTTGCCTTTCTTCCAGGTGTGTCTTTGTGCGATTGGCCAATATCGGTGTTCTCTTGTTCTCACTGTGGAGTCAGATCTCCTACTGTGCCACCGACATGTGTAAGGCTTGTGGATACAATTACGAACTCTATCCTGTAAGCAGATTTATCTTGGTCTTTAATCATATGAACTTGTGAATAGAGATTTGTTTTCCATGAGACTTGCTCGTCTGCAGGTGTTTAGAATCAGACCTAGGGTTGCTGTTCATGTTATACCCGGTGCTGATTCTTCCTGCTCAGTGGAAACCAGTACAGTTCTTATTTATATCTTTTGTTTGTCTAAAACTCTGATTAGAATTAGTCTGGTGGCAGATTATCGTTTAGCATAGACTTTCTGACTATCATGAGGATTGTTTGAGGTAGCTCTGTTTTGGAGACAGCAAATGGTCTTTCCTCAAAAACACCAACCAGCCAAAGCCAAACAAAACCCAACAAAACAAACAAATAAAAAGCTTGGCATGGAAGCTCTGAAACACCTAAATATTTTAGAAATTACTGTTAATAGAGTTTGAACTTTATGGTGTTCACTGAGATGTTTGTTGCTTTAGTGACTGACAGACTTATTTTTCACTTGTTATTTAGACTCCTAATCTTGTTTTTCCTGACTTGTTTTTATAGTGCTGGGAATCTGAAGTTGGGCAAGAAATGTATAAACTGATGATATTTGATTTTATTATAATTCTTGCCGTGACTGTGTTTGTGGACTTTCCTAGAAAGTAAGTATCTCTGCCTTTTGAGCATACTTTTGCAAATGACATATGAAACACATTTTCTTTTTTCTGTTATTAATTCCCCATATTTCTCACCAGATTACCAGTTTTAAAATAAAACATAAACATATTTCTGGTGGTTTGAGCACTTGTTTGCTCTTCAGGTGGCTGTGTAGTTTTTGATATTTGAGTCTTTTTTTTTTTTTTTTTTTCCTTCAGACGTTTTCCTGTTATGTTGTCTAATAATTAAATGCTAAATATCAGTGCACTCCAAATGTGTTAGAATTCAGCTAAGCTTTGTAACTTCAATTTAGAACTAATGGTATTCTTTGGTTTTAGGCTTTTGGTTACTCATTGCTCTTGCAAGCCAGTTCAGTGGTGTGGATTGCAGGAATTTGGAATTTCTGACAATGTCCTGGAAATCATTTATGGGCAGACTATCTGCTGGATTGGAACCTTCTTTTCACCACTTCTCCCTGCAGTAGCAACTATAAAATACTTCATCATCTTTTACATTAAAAAGGTAATGAAGGTGTGTGGTAAACAAACAGAATTGATCACATCTCTGTGGGTTTTCTAATATAGGTATGCAATCAATTTAAAACAAAGAAAAAACCCTAGAAACACCCAAGGATGCGGTGTACTGGAAAATGAGGTAATGGCATTCAATTTTCTGTAGGTTTTTTGCTTTTAAGAGAAGGTGGAATTTTGCTTTGAAATCAAGCAAACCAACATTTTAATAACTATCTCTTCAGTTATTTTGTTAATAAAATTTGTTTATGTAATAAAGCTAGTTTATAATGCTTTTCTGCAATAGTCTATTTACTAGCAACACAGCTTAGAACTCAGACAAAATTTTGCCAGGCTGCTAACAATTTGGAAGCAAAGTGGAAAGTCCAGGCTGGGTTGAATATTCAGGATGTGATTTCTGCATATCAGAAGCTTTGCTTTATGACCACACAGTCATACGTGTGTCTAAACGTATGTACGTCAAATTCTTACTGATACTTTAGTTCTTATCAGAGGGGGTATATCCAGTGGAGATGTGACAGAACAATGTGGCTGTGCCATTGATCATACACCAGATCACTATGTCAGTTGACTCTCTGCAAGTGTATGGAGCCCTCTGGATCAAATTCTTACTCAAAATAGGAGACATTGACTTATATCAAAATGCAAAGCGTTCTTGTCTTAGCCCTTTTCAGTCCGTGTACATCAACAGAAGAATGGTTATGTGGTAGCTGGTAGCATGTTTGAGAATGAAGAATTCAGTTGGTGGAGAAAGTATACTTGGATGTATGTATTTAGATGTACTGGTAACAGTTTTGCTCACTTTCCCTCTTCAGATCAGTTTGATACACACATGTAAACCTGCAGCTAGGCCTATCAGAGCATCAAGTTCCAATTTTTTCTTCTTGGTGGTGCTGTTGATTGGGCTCGTCTTGGCTTTTATTCCTTTGGGAATCAGCATAGCACAGTAAGTGACAGTTTAACTTCTATGAAGTTGACATTTGTTCTAAGGTTGTCAGTTCCCTACAAACAGGCACACAATTTGGAATGATAAATTGGAATAAAATACATAGTGTATAATAAATTATAGCTTAGTTCATATAAACAAAATTACAGTTTTAAAGACAAAGAGCACTTTCACCCCATCATCAAAATAGTGCTGGGCTTGTGTTGGTTTATTTTATCTTTACATTTTGGTGTAGCATCTCCTTTCTGGTTTTCTTCTTTGGCAGTATCCCCTCCTCCAAGGCATGTGGGCCATTCAGGAGTTTTAACACTTCATGGGCAGTTGTTCCAGCTACAATACTTGAGTTTCCGACAGGTCTGCAGCAGGTCCTTTATGTCATAGCATCAGAAGCCTTTGCAGTGCCTTTTTTTATGGTCATTTGGTGAGTAACATGGAGACCTGATTCAGTCATGCAGCTGCATGGTTCATTTCCTTCCCTACTGAACTGATACCGAACAACTATTAGACCAGATTCTCCATCTGCAGTCAAAAGCATCAAAGCCCATATGAATCCTCAGCTCATAAGTCTTTGCCTGTGTGTTCACACTCATTAGCTTTATTCCATTTTCTCTTGCATGTCCGATATCCCACACTTGTCTTTCTTGAAAGTATTAACTATGAATCATTCTGCAAATCAGTATTGTAAGCCATTTGATCACAAATCCTATCTATAAACATTGGTTTAAAAACCCTAAAAAACAACAACAAACAAAACCCTCAAAACAGTCATTCTGTAAGATAAAATTCAATACAGAATCACGGAACTGTTAAGGTTGAAAGTTACCTGTAGAGATCATCTAATCCAACCCTCCTTTCAAAATAGGGTCAAGTAGAGCAGGTGCTTGGGAACCATGTCCGGTTAGGTTTTGAATATCTCAAGATGCAGACTCCACAACCTCTCTGGGTAATCTGTTCCAGTGTTTGGTCACTTGGAGTAAAAAGTTGGGGTTTTTTCCTTATGTTTAAGTGTAATTTCTTGCATTTCAATTTAACCCAACTTTTTTCAGATCTTGGAGCCTTGTTACCCCATATCTTCTACAACTTAGATGCCTGAGAAATCATGCATTTTATTCTAGACTCCACCCAGCCTTTTCATCCATAACACATTTATGTGTTCTCCTCAATGGAACCTGTTATTGTATACAGAGGAAATATCAAGTCCTTTTTGTTGGTTTGGTTTGGTTTGTTCTTTTCATTTTTTTTTCCTTTATCATAAAGCCTGTGTAAGAGGTAGAGGATGACTTGAACTGCTACCCAACTACTTATATGGAAAAGAAAATACATGATTTATATAGGCATCTGTGCCATTCTAGTTCTTGCTGCTGCTCTTCATCATGTAATGCACTGCAGATAACCTGGGTCACAGATTACATCTGGAATATGTGCTATAAGGAATGGCTGCAATACTGATCTCTGGCTGCTCACCATAGTTAGAAATCCCAGTGGGAGCAAAGAGCTACTGCAGTAAAACCTCATTAAATTTAATTTCTGAGGAGCAACCCCTCAACATGTACACTTTGAGCAGGGCAGGAACTGACAGTCTAAACAGCTGTCAGAACGCAGAACATCTGTCAGAACATCTGAAGGTGGCTGTGCCTCTGTGTCCCTTAGCACTCTGTCCCTGCCCGCTGGCAGCACAAGTATTTCAGCGGATGCTTTTGAGCAGAGCTATGCCCAACCTACCCTAGCTGTATATTGATTTTTTTTTTTTTTTTTTTTTTTTTACCTCCGGCAGCTTCTCATCCAAAGCAAATGCACAAACTGACAATTCCTCTAGCCCATAACAGCCATTTTCTGATTAATTCTGTTTTGCAATAACATACAATGTTGGTTTGTTGTTTGCAGCCTCATCATGTTGTATTTTATTGCCTTGGCTAGAGCACACAAACAAGTGGTTGAGCAGCTGAGGGAACAACTGGTTACGGTAAGATTTAATCCACTTTTCTGTACTCCTGAAGTTTCCTTCATTGTGACAGTAATTGGGCATGCAGAGGAATAACAGTTTTCATAGTCTTCTGAGTACTTGGTGTTTGCACAGGCAGTGAAGAATGTTTTACAAATTACACAGGAAAAATAACTGAAGCGCTATAGTATTTCTCAATGTAGTTGGTTTTCTTATGTATCAGCTGCAACTGCAGTGAGGTCTGGTTATATCAGACAACACATGTGCATGAGATATGCCTGTGAGAAGTGGTGTCCTTGTTCTTCATCTGTTGTCTTGCTTAAATCTGCCTGTCTGCATGGCTTTTTATGGCCAAACAAGAACCTGAATCTTGTGCTTCCTGTCCCCTCCACCATCTTACCCAACCCTCACCTCTTCCTCCTCCAGTCTCACAAACAGGCACCCATCTCCCTACCCTTCCCTGCAGGCCTGTGTTTCTACTGCATCAGGTTGTTCAGGTCCCAGCACTGCGTGCAAGAGGTACTCAGTGGAGCAAGTCACCACTAACTAGTCCTTTGGAGAATGGTGCCAGTGCAGATATGCTGCTTTGTGGCCATCAAAAGCTGCTGCCATGTTTGACAGCATACATATACTGTGGTCTGTCAGACTCTGCTCTGGCCAGAACTTGGCCTCACTAGTAAGACTTCTCACTTTCTTGGGAAGTAGCCCGTTTCTTGGTGTGTGCTGCTTTTAGATATGGCATTTAATGACCCATCGTTAGAAAAACACTCTGCAGGCAAGAGATTTTTGAAGAGTAAGGAATTTAGGAGCAAAAGCCTTACTGATTTTTCAGGGGTTTCCAAGTCAGCAAGGAATTCTGAAAATTCTTGCATGCTTTTTATTTTCATTCACTGTTGTTAGGCTTCTTGGAAGTATGGTTTTAAGTTTTTAGGTGTTGAGATGCTTTTACTAGGCTCAGCACAGAACTGTTAATATGTAACCTCACATGAGATAAATGAAGTCAAGACTACAGTAAACTTAAAATTATTCAGGCAGTTCAGAGGGTTCTGGGAGCCACTAATTAGAGTACAGTGTGGTGAGTGCACCTATTTATTTCTAATAAAGAAATGAGCTGTTCATAGTTAACTTGTACTACTTCTGTTCATCTAGAGTATACTTTTTGTTCTGTCTTTGCAGGTGGGTTGTGACAAGTTGTTCCTAATTAAAAAGATAACAGAAGCTCAGAGACATCCTTGAAAACCATGAAAAGCCACAAGAGCTTGACTTCCTGAAACTTGCAGAACCACTAGATAAAGAGCAGAAGCATATGCAGCACCTAAAAACTGAGCACCCTGGCACTGTGGTCCGTGTAATGGATGTTATGATCTTAGTCTTGTGTATGCTAGTGGGCCTCAAAGTTTCCAAGACTGGAAATTTGGTTAATTTATACTGTTAGACCTGTTCAAAAATTTATATGGTAGGATGCTGCACTGCTGCTGCAATTTCAGGGTTGTAGGAGTTTAGGTCCCTGTTTTTTCAGGGATTTGGGGTAAAATATGATCAGAACTGAAACTCTGTTTAAAGACTTTGTACTGTTTTTACAAATTACGCTTTAAGAATCGGGAGGGAGGCGAAAAGGTGTGGTTTTACATGTTTCCAACTCACTTCTCTTTCAAAACCAAACCAAGAGAGATATATGTCAGTATTTAGAAATAGTACATAGGAGAGGAAAATATGGCATGGGTTTGAAATCAGTTTTCTAAATATTTTTAGAGAAGGTACTTTGATGTTTATTTTGCTGTGAAATATCAAGTGCAGTTGAACACTGCATAACTTCACAAAATGGCTGAGTAAACAAGCTGATAAAAAGAGTTCTGAATAAACACTGGGAATAGGAAGAGACCACCAGTCAGGTCACTGAACGGTGTACATCTGTTGCAGGGAAAGCTATTGCCTGGGTATCGACCTCACTACTGTGCAGTAGCCTTTTTTTCCTTTTTTTAAATGTTAGGGCATTACTTGTGTTTTATTCTTGTACAGACACCTTGACTACTGTTCTCTTTGTTCTAAAATGTGAATATTTGAGAGTTATAGTTTGGAAATACAGCATTCTGAAACCCTTTAATTTTGTTTCTTCTCGCTTAAATGAAATGATGGAGCTGTGTGACTGAGAGGGAACAGTAATTCTAAGTAGACAGTATACTGTTTCCTTTATTTAAAGGTTGTGCTTAAGGATTTTCTGTACAGAATGGTGTTTATTACTTGAAATTTTCCAGTAGCATACTGCTAGTTAATTGTATGAGACACTATTCTTTTTATATAACGTTTTGGAATCCTTTCTGGTTTTATTTTAAATAAATGAGCGTTCACTAAAGGTTTGGGTTGTTAAGATCATCAGACGTTGTAGTTAAAAAAAAAAAAAAGGCAAAAGCAAAATAATTTGCTTTGCCTGTGAGGGGGCGGGCCGGGAGCTCGCGCACCTGCCGGGGCCCGGACCCTCAGCTCTCTCGCCCAGCGCTCGCGCCAACAGGCGCTGATGTCACCGTGGGCGGGACGGTGGCCGGTGGCTCTTGCCTCCGCTCGATGGAGCGTCCTCTTGGTAACCCGCCCCCGTCACCATGGCAGCCGAGGGACGCCGGCCCTGACTGACAGCTCCCCTCTCCAGTGCGGCGGCGCGGGGGAGCTAATCGGGATCGCGATGCGGGGGGGAGTGATGTGTGGGCCGGCGCGGGCGGCCCGCGTTGATGACGTTTCGGCAGCGCGCCGGGCCGGTGGAGGCGCCGTGTCGGCGGGATGGAGTTGGCGGCCGCCGCCGTGGTCCCGGCTGCGCGGCGCTCGCTGCGGCATTACCGGCCTCTCCGCTGCGAGGCGGGTAGGGGCTCGGTCGGCTCCCGCGCCCGCCAGCCCACCCCCCCCCCCCACCCGCCCTGCCGGGCTTGCCCTGAGCGATTGGCCGCGGGCCTCGCACCGCCGCCCGGGCCCGCCCGCCTCGGACGAGGCCCCGGCGGCGGCAGAGCTCGCGTCACTTTTGTCTCTCCGGCAGGTCTCCGGGGCAGGCGGCCTTTGCCCGCCGAAGGGGTTTCCCTCAGGCTTTGCAGCACGCGGGTAACTCTTGAGGGCATCAACAAGCCCGTCATAGACCGCATCATCCGGGTGGACCACGCGGGAGAGTACGGGGCGAACCGCATCTATGCGGGGCAGATGGCCGTCTTGGGTAGATCAAGCGTGGGACCGATCATCCAGGTTAGTGACCCTAGAACCGATCGCTGTGTTTCTGTTTAATTTGCCTTTGGTTAACGATGGTGGGATGAAGTTGAAAGATGAGAGCGGTACGTCTTTTTCTAAACATGCTTAAACATGTGGCTTTATAAAGAGTGGTGGGATTACTTGATAAGGGAGTTACCAGTACTACAATTTCTTTAGCATTGTCACAAAGACTCTTATTTTGTAAATGTTTTTATGTTGCCTATTTATAACTATCCTCATCAGCCCTTCACCATTTTCTTTTTGTGATGTGAATCGTGTTACCTCTGCAGTTAGTGTGAAGGGCCAGAGCTGTTTTGGTTTTCTTTGGTTTATTAGTCTTATTGGAAATGTCTAATTTTTCTGTTTTTTTACTTTACTGTGATCTGGCTCTTTTGCAGCAAATGTGGAATCAAGAAAAAGACCACCTGAAAAAGTTCAATGAACTAATGGTTACATACAGAGTTCGACCTACCGTTTTATTGCCTTTTTGGAATGTAGCAGGTTTTGTTTTAGGTGAGTTTGTATTACTGTTTCTGTTGTTTTAGAAAGTCTTCAAATATGTAAATTATTTTTATTGCTTCAGACTTAATTGCTTGCCTATGTTTGGTACCACAACAACAGGGGCTGGAAGTGCTTTACTTGGAAAGAAAGGTGCGATGGCTTGCACAGTGGCAGTGGAGGAGAGTATATCCAATCACTACAATAGCCAGATCCGAACTCTTATGGAAGAAGACCCAGACAAGTACAAAGAACTACTGCAGGTATTTAGCTGACTTAAAAAGTAGTTTAAAAAAATTCATTAAATCATCTGATGAGACTTCAGTCTCTAAAAATTATATGCTCTGAGAATTTACAGTAGATCTCTCTTTGTTCTAACGCTTAGCATGCTGAAGTCAACAGAAACTTTAAGTTAGAAGGATGATTTTTCCTTCAGCAGCACCAAATTGATCAAGCATCAAAATGAAAATGTGTGATGGATTAGCTTCAGCATGTTTCTAGTAATTCAGTATTTTCCTTTTGACTTGGAGAACTGTGCTTGAATTCTGATTACTTCTAATTGAAAGAAAGGGTTTAGAGGGGAATGTGTAGTAACATTTTGTTTATACTGGATATGACTATATAGTTCTAGTCTTTAATATTATTCAGAGCATGTAGGGAGTTAATGTTTATTAGCTCTGCAAGAAAATGATTTCCGAAGTATTTTAGGCATCAGACTGGGATATGTTCCTGTTGGGTGCTTGTCAGAGACAGACTTGTTTCCACATGCAGCACATGGAGCTTGTTTGTGCTGTTTGATAGGACCTTGTTTTAGGGCCCACATGTTCATTTCCATCTTTGACCAACAGTATGTTCAGTGGTGCTTAGTTTAACATGTAGCCAGGTCTGGTTAATCCAGTTACTCTGGTAACTCCTGTTACAGAGATAGTATCTGAAATAACTTCGGTTGTGCTCACATGTGCACAAAGGAAGTACTACCCCTGAAAATAGATTATAAACTGAGAGGGCACAAAATAAAGAGAAGAAGCTAAGCAGCAAGGTTATTCACATTGCCAATATGAGGAGACCTAGTGACGAAACCAAAAGTGATATGAATCAGTTGGGTAGGGACAGTGCTTGGATGTCTGTAAACTCTGAGCACTTTATTAAGCAATCCTAGTTATCTACAGGTATCTCAAGGGAAAGTTCTTAAAACCATTTTGTCCCAGTTTAAAAATTAGAAGAGAAAAATAGTGTTCTTTAGAGTATGCCAGAACGGACAAAAGCCCTGTTGGCTTACAGGAAAACACCCTTTTGGATTGTCTAGCAAGCCGGGGACCTTAATTTGATTATTTAAATGTAGAATAATTTGTATGTGTGAAAATCAGTGTTACGAGTTACTATGACTATAGATTTTCTCAAAACAGTGAAAAACATTGTGATATATTAAACGTCATCTTGGTTTTTTTAAATACTTTTTTGAGCATATTAAAAGAAATTTAGGTTTGGGAAATGCTGTAAAGGATTCATTTCTTGCTTAATTGGAGATTCGGGTTTTCGAGAAGCTTTTAAGAGACCTGGACCTCAGATGCCTGTCCTGGTGCATACAATGGTCAACAGCATGTAGTTTTGTATACTAGTTGCCTTGATTTCTCTGTCAAGTAGACCTACTAATTAACTGTTATTTTTAAAGATAATAAAACAATTTCGGGATGATGAACGGGAGCATCATGACATTGGGCTTGAGCATGATGCAGAAGCAGTAAGTACAATGCTAACTGATGGGCACTGTTAGTGAGGATGTAGGTGTGATAGTCCTATCTTCCTTACTGCTGTGGTTTAAACCCAGCTGGCAGCCAAACCCCACACAGCTGCTCACTCACCCTGCCCTGCCCAGGGGATTGGGGAGGGAATTGGAGGGGTAAGGGTAAGGAAACTTGTAGGTTGAGATAAAAAACGTTTAACTGAAATAGAATAAAGCAATAACAGTAATAGAAAGTACAAATGGGTAATGCACAATGCAATTGCGCATGACCTGATGACCAATACCCAGCCCGATCCCAGAGAAGCCAAGATCCCAAAACCACAATCCTGGAAACAAGGGAGAGTCCCTTCCTTCCCAATCAACCCTCTCCTATATACTGAGCAGGATGTTACATGATATGGAATATTTAATTGGCTAGTTTGGATCTAGTGCTCTGGCTGTGCTCCCTCCCAGCTTCTTGTGCACCTGTGCACAGATAGGAAATGGAGAGTTGGAGGGTCCTTGGATTCTTAACAACAACTAAAAACATAAGTGTATTATCAAAATTCTTCTCATACCAAACCCCATACTGAATATGAAGCACAGCACTATTCTAGCTGCTAAGAAAGAAAACGAGCTCTGTCCCAGCTGAAACCAGGACACTTATCCAGTGATTGTGATGCTCTTTATTTGAGAAATAGAAAATAAGGTGCTTGATAGTCTTTGCCAAAAATACATGCATAAATATATAAGAAAACACTGGATATTATAGCTTTAATACTTGACATGAGTTCCAACAGATTCAGTTCTGTACTAGAAAAATTAAAGTGATTGTGTTTTCCTGAGAGGTGTCCTCTGCACAGTTTTTAATTTTATTTTAAGTTTGGATTTAATACTTTTTTAAGATAAGGCTAATAAGTGCTATCCATACAGCTGGGAACCTGAGGCATCATTTTGGTAGAGGAACACAACCATGTTAGAAAGTGTGAAATACTGAACTAAACTCTGCTCCCTTGAATACTGTAAGAGGAATGTATGACCTTTTTTTTTTTTTTCTCCTCTTGACTTCCATTTGTGGAGAAATGGAAACATTCTGTCAAGTTGATCATTTTTGATTTAGTTTTCTCTAAGGTAGATTAGGCTACAAATACAGGTGTGTTTTGATGGTGGGGTTTTTTTGGTTTGTTTTTTGCTTTGTTTTGTGGTTTTGGTTTTTAGGTAATGCTTACTATTCCTTACCACAATCTGGTTCAAACAAAACACTTCATTAGATGTATTTAATCTTTTATTCTCTGTTTTGCAGGCACCGGCTTACTCAGTTCTGAAGACAGCTATACAACTTGGATGCAAAGCTGCAATATTTTTATCAGAAAGAATTTAGTGGTATTTTCTGTAATGTTTGCGGTAATAAACTGGCACAAAAGTGAATGAAAATTGCAGAAGACTTACACTTATGTTATTCAGCCTTTTAAAATTTTTTTCACTAAGCATCTGATTTAGCCAGCCTTTGTCACGTTGAGTACTTGTTCAAAAAGTATCTATGTTAAAGTCAGTTGAGCTAAATGTGAATAAAGATAGCAGAATTGGGTCTGTATGAACTTAACCTCCATATTCAGAGACTGTTCACAAGGTGGCAGCAAAATATGTATGTATATGCATGATTTGTATATATAATATGTGTATTTATGTATACACACATATAAAAATTATAAATATTTTTTCTTTTGCTTTCAAATTTATGTGTACTTGAAATGAGCTGGGGCTCATCAGCTTGTTTTAAAATGGTTAATACTGACTAAGTAGGATATTTTTGAGTTCTATTTTCAGGCTAAGTAAATGAAGTAATAGTATTTATTTTGAGCCTGTGTGAATAAAAATTGGTATTATAAGGCTTTAATTTGAAGACTTGTTTTGGCATTTTTGGGGGGTTTCTTTTTGGTGTTTTGTGGTGGGTTTAGGGTTTTTGGTTGGTTTTTTTTTTTTAGGCTTAATTCTGAATTCTTTATTTAAATATTATTAAGAATTTTTCTTCCTCTGGGTTTTTTTGTTGTGTGGTTGGTGTTTTGGGTTTTGGGATATTCTTTCTTTGTCCTGAGTGTGTGTAGGGAATTGATCCCTGATATAAAGCAGGTGGAAAGAGCAGCTTGGAGTGCCTGTGGAGTTGCACTTAATACTGTTAGAGCTCTCAAGTTTATCTTACTTTGCTTATTGTCTTTAGTGGCTCTAGAATATAGATGTTCTTGCTTTGTCTATGTTTGAACGATTTCCTCACACTTTCTGCTGGCATCCTGGCGTGGAGCAATAGAAATAAAAAAGACAAGGTTGTGCATGTCTGTTCTGTTAAACACCAATCAAAGATGATAAAAGTCCAGCAGTGGAATTAGTGTGTTTTAAACCGATAGGGGTGAAAGGGACTTCATGCAAGATTGCATCCTTCACTCTTTATGTCCTAAAAGTTTCCTGATCATTCGATTCTTTTCATATTGCGTCATTATGGAAATGGGCTAACTTTCTGAATGCATGAGGATAATACAGAATATGCTGATATCATGATATAAACATTTAAAGTTCCTGTGAGAGACTTCTATTTTTACAGCTGAGAAGCATGATCTTTTGATGAGATGTCTCAAGGCAGGGAAATCCTCTGAATAATATTGCAGGTCACACAGAGACCACATATCCATGGTTCTCCCCTTACATCTGTGCTTCTAAAACTTTGGGGAGATGCAGCTTGTTTAACTGCTATAAACTTTTGTTTCCCAATTTTACATTTTTTCCAGTTTCTATAGGTTTGTGGGTTTTGTTTTGCTTATTTGTGTTTTTTTTTTTGTTGTTGTTGTTGTTGTTAAGAATAGTTAAGCTTGACAGAATAGGGAGCAGAACTTCTTGCATCTTGTTTTCTGGTTAAAAGCTATGATGTTTTAGAAATGAGTATTTCTTAGCCCAAGCAATGGGGTATAAATAATTGAACAGGTCAGCTATGGATGTGGGATGTAACGGGTATAAACATGGTTAAAAAAGAAAGAATTGGAAACCAAGAAATTAAAACAATAGCAAGAGTTGCCCATCACTGTCATGAGAAATGGGGTCAACATTGCTAGTCTTCTACCTTATATGGCAAAACTACAGTTACATTGAGGCCAGTTAAGTAATTTGATTAAGTTTTGCTATGTGCTTGTTCCAGTTCAGTTGTGCTGGCTGAGCGCTATGTACTGACTTTGTAGCTGCTTTGAGACCAGAGGAGGATAAGAAGTGCAGAGTTGCCACCAGGAGTCCAAGACCTGTGGGAGCATTCGGAGCATCTCAAATCCAAGCCTGTGGGAGCTTGGTAAGGCTTTGGAGAGCTTTTAATCCAGGTATGTGTGAGTCTACCTTTTTGAGTAGTTCTGTTAGTGTTTGTGGGTACTAACTGGTGTGTAACTTGATGTGAAAGACTTCTTAAAGAGGATTATTTCCCCTTATTTTGTGAAGGAGCTTAGACTGGAAACTAAATCTTAATAAATCATACAAGAGTTTCTGTATTATGATTGATACTTTGTATGGAAGAATTTATATCACACCACTGCAAGTCTGGCCTGGTTACACTCAAACTACTGATGCTATTTATATTGTCCAAACATGGTAGTGTTTGGCTCTGTACCTGTTACTGATTTCCACGCCCACTGGAATAACTTGACTTGAGGAACTCACATAAATCACGTGTTTCTTTGTGACTGTGTAGTAAGAAGACAGGTTTAAGAGATTCTCCTTTTATGTGCCTCAGCCCCAGACGTTTGTGAGCAGTGTGCATGTAAACATGAGTTTACTAAAGGTCATATTAGACTAACATGTCTTCCTTGACCAATTCTCTGAACAAAAGTTACGTCTAGCAGATTGCTTGCCTTACTTTCCCTAAAGCATTTGATAGGCTGGCATGTGGAAAATTTCTAGGTAATTTGAAGAAAAAAGCAGTCGGCACAAAAGAATAGTTAATTAAAGTGACTGAAGGGATTACAAGTGGTGTTGAAAGAACATGCAGTGCAGTCATGTAAGTCATGGACTTCAATAATTGAGTAAAAAGAATAAAAAAGATTGCTCGATGAATAATCCATTGTAAAGTCTTTAATAACAGAGGCAATGTCTTTTATAAGTCCATTATTAGAGCTGGAGAGGGAGGGGCACAGTATGTTTCAACTCAAAACAAAGTTGCACACCCATGCATACAATGGTCTTGTGAAGTAAACTGGAAACTGAACCAGTTTCCTGGTCACTCAGCTGTTACATCAGGATTGAACACTGGACAAGGCATCTGTGAGGTGTTCCTAGATAGACAGTGCTCAGCTGAAGCCTGGCACTCCCCAGGACAGTGGTTAGAGATTCTCAAGATGTCTGAGGTGGTGTTTAACAGTTGTGGGATTTGCTGCTGACACAGAGATATGTTCATGTGATGCTGTCCAAGATGTGGGTGGCCTCCAAGACCATCACACACTGCTCACTTGAGGCAACAACTTTTAAGAGACAGATCTAATTTTTAATGCATTTAGTTTGGCCAAAGGCTGGGAACATCAAATACCAGGAAATCACCATATAAGGTCAGTGTGTTTGGCCATGTCTACAGTATCACAGCGAGTTCTTTGTCCTCAGCAGCTGAAAACATCCTGCACATTTGAGTAGGCTGTCAGGCAGTAATACTGTCTCTAGCCGTGAGCATAAAATACGATTCGGGAGAACAACTCTGCTTTATGCTCCCAATCAGGATTTGTTCCTTCTCTTCACTGGAGCAGCTTTTTTGTGCCTGTCATGAAAGTGTGGGTGAGCATAGAAAATGGAGTTGCTTTTCATTCTTCTTATGCAAAATGGACTCTTTTTTTGTTGTTTAAAAGCCTCTTTCAGATTTTGAAAGACTACAAAAGGACTAGAGATGCTCAAGTGCTATACAGAACTTCTATTGTACAGCTGCTGCAAAGCTGTAGTTTCTTTTTTATGTTATTTTGAGGCAGAACTAAAGCTGACTGATGTCAGCTATCCTGGCAGGAGTTAATTACAGGCAGAGGCCAAAGTATACAGCTTATACAAGTCTGTTATGGTAGTGATTCTCAGCTGTGTTGACAGAGGAAAAGGAACTTGGATTAGACAGGGAAGCTGTGAAATGCTGCATTTTCAAAACAAGGAATGGCGAAGATGAAAGGGTCTTCACTGCCTTTGGGTTTTCGGGCACCCTTCTGGACTATAAGATAAGCACATAATTTGGGTCTTGTAGTATGCAGTGGGATGAAACTCTTCCCTTCAAAGTAATGAGGGCTGCTTCTAGCTCCTGTGATAACCAAGGGCTTGATCCTGATTTTTCTCCTCTAGAAGGAGAGAGTTTTATTTTTCAGTGAGGAGGTGCAGCGGGTGTCTGTGAGTGTGTGTAGGACTATAGGGCTGTTATCTGCTCCTTGATCAGCTTCTCGCCTCTTACTGTTTGCTCCTGCAGTCAGTTCTGGGGACTATCTGGCCCCTATTCTCCAAAGCTCTTCTGAGTTGGAGATTAAGGCAACAATGGTGCTTGGAGGTGAGTGACACAGCCAGATGGTGCGGTCCTTGTGCTGAGCACTGGGGCTCTTCCTGATGCTCTGACAGCTCTGAAGCAGGATCTCCGCACTGTCTGTAGGCACTGCACTGTCCCGGGAGGAGGAAAGCCCGTCAAAGGAAAGCAAATAGGCAACAGCAGCTCTGTCTCACAAAGCAAGAAGGATGGTTATGAAAATTCAAAGCAGCTCTGAAGATCTGTATCCTGTCAGTAACATCTCTAGAAAGCTACCAGGGTGGCAAGGCAGACGTGATGCCACAGTGGTGTAGGGCTGGCTGTGCCAGTACGTGTTTCAGCCTCTTGCTGTCACAGCTAGGCTAGGCAAAAATCAGATCCCCACGGCTGTGATTAATGTGGTGATGCTGACATAAGCTGAATGGATTTATGCCATGAGTTATGTAAAATGGGACTCATAAGGTTGTTTGGCAGAGAGCTAAATCATTGTCTGAGATAATAAATATTACAGATAGAAGACATGTCGGATCTAATGGGCTTGATCTTTGAAGGAAATCTGTGTGGCTCACTCGAGCATAATAGAGCTAGGCTTGCTATAGACTGACTGAGGATATGCCATACAATTCCTATGCAGGGGATGATGTGGATTGTGTATCTCAATTTTCTCTTAGCATTTCAGGGGTTATTTGATCTATACAATCCATTGTGCCTGCCTTGTTTCTTGACTTTAGGGAAGATAAAATTTCAAATGGTGTGTCAGTCATTTTTTGTCACTAGCTTCACACTTGTGGCATGTCACTTGCATTGAATTCTGCACAGATTTTCAGCTTGGGAAACTTAAAGGGTTAAGTCAAAAATATTGGACAGTTTAAAGGAGGAATGTGTATGAAAGGGAGGAGATTGTTTAAGGGGACTGTTTTTTCTATTTGTTAATTCAGTTTTCCCAGAGTGGCTAAGATGAAAAATCTGGATAGATTTAGGGGAATGACAGCAGCTTTGCAGTTGTACTGCCAGAGTGGCAGATCCTAACTTGTGTTAAAGAAAGGTTGCTGACACTCCTGTTTAGAGTTGGGGAGCTGATTTAATGTTGAGTAAGTGAATTAACAGTTAATTGGAACAGGTTCAGTAGGTAACATCTCTAAACCAGCTTGACTGTGTTAGAAGGAAAATTCCATTTGTTGCTGTTAGGTGCTTTCAGTAAGTGCAGCCTCATGTTCACTCCAGGTGTTTTTGAGAAGTACCACCTTATACTACAGTTTTACAGAGCAGAACCCAAACCTAAGCAGACCAGGGGATGGCACCTCTGTGTCCAGTAACACAGCTTACTGCAGCAGTATCGTTTCATCGTGTTAAGATGCAGATTAATACACCTATGCTTATATTTAAGAAGATTATATTTTTTGGTGTTAAATATCTTTGTTTCACAAATAAAGGCTGTGGCACTGTCTTTATTTGTGCTTGTTCTTAACTGGAAGGAAATGGTGTTCTGATGGAAGCCCAGGAATCACGCAGTGTTGCTTGGAAGGGAATTCTGGAGGTCTGGAGGCAAGACTGTGGCCAGCACTAAAGCAGGTCAGCCATGATTTTGTCTAGCCAGGTGATGAAAACCTCCATGGACAGAAATTCCACACTCTCTATGGGCAGCCCATTCCAGTGCTGTTTTACCCCTACCAGTGATGCCTTTTTTTCTTTCTGATATCCATCCTGAACCTTCCAAGACTGTGACTGCTACTGCTGCTTATGTCATGTGGCACTATGGAGTAGAGTTTGCCTCCGCTATCATGGTAAATACTCTTTGAGTAGTTTTAGGCAACTATTAGATCACTCAGGTTTCACCTTCTCAGTGCACATAACCTCCACTGAGCCCTGTGCAAAAAAAGCAGCCTGGGAGGCAGTGAGCAAGGTGGTGGGGAAACGGGGCATGGACTGGGGTGCACACCTCTCCTCCTCTGTATGGCTGCATCATTCGTGCTGCATTTGCACTGTGGTCATGGCTTTCACAGAGAAAGGTACCTGCTGGTGGGACTGTGTCCCCAGAAAGGAAGGTGCAGAGCTGTAGCTCTCCTTGCAATGCCTGCTTCCTGACCAGGCACAAAGGAAAGTAGGAGATGGATCTACTGACCACCTTGACAGCCTCATTATTTCTTTTAGACTCCAGGCTTCATATAAACACCTGAAGCTGTCTTCTTTCCCTTCAGGTATTTTCTACCCAACTGTTTGCATGTCAGTGATTCCTTTTTTAATGTTACCTGTGCCTAGGACAGTTGGATTTATTGATTTGATGGTACAGATGGACACACATAGACCAAGGTATTAATGAAAGCAAGTCATACACACAGAGTGGGTGTTTTTTCCTATTTAAAATATATGTTTTGGACTGCAGAATAAAAATATTATTTCTGGTACTAAAGTGCTTTTCTGTTGTCTTTGTGGCCTCTGGCCAGCCACCTGCCAGGGACTGCTTGGGTCAGAGGAGAGGCAGCAGTGGGTGAGGAAGATTTGAAGATTTTTGTGATGCATTTTGAAGGCAAGCTCTTCCAGCTGCATGTTAGCAAGCTGTCATGATTTTCTCCCAAGTTTGTTGTTTGAGGGCAGCTGTATAGTCAGAGGCTGCTAACTGTGTATGCAAATGGATAAAACATTTAGTGAAGTGAAAAGCACTTGCTTATAGGAGCAGATGGACATGCGTTGCCAAGGCAGATGACTCAATAATGTTGATCTTTGTTGCTATTCCTGTATTAAAGTAAATTTCCTCTTTAAACAGTACCCTATGTCTAATTTAAAGCTATCTTTTGCTGATAGATTGTTTCCTCCCTCCTGTGGGGGCAGAGATATGCTCCAGCAATGACACCCAGCTTCTGAGGAAGGAGAACATACACAACTTGCTTTCCCAGGACTAGTGCCCAAATGCTGAAACACAGTGAGGCCTCTGTTCTCTGGATGTGTTGTCCCAAGTCTCCCCGCACCGATGGCTGTTTGTCCTCAGGCAAGCACAGCAGACTCCTGCTCTCCTCTCAGCAGTGACACTATCACATTTAACAAATTTATCTCCTCCAGCAGCCCGCAGCATTCTCATGAGAAAGGGGCTTTGCACTAGGGCTTGATTAAGAGAAGGCTACTGGGTACACGTCTACCAGCAGTGTAAGTTTATGCTTAGGTCTAAGCCCAAGAGCAACAGGGATAATTGGATGCTCCAGGCTAAACTTGTTCTGAGGATTTAGTGACTTGCTGTGGCCATCTAGCAAGTCTGTGGCAGAAATACACTGAAAATACAATTTGAGAGGAGTTGAACCTCCCAGGTGTCTGTATTAACCATATAGCACTCCTGGTATCTGGTAAAAATGTGCAGACTTCACTGCTTTTAAGTGTTTTTATCCAGCAAAAGAACAGCAGCAGGACTTAAAAATCACTGGTGAGATTGTTCTGTGAAAGTATAGCTTAATGGCTCAATTCCGGCCCTGACCTGGAAAGCTAACTGCTAGTGATGGATGAGGAGCTGTCTTACGCATCTCATCTTGTCAGCCCTCATTGTTCTGTCTTTAGCAGGAAAAATGAAGTTTACTTTGAAGACTTTGAAGGTGCCTGAAATGTTGTGATTGTTAAAAAAACATTACAACTGTCTGCTTTTCCATTCCTCCAACCCAAATATTGCATCAATATTTCCTAATGAGAAATAATTGTATTTCAATTTTAAGTGACACAAGTGCTATTGTTTGCACAAAATGTGAGAATCTAGTAAGACATCAGGCATATGTTTAGAGGGATAATGCATGAGAAATCAGTTCTCTCTTCTCAGGGAGCTGAGCCTTGCAAAGGAAGATGACAGATACATGTGTTTATAGACAGACTCCAGAGCTGGCTGTATTTGCTTATCATTTGTCATAAATGTGGAGCCTTGCAGCACAAAGTACTAGTACAGCATAAGCTGGAACATATGCTCCTCTTCAACAGATGTGGCATGAATCGTAATGCTCACTGGATGTTTCAGGTTGATGACCAGCAAGAGGATTTATTCTAGTAAGATGGTGTGAGTAACCTTGAGCCTTCCCAGGTATTGTTTGCCTAATCTATGGAAAAAATCCCTGATGGAGCAGGCAAAGTATGGCCTGGCATGGCTGGCAATTCATAACTGCTGAAGCAGCCGTCCGGACTTACCTGATACATTGCTTGGATATGATGTTGCAAAAATGTTGGGATAAAAATGCTTACTTGAAGCTTGTGCTTTGATGTGACCTGTACCATGACCTGATAGTTCAATATTTCTCTCCAATCGACTCATTGCTCTCCATAGACTTAGTATTCAAACAGAAATAACTCACCACTCAGAGTGGTGAAAGCCCTGGGTCTTGTTTTCAATGACTTTCCTATAACCAGAAAATACATGGTTATATTTTTCCCTCTTTTTTTATCTTCTCTGCCCTTACCAAAATGTATGTGATACTGATACAGGCTTTGTTTTTAGAAGATGTGTTAATAATACACCCTCTGTATGTCATCTCTTTCTGAGTATTTATTCCAGGCTGAGCTGTAATGAGTTAAGAATAATCAGCAGAACTCCAATACACTTGTCTTTCTGATTTACTGACAAAAAAAAACCCAAACTCCCAAACACTTCACTTATGAAATCTTACTGTCGCAGTCAAGAGAAACTAATAGAATGAATTATGTACGAGCTGCATGTCTTAGGTATGAAAATGTAGCATAAAGCCAAGAGGAAAAGTTTAGAGAAAAAATTTCCTAGAAAATATTCATCCATGTTGTAAAAACAAAGATAAATTTTGCCGCATCTGGTAATTAATATGCCACACTCTGCTCTTACTCAATGTTCACCCTGTTCATCTTAAGCAACACTTACTCAACCCTGAGTTCTTCCCACATACCAAGATACTAATCTGTTTCTCATGCAAACAGTCACCAATCTGAAATTGCTACAACACACCATCGTAGACTTGATTTAATAGCTGTTTTTGCTTGCTTTCTTTTGTTGTTAAGGATAAAGAATCCAAAGTGGATCAAAGTCCCTTCTGTCTCTGGAGCTGGACCTGTGCCCCTGCTTTTTGCCCCATTGTTTAGACTTGCATGCTGTGAAGTTTCAGAAGTTGTATCCACCACCCATCTGTATTTGCCTTAAATCAGGCAAAGGCAACTTCTTAAATGGATTTTAGGCGTTTAATTTTTCTTTGCTTTGCTGGGCATAAGATTGGTCTGATGTTTTTGCAGGCTTTGCTTTCATTGGCTTCTAAAATTATTTTATAAGGTGTTTCTGATTTGAATCATTAGGTTATTGGGTGAGTCCAGCTGTGCCCCTTATCCAGAAGTGCTCTGCTTCAGGGGGCTACAGAAAGAATCAAACTTGTGCTGAAGGTTACAAGTGCAAATACTATCATGACAACTGATTTTGATTATTGATGGGTGGGTGAGAGTATCTATACAAATGCACATAAGTGTGTGCCTCTTGCTAATGCTATATATCTCTGTTGAGCTGAGGAATGACCCATGTGCCTTTTATTCGGAGTGAGTGTTCACTAAGATAAGAGCTGCTACAGCCCTCTTGTGATCACCAGTAATGAGCCATGTTCAGGTGTGGAGTCGACTGCCTGGGTAGGTGACAAGTGGACAGGTGATAGCTGGAACACAGCTGTAGTTGGAGCCATTTACATCTAGGAGGGCTGGTAAGACCGTTTTACTAGCCACACCTTTAAGTTTGCTGGGTGCTCTTCGTTGGCTCTCCTGGGATGGAGAGAGGGCACAGGCATATTTATGCCTTTCCTGGACTCAAAGCCTTCCAGCCCTTCTAAGTGAGCTGGTGGTGAATGGTGTGGTCACAGTGCTGAGCAGGAGCTGGGCTGCCCTGGAGCACAGGAGAGGTGGTTTCTTGTTACAATGACCTGCAAGGTGGCTGGAGGCCAGGAGAGGACAACCTGGCTGCCATTAAGCCTCCACATACTGAACCACTAGGCCCTGTTCAGGTATATTTTGACCTGAATGGCTTGCCTTTTGCTGATGGATAAAGATGATCACTAAAACTAAATTATGTTCGTTTCTGCTCTTTCTCTTTTTCCCCTCCCTTCTTTGATCAATGGTCAGGGTATAAATGGACTTGTTGGCTGGCTGTTTGGGAGATACCTATTCTTTGTACAAATACCTGCCTTCAATTAGTCTTACGTTATTATTTAATTAGTTATCTACTCAGGCAGCTAAATCAGTGCTGTAGCACACATGCAGCTGTACACACAGCACAAACTACAAATGACAGAGGATACTGGAAGCAAATTGTGTTTAGGAAATCTGCTGGTTCAAAATTGCTCATTCAAAGTATTTGATGAACAGCTTCAAGTAAGATAAATGTCCAAAAGGCCATGAATGATTCATTAAAACAAGGGAAATAAATTCAATGAAGCATTCAATCATCATGAATAATTCATTGTACTCTAATATGTTTAGGAGTGATATTTAAAAAGTATTTCCTAGGCTTATAATTCATAAACCTGACAAAAAACTGATCTAGAAAGAGGGTACGTTATTTATTCCAGGGCCAAAGTCCGGTGTTGAAATTGTGTGAACTGAAATCTCTTAGTGGGTTCAGATGCAACTCATGGTATTTCATACTTCTTAAATGACTCAAAATCTTCCCTCAGGGATGAGTTGTTAAAGCTCCCATCAGGTCAAATCCCAGAAGAAGTGTAACCGCAGTGGAGCGAAAGGTATGGAAATTTCAAATGTATAACCTTCAATATCAAAGTGCTCTTAGAGCTTGAAATTTGTTCAGCCTGAGGCATCTCTCCCCAAGCCTCTGTCATCTGTCATGCTGTGGCAGCAGACAGAGCAGAGAGATGGAAGGGGAATAATACAGTCACATGAGGACAATGTCATGTCATGTAAAGAGTTGTGATCTGAGCAGAAGTCGTGTTTTTGGATAGGTAACCATTCCTCTTTATTTATCAGTTTAAGCTTTTAATTCTTTGGCCGCTATGGGTATCCCTTTTTTCTGCTACTGTGAGGATCAGCAAATTATTGTGAGGGTGACTGGCGACATCTCCACTCTGCAGTGCCATGTCCGTGGTCCCTAACATGTGATGCTGCAATGGTGTCTGATGGTGTTTCACTTTAACACTTTCTGTGGTCTTTTACTGCTCCATGCTTTCTCCAACATTTATGTCTTTAATTATGAGCATGTTCTTTTCCATTCAGAGAGGACCCAGACACACAGATCCCAGAGGCACTGGTGACTCTGCTGCTAGGGAGGGTGTGGTTTTGGGCACTGCAACATGAGCCCAATGCTGACAAGGACGTCTCAGCATCCTCCTTGCTTCTCTGGAAGGTGCCCTCATGTCCCATCTGTAAAACCTCCCACCAGTTTCTCTGAGCACTGTAAAAACCCCCAGTGAGGGATCCACTCACTTGCAATAGTAGGAACTCAGATGGGTCACAGGCATGTCCCTTCCCACTGCTGCCAAGATAGGGGAAACCCAACCTTTTGCATTCACTGTTCTCCTCCCCTGTTTGCAGGTATCACTTCAGAGATGGCAAAGGGAACAGGAGGCAGAATGTGTTCCTGGAGGTAAAGTAAGAAATAAAATGCAGCCGTGAACTGACTTGTTGTAAAACCAGTTTGCGCTTGACCTCAGTCTCTGTTAGGTGAGCCTGTACGGATCTTGTTGTTTTGGTGGGTTTGCTTTGCATTTTTATCTATGTGAGATGGGAAGGACAACTCATATTTTGGAGTTCCAGGGCGCAAATATGATGCCTTCTGTATCATAAATTTAAAAAAAAATAGATTTAAATTGCATTACATAGGACATGAAAGATGATCCTACTTCTGTTTAAGGCATCAGCACTGTAATAATAAGGAAACCTATGACAGCAGATGTAAAAATAGCTGTCATTTAATATGCTCATCTGATTGGCCTTAAACAAAGAGAAGTATATGCCATGCTTGCTGTCTTACTAATAAAGTAATTGTGTTGCTTTGCATCGATCTCTGGAATGTTTAATTTTAAAGGGGTGCAGCCTGAGGAATTGGTGCAGAGGGATGCTGGGGAGAGATCAGGTTTAGCAGTCTTGATGGGATTTCAAGCTCCAGTGCTGTAATGCTGGTCCCCCCACAGGGCAGATGAGCAGGTAAAGAATTTCCTTTGGAGCAGGAAGATTACACGAGTGAGGCTGGGGTTTTAGGCACGATTTAAACAACGTGTGCAGACATCTATAACCAGGCACTGTGCTGCAAGGTTTCCATTTCAACTGCTGACTAGCAGTGCCCCCAGCATCTTTCCACCCAGATCAGGTGGGCCAGGAGCAGTGCAGAGGACACTGCCCTGTGTGGGCTGGTGGAACTGGGGTGGCACTTCCCAATGGAGATGCTGCCACCTGGGGATTGCTGCTGGCCTCCTTGCATAGGTGTGAGGTGAAACCTCCCTGAGCCCAAGGACCCCTGCTACCATCCCTCTGAGAACACAGGGGTGACAAACAGGTTTGGCTCAGACCCTATTAGCAGTTAAGGGTTGCTTTTCCTTCTCTACAGGCCACTTTCCTTTTAAGCCATTAGCTTTTCCCCTCTCTATCCTTGACAGAATGAGGTAAGGGTCTAGGACAAGGCTTCCTAGAGCTACTACTGCCTTCCAGCACTGCAGAACGGGTGCTGTGAACCAGAGCATCAGCTTTTCCCACCCTAACTGCCAAGTGCTGATAAGCCCTTTTCCCGGGACTGATCCTCCCTCACTCAGGCTTCCTCTCAGGCTTTTTTTTCCCCTCCTTTTCCCTGGGTAGGTGATCCAGCCAAGGCTCATCAGGAGTAGTGTCAGCTGAGCCAGGATCATCTCATTATTTGAGACTGTAAGCCAGTAACAGAGTTTGTTCCCTGTTGTGCGCTCGTCTTTGATTCTGCATGCTGTATCTCATCGCTTTGTGATGAAGCTTCATCTTTGCAGCTTGCTGCTGCAGGTGATTTGTCAGGCACAAAGCCCCTTCTCTAGTTTCATGGCAAGCTTAGGGGTACGCAAGCCCAGAGCTGAAAGATGTGGAGACCAAGCAGGCTCCTGGCTGGGACCTGGTAATGAGAGTCACTGGAGGGGAGGTGGCTGCTGATGCTTTGCTGCTCTTTAAAAGCCATCAGTGACACAGACACGGCACTGCTGAGACCAGCGGAAAGCTGTGAGATGAGCCCGACTCGAGACTCTCCACTAGGATAAATTCACAAATGCTGGTAGACAGGATTTATACATGTAGCGGTGAAGGTGAGGGAAGTTTGAACCTGCTTTGTGAAAACTTGTATTTTTAAAGTTAGAAAAGAACAGGTGATTCTCTGAGCAGCTGATGAAGTTTTGGCTTTATTGCTCTCAATTGGAGTGAGATGGCCAGGCAGCACTGACATACTGCTGCAGCCTGAGGACCTTAACAGGATCTTTCTTGTATGAAATTGCATACATTAATGCTTTGGACCTCTGCTCTCCTTCCCAATGGCCTGTTTCGACCAAATTGATTGCAAAGTTAACTCAAGGGGGAGTGCTGGACAAGCAGCGGAGCTTCCTTGGAAAGCAAAGGGAAAAGTGTGTTCCCGTAATGTGAACAATAAGTAGCAAGTTGAAACCTGCGTTAAATTCTCTTTCCCAAGTCCTTTCTTTAAAGGCATTAAAGATCCAAACCTATTTAGAATGGTCCAATCTTGCTAAATTGATTTTAAAATAAATCAAATGGCACAATAACCCCAAACTGGTATAATGAAACTGTTACAACCCTTATTTAAATTACTTCACTTTAATCAGCAAATTAAGGCTCAACTATGTGATCAGTTTTTATTAGTTTAGCAAGTTTTGGTACAAATACATGGTCAAGTGATTTACCATTAATTAGGGTAAGCCATTTCAGTCAGTGATTAAATTTACATTTGAACACACATATCCAGATTTAATTAGATTGGTATTAAGCTGGGTTTTGTTAAACTAGTTTAACACAAGCACGTGCACGGTTTGGCTCTACCTGATGCTTTTTAAACCTGGGGGTTACCTGGCTCCATCCTGGGGGTCCTCAGACCCACAAGCTCTGCTAAGCCCTGGGGGTGGTGGGGAAAAGGAAGGGCTGAGCAGGCTCCTGCACCCCAGGGACTGCCCTGCATGGGGAGGGTGACATGCTGGGGCCTTGTCCTGCCACCTGAGCTCTTGAGTAAGACCCTGAGCTGCCACAGATAAGGCATGGCCACAGGGTTGATTTTTGGCACCGCACTCAGCAGGGTGGTGGGAGGATTGGCACTGTCTACTGGAGCCTTTAGATACAGCACTGGAAGCTATACACCAGCATGACTGTTGTCATTCATACGTGGATCACATCAAATACTGAACTTAAAGAGGAAGTGCAAGACTTATGATCTTGAGCGGGAGAGTGTATGTTTCCATTTTCAATGTAAGAAACACCTCTCCTGATTGAAAGAAACATCTTTCAGTGTAAAAAACAATTACTGCTGATTCCCCTTCTGTGTGATGGTTGTATACTTGCACTCCCCTTGCTGAAGGGTGTTTCCTTTCCAGGGTGCTGTAGTTGGCTTTCTCCACAATACCAGCAACTTCAGCTTTCTGGAGAACATGTGATGGCAGTCTCCCATGCTACCAGCTTGTCAGACAGAACTCGGCATGCCAGCCGATACTAATGGAGACAGGCTGGGGAGTTTTGTTCCTGTTTCATTGCTTAGCTGGAAACTTACAGGCACAGCTTCCTGAATGCCAGTGTAATGGGCAAGCATAAATGCCCTGTTCACACAAGTTTCTATGCAAAAAAAATCCTCAAGGGTTTTCTAACAATGTGGGACAAGCTGGAGATAAGCCAGCTGATGCTGGTATTGTTCACCAGTGTAGAGCCAGAGTATTTCTGACTGTGATATGGACAGGTTCGGGCAAGAAAGTGTTGTATGAATTACTCAGGAAGCCATCCTTCTACAGCGAGGAAATCCTGTATTGGGCTATATGTGGTTTGTAGCAGTCAGGTCTGCTTGCAGGCTCACTGATTAAGAAGTGCTACACCCTACTGATAGCTACTGAGCAAACAGACTGGCAGAGGTGGCAAGAACATCCCACTTATTAAATAAAAAATATTTTAAGAGAGAATGTGCAGTAACACCCCTATCCTTACACTCCTCCATGTCCTTGCATGTGCTCTGGAGGTCTGGCTCTCCTCAGTCCTGGGTTGCTGAGTCTCCTCAGCTGTTTGTGGTAGCAAGACACCCTCTCCATTTCTCCCGTCCTGAAATGGGGACTCAGTCACACTGCTGCTGTGACTGGCAGAGGTTCACTAGTCCACAGTACCAAATGGACTCATGTCTGCCCAGTCGTGTTGGCTGGTGCTGTAATGAATAGTATCCTGTAAAACCTGGGGGTCAGAGGAATGGCAAGTGAAGGGTGTTTATTTTGATCATGGAATCTCCCTCACAGGACCACCTAGTGGGCTGGGGGAGGAGATGTGCTAGCAGCTTTATTTCAGAGGAAATACTTAGAAAAGTAATGATTGGGGTATGAAGGCAGGTGACCAATCTTTCAGACTTGTATTATTTTGCAATTGATTATTGTACTTTTCTGCTATAGTCTGTCTAATAGTGCATTATGATAAGCTGGAGGTGCAATCCACTCGCTGTAGAAGAGCAGAGGTGCAGGAAGGGATCCCATATATTTCCTCCTGTACCTGCAATAGACGATGTGCAGCTTTGGTTCACCAGGGCAGATACCAGCCTGGGATAGCTGGTAAGAAGTCTGAGGCTTGTGTGTCAGGTACATTGTGAAAGCACCACACAAATGCCATCCCTTGTCTGTGCCTTCCGTCTTTCTGCCACTTTCTTCTACCTATTTGGATGGTGAAATTGCTGGTGCAGAGTGCTTGTCCTACATCTCAGACAGTGTCTGACATGCTGTAGCATTAACAGATCAGTTACACAGTTGTATGAAATACTGTTAACTGTGGAGAAACTTTAATGGGTGATATATACCCAAGACTTCCTTTTACCTCTGCAAATCTCCTCCGGAGAAATCATGCAGATCATATATACTGGGATACCTATTTTTAGCTCAGACTTATATGTGAATAAGTATAACATTATTCCTTATTTAGTGAACAGGATATCCTGGTTATGGAGCATTCTGAAGCAAGTGTTTAGATAACATCTATTTAAACAATGGGTGATTTAAACAACTGTAGTAAAAATTGATGTTGTGAATTCTCTCTGGTCCTGATTTTGAGGTCATGGTTATTAGTGTACAATCTATTATTTGTCTGGAGTATGCAATTGCTATTAAAAACCTCATAAACTTTTTTTTTTGTTGTTTTAAACAGGAACAAGACCACTGCTTAAGTGAAAACCAAGGAACATCAGTATTAAAATTAGCAGTGGAGTTTATAGATATTTCAATCCAAACAAATGAACTGCTACTTCTTTGAGAGACACAGAAAGAGGAAAACAAATCTGATAGCCACCACAGAAGTAAGCATTATTGCATGTGGTCCAGCTCCTGGGAAGTGGTGGAAGACCATGCAGGAAAGGTGAGGTGCATCACTGCAACTTGTTCTCCGATTCAACATATTCTTGCTAAGGGACAAGAGGAGCAAAGTACTCTGAACAAGATAATGTGGTTTGTTTCTTCTGTGATGGGTTGTAAAATGTGAACTACGGATAAGCTGTGATAATGTGGATGAACTGTACCCATTGGAAAGTAAATACAGCCCCTGCAACATCCCGTTCCAGAAGAACTGGAATGATGGGTAATGAGGAATGATGCTTGTTGCTATTTGGTAACTGAAAGCAGTTTTGTGTTTATGACCACTTCAATTCTGGTACAGCAGCCATCAAATGCCCTTAGCTCGTGCGAGCAGATAGACGGAGTGGCTCTTCAGTTGACCCTTTCCAAGTAAGGTCTGGATAGTAAAGCTGAAGACTGCTGTGAAGTCTCTCACCTTGGGTGTATTTAGCATTTTTCCCAGAGAGCCAGCCTGTGCTCAGGGAGTCACGAAGCAGCCAAGGTCCTGGAAAATAGGCTATTGGCCATCTTTTATCAGCCCAGGCTCTACAGCTCTCATCTTGCCACTGACTGAGGAAGTGAGAAAGGACTAGCTGGTAATTTAAACAGCGGTAGTAAAAATCAATGTTGTGGATTCACTCTGGTCATGATTTTGAGGTCATGGTTATTAGCATACAACCTGTTATTCTGCAGCTTGATTGAGCCTGTACCAGCGCTGTCTGGCGTGTATACAAGCACGTGCTGAGCTGGTGTTTGCATTGGTGGGTCTGGCGTGGCCGGTCGCACGCTTTCTGCCAGCTGGCCCCTGGGCTTGTCCCACTGCCTGGGGTGACATCTGCATGTTCTCCAGCCTGTGGGGCCCACAGCTGGCTGGGAGGCTGCAGCCTGTCCCCTGTCCACAGGTCCCACAGGGATAACTGCCGTGCTGCTAAGCTCCAGGTCACCTCTTGGGCAGCAGCTGCCTGACAGGCACGAAGGGCCGTGCCAGCTCCTGCAGATGTGGCTGGCTGTCTCCTGAGCGCGGACATGCAGCTAATCGAATCAACCTTGCATGAAAAGAGAGCATCATAAGCAACATGATGAATGTTTTTGTCCTCTTTTCCAGCTTTGTGAAGAAATACAGGAAAACATGAAACAAGGAGTGGGGAAGAAAGATGCTTTTCACTTGGTTGTTTTCAAAGATATGGCTGTTGTGGAATGACATTTCTGAGTAGCAAGGTTGTGGCTTCAGCTGATCTACAGCTGTCAGAAATATGTTCTTGGTCCTGGGGCACGGAATATTGTGCTGGTTGAGATGTTATAAAATTGCCTGTGGTTTCTTACCTTTACACCTGCTTTATTTTTAATTTAAAAAACCCCTCCAACACTTCTGATGATAACTCCAAGGGTCAGTGTTGGCGTGGTTAGGACATCTCTTCGTAGCTTTCAAGTGTACTCTTGACTCACCCTGGTTTTGTTGCCTGTGAATTTATTCAGGCTGCTCGACCTTGGTTACGTAGTTTGACTTTGAGTGCAGCATCTGAGCTATAAAATATAGGCTTATTTCTGTGAAATATGTTTTTTACGTACTTGAAGTTATGTTTGTTTCATATAAAGACAAATTACATAACCAAACATTTGTACAGCCTTTCTCTTGCACTTGGTTCTCCGACCCATTCCTTGTTACAGCATTTTCAGCTTGCAGGGTTCAGTTTCTTGTATTCCAGCACTGCTCCTTCACCTTCATGGGGCCACCCATGCAGCAAGTTGCAATAACGCAGTAGTAACTTGATCACCTGAAATTAAACCACAACAGAATGCTTTCATGGATGCCCCTTAAACTTCAGCAAAAGTCTTCAAAACTCAGTAAACATTTATTAAACAGAAGTTGAAGAGGATGATCCTGTCCCCATCAACATCTGCAACAGAACTAACATACATCCAGCAAAATACCTGTTTAAAAATTATCTTAAGCACCTGTGCAGAACGCAGGGGGGATGAATGCTAGAAAGAAAACAAGAGCAATGCACAATCCAGCCCTGTGGTCAAGAAACACAGTGATGGTCAAATGCTATATAAAGAAGTCTTGCCCTGAACAGGAAAAATGTCAGACCACCTTGATGACTGGATCTATGTGGTACTATGCAGCACGGTTTTCCTCTTCTCTAAATTTGAAATGCTGCCTTTTCATTTTCAGGTAATTGGAATCTTCAAAGGCTTGCAGCGGCAGGAGTTTATAATGCTAATTTCTTAAGTTTAATCATCATCACCATGGTAGAGGGCTCTTCAAGCTAAAGCTAGTTGATACACAGAGACACATCCAGAAATACAGCGTAGCTGCAGCGAGGTTGTGTCCAACATGCAGTAGACACATATGAGAAAATGCAGGTCCTAAAGGCCTCTTCAGGTCTGAAACACCCTGAAGCAGTTTGGGTTAAGTAGTTTGGGTGAAGAGGTCTTCGTGACAGACAAGTCCCAGTGGTTTCTATGGGGTTTGATGTGACTGCTCAACTCCCCAGCAGTGCCTGGAGGCTTTGCATGTGCAGCGATGTTTTTGTGCTTGTCTTCTGACCTGAATGTTTGGCTCTGCTGTTCATGGGCTTGGGGTGACGCCTGAGGTAGTGCTGGGTGTGTAATTCTGATGGATCCTCAGTTCTTCCATTTGGTTCAGGCTGAGGGTGATGCTGTGGGCAGAAGTGTCGCGACAGTCACAGTTGACAACAGTGGGCCTGATATCATACTGGCTCTCATATAACAGGTAAGGCCAGAAGTCCCTGTGTGACACATGAGTAACTTCTCCCAAGGTTCTTTCTTTCCTTTTAGTTTGTCAGCATCTGAACAATTTGGGAACATGGGAAAAAACCAACAGGCTCTTGAATGATTTGACTGCAAGCAGCTCTTAGTACAGCAGCGGACCACACGCATGCTGGTGAATTAATGGTGATGACTATGCTGTCCCTTTGGCACTGAGACCCTTATTCAGAGCTGTGAAGGCGAGAGACTCATCTGCAGCAGGACAGACCCTTAGCACTGTTATTTGAGGAAGAATGTGTGACGTGGAGCCTGTGACATGGCACCATTGCCCGGGCAGCAGCACTCCCCGACGTCACAGCTGTCCCCCTGACGTGAGGATACAGAAACACTCAGTTTTACACCCAAATACCCGCCCTGCAGTGTCCCGTTGCGGTGAGGGGGTCAGGGGAACGTGTGTTTGGTGCTCAGAGTGCGGCTCACGCTTCGCTTTCGGGGCCAGCACCGGGAGCGGCGGGGAAGGCGCCGCCCGGCCGTCCTCGCGCTCCTCCCGCGGCCGCGCTCCCTCAGCGCGGCGGGAAGGAGCGGGCGGCGCCGCCGCTCCCCGCCCCGCGGGCGGCCCCGGCCCGGCCGGACAACGCCCCCGGCCCTCACGCCGCGGCCGGGCCCGCCGCCCGCGGCATTTCCTCTGAGCTCACTGGGCGGCTGACGCGGCGCCGCTTCCCTCGGAAGAGGAAGGAAGGCTCGCAGCGGAGCGGCGGCGGCAGGCAGGGGGGTGCGCGGCTACCGCCGTGCCGGGAGCGGGCGGGGGGGGGGACAGCGGCGCGGCCCGCGCTGGGGGCGGCCGGGGCGGAGGACGGGGGCGGCGGGGGCGGGCGCTCCCCGCCCGCGGGGCCGGGCGGCGGCCACCCCCGTGGCCCGAGGCCCCGCCGCGCCGTGCCCGTCTACACCCTCAACGTGCGGGTGTTCTGGCCGCTGCTGACCGCCCTCTGCACCGCGCTGCTCTGCCTCTACCAGGCCCTGCGGGGCGGTGCGGCCGGAGAGGGCGCGGCGGAGGCGGGCTCCGTCCCGCTCCTCAAGGGCTCGGCGCTCCTGCTGCTGGGCTGCCTGCTGGCCCGCTGCTGCGGCGCGGCGGGCGGTGGCCCGAGGCCCGGCGGGGAGCGGGCGGCGGGGCCGGCGGGGGCGCGGCGAGGCGCCCTGGAGAGCTTCTACGCGCGGCAGCTGCGGCTCTCGCCCCATGTGCTGGGGCACAGCAAGGCGCACGTCGGGCGCGTCGTGGCCGAGCTGGTGCGCGCCGCCAAGGCGCAGGGGCTGCAGCCCGGCCCGCTGGCCCTCAGCCTGCGCGGGGACTTCGTGCGCATCGGCAGCGCCTACGAGCAGCACAAGGTGCGCAGCCCCGACTGCTTCGACATCCTGGTGCCCCTGCGGCTGCCGCCGCACCTGGAGCCGCAGCCGCGCAGCGCCGAGGGGCTGGGGCCGTGCGGTGCCTTCGTCTGCGGCCTGCGGGCCAGGGCCGGCTGGCCGCGCCGTCACCGGCCCTTCGCCGAGGGCTTCTGTGTGGAGCTGCAGGGCCGCAGCCACCTCTCCTCGGGGCTAGTGCTGCGCTGGTTCCAGGGCCACATGCAGCGCTGCCTGGGCGCCGTGCGGTACCGGCTGCAGGAGCGCTGCCGCATCAGCCTCTCAGCCTGCCCCGGGCACCCGCCCACGCTGCACATCCTGCCCTGCTCCGACTACGTCTGCTGCCACATCTCCATGGCCGTGCGCCTCATCCCTGCCATCCCTCTCGGCGACGCGCTCTACCTCACAGCCCTGCCACCCGAGGGCCCGCGGGCCCCCCCGGCCCCAGAGGCCCTCTGGGGCCTCAACACGTCGCGGCAGGAGCAGCGGCTGCTGAGCTGGCTGAAGGAGCAGGTGCCGGCCTCCTCTTGCCACCTCAAGTGCCTGCAGATCCTCAAGGGCCTGCGGGACCTCCGCGGGCAGGGCCTGGAGGAGCCTTTCTGCTCCCAGTGGGGTAGGGTGCTCTCCTCCTATGTGCTGAAGACAGCCCTCTTCTCGCTGCTGCTGCAGGGGCCCTTGGAGGCCTGGGATGAGCGGTTCCTGGTGGAGCGGCTGGAGGACCTGGTGCTGTACCTCAGGGACTGCCTGCGCAAGCAGGTGCTGATGCATTTCTTCCTGAGCAATGCCAGCCTCCCCGAGGCCGTGGCGCTACCCCGCTTCCTCAAGGAAGCCACCCCCGTGAACTTGCTGGCCGCCTTTGACGGGCCCACGCTGGACCTGGCTGCCTTCCAGCTCATCAACACCTGGATCCAGGCCCCGCACGTCATCAGGATGTACAGCAGCCCCCGGTACTTGCGACCAGTGCCCGCCCTGTGCCGGCATGTTGCCGAAGCCAGGCGGGAGCCGCCGGGAGAGTGAGCCAGTGGCTGGGCGAGCCGGGGCAGCGCGTGCTCCCAGCCCGCTGGGCCGTCGGGAGCCTGTGTCTGCCCAAGGAAGGTGGGACCCGTTTAAATGTGGTTCGGTGGCATTTGTTGTCCCTGACCCGAGAATACTGGGAAACCAGAGGCCAGGACTGAAATGAAATTGTGATTTTTTTTGTTTGTTTGTTTGTTTCTTAATCTCATGTTCATGAGATTTCTTCATTGTTCATAGGAAAATTGTGAAATTTCTGGGGAAGCGCCTCAGTCGAGAAGTGTTATGTTCAGCTGGCTGGCTGCAAACCCAAATTTAACAGGCTCAGACTGACATTCTAGAAATCCATGTTAACTTGTTGTCTTAGCAGCAAAATTGACCCTTCTCTGAAATCTGCTTTTTATGATACAAAATTCATTTGGGATTTAAAAAATCCTCTAAATGCAAACAACACCCCCACCCTTCCCCCCAAAATGTACCAAGATGCTCTTAAAATGTGATAAGCTCTGGAGTATGAGTGTGGGTCAGAGTTTGAAATGCTCAACGACATACTTTAAATTGCCCATGCAATCAAACATATTATGCTGAATAGAAATATAGTGTGTGTGTTAATGTCAAATTGAGAGAAGAAGCAAAATCTCTCCCATAACAGTATGAAGAATCTAGTTGCACATTTCCATGTTCAAATGAAGGTTATACTGAAGGATTGAAATACAGAGAAAAGGAAACAAATAGCACTTTATTTTTACAAAGGCCTTCTTTTTAGGATAATTGGCTGCACTAAATATTGCTGTGGAGGAGGCATTAGTATTTTGTTAAAGGAATTGCGTTTGAATTATCCCAAAGAAAACCTTTTAAGTAAATACATGGAGGTTCATTTGTTTGTGGGTTCTTGTTGAGTTTTATTAATTTTTTCTGTCTTCAAGTATTATTTTCTTAGAACTTGCTTTACCTCAAGGACCAACAACAAAACAAATTCTGTATTATTTTTTGGAACAAACCTTAAGCCAGTTCAAATCTCAGTGCTGTAAACTGACTGCTGCACCTTCCTGCCCTCTGGTAGGAGTTTGGTGGGATTTTTAGATGACTGCCTAACCAGTTGTCTGTTCGTGGCAGTGTTTTGACCAAATAACCTGATGGGATTTTCTCATGCTGTGCTATAGCAGATCTTTATCTTATTGCGGGGAGGAGGAAGTGAAATATTTCAGGGTACTTCAAAATTATTTAGCACTGATTCATGGTACAGTGGCAGTCTTAGGCTATGGATTCTGGTGTCCTCTAAATGTAAATGTCATCCAGATAATTTCCACTTCATGCCTGGTTATATCCCATAACTTTGCTCAAATAACCTGGCGAGTTGTAATGCAGCCAGCGCTGCAGGTGTCCTTAGCTCCCAGTGCAGGTACCTGGTGTGTGGGAACCTGACATGTCCCAGGTTGTCAGCAAATTCAGAATTTCAAATCTTTGCTTTATTGGGTCACTGCTCAAGTATTTGATGTATTAAGACCCAAAATATGTTGCTGAATTGCTGGTGCTCAGGAAGGTGAGCGTGTGCCTTATTACCCCACTGTACTGTGTTCTAAGTGGGCTGTCCAAAATTAATTATAACTGATGAAGTGTAACTTCTGGGAAGCTTTAGGATAACTTGGAGTTACTAATATATTCCTCCTCTCCCTGATGTACATAGAGATACCGGTGTGCTTTATTCACATTTCTATGCATCAGAGCACAAAACAAACATTTTCGAAACCTATGAAGCTTTATAAAAATCTATTTTTCTAAATGGAAACACTCCCTAGGCAGATGTTTGCCTACTTCTGTCTATTTTTTTAACTGCTCTTGGAGTCTTATTTTCAGGTAATTGTAGCCTAGGTCACACCCGCAAGTTGGGTTATTTTTACATATGAAGCACTGTGCTTCTTTCTACAAATACAAATATTGTATTTATAGGTAGTCTGATCAAATGTTCTTTGCACATGGTATTTAAGGCTAAATGAGCTACCTTAGTGTTTTGATTTTTTTTTTTTTTTTGGTAGTAGACCATGATACATACTATTTTTGCAGTCTTGTGTTACTTGGTATTTGAAATAAGATGCAGTTCTGCAATCAAGGCAGTTAAATCTTTTGCCCAAAGAAGGACTAGATGATCAGCCCAGGGTATTGTGGCTGCCTGAACTCATGACATAAAAACCCTCTAGCTGTTAATTCTGGCATCATAACCACTTCAGTAAGCTGCCGGTTCATTTACATCCCTGCATCCCTGTGTCTGAAAAGCAATCTTTTCACTGAAAGGGGATGCACATGTGGTGTGTATTTAGTATTGCTGCAATACGTGGAAATCTGTAATAGACTTGGTAAGGGCTTTCTCACTAAAATGCAGTAATGCCAGGAGAGGACAGTTGCATCAGGAAATGCATGACAAGGAGAGATGGTGGAGAATATAAATAGTTTAGAAAATGAAAGTTGGGCTGAGAGTTGAGTGGGAATGATGGTAAACTCTCAGTGAAGACACACTGCAAACAAACCACAGGACATGGGGATAAAATTGGGAGGAGAGCTATTGAAAGCAAGGTGTATTTGGAGTGTAGAGGTAAGAGACTGAAGTGGGTTTTGCTCTGACAATATTTTCAAAGTGGTTGAATCCATCAGGGCTGAACAGTGAGGCAAACCCTCAGTTGATTAGTCATGTAGGTAGATCTTCAGTGTGACTTCTTCAGCAAGGCATTTTGAGTGTTTGATGGCTGGTGATGGGGTAATATGTATGCATTTGCTCTAACCTGAGGCCTGGGCAAGCTTTCTTGAGAAGAGGGGGCTTCCTGCCAGTAAGGCAATGTGCATTGAGGTCTGAGAAAATCTCAGACTAACTTGTGGCTCTGTTGTACAACTGAGATATTGAGTGTATTTTCTTTATCCGCTATAAAGCGTGCATTCATGAATACGATTGACAAAAGGAGCTGATAAAAGTTGGGTTCTGTAATGGCATTCATCTTGTTCCACAACAAATGTACCAGCACTGTTACCTGGGGCGTGCTGGAGTTATAGGGCCTTACCTGCAAGAAGCTGTATAGAGAACTTGACCTGCCTGAGTAATCCCACGGGCCTTTTGCCTTTTCCCTCTTCTCCCAACCCCTGGATGCTGTACACAGAACAGGGCTATGAATAGGTATTTGTTAAGGTTGTAACTCTTATAATGTATCATAGATTCATCCTGGTTGCCTCTGTGTGTGTAAACTGAAACACAAACACAGAAGAAAGTGTTATTTAGTACTAATGTGGGTTCTTGGTTCTCTTTGTCTGCAACCTAGTTTTGCAGAGACTCTGTGCAAATGAAGTTGTTTTTATTGAATACTGATTGGGAAGAGGAGTCACACCTGCAAGAGAATAAGTTTATTTACAGTACCAAAACATGTATATGTGACCTTGTTTTGTATTGAAAAATGCTATGTATTTCTCAAAGACATCATTATTTCTTACCTGACTAAATATCTCGAAAACATTCCTCTTTTGATTTTGAATCTCTGCAGAGTAATGTAAATTTTAAGTGTCTCTTTGTAATGGACATTCTTGGTACAACTATTTTTTGCTGGTTAATAATCAGACCAAAGATTAAACTAAAGTGTTCAGCTGCTATTGTTTTTAAAAAAGAAAAGTGTTTGTAGGCTCAAAGTGTCAGCCCATTTTAATTAAAAGTTTATAAATTCATTTCCTATTTAATATCTAAATACATTTGCACTTTTGTTTCCATAAAAAGTTGTTGGTTTTGTTTTAATATTTCACTGTAGTAATAAACAGCTGTTTGAAAGCATCTATGCCTCAAGATTTAAATTCCTTGTTGTCTTTTCTCAGTAAAAGCTACCTGCAGCCACAAAACTGCAATCGGCAGGTTTATATGCTCTTGAGGAGGAGATTCCTAAGGAGGCAAAGCCAAGGGAAAGCAGGAGGTCCACGCCTTGGGACTTGGGCAGAGGGATACGGGAGGAGAGCCAGGAGAGAGACCAGAGCATGGCTGGCACTGTCTGTGGTGGCATTGACTTCTGGAATGAAGCACATTGGAGTTTGTGGCTGCCTTGCTCAGAGGTTAAGAAAGATTTGGTTCTTGCTTCCCTGGCTCCAGATTCAGGTCGCTGTATAAAATATGCTTCTTTAGGTGCTAATGAAAAGCTAGGACTTAATTTCACAGTATCTGTGTGAACTTTTCAATGTGGCATGTACAGACACGTCTTTGTGCCAAACCGCATAGGTCATGCTTTATTAAATATGGAAAAAGTCCTGCTGAAGCCAGCAGGAGTTTTGTGGATGGGCCAGCAAGTTACCTGTCCTTTATTAGTCTTTGGTAAGATGCCAGAATTACACACTCACGGCTGGTGCTGATGTTCCCTATTAAAGAATGAAGTAACAGCAAGGCCCCTAGCTTTTTAATCATTAAATCAAAGCTAGGCTGAAAATAACTATCTCCAGATCTTTGTGTGCCTGCCTCTTACCTTGTGGGGAGTAGCTTCTGTAGGCAGGGCAGCAGTTGTTGGTACCGTGCTGAGACAGCCCAGCTGGCTAACAGGCTTCTCGCCGGCAAAGACTGGAAGAATGTCATTCCTTTAGTGTCAACACTCAGTCACCCAAGTCAGCATGGAGGAAATGTATTTAGATCTTTACCTCTTTAATAACATTATCTCTTATTAATGGCTTCCTTTAAAATCAGTAACTATCCTCTGGTCGCCATTCATTCCTTGCTCTGAAATATTTTTCTGTTTGAAGCCCGAGTTTCTGTTCAGCAGAAAATCATTAAAGAAACACAGAAGTTTCCTTTTGTGATAAATCTGTTAACAAAAAATTAACTGGCCTAAGGACCTTCATGCTTGGTATTTAAAGAAAAGCCTGTTTGCATCCAACCCATTGGATAAATTGTTTAAAATCTTTCCATCCCTGTGCAAATACCTCCCTTGTAATGCAGCCAAGGTCAGTAGTGAATTGCTGATTAAGTATTGCTAATGCAAGTTAAAGCTGCCTGGAGGGGAAGGGACTTGTGCGTTCCATTTTCATAAGGTTCCAAAAGAGTACAGACATGAGAAATTTGCTTTCTAGGCTGGTTTATTTCCTGTGTCACCTCTTTAAATGTCTGCTGGATGGGTCTTCTCTGAGGTAAGTGACATTCTGACTGGTGATAATTGAGTAGCTGGCAGAAAAGCAGCCAGCCCTGCTTTTGTTGGGCTGATAGCACAGGGAAGCTGGTGGTCAATGTAGGGGCAAGGACCTGCATCCCTTTAAGCACATGGATTCGCCTTCAGTGCTTGCTGATGCTTCAGAGCACAGCACTCTGCTTGCTGAAGGGGTCTGAGTAGCCCCGAACTCTAAAACGAGCAGGCTATGGAGGGCTGACTGTAGATGGATCTGCCTGTACATTCTATTACCATCATGGGCTTCTCAAACATATGGTATGCCTAATTAAGAGACTACCTGTACTTTCCTGTGTGTGCCTGCAGTGTCCTTTTTTAAATATGTAACTAAGAATTGGCATATTTGCAACTGCTTTATAAGAGAGTCAAAACACTGTAATACTCAATCACCAACAGAGCTATAGATAACGTATGTTCTGTATCTGTGCGACAGTCTGTTAGGATTCAAATAACAATTTACACGCCAAACTTAAAGGTTGTTACAAACGCGTATGCATCAAATGTCATTGTGTACCAGTCTTCTGTGTTAAGGAAGCCTCATTTTTTCCCTCTTAAAGGATAGCAGTGCTGACTCAGAGACTCAGAAAATTTCTGTGCACTCAAGTTACATGCTGCATTTCTTGAGACCCCTGGGAATTTCCCCCCTCCTCCCTAAAACCAGGACCAAAGCTGCATAGAGAATGCTCAGTCCTCTGGGCCCGACTGGATGTAATTAGGGTTTGCTAGTATTTTTGTGATACTTGTGATCCTCTGTTGGCTTCTATCACTGCCACAAAGTCCATACAATAATCTGGGCAGGGAAAAAAATACAGGAGGGGAGGTAAGGAATGGAGAAGAGAAGAGTGACATGGATTATGCTGTGAAGGTTACTAGCTATTGAATTGAAGAAGAAAAATTACCCTTATGATGGCCTCCACATGGAGAAAGTGGATGAGTTGCTTTGAAGAGTCCCACTGTACTGATAGAAACCTGCTAGCTGTAGAAACAGAGGAAGAACAGTAGCAAAATCCAACAACATAGCTCACTTCTCCACTGCTATTTCAGTCTGATCCTTTCCAGTTTCAAGTAGGAGAGAAGAGAAACTTAGAGCTTAATTCACTGGCAAATCAGTGTGCTTACTAGCCACCCTTCAGGGGAGGGCAAGAGAGAAGGCAACTCCTGGCTCTCTCTCCCAATGTTTTATTCTGTGCAAAATTAAAATGCTGAAATACAATACTCCCATCAAGGGAGGGAGCATTTGGAAACAGTTTGAGAATCTGTCTCCTGTGCTATCCCAGATGACAATCTCGGATCACTGGTTTTAAAAACAAGTCCTGGTCAAAATTCAGCTAGATTTACACATGCTGGAAAGTGCTTTTGAGTTTCCCAGTTCCTGCTGGCATGGCACAGGGACCCGCTCCACTGCCTGTGCAAGTGAAGTGCTGGAGCAGCAGCTCCAGAGGAAATGAGTCATTCCTCTATTTCTGTTGCAAAAGACTTCTCTGTGCTGTGCGATGCATTTAAGAATACATTCTTACTGCTTTTTCAAAGTTCTCCTCCTAGGATCACGTTTAGGCATACAAACATCAGTGAATTAACAGGCACATTACAGGCTTTTACTTCATTTTAAGTAGGTTGTGCGGGCTTGAGTCTGTGGGGAGGTGTTCAGGGTCCTCCTGGAGCTGGTATTTCCTGCAGTTCTCAGCTCCGGGTCTGTCTGCTAGTGGAGGGGCTGCTGACAAAAAGGTGGTTGTATGGGGGTATTAGTGTGTCTTCTGAGCATCTCATTTTGTCATACACCCTTGGAGGCTTGTTTAAGTGTGTTTCAAAAAGAAGAAACTTGATAGTCATAAGGACTGTGAATCGTGGGCACTTCTCCAAAACCATATTTCTGCACAGAGCCTGTAAGTGTTTTACCAGAAGCTACTTGAGCTCAGCAGCCATTCAGACCCTACCAAAACTAATGACATCTCCTGAATATTAAAAAAAAAGAAAGAGGGGGTGGGGGTGGGGGGGAGAGGAGAGCAGCAGCAGTAGACTTCGACAAACCAATAAACCCATTTCTCTCCTTATATTTCAGTGTGGTGTTTTCCAGAGCGCTGCAGACATTAAACTGCCTGTTGGCAGGATGGCTGGTTTAGGAGGGATAGTCCGTTATGAGGCATTACCTGGTAAGCAAGCATCAGTGCTCTATCTCTTCACTGCTACCCGGACAGGTAGATGACTAAATAAAATGGACTGCACTCAGTTATAACCTCTGCTGCTAGAACGCAGGAGATCTTGATAAGAATTTGGCATGCTGTCTGTTTTCAAATCTTGCAGGAGACTAACTTGTTCAGGAACGAAGCAAATTTTGGCTGAAGCTTTGTATATGCCTAAAGATGAGTTTCTTCTAACAGTCTGCTTATCTCCTGGCTCCTTGAGTGGCTGTCTGCCTTGAATTGCAGAGTCTTTGTGATGTCCTGCACCTGGCTGAGGGCACCAATTCCAGCAGAGCAGTGGTGATGCAACTTTACCATGACATTCACCCCTTTCATTTTACAGGTGCTCCATAAAATGTTCCTACTTTCAGTCTAAAGATGTGGTGGTTGCCAGAAGGAAGGAGGCTGGTAGCAAAACACACTGACTTCTGTGGTTTGCTCCTTGGAAATGCTACTAGTGCTCAAAAAAACCATACAAATCTTGTGTGCAGAGCTTGTGTGAGCAGCAGGGTTTTGAATTTGCCTCTTGAAATCATTCACATTACCCAAAATGTTTATAGGGACACACAGTGAGCTTTCAACACTCAAATAATTCCTCAAGGAAGAATCGTTACGGTCTTCCGAAACGATTCCTGTGTTAAGTGTCAATTAAGAGCTAACTATAATGAGATGCTGAGGGATGAAATTAGTATCTAATTTAGAGTGACAACAGAAATGTCCATGTAGATAAGTTGGAGGGGAGATGGTGGGAGAAAGGGGAAAGCAGGGAGTGCAGCAGCTATTCTGCAAAGAGGGGCAGGTGTGTTACCATGGAGAAGATGGTGACTAACTGGATGGTCATCAGAAGAATCAGCCCTCAGTGGCTTTTCTGAGGGCTAACTCTGAGATTTGCATGAACTTCTTCAGCCAAAGCTTTCAGGGCTTGTAGATTTTATGGAAGATGATGTGGTTTGAGCATGCTTTCTGCCTTCTGAAATGTCAGCTGGTGAAAGTGCTGTTCACCCATCTGGCGGCTGGAGGGGTACGATGTCAGCTACTTGAAAAAGGGCCATTTTGGTGTTGAAATTCACCTCTTTGGCCGATAAAGACCTTGATAATGAGACTCTCATATCAAAGGGCTCTGGCAGCACAGCAGTTTGAGTATCTATTTGCCTGACTGCCACTGGAGTAGCTGCATGTGACGTGCACAGGTATTTTATTTAAATAAAAATTCTTGCTCTCAGTGGTTAGCAAACACAGGTGCCCTGGGAACTTGTGAGTTGCGGAGCAGAAGGTTAATTCTGGGTGGATAATGTGCCGCTCTGATTGAACACGGGAGCCTGCACATACCAGGATACACTGTCCTGGCTGCTCTGGCACATCTTTGCCCCTCAAGAGTAACTAGCATTTGTTTTCAGCAGATTTTTCCCACCCTATGATGGGTCTGGGCTTGCAGAGGAGGCAGGACGTTGCAGTGAAGGGAGCAGATGGCTAACTCCCTTCTCCCTCCCGCACAGTATTTTCATAACCTTTTAATGGCATCCCATCAGAATGGGGACGAGATGGTGATCACGTGCTGGCCACAGCCACTCTGTTTCTTCCAGTGGGGGTGGAAGCCAGGATGAGATCAGATTTTCTTTTTTCCCTTTTCTGCATGGAAACTTATTTGCGTTGCTAACGAGGTCCCCGGTTCAACACCGTAAAAGGGATGCTGCAGGGAGGAGGACCAGTAAGCTTTCTCCCTTGGGAAAGGGTTAATGCAGTCCTTGACTCATATAAACTGCTTTTCGGAGGTCAGCGGGCATGCAGTTTGTCACCTGTGATGGCAGGTGATAGAGGTTGAGCTATGGGCACAGTGGGATAAGGTGGCAGGTGGGGCTGGACCCACACCAGGACACTGCTCAGGAACAGATACATCTTCCCTGGCAGCATTGCTTGACCAGGTTATTGGGCACAATGTGGGGGGAGGAACATAACATGCTGCTACCTATGGAATACAGGGAGCAAACCTGCAATCAAATGTGTTACCATCTAATCTATCAGAACAGGTTTCTTCAGTCAGACACCCAGAGGAAGGCCCAGAGGCAAGGAGGAATATTATCACCTGGATTTGAGCAGACTTTTGCATATGAGGTTGGTTCAGTCTGTGATGAAGACAGGCTTGCCTTCCAAGTATGGCTCTGAATCTGAAGAGTGGAAAGCACAGTGTGTGCTGTGCGTAGTGATTTTGGTTTCCATTAATGTCCAGAGAAGAGATTCCTCATGAGAAGGAAATTTTAATTTGGAAAGGACTCAGTTCATTTCTATTGGTTGCATTTAGCTGCATTTGCAGCTTCCCTCTTCAGCAGAGCAGTGTCCTTGTGAAAACACCACAGGGTAAACGCATAGGAATGGGGAGAAAGGAAAAAGATTTGAATGACAGAAACAGTCGGGTGAAACTGAGGTCCCTATGAAGCAGAAATATTGAGTAATTCCATTTATTTCTCAGCTGCAGCACTGCAGTGGTTTAGAATGCAAATTACCCCTTTAACCCACCAAGTTTAGCTCTACTGCATGATACAGTATTTTGCACATCTGCTTAATGAGATGGGAAAACCAGATGTAATGGTCTTTGCTGCTGTGAGGGGACAAATGGAAACTGAGCCTTTTGTAATAAAAATAGTCCTGCCCTTTTGAACCTGTTGAATTCTGAAGGAGACATGGGCATGTTTTTGCAAATGATGATTTGGTATTTGCAGCTGAATGATCCTAAACTCATTCCTATAGCTGTTCCTTCACAGCTCAGAAGTGGATTTGATTGCTGTTGATACTGTTTTTTTCCCAAAGCTTTAAGCAATCTCTATTTTTCTGTTTTGGTCATTTGTTTCATAATTCAAAATCTTTTATCTTACCAGACATATTTAAATGTTTTTGGATAACTTTTGCTGCATTTTACAGCTGCACAACCCCAGGGCTTAGTTATAAAGCCTTGATGATTTAGTTGAAGAAAGTGTGCTTGACCACATCTGTTTCTGTGTTAACTTATGTCTTTAGGCCACTGCTAGAAAGAAGGAAACTGTAAATGCCAATTCCTCCCCATCCTCCTTCTAGGTTTGATACAGTTTTTAATGTTCGTGTGAATAGGAAATGAATATTTAAAATTTTGACTTATTAAATTAGTGTGAATCAAATAGGAAGAGTCATAGCACAGTCATTTGGACAACTTATGGGGGATGAAACTGTTCTAAAATAAGTCATCCATGAGCTTGTAATGTAACCAAAGCTCTCAGGATTTATCTTACAATTTTATCCTTGAGTCTCAGAGATATGACCTTGAGTGAGTGTGAGACTAGGTTTGCCTTATTCTATAAAATCCCACACTGACCTTTTCAGAAGAAATCCTCTTACTTTTTAAGGTGGGCATTGGAAGTATCTTGAGTATCCTTATCTCTAAAGTTGTGTCACTTTGGAGACCTGGGTTCTGTCCTCCATTCGCTCAGCCCCCCTCACTGGGGTCACACTGCATCCCCCGGGACTTGGGAAGCTGCATCTGTAGCTCCCAGCCAGCTCCTCTTGGTAGCAATTGTTCTCGTTCTGCTCGATTTGTCTTCCTGAGAAATGGGGATACTATTTCTCAGCTTCAGAAAGACAGATGTTGCTTGTTTCTCAGTCATTAGATTAAAACAAATACAAAGTAGAAATTTTCTTTAAAAATAGAGATCACTTCCTTAGGAATTTGCTTCAGTGGGGACTGTGAGATATTCTCTCTGTAATGATTTATATTACAAAAATAGCTCTGTCCTATGTCTGCAAACAGTTAGAAATGTGAGCCTGGAAAAGAAATCTAGCAGCTAACTCCTCAGCTTGAATAAACCAGTCATAAACAAAACGAATTACAAAAGAACTGAAAAACTGAACTTCCCTATAAATACAGTGTTCTCTCCTCGGAAGTCTGAAAATACTCCGGGCTTTTGAGCATGACCCAAAGCGTACCGTATCCAAGCTTTTTTGGCCTCAATGCAAGTAGTGAGTTCCAAAGCAGAAGAGTCTGGCAGTTCTGTGCCTTCTCCAGGGGACTCTCCTGCTGCTGAAATTGCACTGAGTCAGGGGGGACCCTGTGAGCGAGCGAGTCACAGGCCACAGAGTTCCTGTCTTTACTGAAAAATTAGGTCATCAAAAGAACATGACCTCAAATTCATATTTACACATGTGACCTAGCAGTCACCATTTGCCTTCAGCGCCGTCAGCTGATGACACTCAGCTCGCACGTAGTGACACTGCATGAAGCCACCGAGGGCACTGCTACGACAGGATTAGTGCTGAGATGTGCTCAGCGTGTTGGAATGGAACATGACTTAACCAGGCGGTGACAGTTCCATCCGGGGACAGGTTTCCTTCGAGCAGGAACTTGTATTCAAGCACTCAATACAATAATATGCGGTGTCTGCTTCCTCAGAGGCTGCGTGCCCTTTGGCTGTGGTTTTTATCTTTGTTTACTATAGAAATAGCTTTAGTAGATTATGCTGCGTCATTCAGTTCCCTGCCAGAACGTATGTTAAAGACAAAATAGAAAGAGTGTGAGTGCAAGAGAGTAGTTGTAATTTTTATGGCATAAGGAAGGCCATTATAAATTATATGAGACAATGAGGATCTGAGGATTTCAGATCAAATTTAGCCACTTGATATGGAGACTTAAGAGAAAAATTTGTTTTTACTGATATTGCCAATTAGGGAGCTGCCAGGTGGCCAGTTAATAACCCAGATGCGCTGCAGAAGATGCAGCATCAGCAGAGGCTGTTTCTGAAGCGAAGCAGAGGAGTGCTTTCCAGGGCACAGCAACAAGCCGGGGGAGTGCCGGCAATTTCCTCCCGGCTGCAGGCACGAGCTGGGTATGGGAGATGTGACAAGAGGGAGATCCTGGGGTAGGTAATGCCAAACCAGAAAGGAACAAAAGCTTAGGAAAATTGCAGAGAAGGAGGAGGGGAATGCAATGAAAGCTAAAGAACAGTTGGCTACTGAAAATGCAGAAGCTTGGGAAATGGTATCTTGGCTTCAAATTGGGCAGGTTCACAGGTGCCGATGGAGCTGATGGGCTAATCTAGAGGCAGTTGAGACCAAAGGCTGTATGAGTCATGGAAATGGATTATAGCACCTTCCCCTTTTGTCGCTGGCTGGAATCTGTGTCTGTTACACTGATGTCAGCCCCATTCCTGCTGGAAACTGCATCATCGCTGGCACAAGACCCGCTGCTGTGACCCTCACGTGCCTCAAGGGGCCAGAACTCGGGATGGAGGCGCTGGGGGCCCAGGCTTCTCGCTGACCCCTGCAGTGCACCAGGAATGACTGGGAAAAAGGGAATAACCTTTCCCTACTCCAAACAAAGCTGTCTGGGCACACTGCTACGTGAGAATTGGGGAGAAAAGATTGAAGGGATCAGCACATGAGCTTGGGTGGTGTTTATCTCGCACCTTTGCCATCAGCAGGAAACAGAACTCGGCTCAGGTCATTTCAGTCATTTTTCTGCACTTGTAACAAAGCACAACACAGACCCTGACACTGAGTCAGTCCTAGAGCTAGAATAAATACAGGTTCCTGTGGCAAAGTCAAAGCTAATCTTTGCTGCTGCAAGACTGTGAGGTGTGGGGCCAGCAACGCAGAGCTGTGCTGCCCCAGAGAAAATCATCCCTCTCACCTGCACTGTGTGTCAGGTCTCTGTGGGGACGCAGCTGGGGGTGAAGGCAGGTGAGTAGAGTTTGCTGCTTTCTACTTTGACAGCTGGGGTAGATCTGCTTTTCAGAGCCTGGCTTGCATTCCCAAATAGGGGCATTTACCCAGTTTTTTTTCCAGCTTCTGTGCCACTCCATTGCTTGGGGTTTCTGTGTTCGTGCCCACCAGCCCTTCTTTCCTGGGTGCAGGCTGCAGGGAACGGTCCTGCTTCTAGTTGCCCAGAACTTGAATAAAACGTCATGGACCTGACTCTTCAGAGTACAAACCCAAGGCAGAAAAAGGCCTGAAAAAAACACAGAGAGGAAACTGCATTTCTATGAAACCTGCAAGGAGACAAACATGTTGTTAGAAATGGCTCTAGAAGAATGAAACGAAGATGCCTTTGTTGTAGGGATGATGTTGTGGGGGAATGAAGCTAATCCTGGGATGATGAGAGAAGCTGGACCTTCATGGGTTGCCAACTGCTGTGGGGAAGCACCAGCTACAATGACTTGCCATTTATAAAAATATCTGGAGATAAGAAGCTTATTTTTAGGCAGAGTGGTAACCGGCTATTCCAGCAGACTCAAGTGATGATAAGGATTTGGCGTACAAACAGCAGAGTAAGACGTCTCATCTTATCTTGTACCGTCACTTTTCTCCTCACTTTCCCTCTTGAAGCAGAAAGCATTCCCAATTGCTTTAGGATTCAAATGAAAATCCTTTGAAATAGCCATCAGATTTCCTTCCTTTCTCCACTTTTTCAGCGTGATGTTCTTCTCCTTTAAGGCATGAAGCAGCTGAAAATCTTTGACTAGGGTCTGGAAGACACATGCAGTTATGGCATTTTGCATACTGGCAGCCCCAGTTCTAGTTTGTCTGAGAAACTGCTGAACTCATTTGCTGTGCTGGAGGTAGATTTTGCTACTTGCTGGGCTGGTTGTAATGATTCAAGCGCGTGCTCTGGATGTAGCTGATGTTACTCCCAATGTGTATTAATATCAGTAGGAACAGAAATCTATCATAAAATCATCTACTGCAAAAGCAGTGTTAATTTCCTTGTTTTCTGTGTAGAAATTTTTCATTTGCAAGCCTCACCATCTGCATTGCAGCCATTATATGTAGGAAGTATGGAATGTGTCTTATCAGACACAGAGCGTGCACAGCAAAGGACATTCAAAGGTTATGTTGTCATCATGTCAAATGGGCCTGTTTATTCTGAGTGCTGTAGAAGCAGAGCTTAATCAGAGCATCAGCCATATGCAGATTTGAAATTAGATTTTACAATAGCCACCTGTCTGCTGCTTCAAATCCATCATATTCTTTGGGCTAGAGCTGTGTTTGCTTGGCAAATATATGTGCTGGGGGAATATAATCTAAAAGCCTTCATGCAACAGTGTAAAAGGCACTTAAATGCATGTATGAGTGTGCAAGGGAAGTACATCTATCTTATGGCTTTGTGCTGGTCTGCTACTAAAGCATGTGGGGGGAAAAAAAGGCATTTTTCCACGTAAAAATCAATAGCATTAGCGATCTCCCCTTCTTTTGCTCTTCTTTTTGGGTTCATAACGCTTACATGTGTCAGCCAAAAAAGTTGGTGATAATTGATGAGGCATTTGATCTTTCTCTCTAAATGTTTTTGAAGGAGTATGTAGAAATGTGCACACAATGTTTATATAGTGAGGCATGCCATAGTTTTTGTGACTCACAGCATTCTGCTTTTAAGGAGTCAAAAAAATCTGTCTGAAAAGTTTAAGCCTCTCTCCCCTATAATGCAACATGGGAAAAAGAAATAAATCTATGTGTTCACTTACTGCAAGTTGCATCAAGGCAGTGGTGAGTCAAGATGAAAAGAGGAACAATATTCAAAGTAAAGGCTGACATTTTAAACACTGGCACTTGGAAAGAAGTGGAATTAAAAAGAACTGCAGAGCAGAAATTGACGAACAACATGCACCACAGTTTAATCATATGCTCACAAGTGCCTGAAACAAATAAGTACATTTTTTTTTTTCCTTGCTTATCTCCACTGTGGTAATTATTCTTCTAAAGTGGTAGCTGCTCTCCCTGGGGAAAAAGAGAATTTATTTTTAAAATTCAGAGTATGGCCCTTCCACAGAAGTCAGTAGGAATTTTTCATTGAATTCAATGAGAACTTAAATGGGCCATTAAATGAGATCAGTAATGCAACAGCTTTCCAAAGCCATCCTGCCCCTGAAGGTCCCTCCTTACACCAAGGAGCAGCAGTGACTGCTGGTTTTATGCTGGCCAACATCTGAAGCTGTGTGTATCCCCTTCTCCCGAGCAGGGAGCACCATCCTGGTGTTTTTACCATTCACCACAGCAAACCAAAACGTAACAGGGTTGGTGTGAGTCGGGGAAGTGCTCTGCAGCACACAACTGCTGGCTGCCCAGCTGGGCTGAGCTCTGAGCCGCTGCCTCCTGCCTTTGCCCGGGGATTAGTGTAGCTCCATGTGCCAGGAAGGTGCCAGAGGTGTGGCCGGAGAGTTTCCTCCGCAGCTGAGGGCAGAAGCCTTTGTTTACAGCAGCACGCTGGGAAGCCTCAAATTTGTGTGGTGCCAAGGTGGTGCTCAATAGCAACAGTCCCAAATCTCCACCTTTCCTGTGCTTCCCCTTCCCAAGAGTTTGACCTCAACCGAGTGCTCTCCTCCTTGAGTTCTCCAGGTCCAGCCACCCACGTGCTGGGATTTGGCTGTCGCTGGACCACATCCCCTGCCGCTGGCCGGGGCCCGATGTGTCACCCCAGGGACGTGAAGCCAGACAACGCCACGCTCAGTGCGGTCTCTGGGTTAAAAGCCCACTCCTCACTCCCAGCTCATCTTTACTTGGGAAGATGCGAGCGTACGTGTTTTAACTTTGTTCACCCAAAGCTCAGAAAACAACTGCATCCTTGCTGAAACTCCGCTGCGTTTACAGCATCTTCTCACGCGGCGAGGAAAACTCTTGGGAGGAAAACGCTGCTATAAAAACTGCTTTATCAGCCAAGGCCACCGCTCCGCACGGCCGTGCCTCCGCTCCTACCGGGGCCGGCTGTTCCCCCCGCGGGGGCCGGGAGGGTTTTCCAGCCCTGAATTTCCGCGCCGGGCCCTCTGGAGGTCAGTGTTCGCCCGCGCTGCAGCGGACCTGTTGCAGCCCCGCGGAGGCTCCGCGGGCAGGGCCGGGCCGGGCGGGAGCCTGCCTGCTCGGAGCGCAAACCCCACGCGCGTTTTACCGACCCGGCCAGCCGGGGTGCGTGCGGGCCTCCCCGCCCTGACGGCGCCCCCCGGCACCCGCGGTGCTCGCGCGGCCGCGGAGCCGCCCGCCCGCCCGGGGCGGTGCCGCACCGCGGGGCGTATTGCGGCGCGGCGGGTGGAGCCGCGCGGCGGGAGGCGCCGTGCGCGCCCCGCGTAGCGCCCCGCGGAAGATGGCGTACATCCAGGTGGGTGCGGAGCGGTGGCGCTGCGGGACCCCGGCACCATCCGTGTCTCGGGGGCGGGGGGGGAAGGAGGCAGAGGGGAGGGGCGCTGTCTGGGCTGTGTGCGGGGGGACCCCCGCCTCCGGCTGCGGGATGAGCGCCGGTGCCACGGCGGGCCCTCTCCGCGCTCCTTGCCCGGCGCGGGTGCGCAACTTCGGGTTAACTTCTGGGGAGGAGTTCCCGGCGGCGGCGGCCCCCGGCGAGGGGGGCAGGCGGGCCCGGGGCGGGAGCGGAGCTTGTAACCCGCTGCTGTTGGCGAGGCGCCGGGGTAGGAGCGGATCCCCGCGGGGTCGGCGGGCGGCCCCCCAGCCCTCCCGCCCCTCCCCCGGGGGCAGCGGGGTGGCCCCGGGTGGGTGCCCGAGCCTGCACACGGACTTCTTGGAGGGAGGAGGAGGATGCTAAACCCCGAGGGCAGACTAGGATGCGCTGGGGACTTCATCGGCCCCTCCAGCCCGGGCACAGCCCGGCGGAGTGGGGGGGCACTGGCGAGCCCCAGCCTTCGGCGTGATGGATGGGAACCCCCCAGCAGTGCGAGGCTGAATTAAATTTTGGGCTGGTTTAAACCCTGAGCGATTTTCCCCTCCGGCTCTGTGGTTCCCAGCTGCCTGTTTTCCATTTGTAGCCCCGAAGGCTGCTGCCCGGTTTTAAGATAAACCCGAGTGGAGCGTTTACAGCTGTGCGGGGAGTCCGGGCGCTGATAGAGACACCCGCTATCAACGCCGCGCATGACCCCCCGCCCCGCGGGGCCGCGCCTCGCCGTGCCCCCACGGCCGCCCTCCCACTCGGGGCAGAGCCGCCGCGGCGCCCGGGTGGGGGGAGCGAGGGACGCTGCCCCCGGGGGGGTGGCTGGAGTACGGCCAGGTGGGTGCGGGGCTCCCGGGGCCCCTCGGCTCGGCGGATCTCGAGTGGGGCCGGGCAGCAGCACTGCCGTCAGGGCCCCCGCGTGCAAGGCAGGGAGTACCCCTTTATCCTTCACGTTGGGGTGGAGGGTGGGGCCACCCACGGGTGCGTGGCTGGGAGGACCGCACCGTCCCTAAGCTGCGGTGTCCACTGTGTCGGGGCTCGTGAGCCTTTCCCGGCGGTGTAGCTGTGGGAGCACAACACAGTCTGTCACCAGTGGGGACCCCACCCTGCTGCGGCGTCCCTGGGGATGTCGCCATGGTGGGTGGTTGTTGTAGCTGGTCTGTTGACCCAGCTGTGATCCGTGGGGCTGTGCAGACTCGGAGCAGGTGACCCCAGCCATGGGCCCAGGCAGACTGGGGGGGACTGGGTGCCCACAGCGAGGTGTGAAGCGGGGATGCAGCCCTGCCCCGGGTGAGGGGGTGCACCCGGGAGGCCCTAGCCGACCCTTGACGAGGCCTCGCTCATGTCTGGAGGCTCCCAGCTGGGTTGTTCTCTGCTGGGCCGGCTTGGCACGACATGGCAGGGCATGATGGTGCCTCCTGGACCCAGGGGGTTGAGCTCTTCTCCTGGGGGTGCTGAGTGCGCCGCAGCAGCTTTGCTCCCTGGGATCCCCCAGCACCTGCTGGCTGGTGTATCCTTCCCTAAAGCGCTGCCCGTCCCCAGCCCTGACCCTCCTGACCCCTGTGAGCGAGGTGGGTGAACACAGCTGGTAATGTTTGCTTTCCTTTGTGGGCCCCTGCATTTCAGCCCTGTATGGCACTGGTTACTTGTTTACCTCTTCCCCACTATAATATTTAGTTATTTCTCTCCTCCCATTTCCTGGAAGGGATTTGTGGGTGGTCACAGACTCAGTTTATTATGGTGCCTGTGGGACCGCTGTGGGTGCTCTGGGGGCCGGTGGCATGCAGGAGTGGTTTCACATCACCAGTGGCCGATGGTGACCAGGAGGGCTGTTTGACACAAGCCTACCGTGCGTCCCTGTGGGCCGTTTGGAAATGCCACTTCCTTCGCACAGCACGTGCTATGGGGTTTGCTCGTGTGGCACGGATCCAGCCACTTCATTTTAGAGCAATTTAAATATTCTCGATGCAGCTTTGCTAAACAACTGTAGCTTTAGCTGTTGTGCTTCGGCTGCAACTTTACATTAGTAAGGGATGATAAAGCCCTTTAAACCATTGAGGATTTTCTTAAACAGTTGGTCTGTGGGTATCTGGTAATCTCTGTCTTGTCACATTGCACTGAAGCACTGCCAGTCTCTTATTTTGTGCTTCTGACAAGTGGTGGCCTTTTCACCAGATACTGGTTTCTGAGAAGTTTAAAAGGGAGCCTTGGGCTAAAACATGGTCCATACGAGAGTTCTTGGAACTAAAGGCAATTTCTGCCTCCCAGCTTCTTTACAAAACACTCTCTTGTCTCTGCCATGAGCATGAAGTTAGAAACCAGTTTCTACATGTGAAAGAGTAAGGAAATGGGGGTTTTTTGTGTGTGTTTTGTTGTGGTTTTTGTTTGTTTGTTTGTTTTTATAGGGATTCCCTCTCTAGAAAGACAGCCAGGGCAATTTAGAAACTCCTAGACTTGAGACAGAAAGTGATGGGAAAATCATTTCAGCAGGCATCTGAAATGCTACTGAGTCTCTAGTTATCAGCAAAGTGAGCCAAATATAATGTTCCAAGGGTGGCTGACTAAAATACTGGCTTGCAATGATTTCTTCTTTTGCTGTAGATTTTCTCTGTGACTTGGGGGAAGTGGCTGCTGAGCAGATTTTTGAACTGGAGTGCGTAACTCAAGTTTTAAGCACTTAAATTCTAATTTTTGTGTTCTTCAAGTCCCATCTGAGGATGAGACTGAAGATGCCCAGCTACCTCGAGTGATGTGTACATAATGGAAGGTATTCTGAATCTGTGCCTATTCCTAGAAATGTTGCTTTTAACAAGTTGGCATTGAAACTGCATTTAGTTGGGCTGAATCTGGAGGAAAGCCTCTTTTTCCACTGTGACATCCAGCTGGAAAATTTGGGTATGGTTTGCTGTCAGCAGCAAGTAGTTGCTGTGATTAGAAACAGGTTAGAAAAGAAAAGGAGTTGCATATGATACCTCGTTACCAAGGGGCAATGAGCAGGATTTTCATGCTCCAGGATGGGTTTGGGAATTTCACTCCTGTGGAAGGAGGAGCAGAGGGAGCTTGGTGGGGAGGGACTGGAAACAGCAGAAGCTGATGCCTGGTCAGGAGACTTCTCCTTCCTCTAACATTTCCAAGGTACTGTCTTGCCAGAAATCCAAGCTCATCCCAGGCCGGGGCATGTCAAGGCAGAAAATTTAAAGTTATTTGAGCATTGCTAACCTGTTTTTGTCTTTTTCATTTTGTTCCCCTTTGCTTCATCCTGGATGTCTAAAAGGACAGTTGGAACCAATAAATGAGGTGAGTTAATCTGATGATTCACTCTCCGCTCTGTCTCCTCTCTCCATCCTGAGGGGATTGTATCGTATTTTCTGACTTCTTGCTGATGTCCTAGATATAAGTAATGTACTGCATTTTGGGCTGGTAATTTTTTTTTTTTTGGGGGGGGGGGACAGACGGACAGACACAACATTCAGATTTTGTTTATGGAAAAAACTGTATGTTTTACTGGAGCAAAAAGAAATGTTCCTGTGGAGTCTTCTCTGCAGATCTGTGTTCCTCAGAGGAAACCCCATTGTGTGGTGTGATAGTGCTCTTGTATCTGCACACTCGTGGATACTGCAAATGTCTGAAGTGTTTTGGGGGGATATCTACGGAGAAATTCTCACATGCTTTATTTCTTCAGCGTCTTAGGAACATTGCAAGATCAGGTACAATTGTAAAGTGATTAGACCAGGGATGTGCATGTACTGAGCTCTTGCAGCTGCGTGTCTCCCCCCGCCATGACTATGGAGCAATGCCCTTTATTAGTAGTGCCCTTGTGCTGCTTAGTGAGCCTTCTTACGAACTGCAGAAGTTGGAGCTCGCATGGGTGGGAAATGAGCTAAGGTTGGGCTTGTGGCTCTTCTAGAAGCAAGCAGAGCTTTGAATGGAGTGAAGGCTGTAGGGATGGCATGGAAATGGGACAGCAGCCTGTTGCCCCTCTGATGGGATGCTCCCACCCCATGGTTGTAACAGCAGAGGAGCACTGTTACCGGTGGTGCTGCCAGTGCCACCATGTAAAAATAAGAAATTAAATACTTTTCTGGGTCAAGTAACTTCTTAAAAAAAAAAAATCATTGAAGATTCTTCATTTAATTAATCACCATAGTAGAGGGGAGGGATGTGGATTGTGTGCTTTTGCTAATCCATTTTAGTGGCAAGTTTGTGGGGCTGTAATGCTGTATGTGTATGGATTGTACAAATATTACATACTAATACATCTACAGGGATGAAATGTGTTTACACTGCTGTGTTAATTAAATAGACCTTTGCTGGATTAAATCAGAGCTTCACTTACATTTTGGTTTTAATTCCTCCTGTTGTACATTTGCTGATCTGTTAGTTTGGTGTGTGTGAAAGAATAAGCATGTTCTACTATAGCATATTGCTATGCCATAGTGTTTTGTAAATCACCCTATTGCCAACCTACATAATAATACATTACAACTAGAAGGAAAATACCTGCAGTGAATGCTTATTTTCCTGCCTTGTTACAGCATCAGTAAAGTTGGGCTGGTAACTGCATAGCACTTGTCTGTTGATATAGATGGAATAAATATGGTTCTTAATGTTCTGTTGCCGAAACGCAAACATAAATACAGCTGAATGTTATTTCTCAATAGCTATTTGATGGGTTGTAATCTTGTACTTTGGTTTCCAATGGCTTCAGGGTCTGCTTGCTAGAATCTCGGATCTCTTGCTGTGCCGGTGGACTTGTAGAAATTGTTGTCAGAAGTGTTTCGACTGTAGCTGTTGTCAAACAAATGAAGATGAAGTTGAAATCCTGGGACCTTTTCCTGCTCAAACTCCAGCCTGGCTGTAAGTTTAGATGCACAATTTCCTAGCTTTAACTGAGGAGTAGGGCTACTCAGCTGTGATGAGAGTATTGATACGAAGTGGTGATAGGACATTCAGAGGATGCCATATAGAAAGGAGGAACCTCCTGCTGAGGGTGGGAATGTAGGCTACTTAACAGCAAGGTGAAAAAGGGGCAGCTCTGTTAGCTCAAATAGTAAGGTTAGTGTTTGTAAAACACATTTCTGATGGGTAAGACAGAAGTTATTTTGTAAGCTATCATAGCAAGCTGATAACTGGTTTAGCTGTGCACCTTTTTCAAAAGATGTTTTTCATCTTCAGTCCTATTTCCTCTTCAGATGGACCAACCCTTTGGAGCACTTCAACTTAGCTGAAATGCTGATGTGGTTGTTTTGAAATATTTTCTTATCCTTGTGTGAAGGTGGTTATCATATAGGCAGATGAAAAGCGTACCTTCTATGTGTTCTGAAGGGGAAATTAATTTAAAGTTTCATTTAGCAAGACTTGATCTCCTGCGTCACCTTAGTACTCTTCAAGAATTCCTCTTGAATCATTAAAGTACAACAGCCACAGTGCCAGTTTTTATCTGGGGCTTTGATTAGTGTATTTGCAAATCTATTACAAAAAAAGTTAGTGAAGTCTTCCCTGTTTTAGTCCCTCTCATCCGGGAATCTGCAGAACAGAGGTGACCCTGTGGAGGCACTGGTGAAACCCAGGAGGGTCTCCTGTCTTTTCGTGGCTGCTCTGTCAGCTTGGCTGGGCTGTCTTCTGTGAGAGCAGGTTGCCTCAGTGTGTCCAGAAGCTGTGGCACAGGAGTTGCCCATTTAGTGCATCATATGGTGCTTAGGAGTTGGTACCTAGGCACTGAGACAGTTATCTACTCCTGTGAGTACCCACTGTTATTCTGTGTCAGGTCTGAAAGGTGCATGTCAGGTCTTGGTGCTGCATTAAATAAATGGTCTCATGTTTAGATTGCAGTCTTCTCTATATACTCTTTTGAATCCAGGTAGAATAGGATGGTAATTAATACTGAAGCAATAAAAATAGAGATGTTCAAGATGTGTTAGAATGGTTCTTAAATGTGGAGCAGCATATTTAAGAGTCTGATATATGCCCAGAAATGGATTCACCTGCACTTAAAGGGAAATGGAAACAAAATCAATGCTAAATAGGAAAGCATTGTGCGCAGAAGAACACAGTGATGAGGTAGCAGTATTGGATGTAGAAAGATTGCTGCAGGAACAATTACATATGTGGGAACAAGTAGCTAGGCTTGTTGTGGGAGGATACTTCAGAGTTTCTCTGGTGTGCTGAGGAGCATAAGGGATGTCATGTGTGTTTGGGGCTGTGGGGTGATTGTCCCATGGTGTAGTTATTCACTGCTGGATCCTTCTGTTTGGCTAAAGGGGCATTGTAAGCATTGAAGCTCTGTTCTTTTGGTCTCAAAACTTGGATGTATGATGACTGCAGATGAGCTGCACTTAGCCACAAGCAGAGAACATGGAGACCTTTGAACTCATAAAATGCTCTCTCCAGCCTGTACTGTTTTCCCCCAGTCCTGCTCCATCTGAAAGCTTCTACAATTAACTTACTGGAATGGACATAAGCAGAAGACAACATGCTCTGAAAGAAAATCCCAGTTCTTCAACCATGTTGTGCTTTATGCTGCTCCTACTCATGCTAGCAGCCCTGGGTGGGGTCCCCGGGACCCCAGCCTAAGTCACTTATCCATCCTTCCAGCTTCAGGCCATCTGATGCCGTTAGGGCCTCCCTGTTCTGCTCTAGTGCTGAGAAAAGGTGAGTTCCCAGAGGTAATGCCTGAGAGGGGCAGCAGGAGCCGAAGAAGAGACACAGGAGCAGTAGCTTTGCTTTGCGAGGAGGCATAGTTGCTGCCTTAGGATCCCTGAAGTCTCCATCTCCTCTGACACTGTTGCAAATCCTGTCCTCTAAGGTTGCCTGTTAACACGTGTTGGTATGGAAGCTGTAGATTCGGCTTTGCTTGCTTGAAAAGGCTGTTGGTTCCTCTTCTTGAGCTGAGATGGATGGACCCAGGAGGGTGCTAGGGAAGATGCTTTAAGCTTCCAGGGTGATTTTGATGGAAAATGGTGAGGGAACTCAGAAATTAGTCACGTGAGTAGGTCAAGGAAAGAGGAGACACAGGGAGGGAAAGGAGCTGGGGGGATGTGATTGAGAGGAGAGGGGGAGAAAAAAATAAGCCTGTAGAGGAGTACAAGTCTGTAAGACTAATAGGAAAGGAGAGTAAAAATTGAGAGGTAGAACCAGGGTATTTTGTTTGATCAGTAGGAGGGCCATGCTTTTTGTGTGTGCAGCTTTAAGGTGGAAGTGAACCATGCAACCTCTGCTGGCTCCGAATTCAGAAGCTGAAGATTTCTGTTTTCATTGTGTTGATCTTATACTCTTAAATCTCCATATGTGTTTTTGGAGGTGGGAAACAATGTCTGGAGGTAGATGTATGAGCAGAGTAGGAGTTTGGAATTGATCTCAGAATAAGATGTTTAATGGGTATGTTTCTAAGTGCTCAGAGATCTTTGTGTGCCAATTGACCCCTTGTCCTTTTTGTTTATTTTATTTTTAGAAAGGGGGTTTTGGATTCAGTGGAAACCCCTAAAATGGAAGACAGATTTGACACTGCCGTATTCTGCATTTAGATGCATACATTGAATCTGGGGACAAGTCAATTTATTGTATTCCCTGCTCACAGCCTGAAGGTGTTTTACAAACAGATTTCTGTTTTCAGCTGAGATCTTTCCATCTTGCTGCTTCTTCATGGGCTCAGGACACTGGTATAATGCAGAATCCAATTTGCTCCTTAGCTCCTCACCCAGTCCTCAGGGGAAAACTGCTTTTATGGTCTTCATTGGCCTCCTACCAAACATCTAAACACCCGTGCTTAATAATCCATTCTTTATTTTTTGCCTGTAGATTTTCCCTTTGGCAGCTCTGAGACACCTCATTGTCCTGGAAATTCAGTAGGGGACATAAAAGATACAAGTTTAAGCCCTTCCTCTTGGGAATCTGTTGATTTTCCTTACTTATTGAATTTTTTACAGTGGCAACTTAGAAAAAAAAGTTCTTATTGAAGTGAGTCTAATTGAACTGACCTGAATGCATGGTAGCTTCTTGTTACTTCATGAGGAGTACCTGCGTCCTCGTCTTTGCAGAAATGGACTGGGAGCGAGGGTGTATGTTGGAGCTGCCCGTTGTGGAATATTCCACACAAACCCCAAAGATAAACGGTGCACACTCCATGAGACTGAATTGAAATCAGGATGCGACTCCTCTTCACAAAGCTTCAGATTAAACAGAAGCAGAGCTGCTTTAACCAGACCCAAAGTTTATTTGAGGAAAAATTATTGTGGCTCAGTAGCAATTTCCTTACTAAAGGTCATCTGTATGTTATTAACTCACTATTACATTTACCCATTGTAGAACATCCTTAATGCCTCTCTTCCTGATTCCTTTTTCACCCTGCCTTCTCATTCTGTGCATTTGCTTCTCAAACACAAGTATATCCAAATGCTGCCTGTGATTGTGTGGACCCACATTTAGGCATGAAAAAGCTATTTGCGCTTCAACTACTGATTATATGTCAAATTGCATGATCTCAACTACCTTTAATGGGCTGCAGACTTGTGCAAATATTGTATGCCCCTTTTAGCATAGTATGTGGTTTTGATTATTAACAGACTTTTTCAATGTGAATGAGTTGTGTGACTGAACTGGTGAGATTAGCATGGATTCTGCTGTGAACTTTGTAGGTTTGGATAAGAATTTCCAGTTTAAATCTATTTTATATTTGGGAGGCCTTTCCCATGAGTTTACTGCTTTTTGCAGAATATATTTATTGCTCTACTCTAGTCATTGGTTACTAAAGCAAATGATTCAACATATTTCGTTTATACCCAACAAAGCCTTGCACATAGAAAGGGTGAATCAGGAGCAAAACTCACACAATATTCCCCTTTGCTTTGCTCATTTCACGCTGATGCTTTACTTGTGATCCATTGCTATTTTTTGGCGTGCTCTGTCTCATGGATTAACCAAGAGGCTTATTTTGCATGATGCACTACACATCACGTAGCATTGTGTGATTTCATTTCCATCAACAGCCTCTTCCCTCTGAACATGCAGTTGGAGACTTTATCTCCTGTAGTCGTTACTGTCTGCTCTTGCTCTTCTTTCAGTCAAGGCTGGGAGGTCCTGACTGCTTTTGTGGCTGAGACATTGATGTTTTTAACCAGCATGTTGTTTTATATGAAAACAACACACACACACACACTGAAATGGGAATTACACATGGACTTCTTTATTACTAGTCTTCTCAAAGATGTATTTGAAGCTCTCATTGAAACTTGCTTTGTTAATTAGATCCTGCCAACTTCCCTGCTCTCACTGAGACCCCTGGACAGTACAATTACTCTCTGGTAAGAATCAGAATCACCTCTGGTTTATTGAAGTGGATAAAAAGCAGCCAGTTATTTAAAAAGGCACGTCAATAAATAGCTCTTAATGAATGATATTTCTAAGATTGAGTTTTGAAACCTTAGTGGCATACTTGCAAAGCAATATTTTACTGAGAGAGATGCATTGTAGGTTTGAGATGTCTAAACAAGGTGGTTTCCCATGCTGGTTCATTCCTAGTAAAGCCTGTGCTTCCAAAGTGTAGCAGTGAATTTACAGCAACAAGCTACTGTTTGGGTTCTGTGGTTTGTGGGTTTTCGTCTTGCCTTTCTTTTTTTCTTAAAGACAAATATAATACTTCTGATCGAGATTTGAGTCACACGTGCCTGTGTGGCCTGTGTCTTGCTCTAATACTGATAAAACTCTGTTTGAAAGACAGGCAGAAAGAGAAAAGAATCTGTTTTTTCCATAGGTCTGAAGTCAGTTGCTCAGCCTTTTGCTTGCCAGATAGATCAAGAGATACCTCACAGCATCCAGGGATGTGCACCCAAGACTAGACTCAGAATACCAGAATGCATTTTTATTCTGTATATATTTATTTTACTGGATTGAGTCACCCAAAGGTCTCTCTTATAACAGGATAAGCAGCCAAAATGAGGACAAAGATGGAGACTCTGATAATACAATCAGTGAGCTGCCTCCCACTCTTCAGGATGTTTCCCCTGACAGAAGGCGGTCGTCTTCAGATGCATCACGGTCCACTTACAGCCTCACGCGGCGGATTTCAAGTAAGGTCGTCCCTCCAACATTAATGTAATTCTTGTGGGGAAGAAAATCAAACTGTAGTGCTTGCTCTTTCATCTTTTAGACAGGGAATCAAGTCAAGTTGAAGGTACATTGGTAAAAATCGCATCCTGTTCTGCAGGAACACAGTGGAAGGGGCCAGCCCTTTTTCTCTTGCTGAAGCATATGCATGGTAATTCCACGTGAAAATGGACAGAGGGAGGTAATAGTGTAGCTGAGCTTGCACTTTGTCATAACTAAGGGTGCTATTAATTGTTGGCAATGGAATGGTGAAAAGTCCCACAGGGGAGCCTGCTGTGCTGGGCATTGCACAGACAGAGTAGCTCTACCCAGAGAAGCACAAGTTGACTTGCACCTGTAATGGCTTCTGTTGAGTTTCTAACAATCATATTTGTGCATTTCTCTCATTTAGGTTTAGAGTCGAGGAGGCCAAGTTCTCCATTAATTGACATTAAACCTATCGAGTTTGGAATAATAGGAGCTAAGAAAGAAATAGTTCAGCCAACTATCCTGCGAAAAACCTATTCCCCAGATGACTATTTTAGAAAATTTGAACCAAGACTGTACTCTCTTGACTCAAATAGTGATGATATGGACTCCTTGACAGATGAGGAGATTTTATCGAAGTATCAGCTGGGCATGCTGCATTTTAGTACACAGTACGATCTGTTGCATAATTATCTAATAGTGCGAGTCATTGAGGCTAAAGATCTGCCTCCTCCAATTTCTTATGATGGTTCAAGGCAAGACATGGCTCACTCCAACCCTTATGTGAAGATCTGCCTTCTTCCTGATCAGAAGAACTCCAAGCAGACTGGAGTGAAACGCAAAACACAGAACCCAGTGTTTGAAGAGAGGTACACATTTGAAATCCCCTTTTTAGAAGCCCAGAGAAGAACTCTGCTTTTAACCGTAGTGGATTTTGACAAATTCTCACGCCATTGTGTTATTGGCAAAGTGTCAATGCCCTTGAGCGATGTAGACCTTGTGAAAGGTGGACACTGGTGGAAAGCCCTTGTGCCTAGTTCTCAGGTAACAGAATTTATCAGATTATTGCCACAGTTTTTCTTGCTGCTTTTTTGTGTGGTTCCTTTGCTTTTTGGCAAGTAATGTGGTTTCTAGTTAGTCACGGTCATCTTGTTAGTACAGCATCTGCTGGGTTGAAATAATGGGAGCCTATAACTGGTCTTACAACTAATACTGTGAGGTAGAGGAACTGTCTTTTATATGCAAAGGAGGTGGCATGACAAAAGTTCCTGTGTCAGCTTTAATGAGAACAACTAAAGACTGTTTTGGAAGTCAGCGTCTTTTGGAAGATCATTCTTGTCCCTGCAGTGACTTGCATCCATTCCCGGATGCTGCAGTGACACTGCTTTGGGGACATGAGGGGAACCACTGGTGCCAGTTCAGTAATGATTTGATTCAATAAACTGTATAGAAGACAAAAATCTCTACAGGCTTGTGGCATAATGTGTGAGCAAAATATTGCAGGGTAGTGGTAGATTTATTTTCAAATAAACTTGCCAGAGATTTTGTCTGATGTAAGTGGCATGTTACATGCCTGCAACTTTGAACACACCTTTTGGACTAGATTCAGCTGCCTGATGGGATGAGAAGAGAAGATGCAGAGGGTCTGTGTGCTTCCAAGTCTGTTTTCAGGGAAGGGCTCTGGTCATTGCCACCTCCTTGCCAGCCAGGAAAAGAGCTGTTCAGTGGGAAGGTCTGAACTTTGCAACCAGGTATGGTGGTTAGATACCAGATTTGCTACTAGCAGTAACACCCACACAGCTAGAGGCACAGGACCCAAAAAGCCAAGCTATGAGAGTATCATGAGCAGCATCTCAAACGTTTGTGCTAAGGACAGGAGTACTACCTGCGATTGGTATAACAGGGTTGCCTCTCCCAGTTCCTTGCCAGCTCTGGGATTGCACCTTCTAAGTTTTAGAGCCTTTGCTGAATTAAAACCCTGTGTGAATTGGATGATTTACATTTTCTTTGATTCATACGTATTCACAGAAGGGTGGCATTGTCAGAGGTATTAGACGAGATAGTAAATCGTGGACCTCATTGCTGATTTACGGTGTGGGTCCAAGAACCTGATTTGGAGTGGAAACTTGTGATTAGAAACTTGTGATCAAACACTTGTGGAAGTAAAATCGACTGAGCAGTGTTTGTATGCAAAGCCAGCTAGGTTTCTGACTCTGCTTTTCCCGCTCTCTGTGTGCAGAGGGGCTGAGAGAGTTTTTGCCTCTTGCTCAGACCTTCTGCAGCGTGTAAGGGGAAAGAAGATCAAGACTGCTGATAACTGAAAAAGAGCTGGCTAGATTTTCTGTAATAGCAGTAGGAGCATTACGGGATTAACCTGAACACTGTTCAGGCAAAAAGGAAGGTTTTGGAAGTTGTGCACAGGTGAAAATTGTGGGGTCCCTGAGTGGGTCTTTATGTACAATGTGTCTGCATGTCAGTGGGATCTGCTTTGCTCAGTAGCGTGGCAGTGGGGGGTGAGGGGACAGCTGTGTTATGAAGCAGTTTGTAAAGAAAATGAACAAGGACAGATATTCCTGGGCTCCGCTCACTGCCTGGGCCTTTTTCCTAAATGTTTATTTATAAATACGTGCAACAATTTAATGTATTTTTTTGGTGTTAGCAGTTCATTGGGGCTCTGCATTGTGTATCTGAGGACAGAGCTATCCTCTTTGCATCCCGTTAACCTTCCATGATTCACACCATGCAGCCTTGCTTCTCCCCTGCCCCCCTGGCTTTTGCATGATAGATACTTCTTTGTATTGTGTATCTTTATTAGTAACATGGATTAATTCCACAGCTAATACAGACCTTGATTAGACAAGATCATCTCTGCCTTTGTCTGCCAAGCTCGGAGCCAGCCCTTCTTCCCTCCCTCTCCAAAGTTTCATTGAAAGCTGCTGCTGTTTTCAGCAGTGCTGTCTGCTTCACCAGGATTCATGATAAATTATTTATGCAAAAATTGGCATTTCTTATATTTATAAAAGGAAAGAGCAAAAGAAAAAACTGCATTTGAATGGGCAGGCCTAACCTTACAAGCCTTTTGCATTTATTTGCTTGCTATCACATGGAAAAATTTAGTTTAAGCAAGAAGTCCTTCACACCTTGATTTGTAAAAGTACTTCCTTGTTCTTTTTACCTTACCTGGCAGACTGCAACTGCAAAGAGAACAACAGTTCTTGTACTAGGATGTCCAGGGAGGAGGTCTGGTATCTTCTTCCCATGTTTTCTCAGTGATAAGATTTTTAATGTTCACTGAATAAGGTATATTTTATCTTAGTGGTGATTGAAGTTAAATTAACTGGTCAAAGGATTAAAGTAAATCCTAGAAGTAAAACAATAAAGCTTATTACCTTGAAAAACTGCATTTTAATGTCTTTCAATAACAGTGATGCTTGTGCTAGAAATTCATGAGGTATTTTTGATTGCTAGTTGGAAGATTCTGCCTGTGAAATGATAGATTTGACATGTTGACTTTTTTTTTATATACTTTTTACCTTTTTGCTTGATTTGTTGAGGGACAGGCAGCCTTTATTAGTTTCTTGCTGGATTGAACCTGAGTCTCCTGAAGTGTACTTTGTGTTGTGAGATTGTGATGGACGGGGACAAAAAAACCTAAGTGCAATAGCATTTTATTTTGCAGAAGGTGTCCTTGGATTCTGGAGAGCAATGCAAAGCTGCTGTGGTGCAGTTGTAATGGTTAGTTGATGAAAATTTGCCAGGCTGAGTTGGCTGCTATGGGGTCTGACACAGAGCAGCATCTGGCAGCAGCACCCCCCCAGCAATGAAGATCACGTTGGGGAAAATGCTGAAGCAGATGCTTGGAAAACCAGTAACAGGAGGGAGAGAAAAATAGACGATAGTAGATGTGATATGTCAAGATAAAAAACACAAAATATGTGAATTTCTGGGTTTGTTTTTGTGGTTTTGTGTTTTGTTTTTTTGTTTTTTTGTTTTTTTTTTTTTTTACTGGCATTTATAGACAGAAACATGATGAGCTGGAGAGATGGAGGAAAGTGAATCCAGATGGCAGGAACTGTGGAGAAGATTTTCTCTTCATACTGGTGGGAGTGGGATGGGGCAAGGTTTGTGAAAGGACAGAGAAAGTGGCCTAAATGGTATCGGCTAAGATGAACATCTGTTTTGCACTTGCTGTATCTACCGGGAACCATTGCCATAGTGTGCTGATAAAGTCAGGTGCTGAGTCCTTGTCCCACCATCACGCTGAGCCCCATCAAGCCCAGAGCTGGGACACTGCTTCAGTACGGGACTGTGCTACCACAAGTGAGACCTGCTAAAAAAGGTGGGCCATGCCAGCAGTATTTTGGTACGTATGGTGTCGGGAGGGATGGGTGGGTTTCTCCCAGGCTGAGGCATGGTCCAGCTTCTGCAGCCAGGAGCTCCATTGACTCCACTGCGAGCTGGACCAGGGTAAGCTCCTTAGGCCTGTGGGTGGGATGTACAGCTCCTCAGTGGGTAAAAGCCTATTGTCATTAATAGCAGAGTATCTTCCTTACCACCGCACGGAGTTGCTTGTTAACTAGCAGCCTGAGAACTTACCTTGCATGTAATGAGGCGGGCTGTGCAGCATTGCTGTGCTCATTATGGTGGGACTAGGTCATCAGAGAACCTCGATATAGGTGAGCACTGTGTTGTCCTCTCAACCTTGAGGAATCAGTGCAATAAACCACTTGATGCTAAGCTTCGGGCAAAAGACTGTACCTGTACATGAGTGATTTTTTTAGTTTGGATCATGCATTGAGCACTTAGGGGAATCGAGTCCAAAGCGGAGGCACAGGGTAACTGCCATCCAATGTATCATCAGAACAAGCAGCTAAACAGAAGGACTTATTCCATGTGGAAAATGTCAGTGCAGGTATTGCCAAATTCTTCATCCTTGGTAGTTCTGGGAGACTTTTTCTTGCAGGGTAATTAATGTGTTTCTGAAGCACAGTAGCTGCTCATAGAGTAGCTCTTGAGTCCAGTCCCCATAGGAACACTCTGCACTCCTTAAATATCCCCTTAAATGTGTGTGGCTTTGCTTAATTACCATGAATGAAGTTGGCAAGCCTTGCTGTAGCTGGGCTCAGATTCGCACATTTTACCGTTAAGATTAATTCTGAAGCACATGTTCAGGACCCCAAGTTTTATTGGCATATGATTCATTTCTCTTTTGGCAGATTTGAGTGGGCAGGAATAAATGTTTTAGACCAGCAGTAATGAGAGCTTGGAGATCATTCTGCAAAAGAAAAAAACTCTGCCTCATCGCGGTGGGAAAATAGCATAAAAATTCCTTCTCCCTTCAAGTGAAACCATTTTTATAGTAGAGGGAGTATGTATTGGACTTGCTGTTTAAACTTTGTACTATGAGTGCATTAGAATGAGCTGTCAGCTTTTTACATTCAAAATGGTATGTGTTCCACAAATAGAGTAGCCTTGCTATGGCAGCTCTCAGCAATTTTTGATTCCCATCTCAGGGATAAGCCTACAACAAGTACTGCACAGTTACTATTGCCATGCCTTAGTTGGGAAGGAAAAGGGAGAAATGAATTTGAAATTCTGGTAATGGCTCATTTCGGAGCATTCCTCCTGGGTGCCACGTTGAATTCTGCGGTGCAGCCAGGGGGCTGTGGTGTGCAGGTTGGAGACCTCCAGTTGTGCGTGTACCAGGTTTGTTCTTGGCACCCTTGTTCTTTGGCTTATCTGTTGCAGCCCTGAGAAGGATCCAGCCTTGGGGAACGTGGATGATGCTTTGCCTTTGGCAGCACAGTGTATTATTGAAAATAATGCCAGCACCCATCTCTCATACAGGCATAGAGCACTGGACAGGCAGAGACTTAGTTCAGAGAGTTGGCACAACAGTTGACACAAGGTTGTGTGTGTCAGTGTGGAACAGGGATCCACGTTCCTGACAGTCACAAGAAATTAAATATGAACATGCAGGTTGCCAGGGTTTTTCCTTCTCTCTCTCTTTTTTTTTTTTTTTTTTTTTTTAAATTTTTTAGCTATCCAAAAGCTTAATGGCTGCTTAATTAAAAGAATGATGCAGAATCACTGATGATGAATGTGAATTGGTTATGTGGGGTTATGCTTGCTCATTAACAGGGTGTTAAAACCAACCTGGCAGTTTACCTGCATCGGCAGCAGAAGTGCCCAGGACAACGCCTGGCTGGGGGCGGGATGCCACCACCCTGCAGGTCACTGGAGTTGAGGGAACTGTGACAGGATGCCATGATGGATGCTTGTCTGTTATGATGACAACATTTTTGTCTCTTAACCTGTGGCCTGTTGTATGTTGGCTTATGACATTCTACTATCTTTCTTTCACTCTGTATCTTTACTTTTTCCCCAGATCCATTTCCGTGGCTTTTTTTCCTGCCCCTTTTCCAGTCTTTAAAACTCCAGCACTGAGAAATTTTTCTTCTTGATCATTTTCTCTTCTTTATCCTTATCTGTGTCTTCTGCTTATAGCTGTTGTCTTGGTCACCTCATCCTTTCCCCTCTGTGTTGTTCACTCTTTGCCCTTTCTGCAGACGACTGCGATGCTGTGGGGTGTATTTTGCTGTGGAGGAGCCCAGAGGAGGGGTTGGTGTGGGGGTCATGGGCAGGACCTGTCCATAGGAAATCTTCACAAATGTCTTTGCATGGGAGAGGCTTTCTCATGGCTGTCCAAACTGATTCAAAGCCAGTTAGACTTTAGAAGGGATTTTGTGACTCTTTTCATCATATGTCTACGCAGCATCTGTTACATAGGTAACACTGTTCTTATCCATTGGTAAGTATATACCTTTTTTTACAGGTTCTGGTCCTTAATAGCTTAGCCTTCCCAAAGTGATTGCTGTGTGTCACAGGAAGCTGTAGAAAACCTGTTAGAGCAAACTGTTCTAAACCATCAGTTTTCTAATGTGCCTGGAGGCACTGTCACAGATAACCTTGAGGAGGAAAATCAATCTGAAACTTCATTAGGGGCGTTGCATAGATGTCTGTGCTGATGTAATGTGCTCTGGTTCCTGTCGGGAACTGGGGAGGGTTTCAGCTGCAGAATTTTGCTGGTGTTGTAACAATGCACAGTGATCAGTCTAGGGGGGCTGTGAGGAAAGAATTGCCCTGATACAAACAAGATGTGCAAATGGCATTAATTAAAAACTCCTATTCCCTTGAGGCAGCTTCTTTATGTTTCAGAGATGACAGAAAAGAAAAAAGAAAACCTCTTGTGTGTCTGGTTCAACCCAAACGGTAACGGCAGAAGGTTCTGGATCACAGGCGAGCTCAAGGCTGCAAATCCAAATGACTGGCTGTGTAACACAGAGGAGCAGCCAGAAGTGAAATGTTAATCAGTTTCAGGAGAGTCTCGGACATCCCGGACTTGGTGTCACTCCGGCACCTCATCAAACAGGAAATTGCTTTTCCAGGATCATCTGGGATCTCAGCACAAATCAGCACGTCATCAGCATAATAATGGCAACTAAAATCATGCCTTTGCACGGCTGTGCCTGAGGGGCACCTCTGCACACAGTGTTCTGTGAACAAAATATTCAGGGTGAAGCCAACAGCATTTTAGTTTCCTGATGAAAGGACCTAGGAAAAGTAAAATTCAGGCACTTCCTTTCCCTATGGGAGACAACGAGCCAATGACACCTCTCACGCATAAACTTGCATCTCTTTTCACAGCTCAGCCCCTACGTGAGTCTGAGGTTTGGGGAAGCTCCAGGGTGTGACAAAAGCCATGCTTCTGTGTCTGTGGTCCCCCAGAAAGATGTGTCTTAACACTGTTGCTGATAAAGATGCCTGTAAACAAAGTGATGGGCATGGGGGCAGTGGTTATGGCAATACAGAGTGTTTCCAAGGTGCAGGCGACCTCAGTGGGTCCGTGGGCTGGAGGAGCACCCTGGGCAGCTCCTGTGGCCCCACAAGCCACCTGAGACCTCTGTGGCTATTTCTCCCTCCGTGACCTGAGTCTCTTGCCTGGCCCCTAACAAAACAAAAAGGGTCCCGTTTCTCCATTTCATGATGGACCCACTGTGCTCCCCAGTTATCTCAGTTTTGCCCACTGAGCCAGTGAGTCCATTAAGCTGCAGCTCTGTCTTCATCTTCATCTTTGACACAAGCTGTGCTACCAGCGTGTCTTATGAGCTGGACTGTCACCTCAGCAAAGGTATGCCGTGACATGAGCTTGTTGGGGAAAGCATGGGAAACAAACCTGAGGAGGTATGCCTTGTGCCTCAGGCTTCTTGGAGAAACCCATTAATTGCTTGTTTGCTAATGATGGCAGGTGACTGAGGAACAGGAGGAAGCTAGTGAGCATGGTGCAGCATGGTACAGTGGAGGCAATGCTGGTCTGACATGCCGGGGAGGAACGTGTGGTGGCTGCTGGCCACTAATTCGTTTTCTCGAGTGCTTGATGTCCCCTCAGGCACCGTGTCAGGATTTAAAGCACATTTCCTAGATCCTTGCAGCTAAGCTAGAAATAAGACGCTTATAAAATCAGAGGCAGTTCAGTGCTTAAGTGCCTTGGAAAGGCTGAGTCACTTGTATGGGGAGGTGAGCTATCTGGGGATCTGGGTTTCCTTCTGAAAACACCTTTTGTTATTGTTGCAAATACTGCTAGTGCTCTCCCTACAAAGAGGCTGCTGCTTTCTTGTTGGCTTTGAGCACACCCATCCTGCCATGGCCTCTGTGGGTTGGACTGTATGTTTCTTCCCTTTAAAATAATTAACAGAAATCTGGGCATGCCTGAAAAGCGTTAAGGGTCAGAAGGTGATATTGAGATTAGGGAAATTAGGCCTGATCTGAGACTCATTAAAGCTGATGGTAGTCTGTCATCTGACTTCAGGGGATCACACTTTTAGAGAATATAGCATTTTATATCTCACCTTACTCAAATTTAAGCCCAGACAGTAAAAAATATTTTTCTAGAGGTGCCAATATCCCTGTTAGGTTAGGTCCTGTGGAAAATCAGGGTTCTATGGAAAACCTTTACCTATCAAAGACTTGTGTGTTAGGTAGCAGTGTGATGGTTACATTATAGTGGCTCCTTCACACGGTGCTGGGGAGGATTCAAGGGGGGTAGATGCCTGGTTCTTCTGCCTGTGCCTCGGTGGGTGTTACATACCCAATCTGATGTTGCCAGTATACAATGTGGGACAATTTTTCAAAAATGGAGAATAAATATAAATGTGTCAGAAGTGTGGAGATCTACCTTCCCTTGCTGAGCTTCACTGTTCCTCCCTGATCCAAGGAAGCCCCTTAGTTCCTGCAGGTCTTGGATAAGGTCAACAGGTTCCACCAATGGATGAATCCAGAGGTAATTACCCCAAATCTTAATGTGGATTTTCAGTACTCTAAGCTTGAGGTGACTTGAAATGTCCTACATACCTGCCCAGTGCCAGCCTGCCTCCTGGCTGTGCCAGAAGTTTGGTATTTGCAGCTGGTGCTGTTTGATTGTCTCTTCCCAGCCAGTAATAGTACCACTAATTAGTTTCCTCATTTGTGCTGTCCAAATGTACCTGAATTTCTAAGAATTAAAGCCTGCATGGAACCTAACACAGCGGTGAATATAAGTGGAAGCAAGACTGGATATGTTAAAAATGTTGTTGATATGTTACAAAAAATGAGCTGAGGTTGAGGAGTACCTTGGGTGGATCCTGTTGTGGGTGGCGTTGTGGGTACTGCGATGCTTTGTTACTGTCCTGGTAATAGATTTAGAAGTCACTGTCTTTTTCTTGATGATAAGCATGTCTTTAGGGTGTTCCAGCCACAGACCTGAGAGGAACAGTTTTGGGGAAAATCAAACCGAAGATGACAGTTTAAATTAGGTAGATAACATTTAAATCACCTTTGTTGTAAGACTTTCTTAGATCCTTATGTTTTGCAACCATTTGGCACAACGGGGCATGTAGGAATGGATTGACCTTGTAAGTTATGAGCATTGTGTGCATATTGGGTCAGGCCTTTGTCAGGGAATGGTTTTCTGATGGAAAGGACTTAAAATATCCTAGATTGAACAGAACTTGAAGTTGGAAAAGGTTTACAGAGTAGGGATGCCTTCTCAGTAAAGCAAAAATACTGTAGCTACAGAAGAAAACACACGTGGTGAATGTGAGTATGTGTGCTGTATAGTCATATACTGCCACATAATGCGGCCTAAGAGGTGCTGTGACAAAGGGATTTTAGGGTACGAAATCAGATGCTTTTTCTCGTGGGGGAGAGAGCCTGTGAGGAAGGTCAGGCAGAAGGTGGGCCAGCTTGGTTGTGGGTGCTGCCAGCTTGGCTCTGGAGCTGGCTCCTGGGGCAGCAGAGCATGCAGGTTTGCCTTAGGATCTGTGGTGTAGATTCACACTTTTTGCCTAGGAGCTGAGTCAGGATGCTGCTGTCCTTCAGCCTTCGCCCCGCTCCCTGCATGGTGCTTCCCTTGTCCTTTGCTCATTAAAGGTATGGGGTTAAACACAGAGGGGCTGCTTTACCAGCTCCTGAAACACAGAGACCTTTGGTGTGAAATGGGGTGGCCTATTGCCATATTTTCCATGTCAAGCCAAAAAAAAAAAGATAATGAACTAAATTGAATTGTATTACGTAGCATCAGAGGTGCAGGACTTCTTCAGCCTGCCACCTGCTCCTGCATGCCACAAGCATCCTGCTGCCTTCACCGGGAGTAGTCAACAAGAACTGGACAGGAGACAAAGCACCATGGGGAAAACTTTTAGTACCATTGCCTGATATCAGTTTTAGAACTTGGCTCGTTAGGTGAGGAGCCGAGGACTGCCGTTAGCAGGAGCGGTTCTGTGCTGCTGGCTGGCCAGGCAAGACGTGCTGGGCTGCTCCTGGCAGAGGGACAGGGCTTTTCCCTCAGTGCTTCCTCGGGTTTGATCTGAGCCCTCTGATACACCTGTGCTCAGTGGAAATTGTGGTTTTCCATTTGCAGCTGAATAGGAGTGACGTTGTTGGGTTTCCAGGCAGCCCTAGCCTCAGTTTCCCCAGAGCCACTGACAGCTTTGCCGGAGATGGGTACCTCGTGTGCTGGCCCATCTGCTGATGAGCTTGGTTCTTTGGGTCAATTCAGGCTGTGACTGCATCTCAGAGCTTTCTTCTTTATTATATGCCCAGTCCTTTAGTGTCTGATTTCTGTAATCTAGTATTTGGGGCATCAGTAAAGATATTTATACAACTTCATTTGTAATTGCGATATCACTGCAGCTCCTTTTCATTTTGGGAATGTGTTGTGACCATCCAATCTAGGCTTGGTTTTGAACTGTTTGACTGTTTGGGATGAAGAACTAGCTTTGCACTCCTGCATGGACCTGAGACAAGGCAGATGGATCAATGCTCTGCCCAGGCTGGCTGGTGTATTTTCAGTCTCCAGAGTTGTTTCACTGTGTGTATTTTGTATTTGAGAATAACAGCATCTCAGAGCCAGGTTGTGCTAGGGGGCAGAGGTTATTTTAAGCTGTCAAGTCTGAGGAGCAGTGATGTCAGTTCTCCAGCTCTTTTTTTTAATTACTAGTTTTAAGCATCATTAAGTAAAAGGAAAAGAAATAATGGCTGAACAGCTATATTGATGTGCAGCTATGGCCGTAGTGCAGCCTGATGAACAGGAGGGGCACAATAAACAGTGCTGTGGTCTCTGAGTTGAACGGATGATGAGGGGATGTCTCCCCTGAATTGCCTTCCTGTGACCCAGGGGTGCATTAACCATCTCGTGCCTGAACTTCCCAAGTAGCTGGTGTGGTCCTTGCGGACTGGGAAGGAAAGAGGATGTCTTCTCCAGTGGGTCCGTGTTTTGTACATTAATAAGGATGTGAGGTTGGTAAGATCAGAACCACCTGGAACTGTTCAAAATGGAGCACGTAGAATCTACTGACCTTGTATTCATTCCTCCTCATAGGTTCTCTTTGCATGACTGCTGACAAACTGGTGAAGGATCAGTGATTAAAGAACAATCTTCACCTGGGGATAGTAATATTTTGTGTTTCTGCTCAGCATGAGGTACCACCAGATGGTTCTTGGTTGCAGTTTAGAGCGTGACTAAAATGTATTTTTCAGTCACTTAGACAAATGGGGTTTATTTAATTTCTCTTCCTGCTCTTCCCTTTCCCTGCAAGCTCAGTTCTGAATTTCCACGTTCCCTTTTCCTTGCAGAATGAAGTGGAGTTGGGAGAGCTGCTGTTGTCACTAAACTACCTACCCAGCGCGGGAAGGCTGAACGTGGACATCATTAGAGCAAAACAGCTTCTTCAGACAGACATGAGCCAAGGTTCAGGTAAAGGGCAGTGCATTTCTCACGTTGCTCATGCACAGAGTATATATGCTTTTAAAGCAGATCAGTGGTAAGGCTGCAATTTGTGCGGGACCCAGGGGGATTTGGATGCTCAGTTCCTATTAATACAAGGCTCTGGATACTCATTTTATATATATATTTGTATATATATATATATGGCCAACAATAACAGAAGTACTTGGAACACTTACCCTGAGATAGAATGGAGTGTGTGTATACCTTTGTCATATTTGAAGTAAAAATCTCTGAACCAGGGTGAGGTGAGGAACCAGGAGCTCTACACAACCCCCGTGTTGTTTTCTGTAAGGCAAGCCATTGGAGGCTGTGCTGTGTTTTACAGATGCCCTGTGCTGCCTGAGTGCTAATGTTGCAGAGGTTTAATTTATGATATCTAGCTGCTCTGTGGCTGATGGGAGGTTTTTCCAGTGTCCGTGCATTGCTTCCTGCCATTTCTGAGCATGCTGGCTGGTAACTGCTTCCTACATATGTCCTCAGGTGTTTTTCTTATGTTCCCTGCCCCAGCCACCGGTGCTGCCAGCATATTGACATTTTCCAAAAAGAACAGTATGCTTGGCCTCTATCAAGGCTGCCATTAATTGTGGTTTTGGCAGGGAGCATTTTTAATCCAGCTGTCTGACTTGTCTCCACTGCAAGTCCCTGGGAGCAGTGCGGTGGTACAAGTCCCAGTCATTTCCAATTGCTGTTTTCCAGCACAGTCCATCCCTGCAGTGCCCAACCTTCACGAACTGGGGTACTGACTCACAACGCCTGTAATGCAGAGCCTGTGTGTTGTGTTTTTTTTGTCAGATCCCTTTGTGAAAATTCAACTTGTTCATGGGTTAAAATTAACAAAAACCAAGAAGACTTCCTGCATGCGGGGGACGATAGATCCCTTCTACAATGAGTCCTTCAGCTTCAAGGTTCCACAGGAAGAACTGGAGAACGCCAGCTTGGTGTTCACAGGTAAATGTGGTGGTATTACCAACTTGGCATGATTGTGATTGCCTCTGTTCATCTCCGAGGCAGCTGTGGGTGTGCAGATGAGCCTGTGCAGGATGGTGTCTGTCCTGGTAGCCACGTTGCAAGGGGTGACCATCACTGAGGTCTCCAGGGAAGCTTGATTAGCACTCTGTCCTCTGCAGAAGCTGTACCCAGCATTGCCACCCGACGGTTGGAGCTGGCTGGGAGTACACCTCATCAGTCCTGTGCTTAATTGGTGCCACTGGGCACGCTTTGTGCAGAGGAGGAGGAGGCGGCATTAATTGCGCTTCTCAGCAGCAACCGACTTGGGCATAAAGTCAAAAATTAGCAGAATTAGAGGAAAGTATTGAACGATCCCAGAGCCCAAACACTGGCAAAGATAGCTTCTGGTACTTGACGTAATTTTCTGGTGAGATGATGTAGCTATAGGCGTTTACCACTGACATCACCTGTTCTGCAAGCAGGTTTGTTCATACTTTTATTTCTAAAGGGTTGGGATTTGGTGCCAAGTCCTGCGTGGCACAGCTGAGAGAAACCAAGACACAGAGCACACAGGCTGTGGGCCAGGAGGACTCCTGGAGCTAACCTCACTCAAGAGCTTTGTCAGTGCTGGAGGTGTTTGGCTGGGATAGGAATTCTTATTTTTAAACAATTTCTGGATCTCCTATTTTTGTTCTCTAGGCATGAAAACAGTCAACAGAAATTGTCAGTTGGGTGTGTTGCTCGGAGCAGGAGCAGCAGAGCGCAGGGATGAGTGTCCCCCTGGGCTGTGCCCTTGCCCGCAGGCTGGGCAGCAGTGGTGGGGCTGAGCTGGGGCCATGGACCCACTGTGGCCAGTGGCCTTTTCTCCTGTTCTGCAGCATGGAGGTCTCAGGCAGGGCTGCAGGAACCCCAAGGAAGGGGTGGGATTCCCTCCCATGCCGTGACCTCACCCAGCTGATGTGTGCTGCGGAGCCTGGGCACCATCAGGAGCAGGGTCAGACCTTCTTGCTTCTCTGCAGGAGCTGAAGGGCTGGGTGGTGGGAACCACGCTCTTCTGCCACATTGGGCTCCCATGCTTCACAAACATGTTTTTTGGCAACTTTGCACCCATTATTCACCATCTTCCGGTGAAGAGAAAGGAGTCTGTATCTGAAAGAACGTATTTTGAAGTATTTTTAAATTGTATTTCTTACATAGCAGATACAGGTGTCAAAACTGGTACAAGGAGCCTAATTCCAGCCCATTAGTTTGTTTCTAAACACGTTATAACAAAAGTGATGCTGATCAGCAATTTAAATTTTGCCCTTCATGCTCAGAAATTTCCTTAGCAAAAAGTCTATAATTAATCACTGCTTTGCATGCACATCACCCTGACTGTACCTTACATGTGCAATGATGAATTTGTTCTTGGAAGCTTCCATCAGGTAATCTTGTGACAGGCGTGAAATACTCTTTTCTTTGTTTTTCCCTCTTCCTAATAGAAGTAGGAAAGACAAACAGAGTAGCAGCTTTGTGCAGTCAGAAGGGTGAGGGGAATATACTTGTCCTCACCACATCTGATGAAGTTAGCATTAATGAGTGGATGTCTGATTAATTTTTTTTCTGTGCAAATATATATATTCTGAAATAAGTCAAAGGGAAGTTAGCTGATTTATAATCGTGTGTAATGCAGTCAGATTTCAGTGGTGTGCGTTTTAATGTGGTGCTTCACTTTCTAAGTGACGTGTTGCTTGCTTTGGACATTGCCATAAATAATACCAGGCCAGAAATGTCACCAGCAGCTCCAGAGCTGGGAAGGAGCAAGCAGAGCTTTGGGGAGGAGCAGCGGGGCCAAGGTCTCGTGGCTGCCCTGGGACTGAAGGGTGATGTGCAGCTTGGGCAAGGCACTGCTGGGCAACGCTGGGCTTGCTGCTTCTGCTGTGGTTGGGACTGTTGTTAGAGGTACGTGGTTTGTGCAGCCAATATATAGCTGAGAGCCAGCGGTGTTGGTCACGTTGCTGTGTGTACAGGCTTCTGCTGGTCCAGTGCCTAAGCCACCTCTTGTTGTTAGAGGAGCCAAGACCATTAGAAGAGCCAAGAGCTTGTCTTGTTGTGAGGACCATTGAACTGGGACTCCTTCACAGGCACCTGCAGTGTCATGGGAGTGAGGTGGTTCAGGGGACGAAGTGGCAGTGAAGGTGCTGAGCTGTGGTCAGTGTTCAGCTTGGTGATGGAGATGCTCCGGCTGTTGGTGGAAGTGTGTCCCCAGCAGGGAGTACAGCATCGGTTTCTTCATGTGTACATCTATGAGATTGTAATAAAATGAGTATCAATGTGCAGCGTGGTTGAAGTTCTGGGATGGGGATAGTGGTATTCCCCACATAGCTGCCTTCTTGGCATGTTAGGGCATTGTACAGCTTAAAAGCTTGTAAAGGGCTTTGGGATCTTCTGTTAAAAGACAATAAAGAACAAATAGTTGCCAGCATGGAGAAGCTGTACCTCACAACATGAGGATCTTAATATTATTTTACATCTCTTCAGAGCAGGAGCATAAGCCACATCTTTTTCTGTAGGTTTTTTTGGGTTTACTTGTGTTTTTTTTTGGCTGCAGTGGTGGTTCTTTCTGTTATGTGTTTTGTGGAAATTGTTTTTTATTTCTTATTTTTTTTTTAATCCACAGCTCTAGTCCATTAGGTCAGTTAATTAAATTTGCTGTTGAGTCAAAATCCAATTGAAAAGGAAAATAATCCTGCTTGAAGGGTAGGTGATGATGCTTTGACTGGAGAGAAAGCTGTAAAAGCAATCATGGGAGCCAGAATGAGTATATCTTCAATAATTTAAAGGAACATTTTCTGTGGCTTCATATTTTGGACCCAGTCTGCAGCTGTCTTTACATTGGCTTGGCTTCACTGGAAAGCAGTGGAGTTGTGCCAGTCCCTATCAGCTGAGGCTTCTGGCTCCCTCTGTGTGGCTGGTACCACATGGCAAAAAAAGGCACTATCTAAACAAAGTAAGATTAATTTCCGTGCCCCTGCTCCCCCACCCCCCACCCCCCCATGCATCTTGAATCAAACTGTCTGGGTTTAGGGCACTGTAGTAAGAATTTATGCATTGTTTTGTTGTGACTTTAGCAAGGACTGTGTGTGCAAACATTGTGGGTGGACAGCTTTCTGTAAAGCACCCTTATGTTCCCTGCTCTCCTGGTGATGCTCTGGAGAGCTGGACCTTGGACCGAGCACAGGGTTGAAGTGCAGCCAGACTCGGAGACGGACAGTGGGTGCCTCCGAGATGGGGTGCACAGGGTGAGCTCTGCGTTAGCCAAGATTTGGGGGGGGGCGGTGAGTTGGGCTGGTTCTCTCGTTAGGCATACAGACCAAAATGCTTCACCTTCCATATTGGTGCAGGACACCTTGTACAAGCTGTATTTCTGCCTTGCCCCCTGTTCCTGCCTCAGATGCATACTGGAGTTGTCAGTAAGTCATATGCCCCAGGATAGTGCCTAAAAGGCAGTGGGAATAGCTCAGATGGAGATGTTCTCTCCAGGAGGAGGCGTCCAGGGTCAGGATCGCTTCTGCAAGTATCATCTGTTCATAGGTTCTCACCAAAAGAGGCTAAAAACCAGGAAACCAGCTGATACTGATAACAAGTCTAATGTCCCGACAGAAAAAAAAAAAAAATATGAGTGAGGCAACAGCTAGTGGAAATGTTTGATTTTCATTTACTCCATGAAACATGTTGTCTAGGTAATGAGCATCTGCATACATACTGTAACAGAAATCCACTTTTCTGGGTGTTCTTTTTTTCCCCCTTTTTGTTTTTTGGTTTTTTTTTTTTTTTTGTCAACTTGATGCACATCCCCCATATGCCATCTTCTGCTTGAGTGCAAGGATGTCATGGGTTCACCTCTTGCAGAGAAGTAGGGCAGGCTTTAGAAGACAGTATGTTCTAACCACATATACCTGTGAACAAAGGTGTTAATTGTTCTTTGTCCCCTGGTAAGGGGAAGGTGGAGTTTGGCCCTGGCAGCAGGGCTGTCACTTGCTGCCTGAGGTCATTTCCAAGCAGGAGAAAGGATATTTAAGGTGTGACTGCAGCCTCTGCTCTTAGGAGGGCTGGGTGCCTAGAAATGCTGTGCTCTCCACTGAAGGATTTTGGGCAGGCTGTCCTCTAAATCCCAGACTAACCTTCAGAAAGACTGGTCTGTGCAGGAGGAGGTGGGACAACACCTGAAATCTGAGCACTGTGGTATTTTGTTAATGATTATAATGTTGTTAATAACAATCGTCTGTAATGCTGTTTGCATTGCAGTGAAGCCCAGATGGCCCAATAAAAGGCACCAGGGCAAACCACATCGTGGTGACTCGTTAACATCTTTTGATCACCTACCATAAAAAATACCACCTTCAGCACTCACAGTTAGGGAATATATATCTCCCTGAGGTACAGTGGTGACTGTGTGTGTGTGTCTTTCTCCATCTAAATAAGTTCTTGTACATCTTTATGCAACAGGATCTTTAGGGCTTGTGAAGGAATCAGGGTCCCCAAAGAGGGAAAAATCGTTTTCATGCTCTGGGTACTGTCTGTGCAAATGCAGAGAAGAACTTGCTTTGCCGTCTGACCTGGCTGAGAGCATAGATGGAGCTGAGACAAGCACCGAGGCTGGTGGTGTCCGATGGAGAGCAGTGGTGGGGCTTGTCCCACTGCACCATCGCGGCGTGAAAGGTGGCCGTGGCTCCAGCAGGACAGGGTGCTCTGCCCAGGCAGGGAAGCAGGTTGGGGCAGGATTTGCTTGTTGATGGAGAGATCGGCCTTGGTACGTGCGTGACAGCTGATGAGATCTTCATCGTAAGTCCTGGCAGCTCATGGGCTCTCTCTCTTCTGAACCATTTGTAGGGTTTTATATGATTCTCTTCACTTTTCAGTATGTTTAAAAAATGGACTATGTCTCTCTTTTCTATAAAGATTTAGGATCAATTTTAAAATGTTATTTATTTTTTTCAGTATTTGAGGGGTTTAAGTATTTTATTTTTAAAAAATGTATTATTTATTCTTTTTTTTTCAAGTATTTATTTTTTTAAGTATTTGAGTTGTTGAACAGTGAGACTTAGCATGCCTATACCTGTGGTTTCAATTACTACTGCAGAGGGGGGCTGATAATACCATCAAGCACCTCTGTGCACCGAGTGCTGTAACAACATGTGTCTTCAGACCCCCAGACCACTTTGCTTTATCCCAGGGCTTTAATTAACTTCCAGTTAATAGGCAGTACTTGGTTAAAATAACAGATTGCTGTTCAATAGCAATATACCTAGTTCCTCTGTTGGCTTAATTCCCCTTTCCCTTGGCCTTTGGGAATATTTAAGGGCCATTTAAAGAAGTTTGAATTTGTAGAGGGGGAAAAAGGTCATTGGTGGGGTGTGTTGCTACTGGTGCAGTTCTGAGTAGTTTAGTTTGGTTTGCTTTCACTTAAATATTTTCTTTTTGAAGAAGTAGTGCCTGTTTGGGCATATTAATTCCTTTTTTGGCATTACAGCTTGAGAGGAGTGGAATTGGGTCTTCCTTGAAAATCCTGACTTCTTGTTGGAGGTGGATGTTTGGGATGTTTCTGCACCTGGAATAAATGTTCATTAATGGCACAGACAGGCCATGGTGAGCACAGCTCTGGCCCACTGTCACCCTTCACTCCTGGGGATGTTGGAGATGATCTGGTACAGACCAGTTTGGTTTTGTATGTTATCTAATGAGCATTTTTTTTGATGTTTTATAGAAAATATTTTGGAGTACTCTTGATCAGCATGACACAGTTGCTGGGGCAGTCAGTGGTGGTGGAGATGGGAGGGTGGAGAGCAGCCCTGACCTGGCAGAAAAGGCTGTATGGAGATGGGCCAAAGCTGAAGGTGGTCATCAGCTCCAGAACTCACCTTCTGAGTGAGATGAGCCCCGGTTAGGTGGAGGGGAAAACTGCTGTGCCAAAGGCTTACAGCTCCCAGACCCACACTTACCCATCGTGGAGGAAATAAAACTAACTAGGGTTTGTTCTGGGTGAATCATAAAGTTGGACCTCCAGGTGGCTTGAGTCCTGGTTGAGAAGGTGGCTGAAGCTCCTCAGACCTTAAAACTATTAGGTTTTTTTCCCTGTCAGCTCTGGTGGTCAGACTTGTGGTGTAGCTGTTGGAGACAAGGTGATGCTTTTGGTGTTTGCCTGGGCTACATGAGATTTGTCCCATGAATGAGATGCAGAAATAGCAAGGCTTTTCAATGGTACTTTTTTAATTAACAGGCTGATTTCCAAATGTCCCAATTATCTGAGCAGGTTGAAGGCTGATAATAGTTTTGCCCTCAGGCTTCTCCAGAAATATACCTGAATTTTGATTTGCCTGGCTGTGTGAAAGCATGACCTTCAGAGGCCAGAATCATCTTTAGGTGCTTGTTTGCAGGGATGGAAACTGTGATGTCTTTGGGGTCATTACACATCTACATTTTGACTTGCTGCTTCAGGTGCTCATCTCTCCTTCTCCTATTGCTTTTTCTTTCCTACAAAAAAAAATATTCAGGCACTTTGTCTTTTGCACCCATATATGCAGGAAAGAAAAAAATCCTCTAATATGAGGCAAATGAAACTGGTTTTTTTTCCCATACTGGAATGCAGGAGGAAGAAGTGATTCCTGTTTTGAAACGCTACCATGTTGGGTACCATAACATCTCTTAGATGGATAGATAATTAGGCAACTTGCTGATAGAAAGTTGTTCCTTGTTGTCTATTAGATGTGTGTTTCTGAAATACTGGACTGCCTGTATATTCCACATATCTGGAGCTGCAGAATCTAATCTGTGCTTAAACCTATGTAATCCTATTTTAGCCAAAGGGGAAAAAAAAAAAAAAAAGAGAAAACTATTGATGTCAGCACTGGATTTTCTGGGATTTATACCTGTCTAATTTAGAACAGAATTTGGCCTTTGTGTTTGGCATTATAAAATACTTCATGTATTTATGCACCAGACACCATATGGTCTATGCTTGGCTCTGGGGACGGAAGAGTGCTCCTGGCCGGCTCCTGGTCCTGGCTCCTTTACTTCAGGTCCTCTGGCCACACGAGGTGACCCAGCAGGTCTTGTGAGGACATCTTCTGCTCTCGGGGCACTGGGAGAGGGGCACGGGGAGATGTGCTGGCAGCAGGAGACCTTGGCCTCCTGGAGCCCACCCTGCCTGGCAGAGCCTTGCTGCAGCAGGTATGGTGCACGGGCTTCGAAACCCTTCTGGGAGGAGGAAGGTCCCCACTGGTCTCCACCCTCCAGATCCCCATCTGTGGGTTCCCATTTGTCAGCCTGGAGCAGGTGACAGCAGAGCAGGCAGCCAGGGGTGGTGGAGATGCCGAGTGGGGTCCTGCAGCCCCGGTGCTGGTTTGGGGTCACTCGGGGAAGATGCTCCAGGGATGGATTTGGCTTTCTGCAGCAGACTCATTGCTTTAACGAGGAGGAGTGAAACGCTACTAATCCTGGTGAGAGCAACAAGATGCTGACACTTCCTGAGCCAATCTCTGAGCCAATCTATTGCTTGCTTAGAAGGCAAAATTAGATTCTTCAAGTGAACTGACCTAGTTAATAACTGTACCTCATTGCAGACCTGGCAGAAACCGCTTGTCCTGGAGCTCAGTGGAATTTTGGGGAAATCCCTTCCTCCTAAAGAAAGGAGCAAACCCTCCTCTAACCAGGCTGATCATCAACACTTGCTCATTTTGCCAAGCCCATTAATTTAAGCAGTGTTGTGCCTCTCTCAACCTCAGCGTTTCATCTTGTTTGGTTCATGCTGTGGTGATAGAAATTGTTCTAACATCTCACAAGGCCATAATCTTTCTGTGTATCAAATGAGGAAAAATCTCTGTGGCAGTAACTGCTCTGGGTGGTTAGCAGTGTCTGGAGATGGAATGTGTGTGCCTGGCCCCATGTTGGTTGGAGGAGACACGTGAACGTGCTAGCAGAGGCTGCCTCTCCTGTGCTGTATGGTGTTCATGTTGGAACCTGTTTGTGTGAGGTCTGTGAATATGCATGAAGCCATTCATGTGTTTTGTGGGGTCTGGGTCTCACAGTGCAGAGAATTAAGATGCATTTTTTTTTTTTTAATAGGAATTGGAGGTAGAAACAGCCAGCTGTAGATGCTCCTTTTCAGTATTGTCCAAGCTGTTGCAATAGATGCATCCAGTCTGTTATTCCAGTTTTTCCCGATGAGATAATTTCATGAGGTGTCATCCCTGCACATCCTTGAGATCTCTGCAAGACAGGCTTGTGCATTTGTGTTTCCCTTGCTCTCTGGATCCCTGTTCTTTCATGCTGGACTTTCCTCTCCCCATCTGAGGCCAGACCCCAATTAGCCAAACACTGGTCTCGGGATGCACCGCCGGGTGCAGGCGCAGGGTCCCCGTCCCAGCTGTCCCAGCCGGAGTGTAGGGGCTGCCCTGGCAGGAGGGCGAGGAGGGAAAGGGTTTCCCAAAGAGAGTCTCCTTGGTGTGTGGGTGTTCTCCTGGGTGGAGCAGAGTCTGGGAGCTGGAGGAGTGGTGGTCCTGCGTGTGGCCAGGCCTGGCCATGAGCTCAGGTGGTTCCAGTTCCCTCTGGAGCTGGGCAGGCGCTGATGTTGCAGGGAGCAGCTTCATGAGGAGATGCTGGGAAGTGACTTTTACATGCATATCGGAGCCTGATTGAGATTAAATTGATAAATGTGAAACCACTGCATCTTTTCCTGTGCTTTTCTCTCTACTCAATATTACAGGCCACGCTGACAGACCAAAGGGCAGAATCTGGTCCATACCTGTGACCTTCGCAGTGTGCATCATTAGTCCTGGTGCTGCACCCTCTTTGTGCTAAAGAGCTTTTTAATATTGATGTCAAGCAGCATAGAAGTAGTTTTCAGGCCTGCTTAACCTGACAGGTCAGACCCACCAGCTGATGGCAGAGCTCAGCGGCCAGCATGGAAAAGTCTGGGCACTGATTTTTGCCTGCAAAGGGTGGGGGACGAAGTGTTGCCTGGGGGAGTGGTGGAAGCCGGTGAAATAAGGTACATCTTGAGACCCTGCCAAGCCCTGAGGCTAAAGGCAGGGAGTGTTGATGGGTTGGTGCTAACAGGGTTGTGGTTCCTACCAGAGAGACCCCATGGTCTGGTGAGAGCTGTCCTTGGGGAGACTGCTGCTCAGTTGCATGTGTGCAGCCTTGGCCATGTTTTTGCTTATTTTTCCCTTTTCCCCTGGTTTGGCTGTAGTCTGAGGGTGCATCTGGGCACAGCATGCAAGGTGGCCGCCGGAGCAGGATGCTGCTGGCTGAAGGTCTCTGGGTGTGGGTGTTGCAGCTCGCAGCACGACGCTGGCTGGCAGCAAGCGTGGCTACAGGGGTGCAGTCATGTCTCTGGGCTGCAGGGTTAGGGACTGTGCTGCGAAGCCCTCGCAGTAAGAATATTTAACATGTAGGTGTTTATTCAGTTCCAAGCCTGGTGGGCCCAGGGTATCAGATGAAACTTTTACAGGCTGTGGCAACAGCAATTGCAAGCATGCAATAGTGAGTAGGATTTTTTTAATGACTTTAATACCTGTTGATTGACCCAGGCACCCAAAATTCTCCTCTAAACCAGCTATAAAAGTTAGGCTGGATTTCTACTCTTTAATATTTAGATCAAATAGCTTTATCCTGTAGTGGAAAGAAAAAGGGCAATGACCTTCGGTTCCTTCAGAGTTTCTTCAACTGGGAAGCTTATTCCTGTGGCTGTGTCTGCTGTGCTGGGAAATGCCCCCTGCCCCCCCCAGCTGGCTTTAATCGCGCCAGCTGACATGTGCTGCAGCGTTGTGAGTTAGAGGGGTGCATGTGAGCCACACTGAGGAGTGCTCCATTATTTAAAGCCTTTTAAAATATTCAAGATGCAATCAAATAGCATTTAAAAATTAAGTAAATTAAAAACAAACAAACAAACAAAACCAAAACCAACAACTTTGGGGGCAATTTATTAGAGAGTGGGTGGTATGGTGTGCTGTAAATAAGCTAATGGTAAACTAGTATAAACTGGGTGAAGATATTCTGCTTGATGTCTAGCCTGAATAAGAAGGCAGATGAAAAACAGAGACACATTACTGCTTGTTATTTTTCTTCTCTCCCAGTTAAATGGTTTTAGTTGCGTTGCAGGTAACTGATGTAGGTGACTGAAGAAGTGTTCAATTATTTGTGCCGGAGCTCCCACCCACTCCAGTGCACTGAGGTTTCTCTGCCCTTACGCCTGCGAGGCGGTGGGCGAGGCTGGAGCGGGCGCTCCGGCGGCTGCAGGCGGCAGCAGAGGCGCTGTGCGGCTGTACTCAGCAGGGCAGTGTGGCCGTAACTGCTGAGTAACTGCTGGGCACATCTGGCGGAGAGTTTTCAGGAGGTGCAGATGCTTTGTGGCCCCAGCTGAGCAAGGTACTTCTGCTTAAAGCTTGTATGCATCACATAAATGGTACTGATAGCTTTGAAGTTAGCTTAAGGAAATTTTCTGAATTAGTGCTTCTTCCTGATCATTTCAAGGCTGCTAATATATTCAATTAAAGGATGGATTAGTATGGGGAATGCCAGCTTAAATTTTACTATTGCACATAACTCATAAATCGCAAATACTTTTCAGTTATGCTCTTCACAGGTATTTGGTTTGCAAGTCTCAGTGTAGAGGCAAAGAGGAAGGTAAAGGGCATTTTGGCTGGATCTGGTGCCAGGGCTGATGCCACCCAGGCAACCTCGTGGGTCAGAGGCAAGTGCTAGATTACGTAGCGAAACTGTCGACTGGTGAAAAGCAATTCCACATGATTGAGATTGTGAGGACACAAAGGAAAGCTTAGGCTGGAGTTGTGCTTGGAGCCAAATGTTGGAGCTCCAAGTCCCATCGCATCTCCTGGCAGTCCCTGCCACTGCTGGGGTGCAGCTCTGGGCTGTGCAATGCCTGCTACCTGCCATGTCATGCTGCTCAGCCCTGCAGAGAGCACGGCAGCCAGGCTGGGGGTGCAACGCAGCCACCCCTCCTGCGCAGGAGCCCCCGGGCCACGTGGGTCCCTACCCCAAAGAAAAGTTTAGTGTGGCACCCAGGCTCCCATCAGTTTGATGTGGATCGTTTAGCAGTGCTGCATCAGTAAGTATATAACATACAAATGTTGTATTTACATCACTGTATTGGGTTTACACAGCAAGGTTTTGGTAGCTGAGAGGCTACAGGGGTGGATTCTGCAAGAAGCTGCTAGAAGCTTCCCCCATGTCTGGCAAAGCCAATGCCAGCACCTCCAAGAGGGACCCACCACCAGCCAAGGCCGAGCCCATCAGCAGTGGTGGTAGCGCCTCTGAGATAACAGATTTAAGGAGGGGAAAACCGCTGCGCATTTGCAGCCAGAGAGAGGAGTGAGAAGATGTAAGAGAAACAACTCCGCAGCCACCCAGGTCAGTGAGGAAGGAGGGCAGGAGGTGCTCCAGGCGCTGGAGCAGAGATCCCCCTGCAGCCCGTGGGGCAGAGCAGGGGGAGGCAGGCTGTGCCCTGCAGCCCGGGGGGGTTAACGGTGGGGCAGCTTCCACCTGCAGCCCGGGGAGGACCCCAGGCCGGAGCAGGGGGATGTGCCCCAAGGAGGCTGTGACCCCGTGGAGAGCCCACGCTGGAGCAGGCTCCTGGCAGGACCTGTGGCCCCGTGGAGAGAGGAGCCCACGCTGGAGCAGGTTTGCTGGCAGGAGCTGTGACCCCATGGGGGACTCACGCTGAAGCAGTCTGTGAAGAATTGAAGCCCGTGGGAAGGACTGAGGTTAGAGAGGTTCGTGGAGGATTGTCTCCCATGGGAGGGACCCGATACTGGAGCAGGGGAAGAATGTGAGGAGTCTTCCCCCTGAGGAGGAAGGAGCAGCAGAGACAGTGGGTGATGAATGACCCTGTTCCCTGTCCTCTTGTGCCACTGAGCGGGAGGAGGTGGAGAAATTGGGAGTAAAGCTGAGCCTGGGAAGAAGGGAGGGGTGGGGGGAAGGTGTTTTAAGATTTCGTTTTATTTCTCATTATCTTACTCTGATTTGATTGGTAATAAATTAAACTAATGTCTCCAAGTCAAGTCTGTATTGTCCATGGATGGTAATTGTTGAGTGATCTCTCCCTGTCCTTATCTTGACCCACAAGCCCTTTGTTGTATTTTCTCTCCCTGTCCAGTTGAGGATGGAAGTGATAGAGCAGCTTTGGTGGGCACCTGGTGTCTGGCCAGGGTCAACCTACCACAATTGCATTACTTGTCCTCAAGAATTCAACCTATTTAATGGACATAAGTGAACCCAATTTTCTTTCATATTTCAGCATTTCTATTATAAAGAGATTTTTTTTTTTTTTAAATGAGATTTTTCTGTTCCAAATGCATTCCTCAGTAAAGAGCAGCTGCAGAAGGAATTGGTTTGACCTCTGCTTCCTTAATTGCTTTTTGCTCTGTGTTGGCCTGGAAATGGATGTTGCTATTGTATAAATTACTGTGATGGTGGAAAAAGAGCTTATGAGATCAGGTGTGTAGCTTCTGTCAGGAAAAATAGGCTTCTTAAATGGAAAGCAGTGTCTATCTGTCCATAACCAGAGTCTGGGTCAGTCTGAAAACTCTAAATGATAATTACCTAATTTTCTGCTTCTGAGTAGCTCCACGGAATTACTGTTTATTGTGGCCAAGAGCAGATTTAATCTGAAATCCACTCTGAGCTCCTCTCAGACTCTGGAAGGGAATGCTCAGACATCAGGGAATGCAGCTTGGGCCCCTTGTACCGTAACCTGGGCTCAGAGTGTGGCGCAGTGCCCAACTGCTGTCCCATGGGCTGGACTACAGGGACTTCTCCACCTCTACCCATTGTGGAAAAAGCTGAAAGGAAAGAGCAGGGGTCTTTTTCCTCCTGAGGCTGAAGGAGTAGAGCCTGTGTGTAATTGGCTCCACTGCAGTTGGGACTATAGCCATGGCACGGAGGTTGCTGCACGTGCGTGTGTGCAAAAGGCAGAGGGGCTCTGGGCGAGCCTGCCGCTCTGCAGGCTGGTCCCCCCCCAGCTCTGCAGGGGTTTCCTGCTCGGAGGGGCTCCCAGGTCTCCCCATGGATGCCTGCTGCATCGGCAGGTCCCCTTCCAGCCAGGGCAGGGGTCAGCCCTGGAACGGTGTGCAGCTAGCCTTGTGTTTTGAAAAGTCGTCATTTTGGGAGCCCTGGTCGGTACGTGAGTGGTACATATGGGGTCCGTATCGAGAGTGTGGCGTTAATCACTTCTGCTGGGCTTTGGAGCACCCTGAAGTGTCAGACACAAGTGTAAGTGGTGTAATAAGTGTAATGGCTAGTGCATGCTTGTTGGCGTTCAAGGAAGTGGTTCCTCATCTGTTGTTTGAGAAGTGATTGCTGCAGCAGAGGAAGGAATGGGGGAGAGCTGCTCCCAGGACAGGGGCCCGCAGCACAGCGAGTGCCAGCAGCACAGCCAGACTCTGCTTTCAGCCTCTCACCTGGGCTTATGGGCTCCTACAGTTTTCCTTTCCAAGGTGTTCTTGGAAGAGCTGGTGACAGCAACAGGGAAAATTGCGCTCCTGGATGTGAGCAAAGAGGGCTTGTTTTCACAACACCAACTTTAGCACCTTCTCCTGGGTAAGGTCCCCGCAGCAGCTCAACCATCAGCAAATTTGCTCAGCAAATACTGGCCATTTTAAGAGTGGAATAAAGCAACTGACCTCTGAGAAGGGCGTGTCCTTGAGTTTTAAAGGCTCATGAACTGATGAGGGAAGCTGAATTTTTGGCACACAAAGATCTCTCATCTTTTGAGAAAGCTGCTGCAGTGAAGCTGCAAGTTTGTAAATCTGATGTCAAATTTAGCACCACCTCTTATGGTCTGTGTGTGAGTAAGCATTTGGCCTTGGAAAATGTCTTCCCTGTTCTTCAGCAATAAGTCTACCTCTGTGCTATCTAAACTAGTTAACGATAAAATCAACAGTGCTTATATAATTAGCACATTAATATCTTAAAGGAATCAACATGCTAATTACCTGACACAGTGAGATTAGCAAGATGCTTTACAAGAATTCGAAATACTTGGATGAACAGTAAAGTAACAGGTCCCCTTAGTTAGCACACTGACTCATTTTACAGTCCTGACATAGATTATTTTTGAAGAATTGGTATGCCTGGTGTGCTTCCCCACTGTTAATTTATCCTGTGATTAATTGATGGACTTTAAAACCTCTTGGTTTAAATTATTTGGTATTGTCTCCCAGGATTAGGTTTCATCTTCTTTCATTCTGGAAAAAAAGAATGGAAAAATAAAAACTAGGGAGGCATTTAGTCTGGGGGTAGTTTTATGTGATTTTATCACAATATTTGATTTCTCTAACATAATAAATCATAGCAGGACATTTAGCATAGTCATTCTAGCTACACTTGTGATCCATTGCTTTGTAGGAGAACTTGTAAATAACTCTGACAAGCCATGTACTAGTTGGAGATGGATGGCTTAAAATTCTTTACCACATCCTCAAAACGTGGCCTTTCCAAATAACACCAGCCTGGCCTCTTGACAGAGGCACTTCCTTGGTGGCACATTCCAGAGAGCTGATGGCATTGCCTCTAGTTAACTGATGGTGATAAGCATAACAGATGCAGTCTTTCTAATGGGGGGGGTACCCCCAATTAATTTTTAACTGTAGTTAGGCAGACTTACAATGCTCTGAGTTTCAGGGTAATTTCTTTTTTAGCGCAATGACTTGGAGAAATGATTTGGACATTTGAAGGTTTGCTGTTACCAAAAATATGCCCAGGTAATTTGAATAGCAGAAGCATCTCATAAACTGTGTGCGCCAGAGATGTCGGAAGGTATAAAGTGAGATGTAACCCCACAAGCTTCATTTTGGGACTGCACTGACAGCTGGCACTTGCATCACCCAGAGCAAGATCCCATACTGGTGCAGTAGGTAGGAATCAGCCTTTGCAGAGTATGGAGATGGTAGAGATACTGAGTAGCACGTTAAAATAATGCTAATTAATTGTAGGATATATTATAATAGGAAACACACAGCCTTGACAAAGATGCATGACTAAAAGCGAGGTTGAATGCTTAGTGCTTGATGTCCTGCTTGCCTGGAAGGGTGTGCGATGAATGAGGGGTGCTGCCATGAGAAATCCCAAACATGCCTTGGTTGCCAGCACTGGTTTCCAGCAGTCCTGGAGAGCTGGTGCTGCTGACAAGGGCAGTGGTGGCAGCGCTCGGCTCCACGCCAGGCTCACGGCTCCACGCCAGGCTCACGGTTCCATGCCAGGCTGCACTCCCCCTTTGAACTTGCTCTTCCTGCACAAACCTGGGTAGATTTGGAGCCCCTGCAGACATTTGTTCTTAAAAATCCATTTATTTCCTGAGGAGACTTTTTAATCCTTAATATTCTAGCCAGTGCCCACGGATATCCTGGCTTTAGCTTGCACAGACTTTTTGTTCAACTTTTTAATGAGCTGACTCAGGTCTATTTGCAGAACACGAAGTGCTTTTGCTCCTGTCTGGTGGGAGCATGCAGCCTTTCCTGGGATCAGCCCCATTGGTAGAGTTTGCTGCTGTCTGTGATCTGTTGTTCCAGGAGACTAGACTAATCCAAAGGACAGGGTGTTGGGTTGATGTCTTTCCCTCAGTTGCTTTCCTGGACTTTTAATAAGTAGCTGCAGCAATAATTACGGCAAATCATTTCTATATAAACATCACACTGACAGCCTGTACATGTGTGATTTCTGTCTCTGAGTTGGGGAGACCGTCAACTAGCACTGGAACAGTCCATGACACTTGCATTTGGAGGAGGGCAATTTGAGATGCTGCTTCTTCCCTTCCCCATGTGCAGGCTGCTTGGCTGCTTTCATCATTTCACCATGTCCAGGCAGAGCTTTTGGCATTTCTTTACATGATATAATTCTAGTTCAAGGTCAGGCTGGACAGGTCTTCAAACAACTTGGTCTAGTGGAAGGTGTCCCTGCCCATGGTAGGGGGGAGGAACTGGATGATCTTTAAGGTGCTTTCCAACCCAAACCATTCTATGATTCTACTTCACCTATTCTTGCTAAATATCATGATAACTGGATTTGTGTCCTGTTTATTTGTGTTGTACTTCAATCTGTAGTACAGCTTTTCTTATTCCTTTCAAGCTCCTGATTCAGTCTCTAACATTTCTGAGGTGCTGAGTTATGTACCAAAAATGCTGGCACCTGCCGTGCTGTGTGAGGGGCCATTTGCAGGACGTTCAGCTTTCTGGGGACAGGGCTCCGGGTGGACAAGCGATGCTTTTGCCTTGACCAGTTTCTGTTTCTGCTCTTCCCAGTGTATGGGCACAACGTGAAGAGCAGCAATGACTTCATCGGGAGGATCGTGATCGGGCAGTACTCAACGGGTGCCCCTGAGTCCAACCACTGGCGCCGGATGCTCAACGCACACCGGACGGCCGTGGAGCAGTGGCACAGCCTGCGGTCCCGGGAGGAGTGCGACCGTGTCTCTCCAGCATCCCTGGAGGTAACATGAGGTGGGGGACTAACAGCAGCCAGACCAAGTAGGTGGACAAGGGAAAAAAAACTAAACCACCAACCGAAACACCCCACCTCACACCCTACATGCACCCCACAGGAGCTCTGTTGGATTGAAGTGGCTGCCGGCACCCAACTGGCCACGCTGGCCTCTGCGAACCGTGTCCCACCAGGTCCTGGCCATTTTCCTGGGGCCACCAGTGGCCCGGCTGGCCGGACTGCTCGCTGTTCGCATCCTGCATGGCGGAGTGCGTGGCCGGGTGGCGTGGGCTGCACGTGGAGGTGCCGCGGGAAGCGCTGAGCGGGTGGAGGAGTTGGGAGTTGCCTTTGCTGTCCCTCCAGTCCAAATCCATGGCTCATCCTCTTGGAGATATAAGTACCCATGTGCTCTTGTTGGTGAACGTGGTTATTAGGCTAGAATATTTTTTTAAACAGTAGAACGCGTGATGAAATCGGTTCTGACTCCAGTTTTGTCCTTGTACTAGTTTTAACAGAATTAAGCTCCTGTTAGTATGTACGTGTGCATTTGTGTGCCCAGGCACATGTGTGGCCATGCGACCCTGTGTCAAATGGATCCGATGTCACGTCAGTGGTGAGACCTGCCACTCTCGATAGCAGTCTGTGTGTGTCAAGTAGATACCGTGATGATATAGCAAAGTAAACATTTTCAATATCATTTGTACCAGAAAAGCCAGCTCGTGTCTTTTCAAACCTGCGTTGTGCAAAAAGAAGCCTGCTGCAGGGACTTTTGCGGTTAAGAAGACTCAAAATACACAATTTTAATTCTCTCACAGACTGCGGTGTTTCTTTCTGTGCTGTGTGTGTTAACCCAGGTAGTTCTCCTGGTCACCAAATGAACTTAGCTACAGTCAAGCTGTCCTGTCGGTTGCTTCTGTACGTTTTACTTTTTCACAGCATATTGTCTTGGTATGATGCAGATTGTATATTTATTGAAAATAAAATTATATTTAATTGTGCCATGTAGACTGGGGTGATACTTGTTAGCAGAATTCATCTTTGTGTCGAGCTTCATCAGTTACGTGTATGGCACAAAAAAAGTCAAAATGTTGGTATTTACCCCCTTGTTACTCACTGCAGATGAACCAGGAGCAAGTTGAGAGAAACTGGGGACCTGCAGACAGATATCGGTCAAGAGAGCAAGCCAGATGTGTTGGTCTGGCCACGCGTGGTTCCCAGCCAGAGCACACCCAGCACACTGCGTGTTCGGCCTCTTGAAGTCTCTGCACCAGCATCTGGGTCTTGGTTCTTTGCAGGAGTGGGCCCCAAATTATTATTAATTTGTATTGCTCAATTTATCAACATTGGGACTGCATAAAAATCTGTATCTTGCTTTCAGCCCATTCAAGAAATCATACAGAAAGGACATTACCCTGAAGAGAGCTGGGCCTGGCCCATGGCTTTATTGTCTTTCCATGTCTTTGTTTTGGAGAGGGAAGAGTCTGTTCTGCCTTCAGCAGTGTTTATCTGTGTCGGGCTGGAAATCCTCAGAGTGTTATGGGCAGGTCGGCTCTGTTGGCACATCAGTGCTACTGTGATCAGACAGGAGGTGGGGAAGGGCCCTGGCCCCTGCCCATATCCTGCTCTCGGGGATGAAATTGCTGGGCAGTAGCCCGTGGCCCATGCCTGTGGCCTGTTCCCCCTCCACGCGCCCCGCCGTGCAGAGCCTTCCTGCGCCCATGCTGGTCCCCGGGGTCCCCACTGGCTGCTCAGGAGAGGTGCAAGCCAGCGTGCTCTCCGCCTGCCCTGGCTCAGTCCCTTTTTGATAGAAGCAGGAGAGTTGCCTTGAGCAAAATAAAGGTGGTGTTTTGGTCAGGGACTTGGGGCTGGGTGGTGTAGGAAGCTTTGCCTTTGTTTGTGGCCCTTCGACCTTTGAAACTGGAGGTCAGAGCAATGACAGTCTAGAGCTGGCATGTGGCATGGCAGGCAGTGGTTATCTCCCTCCCCTCTGTTCATCAAATGCAGCCTGGAATGAAATCCTGTTACCTCCTGTGCTTCTAATATTTTGATTTTTTAAAAAGAAAACAATACATATATATGCCTGTTTCACCCCTGTTTGTTTGGCTGCTACAGTTAGGGACAGGTGAATCTTAAAAAGTGGAAAAAAAAAAAAGCTCAGTGCTTGTTTGGGCAGATATCAGTGTGTTGGTCAATAGTCCTTGCTGCTGTCAAGGGTGTTTGTGCTCCAGTGTGGAGGTCTGTGTTGTACCTGATACCAGCATCCCTGCAGCATGCCTTTGCCCTGGGACCTGCTCCAGTCTACGTCGAGTTGTGGGTGTTTCATTCCCTTCTACGCTCAGAGCATCCCTGTGTATGCTCTTCATGCGACAGCCAAGTCTGATACAGTGACCCTGCCATCGTGGAGGAGGAAATGCAACGAATACAAGCAGGCTACAAGATACGTTGTCTCCCCTCTGCATCCAGAAGCCATCTCCCAGCGGCTGGTGCAGACACCCTGCTCCTGGGCAGAGCACAGCATGTCCTTGGGTAGAGGATGACAAAAAAGGCCTTGGTGACCTTGTTGCTGAACCACTTCCCAGTTGCTGTGGCTGGGGGTGAACACAGGTAGGAGCTTACCTTGCTGTGTGGCCATGCACGCTGTCCCCCGGTGAGCACCGCTGCTTCTTAGTGACCACCACGCGTGGCTCCCGCTGCCCTCCAGCGCGGCTGCTGTACGTTCGCAGCACAAAGCGACAGGGATGGCGGTTACCGCAGGGCTGCCCATGGGCATCCTCCTTCCGAGCGTGTTGTAGATGGTGGGTTTCAGTTCTAGCCTGCCTCTCTGCACGGTGAGATTCCTCCTGTGTCCCGCAGCGAAGTCAATAGCAAATCTCTGTTCTCTGGCTTCCTCTTGGTTTGTCTCATCAATAAATCAAGGTGGAGAGGGAGCCCACGGGGTATCCTGGGCAAACACATGCTATAAGAGGCCAGTCTTTTCCTGTAAGTCAAAAGGCTCAGACAAGGGGCTGTGGTTTCAGCAGTCATTACCATTGACATTAATATTCTTCCAAGTGTGGTCTCTGGTCGGGTGAAGAAGCTCTGGGCATCCACAGGAGCTGACCTGAGACCTGCCATGTGCTTTTCTCCATTGTTAACAGAAGGCACTCTTGCCCATGAGTCTATCCTTGGAGCCATGAGGTATCTGTTTCACAGGAAAGAGGGTGTTATACAGATGATGCCAAAAATTGGTGAGGGAACCCTGAAGAAAGGTCAATAAAAGTGGGATGGAAGCACACCGAGGAGCTCCCGACCTGGAGGGCAATCGAAACAGCGTGGGGAGGGAGAGGAGCAGAAGGGCTGAAGAAACGAGTCATCTGTGGCTGTGCTCCTGGGGCTGCATCCAGCAGGTAAAACATCTCATTTTTTGTGAAATCAGAAGGTAGCCCAAAGTGCAGCTGCAGCTCCAGCCGGCTCCACGTGCAGGTCATGCGTGTACTTTCCCAGTGCTGGGAGCAAGGCTGGTGCCCAGCTGCTATACTGGGCACGGGGCTGCTGGCTCGGAGGCAGCACGGGGGGACTCAATGCTCTTGCTTGTGCTGGGGTGATGCTGCTACAGTGGGTCTGGTGTTGGAAACAGGATTAAAGCTATTCTGGATCTCCGCTCCCTCTTTTAAACATCTACATTTGTGCTTTGGGAGTAGGTTAATAATGCTGAAAGAGTTTTGTTCCACAGTTTGCTGATAATTGCTTGCAACGCTGGCTTTATCTGAGGATAGCACACAGTTGAGAAGGGAGAAGTCTTGTCTTGGCTTCTAATACTCTAAATTCCTTAATTTTTAGTTGTCTGATGTATCAATAGGCTTATTCTTGAGCCACATAGTTTCAGATCGCTGTATGGATCTGCAAACGGGGGCAAGGGGGAAGTTTTCTTAAAAGGTTTTATTTAATGCAAAGAAAACATAATATATGAAAGTTGATTGAATGAGTGCTGTCTCTGGAGTACATCTGGATGCTTTACTGAAAGCTTTGTGTCACCCCAAATAGTTTCTACTTGAATCTTGCCTGTAAAAATGGGTCATCCCAACTGAAGTCCCAGAAAATGATGAAAATTTTAATTTGTAGCTAAAAACAGAAAGGGAATAGCATTGATTGCGTTCCTAAGAAGTTCATTCAGTGCTGATTTAAGGCATAAATTGGAAATGAAGCAGGACCACAAAACTTCATAGTATTTGTACCTATGCTGTTTCTCTTACCAGGGCAATGGTTAGGAAAGGACTTTATACAGTATTTTTAAGAATCTGAAGTTTATTCCCCAAAAAAATTTTGACCACAGAAAGGAGATGTGCTAGATAATACTGACTGTTAATAATATTGACTTCTGTCTGATGCTGAAAGTTTTCTGCTGTTACAGACTGCATGGACCTGGCACAGACCGGGCAGATGGGCATAGTGTGAGTTCCTGAAACAGCCTTGGGCCCCCTGGCACAGCTGGTGGTTTCCCCTTCACGGCTGTTTTAGTGTGTCAAAGTATTGCCTTTCTCTGTTGGTTTTTTTTTTTTTTTTTTAATAAAACCAAACAACAAAAACCAAAAAAGCATGCACAAAATGGGGCAGTAATGGGTTAAACCCCACAATTACAGCCTGCAGGAAGCCTGGCACAAGGCAGTGCTTTCCCTGCAGCCCTGGGGACCCCTGCCTTAACACAGCCCTGGCCGGCCGGCTGCTCACTCTACCTGGTGTTCGAAGGGCTGTTGGCCTGGCACAGAAGGCCAAAGGGGCACATTTTTCAGGCACCCCAAGGTGAAGGTCTGCCCCAAGCTCCGCTCTGCGCCTGGCTGCTGGTGCCCACCACATCCCTGCGGGACAAGGCGGCCAGCGCAGCACAGCTGGGCAGTGCTAAACTGGGGTCACAAAATAATGTCTTGGGGAGGGGGGGAGTCAGATAAGGGATTTCCTTGCTCGCCTGCAGCGACTGGCATGTGATAAAGGCTCTCTGGGAGGAGATGTGCACCCCCAGAGCCAGGCTGTGGGCAAAGGTCTGAGCACAGGTCCCTCGGGGTGGGATGAAACAAGCACGCCCGGGCTCAGCCGGCGGCGGGTGGGGAGGTGTGTGTGGCTGGGAGAGCCGCTGCTTTTGGGGGAGGGAGCAGCACAGCGCCTATATCCACCGCTGCGCCGGCAGCCTCCCTGGCACAGCTGGGAGGTCCCGGACCGAGCAGTGACCCCTGCAACCAGCTGCCTGCGGAGCTGGGGGAGCGCCCAGTCCTCCCTCCCTGGCGATGGGCACTGGCTGGGACGTGTGCGTGCTCCTCTCCACAGCACTGCTTGCCACTCAGGCTTTCCCCCAGACAAACATAAAGATCAGCCAAGGTGAGTGCAAAGCGTTGATTGCGGCGTGGGGTAAAGGTAGCCTTAAACTGCAATGGCTTGAGCGGGGAGAGGAGCGTGCGTACCTCCCGCAGGGTCTGCAGCTGGCTTCCTCCTTTCTCCAAATGCTCCAGAAATCTCTGACTTTCCTTGAAATCAACTTTCTTCTTCAATGGGGGGACATGCCATGAGCAGCCCCAGTCTCTCTCTCCTGGGATACTGAAGCGATCTCTGGGCTGGCTTTGTTTCTGTGTGTGAGAGGCTGCTCTTTTGCCTTCAGCAACGTGTGCTCGTGTGACACGGTGCTGTGGACCTTCAGCTGTCTCTGCCATGGGTCCAGCATGGAAGGCAGGGGCAGTGGGCAGAAATAACTGCATGGAGGCACACGTGTGAGTGGTGCAGGACCGCAGCCGTGCAGCCTGGCGGGACAGGCTGGGGGGCCACCGTGACTCCCTCTTTATTCATTCACACTTACTGCATGTGAAAAGTAACCACAGATATATGATTCCCCTTTATTCCCCCCCCGTTGTTTTTTTTTTTCCTGAGTTGTTGGTGATGTTGGCTGCTATATGTCACTTAAGTTTCTTGCAAACCTTTTCATGGGGCTGGTGCAAGTGAGAGTTGCTACTCTTAGTTTGTTCACACCCTGTTATATTTACATGGGAATGTGAGCAGAAAGGGACTTGTTAAGTGCTGTTCAGTGCGTTTGTGAGAAAAAGGATCGATATGAGCCTGGCTTTCCTGCCAGATGCCTAATCTGTGGGAGCTTCTCCCAGACTAATTAAGGAGGAAAAAAACTGTGCAAGATAACTCCTATCTGTTAGTGCCGGCTGCAGGAGGGCTGCTGCCGGCATCTGCCATAGCCTCACGTCTCCAAACATACCTGGCAGAAGATTTGAAGCTGTAAAATGAGCTTGGTTTCATTACAGAATTTTGAAAAGCAAAGCCCTCTGTGTGAACAGATGTAGCTTCCAATGTGCTTCAACTGGTGTTTAATGTTTTACTTGGAAATTTGTAATATACACCTTAAAAAACACTTCAGAGTGTCTAAAATATTGCAGTTATTAAATGAGCTTCATGTCCATCAATGGGTACTGTCCCCTCCAGCTCCATACACCCCCCAGACACATGGAGACCAAAAACCCTCCCCTGATCTACTTGTGTTGAAGGTGAATGCTAAGAATGAAACTTTTTCATCTGTTAATAGAAGACAAATATTTCAAATAACATGGAGATGGGATTGTTTGTCCATAATGGCTGCAGTGTAGGGACTTAAGGATGTGCTCCTAAAGCCATGGGAGACCTGAGGCATCCGAGCATCACACAAAAGCACTGTCTTAGACCCTGCCACATGCTCCTGCCCACCAAACCCCTGATTTAATGCTTATTTTTTGGTTTTATTCGATAAGGAGGATGTGGGCTGATGGCTGTGTTGGGGCTGTGGTGGGATGGAGGTCTGGCTCAGCTGGCACTTTGAACCCGCCTAGCCTTGCCATAGGCTGCTTCTGCCAAAGTCACCCTGGGGGTCCCCTGTCCCAACCCTGTTGTCTCACACATCCCCTGTAACTGCCCACTGCTCCAGCAGTGCCAACACAGGGTAAAGCCGTGCTGCTGGCTCTCCCCATGGTCCCAAGCTGGTGAGAGGTGACTCGGTGTTGCTGAGCACCAGGATGCTCATCCTGAGCCCCAGCTCTGACCGCCAGCTGGGCAGCGCTCCCCATCCCTCCCTCTCGGCATCACAGCGCTCGGGTACCAGCAGAGAGGCTCTGTGGGCAGCTCTGCACTGGGAAGGACCCAGCCTGCCATGTGACAGGGATCTCCTCAGCTCTTCTCGGTTGGCATTAACTTCGGACAAGCCTCTTGGGCTTTGATGGACACCCTCCAAACCCAGCTGCTTGCCAAGAGCTGAAGAGGTTCACCAGCTTTTTCAGGTCAGACAGCCGCATTTGGCTATGGATGTGTCAAGGGGGGGTCTTTCAAGACCATGCAATTCAGTGAGGTGTCTCCTAATGTCTCTGAGCTTTTTGGTAAGTTGTCAGCTGTTGATAAAACGGAGCTCTTCAGTGCTCTGCAGCAAGAAGAGCATCTGCTTCCAGCACTGACCTGATCTGATCTGCTGTCCAAAACCCTCTGATGGAGCTGCAGCCCCCGGGAGTCTTCCTTACATGGGCATCTCCTGTCAACCTTGTCTTAGCCCCAAACTTTGTATCACAAATCTGCAGATCGCTGGAGGTGAGGCAGCATTGCAATTTAGGATGAAGCTGTTCAGGAAAAAACATGCTTTTCACTAGCTGAGTCAGTGGGAGTCACACAGTTGGTATTTTATCTTTTTCAGTAGCATATTGGGATAAGAAAACCTCATGAAACTGGCTGGGATTTTCTCAGTTAATTATTTCTAATTGGAAAGTGGCCACTTGGGAAAGTGAAACTTTTTGGCAGAGCAATGCCAGCTTCTGCAAGATTTTGACAAGTGATTTTCCTGGTGGTTCTGCAGTGGGTCTCAGCTAGTAAATAAGTAAAAAGGCTCCAGTTTTGTTGGCACTGACACAAATCAGATTTTCTGAGTTAGTAACAGCTACCTGATATGAATCCTACCCTCAATCAAGTCTGGACATCTATTTTGCTGGTGCTGTGTTAAAATATGGCCCTGACAAATCTGCCGCACTGTAAATGAGAAAAAGGAGGAAGGATTCTTGCCATCATTTTTCACCAGGAATTTGGGGATAAATGGGTGAACTGACTTGGGGTTGGCAGGAGCCCCTTTTGCACAGACAGTGACTGTGCTGTTTCTGCCCTGTGTGCAGGACCTGCTGGGTTGATGTTTTGCTGGAGTGCTTAAAAGTGAAGATCTAGTCTAAATAACCCCAAAATGCTTCTCCTGTCCCCTTTTAGATCAAATACCATCAGCAGCTGCTGGCTTGGGTTATGAAGTTTTCCTGCGGAGCCATGAGTGGGTTCCTATACTCACAAGCATACATCTGATTTCTTATGGCTTTTCTGCTAAAAATAGCCCCTGAAAACCTTAGATAAAGCAGCACCCACAGTTGTTCCTGCCTGTAAAACTGGGAGCAGTAGTTCTCCTCCAAAGAGACAGGCAAAGCCTCTGATCCTGACCTAACAGAAAAGATGCTAATTAAATGCTGACCTCCCATATTTTCCTCTTCGGTATGTTTAACCTTAAATTCCTTCAGGCACCTCTGGTTCACTGAAGCTCGTCAAATTAATTCTGCCTAATGGGAAGCAGTATGGAATAACAAAGAACGACTGTCTCCATCTCTGACTTGGTTTTGGCTGCTCTGAACAAAATGAGGGTGATTTTCCCAGACGATTGGGGTGCTAGTAGGACCCAGCTTGGAGCCAGGGCACCAGGACGCCCACTGCAATTAGCACTTGGGAGCGAAGGGCCCCCTTTGCCAGGGATGCTGCTGGGTTAAGTCCTGTGAATTTTGTCACCATGCTGCTAGAGGTGAAGAGTGTGTTGAGGTGCTTCACAGCCTCTATAATAAAATCTCAGTTGCTGGGGGTGCCTGTCTGCTGCAGTCCCTTGCGGTGCCCTTGGCAGGAGGGAGCAGCAGTCTGGAATTGCTGTGAGCTGGGAGGATATCCCAGCCCTGTTCTGAATGGGGGGGACATGCCTCATCCATGACCCAGTGGTGAAGCTGAAACCTCCTCCCGTGGGTTTGACCGTCTGCCTTTGCTCTGCTTCGCTTTTTGTGGGGACAGGGACCCTGGCCAGCATCACAGAGGGAGGAGGGCTTTGTTCTCAGGAAATCACATCAACTGTCTGTGTTCCTGGTCCTTCTGTTCTATTGCTACAATAGAATGATTTGCATTTTCTAGGGCTGTTCTAAGGTTTTTCCCGATGCGAGGATGGCTGGGTGTGAATCAGAGAGCTGAACCACGCATTGCCACTGAGCTGGCTGCAGCTTGGGCACCTTCCCCTAAAGCTATCCTGCTCCTTTCCAGCCTGGGGTGCCTTATCTTTTTTCCTCCACAGCCAGTAACTAGTGCTGATAAGAATGAGAGAGCCTCTCAGCCCTTTGCTGCTCTCAGCAGGTTTGTTGCTGTGGGTGCAGAGCTGCTCCCAGCCAGTTCCTCCGGAGGGGTTGACTGGGGGTCCCAAGGTGAGGTGATGGGGTGACAGCCCCGCAGGGCTTGGCAGTAGGCTTGGCCTCCGTGCCTTGCTCAGGAGGGAAAACAGGCTCTTTGCGTTTGTGGTTCGTTGCCTTGGAAGGGGGTGTGTGACAGGAGGGACCCAGGGGCTGGCTGGAGGCTGTTTGTAAAACAGAGATCCCCATGTGGAAAAAGCTGATGAGATATGAAATTATCGCTCGGAGCTGCCTGCGGTGGCACAGGGAAGGATTCGGCTCCATGAACACTCCTGCAGCTGCTTTGAATTCACCTCGCTTCTTTTCCCCACACCGATGCTGCCCTCACCGCTCCTGCATCCCACACGGTTGCTGGCAGGGTTTTGCTCTCCCTACCCTCTGGGAAAACCATTCCCCTCCAGCCCCAAGGTTGTCCCCTCCAGCCCAGGTGTACCAGAGGCCCTGTAGCTCCACCCTGACCTCTCCGGGCTTGAGCCAGTTACCTGCTTGGATAGTTTCATGGCATCTGACGTCTGCCATAAACCCCTTCTGCCCCCGGTCCCTCTGACAGCAGCACTGACCCTGGACCAGGACTTCATGGAGATGCAGGAACTGGCTCGGGGGGGGGGCGCTGGCAATTCCCCAAAGCTCAAAACCCACCACCTAAGAGAGTTAAGCTTATGTGCCACAAGATCTGGAGGTTGCGTGTGTGTTCGTGTTGGGTGGTGTGTTGTGTGTGTGCTGCATCCTCCCCGTGTGATGGGAGGAGGTCAGAGGGATGTGTTAACACTGCTGCAGTGTTTACACAGCGGCGATTGCAAAGACTCCAGAAATGCATCCTGCCCCTAAAATGGCCTCTTTTGGGGTAACTTCCCTGCTGTGCTGAAAAGTGGCGGGGGAGGAGGAGCAGCTCCGTGGGCCACAGCTCTTATCTGGCAGTGGGAGGCAGAGAGATAGGCTGGCACCATTCCCGGCGGCACGCGTGCCTCGTCCGGCTATTTATGGGGCCGAAATCCAACACGTGTGTACGTGCACAGCTGTGTCCTGGCCCAGGGACATGGGATAGTGAGGGGGTTTGCTTGGAGGGAGGAGGTGCAAGTTGGCCTTGCAGGAAGTGAGAGCAGGAGGGCAGAGTGTGGCCATAACCCTGCAGCCCCTGGCTGTCAGCTCCCATCCTAGCACGGCGGCTCTGGTAGTACCTGATAGAGGCAAGAGGAGCCCTTATCTTGGTTTCCTCAGTAGCAAATGTCCATGTCTTTATTTTAAGCATCCTCTGCCTAAAACGATGTCAAGCTGGCTTGAAATGTCCCTCCTGATTTAGGCAGATGCTAAAACCAAGAAACCCACGGCTTCTGCAAATTTATTTTGGCTTTTGCAAACTTTTGCATGGCTTCTGCAACAGTCAGTTTTTCCATGCATGTGTTTGGTGGTTATTTTCCTGGGTGAGGTGGGGGGAGCAGGGCTGGGCACTGCTGCCTCCACTGCCTGATCGGCTGCCCAGCCACAGGGCTTCACCTTCAGCTGCTGGATGTCCTCTGCTCTGCCCCCAGCCATGCCGGAGCCCGTCCACGCCTACTCCTGCCCACTCTTCTGGACAGAGTACGAAGGCCATTGCTACCGGTACTTCCCCATCAACAAAACCTGGGCTGAAGCCGACCTCTATTGTGCTGAGTTCTCCATTGGCATTAGATCAGCCAAGCTGGCCTCCATCCACAGGTGAGGGGCACAGAAATATGTCATCCCATCCTGGCATGGTCTGGGGAAGAAGGAAAATGGGGATGAAGTCCCAGTCCCACAGCACAACCTTTGTGTCAGCTGCAAGCTCTTGTTCCACCCTAAGCATCCTTCTACAGTGGTGATCGGGTCAAGTCTGATGCACTGGGCACACAAAGGTGACATAAAAAATGCTTTTTTCTAGCCTGGCAGGAATACTGATGTAATATTCCCTAAATTTCCCAATACTGTATTTTTTTACTCTTGAAAAAGGGATAGAAATACAACACGATTACACAGGCTTTTTTCCCCCACTCCCTCTCCCCTGGCTCTCACTCACACTACACACCTCTTGCACAGACCCAGGAAAGTAATCAATGGCAATTAGAAGAGTGGGACCCATTTGGCCATGCCGTAGGGCAAATGCTTAGGGGCACGCCTGGCCATTTGCCTGACATACCACCTCAGTGGATCCATATTGTTCTGTTTTGCCAGCTGGGAAGAAAATGTCTTCGTGTACGACCTGGTGAACAGCCGTGTGCCAGGCATCCCCACCGACATCTGGACGGGGCTCAACGACCTGCGGCAGGTGAGAGATCCCCGTAATCATGTTGGAAATGGCTCTGAAAAATTCACTTACCTGTGGTTTCCCCCGGAAAGCCACTTGGTTTTCTTTTTTTGCTCCTTATAGACCCGTTGATCAGGCGGTGCTGTAGGGTCTGTTGCGTAGCTCATGTGGGAAAAGTTGTAATTTTATCCCCTCCAGTCTTCTTCTAAAAGAAAAGTGTTACTAGAATTAATAGATTGGTAATTAGTAATTATTCACATATTATTTTATTAATGGATTAATAGAAAGAGTATTGTACTCCTGGTCCAAGAAGAGCAAATAAACTGAAAAATCTCCAGTGTCAAAAATCATGAAGTTTCATTGCTTTCTTGTAATACTCTGCAACTTTTCAAAGCTGACATGTTGGAAATATATAGTCTAATATATAACAAAGAAAAATCAAGACCATCAGGAGAACAGTCCCATGCCAGCAAATTTTTTGTAGATCTTGAGAAAGGAATGGAGAAGGAAAAGGAACAGAGAATTGGAGGGGTGTATTAAAAAATAGATGGGCTTAATTTCTGGCCTTCTCCTGGTGCGAATGCTGTGAATGCTGGGGCTCTCCAGGGGCAGTTTTCAGTTGTAAAACCCAAATGTGCTGTTTGGCCTTTGTTGAGCGGTGACAGTCTCTCCCTGTGACCCCGGGCTGTGTGGCACTGGGGATGGGGATGGGATCTACGTGGGAGAGGGACCCCTACCCTCTGCAAACGTGGCTCTGTGATCGCGGCCTTTCTCCGCTCACCCCGTGCCAGGAGGGTCACTTCGAGTGGACGGACGGCTCCTCCTACGACTACCACTACTGGGACGGCAGTCAGCCAGATGATGGGATCCACTCCATCCCGGAGGAGGAGGACTGTGTGCAGATCTGGTACAGGCACAGCAGCGGTGAGTGCCGTGCCAGGCATCGAGGGCACCTTAAGTCTTATTTGCATGTCAGTAAATTCAATCCACTGCGGCTTATGCTTTTCTGAAGAGGTTGCTGGCAGGCTGAGGGTTTGCATTTTAATTTTTATTACTATTTTCTTTGTAGTTTGCAGAGAAAGGATGTGTTTTCTCTTTCACCATGCACATACACACGCACACACACACACAAACACTTGCTTTCCCTCAGCTCACAGCCCATCTCCCTCTTCCATAGTGGCAGCAGGAGGGGAGCATCACCCACTTTGAAGAATTACTGAATTTAGCCAATGGTCAAAGTTTGCAATTTTCCCTCCCACGTGCAGCCAATGGAAGTACCCCTCAGTTTGCCAGCTTTTCCCTCCCTCGCTCAGGCCCCACTTGCTGAAGTAGGGCAAGACCCCGCTTGTGCAAAAATCTCACTTCACGCCCTCATCTCCAGTGAGACCAGTCAGGTGTATCCAGATCCTGTGGACATACCTAAACGCCCCATCCACGTGTGACCTGGTGATATTTTGTGCAGTACGGGGCTGTGTTTGCAGCGGCCTCACTGCTCCCATGTTTGAGCTGGGGCCAGGCATCCCTGCCAGCATCCCCAGGATGGGGATGGAGATGCTGGGAGAAGGCATAGCTGGGAGCAGCCCAAATGGGAGGACAGCCAGGGAAAGCCCCCACAGTGGCAGGAGGTCCTAGTCCCAAGGTTAGTGCATGTTACCTCCTCACACCTTTTTTCAGCTAATGCCTGGTTTGTTTTTGTTTTGTTTTGTTTTGTTTTGTTTTGTTTTGTTTTGTTTTGTTTTGTTTTGGGGGGGGGGGGGGCGGGGGTGTAGCGCTGCGCTCCTGGAATGACAACGCCTGCGGCAGAGCCTTCCCCTTCGTTTGCAAGATCCCCTCACTGGCCTTGGACTGAGGTTGCTGGAGCTGCCCATGCCCCCCCCTCATTTTGGGTCACCTCTCCAGCCGTGCCAGGGAAGAGCGGCCAGGACATGGCATGGGTGGTGAGAGCCATGGAGCTGTTCCACATCCTGAGCCAGACCCGGGCTGCAAAATCCCTCCTGGGAGTGCCATGGGGATGAACCCAGTGTTCACCCTCACCATGGGCAAATGGCAATGGGAGCTGTGTTAAACAGCAAAGGAGCCCCAGAAGCCTGAGCCTGGCTTTGGGTTTCAGATCAACTATCACAGTGTATTAGATTTTACCAATACACCAAACTTTTAGCACCAAAAAATAGCCATGTGTAGGAAATTATTTTGACTATTGATCTGTGAAGAGTGCAGGAAAAGTGTTTTTTTTCTGTTAAGTTATGCAAAATGCCTCTTGTGCGTGTTATTTTTCTCTCCGCTAAAATAAATGGCAAACAGCAGGTGGAGGCTCCTCTGTCTTTCTAACACTCGAGTAGCAGTGGCTCCCTGGGGACGTGGGGCCTTGTGCAGCAGGAGCTGGTTTTACACCAATCTGCTCTCTATTAAAAAGGTGTATTGGAGGGAAGCACATGCCTGGAAAAGTTTATTTTATTGACGCTGACTGGTTTTGGGGGTCCATGGGGCAGCCTGTGTGCACTCCCTGCCCTTCACCCGGCCCCATCAGCCACACGGCATCACCGCATGGGATGTGTGGGGCCACCCAGCACCCCACACCTTCGCAACAGCCCTGCCCTCAGCAGATGAGCAGGATTTGGCCCTGGCTGCTCCAGGCTGCCCAAATGACAAGGAAGGTGGGTGAAGGGCTGATGTGCACCAGCCAAGGGACAGCCGACTCTTACAAACCTTTCCTGGGTGGGGAGAGCATGTAACTTTTGGTGTAACTCTGTTTCCCAGCAAGATGATGCTCTTTTCTGCAGTTGTTGTTGATGTCCTCTTGTTCCATGCTGGCACCACAGAGTACTTCTGTCTTCCAGGTAAATTATTTTTAGGGAGGTGCATGTGGTTGTACCAGCCTCAGTGTGCCTTGTTTGAGTTGCCCAGCAGGGAGATGGGACCCTCCTCCCTGCACAAGGGTGAATTTGCAGGGCTTTTGGGTGCAAATAGAGCTGTGATGGTGCCAGGACCCAAGGGAAAGGCAGCGCTATTGAGGCAAAAACATGCTTCTCCTTCAGGGGACGTGGCTGCAAGGGCACTACTGGACCCAGTCAAGTGCAATAAATCCAGTGCTCTCTGGAGAGTCCCTGTGCTGTGACCTCTGGTCCCGCACAGCCCCATGGCATCCAGGTGGCTTTGCAAGAAGCCCCGTGCAGAGGGGGCTATCTCCTGCTCTGGCTCCTTGCCCTTTCTTGGGAGTGATGTGTCCTTTTTATCCCCACGCTGCCAAAGCCCCAAGGTCTCAAAGCACCAAAGCAGCTGGGACAGCCCTGGGCTGCCCTGTCCCAGCTGCTGCCTGCAAAGATGAGTAAAAGTATCCTCCAAATTGTCTGGTCTCCCTTGATGTCACCATCTTAGAAATGTAAAGTTTCAAAACTAAGACTTTCCAGAGCCATACACTGAATACAATGAGGTAAATAACTGAGGCTCCTCTGGGAGGTTTTAGCACAGCTTTCAGCTAAAATATGTTTCCACTTGGAGAGAGACTGCAAAACGTGGGGGGTGTAACAGTGGTGTTGTAAGTGGAATATGTGTGTTGGAGCAGGTTTCTAAAGCAAGGAAATACTGTTAGCCATGATCATGTATTTTTATATATATATAAATATTTTCATATAAAAATACATAAATGGATAATACATATGAATAAAATTATATTATTTTTAAGGGATTTTATATATATATACACACACACACACTATCCATATAAACATATGAAAAGTAAGAAACTTGCATAGTTTTCAGTCCTTGGCAGGAGACAACATCGAATGTGGTTTCTCAAGGCTTTTGCTTCATCTGAAAACAGTAAGTTACATACAGATGATAACGGTATGTAAAAAAAACAGCTCTGAAAAAAACATGTTCTTGGATCCAAGCAGCTAACAAAACGCCAACATGTAGGATCTGATCTCTGGCAGAAAAAGGGTTTGAGGAGCCCTTTTGATCACTGCCCTGGAGGTCACCCATAGATGGGTCCTGTGCTGGCATGAGGACAGCAGGGTCGGACACCCACGTGGCCTGGGATGTGGGTCTGACCGACTCCTGGTTCCAGGCTCTGGTGCTGAGGGGTGGTCCCATCTCTGGTGGTGATCAGTGACTGGGGACTGGAGCCAGCACACCCCGCAGAGACCCCCTGGGCTCGGCTGTGCCCAGAGCCCATCGCTGGGACGGGGAGGGTCAGGGTGCCGGGGGGGCGGCTGCCCCGCTGGGTGATGCTGCCACACGGTGCCAAGCTCCACTCCAGGACCCAGGCTGCCTCTCCCCAGTTTCTTTCCCCTGTTCCTCCTGTGTGCCCTGTTCAGAGGAACTGAGATTTCACCATGGCTGGGGCTCAGTACACCTCAAGGCAAAAAAAGCTCTTTTTTTAAACTGCAAGTGGCATGAGATGTTTCAAAAGAAAGGTTAAAACCTTTCCTTGGGAAAATGTTTGAAGACTTGGGCCCTACTGTGGCTAAAAATATTGCTAATGAGGAAATGTATGAAAGCTGTCAGCTCCAATTAACATCTTAATTTCCAGGTAAAAAGAACTGAACATGCGTGACCTGGAAGTCAGGATCAAAGTTAATAGGAGCTTTGTTTTGCAACCTCCCAAGCTTTCTCCCCAGGCTCCAAGGTCCTCACTGAAAAAACAACCCTCTCTCCTCGCTCGTGTCTTCTGTTTCTCAGTAATCAAATAAAATTCAGAAAATAGCAGGAGTTTTCATCTCTTTATTGAACTTCTAGTAGATCTGGCGAGGTCAGTTCTCAATGGAAGATGGGATGTGCCCTTTCTCTTGGCACAGGCAGTCCCACACTTTGGTTGGTTGGGAGGAGCTCCAGCTCTTCATGACAAATTTTTAAATTTTATTTTTCTGTACTCCTTGTCCCATAGCCCTTAATTTGCCTGTTATCTCAAATTTCTCTGTCCTGACTTGCCATATGGTGCAGGCAGTGGGAAACCTGGCAGTGGCACGACTCTCCCACAACTCTCCTGCACGTCACTTATCACTTGCAAGAGATTGATGCCCGAGGGTCCTTTTATGTTGCTGAGTTTTTTAGGAGCTGAACATCTTCCTTTGTAATGCATGAAAATTGGGGTAAACATGAGCAGTGTGTGATGTAGCCTGGGAGTGAACAAAATAATTGTCTGTTGGTGACAATTACCTTTACCTTCCTCTATCCCATTTCTTGGTCTGTAGAAACAATATTGCGCTCAGCCCCAGGCAGTGACCCTGGCATGGCAGGCAGGAGACATGGGCCTGCCTGTGCCATTTGCCTTTTGATTTATTTTTTTTCCCTAGTATTATTATTCCTTATTTCCTGAAATATGCTGCTGGATGTGCAGGGACGGGACCTGCAAAGACAAGTGCTGTGCTGTCAGCAGCTTACCTGGGTGTGCTGGTGCTGCCAGACAGCCCAGGGATGATTTTCCTCCCCAGTTTCTAATCCTGACTGCTCAGATGGCTGGTTGAGCTGGGCTGTCCTTTCCTCTATTAGTTCGGTATGATTTTTTTTCTCCTGAAAATTATTGGGAGGATAAGGCCTGCACAGCTGAATTGCAAGCTTTTTCTTTTGCATCTCCTTCCCCCTCCCTTTGGTTTCCCTTGGTTTTAATTGCCTGAGCATGGGCACAGCTCCTGCCCCAGGGCAAGGATGCTGCAGAGCAGTTCCCTTTGACAGGGAACAAAAATATCTCAGAGCCAAAAAAAAAAAAGGCTTCCAGCAGCTCAGTGAGTAAATTATAGACATTTACTGACTGTGGCAGTGAGGTCCATCACCAAAAAAGAACCCCAAACCACAAAACTGTATGACAAATTGTTACCTATCTGTGTGATGATATTAGTACTAAACCCCCCAGCTTTAGTGCATCCCAAACGCGCGTGGCAGGGAGAGACAGAGCAGTGGGGCATGAGGAAGGCGAGAAAGATTTGGCCTCATGCTGTGCAGGTCCCAGCAGATGTTGGTTTAACTGAGATGTTCCTCCTGTTCTGCGGGAGGGTTTTTCCACCCCACCTTGTGCCAGCTGCTCGTTGCTGCTGCCGGGGAGTGAGCAGAATGGTGGGAGCCAGCGGGGACAAACTGGCTGGGAAATGCATCTCCTAGGCAGGGCTGAGCCCTGCTGCCCTCGGGGTGGGCAGGGGGCTCAGCTGAGATGGTGGTCAAGAGAAAGGCCAGAGACATGATTAAAGGGTGATTTGTAAACTGTGCAAGCTGCTGGTGTGTGATGGCACCTTAATTAATTACAAAAGCTCAGTGAAACTTCAAGCAGCACTGGTTCCCCCCTGAGAGGTTCATTGCTGCTGGGGGCTCCTCCAGCCTGGGGGACCCCAGGATGGGGCTGGCTCAGCACAGGGGCTGCCTCATGCCAGCACCAGGATCCATTTTGCTGCTGATTGCTCCTTATTGTTACTCCAAAGGTCTCCCTCTCTTTTGTGGCCAAGGATTTCCAGGTTTCCTGCAAAAACTGCCTTGGTGGGGAGTGCTGGCCATGGGTCAGCAGCCCTGCCCCACTTTTGGAGCAGGGCTATATGGCACAGCCACCTACAAAGGATGGTGAAGTTTTTTATTAACTGCTTTTGCTTTGCAGGAGCTTGGTAACTTGGCTGGAAACTTTCATTCCTGTGTGTAAATTTCCAGAGATGCTGCTGATCAGAAGTAATGCACAGATCTAACAGGAGTGCATTCCCACTGTGGTTTCTGCTCGTAAAAGTGGTCAGCCTTGAAGGCCACTGAGCCAAAGCACAGGTGAGGTGAGAGAGAAGTGAATTGCAACTGGCACTGTGAATGTGAATCACCTGGGGTCAGTTAGCAAGGGTGGAGCTTTTTGGGGCAGATTGATGAAAGAGCTGATACTCCTCAGCAATATCTGGTTGCAGTCCCCAGATGAGGTCTCGGCTGCCACGTTCCTGCTGCCTTGGCAAAATGTAGCTGTATTTGGTAATCTGCAAAAAATGTAGTCTGGATCTTGGGGTTACCATGGCAACTAGATATTTGCTCATTTGTATTTCTTTAAAATTATGGTGGGCTGTTGATTGCATGGTTTGTGAAGCTCTTTGTCAGGAGGCCGATAGCTTCTGGTTTGTCAGGGCTGTATGACAGTGACTAGTGCTGTTATTAAGCAGATTTCTGAATGGGAACTTTGCTGGAGTGTGGTGTGTGTTACAGCTTCATCCCCCCCACAGAAACCCAGTACTTTAACGTCTGGCCTAGGAAGTGTGTGCTCGCTCTGCTCGGACCCTCTGACATCCATTTGTACTCATGCAGTTGCTTGGGACAACACAAAACCCGAGTAACTTATTGTGGAGGACCTTGATAAGGACAGGACAGGGGAAGGCTTGCAGGAGAAGATTTCTTCTTTTGGTATTTCAAAGTGGGCACTCATTGCAGAGCACCAGGAAAGGACAGTGCTGCAGGGCTGGCTTGAATTTGCAGAGGTGGCTGTAGAAGATAGGGAAGGCTTTTTTTCTTTTTTTTTTTTTTTTTATCCTGAAGACAAAATCAATTTGATTTGCATACTGTTTATATGCAATGACCATGAGTTCCCAAAAGTCAATTGACCCACAATCCAGCAGCAGTTTAAGAGCTCAGCATTCGTTGTCAAGTATTTGTTTCATGGTAAAAATCCACTTGCCACTAATTCCTGTTTTACCTCGTTGAGATGATTAAATTAGGAGGCAGGACATCATGACAGGTCTGTAGATAGAACTTCTTTTGTGCAGATTGCATGAGGATGTAACACTTCTGTGGGCTCCCAGTCTACTCAGCAGTGCTGGCACTGGTGCCCACATCAAGTATGGGGCTGCTGGACCTCATCCTCCCCATCATGGCCAACCTCATCCATCTTTCCACCACCAGCTACGGGCTGCACTCAGCAGACACTGAACATGAAGGTCATAGGCAGAGGGAGGGGAAGGAAATGGCAGAAGTGAGGGTTAAAGCAATTAAATGTGGTATTTCATCAGTATATAAGGCAAACTCTTTCAGGAAATGGCCGTAGCCTTTATTAATGTGGCATCATATGAAGTCATGGGCCCAAATAAATGCTGAATGAAAATGATGAACGTATTAATCTAGTATGGATAGTTACCCTGGATTTAGCTGAGTTGTGAAAGCAATTATAATTTGGTAATAGCAATAAGATTAACAGCTCTAATGAAATCTTAAATGCCAGTTTTGTAACCTGCCCTTTTTTCTGCATTAACTCCATCAAGCGATCTGCTGTAGCTGTCTAAGGGGTCCGTGTGTTGCTTTGCATGTGATCCCTCCAATCCCCTGCGCACCCCTGACCTGACTGGGATTTCATTGTTGTTTATTACCCTGGGCCCCATAACCACACAGGTAACACAGAGCAGCTTCTGCTCTGGCAGTAACACAGGCAGAGCACAAAAATCCTTGCTCCAATTTGACGTTTTTAGGTGTATTCTGCATCTATAGTAACTTTATCTTTCATTGCATGTTATCCTGGCCCCCTGGGTAGTCCCTGATGCAGGGATGTCCCTTGCAGGGATGACTGCCAGGGCAATAGCCATCAGGCTCCCAAGGCATCCTGGTGCTGGTGGGTTTGGTCCCTTCAACTCTGAGTACCCCCAGGATGTGACTTGGGAAAGGACTGGTGAGTTTTTGGGGAAGGACTAGTGAGTTTGAGGCTTTGGGTGGAGCAGGGTGAGGTGATAGTGAAGGATGCTTGCAGTTTCTTCCACTTCTGATTTTATCATACAACCATGCAAGGCAAAAAATGCCTGTCAGGGTGGGGGTTTTAATTTTAAAATGCCAGTGCGGGCTCTCACTGCTCATATTATCTGGCAGCTACAGCCACCACACCCTCTCTCAGATTACTTTCTCCATTTTTCTGGTTTAAACTGAGCAAACCCCCAAAAAGCTGCTGTTTTGTTCAGATGGCTCAGTGCAGTGAATGACCCATTTTTCTTCTCAGATGAGTCACGGATCCTTCTCTGAAAGATCTCGTTATTTATATGCCATTTGGGGGATATGTCTGAATTTTCCAACACTGGCAGCGGTCTTGTCTGTGCTCACTAAGAGAACCTACACAACCAGTGGCATATGCCCAGTGGCTGCACCCTAATGCAATAGGTTTAGTATCTCTGTATCTTTAAAGGCTATATTGCTTTTTTAATGGAAATTTTTAGATACAACATGCTTAACACCTTTTCCTTATTAGAAATTTGTTGAAATTCTTCTCATAAGCAGAAGGGGATCCTTCCCCAACTCTTATGTCTCACAAATGAGAAGTGGAAGAGAACAAGGGAGGTATTTTTGGATGTGCAGAATGATCACAGAATGGGGTTGCAGCTCAGGGAGACAGTGACCATCACCCCCGCATCCAGGTTGATAGGGCAGTGCATCCCAAAGCCCTGCTCTTTGTCTTTTGCACAGACCTCATTAAGCTGTTGGAGAAAACAAACCCTTGTGACTGATGTCCCATGCAATGGGGAAATGCAGAGTCCAACAGGAAGAGAAGTGTTGAGTTTATTTTGGGAAAAGGCCAAATGCACCATCTGGGCTGTCTGAACCCTACCTTGAAGGGAGGCAGTATGCTCTCTTTAAAATGGTACCTTTATTTACTAGCTGAAGTATGTTTTCCCTAACATTTGTGGAGCTCCTGTCTCCAAAACACTACCTGAAGTGTGACTTTAAACAACACCTTCCTGGTCTAGCAGATAGTATGTTAGTTCAAGGATAACATTCCTCCCATTTTCCATTTGTTAGTTTCCCCTGAACTGCAGTTTCAAAACTTGACTTCTCTGGAGAATCCTGCAAATGCTCAGCCTCCAGCAAGCCTAGTGAAAACACTTAACCATGTATATCCTAGAATCCCATGGTGGAAGGACCTCAAGGATCATCTAGTCCAACCTTTCTGGCAAAAGCATGATCGAGACAAGATGGCCCAGCATCCTGTCCAGCCAAATCTTAAAAGTGACCAATGCTGGGGAATCCACCACTTTCCTTGGGAGATTATTCCAGTGCCTGGTTGTTCTCATTGTGAAAAACTTTCCTCCTGTGCCCAGTTGGAATCTCCTCAGCAGTGACTTGTACCCATTACCCCTCGTCTTTTCCATGTGGCTCCTTGTAAAAAGGGAGTCTCCATCTTCTCTGTAGCCACCCTTTAAATACTGGAACATGGTGATAAGGTCTCCCCTAGGCCTTCTCTTCTCAAGGCTGAACAAGCCCCATTCTCTCAGCCTTTCCTCATAGAACAAGATGCCTGGGTCCTTGATCACCTTTGTGACCCTCCTCTGGACCCTCTTCAGCCTGCCCACAGCTTTTTTGCACAGCGGGGACCAAAACTCAACAGAGTGTCCCAGGTGTGGCCTGGCAAGCGCTGAGTCGAGTGGGGTAATGACTTCTTTATCTCTGCTGGTGATGCCCTCGTTGATGCAGCCCAGCATCCCATTTTCTTTCTTTGCTGCTGCAGCCCACTGGTCACTCACACTGAGCTTGTTGTCCACCGGGACCCTCAGGTCCCTTTCCACAGAGCTGCTCCCCAGCTGGGTAGATCCCAGCCTGTGCTGCACTGATGGATGATGTTTTCCCACCATCCAGCAGTGTAAGACCTTACACTTGTCCTTGTTGAGCTTCATAAGGTTCTCGCCAGTCCCCTCTTCCAGCCCAGCCAGGTCTCCCTGCAGGGTGGCTCTCCCTTCCCAGGTGTCCACTTCCCCACTCAGTTTGGTATCATCAGCAAGCTTCATCAGGGTACACTTGATCCCATCATCCAGATCACTTCGGAAGATATTAAACAGTGTTGGGGCCAATCCCTGGTGGACCCCCTTGTGACAGGTTGCCAGTTTGAAAAGGAGCTATTTCCCCCCACCCTCTGGGTGCTGCCTGGCAGCCAGTTGCCCACCCACTGCACAGACCCCTTGTCCAGACCATAATGCACCAGTTTCTCTAGGAGGAGGCTGTGGGAAAACATATTAAAAGCGTTGGCGAAATCCAGGTAGACAATGTCCACCACTTGTCCCACATCAACCGAGCAGGTTACTTTGTTGTAGATGATCAGATTTGTCAAGCATGATTTGCCCTTGGTGAATCCATGCTGGCTTTTCCCAGTCATGTGACTCATTTAACTTGTGATAGCTCCCAGGAGGATTCATTCCATGACTTTCCAAGTGACTGAAGTAAGACTGATGGGTTTGTGATTTCCTGGATCCTCCTTTAAGCTGTTTTTGTAAATGGGGGTGACATTGGCCACCTTCTGGTCTTCTGGGACATCCCCCAGTCTCTACAACTTCTCAAAGTTTACGGAGAGCTACCTCGCAATGACATCAGTCAGCTCTCATAATGCCCTCGGGTGGGTAATGTCAGGGCCCCTCAATTTGTAGGGGTGAAGCTCCTGTAATAGTTCACGTACCGACTCTTCCTTTGCTGACAGTGGGTCTCTGCATCAACCTGGATTTTTGTTCCCAGGGTCTGGAGCCCAACAGTGCTGGTAAAGACAGAGGTGAAGAGAATGTTGATAACCTCTGCCTTTTCAGCATTGTTGGTCACTAATTCATCTCTCCTGTTCAACAGCAGGGCCAATGTTTTCCTTCTGTTTCTGCTTGTTTGTGTACTTGAAGAACCCTTCCTTATTGTTTTTGGCATCTCTGGCCAATTTCAATTTGAGCTGAGTTTTTGCTTTTCCGAGTGTGTCTCTGCACACCCTGGCAATGCCCTTGCAGTTCTCAATGGGTATTCATCCGCTTTTCCATCTCTGGTACACTTTGTTGGTTTTGAGCAGACTCAGAAGCTTGCAGTTAAGCCAAGAGGGTCTATTGCTCTGCCTAATTCCTTTACCTTTAAAGAGGATGAACTGGTTTTGGCTTCCAGAAGAGTGTTCTTGAAAAACTCCCAGCAGTTGCTAGCTTCTTTATCCTTCATGGTAGCTTCCCACGGAAACCTCCCAACTGGTCACTGAGCGAGCTGAAGTTTATTCTTCTAAAACTAAAACATTTGTCTTGGTACTAACCTTCAGCATGTCAGCAGAATCCTAAACTCCACAATATTGTCATCACTGCAGCCAAGGCTAACAGTAACTGAGATATTACAAAGCAGGTTTTCCTGGTTTGTGAGTAGTAAGTCCAACAATGCCTCATTCCTGGTTGGCACATCTAACATTTGTATGAAGAATCAGTCTTCTACACATTCCAGGAACCTGGTAGATGATGCATGAGCTGCTGCACTGTTCTTCCAACAAATGTCTGGGTAGTTGAAGTCACCCATAAGAACCCGGTTGTATTGACCCAAAGCTTGCATAAGTGACCCAAATATTGCTTTGTTGGCCTTATCGTCTTGGTTTGGATGTCGGTAGCTGATGCCTAATGTAAGATCCCCCTTGGAGACAACCCCTCTGATCTTGATCCAGAGGCATTCCATAGGATTTCCACAATTTCTGTAATTGACTTCTATACATTAAAGGTGCGACTTCTCCATCTCTTTTTCTCTGCCTGTCTTTACGAAACAGCCTATAGCCATCCATCACGATCCTTCAGTCATGCAAGTTGTCCCACCATGTTTCAGTTATTCTTATGATAGCATAACCTTCTGACTGGGTGTGGAGCTCCAGTTCCTCCTGCTTGTTCCCCAGACTGTGTGCATTGATATACATTTACTTGAGGTGGTTGTTCTTCTGGTTCACAGCTTGGGAGGCAGCTAAGGAACATTTGTTGCTGCTCTGGTTGGCCTGGTTTTTATTCCCCAGTATATACACACACACACACACACACGTATTCATTATATCTACATGTTTAACCATATACACATAGATATTTATGTATTGCATTACTATTATATCATAACCATTTTATGTACAAACACACATACATCCTCTGCATGTCCCACATCTCGCTCTCCCTTCCTCTCAGCCTGTGCAGAGTAACCAGCACTGAGGTCTCTGGACATTTCTTCTGCAGAAAGGTCTAATTTCATAATTTGGAAGCTCCAAGTGACATATTTGGTAAGATTTACACTAAAACCTAATTTCAGGCTGATTATATAGCGTAGTAAGTTGCAGTGCATATCATCTCATTATCCTGATTAGCTGGCTGAGCTGAAGGATGAGCACCCCATACTCTGCTGAGAAGGGTTTATAGACAAAGGACCCAATAGTCAATAAGGTTTTTGGCAGCACTGAGCATATTTACAGGTTTGGGGGTAATTCTGTTTATGAGGATTTGGGGATTGGCCAGGTGCTGGGAATGGCCCCGTGGATAAGTGACTATCTGTGTGGCTCAGCTCTGCTGGGAGATGAAGACATCCCCCTGACTAGATTAGTTTTGAAAACTGCGCTCTGCCTGGGTTTTTTTGTTTTGTTTTGTTTTGGTTTTTTTTTTTTTTTTTTTTTTTTTTCCTCTAATCCCATGCCTATTATTGTGGATCTCCTGAAAATAACGTCTTTACTGATTTTGGAGCTGGGCTTATGCAGGGGCAGAGCCTGGCCACATTTCAGACCTCTCCATCTTGCAGGGAAATGTTTGGGTGTGCAGAGGTTTGATGCACAGGCAGGTTGTACATGGGAGCTGGGGCCACACAATTTAAATTATTTTAATCTGTATCTTAGGCATTCACTTTAGAGGCTTTTTAATTTTTTAAGTGGAGGCTTTATATGTGTGCCTGTCTGTCCCGAGGCTCTCAGTGTGTGCTTAAAGCTCCACTGATTTAGTGGACAAACACTGATTTAGTGGATTTAGTGATGGTGGTTGCTCAGGCTCCCTAAAATGGCACCAAGCAGCTTAAGCATGCTGGGGACTCTGACACAATTTCTGATATGGGGGGAGCTGTGAGATGGCAGTGTTACCTCTGAGATGTGCAAGAGGTTTCCAAAGGAGTAGGTGACAAGGAAGCTAAGCATGGAGCCCTGAGGGCTGGGGCAGTCGACACCTGCCTGGGAGTGTGCCGGGGTCTGCCAAGGATCCATCTCAGCCATGTCCCGGCTCAGCCCTTCATCACTTCTGGGAACTCAGGCATCAGCTTTCTGGGGAAAGCTCATGTTGGTCACTGGTCTCTTGTGTCCCCTCCAACGTGGTGAAGGTCTGCCATGTGCTTGGCTATCTTAGGAAGCAAAGCAGAGGTGATCTCACATGCAGCTTCATCAAACAGAAACTGATGTTGGATTTGATTTGTCAGTGGGACGGAGACAGAAATAAATTAGCTTCTATGGTGCTCATCACCCTGGGAAAACCAGTGCTGGGAGCTTGCATCTCTGGTGCCTCCTGGAGTCCCAGGCAGAGCTGGACATCACACGCTTCAGGGACCGAATCTTGGCCTGATGAATCAGAAATCCAGTCTACCCCATCTCTGGTCAGGAATTTTCTCCAGGCCCTGCTTTGGGTGGGAGCTGTGCTGGGTCAGGGGCTGCTGCTCGCTCTGTGGGGGGCTCAGCTGTCACAGGGGTGTCTCCTGCTTGGAAAGACTGTGGCTGGTGCAGGCTATTGTATTACAAGTTATCATCATGCAGATAGTGCAGCACATCTCCACTGCATCCCTGGCAATCTGGCATCAGTATGATTTCCTCTGGCCACTTTTTGAACACACTTTTGAATGATCAGTGCATGACTCTGCAATAAGAATGCTAATTAAGTGCCACTTCCACAACTGCAGGGTTAAATTGTTTCAGCCATCGCCGATGACTTATTGAATGTCTGTACTCCTGGATACTTTTTTGTGATTTTCTTTGAATGATTTAGTCCTGAATCTAGAGTGGTTCCATTTAAATGGGATTTACCCTAGCCTGATGGGCTTCTGTTGATGTTATGTTGGAGCTCACAGTGGCAGTGCTGACCTGGAACCATGTGTGTTGCAAATGCAGTCCTCAGAAGAAGTCATTAAGATGTGTAGCAATGGTAGATTATTCCTGAATTGGCTCAGGAAAAAAAGAGGAGGAGAAGGCATACATAATGATATATTGATTATTCATCTATCCCTGCCTGTGTCCTAGGTGAGATGCTCATTTCTAGCATGCTGGAATTAACTCAGAACACCACCGTTAATGTCAGTGGAATTGCTTCTAGATTTAAGTTTGTGTGGTTGAAACTACAATCTGTCTTTAGTTTGGGCTAAATCTTCCTGTCAGCATCTTGGGAGAAGTGAGACCATCCAGGACAGGAGGAGGAGCCACCCAAATACTTTTTGCAAGTTAGAATCTGAACTCCTTCAATTTACCAAAAATACACAGGGATATCTTCTGGATTGGATTCACCATTTCAAAATCAAGTAGACTGAACAGTAGTAGTGCAGCTCACATGGGTGAGACAGCAGGCGAGTGGGGTGCTGGGATGGAGAGCAGCCGTGGTGGCTTTCCTGGGGTCCACGTGTCTCCTCCAGGCACAGAGGGATGCAGGAGCCAATCTACAGCCACATGCCGCCTTTGTTACCAGACGAGCATCTTGCCACATTCCCTGGTTTGACACGTGCTGTCTCTCCCTCTCTCCATCCTGGATTTATAAAAAAGCATTGCCATATGTTGTAAAAGCTATAGGCTGTAGAGAATGAATCACAGCTCCCACCACTGAAATGAGGCATCTCCAGCTTGGATCTTGTTGTTGTCAATAATATAGGTCTATTTGGGGTGATGGTTGGACCAGTGCTGTGGGGTTGCAGTCAGACCAGGGAGGTAACCCTGAAAGAATGGGGTCAGACTCAGACCATCCCATGTCCTGTACAAGGTCTGGTCCAATGGCAGTCAAAATCCTGTGGGATTTGCTGGGGTCTGAGCCAGACCACAGGGATGGAGGTGTCCTTCATTTGGGTGGAAATCCAGCTACTGTCCTTATTTCATGGGTTTTCATAGTTTGGGAGAGAAAATTCCTCTTGGGTGGCAAGTTTGTCTCTGCGAAGCTTTTCAGAGCAGAACTAATTGTGAAATGTCATAATTCTTGTGGATTATGACAGTTTTGATGAAATTTGCTTACCTTCCCTGGTCTCTGTGGGCCTGAGAAACTCACAACCTGAGAGTCTTGGGGAGTAGCAGTTGGTGCTACAGCTGACCCTGAGTTCCACCTCAAACTTGATCACTGATTCATAGAATCACAAGAATGGTTTGGGTTGGAAGGGATCTTAAAGATCACCTAGTTCCAACCCCCCTGCCACGGGCAGGAACACCTTCTACTAGACCAGGTTGCTCAAAGCCCCGTCCAACCTGGCCTTGAACCCTTCCAGGGAGGGGGCAGCCACAGCTTTTTTGGGAAACCTTTGCCTGTGCCTTACCACCCTCACAGTAAAGAATTTTGTCCTTACATCTAATCTATATCTACCCTCTTTCAGTTTAAAACTGTTACCCCTCATCCTATCCCTACACTTTCTGATAAAGAGTACCTCCCTATCTTTTGTGTAGTCCCCCTTCAAGTACTAGAAGGATGTGTTTCTTTTTTTATGTGTGTCATTGAAGTAAAGGGTGGGTTGGTTGATTTTTTCCTATTATCACCTCCAACCAGCCCTGCGGGGCCAGGAAAAAAGGTAGACCTGATTTATTTTCCAATTCCTTTGCCATCATCCAAATTGTTATGTGTTCTGAATTTGGCCCGGTGGCATCTTTTTGCTGAATGAAGGCTCCAAGATAAGACAAAATAAGATGCTATAGCTGGATATTATGAAGAGGAGATGCGGGCAGGGCTGTCGTAGGTACCTGCCCTGCACTTGTCAGACTGCAGTGCTGTCTTGGCAGCGAGGGTGCAGAAAGCTGCTTTACAGCAAGGACTTCTCGAGTGGTGGGAACAGTAATGTCTCAGTGTTTATTAAAATTTTCTTCTTTTTATACAAGAATTAGTTGCTGCTGAGGGACTAGTTTTCTGGCTGGAGTGAAACAAATAGGAGTGGTTTGGATAAGATGCTGCAGGTAAAAGGTTGCAGCTAGAGGTACAGCAAAACCAGGAGCTGTAGCAGAGCAGGGATGGACAATACAAATCTAAAAATTAAACCTGATTGGGATCTTTCCAGAAGACAGAGGTGAGTACATGAAAAATAAAAAGAATTGGGCATTCTGCATGGGAAAATGCCCAGAGTGAAAAATCCCTGTGAGACAGGGAATACTGGCAAGTATGCCCAGAAGGTTGCAGTACAATTGCCAGTGTGGAATTGGTGATTGAACAACAAAAGCAGTTCCTTCTCTGGTTCTCTGAATTGCCCTCCCAGCAATTTATTTTAATTAAATGGTTCATCCCCTCTACCTGATCTGGGGAACCGACTTCTCTGCTAATGACAGATTTTTAATGGTGCCAAATTCTGTGCTGATTTACTTTGTGCCCCTTCACTGATTTCCCTGGCAATGCCCAGGGTATAAAAGAGAACAGTTTTCATATGCCAGACTAAGAAAGATCCCTATTTTCATCATAAAATGCCTTCTGTGATACTAAATAAGCAGTTTAAAAGCAAAGCCTAAAATCACTGTTATTAAGCCATGACTGCTGCTGGCCTCTGCCTCTTCTTGAAGGTTATTGATTGCTACCATGGATAACAATTTTTCCTGCTTGGGCTTTCTTTCTCCCCAGGCAGCTGAGAGAGTTCCTGGGGAACATGGATTTATCCATGGCATCCTTCTACCCAGGGCATGGCGCTTGCCAAGGTGACCAGGATGAAGTGTGGGGTGTCCCAGGGAGGATGTGGTGGCTCCTGCGATGGCCAGTTCACCCGATGCCACTTGCCTCCCTGCAGAGAGCTGCTCTGCAAAGCCTGAAACACTGCCGGATGCCTGGAGTTGCGGCAATGCCCCTCTGTGATCTGAGGGAGGCTGTTACCATCACTTACAAACATCCTGCGGAGATCAGATTTGTTGGTCCTTTTTCTTAGGAAAACAGCTCAGCTCTCTGCTTTGTTTGAGCCCTTAAGCACAAGCTGGGCATCAGAGGAGCCCGTAGGACGAGTTACGGACAGGTACTGTGATAATGCTCACCCTGCTCCTTGCAGCATATCTGCAAATACACAAACAATCTTGTGCTCTTGTTTTTCTATTATGCTCATTTTGAACACATAATTTCCAAATGGCTCTGGGTGTTTGTTTTTTCCATTAAACCAGACAAGGCATCCTCGAGTGCCACCAGAGACCAAATGAAATGCCTGCCAGCATAAGCAAATATAGGAGACATTATGCTCTGCATTTTGCAAGAGAGATGATAAAGATCCTACTTCACAGCAGGTCACTGTAATGTTTGTTGCTGCTCATCCCCTAGTGATGCTGCTGAGGTCATGCTGGGACTGAGGGCCAAATTCGGCCTGGGTGGAAGCGCTGGGCTCTCCTTGGCTTCACAGAGGGCTTGGCAGTGCCTACCAGTGCAGGGACTTTTAAGGAAGCCCAAAAATCGGTGGGGTTGAGATTTCACACACTGCCAAAAGTAGTCACAGAGGCTGCCCACCGCTAGAGACACCTTTCTTCACAGACTGGTAGGTAGTCCATGTTGCACCAGGGTTATCCCATGGTGAGGCTTGCCCGGCTGGCGCAGGGATGACCCAGCTGCACAGCCTGGAAGGGGAGCATCGGTCCTGCTTGCCCTGAGGGGGACAGCAGCACCTGCAGGGACAGTGCACTGATGCTGGCCCCTGGGCTGTGTCCAGCCCTGGGAGCTGCTTGGATAAGATGGAAAATACCAAGAAAAAGGAAGGGAACGGATGTGAGTGCATGGGAGTTGCAGACACAGCGTCTGGCCCTGCAGTCTGGGGAGCACTGTAATGGAAACTCAACAGATCTGTTGGAAATCAAAGAGAAAATACTAAACCAAGCATTCTCAGTATGTTTTCTGTCAGTTTTTATTTGCAGTCAGTCCAAATCCCAGATTCCTTGTTTTGTAAAGACTAGATCTGGGCTTTTAGCATGCCTTGCTCTGGGTACTTGTGCTGGAGAGTGGCAGCTGGACAGTAATGCCCTTGCAGAGCAGAGGACAGAAGGTAGTTGGGCTTAATGAGCAGCTGGCTCATAGCAAATTTTCTGTGCTAAGGAAAATGTTTGATTAATTTTCTTTAAGCAAAGAGCCCCAGGGAAATGTTTTCTATCAAAGCTGACTCCTGTGGGCTGCTGAAGGAGGTGGGTGCCTTGTGGGAAGGTGCTGCCAGCTCAGGTCTCCCCTCCTGTGACAGGCAAGGAGGCTGTGGCATGGTGTATTTGCAGGTGAGGCCACCTTGCTGCCCCTAATTAATGCTGTCACTAATTAATTTTTGTCCCAGGTGCTTCTCCACCCAAATTTCCCGTACTGGTAGTAGTAAGCTGTCCACTGTGGAAACCCAAGCCAGAGGCTCCATGGGGTGATGGAGAGGAGCTGCAGGTCTTCCCAAAACACAATGCAAAGGAGCAGCTTCAGTGGGTGCTGCCACCCAAGCAGATATGGCTCACCTCAGAGGCTATTCTTTGTAAAAATTTGTCATAATTAGAATGTATTTTCCCTCCCCAGCTCTCACAGTGACACCTGGGACTGTTGCTACTTCTGATGTAACAGTGTTAAGTGGAGAGGGCTCAGGTCATGCTTATGGTTCACATTAAATCTGCCTGTGGTCATGGTCAATAATGAGCAGGGATAAAGGGTCTGTCCCTCCCCAAAAGCAGTGACCAAGTCCACTGCTCCACTGTGCGGCTCCTGGGAGATGATTGCTACAGGCCAGGAGTCCTCAAAGGTAAGAGTCCCAGAAGCATCCTCTAAGGGAGTTTATGCCCTGTAAATTAAAATCCAAGTGACTTTTTAACCAAAACACTGGGAACTGGGGCAGGGTTGTGGCCGGGAAGCAGAGTGATCATGAGGGATTTGGCTGGAAGTGTCTGGGATGGGTCAGGTTGGAGCCCCCCCAGCTGCCTTGCTTGGCAGCACAGCAAACACCAGGCAGGGCCCCGTGGGAAGGAGAAACCCAGCAGGGAGCTGGGCACGAGGCTGCAGTGGGGGCCCTGTTAGAGCCAGCAGTGTGAGCAGCTGCAGCGTTTCCCCCTTGTTTCTGCCTGCCCTGGATGCAGCATTGCATGTCGGCCTCGTCACTCCCAGAGAAATTAAGTTTTTTCTCCTTAATTTGGCACAAACTGACTTGCAGAGCTGGGGTAGCTTCCCCGATGTGGGCTTTCCGGATCTGCTGGACAAGCCCCTGAGGCTGGAAATGCTCAGCACTGACTTCAACCTTAATGCACTGAAGATGTGATTATCCTAACACAGCATGGCTCCTGTCGCACCATTATGCCCCATTGCCGTTGGGCTTCTTGATTATAAAGCATCCTTCTCTGAGCGCAGGCACCCATGTCACCCCATGGTGGGGAGGGACTGCCACCTCTAGATTTTCCTCTGCATGCGAATGCCATGATCTGTCCTGTGGATCTGAATTTCCCTGCAGCTCTCCACCTCTTTTAGTTCCTTCTGTTTTCATAGGGATTATAAAGCAAGTCAGACTTACTGAAAGCAAACATCAGGTTCTTCTGTTTGTAAAGCACCAGGAATGAAGGAGGGATGGCTGTGATCCCAGGCAGTGGCCAGAGCCTGGCGGGATCCCACGGTAGCCGAGCCTTTTCAGGTGTCGGCAGGTCAATGCACAGCAGGCTCCTGGGGATGAACACAAAAGAGCTCAGCAAAGTCAGACAAGAAATAGGTTTGGGGTAGGGAAAAAAAAAAAAAAAAAGGCAAGTGGATGGAATCACATGGTGGATTTATCATTTTGGGAAAGGCAAAAATCAAAACTGAATGTTTTCTCTAAGTTTCTCTGCTTGAGCTCTACCATTGCACTTGGACTAGAAGAACAGCTGGGAGCTGCACTGTGCAAGGTGGCAGGGGAAGGAAGTCATTCCGATGCAAAATTTCGCAAAGGATGCTATTAACTTTTTTTTCCCCTCCCTCAAACACCGCCCAGAAGATGAAGAATGAGTCTTTTCACTCACACCTAGTGAACACCTGGATGGAGAGCCAGCATCCGCGCAGTGCTGATGGGAATGACCAGCCGTGCATGAAATGATTACTGGAAGAAACTTCCGTGCATGGCGATGCTTGGCAGGGGCAAGGCCAGTGCCACCGCACCAGGCGCTGAACGTGGGCAGCAGCACGGTCCCTGCCACACGTGCCTCTGGCCTGCATGGCTGCTGCTGCAGCCCCACGGCCCGGAGTCTGGCAGTGTGCTACAGCAGATGAGACAGGAACATGTCCCTCAGATGGGCATTGCCTCTGGATTAAAGTTCTACACGTTTTTGTGTTCGTTTTTAGGGAGAGAGTGAGCTTTTGCGGAGGCACAAATGTGAGAGAGTGCTGCCACCTTTTGGCTATGCAAATCAGGAGAGGTGTAGAGGAGTTACAGAGAGGTCCTATGGCAACTTGCATTGGCTAGGAAAATGTTGCTTATGCGCTACTCTCTGTTCTGTGTGTTTTTACCATTATTCCTGTTACCATGTATTATTCCCTTTACGATGTGAAGTGACCCTGGGTGCAAAGGAAGAGCTGTGCTCAGCGCTGGCCGAGAGGACGCAGTGGTGGCTCCCAACAGCCCAAGCTAAGCATCCAAACAACCGTACTGTGTTGTGGGACAACCGCATCCCTTTCTTCCAATCAAAAAGCTTGATCAAGTATAAATTTTTAGTGTTTCAACCCAACATAGATAAAGATTTTCTGTAAATTTGAGAATTTATTATTGAATGATGGAAAGTCTCAGGCTTCTTTATTTGCTTCAGAGGCACAGTGCAATATCTGGAGTCATGTAATTAGCACTTTTCTGGGTTTAAAAATAGAGTTTGCAATCAGCAAACAAGTGAGCATTCTATTTTATATACTGTGTTTACTCTATGTGTGTTGCCCAGGATTGAATGGTAACTATCACCACTAAGCACAACAGGTTTCAGAAATTAAATTCAGAAAATAGGATAACTGGTCCCTCTCTGGTGAACACCATCCAGAGTTAAGTGTGACTCCATCCATCCATCCATCCATCCATCCATCCATCCATCCATCCATCCATCCATCCATCCATCCATCCACCAATCCATCCCTCCCCACAGATTCCACCAGTGTTATTTCTCTCAAATAAAACAGGTTACGCTTTGGCAGCTCCAGGGCACCATCAGCTGTAGAGGTTATTTGTCGGTATGGCAGCCTCTCTTTTTCATTTGTGTGGGTCCACATAGCTCATCTGTTGTCCTTTGCCTTTGAAAAGGGAAAAAAAAAAAAAAAAGAAGGAAATTGTTGGAAAAATATAAGTGTATACTCGTGGTTGTTGAGGTTGGATATAGGAAATGTGATCTGATGGCTTGCTTCCCACGCTAGGCTGGATCCCAGCTGCCACCCACGCTGCAGTAGTGTGTTTTGAACCCCACTGAGAGTACTTCATGCTGTGCGATCCCTTCCCTAGCTGGGAAGCACTGGCCATTGGTGCTTGGTTCGGCTCCATTGCGGCTGCGCTCCTGCCCTATGGTTTAACTGCAGCTGCTCGATGCTGGGCTGAAATACCTCCCTGAGGGCTCACCTTGACTTAAACATCGCTTTGGGAGTGAATGCTTTTGGGAGAACTGCCCTGAGAAAACAGCCCTGAAAAGCTATCATGAGCATTTGATCTATAAGTCACTCTTATCCTTCCCATGGTGATAAAGCCAATATTTGAGCAGCCATGAAAAAAGAAAGAAAAATTGCCTGGGGAGATTAGAGGGTCAAACTGTGCCAAGTATTTTGTTGATGCAGATGTGATCCATTTGAATGTGACATCGCTGGCAGTGACATAAGCTGCTTTCCCAAATATAAGGCTGTCAATGTATCACTTTTCCAATATAGAAAAATAGATTTCAGTAATGCTGCACTGAAAGAAGGTGAGGGGCGGGGACAGGGACCTGCTCTGAGCTACTAGCCCGGCGCTGAGAATATGAATGTTGAACTATTGCATTTCAAGCTGTTTTTCTTGCCTCTGCCCAAATCAACAGCGGTGAGTCATCACGGCAGACGGTATCAGCTGCCATGGTGTTTGCAGTGGTTTATAGCTCAGGCTGCCGAAACCCATTGCTTTCCTCTGCTGCTGACAGAGCAGGACTCTGATCCTGGCCATCCTCAACATCAAAATAATGATGACTCAATGGAAATGTGGTTTCAGGAGCCAGAGACCTTGTTTTATTTTTGGTACCAAAAGAAGCTGTACCCTCCTCCCACACTGGGATGGGAGACTGTGAAAGACTGGGCAGAGTCTGTTTGAGTGGGCACTGGAGAAGAGGAGCCATGAGACAGGTGGCCCAGACTCCTGACCAGCAAATCCCACAGACACAGCCCCCTGAGGGTCTGAGTGTCATGGTACCATTGTGATAGTGATACGGGAACTCTCCAAGAGGTAGCAAAGCAAAGGTCTGGTTTTAGCCTCCCCACCATCACCTGCACTTTGGCCACCCCTATGCCACCGCAGATGTTGCCAGAGCGTCCCTGCAGATGCAAAGCCAGTGTTTCCCCTACTGTACCCCAGCTCAGCAAGGGTTAAAGTGAAGGGGAGCCAGGCCAGCTGGGCTATGCTGCAGCACCCTTCTGGTCCATGCAGCTGAGTGCCTGCCTTGTGGCAAGTAACAAGTAATAGGATGGGAGGAAGTAGCCTCAAGTTGCGCCAGGGGAGGTTTAGAGTGGATATTAAGAAAAATGTCTTCACCAAAAGGGTTGAAAAGCATTGGAACAGGCTCCCCAGGGAAGTGATTGAGTCACCATCCCTGGAGGTATTTAAAAGATGTGTAGACGTGGCACTTAGGGACATGGTTTAGTGCTGGGCTTGGCAGTGCTAGGTCAATGGTTGGACTCAATGATCTTAAAGGTCTTTTTCAACCTAAATGAGTCTGTAATTCTATGATCAGTGCCTGGGGCTCTCCGTGGCCCTGCAGGTAGGAGGAGGCACTGCTCAGCACCTCCTCTGACAAATCCACCACTGCCCACCCCAAAACCTCCTGACTGGTGGCTCCAGGAGGGCCATCATGTTGTTTGGAGGGCAGAACGGGCATCCCGGGGCAGTGCCAGGCCTGCCCATGCACACAGCCAGGGACTGGGGAACACCTGGACTTCTCCAGGAAACCTGCAGGACGTGGATGTCACTGAGCAGCTTTTGCTGAGCCGCCTGATGTTATTTAACAGGAAAGCCTCAGTACTTGTCATTTTCCAGGCTTGACCAGTGTGGCTTAACAAAAGGTCAGTCCGTGGCTGGATCTGACCGCCAGTCCTTGTGGGTGCAGGTACATACCCACAGCACCAGCAAAAGTAGCAAATGATGAAACACGTTGGCAGGACCTGGGAAGTTTGAGTTCAGTTTGCTACCGAGGGAAGTATTTCAGTAGCTTTTCAAGGTCAGTAGAGATGCCCTTTTGCCTCAGAAGTCCTTGTCACCACAGCTCCCCTCTGGCTCTTGCTTGGGAATGGAAATGCAGCTGAAGTTAAAGGAGCATTGCTGAGAGCTGCTTCTTTGGCACAGCCTGGGCTTTGCCCTGTGAAAGCCTCAGCTACTCAGCTCAAGCTTTGAGAAGACAAGGTTCTCTGCTGCCCAGGTGGCTCCCTTCACACAAAACTATGTGGGATGGGGAAAGCGTGAACCTGCATAGTCATTGCTATTAACGCTGTCAGCCAGGCCCAATCTCAGAAGGCGTTCTGCCCTGAACACCAACCTCACAGATAGTAATCAACTAGCTAGGCAGATTAGATTAACCAGATTTCATCCAAAGCTGATGCTGATGTCCACTGATTGGAAACCACTCCAGAGCACAGGCAGTTAAATAGGAAGGTGTTTCCTATTCATGCAAAAGCATTGCTCAAAGGAGGTAAGGATGCATAATAAGAGGAGACATGCAGCAGGGCTGAATTAGCAAGGAGTTTGGTATGCTTTTGGTCTAATGGTTACTACAGCCTCAGGAATTTGTTAATTAGCTGTGTGGGAAAACTAATTATCTTGTCAGCTAGTAAGTCAAATAGTAATTCAGTTTTATCACACTATTTTGTTTGCTTATTTTTTTTTTTCCTTTTTGTATTTGGAAGCATATTTGGTACTTCAGCATCTCTGTGAGCTGTTGTGGTGCTGCACAGGCAGCAGGTCATTAATCCCCCTGGGCTCTGCGGGAAGGTGGGCTTGCAACCACCCAGGATCTCTTGGGTGACACCACACGCAGCCTCAATCACTGCTTCAGGAAAGCAAAGCAGGACAAAACACTGTGGTTTGGGGTTTTTTTGTTTGTTTGGTCTTGTTTTGTTTTGTTTTGTTTTTTTCCTTTCTTTTTTATTTTCATCCCACAGGACCCTGGCTTACATCTCAAGGATGAGGCCAAAAGACAAACTCAGAGCAAACCAGAGCTTTCAGCCTGGGATATGGGGGCAGTGGTCCACAAGGGCCAGAGCTAGCTGGAAAATAATAGCCTGAATTTTTGTAATAAGAGACATAGGTCTGAGCAGTACAGAAACTTGTTTTAAGCAGGTGCCCTGGTTACCTCAGGCTCTGGTTTCCTGCCTTGTACACTTCTCATGTGAGTATCTGAAGCTGTGTGCACTGGATGGGTCAGAAATTAATATCCAGAAAAGGCTTTTTTTCTTTCCACCTAGTTGGTAAACATTTTAGTCTGTGAGCTTAACCCTGTTCTGAATGATGCCAGAGTAAATCTGAAGTTCATTTAATTTATTAGAGTTACTCCAGGTGTAACAAACTGCATAATTCATCCCTGCATCTGATGAGGGATCCTCATCCTGGGCAGGAATATCCAGAATCAATGTCACATTTTCCCCCCCATCAGTGTAAGAGGTATCTCCCCTCCCCCAGCCAAATGAGAGAGGGACAGGGTTGACTTACATTATTCATGAGCTGAGTCCTAATAAGGCTAATCACCAGCTAATTAAAGTCCTTCTATTAGATATCATGTGCTGCTTTGCCCTAACATACAGCATGGGGAGTTCTTAGCTGAAGAAGCTGAAACAATTTATTTGAAATACATTCCAAAATTAATTTAATATATGATGTCTGCTGGGACTGGGTGAGTCAGAGCACTGTGATGGGACTATGAATGTGCTGCAATTTATTTGTACTGAAGTTTAAATAAGATTGATGGAGCCATAAAAACATTATTGAAGAGACTTTATGGTGGAACCTAGAGGGAAGATAAAGCACAGCAACAAGCTCTTGGTTTTGTAGCATCCTCCCACCTCATTGTGGGGTTGTGATGGTGATAGGTCTTAATCAGCTGGGTTTGAGTCTGTGAGAGCTATGGATGGCTGTAGGCTGGGGTGGATGCCTGGGACTTGTGAGAGTCATGAAAGCTCTGCAAGGAGACTTCCCTGGAGGTGAGAAAGAGCCTGTAGAGCTGTATCTAGTAGAAGTTTAAGGTCAGCCTGAATTTTCTGGTTTAGATCTGAGGTTTTGTCAAAATTGGCCTTGAGGAAGACTTACAAACCTGGTGAAGTCTGAGGCCAGCATGGTGGGTATAACTCAGCGGGGATGTGGAGGTCCAAACTCATCTGAGCTGCATCTGCTGAGCTGCTGGGTTCCTCAGACTGGCCCTTTGCAACTGTGAATTCATATTCAGTTGCCTCTAAATGCCTTTTACTAGCAAACACACAGAGCACTGGTCCCAGGTCCATCCTTTCCTTTTCATCCACTAAGGACCTGAACATGCCCCAGTGATCAAAGGGAAAAAATGTTCTGGTCCAAAGGATGCAGGCAAAAGTATGGATTTGACCAACGCACGTCTACCTTGAGCCATTTTCTTAAAACATCCCACAAGTGGAGAACTTGCATCTCTTCCTGTATTTCTTGAAACAGTGATAGGAGAGTAAACCAGAAGAAGCCCTTTGGCTGCTTGCGATGAGTCAGGGTCATGTCAGGGAAAGATGTTTTGAAACAGAAACCAGAAAATCCAGAACTGTGGAAGGTTTTGCTGAGAGTTACTGGTGCTCAGATGGTTCAGAGATGGCTTGGGATGTGGTAATACCTCTTGGAAAAGAGCATTCATGCTCCTACTGGAAAAACCAAATTCTGTTGCTGGCTGTGGTGCCTGGGAGAGTCTTTGCAGCAACAAGAAACTGCAGTTAGGCAGGGAGATGCTTCGAGGGTCTGGGCTCCCCTTGCTGAATCTGAGGCTGTCCCTCCACATCCCTTTTTCTACAGGGCAGCTGAAGCTGGATCCCCCATCCTCACACCACTTCTCAGTGGTATTGGTGCCTCTGCCTGTGATGCTGTGCAATGAACCCCACCAGCAAACTCCGCCAGTCTGGAAACTAGAGACAGCCCATCTGCCACAAACCTTTTTGGAAGCAGAGCAAAAGAAATTGGATGGATGGCATAATAAAACTACAAAGGTTTATTGGCTTTGGTTTGCTTTTCAAAGATTAAGAAGCTCTTTCAAGTGTCTTGGGCTTCATTTATCACCTAGATATAGATCAGCACAGGCAAGTACATTTATGGTGCAGGATATATCTAAAGATCCTTATACTTCACAGATGTGAAGTATCAAACCCTCAGCTTTTTAATGATAATTCAGTCAAAGTAAGCAGTAAGGAGGACCAGCAAGTATATGTGGAGCTGTGGCAGTCTGCAACCACAGGCTGGGCATCTGTGGGCCCCAGACAGCTCTGCTTTCCCAGTGCTTGTCACGCTGTCACACCACTGGCATGCTTCAGTGGCAGGCATGACCTGGGAAGGGTAATGAAAAGCCTGCTGTAAAATATTTATAGGAATCCTATTTTGGCTGATCCCTCTCCATTTGGGTTTGTAGAAAGGTTGAGTGGTGGCTGCTGACTTGAGGTTTTTAGTGCTGCACGTGTGCAGCTGCCACATACAATATTTACCACTTGTAAATCTCTTTCCAAATGCACTGAGACCTCAGCTTCAGTGGAAGAGCAAGAAAGACCCAGGACACAGCAGGATTTCCAGCTGGGATATTTCTATCATTGTTGGATAGAAAATGCTGAAGCAGAATCCTTCTGAGTAATGCAGAGTCTCCCTTTGCAACTGGGCGTGTGAGTCATCAAAATGTTGACACATACTCATTTTAGTAAAATCTGGTATTTGTTTCACTAGTAGTGTTGATGTACAAAAGGCATTGAAATTAAGTGCTGCATGTTAAAGATCAATTAGCTTTTACTCCCACTGAAACCAGCATTGGTATTTGGGAGCATATGTGCACCCACGTCCTCACTTATGCTCACTGGGAAATTTATGGCCCTCTCCCCAGCTGCAGAGAGGCCATTTCCTCTGCAGTGAACCTGAAACTTTGGTTCCTAACTCTGCTCTTTCTCCATTTGAGCACATTTTTGTGTGCAGGAAGGAAAGTCCTAGAAAGAGGGAGCAGTTCAGCGCCAGCCAGGAGAGTCTGGGAACCGCCTGCTATTCTTCAAACCTTGCTCCCTTCTCCTGGGGCTTATTTTTGGTAACCAAAGGAGCCAATTCATATTGTGTGTGTGGGCTGCAGGTGGAAACACATCACCTGCTGTGAGAGCTACACCCCTGGGGCCCTTAACAGCAGCTTAAGGGGAGAAGGGGAAGCACCATCACCGGTACCTCCAAGGGAAGTGCTGTGAGATCTGGTGCAGAAGTTTGCAATGCTGGTACCAAGCACTTTATGCTGGTTTACCAGAAGAAGAGATGAGGTAGGAGAAAGTATCGTAAAGGTGCTTGCCTAGGTTACCAGAAACACTGAGTTAAGCTTGTCCCAGTCCTTATGGGCATCCCTCTGTGGGTGGCATGGGGCCCTGTTGATTGCTGGGGTGCTCCTCTGCTAATTTGAATGGGGGGTTCTTGCTGCTGATTTTCTACTTATGCAGCTTTGTTTATCAGTCCCCTGTGATCTTGGGCCACTGTTTTAAAAGAAAGTAGTATTTTAAGGAGTAAAATACATCTCTCAGATGCATTATTTAAAGCAACAGTCATCCTTAAATGTGGGCTGGCACCTGCCTGGACTTTCCTGTTCCTGTGGTTGGTGTTGCAAGGAGGTGGAGGAGGTGGTTGCTCAATGCCTGTGACTAAGGCACTACTCCCTGCCCACAGCTCTTGCAGGGAGTGGACACCCTCCATCACACCCCAGCCCTGCTGGAACTCAGGGTGGCTGTCACAGGGCTCTGTGTCAGCAGACCTGGGCTGAAAAAACCCTGGGGAAAGGGGGTGGGAGGGCTCTTTTCAGACTGATAATTTCCCTAATGTGGTTAAGGGGGCTGGAGAGGGGCTGCTGCTCATGGAGGAAGAGTGTGGTCAAGAAATTTCTTGCTGCCAAAAGTAATGTCTGAGGTGGTTGCAGGTGGCAGCTGTGCTGGCTTCAGCCATGATTCAAGAATTATAAAATGAAAGAAACCAGCACAGAACAGAGGTAATTCTTGCACTGGATCAGTTCCTTAGTGTGGTTCGCACTGTGCCTCTCCAAAAAAAATATAGTGGCCCAATTTGGGCAGGACTGAGCCAGTAGTGAAAGGGTCTGCACTTGTGAGCTGGGTTTGTGTGAATGGTGGGTTTTTTTGTGGAGCAGAGACGCACCTGCAGCCTGTGGAGGAGCCCACACCAGAGCAGGCGTCTGTGCCCGAAGGAGGCCGGGACTCTAGGAGGAGAAGCCGTCGCTGTTGTAGTTTGGCGCTGGGAGGATTGTAACATGTAGGGGTGACCCACACTGGAGCAGCTTGGGAAATTCTGCAACCCATAGGAGGGACTCATGTCAGAAAAAGTTTGTGGAGAACTGTCTGCTGTGAGAGGGGAACCATAAGGGAGCAGGGGAAGAATGTGAGGAGTTCTCCCCACCCTGAGAAGGAATAAGTGTCAGGACTGACCATAGCAACCATCCCCTTCCCCCTGTGCTGTTGCGGGGAAGAACATAGAGAGATTGGTAGCAAAGCTGAGCCTGGGAAGAAGGGAGGGGTGGGGGGAAGGTGTTTTTAAGATGTGATAATGCTCACTGACCTACTCTGTTAAGTGGTGTTGTTGTTAGCATCTGTATTAAATTTATGTTCTGTTTTCTTCCCCTAACAAGTCTGTCTTCTGCCTACAACCGTAATGGGTGAGTTACCCCTTCCTGTCCTTATCTCAATTCCGAAGCCTTTGGCTTTATTTTCTCCTTCCCAGCACTGGGGGGAAGGGGGGAGTGAGCAGCTGCTTGGTTGCCTTCTGAGCTCAAACCACAACACATTGAGAGGAGGGCAGTGTGCTGGGGGCCAAACAGGTAAGACACAAGGTTCCTTCCTGCCAGTTCTCTCTCTTCTGGAACCAGAAATTCAAACACTACTGCATAAAGTATATGCGTACCTTTCCCTGTATTTTAGCTTATTTTCTCCTCCATCTCTGTATGAAGACAGATGCAAACTGAGTTTGGTACAGACTAGCCACAAAAGTGATTTCAACTGCTGACAACAACAGACTGGAAAGACAGAGTTGTGCATGCTCTGGTTCTCATTTATACCAAAGTTGTAGGTGTTATTTGTCATTTCCAATCATGTGCATGACTGTCAGTTTAAGCAAATTGCTCCTTTTAAGTCTAGGTTTGCTCAGGGGCTCCTTTCCATTCCTTCCTACATCAGGCAAGGATCCAGCACAGGCAGGGCAAGGGAAGGCTGTCGCAGTGCCTTGCAGCCTCCCAAAAGCACTGGTGGCCAGGGATGCTGCTGGAGGGCTGTGCCCAGCTTTGGGCGCAGGCTGGGGCTGGATGCACAGGAGCAGTGTGCTGGTCCCTGCTGCCGTTTTGGTTCCCAGGGAGGCCCGAAGGAATTCGCCTGGTCATCGAAGGAATCTGTGAGCGACAGTATGGAGGGCAGGAATAAGAAATTTGACGTCACCCACTACGGCTGCTCACTCCGTCTCGCCTGCTGGGGACTATTTTTAGCATTATCTCAAAAGTGCCTCCTCGCCAGGGTTTAGTTGCTTAGCAGCCGCCTCATGGCTGGTGTGATTAGGATGGGATCAGGCAGTTATTAACGTACACGTGTGGAGATTACCTGGCAGTTTCCACCCAGTCACTGCCTGAAAACCTAGCAGCTCTCAGGTGTGCAAGGCTGGGGACGGGGGTTTCTGCCCCAGGCTCTGATCTCCCCTGTGTGCAGAGGTGACAACCCTCACTGGCTTTGGGGGGCTGCCTGAAGCCCCTGTCTGGGCTCATCCCTCTGGCACAGTGGACGCCTTCCTTCTGGGTTTGCTCTGCTTGGGAACAGGCATCAAAAAAGGGGCTTGAGGTCAAAAATATACCTCTGTGGAAGTCCCCAGCCTGCAGCCAAGAAAATGCAGTGCAATCTTTTATTGGCAGAATACTTTGTTTATTCTTTGGTGAGCCATTTTACTTTCAGATGATCTGTTTTCTCTGACATATATAGAATTGCATGTTTCTAAAACTGCCTACCAGGATTGCTGGTGTCTGAGCATGGAATTATGTTTGTCGTAAAGTCAGTGATACCCTCAGTCATAATAGGGCTCTCAGAAGACAAAGGGAGTTATTTTATCAAATTGAAAAGTTTGGTACTTAAATTATATCTGCCTAAATTGATTAAATCAGATTGCTGAGCCATAGATAACTCTATAAATACATTATGCTGAAGAAAAAAATTCTTTTAAGTCTCCATGCCCTGACAGGCTCCTCTTAAAGCTGAAAAATTCTGAAATGAGTTACTGTAGGTACAAATACAATACACAAACAGGACTTTTAGGGACTGGTTTCAAAAATGGCAGAAGCCCAAGCTGATGCACAACTGTAAGCACATCCTAGCTGCTGGCAAAGTGAAGTCTGCACATGGAGACCATTGCAGCTCCTCCCGGGAGTTACTGCAAGAGGTTATTTAGACAGCAAAGTTGTCCTTCAGCCTCTGTTCAGGGATGGTCTTGCTCAGTAGTGGTGTTGGACAGTTTGTCTTTGGTATGGTCACTGCAGAGGGACAGCCAGCGTGGCTCAGCCAAGTGCCTGCCCCTGGGAGCCTCCTTCATAAAGAGACAGACAGGTCTTGGAGATTAGGTGGCAAAGATGAGGGCTTTTGTGGATGAGCAGAAAGGGACAACCAATCACCTCAATGCCATCCTTGAATGTGGTTTGGCCTTCAGCACTCTCTTCTTTGAACTGTTGTAGAACAAGAGTTTTCTCAGCAGGGCGCTATCTGGGGTCAGCAGCCTCTCATTAGCACCTTTAATTCTCTTCAGATTCCAGGATAGTGTAAATAATATTCCTTAAGAGTGATCAAAAGCTTGCACATGGACATAGAGCAAAACTGGAGATTGCATGAAGTGGAAAATTGGGCATAATTGATAAACCTGAAAAATCAGGCTGAGGCTGTGTGTGCCTTCTGGGGCTCATCCTATTCCTGTCTGCCCAAGACCCTCAGGGATATGCTGTAGATCCTGTTCCTGAACTCGTATCTCCTCATAATGTATGACTAGATGTGTCTGGGAGTGCATCCAAGCTGGAGAGCGGTGATGCAGAGCCACAGGTTTCTAAGCACAGGCAAAGGAGGTATTGGGAAGTGGGGATGTACGGGAAGGGCTTTGGGATGGGAAGGTGCTTGATCCAGGCAGCTGCAGGAGGGAACAGGGGTCTGGGATCTCCTCAATAAGCCACTGCCCAGTTATCAGGGAGGCACGTGTCATTGCAAGGACAGATGCTATTTCAGGAGTGATGCTGTTTGTGAGACAGAAGGTCTCTGTCAGGCACCAGGGCCTGAACGCTGCTGGCAAGAGAGGATTTCTGCTGCGTGTCAGAAGCTGCCAGGAGTCCTGCAGCATCCAAACCAGGGATCAGATTCCTACTCAAGGGAAGTGATCTCTGAATATTACCCTCTGTTTAACCTAGGATAGGTTATGCTGCTGTGTGTTTTATGTCCAGGATCTCATCTGGAGCATCTCCGCACCCCTCCTAGGCTGTGGACAGGGATAAGAGGTGGGAGTTCTGTCTCCCAGCATGAAAGCATTGAGTGCGTACCTGTAGTCTTATTGATATAGCATAAAAGGCAGAAATCAGGTATAAATTCATCCTTCTTTGCCAGCTTGACCTACAGATCATGCATTTTCAAAAAGCCATCCTACCTCCTTCATGTAAATGAGAATTATGGGTCACATCTCTTGATAAATGTCAGCAAGAATTAGGTAGGATATGGGAATGGGGCAGTCATGCATTTCCTGGAGGTGATGGTGACACTAAATGCCTTCCTGGTGGCCCATGTTACTACCCAGCTAGCTGGCAAGCTGGAACAGAGCTCAAGCAGTTTGAGGAAAAGTACTGCACAACAGAGGAGGCGTTTCAGTCTGGTTATGGTTGGTGCCCTAGAGTAATCTTTAATCACTTAAAGATTAAATTGCAATTCCTGAGCTACTGGAAACTCAGGATTTCTGGAAAATATTTCTCTTAAAGCATGCTTGAGTGGTAGAGCTTTTTCCTCTCCCTTTGTCCTCTTTAACTGATGTACAGTAAAGACTGTAGAGCCAGTTACTAAGTTTTATTTCCTGACCAGCCCTGGGAAAAGTGGATCTGGCAGACAGCAGCAGCAATGGCCTGGGAGTCCTGGCCAAAGCAACAAAATGCAGGTATGTGTTTCTACCATGGTCCCGAAAAGGCAATGGAGAATCAAGTACTGCTGTGCCTGTGCTCCTGTTCCTCTGCAACTACAGCTGGCTCATTTTCACTGTCTGGCACGTGTCCTGGCTGAATCAACCCAGTGTGCACCCAGCTGTCTGCGCAGGCATGCCCTGAGGTGATGCTGGAAAGGTTATTCCTTGGCTTTTTGCTCCTATTAGTCATGTTAGCTCTTGTGCCAGTATTGATTATTTTCAGACATTATGCAAATGTTAAGGCATGAAGTTAAAGACCCTCTGCCCTTGTGATGCAGCATGAGAGCAGGTTTGTGTGTTTTTTTTCAAAACAGATAAAACTATAAAACTATGCATTTTGTAAAACCAGCCCCTCGCTGGGCCTTTTTATGTTCTTAATGAAACACTTTCTGCATTCAAATTCGAGCTGCTTCTCGCTCTGTGCAACAGTGCTTTTGCTCTGCCACCTGCTGCCAGCTGCTGCAAACATTGGCTTCACTGAAGCCTGGTCTACGTCTTGGAGGTTTTTCCTTTGTTGTAAAATAAATTTGAAATAAGAAATAATATTTAGGTGTTTTAGGGCAGAGCTTTATCCTACTATGTGTTTGTTTAATACCCTTCACTTTGGCAAACATTTCAAGAGTGAGAAAGGAAATGAGTGTTAACGTTTGTCACACATTTGGTAATATTGCATATAGAAAGGTAAATGCCAAATGTAGATATGCCATTTTAGAAATAAATGCTCTGGCAAGGAAAGGCATTTCCTACCCAATTATGTGGCCTTTTTGATGTAAATGTTATGAATGTGTGGTAATATTTGGCCATCTGCTGATGATAGAAAGAATTGCACAGGCATGGCAAAACCGATCCCCTTCACCCTGGCTTCTGTGGGACCTGTGGCCGACTGTGCTGCTGCAGGAAGGAGGAAGGATCACGGGGACACCAGCACCCCGCAGAGGTACTGGGATCTGCACCACATGGTGGGAGGGGAGCGACAGACTCATCCAGACTTCCTGACATCATAAGAAACCTAAATCCAGGTTTGGGATCACCACTTTGATCTGTAATAATGTGTGTGGGTGGCAACTAGTAGATGATCCTGCTGGCCCATGGCAAGTTTTCCCCAGCCTGTTGACTACTTGTTGCTTTCAATGGCTGAAGGTGTTTCTAGAAATGCATTTCCCTAATGTCTGTAACCTGTAGGGCCATGGACCACACCTGAAAACAAAACCAGGGCACAATATGGGGGTGGGAGAGCAAAAGGAGGGGTGTCAGAAGAAAGAAGGGGAGATGATCTTTTCCACTTTGTGTTTTTCTCTAAATAAATAAAGGTGGAGCAGTCTTGGCTTGTGTGGTTGAGGCTGCGTGAAGGAGGAGATGGAGGTTGGGAGAGTAAGGAAAAGCTGATGAGGGAAGACGTGGAGACAAGAAAAGGAAAAAGGTGAGGAGTGGTGGAAGTTATGAGCCCTTCTCATAAGACAGAAGTTAGAATCTGCTGTCCAGATCATGATATATAGAAACTCATCCCTTAAGTCCCCTGTGCTCCCCATCTGCACAGGCTGTGGGTCAGGGAGGAAGAGGGGAGGGTGCAGGACTTTTCCACTCCTTTCCAAGCCCTGCCAGCATCAGTATTTGTATTTCACACCTTCTCAGCTTGGTGTGCCTGAAGGGCAGTGGGATGCACTGCCCATGTGAGGTGTTTCAGCGCCCTTCTAGCCTCCTGGCTCTCCCCACAGATTGGGAAAAATAGTGGGTTCAGGTCTTACACCCACGAGCTGGAGTCAGTCTGGATGGATGAGCTGGGACAAACACGCTGTGCACTGGGGTGACAGCAGGGACACGAGACAGTTACAGCAGAGACACGGTCTAAATTTGCCTCAACTCGATTTCAGATCCAAAACAAGTTGGTTAAAGGTTTCATCACTGGTTTTGTTTTCCTTTTCCTCTCTGAGACTGGCTGCCCTGTTTCATGCGCCTGCTCAGACCGGGACTGCAGTGGCCCTGGCCAGGGTGGACAGAGGGCCATGGGTGCCCTGACTCTGTCATCTAGGAGATACCTGGTGCTAAAGCCTGCACAGTCCTTTCCTGTTATTCCCTCATCCTCAGGATATTGGTATTGTGTTTTACAAAAAAGGTTGCATAAGGGGATGTGATTTTTACAGTCTGCCCAGCAGAAGGCAGTCAGGTGAGCTCTGACAGTATTTGATTATCTTATCCTCCTCCCATCAGAGGGAGCTTTCAGAAGTTCTCTTCCCTGGCACACCACAAAAGGTATTGAGGAGGTGAAGAAGGAATACTTGGCCTTTAAACTCACAGAAAAATAGCGAGTCAGGAAAGATTTCTAGAAGAGACAGATAAAATAATAGCACAGCTGTTTTCTTTCAATCTTCCTTAAGCATATTTGTTACATCTATTTTTGCTGAATTAATCCTGAATTTTCTGATCAGAGCCAGAGTTTTACCCTGTGAGCCCACCCCCAACAGAGACAGGGGCATCTGGCACCGTTATAATACCAGTTCCACCTGTGTCCATCAAACCCTCAGTCTCAGCTGTGGGCTGTGAGCTGGGAACAGAGGATGCTATCCTACAGCAAGAGCTAGAACTGGGTAAGGGAAGGTGACAAATACATGTCAGGGATGCCGAATCAGGGGAGTTCAGTAGGAGTATGGTCCCCAGGAGTATGGCCAGTGCTGAGAGCCTCCAACATAAGGAGCAGTCCTTGGGGTGTGTATTGCTGCTGGTCCAGCTTTCTTGCGGGAGAAGAAATTCTCATTATCTGTCAAAAGTCACCACCTGAAATGCCCCCCTGCCATGCCTGGTTCAGCCCCAGGGTCATTCCACTGCTGCAATGACTTTGTGCCAGGTAGGGACTCTGTTGATTGCATCTGTAAAAAAGTATGTGGTTTTTTATCTATCATCAGTTTGAAAACTGCTTCTATATTTGACAGACAGTGTATTGACTCACTTTTGCTTGTTTGCTTTCCAGCTCAGTTTTTTGTTTCACCTTTCTCAATTTCATTTCAAATTTCTCACCAGAAGCTACTTGTCCTCATTTCAGCTGGGACAGAGTTAATTTTCTTTCTAGTAGTTGGTACAGTGTTGTGTTTTGGATTTAGGATGAGAATAATGTTGATAAGACACTGATGTTTTAGTTGTTGCTGATCAGTGCTTACACCAGGTCAAGGACTTTTCAGCTTCTCATGCTGCCCTGCCAGCGTGGTGGCTGGGGGTGCACAAGGAGCTGGGAGGGGACACAGCTGGGACAGCTGGCCCCAACTGCCCAGAGGGCTATTCCATACCATAGGACGTCATGCTGAACGATAAAACTGGGGGGAGTTGGCCAGGGGTCATGGCCCACCGCTCGGCAACTGACTGGGCATCAGTCAGTGGGTAGTGAGCAATTGCATTGTGCTTCACTTGTTTTGTATATTCTTTTATCGTTATTATTATTTTTCCCTTCCTTTTCTGTCATATTAAACTGTCCTTATCTCAACCCACGAGTTCTACCTTTTTTTTGGATTCTGTCCCTCTTCTTCCCTGGGTGGAGGGGGAGTGAGTGAGTGGCTGTGTGGGGCTTAGTTTCTGGCCAGGGTTAACCACAGCAGTTCTTTTGGGCAACCAGTGTGGGGCCCTAAGAGTTGAGATAGTGACAACTCTGACCAGAGTGTGTTAAAACAAATTTGTTACAAGCATTCATCATATTAGCTTAATAGTCACTGGTCACAGTGTTGATTTATTTGTTCTCAGAGTTGTGTTATGTAACACCTTACTTGCTGTATATGTCGTGCTCTTTATCATCTCTAGGGACTGGATTAAGGCTATCATTTTGATGTACTGTGTAACACTGTCTTATGATATGATAAAATTACTGGTTGTGAGACTAATTTGGTATTTGTACTCACCACTGCCATCATCTCTGTAGTTTGGGAACCATATCTCGGAAACTATTAATAATTACACTATTTGCCTTTTCTCCTTGGAGAGCCAGTCCATGGGGGAGACAACAGGGGACACTTTCCCCTGTTCCTTCACCTTCCCCTCCTCCTCCAGGCTACTTATAACACTCCTGAGAATTTTGAATATCCTTGGGAAGTTCAAAACAGCATGTTCCTATCACTCTCTCCTGATTGTGTTTCAGGTCTTGTTTAAGGTTAAGCATTTATTTAAGAATACCACCCAGAAATCTGCACCAAGACTGGATAGTTATGAGTGGCAGGGCGTGTGGGATAGTGTGGGCAAGTACCTAGGATGGTGGACACCTCCAATGCTGTGGAACTTCACCCCTGATGAACAAGTGCAGAATCCTGAAAAACTAGTAAAATATTTGCAAAAAGTATGCTGTCATGCTGGCAATTCAAGAGAGACACAAATTACTGCAACATGCTGGGGCCTACTGAGCCCTGTTCAACACTATTCAGTAACCTTCAGGGGAAGAGAAGGTCTCTAGATCTGATGACAAAATGAGAGACACTGAGGCTACTCCAACCTTGCTGACAGGCACTGCAGCTGAACCAGAGAACCAACTTGTGCCAGTACCAGTCACCCCTATACACAAGAAGAAATATTGTATGCGAGAGTCAGCTCATTTAGTAATGGAAGAAACTCCTATTAAGAATGGGAAGGAGGAAGAAGTGGATGAGGCAGGCTACTCTGAGGCAAGGCCATCACAAGAAGAGGAAGAGGGTCAATTCATAAATGAGGTGGTAACCACCTAATCCCTATTCTTCAGTGAGCTGCGAGATGTGCAAAAAGGTTTCAGCTGTCATCCAGGTGAGCACATGTCACCTGGCTGCTCTGATGATAGCATAATGGGGCCAGTAGCCTGGAATTAGAGGGTAGGGAAGCCAAGCAGCTGGGATTCCTGTCTAGGGAAGGGGGCATTGACAAAGTGATTGGAAAAATGGCAGAAGTCCTTAGTCTCTGGAGGTGACTCATGTCAGGCATGAAGGAAAAGTATCCCTTCAAGGAATATTTTATATGTCACCCAGGCAAGTGGACCACCGTAGAGAGAGGTATCCAATACCTGAGGGAATTAGCCATGTTGGAGGTGATTTATGATGACCTGGACAACAAGCAGTTATCCAAAGATCCAGATGAAGTCAAGCATATACAACCCATATGGCAGAAATTTGTATGGAGCACACCACTGTTGTATGTCAACTCAGTGGCAGGAATGACCTGGAAGGATGGAGAGGGCCAAACAGTAGGTGAATTGGCTGGCCAACTCCAGCAATACAGTGGAAGTCTCCCTCTGTATGGGCCTGTGCCTTGGCTGTGGAGAAACTGTCCCAGGAGTTCCAGCAATTTAGAGACGATATATTTGACTCCTCACCTGGATGGACCAGTATCTTAGCTATTAGGAGTAAAGGTTCCTCTGTTCAAGAGAGCGTATAGTGGGCACACACCATGGTCCACCCCGTGGTTTTACCTGCATGACTACAGAGAGGACATGAGGAAGTGGGATGGAAAATCTACCTCAAAACTAGAGGTTAAACCACAACACTATTCAAGTTTCCACTCTTTCTGTGACAGGGAACATCCTCAAGCTTGAAACTGCACATTTTGGATAAGAGATGTCTGCTTCAAGGCTTACAGTTTGTCTTTTTATAAAGACCTGAACAATTTGCAAAACTTGGTTCCAGCTGCTGTTTCAAATGAATGCAGTCAAGACTACTAGGGAGCTCAAGTACAGCATTGTAGCCATTAGGGTATAACTATGTTTTTGTTTCAGCTCAGAGTAAAAAATAAACCTGACATCTATTGAATGAATTGGTGGAGACATCCTACAGAAGAGCAAGGTACTCATTTTAGAGATATGAGGACAAATTCCCTGTTAGGGGACCCTACAGGGGAGAGCCTGACTTCCAGGGGTAGGGTAGTTCCCTTGGGCAAAAATCTTGTGCAACTCCTTTACCCTGCTCAGCGAAAAGCTTTGTGTGCTCTCTCTCTCTCTCTCTCTCACCACAGTTCTTAATTGTAAGGGAAAAATCTTTCCACACACAGCTGAGATCTGTCTGTGGCCTAACAGCATTCATAGCAATTGTATTCCAATTTCCTCTTTTATTTGATAGTTTAATAATATCCTGAGCAGCATTTAATGCTATTGTTACACTTGCCACATCTGGTACAGAATTAATATTGATCCCTTACAAAGCTGGAGGTTGGGATACTCACAAAAACCTTCTTTTATGCTGAGTTCATTGTTGATTTGTTTAGTGTTCTGCTTTCATATCTTCTGTTTCAATTAAAGAAAAAACAACTCTGAAAAGGAAAGGGAGGAGAAAAGGCAGTTTCTGTGGGCTCACATTAGTGTTCTGGACCTATACCCTCTTGCTCCTGCTTACCTGTAGTGCAGCTGAAGTCAAGTTGACGTACAGCCACTGTCACTGTATTAGGCTGGGCCATATTGATCTTTATGTATAGATTCCCCTAACTTCAAGGAGAATATTTGACCCCTGAAGGGCCTGAGAAACCCCCATAGCCTGGACTGGTAAAGATGTCCTCTATGCGTTTGCCATGGGGAATCACTGAGCTGTATTTCAGGCTATTGCTCTGTGCTCCAGAGGTGGCTGCATTGCAGCAACAGCGAAAGAAACCCTGGGTCAGAGAGCTGTCAGGTTAAACTGAAGCAGACATGGAGTCATTTCTTGCCACAAGACAAATGGTATTACTCACACAATGTGAACAAGATCTATCCTAGGGCTTATGAAGACTGCCAGCTCTGCACATGTGGATAAAAGGCATTAAGGAAATCTCCCTTATTTTTTTATTGTGTTGTCTTTTCTGAGACTTGCCAATTTGTTGGGTGTGTGTTCTTGTGCTGAATGCATTTTGAAGCTCTCTTCCAGTGCTGTGTATTTGATTGGCTTCACAGGCAGGCACCTCGTGCGACACAGTCTGTCTTGTTGGCAGTCTGTGAAATATTTTGTCATTGTTCTTCTTCATTTGGCACACAAGTGTCTGCACACAGTGTCCAGAATAGCCAGGTCCAAGTCACTGATGACATCATGGTCTCTGGAAGAAAAACTTCCTCAGGGAGCAAGGGTAGTACGTGCAGCTTTGGGCTAACTAAAAAACAAATCCACTTTTTTATGTAGAAAATGAGAACTGTGCTCAGAAAGATAAAAAGGAATAATAACATTGACTACTAGCAGAGGATGTGTTGGATGAGCCTGAAGTCAACGTGACTGTGCTTTACACTGTATCAGCGATTACATCTGTAGGAGGAGCTCCAGCTGTTAGTCAATTCATCCTTGTGCTTTGGTGGCCCTTTCCCTCTTACAGGGACAAACTGTGGTCCAGAATGGCCTGCCAGGGTTCAGCAGCAGCTACCTGAAGGAAGGTGGGGCTCCTCAGCAAGCCTCCTGTCTTGGGAACACGTTACTTCCAGACTAGAGTCTGGTGGGCCCCAGGTTCTGACCCTTTTTTTTTCTCTTTTTCTTTATTTTTTTAAGCTGACTGCTGGTAGCAAATGGTAAAAGCATTCTTTGCTGACACTGCTGCAGGAAGATTCATAGATTCCTCCTGGTTTCCAGGAAATATTGAAAACTCCAAGGTAGGGAAGAATCAGCTGGGAGGGATGGAGGAGGAACACGGTGGGAGCTATTCAACTGTCCTGAGAGAATTGCATCCTTCAGCTAATAACTGAAGTAGGGTATAACAATGGAATTAATTTTAAATTGCCTAAACAATCAAAGAGCAATTACTTCCTTTAATTACAAGCAAGGTGGGAGAAATAGTAGGATTTAATTTCCATAAAATCTCAATCAACTCATCTACTATATTTATTTAATACAAAAGTGACAGATCTTTTTGCTTTGAGATACTCTACATACCTGAAAATACTGTGCTTTATCTTCATCACTGACATGATGTACCACAGTATGGACTTTGCTTAATACTCAGCACCTGACTGAAAAATAAACCAGGGCCCTACACTCCATTTTGAAATTATAATCCCAAGTCTGTACAGTATCATCTGCTCTCAGTGCCAAGTTCACTGGGAGAACCTGGCACTAAGTTGAATGATGTCCTGTTCGCTTTGGTATTACTTATTAATTATATTTTTTTAGACCCCCCCAAGTATTGTAGTTCCTTTGCAGAGCACACAGTTAACTTGACCTCTCCCTGGAGGGGCTGAGGGCTCAGTGAAGGGGATGTGAGGGGGGCCTTTGGGTACTCCCAGGCTGGAAAAATTTATCAAAATCTGGGTAAATAGAAAGGGAAATGAGAGCAAAAGTAACAGCTGGATTAGTTGGCTGCTGGGATGCTGTGGGTGATCTGGTGAGCGGCACAGCTGTAGAACAGTTTTGGCTTGCTTATTCCTGCTTTTTTGCCTTTGTAGTTGCATCATATTTTCTTTTGCTGGTATTTTTAGCATTATTTCAGTTTGGTAGCATTTAATCTTGCTGATATAATAACTGCTGCAGAAATTGTCATGAGGGAATTTATTCTGTCTTTGTGAATACATTTGTACAGCATGAAATAAAAAAGGCCTGAGGCAAGCTATTGAACAACAGGGAAAAGACAAAATATTGACTCACCAATTCAGTAAGCATCAGCTGCCTAGTGTGCTGACAAGGCAGGGGTCCTCTAAGAAAAATCTCCCTTGATCATGTTATTAAGGAATATCTCATAAGGCAAAAAAACAGCAGGGCTGGTGACAGCTGCATGGCCTATAGTAAGCCTGATAATTTTTGAATATTTGACTTTGCAGCATGTGAATATATAAAGCTCATACATAATTCATATAGGTAGGCAAAAGAACTGATACACACAGACATATACTTCCAATTCATGTAAATCAGTGGTAGTTTCATTTCTGGTGTTAGTGGCTCCATGTTTTCTTGTTTTGGCACTCATTGCTTTTATTTAGAGTAGCCCCTTCTGATGTCCTGAGTCACTTCAGAAGAGGAGGACACGAGGATCCAGCTTTAGCTTCTCCCGGCAGTGCTCTCAGTCCCATGCCTCGGTTGTTGTCAAGGAGACATATCTCTGGCATATATCTTCTCTGTGGTTTCTCTTCTTAGTATGCTTTTCCATTGCTATGGAGACTATCAGAAACTCATTTAGCAACTCCCAGTGCCCCGCAAGGAATGTGTATTTCATAACTCACTTCTCAGAACGAGGAGTGCTGTTTAATTTTTGGCATCTCACCTGCACTGTCCAGCCTGGCTATGGCAGGGACTGTCTGTGCCGAAGCTTTCTAAAGGGCTGTAAAAAGGTGTCTTCAGTGGGGACAGTTTTGAAGCTGAGGCAAACCCTGCAGGTGGAAGGTAGCCAAAGACTTGCCCTGGCTACTTAGCATGGCTCTCCAAGTCCAAAACCCTCTTATTCTCCAGATTTTGGTTGCATTCTGCTGAGTTCTCATGCCATTGCTATCTCTGGCAAAGAGAGCATTTCAGATCAAGGAGTAAGTGTTTGCATGCTGTAGGTGAACAGTAGGTCTGAAGGGCTTAAGGATTTCCTAATAATTTATTCTGGGGAGACATAATTACAGGAAGGAATATTAAGAGACAAGTCTTCAAATAGCAAGAGGCACTGAACATGTTGGGATAAGAGCAGAAGCAGCTCACACACTTGAGGATCAGGGCAGAGAACACAGGTATGGTGGTCTTTCATGGATACTACATAAAGCAAACCAGATGAAAACAAGGAAAATGCCTAACTATAATGGTGCAAAAGGGAAGGAAACAGAACCACTCTGTTGGCCATCATTGCAGGGCAGGAGAGTGGGAATGATGCAGCGGGGCTAGCAGAGTGAAAGTACACAGTGAGTGGGAGGATCTGCGGCTTGGTTTGACCAGCTCCTGAGACTGTTAGCATTCTGACTCTGAAGATGAAGGCTGCAACCCCCTCAGGGCAGTACTTGCGTTTGTGTCAGTCAAGTGGTGGCACTTTGAATCCCAGAGAGCGGAGGGGCAGTTGTGCTAGAAGCAGCAGCATCCCAGCAATAGAAGTAGCAATAGCAGGCTGGAAGAACCTAACTGTGAGCTGACACTGTCCACTCAAACCACTTTGGCCAGTACAGAAGGATAGGCTTTACTAGGAAAACCAAGACATAAGAGAAGTTATCATTTGGGGTTTACAACAGCTGGTAGACAGGAAAGTGGTCATGGCTGGGTGAAGTGCCAGCAAGCAGTGGGTTTGAGCACACCAGAGTATCTTCCTTCTGAGACAGGAGAATAATCCTTGCAACTTGGTTCAACGGGGACCCAGTATTATGGGATGACCCCTTTCAGCGTGGATGCAAGTAAGCAGGCAAAAATTAGAAATAAATAGGGTAGCTTATAAAAGAATAAATTTCCACGTTCAAGGTGGGAATTATAGCCCCTCTCATGAGCTCTGTGGTTCCTGATGAGATGGCAGCTGATGCTGCAGTTCCCAGCTCCCTGCCCTATCCCCCCACTCCAGTGCACAGTCTGACATTAGCATAATCCTCAATTCCAGTTTGCATTAACATGTTGGTCTATGCCTTACAGCAACTCAGGAATGGATATACTGCTGTTTGGCTACTGGGGCTAGTGGGTCTCTGAGATGGGGACAGTAACTCCATTACCCTCCCTGGAGTAATGTGTGGGTCTCCCATACCCAGAAATTGCTAAGCAGCCAGATAGTCTCCAGATCACCACCTTAGTGCAACACAGAGCCATAAATACTCAGCAGGTACTAAGAACAGATGAACCCAACTAAAAGAATCTAAATACATAAATAAAATGAAGTAACTAACCAATTCAGGTATTTTACAAAAATGTACATAAAATTTACACATTTTACTAAGGCACATGATTTGTAGCGAAGTAGAGTTTAGGGAACAGAAAGGAATCACATATTCCCTGTCACTTAGGGAAATCATTCTCTACTCACTGATTTAAAAAGTCAGTTAGTTCCATGTGAAGCTGCTTTATGATGCTGATGTGCATCGGACTGTGTTTACATATGCTGGACTGTAGCGGGTTCAGCACAGTGCAGACCTGTGCCAGTATAGGAGGCATACCCTGAAAGGACCCTCAGCATTAGGCAGCCAGCACACTGCAGCTGACACTCACAGGCAGCAGAGAACAAAAAGAGGAGGGAAATTCATTAAAAATCTACCCTGAACAATTGATTTTAGTATGTCTTAGAAGGGATGGGTTGCTCTGCAATTTGCTTCAGTGTCATTTTTAGTCTTCCAAAGTTCAAAATTTAAAGGATATACTTTGTTCAAACTTAGATGTTCTTTTTTTTTAACTTGGATTCCAGACTTAAAGGAAATCAGTTATGTTGATCCAGCTAGTGTCTATAGAAATGTGTGTGTATATGTGTATACACCATAGATGCAAATGAATTTTGGAGGGATACCTACACACAAACAGCAATTACCTGTGCAGCTCTGGTTTGTACCACTACATTTCGCAGTGTCACTTTTTTGTCTCATCACAGGTTTTCTTCTCAGCGTTTAAATGCTTAGCTTGTTCTTTAGCTGTGTGTTGGTGACAGTGTACAGCCAGGATTTATGGATTTGTGAACATGTCATTATGGGGTTGATGGACTGGGTCTGCACACTTGGAGCTGAATTCCATTTATCTGGAGAGTAGGTGTTTATCTAATGGGCACGTCAGACATGGAATAAATGCAGGGCAGCTTCCAGTGTCGGTGTTTTACGAAAACATCTGAATGAACGAGCTGAGAGAGCAAAACATTGCCTATTTTTATGTTCAGTGAACAGAAATAACAAGAAAAAGCACCATGATGAAGCACTGTCCTTGTGTGTTACTGATTATTTCAAGGTTAATTTTATTCATTCTGAATGATCACCATATCTGCAAGACTGAGGAACAACAAGTTCAAGCAACCAAGAGAATTAAGTAATTACAAACCATAGGCTGAAAACAATCTAATTAATATCTCAAACGAGAATTTAAAGGAACTTATGTGAAAGACAGCAATAAATTTATGTCATTTAATCACTTTCTAACTGAATGAAAGGCTGATCACGTTTCTTAAAAGGCCTTTGGGCTCAAGGGCTGTAACACTGCTGTGTGCATCTGCTGCACGAACTGTGGTCCAAGGAGGACAGCTATGTTACAAGTAACTGGGCAAGCGTAGTGTAAACTGTGGTCTAGAAAAACAATGAAAGAAAGAAAGAGGAGGAGAGAGATTTGCTCTGTTTAAGGGCTCATTCTGCTTCAAATGATGAAGCTTCCAATTTCCGGCTCTTGGACTCTTCTACAGCAGAATTATTAGATTAACGTTATGTTCTGCTCCAAGATCACAAATAGATCAAGGTCTTACTGTGCTAAACATAAGGAAAGATGTCATTTCTGCCTAGAAAGTTTTACAATATACAGTGTTTTATAGAATAACATGTTCTTTAGAGGAGAAATCACAAGTATTTGGGACTAACAAGTATCGATTATGTGTAAATCACCAAAAAAAAAAGTTACAAGAATATGCCAATACTGCATTATGAAATCTGCTGTCTGTCTTCTGTATATTTCTGATTAAATCCTTGGAGTTTTCTCTATAAGCATACAAAAACCAAATTAAGAGAATTCTACGAAGGCTACAAAAGCAAAACTTGCAAATTGGGGAAAAAAAAATCAGAATTCAGGGTGACTAGAAATAGTGTATGCTTTTTATGTACAAGAACACATACTGTTTTTTTTTTCATCCTGGCCTGGAAATGAGACAAAGCTGCATACTGAAGGAAGCTGTGGTTTGTAAGGCTGTTGTTAGAGAAGCTGGAAATTGTAGTGATTTAGATAGGGCGCTACAGGAAGATGATTTGGTGGTTACAGTTCATGCATGTTATTTGGGAAATCAGATTCTCTTTTACATAATGCTAGACAGCTCTCCCACTCCAAGCTTTTCACAGGCTCAATTTAATACCAAGTCTTTGCACTGAATGTATCTGGCAGTAGAAGGCAATTTATTCTCATTTGATTCAGCTTGAATTCTGTCATTATTTAGACACAGACACAGCCTTCTCACAAAAATAAGATGCAGTAACAACTATTCAGGTGAGATTTCATCCAAGCAGTGCCTGGGGCCTCAATTCCCCCTATGGAGACTTTGAACCCTCCTGGGTTTGTTCTAGATAGTGCCAGGTGACTGCGGCCACAGGGATACCTGTCCTCTGCAGCACCGTGCAGAAGAGCCACAGTTGAGCTGGAGCAGAGCAACTTCTGCTGCTGCTGACCCTGAGTTTACCCCAACTTTATCCTCATGCACCAAGAGAAGGTGTCCAACTCAATTTACTTTCTGCTGATTAGTGGTTTTCCACCCTGGTAGCATGTTATCATGCAAACATACAAAGGCATGAAAGACACAGTCTTTTTAGCTTGTTTCTTGTGGACACAGAGGTTACGTGGTCCCTTGGCCAGCAGGTGGGATGTGGGTCCTCTAGTAATAACTTTTGGTCCTGCTGCCAGCTCTGTGGTCAAATACCACGACTTGCGAGTGTCAGCAAAAACACCCTTCAGAAGGACTGTGAGAAAAGCCATGTGGGACTTGAGAAATGTGTGCAGAATTGATGGATAACCTGGTTGTACTTCACATATAAAATCAGTCCTATGGAGGACCACCTAGGTCAGAGCTGTGAACTCTGGTGGATAGGGACCTGCTGCTTAAATCTCTCTCTGAGTCTGGCCCCATGGCTTCTCCCTTTCATGCTCTGATACTATGATTTTTTCTCATGAAGGCTAGTTTTTGAGCTGTCACTTGTAGTACAACACAATTGACACCTCTAGTGATATCATTAAAGCCTTTTCCGGTGGCTTCAAGGAAAAATAAGGACTTGGTAACCTGGAACACATTAAAAGACAGTTAGGAAAATAAGCCTAGAAAAAGTAGTTAAAATTAGAGAAGATTAAAGGATAAATACCTTGGGGGAGTTTAATGTATGTTTCACTTCTAATTGTACTGCACCTCTTAGACCAATTTTTCTTTTAATTTTCATAGCACTTCACTATCAGCAATGAGCACCAAACTGAGCTAAATTAACAAGTTGGAGTCATTGTCCAAGCAAATTTCCCTGGGCTTGTTATGCCTTAAGGGCTTGATACTTTCCTGGCAGCTTCTTTCAAATTACCCCTTCAACAAACATGACATAAACTTGGGTCTGTAGAGCAAGAAAATTTATGTGAGAGAGCAGTTATTTTAACAGATGGAGATTCTCAGATTCACCAGAAAGGTGAAGCATCAAGTACACTATTAATTTTTCAAAAGGACTTCACAGTGTAATAGTCTTGTACTGTTGGCATCCATGGTAAAACATAACTGCTTCTTGCTCCAACTTTGTCTTTTTCTGCAGTGCAGTACAGTGAATGCCAGCTCTGTTCCAGCTTTGTGCAGCATTTCATAATATGCAACTGCTTGTAAGTCCTGATTCAGCTTTTCACTCTTGCAGGATGCAGTGTTTCTCATTAAGCTTCTGCCCAGGCTTTCCAGAAATAATGCAAGCAGCACAAATCTAACAGCTGCCAGTCAAAACAGCCAACTCGTGCAGCAACATGAACTAATCTGCAGCCATGCTGTTTGGTTTGCAGGTAACAGAACATCTTGGGCAGGACCTTGGGTATGGCACTGCCTCATTGAACAGGAGAGAGAGAACTTCTGCTTGTGGCACACATTTTAGTCGGTATGAGTAAAAGCATACTTGATTCTCAGCCAGCGCTGTCTACCAATCAGACATGTAACTGTTCCACAAAGAGTTTGATTTTCAGAGATGTTGAGAAATTTTTTTAACCCAGTTGCTATGATGTTGTCAATTTAACAACGTAACACACTCTATGCAGACTATGACTTTCCTCTAAGGCATTCTGTGTGGCTTCCAAAACTCGTAAAAGGATTGCTGCAGTTTCTGCTCTGTTGAAGACCAGCATGGAAACTACTGCTTTGGGATATTTTACCATTTTCACCCTGGCTGAAGTTTAACAGATGTAATATGGCAGATTGTATCGACAAAAAAGTTCACTTTTCTACCATTTTTCCTTGGACGTTTCAAGATCTAAATATTTAAAGACCTACAACTATTTTAGGCTATGTATTTGTCAGGTCAAAGTAATTCCACAACTACTTGTTTAGGAACCAGTCACTTAAACAGAAGTGCTCGGTTTATATGACTGTTGCTGGTAATATGTAAATGTTGTCTAAAACATTTAAGGAAGCTTATAGTAAATAAACAGAAAATGAAGAAACAGCTTATACACATAACCAAGGACTTCTGTAGTCTGTGATGCAATAAATTTATAATGAACAACTGTGACAGCCACTCAAATATTTACTCATATACTGTACGTAATGCTCCTTTACCTAGGAGATGTAAAATGCCTTAAAGATGAAATAGCCTTAAAGAAATTCAGTAGAGCAAAAATGCAAGTTCTGAAAAAGTTAATGTATTGTATTTGTTGCACTGATGTAGAAGAATACTGTTCAGTAAAAGTTATCCTCTAAGAGACCTTGAGGAAATGGAACAGATGGTTCCATGTGCTATCCCACTGAAATTCAAAGTGGTTTTATAAATACTCAGAAAAAGTAAAATAATATTTTCCTTAGTATTTTATCTAAAAAAAAAAAAGAAGGTAAAAGATTATTTTTGTCAGTATTCAAATCACAGTGCATTTATTATGGAATTCTAAAATATAAGATTGGCTTTTTTTGCATTAAAAATATTTTCAACACAAAACTCTAGAATGGTTCAATATGCCTTGCTATTAGGGCTGTTTGTATGTTGGCTTTCTGTATGAATACACCCCCATAAGATTAGGAAAAATTCCAGTATGGGATGAAACAAGGTAGGCCCAATATGGACTGCACCGTTTGTTCATGATAGACAGTATCTTTGCTCGGCAGTACAATCTCCATAAATCATTACACCTGCCGACATTTTTAATGAAGAAAACAGTAGGAGTCCTGAGGGACCTACCGTGCATGCGCTGACGGGCTGTGCCCGTGCCACAAGTACAGTATGTTCTGGCCCCCCTGGGCTCTCTATGCCTGCACAGACTGGCCACATATCACGTGGGCTTTGAGTCTGCTATGTGCAGAAAATAGTGTATGGGGCCATTCAGCTGAAAATCTGGTAGGTTACTGATAAAAACAGGACTCTGCCATCAAAGCAGTAGAATTGGCAGGTATAGGGAATAACTATTCTAGGAATCCTTTATAATTTTTAAGAAGCATCCATCTGCAATATAGAGGCTACAGGATCTTGGCGTCTGGTACTTCTCTGTTCTAGTTAAATACTGTTTTGCTCCTTGGCTTCTGTCCTATTTCCAGAAGAGGAAATAGCATCTCTTTCACTCTTGTGGTTGGTGATTGTTTTTCTCTCAATCTGTAGCTTTGTTATGGACCAGAGAAGCCAAGGGCCAAGAGTGACTTGTAATCCTCAGCACATGCTTGTTTTTCTAGACATACTGCTTAGTAAGGAAACAAGCTAGTCAGGGGTAAAAGATGCGGTATGGTGCTTAGCACCCTATTTCAGCACATTAAATATATGCAATCTGCACTTTATTCCAACTAAAAATAACACTCAGATTAATATGTTTTTCTTTTATAGAATAAATAGAGAAATCATTACCATGAATTATAAAGCAGGAAAAGTGTGGTTCACAGTGTCTGTCACTCTAGAGTTCTGCATTAGGATGGATGTGGACAGTTTGATGGAGTGGATTGACCATACGCCCAGGAGCGAGATGGGAGAATGTATCTCTGCAAGTGTCGACTCAATCTGAAATTTGACAGGTCTTTTAAGTCCATACATTTCTATTTTGAGATGGTCCAGATTTAGACACCTTATTTATTTATTTTTTAACAAGACTCAAGAATCTACAGCTCCAACTGATGTCAGCTGGCCACTAAGTATCCAAAACTGAAGTCCCAAACTTGAGGTCAGAAAATTAGAAGGCAGTTTTGAAAATCCTGGCCTCAGCTTCCCTGGGTTTACTCATTCATAGAGTGGTGTCTGAATGGCCTTATCCATCTTTGCGAAGTGGCCGACTGAAATCCGCAACTGAGACAGTGCTGTACAAATAATCAATGCTCTATCTCACAAATCTGGGTGAGCATTTCAACTATTATCTATAATGCCATTCACATTCCACAATATAATCATCCTTGTAGAAGCAGATCAAGCATGTCTCTTCATTTGGCAACCACATAACATTTTAGTTTTAAGGCTGTGCACAACAGCAGTTTAGAAAGCTAAACATCACTGATCCATTTTACAAATGGAGACAGCTGCACTCAGAATAGGGATCTGCATTAGACCACAGACTGCAGCAAATTCACCACTCGAATACAGGATTTCTGATACAAAATTTACCGTACCAAACATGAAACCAGTGGTTCTTAAACTCCTGCAGTTGTTGGTCATAGTAAGCCAACTTGCTTTCTTGCCTCCCCTTGCTAAATTAATTTGAAAGGTAGTTAAAAATACATTTCTAGTATTATTTTGCCCCTGGAGTGATTCATGTTGTTACCATTGAGATACTACTCAGTCATGAAATAAAAAGAAAAATCATCATCTGCTGCGTCACAAGGGGCAGAGGATCTACTAGACTCTAGGGTGAACAAATTTGCAGCAGGTATTGTTGCTATACTTATAGAAACCTAATTTTGCCACATGTTGTGTAATTCTGGATGTCCATCTCAATTATAAAGAAGGAAAAAAAAGATCTATCGTAGCTCATGGAATTGATTGTTTTTGCAAAACTGATTAACTTAAGGTACACAAGCGTATGTCAGTTGAAATGCAGTCCGATGGGCACCAGGTCATATTGCATCAAAATGGCATTATGTTGCAACGAAGCCTTGTGATTTTTTTTTTTTTTTTTTGTCCTGAAACTGATTTTGAAATCTACGTCTTGTATGCACTACTTATGGACAGTAAGCCAACAAGACCATATCAGCAGGATGATGGCTGCCCAGCAGAATCCAAGGGAGGCAGCAGTATACCATCTGTCTTAGCTAAGTCACCAACAGAACTGTGGCATATTAGTCACAGGGGAATTTTAAAAGTCTCCTCGGGTATTTCAGTGGTCTCAAATCTAGGATATTGTAACTAAAAATGTTTGATCTACCCAGGTCTCTTTGCTGAGTATTTGACTAAACTATTATAATTTTTAATAACCAAGGAAATATTCCGCAATCAGGAACTGAGTTTATCAAATCAGCTAGTGTAAGTTTCCAGGCCTTGGAGGAGAAATAAAAATATGCCTGAGGCAGTCTTCACAACTTTTTTGGGAAATGTACTCAGAATATCTACCAAATTGAGGAGACTTCTCCCCTCAGATTTGCCTGCCTTCCTCTTTATGGCCTTTCCCCACTATGGGGATCAAATGCCCCTCTAGCAAATGTGGCAACTGCTTTACCTAGAAGAGTCATCCAGGCTTAGAAATACACTATTGCGCTAGTCTGATTTTGAAATGCACTTTAGCAGCTGCGAGGAAGAAGCGAAGAAGAAGGTGAAACATTAGAGGTTTAGCTTATGTTTTAGTGTGAGATTATTCAGCTTTTTGACAACCACTGCCAAACATCAGGTTTCTCCCCAGCAGATATATACGGGTGACGTGTCCTAATGGGGAGAAACGTGGGGATGAGGATCTGATCTGTCCAGGGGGACGCAGCTCCCCGCAGACACTCCGGCAAGGCTTGGGGCAGCACAGACCCCTATGGAGGGAAGTGGGGCAGCACGCGTGCACCCTGTTAACAAAGGGCAATGGGAGCAGGGCAGGGGCCCTCCAGCTCTGCTCAGGGCTCCAGACTCCCCTCAGCACCCTGGGGCCCCAGGCTGCCCTCACGACCCAGGGTCGGGGATCCTCTGGCTCCCCTCACAGTTGAGGGACTGGGACCGCCCTCCTCCCCTCACTCCCCGGGCACCTTGGTACCCTCAGGGTTCCAGGATCCCCTCAGGGCCCGCGACACCCCAGATCCATTCACGCTGGGACCCTCTGGCTGCTCTCACGCCCAGGCGACCGGGGTTCCCCTCACAGCTGAGAAGGCTGTCGGCTGTCACCGACGCTCAGCATTGGGGTGGGGGGGGAGGGCTGGGATCCCCCGCTCCTCACACGCCCCGGGGCGGCGGGTGGCGACGACGGCCGCTCGCCGCGGGGACCCGGGCCCGGCGGGGCGGGCAGCGGCGGGACACCTCACCCCCCCCCACACACCCCGCAGCCGGGGAAGCCCGTCCCGTCCCCTCCCGCTCTGCCGGAGGCGGAGCGCCCCCGCGCCCCGGCCCCCGCCCTCCCGGCGTGCCCCGCGGAGGGGGCGGGCAGCCCATGTCTGCGATCCCGGCATGCCGCGCGGCCGGGCAGCAGCCGGAGCAGCCGCGGCGGCCGCGTCCCCTCCCTCCGGTGTGAGACAGCAGCCGCCCGCCGAGCGCCACTGAGGAGCCGCCGCCCGCGCCTCTCCCCGCTGCTTCCTCCTCCTCTTCCTCCGCCGTCGCCGCCCCTGTCCCGCGCCGCTGCCCGGCCGGCCATGCCGTCTCGGGCAAGGTAATGAGCCGCAGAGCCCCGGGGTCTCGGCTGAGCGGCACCGGTAGCAGGCAGCACTACCACCCGCGGGGCTGGAATGACTGGCAACCCAGGTAGGCAGGGCTGGCGCGGCGGCTGGCGGCCCGGCCCGGCCCCGCCGCAGGGCCGGGGGGAGCGGGGCGGCGCGGAGCGGCGGCGGAGCCACTTCCTGGCTGTTGGGCCTAGCGCGGGGCGGGTGGCGGCGGGCCGGCCGCTAGGGCCTAGGCGGCGGGGAGGGGGCCGGCCGCGGCCGTGCCCCGGCGGGCTGCCCGGATCCGCGGCCGCCGGCGGGGCAGGGGCAGGTCCGCCGCCGCGCAGGGCTCGGTGGGACCCCGGTCCGGGCTTTGAGCTGGCGGTGGGAGCGCTCCTTCCCCCCGCCGCTTCCTCCGGTGTCCCCTCCTCCCCTCGGGCTCTCGCCGCCCGGGGCGGCCGTAACGCATCTGGCCGGGAGCTGCCGTCGTGGGCCTGTGGGCAGCGGCTTCCCCCGCCCTGCGTCGGGGTGGGGGACGCTCCCCCAGAAAGCCGGGGCGCTGGGGGGTTGCAGTGGGGTGGAGAACTGAGGCTGGGCTCGACGCCTCTATATTTTCAGTCTCATCTTCACCTGACAGTTATTCAGAGAAGAACAGAGGCTGCGGAAGTACTCGTGGGCTTTTGAGGGTTAATAAAATAGTACAGGTTTTAGGTTGTTGTTTTTTTTTTTTTTTTTTTATATTTTTTTAAATTTTTTTTTTTTTCAGTCTGGGGAAAGTAGTTGAACTCTAAGTAATTTGGGGTGAGAGCTTATACAATGTGTTAGGTTCTAAGGTGCGTTTAGACCTGGTGCTTCTTAGTAAGTGAAATTCCAAGTCTGTTGACTTCTTTAGCCAAGTATAGAGAGTATTTCAGGTCTTGATTACTCCTAACATATCTGATGCCAATGTATTTGCTATGTTCATCAGCTTTCCTATTGTGAATCAAAATTGTCCTGTATAAATTGTGAATAAATTTGGTGCTTCTTAGATTTTTTTTTTTTTTTTTTTAATGTGGAATATTTGGGGCTTTTCTAGTCTTTTTGGAAGTTTAACACAATATGGGATCCTACTTTTAAACTTTATAGAAAAGAATAGTGGCATGTGTTTGGAAAGGTATTTACAGATGACAGAGTTGCATGCAATTTGGACTGTGAAGATTGGTTGGATGTGAAGGTAGATCTTGTGAAACACAGTTGTAACTTCAGTATTGATTGTGAAGGAAGCTTTCCTTTAGCTTGAAGGGCTAGCAGCACAGTCTCTAGGGTTAATGCTAGAGGCTATTCTATTCTTAATGGTGTGTGGGGCATGGTTAGTTAAGTTCTAATTTCTCTGTTATTGAAGTACTTGATCAAATAACGTGGTGGGTTTTTTTTTTTTTTTCCACTTAAAAATTTGCAAGCCTCATTGGTATGACATCTTACAGCATCTAGATTTTTTGGGGGTAATTAAGAAGTCTGGTCTCTCTCTTACTCGTTAGCTACTACCTTGCTTCACATTTCTGGACTGCAGTCTGGAATTCTGGACACTAACTCTCGACCTTTCCACCTGGAAGATACCGGATGTACATCTTGTGTCTTTGCAGTGGATGGCTTCTATAAATCCTGTCTTGTTGGATATATTAATTTGTCACAAGTTCTATCTTTTAGCCTACAAAATACCTCTTACAGGGGCTAGGAAGCAGACTTTTTCCAATATAACATTGTCTGCAATAGGTTCGGTTGTGTTAGGGATGAAAGTAAGAGTGTAGCTGCAGAAATGCTTTCCCTGGTGATAAGGCTGGTTTAAGACGTTAGACTGTTACTGCAGTGTCTGACTCTGGCCTGTTCCCCATGATGTATTTTGGTGCCTCCTTAGCTCTCAAGTACAGCTGTTGTAAACTGGGCTGCTAAAATAATTATCCCAAAAGCCACAGCAGAAACAAAAATCTGAAAGCCCTAGAGAAAGTGTGGTGGACTAGGTGAGCTTCATAGTATGGATAGGATTTAGTTTTGTTCTCATCACACTGTGTGATTAGGGCACCTGATAAGAAAGAGGTAACACCTCTTCACTGATTCTGTCACTTCTAAGAATTTAACTTTATCCTTTCCTTTTTTTTTTTTTTTTTTTTAATCTGGTGAGAAAGCCCAAGAATCGGAAATGTTCACACAGTCCCAAACATGGAGCACATTTTTTCTATATGTTACGCTCAAGTTTTTTGAATCTCAAAAAGATAGCTTTGGTGATATGGAACCTGTGAGTCTACACTAAGAGTTTAAAGAACGGTGCAGAGATTAAATCAGTCTTTGTTGTTTTGGCGTTAACTAATTTTTTAAAAGTGATTCACATGCACAGTTGAAAGGAGATCTGTTATATAAAACTGGCAATACATGTTTCATTTTCGTTGATTGTTTCACATATGCTCTTGGACAAACCCTGCAACACAAAATATACTCACATATTCTTTCCTTCCCCTTTCTTTTCTAGTGACAGCTAGTTTCGTTTAGGTTAGGTGATGTTGCTGGTAAATGCTTTCTTGCAGGGCGTGGAAGAGGGAATGCACGTGGCTAAAGTAGTGGAGACTGCAGTTTTCAAGTTTCTAAAGGGGGGGGAAAGGAACTCCTAATGCATGCGTGTATTATCAGATGGATTGTGTTTTCGAATGCACATTTTTGTGTGTATAAAATTTACTAGATTGATTCTCATTACTAAAAATTGAGAGGAATCTGGACCTAGTAATGCTAATCAGCACTGGGACTTGGGGTGAAACCAGTGTGAAACTGAAAGTTGGAGCCCACACTCTTCTTTAAGGGAGAGTAGCTTTTAATTAGAATTGTTGTTTTTTTTTTTTTTTTTTTGTGCCTGTACGAATGCAGTCATATCTGTCAGATGCACGTGGACTGGTTTTCCTACAGTGTGTCTATTGTTAGAGCTGTGTATTAGAGGAAGAAGTTGTCCTGATATAAATGGGCATATTAATTTGTGCACTGAGGTGTACCAGGCTCTAAATTAATAGCAACACAAAAACTTTTTAGATAAATGTTGGTTGTATGTGACAGAGAACAGTGTGGTGTGTTTTGTTTTGTTTTTTTGAGAAGGCTTGATAAGATCTTGTTCCTCCTAATCTTTTATAGTTTTCTAGACCTTATTTTTTCTTTCCTTCTTATTTGACAGAGCTCAATGACTTCTGGGGAAAAAAAATGAAATCATGTTAGTGTGCAAGTCTTGTGTGTGAGCAGAGTTAAATCAGTAGAGTACTAGAGGCTAATTATATACTGAAGCAAGCAATACCTTCTTTTGGTAGGAAATGCTCTGGGTGGCAAAGCAAGTTTCACGTGCTTATAGCGGTACTAGGCAGGAGTTTGAGTGCAGCATAGCAGGTTAGCAACTACAGGGTGCACCATGGCTTTCTGAGTCTTGGGCAAAATGAAGAATGGAAGATAATATTTTAATTAACAGGACCTCTGTGTCTCTCCTATTGTAAATGTAAGCTAGCAGGGGAGTATATGGAAAAGTGAAAAAAGAAAGTCTTTCACATCTGAGAAAAGTTCCAGCAGTGTGTTATTAGGTTCAGTACTAAAATTCATTCTTGAAAGTGAAATGTGTCCTTCTCAGGCAATGTAAATCAGTGTTACAAATTACTAATTGCTGTTAGCATGGTATCTGCCAAACTGAGTTACTGTCTAGGTCCCCGTGGGCCCAGACGCAATGAGACAAGACAGTAAAATATGGCTATTCTTCCAAGCAGCTTATAACCTAAGCAGGAGAGCAGTATCAGCTAGGACTTCATAACTGAGGACAGGTACCCTGTGTTTAATTAAAGAGAGAATGGGAAGTATTGGCAGGGAGCAAATAGACTCATCAATACAAATGAGCTAAGAAAGTGGTGGTTAGAGCAGTACTTTTCATGTGGCTGTGAAGGGCAGGGACATGCCTTTTGTAAAAGGCAAGCACTAGTTGTGGATATTGTCTGTTCATAATGCTGGACTAACATGGAATGACAAGTAGGGTGATAGTAGTGGGTGTTGTGAATAAGGAAAGTTGAGACAATCTCTTTCTTCTGCGTTTGCATGTATAAGATACACAAAAAATGTTTGTTAGGCTGAAATCTTAGTTTGGACAGGTCTGTGTCTGAAACACCTGAAAGTTGACAACACATATGTTTGAGGATGTTGCTGAAGTTACCTGAGAATGGGTTTAGTCATGCAGGATGGAAGTTGATAAGGCATCTCCATCTCTTCAGGGATAGATAGCTGAGAGAGAGGAGAGGGCAAAGAGGTAGGTAGATAGATAGATATGTACATGGGGGGAGAGAGAGAAGGGATAAAAAATACTGTGATGTTGAAAGCAGCTTAGAGAATGAGATGCAGTATTAGTTGTGAGGTGCCATTGTGAAAAGGTCAGTGGAAACCTTGGGAGGAGATTTGGTGAACTGTGTGGGAGATGCTGAGCAGGAATGGGTTCAGTTCTGAACTGGCAACAAGTAATTCTTGATCTCCTTTCACATCTGAGTGTTGAATATGCTGATAAAGTTGGGAAAGTATGAGATCAAAGAGCTTTTTTGTTTTTTGGTAAAATGGGGTAGCCTAAGTTTAATGTGAAAGCCTTTGTTTTTAATGTGAAGACAGGAGAATGAGATGTGAGAAAGGTGAAAGTATGCCAGTGGGAAGCAAAAGAAACTCAGAGAGCAGATAGTCTTCCATACAAGAATAGCCATACTAGATCAGACCAGTGATTTAGTTAGCATAATACCCTGTATGAAAAAATGACTATCAGAAGATGCCTGTGGAAAAATAAGAACAGGATGCGTATATGTGGTATGCTTCCCTGACATTCCCTCCTTATGTCCATCACCAGACAGAAGGAAACTTCTGTAAGAAGGGAGTGATGCAGAATCAAGAGGTAATTTGAAAAGCTACTGTGAGTGCAGGCAGTTGTCCCACAGTGGAGATGGCAGAATTGCAGTAGGAAAATAGTTACTTGTTATTTTACTAGTAGAAAACATGGCCACTTACACTCTTGCCATGCTCTCTCAACACAGTAGAGCTTACAAAAGTAGGCTTTGGGGCAGGCTCAGCCAGACTTGGGCTGGTCAAGATGGACCAAGTGATGGTACAAAAACATGGCAAAAGAGGGCTATCTTTGCTCTGCATGCCCGTAAAAGAAGGGTTGGAAATTTGGTGGGAAGCTGTAAATTTTCATGGTTACAGTTACTCTAAGTTTTAAATGTTTTATTGATAAAGATTTTAAGTAATGAAGAATTTATCTCTGTTACAGCAAATAAGCAAGTAAAATTGATGGACTTGAACAGTAATACAAGTCATACAGTAGAGTTGTCTCAGAATACCTCCTCCATGTAGATCCTGTACTTGCAAATAAAATCAAATAGAATAGTTAAGTGATTTTTGTCTCAAAATAATATCCATATGGCAGGGTCATTCTGAAAGAGCTACAGATAATGAATAGTATACAGCAGATTGTTTGTAACAAGTTTCTTGGACTAAATTTCTTAAGGCTTCCTTATAACTAAAGAAACATGATACATTTTTGATTGACCTTTTTTCTTTCTCCTAGATAAAAAGATTTAAAAAAAAAAAAAAAGCCAGTTCTCAGCCATGCTTTCTTCAGTTATACAAATTGACTAGTCAAATCATGCTGATACTTTTGATGGAATGAGATGTACATTTGTTTTTTGAATAGTCTAACTTTTTGCATGTTCCTAGTGAAAAAATTAAGTAGCTTTTTTTTGGGGGGTGGGGGGGAGAACTAGTGGCTATTTGTGTTTATTTAGGTGGGTAAACAATTTTCTCTTTTCTGGTAGATAAAGGCAGGTTAAAAATCACCCTGCAGAAAAGGGAATGCAATCTCTTCTATATAAATGATATTGTTAAAACACCATATGCAGCAAATTGGTGCCAGTGTGGTGATAATCAGGTAGTCTTCCACCCAGAACCAGGCACAGATGAAAACTGTTATGTGAGCTCTTGAAGTACTTTGCTTGGTCTCTGTCAATGAGCTTTCCAGGTAGAAATAAAACAGTTGCGCCTCCAAGTGATAAGTATGCTTTTAAAGCTACAGTATAAGGTAAGCAGTCACGTTCTTCCTTGGAATTTCCCATTCCAACATTGTCTAATATCACATTTGTATTTGTACTTCTGCTTATCTGTTGCTAACATTGTAGTTGTGATTTTATTAGTATACAATGTTTGTTCACATCTGTGACAATGTCAGTGTATGTATCTGATAAATTTTTTGTTACACTGACTTCTTTTGAAAGATGACGTTCAGTGTGTCAGGTAACCAGCCATCTGCTTGGCACAATGTAGTTAGAGTAGAAATACTGCCTCATGAACAGAAGTGCCCTCCTGAAATGCAGGCATGAGTTAAGGTAGCAGGAGTGCAGTTATTCCCATCGCCTGGTGGAATGGATGGAGGGAGGCAGAAAAAGTAATTTTTTGTAAGACTTTGGCAAGTATCTGTCTGTAGAGTGGCTGTGTTTTGAGTTCTAAGTGGTTGTCTTTTGAAATCATGAATACATTATTGACATGAAACAGTGGTATTTTTCAGAGACAGATTTGAAAATTGAATGTCTCTTCATGTGCACACAGGCCATGGTTTGCTGTGAGTTTGCTCAGCAGTGTCCTGCATCGTCCCGGCGTCTGGGTTCCTTGGTAGGGGAGTGCAGGCGCAGACAACAGGTACTGGGCTCGCATCCCCAGGTCTTGATGAGCCTATGCCTCCAACTCTGAGCGCTGATGCAGGAGCCTGCAGTACACTTCTTAAATTTGCTTCCCACCTGGGAAATGATGTGGACAGCTAGAAATGCACAGGTTCATGAGATGGTGGGCTCTGCTGCTGGTGTGAATCCTACTGCAAGCTTCCTTCAAAATCCTCCTTCAAAGCAATATGGACTGTAGCAGCCAGTTGGGTCACAGAATGTATTTCTCTGGAAACAATATCTTTCTATAAAGTGTTTTTTCTTTGCCTCATAAAGGAAGGGCGGAAACTGCTGAATATCTAAGCTACACGTTTATTGTAGTGGGAACTATTGTCTCTTAAATTGATATGTAAGAGAACAATTACATATTTTTAATAAAAATGTGCTCACCTTTTAGTTGAGTGATAAAGTGTGAACAGGTTAGCTTGTAGAAAGCTGTTCCCAGAGATAGAACAAAGCAAGTGTGTGTGGTGTGTGTGGTGTTTTTTTTTTTTGTTTTTGTTTTTTTTTGGTTGTGTTTTTTTTTTTGTTTTGTTTTTTTCCCTGGGAAACAAAAGGTTTATGTATGTTACCACAATGGAAAATTTCACAAAACGTTCAAAGGCTGTGCTGTGGGAAGTGAGGTTAGCTGAGAATACATGTAGTCCTTCAGTTGATTGGGAAACGCAGCAGAGTCTTAAAAAAAGTATGTTTAATCAGCTTGCCTTCAGATTTAAGAATTTCAGACTTCATGATTGACAACTGGAGATAATACAGTCTATAGCACATCACCTTAAAAAAAGTGATGCTCTTTGGGGAGGTACACTATTAAGAGCCCATCACTACTTAAATTTACCAGTTGAAAATTTGTTAGTCTGTTTCACCGAAAGGCTAAAATAATTTGAATCCTCCGTAATAAAGTCTGCTGTTCCTCAAAATGAGCTGGAATACTCCTGAGGTTTTAGGGCAGGAAAAAAGTCTGGGGACTCTGTAGCTGACTAGAAGATTCACACATGGTGTAGGCACGCTTAAAGTTTATACTATTTGCAGGTACAGTGCAGAACATCATTGTTCAGTGTAACTTAGGTGAATCATAAAAGTCCACCTGTATAGGTATTTCTGCAATCCTAGTTGACTGTCATGAGCAATGACTTTTACTGAGGCTTTGCATCTTGAGTAGCATGGCCTATTTTATAAAATAGTCTAAGCAAGTGCTTGACAAAACAGTAGATGTGTTGCCACAGTGAATACTGAATGAGGAAGGGAGTCATTGTGTATATCTAAAAATTAATTTGCTTATAGAACAAGAGGGAATGATACCTGCCAAGCAAACCTAGTGTTAACCTTTCACTGTGAGAACAGGGCAAAAGCACAATTTTCTTCTTTTTAGCCTTGTTCCAAATTAATAATACATTGTCTTTTAGCATTCTAAAGAGAATAAAGTATGGGGGGGGTTTCTTTAATTCCAGTTGTTTCCGCAAATATCAATCCTCATGGTATTACTCTTCCAGTTGTATTGAGGCTGAAGTATATTTGAAAAAAGCAAGCCTTCAGGACAGCTTAAGTAACAACTGCTTTTCAAAAATTTTAGCTGTATTTTTCCCTTTTGGTCTTGAGATGTATTTAACGCCTTTTCCGTGAATTTGTCTACCAGTTCTAATTACAGTGTTCTCTTGAAAAGTAAAAATGAAGGACTATTGCCCTGGAACATGTGGTGTTTGTCCTTACACAAATTGTAGTCAATTTACATAAATGAAAAGGAATGTTCTCTCCTGCTTTTTGTTAAATAATCAAATGCACTGTCCAAAGCTTAAAATAAAAGCAGTAGATTTTTAGTGTTATCTTAGGAAATATCCTCTGTAAATAATTTGAATAGTGTGATCCCAAATATACTTTAATTGAACAAAATTGTGCTGATTTTTGTTTTGGATGGGTGTTTTTTTTTACAGGTTTTAATCTGTTGCCTGTAAGAATGCATTCAAGTGATTGCTTGAATTTAGGTTCTGAAGCTTCATGCGCACAAGTTTAGTATATTAAAGTTGCTATATTTTGTAAAATTAAATCACTTAGTATGTCCAGTGAGAAGAGCTGGTTTCATAATTTTCACCTTTTGCCTTAAGCTTATTTTGGGCTATAAATGAGTTTTCTGATATGAGAGTGGTTTAAACTTACTGCAGATTTTAACTCACTTTTTATCTGCAAACATTTACTCTAAAGGATGACAGCTCTTAATTTACATTCCAGGCTTTTCCACAGTAAAGCCTGTTTTCTTGTTTTGCGCTTTTTATTTTGCAAAAACTGTGTGATTCCTATATTGATTATCAGTAGCATTCTAGTAACACCTCCATCTAGTAAGTGGCTTTACATTGCAATTAGGCCCATAGTATATTATGCAAATATTCATGTGTGGATTAGTAATGACTTTCACAAATGATGGACACTGTATCGCTTCGCTGTGGTATATACCTATACCTGGTTGTATTTTATTTTTCACTTCTGGGAAGTAATTTTTCCTTATATAGGTATCCAACTGAAAAGGGACTTGAGAATGTCCTGAGAAAAGGCACTGGCACACTAGAAGGCATTTCCTTTGCATGTTGCTGTTATAATTAGTCAATTCTAATACCAATGTGAATTTAAGGTCACTTTTTAAGAAGCAGGCTAGATGTACAACTTTTTTTGTCACAGGAAAATACATTTGGGATTGTCATTTAAATATGTTGCATTTATAAGTGAATGTGAATCCCGCTCCTGTTATACCCCTACATAAAAAATATTTTTCTCTTTATAGAACTGACAGTGCATCAACTGACCAGGACAATTTAAAATACTCTTCATCCAGAGATCGGGGCAGTTCTGCCTCCTATGGATTACAGCCCTCAAATTCAGCTGTGGTGTCTCGACAAAGACACGATGATATCAGAGTCCACACTGACATACAGAATGAAGAAAAAGGTATACAGACTGCTGTTTCATGTGTAAATTGTGAGGGGACATTCAGAGAAAGGCAATAAGCTTGAAATGGTGGAGATTTTTTATTTTTATCTTTTTCCAAAAAAAACCCAGTGAACTGATACAACTCATTGCTACAGTATCACTGTGAGAGATTTATCAGGGATCATAGAAATGTTGTGGTTGATATGAACAGTGAGAAAAATATGCAGTTGCATTAGGAGAACAAAGTAAGAGAAGACTTAATGCATTAATAGAATAAGCACTTTTTTATAAATAAAAGTATTCTGGATGTGTTTGGTCTGCAAGTTGTAATTTCTTCCTGAATACTGTTTAGTGCTTCTGGTATTGAAAATGGACTGCCTGATTAAATGGGCTACTAATCTGATATATTATCTATTGCAGCTTTACTGCAGCAAAATGGTATCTTTGGTAATCAAATCTCTATTTAGTCATTAATGGGAATATCTACTTCTACGAACCTGTCTGATTTCATATAAATTGAGTGATGTATGGTTTGCATGATTTTTTTCTTCTGTTTTTTTTTTTTTTAAAGAAAAAACTTTCTGTAGAGAATAGCTAAAAATTCAGAATCATATCTTTTTATATTTATGAAAAAGAAATCTGTATTCTGATTTTTTTAACTGCCAAATAAATGTATCAAATAGGAGGATTTTTTACTTAGAGTCACTTTTTAGACTATGTAAATCTTCAGACAGGCCAGATTTAAAAAAAAAAAAATCTCATAAGAATATTAGTGTGGGAATTTTTGTTCAAGAACCTAAAAAGCATTTGTACTCCCTCTACTTTTCTGCCCTGTAACTCTTTGTAAAGAATTGCTACATTTTAGGGGAAGTTACAGCTGGGTGTGCTAATGCAAATTTATTTTTATAAGTAGTGGGTACTGTTACTAGGAAGCAGGAGCATGAAACAGGTGTTCGCTTGTTTGCATACCTTGAGAACTTTAAGATTTGGTTAACTGGAACAGAGAAACTGCTTAAAGTGAGTATAGTTGTCAGTGTGTCTGCTAACATCGAGAGTTTTACTGTTTCACACAAACTGGCATATTAGGTTATTCTTATACTTTGAAGTGTGCTGGTATTTAAAGAATGTGCTGGCATTATAGTGAAATAGTAAGTTTCAGACAAATTCAGTAAGGTGGTTTGTGAAATTTGAGAAAGTGCTATTTGAAAAGAGAAGTACACCTGTTTTCCCCCTCAAGTTCTGTATCTTACAGGGCATGTCTCTGCTAGCTCAGCACTTTCACTATGCTAATTTGTTCAGGTATGACTTGAAGAAAGATGATGAGGATATTGTGTACTATAAAACCAAATTCCAAGTATCTCTAGTTCATTTTTATTTTGGAGAAATTTGTAACCTTACAGATGCAGAATAGTTTCTTTGTTTACGAGGATTTTTCAATTATTCTGTTTAAGTCTGACAGCATGGAATTTTCATTTTAAGAACTTCTAGCTTTTCTGTTCTGGATAACCATGTCATACCTAGAATCCTTGAGAAGATATCCCATCCCACCACAGTTTCTGGTGTTGATAATAAAAATTACTTCCAACTTGTTAATTTCTGGAAGTTGTTCAGGTTTGAAAACCCCCAAGGATGGGAGGTTCTGTAGCTTCCCTTACCAGCCTGTTTAGTGGTTTACCACTCTCCTGGTAAATAAATGCTTTCGTATGCAGTTTGAATTTTCCTTGCTGCAACTTATGACTCCTGTCCTTTTGCTCTGAATCTGTAAGATTAGTCTGGCTGTCTTTTTTTTAATAGCCCTTCACATTAATTAGTGAAAGACTGCAATTAGATCTCTCCCCTTTGTCTTCTCTCCTTTACTTCATAAAACAAGGCAGGGGAGTTGCAAAATTTAAGTTTTTAAAGTGAAATAGAAGGTTCTTGAGTTTTTGCTTATAGATGAGATGTTCTCCCTTCCTCCAACACTTTTCCCCCTTTTGATTTGTAACTATGATGTGCTTTGAGTCCTTACTGCTAAAAAGATACTGCACTAGTATTTGTATGTCATGGTAGCTGCCTATTTATACTAAAATGAATACCAGTGACATAGCTGATCATATTCTTATTTGGTCTCAGATTTAACATTTAAAGGGAAATTAATAGCATTTGTATACATTAGGATTTTCAAAAACTTTTCAGACCAGCAGTTAACTGAAGAGAGTTATAATGTAATATTTACAGCCTTATTGCCAAAACACCTGATTGCTCTGCTGTTTTTAAAATTAAATAACCATGTTTCATATTGTTACCAAAGATATACCATCTATATGTCTGGGGAGAGTATAGCTGTGTGTGTAATTTATTTAAGATAATATAAAATATGGTGTCGCAAATACAACATGCCTTTGCAGACAACTGAAAAAGCTTGGTTATTTTGTGTACTAGAGGGAAAATATAACTAAGAACTCCCAACAGTATATGGTGGTATGTCTGTGTTTGCTAGTTGATGTTTGTGGGCTGAATGCGTGATTATCTGACATCTTCAGTTAAACTGACTTCTTCGTTGCTTTGAATTTTAGTGATACAGTTCTGTTTAGTCGTAAATATAATTATTGCTGTTAGAAGTAATTTCCTTCCTAGGACAATGTTGGTTTGTTATGACAAAATAGTGTTAAGGTGACATACATGCTGGTTATGTTTAAAAATTGAGTTAATATTGTAAATCCAAATATACACAAATTATCTTTACTATAATTTTAATTAATTAATTAGAGCTCAGACTTTGCACAGGATTTTCTGGCATGGTAGGGTAGTCCTGTGCATGCAGAAATACACAAACTTCTACCGGTAGTTCACAGCTGCTTTTTACCAAAAACTTTGCCTTTGAGACAATATTATTTACATCTGCTAAGGTCCAGATTCACCTTGATGTTTGAACTTATTTTTTTAGCCATCCTGTGGTCTCAGTAGGCTGCCTCTTTTCACTGAGAGCAGTCTCTCCTTTTCCCCAGGCATTCTTTTATACACTGATGCAGGTGAAATTGTGGAAGCACCTTTTCTGGAAGAAGTCTTGCATATCTTTTGTTGCTCTGTGTTTGATTTTATTAGTTTTCTTCACTGTCTCAGGCAGGGCATTCCATAAAGCTGCCTGCACAGCTGCCTCAAAAGTGAGCTCTAATATTTTGAGTGAACTATTGGGCAGGCTCTGGGGACACTTTCACTTCTCCACAGTACTGCAGAGGAAGAACCTCAAAAGTGGTGTGGCAAACTGGAAGAAATCTTTGGTTTCATCATTTGAGTATGTAAATTCTTGTGGATGTAGGAGTAAAAATAATTGAATTATTCAGAATGACACTTTTATTTCCATTTCGTATTGCTACCAAAGAGGTACTGTGTGTATCTCAAGTGGGAGAATGTAGATTTGAGTTTGCTTAATTTTAAGAATGTCAGTATTAGTGTGTGAAAATATTGACTGTTGTATGTTTAGGGAGGATTGTTCAATCTGTACATATAAATAATCTGTGGCTTTTTAAAAGCTTTCTCCTTTTTTTTTTTGACCATTTTACTGAGCCTATGTGGTGCATTTATAACAAAAACAGAGTGGAGATTTGTTATGCATAATTAAGGAGCAAGTAAGTGAATGTATTGAGCCATGTGTACTAGTAGTTTGACCTGAAGGGCCTTGTAAAATACAGAGTTCAAAAGTAATGATAAGAAAACCTCAAATACAACAAAATCAATTCCAAACTTCATTGCAATAAAGTTGATTTCATATGCTTCAAAAAAACAGATTAGATTCTGGATATGTGACCTGGACACTTACAGGGCATTGCAAAACATTTTTGCATGTAAAAGTGAAAAAGGAAGCTAAAGAAGGTGGTAGAAGATAGGATTGCTAATCTGCATATGAATTGAATAACTCATAACATACTACCCTATTAAATATGTGGTCTGATAGCCTGTTTTAATCTCCTGCTGTTTTTTCCACAGGTGGCTACAGTGTCAATGGAGGACCTGGGGAAAATACTTATGGTCGGAAGTCGTTGGGGCAAGAGCTGAGAGTTAACAATGTGACCAATCCTGATTTTACCAGTGTTCCGCATGGGAATCGTGCTTTAGCCACAAAAGACATGAGGAAATCACAGGGTAAGGATACCACAGATTTTCGGGAAGAGTGGATTTCTTTTTGGCAACCTCTCATGTTCAGAATATGAAGTTCACTACAACGAGGCAATCTATATGGATTTTATTTTTTGTGATATATGGTTAGATGATGTTGATGGAAACTGTCATCTTGTATTTACTGTTCCCGGCATTGTTACTTCCTCCACAGGTTAGGCAGATCTCTGGACTATATGGCTTATGTTATCAATCTTTCAATAAGCTTTAAATAGCTTTTGAACCCTTATTCACATTAGTCAGATCTGGCAGAGAGATCAAGGGCTCCAAAAAGGAGAATTTGCTCTTAGATTTATCGAAAGTTGATGCTTGAGTAAAAAGTTGTTAATTAAAAAGTCCCTAGTGTGGGAAAACCTGCAACAGTGAGCTCAACCGTTACCTATTCTCACTGCAGGTCAACTAGTCATCACATCATACCAGCTGATTAGTCAGTAGATGTGTACTCCTGAACCAGCCACAACTCATGCTCCTTCTTGCTCAGCTGACAATTAGAGTCCAGGGAGGAGCTGGAGGCATCATAAGAATGTGGGCAAGGTCTTGGGAGATGCAGTGAGAGGAAATCTGGAGTTGCAAGAGGGTTCAAGAATGCTGGGCACACATTTTTGAGAAAGAAGGCTTCACTTTTCCTATTATTTTAAAATAAAAAGGAAAGTTATCCCAAGGACTTTTGAATGAAAATAGAAACTTTGTTATGACTAAGCACTGTCATTTATTGCACCACTTAGTATAAGTGGTAGTTGAGCCACTGACAAAAACTGTGACTGCTTTATGCCAGGCACATTCTAAACATATGAGGACATGATGTCTCTTCTCAGGGATTTATATTTCAGAGGAGACAGAAGGTGAAAGAAGAGTGTTCAGTGTGCTTTGCAGGTGGAAGCACCAAGATGCAAGTGGTGACATGACTGTTGCAAAAGTCTGATCTTTGAAACAGGTTAAACTCAGACATAATTTAAAGCACTAAAAGGACTGAATAACTCTGATATCAAGACACCAGAATGGGATTATAATGTCTATGTAGAGGAAATAAAGAATTGTCTAATAGATAACTCTGTAAATCATACTTCTGGTAGTGGGCTTGTGCATGAATTTACTATTAGTTACACTGGCAGAAAATTCAGACTGTTACCCTGGGTATGTGAGCACTTCTTTAATCCTTAAAAGTTTAGGAACTGTAATTTTGGATGACTGAAGTCTCTGCCTATGACTTGTATGTGTCTGTGCGTATTGTGTCCTCTAGCTGTCAGATTTCAGAAGTTTCTCCTTTTTAACTGGGCTGTCTCTGTGATTCCTGTAGGTTTCAGCAGCTCATTTTGATTTTTCATATCTTCTTCAGAATACAGTGGGATTATGTTGCAAAGGATTTTTTAAAAATTCTGTATTTTCTTGATTGTTAGTGTGTGTTAAGCAAGTTTTAAAATAGTTGTCTTCTGTGAGTGAGTTAGCATGTGGCTGAGACCTTGCTGATTTTTCACTAAGCAGAAGTCATACAAGTGTTCATTAACTAGAGCTTTGATTAGTATAGGTTCAGTCATGCTCTTGGTTAGTTTTATTTATTTTTTTTTTAATTTTATTTTTAGGTTATGATTATGGCTCAACAGACAGCTAACACTCTTAGGGAGTAATGCCAATGTTCATCAGATATTAACTGAATAAAAACAAAGCTGCTTTTAGTAGAGAGTTTTGAACAGTACATCTTGTTCCAGCAGCAGTTAAATGTGTCTCATACCAGTAACCTTGGTGTTGGTAGTTTTATCTGTACAGTTCTGGTTTTAGGATTTTTTTTTTGTATGTAGAACAGCTGAACCATATTTCAAAATAAGTTACAGTTTTCCATTAAGAGATTATAAACAAAAACATAAATGCAGAGAAGGCAACACTAAAAAGTTGCAAGTTGTGGATTTAATTAATTCAAAGCTTATACTTACTGTTGACTTTACATCTAACACTGAAGAGTCAACCAGCATTTTTAAGGACAGAAAGGGGGACTTTTTGAGGGACCTTGCAAAGATCTAGAATATCTTTATAAAAAGTTATTAGTAAAAGTAATTTTCAGTGTTTTCCAAACCACTGCATCCCAGTTTGCCCTTCAAGCGCAGTACCCAATGACCTAACCCAGCTGTGCAGTTGTAGCTTCCCATGCACTTGCTGGATGCTGGAGGTGAGTGCAGGCTGGGAGTGGCAGAAGGGAAGTGATGTGTACTGTGCGTTCCTGGTCCAGGTTGTTGGTGGCAGAGTGTCACTGGAGGAATACTGGTAGAACAGACTTTTCTATTTCTCATGAGGCATATTTATTGTCTTGGTAAAGGACTATATTATGAGGTGGCCAGTGCATTGAATTATTCAAAGTCAAATTGCTGTTTTTAGAGGCTTTGTATGTAGATGGTCTAATAGTGAAATAAGTGTGTATAGATTCTGTTCAGCTTAAGATTTCGAAATATATTCAGTAATGTAGAGCATAGTGCTTTTCTAGGAGAAGAGTTTTCATGTGGAATTATTCATGAATAGCAGTTGTACTTCTTATTTTGTGTACCATAGTCTGTGTTAATTTCCATTGTAACCAAGCTTTAGAACTTTTGTTCTTGTTTGCATATGTTTTGTTTCTGAAATATTCCATTTGAACGTTAAAAAAAAAATGTTTTTCCGTGGTCTGATGACCTTCTACTACTGCACACGTTTTAAATAAAATGATAGACATGGTACACCCCCAGGCAGGCCGCATTCTTTGTGGTAGTCCCTTTCTTCTCCAGGGCTGATCAAATTTTTTGGGTGGGTAAATGTGCTTGGTCCATCCTTCTGAAGTTTGACTACCTATTGACTGTTGGCAGGCAATCTGTGGACTAGAGCTGCTAGCTCAACTTTGGGCAGAAATACAAGGAGATCTTCAGATGCAAGTGATCATCTAGCAGGGGTTGTAGTTATTACTCTGGCACCATGGCTCAGGAAGCCCTCAGATGCTGCTTCAGAAGGTGTCCTTGCTGATCATGATTCCTTGTATGTTTCTCATCAGATGTGGGGCTTTTGTCCACTACTGGAGACTGTGGTTTCCAGCTAAAGCAAGGGAAAAGCATCTCAATTCTTCTTAAGTGGATTTGTATGCCTTAGTCTTCTGTCAAACAGTACCATCTTAAAAGAGGTGCTCTTCATGCCTGTCAGATAACATCTCAACGTGTCTTGTGTGGTTGTGCTAGCTAGGAACAAAATGTAGATTTGATCCTTCAGATTCTTACTGCTATTTTAATGTTCGCTAAGCCTGCATAAGCTGTCAGAATTTCAGGTGTCTTCTAAATTAATTGCTGAAACTGACGCCTGGCAAAAAAGAGGTTATCAAAGCCTGCTTTATTCATGCTCTTTCAAAATGAAAAAAAGAAAAATAAAGACATGAAAATAAGGTTGAGAATATTCTTCATGACTATAATGCAGAAGACATGCTCTCCTGTAGATGATGTCATGACCTATAAGAATTGCTGGCCTGTAGATGGGTTCATATGATTCTGTAATACACAAGGACACAAAGGTTTACGTTTCTTAAATTTATTACAGGTTACTTGCTTTACTAGTGGTAATTTGCAGTATATACTTAATGATTAATTACTTATATGCACACCTATATATATACTATTCAAAGTGTTACCAGTACAGCACTCACCAGACTTCTCCCAAGAGTGGGGCCAGTTGATGACAGACAAGATATCACTTCAAAGATGATCTGCATCGTGGAGCCTGGAGTCAGTCAGGTGTCCCCAGTGAGGGTCTGATCTGTCCAGATCTTGTGTAACAAAGGCTTTGCAAGGGGAGCTCTTGGAAAGAAGCTCCATTTTGGGTAGAAAGTGAGTTATTTTTAGATTGTTAGAGACAGAAGGGGGTGTAGGATTGAAACACCTGAAGCCACCAGTAGCTTTTACTACTGTTTTTCATCTGGAACAGCCAATAGCTGATGCTGTTTTCTGTCTTCTCACACCAATGCTTGCTTTCCCAGTCTGTTTTTCTAGCTGGAGCAGTCAGTAGCTGTTACTAATTCCTACTTTCCCAGGATGTTTTCCACCATTGCAGTCTATTTTTCCCATTTCCAGACAATAAGTTGGTTGCGCTTATCAAGGGTATCCCAGGATGTCTCAAGTTCTTAGGTACCCAGCTGCTCTTCAAGAATGTTCCCGGTTTGCTGGCCATGTTCTCAGACTAGCAGTTACCAGGCTGGCAGACATCATCTTCTGTCAGTATTTTTCCATTATAATCTTCCCATTACAATCAGGTTGCCTTTATGGCTGCTCCCATCAGATGACTGATGTGTAACATACCAGAGAAAACTGCTGTCTGTAGTTGTCTTGGATGTTCTCATAAGAGTCGTGGTGACTAAAGAAACATCATCATGTTCCATAAATTGTCTTGTTTTAATCACCAGGAAATCTAATGTTAAATTTCTCAAAAGAAACTTTGTTTCCTTTTTGCAAATGAGGGAAATAAATTTAATTCATATGAATAATTTTAAGTGGTACCTAAATCAGGTAAACAGAGTTCTGACCTTCACTGATACCAATAGTGTTCTATATGAAATATTTTTTTAGGAAGATGCTAATTCTCCTATATTATAATCCACTTAAATCAGTAGGCACTGCACCTCTATGCTGTATACTTTTGTTCCGCAGTAGAGGAAGAGTAGATCTATTTTACTTTTCAAAGCAGAACCATGCTACCTGTCAGAGGACTACTCATAATCTTGTGCCAAAATGATAGAGAAAATCTTGTTACCTGATAGTTGCTTGAGCCTAAATCTGGTTCTTTGCTTCAAGCAACAGCTTTTTTTTTTTTTCCCACAAGGTTTTCTTTAAATATTGTTTGTTGAATTATTTTTGTTCATATATTCAGTCAGAAGTCTGATTTAACCTTACCACACTCCTTTTTTTTTTTTTTAGTACCATTTACATAGAAGGGAACTAAATACAGGTTTTCGTGTAGAAATAATCCAGTTCTGCTTAGTTCTGAATGAGTTCTACCCAGGTAATGGGCTGTCCACTGGAAGAAATAAAATATTTTGGTAGCTAAATTAGATTTTTACATTTATTTTTCCTCCTATTAGCTTTAAAACAAATCAGGATTTTTTTTTTTTTTTTTTACTTCTCAAATTAAATTACTGTTATGACTTATTGGGTCCATAAATACACATTTTGGACAATTCAGACACTATTGATCAAATGCTGTAGAGAAAAGAAATAATTGCCTTTTATTTTTCAGAGCGATCGTTGTCTTATTCTGACGAGTCTCGACTGTCAAATCTTCTTCGGAGGATTACTCGGGAAGACGACAGAGACCGAAGACTGGCTACTGTAAAGCAATTGAAAGAATTCATTCAGCAACCAGAAAACAAACTGGTTAGTAATTTTTACTTTTCCATAGCACTAGAGTATTTCTCATTTTACAAAACTGTCTTTTTAAAAAAATCCGAGTATTGTGATATGTGAGAAATATATTATATACAAGAAATTTCCTTCCACAACAAATGAAAGTGTGTTCATGGATTGCCTGTCCTTTTCCTGGCAGTCAGGACATTTTTTTAGTGCTTGATTACTTATGATGCATTGCCTTAAACTACTGACTGTATGAGCTGTAGAAATAAATACAGCATGCATGTAGGTTTTTTTGACTGGTCTTAGCAATATCCTCTGGATCCTAAAGCAAGGAAGTAGAGGAAAAAGGAAGTAAAATGTGTTGTCGTCTTGTTCAAGAATGGTTTCTGTATTTTAAATGAAAACTGTGCAGATATTTATACAGTGTTGTGAATAGCTCACCTTAGAGTTGATCAGCTTTCTAGATAAACAGCTTTGGATATGGATTCCCTTTTATGGGAAGAATACAAAATAAGTCATTGTTTTCATTACATCTTTGGGGTTTTTAAATGGGTTGTTTGAACTCTAATATCCTCAAGTGTTTCTTAAGGATTTGAGGATGGGGGGAAGTATCCTATTGTGGGTATACATTTTTAATATTACTTCTTTTGCAGTGAAGTGTTAAGAGTAGTTTGTCTGACAGATTTTCACCACTTTTCTGGAGAGCTTAGGAGTTCTCCAAGCATTCAAAAAGCAGGAAGTGATGTTTTAACACATTGCCACTCATTTACAGGCAGTGCTGTGATATTTCAGTTGGGGGTTATGTGTCTATATTTATAAGAAGTTGGTTCATTCTCTCATGATATATTAATTAACCAGTGGTAATTGTGGTCTTTTCCAAAAGGCATGACACTTAAACATTGAGACTTTTTTTTATTCTGTGCACATAGGTATAAGCAGACCATGTGCAAGCCTAGCTCATATTTCAGCTTTCCTCTGGAACAAAATCCTTGTTAATACAAGGGTTTGGGGAGAAAATGCTTTCCACATACACTCCATGGTTGGTTTTTTTGTTTTTTTTTTTTTTTTGTTTAACTTCCATTATTCTCAGTGCATTTTTTTCCCCCAGATTTTTTTAACTGCATTTTGTCTAGGTTTATTGGTATCACAGAACATATTGGAATTGGCATTCTAATACCTAACTCAGTGAGGACAAACTTCATACTTGCTAGTGGTCAGAATGTTAAAAGTTTATTACCGAGAAATTTTTCTTTAAACTTTAGCTTGCTAATGAAAACAAGATCAGATGTCAAGTGATATGAAGCCTAAAACTTTATAATGGACAGTGTTTAACATAGCAGTTAAACTACAGACTCCTGTAGTTCTTGACACTATTAAGTGTAGTTTAACAGAGTTATTTTCATTCTCAGGCTTGAAATGTGTGTTCAACGAAGTAAAGTAGTAAAAGTCACTAGGCAGTGGCATTGTCATGTAATGGCACTGTGATTCAGCTTCCAAATTGCATAGATGCCTTCTCCTGTCTCTTTTGTAGTCTCTTTTACAGATACCACGCACATTTTAAAAATGCCCTTGTGAGTTCAGAGGGGTCAAGCATGTGGATCTCTTTCTCTCCTCTCCATCCCCAAAAGAGTGATGTTGCTCAAAACTTAACAACAAAAAATAGATAACATCCATTGTGTTAAAGATTAATATCCTTTTGAAGAAAAGAGGACAAACCTTTTTATTAACTGGTCAAGAAAACTTTTTATACAGTTGCAACTAATGTATTATTTTGTAACTCAACTCACTAATGTGTCGGGTTTTTTTTTTTACTGCATGTTAGGAAAAGAAGTATTTCTGGTTATGTTTACTGAGAAGCACTGGTTTATCAATAATGTTTCATCCTCCAAAATAGTACTTAATTTCTCTGAAAGTCAGCATTGCCTAAGAAGAAATTTTAATACTTCAGAATGTATTTAATATTCTGCTGATACAATTGATTATTAGCATAGGAGACTAGGTCTTCAGTAGACACTACTGATGAGCTGTATGGTGAGTCTTACATATGTGATATAATCTTATCAGCAAGAGCTAAATTTAGAACAAACCTTGATAGCAGCCTGCCAGTGTATTTTTGTGACTACTGTAAATAAATATGAAATATAACTTGTAGGATAATATTGCAGTATTGCTTAATATAGTTCATGCTAGTCTGCAGTGGCCACGGAAAGCATAATAGCGTTCTGTTAACAGAGTTGGCAGTGATGTTTTTAATGAGGGTGTGAACAGGACATACTTTGCAGAAGTTACTGTGTCTTTACTACAGTTGTCTTTTATGTATCTTGTATTATAGGTACTAGTTAAACAACTGGATAATATCCTGACTGCCATTCATGATGTACTCAATGAAAGGTAAGCTGGAAAAACTAAGCAGCTTGAAGGCTTTTGTCGTGGTTTGAGCCTGGTTGGCAGCCAACCACCATGCAGGCACTCTCTCTCCCTTCTCTTCCGGCAGTAAGAAGGGACAGAGAGCCAGGCCAGGCTTGGGGTTCAAGGTAGGACTGAGATGGGAAAAAAAAAAAACATTCTTTATGGTCACAAGCAAAAGGCAGACTCGTTAGACGAAGAAAAAAAGAACATACATTTATTACAGACACTAACAACACATAACAGAGTAGGACAGTGAGAAGCATTGCCACATCTTGAGAACACCTTCCCCCCACCCCTCCCTTCTTCCCGGGCTCAGCTCTGCTCCCGACATCTCTACCTCCTCCCCCCAGTGGCGCAGGAGCAGGGAAAGAGGGGTGCAGTCAGTGCTGCCACTTTCTCCATCTTCAGTGGGGGGAGCTTCTGGAGCTTCTTCCCCCTGCTCCATCATGGTCCCCCTCTCACAGGAGACAGTCCTCCACAAACTTTCTCCGATGTGAGTTCCTCCCATGGGCTGCAGCGTTCCCCACACTGCTCTGTCATTGGTCACCAACTTCCTCCGACTGGATTCCCTCCCACGGCTGCAGCCCTTCCCGAGCTGCTCCGGCGTGGGACACCCCCGCATGCTGCAATCCTCCCAGCACTGAATTACAGCAGCGGGGCTGCCCTTTCCCACGAGACCCCAGCCTTCATCAGGCACAGCACCTTGATCAATCAGGCAGAAGCCACAGGCCATAAATCAACATCTGCTCCACCGTAGATCTTCATGGGTTGCAGGGTGGGGCACCCTGCCGTCTCCCCACAGCATACAGGGGGGGTCTCTGCTCCAGCACACCTCCCCCCTCCTTTCTTCCTCCGTTCCTCCACTGACCTTGGTGTTCATGCAGCTGCAGCAACTCCTCCTCACAAGTCCCACTGCCCGTCACCACATCCCTTCTTAAATACGTTATCGCAGAGGCGCAGCTGATTGGCTCAATTTTCCAAACAGAAGTGGAGCTGGCTTGGAGCCGGGGGAGCTTTGAGAAGCTTCTCACAGGGGGCCGCCCCTATAGCCCCCTCCCCTGCCACCAAAAAACTCCACCACTCACTCAAAGCCAGGACAGCTTTAAAGAGGAAAAGTAATGACAGTGTTAGGTTTGAATTTCAATATAGAAATGGAATGGAGGGGGGGTAAGATTGAAATAATTTAATTCACTGATTTTGCAAGGGTGTGACTTTGCAGTAACTGGATGGAACTGGGGGAGAGTGAAGACTCTCTTAGGCATATCAACAATACTGTTAGACTGTCTAGAGTACACTTCACATGGAGAGAATTTTAATGCACAAGTGTGGCTTTTATGTTATAGGTAATATGAAATCTGTCTCAGCAGTGTTAATCACCTGGTCGTAGTAGTGCACTGCTGTGGTTGTCTAGCTTGCAAACTGAACTTCATTTTTTTTATCAACCGGATCTAATTCATTTACATCCAACTAAGAGCATATGTAGAGGGAGCTCAGGTGTGTGTGGGCTTTTTGGTGTTTAGTTCAGTATTATTACCCAAAGTCAGCTGTATGTTAAGAATTTTCTTCCTTGGATAGTGTGCTGCAAGTAAAACAGCCTATTTATTGTGTACTTTTATTCCATAGAAATAATAATTCATAGAGTTTTTCAGATTATTAACTTTTATTTTAGCATCATCACTGTTGCCATTAAGTAGTAGAGAAACAACTTAATGCATATATTTTTCTGCTTTAGAAAATGTTTTAATTTGTTTATGGTTTCTTTTGTGCTGCTGTCATGTCTGGACATTACATACTTTTTTTTTCCTTCCCAAAAATACAGTAGCAAATTGCTTCAAGAACTGAGACAGGAAGGAGCTTGCTGTCTTGGCCTTCTTTGTGCTTCTCTGAGCTACGAGGCTGAGAAGATCTTTAAATGGATTTTTAGCAAATTCAGCTCATCCACAAAAGATGAAGTTAAACTTCTTTATTTGTGTGCAACTTACAAAGCACTAGAGACTGTAGGAGAAAAGAAAGCCTTTTCATCTTTAATGCAGGTAAGACTACAAGTTAAAACAGGATTATTAATGACTTTTTCCAGTGCAATGCTTGAATCAACTTTTTAATTGTGAATGAATGATACTGCTATGTTGACATAATAAGTAAATATAATTACAACTGGGGGGGAACTTTGTGACTGAATGGGTTACTTTGGTTCCGATCACATTAGAAAGGAATGTCAAGTCTTTGTAGGATGATATATATTTTGATGTGACTTTTTAGTATATATTGCAGATCCAAGAGGAAAGATCTTGAGACTGAAAAGAGAACTCAAGTGGAATAATACACAAAACCCAACCTGTTGATTTCTTTGTGCTACCTCCTATTTACAATTTCTAACTTGAATTGTAATTAGATCTGAGAGGGAGCAGGATGTGTGCAGACAAATCTAGTCCCCTAGTTCAAGTTTAAATCTGTTATTTTGAGTGTAGAACAACTATGTACGTTACAGAGTCAAAAGACTTCAGCAGGAGAAATGGGACCTTAGAACAACCATCTGTTCTGTGGCTAAAGAATGAAATAAAGCAGTGTCCCCAAGCCTTGAGCCTGGGTCTGTCATGTTTCAAGCAAATGTCCACTTGAAATTATTTCCATGCAGTATATGTGATACTTTTTACATTTTTTCCTTCCTACAGAAAGAGTATTGAGATGTTTCTGTTGTTAGAATCAGAGTAGTTTGCTGAAGTTTTCAACACTGAGTGAATCTGTGTTGAATACTGTAACTTTTCCACATGTTGTTTTAATGATGTGAAATGCCTAGTGGCTTTGCTTTACTTTTTAGCTTGTAATGACCAGCCTGCAGTCCATTCTAGAAAACGTGGATACACCAGAGTTACTGTGCAAATGTGTCAAGTGCATCCTTTTGGTGTCCCGATGCTACCCACACATTTTCAGCACCAATTTTAGGGTAAGCTTATTTTGTCCTCTAGGTTTTCTTTCTTGCATAGAAATGTTGGTGCATCAAGTTGGGTAACTAACCCTTTTTCAAAATTGCTTTCCAGGACACAGTGGACATCCTGGTTGGGTGGCATATAGATCACACTCAGAAACCTTCATTGACACAGCAGGTATCTGGTAAGTTTGGCCAAAGAGTCACTAGTAGTCTGCTCTGGCTTGCAGGTGATGGGGCTTACTTGCACAAGTCTGGCCCTACTGACGTGAAAGTTGACCTAAAGACAAAATGAGTTTCTGGCTACATAACAAGAACTTTGTTCCTAATCTTTTAGTAAATTTGCATTTGTCATTTTGTGCTATATCTGGAAAAATGATGTGCCTTATTCAGGCTTCATTTGAACAATAATTGTTTTGTGTAATTTTAAAACAATTTTTACTAAGTTCAGATCTTAATATATTCTCTGTGAAAGTATACATATTCTTCTGCATAATTCTAGAAAATCTTTGTGGTAAAGATAATGTACTGGCATGTAAGAAAATGGGAGACTTCTTCCTATAGCTATAGCAGTTGTCCTGAAGGTATTCACAGCAGGTCTGTTATGTTTCCAGTATCATAGTTCTAGATTCTGCACTTAATGTTTAACTGCTGTGGGGCAGGACTGAACTGTAAAATGAATTGTCAGAGGGACAAAAGAAGGAAGTACGATTTATATTTATTTCAGAAATTATTCATGCTAAAACTTTCATGCAGGTGACCTTCTCTTACCTTAGCAACTTTTACCTCAGCAATATGCAACTAAAATTTAATTTTCATATGTTACCTTGTTCCCCTGTTTTAATTGCCCTGGTATTTTTATACAGGATGGCTGCAGAGTTTGGAGCCCTTTTGGGTGGCGGATCTTACTTTTTCTACCACTCTCTTGGGTCAGTTTTTAGAAGATATGGAAGCTTATGCTGAGGTAAGCAAGACTTCATGGTATATACCAGAATGAACTCTTGTGGATTTCTTAATAAATCCACAGCTGTGATCATTATGGATGTATTACATTTGTAGAAAGTAAAATTATATGGTTTTCCTGGGGAAAGAGGGTCAAATTACAGGGTATACTTAAGGCACATACAATAACAATTCTATACAAATCCTCACAATTTAAATAGTATCATAGCTAGGCTTTCAACCATTGTTGATTGAGAATATCATATTATAATAAAAATAAAAACAATTAACCAAACAGGAATGCCTTCATTTTTAAAAAGCTGCAGTGAAGAAATTTCATGGTCTTCCCTTGGTATTTTCTCTAATTGTCCAACTTCAGAGTTCTTCTGAAGTAGTGACTATTGAGGGGAGAGGGATTCTTAATGCTTCTGTAGATTAATGGTACATCTGTCTTAAAATAAAGTAACGGATTATATTGTTCAGGAAGTAATGCAGCAGAAACTGATGGAAAACTAAAGTATTTACATTTCATGTTTTTTGTTTTGACTTTGTAATCTTTGCTTAGTTAACAGGGTGTAGAGTTTATCTGACTGTCATTAAAGGGAGAGCTTTGTTTTTTGGGGAAGGGTGTTGTCTTTTTCTTAAGGTATATGTGCTCATGTATATATGCTTATAACTAGATTATACTATATTATATATGTTAACATGCAGATCCTGTAGGTGAAATTGTGCTTCCAGCATGACCAATTTCACTCAAAGCAGAATAAATAGTTGGATTTTATTAGTGTATTTATATGTACACCAAGGCTTCTGATGGTGCAGCTTTAAGAGTTAGAATTCACAGACCTCTTTGGTAGTGTCAAGCCACTGGACCTGTGCTGCTGTGGCTGTAGACACACTGCTGGAAGTGATTAGTCAGTAAGTTGCTGCTTATCAGCTTGTCTGCTGAGCTGGACAACATGTGTATTCTTAGTCACGGAAGAGTTTTAAGATAACATGTGTGAACTTAAATCATGGAGGAGGTGGTTCCAGCTAGTGTGTTTTTTGTCTCGCAGTGGGTTAGACCAAGGCTATATCTATACTAATGAGATCAGCACTTCTGGGAATGTTCCCAGGCACTGATGCCAGCTGGCATGAAGTAGCTTGCTAGTAAACTCATGCTCTCCAAATCAAGGTGGATGCATGTAAACAGTGTGATGGGAATGACCACTTGAACATCCTGACTCTGATCTGTGGATGGGAATTGTTTGGGAGAGTGGTGGAAATGCGCAGACAACTGTTGTAACAGTGCAGGAATATGGATGATCATGTTCCAGCGGCCAGGAACATCACAGGCCTCTGCTTTAATTTGCAAGATACAGTCGGAGTACTCTGTTTCAGCAGCTAAACTGAGGAGAGTATCATCTTATTACTGCTCTGTGACTTGCTCATTGTCACTGTACGCCTATATCCCATCTTCGTATGTATGTGAAGTTGGATAAATATATCTATAATTGGATAGTATCTGTTCTGAATATAGATGAAGTATTTTCAATATTGTATTTTCATCTTTTATGCGTGTATTATTACTGTTAATGATATGTACTGATATATAAAAATTCTGTGCTGTAGGACCTCAGTCATGTGGCTTCTGGGGAATCAGTAGATGAAGATATTCCTCCTCCCTCAGTATCACTACCTAAACTGGCTGCACTTCTTCGGGTTTTCAGTACTGTGGTGAGGAGTATTGGGGAACGCTTCAGCCCGATTAGAGGACCACCAATTACGGAAGCATATGTAACTGATGTAAGAATTTGAGTTTTTCTTTTTGTTTTTCTTTGGTGACACGATTTATCATCATACAATGATGTTACTCACTGAGTTTATTTAGATTTTATGATTGTATTAATATGTATACGCTCAGTTTTGATCAAATGTATTTTCTTGAAGAAATATGCTACAAGAATTTTAGTAAATATTAAGGTATAGGTTGTGATAGTGACACATGGGAATCATATGTAGCAGAAACTTTTTTTTAGGCATTTTAACTTTATGCAGCTGGGTTTATGCTTGTATTATCTATCTTTAACCATAACGTTGCATTTATTCAGATTGCTATGATGCTATAAAAACTGAATTTAAATTGAGTTTGATTTTTAAAAATGTAGGTTTTCTTATCCATGATGTTTTTGCATCTGTCGAATCTGCTAGCAAAGGCCTCTTGTTCTAAAGTATAATATAGGATGGTGTAAACTCAGAATAAATATTACATAGTACCCTAAGTATCTGCTATCCTTCTATAACAGGAACTGTAGAGGGTGTCAATGATTGTAAAACAAACAAACAAAAAAAGATAAAAATACCTTTAGTCAAAATCTTATTGTTGCTGCATGTGCTGTACAACTGGAATTTATGCACTTGCAGAGCTATGTGAGGGACAAAACTTCTCAGATAAATAAGTGTATGGATTTCCCAATTAAAGCCAAGACAGTTATGTAACCTGTGTCTTAATCTGCAGAGCACTCTTGTGACAAAAGCTCAAGAAAAGAAAGCTAGTCTGTCTTTTACAAGAGGAGTTCTGTTGACATCAGTTGGAACTGAACAGATTTCTGAATAATGAATTTAGGTTTTCTAGGTCTCTGCAGGTCTTTGAGTAGGAAGCTAGGCAGTTGAAGGTTTGTTTTTGCTTATACTTCTGAAGTGTAATGCCATGATGTGCTTTATTCAGAATATTCTACTGATAGAATTTACCAAGCTGCGGAGTTGATGATGGGACAGGATATCAAAAGGATGTCAATATAATTAAATAGCATGCAGTACTTGTCTCTTTTTAATGGAGTTTAATTTAGGTATGTTTTTAATTTTCTAGGTTCTGTACAGAGTAATGAGATGTGTGACTGCTGCAAACCAAGTATTCTTTTCTGAAGCCGTACTTACAGCTGCCAATGAGTGTGTTGGTGTTTTACTTGGCAGCCTAGATCCAAGTATGACCATACACTGTGACATGGTCATCACATATGGATTAGATCAAATGGAAAATTGTCAGACTTGTGGCACTGATTATATCATTTCAGTCCTGAATCTGTTGACACTGGTTTGTACATACTTTTTATTGTGGTTTTTGCATTGGAAAATACTGTTTTCTAAGCAACCTGGGTTTTTTTTTGTGTGTGTGTATATTAGGTAAACATCTAAAACTCTTCTCCATTACAAGCAAGAAATTCCTCTTCTAAATGCTTGTATACTTTTCTGTAAAGCTTGTGCTGATAGGTTATGCATTCATGCTGATAGTTTATGCATTTGGCTTACTGATAAAGTGGCATTTTGGTTTAGCCTGAATGCTTATGTGTTTTTTGGTTTGTTTGGTTTTTTGGTTTCATTTTTTTTTTTCCTGCCTGTCTGGCTTGACTGGACAGTGCTGTTCCCTGGCTTCTGCAGTTGATAACACCACCTGATGAATTTCAGAATCTTAGTACTTAACATATTCTATTTATCTACTTATGCCATGACCTAGGAAATAAAAATTCTTCAAAACATAGCTCTTAATGTGTAGGCCACAAACTCTTAAACCCACATGGATCTAAATTAATCATGCAACTTTCTCTCTCAGCTCCTGAAGATAACTAATTCTCTGTGAATTTGGGAAAGCAAATACAAAATACTTGCATTGTTGGGAAGCTGTTTTTTCTAGATACAGTATATAGAAGCTAGAAGAACAGTATTTTAATTAATCTTTAATAATCTATTCTGATAAAAATATTTACCTGAATTTATTTTTATAATTTTGTGTTTTATCCCCAGATTGTTGAACAAATAAATACAAAGCTACCATCATCATTTGTAGAGAAATTATTTATACCAGAGTCTAAACTACTTGTTCTTCGTTATCATAAGGAGAAAGAGGTAAGAGTGACTTGTACAGATGTATCACAACAGCCTTCATGCATTTCCTAGAATGTATGTATTAAGCTGTAAAACTTTGTTCATCTTAAATAATGTTTTTTAATCTAACTATATATCCGTGAAACTTCTGGAAAGGCAGATGTAGCTAGTTCTTGGTTTTGTCATTTAGATTTGAGAAGGGATTTGCTAAGTTGGTCATCACACCAGATAGAGAAGTCCTTAGTTGAAGTGGCTTTGATACTCAGCATGTTATGTGGATGATCCAGAAAGTAATTAATAAATTCTGTAAATAAACAGTACTTGATTACAGAAAAATGAAGATAGGTATGTGTATTGGTCTATGCTATTCATAAATAAAGAAGCATAGTTTTAAATTCTATGTTGGAGACTAATATATTTTATGATTTCATGCTAATCAATTACTGTAATTATTTTGTATTCTCAAGGTTGTTGCAGCAGCCCATGCTGTATACCAAGCTGTGTTGAGCCTGAAGAACATTCCTGTTTTGGAGACTGCTTACAGGTTGATTCTAGGAGAAATGACTTGTGCTCTAAACAGTCTTCTCTATAGTTTACATCTTCCTGAGGCCTGTTCTGAAATCCAGCATGACTCTTTCAAGAAGCATATATTGAATGTGGATAATGCAAAGTTCGTTGTTATATTTGACCTCAGTGCTCTGAGTACTATTGGAAATGCTAAAAATTCATTAATTGGGGTGAGTAAAAACTACAGATAGAAGTTTGTGCAATAAGTTTAAAACCACTTTTTTACTTAAGATACACCATAATGTATTTCACCAGCAGTGCACACATGTATAATTGAAATGATCATTTTTGTTTCTTAATTTATGCTATAGAAAAACTTCCAGTATTAAAATTTAGGGGAAACAGAATGGATGGACTGTATCTCTGGTGCATAATAAAAAGCAGGTTTTAGGGAAGACCATCTTATCAGGGTTGTTCATGGATTGATTTTAAGATGGTCATAGTAATTGTTTCTGAAAATCAAGACAGATAACACCTGCTTTTAGTGTGTCCTCTTTTCACATCAGCTGTGTGAAAACATTTGTTCCAGCTCTTTCCAAGTAAAAACATAAATTGCTTTTAACAGGTTATTTAAAAAGGGAAAAGAAAATAGTTGCAATTAAGGTCGGCAAATTAATAGAGTTATTTCCCTCGGGAAGAATCAAAACACAGTAATTAATGGTATGGAAACTACATTTTAAAATAGTTCATATTTATTGTGTTTCTTTGCTTATGTTGCAATTATTTTATAGATGTGGGCCCTTTCACCGACTGTGTTTGCACTACTGAGTAAAAATCTGATGATTGTTCATGGTGACATAGCAGTTCATTTCCCTGCTGTCCAGTATGCAGTACTCTATACACTCTATTCACACTGTTCCAGGTATGAAGATTAGTAATTCATCAGTATTTTAAGAGCACTAGGATGGACTGATCTGAATAGAATGTGTTATTGGAGGGATGAATTTAAATAGGCTATTACAATTACACATTTGCCCAAACTTCCTTAATCAGTTTTTACTTTCATTAATTGCAGGGAGTCTGTATCTCAGCCAAGAAAGCATATCCTGGCTTAAAATTTGGCATTTTATTCAAAGGCAGATTAGAAGTCCTGTGTGTGAATAGAGATAACTAAGGGAGAACTCTACTGAAAGTAAATAAGGAAATATTATTTACTGTTTTGCTTAATGTGAGATCTAGGCAAGGTAATGATATGTAAGCAACAGATTTAAACACATTTTGGACCTTATTGCTACAAAATGTTGTCAAAGTAAGGGAATATACTAGTTCAGCTGTTACTCTGTACATTTCTTGGTGTTGGTGATTTTTCACTGAGCATTTGATACCAACCACAGTTGAAAACAGGTTACTGGGCTGCATGGACTGATGTAAAATTGTAGCTTTGTTCTTTTAGGCCAGGGTTCAAAATCTGATATAATGTGGTTGCTGTGTGGGCATACATTAAATTTTGCTGCTGGGTTTTTTGGTTGGTGTTTGTTTTGGGAGTTTTATTGTTGTTGCAGTTTCCCCCCCCCCTCCTGTATACATTAAGGAAGTATCCCTAATCTTGGGGTGATTTTATATTTTATGTTTTTCCCTGCCTTTTTAGGCATGACCATTTCATATCCAGTAGCCTCAGTTCTTCCTCTCCCTCACTGTTTGATGGAGCAGTTATAAGTACTGTAACCACAGCAACAAAAAAACATTTCTCAATCATACTAAACCTTTTGGGACTACTGCTTAAGAAGGATAACCTTACTCAAGATACCAGGTAACTAACATTTTCTTATAAATCAGGGGACTTTCTTTGTTTCCAGTAGAATGCCTTAATTCAGAAACCAGGATATTTTTCATCTGTAAAACTTGGGGTAAATGTAACCAGTCAAATTTTTTTTTTTTTGAAACAGTAATAATGAAATAGCTGTGGATAAAGTAGTTGCTCGTTTTTATTCATGAAAGCTAGAAAAATTGAAACCCTCATAAGAGCTATACAGTAAAAGTAGAGCTATCAAAATTTACTGAAAAAAGTTTTTGCTCACTGAATGTACCCTTTTCCAATATTTAAAATCCTGTATTACCAAAGCACTGTGAAAGCCAGAGACATTTTTAATGTTATGAAAACTTTTGTTTAAAAAATAAGAGTTGTGGTATAATAATTATCTGTAATGTGAAATAGTTCAAGTTATATTGAAATATATTTTTCTGTAACTGTATAGAGTGACTAATTTTTTTGTTTTTTGAAGGAAACTGCTTATGACATGGGCTTTGGAAGTGGCTATTCTGATGAAAAAATCAGAAACATATGCACCATTATTTTCACTCCCATCTTTTCATAAGTTTTGTAAAGGACTTTTAGCAAACAGTAAGATATCACGTATTTTTACTTATTAACTGTCTTTTATGTGGCATACTTAAGTACACAAGTGACCTTGTCATATACCAGTGATAGCTCTAACTGTACTTGTTGTTTCATTTACTTTTAGAGGTGCTTCCAGTTCGTTTTGTGCAAAAACTTACACTCTCCTCAACTCTTCTCAAATGGATCCCTACCTATTACTTGTGCAAACAATTAATTCTCTTAAAATAATTTGTGCTTGTGAAATTGATTTACCAAAAATGTCAGTGATGTGCCAGATCTTACTTGTAAAATTGCATTTCATTTTATCAAAGTGGAACCATTCCATAATGTGATGTATTGTTGTGGATTTCAAAACCTGGAAGTAGAAATATGGGAGCCAGTGCTTTTAGTAGCATAATACTAGCAAAATCAGTAGCTTACCAAAGCCAGGAGTTACTAAATTTACCTTAGATTTTTCTTATTGAAATATATTGTGTATAGTGCTGACGTATGGAGAACATAGAAGGATTAATCTGTCAGCTGTCAGAAAAGGCCCATAAGTAACACTTAGCACAAGTGACACTGTTACTAAGCATTTGTTACAGTAAAGCCAGTCAATGAAATCAAAAGAAAATTATTGCTTAAAGCCTGTGTTTCCTTCTACAAGATTTGCTGTGAAAAGTCTTTAGATGTTCTACCACAACCGGAGTAATGCAGAAGTTACCTAGTTGTAGCAAGAATAACTTTTTTTTTTCTTTTCAACTCCTTAATTCAGCCCTTTTGGAAGATGTGAACGTTTGTCTTCAAGCATGTAGTAGCCTCCATGCCCTGTCTTCCTCCCTCCCAGATGACCTTTTACAAAGGTACTTGCACAGAATTCTGTCTATTATTTGAACTTTGCTGTTAATGGAAATGTTACCACCTTTTTCTCCTTTTTGGTGATGCAGGTGTGTTGATGTGTGTCGTGTTCAACTAGTACATAGCGGTGCTCGTGTAAGACAAACTTTTGGAAAACTTCTGAAGTCAATTCCTTTAGATGTCGTGTTGAGGTAAATTGTTCAGATTAACTTCAATATAGAAAATTATTTAGTTTCTTCAGTGACTTTTATCTGAGAAATAATGCCAGTTGAATATCATCTTACTGTCTTAATTTAAAACGAAAAATCACGAACTGTCTTGCTATCTCTTCTACTTTGTTACAGTTTAGGAACAGTAGGTAGTACACAAGGTAACTAACAAATTTGTTAAACTGTACAGCACTTCTTGCAGAAAATATGAATACTTGTAAGGTCCATGTTATCTAAGCTTCAGCAACATTATGTCCTGCAATTTGTCTCAAAGACCTGAACTCTTAAAGCACTTTGTCTTAATACTGAAGAGTATACTTATTTCCAGACATTGCATATATATGTGTGTGTTTTAACTTTTTTGTGCAACTTTTTTGAAGTACATTATAGCATGGATTGTTTTGTTCTTCCTCCCCACCCCCTTTTTCCACAGTAATCGTACCCACACAGAAATACAAGAAATATCTTTGGCTATAAGAAGTCATATGAGCAAAGCTCCAAGTAATACATTCCACCCTCAGGATTTCTCTGATGTCATTAGTTTTATTTTGTATGGAAACTCTCACCGAACTGGGTAAGAATTTCTCTTAAAACTGAAACCCATGGATATTGTATTTATAGTAAACAATTCCAAGCTATATTTAGTTTAAAATTTTAAGTGTCTTTACAAATTACATTGCTTTACTTTCAATCATATTTTTTTTTACACTTACCTTTAAGTATTTATAAATATCTTAAAATACACACCTTTTTGCATATTTGTATACATACAGTGCTGCCTGGAAATAATCCTATGAGAGATTTGAGAGCAATAGGGAGCTGAAGTGTGTGCAGTATAAACTTGTTACCATGTGAATTTGTGTTAATGTACTGATTTTTTTTTTCAGGAAGGATAATTGGTTGGAAAGACTATTCTATAGCTGTCAAAGACTAGATAAGAGAGATCAACCGACCATCCCTCGTAATCTGTTGAAGACTGATGCTGTTCTTTGGCAATGGGCTGTTTGGGAAGCAGCTCAATTTACTGTTCTTTCAAAGCTACGAACTCCTCTAGGTAGAGCCCAAGATACCTTTCAAACAATTGAAGGTAATGTAAAAAATATAGTTTATTTTCGTGGGGGTTTTTTGGTAAGATTGTGCAGCTGAAGACTTCATGTTCAAGGGAAGAAGCACCATGGCTTTATTTTTCAGTGATTATAGATTTTAGCATGGGTTTGACACATCAAGAAATGCTATGGCAGAAGAGCAGTTATGTAATAATTATTAACTTTTGAGAGATTTTACTTTAGCATTGCTATACCTTGACACGTTTAAATAAAATACTGCCTCAGAAGTTTTTTTTTTTTTTTTTTCCCCATGTTTTGGTAATGTGTAGGTATTATTAGGAGTCTTGCAGCCCATACATTAAATCCTGACCAAGATGTTAGCCAGTGGACTACTGCAGACAATGATGAAGGACACAGTAGCAACCAGCTTAGGCTTGTTCTCCTTCTACAGTATCTGGAGAACTTGGAGAAATTGATGTACAATGCTTATGAAGGATGTGCCAATGCCCTTACCTCTCCACCTAAGGTTTGTCTGTCTTAGAGTGCTGATGTTATTTGAAACAGTTTTTTGAATGAACAGTGTTTTCAGGGTTGTTCAGGTCTTACCCATGGAACTTCAGAAGAACTTCTTAAAGTTTGAGGCTCTGAATTTGTATGGCTTTGAGTTTGGCTTATTTCTAGAGAACATGTGAAAAGAGGATTTATTTCTGGAGTACCAGCTTGTATAGTGATACAAATCAAGCAAGTCTGTAGTACTTCTGATTTGTAGCAGTCACTTATTGTCAGCAGTCTTGTTACTTTATAACACAATTATTTGAGGCTTCAAGTGGCTTTTTGAGGAATATAATAATTATTTATAAACAATGTACCCTTTCATGTAGTTCTAACTGCAAAATATCCTTCACTGTTGAAATAAACTGTTTAATTACCAGACTTTGACATGACAGTACTATATAATTTATAGTCAGTTCACTTCAAGATTTTTAGCTTGCTAGTATGTGTGGCCAGTTGCATGCTATGCATGATTTCAGAACATCTGCATTAATAAAATTGCAGATGCAGAATTTTAGCTGTTTCTTGTTCTCTCAATTGAAAACTCAACTGAAGAAAACAAACCTGTCCTGACTTTGATTGTTATAAATACTAAATACTTAATGTAACTATTCTGATTCATACAGAAGAACGGTATTGTAAAACTTACCTTTTCTGTCTTTGAAGGTTATCAGGACATTCTTCTATACTAATCGTCAGACATGCCAAGATTGGCTAACACGGATCAGACTTTCCATCATGAGAGTTGGATTGCTGGCTGGCCAGCCTGCTGTGACAGTCAGGCATGGTTTTGATTTACTCACAGAGATGAAAACTAATAATAGTATCTCTCAGGTACTCTCTCTTCAAACTCTGTAGACTACTGCAAAAATATTCACATGATATTCTAAAAAACCTAAAGTAAGGCAATCAGTAGTTATTGAACAAACTGGTCTGTAAAAGATTGTGTTATTTAAAGCCACATTTTAAACTCATAATTCTGTATTGACAGACTTTTGTGGTTAAGTAATACTGTGGTTGGAGATTCGGATGTACTGTATACATGTCGCCAAATATTGTACATAAATGAATGCTATGGTTTGTTCACAGTTTGAATTTTTATTTTTTTTTTAAGTGGAAGGTTCTGCTTAAACCTTATCAAAGCTCTGTTGTATCAGTGTGAGGCCTTCCTGAGCTGCTTGTAGTGTAGTGTCTTTGCTTACCTGTGGGTATGAGCAGGAGGGGGAGGTGTTGTAAGGGTATCCTTCCTCTACAAGTAACTGGCAGATAGTGCAGGGGTGGGACGAGTGGATAAAGTGGTTAAGTGGATAAAGTGGTTAAGCCTTCTTAGAAAGGTTGAATAGTTTCTTCAGTACATGATTTGTTTAAATATTTTGACAAAGGAGGTTTGAAATGTATTTACTACTTCCTGTTTCGTTATGAATTCTCATATAGCTATAGACCATCTCATATAGATTGCTAACTTGACATTCAGGCTGTGGATTCACAGCACATACTCTTCCCTTAGCTCCCCTGCTTTTCCAAAAGCAGCATAACGGATGGCTATGCAGAGCACTTCACTTGGAGGTGCATATAATGGAATATTGCTTTACCATTTCCAAGTATTTAACCATGTATATAGCTGTTATTTTGAGACTTGTTAAATAAAGCTTTTGGTTTGGTTTTAGGGAAATGAATTGGAAGTAACAATTATGATGCTGGTGGAAGCATTATGTGAGCTTCACTGTCCTGAAGCTATTCAGGGTATCGCTGTCTGGTCTTCTGCTGTTGTTGGGAAGAGTCTTGCCTGGATCAATTCTGTAGCTCAACAAGCAGAAGGGCGGTAAGTTTTCTTGGATAACTGGACATTACAAACATGGACATTTTTTCCTTCTTATACATAGTTGTTCTGAATCTTTTAAATTGTGGTGTGAGCCAGGGCTACTGATCTAATTTCCATGTTAATTAAAGTAATTGTGTCTTTCAGAGATACCTAATGCATCAAGCATTTTTAGATGCTTTTAGTTTTAACTAAATTGCCAGAATTTGAATGTAAATGGTGATCCTAAGCTGTTTTTCCTTAGTTTTTTTTGTACACAGCGATATTATTTTTATTTTCATACACAGCGATATTATTTTCATACTGTATTTAATTTTCCTTTGCAAAATATTATTAATGTAAATATTTTCTAATGAAGTTTCTGACCAACGGCGTGATCTGATTACCTGCCACGGTTTGCCAAGAGAGGGACTCCGAGGGAGATGCTTTGCAGTTTTAGTTCAGCTTTGAAAAAGTGGCTTCTACGTCTATTGAAGTAGAATCTTTGACTGCAGATACAAATAAGTGGGTCAATGTTCCAGATAGGGTATGCCTTCATTTTGGTGTTTTCATCTCCTTAAAGGAATGCATCCTTTCTTCTCTATGAAATGAAAAAGGGGCACCTTTTATTATTTACCTGCCATGTAAAAATCCCCGAACAAAAAAATGATGTTTTATCTTTATATACCTTTTTTTTTCCCATTTTTGTAAGATACCTTAAAATAATGCGCAGCTTTGTAATATGTGAGAAGTTTCCGAGAAGTGTCAAGTTTAAGGTGTGAATTGTTGCCCTAGACCCAGTTTTACAGTCTTCTATTAAATGATATGTAGTTAATCAGTATTCAGCTTTACTCATTCAGGTAAAAAGTGTTGACAGACAAATATAAAACTTAGTTATCTTCTTCAGTCTGTACTTAGTTTGAAGTTGGCATTAAAACCTGAATGGGAGGAAAAGCTTTTATACTTGGTATAACCTGGAAATTCAGACAGTAAACTTGTATGCTGTGTTAATCCCTTTCTTTTGCTGAAGGTGACATGTGAACTTTTAAAGTATTGTGGTAAAGAAATGTTTAAAATATAGTCTATTTACCTAAAAAGAAAACTGGTTCTGTAAGATGCTGACTAAAATATTAAACTATTTAAGGTTTGAAAAAGCAACTGCGGAATACCAGGAGCACCTGTGTTCCATGATAGGAGTGGATTGCTGTATAACAGGCTTTGACAAAACTGTTCTGAAGTTGGCCAATTCAAACAGTGTGAATAATGCCAGCCCAAAGCATTCCTTAAATGGTCAGTATTGTTTTCTTTTTTACAGAAATACAATTTTGTAACTGTATATACATAAAATTAGAACATTCAATGATATAGCCGTTGTAATGATAGTGTCTGATTCTTAAATTTGAAAACCTGTTTCTGTCTGCAGTTAAACTGAACTGCTTAATGCCATTGAAACCAATATTATTTGTAGATATGAGGGTTTGCAGTACTGAGGTCTACCCGAATGAAACTAAAAATAATAGGTAAAATATTCTGTAATTCACTACTTTAATTCTAAATTATTTTATATCATAACTTAAGGCTTAGTATTTACAACATAATTGTATCATAAATATACTACTTACTGATTTTTTTTAAATACTGATACTTCGTTGCAGTATTCCATTTCATCTTTGAAAAAGGACCTTCTTTGTTCTTAATTTAGTTCTGTGTTCCTGTTTTGATGCTTCCTTACAGATATCCACTGAATTTTTCCAAAACTTCCTTTGAAAAGGTTTATTCCTTAAAAAAGGCAGTATAAGTGTAAGAATATTGTAAATGTTGTGGAACTCTGATTTTTTTTTTTTTTTTTTTTTTTGTTAATTAAGTGTTTTACTTGACAAAAGACATAGAAATGACATTTGAGTAATAGAATTGCTATTTAAAAATATATGAGCATAAATATATATATAAGTTTATATACTTGTTTTGCAGGAGAAACTAGAAAAACTGTTCTAACTAAGCCAAGTGACTCTTCACCTGAAGTTATAAACTACTTGGGTAACAAAGCATGTGAATGTTACATTTCCATTGCTGACTGGTCTGCTGTTCAGGAGTGGCAAAATATGGTCCATGACTTGAAGAAAAGCAACAGTAATACCTCAATCAATCTGAAAGCAGATTTTAACTACATAAAGTAAGGATGTAACTAATTTATTCAACGGTACATTAGAGTTCAGTATCTTTAATTAAAGTTTTTACAGATTTTAGAAACTAGATGTCATTGAAATAGAGGTATAGTAAGAAGAAAGTTGTGTTCGTGGGAGGGGGTAACCTTGACCTTGATATTTACTAGCTGTACAGATAACATTATTCTAAACAGTTAATGTGGCTTTCTGACTGCTGAGTTTTCTTAGTGTTCAAGAAAAACATCTTTTAATTGAAAGTAAAATTTATCAAATTTATTGTACTTCTATTGTCAGAGATGCACGCTTTTGCACAACTTAATAGTAAAAAATAAAATGCCTGTCAGTGGCACAGTACTTAAATATTTGAATTCATTAATCTAATGTAAGAAATATTTTAAGGAGATAGTCTTGGCTGCTTAAATTATTTTTTTTCATTTAGGAAAAAAAAAGGAATTTAGAGTTGTAGTTTGCGTGTTTATTTCCTAACCCTTGATATTTGTCTAGTTCATGAAAAAACGTTTGTGACATTGAAATAATCCTTCAAGGTTTAAGGGTCCTTTCTGTTTCATTTGACAACTTGATTACTTTTCATTCCTGTACTACTGTGGTAAACATCATAAACTCCTTTTGGCTGAAATTTCTTGACTTGAAAATAAAAGCATAAAAGTAAGCTTTAAAATAAAATACTGCAGGTCTGAAAAGATGACTGCTTCTGTCAGAAAAAGGGGCGATCCTTTTTCTTACTGCAGTAACTCAGTGTTCTGCAGTTAATCCATTAGAAGAGTATGTTCTTCTCAAGGATGTGAAAATGTGTAATTTCTGAATGTTTCTGTTTTTGTGAAGTAAACTCCCTGTACTTCTGATAAACATCACAAGTGCTTGCTGCACTGTTGCAGAGGTCTGATCGTTTTGACTGGTTTTAGTTAGTTTTCATCCAGATAATTACTGGAAGATACTGTATCATCAGAAAAGTCCTGTAAAGATCTCCTGATGATGCACAGCACTTTGACTCTTATGCTCCTGAGCAGGCTGAGAACAGACTCTGTAGTAATGAGGATTGAAATAATCCAGCAGAAAGGGGAGTTTTCACATGCTGAATATTAATTTTTTCCTTTTCTAATGCAGATAATTAGATAATTCCTTCTTCAGTTGATAGTAACAAGAATATTGAACCTTTGAGTCTTCTATATTCTGAGCCACCAAGCCTCTTAACTTTTCAGTGCCTTTTTTTTTTTGTGCAGTTCTGTAAAAGTCTATAATGCCCAAATTATTTCCTAATGTAGAACAATGGGGGGGGGGGAAGTTAAATTTGCTGCTTCAGGCAGTTAAACAACATAAATTTGTGTAATCTATGACCTGCACAACATTCCGGTATTTCTGGAATTTTGGTTTCATATAAACTGAAGAACTGAAACCGTGGCCTCATGAAATTCTACCTCAAAACTTAATTTTCTGTGGGGGGTGGGTGGGTGGGAAAGTTTTGGGGTTTTCTTTGTTTTTAAACTTCCAAAATCAACCTTTGTCTTCCTGACTAAGACAGAAGAGCATTACCTATAGTGTGATGATAATATGAAAAGCTTTGTAGCTGGAGAGGTGTGTTTTTGGTTTTTTTTTTTTTTTTTTCCCTTTCATTTTGATACTGAATTTATCTATTTAGTGCTCTACTATTGTCTTTTATTGATCTGTGTGAAAATTGGGATTTTTGCTTGGAATTAATCATAAATGTTCTGTAGGATTTTAAGTTAAGCTTGAATCTTTCTTTTTTGCTGTATAAAATACTTAGCAACTGGAATGAAGTAAGAAATGTGAAAATAAAACTATAAACATTGAATTGCAGATCTTTGAGCAGCTTTGAGTCTGGACAACTTATTGAATGCACTGAACAACTGGAATTATTACCAGGAGAAAATATCAACCTGCTTGCAGGGGGATCCAAAGAAAAAATAGGTATAAATGCATAGGTTAACATTACTTCAAATACAAAAGTAAATATTTCTCCATGTGTCTGTGTCTAGGACTGAAATTTCTGAATGCAGTTTGCTGTGTTCAATTGACTGAACATAACCTTTATGAATCAAGCTTCAAAATGATTGTCAGTGGTCATTCTAAATGTTGATACAAGTGTGTTTTCTGGAGTTGTGTTTGTTTATAAGCAATCTATCATAAATTTCTAATATGAATACATACATACATATTAAATATGTATCTGTTTTAAAAAGGGTTTTTTCCAAACTTCTACGCTGTCAAAAATGCATTCTCAGATGGTGACACTTGATAAAATTTGGCAGTTCTAGTTGGTTTCAACTGTTTAATCTCCATGTAGACATGAAGAAGCTCCTTCCTAATATGCTGAGTCCTGATCCAAGAGAACTTCAAAAAGCAGTTGAAGTACAGCTTTTGAGAAGTTCAGTATGTCTGGCAACAGCTGTAAACCACATAGAACAGGAGCAAAAGTGGCAGTCGATATCTGAGTAAGTTGAAATGTGCTATGAATGAATGTAATATACTGTGAAAAGCTGTTCTAGTTTGTTAAACAACTTGGTGAAAAGTGTACTCTGCTTTGTATTGCAGCATCTATGCTAGTTTGCTACCAGTTTTAGCTGTTTTGAGTTATAAGCTTACTGAGGAAAAAAAAAGATGTTTAACTTGGAGATTATGTAGTTCAAGTTGATAAAATGCCACTTCTTGTCAGTTTAATAAAGTATCATACTGTAATTTATGCATGTTATTGCAAGATTTTCTCATCATCTCTTTGATGAGGTTGAATTTGCTTTTTCTTCAGTAATTTTGATATCATTGTTTACTGTTAAGTTCTAGCTAACAAAAATGACTTCTGATTCTTTTATTTCAGAAACGTTATTAAGTACTTAAAACAAACATCACGAATCGCTATTGGACCTTTAAGACTTTCCACACTCACTGTGTCTCAGTCTTTACCAGTGTTGAGCACTCTTCAGTTGTATTGTTCTTCTGCTTTGGAAAACACTGTATCCAACAGGCTGACATCAGAGGTATGTCTGTGTGTTTAAAACCTAAATTGGAGTAATGTCTTTCTCCATGTAATGTCATGAAGTATTGAATATAGAAAATACATTAATTGTTTTGACCATTGTTAATCATATTGTAAAAAGACCTCATTTATTTTTCTAACTTGTCTGACCCAAGTTTTTTTAAAGTTACATCACAGTTGGACTTCTATAGGTATAAATATGCTGTCAGTTACACATAGTATTTTTGAAATTTTATTGGTAGTTGCTTTTTAGAGAAGTGTTGGTATTTCTTCTCTGAATACATTGTAGCACTTATTCCTACAATACACAAATAATTTACTTTAAAAATAACTTTAAAATACTTATCAAAAACCAATCACTTCAGCAATTAAAAACTCAATGTCAAACTTCAACCAGCATGAATGATTTAGTTCTGATTTCTAATCGCACTGTTCAGAAAGCAATTCTTCTTGATTTTGAGCTAGTCTTAGTGTTGTTCTCTCAAAATCAAGCATGCCTTTTTAGAGTTGCATAAAGCGTATTTATGTTTTATTAGTTTATGATGAAGAGTGGCTACTAATACAAATAGGAATGTTTGCTCTGCACTAAAATGGTCCTTGATTTTAATAAAGGAAAATACATTTTAATAAAGATGTCTCTCGTGACATTTATGCAACTTCTGTGCCTCTTTCAGGACTGTCTTATACCTCTCTTCAACGATGCTTTGAGGTCTTGCAAACAGCATGATGTAAGGCCATGGATGCATGCACTGAGGTACACAGTGTACCAGAATCAATTGATGGAAAAACTTAAAGGTATATAAGCTCTCATTTTAGTGTTATAAAAGGTAAATGTAGAATTTGAACTTAAATCTTCTGCTGAAAGCAGCAGCTGTCTGTTTTTCTGTTATTTAGATGGATTACTTTTTGAAAGCCAAGTTTTGGTTATTATTTAAGTGTCTTGCTTTACAACTAAGGGTCATAATTACTACTGTGTGGTAGACAGTGTTAAAAAGAAAAAACGTTCTTCTGAAATGCTTAGAAGTTCTGTGCTGTAACTGCACTTTACTTACTCATCTCTTCATACTTTAAATGCTTTCACATTTGAACAATTCAACACTATCAATAATGGGTCTTTAAAAACAGTCATGAAAGCCACATGCACTGTGATAACAGATAATGGGAGAAAACGTTGTATCAGGTGACAGGTAGATTTCTTAGTTGGGAAGAGTGCTTACAGTGAAAAAATTGTTCTTTTGTCCAGCAGATAAGATATGGATGTTGTGTTTTGTTGGTTTTTTTTTTTTTTTTTTTCAGATGAGGTATATAAACATTCAAGGCAGAAATTAAGTTATCTAAATTTCTGAAGGAGGTGTTAAGAAATAAGAAACAGCTGAATTATTTTTTTTAACTGATGGCCATGTATAGAATACATGGGGCAGAAATTAACCCAGGTGCAATTATTGTTTGTTTAATAATTTTGTTTACAATATATTGCTTTCTTCAGAACCAACAGTCCCAATCAAAAGCCACCTAATGGAGCTGGGATTAACAGCAGCAAAATTTGCACGGAAGCGAGGAAATATTGCCCTAGCTACACGACTGCTTGCCCAGTGCAGTGAAGTTCAGCTAGGAAAAACCACCACTGCACAAGATTTAGTCCAGCACTTTAAAAAATTGTCTGCACCAGGCCAGATAGATGAAAAATGGGGTCCTGAACTTGATATTGAGAAAACAAAGTTGTTATACACAGCAGGTGAGTATTTGCTAATTATGTTGTAAATACTTGAGCTTCTTGTCCATGTAAGCAGACTAATTCCCCTGACCTTGAAGAAACCATAATAGGACAGTATCATTAAGAACTGATTTCATCCTATTAACTGTTGTCTCAGTCTGAAAATATTTTCACAAGTCTTTTCTTACTTGTAATTTTTAACTTCAAAAGACAATTTTCTCTGTAAAAATATATTGTTACAAGGTGTATCTGGATATGCTGAATTTCAGAAGTGTTTTGAATAAAGTTAACACTCTATTGAAGATGTGCTTTTCATGATATGCAGGTCAGTCAACACATGCCATGGAAATGCTGAGTTCTTGTGCCATATCCTTTTGCAAATCTGCCAAAGCTGAATATGCGGTTGCTAAATCTATTCTCACTCTGGCTAAATGGATTCAAGCAGAATGGAAAGAGATTTCAGGACAGTTGAAACAAGTATATAGAGCTCGACAGCAGCAGAATCACACTGGTCTGTCTACCTTGTCTAAAAACATATATAATTTGATTGATCTCCCAGCTGTTAATACACTAGAAGAAGAATATCCTAGGATTGAAAGTGAATCTACAGGTAGAATTGTTCTACTTCATATTCTTTTTTTGTTCAGTAAGTTACTGATAATTGTACTGAGGAATAGCAGCAATTATATTGATAAAGACTATGTGCTCCATCACTCGTGTTTTTGTTTTCCTAATATGCACATAAGCAGTGTATGTTTTGTGCAATAGGTAACTATATACAATTAAAAAAACTAAACACCTTAATACTGACATTTCATAATTATCATTTTTCTCATTCAAGTGGTGATGACCTGAAGAAGGAACCGGAATATGTTTATTTTATGAGGAGGATATAAAATTTTGTCATGCTTTTGTCTGCTTTCAGCTGCTATATTTCCTAAAGTTTGAATGAGATCTTTCAGATTAAGCATCAACAGGATTTGTATTTTGAAAGCCCTGATAAGTGTGAAAAGTAATTGCCTTAGGTTTTCTCGTGTTCTTTAATCTATACTTAGTTTGAACACTTCTGTTGTTGCTACAAAATGTATTCTAATTCCCAATTTTAGGCAGACTTTGTACCAAATGTCAAGATAAAGTTCTTTGCTTAAACATGGATTTCATAAATAATTTAGTTCCCCTCTTGCAGAGTCAGAATTATTTTAGAGCTGTTAATGGATGTGAAGTAGTAGGTGCTTTCTCACTTGATGATTAAGAAAATAAATATATACACAAATACACTGCCCTAGGTACTTCATAAAAGTTTCCTCTCTGAAGTATCTTGCTCTTCTTCATGAGTTTCTTGCCTCAGTTTCATCTTTTTGTGAAAGATAAAGCAATTGTAGAGTGCAGGCAGTGGTTGTTAGCAAATGAAAAACTTGTTGTTTTGCAGCCAATGTCAGAACTGAAACATAATGGCATTTTGGAAGATTTTACACTTTTGGGTACTAACTTGACCAAAAAAAATATTACATGTTTTGATGTTATTTTCTATGTTAAGGGAATTAGAAGTTTGTTTTACATCATAACATGTATTGCTCTATTTCTTCCACCACAGTAAATATTGGAGTTGGAGAACCTGACTTCATCTTGGGACAGCTGTATCACTTGTCTTCAGTACAGGCACCTGAAGTAGCCAAGTCTTGGGCAGCCCTGGCTAGCTGGGCTTACAGATGGGGCCGGAAAGTAGTTGATAATGCCAGGTAAATGAATTGTAATGTTTAAATTTATGTGGCACAATTAGTTTCCTTAAGGTAAACCCTAGCTTTGTATTTATGATTCCTGTTCTTTGTGGTCTGAAGTCACACATGAGCAGAGAACTGAATATTCTCTTGATTACTTGTCCTCTGTAAAGAGAAGCGAGTTCAGTTCTGAGATAAGGATGAAGACTTCTTCTCTCAAGAATTTTTATATATACAGTCTTAATGGGTTCAGTAACTCTACAAATACTAATATATTGGGGATCAATAATTCATTAAATGTTACAGTCAGGGAGAAGGTGTTCGTCTGCTGCCCCGGGAAAAATCAGAGGTTCAGAACTTGCTTCCAGACAACATTGCAGAAGAAGATAAAGAGAAAATCTATGGGATTCTTGGGCAGGCAGTGTGTCGTCCAGCTGGGATTCAGGTAACTGTAGATTTGCTTGCTTAAAAAATGTTCAACTTCAGTGTGAACCTTATTTTTCTTCTACTTGTGATTCATATTAACTCTTGTAAATGTTTTAAAGTTACAATTCAGAGAATTTAGGAGTTCTTTAAGAAACCATCTGTTAGCTAACTGGTAACACATCTGTTTCACGGAATATGGTAATATGATCAAATAATATAAAAACTAATATTGCTTGTAGAAAAGGTTGGAGGACTTAGTCAAACCTGTTTTCTCTTTATTTGCATTTAGGATGAAGATATGACTCTACAAATCACTGAAAATGAAGACAATGAAGAAGATGATATGGTGGATGTTATATGGCGTCAATTATTAACAAGTTGTCCCTGGCTTTCAGATCTTGATGAAAATGCAACAGAAGGGTTAATTAAAGTGTGGAGGAAAGTTGTAGACAGGATCTTCAGTCTCTATAAACTCTCCTGCAGTGCATACTTCACTTTCCTCAAACTCAATGCTGGTCAGGTTAGTGTTTGTGCCGATGAGGAAATCCACTTACAAACTTTACAGTTCATATCGTCATTTAGGATACTTAGCTTAGGGGAGTATTTCTTTCTTTCAAGGTTCCACTTGATGAAGATGATCCCAGACTGCACTTAAGAAATACTTCTGAGCAAAGCACTGATGATGTTATTGTGATGGCAACCCTAAGACTGTTACGATTGCTTGTGAAACATGCTGGAGAACTTAGACAGTATCTTGAGCATGGGCTAGAAACTACACCTACCGCTCCTTGGAGAGGTAAGTATATGTTATCTAGTTGTCAAAATTAATTTTGGTACATTTTCTCTAAATACAAGCAGAAAGGTATTCATTGTACTTTCATAAAATTTTTATTTAAGCATGATGGAAAGAGAGCCTGTCTCTTACTAAATTTAATTTAAAGGTGTTAAAAGTCTGTCATGCATTCTGATCTTAGAATAGGCAAGTAGCACAGAATCTGATCCCCTCCCTTCCGAAAGGAGAAAGGAGATGTAGCTTGTGAAATATTACATTGTATTACTACCTTAAAAAATGGGGTAGGTTTTCTTCCTAGCTACAGTTTGAAATGCAGTTCAGAGACAGATGTGTGGCTAAAGCCAGATGTCTCTGAAGTAGTTGTTTGTCACTACAGTACTGGTTCTGGTTGCTCAGGGACTTTCCCGCAAAAGTTTTTTGAGTTACAGTGTGGAAGGCAGCAGACAAGGAGGACTGACTATTGCAAAATTCTACTTTCTTTTGAAACATTCAGTTATGCTGACTTCAAGAGCTATTGATCAGACTCCTCTTATTTTCAAAAAATGATATAACAGATATAGTGTGCAAAACTGGATTCCTGGTGCTTGACTAAAGGATTTGTATACTGCATCTGATGTTACCTGTATTTGAATAGTAGAAGAAAATAAACTATTGCCTGTACTGTGAAAGACAGTTACTTAAAAGAAGTTTTTATTGGGAAACTAGACATTTATGTTCTCCCAGTGCAAAAACAGCATGCTTTTATAAATAAAACAAAATTAAATTCTACATCATAGGAAGTGAAATTAAATGAATCTGCACATTTTCTTTTCCTGTTTATGAAGGTATTATACCTCAGCTTTTCTCCCGCCTGAATCACCCAGAAGTGTATGTTCGTCAGAGTATTTGCAACTTACTGTGTCGAGTGGCTCAAGATTCTCCTCATCTCATACTATATCCTGCAATAGTGGGTACCATTTCACTTAGCAGTGAATCCCAGGCTTCAGGTATGGAGGAAAAATTAAATGCTCAAATACACTTTAGCTAATACATTTTTATATACTGGATAAAATGATAGGGGGTTTTTCAGTAACTCTGATATTTTTCTATTTTAAGAATATTTTTATTACGGGACCTCACTGATACCTTTCTTTTAACAGTTTGGCAAAAAGGTTAGTTTTTCCAATTTTATCATCATGTACTTTGCTAGTATTTAATGTAATATGGGGACCTGATGCTAAATGAACTGTTGAGTGATGTATCTTTCAAGGCCTGAACAGTGCAACTAATATTTTAAAATCTGTTTTTAATTTAGGAAACAAGCTGCCTTCTGCCATCCCTACTTTGCTGGGTAATATTCAAGGAGAAGAACTGTTGGGTGGTGAATGCGATGGAGGGAGCCCCCCAGCTTCTCAAGAAAGTAGTAAAGATGACACAAAAGTTGGCTTAAATGAAGATCAAGCAATGATGCAAGATTGTTACAGCAAAATTGTGGAGAAACTCTCTGCTGCAAATCCAACTATGGTATTGCAGGTAAATAATTCAAATGTATGCTACTTGTGCTCTTATTTGAACCACAAAATAGGTAATTTTTGTATCTTGTGGACAGACCTACTGAAAGTTTGTTACTTCTTTGCTGGTAGGCTGTCATCTTTTTGAAGTTGTTCATCTACAAAAATGATTCATAATAGTAGTCTTAAAAGTAAGTGAATCTTTATTTTATACAGGTTCAGATGCTAGTGGCTGAGCTGCGCAGAGTTACAGTTCTTTGGGATGAACTTTGGTTGGGAGTTTTACTGCAGCAGCACATGTACGTCCTTAGAAGGATTCAACAACTGGAAGATGAAGTCAAGAGGGTCCAAAACAACAACACTTTACGGAAGTATGTCTGTTTTGAATAATTCAAGTGATAATTGTTTGTTCTTGGGGAAGCATAATCAACGGTGGTGTTGCTTGTGAATTCATACTGTCCTAGCTGCTTCTCTATAAGCCAGTGACCTCATTTCAGGAACATTTTGATGCTACATCTAGTACTGTAATTCAGTGAGAAACATCAACAGTCTACCTGTGAAACCATGTTGGGATTTCCTTAGTAATAATGTGTTAGAACCCAGTGCATATTAAGTGGTGGATTATGAGATCCTATAGTTCTTCATTTCCAAGACCTTTCTTACAAGTCAGCTGAAATGAAGACCAGCATGTAGAAGGGTGTAATCTATTTGGAGTTTACTGTAAATACAAATATTTGGAATAAACAGAATGTCTTAATCTGCTTTTGGTTTTCAGTGTTCTGCAAGTTTTTTTTTTCTCCCTCAACTGGGTTCTCCTGTGGATGGATTTGTGGAAGAGGAGAGCCATTCACTGGGCACCTGACTAACCTTATGATTGCTTTTTGATTTCTGTAGTCAGGGCTGGCATGGAACAGGAAAACAGCATGATCTGAATTGCTCCCTTCCCCTTTATAGTGTGATACATCCTCAGGAAGTAGTAGTAAGGAGTTCATTTATTAAAGGAAATCGGTTGCTTAGAGTGGTTTGAGCTCTAGGCTTCTCAGAGTTTCTCGTGGTGAAGAACCCAGTTCAAGTGTTTCAGTTGAGAAAAAAAGTGTGGTTCAGGGTAACATGCAGTCAATGTGAAATGATACACTTTTCTTTTTAATATGGTCATCCTGGAAGACCTCATTTTAGAGATGTAATAATTGTTGTGAATTTTTAGATGTCTCGTTTGCAGTCTTATTTAAATGCTCTGCTTGTGAAATAACTTGGTTTTATGGAGTTAAGAGGAAAATTATTTATTTTTTTTTAAATAGAGAGGAGAAAATAGCAATCATGCGTGAAAAGCATACAGCTCTAATGAAGCCCATTGTATTTGCTTTGGAACATGTACGAAGCATCACTGCAGCTCCTGCAGAAACTCCTCATGAGAAATGGTTTCAGGATAACTATGGAGATGCAATTGAAAATGCACTAGAGAAACTTAAGAATCCTTTGAATCCTGCTAAACCTGGAAGCAGCTGGCTCCCATTTAAAGAGGTATTATATGCACAGATGAAGAGTACGGTGTAGAGACTTGACGCTCTTGCTGCACCATGCGCTTGACCATCTCTTAAGTATTCTCTTGCTGTATCAAAATTGCAGCCTGAAACTTTGTCTTCTCTGCAACCACAGGCATGCTAGACACTAAAGCAGTAACTTTTGCCTCTGTAACAAGTGCTACTGATGGTCTGCATTATTGCATTTCTACCCAATTAAATTTTTTTTTTTCAAATCTTGTATCTTCTGCTGACTAGGATTCTGTCAGCTTTGGGGGCAGAGGGCTTTATTTTTTTAAATACTGTCATTCTGAAACTCTATGCCATTTGAGTTTAGTGGATTTAAATTTTAACAAGTTGGTACTCTGGTTATCTAAGTGTAGTCCTCAAGCTGTGCAGCAACCTTCAAATGATCAACTCTTCCCAAAGATACTTTGTTATGTGGCCTTGTTTGTGTTTTTAATGGGTCTGAGGAGAAACAAAATATGTATTCACTTGAATATCTAGAGCCAACCTGGTGGTTTTTGAAAGTCTTACTAGACAGAACCTAGATTTTACACACAAATAGACTAGTTTTTTTTGTAGTTCCCCTTCTACTTTGCAGAACAAGTAAGCACACAGATACATAAACAGGAGGTTGCTAAACGCTGCTGCCTTTGACCACAGCTCAAATATTTATAAATGCAGGAGCAAGCCTCTTGAGGAGTTTGATTTGTTGCGACTTTGGTGCTTATCACCAGGCAGGGTAGATTTGCTGCATAAAGGATGTCTTCTTAGTTTTTGTCATCTTTATCCTAAGCTGTAAATGGATTATAGTAGGACATCAAGGATGAAAGGTAGTTTAAGAAAAACCTCAAAGATTACCACCATTGAGTCTTTTTTGGTGGTGAGTGTGTTTTTAACACTAGCTATTAAGGGGAGCCTGAACCTAAACCAAAAAATTTCTTTGCAATAGGTTATGCTAAGTTTGCAGCAAAGAGCACAGAAACGGGCTAGTTACCTTTTACGACTTGAAGAAATAAGTCCTTGGTTGGCTGCCATGATGAACACTGAAATAGCACTTCCTGGAGAAGTATCTACGAGAGACACAGTCACAATTCATAGTGTGGGCAGCACCATCACAATCCTGCCTACAAAAACCAAACCTAAAAAGCTGCTTTTCCTGGGTTCAGATGGCAAGAACTATCCCTACTTGTTCAAAGGTAAGAAATTGAAGTTTTCTCATACAACTTACTGTCTCTTGTTATAAATCAGACTATATTAGCCTTGGGAAGATGCATGGTTGCAACTTTAGTTTTATCTGCTTGCATGATAGAGAGAGTGAGCTGTTTAGAGCATCTGCTTCCCCCTCTTCCCCACCTCCCACTTCACCATACATTTTCAAGGGATTTTGCCTTATAAAACTGTCAGGGGTGTTTCAGATCCCTTCTTTATAAAAGTTGCATCAGAAAGTGTTCTGGTTGCATACTGATAGGATTAGCTGGATGCGCTTTTCCAGAAGCTTAAGGTATTGCCCAGAAGAGAACTTTAGAGGCTTCATGCCTTCCCTGAAAGACCTGTTCGTTGTTAGTAACAGTTGTGTGTACTGCTTGGAGAGAACTGTCATAAACTGGTGATTTTAGTAGGTAAATGCTATGTAAACATTTAGGTTTTGGCTGAACAACTCATCCCTAGTCTGCATAATTTACACAATTTGTAGTCTGAAAAGAAGTAGGATTTCAAACAATGCTAGATTTTGAGCTTTAAGAGAAGAATTTTTTTGAATCTAGAAATTAAATTTTAAACAAAATAAATTTATTGCAGGTTTGGAAGACTTGCATCTAGATGAAAGAATCATGCAATTCTTATCAATTGTGAACACAATGTTTGCTACTATTAACCGTCAAGAGACACCGAGGTTCCATGCGAGGCACTACTCTGTGACACCTCTGGGAACAAGGTCAGGCTTGATCCAGTGGGTGGATGGAGCTACACCTTTGTTTGGTCTTTACAAACGGTGGCAACAGCGAGAAGCTGCTTTACAAGCACAAAAGGTAACAAGTGTGGTTTATGCCAGCTAGAACAATTCAGAAGGGAAATACTGAGTCTGCTTTGTTTTGCAATCCTAAATAATGTAGTCTTAAAAGGTTTGTGGGTTGTTTTTATAATAATGCAGAATGGTTCTGTATATTCATATCTCTTGGGATTTCATTTGATGTCAATTAAATTGCATGTATGTATATATATTACAGTACATAACATAAGTATACTGTTCTGGCACAATAATTCAAGGAGAACTGTTTTTGAACAAATAGTTAACCTTAGTTAAAATCATTTTAGTTCCACATTTCATTTTAAATATAATTTTTACGTTTATATTTTTGAAATTGTTACTTGATAAAAGTAGAATTAAGCCAAAACAGTGTGTTTTCAGTTGAGGCTTTTTTAACTATTGAATTTTGAAAGAATTATCTGAGCTGTAAAAGTCATCCTCAGTGGAGGAATTGATTTCATATTTCATTCTCGCCAAAACTGAATTTGGGATACTCTTCTGTGGTAATGAGTTGTGATGTGTAAACTACCATTCTTACCTCTTCTAGGCTCAGGACTCTTACCAGACTCCTCAGAATCCTGGAATAGTGCCTAGGCCCAGTGAACTTTACTACAGTAAAATTGGACCTGCTTTAAAGGCAGTTGGGCTTAGTCTTGATGTGTCACGTCGTGACTGGCCCTTGAATGTCATGAGGACTGTTCTAGAAGAACTGATGGAAGCAACTCCCCCGAATCTCCTAGCTAAGGAGCTCTGGTCATCATGTACTACACCAGATGAATGGTGGAGAGTTACACAGGTAAGTTATAACAAATATCTTTGCCCTTTGAAAGGCTGTGTTTTTAATGGGATGAGGGGCAACAAATGCCTGGGATGTGTTCAAGCAACGATACTTGTGAGCTAGCACTACTGAAGTTTCATGTAATGGGAACTGTTGGAAATTGTACCATCTGGAATAAAAAAAATGGATATACACCTGATAGCTCTAAGTTGTTATACTAGAATTATCAGCCTAAGACATGAAAACTCTTGTAAGATATCATCAGACAACAAATAAAAAACAGCTTGGAATAAGTTGGTTTTGATTTGTCTTACACTTACACTTAAAATAATGTTTTAAGATGGTAGTCAGTCCAATGTGTTGGCAGAGGATTCCCATAAATAATTTTTTCCTGAAACTCTCTTTAAAGTCGTATGCAAGATCCACTGCAGTTATGTCCATGGTTGGCTACATCATTGGTCTTGGAGACAGACATCTGGATAATGTTCTTATAGATATGACTACAGGAGAAGTTGTCCACATAGATTATAATGTTTGCTTTGAAAAAGGTAATCTAAAAAATGCTATATGTTATTCAAATAAAAGGTTTCCCTTCTTGGTAACTAAAAGAAACAACTTAATTTTTTATCTTAAAGGGAAAAGCCTTAGGGTACCAGAGAAGGTTCCGTTCCGTATGACGCACAATATTGAAACAGCACTTGGAGTGACAGGCGTAGAAGGGGTTTTCAGGCTTTCTTGTGAACAGGTAAGTTAGGAAACTTGCCAGATACTATCTTAGATACTATCACTTGCCAAATACTATCTTGGAACTTTTCCATTAAACATTCTGCTGTTGATTTAAAACCTTCACCTTTTCTTCTGTGACTTTAAATTGGATTTATTTTAGATACATCTTATAGTAGGTATTTAAGAAATACAAAGATGTCAGATAAATACATATACAAGTAGTGGTACAACTACAATTCAGGGAGGGAGGGAGGACTTGTAGCTCTAGATGTAAAATGTTATGTTTTTCCTGAAGCTTTTTGGTGAAGCTTTGTTTACCCTCTTTCTTCAGGACTTATCATTTATAAACATGACGGATATATTTCTAAAAAGAAAAGTGCTCTGAATAAAGGAGAGTCGTCTTCCTCAACTGTCTGTTGCTAGAATACAGAGTTTGTGTGGAAGGCCAGAATGCAGTCTTTAGTTTTAGTGATGTTACTACAGGCTAGTTGCATTTGTACATACTGTGGTGTTCTTCCTGTATTTGTAGTAGTTAGGGATAAGTTATGGATTTCTGTACCTACTCAAATACAGTATTTTCATTTAAAATTCCACTGTTCTACAAGGATAATGCAAGATCAGAATGAGTGTTTAAAATATAATGCAGGTCCTTCATATTATGCGGCGTGGGAGAGAGACTTTGCTTACATTGCTTGAAGCTTTTGTTTATGATCCTCTGGTGGACTGGACAGCAGGAGGTGAAGCAGGATTTGCTGGAGCTGTCTATGGTGGTGGTGGCCAGCAGGCTGAAAACAAACAAAGCAAAAGAGAAATGGAAAGAGATATTACACGTAGTCTCTTTTCTTCAAGAGTTGCTGAGATAAAGGTGAGTTTTACTACAATAGTTTTTTATTTTATAGCCGAAGTAGGCCCTGTGCTTTCACTTCATCTGTTTGCATTTTGGGCATAGTGGTCACTTATTGGAAATAGTTCACAAATTTTATTGAGCAAAATTGAGTTTTTATTATTGAGGGCAGTACTTACAAGGAACTTGCAAGTACTTAGTTTTCATTTTCTGTGTGCTTAATTCTAAAACAAGTTCTAATGTTTTGCTTTAATCTGGGCTAGAGGAATAAAAACAGAGATTGAGAGAGCAGTCTAAAGAATGTCCATTAAGCTTTAGCACTTGTAGCACTGGAGGTAGTCCTAGGTGAACAATATCACTGAAGGATTAAGTGCTGCCATATGTTACTTTCTCTTACCTGTTTGAACTAAGTCCAGTTCTATAATGTCTGTGTCTTGGTTGTAGGTTAACTGGTTTAAGAACAGAGATGAAATGCTTGCTGTGCTGCCAAAACTGGACAGTAGTTTAGAAGAGTATCTGAACCTGCAAGAGCAGTTGACAGATGTAGAAAAGTTGCAAGGAAAACTACTGGAGGAGATAGAATTTCTGGAAGGTGCAGAAGGAGTGGATCATCCCTCCCACACGCTTCAGCACAGGTACAGAGGAGCCAGGAGTTCTGTCAGGAATCTCGCAGTTCAATACAGTTGGCGGTTTAGTAACGTACTCATAAGTTGAATGTTAGAAATGTATATATGAGAGAGATTTATAGCTGGGTAAAAGCTGTTCCTACAGTACGCAAGTTACTCCTTGGTCAGAAGAACTATTGAAGCCATTTTCCAACTGAATGATCTTGTTTATGCCCTACACCTCATACTCTATCAATATAACCTGTGCTAGTCCACGTCTCACACTTGACCCTCAAGGCCAGAGACAGAATGTGCTGAACATGGTATCCCATCAGATTAATCCACATAATGCAGCTGTTGATAAATAGCACAAAAATATTTTCATCTAAGTTTCTAGTTCTTATTTTTCAAGTTTGTTTGAAATTGATCAAGGATTTTTCAGAATTGCATGAATATGCACATATATTCATTGTTTTGTAGGAAAACAATTCATTATTAACACAACATTGTTAAGGTTTTAGGTTATTTGTGAGGATATGTTAATTTTCTGGCCAACAAGGTAGTTGTGTTGTTCAGTATGGTTTTGTATTCAGTATAGTTAAGGTGTTTTTTTTCCTCTTGTAGTACTTACTTGATTTTGTGGCTTCATTAATTCAGGTATTCAGAGCACACGCAGTTGCAGTCTCAACAAAGAGCTGTCCAGGAAGCAATCCAGGTGAAGCTGAATGAGTTTGAGCAGTGGATAACACATTACCAAACTGCTTTCAGTAATTTAGAGGCAACGCAACTTGCAAGTCTTCTTCAAGAAATTAGCACACAAATGGACCTAGGTATAAAATAGTATTTGTGGGGTTTTCTAATGATTTGAAAATAACTAGATTTTAATACCAGGAGGCATTATGAGCATCCTCTAAATAAAGGCAAAGACCTGTATAGAATAAATGAAAAGGGGGTTCTTCAAAGGGTGATTTAGAGCATTTCAAGGTTTCTGTGCCAAGTTGCCTGAAAGAACTTGCCTACCTTACCCTAGCTGGGCACAGGATTATTCTCTTTGTGCACAAAATTCTTTGTACAAATTCTCCATGCCTCCTTTATCACAAGTAAAAGAATATTTTTTGAAAAGATGTTAAGGGTCAGTATTTGTATGCCATAAAATGTGTGCTTCAGAGATGCATCTTAATTTTTAACCATCTTTGTTAAAAGGTCCTCCAAGTTACGTACCTGCAACAGCGTTTCTGCAAAATGCAGGCCAGGCCCATCTAATCAGTCAGTGTGAGCAACTGGAAGGAGAAGTTGGTGCTCTTCTCCAGCAGAGAAGATCCGTGTTACGTGGTTGTCTTGAACAATTGCACAACTATGCAACAGTAGCTCTTCAGTATCCAAAAGCTGTGTTTCAGAAGCACCGAATAGAGCAGTGGAAAACCTGGATGGAAGAACTCATCTGTAACATGACAATAGAGCGTTGTCAGGATATCTTTAGGAAGTAAGTTGACAGAATTGTGGATTTTTTGAAGAACTTAATTTTCAAGCTATGTCAGGATTTTGATTTTCTAATTAAAATGAATACTTTTGCAAGGACTGATCTAATTATAAAGTAAAACAAGATTAAATTGTAATTCCAGAAGTTTGGAGAAAAAGATAAAAACTGCCTTTACAACTACTGTTTGAGAGCTTAATCTGTGCACTGCAAAAAGAAAACCAAGTAACATTGCCCTGTAATGAACAAATGAAGAACCATGTTTGTGGCTTTAGGGTGGTGATATTTAGGGGTTTTAGAAACTTCTAGTATTTAAAAATCACTGATGTCAACTAAAGATTTTTTTTTTATTAAAGCAGAATTTCAAGCAACTATTTTTCTGAAATCAGGCTATTTCAGCATTATTACTGCTTGTCTTATAAGATCTAGATTATATTCCAACACTGAACACTGAAACCTGTTTCCTTCCTATTTCTTATTTTTATTAATTCTTTGCCTTAAGGACTACTGATTGTCTTTATGAAAGTGTCATCAACTGCTGTGGTATTTCAAGTTGCTATAGAGTAGGTGACATGGGAACTGTTCAAATGCAGACTATTCTTCCTACCCACAGAGCAGAATGCAATTTGCTAGCAGTTGAGAAGGGAGAGTTTTGTCACTGTACTTTTGCTTTGCAGGTATGAAATGCAATATGCTCCTCAACCACCTCCAAGTATGTGTCAGTTCATAACGGCTACGGAAATGACTCTACAGCGTTATGCCGCAGATATAAATAACAGACTTATCAGGCAGGTGGAGCGTTTGAAACAGGAGGCAGTTACTGTACCTGTTTGTGAAGAGCAACTGAAAGAAATTGAACGTTGCATAAAAGTTTTCCTTCATGAAAATGGAGAGGAGGGCTCACTGAGCTTAGCAAGTGTTATCATCTCTGCTCTTCGTGCGCTGACAAGGTGAGTTGCCTTTTGTGAAATTTTCTTGTATGCCATTCATGTTTGAGACCACATAAAAGGAATATTCTAGTGACACAGTCACGTGGAGAATGCAGTAGCAGGAAGGTTGTCTAACTGTCATAATTCATCTAGGCGAAATCTGATGATGGAAGGTGCAGCCTCTAGCGCTGGAGAGCAACTGGTTGATTTGACTTCACGAGATGGAGCCTGGTTCTTGGAGGAGCTTTGCAGCATGAGTGGGAATGTTACGTGCCTTGTGCAGCTGCTGAAGCAGTGTCATCTTGTACCCCAGGACTTAGATATTCCTAACCCAATTGAAGCATCAGAAGCAGTTCACTTAGCAAACGGAGTGTATATCTCACTTCAGGTGGCACTTTTATGTTACTTTTTCTTTCTTCATCCTTAACCTTCTAATGCTTCAGCTAAGCCATTCTTAATAGCTTCTTCCTTAAACAGCTAAATGTTTGTTTATGATGCTGCTGAGATGATTTTTTTTTGGGTAGACCTCAGTCTTGATTGCTGTATTTGGCTGAGTTGAACAGTCATTTGCTCCTGCCATTTACATTTTTATTTGTTGAAAGAAACCATTTTGCTCTATACATGACAAATTGTAAAAGCTGCTGTCAAGTAAGTAACCATGAGAAAGAAGTTGGTATCAGATTTATAGACACACCAGCTTTGTGTCTTGCTTTCATTCTTTTCTTCTGTTGTTGGTAGTCCAAAACAACTTCTAAACTGTTTAATCTGTGCTGATTCTGTTTTATGCTCCTGCTAAGCCTTGCCTATTTTTACCTGAAACAAGTAGTTTTAAACAAATTCTGAAAACCTGTTTTACAGGTGTCTCTCTCCAAGATTGGGAAGGAGAAAGATGCATTAATAATTTTGTGGTTTAGAAGTGTTTCCACTTTAATAAAACAAAAAAAAATTAGCAGCAGCTTGAGTAAAATATCTGCTGAAGACTTAGTTGGTTTATAAACTGTGGCTGGTGTAAATAGTTTTTCGAGGTTTTTGCTTCAACCATATTTTATTTGAAGAATATTTTCCTACCAACCTGTGTAAGCGGATTGAGGTTTTCATCACTTTGTTTCTTCACTCTTCAAAGTAATAACGCTTCAGAAACTTTTCAGAAATATGCATGCAATTTCATTGTATTGCTGCTGAGATCTTTTACCCACACATTGTTGTACTCCTTACTAGCTCTTAGGTCAGATGTGTAGCTCACTGGCCAGTAAAGATAACTCATCTTTTTGGTATGTCTTGTCTCATTTTGGAGACAGAACATATTGGTTGTTCTCTCTATAGCTACCTTTAGCCTGCTGATGCTTTCTGCTTGGGGAGAATTGCTGTGTACCACTTAAGTTACTGTTTTTCTAACCTGCATCAATTTCTGCGGCGTGAGTAGGTCTCTAGCAAAATAATCACTATCTGGCAAGTTTTTGATTCTTTTCCCTTGCCTAGTCCAATCAGTTTAACAAATCATAAATTCAGTAAATAATTTAACTCACTCATTTATAGTTACCTAATGGAAAAGCGACATAATTTGACAAATTCAGTTAGCAAAGTGTGGTCTCTGTACCCCTAATTCTCTGCTGAGGATTGCTGTAAGGTATTGCTGCTGATGCTATTGAGGCTGCTGTTGCTACATGGTGCAAGTGTCAAACCTTTGGGTTTGTACAAGATTTAATGTATTCCTGATTTCTTTCAATTAAAAAAAAAAAAAGAGTAGATTTTGAGCCTTGGCTCACCATCATCATGTGATGTTTTAGATACTGTCTACTGCAGGATGGTGTAATACTAAAATGAGAAAGATGTTGCATATGATACATTTTGAGAGGGGAACATTTCTTATGTTTGCATACTTGCTTCCCAACAGGAATTGAACTCAAACTTCCGACAGATCATTTTTCCTGAAGCGCTTAGGTGCTTAATGAAAGGAGAATACACTTTAGAAAGCATGCTCCATGAATTAGATAATCTTATTGAGCAAACTACTGATGGAGTCCCTTTGCAAGCGTTGGTTGAATCTCTTCAAGCCTACTTACGAAATGCTGCTATGGGACTAGAGGAAGAAACACATACTCATTACATTGATGTTGCAAGGTAAATCACTTTTTTAGTTCATGTATGAGAGAATGAAGACTGCAGAACATTAGTTTGTCTAAGTTTTACTATTTGTCTGACATACGGGCTTTTTTTCTCCAAGAATGCCCTTAAGCAGAGTGCAGTGTCTAAAGTGTGCACATTTGCTCTCTCTATGCATTGATATGCATGCATCCGTAGAAATACAGAGCTATGGAAATTTACATTTACATCTCCTTAAAGTCAACTTTTGGTAGTTAACTTCTTCCAAAATATGTAGTTGTGATTTTATGTTTGACATTATGGGATGCTAAAAATAGCAACTGATCCATTAGTTTGTGGGAGGAACCCCTGAAAGGGAGAGCTTGTAACCATGGCACTCCTTTCATCAGAAGCTTTGATGAGCAGCTTTTGCATAATGAATCAGTGACTTGATTTAAAAAACAAACAAACAAACATTAAAAAAAAAAACAAAACCAAAAAAAAACAACAACAAGCAAACCAAAAAAAAAAAACAAAAACAAAACCCCACACACAAATAAACAAAACCTCAAGCAAACAAAAAGACTTGTGTGTCTTGTAATGTGGGAGAGGACCTTTCTGGGGAAGTGCTTGGTAGATGACAGCTGTTTCAAAAGCTTTCTGCCGAGCAGGGGTGATTTTGCTGCTTCCCTTAAGCCAGTTATGGTGGCTCCATCATTGGTGCAGTAAAGGCTGCTGTACCAGTTGAAAACAACTTTTTTTTCTCTTAAGTTAGCTTTTCCTGGTTTACCCATTGGCAAGCCTGCTCAGCCTGTTAGTTGAGGGTCAAAAGTGATATAAAGGAGGGAGAGGATAAGACCACCTCTTCAGGAGCGGCAAGCTGTTAAACTATCTCAGCCATAACCCAAGGCCTCATCCTCCACCTTTTTACCCCATACGCTATTCAGTCTGTTATGGATGTGTATGTTGTAAAACCGGTGCTTGATTTTCAAGGAGGGAAGGGTGATATTTACATCACTAACTTTTTTGCCATGCTCATAGGAAGTACAGGCTGTATCCTCTACCTCTGTTTTAAGTTAGCTTTGTAGCTGGTCCTTTAATACAATCCTGTCATATATGGTATGGTTAGCTGTTCTTACAAGACCAGCATTAGAATTTCAGTGGTGGGTGGGGCAGGTAGGAAGAGCCTGCAAAAATTTTACCTTGTTCACGTGCAGTTTAATCTGCTAGAACTGTGGGATCAATCAGTTTAAGAATGTCCTCTTCATTTCTTGTAGACTAAGCAAAAACATGTAATTTTTTTTTAAGAGTACTTCATGCTCAGTATGGTGAACTGATTCAGCCAAGAAATGGTTCAGTTGATGAAACTCCCAAAATGTCAGCTGGTCAGATGCTTTTGGTAGCCTTTGATGGAATGTTTGCTCAAGTGGAAACCGCATTTGGTTTATTGATTGAAAAGGTATGGATTTGTACTTTCCAGAGTACGCTTTTTTTGATTCAGGAATATGAAAGTTTTATAAAAACAGAACTAACTTATTTGCTTTACATTGCTCAGCTAAACAAGATGGAAATACCTGTTGCTTGGCGTAAGGTTGACATAATTAGGGAAGCCCGCAGCACCCAAGTTAACTTCTTTGATGACGACAATAATCGGCAAGTTCTAGAAGAAATTTTCTTTCTGAAGAGACTGCAAACAATTAAAGAATTTTTCAGGCTTTGTGGTACCTTTTCTAAAACATTGTCAGGTAAACAAATGTTATCAAATATTCAGTCTTGCTTTGTCCTCTTCTCATCCCATGTCCTTTTCAGAAGAATGTAAAATGGTCACTTTTACTGTAACTTACATTTATATATGGCAAATATGTAGAAATTAAAAATTAATTCCTGTAATTTTGCTGACAAGTCAGATATTTTTTTAGATGCATTAAATGTTTATAACAAAAATACTATTTCTTTCCTTTAAAAGGAATCAGTTCGCTTGAAGACCAGAATGCAGTAAATGGACCTGTCCAAATTGTCAATGTGAAAGCCCTCTACAGAAACTCTTGTTTTAGTGAAGACCAAATGGCCAAACCAATCAAGGCATTTACAGCTGACTTTGTGAGACAGCTTTTAATTGGCCTTCCAAATCAAGCTTTGGGACTTACTTTGTGCAGTTTCATCAGCGCTTTGGGTGTTGATATCATTGCTCAGGTAGAGGCTAAAGACTTTGGAGCAGAAAGCAAAGTTTCTGTGGATGACCTGTGCAAGAAAGCTGTGGAGCACAATATCCAAATTGGCAAGTTCTCACAGTTGGTCATGAACAGGGCAACAGTATTAGCTAGCTCATACGATACGGCGTGGAAGAAGCATGATCTAGTGCGCAGACTTGAAACCAGTATTTCATCTTGCAAGACCAGTCTTCAGAGAGTACAGCTGCATATTGCCATGTTCCAGGTAAGACCATAACACGTGTTGTTTCTCTCCAAATTGTGTCTGTGGAAAGTGAGCTTTGGTTACTGTGTCTGAGCACAAGAAGAACTTTGCATTTTGTTAAATGAGCTTTAGAGTATTTTAACAGACTTGATAAAGTGTTTTGGTTTTAAATTACTCTGTAAATGGATAAGGAAAAAAGTGTTAGGGCTGGCTGCTTTGAGATGCAAATGTGGCAATGTGTAAATTCTTTTTTGGGTCAATAGATGTAATTTTTTTTCAATAACTATTATGCCATTTGCTTTCTTAGTAGCAATGTTGTCCCATTCTCCCCCTTCTTTCAAACAGACTACGACTTTAAGGGAGGAACTTGCTTAAAACAGAGGGTATGCATTGCTGAATGTCATCTTATAGGTTTCCTTCAAAGTTTTAATTCATTAACTGTCTCCTTGCCCCGTTGTTTGCCTCATGAAAAAAATATAAATAGCAGCAATAATAATCCTGAAAACATTCTTCTGAGGCTCCAGATAAATGCCATTGTGTGCCTTGAACTGTATGCTGGTGTCCAGCTGTATTGTAGCATCATTGATCTTCACTTTCGTGATTTGTAGGTTAAGGGTAAAGTCTTTCTCCATGTCAGTTAATAAACTATTTCATAGACTGGTAAGCAAAATTGTCTTGGTTTTAATGCATCACAGGTAAATTGTTTCTGAATATTGATAGGCTTTCCTTTAGATCAAAGAAATGTGTGTAAATCACTTCTAGTAAGTTGATGACTGATTAATGGAATAAATATTCAAGCCAGCAAAACATAGTTTACAACTACTTATGTAATTTAATGCTCTCTAATCATTTAGAACTTCTAAGCGTGTCGGTGTCATCTGACACCTAGCCCTGTTTAAAATGCCCTTACTTATAAAGGGTACCAGAGTACTAGATTTGCTGCTTGTGAAGCAAAGTATTTTGTGCTGAGCAATATTGATAATCAAGTGTGTTCACATTCCTTAAAGTGGCAGCATGAAGATCTCCTCATCAGTCGCCCACAAGCTATTTCTGTTACTCCTCCACCTCGTTCTGCAATTTTAGCCAGCATGAAAAAGAAACTTCACACGCTCAGTCAGATTGAAGCTTCAATTGCAACAGTCCAGGTACTGCTATTTTTTTAGGAGGTTTGTTGAGCAGCGTAATGGAATGGGACTCTACAACCTGCAAAATTATCTGCCACCTTCAGATTGTTATCTCTCTTGCTGTTGAAGCACAAATTTGGTGGTATTTTCATTGATCTCTTTCAGTCTGTCTGATGTATACTGTTACATTGTTTGACTTTGCTGTCTCATACAAAGTATTCTCTCTGGAATATCAGTAAATCTGTTTCATGAGCAAAAATACAAATATGTGGAAGTACCTTTCCTTCTGAAGGCTGATCATGCTCCTGTTCTTTAAGTTTGCCTGACTTAGATCATCCTTACTATCATTTTACTAGCTAAGTGTCAGAAGCTTTCTTTGTAGATCTGGGCAAATCAATTACTCTGTGTGTTAAGGTTTCTGCATGCTGTGGCTTGGCTCAGCTTTTTTAGACTTTTGGGTATCAGTAGTATAGAGTGGTTAATTGTTTAAAATAAACACTGCTTAGCTTCTTGAATTTTAATGTCCTTTTTAGTTGTGAAGGTACTGCTTGTAATAATTTTTTGGAGGTTACCTGTAAAATAATTCAGGACTCCTGTGATTTTATATAATTTTTAGTCTAGAAATATGATTACTTTTGACTTGCTTTTGTATTTTTTTTTCTGGTGGGTTAAAATCTAAACAGGTGACTTTATTTCCATAACAATAAAATCCAGTTGTGATATGTGCTGAAAATAAACCTTTAAACAACATAAGTTAACATTTGTCAGTCATGAATACCACATTCTTTTATATATATGGGCATAAGAATGTGTCTGCATGTGTTATATATGTGTGGGTTTTTTAAAGTTAGGTTTAAGATGATGTATGTCAGTATGGATTCTCTGTATCTATGTGTTGGGTTTTTTTCTTCCCCAATGCAGGAGAAATTAGCAGCACTTGAAGCAAGTATTGAGCAACGTTTAAAATGGGCGGGGGGTGCTAATCCTGCACTGGCACCAGTCTTGCAAGATTTTGATGCCACTATTGCTGAAAGAAGAAACCTTGTACTGAAAGAAAGTCAAAGAGCAAGTCAGGTACTAAACATAAGTATAGTACTATTGACTTGATAAGTCTGTTCACTCTTTATTTCCTACTTGAGATTTATGTAGAAGATATTTTCTTCCTCAGCATCTAAAGAGCAAACATAGATAACTAAATACTTCAAGGAATCCCACTTTAAAAGCAATAAGAAGAATCTCTTGGAGAATTGCTGTAGGATTGGATGACCCTGAGATGACACCGCTACTGTAACAGAGCGGTTTTACTGCTGTATTTAAAATTACCCCTTCTAAGAACATGAAACAATGCAGTTTGTATAATAAACAGTTTAATTGGAATATTTTTTCTCACTCTTGCTTTGATTTTCAGGTCACTTTCCTCTGCAGTAATATCATTCATTTTGAGAGTTTACGTACCAGAACAGCAGAAGCCTTAAATCTTGATGCTGCATTATTTGAACTTCTCAAACGCTGTCAACAAATGTGCTCCTTTGCGTCGCAGTTCAACAGTTCAGTCTCTGAACTGGAGCTTCGCCTACTTCAGAGAGTGGTAAGTAAAGGTCAAAGCAAAATACATAACATTACAGAATAGCTGCAATCATGAGTTCTCAATTTTGTCTTTCATTCTACATTAATGTTATATATTCATTACATGGGTTGTGGATTCCAGAGTTTATTCCATCAGCTGCCAAACACTTGGAAGTGGTATCTACACAGTAATTGAATTTTATCTCTGGGTACAGATACAAAAAAGTTTCTGTTACTTTTAGGGCACTGGTCTTGAACACCCTATTGGCAGCTCTGAATGGCTTCACTCAGCTCACAAGCAGTTGACCCAGGAAATATCTACACAGAGAACAGTACAAACAGAAAGAGAGCAGCAAATAGAAACAGTTTGTGAAACAATTCAGAATCTGGTGGATAGTATTAAAACTGTGCTTACGGGTCATAACAGACAACTTGGAGATGTCAAACATCTACTGAAAGCTATGGCAAAGGTATGCCTAAAACTTTATTAAATTTGTTCCTCAAACCCATGTCAGTATAGTTTAATAAAAATAACACTTGTAACTTTGTGCTTTTTAAAGTATGTAGAAACAGTAAAATGTGTTAATGCAGATGGAGATCATGACACAAAATTTACTTAATCTCTGAGAATTCATAAAACTTTGGTTTTAGAGTTAGGCTAATCAGACTTTGGTTGAATCAAACATTTTCTCTCATTTGGCAGCTTAAACATTCTCTTTGTGTTTGCAAGTCCTCTTGGGTTTTATTGTTAAACGCTTGATCTTTTTCAAATTTATTTTCTTGAAATGTAAATGCTGAAAGTTATGGTTATTTGTAGACAAATGACAAACTGAGGGGCTGAGAAGGCTAAGAAATGCTTAACTTTATTCTTTTAGCCAAAATATAGCAGCTAGTTAACCTTTTTGCACATCTTTCTTACAGGATGAAGAAGCAGCTTTGGCAGATGGTGAAGATGTTCCCTATGAGAATAGTGTTAGGCAGTTCTTGGGCGAGTATAAATCGTGGCAAGATAATATTCAGACAGTTTTGTTTACATTAGTTCAGGTTATGGGTCAAGTCCGCAGTCAGGAACATGTTGAAATGCTGCAAGAAATAACTCCCACCTTGAAAGAACTAAAAACGCAGAGCCAAAGGTAAGAAGGTCTCCTCCTCTCTGGTGAAGGCATTTTGCTTATCTACTTGTGTATAGCAGAAGCACAGCATGGGATACCTACTTGGTGGTTGTCTTAGAATGCAGAAATCTTTTTGCAAATTTTGACTTAACTTTTTATTGAGTTTTCAGCAAGTCAAGTAGTTGTGTGAATATTTATCAACTCCATTATGTTTCCTAGTGTCTACAATAATCTGGTGGGGTTTGCATCACCCTTAGTCACGGATACATCAAATGAATGCTCAAGCCCAACGTCAGCTGCTACGTATCAGCCAACCTTTGCTGCAGGTAATACTTGAAAACGTACAAACATTAAAACATCAGGCATTTATATTGGAGAGGGAATCATAACTTACTACATTTTGAAATACAGACAATCTCTATAAGATTATAAAAGCCTATAAAATTCAAGTAATTCAGCATACCTTACTGAATGGCCACTTGATCATAGCCTTTGAATAGCCTTCAAGATCTAGATTCACTCCACAAAGCCCAGAAAACATGGAACGTATTGTCATATATATCAAGTGAACTGTAATTTCTGTTGAAATTAGTATTAAAATGTATGGTGACTCTGGAATTAATCCTGAAACCCCACAAACGCATTCATGCTTGCAAAATTTTCATTACTTTACAGTTTAAAACATAAATAAAGTTTCTCATGAGGATGGATTTCTTTCTATTTAAAGGATTATTCTACTGTCAGTATTTGGAGTAAGTGCAGGTTCCTGATCTTTATCAAGAACAAGAATTTCATTTTATCAGTGCCATACAAAATGATAGCACTAGAGGTTAAGAGACCTCATAAAAATTTCCTTAATGTAAATAAATGTTTTGCAATGGAACATCACCTCTTGTTTATAAAGCGAATCGAATTAGGAAACTGAAAAATTGAAGAGAGAAGAACTGATGCAGGGTTTAAAATACAAGTTTAAATTCGTATTTGTACTGAAGTACTGATAGCTGCATTTGATACACATTTAATTGTGCTTTTTCTTGCATTTATAATTTATTGTTTTGAATACTTTAAGCGCTTTTAAATTTTCTTTACAGCTGTACGTAGCAATACAGGGCAGAAAACTCAGCCAGAGGTGATGTCGCAGAATGCAAGAAAGCTAATTCAGAAAAATCTTGCCACATCAGCAGATACTCCTCCAAGCACAGTCCCAGGAACTGGCAAAAGTGTTGCCTGTAGTCCCAAAAAGACAGCCAGGGACCCTAAAACAGGAAAAGGTAACTACAGGGCTTCAAAACAAAACACCAAAAACCCCACCACTGACAAAAGAGAACCCCAAAACACCCCAGTGGGCTTCTGTGCAGGAATGTAAAATTGAATTAATTTTATTTTGCACCCTTAGCTGTGCAGGAAAGGAATTCATATGCAGTTAGTGTGTGGAAGCGGGTCAAAGCCAAGTTAGAGGGCCGAGATGTGGATCCCAACAGGAGAATGTCTGTTGCTGAACAGGTGAGTTGAAAACAGTAAAGTTCCTGTATCGGTCCTTCATTTAAATATTTTGGTAGTGAGCATGTGTGTGTATGCTGAAGTGTGCTGAAAGACTAAAATCCTGTTGTGAATGGGGGGCCCCTTTGAGATGTGTGATTTATATTCCAATGCAAATCAAGGTATGCTGCAGCCTTGTATTGCTGCATTTTTTTTTTTAATAGAATGCTTTTTTTTTCTGTATTGTAGATCTATATAAACTCATGAATTGGATAAAATTGCCTTTTGTATATCAGTAAGCTAACATTTGTTACACAGCTGTTGATATCCAGGGAGGACATGAGGTCTGTGCAGCTGTCTAAGGGACAGAACTTATCTGTCTTTACTAGCACAACACAGCCACACTCCTGTCTCTGGCAAACTGAGTCGGGGACCCAGATGTCCATGTAAATTTGAGAATGTTGTGACTATTTTCACGATAGAGGCTATGAATGAGATGATGTCTGATATTTTTTAGCCCCGGCAGTACAAACTCCTATTTCTTATGTGGACTACACAAAGTTATATAAGATTAAGTTTACAGGTACTATAGATTTTTTTTTTTTTCACTGAAATTTTGTATTTGGAGGTGACATTCAACAGTAAATTTTAAGATCACCTCAACACTTTCAAAAATCGAGCTTATTTTTAATTACTTGTTTGACCTTTTTAATAGGTTGACTTTGTGATTAAGGAAGCAACTAATCTAGATAACTTGGCTCAGCTGTATGAAGGTTGGACTGCCTGGGTATGAGTAGGGAGAAAGCAGATCAGTCTGGTTCAGCGAGGTCAGACATCCACCAGAATCAACTCGGCCTCAGGCATCCATAGCCGCACCACAGTCAGTGGTGATGCATACTGGGGCTTAATCTGAGGAAACCTAGGAAATCTCGGTGCACTGGGAAGTGAATCCTGCAGGATAGCTGCACTCAGGGATACGCTAAACACAATGGTCTGCAACCCCCACAGTCAAGGGTGAAAGCTCACCGCTTGAACAACACGGTTTGTCTTTCTGCTACGGAAGAACTGCAAACGTGTCTGGGGGTTAGCTGCAGAAAGAAATCGGGATGCTACAAACCGCAGAGTGATTTGGAACTCAATTCCACCTGACCCTGTGAACAATTCAGGAAACACCGAACCCTGTTCAAAGAAAAACAGAAAAAATGGGGCCATGAAGAAATCACAGCAAGGGAAGATTTGATGCATTCAGATTCTTGTTACTCTTGTTGCGTGGCAACAGTGCTGGTTGAGTTGACCAGTTAGTACGGAAAAAGGCTACAAAATGTAAACTTCAGAAATGGACTGAAAGCAAAGAGCTGTACATCAGATATACGCTGCATTGGAAGAACTTCTGAGATAGAAGAAGAAGCCTTTGTTCTCTTCTCCCTTTCTTCTTTCCTTTCTCTCTTCCTTCCCAGCCTCTCCTTGCCTACACCCCTCTTGGCTAATTCTTGTAGGTTAGGCGTACTTCCAATATACTTTTTATTTCAATCCTTCTACTTCACAGTTTAGTCAAATTAACAACCTAAATTTTGTTGGGTAAGCAGATTTTCCAAAAGCACTGAAAATATAGAACATCAATGATTATTTATGAGTTGGATGGTCAAATGCAAAATGTAATTTTGGTTATTTTAAGGTCATTTCTGTGATTCTATTATGTACAGTTTCTCAAAATTGTCACTGTGCATTTAAAAGTAATGAATCCTACAGGCATTTGATTTAATGTGCACTTCCCTCTGCTTGCAGTGTACACTTTTTTGTAATTCAACTTGTCCCTCCAATCTCATTCTACTGTGATTGCTGTAGTTTCTTTCGTACGATGTAGCTAATCCAATGTAATCTTTACCTTTTTAAAAACCAGGATAGAGTATCTAGTAGAGTTTTACATTGTTGATGACAGACAAACAATAAAGTGATGTTCTGGTGGAGGTAGAGTGATATGCTTTTTACTTCACTTTCCTAATACTTTTAGTTTACACTTGTAAATTATAGTGCTTCAGTTCACAAGAGTATACATATAATCCAAGAAATGAAGGACTCTCCAATTTTTGTTCAACTAGATCTGTAAAGGTTTCTGCAAAGTAATTTTCCTTTGCCATATTACTTCTGTAGATGGTTGTTCAATAATGCATCCATAGTCAGTCTTCACCAAGGTTTTTTGTTTATTTGTTTTTTTTTAATCAATTCTGCACTCCAAGTGTGATTATGGTCAGAAAAGTCTCTCTAAAAATGGCATCCTCTTAGATCGATGTCCTGCTTTGACTGCTGGTTGGCTGGAAGACTACTTCCTTTTTAAAGCAGGACCCTTTTAGGAAAAGGCAACTTCTTTTTCTTAGGGCAAATAAAACTAACGCGATTCAGTTACATCTACAGAATCTTACAGGTGCTGATAACTAAAGCAGAAATGCACACTGGCATTTTCAACCCAATAAATTTGCGTAGCTCTGCATAAAATGTTTCTCTCTTGTAAACTTGGTGAATTCATTATGCACAGTTGCTGAAAAACTATAGACATGGGAAGATCCTTTATGCCATTTTAGTTACTTTTCAGAGTAAAACCACACTTTAAATACACCATTTTTTTCAATCAGAATCTAAGTATTAAAGGATTTGAGCCAAGCCCACTGCTGGCATAAAATTCACCTCATTAAATGGATTTGCAGCAGTTCGTCTGAGTAGAAAGCTTGGCTAGTAATTTTCAGATAACATAAATTAACACCAGGCAAAAGTAATAGATAAACTTGTATTATTTTCAGTATTTGCACTACGCTAAATGCTCTGCCTCCTCAGTAGGTCTTAGAATTCTCTTTCTCCTCTGTTGCCAATTTTTCATGGACATGCACTTTGAAGTGTAAGAATTTTCGACAGACACATGGCCTTTTTTGCATTCTGACTGCCTGATTAACTCTAGGGAAGACACAGGCTTTATATCTAATGATACCCGTGCAAATGCATTCCACTGCCATTGCTGCCGGAACCCTCTGCCACGCCATGCATTGCACGAAAGGAGGTGTTTGAATGTTGCAGTGAAGAACATTCATATGCAGAACAAGACACTTGACACTGTTGGTCCTTTTTATTTTTCTCCAGTTAAAAATAACCTTACGAACAATCTGTTTGGAGTACCACAATAACAAGAGTGTATTATACATGCTGTTTTATTTCTTGGAAGCTGGGGGGAAGGGAGGGGTAATGCACTCACCTGTGGCTCATGTATTATACCTCTGCTATCCAGAAATGAAACACTTGTGTGGAGATGGGTTCTTACTGTGTAATTTAATAAAGTTTTAAAAAATAAAAGAATATGTATTCATAATTTCCTTCTATGCAAAAGTACTTGTGGTTGTGAAAATACAGACAAATGCAAAACATCCCAAATCAGAACAGGATTCTACAGAGACTTAAGTTTATGTAACTAATGTTGCAGAGGCAGCTCACATGCATGGGAGTTAGTGAGACTGTCAGCTTCTGTGTGCCAGTGCATTTTCATGGTAGATGTTGACAGTATGGCAAACTGGTACAGTCTTGGTTAAACCTAAAATGCAGGTTTTGTGTGTGCATCTTGCATATTAAATAAGACTGCATTAGTTACATTATCTTGTAAAAAATAATGTGTTTCTTGTAGAGACATAAGTTTACTTCATTTTTTTTTCAGTAAAATTGAGACGTAATTTTTTTCTGCAGTAAGACCTAGACTAATGCAAATCTAGAATCAAATCTTTGAAAAACTATACAAACCAGCTGAAGCTATAGAAGGCAGACTGTTCAGCCGATGGCAGTTTTTACGTGATGCTCACCTGCAGTAAATGCTAACCAAGGGACCATGCTGTGAACTAATTTCTCAAGTCAAATTCAAAGTATGTTCATCAGTTTTAAGTTGTTACCCCCTCCCAGTTCTATAGGGTAGTGGTTGAAATGCTCTTAACCTTTTGAAAATCCGGTTACTTGTTTGCCTCTCTTCCCCCTGCCCTTCTGTGAAGCCAGGATGTGAGCACTATTCCCCAAAGTGGGTTACTGGGATGTGTTAAACTGCAGGCACGAATGGGGTCTTAGATTATTTTGGTGGAATAATGGCAGTGTCAATAGAATTGAAATGGAAATAACAGATGTGTACAGTTAACAGATTATTTTGGTACTTTGCAGGAACTTCAGGGTCCATTTTTCCTTTGCAACAAATTAGTTTTGCTTTCAGCAATCAGTCTATTTAAATAGTAATATATTTTGTCTATTTTTTCAAATGTCTGTAAAAGACTCAAGTCTCCCATATAAATCAGATGTAAATCAGGAGGGAGCTAGTTTTCCAAGGAAAAATGAGGTATCTATAACAGCATTGGTGACAATGCTAGCGTGAGGTTACCTTGCAGAGGGAAGGAGGGTGCTTCACTGCACACACTCCACTGTGGGAACGGCAGCAGCCGTCAGCCCCGGCTCTGTGACAGCCCATAGTGCTGCCCACCCACCCTCTCATAAACTGATCAAATTATATTTATCCCATTAACGGCTTTGCCATATCTGAATGAAATGCACCATATAAAAATATTCCTTTGCAAATACTGGAGGGAATTGAAGAGGTTAAATCTCCTTTTTTCTAAATACTGTAGTACATAATTGAAGCAAGATTATTCATCAATGTGTTCTGTGTCTAGTACATTTGGCCATCCTATTCTAGCACACTCAAGTACTCCAAAGGTTTCTTTGCTTCTTTTTTCCCTTTCTTTTTTTGCAAGCTTTTCCTAAAATTAGCAGACACACCCCTTTATGCACTGAAGAACTGGACTAGGAAAAAAGTTTGAGATGACATCTATCATCCATCTTTTGTTTTCTTAACACTGTAACCGATGATCACATGCATATGTATTTTTTTCTTTGGTGGGAAATAGTTACTCATGAGTATACTGATAACAGTTAAATAATTTAATTGGAAATACAGATATTACATAAAACTACCGTTGTATGTACTTAAATGCACAGCTGATTAGAGCAATTTTGCCATCCATCAGACTAATTTTTTTATTAATAGCATAAAAAAGTTTAAGATGCATTTATTAGTTATGATGAATGGGTGGAGGCTTAACATGTAAAATTTGTGTCTGTGTGTGTTCTAAGCAATTAAACTCCTTTTAAAGGTTCTTTGAAGTTAGCTTGGGCATTTAATTTTCTCTGCATCTGCTATGAGAGAATCTCAGTGTAGGAAGAATACATCACATCGCAGCGTGGTCTGCGTCATACGTGGAAACATACAGAAAACAACTGGCTTTCAGTAGCTCAGGTAATGCATGGGAGGTGATGAACAGGTTTTCCACACTGAGCTACGGCTATGGCCATTCTCTGCCTTCTACATTAGGACAACCAAGTTTATAAACATGTACATGTATATGGATACACACACCCCCTTCTTTTTTCATTTTATATTGTGCTTCAAAAGGCCTGGCTGCTCAGCGAGGAAGGTGTTGAGCAGCGTGGCAGGGCCCCACGCAGTCCTGTTCTCTGCAGTGAGATGGCCCAACTGCTCTGATTCTTCTGGGTGGTGTGGGCATCCTGCAAGGCTCCATCTTCCCTCTGCCCCTCCGAGTTACAGAGACAGCATTCACAGGAGGGAACTGCCCCTCTGTGGGCCCTCGGGGGTGGGAGAAGAGCTGCAACGGTAGACTGACTTGGGAGCTTGCAGTTGAAAGACTGGCTAGAATAGAATGAAACTGGTAGTGGTTGGAAATGATGGAAATACTTGCTGATGGCTTCTGTGGGACACTGTACATACTCCTAGGAACAGCAATGCATCATGCTTCTACGTGTTCTACATGCTTCGTCAAAAACCTAATCAGAATAATTGCTGGCATCGCTTCCTTGTGACATTAGTTTTTGTTTGAGCTGTACTGTAGTAAAACTACAGATTCTGAGGGTGGACTCCCCATTATTTTTAATTGGAAAATGGTACACAAAAATACTTAGCTTTTAGCAACATAACCATGAATTTAAAAGTTCTTCAGCAAAATATTTTTTACATACAATCTTGTGTGTGTGTGAAAAGCACCCTGTAGAAGATCAAACAATTCTGAACACATATTTCTTTGCTTTTACAGGGTCAGCCTTAGTCCTCCTCTTTTTTCTCTCCATCAAGCTGCTGAGCTGGGTTGGAAATGTATTGCAGTTTTAGTGCCAAAAACGATGTTTTCTTTACCCTCTTTTTGGAGTTGCATTACATCCTAGGGATTGTGATTAAGCTCATTAGCCTGTGTGACTGAAACATTTAGAAAGTTGAGTCAGAAAAACTATTTATAACCTAGTGCTTTTCTCCTGTGTCTATTCCCATGCTGTTTACAGCTTCTGAAAAAATTAAAGCAAGTTGTTAGACTTGCTAGGTAATGATTGTCGGTAGGTCAGGCAGTGGTGGTGTTCAGAGCTGTAGAACCTTCCTGTGAAATTGGGTTGTTTCATCGGTTTCCTGTGTGGCAATCTGGAACCCTCGTACCCACAGACTCTGGTGTCTGCCACTGACACACCGGCTGCTTTACGTCCGTCGTGCAATAAATAAATACCTGTGTTGGAAAAACTGTAAAACTTTATGTTAAGGTTTGTTGGCAAGTGCCTCTGGCGCCACATTATTTCAGGAATAATGGGGTATTTATTAGCCTTGGAACATTCTTGGTCAGAAGGTTCAGGGCTAGTTTGTTGGACATGTACACGTATGACGTATGTCAAGAAACGGTACTGTGTTTTTAGACAGCACATAATCCTTTATCTGCCTCCTAATAATCACACGTTCAGGTTGTAGGGGTCAGGCTATTTAAAACAAAAGCACTGTCCTTGACAGCCCTGGTGGGGAGGCGCCTGCGCTCCCGCCCCTGTGCCGGCGGGTGGGCTGCCGCCCCGCCGTTCTCGGCCGCGACGCCTCCGGGCCCCCCTCAGCCGCCCGCCCCGCGGCAGCCGGGCCCCGCGCCCGCTCCGGTCGCAGTCGCAATGCGACGGAGGGCGGGACAGCAGCCGCGGAGACCCCGCGCTGATTGGGCGGCTGTCGCTATTCGAATCCCACCAGCCAACCGGCTGCCGCCAGGGCGCGACGGGAGCTCTGCGATTGGTCCGTGCTGTTTCGAGAAGGCCAATCAGGGTTCCGGGAACGGCCGCAGAGGCTATAAAGTGCGGCGGCGAGCGGCCGCTGGAGAGGGCGCGGCCGGCGGCGGGGCGGGGGCTGTGCAAGATGGCGGAGGGCGACAACAACAGCGTCTACCAGCTGGTGAGGGTAGATCGGCGCTGGGTCCAGCCGCCCCTTCTGGGGCTGGCGGCGAGCGAGCGGCGGGCTCTGTCTCCCGGTGGCTGGGGAAGGGCTGGCTGTCCTTCGGCGCTGCGGGAAGCGCGGGAGCCAGGCCTGGCGGCGGCTTGCGAGGGCCGCCTCGGTCCCCGGGCTTATGAAATGCCGGGCAATTCCCTCCCTGCGCTCCAGTTTTGTTTCTGAAAAGTTCCCGTGCAGGCATCGGTTTGTGCCTTAGGGCCTGGCGGGGGCTGGGTTTGAGGAGGCGGCTCCGTGTGCCCTCCCTGGGAGCGGGCACGGCGAGCTCGTCATAACACCTGCTGTACCTGATGTGCAGGGCTTAGGTTTAATATTCATGTCTTTGTGTTTCAACATCCTTTGGTTGTGTTATCGAATGCTTCAGCGATGCAGGAGAGTAGCAGGAGCTGGATGGTTACCTTAATTTAAATGTCAAGGGTGGGCTCGAATACTGAAAAACTTAATATAAGGCTATGTATATTTATTTCTGTAATGGTAAACAACTGCCATGGGAAATGGGAAAATCGCTGTAAAAGCCTGTGAAGGAGTTAAAGAAGGGAAGCTTCTGCATGTATTATTGATCAGTGCTGTTTCTTGCAGCAGGAAGCTGTGCAGCCTGGGAGATGCACACTGCCAATGGCGCAGAGGTGGAAGGGAGGTTGGAATATTTGCAGAAAAAGTGCATGGAACTGTACTGCCAAAAATATGTGCAATGTTTGGGAAGGATGCCCTTTTCGGAGCAGAAGTTCATGCTTATGGAAACTTTGTTGTTTGATTAATGGAAAAACACTTTTGATGGATGGGGTCTGGAATGAAGGTGGTGGTAACAAAAGCTGACTTGAGTTTTCTTTACCTGGCCCAGTGGGAAAACAGCTTACAGTAGTTGTCCTTTTGGCTGACAGGCAGGCTGCTATTAATAATGATGTTATGTGCTAGTTTGTTTCCTGTTAAATTTTCTCTTGATTGTGATGTTAAATGCAGACAGCCAGAAGTAATAAAGCAAAACAGCTTGTCACAAAATGCCTTCTGGAAAAAAGCAGCTTTTCTTTTCCCCTCCTTGTGACAGTTTGTGTTTATAACATGAAATACATATGATAACTGGAACGTGTTCAGCAGCATGTCTGATAGTTTTCAACTGCCTTGGTTTTTTGGTCCTGAACTGTTGTTTTCAAATAAATATTTTCCAATGATTTCACACAAGAAAACTAAGCTTTACCGTAATAGCTGCATTCAGCTGTCCTTGTTACTGTGGTGGTGTCAGGCTTCTCATTTGAGTTAAGTGTAGCACACAGCTGAGAATGAAACCTGCTCTGCTCTTGCTGCACAGCATGTGTGCAGGTCTTGATGACTTTTTACCTCTTACTGCTTGGGCAGCGATCAGTTCTGTTCACAGTTACTTGAGTTTTGTAATCTCTGAGATACCTTGTCCCACTCAAGGGAAACTATTAAGCCATGTTAAATGTGGAACAGCTCAGGTGAACTGCTTAACAAGCTGATGCCAGAGCAATTAGGGCCTTCTTGCAGAAGGTGTGTAGGGAGGAATGTAGGAATAGTATAGGAAGAAGAGTTTGCCTCTGTCTTGGGCAACCTGTGGAAAAACTTTTTTTGCAGTCCAAATGTGATCAGTTAGAAACTTTTCTCTAATGTGGATTCTGAGTTTTTAATCCATCTTCCATATAATAAAAAATCGGTGTTGGACAGCAACTGAAAAGCTTCAGTTTAATGTGGTAGAGATGTCTTTGAAAATACATATATTTTAAATAGATCTCATGTTGCAGTGTTCCAGATGTTGACACTGAAAACTTGAGAGGTTTTAGCTAGATTTTAAAATTTGACTTTCTGCTAATCTGAGGGGAGGGAGTACAATAAATGGGAGATTGGGGGAAAGCACCTTGGCAAAATCTGGGAGGAGGTATCACTTGGTTTAATAATGTATTCTGATACTTTGATAGGATCTTGACTGTTTTGAAGTATCACTGCTACAGTGTAACTTAGTGTAAAACTTCCAGCAGTATTAGTAATGTAATTACTCAGAAAGGTTAATGATGGAGGTCTTTAATTATGACACTTTTTTTTAGCTACTTCGAGTGTGGGAATTAGTCTGCTACTCTGGTTAGTAACAAGAGTTTTCTTCTCTTTTTGTGTAGGCTTCAGAAACTGCTAGCTTGGAAGAGCAGTTGCAAGGATGGGGAGAAGTGATTTTGATGACGGATAAAGTTCTTCGCTGGGAAAGAGCATGGTTTCCTCTGGCATTGATGAGTGTTGTTTCCTTTTCTTTTCTGTAAGTAGTTTGTGGAGGGAGCCTAGAACACCATTGCACTTTCATGGCTGGTAGTAAACCTATTAAGTAAATTGGTAAAACATCTTTTAAAATCTAATAGGAGGGCTCTTATTCCAGGTTCTGTTTCTGAATGCACGTGAACTTTGTTGAAAAGAAAAACCTTAAGTATTGAGAACAGGAAGTAACACGAGTCACATTCTGCTCAGAGTGGGGGCAGTGCTTTCTGCAAAAGCTGTTTGCCAGCAATCGTTGCTGTATGTTCTTCATTGGTGCCTTCGTATTCTGCCCTCATCCTTCGTGTCCTACTTCTTAGTCAAATCTGGTTATCTCCTTTGGCTTTTTTCCCCAAACCAACAGCAAAATCATTATGGAAAACTTGTTTCCATAGGGCAAATTTTCCTATTCTGCATCTTTAGTGTGCTGTTTACAATGAGTTCAATTGGTTTTGCACAACTTGGTTTTCTACATTCTCTGTCCTGTCCTTTAAGAAAGGAGGAAAAGGAAAGACTGCAGGTAACTTTCAGCCAATAGGATGAGAGGATGTTGCCTGTCTCTGGATTGAAGATATGAAACTGCCTTGCTGGAGGCACTTGGATGTGCTTTTATATAACGTGGTTGTGGTCAAGATGACCCCAACCTAACTTGTACAGATAAGTGTCCGTGCCAGCTGTGGAGTTTGCCAGTTGCATGTGGTTTTGGAGTAAGGAGAAGAGGGGAGTTAGAGAAATGTTGAACTAGGTGAGGTGGGGATAATTGGTCTTCAGGCTAATATCAATTATATGGTCTTCAGCGGAGGTGAGGAGGATAGAAATCAAATGAACCTGAAAAGTAACTTTTAAAAGAAGTAATTAGATGAACTTCAGGGTATTCTGTTATAAATTTTGTGATTTATAAGCAGGAAAGATATTGTGTTGAGTAATACTTTGAGGAAAGAGAAGGAGCTACTTCAGATTCTGAATTGGTACTTCATCAAAAATGAACTTCAACAGTCATCACAATAGCACTGTGCCAGGTGTATAGAAAGACTGGCCTTGCAATGGACTGGGTCGTTTATTTACTTTCATTACTTCAATGTTCAGGAAGTTCTGTTAAATGCACATAAGTATCAGAGGGCACAGCTGAGCACTAATAGACACTTAGGAGATGAGCTGGTTCTTGTCCAGTACTCGTACTGCTGCATTTGAGTGATGGCACACTTAATATGTAGAAGCACAACACTGTCCTAATTGGGGATTTATGGTTCCTTGTCCAGAACAGGTTTGGTTAGCTCTCACAGGTGAGACAGAGCAAATGACAACCTGTGGTGGATCTGAATTCTGTGACTTAAGAACCAACAAGATTAGACCTTTCATTCTACCTGGTGATCTCATATGTTCACTCACTCATCCTCATCCCCTGGTCAGTGCTAAGTTCACTAGATGTCAACTTCTGAGAGAACAGTAATGATAAATTTTTACTTCTACTGAACTTCATACTATGCTTGCTCTATTGTATAATTTTCTTATCAATTACATTAAGAAAACTGTATATTTTAGTCTGTATTTCTTTGTAATAGTATTGAAGTATTTAAACCTTTTTCATTAGTAAAAGGAGCGAGTTTGAAAATTTTTTTGAGGTTGGGCAAGATGGTAGGTCTAATGTCCTGAGCCAGTCTGAAGAGGTGACTAAATATGTCTAATCTGAGCATCCAGAAATCATTTCTGTTATTTTTTTCCTGCAGGATGATCTACTACTTGGACCCATCAGTTCTTTCAGGTGTCTCCTGTTTCGTTATGTTCCTCTGTTTGGCTGACTATCTTGTTCCTGCTCTTGCACCTAGAATCTTTGGCTCTAATAAATGGTGAGGAAAGCTTGAATTAAAACGGTTTCTTGAGTGTAAATAAGTTATGAACTTCATCAAAATGGTTATTTTATAGAGTGACTGTAGTAAGAAACCAGCAAACTCTCTAATACATTAAGTGAGGACATTAGTAAGGTGTCCTTCATTCATCTTTTTCTAAAGGGTAACTACTACAACTTATCTTTATTGTTAATTTTCTTCTAGAAAAATAAGATTTTTTTTTTGAAGGGGTAGATACATTCTTTGCTCTCCTTTAAGGTTGCTAGTTAGTTCTGCTAAACTAGTTTAGTAATTAATAATAGATACTGAGAACTGAAATTATAAAGAAGGGTGTTGGATTGTATGTTTGGAAAGAGTGGCAGTAGTAAATAAGATGAAGGAAGAGTAATGCCGAGAGTATAAAACTAAGTGAAGCAAATACCAGGATAAATACTGGATAAATTTTTATTGCTGAAGAATCCTGTGGGAGATTTAAAAATTTCAGATGAAATATTGAATTCATATATCTGGCTTTTATCTTTAATAAAAGGACTACGGAACAGCAGCAAAGATTTCATGAGATTTGCAGTAATCTGGTAAAATCTCGTCGCCGAATTGTTGGCTGGTGGAAACGTCTCTTCACACTGAAGGAAGAGAAGCCTAAAATGGTATTGAATTCCAGGGGTTCATCTCTGTTGTTTTAAGATTTTATTTGTTTTGTTTTGTCTTAAGTGTTTTATCAGGGCCCGTGTTTTGCAGTTCTGGCTGTGACTTAGTACCAGTCATGTATCTTGTTCAAACCTGGAGTGGCAAGATACATGACTTTAAACTCTCAATACTGTCCAGTTAGGAGCATACCCTTGATATTAAAGCAAAGCTAAACTGGGCTCCTTTGGGTAAGTCAATTTTTGGAAATAAAACTTGCTTCTGGTGTACGCGAACTGTCCAAAAAACTAGATTTTAGTAATGTGTCATCTTAGGTACATGAACTGCTGAGTCCTCAAAACAGCTGCAAGTATGTCTGAGGCTGAAGTTGTGACAGTGGGGATGGTGTAATCTGCCTAAGGGATAGAAAAGAACTGTCATCCTGTAAAACTGATGGTCTGAAAGTAAATTAAAACATGCAATTGTAGACTCTCTAATCTCAATTTTAGCAAGGCTATGCATAGGTATTGCATGTGGAAGGACCAGCAATCTTCAGGTTAGTTTTAAATGTTGAAGTGTTGCCAGATACTGAAGGGAAGGGGGAGAATTCCCAACAGATCTGTGATAACTGGTCACTTTTCATTTTTTAGTACTTCATGACCATGCTTTTTTCTCTTGCTGTGGTTGCCTGGATTGGACAGCAAGTTCACAATCTCTTTCTGACCTATCTTATTGGTAAGTGTGCAGCATGCAAAACAGGAGTAACTTTTTTGTTAGCTGCCTGAAATGGTGTGAGGCTGGTAGGAGTAATTTTTGATTATATGCTTAGTGGGTTTTTTTTTTATCACAGGATTATATTTTTCTGTTTTCAAGCAGTTAATGGGGCTTAAGGGAAGCAAGGAATTGTGAGGTGACAGAAGCTTGTTAAAGGAGTATTAAATAATTCTTTTTTTTTTTTTTAATTCCAGTAAGTTTCTTGTTGCTGTTTCCTGGACTAAACCAGCATGGGATCATTACAAAGTATGTTGGAATGGCGAAAAGGGAGATAAACAAACTTCTCAAGCACAAGGAAAAGAAAAATGAATGAAGACTTAACTGCTATTCACTCTTGTAAAAGGTTTCCTTGGGAACAGTTTTTTGAGAATTAATGTATAATTAAGATAATAGAAGTTGTATTGCTCAGTGGCTTTATTTTTATTGGCTCCCCAATGAAGTGAAAATGTCACTCTAGCAACTGCTGTGGGTTTGTGTCTCTCTTGCTGTACTGACTAGGGTTCTGCAGCCTGCAGCTGATCTTATATGAAAGATCCTGACCTTTGATGTACAGAGTTTATTAAGTATCTTCACCAAACTAAGAGGTCCCATAAATAAATACCCCAACTTGAGAAACAGCAGAATTGTAAAGTGTGATAGCATTTCTGTGACTGCGGTAGTTTCACTGATCATTAATTTGTGGCTACAGCAAGTATGAAAGGCAGTTCTGAAAGCTTACACCTCTTGGAGGCTTGTTACTACTGATGCATGTGGAAGGAGGACAGTTGGCTGAGTAAGAGTGATTCATGGCTGCGGATGCACACCCAGAATCGGGGCAGAAGGTGATCCCGTTGTCTCACTGAACCTGTTTGCTTTTTTTAGCTGCATATACCAGATTATATGTTGAATAGGGGTCTAGAATATATAAATTTGTAGTTCAGTTACTTAGCTGTAGTGTGAATTTCAACTCATTGCACTGAGACTGTAGAAAATGAGTTAAGGTGTGTGTTACCTTAACATCTGATTGTTCTGAACACTGCTGTTGTTATGGAGCCATGTAGCAGGTTTGGTTTTATGAATGTTGTCTGTAATCAAAGTCACCTTGAATATGCTAGCTGCTTCTCTGTAAATAAGCCTGTCTGAACTGTTTGTGCTTTTCTATGACCTCTCCCTCTTTTTTTTTGAAAACTGAATTTTTTTCTTTAAAAAGCTAAAACCTGTGTTAATGCTTTTTATAAGTTTACTGTTATTAAAATGAACTCTCTCCAGTGTCTATTGTAACTGTTGAATAGGTAAATACAGGCTAAAGAGAAACTTCTGTAAGACTTGCTCTTTGTGAATGTACAGAGAATTGTGTAAATGTGTCTTTCAATCAAGAACAGGAGCTGGGAATGCTGTTTTAGTGCCATGCGGTAGTTCCGTGTGCAGCCTCTGAACAGAACACCACCTTTTGTTTGAAAGAGCTCATTGTAAATAGTAAAACTTCCACCAGCTGTGACGGTGCACTCGCAGCTCCTGCTGCGGAGGGGAAAGGCTGTAATGTCATCTGTGGTTGATTAACACTGGTAGAAGTGGTGGGCTGTGGGCAAACCGGACCTGATCGGTGACACTCGTGATGGAGCTGCTGCGGGAGGACCAGTGGTGACACAGTCCGTGGGGCAGAGCTGCTGGTGGCAGCCCCTCTACCCCCACACCGGCACCAGTTTTGGGGAACTGTACATCTGCTGTGGCAGCCCCGACAGCCGTCTTCCCACTTTGAGTTAGCGTGGGGTCGGAACTCTGCGCGTCACCTCGGACCTTCAGCTTCCTCTAACTTCCCCGTAGAGAGTAGCTGTGCCGTTCCCTGGCGTACGCGGCCTCGTTAAAACTTCAGTGGAAATCAGACGTGCCGCGAATTCTTCTCTTGTGTTCTGCCCTGTTAAAAAAAAAGGAAACCACCACGCACGCACGCACTCCCCCCGCGCAGGAGGCCGTACGGTTCCCGCGCTGTCTCGCCGTTGCTGTGTGGGACCCACAGGCGCAGCGCTCTGGTCGCCATGGCAACCCCGTCAGCGGCGTCGCTCCCGGCCAATGGGGTGTCCAGGCCTGGGGCGCCAAGCCTCGCGAGCTATTGCGGGGCGTCGCGCGCCACCCCGCGCCCATGGCCCTCCCATAATCCCGCGCGGGCGCCCGGCCTCTTCCTTTTCCGCCATCTTGCTGCGCCGGTGAGTGAGGGGTGCCGCTGGGTCCCGGCCGCCATCCGCCGCTTCCCGCCGGCATCCGGGCCCCGCCGCCGCCCCTGCCCGCCTCGCCGGGGCCGCGGGGCTGCGCCCGACCGGCCCGGCCCGTTTTGAGCTGCTGGCGTCTCCCCTCACGCACTCCGGAGCCTCCGGAGCGGAGGGTGGAGCGGGGCCCCCTCCTGCCTGTGGCTCCGCTCTCCGCAGGGATGCGCGGCGGGAGCCGAGGGCGGCGGCTGGCGCGGCGGCCGGGCCGGAGCGGTGGGAGGCTGGGCTGGGCAGGGCGCAGGGGAGCCGGGCCGCCGCGTCTGTGGACTTCAGGGAGTGAGAGCCGTGCGGTGAGGCCCGGGAGGAGGCGGCGGAGGGCTTGGGGAGCGGGCGGTGGGCTGCGCCCCGGGAGGGGAGGGGGCCCAGGGGCCTGCCCGCGCTCCTCTCCTGGACAGGAATTGCCCGGGCCTGCGCCTGGGCGTCCTTGGCGGAGTAGTAAAAGCCCTCGTGTGCCGCGGGACCGCTGGCCGTCTCGAGGGTGGCCCGGTGGCCCCGGGCAGGAGCCGCGTCCTGGCTGGTGCGGGCAGGGCGCCGGGTCTGTTGGCAAGTGGGGTGACAGTCCCGGGCCGTGCCACGGCTCGGGCTGGGCCGGGTGCTCTGGTCTTTATCGTGAGAAGGCAAGAGTTGATGTCCGGTTTCCTTTTTGGAGTGCTGTGTTGTTCTTGCATCTTGCAGTTTCTTTACAGATACGCAAGCTGAGCAGCATCTGTTATATTTAATACCATGTACAACCTAGTTTTTGAACAGGACTAGTATTGCATAATTGCGTTTTAAAGTCCAACGCAACTCACCTGGGAAAGGTGTCACTGACGAAATGTTGTCTAGCTGGAGTTTTATAAATCTTTGTGCATGTTGATAAAGCTAAGTTTAAATGCATCAGATTTCCTAACTTGTCGTGATAGTTGTGTATCCTCTTTTTAGCCTAAGAATGTTTTTTAAGGTTTAATGTAACTTTCTGTCAGTGTTAGATCTTTGAGGTCTAAAACCAGCCTTAAAAAATGTTTGCTGCTCAGTATTTCTGTGCTGAAAAGCTGGTGTACATAACTGCCTCTCCTCTTCCCCGCAGGCACCATGGTGCGCATGAATGTTCTAGCCGATGCTCTCAAAAGCATCAACAATGCAGAGAAACGTGGGAAACGCCAAGTGCTCATTAGGCCGTGCTCCAAAGTAATCGTCCGGTTTTTAACTGTGATGATGAAGCACGGTAAGTCTGGAGTGCACAGCACTGACTTGTTCCTCACTCGTGGTTCCTGTGGATGCTGTTGTGTTCAGGTGCTTTGTTGACTAAAAGTAAATCAAGATGCTTGGACTAGTTTTGTACAGCATAGTTAATTGAGTCGTATTAATGTAGCTAAGTATTACATATTTGATGTCTCTTTGCTAATCTTTTGTAGGTTACATTGGTGAATTTGAGATAATTGATGATCACAGAGCTGGGAAGATTGTTGTCAATCTCACAGGCAGACTCAACAAGGTAGGATTTGTTTTCGTGAATTCGTTTCTCTAAGAAGGTGTTTAAATGAGACTTTTATTCATGTTTGTCTGCTCCATTTCTGAAAGAACTACTTGTAAAGAGGGTGGTATTTACTGAATCCATGTACATGAGAGTAATGTGGGTATTATCAGTAGTTATCAAATGCTTGTTAATTTTTCTAGGTTCATAATGGTATGGTTGACTAATTACATTTATTTTAAACTCTGAATATGTAAGGCATATTTTCAGGGAAGGCTGATTGCAAGTACTGTGTGTTTCTCTCTAAAGACTTTCTGTCTACCTAGTGATTTCTTGGTTTCTTTGTTGTTTAAACTATCTAGAGGACTTGTCTTAAGAGATAGGAACCAAGTTGCTTTCTGGTTGATGTTTAATACCTGTAAATGTTGAGAAGACAAGCCTTTCTGCTGCTGTTAGATGGGCTTTGTTTGCAGTTGAGGGAAAGTTGAATGTTAGATTGGTGAGTGCTTTTTAAGTTCCTGGGGCATATGAAGTATTCATGTGTGTTTTGGAAATTTTTAAAATGCTTTTGTGTCAAAATACTGAGCTGTCTAGTTCTGCAATGACTTGGTGTGCATTATTGTTACCAGTTAAGCTATTTAAGTGAGAGGTGGTTCTTTAGGGAAGAAATAGAAAAAAATACTTGGTCAAAATATGTTCGGGGCTATCTCCACGATGAACAAATATTGCAGCTGAAAATTGCTTGAGCATAGTAAGCAGGGAATTCCAACACCACCCAAATGACTATTGTTATGTATCTATAATAAAGATCATGTATGTCAGAATGGAGTGTAGTGTTCCTTGAACTCTCCTGGGATGATTTTGTAACAGACCTTCTGGGGTGCAGCTGGTTATGATATTTCTCTCAATGGTTGCAATAAGGGAATGGTTGGTTCGTTCAGAAAAATGTCCATCAGTGCAGGAAGGTGTGCTGCTGTTTTGCACTTGGATATTTATTAAGATAATTGGAGCAAGTGAGGTAACTGAAGATGATAGTAGTGGTCATGGTCAGTAAGTAGTGTGATTAACTTGAAAACTTTGATAACTTCTATGCATGTTAATTTCTCCCTGTTTAAAATCTACAGGTATTTTTTGCGAACTGTGTATCATGATTAGTAGTAGAATATCCCTGAGTAACTGCAGGATTCTTGATTATATAGAATGCTTAATAATCTTCAGTGGTTTATAGTATGCTTTTGTGCTCGCCCAGGTCTAGCCATTGATTTGTTAGTTTAGCTTCAGCAGCAGTGTAAGTCACTCTGTTTAAGCAGGGAAGAGGAGTCAAGGCTGAGGAAATAACAGCTGAATAGCTGTGTGAGAGAGAGGCTCAACTTACCTGAGAGGAAGCACCGTTTCCTACTACAGGTAATGGAGTGTGCTTCTTAGTACTCTAATCTTTTGCTGCCAAAAATATTTTAATGCAGTTACTACATTCCTTCATCCAATGAATTGGAATGACAAATGTACAAATCCAGTTTATAAAGTTCTTCAGTTTGTAATGGAATTCTGTTTTATAGTGTGGTGTAATCAGTCCCAGATTTGATGTTCAGCTGAAGGATTTGGAAAAGTGGCAGAACAACCTACTGCCTTCACGTCAGTTTGGGTAAGTATGGAAGAGAGTTAAAGCCATGTTGTATGTAAAAAATTTGGGGTTCTTTATTATACTTTCATACTGCCTGAATTAGACTTGCCTGACACCTCTCTTCTCTGATCAGTCTGGAGGTAGATACCAGTCTAAAAATCCATCTTCCATATCAATACTTTTTTTAACCAGTTTTAAAGGGGCACTACTAAGCAAGGACCTATTTTTGCTTGGCTTTGGTAAACCCTGGTTTCACCATTTCGGCAGTTTACTGGGAAAATGGGAACTTGCTCTTACTCATTTTGATTTTATTAGTGGCCATTTATTGATGGGGGAGGAGCCTTGCAAGTTACCTGGTCAATGGAAGTAGATTCTACTACTTTAATTTAAATTTCCTGATTGTGTATAAATTGACTAGATGTTAAGTTTTGAGAGACTCCGTGCCTATGTTAAAGAAACCTCTACAACACAATTTGCACCAGGATGACAGAGCTGTAATAGTCTTCAGGGGCTCAGCCAGGCTGTCCTGTCAAAGGCAGGATTAACGGTTCCTTGTCATTTCTGTGCTTAAAGCTCCAGGGATAAGTTGCTTGCTTTAGCTGTACATCTATAGCTTGCTAGTATGTGTTGTCATATTGAGATTTTTAAGAGTATTTATGGAATGGTGTAACAAGAGGTTCTCAGACATGAAGCTATGTGGATGAAGTGTGCTGATAATCCAAATTTTGGCATTCACAAGGACTAAGGCTGCTTCAGTTGTCAGTCCACATCCAGATACTCATCTGCATCAGTGCACTGTGTTCAAAACACTGAGAGACAGAGTGCTCAGAGTTGAAGAGCTGTCTGGCACCATGGCAACTCTGCCTCCTGTGAAGAAAAATGTCTGCTTAAAATAGAAGCAGACTTTGTCTAGAAACTGTAGAGTTGCTACTGCTACAACAGCTAAACTGATTTTACAGTGGGAAAGCACAAGAAAACTTATTGCTGAGACTTAGCAAATATTTGGAGAACAGAAGCCTATAAATGTCCTTTGTGTGCTGCAGAGTTGTAATTGTGAGAGGAGTTTCTTTTTCATTGTCTGATAATCTGATCTTACTTCCGTTAGGCCCATTCTTACAGATACAGATCTTACTGTTGTAATACAGAATGAAGTTAGCGCTCTCAGCTCTGCACAAGCGTAGAACAAAACGATAAGCTGAACATTTGTTCTTTCTTAACAGGTACATTGTACTGACAACCTCAGCTGGCATCATGGACCATGAGGAGGCTAGGCGAAAACACACAGGAGGCAAAATCCTGGGATTCTTTTTCTAAAACTTGTAAAAAAAGAGGATACTAATAAATTGTTCAAATGGACTGTGGTGTTTCCAGTCGGTATTTTAATGACCTCGAACACTACCTGTGATAGTGCTTGTAGCAGACTGCTCTTCAGTAGTCCTCTGTCTTTACTGCAAATGGCGTTTGGGTTCCACACCATCTCTGGTCCACAACTTTTTATTTCTGTTAATGATCTAACATACTTTTAATAGTTACAACTTGAATGAGTTACAGGTCTCTATACAGAATGACGTCAGCAGGGGAACTCTGATGTTAAACTACATGCTCAGCTATCAGGCAGTAGGATTGTTCTTTGGTGTTACATGTGGCTAAGGACACACGTTTATTTATATGACTGTAGGTTCCAATTTTGGCTAAATAATAGAAGATGTCTTGCTGCCAGAAGGTATTTTCTGTTTATGGTTTAAAAGGTTATGAGATACGGGATTGTGGAATAATTAATTAAGATGGTTGAAGTTTGATTTCAGATCACAAATTTGTTTCACATCTTACAGTGAAAAGAGTAACAGGTAGAGGGGTGAATAACTTTTTTTTTTTTTTTTCCCCCTTAAAATTTCTGCTTTGAAAGTTTTGGGTAGGGTAGTTGCTGTGCAGCTGCTTTGCATGTTGCCATGAAGATATAACTGGGATTTCATTGAAGTTTTGGAGTGAGGAAATAAGGATATCTGAACTTACAGGTGGTGAATATTTAGTATTGAATGAGTTGTTGGTCTTTGTTTTATGCATGACAGCTTAATGTACTTAATACAGAAAAAACAGATTTCTTTCAAAGAAGAGCAGAGGGCAGGTGACTACAGCCGGAGAGGTACTTGCAGATGGTAGAGAATGGGAAGCAAGCTTCTGGGCTGATTGCATTGACCTTTCCATAGCAGTTGGAAATACCTTGCTTTATTTTGCTTTGCTTAGAGTCTTTATTAGGAAGGACCCTATTGAAATGTAGCAAGCCTGTTTCAACACACTTTAAAACAGCTGTTGAATTTGTGGTTCTTTTGATAGAAACCATTGGAAACAGTTTTCCTTCTTGAGTTACAAGTATTGTGCCTTGGAGGTGATGGTTCATCACGGAGCTTTTCAGAGAGCCTTGGGATGGAAGTGACTGTCTTCAGGCACAAAGTCTTCATAACTATGTAACCTGTTTCAGTTCAGTCTATTACTTTTATGGCGGAATGGGGAAGGTGGTGCTTCCTGCTGAGCAAACAGGTCTTGACTCTAGACAGCACAGTCTTGCCTAACATCCGGTTCTACTCTGAGGAACAAGAAGCTAGCAACAGAGCTGTGACAGAGTGCTTACTGTAACTGTTCTGGTGGTGTGCACTCGTATCCTGTAACAGAGACTTGCAGCTTGACTGGGAAGAGCAGGGGAATAATAAAGAAGGCTAGTTTTACCTGTTTTGTCTGTCACATGCAGGTTAATGTCACAAAGTATAGATTGCAGATGGCATCAAAACATTCAAATGTGATCAGTATGGTTCTTGGTTTGATTTGTAACAAATTTGCTTACCTGATGATAAAGATCTTTATGCTGAATTACAAAGACTAGTTACAAAGTCAAGAGAAGTCTGTTGTGACCCCTTTTTTATTGTCAAGTTACTCTGTTACAGGTTTCATTTTTATATCCTTAATGGAGATAATTCTGCAGTACTAAGCACTGATACACACAGGAGCGAGCTTTTGCATTTCTTGCTCAGAGTAACCCTGTAGATGTATCAAGATCCCACTGTTCCTTTTTATAAAGCCTTGTTTTTTATCAGTTCAGAATAGAACACATTTCTGATACCTGATGGAAGGGCAGTGATGCTTTAAGCCTTCCTTTAGATTAATTTACTATGGCTTCAAGTTCCCTCTTAGTTAGACATTGGTGTTTTAAACCAATTGTACAGGACACACGCATCAGTTTTTCTGAACCAGTTTACCTCTTGTGTATGTCCTTTACTACCACAGAGACCTCTGAAGTAAGAGAATTTGTGATAGTCTCGGTGGACTAGTTGGGAATAGACTGTTAACTTATTTCATGAGCCAGCCCAATGACTTCTGTAGCTCCAGTGTAAAAAGAATGACTTGGAGGGAAGCATGCATCAGCGGATGCACCTTTTCCAGAGTATATCTAACACATGTAACTACACACTGGCTTGCCTCATGGGGAAGTTGATGCAGCTGGTGAGTTCATAAGATCATATCTGAGCTTGCAGCTCACTGATGAGAGCTTTGCTCCTGGGCAATCGCTGCTGGCAGAGATCCAAGGAACCTCTGAAGTGGGACTCGGGAGCTGACACACAAGACAATGGCATGCCCCATAACACAACTTTTTAAAATGGGTTTGCAGAAATGGTTATTATCAGACATGTTTAAAATCTGAAAGTCTTATTTTTTTATGCTTCAGTGATGTTTTCTGAGCTGAGGGGGTTGGCCTTGGGAAAGCAGTTTGTAGGTAAAAGTTAACTATGATTTTGGGTAATAAAAGGGTTAATAGGGATTGAATAGGGAAAATGGCACAAAGCTGAAAACGCAATACAGGTCACAACTTGCAATCAAGGCCAAGTGTTACTTTAGAGAAAGTGTTTGGTACCTGTGGAGTAGAGGGATGTTAGTGACAGTTGACTGGAGTCCCCTATGGCAAAGGCAGTTGATCTTCATGTGGGGAAAACTGGGAGGGTGGGTGACAGCTGAGGGCAGCGTCTGTGCTGCAAACCCCTTAGTTACCAAGCTTCACCTCTGATACTGTCCTGGGTACTCTGCAGTCTAACTTTGAATGAGTCTGGAAGTGGCTGTGTCACTGCCATACCTGTCTAGATGGCGAGAGAAGTCTTCGCCATTTGGCTGGAGGTCTGCTTCTGCTTGCTACAACAACTCTGGACACCTAAGGCTGCGTGAGCACGGCTGACTGCCTGAGAGGCTGGTCGTATTACGGTATGGATAGTTATGGTGATGCTGCACTGCCTGTAGTCCCTTCTTGCCTGCTTAGCTGATCACAAGGAGGTAAGCTTCAGTAGTCCTAGTCACAGGTGGTAAAACAGGGTCGGAACTAAATTAAGTTGTGAAAATCACTTAAGTCAGAATTAGGTAGGAGAGAGTTGGTGGGGTACAGCCTGGTCTCACTTCTGTCAGATACATGATCTGTATTTCCAGATGCCAATTGCTGTTACTCCGTATGCTATTGTTTAAGAACAGGATAAAATGTCCCATCCGCCTGCTATGCATTAAGAGAAATACCTAAGTATTATTGCAGTGGGAAGTTGTCAACAGATGGCAGCATCCGCCTTCAAATTGCTGGAGACAGGGTGATCTGTGTGAGGAATCCCAATAGGGCTTTGGCATTGCTGCTGCTCTCCCTGCTCCTGCAGAGCTAAATATCCTGACTTCTGTACTCTGGTCCACAAAGATAATTTTTTCTGTCTTTGATGCAATAGAGCCTGATTTAAGATAATATGGGAGATGAGAATAAGTATGGTGCTTCAAAATGCAGTGACAGGGTAAAGAGTCTGGTGCGTGACAGTGGCTTCACTGGAAATGCACTTTCTCCTACTTGTCCTTTTGTTTGTTTTTTGTGCCACAGGTAATTCAGTCAGCTCTGTTCCCCTGAATGGAGTGTGTTTTGTTTCCCAAACTTCTGTGTCACTTGCACCAGAAATGCAAACAGTAATTGAACCTTGATCTCCAATGCCTGAACAGTTATCTTAGTGACCCTTGCACACCTACTGGTGTCTAGGTGAAAGCCAGGAGTGACAGACAAGGGTGTGTGCAGCGGTGCAGCAGAAAGCTGGGAAAGAAAATGGGCCGAAGTGGTGAGTGAGGCTTTAGAACTTGCCCCAGCAGATTTGGCACTGAGTAGTTATTTCACAGCAGAGAAAGAATGAGAAGTTGCTCATGGCTGGTGTGGGGTCCCTGACTGCAGGGTGCAGGATCAGGAAGCACAGAGATTAACTTGTCTGGATGTGCAGATGAGGCTAATGGTGTAGGATAGGAGACGGCATTTATTTTTAATGGATCCAGGACTGCCAAAGCTATTATTTTGGGGCTTTTAATTAAAATTACATGCTTTCAAACGACAACATTTTTTGTGTTTTGTCTAATGCTAATTTAGATTTAAGACAACAATTTACTGTTCAGTGTCTTACTGCCAATTAACACAAATATCAGGCTCTCGGCAAATATCTGGATGGATTTAACCACAGTTCAGTCCAGAGGACTATTCTAATATAGCAAAGAGTTTCAGAAGCTGGTGTCCTCTGTTCTCGCTCATGCTTCTGATGCTTTCCTGCTCAAGTGCTGCCGTTTTACTCATGCAGTTCTATTTTAAAAGAGAATTATCTATTTTTCTCTTAATTTTCCTGCTGTTCACCATCTCCTTGCCATGGTACATTGTATTTTGACTACTAGCTTGTGACCTGGATTAATTTGGTTTTGTTTACAAATATTTTTACAAAGAGAGAAGTGCTGACCTAACAAGTGACAAGAATAACTGGGTAAACTTTATTGCTTGATGTGCAAAGGTGCATCTTCCACTGGGGGAAAAAATAAATTCCATTGACCTTCTTCTGCTCTTCTCAGATGATGCGAGTGAGGATGTCTGATGGCATAAAACTTTCCACTTAGTTTTAAGTTGATCCAGTCTGGTTTATTATATGAGATATGTAGGAATAATATCATAAAACCACTAGAAACAGAGGAGAACTTGTACAAAGAAATATTGTGGCTCTGGTGAAGGTAATGAGTTTTGACCTTTGCTAGGATCACTCTTAATGTAATCAGGTAGTGCTGGTATCCAGCTTTACCTAGTGATTACCCATGGTTTCAGAAGCTGTCCTGGCATTTTTGATCTGACTGTACTGGGTTTAGCATCCACCAAGTGATTCCTACTTAGTGTGTGGCTGCTAACTCGAAACTATGTATATTTGCATAAGGAGCACAAATTAAAATCTACTGCTGGAGTGCTGTGATGCACAGGGCAAGTGCACTGCATTGTTGGGAGAGTGTGAGCACAGGCAAGCAGAGGTAGCAGCCGCTGGGAATTTCACCATCTCCAAAAGGGTTACAGCTCCACCAGGACAGGCTGTGCCAACTGGATCTTGTCTCATGCAGTACCCACAATGAAAGGATGGGCAGACATTTGAGTAACAACTAAATTACAACCTGGTAAAATGTGATACTTGTGATATCACAGAATCCTAGAATTATAGAATCCCAGGGTGGAAGGGACCTCAAGGATCATCTAGTCCAACCTTTCTGGCAAAAGCATGATCGAGAAAAGATGGCCCAGCATCCTGTCCAGCCAAATCTTAAAAGTGACCAATGCTGGGGAATCCACCACTTCCCTGGGGAGATTATTCCAGTGCCTGGTTGTTCTCATTGTGAAAAACTTTCCTCCTGTGTCCAATTGGAATCTCCTCATCAGTGTCTTGTACCCATTACCCCTCATCTTTTCCATGTGGCTCCTTGTAAAAAGGGAGTCTCCATCTTCTCTGTAGCCACCGTTTAAATACTGGAACATGGTGATATGGTCTCCCCGAGGCCTTCTCAAGGCTGAACAAGCCCCATTCTCTCAGCCTTTCCTCATAGAACAAGATGCCTGGGTCCTTGATCACCTTTGTGACCCTCCTCTGGACCCTCTCCAGCCTGCCCACAGCTTTTTTGCACAGTGGGGACCAAAACTCAACAGAGTGTCCCAGGTGTGGCCTGGCAAGCGCTGAGTCGAGTGGGGTAATGACTTCTTTATCTCTGCTGGTGATGCCCTCATTGATGCAGCCCAGCATCCCATTTTCTTTCTTTGCTGCTGCAGCCCACTGGTCACTCACACTGAGCTTGTTGTCCACCGGGACCCTCAGGTCCCTTTCCACAGAGCTGCTCCCCAGCCAGGTAGATCCCAGCCTGTGCTGCACTGATGGATGATGTTTTCCCACCATCCAGCAGTGTAAGACCTTACACTTGTCCTTGTTGAGCTTCATAAGGTTCTCGCCAGTCCCCTCTTCCAGCCCAGCCAGGTCTCCCTGCAGGGTGGCTCTCCCTTCCCAGGTGTCCACTTCCCCACTCAGTTTGGTATCATCAGCAAGCTTCATCAGGGTACACTTGATCCCATCATCCAGATCACTTACAAGGTATTAAATAGCATTGGGCCAGGAACAGTATTTTAGTCATGCTTGATCTGTGTAACACAGGTTTCAGCTGGGTGCTGGTGCTTCGGTGTACTGACTCTCTTTGGTGTGCTAGTTTTCCTTTAGGAGAGAAATGGATTTCCTTAATCACTTGATGCATGTTCCAGCTGGAGTTTCACTGGCTGAAGGTGGAGCAAGGAAAACCACAGGCCAAAAAATTTATGTAATGTAAAAGTGAGGAAAATAATCCTTGTGTCACTAAGACAATTGTTCCACCTTATAAAATCTGAGTTGGGAATTAAGTCCAGAAAAGACAGTTGGTTATCTTTCCTGACCTTGATATAACAAGAGGCCCCAGACCTCATTCCTGTTTAATTTCACAATGTTTAGTTCTTTCTGAGTGTGAGGGAGCAAACAAGAACAGGAGGGTATGCTAGTGGTGAAGCTGCCTATACAAATGGAGCAAAGCTATGATGACTACTCCCAGCAAGCATCAAGCAAGTTAAAATCCCTTTTGCAAAATTAATGATGTGCTGGTGACAAGCCTCAGTCTAACAAGGTAATCAAATTCACATCTGCTTTCTTCAATAGACTAAATGTAGCTGACTGCTACAGCTGCGTTGTGCCCTACAACCCTGTTCTCCCTCCTTCACATGCTCTTTGTGACACTCAACTGTTTAAGCAAAGCCTCTAGGGACATGTATTTTGTTCTTGGGTTGGCATCAAGGCAATAGTCATTGCGCAGTTGTAGTTGATCAAATTTTAGTGCCATGCAACAGCATAATGCAGCAGGACGCTTGAGGTCAGGCAGCTGAAAACACCCAGCAACCACCACTTATGCTTTTTATAGTGACATAAAACGTTGTTAAAGTGGATGCCAAATGGTCTATAAAAGCAAATGGGTCAGGTGCATATTTAATGAAACAGGTAGCTTGTTCCCCCTGTTCTGGGCTGTAATTCTGATCCTCGGGACATTTCATCTCATCAGTCTTGTGACTGAGTTGAGAATAGTGATGCTGTTGGTGCAGTTGTGCTGGTGGGATGGACGTGGGCCTTTGCTTTGGGATTAAAAGGGCAGGATTTGAGTTCCAAGTATAGTTGAGTTACATTTTATTGAGGGTTTTATCTGCTAGTGCTGCACTGAATCATTGCGTATGCATTCCTTCAGTATTGTCTGCTTTTGGAGAGAGTGCCCTAGCAGGGGATGTGACCCATCCCAAACTTTCTGTCTGCCAAGGAGGTGCTTTTCTTCACGAGTTGGGAGTAGTGTTGTGTGAGGGCAAGCCATAGAAATGGAGAGAGTTCCTGCTACTCCATAATCCATTGCCATTCCCTCTTGGGTCTTTACCGCTTATAATCAGGAGTAGATTTGTTTCATATTTCATTAATTTTATTTATTGTTCCCACTCTGTAAACACATCATGCTACCCATTCTGCAGAAAACTGGTTTTCCAGAAGTTTGCAGTCCCCTGCCTGTGATCTCTAGATGTCTCTCTTGCCCTAATATAAGAAAATGCGAAAAAGGCAGGAATAACAAAACACTGGGTATGTGATCTTGGATAGAAATGTGTATGTGCAACACCCCTCCATTTTCACCTCCCCAGCTAGATTAGCGTGGGATTTGCCCCTTCTGTTGTCGGGAATAAATGTGGCATAACCATTCCTGTTGTATTCCACTGATGCAAGTAAATTTTGCTTTCAGCTGGACCAAGCTGTAAGCAGGAAGGAGCAAAGATGTATCTAGGAGCAGGAGAAAAGCAGGTGACAGGTGAAGTTAAAAGAAAACCTGCTGCTGTAACCCACCTCTGGTGTACTTTCCCAGTCCCATTAGCGCTATGGATGGAGCCTAATTGGTGTTGGGTCCGTTGCTTTGTGCAGTATAAGTTTGTTTTAAAAAGCAAAGTCCAGGAGCATCAATGAGAACTTTAGGTTTTTAGTATCTTTACAAATCAGGACTTTAACCATAAAAATGAAAATAGTTGTGGGGAAAATTAAAGGATTATTTTTTCCTTTTCTCCCTACACCTCTGCAATTCACATGGATGCTTGTCTCCTCACTTGCAGTAACATGCCCAGGTGTATTCTTGCATAACAGGATCCTCGACATACAATCCACAAGTCTGCGTGGGCTGGTAATTAGCGCTGGCCCTCATTCAGTCCTTGAGATTCATTCCTTAGGGCAGCAACATTAGCCCCTCAGTTAAGCATCTGTACTTCTCGGATTTGCAACCACTTTTTCCTTGCTTCTGGAGGCTGTGGGTCCCAGAGCTGACTGCAGACATCGCTTATGTTTGCGTGGAGATTGCGTTTGTTCTGGTGTGGTTGGGCAGGTGGCTCTGTCCCTACTGGGCAGATGTCAAAGCCTTGTTAGTTTTCCATGACCAGTTGAGAATTTCTGCTCAGTTCTATTTTTGGTTTAATGTGAAAAATAATTATAGTTCAGCCCAGGTAGTGGGAGTTTCTGAGTTTGGTGTGATGCCTTGCTTACTGTTTGTGAAGCATTGTCAGGCAAAAGATGAGATGTGCATGGTAGGACCACTAAATTCATCTGCTACCTGCCAGGCAGACATTTGCTATGGGAGGGAAGCAAAAATCAGGAGACTGTTTTTAGCTCTGAAATACTTTTCTTGAATGACATTCAGTCCTTGCCAGCCTTTGATGAGCAGAGAAATAATCCCTGAAGGGAACAACCAGAGGTGCCTGGATCTGTGCTCAGTTGCTGGCAGCTCCTGGCGTGGCTGTGGGAGTGCTGGGGCAGGTTGGGGAGAGGCAGGCACCGGGAGAGAGGAAAATGCACACGGGGTGGCAGGGAGCTGGAGTCAGCAGTGCAGAAATGTATCAGAGCTTGAGTAAAAATGAGGCCATTTCCTGATACAGACCCAGTCCTACAGTATAGGGCATGGGGCTGAGAACCACAAGCCCATTGCAGGCCAGGAGGCAGCCCTGTTCCCATGCCCAGGTGGGAGAACTCAGCTTGCAAATTGGCAAAATACGAACTCAGTGCTGGTAGGTGGTGGCTCCAGAAATAGAAAGATAGTGATAGCAGATAACACTCCCTGATAGCTGAAATGAAAAGAATTAAACTGTACAAAAGTGTGCTTTAATTGCTTATTCTCTCCTGTCTGCTTAAATCACTAGAAATAAAGGTCTCCTCTTTAGTGATGAGCAGTTCCAGGCAGAACAGACGTGATGGGGGGAAACATGTTTGGAATAAATACTGATGTGAATGACACTTATTAGCTACAGTGTGGCATATTTATTTCTCTGTAGTTAGCATAATAGCACAGCTTGAAATGAGAAGGGTTCTTTACTTGTGTCTGTGTGTGCGTGCGTAAAAGTAACAATGGATTGTTATGGGCAGAATGCAGATGATTTTCCTGTCTCTGCAATTAGCACTGATGTTTGGATGACATAATTTGTTGTGGGAGATGAGTGAGTGGCCTAAGCATGATGTGCTTTGAGAAAATCTTCCCTTTCTTGTGTCAAATGGGAGACAAGTAAGACAACAGCACAAGAAGCTGGTTCTTTTTCCCTGTCTCCATGCCCTATGGTGGCTCTGCTCTCCTCTTGGGTGCTGTAGCATTCCTACAAGGGTGAGACACCCCTTGTCAGGCCCCCTGGCAGCCTGGCTGCAGCCAGCAGCCTTACTGAGCTCTGGCTAGAGTGGGAGGAGTGTGGAAATATTCCCCACAGGAATTTCACTGCAGAAGTGTGGGTGGATGGGTGAAAGCTTTATTGTCTTCTGAAGAGCTGGGTGCTCCAAGTGGAGTTTGGTGATGGAGATAAGGTTGGTTGCTTGAATGTGCAGGCTACCTGCCTTTCTGTTAACGGGAACCTGCTTGTCTTATTCTTGTCTTGCTTTTCTGTACTTGTGTGCCTAGTGCTTTCAGGTGCCCCCATACCTGAAGTGGTGTTGGAGGCTCTGCAGGAAGGTGTTTGTGGCTCAGTTTCCCAGAGCCTGCTCGGTCAAGCTGGCTGTATCTGGGTCTGGCAGCCCTGCTGCTGCCCTGCCCCTTCTCCTGTCATGGAGTCTGGGGTTTCTCTCCCTTAGAGAGCAAGAGCCTGCAGTAATTTTAAAAGCATTGACCAGTTCAGTGAGGGCTTCCTGCTATGGTTGCCATTTCTTCCCTAAGTTTCTGTAGGGAGGGAAGGAAGGAGGAAGGGAAAGCTTTGCTGAGGGTCTGTGTGTTGGGCAGACACTGGTTACCAGCCAGCATGGGGCAAAGGGCCCCCTTGCAACAGCTTCTGGACAAATCTCTTAGCACTCGAGTGGGTCAGCAGGCATCATCTCTTGGAGTTGTTGCTTTGCAACAGCAGTAAGGTTTCTCATTTCTTCTGCAGGCTTTGTAATGTAAGAATGTGTGGAAGTGGACAGTCTTAGACCTTTACTGTCCTGTATAAACTTTGAGTGAAACTGGCTGATGGATTGCAGAGCTGCTTGGGGAAGGAAAGACAATAGGGTAGACAGACAAAGGGACTGTCTGAGCTCTGTTTCCTTAAGAAAAATCATGAGGCATTTCAATTGAGGAGCCAAGAGCTTCTCAGGTAGCTGTGAATGCTGAGTACTGTCTCAGGAGCCGTCTTGGAAGCCTTTTTGTTGAGGGGTGTAATTATACTGTGGCAAAAGCATTTACTTGCCAGGTATTTGCCTGCCTTATTTGTACTGTATTCTTCCATTGCTGAAATATAAGATGAAAAACCTTAAGACGTATGCCTGAGAGTAACAAACTTTCCATTCTTTCTAAGTTTGCTTGATTGAGTGCTTGGTTTAGAAATACCACAAAGGTGCCAGGCCATTGCTTGAAATATCTCATTACCAGGTGTCAGGCTGCTTATAACTTTCACTCAGGGATTGTTGAGGGTTTTTTTCCTCTTGGTCTTCTAATGAAAATGCCAAAGGGGGAAAAACTATTACAAAAAATAAAAAAATGCTGCTTTGATTGAAAGTAAAAATGCTGATCCAGCAGTGGCTTTCAATAGTTCTTGCTCTATTCCGTTGCCCTGACTATATATTATTTCACAAGCCTATGGGATGTTGTATGGTGTGAGGGTCCTGTATGGGCACAGACCTTCTGGCTTTCAGCAGATTGGGAGGTATTGCAGAGCTGAGAGATGAGCAGGTAGTTTATTTTAATAAAGGGACCTGACATATAGGCAGGGAGGAAAAAACTCAGATGCTGAGGATACAGCACCGACTCGGATGAAGTCAGACAAGTATCCCTTGTAGGACATGGGCAGCATGGCCAGCTGAGGGGATGAGGACCTTTTTGGATCATTTGTGGTTGCTGGTGACCTGTGACAATGTGGGGACACTGGTGTAATGCCTTTCCCTTCTCTTACAGGGTTGTCTGCTCCTCTAGCTTTTGGTGTTAGCACAATAAGTGATATGAGAGATCTTATAGCACTACCAGGCCCTGTGTAATATGTGCAGAGGACCAGTGAGGCCCCTGTGGACCTGTGAAAGGTGGCTGAAGAAGCAGCTGAGAACTGGTGGTTTGAAGCATGAGCAGGCAGCAATGGCTCTGGAAAGGAAATGCAGGAAAGACTAATGCAGAATGTTGCTGGAGAGGCTGGGGAGGGCATATCTCTTCTGCCTGAAAAGAGGAGGAAGGTGCTTCTCTGGAGACCTTAGTCATGGTTGGAGAGTCATGTGGCAACTTCAGAAGCCTCCTGTCATGGAGAAGATGGTGCTCTAGAAGGACAGTCTTCGCCAGTTCTAGCTCCTGCCGACTTTGGGTGGCATCGGGATCTGTCTTTAGTCCTGGACTTCAGCAGTGCTTCCCTGCTACCTGGGCATCTCCCAGTGCTGGCAGCAGAAGAGATGGTTTGAGGATCTCTGTGTCACACTGGAGAACATGCTGTCAGGGATGAAAGTGTCACAGCTTGTGTACCAGCACCTGAATGTACTAGCTATTGGGAAGCCTGTGATTCCACTGCTGTCTCTGTGAGGCATGTCCTGGTGCAGGAAGGTCCCTGCTGCCTGGGGCATGCAGACAGAGGTGCTTGAAGACACTGTGGTAACACAGGCGGGGAGGTCACGGTGTCCCAGAGCAGCCAGCATTTGTGGGAGGTTTCTGTGATCCTCTCCAACATTCAACCAATTGCTCTTTTAGGCCTGCCAGAGGCTGCAGTCCCCTCCTTATAGCAATGCTGGCACATTCCACAGCAGGGAAAGGGAAACTTGGAGACGTGGCAACCAATTTGCAAATAATAAAACACTTAAAGCTATACAAAAAACATCTTGCATGGAAAATCAGACAGGGCAGGAAAAACAGCACTTACCATCAACATAATGCAGCTGAAATCTCTTTCTTAGAGATAATCATCTCTGACTCCAGCAGTAAAAATAAAGGACAAAAGCTGGAAGAAGCCAGAAAGCATGGTTGTGGGAGTGAATCTTGGTGAAATGAAAATTAAAAACACAATGAAAGGCATAGAATTGCCTTAAGTAAAAACAGAGCCGTCTGCCTAGAACAACAACTGAGATTATATGGGAAGCACATGGGGGTGTGGGGAACTGGGCTGAATGTGGAGCTGCAGTGGGGCTGGTGCTGTGCCAGTGCTCAGCTGTGAAGGAAGAGGGTGAAAAATCCCTGCCTAGACTTGAGAAAGATCCAGATTTCAGGTGTCCCTCACAGTCTAGGAGACATTCAGGTCCTTGCTTTTAGCACCCAGTCTGAAGAATAGAGTAATTTATGGTCTGTCTGAAGGATAATGGCTTATCCTGGCCAGTGCCCGCTCCTGCCTGGTGAAGCTCATCCCCAAACTGCTGACCTTTAATGGACAGTATGTGCTGAACTGGCCTTCCTGAGCGAATCTTGCTGAAGCTCGCATTTAAAGGTCTGTGCAAGTCAGTCCTCATCCAAAGCGCAAACAACCGAAGGGAAGATTTCCACTGGCACAGATCCAAACCCCACAAGGCTGTGATGGCTCAGAGAGGCAGCGCTGCCAGCTAAACCAAGTTGGGAGTTCGTTATTGTCCCTGCTATGTGGGAGCATCATCTCATGCAAGTCAGAGCTCTACAACTGGGCTCTAAATGTTGTTTCCCACTTCAGTTTTGAAACAGTCATTTGGACACCTTCATTTAAAAATAGTTACAACTTTTTAAGTGCTCCAGGGGATGCACAGCCTTTTATAAAAAGATGCCAATGCATGGTGTGAATACCTATGTCTTGTGACGACTTCAGACTGACCTTGATTGATTTGTTACACTAAGTGTCATAAGAACCAAACTGCTCAATGAACTAACTGCTATTTCCCATAACACCAAGAAAGCACTTTGGGCCCTTTTGCTCCCGGTAGACAATGGCACACTGAGGCTTATGCAGCTCTCCTGCTCTGCTGGTGGCTGCTCTCTTCCAGAGCTGGCATGATATTTTTAGATTCAAAGAAGTGTCTCCTAACTATTTGCTAATCACATTTTCAAAGCTTCAGCTGATATTAAAATGATTCAACCGTTGCCTGAATTCACATACTTTTGTTTGTTGCCTTTTGTATGCTATGTGTAGCTTTTCATATGACTGTGCCTATTTTCTACCAAAATCATGGTTTGGAAGCTGCTGTACAACAAAGGATGTTTTTATCCTTTTTGAAGATCTTTTCAGTTATCCTTGGCCACAGTTATATGAAATACAGTCTCATGCACATATATTCTCTCTGCAGGCAAAGAACAGAGGCAAGAATAGACTTTAGAGCTGTGGTTCTCAAATTTTATTAATCAAACGGCTGCCTGACCTTCAGGGAAAAAAAAAATAATCTAGGAACCATCCTATCTGATGCTGCCACCCTGGTGTTCATTTATGGCCAAAGAGCTTCTTCATAGGATTTTTTTTTTTTTATTAGTTTTGCTTGCCCTTTTGTTTACTTACTTGCCTGGATGGGAATGTGCTCAGTAAATGCCTTTACTGTCACTGTCTGGTGACTCACACAGCACCCTCGGGCCTATGCTGAATGTGGGTCTGCAGCCCTCGTGGCCTCTGCCCTGTCAGTCTTACGTGGTGTCTGCTAAGCTGAGGAAAACAGTCACTTTTCTGCAGATGGTGTGGTGAAATTAGTCTTTTTCTTAGTAAAAAGATGCTGCATACTCAGCCCAGCCCATTGTCTGATACTGAAGAACCATTCTCAAATTCAGTCCATCACAGAATAAATGTACTATGTACTTACGTGAAGAAGGAACACAAGTGATTGCCACAGCTTTCCCTGGTTTACTGGGCGCTGGTGAGGGCCACGGCTCAGAGCAGGGTCCTTGCTGGTGGGGTGCATTGGGTCTGAAGGGGAGGAGATGGGAAGACCTGCTGGGTTTCTCTGGTGTTTCCAGACCCAGGGTGCTGCTCGCACAGCTGAGGAGGGCTGTCAGCTGGGGCAGGCCGGGGTCATCTCTCTGCAGAGGTAGGTGGTGTTTTGGGGACCTTTGTGTGGGAACTGGTGCTTCCAAAGCCAGGCCTTTCGGTGGCAAAGCATGTTCAGTTCGCTGTTCTCAAAGGAACAGCCCTTGCTGCTGCCCTCCTGGGGCCATCTTGGCCTGGTGCAGAGGAACCAGGCTGGGGAGCGCTGGGCCACCCTCACGGGGATTTTGGGATCAGTCCCCTTGCCAAGCTGCTCCCCCAGTGCCCTGTCCTAGCTGTGGTCTCAGAGATGGGCCAGGTGCGTGTGTGCTTCTCCAAGTGGCACTTGGATGTGAGTGGAGGCTCTCTCTGTCACTCGATCCCCATTCAAAAGCAGTTGGCTGTAGTTTTCTGCAACACAATGTGTGTGATAAGGGAATGGCCTCCTGTGGTACATGCAGCACAAGTGCTAGCAAGTGTCACATTGATGTCCTACGCTCTTGTCACCCAGTTTCCAAAAGCGCCCCACTGTCCCATTTCTCCCTCTTTCAGCTCAACAGTCACTGTCGGACTTCGAGTTCAGGATCTTGTGTCTTCTGAAAGAGGTCTGGCTGGTGTCACAGCTCAGCTCCTGCCCCACTGAGCCCTTTAAAAGCCACACAGCTGCCATTTGTGCCAGCTCCTGGCATGTAGGGCCACTCCCAGAGATGGAGCTGCTCTGGGGAGGGAAGCAGTGTGGGGGTACCCTACTGGGGATCCTCCTTTTCGCCAGAGCCTGGCCAGGCAGGGCTGCCAGCACCCCTGGCCCTGCTTCCCCACAGGCTGGGTCTGCCCAACATGGCTGCCGGGACTGCCCGACATGGCTGCTGGTCCAGCCCCAGCTGGTGCAGGCCCACAGCTTCGCCTGGCTTGGCCCAGCCCCTCCTGAGGGGCTGGAGAATGCTGATATGGAGGGTGGCTGATGCAGCTTTCAGCCCTGCTGAGCTCCTGTTGCTTTGCAGATACTGAGTCTCCTCTTGGTTTTCAGTCACCATCTCCAGACCAGTGGCTTCTTGGTCCCTTGTGTGTTGCTTCTGCCCAGCCACGAGGGCTGGTCCGGCCTGGAATCACCAGCACTGAATGGGAACAGCAACGCCAGTGTCCCTGGAGGACAGCAAACGGCTCTGGTCTGGACTCTGGCAAGGTCTATGCATTGAGGTGAGGCACAGCTGACATTTTGAAATAAATTAATCTTGTGTAATTTAAGCAGCAGAGGGAGCGACTTGTGCTGATGGAGGATTTGTTCTGTGTCTCTTGTCTTCCCTGTGCTGCTTTTTTCCCCCTCCTCCTCTTTAATCCCCATCTTTCTTGGATTCAACTTTTTATGCTGATCTTCAAGGACCAATGCAAAATGCTTCCACAGCTCAGGAAACTGCCCAGATTTGCATTTAAAATATTTAAATATTTAACATATTTTGGGCTGAATTAAAGCAAAGGGAGACAAAATTGAGAACAGACCAAAGAAAAAGTGTGCATGTATGAAGGAATAAAGGTGATACTTGCAGATACATAGGGAAAATAAAACATGTAAAAGAAGACAGAGAGAGAGAGCCTAGTCCTTCTTTTTTGTTGTATCAAACACACTGTGACTAATGGCGGTAATTCCTCCTCCCCCCCATCAGTATGATAATAGAAGAATAAAACTAATTGTCATATGCCACCCACTGTTTGTAAAGCAGCTTCTCTTAAAGAGTTCATATGTATTGAGTTCAGCTGTCAAAAGGAGCCATTTTTTTCATGGTCTGCAAAATGCACTTCAGTATGAACACAGCTCGATGCAAAGGTCACCCCGTCAAAAATGTTTTCCCTCAGTGGTGAGGATAATGGCAAAAAAAAAAGGCATTTTGCAGTCTATTCTCACTATTTTACTTGATATTTCTTAAGTGGTAGACAGCTGGCGATTAAATTCCCTTTGGGCAGAATTTGAGAGACAATGGTTTGTAGTGTATTTTGGTTTTTCCCTGTCCTGTCTTCTGTGCTGTGGTATGGGCTCTTTAATAGCTACTTATGACAGGTAGTATGAGCCATAAAAAGAGCAGGAGACAGAAGAAAATTACCTATTGTTTTTCAGATTGGCTATTGTTTCTTAGGATATTAGTATGTGTTCCTGTGTGTGCTAGTGTTTTAATAGTAGTTTGGTTCCTGGATGCTTAAATTACTTTCCCTGTCAGTGTTTCTATTTACTTGACACATTCCAAATATGAAAAGACTTAAGGAACCAGCTTACAGAGTGAGGGAGACCACGACTGTAAATATCACTACAGACAATAGGAAGAGGTCACAGCAGTGAAAGGGAGGGTTCCTGCTAACACTTCCACAGGAGAGTTGAGGTAAGGCAGTTTCAAGTTCTAATTACAAGTGTATTCGTGCAGGGATGCTTGCTCTCTGTGTGTGCTCCCAGACGTGCTTGTAACATAAACTGGCAAAGGGGGCAGGGGAAAAGGTCTGATTGTCTTCTGCCAGGCTTCTGAAGGCAAGTGTTACATCTTCAGAGACATAACTTAGATATTTCACCCACACTTTAACAATAACTTTTCTACGTTTTGGAGTTGTGGAGGGGAAGTTTGGAGAAGGCTTTACTCACCCCAAGAGGAAATGGTTTTCACTGTTGTGCTGCCTGGATTAACCCCTGGTGACCCTTGTCCAAAGGACTGTGTGCAGACTGTTAAAAGAGTGGCTCTGCATCAGCTCCTACATGTCAAGTGATCTTCTAGCAATGGCAAAGGGTAGTTGAGAACATAACCCAGCAGTTCTCTCTCCTCTAGAAGGAGGAACCTGTCTTTCAAAGAGACATTTCTTACAATTTCATCTGTAGTTCAGCTGTGTATATTGATTTAGGCTTCACTCTGTTTATGTGCACAGAGATCTTAAAGAAAAATATTTTAAAAATAAAAAGTGAGCACAAATGGTGCTAAGCCTTGAGATTTAAGACCTGCTGTTAAAGGCAGTCCTCAGGAGAGGTTCATAGTATAATGGTGGCTGGTGATCAAGTTGTCCTGGAAGATTCAACAGTGGTGGTACGTCACCCTCAACAGACAAGAGGTTGTATTTGCTTGAGAATAGATAGGTGTCAATCTGTAGGGAGAACCAGGTCTTGCCTCAATTAAAGTATTGTAGTGTCATGGTATTGTCCTTGTATGGTTGCATGGGAAGACCCTGTCCTTGATTTTGTGTGAAAACAATCAGGGCATAACAACAGTTTGGAGATCTTAACATCAGCCTTCATCTGGTGCCCTGAGTGCAGATGGAACCTGGAGTGTCTGAATCATTAAGCTTTATTGTTACTGTTTGATCTGTTAGTGAGCAGCAATAATGGATGGAAATTTCTGTTAGACCAGCTTCTGAGACACCAAGGGATGGCTAGGGTAATGTAGAGCACACCTTACAGGGAAGTACTATTCAGTAAACCCCCCCAGATTTCTCTGGTGGCAGGGGTGTTGCTTTTTCTCAACTACCTATCAGAACAGAAAACTTACAAGTCTGTCCAGGCCTCCTCCTTCTCTTAAACGTTAGATTTTTCTTTTTTGTTAAAGGGCAACTGTACCATGTGTAGAAGATTTTAATTCCAAGTGTGCTCTGAATGCAGCAGTACCTGCTTTGTTCTTTTGTGCTAGCAAAAAAACGTGTTGACAGGGATGGGGATCAAAACACTGGGCTGAATTAACTGGCCTGGAATTAGGCAGAGGATGTTTTGCAAGGATGTTCCAGCCAGGGAAAACCACGTGGTCTGGTCTCTTCTTGCTTCTATGATGCTGTGCAGTCCAGAGAGCTCCTTTGTTTTAAGTCGTGTTGTTCATGGCTGAGTAATGGGGTGAAGGAGTCCTTACTTTGTCTCTGAGCCCTTCTCTAGGTGACTGTGCCACGAGGTGGCAGTGGCCACCAAATAATGTCTGGACAGAAGCACAAAGTCCAGGCAGGAGCACAGTCCAGTCCCTAAATGCCAGCCAAAGCACTGGTCTAGCTTACACTTGTACTTTGGCTTTCAGGTAGACCCAAATTCCCATTTCTCCATTCCCATGTTGTTTGAGCACCTCGGTAAAGTCAGGGTGAGAAATGACTGAATTCTTGATGAACTGTGCATTGCTTTACTGTGTGCACACTTCCAGAGACTTGCTGCCTCTGGAGGGCTTGCTCTATGTAGGTTGCATCTTCCCTGCAGAATTATCTTGAGTGTTTTGTGTAATGGTAGTTCCATCTCTTTTCCTAGATAGTAAATTTTTGGTTGACATTTTGCTGTTCTGTGCCTCGGCTACCTGGGACAGACAGCGGGAATTGCAGTGTGAATAAAAGCTGAATCACTTGAGTGATGATGGCTCCACTGCCTTCTCATGGGTCACCATGTCTGAAGGGGTAGAGAAGTTTTCCTGCAGTTTGGTGGGACAGTCTTTTAGAGATGGCTGACCCTGAGGCTTTGTAGTAAACCAAGGGATATATCTGTTAATCTTGGTGCTGCATGTCTACAGGATTTTGCACCATCACAAAAAGTCCCAAAGTTCTGGTAGGCCTCTGCAGTGTGCCTGAATTGCTAATCCTGGGAAATCTGCTTTTCTGGCTGGGAGGAGCTGTAAAGGAGACCTGCTGTAAAGGAAAGGCCATTTGCATCATGGTGGGCTCTGTAGGTTTGGCCAGTTCAAGAAACAAACCAGAGGCAGACAGACATGTCTTTATCAACAGCTGATGGCTTTTTGCTGTCTTTGGTGTAAACAGTGTAAAGCAAGAACCATGAATGCACGGTAGATATGTGCAGTGTCTGATAAATGGGAACTAATGTTCATGGGTGGCTCTAAAGAAAATGTCTAGGAAAGACAGGGTGGCTTTTGCATTCTGCAGTCAAGTTACTGAATAATCTGAGAGCAGGCCAGGAGGATGGAAAGAAGGCAGGAATCACCTCTATTCTGTTTTTCTGCTGATAAATCAAGCACACCACCACAAAACTTAATAAAGCACTATGCAGTTTTAGGTAGAACATTGTACATGAGTGAAATATGTTGCCTACCGATGGTGGAAATCCTCACTTTCCAACATGGGACTCCATTGTTGTCATGTTGGGTCACATGGTAGATACCATGTGCCATAGATTTCTGTAGACAAAATGTTAAAACCTTCCATTTCAAGTTCTTGTCTGTAAAGTGGGTTTTGTTTCACCTAGCAGGGGTGATGCGAGGATATATTTGTTGATATTCTTGGGGTCCTCATCTGTTTTTGGGAGAGTGCTGTGAAAGGCTTGAATGGGAAATACTTTCTGTCAGAGCATACCCATAATTAAACTGGTCTGTGTGTTCATGAATTCAGGCAAGATTATTTTTTTTTCTAACCTTGATCTAACAAATTGTGCAATGTGGTCAGCCACACATCTGCTTCATGCATGCTGGGGCGGGTGGACACCTGGTGCCAGTGGAGAAAGAGTAGTGGAGTGGAAACTGGCCTCACTGGGAATTTCCTCTGTAGATGAAAACCCTGCATGGCTATTTGTGAAACGTTTCTTTTGAACCAACAGCATGGGTAGGTTTGTCGTCAAGCAGGAGACATTATAAAAGTAAATAACTGCAAATTGGCCAAGTGCTTAGTGAGGATCCATGACTTGTAACTGGTGAACTCACCTGGCAGCAACAATGACTACATTACTCTGTCACGTGCTGGTGATTGCTACTGAGAGACACATTTGTGCAGTGGACCTGGTGCATGTGTTGCTCCTCCTCGGTGTAAGATGCAGGCTGTTTCTGTGACATTGTCTTGTGGGTTGGATAGGAAAATTATGCATGTAGTCACATGCCAGGACCATGACTGGTTCTTCTCTCCTGAAGCTGGGGGGAGAAAGGGGAATGTTGCCTTGTGGACAGAGTAGGAAGTGAAAGCAACCTGCTGGAGAGGGGTGGATGCCTGAGCACTGCAACTGCCAGCGTGGACACTTGAGTCCTCACAATACATAAATAATGGAAAATGTGTGTGCTTTTTTTCATTGTGTCAAAGCCAGAAAGCCCTGACCCAGCTGGAGGAAAATAGCAATTTGAACAGAGATCTCATCAAGCAAGATGTTCCAGCTCATTAGAAAACAACTTACTGTATGCTTGAAAGACGCCTGCAATGCATAAAAAGAAATGGCTCACTCTTGCACTGGAAAATCTAAAGTAGAATAGGCAGATATGACCTCATCTTTTCATGCTGGAAAATTACTGCCACTTGGTGTTCTTGCCATCTGAAAGTGGTTGCTGGGGAGTCAGTGATTTGGGAGCAAGTGTAAATGTAGCTCGGTTGCTTATCAAGTTAAAGCAAAGTCTCTTGGTTGGAAGTATGTATAATGAATGAAAGAGCAAATGAACAAGCATTATTGTCTATCCTTTTAACTGACCTATTCCAGGTGTCTGGAAGGCTTGGGAGGGAAGAAATTAAAGTGAACCTTGGTGCCTGACCCTCACATTGAGTGCAACTATGGTCTTGCTATTCATATTACAGACTTCTGGTCTGGTGCCCCACCAGTTCATTTGAGAAGTGTGGTCCCAGTGGCAGACACTGCCGCAGCATTTAGGAAAATGAGCTGGTTCCACAATGCAGGCACAGTGTACTGTTTGGGGATGATCTAAGCGGGCTAGCAATAAATGGCACAGATGGCTGTATCAATCTGTCCTCTCCTTGTGCCAGTTCAGAATACTGGGCTTTTGCTGTGATTGCAGAGCTGGGGGGACCCTGTCAGACAAGCTTGGAGGTGAGGTCTGCTCACAGGCTGCATGCTACTGGGAGGGGAGATCAACTCTCTGTGGTGGGCTGCCATCTGAGAGGCTTTTTGACTAGAATGTGGCCTTTGGGAGATGACTCTTTTATGAGCAAAAGATAGTTTGGCCCAGTATCTCTGGTACCATAGTCATTTCCAGAGAGTGCACCTAAGAAGAGAGAAGTTCCTAAGAAAAGGAGAGAGTTGTGGCAGTGGCTGAAGGGATCTGCAATCTGTATGACTAATTGTTGTGTGCTTCACTTACAAGTGGTTGAATATACCTTTTTCTTCAGCAAATTCCATAGTTCTGAAAAAATAAACAGGGTCTGTTTCTGAATATAAGAGCTCAGGAGCTCTGAGCCTGGCACGGTCTGGAGGTCCCCAGGTTCCCATAGGCCCTGCCAGGGGAGCAGGAGCCAAGCCCTGGCTAGGGAAGCTACTCCTTGGCTTCAGGCTCTTGTTTCACAGCAGGACACATGTAAGCCAGAGTCCTGTAGCTTTGAGGCAGGCCACGTGGGATGGGACTACTGTAATATGTCTATTTGGTATACTTGCATGTGTAGGGATAGACAAAGCAGATGAAAGTATATCACCCAGCAGTGATACACTTCCCAGTGGGGAAGTCTGCCACATCCCCAGGGAAGCTATTCCAATGGTTTAATTACTCTCAGTGCTGGGAAACAAGCTTTTATTTCAAAGCTGATTGTTTGACTTCAGTTTCTGCCCATTGGGTCCTATTTTGATGAGGCTTACTCTTGGCTAGCTCTTCCATGTGGAAGTACCTGGAAGTATCCATTGAGTTGTCCCTTTGTTTTATTCAGACACATTAAATTCCTTATGTCTGTCTCTCCAGGAATTGTTCTCCAGGCCCTGGTTTTCTTTCAGCTCTCATTTAAATTCATTTCCATGTCTTCGCGTTCTCTGAAGGTTGACTTTTTAGTCTGGATGCAGTTTTCCTAGGGGCTTCTCAAGTCTACATACAAAGTTAAGGTCACTCTCATGCTGCCTGGCTCTTCAGTCATGCAGGAATGGCATCAGCACTGCAGAGATCATTACTTTCTCATCTGGATCTTTGTTTTCTGTCATGTAAACACAGCATTGCCTTTTTGGTTCCCAAATCTAGTCTTGCATCATTTCTGCAGCAGTAATCCACAAAGCCTGTGCTCACCTCTGCAGACAGTGCAGCAGGTCTTGGGAGCTGGGGCTATGTGGCACTCATGGGTTTTGGCACAGCCTGCCAAGTTGCAATTTTTGTACCAAGTCCGTTGCCTGCGTGTTGCTGGCACTCAAGGAAATGGGACAGTTCTCCCTATCACCTCCATTTCACAGCAATTTGCTTTGCAACTTAATTGATGTTTGTCAATATTAGAAAATTTCCAGAGAGGAATTTTTCTTCAGGCTTGGCTAAGTTTCAGCACAGTGGGGAGATGGGAACTGCTCTCACTCCTTCTGCTGGGGTTTTGCTGTCTATCAAGGTAAAGGTGGGGAAGGGAATGTGGAAGGGAAGCTGGGTCTGATACCCACCATGAAGACATTAGGGTACCGCTGAGATGGCTTGTTTTAGGTGTATAAGCTTTTATAGGCAGTTGCAGAGATGAGCTACTGAATGTGATTCAAAGCAACCATCTGCTGTGGGCAGGCTGTGCTGATGTCCAGAAGAGCCATCTGTGTTTATGATGAATATTTTCCTTCACTATGAACTCTCTCTCATTTGGCCACTTACTACAAGGATTGGTTAACCCCTTGAAAACTCTCAGCAAGTGGGTAATGTTGCAGGGAGTCAATGTTCAATTAAAGGTTAAATTAACATATCTGTCCCCCTGTGCAGTATAACCTACATGAACAAAATCTGGGAGGAACAGAGAAGGCCAGTTATCACCTGTGAGACCCAGTTTGCACATCAGAATAGTAAATGTATGACAGTAATGAAACAGTGCTGGAATGAATAACAGGTCTTTTTCTTCCTACCTGTTTAACATCTCTACTGTCTGCAGAGTCTGATGCTTACTAAAGCTGCTGGGATTTCAGTGAAGTGCTTGGTCATGTGTTTAGTTTCTAATTTATCAGATTTAGGAAGGACTGAAATATCTGTTAAATACTTTGGTGGATGGTGATCTTTTGTCAGAAAAAAAAAATACAGAAATATGAACCAGAAGGTAGGGTATCTTTTTTTTTTCTTTTCTTTTTTTTTTTTAATTTTTTAAGACTTTATGTTTTTCTGTTTAAAAGCAAGTATTTCTCCTTGACACCCTGATTGAGGACAAATAAGGTGATTGCTTATCATGCCTATGCTGGTTTCCCCATTTGAATCTGCTGCTACGATGGCAGTCAGATTAAAAGAAAAAAAAGATGGCAGACAGTTGGGCAGAAATGGGATGTTAAATGTTGCAGAGAGCCTGGAAACCCTGTGTCAGCCCAGAGCTTGTAAGAGGAAAACCATCACTTGGCGGAGACAGCTTAATAGGCTTGTAAAATCTGGCACCATCAAAACCATGGTTTGGGTTTTATCAAAGCATGGCAGGGGAGCCTTGAGAAATGACAGCTGTATTATCTGTCTTCAGATCATTATGAGAGCAACATCAGGAGCAGGCTGGAAACAGTTCAGAAAATAATTTCCTATTGAGGGTTTGCTGGGGGCAGAAAAGTATAGGGAAAATTGAAATCAAAGAATTAATAACAATATCAATAACCTTCCTATAGCAGCTATGAGGCATGATATGAAAATGACTTGAAAGATGTCATCTACTGTGTATTTTATTCCCATCAGAAATATTTGAGTGATGAGAGGAGAATCCAAACAAGGCAATTAGAAGACTGGAGCATGTTGGAGAAAGGAGGAATGGCTAGCATGTAGAACCTTTCAATACAATTTTCCCTGCCAGACACAGGGGCTAGGCCAACTTCTGATATAGTGGAGCAAATATTGGAGTGAGCAGATTTATGGAGTGATACCAGTGACTGCAGTGTCATCTGGTGTGCACAGGGGTGGTCTATGCAAGATGCTGATCAGTGCAGCAAAAGATGCAATGCAGCTCGTCCTAGAAGTGTATCCTAGAGGCAGAAGACTCTAGCTGGTGTTTCTCACTTACCACCAAAACCTGTGAGTCTTTGAGTATGATTCAAATTCACTGAAGTCACCGCCAAGATTTCCAGTACTTTTTCTGGGCTGTGGACCAATCCTGCTTAGTCCAGTCCAGTTAATGTGGGTGTAGGGGATGGTAAAATGTCCTACTTTTTTTCTATCAGTGTATGATGACTCTGAGCCATTTGTACTCATTTCTTTTTTTCCATGATGACTTGACTCACAGCCAGGAGTTCACTGTACTGGTGTCAGGCTTTGGGACTCTGGGCCCAAACTGGAACTATCTATAGCTACTGGAAAAGAGAGTCCAGCATGTAGGTTAAACCACTTATAAATGATGGCAAGGTGGAGGCAGCCAAGCTCTATTTCTGAAAGTGACTTAGTCACTTGAGAAATGAAACTGCACTGAAACGTTCCCCTTCCTGAGGTCCAAATGCTTTTCAGACATTACCTAAGTCATCAGGCTGTGATGGGACAGACTACCATGATGCCATTTGCCAGTTTCAGGTCATTAATGTGCTGAGAAGGGACTTGATTTTCAGACTTTCCCAGAGACAGCAAGTTCTATTGCAGTTTATGTTCAAACTTAGCCTGCAAATCACCCAGAATTGACATTGGTTTTTGACCTATATTTAGCTATATTTTTGCCACATAGCTGGCCAAACTTTCAGTGTTTCCAAGGTAAAAGGGAAGTGAAGTCTGTAGTCTCCATCTTCTGAATTAACAATTGTATGTCTGAGAGCTTCAGAAAACTGGTCAGAGAAACTAGTTAAGAAGAGAAACCACTTGCATGAATGCACAGTGAATACCAGGGCGCAGGCTCAGTTGTGGTATCGGTTTATATACAGAGGAGAAAAATGGTATGATATGAGCAAGTTAGTCACTTTAGGGAGAAGTCAGTCTTTACTTGCTCTCAGAGCAGTCTCTCAGAAATTACTTGGTGACTCCTTTGTAATGGAGATAAAGCGGTTTATGCTTTCAAATGGTGCACAGGCACTGAAAAGCAGGTAATGTCTTTGCTGGAGACAGGCTGAGATCTGCCAAGAAGCTGGAAGTTGCTGGGAAAGCAGGGAAGCAGTTTGACAGCTGGTGTGAACTGGGCAGCCTGTGTGCAGCGCGGTCCCATGCTGCACTAGTGCCAGGACTGTGTGCTGTTCAGGCCCAAGCCTTGGTCCTCACCAGGAAGCCTCTGATGTGCTGATGCTTGGACCTGTGATGCACCCAGACTGTGGTCCCTGAAGCCAAAGGATATTTGTGCTGTTAGGGTCCCTTGTGGGGTGGGAATGTGCCAGTCTTGTAATCTTGGCACAGAAGAAGAAAATGCCTTTTCAAAGGGAAAAAGTCAGTGTATTTACTGGTCACAACATTCGGTGGGTCTACTTGCCAAAATAACCTATATGCACCCAAGGTAAGAAGACTTCCATAGCACTGAATCTGTCCTTCTGGGTCCTTTCTCCCTTTGAACATTTGCTTTTCTTCTGCAATATGTAGTTGGATGGAAGTTAGATCAAAGTCGGATCCAGTCTTTATAGCATTCATCCCACCGCCATTCAGTTTATGCAGATATTAATGAGGTGCGTTTTATATGGCCTGACATTCATGTCTTCTGTTTACTCTAACAAGATTGTTCTGCTGTCCCTCTTGCTTTAATAAGCAACAGAGTCTCCGAGATCATATTCTACAAAGATATTTTTCCACTTTAGGATTAGCAGGAGCAAAACTAGGAATGATAATTTTAACAGGCATAAAACATCAGGATCTTGCGTCTGATGTCTTCAAAGCAGTGCGTTCTCCTCTGTTTCACCCACTCTGTATTATCACAGGTTTCAAGCTAACATACATATTTCTTGCCCTTTTATCTCTCTAATTGTTTTCACAAGTTCATTAATGATTTTGCAAAAGATGTAGTGAAACTAAATGACATGCTCATAAACCTTTAAAGGAGAATATACCCAGCTGGTGATGGGAAAAGTCTCATTAGTCTTTTCAAATCACTCCCAGCAGGTTTTTCTGCAGACTCAAACTTGTTAGGGGCATAAATATCCTTCTCTAATTCAATCGGCTGTGCTGATTGTGTGACAACTGCAGTTTGCTCTGCTTTCAGGTAGCCACTAAAATCACCTTTCTAAAGCAGATGTTCTGAGAGTCAGAACCGGGCTGAATTCTGAGTGTTGGTGTTTTTGTTTTGTTTAACCTATGGAATTTCTTGGGCTTCTGATGTCACCTATGCTTTTTTACCAAGAAAATCTGTGATAGCTCTTTGGAAAATCACTTAATTTCTCTCTGAGCTGGGAATATTGAGGTGATGATGACATAGCAATATATATTCAGGACAAGGTTTAAAATGGTGTGGGAGTTTTTCCTGGGACAAGGACTAAATTCTGTAGGATTAATCACAAAGTGATAAGTGAGCTTCTTTTTGATCTGTACAGATGATATGTTCTGATGTGTGCAGGACAGAGAGGAGAGCTGGGTATGAATGAAGGCAGTTGCATCATCTGCAAGAAAACAGGCAGCATGTCCCACAGGAGACAGTCCAAACCTTGGTGAGCTGTGCCAGGGTCATGCCTGGCCCCAGTGAGCAGTTTAAAGAAATTGGGCTTTCTCAGTGATGTTCTTCAACAGTGCTTTGGTCCTGAAGCAGTGGTGGGAGGGAGAGCCTGATCTAATAGCCCTTCTGTGCAGCAGGACATGGAGGGCTGGCCTCAGCGCTGAAGTGGCCATGGCAAGAGCAGGAGGGCTGGAGGCTGAGTGGGGCCGGCGTCCAGGTGCAGAGGAGCCAAGGGGAACTGAGACCAGAGGTCTCACCACTTCTGCAAAGTGCAGGGGATATCCCAAACAGCTAGAGCAACACATTTCCACCCTCCCTCATCTCAAAGCTGTTCTTTCTATGCTGAGATAAAGAATGAAAATGATTTTCTAAGTCTTGAGAGTGTTTTCCTTTGAGCTCATCTAGATGAGGATATTTCTACTACACAAATCTTAATTGAAGTATTCGATTTCACTTTTGTATGTGGAGTTAATTTATGTGAAACAATTAAAATACATTATACAGTAGGAACTTAGAACTGGAGTAGATGATTAAAACAACTGAACAACCTCTTCTGAAATTTTAACTTTGCTAAAAGCATAATGATCCTTTGACATGATATTCTAGTTGAGCATTTTTGAAACTAAGTTAAATATAGGGGTGTATTTTAGATAAATACTTTACAATCTAAGCTCTATTTTATGCTTGACACTAGAAATCTTGAAAGAGTTTTGATTGGATTAGGCAAGGGATACTAACATATGTTTTGGACTTTATTGCTCAGAGTTGCCTGAATGAAGTTGAACTGTCTGGTAGTGTTACTTCAAAGGGGTAAAAAACCCCTTCTGGCTGTGTTCATTGTGTGTTAATGTCACTTCTCCATGTGAAGCTACTCAGCACCAAACTGGTATTCTCACATTAGAAAGTGAGTAATCCTTGGTGACACAGATAAACAAACCTTTCCACAAGGAAGCAAAATAAGCACATCCAAACTCAAAACTAGAAACCAAACTGCATTGAGTCAGGTTTGCATCATTACCAGTGACCAACAACTTGCTTTGCGGAGCACTTGGCATGTAGCAGAGACCTGAGACATCCTTTTTATGTATTAGTGAGCACAACTGTTATGTACTTATCTTGCATAGGGCTCTCGTGGAAAGGAGTTTCAGCTGTAACTCTATTTTTAAGGCCTCACTTTGTCTAAGACTTTGATGAAGTTGTAAATGGCTATTTTTGGTTGTTATAAGTGACAGCTGTCATAATCTGCACTTTCACACAGTGCTGTGTGGATCAGAGTAAAGTGCAACCTTCAGCCCTGGCTAGCCCAGAAAACAAGATGCCCATCTGCTGACATTTCACCTTGACTCTACTGAAAAGAGGAAAGCCCTTCCCAGGGTTAATTGCTCAGCTGAAATGTCTTGGGCAAGATGCTGCATATGTAGGAGTCTCCTCACCATGGCAAGTGCTTGCTGAGCAAGGCACTCTGAACACAGCTGGGGCTCCCCCTGCTCCCCAGGGCCTAGCTCTGCTGCTTCCACCATCTGTGCTGCTCCCCACTGCTGCCCCGAGAGTAAGAGAGAGCTGTGGCTGTGCTCAGGCTTGCACATCCTTCTGTTAGTTTTTACTAGTTGGATGCTCTTAGAGTGCTTTACAGTTTCTCTGGGATCAGAGGTTAGTGCTCAGTATTTTACAGAAAGGGAGGTCTCAGGGAAGTGCTGGTTTCTGCAGGTCTCCCAACCTGGATTTTGTTGGGGACCAGCTGAAACTGCAGAAATAGGATTCTAAGTTTCCATTTAAAAATAAGTTTGGCAAATCTGCTTGATTCTGCAATAAAGCATTCAGGATAACAGATGAAAATCCTCAAGACTTGTTGTTGTTGCTGTTTGTTTGTTTGTGAAAATGTTGAAATTTTGACCTGACTTCTTGGGATTAATTGGGGAAGGGCAAATGTTCTTGTTTTTTGTTCTTTTTGTTTGTTTGTTTTTCCTCACCTGAGACAAAAAGAGTTTTCCACACAAATGTTTTGAGCCCTCATTATCTGAAAGTCACAATTTCCAGTCACTCATCACTTTAGCTATTTTAGTCACTTTTTTAGTGCTTCGCTTCAATTCATTGTTCTCTGTTTCTATAACATAGCAGATTTCTCCTTTCTGACAATATAGTTGTTCTGTGGCATTATTGTGTGCAGTGTTCTGAAATCTTTGCATATGATGTACAGCTCAGTGGAAAGTCCTTCTGTTACACATGAGAAAATAATTTGTAATTAATTAAGTTATTGGTTGAATTCCTCCTTTGTTCTGTCTGAAAAAGGCCTGTAAGCAGATTGCTAAATGCTCAAACAATTCATTACAACAAATTGTTTGTGAGTTTCTTCCCTAAATAATTCCTGGTCTGACCAGAACAAACAGTTCACAATGTGCAAGTAGAATTCCTAATTTCTTAGTTTTTTGAGTGGCTAATATATGGAGAGAAGTTCCCCATTCAATGTGAACTGCAGGTAGCACAAGACAGGACTCAGAACTTGCTTTTGATCTCTGCTTTAATCCTGAGGTGTTGGGTTGTGACCTGAGTTTTTATTATCTTGAGGGACTAAGCCCAAAGAATAGTGGGTGGGTGGGTTAAACCTCGCTTTCAGGTGGGTATTTCCAAAGGGGAGGTGGCTGTCTGTGAGGAAGGGCCGTGTACTGGGATTTTGGGAGGATGGGATTAGCCCCTGTAAATAGATAATTTTAAAAATCTCAAGTATAAGTGGGAGGAAAAAAAAAAAAAAAAAACCAAAAAAAACCAAAACAACCCAAAACAGTTATTTGGTGGAGGAGAGAGGGAAGAGCATATGGAAAGTGCTGTGTGGCTGGGCTCATAGGTATGAGGCAGCCCAAAGACAAGGAGCTGGACAGAAGGACGGGAAGCCAGGACAGACTGAGCACATAGCTTGTGTCTGATAGTGCTGCTAGAGGTTGTGCGGCACGGCATTGGATTGCCAAATTGTCACCCAGCCTGTCCAGCTAGTAAATATTACAGGAGCTGAAAAAATGAATGAGAGCATAACAGAAAATGTCACCAACTGTGCCAGCAACTGAAAAGGGCTGGACTCAATGGTGTGACCCTGGCAGCCCTTTCCATCACTGCTGCAGCCACAACTCCTCTGTGTTCCTTGCAGGCTTCTGTCAGATATCTTGATCTGCATTCCTCTGGTCTTGGTATTTGGAAACAGCACAGGATGCAAAAAAAGATATGCCAATTTTTGCTTTATTGCATTTTATTGCTTTCTGCCTGTGGTGGTTTTGTTGTCTGACTTGGTATAAAAGCTGGCTGGAGCATTTTCTCTGCTGTACACTAAATCTTGGTTTTACACCATTATTCCTCTTGTTACACAGTTGTATGTGGCTTCACTAAAGTCTGCTTGTGCTGGCTCATGATTGGCCATTAACACAAAAGTGAGCACTGGCTAATGAAGGTGGAAATGTTGGTGTTCAGACTATTGCTGATTTGCTAGTCTCTGGTCTCAATGCCTTTGCTCCTGGTTAAAACCAACATAGCATATACCACAGTGTTCACTTTGTCAAAATGTTGGCTGTCCATCTAGATTAGTGCAGCTCTTACACCAACTGCACTGGCATCAACAATTAGTTCATGCTGACTCTGTTAATTAGAATAAGCTAAGAGTATCACATGTTATCATGGCTTTTAAAAGCATATGAGCATACTTATGTCTATCAGTCTGTTCCCATGGCTGGTCTTTGTTGACTGATTCGTGTTGTGTCTGTGTAATCGTTGCTAAATCTGGAGTGAAATAGGAACAACAATTTCTTGCTTCTCAGCTGTTTTTGGCTCTGAGGCAGCTTATATATCTACCAGCTCTCTTGTGAAGCATTAAAATTAAAGAATTGTCCCTTGCTGTTTGGGTGGTGAAAACTGTTAAAGCAGGAGTCAGTAGATGGCACTGTTAGACCCTGCTGGGGAGGTTATGGGGTGGGTGAAGAGTGCAGGTACATCTCTGAAAGGTGTTTTGGTGTTTGGACTTGGCTTCTCTGCTGGGCAAATTTGTTGTGACAGGTGGACCTTTAGTCCCCCTAATCTCTCCTGCCAGGGTCCAGTGGTTAGATTGGGGAAATGTTTCACTAGTGTTTTGACAGGGGTTGCTACTGGAAGGATCCAGCCTCTGAAGGTATTTTGGCACCTCTGCTTGGGCACCAAGTCAGACAAAGCAGTTACATTGACTCCACAGACATCTTCCATTCAAGATAATCGATGAAAGTGCCCAGCTGGGCTTCATAAAGGTAGGGGTTGATGTTTCAGTTTTGATTTCTGTGAAGGTCACTGGGGCATTTCTAAGGGGCAAGGAGAGCCATGGCTGCTGGAGGAACCGACATGGAGGTGGCACGCTGTAGAGATCAGAAACATGCTCTTTTGTGTGAGCCTGGCTTGTTCTGTGTGGTAGTAGCTCTGTAATACTTCAAATTTGCAAGATGGCCTTAGAAGGAATAGCCAGTTCTGCACTGCTGATGAGATAGCCTAATTTCCTAAGGGATGATTCCTAGAAAACTAACTAGCATTGCTGTAAAATGAGGATCTGTGGTTTAACAGTTATCATGGGAGCAACTCCAGGAATTCCTGTGCTGCACAGCCACCAGCCTGCACAGGCTTCTGTTCTCTGAGCAATGCCTTTCTTCCAGCTTCTGGAGCAGGCACCAAGCTTGACATCATGATCATCTGTCTGTGCACTGTAATATTGTCAGCAACATTCAGTACTTTGGGGATTTTTGACTGCTGACTTTCAGTGACATTTGGAGCAATCTCTGTGGCCAATGGGAGATACTCCTCTGTGCTAAAGAATATAAAAGAGATTGTTGCATTTAATATATTGGAGTACATGAGACACAGGAGCAGTTTGTGTGATTTATTGGGAAGACAACAATGTGCCATACCATGTTCTGTAAAAATAAGCACAAAAAATCATGCTACATCCTGCTGTAAATTTCCTTCACTGTTAAGTGTCTAAATTAATAAATGCAGCAATAATAGATTAATTCAAAAAATAGGTTTTATCACAAGCTACATGGTCTTTAAGATGGGGGCACACTCAGCTGCAGTGACAAGGGTACAGGATTTCAGATGATGGTGAACTTAGGATATGGCCTAATGCCCTTGAGTCTGCAGGAGGTGGTTAGTCCTGGGGAGGCTGGAGAAAGGAGCTGCATCAATTTCTGTTCTGTAGACCACCCTCTCTCAACCACTTCTGCATCTTACAGGAAACACCTGCATCTGTCACTGGCTACCACCCCTTGACCTCACTTTTTAAATGTGTATCAGGCACAAGACAGGTGATTCCTACATTGTAGTGTATGAATCCCTCTCATATTGGATTGTTACTCACTTTTGCTCTCTTTATATCAGAAGCGTAACAGGGAGAATTGCTCTCAGTTTCTTTGGACAAATTCCCAAAAAGGAAGAAACAGATAAGTAAATAAATACATTTTTAAGAACAGTATTAATTTTTACTTGCTATGAGGCTGACAAGAGAGAAGCTGACTGATGGGAGGCAGTGTGGCGTGTCTGTTATCACATCTCGTTCAAAGTTTGATGTAGCCAGCTGGCAAACACCAGTGACTCTCCTGAGTTCATAGCTCACTCTGTTTGTGTTGACATTTCTGGCAAGGAAAGGTAAAGAGTTATCCCAGCTGCAATAACCTGTGAGATTTCGCTCTACGTTTCTCTTAATTTGCCTGAAATTAAAGTCTCACTCAGCAGGAGCGATTCACATGTCAGCGTTTCCCATCGTTACTGCTGGCTGGAGAACCCGCAGCAGGAGGGTGCTGTGGGAGATGGCACCTGTAGTGATCCAGTTCCCAGCTCTGTAACTGCACACCAATAGCCTCACAGCGTACACCTTCTTTTTCTCCCTCTTAAAACCTGGCTGTTTTAACCTGGCTCTCTCTAAACGCAGCACAGAGCTGGGGTGAGGTGCTGCAGCCCCCAAATGAGCAGCAGGCTGAGCCCTACCATGTTACTGGAGAGGCAGGCATGGGGATGCTGAAGGAGCTTCTGAAGAAAAGCCTTCAAATGAGTATCTTGACCATGCATCCTTGTATGGGGACTTGCTGTTTTAGCAGGGAGAGCTTAGTGCTCCTGTGAAGTCACCCTTCTCATACTGTTCACAGCACACTGTTTGCAATTTGGAGTCAATTAAGATTGTTTCTTATTACTTGTTTGATATTAGCTGCAAGATAACATAGAGAAACTTTACCTGAATTCCTGCCCAAGCATGTGAGGTGTTGCTGATGGACAAAGGCTGTGTAAAAACACCTTAACTCTAAAGAAGCAGCTGATGCTGACAGTGGGTTTCCTTTGAACTATCAGAGACCATTTTGGCTTCAGATGCCTTTGTGCAGAGCTCTTGAATTTATCATTAATATTGAAGTCTTTTGGCCTGATTTTCCTCTCCTGCCAGACTTATCCTAAGGTTACACTGCACTGATTTTCCTCTTGATTCTTATATACCAGAGCAATTCAAAAATCTGATTTTCAACATGAATCTAGAATATATATCAAAGCAAAACCAAACCAAATCAAAACAAAAAAAGAATAAATAAGCCAAAACTGACAGGCCTTTTGCAATATAGTGGAAATATAAGACACACTTGATACAAAATTGGTTGGAGTTGTTGGGAAACTTTACTTTCATTGCAATGATCTTTGGTCATAAGGTATAATGACATGGCATTTTGTCATAGCACATGAAGCCTTACCAAAAGTGTAGAGTGGATGTGGGATATTGGACTGGTATTTTAAATAATGATAAAAGAATCAGTGCTGAGATCAGAAGAACACTTTATTTAATTTGAAATAGATGCCAGAAAGAAGATGTAGATTTTGCTGAACGTATTTCTGATTAAGTACTTTGTCATTTAAATTGCTGCTGTAGTTTAGGTAGAATATGTCAAGTTGTTATGTCATTATCTGATGTTCTTTAGTAGACTTAACTGGGACCTTATTTATGGATGAAACCTGTGGGCCAAATAGCAGTAAGAAATCCTTTTTATTTTTGATAAGATGATATACGTACCTTGAGAAAAGCAGTGGTGACGTGCTCTGCCAACTCACATTCTCTTGCTAGGGATCTCTGTGATGTATGCAGACAAAAAAATAAATACAAGGAAAGGTTTTCTTATTATATTTTTCTCCTTTTTAGTTATAATACAATTTGGTGAACACAGGCTACACCTTTGGAAGGGAGACAAATACAGTGCTGCAGATGATTTCTAAGAAGACATGATATATTGTGTGTTCAGAAGAATCCTTCTCTACTCCCAAGCCCAGACATCCTCAGTTGAGAAGGTATATTTATGTCAACCAAAAAAAGCAGGCCAGCCAGGGACCAGAAGGGAAGCCAGAGAGAACAAGGGCATGAATGAGCATTAGAAATCACTGCCAGGCTCCAGGTTGTCTCTTGCTGTCACACCACTGCTTGGTTGAGTTCCTCAGTCATTATGTGAACTAGATGCTGTCTCCCAGAAAGTTTTACTTGTAAACTTTCATATCCTAATCATTATCCTCCTTGTTACTTCAAAGAAAATACTGAGACCCCTAGCAGGGGTGTCTGATGTCTTCAACTTCCTTTTTAAAATGCTTCTCAGACTCTGCCCAGGTTCCAAAAGCCCCTAGCATCTCTTACTGAGAGGTGACAGCAGCATATTTGATTTTTAATTCTTCTCTTCCATTTGCCCCACCTCAAGGAAGGAAAGGATAGGCGTTCTTCCTACAGTGTTGAACATGTTGTAGAGGTTGTTGGACAGTAAACTTGCTCCAATATGCATGCTCTAGTAAGGCCATGACAGCACTAGTTTAAAAGTCCACAATTAAGTCAACAAGAAGAAAATACTTAAAAAGTGGTGATAAAAATGCGACTGAGCCAGAGCTGAATTTTGAACCACTGCAGCAAAAGCACCAGGGCTCTGACGAGGAAGTTCCTTCTTAACTCTTTGCTGTTTATAGCCTTCTGTACAAGCAGATGCTTGGGGATATCAAGTCTTCCTGAAAACTTCTTGATAGGACCAGCTAAATAAATGCATATAGTTTAAAAGTCACTTTCTCTGTGCCTTTGTCCATCTCCCCTACTGAAATAGTTCTTGTTGATTTTCCTCCTATTAACCAAGTTTTTCAGGAGATTAGATTCAACACAGCAGTTAATTGCCAAATTTATTAAATGTTAAAGCACTAGTTATCTGAAAGAGTTCTCCAGATAACTATTAAGGTCTGGAGACAGTATTTTCTCATTGCAAAGGAGTCAAACTTCAATTTGAATCAATATTTAGTGTTCAGTGGCAGGGTCCCAGAAGGTATGTGAGTTATTGATAAGTGGGTTTGATGTCTTTGTTTAAAGTATTTTGTTATTTATATCTCTGAGTTCCCCCAAAGCAGTAAATTGTCAGACTTGGTTTAAGTGTTAGTAGTTCTGCTTTCAAATCTAGAAAATCAGGTTGTATGGCTCCTAAAATATATTTGAAAGCCTTCACACCTTCATGTGGTGATGCTTGGAGCCTTTGTCAAAACCAACATTTTCTGATTTGGTGTTTGCATTATAGTTGTAAAAGAGAAGAAACATCTCTTAATGCTGACTGCATGATAAGCTGTAATGCTGAAGTGATGGACTTGCAACCCAAGTTTCTGGGAAGCAGAAGTCTACACTAAGAAAAAACAAATGCTCTTCTCATTGCAGATATAAGCGGGTTTAGGACATGCCAGAACACAGAGGTGAGGGCAAATAATGAGCATATGCGTCTCTAGCTCTTTTCAGGTGTCAACTGATGTTTAGGACAGGTACTGCTGAAGCAAGGGGGTATTTTTGATGATGCTGGTTGGCTGTGGCCTGGGACCATGATGAGTAATGGAGGAGGGGGCAGATTCTGTGTTTGCCTAATGATGTCTCAGGTGGTGGGGCTGGACTGGCAGAGAGTGTGGTCTGAAGACTTCATCTGGGAGCATTTTTCCATTCTTGGCTCTTGACTCCTGCCCCAGCCAGCCTGTGGCTAACCGGCTCTGGTGAGAAAGTCCACAGTGATTGAGATCTCTGAAGCAACCCCTTCCTTCAAATTCTGCAAGCGGAAGACACCAGTGAGAATTTTGCTCTCCATGGGTAGACCTGTGTGGTCTTAATTCCTTAAGCAAGGCTCTGTGTAAGTTGTATTTCAGCTGATTTTCCTTGGAGTGGATCAGTTGTGGTCGCTACCCTGTGTGCGATGGTGCTTTGGGTTGTACATTGACTTAAACGTACCCCGTATGTTCTCTTAAAACGCTAATTTCTGTCAGTGCCTCCTGTCACTCCCCTGTCTGCAGCCAAGTTGGTGTTATTACTTGCTGTTACCATACTGATTGCTCTCCAGGGGAATGACCATCACATCAAAGTTTCTGCTGAGCTCAGGACATTTGCTTTACTTTAAAAAAAGGACAGATCTTTTCTTATGTCATCACCCCATCTGTGCTGTCAACTCCATTTGTGAAAGCACTCTGAATAATTGATTTCTGCTTTTTGCAAAACTAAAGGCCAAGAAAAGTGTCATCAACACTGGTAGATAATTTGGCCCAAAATCCTTAGTGAGGCAGTGACATTGAATAACCAAGAAGCCAGAAGATGAGGGCCACCAATTCTGTGGTCCCTATGATTTTGTCAGCTCAGGCAGGTACTGACTAAATATGTGCACACACACTCCTGTGCTGGACTGCAGCAGTGAAAAGAGTTAATGAGGGACAGATCCATGTGTAAGTAAGTCATTGATGGACCATGCAGAGAGTTGAGTTTAACCACCGCTGGACAAATGCCTTGAGAAGCCTTCTTTCTCTCTGGCTTGGTAAGCAAAAATACTTTCTCATCCTTAGGAGCTGTCAATTTGCCTCCACAGAGAGGAGATGAAATTAAAAAATTAAAGGAAACCCAGATGATTTGACTCTCTTGCCAGCATTTTATGTTTCCTTAGGCTTTGCTCCAGTGCTTGCATTGTCTGTACTGGTAATAAAACTGTGTTTTGCCCAGGAAGTTAGCTACTTTTGTATTCTTGCCTCTTTTAAAAATGTGACCTTTAACTTTTGAGTTTTCATAATTGCTATTAATCTGATCAATAAGAAAAAAATAATATAAAGTGCAAAAATTATAATCTGGTCTATCTGTCTTAAGTCTTTGACCCCAGTATTTTGTCTTTTAGAAATGTCCCACTCCCTCCTTGGGAATGCTAACCCCTGTCTGGAGGACAGCTGCTGGAAGCACACTGCTTCTCCTGTGTGCATCCACTGCAGCCTTGTGTAGAGGCAAACAAGCTTCCTCTTGTTTCTAATTAGGCCTTCGTGTCCTGCCCTTCCCACTGCCTTTTTGACCTGCTATTTGTATTCAGTAGCCACAGTCATCCTCTGGTTCAACCTCCCCAGCCCAAGAGGCCTCTCTGTCACGCATTCCCTGGAGCTGTGCCTGGGGTGTAGCTTTATTATTCAAAACCTCAGACAGTCTATGCAAGATGATGATCCTGTGATCTAATCTGGCCCTAAACTACCTTGTACTTTCTTGTATGCCTTGCAATTTCAGAGCAAACATACTTTTAAACTCCAGATATTTGAGTGATGGGAAGTTGTTTTTTCAACCCTTTTCAAGTAATTTCACTCTGTCACTGTACTTCTCTTGAGTGGGATCAAGACCAGTCTCTGTACAGCAAGTATCCCCCTTCAGAAACACCTAGTATTAGAATATGGTACAAAGTGAAAAAATATTGAAGAGAAAGCTGGAGGCCCGAAGAAAATTCTTTTCCTCTCATCTTAGCCATGTATACCATGTAAGCATCATTCCAGCACCTAATGCTTGAATAATTCTCTTTAATGCCTGAAATCTCTGCTCACCTCCGCCTTGCTGGCTGACTGAACTCACACTGCCTGCATCTCCTTCCAGGATGACAGCCAGGAAATTATTACAGTGCAATTTTTAAAGACCATAAAATACAGGACGAGCAGATGGCAGGTCACGTCTCCTTCCCATGAATAGCCTATGTCACCGTGGCACTGCTTCAGCACATGCTGAGCAACACTCACAAAGTCTAAACAAGAAGTATCACCAGTGGAGATGATGTCTGTCAAAGCAACATCCCAGCAGCACAGACCTTATGACTGTGACAAAGAATTTGGGCATTGGCAAGAAGCTTAAGTGACAATGAGCTTTAAATACCTGCTGCTAAGATAATCACAATAATCTGTCTGCCAGCTTTTTCCTAATGTGCATTTTCTAATTCATTGTGGGAGGCAAAATCCTTTGACTGGTGGAATGAAGACGTGGCACTGTGACTATAATTTACATTGTTAAACAACTGGAAGGAGCAGCTATCAAAAGCTGGAAATGCTACCCAAAGTAGAATAGCTGCCTTCACAGATTAATTTTTTAAAAAATCATGAGAAATTAGTGTTTTCATAGGAAGGAATTCCTGATGCGAGGGTTCCTCAGTTCTGTTAAAAGGATTTAAAAAGCAGATGTCCCAGTTGCAGGATTTGCTGTGGTTCTGTTCCCCTTCTGATCTTTTCGTGTCTGCCCTTGGAGTAGGGGATTTTACCCTCTACCTCTCACTTACTGCTCTGTGGACTACTGTGCTTTGTGAGGACAAGGTGTGGGAACAGCCATCATGGTCATTCCTGTTGTCCCAAACAGGATGTTTTTGAGCAAACTAATTTTCCTTTTATCTAATTGGAAAACTCAAATAAAGCTGTGTCATATACTGGCCCTTGGTGCAGCAATCAAGGTGATCCCCCTTATCCTTGCAGCATTAGTTACAAAACACCTCTGCCCTTGTGAGCAGCACTTCACTGAAGAAGGTTGCATGTTACCCAGCTGTGTTGCTGATTAATATGTATATTTGATGCTTAGGGACACACTATGGTGTAAAGATTGTTGTTCCTGTACTACTAGTGGTACTAGAACAAAAGCAGGATTTAGGTTTCAGAAATTTCTTTGTAGATTGGAGTTGGTTTCATAGGAAAGATCCCAAAAAAATGAGGCAAAAACTATGTCTAAATGAGCTGCTGAGCTCTAACAGCAGGGCAAGCAGGTAAGTTCTGTGTACTGAGAGAAGCACAGCTATCCAGAAATCATTCCTTACACAGTTTATTTTCAATTAATGAAGATGATTGGTTTTCTTCCTTTCATACTCAAAGCCTCCTTTTTTTTCCCTCCTGAGGTGAGTGAGGGTGGCAGGGAACAAGGAGCAACTTGTCAACCTGCTGCGCAGGTGGCAGCTCAGAACCTTGGTCCACCAGTGATGCCTGGCTCAAATGAGATCTTCCCATCAGATTCGGATAGTGCATGAAAAACACCTTTTCTTTGTCCCCCTTTAGATGAAATCTGCTGCAATGTCACCCTGTTCCCATGTGAGTATATCAGTGCCCTGCAGAGGCTGTATTTGGCACCCTTTTTGGGAAACCCCTCTGGGAGGCTCCTTCATGGAGCTGAGACTTGCAACTCTTTGCTCACCTCTGGAAATGACTCTTTCAAGGACATTTTCAAGGAGTATTTGTAGAGGCTTGCATTGCTGCTCGCTGTTCATGCTGAGGAATAAATTGGATTTGACTCTCTGCAGCTGCTTTTGGCACCTTTCACTAGTGCAGAAATTCCCATTGTGATCTGTGAAAAAATAACCACCAAAAATCCTTCATTTTCTAAGAAATAGTCCTGTGCAAAATGTCACCTTTCATATAGGCTGACTGAACTTAGCCAATTGTACCATTTATTCAACAGGGAGCATTATAGATTGCACTTTGCATTTCTAAGAATTGAATTTGCTAAATGGAGCACTTCCCACTGACAGAGCTGGAGTTGTGCTATGGTCTTTTTTTTTTTCATTTTTCAGCTGGAAGCCATTTTTACTTGTATCATAGTGCTTCTTAGCTCTGTTGAATCTGGCTTAGTGTTTCTCAAGGGACAGAGGAAGGATTGCTAATAGCTTTCCAACCCACTTTAGTCTCTCTCTCCATAACACAAACTCTCAGCAAAACAGACTTGAGCAAGGTCTTTGTCCTGGATGACTTTTTGCTAAATAAGTTAGCAATGCTCTAGTTAGCAAAATCTCTTATCCCCTGTGGATGCGTTCAAATTTACTGGTACGGGGCCATAACAAAGATAATGTGATAAATGCTAAGAGGGGAGTTGTGTCATATTTAAACCTTAATGCAGCCAGTACCCAACATGTGTACTCAGACGTGCCGGGGAGATAAAAAAATATTTTCACCTGAATCAGAAAAATCTGTCATTTTCTCATGGAGAATCTGAAACCAGTCCCTCTTTTTCACTCTCTCACAGACGAACAGACAGAATAAGCTGTCTACTTTCACAGAATGAGCTGACTTTGCCTTTCAGGAAGAACATTTGTTTCTTCTACATTAAATTTAGTAGTAAGTGTGTTTTCCACAGCAATCCTAATTTCTAAAAATAAGGATCCTAGCGTTTTTTAGATTTTTTCTTTTAAAGAGTTCTGTAGAAGTTGTATGATATAGGGTCATGCAGAAGAGAGCAGGTGCATGTAAAAACTTATTGCAAATTAATCCAGACTAGACTTTCCTCTTTTTTTTTTTTTTTTTTTTTTTTTGTTTAAAATTATTTTCTTATTCCCATCATACAGTGAAATGCATCTTTAGATGACAGATACTGAATTCTGACAGGCATCACATCTTGTATTTAGGCTAGTGACAGTCGGAAAGAAATTGCTCATCTGAGTCAACAGCCAGCTTCTCCAATTGTGTTTGTCTTCAGCGCTAATTTCATTTCTTTGCTCAGTTTTCCTGGAATTTGAGCACACACACTGATCTGATAAATAACTGAAGCCAGCAATAAAGATAAAGGAAAGTGCTATACTTCAGAGGTCAAGCTAGCCTCCAAATCATATTTGCCCTAATGGAGAACAAATTCAACACTACCAAAAGTCAAATGAATGTTTAGTCACCTGAGAAAATACCATTATAAGCTGAAATGAACTCTCATTATTTTTTCCATTTTATTTCTTTAATTTCTCCTTGGCTTCTGCTACAAAACTAAAAATAGGGGCATTAGTCACAGGGTACTTCAGAGGCACCCTCAAGGCAGAAGCAACAGTCTAAGGTAAATCAGAGCTGGTGGCTCTTAAAATGAATGAAATCGCTTGCATTAGGCCTTCAGGATGCATATTTTCATTTACTTGATTTATTCCTATTGTTTAAGCTGTGATGTGAAGTGGCACAGACACAATGGAGTCAGGCTGATGAGGAACTTTATAGCGAGCTGTCAGGGCAGAAAATCCCATTGCAAAGGGTCCCTTTCCTCAGGGCTTTTTGTGAGGATGGTGCAGCAGAAAGCTAAGTGAATGATTTGAAAGGGAAAAAAAAAATAAAGGAAAAAAAGGACACATGGGGAAATAGGCAGGTAAATTATTTGACATGCTGTTGGACACCAAGGCATTGGACCACCTGGTGCAAATGACTGCAGAACTGAACAGAATCAGACCTCTTTCTAGAAGTGAGGTGGTGATACCTTTCTGGAGGTGAGGAGGATTTTGCAGTACCGCATTCTGCTCTGCACAGGAGCCCATTTGTCTCTAGAGGCTTCCCTTTCCCGTGTGAGCTGTGGGATCCCCTTCCTTCTCTGCCCAACCTGGGAGATTCTAGTGACTTGTATCCTGATTATATCCATAAACCTCTCTCTGCCTTCTTACGTTCTTTGAGCATGTGAATACAAAGGCTGGTAGTGTCTGATGCAATATTTCTGACAGCCAAACCTATTTCTTTCAGAGCTCAAAAGGTGGTTAGTAAATAATTTTTTTTCTGTCATTGCTGATGTCATCAGATCACATTCCCATGTCATTGTATCACCAGCATCCTAGAAAGAACATCCTAGGTAAGGCATCTAGGCAATAACAAGGTGTTTTATTGATAGATGTGCTGCTTTCTGGAGAAATAATGGAACCAGCAGGGCCAAATACTGCTTTAAAAACGTGTCCAAGACTTCCTCTTGCAATTTATATAATGGAAATTCCATAAGCCACATTTAGTTTGCAAAGTGGTGAAAGAGAGTAAGGAGTTACCGTGGAGGTAGATATTAGCAGGGACTGGGGGAAAGTGAAGAACCTTTTATATATCTCACTGTGTCCCTGTAAAATCTCAGTACTGTCTTACCTCACTTGATATATGTTTTGTTACTATGGCCATATGAGTTTTAATTGGTTATGGGAACTTTTCTGCTTAGTTTAAGTGCAGTTGTGGAGTTCATTAAGGGCAGCTACACAGCTTAGGTCTACATACAATGGACAAAATATTTTCTGTTCTGTGGGTGTCATTTATTATAGAAATTTCTTTGTAATGGAACTTCATCTGACTTGTGTTCATGATGGCAAAAGTAATTCTGAATGATCGACTTGCATGTTTATGTAATACATGGAAAAGAGTGGACTCATCTGTAATGCCTGTGAGTTTCTGTCCACAAGTTGTAATGAACCTGATTTACCACTTAAACTGAATTTTTCTCACCTGTGTAGGATAGTGTGTGGGTTTTATAGTAAGTTGCATTGAACCACCTTACTGAAGGATGGCTTTCTGTATTTTGCGGCTTTCATTTATTCACTTGTGCTTCCTTTTTAATGGGAAACATTTGGTACAAGTTTACTATAAATTTCAAACGCAAAGCTCCCAAACAAAAATCCCCAGGCAAAAATTTGCTCCCATTTCCACAAAATCAAAATCTTTTTAGAAGAAAATTCTGATTTTTGTGAAATTGTTTTCTCTTCAAAAGAAAACCCAGGAAATATCATGGTTCATTTCAATATTAACACGAGCTGCCGGAGGTGATGTATTTTTAGTGATGGGTGTGTCCCTTCTCTTTCATTGACAAGGTTTACAGCTTGTATACAGCTCCCCTGGTTCTGGGGCATTTCTTTTCACATGGAGCTGGGGGATTTCTGTGTCAGTGATGCATCTGGGAGATGCAGCCCAGTGGCAGAGGTCAGGCTGAAGAGGAGACTGAGAGTAGGAGGTATGCAGCTGTATGGGCACAGCCATGGGCAGCTTACAATCAGATATGTCAGTATATTTTTTTAATTGAAGTCTTCTGAATTTTTCTTTTAAGGCATATCCCTTTCTTTCACTCACTTTAGAATGACAACAAACACCAAATTATCAGACATGTTAATTTTTGACCAGCTGTATACCGAGGTCAGCAAGAATTTTGTGTTTTTTTCTCTGTCTCGCCCATCAAGGGGTCAAATCCAACTCCATGAAATTATGTCACTTTCTAGCACAAAATACCCAGTTTTAAAGACAAAAGGACAAATTATTTTCTGGAGGAGGCAGGTTTGATGATTTACAATTGGAATGACCTATCTATTCCAGAGCTAAACTTGGCCAACTGTTTAAAAGTGCACACAATATAACAGATGTAAATGCAGCATATATTGTTTGGCTGTGGGAGAGGGAGTGCTGCTCCTGGCAGAAAAACAACAAAGAGGATGAATCTGAGAACTAATATGATATCCTAGGCACTCCTCCATATATCAATAGAAGGAATAGTACTCAAAAGGCTGCTTCTCAGATTTTAATAAGATGGCGTCTGTGAAGATTACATTTTGGCTTATAGTGCAATATTTCATTTTCCTCAGTTTTAAGACTCTTTTCTAATAATACATCTGTGTGTACATTTTGTGGCTGCAAACATATTTTAGGTCACTCAGTCAAGTGACATTAAAAAAAAAGTGCTAACAACGAATTTAAAATGCTGCTGGTAGATGGGTGCAATAGCTCATCTGGTAAACAAGCTGTTACTGGAAAAAAAAAGTTACTGATACTGTGTATGACAATTATGGCAACTGAAAATGTTAGTTCAGCTCCATGTCACCAATGTCATCAGCAGGCAGATGGCTTTGAGATAACCCCAGTCAGACTGGCCACGTCTGTTCCATTTAACACAGCCCATACCAATTCAATATTCTGCTGGATAACTGGTAATAAATCTCTAGAAATCAAGCATTGAAATGAAATCCCTACTTCTCACTCAGAACTCTTTCTTGATTTCATAATTTGCTGTACCATTCGTGGGGCTGCATCATGTACTGGGCTCTTAATCCAGGCAGGTCTTATAACCAAATTTCCTGGAAGCTGGAGACAAGAGAAATTCTTAAATGTTGTTGATTTAATTTTCTTTCCAATATTTAGATCCTGGCTGATCAAGTATGCGTGACACTGTTATGTCTATGGTAGTGGGAAAATTGTCTATCTGTACCTTATCTTAGATTCAACACCTGTGTCAACACTCCCACTTGTATAAGAGTGGTATATTCTCTACTAGTAGGCAGTAGTATAGGCAACTCAGCAAGTACAAACTGCATCCCTGAAAGTTCCTGTTGCTGTATCTGTGGTGGCAAAGGGTGACATTAGTCTTTTGAGCTGAAAGCTCAGAGCTGGGCATTGCTGCTTTAACTCAAAGTGTACAGAATGAAGTAGAAAATGTCATTATTTTTGTTAAGTGAGCGAAAATGTGCAAATCATGGAATATGCAGCAGTTTTTTAACCCTCTTGAAGACAAAATAGGTCTGTATAAGCTTTGCTGTAACTTATTTGCTGGCAAGGCCAAATTTAATTTAAAAATAGCTCACAAAAATTACTTGTTGATTTAAACTCCTCTAAAGGGTCTAACTGTCTGAGGTTCTTGTGCTGGCACATTTGCAATAAGCAATTCACTGGAAGAGTGGCTCAGAGTAAAACTTGTTGGTGCATAGAATTATGGATTTAGTATGTTCAACAACATTAATTGTACCTGCTATTTACTTAGTGTTTTACAGGGTCAAATTGTCATCCTAACTTATTTATGCAACAGTCAAAATTTTATACATTCGAACCTTGAAGCAGAACGGTAAAATGATATGCCTCAAATCACCCAGAATGTTAGTGGCAGTGTTAAGTTTGGTCCCATAGTCGCCAGAGGCACCTTGGGGCTTGTTCCTCTTCTATTTTACTGTTCATGGACACTTGTACAGCTGAAGTTTAATTCATGTAATTTTTCAAGAAAAGGCAAATTGTTTCTGTGTATCTCATGAAACAGAATATGTAGAAAGAACACAAAAAAGTAGTTTAGGAGTAATCAGAAATGTTTGTCACCTGAGAAAATCAATACCCAGTAGCCACTGATACACTGACATACAGAGTACCAAATAGTCACCAGCAGTTTAAGTTCTCTTCATGGCTACCTTGTGAGCAGTCTGTACTCTCGAATATATTAAGCATCTGTAAGTAATGAACAAACTTGTAAAAATTAATACTTTTTTGGAGGGACAGTTAATGAGCTGAAGAAAGGCTAAACTTATTGAACAAGTAATTTATTTAATGAACAGTTTGACTCAAAAGTGTGGCACCTCTCTTGCAGCTCATAGCAGGACTGAAGGACCCTATATGTTTTACTTTGGTATAAACTGCCTCCTGTATATTTTAGTGCTATGACAGATTTCTTGCCTTTCCAACAGGATGTGAACAGTTAGGTAATGATAGCAAACAGAATGGAAACAGTGGAATTAAGTCCTGGAGGAGCATCACCGCAGCCAAGATACAGCAAGATTAAAAAGGGGATTGGACTTGTAATTGAACTAGCAAAAACATCCTGAAGGCTGATGTTAGCAAATTTTGGAAGGAAACTAGTATGTCATCCTTCAGGTTCTAAAGTAAACCTTATTAGTGTCTTGGATGGAACATTCTCGGAATGAGAAAATTATGTCCCGTGTCCCTGCTGCAGCCTCTCTCTGATGGATCTGAAGTTGTCTGGTGTCTACGCAAGCCAGAGGCTCGATCCATTTTGGCAGTTCTCATGCATCTCTTTAATCTTGTAGACTCTTCCAGCACAGCCATGGTGTAGACATGTATAATCGAGTATGATGGAGAGGCTACTTGCCTATTCCTATGGCAGGCTGTTATTAATGAGTTTTTCCTGAAGTGTCTGGGACTGGTCACTAGATGCTTGACTCAGCTGGCTGATGCCATGCAGTAATTCCTATACAGTTTTCGGTCTTACTGTGTTTAAAGCTAGCTCAGTCTGAGAGAAGAATTTAGTTTCCTGTATCTTTGCTGATGCCTGCACTGGCGTTTGAAAGGAAATGGCTGACCATAAGTCACACATACAAACCAGGCAGAGCAGATCAACAAATAAGCTGTGTGATAACATGCCAAGGAAGCCACTTCCTTGCACCTGCAGTATATGAAAGGGGATCTAGCATGGCTATTTTATAACCATGGGAATACTTGGCTCCAAGTTAGTAAATAGCATTAATGAATGATTGTTTTATTGATGAAAAACATGTAGCATTTCTGGACTGTTGAGGGAATCAGATGCCAAGAAGAAAACGTACTGAGCCACTGCTTTTAGCTCTGAACGGAGATGCAGCCCTTGGAACTGGGAAAGATGTTAAAGAGTAGAAAACAGATCAATAAGTGGTTCTCAGGGAGGAATGTTTGGTGCTGGTTAAATGGTCAACCTACAGGGATCTAGAGAAAGAAAAGCGCTATGAAGAAGGACAAGAAAAGCCATTACAGAAAAAGGGATTTAGTTGTTAAAAGCAGGGCTGTACATGAATATTTTTTAAAAAATAAATAAATAAACAAACAAACCTAACCCTGAGTGAATAAAGTATCAATTTTCCTACATTTTAAATGGAATCTAAAAAAGAACTCAGTAATGGCATTGGTTGCCATGGTGTTTAAAGGTGCAGCTCCACAGACACTTCAAATAACAGGAGATGCTTTTATGTGTATGTGGCTGAGTTAATTTTCATCTGCTGGAATTATTCATTTAGTTTGCTTTAATTATTCTATATTGGCAGTATCATAAAAGAGCCCGATCCTGCCATCTTAATACAGACAGAGCTCTTTTTGACTCCAGAGGAAGAAAAATTAGATGCAAGCCGAACTAGTAAGGAGATACAAATGGGAATGCTGCAGCTCTGGGCTTGCAAAGGTGCACATAGAAGCTCTGCTGATGGCACAGATATACATTTAAATAGGGGTCAAGGCAGAACTGGCCTCATGAGGCTCTGGTGTGTGAAGGTGCATGGAAAATTCACAAAAGTGTTGTGACCTGTTAACATGGGCACTGACGCTCTCCCAGGTCTGCTTGGAGGGACTGCTGAGGTTGGAATATTTGCTCTTGTGTCCTCTCATGTTTTGTCCTTTTTTCACAAGAGCAGTAATATCCCCAGCTGGGCTAGGTGAACTGGTGACAAAGCCTCCAAACTGCTTATGTGTTGGACCGCTCTATACCAAATAGGCTTTTGAGCTCAGTCCTTTTGCATGTCTTTTGTGGCACTGGGAATGGATATTGACTGAATAAAAAGGTTACTAAGTAGATGGAACCTGCAGTTAAGTTCCCAAATCCCTAACACACACTTTGGTCTGACTTCTGAAGTGCTTGAACACTTGCCTTCTCCCATGGCTTTCAGTGCTACCTTCTGAGCAGTTGCTGCCGCTAATAGCAACACCACTTGGGTGAATGCTAAAATCCCTGATCCTGTGCTCTGCTTGCAGTAGCATCCCTATGAAGAGCCTGGAACTTGTTTCAGATCTTGGCTCATATACAGACTTTATTGATCCTGTGTCTTACTGCCTTTGTATCTCACCAGTTTAGCTCCCTCTCCCCTTGTATTTTGGCTAAGAACACAGCCATCAATACTGGCATTGCATCTCTAAACACAAATACCTCTTTCCTGTATTTGACATTACTTAAAACACAGGAATGACCAGAAAGAGGAAAAATTAGAAACTGATGATGTGAGATGATGCAGCCCTGTGTAACTATACTATGGCTGTCATTTGAAACAGGTGATCAATAAATACATTTATCATGTTTTCTCTCCAAATATTAGTTGTCACATAATCTGCAATGAAACAGCATTCAGAGTATCAAGATCTTTTCTAGCACCCTGTCTATGTTTTACTTTATTGATTTATTTTTTTTACCTTGTTCCCCTTAGAAGCATGAGTCAGGAACCCTCTGTTATTAAAAGCAGTCCCAGTTGCACATACCTTTCATTTTCTTTGGATTACATTAATTGCCTGACAGCTAAAAGTGATCTGGGTTTTTCAGTCTTCAGCACTGGACTGCAAGAAATATTTACCAGCTACAGCAGATTTATAAAGATGCCACTGAGATGCCTTGAGACTAACAATCAGAAAACACAGCAGCAAAACAACACTATTTTTCAAGGTTAAATGCTCAGAATGCTAAAAAGGAATTGCACATAATAAAGCCAAACAAAGACTTGGGTACAGCCCATTTTTTCTTCCACTTGCTTCACATAAAAGGAAGGTACCAGTGGTTTAAAAATGACTGCACAACGTCACACAACAATTAGAAATTTAATAATGGAGCTTTAATTTTAATTTGGTTTTGGTTTTGTAGTTCAAATATCTGTTAGTGTCAACCCCCTACCTATTGCAAAGTCATTTTCTTTTCATGCATGCCTTGCTCCATGTCTTTATAAGACTCACTTACCTGAGAATGGCTGGATGATACTATATAAAGAGCAGCTAACGTGAAGGAGGGATTGTCCAGGCTGATGTTAGCAATCTGGAACTCAAACATGTCCTGCATGACTTTGAACAAGTCATTTAGCTTCCCTGCACCCTATTTCCTAAATATAAAGTGCAGGTGATAGCACTTCTGAAGGTACTCAGGTACTATAGCAACTGGACTAGGAAAGGAGCTTTTACAGAGGAAATACCCTGTAGATGTGTACTGGGAAGGCAATGATACAGAATTTGCAGTCCTAAATACATCAACAACTTCACAGTTTTGTTTCAATGACAAAACTAATAGGCCTGATCCTCATTCAGCCACAGCCACCACTTCCTGTGCATAAAAATTCACATTTTAATGTCCTACATCACCTGCAGAGATGCTGCCCTCAAGCCATAGGTGTACTGAGGTCTTTTTCACTGCCTTGAAGCAGTGACTGAGGTCCCCACATATGATATGAAGATATTCCCTGCCTTAAAGAGACTTCAGGTCTGCAAGTAAAAAACTGAAACTTGAACTTCAAGAAATAGATCTTTACTGATCTCAGTGTAATTTATAATTCAAAATATAATATTCTATGTACAAACCCAATAGAATTGAACCATTTAAAATTGGCAGTAATAACCATTTTTGAATGATACTCAGTGAGAAGGAGTGATGCAAAATATTACTAATTCTCATCCAAGTGACCTTGTAGAAATTGTTTGTGTTTGTTCTTGTTTCAGATAAATACTTACACTTACATGTTTATAAATTTTAATTCAAAGGGAAAGGACTTGCTCACAAGGAATGACACTTGCAGCAGAACGTCTGATCTGTCTTGCGGTTCTGGGAGCCAGGGAGAAGTGGACCACCTCCCAAGGTGAGTAGGGATTTTAAATAACAGAGGTGCTCATCATTCTGGCTGTATTGGCCTCAATTTGGAGGCCATCAGAAAAGATTGTCAGCAGCAGGGAAAAGCTGGAATTGGTACTCTTTTTCTTCCTGTTAGTGCCTCACTGTGAACCTAAGAGAGGCTGTTATGGAATGCCAAGCTGGTCAAGAAAACCATCTTCCTGGGGGATAGCCAAAACTGCCTCCAAAGGCAGCTTAAACTCCCTCAGTGGTGAGGAAATTGTTGAACCCTTTGCTACTCTCTGAGCTACATCTTTGTAGGACCACAAGTCTGTGCTGGGAGCAAGTTTGAATATCACCTTAACAGGGAAAAAGGGAGAAGTTCCACAGTGGTATAGCCTTCCATTAATAACAATTGAGACATTACTGACAGGTACTCTTGTTTTTCCAAGCCTTCCTTGAGATTTTAATTTCCCTTAGGAGGTGGATTAAGTTTACTCCATTTGTCTGTAGTTTTTCTGAAAGGTACTATTTCTGCAATGGGACAAGCTGATGGAGGTGAGCAGGAAAGCTGCTGTTGCAGGTGGCCTAGACAACTCGATTTGGATCACCTGTTACTCGACAGCTTCCTGAAATTGGTTTGCACTAGGTAGGTGACACAGGGACTTCCAGCAGACCAGAAAGCTGAGCCGATAGTGAATGCTGCAGGTTGCTAGCAGTTTAGCACAGCGGGGTGGCTGGTGCCAGCAGTGTTTGGATCAGGATCAGTCCTTGCACTGTACTGTCTCCATTACACAGGACAGAGAAGTTGGTGGCAAGGAGTTTTACACTCTAGTTAACATCCACACTATCTACCTGTGTGTGTGTGTGAGGCTGAGGTTTATAACCTAACTATTTTAGGGAAAGACATCATTTTTATGGATTAGAAATACCTATAGGGGCTTGAAAATTTGAATTAAATTTTGGTGTGTATAAGCTATTTTTTAAATGGGATCCTTATTTTAGATATAGTAGGGATTTGTTTCACAAGTGGATTCTTGGTATTTCTCAGTTATTTTATATGTCTGACCCTCTTTTTCCAACATGGCATTGGAAGAGCTATTTTATTTTTTTCAGCCCCTGAAGTATTGGATTGCAGATCTTATTAATTTTCTGTGGTCATATCATAGTCTGACTCCAGGTTTATTCTTCAGTAATGAATATGGAAAGATGATTTTCGGTTTTCAATGCACTAGAACATCACACCTATTATTTCTTATTTTCTTCCCTCTGCCTTTCAAGTTGTAAGGAAGCCCTCTGCCTTGGAAATGTGTCTCTTTCTCTGTGGGCCTTCAAAGTCCCTCAGAGCTGAAGACTGGCTGCATTAATCCTGTTTTATCCTTTTTTTTTTTTTTTAACCCCTAGAAAGAATTAATCATGTGAATCATTCCTCATGTGAATCTGCAGTACTCATTTTGTTGTTGCTATTAGTCTCAACTTTCACTGCTTTTGATGATTCACCTCAAACTGTTATCACATGTTCACTTTCAGGGATAGGTTTTGGGGAACTTAAATTCTTCTTTAATCCTACCTCCAGCTAACGGAATGCTCTGAATCTTTGAAATGGAGAATGTGTGTGTGTGTGTGCACGCACTTGTGTGTGTGCATGTCTGTGTAGATTGACCTGCTTGAGAGATCATTTCTTCAGGCTTTGCTTTATCTGTTTACAGATTCAGTTAAGACTGTAGAAGGATTAAACCCAATGATCTCTGGCTCCAAACGCTCAAGTCATCTCTAAATTGGAGATGCCTCAGCATCAGGCAAGGGAATTGAACTATTCCTTTTACAGACACACTTCAATATTGTATATTTAACCTATAACTTATTGGTGAAACAAATTGCTTCCCAGATCAGGTACTCCTTGGTAGCAGGAACAGTATTTGTGTTTGTGGAGGTCTTCTCATGGGGACCTTCATTTTGGTCTTTTGTGTTCATTTGTTCTCTTAATCTAAAAAAATAAGATAAAGTGGTTAATCCCTTTGTATTGGGGCAGGATAGGAAGGAAATGGTATTTAACTTTTGCAGTTAACCAAAAATCCTCCAAGGCTTGGACTGAACAAATCTCTAACTTTGAGGTATCCTCCTTTTTCACCCTGCATACAAACAGCAATGGTATAAATAGTCTAAGCTAATTACATGTTCTTTTGTAGTTTGCAGTAGCCTCAGCAGTAGTAGATAACTGCATTAGTCCCCCTTCTTCTAATCTGTACCGTAGTATGAGAGGAAAGAAGGGCAAATCATTAGAAGTGAGGGAGATGCCCAGTGGAGAGAACAGGAATTGTCATTGTGTTACAGCAATATGCGCATCGGTGAGAGAAGGGGAAGAGCTCCTTGAGGAGCTGGGAAGACTTGCACAAGCAAGAAACACCGGTTATTTATCTAGTACATTTCTTCTACTTTAAGAAAATTAGGAAAAGGTAGGAGATTAACTTATCTCCCTGTATGAGAGGAACAATGCTCCAGGGAGAAGAGACAGTCTCCAGAGCAGCACTGAGATATGGGAGCTAGCTCTTTTCTTCCCATTAGGATGAAGAAATAATTCTTCCCATTCTGCTGCAAAGCAAATGAGTATCTGACTGAATGAATTCAAAGCAAACAGCTAATAAAATCTAAAATAAATGAGATTACTGAATCAAATCATAGAATGCAAAATATTTGTGTAATTGTATAATTCAAAGATGTTGCAATATTAATGAATATTATAATACAATGATTAAACACAGGATTAATTTCCGTTTTGCAAATGTGTCTAAGCCTTTAATCTAGCAGAGTATTACAACCTAGGTAAATTTTGTTAAATCTTTCTGTGAAAGCATTTTATTTAAAAAACACAACTACAAACCCCTTCCTGTTCAAAGCCCTCATTATCACTCATTGTTTCCTTTAGTCTGCTCCTTCCCATTGTTTCTAGCTCACCAACTGAAGGTAAAATGAGACAATATGCAACTAAGAAGATGCACTGAGCAGTGAGAAACCAAAGATATAGTTCAGCACAGCTGAAGTCCAATTCCCTAAAGCACCCTTTTATTCAAATCCTGACTTTTCTTTTCATGTAGTCTGATCTAGGCTCTTGTATAGTGTTTTTTCTCTGAATAATCTTGCTGTTCACAGTGAACTGTTTAAGGAGCAAGGTTCTACTTATCGGCAGTAAGAGTGACAAAAAGTAGACCCAGGAGAAACAGAAAAATCTTAACTGCATCCTCATTTATCTCAACCCATCTTTATTTAAATTTTGCTTATACATCCCAAAGAGCCAAACATAAGCCAAGAAGTGGTTCTTTTCCTACAAGTTTTTGGATCATATTCTCTTTAATAAAAAAGATGTTCAAACATCTTTGTGTTTCTTTCGATCCTCAGGAAAGTTGCAGAACTTCAGTCCAGGCTGAACAAAATTGATTACTCCTATTTTCTACTGTCTGGTAACTAATCTTGGCTCCTTGGAGCCTTGCTTTAAGTTGTTCTACAGAGCTTTTGTGCTGTTGTAAATCACTGTTGTTGTCAAGATGGAAAAGTTTTGTGCTTTCATCCATCCTTAATGCTCAGTAGTACAAGGTTGTTGGCTTGTCTCTGAACTCTGTTTGCTTGATCCTGCCAAGAAGAAGGGCACATTTCTTGACTGTAGCCTTTACGTTAGCCTTGTGCAGGTTGGTGTTTCATGTCCTGTGATGAGGGCAAGGCTAAGAGGCTGTCCAGACCCTGAGTACCCTTCCAGTTTTTTGTGTTTGAATCTGCTCCTGGTCAAGCCACAAAACTGGAACTGTGTGGGCAGCGGGGATGCTGTGATTAAACAGCTCAGGGATTCCTGTCCTAAGCAAGGCAGGTGGTTTTGCTGGTTCAGTGTCCTGTGCTCATCTCCCTCTGCAGGGAGCTGTGATGCTGGGCCCCCTCCGTGGGCAGCTCTGCCTCCTGCTCTGTCCCCACATCCTCTCCCTTTCCCCCCTGAAATGTATGAATGATGGCCACACCAGTGTCAGTTCATGAAAGAAGTGCCCGTCAGGGCTGATTCAGCTCTGCAGGCAACAAGCCGTAGGAGCCAGGCATTTACCATTCTGTTGATGAGTAGACTGTAATATTGTTGGCCTTTAAAAGCTTCTCTTTCTCACAAAGGTATTCCACCAGTAAAAGCATCTCCCGTGGTTACTGGAAAACCAGTGAAGAAGGAACAGATGTATTATGCTTAGAAATAGGTGTATGTTTTTGCTGCAAGGGGAATTAATAATTTGAACAATTTACCTTGGATTTTGTGGAATTGGTTGCCACATGAAGTCTTGAAATCAAAACTGGATACTTTTTCTAAAAATAAGATCAACTTCACTCAAGAAGTTACATGTCTGATGAAGGATTTAGTGGGTGAAATTCTGTCATATACAAGGTGGAGAAACCAGTGACAATTCTAGTTCTTTTAACACTGATATGAATCAGTGCAGGGAAGGTGGGTGAACCACTGCCACCTGCTGGACTACCCAGCAATAAACTACGTGGTGTTAACAATGACCATGTGAGATGTCTCCATGCTTTTTATTCCACATACTCCCACCCATCCTATACCACAGTACTACTCTATCTCCACTCCTGTTATGTCTTTCCACACTTACAAAAATGTCATTGGTTGTCCTTTTTAAGCACTATTCTTTCAGAAGTACTGTGTATCACAGGGGTGACTAATATCCTATTCATCTTCATAACATTACAATCATTCTGCCATCATAGAAAGGTGCGGGCATGTGTATCCAAGATAGTCTAAATCATAACAATGTAAATAATACTTTGAATGCTTTGATGCAGAGGAATAAAAACCTTCCCATAGCAGCTGTAATAGGTTCTGGGATGTTGTTTTGTTTTTTTTTGTTTTTTTTTTTTTTTTCCATAGTGGAAATATAACCAGTTGATTTTAGTACCAGTAAGTCAGTGTGATAGGATCCATTATTTTCAGGATGATGAAGGATCTGGTGAAATATCTTGGTTCACAAAACAAATTGCAGAAGAGATATTAGCAGATCCAAGCTGTATATGGACCTGTATCACCCCTTTCACTCCTCACAGATAGCAGAGCAGGGGGTAGCTGTCATTTTGTCATTTTCTATCATACACATACAGGCTTTTGTGCATCCATTTGTAAGTATAGACCAAGATTTGTATTCCTGGCATCAAAACCCGAACATACCAGCATGGACATGAGATTCCTTGAAAGACAATGAATGTTATTATGCTGTTGCCTCTCATGAGGAGAGGAATAAGAAGATGAATTTTGGGGGAAATGAAGACAGTTTTGTCTTTCCTGTGAAAGAAAAAATGCAATAACACTCCAGCCCAGATGTCTTCTTCAGATTTAAACGAATAGTTAATTTTATTTTCAAATTATGTATGCCTTTTAATTTTTGCTTTAAAAAAACTGAACAAAATTTCTGTGAAACATAATATCATTAATGAATCTTGAAAATACAAAGTAAGGGTTTTCAGTGTTTCTCCCTCTTTGATTAAAGTACTTGCTGCATTCAATTCAAATTTACAAAGCAAGTGTTTACTATTAATTCAGTTTTCCTTTTGACCAGCTTGCAGTACTGTATTGGTTTAAGGGTAGGTAGTTTGATGCTTGCTATCAACAGAGAGGTCAGGAATAGACTAAGATTGATCCTGGGTTGTGTAGGCAGGATACAAGGTGAGCTTGGCCACTGCAGAGGGCATTACTGTGGAGTAATAGCATCATTTGCATCAGATTTTAACATCAGCCATGTAGTTTTGTGCATGTATATGTTTAATAAAGGTCTGGTAGTGCATGTAAGGACTGTCCTCGCTGCTTGCTGGGTGGGTTTGACTGCACGGTGATGTTTGATTTCCCTGTCCCGTCACTCAAGATGGTTGATTCCTTTATGTTACAAGCAAATTCTATTTCCTAACAATGGTTTTATGAAAAAACTTATTAAAACTTATTTCCCCTTCCCCCCCGTCCCCCCCCAGCTCAGTTTTGCACTAGAAATTACACAGGTCCATGTCTTCAAACTTTTAAATGACTTGCAGGTGCAGATGGGGCTAATTGCACCTGTCTGAAAGTGAAAATTTTAGCCCTCTGAGCCTTCAAAAGGCTGTGGATACAAATTACAGTCTACAAAACAACAAATGGAAAGCCTCTCTGAATGTCAGGTGTTTACTGAGTATGGCTGAGCTCCCCCTGAAGCTGCTAAACCAATGAGAGGTGGTGAGAACTGCTGGAAATTAGGCTATGAGAATTTATGTATCTTAACTGCAGGTACTGTTACAGAGAGGCCTCTGCAACAAGTAACCAAGCCTCAAACAGAGCTGCCACCTTCTCAATGCACAAATGTTCAATTTAGATGTTTTTCTTTCCACATACATTTTGCATCAAAAAAATATTTCTACGTTCCTGTAATTTTTTGCACTTTTTCTCATTGTATATGCCCACACTGCCTCTGCAGTTATGGTTGGGTGGTTCTTTTTTTTATTCTCTCCCAAAACAGCAATCCTCTTAGGTGAGCAGTGTGGATGACAAACTGTGGCCATGTGTGCTATTAAGATGCAGCAGAGGTGGAAAGGTGAGGTGAAACTTCTGGATGTTGCAGCTGGAGGTCTGGTGGGAACCAGACTATGGTCTGAATTGTCTCAGGGACTGAGGAATGTCCTGAAGGAGCCCAGAGCAGAGTCAGGTCATAAAGCAGCAGGCAGGGATTAGCAGAAAGGGAATAGCAAAGAACAATTTGTATGCAATTCCTGTCTCTCTGTGGCCAAAATGATTCTCCAGAGAGCCCCTCAGTGTGGACACAGGGGTAAACTTGAGACTGAGTTTAAAAAAGCTGTACAAAAGGTGGTGGGTGGACTCTGTGACATCAGGACTGTCCTTAGAGTGAAGAGATGTGTGGTCAGCCAAGCCTGGCAAGAAAGGATAGGCATGGAGAGACAGAGGTAAACAGAGCGTTGATGGTGTTGAAATGAGGTACCTGTGCATGGGGACCTTACAGGATGAAGAGAAAGAGTGATGTGGTCAAAGTGACTTCCAAGGTGGCTGCCAATGGAGCCAAACTGAGATATCACAAGATGTTTTCCCCTGCATTAGACATAGATGTAGCTAAGCTATTTTCCTCATGTTCTGTGGTTTCCCATCAAGGGGATATGGTTTTGTGTGTGTCCTTTCTTTTGCCATGGTTTGTGTTATCATTTGTCATCACAGAATCATAAAATGGTTTGGGTTGGAAGGGACCTTAAAGATCACCTAGTTCCAACCCCCCCTGCCATGGGCAGGGACACCTTCCACCAGCCCAGGTTGCTCAAAGCCCCATCCAACCTGGCCTTGAACCCTTCCAGGGAGGGAGCAGCCACAGCTTCTCTGGGCAGCCTGTGCCAGGGCCTCACCACCCTCACAGTGAAGAATCCCTTCTTTGCATTTAATCTAAATCTACCCTCTCTCAGTTTAAAACTGTTGCCCCTTATCCTATCCCTACACTCCTTGATAAAGAGTCATTCCCCACCTTTCCTGTAGCCCCTTTAAGCACTGCAAGGCCGCTATAAGGTCTCCCTGGAGCCTTCTCTTCTCCAGGCTGAACAACCCCAACTCTCTCAACCCATCCTTGTAAGGAAAGTGCTCCAGCATCATTGCTGAAATACTCCTTGGCATTCTATTTAGCTGATACTATATTGTCAGTACCTTTGCGTGATCTCCACAGCTGCATAAATGACTGCTATATAAGTGCTCTTTTTGTGTGTGACACTTCTGCCAGCCAAACTACATTCAGCTGCACACAGAGTGAGTGGGCTGTGGTGTGGATGGAACAGAAATGCAGTGAGGGAGAAAGATCGGGCTGTGAACATTCATGCTCTGCCTTTATAGGTGTTGTGCTGAGCTCTCCTCTAGGCTCTAGTGTATCCCCATGCCTGATGTTAACTTGGAGCCAAATTGCCCATCTTGAGAGTTAGCATCTGATACAGAATTTATGTTTTCTCAGTATCTGGAAAGCATGTGCTATAAGAAAAATGCAATTTCACTGTAAACATGACCCAGCCATAATTTTGAATGGGAATAGAGCACCTTCAAAATGAATTACATTATGCTGCTACATTGAGGTGTTAAAACTGTTTGATGAACATTTCAAAGCTGAAGCCCTGCTACTGATTAATAACAATGCACATATATCATGCACCCTACCCTGTCAGTAAAGCTGCTGGAGGACTGTGAGGAGTGCCAGCCACTCCCTCCTGGAGTATAGCTCTATCACCTGAAATTTTTCAATTTATTGCTTATTGCTTATATTGCTTAGACTTAAGAATAAGTCTGCATTTGAGTGCTCAGTTTTGAGATGGCTTCTGACATTCAGACATACATCCTAACGTATTTCTCCCCAAAGTATGAGTTTCCATGGCTTTCTGAAAATGGAGCTGATAATATTTCCCAAACCTGGGAATCTCTAAGAACACAAGTCACTTTGGCAAATACTGACTCTCATCCAACTTTCCCTGTAGTCATGTTAAAATGACTAATTAGTATTTCTTTCATCCCAAAGCTTTGTGTGAAGATACAGTTAATTTAGCAGTATGATGACTTTGCTACCTGGTATGAGGGAGGGATTGCTTCCTTCTTGTGTTTTGTTGAATCCAGAATAGCCTACAAGAGCTGACAGGTTTGGGCAGGAGCTCAGTGTTAAGAAGGAACAGTGATAGCCAACCACCTCTTGGCAATCAAGCAGAGAAGCAGTGACATCCATTTTCTTTTCCTGGGGGAGAAGTAAGACTGAATGTCAGCAACTACTTGCATGAACACAGTGCTCTGTGAGAAAGAAGCAAGACTTCCAGGTGGTGAGACACTGAAGGTGGCTGCTGCAGTGACAGTGAAGCGAGTGCTTGAAACTCCTCTTGCCACAGGAGAGAAGAATCAACCTGTTTGCTGCAGAATTACTCTGCTGTACTGGTCTAGCACTTCTCCCTTGGAAGTATTTTGATTTTATTAACAGCATAGTGAGACCTAGTGTTAGAAACACTCAGTTTACCTCCTCAGCCAGCCTTTTCCTAATAGTGTAAGTAACCGTTTGTGTAACCACCAAAATCTGTCTGTGGGAATCATGACCTCTCTTAAGATTGTTTAATTTTACTAAGCAGAAGCTATCTATGCCTTTCTACACAGTGGTACTAATTCCTGCAGAAATCCCGTCCTCAAAGATGTATTGCCTCCGCTCAGATTGTGGGCTGCTTTTTGCAGCTGGATTTACAGTAAGCATTTATGTGATTGTTCCCTCATTGCCCAGGCCCTGGCCTGAAGGCGTCTTTGTCATCTGTACTCTCATTTGGCATGAAGACTTTTTCCCCTCAATTCCACAGTCAGATATTTACTACTGTAACTCTGGCCACAGGAAGGCAGAATTAATGTTTCTGCTTGATGTCACATCAGGGTATCACATAGAAAGCTGGGAGTAGAAAGCTGGAGAGAGCCTCCAGAGACTTTCTAGCTCAAGGTGCTGCTCTGAGGAAGGATCAAGTCAGCCCACACAGCTCCCAAGATATATCACAGTTTAACTGTTCTCAACAGCTGCAGTGAAGGGTTTTTTGCACATCCAAAGGCAGCACATTTCAATCCCTTACTATCTTAAGAAATTTTTTTTTCTTAGTATCCAAAAATAATCTTTGCCGCTAATAAAGCACACTGTTTTTCTAATCCTTCCTTCCTGCTTCCTCAACCACTAGAACAAAGAATAACCTGGAATTCATCATCCTTTTATAATAGCATTTAATGTACAGAAAGACTATCAACCTACCCCACTGGCTTTCTGTTTTGTAGGTTGAACAAAGTGAAGCCACTCATTAGTGATCACTTTTCAACATCTTTCCCCATTTTGTGCTTTCCCCAAAAGTTCAAACCTCAGAGGATCCTCAAAAGATGAATGAACCTCAATTCTTCCGGTTATTGGGCCCCACCCACTTAAACTAAGACTTTTTTCTTTTCATTTTAGGATTGCTGGAACTATAAATATAAAACGGAAAATCTGCAAATGTGAAATTCTTGCAAATCAAAATCTGTCTGAATTCATCTGAATTGTTTGACAAGTGAGTTTTGAGGAGCTCATCTCCTCATGCTCCAGCTCTGTTTCAGACACTGCAAGGAAGTTACTTAAAGCAAGAGTTATTTTATGTCAGCTTGCTTGTTTCTTGCAGGCTTCATCTGCAGGCAATACCATCTGCAAGTGTAATGTTTTCTTCATCCTTGCTGTTCATTCTCATCCCTGTCCTAGGCATTAATTACCAAAGACGTTCTTTTTTTTTTTTTCTTCATGTGATCAATAAATGCTCTTTTTGGAAAGATAGATTAAAAGCAAAGAACCATATCTGGTAGGAGCATGATTTTAACATGTTGGATACCATATTTTCATTCTATGTCGTGGTATTTCTTGAGCATGCACATCTGTAATGTAATCCTAAGAGATTTGCCAGTGTGCTGCAAACACCACACTTTCTACTTAATGAGTGCACTCTGGGGGCTCCAGTCCTTTTGATTGACAGTGATAGATAGTCTTATCAGTAGTCCTTCCACTATATCCCCTGACTGGCTGGATGCATCACAGTGTAGTTAGAAAATTCTTTGCTGTAGAGAGAAACAATTATAAAGCATTTTTAGAACAGTGAACTGAATGTTTTTCAAAGCTGGCAGTTCTTACTTATGACAAGTAATAATTGCCTTGGCTGAAAAAAACCCCAAACCTCTAAATAGGAAAAATAAGGTATTCTTAAAGGGAATTTGGTACCCTTCGATTTACAAGTCGGATTCTGCAGGTACCGGGTAGCCTCAAGCAGCTGAGCACCAAGGGTGCTGAGAGGGCTGGACTGGGTCTGCAACAAGGCACTGCTCCTAGTTGGTGGTGCCAGACCTACAGAGAGGTGTTAGCTATACACTGACCAGGTGAGGACTGAAATACAGTGGGTTTTTTGTTTGTTTGTGGTTGTTGTTTGTTTTTTTTTGTTTGTTTGTTTTTTTTTTTTAGGGGAGGATTCTTGTTTTTTGTTTTGTTTTGTTTTTTAAGAATTCTTCAGATTTCAAAAGAAAGTTTCTAAGAGCAGACTGAGAACCCCTACATCAGTGTAAGTACGTTGGAAAATATTACCTTGATCTGTGTCTATCCTGTGGGACTGCAAATCTCTTCTCAGTTCTCTGGTCTCAGTGTTGTCATGGATGTTTCCAGAAAGCATGTCAGGGCAAAACTTGAGTCTACACAGTGAAAAGGAAGCCCATACCTCTGTCCAGATCCCTGACTGCCCCAGAACTTGGCTGTAGCAAGTCCCTATGCCATGCCACAACAGAATTCCTCTTACACAGCCATTGTGCAAGAAAGCTACAGGACTATATCCTGAAGACCAGCTCTCACAGGGTGGAACTGTAGTAGAAACAAATGCAACTGTAAGCAGGGCCATCACCTGCTACTGGACTGAAAGTTTTGCTCAGTGACACTCACTCCTCACAAGTGATCACGCAGCATACACCCAATTAGGGAGCAACTTGGGCCATCTTTCTAGAATGTTTAGGTATAAAAGAGCATATGTTATGCAGTAGTGTATAGATCCCTGGGCTAGAGAGGGTATAATTATAAAAAATCCTTCTTCTGAAATTGAAAGAACTAGACACAATAAATTATAAGACAAAATATCATGGCCTATGAATTTAGACTCTGCAGAACAACTGTTTCTGTGGATTGTTTCTCAGTTGGATAGGTTCTGTGAGTATTGTTCAAACCTAACATATTTTTAAAGTGTCCTGGCAAATACTTTTATCGAAAAATTTCCCAGTGAATCACCTAACAAATCTTAGAGCCAGCAACAAGCAAAAAGGGATATTGCTTTGCAGGGTGGAGGTAAACTTACCCCAGTTCTTTTGTTGAGCTCACAACATTTTTTGTATTTTAGTGAGAGGACAAAATTTACCAAGACATCTTGTAAGTAGTATCTACGTAACTAGTAAAGGTATTTTCCTTTATGCTAAAGACTATTTATTTTCATGCACAGAATGTTATATAGCCCATATAAAATGGACAATATACTTTTTATATTTCTTTGCTGTATGGCAAGCGCAGGTTCCACATAACCTTGTCTGGGAAGAATCATCCTCCAACTCTTTGCCAGGGGAGACAGAAAAGTACTGCCAGGACAGTCCTGTAAATGTAGGATTTCTCAAGGAATGCCTCTGCCTCGTGGCTGGAAAGTCTGTGTATCTAGGCGTCACCCGTCTTACTTTGTTTCCAGTCCATGCAGTGCGTCTTCCAGTGTATGGGCTTTAACACAAAGCAGCAGTAGGGGACAAAGAAAAGGAAAAGATCAGTGTTTACAGCAAGTTGGCTATGACATCTAGGCTGATAGCATCTAAGAAGTGGCTGGCATGATGTGAGCACCCAGGGAGGCATTTGGATGATCTTTTTAGACTGTGAATAGGATTCTGCATCCTATCGTGTCGTATGACATTCTGGGCAGTATTTCAAGACAAATAAATAAATAGAAACAGTAATAATTCCCTTGCACTTTTCTCTCAGCTACAGGATTTTGAGAACCCTCAGTACACATTTCTTCTAGGTCTTAATTTTTGACAGTGCCTATAATGGGGACAAGAAAAACAAACAGTTGGCTCTAGAAAAAAAGGACAGTTAAGCTTTCCATTAGATCTTGCACAGATGAAGCCCAAAGTACCCCGATTTCACATCAGTATTAGTAAACCAGTAATAGCAAATAGTTTCCTGGAATCTAGGAGCCTTTGGGCTCTTTAGAAAGAAATCAGCAGGACTTTCCACATGCAATAACTAACATGTTTTATGTGCTTTCTTGGGCTGAGGTCTCTCATCACTGTTTTCTGCTGATACTTGGGAGATTTTCTGGATCTCTGTGTTCCATTGTACAATTAACTGCTTTTGAAAAAGCCATTTTATTGATAGTCTATAGGGGCTATTTTTGGAAGACAAATGAGTAACATATTTGAGGAAAATGTATTGTTTACCCATCTCTCTGCATGACTGTATGCAGGGTCACACAAGGACACCTGACTTTGGGTTACAACACTATTGAGACATATTTTCATCAGACGTGCTGGAGTCAAGGCAGAGCTATGCCTGCTCACATCAGCTGAGGATTCAGCCTTTTTAGTGAGCATAAGTAATGTCTTCAAATCTCATACTGCCATAGTAGCAGAAACAGATCAAAAATGGTCAGGAATAATGCTCTATTGCTTTTTTGTCTTAGGCTGCACATGCTTGGGCACTGCAGTCTCAAGCAAAATACAATCCTATGACTTGCTTCCCAGAGCTGGATTTTCAGAGGTAAGAGGATCCCAAAACAGGCAAGACACTCTGGTGAAGGAAGGAGAGATAAATGTAAGGGCCCAAAGGGGCTGAAACATGACTATTTTTCATTTTTCAAGTTGTTTTTCTTTTCTTTGAGAGAAATTTCTGTTAAAAAGGGAGCATATTATAATGAAAATTTCCCTATTGTACCAGTGCATGGTTTATTATGCCTAAGTGTGCTTTGTATCTCCCTAAGTGTCATCAGGCAATGGCTTCTACTATTAGGATGCAAAATTTTGTACCTGAAAAAGAGGACTGAGAGATATTTTGGAAGAACTTCCTTAAGCTGGGAAGCAGAACATAACACTGAAGGGGATTCTGTGTGTATGAGCACTGGGGCTCGTGTTTTTGCTGAGAAAGTAGACAGGAGGAAGCCTGCCATGGGGAGGTCAAGCACAGGTGGAGTGGGAAGAGAATTGCCTGGCAGCAGAGATGCGGCTTGTGCCAAATCAGCAGTGACTTGCGTTAGGCTTTACTGCTGACTGAATCCTGACCTGTGAGTATGGTGGTATTGCAAAAGGAAGATAGCTACCAGCTGTCTTTGGAATCACCTTGTTGGAGGAGGGACTGTGAATTATGTGCGGGTACTATATGATTACTTTATCTACTGCACAGGTGCTTTCCTATTTTGCTTGACAAATATTTTTTTGCTACAGTGGTTGCTATTTGAGAGTGGGGAAAGTAACTCACTGAACATTGCAAGGAGTTTTTTCAACTTCACAGGTTTCTGAATGGAGACCTGGGCCAGTGATTTGCTTGCAACCTTTATAGATATGACCTTTTGGCAGTCAGTCAGGGCTTGGGAGAAGACTTACAGTTGCTTATCACAAAAGTCTTTCATGTCAGCATGTCAAACTTAACTACACTTTTTTTTTTTTTTTTTGGCCTCAATTTTGAATTCTTCCCAAGTAAGATTTTTTAGCCTCTGGCTAGCAAGGACTCTTGGGTAGTTATTTGGTTACTAGTTAAGTATAGTATCTCATGTAGAATACATATAGTTGGTTTGTAACTGATTTAAATATCTATCATGTTTCTTTCTTGCTGTTTTCTTGCTAGAGCTTGTTTCTGCCACTATATGACTTTGTGTACATTTCTGAGCCAATATGAATAATTCATCAAGAATTACCAAAAAATAAGTGCACAAGTGGTGATGCAGGCCAACACTTGGCTCTCCTGTTCAGTAAAAGGAGCATTTCCCTGCAAGGATGGTGCTAAGGTTTGGCATCCCTTTTTGCCTCCCTGTTTCTCCTGCTGCAAATGGAAGAACATGGCCATGTCTATGCTGAGTCCTCATTCAGGGCAGTCATGCCTGGTTTGGGGGGAGAATTTGAAATGATTGGAGGAAGGTTGTGTATGTCACCTGCCCTGTACCTGTCTGCATAATCCACCTCTAGCTGATGAAAGGAAGAAAGTAGTGTGTTGACAAATGCCAGCACTTTTTTAGAGCACATAGTAAGATAAAACCTAAAATATGTTTGCTCTATTTTCTGCTACCCTGGGCATAGCTTTGTGCCTGGAATATGTATCAAGAACAATTCCTCTGTTTACAGTTTAAACATGAACTATAGAGTACTTACTCCAACTGCCAGTTTCCTGGGAAAAAGATTTGCAACGACCATCTATTATCTCGGCTGCAAAGAAAGTAAACTCTTAACCACATATGAAATTAAGTGATTCTTTTCCACCAATTGGAGTTTAGTTTTGGTGATAATAAGTGTTGGTTTGTGATTTAATAGGTCATTACCTACTTTGCCTATAATCACAATGTAATAAATAACTATTGGTAAGATGGATAATATGTAGGTCTGCAAGGCATGAGAAAGATAAAGCAATAGACACAAATGTACACTTTATATTCATAGGAAATGTGTTCTAGTCAAGAAATGTGATATAAACTGATATGAAAACAGATTTTTATTAGATGCCTCTGATTTGGGGGATGGCTAAACATCTACATTCATAAGAGGTAGTTGTCCTTCCAGTTTATAAAATGTGTTTTGGACATGTTATGTGGAAGTATCCCTTTCGGAAGAATTAATTCCATACCTCATGAACCCAGACTCATGGTCTTATGGACCTAGACTTCCCACTGAAAGAGGGATCTAGCCTTTTGGGCCCAATTAATCAAAAGTCATTGATGCTTCACTGTTCACTTGCTGCCCCATTCAACATCTGCTGCAGCTGCTGCAAGTTGTACTGACTTCTGGGACACAAGGTGAAGTTCCTCATCTCTTCCTTTCTTGTGATATTTTAGATCATGTCAAACATATAATGGCCTCTTATTTCTTTTTATATTTTCCCAGACATTCTTATTTCCTTCTATGCAAAGTAATAGTAATATTATTGCAATGTATCATCCTGCATCATTTTTGTTGTAAATTCATCATGTTGTTTTTGATTATCTGTTGATATGCTGTGCAGAGCTCTGGGCTTCCTTTGTAGTGTGCAAGAAAGTATATGAGCAATTGCAATTCTAAAGTGGCATCAAACTTCCCGGGGGTTGGGCAGGAAAGATGGCATGGCCCTGGTGCTCAGCACCGACTCTTATTTCTTCTGTGCCTCTATTCTTCATTTGACTGGGGACAGAAAATGAAAATTTAGACAATGTGTAGGTGCTTTGATGTGATCTGATTTTGAAAATGTGAGAATACAGTCGCACAGTTCTGAGCCTGCTGTCAGGGTCATGCATAGGAAGCTGATGCCTGGTGTTGAAAATTTTTGGATTAATCAAGAGGATTGACTTGAAGTATCTGTCCTTTTCCTTCTCATAAAGGTTCAAAGAGAAAATGTCTTTGCATATTTTAAGGACATGAGGAGATGGGGGGGGGAGGAGTGAGATGCCTGTAAAAGTACCAATGGATGTTTGTTCCCTCTGAAATACAGAGAAACAAGGAGAGCTCTTCCCTATTTCTCACCAGCCTCTCCCATTTCCAATACATTGGCTTTATATCAGCTAACTTCAAGAACAAAGTGTGTTCAGGGAATAGAGATTAAAATTACGAAGCGGTTTCCTTTCCTGTCAACAGAACTGACAGAAAAATGACAAAATGCCTGTGGGAAATATTAAACAGTATTAATGTTCTCATTCGTGTCATGTCATATATTGCTAATTTATACATATTTGGTTTTGTACCAAATTTCAAGAAAGAATCTGCCAGGAATCAACAACAGGTGAAACAACCCTGTATATTATTATTATTTTTTAAATTAATAATAAGTATTTGCTGAGTTTTATTTGGATTTTAATGACATCTGTAATGAGTGATGGACATCAGGAATGAAAACAGCCAGTAAGAAGAGGCAGGATGGCTCACAGCAGGACTCTGGAGACTTGGGGCCTCTTGCTGGCTATGCTGTTGGCCTGCTGGGTGACCTTGGTCAGTCAGTGTACTCTCCTCTATGCCTTCATCTGGGCAGTGGAAATACAGATGCTTGCCAGCTTTGCAAGCTAGCTAGACAGCAAGGTAGGACTGGCCAGGAACCGGGAATTGTGCTCTGTAAAGAACTGCAAAGTCCAGTGTTTCATATTTTCTACAAGAAAATGAGGAGGTGAGACCCGAAACTCTCCCACAAGGGAGCAAGGCTCTGTGCAGCACAGAGTGGGGATCTGAATCTTTGCCTTCCATACCTGATACCCGTGCTCTCAACTGTTGGCTTTCTAAGGGTTCCTTACATCCTTTCCTCTCTTTCCTCCTTCCTTCTTTCCTATCTCTAAAGAAATGATAAGCCTCTAATTTCCTGGCTACTCTGTCTTGAGTGATAGAGAAGTTAATGAATGCAAAATATGAATTAGATATAAACATTCATTCATTTGCTAGGACGACATTCTCCTCACTCATCTTTTGGCCACTCCACTTTTCAATGCATCAATAACTGATGCTTTCATTTTCCACTATTACTCTTTCCTCCATTGCCACTGTTCTGCAAATACAAGGCTCTCACTTTTGACTTTTTTCTTTCAGTTTTACCCCATTATTTGGCACATTTTCACAGATCACCCTGAATGTCCTCTAATTTCTTCAGCTGTAATTCTGTTGCTTTTTTCATAACAAATAGGGAGTTATTAAAAGTTCCACTAACTCTGCTGGTTCCAGTGATGTGACGTTGAAATTAAAATTTCTCCTCAGAAGACTGAGGGGGAAGAAAACAGAAAGATTCTGGGCTGTTCGCCTGGAATCTCAGAGGCATTGAGGCGCCCAAATCCTCTTGATTTCCAGGTTTTTGGAGATTTGGCCTTTAATGCTTCAGTAGCCTGTAGATGTGATGATTTAATTATAATTCAGCCTGATTATACAGATTTAGATTTTTCAGTTTTTCCTTGTAAAGTAGCACCTACAGCTCCTTAATCACTTCTGTTACTGATTTTATCTCCTTTGCATGCCAACCTGAATTTTTTGTCAAGGTTGTTGCCTTCTAGGTTTTTCAGTCTGAGTGTTAGGAACATGGCATGGCCAAGAATAGACCAGAAAATATGGTTCTCACTAGCCTGTTTCTACAGAGAGAAAATTAAATTCAATGAGAAGAAACAATTGCTCTCAAGCAGAACTTGGTTAATGTCATAGGAAAGGGAGGAAAAAAAAAAAGTCTGTGAGGGAGAACAATGGGGAAGTTAACAATAACATGATATGGGAACTTAAGAGAAACACCATGCAGATGGTATATCATCCCAGCAAATACTTAGGCTATTTTCCTGTCTGAATCCATTGATTTGATCTGAGAAATGTGCTGTATCTAATCTGTGCAGTACTCTTTCTCAGATCCTTTGACAATGCATCTCATCTTGTGAATCAAATTGCATTTGCATATTCAGAGGCTGGGGCTCCAAGCTACTGAGGCATTTACCATTTGCAGGAAGACTAAAGCGCTGCATGTTAGTGGACAATTCCTTGCACGATCAAAATTTATTTCAAGACGGGAGATTTGTCTTCATGGCTAGCCAGACTCAGTCTCACAGAAAAAAAACATGTTGTTGGGGGTCCTTGTCCTGGGGTCCTGACTGACCCCTCTTTTTTCTTTCTTGACAGCAATGAGAAATCTCTTAGATAACCCAGGGAAGGGCTGGCAAGGGCCCAGGGAGCCTGGGAGGGCTGTGAACACCAGCATAGTGGAGCAGGGTGACTGCTTTCCTGCATGGAAAGTTTCCCCTTTCCCAGGGAAGTAGACCTGAAAGAAGTGCTTGGTCAAATGATGGAACTACTCCATCTTCCTAAACTACTTTATGGTGAGTGTTAAATCTTTTTTTCTTTTTTCTTTTTTTTTTTTTTTTTTTTTAATCCATTCTGTGGGTTTGTTTTGGTGCAGGGTATGTCTGATATGATCATGTCATACTCTGGTGTTGGAAGGAGCATCAGCTCAGCGTTTTCAATCAAAGCAGAAGTGGAATTAACCCAGCTTGTGTATGAGAAAGGGGTGGACAGGAAATTTTGGTCTTGGAGAGCAGATGACTTAATTTATTGGAACTGCTTTGAAGTTTTTCTGTTTGGCCTGACTCTTCTCTGACTTGGTGTAACACAGGAGTTACCAGCCAGAAGAATTAACGTGTTTAGCATAGGGAAAAGGAGATTAAGGGACAGGATCTGTGAATTTTACCCATGTTGTTTTGGAAGAAATAGTGATGTAAAGAGAACACAAACAATTAGGGCATATGCTGTGTTTGTTTATCTTCAGAAGCCTGTGGTAGGTGTGCCAGTACACTGTTGTTCAGCAATTAACAATAAAGGCAGACAGCAATTAACCACATGTCTTCTGTGAGTGGTACTGCAAGTTATTTGTATTTAACCTTCATGATTCATGAACCACTTTCATTCTGGGAACTAGGGAGAAAGGGAAGGAAAATCTTAGAGCATGATGTCACCATGTGAAAAATGATCAGACTTTAGTTGTTAGTAATGAAAAAACGTATGTACATAAATAAACATAAATATATAAATTTTTTCCATTCTTAGCAAATTAATTATATATATTTATCACATATATGCATGTATACATGCATACATACATATCTATGTGCATATATATATACTGGATTACAATAGAGTTCTATTTCTGGGAATTTCAGGCTTCATTTGCTTTTAGGATCTCAGATCAAAAATGTACTGAAACCAGTGGAAGAATTCTCATCAGTGTTGATGGCTGTTGCATTTGGACTATTAATAAAAACACCATCATAAGAGCTATAGGCTTTGAAATTTGTTGGGTTTTTCTGTTTTATTTTGTTCCTTCTACCCTCCCAAGTATTTTTGTAGATATTAGACTTATTTGAGAAAATTAGCTTTTATAGGATTCAGTATTCACACCAGACTGATGCAACTAAGCCTTTTCTGATGCCATATCCTTTTCAAGGATATTTGAATTGACAGGCAGCCGTCATGAAGAATTACCATTGGAACAGGTAGAGAGCTTGGATTTTTTCTTAAATATCCTGGCCACAGAGGAAGAAGAGCAAGAAAACCAAAGAAAACCTGTGTTATTCTCTGTTAAAGAAGAAATAACTACTGCACCAGCATTATATTCACTATAAGATCGCTTGTTTTCCTGAACCAGAATCCTGTCATAGAGCCTATTTTTGGTGGAATGAGGTTTAGCAACCAGTTTGTCTCATTATGGGTAAACAGATAAATTTTGGACAGTTTTCCATTGACCATTGTATAAATTCGGGCTTAGCTGTAATGAACTGGCTCCAAAATGTGTACTGGAATATTGATTTTTGTGAATTAATAAGATATTGTTTTCAGGTTTTTATGGATTAATACTTAGCTACAAGCTGTTCAGCATTTGAATAGAGAATATCCTGGTAGTGAAATGCAATTTTGTTTTGGAAACAGATGGAACAATTGGATTGGTGGACAGATTGTTTTAAAGGGTAGCAAGGGAGAAGCAGAAAGTGCCTTTATTGGTTGTTCTTTCAATACAAGTCATAAGTATTGCCAGCTTGAAAGGAATCCGATGAGACGGTTTGTTTGAAAATAGAGTTTTGGGGGCTGTTATTTTTGTCAGTGCCTAAAAATGTAATTTTAGAAAAACCATTTAAAATGAGGTGTTTTGGAAGGAAAACAATCATCTTTTTAGAATAAAAATAATTTAATTTCTGTCCCCATTCAGGAAAATGTATCACTTAGCTTCAAATCAAAAGCTTATTTAACACTTTAAGCAAACATGAAATCAGCTTTCCTCTTTCTGCCCCTGTTTCCATTGGGAACTCTAAAATTTTCCAACAGGAACTTCTTCAAAGGTGAATTTTCTCAGGGGAGTTTTCTTTCAAATCCACCTGATAACTGTGTCATGGGGCATTTCAGATGTTCCACAGTGAGACGAAAAGAGATCACAATATTGTAAGATGAGCTGAAAGATGAGAGAAGTGATATGAGCAGAAGACTGTCAGACCATTTGGTCAGGACCAGCACAGCAGTGGGCTAAGCATGTCACAGAGGTTGACTGGCAGAAACAAGAATGTACTCTGAAATCTGTGATCACCCTGGGAAGTCCACTGTGCTTCTGCTTACCTTTGAGCTACCAGGCTCTGGACCAGACAAAGTGCAATGATGTCAGTTGGCATCGGTGGGAACAGTATTTTGAGTTGTTCTGGTCCAAAAGGGTCTATACTACAGTGTTTTGGGGAAAACAGCTAAGCCCATGTGTTTTGCCATCCTTTACTTGACTGTAATTATTCAGCTATGCTAATGCTGATTCTAATTTCAAATGTAATGCAGGGGTAGCTGCAGTGGTTTCACAGGAGTTAATCCTCAGTTGATCAACTGAGAGCAACATCAAGGCCATATTCTCCACTACTGAGTAGTCACAAACACAACAAATAAATAGCCATTGGCATAGCTTCAAGAAATGTGTTCAGTCAGTTATTGTTTCTGTGCCATGAGAAGACCTGTAACAGAGCATTTCTGTAGGAAACAGGTTGCACTTGAAATGTAAATCAAATTCAATATCATCAGACTTGTTAGTACAGCCTTTGGTGCTTCTTGATAAACAGACAGCACACGGAGCCTTGACATCTGGCTGTTTGGGCATTAATAAAGTACTTGGTCGGCATTTTAACTGGAAGGCATTCAGGAGAGACGCGCAACAGTGGATGAACGATTGTTCTGTATGTACTTTGGGAAAGATGTGAAAACCTTGAGTGTACTTTGATTGTAAGCAGTCTTTGCTGAATCTCAAGGATAAGAGTGTGAAGGTGAATACATCTCTGTTCCTAAAGCTCAAAACACAATGTGCACTGGTATCAAAGCATGTTGTTTCGCAGGTCTGGAAGAAGCATAGCTAAGCACAGCCCATCAGGCAGAGCATGTGGCTGAGCTCTGGGAAGGGATTTGGTTCACAGTCACAGGATTGCCTGTGAGATGCTTCTTGATCAGAACAGAAATATTTAATCAGGTCTGTCTCCTGTAACTGTCATGTAGAGAAAACAAGTCTCCAAATTGGATTTGTGTGATCAATGGGCAGGAAAGGCCACTTTATCCACCTTAGAGGAGCTGACTTACAAAACCAGGGTTTGATCACAGCAAGGTGTCTGTATTCTGGCAGGACTGACTCTCTCCTGTCTGTGGACATGTGCTGTTCTGGAACCATACACCGACCATTTAAAAATTTTAGCCACACCTTCTTGTATGTCAATAGAAAAACAGCTGCTATGTTCATAAAGAATATGAATCTTCTTACAGCAAAATCAAAGGAATAATTTCATACCTTCATAATCAGATACACAGAAATATTTGAGCACCTAAAGGTACATGTTGGAATTTATTCAAGTGCATCAGTGAATTAGTAACCTGTGCATAGTTTTTTGAAGGCCAGGGCTGCAGTGGAGAGTATGGTTCAGGAACCTGACTCAAACAGAAATGGGTTCAGGGCCTGAACAAAGGCTCTGCAGCCAGCTCTGGCACCACAAGGCCACTGTTAAATAGATCCTCCAGACCTGACACTTCACAGCTTCAAGCATTTGCAAAGCATAAGCAGCACAGCAGGTCTTGCTGAGTCTAATGGCACAGTAAATCTAGTAAACAAATAAGTAACATACAGCAGAGAAGATTGGAGCCATGTCTGAAGTTTGTGTCTTAGAGTATTGGCATGGTGACTTGGCAGAGTCTTCCGAATGTTTTGAGTTACCTTGATGAGTAATTAAACTATTTTCTAATTTTCTCTCTCTGTATATTAGAAATGAACTTGTAAAAGAGGGACTGTGGGCAGCCGGCCACAGTCTAGCTGTCTGCCCACAAGTCTGGAAGAGATTGATGAGATGGAGGGTGCAGCTGTTGATTGATGAGATGGAAGGTGCAGCTGTTGAAACCCCACCAAGCATGAAGATCTGTAGGATCCATTTGGAGAGGAGCACAACTGAATCCAGGTATGAGAGGGAAATGGGTCATAGACACCAAATGACAAGTGTAGTAGCATCAGCCTCTGCTAATGACACCATGTTTGCCTGTTCTGTGAAATCCTCTTTAAACCAATCCTCTAGCAATTAATGAACCTGTTTAAAACAAAACAACCAGAGATTGGGATCTACAGCAACAATTCCATACTTCAGGAAATGGAGCCTTTCTGAACAATACCATCTTCTGTCATGCCTAATCAAACTAATTAAAGAACACTACCACACTTTATTAATGTAATTTATCTCTTGCCTGAGGTGAACTATATTTATGCTTCAGTTACTCAAACGTTACTGTTCCGTGTTTGAAGGAATGATGTTATTCAGTGATGTTTATGTTCCACAATATCAGGCAGTAACTGAACAAGTGCCTGGGAAGTTGGGTACTTCCTATTTCAGAAAAGCTTCTTTGAGGAACATGTTGTTTCACAGGTATACTGGTGAACATATTGGACTTGGGCATGTCCTTCTCTGAATTGCAACTGAAACCAAACATTAATCTATAATCATGAAGCATGTGAATAGCCTGTTTAACTGAATGCACACGTTCACATCATTTAATGAATTGGGGTTAGGAGGCCAAATTTATTCCAGGTGAAGATCTGGCATGGAAAGGCTAATTATGCACTGAAGAAGGAAGGAAGTAAGTTGGTTCTAGAGCTTAAAAACATTAAAGAAAATGTGAGTATTAAAAAATGCATGTAGTTTAAAAGACATTAATGTCTTCCATGAAGCATGCCTCTGATGTAGCTGCAGTTGCAGGGGTAATGGGCACAGTATCCACCCATCTTTCACACCAACTGGAAGTAGCAATTTAACATCAGTTATGGAGCAGGACAGCCTGAGACAATGTAAAATATTGCCCAAAACTGACTGAGGGGTTTTCCTGGTGATTGATTGCAAATTGTTGCTGTCTGCTTGGTTAAAGCAAATAGAAGATAGAGAGAAAGGAGAGAAGCACAGAGCTGTCATGGGCCTGGCCTGTTAGAGGACTGAGGCTCCTGGATGTTCAAGGCTGGAGGTGAAGTAGGTTGACAGGGGAGATAGGCAGCCTCCTGCCTTCCCTACCTACCTGGCTTCATTTACAGTGCTGAGCTGAGCTGACTCAAGGCCATTTCGCCTGCCTTTGAACCTAGTTCTGGGTGGCCTGAGTGGAAACCCCAGTGGGGCTTGGTCTTGAAAGTACACTCAGAAAGGACATTGCATATGTCCCTCATCTACCCTACCTCATCTATGTCTTGGGTGTATAAGGTGGGCCCTTTCCTACAAGGGACGTGACTTTTCCTGCTTTGAGGGCAACTGAGATTTGCAGGCATCTGAAACCTGAACTGGATTTAAGCTGCATAGGTATGGCACATGTAGAGTCCTGGGTGAACCTGGGTCCAGGTAGCACAGGCACAGGGAAGACAGTAGGGAGCAAAGCTGGGTGGGGAGATGAAAAAGCAGACATCTCACCTCCAGCTGTAGCCCTTTTCGGTCTCAGACCTGCAGGAACAATTGTTCTCAACAGCTTTCAGTGGGACAATGCCATGCCTCTCCTAGCCCATGCACTGGGCATTAGTGCAGTGACTATGCGTTTTTACTCAGGTTGACTTAGAGAATTTCACAGCTAAATTTAAAGCACCATTAAGTAGGATGATGTGTGGGGAAGAGTACCATGCTATATATTTTTTTTTTTTAAACTTGGCTTATGTATTTACTGCTTTTCTAAGAGGGTTCTTAAAAGTATCTGCTAAGTAGATTCTGTCTTGCAAATAGATCCAAATGAATTTTATTAAGGTTTTTGCCTAAATTTTTTCTACTCTGCTCCCAAGTTGATTTTGGCAGTTTATAAAGGCTTCTAAGAACAAGGAAAAAAGGAGTTTTTATCCTTTATGAATAAGTGAAATGTAAATTTCCTTGGATAGTGGTTAAGTCTTTTTTGGGTTTTCCTCGAAGAGAACAATGACTCACCTCCATTGATAAAGCACGTCTTACCTCTGTATTATTTACAAGTGCAGTCGGGTGAATCAGATTGCATCTGCCATTGAGAATAGAGATGCTTGTTTGGAGGACAGAGCAGGACTGAGCTCTGGCATGTTGTGTTTATGGTTCCAAAACCAAAGTACAGATTAGAGATTTGTCCCAGGCTAGTCTCCTTAACAGCCTGTGTACTGTTGCATACCAAGTGCTTCTGCATAAAAAAGTTGGATGGAGTCATGGTTTAACCCCAGCTGGCAACTAAGCACCACACAGCTGCTTGATCACTCCCCCTCCGGTGGGATAGGGGAGAGAATCAGAGGGTAAGAGTAAGAAAGCTCATTGGTTGAGATAAGAAAATTTTAATAATTGAAATAAAATAACTATAATAATAAATCCTAATGAAGAGGAAAATAGCAAAAAGAAAGATAAATAAAACCCTAGAAAAACAAGCGATGCCAATGAAAATCAATTGCTTACTACCAACTGACTGATGCCCAGCCTGTTCCTGAACAGCAGCCCCCTGGCCAGCTTTCCCCCTAGTTTATATGCTGAGCATGACGTCCTATGGTATGGAATAGCCCTTTGGCCAGTTGGGGCCAACTGTCCTGGCCATGCTCCCTCCCAGCTCCTTGTGCACCCCCAGCCCCGTCGCTGGCAGGGCAGCATGAGAAGCTGAAAAGTCCTTGACCTGGTGTAAGCACTGCTCAGCAACAACTAAAACACCAGTGTCTTCTCAACATTATTCTCATCCTAAATCCAAAACACAACACTGTACCAGCTACTAGAAAGAAAATTAACTCCATCTCGGCTGAAATCAGGACAGATGGCAAAAAATAAAGTCTGCTGCTCTAGAGTAAAAGTCAAGTCCTGATGTCTCATGCATTCTAGGAATATGCCTCTCAGACTGTCAGCTCAAAATTTAGGGTAAAAAAAAACAAGAAAAACCCCAAATCCACAATGAAGATGACAAGATGACGTGTAAGGTACAAGCTGGCAGAGCCTGTGATAAAAGAAGAATAGGAATTATTCTGAAATAGAAGAACATGACTGGAAAAGTAACTGAATAGCATATGCAACCTGCTGATTTTTTTTTTCTGATGATAAAACAAGAAAAATCCATGCCATGGAGCTGATTATTAGTGTAACTGTGATTTTACTGCTACGTTGGATAATTTCTTTCAACAGTGGAGAAATGGAAATAATAGATCCTCTATCTTTGGCATATTTAACAAATAAGCCAGCTGGGGCAAGCAGAAATTCATGTAATGTGCCATGAACATGATGAGATCCAAAAAAGGCATAAGGACTGAAGAAAATGGCAAAATGCATGGCACAGAAAGAAGAAATTCTGTTGGAAAAAGCCATTATAGTAAACCCAAAGCTTTGGCAATTTATGCAATCAAGAAACAGCAATTAATTGAAACTGGAAGAATCATTTTTCCAGATATAAACCTGGCTCTATATTTATAAAACTTTTTTTTGCTACTATTTATCTGGAGGTTGTCTGTGTATTAGGTCTACCAAGTCCTATCCTTTGTTGCTTCATACTTATCAGGTTCTCCCTAACATCTCTGTCAAAGGCTCTTCGAAAACTGTGACCATCCAAAAGCCTCCCCTGGCAAGCAGCCTGGCAGCTGGCCCTGCCTTGTGGAGCGTGGTGGCATCTCCCCACACTACCCTGTCAGTGTGATCCTCTTGTAGCGTAGGGAAGCACATGTGGTTCTCATTAAAAGGACAATAACAAATGACTTCTGGTTCTGTCACCTTGGAAGAAAGATTGACAACATAGATTTTCATTAAAAAGGACACCTAATATAAGTGTCTAAGATTTCTGCCTTGAAATCAGTGACCTGTACCTGGAACAGGGTAAGATACTGTAGTTCAAAAGAGTCTCTCTGTTGCTCCCTGCCTCAGTAAAAATGAGAGAGAAATCAGGATTGCAGATGAAAGGGAATTAGTTTTGGAAGCTCCAGAGCAATGCACAGAAATAAATCCCCCCTCTCCAAGAAGTGTCTCTCTGGGGCCTGTCCAGGCAGATGAATCACAGCAGAATTTAACAGGTTCAAGGGAAGCTGAGTGAAAGTGTTTGGTAACCCTGCCAGATTTATTGCTTTATTCATTATTTATGCAGACAGCAGATGCAGTACAGATTTAGGTACTGACTACAGTAAATAGATGGCTGACACAGCCCAGACAGATGCATTAAACACTTCCGCATTTCACTGCTATTGCACCAATATGCTAATTTTGGTTCCTAACCCCAGTGTCAGATGTTGGTATTAGAAGTAGCCTCCACGCAAAGCTGATGTTTCTACTGTGGGTGACAGCAGCAGAGTTGAGACAGAATGATGCCCTTGTCCTGGGGGCTGTGAGGGGTCTATAGTACAGACCAGATGCTCTTCCTCCAGCATCTATAAGGTGATAGCTACTGTAAGGGGAACCTCTTGCTTAAGAAATGGGGTATCTGTCCCTGCTAGCAGGGATTATCTGGGGCTAATAAAACACAGTGCTCCCAGTAACTCCTGGGGCTTTAGTGGTCAGTGAGCCTTAATGGGTGACTCCTAAGAAGCGTGCCAGGACTGCAGGAGCTCTGCTGTGGCTGGGGCCCTGCAGAGAGCCAGATCACACATGTGGTACCTGTGAGGCTTTATTACTTGTGGGGAGGAGATGCTAACGAGAGCTGCATTCTCTCCTGGGTCACAGCTGCTCTGAGGGGTGAGGAGCAAAGCTACTCCTAGAGAAAAGGGGAGAGCTCAAGCTCCACTCCTGAGGTTTGGTTGTCCAGCTCTATCTCTGGAGGAATGAGAAAGGAAGCTGTGACTGGCAGGGGTGAGTGACTTGGAGGTTGGTGTGGAAAAGGCTTGTGTTAGGGAAAAGAGGAGTAAGAGAAGGCTGAGGTGGGCTCTTTTGGGAAAGGACTTGCTGGTCTGGGCCTGCTTGGTTGTCTGATGCTTGGCTATGAGAAGGAATGGTCTGACTGAGCAGCCTGATGCAAGATAGCTTGGGAAAACTTTGTTCCTCTTGGATCCCTTCTGTTGATGAGCTTGGCTTTCTGGAACTTTCTGGAAAGCTGGAATCTTGTTTTGTTGTTTGCAGCTGGAGGATGACTTGCTTCCTTGCATGAGCATGTTTTCAGGTGCAGTTCAGTGCTGTCCTCTGGGTGGCTCAGCTCCCTGCAGGTGCTCAGGAATGACCAGGTACTGGATCTCAGGATGCTCCAGTCCTCATATTGGTGGCCTCTGCTTTAGCGACACCCAGCTGTAGAGATAAGCATTTTCCACTTTCCCAGCAGTGCATTGCCTTGGCGCTGCTGTTGCTGGTGGCTTTCCTCCTCTTAGACTTTCACAATAAGAAATTTGAGCCACGGCAGCATGTGGGTGTGAGAGAGAAAATAGTGCAACATGGTTTTGGGGGAACGGTGTGGGGGAGGGTTGCAATCGTTTGTTCTGTTCCAAGCAAAAGGAAAACCAAGGAGGAGAGTCTTTTTTTTTTTTTTTGTGTGTGATATGGATAGAACATTTTCTTCCAGTTGGTGTCGATGTATTTCATACATCTGTCTTGGTCAAAACAGAGCTTTAATAATAGATGTGGGGAGAAAGCACTGACCGAAGGTTACTCCGCTTTTATAAAACTGTTGCTGAATGTTCAATGATGATAAAGCCTCTTGGCATAATTTAAATAAGATCTTACTGTCCATGGTTATAGGAAATTTATCATATTTACATTCCTGTCTGTCATCATTGATGGCTTCATCTGACTCCTGGGTGTGTACAAGTGATGTGTTTGAGGGAAAGAAGCACCCACTGCCTCCGCTTGCCCTTGGTACAAACCCTTGTCCCCATGGGAGGAGCATTCCTTGGGAGTGCTGTGGCAGGACAGGAGACAGGTGGAGGTGCCACTCTACATGAGACCAGTGGTGGGCTCTTCTGCTGTTTGCACTCATTAAGTATCTCATGGCACTTGGCAGCAGCAGGGCCATTAACCCTAATGTCCTGGCTAAACTCCAGCCTGCCTAATTACATTCTGCCTGTGAAGCAGTATATTCCCAATGAAGATTCAGGTGTGGAAATTATTCTTATTTTCCTCTCCTAAACAGTGTTATATGAAGGGTGGTTTAGTGCTGAAGATGAAACCTGTTTTATTCAGAGACCTAAATCTGGATTTAGGGATGTAACAGAAAATTAAGCCTTCAAAGCAATGCCCAGGCTCCTGAGTAGACCCAGGTGCAATGTGGTTCTTTTTCTCTTCTGCAAATTTTTCACATTCCTTTACTAATAACAAACCTCCTAAAATCTGTTTAAGCTCATTACTTACAGCAAATAAAAATACTTCACGCAAAAAGGAAACAGATGGTCCTGAATGTTGAAGATCTGTTTGAGATGTATTTTCAGCCCACTGTCTGGAACTTGTCTTAAATTGTAAAGGAATCGAAGTTTAATTATGAGCTCTGCAACACTAATGCTGTGTAACCAGGGGATTCTTGCATGTTAGCCTCTTTGCATATCAACATAACTAATTATTTTATGGTCTCCATATCCTTGCTAAAGGAAAATATTTATGCATTTGTTGAAAGGAAAATAACTCTGGAATTGGGGGCTTCCCCTCTGGGACTAAATCATTCCTACATTAGAGTTGAGAAGTTTTGCTGTTAAGCTGGAGTAGACAAAAGATTTGCATTATCTAGGCTGACCTGGCATCCTACCTGTGGATGTGGTGCACATGGATGGTTCCTACTGACTTCACATTTACATTTCAGAGTGGAAGCTGGGTTGTGGTGCAGAGAGCCTCAGACTGCAGCTATACTCTGTGTGTACAGTACTGTAGCCTGCAGTGTCTGACTATTTCTCTGATCTTAAAGTTGTGTTTGGGAAAGCACAGGCTTTAAGCAGAAGCAATGGTTGTGGGTTTTTTTCCACAAGGACACCTCAGGAGGTTAGTTCAATCTGTGTTACTCGGATTCTACAGTTCCTGCTGGCACATCATCTAGTTTCCATAGTCAGTGTCCTGCTTCCAGCTGAAGCACAATATGGTGCTTTAAAAAATAAATAAAATACTAATAAAAATCACACAGCTGCTGTCATGTAGACATTATGCTCTTAGATGACCCATGGACATGCTTCCCATCAGGTAGATATGATCACCCAAAACGAATGAGTGGAGGAGGGAAACCTAAAGCCAGAACTCATGCTGAGCCCAAGCAGAGAAAAGCCTGTGTGTGGGTGCACCAAGGACAGCATCTGTGGGGCAGGTTAGCCCATTTCTTAGAATAATAGCAATAATATGTCACCAAATTATTTTGGTTAGGAGAGAGTTCATGAATCTGACACTTTTCTGATGTGCTTAATGTTCATGAGCAATTAGCAGGTAGGATGTATGAGTAATGATGCTGCTCCTTAGAGCCAGGCTGTTTAACGCTTGCACTGAGTTTTATTACTTGGGACCTCTGAAGCTTTTTTGCCTGGTTGGATGCTGGACATCTTTGTAGTAGACAATAACAAATGGGGAATAACATGCATCTGAAATAAAGCTCTTAATGCATAATTTCAGGAATCACAGACTGTTGAATTTATATTTGTGTACTACCAGTGAATACAAGACTGGTAGTCAAACACCTATAAATAATAATAAAAAGAAGCTGTTGACTAAAGGGGTTTTATTTTAAAAATTAATGACTTACATGTAGGATTTTTATGTAATATATTTTTGTAGAAATCTTATTTTTGCCTCAAATCTAGGACTTGTTTTTTCTCACTTCCTCCCCTCATCCTTTCACAGGAAGATTGGAATAGCTGTAAAAAAGTGAGGGTTTATGCAGGAGGCATTCTCAGATTCTTTCTAATAAAATTACGGAGAAAGAAAAGGTCAAGCAAGGTTTCCGTTATCAGATTTTTCTATCAGTTTTCCTCCTTTACCTTAACTGAAAAAGAATGAAAAGTGAAAGATATTTTTAAAAATAATCAAAATGAAAACTTCTGTTTCCTACAAAAAATAATTTAGAATTTTCCTCTCAAAAAATGGTGACAAGTTTCTAACCTTGAATATACTTGATGTTCCCCACTTTGTCTCCTTCACCCCCAAGTCCAGCCAGCTCTGGCACTGTGCCCAAGTGAAGCAGTGAGAATGTGTCTCAAGGTTACTCTCTTTAGCAGAGGAATGTTTCTGGATTTCTTTCTTTCTTTTTTTTTTTTTTTTTTTGGTTCCTGCTTGTTTGTTTTTGTTTGCGACATAGAAATCTCTGTTATTGTGAAATAAGCTAACATATCCTGTTTTGTCCTCAAGTAAAAGAAAATCCAAACAAACTGGATAGTATTAAATGTTTGCCTAGTTGAGACCTTGACCTGGTCTTGCATGTCTGCCCGTGCCTGTGACTGTGGGCAGAGCAGTGGCCGTGCTCAGGGCTGGGGTTCGGCAGGTTCTCTGGTGCATCACTCTCACTCATCAGGGATCTGGCCTGGATCTCCAAAAAGGCACCAGCATTACTCACATCACTGGTTTGTTGTTTTGTTGGTTTTTGTTTTGGTTTGTCTTTTTTTCATGCACTGGTTTCACAGTTTTGGCTGTTTGAGGATTTTTGATGATTCAGTCTCTGTGCCTGGCTGGGGAGATTAGAAATCCTCTTGCATCCTTAGCCCATGAGCTGCCCCAGCTGCCCCAGTTCCAGGGGTGGTGGTGTGACATCATGGGGAGTTTAGCCAGAGCCCTTGGTGAGGTCTCTGTGGTTAGTGGATGTTCCCTTTCCAGGGTTCAAACATGTTTTTCAGGGGTTTTATTCTCAAAACCACACCTGATCTTATTATTCCATTTGCAGCAAGGGCACTCCTTTGCATACCCAATTTCACAGCTCTATTAATGTTCCCCTCTATTAATTTTAATCTAAACATAAAGCATGACCTCAGGAGGAGCCTAAACTCCTAACAACAGCTACTGCTTGCCCCACAAGCGTACAAAGTATCAGGGCTGAATCTTTGCCAGCCCACAGTGCAGCCCTGCTGTGGTGGTGTGGGTGACAGAGGGTGGCTGTAACGCTGCCTGAGAAGCCATGGACAAGCAAAGCATGAGGGGAGCAGCTCCTCCTCCTCCATGTACTCTGCAAGCCCTGTGCCATATGTGGAGTATTGCCTCTGGTTATTATATCACCCCTGCATGTGTGTGTAATCCAGGGACGTCAGCTGGATAATCCTCACCTTTGCTTCTGGTTACTGTGAAATCTGGTTCTCAGCGATAATCATCTGTTGGGAGACACCTACCATTTAAACGCTGGGGGCCAGGCTCTGATTTTTGGCTGTAGAAGCTTCAATCCTGTGCGCTGTGCTGAGCACAAGCCCTGCCTAGCCTGCCAGCACGAAGGTACACAGCCTCCAGCCCTACCTCCTCCCCGGGCACCAAGTCACTCACCAGAATATTCAGCTCTGACTGCACATCTTGGCATAGTGCACATGCTTTAATCTGTGTGCTAACGGTGATTCGTGATTTGAGCTGATAGATAACAAGTACTTGCAAATAACTTACCATCTGTCTTACCCTGAGGAGGCTCAGGCCCCACTAGGATCCTGGAGTTTGAGCTCAGGGGGTCTGAGCTGCTGTGGAGTGCCTGCCCAGGCAAATAAAGCCACTGAAGGCAGGGTGTTGGTGCTGGAATTTCATTGAGTTAAATCAAGTTTGACGATCTGAAACAATACCATCATCTGATGTCTAGTTTTCAACTTAGCTATTTCTTCATCGGACAATTTTTTGGGTGAGAAAGTAATAAACTAGAAATCCTTCTAATTTGTTTCAACAAGTTTAAAAGTGCTTCTTTTTTTTTTTAGTTTTGAAAGTGCATAACTTACAACAATTTATCTACAACTTTTCTTGTTCACTGGAAACACCTTCCTCTCAACGACTTGACTATGGTCCCTGGGGATGCCATGGCCCATGTGGGATCCTGCCAGGGCAATGCTCAGTATCAGCCTGTAATGTGCTCTGTGTGCTTGCATTCTGCTACATTATAAAGGACCAGCTCATTGCTTCAAGCCTGAAGCATGGGTGGCTGATACCAGTGATCTTGTGTGCCTTGATACCTTTGATAAGATCCATTCCATAGTGTGTGCTGATGTGCTCAACATCTTACGAAGGATCTATAACAATCATTATTTCTAGAATCCTAGGTCCAAGTTCTTCAATGGGGACCAGACACCAGTATAATTCAGAAGGTAGAGGATGCACTGCAGGTATTAAAGTACTTTCTCTTGGGTGAATAATAGACTCCTCTTTATGCATTTTCTTCTCACTTGATCCCTTCCTTGCCACCCTGCCCACAGCAAGAACATGACATGCAATATATGCATGTAGGCTACTGAAGGCAAATCTGATGCTGCACATGACAAGATTTCTTTTAATGTGATATCAAGTGTATTTTCTTCAAGGCACAAAGCTAAGAAATTCCAAAACCATGGAAAGAGCTTTAGATTGTCACCTTTGAGATAGCAAGATACTGTCCATCAAAGTCAGTCTTCTTTGATCCCAGTGCTCATATTTTGTGTGTGTATTGCTCTGTGTTACTGTGTATTTTGTTTTTGTCTACCTAGTCCTTACTCTGGCACCTTTATCTAGGATGCAAGTGTTATTTTGTTTCGTAGGTGATCCCAAGTCTCTGTATTGAGAATCCAAATGAAGTCTGCTTTTCCATGTCCACCTTGCTGCCCATGAGAGGGTCTCCCCCTCTTCCGTTCTACCTTTTGCTTTGAGTGTGTTAATGAAATGTGTGTGTGGTCTTGGTACTGCTGCAAACTCAGGCATCTGGTGTCAAATCAGGAAGTGTCATTGCCTGAGCAGCAATAACATGTCCTCCCCATATTAAATGCATCTATTGTGGACTTGCTGCCATTCCTTCCTGCTTGGTGGTGTATGCTCCCTAATAGTTCCACTGAAACCACTGCAGGAAAGAATGGTTCATCTCCAGTAGGTTTTGTAGTGTGAGGTTTGAAGGACACTTTCTTCAAGGCATGAATTAAGCAATGCTTACATTGTTGAGAGCCATAATAACATTAGTACGTCTACAGCAAACTGCAGTGTGAAATCTCAGCCCCAGCAGCTTTTTAGCATTTTTAACAATTCTTCAATGTGCTTTGCATCTTCCAAAAGATGGATTTTGCACTTCCTCCCACACAACATGTAATCTGAAAACCCACTTCAGACCTTCCTTGATGTAGATTAATGCACTAGGAATGGCATTTTATGAAAATATAGAAAATCAACTAACTAAATTTTTTAATTGCAAAAGATGATGAAGCTGCTTTATACAAATGTCACCAACTTCTTCCTGGTGGTATTTGTTCTTGCATTTAAACCTGTGATCTAAGATCATGCACAGCAGTTTCTCTACCAGCCTTGCTGCAGACAGTTTCTTCCTGAACATACAGCTTATTGTTCTCCAGATGTAATTAGACCAAGTGTTATGACAGTTGGTAGGATTATAGCACTTTGATAAATGACTTGTTTCTTAGAAGGGAAGGTTTGTGAAAACAAGACCATTCATCTCACTTCTTGCTGATTTCCTCTGCCCAACTTTCTTCTTGAAAATACGCAAATGGAGTTAGATGTGTTTTCAAGGAGATATTTTGGTGTTTCCCACAGCCTGTGGCTGTGGGTCCCTCCAAGGGGCAGCCCTGCCCTTAGGCATATCAGCTCTTCGCCACAGTATGGTGTCATTTATAAACTTGGCAAGAGGGTTCTCGTCAGATCCTGCAGATGTCTGATAAAGATACAGAAGAGTGCAAGTCTCCGTACAGACCTCTGCTTGCTGCTGGCTTCCAGGTACTCATTAACTCCTACCCTCTGGAGACCAACCATCCAACCTGTTTTTTGCCCATCTAGTTATCTCCTCCCCCCTTCCAGACTGATAAACTCTAATTTGTATAAAAGATTGTGGGAGGTGGTGTTGAGAGTGTTGTGAAAGTTGAGGTACATGACATCCACAGCTCCAATTGTTCTCCCATAGCAGGCAATCAGGTTGGTCAGGCATGATTTGCCGTTGTTCAATCCATGCTGACTGGTCCCAGCTGCTGCCTTCTCGGCAGTCCAAGAGGACTCCATGACTTTCCTACCAACTAAGGCAAAGCTGACTGTTCCCCAGACCATCTTTTGGGCCTTTTTTGAAGATGGGTGCAAGACTTGCTTTTCTGCAGTCACTGGGAATCTCTCCAATTGTGACAATATCTCAAAGATGACAAGAGTGGGTTTCCTTATAACATTGGTCCTTCCTCTCAGCACCCTTGGGTGCAACTCATCCTTTCCTGTGAACTTGGAATTAAGAGATGGAATGAAAAATCTTCAATTTCTGATTTTGTAACTATTACTGAAACTGCACTGCAGAGGTCAGATGGACTTGGTGCCCTGTCTCTTCCAGCCACGGTCACTGGGATGAACCTGATAAACCTGTGCTGCACATCAAGGGAAGTAGTTTTGAGTCTCAGCACAAATTAGCTGCTTCCTAGGAGGTTTTGATGACTAATTCTCATTAGTTAATGTAGATCTTTCTGGTCATGCTGAAGTTTTAGAACAATTGCAAGGTCGTTTGGAGGTAGCTGCTTTTCCAAGGTGTTTGGAGCCAAGCGTGAGGGTTTCCCTGTGAATTTTTACACACTGGAGTTGATCATTTATCTATTTTCTGAGTAATATGTGTGTCAGAGCTCAAGACAGTAGCTTTCCAGAGGCTTGAACAATGGTGACTATCCATTCTACTTTACAGCATATTTTTTTATCTGAAATTGGGTTTTAGGCTTTCCTCTGCTGAGCTGTGTGACTGATCTTAAAAGCTTCTTGATATATTACCCAGGCCTATTAGATTCTGCTAGACCTCTCCATCACCAAGAATTGATTTCCCCCTCTTCCCCCCTTAATACTTGAATTCAGAAGGCCCTTAGGGCTTCTGGCTTAATTAAAAATTAAATTTACAGATCATTTCTCAAATCATCACTTAAGCAGACAGTAATAATGATCACCTCTGAATGGTGTGTGTCACTGTCATTTTAATGCGTCATTTTAATGCGCTGTGTTGTAAATAGTAATGTGTCCTCTCTGTGAACCCTGTGTGGAGCAAGCTGTACTATTCTGCTTTCTGTTTGTTTATGTGTATAATACAAAAATCAATGTATTTTGAGTACTGGGCATCTATACCATACTCCATCTTCAGTCTGGCTGAACATGCTGGTTAGACTTGTTCATGTCACTCTCCTTCTTAGCATAGAGAAGGGAGTGAATTGTCCTGCATTTATGAATACTTATGTTTGTTATGAAAACTATTTTCTTCTCACCTAATTGTTTACCCTACAATTTTAATTTTTTTTTTTAGCTTTTTTAGCACTAGGATATTCAGATTCTTAAAGTCCCTGTTCTTCCAGTTGAAAGGAAATTCACATTATATGAAGGGAATAGGAAAAGCTGCCAATCCAAACTGGTACAAAAGGTTCTTGCTGTGATGCTTCACAATAAACAGTGTTGAGATTGCTAGGTACTTCAGTATTACAGGTGACAGAGTTCATTGCAAATAGATCATCCAACAAACTGAGCCCCCACTTATAAGAGATCTCTATAAGCCAATCCACTAATGGATTTGTCTGTAATTTTTTTTTTCTTATTGCATAATTTGCCTGAATTTATTTAATCTGTGATGAATGCTGAGTATCCTCTGATAATTTGCTATTCATGCTATGTAATTGATTGCATAAACCATTTGCTATATCTGCCTTTTATTTTGTGGGTTGTCTGTATGTTTTGAAATAGAGAATCAATATTAATGAATGGTGAATACTTTTGCTGATGCACAAGTCTGTCCTCATGCAATGTAGGTATTTGTATGAAGCTACTTTCAAGCATTTGAGCAATGGGTGATTGCTGCTCCACTGAGTGTGGATCTGTAGACTTGTACAAATGAGACATCTGGGGACTCTCTCTCCATGTTTGCTTTCTCATCAGATAGGTGGTTTTCTTCCATTTGTATATTTGCTTGTCCTCTCAATTCTATTTTGCATTTACTTTTATTTCCTTTCTGTATCCCTTTTCTCCATCATTCTAAAAGGCACCTTAATATTTGAATTTACTCTAACTTGAGTTAAATGTGTCTTTTTCTAACCTGACCTCAGTAGTTCTGTGTAAAGCCAGAAAAGGCTTTTGCTTGTTTCTTTATTGGGCAGCTCAGCCATATCTCATTGTTCCTAACAAGCATTTTTAGGAAGCTGTCTGTGCTATGTCACACCTTTTGAGCTGTCATAGGCGGACCTGTGCCCAGAAGTCTCAGTTCCACCAGTTAGAGTTGTGTTGTGTTGCTCTGATCTGTGTCTCAAGCGTGCTGCTCTCTTCCCTCTCCAGGCACTGCTCTGTTCTATTTCCAGATATATTTTTATTCGTTAAACTCCTAAAAGAGATGCTGATCAGAAGACAGTCCCGGGAGGGATTTGGCCTAGAGATGCTTTGTCAGATCCTCTGCACTCAAGGTTGAATTTTGATGGGGATGAGCATTTAACAGCTCTGCAAGTGATCTCTGAGCTGAAGCCCTGCAGTGATGGTGAAGAACAGGATCAGGAAGAAAAAAGCACCCTTTGAAGCCCTTTTTAACAGAGTAGTACATAGTTTAATAATTGTTTGAATTACTCCAGTGAAAGCCCCTTGCACTCTAGGAAACATCACTAGAGAAAAATAAGTTAGCCCCAGCTGAGTTGCCAAACCATTAACCTCAGCTACTGAAGTGACAGTGCCTGCTTGTGCCTGTGTGAAATAGCTGTTCAAGTGGTGGTATCAAAGGAGTGGCTATTCTCCAAATTCTGGGGGGAATAAAGAGAAAATGCTCTTTAGGTATTTCATAAAACAGTCAGGGCTGCTTTAAAACAGTGGCTTGAATTCACTGTGATTTGCAGAACCCTAACACTTTCCCAGTGGAGGTTTGGGCTCCTGCCCACAACGGGCATCTCTGTGTCACTACCTGCTGCAGATCCCCTGGAAACAGCCCAGAGAAGCTTCTCTGAGTCAGCTGCACTTGGTTTGAGCAATCCACAGTTCCCAATCCTGTTGCTGCCAGGCTGAGGGGATGTGGTGGCCCCATGGGGAAGGGCTGTCCTAGAGCCAGGGGTTGCTGAAGTTCCTCTGACAGATTATCCCAAGGGCAAATCAGATGAAGAGAGTGGTGGAGTAGCACAAAGCCAAAGAAAAATGTTTGTGGTTCCTCTCTTAGAGGTGCTATTGCACTATACCAGATGCAGGCAGAGCAGCCTCTGCAGTGGTTTGGGGTTTAAGAGGCAGGGTGCCATTAATCTTCTGTTGGCAATTAGTCATTTTTTCATTTCCTTTCCAGACGTGCAGGATAAACTGTGTTACTGCTTCCAGCCACAGTAGTACAGGAGTACTTGTCTAACTGCATGCCACTGGCATAGATGCATTAGGTCCCTGAGGAACACGTGGACAGGTCAGCTTTCACCAGGAGCTCTGCATGGTTGGAGAGCATGGAAGCCAGATGGACAGATCGGGGTAAACTATCTGTTCCTCTTCCCCACCCCTAGCATGATAGCTCTTGAAATGAAGGAAATGGCTTTCCCTGAGTGTTATTCTGGAGTCTGTGTACGTGTATGCCTCAGGGTTTTCTCACAACTTGGGCTGTCATAACAGATAGACTCAGAGTTTGAGGCATCTCTTGCATCGTTGATTTGCTTTTCCCTGTTCTCTCCTTTTTCCTCACTTAAGGATGCTAGTGCAAGAAGAGTCCTCACTCCTGATCCTAGCTGACTCCAGGGGGTCGTGAATTAATAGTTAAGGTTACTGGGATGGCAACTTAGTTGATGTGCTGTTGTTTGAATTTGCGTGATTGATGCTTCCATACATGAAGGCAGGAGAGCAGCATCCCTGCAGGCAGCTGACTCGCCTAAGGCATGGCAGCAATCTTAATTTTTCTCACATGGCTCAGGCCAGCATTGCCCTTGATTTTGTCCCTAGCATCTCACCAAGGATGCACCCGTATCATGTGGCTGCTGTTTGTGCCAGTATCTGCCAACACCACCATGCTGATTTTGGTGGAAGAAAAGGCCTGCTCCAGGCAGTCTGTCTACACCCATGGTGGAGGGGGAAAGGATGCTGCTGGACTTGCTTGTGTAGCCTTGAATAACAGCCTGTTTATCTGTGCTCTCTCTTAGTGTGTTATTTCCTATAGTAACGTTGTGTTTCAGAATAGCCCAGAAACATCTGATTGCCTGCAAAACATAAAAGCTATAGATTTCAAGTGCTCTGAAGCTATTATAAAGTAAGTCTGTTCTGTGTAACTACAAAAGGAGATTGTTGAATGTATTTAGAAATTATGCCTGTGGGGCTCCTGTCTTATGCTGGCTGCATGTTTCTGGGGTGTACTGGGACAGATTCAGCCCCAACGGCACATGTATACAGCTAAAATGTCATTGTACCTGAGATGTCCTCTTTGTCACTCTGTATTTTGGATCCTAGTTCCTCAAAACTATCTGATATGAACTGACTGAAACTTTGGAGTTTGGCAAGGAAACGCTTGACTCACACAAGTTTCCCTGGGAGAACATTATTTGGAGTGGGTGAGAAAGAGAATACATGTGTGGGATCAGCCAAAACAGTGTTTTAATTTCTGATCTGCTATCATAAGGCATACTCCCATGTCAAACTAAAAAGGATTCTAAGTGAAAAGTAGCATTAATAATAAGAAAAAAAAAAAAAAGAGGATTTTAACCATAATGCTTTTTTCTCACTCCTTCCACTTCCTCCTTCTTCCCTGTGAAGTTCTGATAAAGTCACTGGGATCTTGCCAAGTATTTAGCAAGAAAATGATTCAGTTCTAGTATTTTTTCTGACAGATCCATCACTGATCATTCTCTGGAGTCTGTCCTGTCTGTTCAACAGACGGTTCTGCTCAGAGTCTACTCAAACTCTTTCTGCATATTTGTAAATGATGGATTTAGACAACACCCAAAATAATTGTACAGTCCTGCTCTTTTACATTTGCTTTGCATAGGGATAAAGGATTATGCCAGATGCACAGTATGGGATGTGAGCTGTATCTTCCTTTAATGTGTACTTAAGCTGCTATCTGAGGTCATAGCAGGGCTGACTTTTCTGCAGAGGGAACAGTTGGGACTTGCTGGGGTTCAAGGGAGTTTATACCTTATTCAGGGAGTGACTGAATCTTCCAGTGCTGCTTTGAGGGCCGGTTTTGAGCAGCTGTAGCCTGGAGCATTCATGATGTTCAGATACCTCTTTCAGTGATTGATGCAATAGGTGTCATTGGCACAGAAATTGACTATATGGTACCTGATGGATGTGTTCTTGGGTCCTTATCCCAGCTCCTCAGGAGCACCTGGCTTGCACCAGCTCAACAGCAGGAACAATGTGGCTTTTCCTCCTTTCCCCGAGATGGGCAGCTCTGCTTTGTGTGTGTCCTTCCTGCCAAAGGCATAGCTTGTCTCCCTCTCTCCAGTTGCAGACTCTGCATCCAGGGCAGAGATGGTTACTGTAGACTGCTTGCAGAACAGGCTCTGAGCACTTTGCAAGGCCTTCACAGGTTGTCCTCGGCTCAGGTGGGCCAGAAACACTTGGCAGTGAAGCAGCAAATAAAGTAGTCATCTCTGTAATGATAAAAATGCAAAGAAATTAATGTGTGTATGTATATATTTAACAAATAGAATCAAAACCAATTTTTTCCTCTGCCATCTACTGTTTCTCCTGTCAATACATGTGCCCTAGTCTCATTTGTTAGACCCAGTTCCACTAATGCTGTGCTGACTGTTTATACATATTTGTGTAAATGAGGTTGTTTGATCTAGTTGTTTAAGAGGAAAACATTGAAGTAGCCTCTGTACTGCACCATGCTGTTCTGTGTCCAGAGCACCTAGGCTCTGCTGGAACAAGATAAGCAGAGCAGCCCTTTCAAGCTCCCCAGCAGAGCTTAGATGGTCATTTTGGGGGACTGCTTTGCGAGCAGAAGTTTGTTCTTGTCCTGCTGAGCCTTGCATCTCTCATCCAAGTTTGTTTTCTCTCTGCTGACTTGAAGTAAATTAGCTTCTACTCTCTCTCTCTCTTCTTTCAGGAAAAAAAAAAAAAAAAAAAAAAAGTGAGGAAAGAGAGGATAAGAGCTAGCTTTGGAACTGTTGCATATGTGAATGCAATTTTAGAGTTTATCTGTTTCTCTTGGAGGCTGCATTTAGTCTGTGCAGCCATGCTGTTTTGCCTGCTCCTACCAGGCTCACACATCAGTGCTCCCAACAGCCTTGTGAAGGTCCAACTGTGTCCTGTCCTGCTGCAGCTGAATCCTAATGCAGCAAATTGGGAAAGTATCTCATGCTTTCTCTGTTTCTGCTGATTGCTGCTATCGGCTTGGTTATTGCTCAGCCATGGTGATATTGCCGCTTGATTTATATGGCCTCTATCCTTCTTCCTTCTCTGCTGCTTGAGTACAGCCGTTATAAAAGCCATCTGCAGCTTGTGCCTTTATTCCTTGGGTATCTAGGCTGGCAGATGGTATGGACAAAAAAAGAGCCTTCCTCTGTCTAAATTAAGCAATAACACATCAACTTCCAATCACATTCTTCTTATCACCTTGTGATCGCACTTTCATAAAATCCCCGTTTCCATAGCTAAGCATGATAGATATTTCTCAGCCTTATGGCTTGTGTCTGAAAGGAGTCTGTGCCACAAATCCTAAAAGAATATTTCAAGAAATTACACACCTGTCCTTGCCTTCCAATTTCCAGTTTGCAACAGCTCTGCTCAGCTGGTCATTTGTTGCTGCTAAAATAAAACATCGACAAATTCTTGTGTTTAGTAGAGACTGGAGCTAGCAACAGCCTGGCTGATGTGCTGGTGGCTGAATGGGCTGCTTGCCGTCTCCTGTGCTCTCATTTGGTGTAAGTTTGGGTATCATTGCAATTCAGAAAACTCATTTGAGAATTTTATCTTGTCGCAATAAAAAGAAATAATTTGATTCTGTTCAGTTACAGTTTTTTTTTTTTTTTTTCTTTTCCTTTTGACCTGCTGGTTTATTATCGTTTCCTCATTTGGCCTAATTAAAGTGCTGTGTATAGCAGCTTGTTACTCTTAACTATGTTCCTGCATCGCTCCATGTAGTGCATCTTCACTGATCGCTTTAGCAGCAAGATTGGCCCTGGGCAAATAATTTGTAGCAAATCACTTGACTGACTGAACATCGTCTCCTTTTTTGGTTTATGAATCGTCTGTGGCAGATTGTTGTTCTCTCAAGCTTATTTCTTGTAATGATTTCCTAACTGATTCCTGTGAAGAATTTTTGGGCTGGGGTTGCTTACCCATGGTCTCTTGCAAGTCGGCATTTGCAGTTCAAGCTGCTCCAACTGAGTCTGTAATTTGCATGAGGTTCTTCGGTTCCTTGTTTGAATCAGTATAACCAACTTCAACATCAATACTTAAAAATATAAATTCAAAATTTTCTTGGGCATTCTGGGTATTTTAGTCAATCTTTCATCTTTACTAAAGACTTGCTTGGTTGCATATGGAAGCTAAACACAAATAATAGAAAGAAATTAATTGCAGAAAATGTCTATGCTTTACCCCTGGCTATTTTGTGTTACGCTTTTTTGCAATATTCCCTTAGCTCTAGTTCCCAGTCTCCCCATTGCCCCATGAAAGGAGCTGGTTTCTGTGACTCAAAGGGGCACCCCATACCCAAAACCTGGGGAGCAGAAGTGACAAGTATTGATGTAGCTGAGGAGTCTTGTGGCCCAAGCTAAACTCTTCTGTCTTTAATCTGCAGCAAATGCTAAAATTTGCCTGAAAAGATCAATGACTCTTCCTTGGTTTTGCTTGGCTGTGAGCAGGCTTGGAGCAGATGAGTTTTGTGGCTAGTTCCCATGAGCTGGAGATGCACTGGAGGCTCTCTGGTTCAGCACAGTCGCACAGGGTCTCAGCCAGTGCTGGGGCACTTCCAGCACTTGTGTCCCCCCAGCCTGCGCTGGTGCTTTCATCAGCTCAGGCAGTGCTGGGCCCTCAAGGTGAGATGGTGCCTTACTCCCAGGAGGAGGCATTTACTGTGCAGCAGGGCGTTAAGTTACAGTGTAAATGAAAACAAAGTGCTTGGTTCCCTCTGCATGATGCTCTAATGGAAAAATATGCTGGCTATTTTCTTCTTTTCCCTCAAAAACTGATGTGTTTGTAAATTCTAAGCAAGTACTGACAGGTGACTAATTTATTTTTGTCATCTTAGCAACAAAGGCTACCCTTTGCCACCATGTTCATTTGTTATGGCAGTGCGTTGGCTGACACTGAGATTCATTTGGGTTTTTAATATATCTCACTGATGCAGCATTGTAGGTATTCAGCTGCATTCCCCTCTTTCTCCAAAACTAATTAATTTCTAATTTCTCCCCATTATTTCCCTAATCTTTTACATCAACAGACACGTGCATCTATAGGCAGGCATTTACAGTTTTCCTAAGGTGGTACTGCTAGCCTAAAGCTGCGGTTTTGAGGCCCATGAGATCATTGCTGACTTCTACCTCTTTTTTTACAACCCAAAATGCGAGGAGAAATGGGAGAGGGAGACAATTTGATTTTTTTTTTTTTTTTTTTTTTCTTCTTTTCTGAAAGACGTGCCATTTCCAAAAATGATCAAGACTGATGTGCCAGCAAGCTCATAAATGTGTCAGTTAGCGGGTACTGTCAAAGTTAGTGCCTGGAGCAGTGACAACAAGAAGTGCTGTGCCGGCCGCTCGAGGCTGGTGTGAACTCAGCCAACCTGGGCAGCTCTGCATGGGCAAACCCTGCACAACATCATCTACCTTCTGGAGAGACTGCAGCTCTTATTATTATGGAGGGACATCTGGGAACAGATCCAGTTCTGATCTGAAAAGTAAAGGGCTGGAAAAGTAAGGGATGGATCTTTTGCATTTCTTATGCATCTCTTATACAGCCCACTGATCCCATAGTATGAGTGAAAAGCATTCTCTTGACCTGCTCCTGCTATCACCTAACAGTAGGTGTCATCCCAGGGGCAGAGCCAGGACAGGACAAAGGTGGTTTCCATGAGTCTTCCCACCATTGTGGGTTGGTAGCGGCCCAAGAGCATATTGCCCACCCAGAATGAGCCACTTTTCTTACTCATGCTGATGTGAAACAGCAGTTACTCTTCCAGATGGGCTTTGCTCTGCCGGTGGCTGAAGTGAGCTGTGCTGAATCTGGTCCAAAGTTTCCAGGCGTCCCTAGTGCTGGGAGAGGTAACTAACTGCCTTCCCTCCTGGTGCCTTTGTAGCACCTCATGTGGCCAAAGATCCATTCATCTCAGGTTTGACAGGTTTGCTCATTAGAGTTTCTTGTTGTCTGGCAGGAGTTTATGGTTGTAATATGGAAAAAGCCAGGGGACTTGGCAAGTGTCACTTTGTGCTTGCCTGTGTGTTTTCAGCATGTTAATGTGAATAAGCATAGTAGCAGTCCTGGAGATTATTGGTTGAGATTTTTTTCTGGCGTACCACTCTTCAGTAAATCAGACATGGAAATTGCTTGGGTAGTTCTATGTTCTTTTACCTTCATGCACCAGTTTAAAGCTGCTGGTTCTTTTTATTTATTGTCAACAAAGTTGCTGGGAACTTCCCTTAAATGTTATCAACACTCACGTTGACGCATATTTTTACAGCATGTTTCTAGACCCTTTAATGTCAACAAAGCATTGAATAGTTCACGAGTGGCGCCATTGCAATTATCTGTCCTCCATGCATTCCTCTTAGCTCTCAGATGCAAATCCCGTGTTAACCATACATCATTATTAGACTGACTTCATAGCACTAATTGACACAGAATTAAATTCAGAGCAGAAAACAGAGAGGTTTTAGCATTCAGTAGGAACAGACTGCAAATTGACTGAGATTGAAAACCGTTCTCTTACTACTGTATAAACTGGATGTTTCCTTTTTGGGGGAAATAGCCATGACTGACATCTAAAGAGTAGAGGGGATGCAAACAGAAGGAGAGTACTTCACTTTGAGAAAATCTTGTAGCAATATCTCATTGCTGTAAAGTGACCATGGACATACTAAAGAACATGTGCCATTCAAATCAGATTAGATCCCTGTCCTACTGATGGGTTTCCTTTGTTCATCCTTAATCAAAAATGATCATCTGAACTTCATAGGCAGCTGTGAAACTCCTGAACTGGGAGGTCTTCAGAAAACCCTGAGTCTTATGTGCATGCATGGAAGGGAACAAGTAAGTCCCAGCTTAGTGATCTGAAAGTCTGGGACATCTGAAGCCAAATCAGGGTAGGACTGAATGTTCAAGTGTATATAGACCCAAAGTTTACTTCTATTTCTTACCTTTAAGCCACAGGTTTGTATGACTGAGGAAAAAAGTTATGGAGCAAGTCTTGCCTTTTAGTAATTTGTCTAAAGACCTTCTCCATTTTTTTTTGGCAATTTTCTTATGTTAAGTGTTTACTGTAAACACTAGAAGTATTTATTAGACAGTTGAGTTTACTGAAAATACTAAAATTTCGTCCAGGATGAACAGAATCTGAAAGTTTGCTGCTGAAAGCAGACTACCTACATTTTGTAAACTTTCTCATGTGATAACGTGGCAATCTTTCCCATGATTATAATAATAAAATTCTTTAAAAATAAGTTTTATCCTTAGTAGTAGTCTATAACAGTTCAAAAACATCAATTAAAGGGTTAGAAATATATATGAGCCAAGAAAACAGTTACTCTTCAACAAACAAGTTCATTAGAACAAGCCCATATATATTAAATTTATTTTTCTTACCAGTTACTGTAGTGATGGTTCATCCAAACCAAACACACTGCCCATGTTTCAGCCACAAAGCTGAATTTCCTTATGGCACGAGGTGCAGTTTCTGATGACATACACACAGAGCCAGTAAAACCTGATAATATATTGCTTATTAGAATGCATGAAGATGCCGGAGGAGGTCCAGCTACAATTTTTGCTTACAAGGGCCTTCAGACAGAGCTTCAGAAAAGCTGAGTGGACAGTTCACTAATGACAATGTACTGTACGTGCTTATGAAAGCAGGGAAGTGCTGTGCAAATGGTTCATTAATTTCACTATAAATGAACCATAGAATAGAAAACTGACTATTGGTGACTAGAACAATTTGACTATGAGAAACACTCGTACAAAAACCCCCTTTCACCCTATATAAAAAAGGTACATGCTTTAGAAAGATCAGTGTAAACACTGCCTTACACCGTGAACCTTTAGCTTTTTCCTTCTCCAGGCTCCTTGCTCATCCATCAGTGTATGCTTCACTTATTTTTTTCATTCTTGTTTTTCATGATATGCATGTCATCACACCAATTAAGTAATTTTTATCTCAGTTTTAATAATAATTTATAGGCAGATTCTCCTGAGCTAAAGCATCTTTTGTGAAAGATTATAGTGAAAGTGTCTATCTGCACTGTGATCAGACAGCTTGACTCTGGACAGCTGTATTTCATCTAATATGACTTCATGCTATGACTTGCTAACAGTAGTCTGTGTTGTGTCCCATATCTGTACAATTAGCTTATCAGGAAATGTGAAAATAATATAAATATTCAGTGATGAATTTAGAACTGACATATTGCAAAATACAGATGCTCAGTTTCAAAACTGTGAAAGGAATGGTTCACAGGGTCTGATACTAACTCCAACAATTCAGAACATGTTTTGGTTGAATTCTGAATGAAAATATCTTTTTTTCCATTGTGAACAACTCCCTGGTGTGGGAAGCACTGGCCAGGTCCGTCCTGAGCACCTAATGGTTGTGGGTCAACCTTGTCTCAGTGAGAGTGTCCTGATGTCATGATTTTAACGTATCTCTCAAACTCAGCTGGACACTTTTTCAAAGGTCTAATCCTGATCTTCAGCCATGGAGAAGCTGTAAGGTGTGGACAGCCATGAATGTGGCAGCCATGAATGTTAGCCTTGCTCATCAGAGCAGCCGTCTCCCTGTGGACTACTTGTACTGAGCCTCTTGGTTTTGAGAAGTGAAAGGCTCAGCAATCTGTAACTGCCATATTTTGGTACTGCTAAATAAGGCAATAGAACCAAGTGATAGAAAAGTTGAATTTTTAGAAGCTTGAAGTAATCAGAAAAGGGGTGGAGGTGGGGAAGAGAAGGTACCTCACTTTCCTGAGGGCTTTGATTAGTGGATTTACAGCTGGGCAGCTGATGGTGGAGCTGGCACTGGGGAAGGGACAAAGGGCTCAGCGTGCCCCGGGAGATTAGTAGGGTATATAACATTGCTGCGCAGTAAGAGTCTACAGAGCTGAAAACAATAACTGAGCAAAGCTGGCTGTTGGGCAGTAAACAAAAACAGGATGAAGTGTCCTCTGACAGCAATAACACAGAAGTTATGCAGTGGCAGTGGCTTGTTGTTCTGCGGGGAGCTGATGCCTACTGCCATGCTGCAGAGCGGGGCTGTGCTGGGATCCTGCTTTCGCAGCACCCTGGGCCCTTTGCAAGATCCAGTGTCTCTGAGCATTTTATACCAGTGTAATAATATTGAAAATGGTACTGGTATTAAATAATTATAGCAAGATACAAGAACAACCCCAGCACTATCCCGTTTTCAATGTCTTGCAACAATTCCCTTTGTTATTTCATTTAATACCTCCCAGAGGTGGATTTAGAGTTTCTTTCTAGAAATCCAGTGTTTGCGCTGCACTCGTTGCTTCCTCCCCAGTGTTGTGATCTACAAGGTAGCTGCATACATACTCATTATTAATAGTAGCTTTGTTTTTATGCCACGTACAAATTCTTCTGCTAAGAACTATGTAGTAACAAATCTTGTCACTTTGCTTTTCAGATGGTTAATGTATTTGCCTTCCTTCCCCTCCCCAAAGAGCCGAGGAATGGGGATTATTCAGTTTAACCAGAGTGTGTGCTTAAAGCTTGTGGAAAGGAAAGAAATAGGTGTATCAAATGATACACACTCAGGTCAGTGAGTCTTTCCTGACTAAATAAAAGGACAAATCAAATCCCATAAACTTATCTTTGTAGTCACTAGGAATAACATATCATTAAGGCCAAATTATTTTCCCAACCAAAGGAGTGACATGGAGTTGATTCATACAAGGCACCAGCGGGTAGCCTTCAAATTATCATCCTGAACATTAATTAAAGCTCTCCAAGTTTTTTTCCACAGCCTGCTGTAAAACACCCTCTAAAATCAGAGTTTGGCAGTTCATAAAGAATTCAGGTGACCAATACCTGCTTGCATATTCTCAAACATGGTTAGTGGAGCAGGTAAAGAGGAGCACAGGACTGTTAATCAGTGGTGCCTGAAGCTTTTGTCTTAGTTTAATTGCCATGGCAGGAGGGTGCCAGGGGGTTTAGTGGCTTATGTAAATAATTTTGTGATTCATTTGTATTATAGTTGCTTTTAGAAACCCTTGCTATGCACCAAAACCTAACTGTGATTTTTCTAGAAACAGCAGCGAGCACGCTGCCCCAAAAGACCACAGACTCAGAGACCTCACACTGGGCTCCAGTCCTTCGGGCACAGTAAAACGTTCAAAACCTTTGCCCTTTAAAAAAAAAAAAAAAAAAAAGCACTGTAGTTTGGGTGCAGTTTTGCATTGAAGAGACATTTTAAACAAAGGGTGAAATCTGTTGTCCCTTAGAAGATGGTTTTGTTTACCTCAATCAGTGCTAAAACGTTCATTAAAGACAGCAGAACTGCTTCTTATGCAGAGTAACCTTGTATTAAGTATTGTCTGTATGTGTTCAGCATATGAATGCATAATGTTCTTAATACTCAGACACTGCAAATAGTTTTTTTGAAAAATGATCCCGATGACTTTCTAAAATGTATATTTGATTAAAAGAATATAAATTTAGGATTCTATCAGCCCTCTGGATAATTTTCATATGAAAGGCTGGACAAAATTTCCTCCCGAAGCTTTTCAGGAGGAGTGAATTGATCTAAACAGAAAATGTGAGATGGAAAAACCACAACTAATTGATGTAACTTTTCCACCAGTTGTTTTCTGTCATTGCTTTTACCAGTATTCCTGTGTGGTTTTTGGTTTTGTTTTCTTGTAATATGGACCTCCCTGCTGGGCTGGTGCTCCTCAGGAAACACCTCAGTTAGTCTTCCAATATGAAATAATGTCATTCTGGTGGCATTAATCAAATTTTTCACTGAAGCAAATGAAAAATACTCTGCAAAATTCACAGAAATGGTTTGTAATCCTCAGCCTAAGCAGCTAGGGAATTCCAAATTAAAATTGGCTTTGGATGTGTGTTAGAAAATGTGAGATTGAGTTGGTGACCTTTTACCTTGTACTTGTGTTCTACAGGCAATATATTGTTTCTTTCAGCCTTTACAGCAAAAAAATGCCTGATCTGCAATACACCACATTATTAGTTCTTTTTTTTTTGTTTGTTCGTTTTTTTAAAACAGGTTATCATAATGTTTTAGAAAGTTTGTGTTCTGTCAGGAAATGAAAGCAAGATAGTCTTAACTATAGAATAACAGAGTATAACTGACTCCTCACAATCTGCTTCAGTTCATTGTACAGAAAAGAAGAAAAGAGCAATACTTTTGCAACTTATAATGGTATCTAATAATTTCTGAAAGAGGAGTAAAAAGAGATTACTTGATACCACTTAATAAGGCCATTTTTAGTCAAAATACTGTTTTTTCCCTTGGAATAATCCCATTTCCAGTTCTCTACTTTGAGTCTTTTTACTCCTCTAATAGAGGCTTAGTTATTAATAGCATTATTGAGATGAAACTGTGGTAAATTTCTAACTGTTTTTATTCATCAAGTGTCCTGAGCATATTCTTCTGCCTTCTGTCATAATCTTCTACAGAGCTACATGCAAATGAGCACTTTCCTATTCCCTCAGCTGCTATAACTCAATGTGATGGTTTTAAATAACAAGAAGCCATAAAATATGATGGAGTTAAGCAAATTCAGGTGGAAATAATGTGAAAAATATTATTTGGAGTAGATACAGAACTTAGTTTTGATTTTACCTTTCCATTGCTGCATTAAAAGATGTTCCTTTTATGGTCCAAATCAACAAAATATAAAACTCCTAAAGGGAAGTTTCCTCACTCTTGCCTAAGAAATGAGTCAGTGATGTTCCTTTCCCTATATCTTGTTAAACAAAATATCATTTAATGTGTCTTTTATGTGAGGGTATTTAAATGTACTTGATGGCATTTAGTTTTCATTGCTACGAAGCGGGTTCATGAAGTTATGACTGAGGTTAGTCAGAATGAGCAGGCAGGGAGGCTGACGTGTGAAGGTAAATTGGTATCAGTGCAAGCCTGGCTGGCGGCTGTTTGTACACTGACACGTGTGCCATGGGTGTTATTGAGAGGAGGAATGTAGGCTGCTCACTACAAGTTCGCAGCTGCAGTTTTATTCCTGTTTATGACTAAACTTTAGTGGAGAAAACTCAGGTTACGTCTCTTCTGTGTTTTCAGGTGTGACCTCTGGCAGGGACATGATTATGTATCTTCCATTCACAGGGCATCCAGGCAGCCTGTGGTGTGCATGGGGTTTATCTTGGCTTTTTTCCAATGGATAAACAGAACGTAAGCTATCAGAGTAGTTCAATGATGGGTCTAGATGGACCTTTCTCATCTTCTGCACCTATTTACTAGATATATATACTAAATATTAATACTGTTTTGTGGTCATTTTGCCACACAGTAAGCCGTATTTTAAGGTGTTCCCGACTCATGGCTACTGAGTGACTGAGCTTGTGTGTGTGCACTGCTCAGCTCAGTGAGACCTAGACCTGAAGAAGAAGAAGTGACAGAGAAAATGTGCCTCTGGAAAGCGGCACTGCACGAGGCGGCAAGTGCTGCTTAATAAGAAAAGTATGCCTGTGTCAGATCAGAGGATCTTTTGTTCAACATGCTACATAAATCAGAAGACAAGGATGAATAGCCATGATATACATTCTGCATTACTATGCACATGATGCTTTTTGCTGGAGAGAAGAGGGGCCAAACCAGGTGATATGTCTAAAAAGAATGTCTGAGCTAACTGCTGGACCGAAGCCAGATAGCATCCTTCACTGCATCACCTGCTGAAACTAGGAGCACAAGTGATGTTCTTCTTAACTGTGAGGGATGCTGATCTTTTTGCTCCTCCAATGATTAGCTGTGTGATTGAAGAAAAATATAGCTTGATCTGTATGACCATTGAAAAATTATGGGTTTTTCATGTTGCCTGGGACAACCCTTTTACTGGAGTCTTAACAAAGAAGCGATTGTGCTAAGCAGGCTCCTTACTTTGTCCCCACCTGCATTGTCTGCTCTCCCTGCCTGACTGCATTTCCAGCACTTAGGGACTCTGGAAAAAATATCTCCAAGTAACAAGTAAGCAGTATTCTGTAAGTTTCTGTTGTAACTCTTGCTTCCACTACTTCTACTGTTTTAAATTAAGCTCCAGGTTCAGAGAGACTCATAAACCCACAGCACTGCCTACATCTAACACTTAACCAGGCCTATCTACATTTTTTTTTACATTAAATACAGGGTTGTATGTTTGTGTTTTCACAATTGTTGTGCAAGTTTTGACTGAGCTTTTGAGTGGAAATAAAGTGACATCCATGCCTGTGGACGTGCAAGGGTAGGAACTGGTGACATGATTTTTAGGGTTCTTTATTTCTCAAGCTCTGCTTTTTAAACATTCACGTGAACTCACGTCTGTTTGAAGATCTTTTTCCTTAGATTTCAGAGCACTACCGCACTGGTTGTTCTTCATCTTCCTGTTGTACGAGAGCTCTGTGGTGAAGAAACTAAACCTTCTGTGACAGCTGTATATACCAACAAAGGAAGCTTTTTTTTTTTTTTTATTATGCCTCAAAAGGTTCCCAAACTACACAATCCCACATTTGCACTTTTAAAATCCGCTGTCTGAAAGCTGCTAGGCTTCTTTTGGTCAACAGCAGTGTTATTTACAGCCTGCCTGCCTTGAGGGTAGGAGATAAAATATTCCTTTCACCAAATATTTGTACTTCAAATCAGAACAGAAGATTTAATGAACTCTTTAATGATTTAAAATTTAAGATTTGACATTTAATAAATATATTTATTTTCATACTGGGAGAAACTGGTTTCTTCTGGTCCTGTCCTGAATTACTTGTATACTAAGAAAGACTGTTAAAAATGCCTCACTTGAAAATCAGGCTGGGAAAAAAGGTGGGAAATGACTCTGGGACTTGTTTCTTCTCCCTTGGGTTCAAACCTGCTGACCTGCACCCCTGCACCTGTCCTAAGGTTGGGAAGGTTGAAAGACGCTCCAAAGAGGGTGGTAGAGTAAGCTGGGACCCTCTCCCATCACACAGTGTCTTTGCAGGCCTCTTCACTGTACCCTATACTCTAGCCATTTTTAGTGACAGAAGGTCAGATATTTCAGCTGAGTAAATGGAAGTTTTTTATGATGTATATATAAAAGTATTAAATAAAAGCTTTTTAATTAGAAGAGAAAAACTCCCCAACAAGCCCATGAAGGAAGCTGGTAGAAGGAAAGTATCTTCAACCTCTCTAGATTTTCTGCTAGAATAAGCAGGGAAATTATTAATTGGTGTTTTGGGAGAGGTAATAACATTTCAACAACTAAAATTAAATCCTTTATCTCTTTGGCAACAGAAATAGAAGACTGCAAAGGTTATATTGGGAAATATTGTCCATGTTCTCAAAGTTCAAGTGGCCTCTGAGTGCAGGAACATTTGCCAGCTCCTGTACCAAAGTTTCCAGCGGATATTTTGCTGTCATTAAATCTGAATGCTTTCCTCAGCTGAAGGGCTACAGGAGGCTTTGCAGAATCCATGGGGCTGACAGAGAAAAGCAGAAGGAGCCCTCAGAGAGGTTGGAGAGGGGCCATTTCTCACCACAGCCCTATACAGTTTTAAGATGTGATGGAGTGTTTCAAGGTGTCAGCCCATTCCCTAGAGGATAATGGTAATTGTATTTATGGTTCCCTGTAACTAGATTTGTATGGTCCTACCATGGGAGGCCTGGACATGGAGGACTGACATGGTGCAGCTGCCAAACGTAGCAAGGTGGGAGGTGCTGTGGGGAAGCTGCAAGCGCTGTTTGAGCTTTGTAGGTGTGAAGAGTCTGCTGATGGCTGACGGTATCCTTGAGTGAGAATAAAATCAAGGAGGCCTTAATTCAGTTTTTCTAAATAAAGTACACGTGGTATATTCAAGAGAAGCCTAAACAGATATATATCTTTAGCTGTGATGGGTGAACATCTAAGGATGGGTTTTGTTTCCTCTTGATGTTTTATGCTTCACGTGTGAATTCCAAGTTTTGCCAAAATCTCTGACAAAATTTACTTTTCTTAGAAATTTCCCTTTTTAGTTCTTCTCTCATGCTTTTGCAAAACCAGTGTTTTACAGACATAGCCTTAAGCAGTTTCTGCAGCTTCCCGGTATGTCTGCCAAACAAAGCAAGCACAGGTACTGAAGGTACAATATTTCCCTCTTCTGTAAGCCACTTGGCAGTGCTACAGCCCAGCCCTGAGAGGCAGCTCTATCTCTCTGGCTGTTTCCTCCCTGTGCTGCTGCTCAGCAGTGGTTCACTTCACCCTCTGTATCTGCTGTAGCCCTTCCTCAGTGGCTGGTGTCCCTCAGTGCATCCCTACCTTGTGTCTTCTTGCTGTCTCTTTGGTGGTACTGTTCAATACATAGCAATGAATTTGGACCTTTGCTTAAGTTTTGCATCCTGACATCTTTGAATCTGAGTTTTGTAGTTCAGGTCCATCATTAACCTGTAAATTGTATTGCTGGGTCAGAGCATTTGACTGTTTCCCAAGTCTCTTGTCATCCAAACAGTGGTGTGGTAGTTGAGATTCTAGGCCATTTAGCTGCAGCACCTTGTGCTAGAACTGGTATTTTCTCTCTTCTTAGGAGGTACAGATTTGGGCCAGATGGTTGGCTCAAGTTACTAAAACTCAGTGTGGGACTGCACCTGGCTACATGCTTATGGGGTGGAGGGGCTGGGTGGGCTGCACAGCACAGCAGCAATCATTTGGTGGAGCTGCACTTCCCTGAGGTCAGTGAAGGTCCCCACAAGTTGAATGTTCATGATCCTTGTTCTGCTACCGGCAAAGCTGTTTCTTCTGTATTGCTTAGAGCTCAGACATACCACACTAGGGGAGGTGAAGACACTCAATCCTCCCCCAAGAAATTCCAGTCTTGCAAAATATTCTTCTTTTTTGTGAAAATTAGTATTTCCTGAGCTGGAAAATAGAGGTGAGATGCCTTTCTGGAAAAGGCTTCTTGAACCTTTTTTTCTGCATATTTTCAACTAAGTATTTTGCAAAAGGTTTCATTGTTACTCCACTGCAGACCAAAATCTAGAGAGCAGATATCAGCACTTTTCACCAAGCAGAGATCTTGCCTGATATTAGTATTCCATGGAGCTATTGAAGTATGCCCTGTGCACTGTTCTGTATGGGATGATTAAGTTCTCACTGCTTAAGATGAGGGATTTTCCCACATGTGTTCCCATCCAGCATGTACATGCTCCTGTACAGGGTGCAGTATGCTGCGGTTGTCTTTGATCGTGTTGTTTGCCACCTTCTGTCCTGGAGGAAACTGCGCTTCTGTAGTGCTAGGGTTATACAAAAATAATATGCTTTAGATGTCTTCAGCCAGAAAGACACAATAGCCCGTGCCATGAATATTACTAAGATACTAGCTTGCAACCTGGAGTACTTCTTGTTCCAGACAAATATTCAGCTGTAGGTTTTTCTGTGGCTGCAGTGATGGATGCTGCAAGGGGAAAAACTTCCTTCAAGTTCCCTTTCCAGTTACTCGAAAAAGAAGAGTAGAGAGTATTTATAAATGGTCCGAGAGGTTTGAGAGACAAGAGAGGTTTGAAGGACTGTGGATATAACTAGCCTTTAATAGAAGAATGAAGCATAAATCATAGTGAGATGAGAACCTATTGCAGTCATTCCCCACTGGTTTCTCCTTGCTGTGAAAGGGCTAGTGCAGTGTTCCTCACTCATGTCTGCTCTGCATTTTGTTGAACTCTTTTCTCTGTAAATTGAAAATGGGACTTCCACAGTGTGGAGTCATTCTGGCAAGCAGGGCATCAGAAAATCTGTGTATGATGGTCTTGTAATGATGTTTTCTAGTGACTGCAGTTTTTGTCAAATGAGCACAGACATCCATCCTTGGTAATATTCCATAAATACACATATACGGCCAAATCACTGGGCAGTGTAACACATGGGCTGAATAGGCTTCAGCTTAGAGTTGAGCATTCCATTTATCTGCTTTGACAGAGAAAGATTAATTTCTTGTCTTCCTTATCCTTTTATGATAGCTCTGTCCCAAGCCATCTTTACTTTGTTTTTATGAGCCTCAGGATGACTGGAGGAAAATGTCTGCTTCAAATAGCACACACCCCCCTCCCCCTCCCTTCTTTGGTAGTGGTTTGGGTTCTGGTTTTGTGCAAACATTACTGTGTTGGTTCCCATTGCCTTCATATCCTTGGCACCCCATTTTGTTCTCGTTATGCAAGATGTTCATGGTATGCTGTGGAGTCTGGATGAGTCTACTAATGCCATATGTCAAATGGCAGATAAGCAGTATGCAGCTTGTTATCTCAACAGAGAGCCAGAGCCTTATGGTGGTCTGTGGAGCCACAATAATTTATATTAGCTGAGTCTAGAGCATCATTGCAAAGTTTTGGTTTGCTTAATGCACTTCCCTAAAATCTGACTGCCGGGCAAGGGGGGTTGGGTTGTTATTTGAGGAGGTGATGGTGGTGATTTGAGCAATTGGATCAGCAGAAGGTGCTTCTCATCAGTTTTTAACGTTGGCCTCGCTTTTTTTAACTGCTGTTGTACCCTGGCACTAATAGAATGACACTGGAATACTGAAGTACTTGGAAATACAGGATAGAAGCTATGCTCACACCCTGAAAGTCTCTGCAGCTATCATCAGTTCACCAAGGCAACACAGGGTAATCTCCTAAAAGAGTATATTTCTGCCTCTCAGCTGAAAACACATTTAATCTGGTCTTTTTGTGGCATCTCTGTTACAGAATGCTGAAGCTCTCTTGCGTAGATTTATTTTGTTATTTTCACTATGACTGCTCTAATCTGTCAGATTTATGATCTGATTATTTTACTTTATTGTTAGATCCCAAATTAATTAACACTGCAATGGTGCTGCCTCATTGGCAATATTCATTGGGGTCATCCCACACAGATAAGCATATCATCAACCTAAGGACATGGATTTCCTTTTCATATTATCACATTATTCACTTGTCCTTGCCATCTCAGTGACCCTGTGTTACTCCATAATGCCAAAAGAGTCTGCTTAGCTGTCTCACTTGCTACATATTCTTCATCATCAGTTCCCATATGCATTGTTTTAATGTTTGGTTGTGCTGGGCAGTATGATCTGTTGCTGTGCTCATGTTTCTTTTGAGCCCTCTGCCTTTGCTACTTGTATGCAAAGCAGTGTTTGTGGTGTCACTGCAAGATTTATTTTGCATGCAAGAGAGATACATCTCACTGAGTTCTCCTGCTTTGGCAATAACTAGGTATCAATATATCAATTGTCAGGTCAAGTCTCCTAAATAACATCTGGCTGAGCCTGCTGTTTCTTTATTTGTTAATAAAGCAATTTTTCCTCATATCATCTTTCAAAGTGCTATTACTCAGAGGCTGTTTTCTTTATGTTGTGGCTCTGAGTCTCATTTCTAAACAAAACTCTAAGGCCCAGTTGTGATGGGATTGTCTGTCAGAGAAGGTGTTTATCAAACCCTGCCTTCCTCCTCTGCAAAATATTAACCTACGTTATCTTATAGTGCTGTGTGTCTTGAACACTTCAAGAGCCTCATGGTTATGCATCATGGTCTGAAGCAGCTACTAACTCATGTGCTGGGCACTAGGTATCGCCTGAAATTTTTAAAAATGTCTCTTTTTGGGTGTTTTTGACATTTCTGCTCTATGTTAGATTACCTGAAGTGAGTGAGCAGGAACTCTAGTGAAATACCACCATCCTGATTTTCGTATTTGTGTTGGGGTTCCCCAGGTCACCCACTCTTCATATGACTCTGTGGAAAGCCAAAGCTTGCATGGTTCTGGAAGTGGTACCACTCTACTCATCTAATTCAGCCCGTGGAACATAAGATCAAAGACTTCTTTGGGTTAATTCTTGCCTGGATTAGGTTACCTGCTGCAGAGAACAGGAACCAAGTGAAGTGTGCAGCAATTCATTTTTTGCTGGAGTAGTCTAGGCTGCCTATCCTTGAGTATCTGAGAGCTGTAAACAAGGCTTTTTCCCACCATGTAGCCTGACTGTAGAGCCACCAAGAGTCAGGAAATGGCCCTCACCCATGGCCTGTTAGGTATTTCCAACACCTGGCCAGAGGTTTGGGAAGGGCTGCAGGACAGGCAGTTGAGTCCTGCATGCAGAGCAGGGAATGGGTTGGTGCCCTTTAGACTACAATATTGCCAATGTTCTAGAGTTCACCCCATCTGTCAGATAAAAATCAAAACGAATGGGTTAAAATTCCCCAAAATATATTTGACATTGTCAAATCATTTTCATCTCATTGACCTTCATTTCAACAGTGTCTTTCATGTTTCAAGTCATGGCCAAATTTTGAAGCCTAAGAATTTCCCAGGGACGGATTTTGTTCTTTCCTGGCAATTCTCTGCCCTGCACTGGAGTCTTTCCAGCATGAGGACACAGTGGCTTGTGGTGGCCTCCTGGGAAAGGAGGCCTTAACCTCTGTGAGTGTCTGTCAGCAGGAGTTGCTGAGCACAGTCTTGAGACTCTGCTTTCTTGAATTGGGAATTTGGTAAAGCAGGACTGACGCGCCAGCTGGGCCTCACCAGGGTCACACCAGCTCCCTGAAGCAGTGAGTGTGAGCAAATATATTTTAAGTGGTACAGCTGTAAGAAGAATGAGCCACAGGCACTCAGAATAAAAAGGTGCAACCCAAAACAGGGATGCATTTTCTTCACTGCAAGGAATGGGAGGTCTCCTGGTAGTGTTGTTGCTGTGCACTCAAGTATGGTCCTATCAGTGGTGCTTTAAGGTGATGGCATAGGTAGTAAGATACAAAGGTGGGAGGAGTGATCAGCATTTTGGTGATGGTGCTGATCAGAATTCTCCTCACTTATTAGTTCTCCTGGGTAGCTGGGATGCCTGGACCTCCTTTGCTGCAGCTCCCTTGGCCTGTGCATTTTGTAAACCTCAAAATGATATTTCCTGGTGTCCACCAAAACAATAAAGAGGTCATCCTTCCTCCCAACTAAAAGAAGCTAAGGGGGGCAGTAGGAGTTTAAAGCTGTTTAAGGCCAAATCCTGGTTGTTCCTCCTAAGCTTTCCATTTAAGATTATTTGAATTGATGTACATTGCTGTCTGAGAAGTTTCTTGCTACAGGCACTGTATTGACAATTGCCAGTATATAGCGCTTCTGCAAGAAAGAAAGCAGCTTGAACAAGGGCTTTGAAAGTATCAGTCTGTTCAGAAGCCAGACAGAGTTGGGAATTGAAGCCAGATATCACAAGTATGTTAACATTTCATTTAATCACAAACCATCATATCTTTCAATGGCCATCTCTCTAATATGTCCAGAATAACCATGTTCACTGAAGTCTAAAGACTGGTATTATATTTAGGGTTATCATTCCAGTATGCACTGATGAGCTACAAGAAGTCTGAAGGGAAAATAGATGTAAGAAAATAGTTCTTGATGTTAGAGGTGCCAGAGTTAAACACATGAAGAAAGTTACTCTGAGATTTTGTTTTCCTTTAAGGGTAGACAGTTGTCTAAGTATGTATAATAAATGGAGAAAAAAAATCATGAGTCTTTAAAACAAACAAACAAAAGAATTCAGGTCCTTAACATGACTTGGTGCATGTGGTAATCTGTAAGCACTTTGTTACAGCTGTCCTTCAAAGTCGTTTCCAGTCTGGGATTGCAAATGATTTGGAAACAAATTATTTAGTGAGAAGAAATAAAGGTTATGGCATCCAAAAGTGAAATAAATCCCTTAGAGAGCTTGATCTGGAGTAGAGGAAATACTTGGGAATATCTCCGTGTCAGAACAAATCAAACAGGATTTTGATTTAGTAATACCAAAACCCAGCCCGCCCTACTGCCAATTCATTAACTGTAACTACCCAATGCCATTGCTGTCACGAGGTGGATATGCACTGGTTTCCTCTGTGGGGGGTTCTTGTCATGAGGCTCATAAGGTTGGGATTACAGCTGTCCTAGTAAATGAAGGGATAATGACACTCATTTGTATGCACTTAATTGTACAGTTGTTGGGTCTCAAAATGAGAAGTATGGCAAAAGCTCTGTTTAACTAGAATTAGTTTCTTTACATGAAATGGAGAGAGACTTCACTTGATTAATTTAGGTCTGCTTCCTGTCTTTCATTAGCAAATAAAAGCTTCTTTATGTGCTGGGGTGGGGGGATATTGAGGTAGGGAGAGAGATATCAAAGGCTGGGTGGTTTTTCTGAGTCAAGCCCACAGGAAGCAGCCAGGACACTAGAACTGCTGCGAGGGGTCTCAGACACAGATTGGGGCTGGCAAGTTTGTGCTTCAGGCTCCATGAGAAGACTTAGTCAGAAACTATTTTTGTTTAAAGCATTTCTCGCTTTCTGCATTATTCAAGACTTTCAGGCCTTTTGCAGAGTCCCCCCGGCATCCCCCGCTGCAAACAAAGGCCCATCTGTGACCTGGCTGCTGGCCGCTGCATACGGCAAGGGAAACTTTAATCCTTCCCAAGTTACAGATGGAACTGTAAAATCAAAAAGAGACCTTGATGCTGAGGAGTTCCGAGACTGGAGACAGTGCAGATTTGCCCTGGAGTTTTACCACTGTCTTATGAGGAAGCAAACATTTGCATGAATCTTAATGGCTTTGTATATTAGGTAAAGCTGGCTCCAAATGAATGCCAAAGTTATATCTGGCAAATGCAGTTTGAAGTTAGACCAAGGCAACGTTTTTTTTGTGTCCTTTCCCCCCTTTTTGTTCAGGAAAAAGTTACCTCTGATAAGTATCATGCTTTTCCTAGTAAAATTGCTCATCTTGAGGTCCTTTGTTAATATTAGAAGAACCATGTGTCTATTCAGCTATGCAGGCTGCATATTGTTTTAAGTTCCTATCAGACATAGGTCTCTAGTTATTGTCACAGAGGAGGCTTAAGGCTATTTTCTGGCAGAGAATCAAGGAAAGCAAGAAGTTCTCATAGGTTTCTTATGCTTTTGGAGAATGGAGGCCCTATGTGGATGGTACAGGACACGAAGTGAGATTTGCACCAGAGCTGGTTGCCAGACTGGAATATTGCTGTGCTTGATGCAGTGTCCTTAAGACAGAAAGCTTTGGGTGGTGATGTTGGATAGTCAGACAACATAAACATGTTGGGTTTACTTAATGATGACATTTGTTTAATTGTGGCACTGATGAAAAGTTTACACAAAGCATGAACAGCACCAGTGAAGCAGTGTGGATGGATACGAAAAGAGCACTCTTAGCCTTTCCCTTCTCTAAACCCCTGGTGCCCATCCCTGGAAGCCATGGGCAGAAAGGGAGACTGAAGCAGGGAAATTCTGAGTGGCTCTTGAAAGCCGCAAGAGCCTTTCTGAACATTGCTGTTCTCTGGCAACGCACGTTCTCACACTGTCCTTTGGTGACCGGGATTGCTTTGCTCAGTGCTTAACCCTGAACATCTGTGATCTGAAACCCTCTGTGGGGTGAAGAGGATCAGAAACATCAGTATAAAGCCAGTGTTAAGAGATGCTTTTAAAGAGCATGTAAAAAGGAACTGGAATCTTGCACCAAATAATTTCCTACAGAAAGGAAAGTCGTGGACTGAAGTTTCTTGACTCTGCCGTGAGTCACAGCCTCCCAGCCACAACTCTGGCCGGGAGAAGGGGAGAGCTGACCTCATAACCATGACTCTCAGATCAAGATGATCAACTGTTTCTTGAAAGTCTCCTGGAGATGACTCACAGCTCTCTCTTCAGTCTACAGCCCATGAGCAGACATGCTATCTGGCAAGAGTATGAGTGAAGGTATCTGCCACAGACCATTGGATTTTTCCCGTGGATGGAAACTGTCAGTCACTTGTTGAGTTGTGCAGTCTGTAGTCATGACAAGCCTTGTTTCCCATTATTTCAGAGAAAAAAAGCATCAGGAAAAGAAAGTAATTTTTTTGAATGGAAACAAGTCTGATTTGATTTTACAATTTCAGATTGTGACAGTTTCCAATTTTATTTTTTTCTGCATGATCTGTTAATCCTCCATTAGAACATGAATGCAGTGGGTTCCTAGAGTTGTGTCTCTGGCCCACTTTGCAGGACTTCCTATGGTGGATAGGTGCAGGATGGCTATCTCTGGGGCATGTGTCTTAGATGGGGTAACTAAATGGTTGCTGTTTTTAAAGGGAGGCAGGTCACTATCAGAAGATTATAGGGGATATGTTTTTCCCACATACTAGGTGACAAAACATGATTCAAGAACTCATGTTTTACTGCTGTCTGGGAAACTAATAAGGATCATGGATGGGAAAAAAGCCAAAAGATTTAGTGTCCCAGAGAAATCCTGGACTGAGATGGTGTTCTGAGGCTTTTCCATAGGAACTGTGGGATGGTTCCTGTATTCCAGAACTGTTCCACTTCCCAAATCCCATTGAACACACTTCCCCTTGTCCATAAAGTTTGATGAGTGCTCCTTTCAGGCTTGGGAGAAATCAGAGCCACAGTGTGGAGCAGCAAATGGAGGTAGGACTGCTTACACAGCCCCTCTCTGGGAGAGCAGAGCAATTCTGCCACACACCCTGTTGAATGGGTATGTTGTATGGGCTGGTAGGAGGGTCCTCTGAAAACCAAGAGGTGTTATAAGCACAGAGGTTGCTCTGAGCTGCTGCTGTGGCCTCCTGTGGTATTGGGAATGGTACCGCTATGTGTAGCACAGGGCAGTGTCAGATGTAAGTGGTATTAGAATCCTTAGTTAGTCAGGAGCAAATGCAGTAAAGATGATCTTTCAGATATATTGGGCCATGAGCAAATTTTGAGCAAGTGTGTGGTGCTGTAAAAGAAGATAAGATAATGGTCTGAATGGAGGAACAGAGTTGCCAAACATTCCAACAAAACTGGAAGTTTGGAAGAGGTTTAAACAGTATTTCCCTCTGCATCTATATGTGCTGATCACCGCACAAAGGAAGATGGCCAGAGATGATGTTTCTCAGAGTGATAGCTGTGATGCACTTCACATAATTGAATAGCGTTCAGGTAAAGCTGAGCATGGTCCGGGTCAGTGTACTGAAGAGTTTTTGAGAATGCCATCCTAACATGGCACATCTGAGAGGACAAATTTTAACTAAAGGACATGGAAGATGTGTGGGGCTGCAGCAGAACCGATGAGTGACTGAGATTGAAGAGTCCATCTGGAAATTTTGGCAGGGCTGGCTAATGGAGTATGCGATGAAAAACTGGATTAGGACTGGGACCTGGAACAAACCAGCCTGAGATTATCTGTTGGAAGATCTGGTATTAACCTGTGACAATCAGCTTCCCGTGGAGCACAAAAGTGCTGGTTTGACCTCCCCTGCTGGGTGGGGTGACTTGTATGCTGACGGGGTAGACGTCAGCAAAGCTCTGGGACCCCGCAGAGAGGAGCTGATGCGGGGGGTCCAGCAGAGCTTGGAGTCAGAGTCTGCAGAAACTGCTGCCTGCTGAGTGGAAACTGCAGCATTTTTGAGCACCAGCCTAGTGTTGCATTGGTGATGACAGCTCAAGTTGGACAGGATTATCTGTTAGATGAATATTATTGTTGCAGCAGCAGACGAATGAGCTGGCAACCTGAAAGCAAAAGGGACACTTACTGATTTTAAATTGAAAGTTGATACACAATCCCACGTGTTACCAGAGATGGCATCTGTGGTACTGAAAAGAGAGTCATGTAGGGTAGAAGGTGAGCAGGTAAAACTCTTGGCTTTTTTGGAGTCAGCTAAAAGGAATACGAATTAAAGAATGTAGCAGTAAATAACTGGTAAAGATTTTGCTGTGATAACAGCCGGGAAATGTGTTTGTTATTGTGTTGAGTGTATTCAAGTCCTTGGTGTTTTTAAATCTAGGAGCTAGTTCACCAAAAGGTCAGGGACTGAATCAGTGAGGGGGAATTTAAGGATGTCTCTAGGGAATAAGAAACTCAACAGAACATGCCTAGAGCTGAGAAAGCCTTGCTACCCAAAGCCACATCTGAACAACCTTTCCCTTCTGCTAAGATGGAAGCTTGTACCTGGATGCCCTTCCGCATCTCAGTGGTGTGTGCAAGCATACACCCAGTAGTATGTGTTTTAAAATGGATGCAAGTAAATATTGCAGTATGATATATAGACAAGAGCAGACTCAGTCAGTGAACTCTGTGAGAGTGAACAGCCAGCTCCAGAAAGCAAGGAAGCTGCAGCATGTGATGTGTACCAGTCTTTGTTTCCCTACAGTAATGGTGACCTAAGGTTCAGTTTATTTATGCCCTTGTTAGTAAGTATTGGGAGGCAATCATCGTAAGAGCAGGTGGTATCTCTGATATTTCAAATCCCAGTAAAATGTTCTGCTCTTTAGATCTTTGAAGGAAGCAAGGACAGAATGAGTTTGCATATGCAAATGGAGATCTACCTTAGCGACCTGTGAATTAGCCAGGCTTGCTGTGAATGGGAACTACTCATTGTCACTGAAAATACATGACTTTGACTTCGTATCACTCCACTTGTCTGAGTGTTCAGATAGGGTGTGAGAGAGAGGATTGCATTTTCTTTCTTTTTTTTTTGTTTTTAATTATTATTTTTTTTTTTTTAGTACAACTGAATGGAAAATAGTGTTCGTTTGCAGAAATGGGTTTGCAGGAGCTCCTAGGAGTCATTGCAAACACTCAGGCATTCAGGCACACCCCACAAAGAATAAATGGGGAACTGATATATGTGAGTAGACCATGGGTCTGAATAATCATCCTCCCAGACTCTCCAGGGAATGCTGAACATTGTGGGAGGAGAACTAGGATTTATTCGGTGAAGATTCACTTACCATAAATAAATAAAAATAAATAAGTAGGCTAAATAAGTAATGAATAGTTCAGCCAGATCTAATGCTAAATAAACATACTGAATTGTAATGAAATTACTAAAGCCTGTTTGAACTGGAGCTAGAAATCCAAGGAGAGTTAACTGTGTGGCACTTAAATTAGCACTCACCATAAAATATAAATACATGATATAAAATATAGATTTTTTTTTTTTTTTTTTTTTTTTTTTTTAAACCTCCTGAGCTTTTAAAGATTCATCTGTTCCCTGTGTTTGGAAGGCTTGAACTAGACTCTATTCAATGCTATATAGTGACATAAATCACTGAAGAGTTATAAAATTCCTTGATGTATGATTTTGGACAGTAACTATATTTGTAGAGGCTCTCATGGGGGTGCATTTATACTGATATGAGTGTGTTTTAAATTCATATAGCTTTCTCCATATAAAGCATTTTTATAGGATTTTCCACACTGTGGGGGGTTACACAACTTTAATTATACAACTCAAACTGAATTGGTAAAACTTGTATGTGAAGATAAGCCCTTTAGCAAGGCAGACTTCTGCACTTGAACTTGAAAGAAAATAATTTTCTTCTTGTGAGTTCCCCTGAGAACATCTGGAAAAATCCATAGCTGCTCCGCCACACAGGAGAGACTCTGCTTTGCAGGCAGCCCAGGGAGTAGTATGGTGCGAGTGTTTGCTTGTGATCTGATCCCACTGTAGCTGAGATGACCCACCCCTGGGTGGTATGAGGCTGCTCAGGGGCCACCAAGTACTAATCAGCCTCTCATGGCCACTTTAGACCATTTATTAAACTGTAGAGCAGCACTGGGGCTGCAAACTGTGGTGTGAGTCAAAGTCTTAAGAGCAGCTTGAATTAAACTGTGTCACTGAGGGAAAGAAAAGCAACTTGCAACTGGAGCTCTCAAAAGGAGGTGAGGAATATTTCCCTTGGAGAAAGCAAAGCTGCCCTTATCCTGAGGGCAAAACCCTCGGGTGATGGAGTGGGACTGGCTTCAGGACTGCATGGGGCCAGTCCTGGTTGATGGGCTGGGGATGGCCAGCAATGCTGGTGTTTCAGTCTCTTTGGCTTGTTGTCCAAGAGAAACCAAAATGCCTGATGGACTTAGAAGTGCTCTGGAGGTTAAGTGGCAGCTGGAAATTGATACTGATATCCCAGTGGCAGACAGGAATGTCTCAATGTGCAGACTGGTAATTAACGTGCTTCTAAGGATGTGGGCAGCCTGCTGTCAGTGATAGGGAAAAGAGCTATCAGGAGCTAAGATTCACTAGTCCACCTGATAAAAGTAGGTTTATCTCTATCCTTAAGTTCGGCAAAGCAGCTCTTAGAGACAGAATATATCTGTATTCTCTGACTGCACTACACAACAAACAGAATATAAGAATTTAGAAGAAACTAATAAGGTATGTAGTCTCCCAATATGAACAGAAAATGAAAAAATGAGAACTTTTTACTTTATTATAATAGCATGGAGCAGAGTGAAATAATGGCTCTGCATATGAAATAGAGTTAGGAGGATAATCAACCCAAACCTCCCGTGATCCTACAATAGAGGCACCAACAGTGGAGGCAGGCGGGACAGTTAATAAATTAAGGTGCAACTAAAATAGATTCATGGTCATTTAACAAAGTGTCAGGGCTCCTAGAGAAATGGGTATAATGTATTTAAGTCTAATGTACAAATAAGTTTAAACAGAAAAGAATGAGGGAAGGAGAAAATGAGAGAAGATTTATTGCAGCAAGCAGCTGAGGTCAACTTGCTTTCACAGAATGGGAGAAAAAAATGTCATACGCGTGCCAGAAGGTGGCTGTAGCACTTCCTTCTTCCCTCAGTAGGAAGCAAAACACAGAGAGTACCTGAATACCTTTATGGTGAGTTGCTCACATGTCTAGGAATGACCAGAAGAGATTTCTCACCTTGAATTTTCTTGGAGCAGCCATTTTCTGCTCAAGTCAATGGCCTCATGTCAGGAGATCCATCCCAAGCCCTCCTGCTCTGAGCATTGGCTCTGGGACTTGGCTGCCCAGCAAGCGTTCACATGGGTTTGGATTTTTTTTTTTTTTTTGTTTGAGTGGTTGTTTTTTGAGGGGCAGGTAGAATAAACCTGAGCTGTTGATTTATTTATTTTTTGTTCCCCCTGCATTGTTAGCGTGTGAGAAGTTCATGTCCACAGAGTTTTCCATCAAAGGGTGATAATCATCAATCCATCTCAGACAGAATAGATGCAGCCAGTGATTCTCTGGCTGCTGGGAATCCATCTCTGTCTGCAGACCTTGTCTCGGTACTTTCAGAAAAATATATACAGCTATATAACTATATAAATAGTTACTTTTAAACTCTGCCCTAAAAAGAAGTAGGGGGAATTCACAGGTATCTATGCAGCTGTTCAGGATGCTTTTAAGTTAGCTGAGAGAGTGGCTGGCTGGGTGTTGGGAATGCTTTAGCCGATGTTTGTGGACCGAATAGAAAGACCAGTTTTGCTGAATGGGCAGTTGTGGACTGAGCCCTCTGACAGATGCAATGTAAGCGCAAAGTTTTACACTGCAGAGTTTTGGCATAGTTGGGTAGGGCACAAAGTTGTGCTGAAGTTGCTCTGCCTTTTCCTTCCCCTCCCAAGAGCCGTTGCACATGGATTGCCTGTTGGTTGTACCCCAGACCTCAACCCCTGCTTCAGTGCCTCTGCCCCTGCCATCACAGCCCTGAGCAAGGCATCAAGCAAGGGCCTGGGCAGCCACAGCTAACATCAGACACTGCTGGCAAGGCTAAACCCCACACCTCACCCAAGGCACACCCAGGGCCTTTCAGAATGGAATATTCTTCATTCTTGCACACTGGTCCGTGAAACATGAACTGGGGGGAGGATGGCATTTGCAGACAGGACACTCGTTGTCACAGTTTTCCTCCTGTTTCTCCTCTGTGAAGGGATGCACCAGCTCTGCTGCCTTTCACGGTGAGAAGAATAGGGAAAAATTTTATTTTTTACAGTGATATTACTTTCTCTGCTGCTCTGAAAGCATGTATGTGCCTAAATAGGCTCTCTAAGGACTACATTTTAAAAGATATCTAAGTGAATGCTATAAAAAAAGAAAAAAAGTGTTTTGTTTGTTTTTTTTTTTTTTTTTTTAAAGTATTTATTTATTTATTTATTTATTTTCTTTTTTACTGGGATTGAAATAGGGGCATTAAATCCAGTGTTTAATGGCTTTACTGTGATGGTGCTCACACCCCTTCCATGTTAATTTTTTGTGACTTGTTTAGCACTTACTGTCGGTGCTGTTCACTGAAACAGCATGTTGTAAGTGAACAAGCTCCTAGATGACATGGATGATTTATAAATACTTTATACTGTCAGAACATATTTATGCGGGACAGCCATTTATTTGGTTATTTCCAGAGACTGAGCCACTAACAGTTACATTAACGAGACAAAAAGGACTGTACTTCTGCTCAGGAAGGGCTGTTTTTGGCCATTACACTAATGAGTCTACTATTACTAGATAAAAATAGATAAGAAGTTTAAGCTTCAGGCTTTGTCTGCTTCAAAGATACCTTAGAAAAATGAAAAATCAGGACTTGTCTCTTCTGAAGTTGATATAAAACTTCGCTGATATTAATAGTGTGGTTGTGAGGCTTGGGAAGAATTATAGTGTGAGAGAAATGTTCTTTGCTTTATGAATCAAGTGTTTTGATTTAAAGTTTGTAAATGTACTTTAGAAATCTCTGGCTTAAATCTCTTATTTGAGGCAATAAGGTATCCTAGGCTCTTATGTCATAGATCTAAGTGTAAAAATAAATGTAAAAGAGAAACAGATGTAGACAAATGTAAGCCTTGATCCTGCTTTAATACTTCAGCAAATGGCCTGAGATCCCCGGGCCAGCCAGCAGCCCCTGCACACTGGAATTCACCTGTGTAATTCTGACAGCAGGATCAGTTTTGCTGTGAAATACAACAAAATTGTCCAGATCATGTTTTTAGTGATTCTGAAAATCTGCTCCTCTAGCTGAGTTTAACTGTAACAGGAGTGTCCAGGACAGCAGGTCATGCCTCTGTCAAGGTAGGTGCATTAGTCTGAGTTTGAAAATAATAACCTCTGTAGTTAAGCTGTAAGTGTAACTCTATATGAAATTTATAGGGGAGAACTTTGTCTTGATTTAGTGTTACTCTATCCAGATGTGCATTCTTGTATGTGTGTGCCAGACACAGGTTTTCTCTTTGTAAATCCTGGGAGGTTTCTGCATTGCAAGGAGCAGAGCTCCTCAGTGCTGCAATGTCTGAGAACCTGCAGTATTGCTCACGACAATAGGGCAAAATGAATATGATCTCAATTATAAAATTATCCCTTTCATGATTCATGCCATTTCCAGCTCCTCACCACAGTAGGGCTTCATCAGGATGCAGGACAGGTTTACAGAGCCCTTTTCTCTCCTGCTCCATCATTCCTGAAACTGCTGCATATCTTCCCAGCAGCTCTGATGGTTTTATTTGTTTATTTACCTTCCATTATCCTCCTTGTTCTTCATACTTTGAGGTCAGTAGATGACCGGCAAATCTGCCCAATTTATTCCTGTGTATGGCAAAAGAGACCTGGGTCAACCAATGAGCCATGAACTTCTATTTCTATTTTGCTGCGGTTGTACAACAGCGATCTGCACACTGCCAGTCATCCACCATATTGATGAGATTAGCTGGTAATTAAAAACCCAGCCAAGCCAGGCAGAGGAAGATGACTCAATTAGCAGAATGTCACTGAATCTAATTTACTTTGCTTATCACAGATTTATTCTCTAATGAATTAGAAAAGAAGAGCAGGACACCTTCAGAGGGAGATCTAAGGGCTTAAAGGCTTAAATGCTTTCTAACCCCTTTAAGCTTCTGATTTGGTTTTCAGGGAGTGTGCTGATATTACTAATCACACCGAAAGGCTGGTTCCCAATAACTGTACCTTAAGAGAGCGTTTCAACAGAAGTCATGCTGTTGGCTATTTCATGTGACAGGCACTGGTTAGGTCAGACCTTGCCTCATTTATAAACCTTCATATATTTTTAAGTTGATAGTAAGCAGAGGCTTTGGATGTCATGTCAGTGAAAGTGTGCTCAGGGAGCATTTGGTCTCAGTGATCATAGAACTGACACTGAATGTGATATTTAGCCAGTGAAAGTATGAGGGTTTTCCTGGAAACAAACGCTTGTCAGAAATAGGCATTTTCTACTATAATGAGTATTTTAAGGCACTTCTCAATGTTTTTCTCATTTCAAATGTGATGTTTGGATGATTAACAATTAGAATAATGTATTTTAGTGAAGCCCTTTGGAAATACTTTAAGAGATTATTGGACAGATGTACAGCTGAATTTGTATGTAAAGTGGAGACTATAAAGCATTATCTCTTCTGCTCTCTTCATAGTAGATAACATAGCATATTATAGTTGATTTAAGTGAAGATATTACTGGGCCCTGAGCTTTCAATCTGATCTGCATGATAAAGTCCACATGGCTTCATGGGTCTTACTGAGCTCACAGGGACTGTTCTGGGGTCTGTACATGCCAGTCATGCGATCAGGACTGTAGGTTCCGAGTTTGTTACTCTCACTGGATCTTGTGTAACACTGATCAATACCTGACATTTTTAGCCTGGGAAGATGATTTCCAGCTTGGCAAAGAGACACCAGTTGGAGCAAACTACCTAATTCTGATAACTTTGTTCAAGTAATAAAAAATATGACAGAAAATATTAAGCTTTTAAAGCCTCCAAAGCTATTAGAGAATCTCTCTCCAGAGGCTTAATCCACGCTGGCATCTCTAACAGTCCAGTGAACTGCTCTGGAAACTGTAATGAGATGTGTGCTTTTCTGCAAGCGCGTATGTTTATGTTGATTATGGGAGGGAAGGAAGAGTTGATAATGAGAATGGATGGGATGGGAAGCCTTCTCTTTCTTTCCTGAATCCATTATCAAGGTATGAGAAATATGGGTTCAGTGAGGCTGTAACTACCCTAAAATTCACTAGTTCCACTAAATTTATAATGCAGCTTCCACACAGAAGAAAAAAAAATGTTTAGATGTAGATTGTTGTATAGAAATGAACACAACTATTTTGCAGTTTTAGGTGTTACACTTCAAATGTTCCTTCCTGCTATTCTCAATCCTTATTTCCTTATTTCTTGCCCCAGTAGTTCTCCATATCACAGAAATCAATTTCTTTAGCAACATGCAGTCATTAGAAGGCCCGTTCTCTACACCATCTCACTTGCAACATGCTGTATTGCAGAGATTTGACCATTGCCAAGCATACCTCTATAAACTAGCCTGGAGGGACAAAAACTCACTAAGGTATTCTCATTAAGCTAATAATAACAAGGAAATCCAAATCCTCTCCTCTGAGTCACTGGAGTTACAGCAGTAGGAGGTACTGTGTCACATTCAGATGCTGTCAATGGCTCTTGGTAAGTGAGTATTTTGTACATGAGCCATTACTGAGGTCACAACTCTGAGACTTCTATAAACCTAAGTGAACTGTATACATTTATGACTAGCTGTAGCACTGATAGTAACAATTATCAACTCCATTCTAATGCTGATGTTAATACAATGATTATCATTGTTATTATTACTTGCTTTGTTTTTTATCTGGAGAACAGTGTTCACACACATTGTTCTTAGGCATATAAGCCACAAAGCCCAGCTCAAAGACCCTACAGTTTCAGAGCTAGATCTGCTCTGCTTACAGCAGGTAGACCTTACTCCCTAAGACTTTTCAGTGACTTTCTTGATGGAAAATGATGCAGACTTCCCCAGGGGCATCCCAGTCCAGCTCCAGGAAGAATATGATAGGCGGCAAAAGAGATTAAATATTCATTCATTTTGCTTCTGTATATACTAGCTGCAGAGACTGGATCTTTTCTTGGTTTCTATCAGTGAGCAATTTCTTGCAGGTTTGGAGAAGAGATTGCAAACCACAGGTAACTTTAGCATGGTTCTGTTGTTGCAGCATTCGAGCTGGTGTATTAAGTAGAGGTGTTAAAGCAATGAGGTAGGAGTGAACAAAAGTGGCAAAGAAAGATGGGGAGCTCCTCAAGGATCCAAGGATGAGAGGCTTAACTTCCATGCTGTGAAACAAGAGGACAGAAGTTGAAGGATGTCATTAGCAAAGCTTATGCTGGAAAAGATGAGGCTGGACTGGAAATGTGAGGAATCCTGCAAGCATGGGTGGTAGATGATGACTGTGTGTTGTAGGTGATAAACATAGTTCTGTGTCGTTGTGTAGGAAGGTGTAAGTGACTGAAAATGTATTGGTTAAGAAGAGAAGATAGATATGGGTCAAAGACAGTGGTATTAGATAAACTGTTAATTTTACACACTATAAATCTCAGGGATGGGACAGATAAAAGGGGACTGAATCCCAAGATTAAGACTATTGAATGAAGATTCTCCCTTGAGGCACTCTGGTTGTAAGGGTCTGTGCAGGTATCACCATTATATTCACAAGAAGCACCATGGAAAAGGACTCTTCAGACATTTCCTAAGCCCAGTTATACAGCATCCCTCTTCCCCCACAGGATCTCAAAGTCCTTCATAAATCAGACACATCAGGAAACGGTCTCTGTCAACCAAATATTTATTTTAAGTGATATCACTGGAAAATGTAATGGATAAAAGGAACTTAAGCCTCTCAGGCTCATGTGTAAACCAGTGTCTATCTCTGCTCTGATGTTTTGGAGCATCTTATTTAGATTGCCATCATCCATGCATGGATCTGCCTTAGCTCCTTCAGGGGCTCCATCCCTGGTCCTTCCTCTCTGCAGTGAGGCGGCCATGGTTCATTTAGCTAGAGAGAATTTGGAGGCAGGCAGAGGCTGTGTGGATGATAAGGCACAGGAGGGCCTTTTATTGCTTTTGTGGGAGCTCAAGATGAGCACAGCAAGGAATGGTTTCATTCACACATAACAAGCTAGACACCATCAAGTGCTGCTTTTAATTCTCCACTCATCAATTAGAAAGAAGAGATGGAGAATCTCAGAGCCCTGTCTAATGTAGCTGTGTGCATCACTGTTCCCCACACTCCCAGCCAGCTGTCTTGCAGTAACTGGGGTCCGCAACTTTGTGTGGGAGTTGATAATTACCATTGCTACTTACTGTGTGAGTGCCGGATGGTGATGGTGGCACAGGGGGATGAGGGGTCCAAAAGCGTGGTCTGGATGCACTGATGAGGACCAATACCTGTGTCTGCTTCTCGGGGTCACATCCTGTCAAATCATGGCTATAGAGGATAAAAAGCAGGGAGAGGGGAACGTGAGTAGACTGTATGGTTGAATATGAGAGGAAGCATCTGGGAAGAGAAGCGGGTTTCTGCCACCTGCAAGAACAGGAGTCAAAAAGCTGAAATTTCATCTTTGTAGAGCTGAGGACCTGCTTGGATGGTGCTGATCATGGTCAAGGCTGGTTGGTTTTTCCTAGGCTCACCTACTAGGAGTCAGCTGGCACTGCCCAGCTGCCCTGTTCAGCAGCGTGGCTGTCTGCAGATTGCATTTCAACTGGGGGTTTTCTCCTCGAAAAGTATTCCCTGGTACCTGGTTGCCCAGCCGCAGCGCTGCTCCTTTCATGTTTGCATTAATATATTTCACTCTTGAGCATTGTAGGAGGATGCATGTGGGGTTGGCCACTGCCTCTGTCCTGTCTTGGGGTTCACCCATTTCCTGGCTCTGAAAGGGCATCAGGGTGCTGAGGGTGCTCTGGATGAAGAGAGGGAATGAGACATTCTCTCAGCATAAGGATGTGCTGTGCCAAAACCAACAGATTAAGTAGTAAGGCACCAAGAAATTTTAACATGACCTAATAAAAACACTGCTGCCCAGGCAACCGAGATGCAGCCTCTGCTGCAGTCAAGGAAACTGTCCTTGGTGAAAAGTAAGAATAAATGGGGAACTGAAGACACAAAAGTGAGAAGAAATGGGAGCTGGGACTGCAGAAGGCCCTTGTCCCAGTTCCTCAGCTGCTCCTGCATGCTGGGACCCAAACACAGGGCTTCTAGAGGTAGCCTGCCCTTCCTGCCATGGCAATCTTTGGCTTGATGGGGCCAATCCCCAGCATAGAGCTGGTCTTATGAGGAAGGTAATTCCCTCAAGCACCTAAAACAAAATTAAAAAAAAATATATTAAAAAAGAACACCAACAAAAACTGCCAAGAAGTTTTTATATCAGCCGCAGAGAGAGTTAATATGGATCTTGAGTGGAATAAGATTATGAATCCTTTAACAATGGTCTCTATCTCTGTTAGCCAAATAACATTTCTGTCTTTGACCCAGCCTCTCAAGGCCTTCTACAAACGAATACCAATGACCCAGGCCTTCATTATCCCGTTATTACACAAATCCTGCTGTTAATTTATGTATAGGAAAGAACTAGCACTACATAAGACTCCATCAGCTGCATAATTACTGCATATATTATAAAACAGCAGCAAATGCTGCCTGTGAATACAAACCATCTCTGCTTATTAGAAACCTGCAAGAATTAATTAACCAGAGTGTGATTCTGCCACTCATAGTCATAGGTGTTGTCCCAGTGTGGCTCAAGATTCGGCTATCTTGGTCTTTCCAATTACTTTAATGGAGGTACCAGAGAAACAAATATCAGCATCAGTCCTAAACTAAAGCTGCAGGAGGCAAAATTGGGTGTTGGAGTCCCCAGCCAGCCCACCCCTCTCCGAGAGCAGACATGATCCCTGCTGGTGTCTGCAGGAGAAGGGCTCCTGCTCAGGTTTTGGCTCCTGTCTAAACCTGTCTATTTACAAGTCAAAGCAAAGCTGTCACAAGGGGAGGCCTGTGCCCAGCGTTTAACTTGCACTCACAACTCCTTGCAGCCGGATCTGTGGAGATTCGAGTGGTCACATCTGCTGTGCAGAGGTATCCATCACTGAGCAGTGTCTGCCGGCATTGAACCGCCTCTGCCTGACAGCCTGGTAGCTGGTTCCTCCCTGCAGGGATGTGAAGAGGCCCTGTCTGACCTGCTACGGGGCTGGATGCCATTTTCCTTCCCATCTCTTTTGTCAGTGTTTGAGCTCTTGGGATGCAGGTCCAGATTAAACCTTTAAAACAAATGAAATGACCCTATAATTTAAACAGAAAAATTGAAGGATTTAGGAATTTTCCACAGTGACATTTGTATTCCAAGATTAATTTGCTAGCACAGTGCTTATAAATTCCCAGGTTTCTGTTTGCTTATATACAAGAAAAATGAGCTCTTCTAGACTGACTGTAGCGATTAGTTAAATTACTCATACATCCATTATTTTAAAAAAACTTCTATTCTGCTTTGAGCCTGTGTTTGTTTAGTGCCACCTGATAATAACTTTCTGCTTGAATGATGGCCACTAATTTTGTTTATGGCTCTTGAATGTCAATCACGCATATATTTTTGAAACTCGATTCAGGCCAGTAGGCATGAGTATGTATGGATGCATGTTGTCATGAAAGCTTATAATGAGAAGTGGAATTGGGCTTTACCCAGTGTATGACATGAGCGATACAGATGATTTGGTACCTGTATCAGTGAAAGCTGCATAGAAAATATATATGAAAGGCAAAAGCTCTGCTGGTGAGAACTGCTAGCCAGGAGTCCTAGGACAGTGGGGGTGAGGGGTTGCTTCAACTCTTGTTCCTAATTTCAGATGAGTGCTGGGGCTCTGGTTAGCAATCAGACACCTTCATGCTGGTAACGCTGACCATGCACTTAATGCTGAACAAAACGTGGCAATACCAAATCTCCTTTGAGTCAATTCTGGCAGGAAGGGAGGAAAAGCTGCATTGCCCAGGAAGGAGTCTGCTTAATCTTTTCAAGATGATTGAGTTATTTTGAGTTTGCTGCTACTATTTTAAGCAAACTGCATGTTTTGAACAATTAAAAAAGAAAATTCTACTTTGAAACTGAAAATACTGGGTTTTTTTTGGCATTTTGTTTGTGGACACACATAAATAATATCTGTTTATTCGTACTTGAAACTATGGGCACATTTGTGTGCCCATTTTTCCCCTGGGAAAGGTCACTTTTGCTTTCCTGCTGGTGGACATTGTGGGAGCCATGGTGCCTCCTCTTCCAGAGGGAGCCTGTGAAGTGCTCCAGAATAGCTTAAAATAACTCACTGTTGAAGCAACCTCAAAGGACCAAAGGCAATCAAGTCCATCAGGCAGGAACATTTTTAGTTTGACCATTTCTTCCGCTAAATTAAATATAGTGTGTCCTCATTAGAATGAGAGAGATGCATGAAAACTGAGCAAATTTGGTCAAAAATATAAACATAGATGAAATTTATAGATTACTGATCTGAAGGACATATACCTTGATGATCCTTGTTTTTCAGGGAGTACATTTATTAAAGATACAGATTGTGAGTTTGTACCTATATAGTTATTTTTGTTTCTCTCTCACATGCTCTTTTTGGCTGATAGTCTTCAGTTCAGATGTCTGTCTTTGAACTGTCTACTCACTTATTTACTTTCACTTTGCCTACTGGAAGTTCCTATTAATTGTTAGGTAAAACTGTATGATGCCAACATGCCTTTCTCAGGGGAAAGTTTTACAGAAGTTGTCAGTTTAATAATATATCAATAAATTCAATTTAATGTAAATCAGGACTTTCACAACAGTGTCTTTAAAGTGGTTCATTTTGTCTTACAAATGCAAAGGTCTTGTATTGCATTGGCTTGCCATGGTGAAATATTTCAAACACCCAATATAATGAGGACTTTTTGTTGTGTCTTAGACTTCTATGGCATAAATACACTGCTTCATTAGCAATTCCTTGTGAATGCTTCTGGTAAAGAGTGATTACTTTTCTTTACAAGTGTTGCCACTTCTCCCATGGCTTAATTTGGGTTGCTGTGTAAAAGACATGGGGAGCATAGGGTGGGAAGAATTCACATAAGATTTTTGATTCATTCTCTGTAATCTCACCCCAGCATTTTGCTAGCTCTGATGTATTCAGTGTTTTAAAGGGTATGTCAACACAGTAAATTTTATACTGCCAATAAAACCTGTTGGTGAGCTCACAGAAATTCCTAGATCTTGAAAGGCAATTAATGTTTGAAATACATAGTAATCTGTTTATTGCAACATTTTACACATCTACAAAATTAGGTTACCAGTCAGTAGCTAGCTGTAAACTACAGTGCTGCAAGATAAACCTGAAGTAGTAAACACTGTATATTACACTGTATAATCTTTTTAATAGTCTAATTTTCAAAGGGGTATTGGAGAAAAAATGCTTATTATTTCCAGCTTATTCTTGAAATACAAATAATGGAGATACATAGCTTATTAAATGGATCTCTGGCATATAGTAATTATGCTGATTCTAATGATGGTTGAACTCTAACTCCACATGCTAATAAGTGAAGGGTAGCAGCCTTAATTAAATCCACAAAATATGTTAGATACTGTTGTTCAGGCTTCCTACCCCTTGGAGCAAAGCTCCCAGTTGCCACCTCTCCAGGTGAGCATCTCGGGTCTCTTGGGCCTGTATCCATCCAGAGGACTACCTAGTGAGGCTTGGGGAGGGGCTGTCATTGATATGTCCAGTCACTCGGAACATCACCAGGTTATGTTGTGTAACAGATGTCCTTGACAGCAATTCAGTGATCAGGTAAGCTGAGCATTCCCCATTGAGAGACAGACACTGGGAAATTTGAGGTAGGAGTTGATCTGAAGGACTAGCTGGTTCTAATTGCTCTGGCTACACCATGGTTGTCTGTCAGCACATAAACACCACTATGGCTTTAGCCCTTTGCATTTAATATCCTTTTTATGCTGTCAGTACTTCTTCTTCCATATATCTCAGTTTTCAAGATGCTCTGAGCCCTTCAGCTTTACATCTCAGTTACATCTCAAAGATATGCACTCTGGTGGACGAATGATTCTCTAAAAGACCTTGGATACCACTATAGGTGAGAGAAGGCTGTAAAGAAATGCCTTTGTAGCTTTTTAATGTTCTCAAAGAAATTAAATTCTGAGTTTTATTAGAAAGTGTGAGGAACTGAAGAGGTATTTGTTGTGCCTCTTTGTGTATCGAGTTTGGAGAGGGTAGCTGGAGCTTAACTACTCACCTGATGTCTCTGCCAAACTGAGGACATACTCTGGTTCCCTTGTAGCATTGAGCCTTTCAGCTCCTGAGTCTCACTTACTCCAGTTTTAAGAGTCAAACTGTTAAAATGGTTGGGGAGGACTGTTTAAAGAACCCTTCGCATCATGATTTGAAGTTCGTGCAAGACACATAATGAAAAGCTTGCAGGTTTCTATTGGTAGCTAAGTAAATCTGTAATTATCAACTCTGTGAAAGATAGAAACTCAGGATGAGGAAGGCTGATCATGTGCTATAAATATGTTGGTTGACAATGTAATATAGATCACATATGCCTCTCTTGAAAATTAGAGCTAAGGTACTCGCATTATTACAGACTAAACTGTAAAGTCTTAGCCCAGGAAAGTTGAAAACACGTGCCCTGGTTCTCTGCTTGTTCATGTCAAGTTTATACTAGACTCTATTCTGGACTTCTATCAGTGTCCAGACAGTCAGTGGAAAGGTGAGGGATCAGTGAAAACCAAAAGAAGGGTCAGCCCTTTTCTCATTGCAAATGATACTCATAAACAATTGGTGCCATTCAGGGCTTCAGCAACCTATTGACAGAAGAATTCTTCTCTTTTCTTTTTCTGTATCATTGACACTAAAACATCCTATTCTTGATATTCCTGTCTACTTAATGACTAGTTATTAACAACTGTCTCTTCCTGAGGAAGCTCAGAGAGGCTAACCTAAGGCCAACCTCAAATTCATTGACGAGAAGGTACTATTGTATGGGTTTGGGCCAGGACAGAGAATTGAAATAACGATTTTCTAATTCTAATGGGCAGAGGGCAGAAATCTGAGACCTTTCATTGACCTCCAGCAAATTCAACCATAAAAAAGCAGATATTGCTGTTCTATCTAAAAGGGAAAGCAAGAGCCCAAAGATATCTAATAAAAAAATGTATGTTCATTATTGAGACTCACCTAGAAGAAAACCTTTGCCTCTCAAGTGCAGAAGTCGCATTAAGGAGTCATTCTTTTTTTCAGTTGTATTCACCCTCTACATTCAAAGATTAAGTAAATATATAACTGTATTTCATATCACCACACCCCTGCCACCAATTTGATGGAGGTGTTTTCCTGTAGGTGACTGAAGCAAGGCATATATGCTGTAAGTCTGTAAAGAAAACTACTTTGAAGAGGCTTTTTATCACTTCTACTTGGCAAAGAAACTCTGTTCTAACCTTGTTCATAATATCTTTAAGGTCATCCAAAGTTCTGGCATTAATAATGGAGACAGGATTTCATTTGGAATTGAGTGAAGGAGCGGCATTTATGGGGCAGTTCATCTCTGGGGTTCTTTATACCCAAATCTTTAGAAAAATACTGAAAAAAAAAATCAGATAAATAGTTGAAAAGAAAATAGTCAAAAACCTCTGGTAGTAAGACAAAAAGGAGGTAGATGTAAGTTGGGGTCTGTTGTTTCCTTGATGTGTTTTGGGTATAATCATCGATTTTATTAACTGATAGTTTCTGTGTCCAGGTAGTGCAGGGGATTCCTGATCCTTGGTGAGCTGTCACTTGAGGTGCCAGTAGAGGAGCTGTAGTGCATCTTAGGGAGACCAGGAGACATGTAGGCACAGCTTGCAGGAACATGGTGGAGCCGTTCTACCTCGAACCCAGCACTGCTAGACAGGAGGAAAGTCTCTGGGCAAGAGAGCACCTATTCGAGGAGACAGAAACTGGTCATGAGGGAGGAACTATCCATCAGCCAGGGGATTTTCTCACCGTGAGGACTGTCCCCCACTGGTATGAGCAGATGGGCTGTACTGCTGGGACAATTTGGTTATTTATAATTGAGACCTGTACAAACCACTAAGTCTCATAGGTGGGAGTCTGTTAGTGAAGTCTGTTAAGCAGGAGACTGAAGACAAGACATTCATGGCAGCATGTTCTGCAGTGCCTTCAGTATCACACTCAAATCTAGATGAATGGTCATTGTGTTAATACATGCTTGAATTCTCTCTAAATGATGAAAAGGTAGTTTTGTTTATGTTGAATTTATTAGAAAATAGAGGATATCTTAGACTGCAGGGAGATTACATAGGAAGGATGAGTACTATCCAAATCAGTCTGCTTTTGTGCACTTAATGCTTCTAAGAATTTAAGGGGGGTTTTAAAGCAAAATCTGTAGAAAGCAGAGAGGTGTGAAATAATAAGTGTAAGAATGGAACATGCAGACTGTCCTCTAGGAGTAAATTAATACAAGTTCTGTATCCTATGGGGAGCAGGAAGAGAATAAGACAGGAGTCATCAAGTTTCTGGCAGTAGAAAGGACAGAAAAAGAGTATGATTATGCTGTGACCATTTAAATATGCAAGTGTTGAATATTAGATCAGTTGTTAAGAAAGGTTCGGGGGGAATAGCTGGAAAAGTAAAACAGTAGACAGGGTTTTAATAAGCAAATGAACAGAAGCTATAATAAAAATAAAACCAGAAGATTCATGGATAAATATGGTATGGTGAGAAAGAGTCAAAGTAGGTTTTGTACAGAAAAAAGTAATGCCTCAGAAATGGGAATTCTCCAAGGAGAACATGTATATTAGGGTGATCCAGGTGATGTTGCTCATTTTTGTTAGGCTTTCAACAAATTCTGATGCTCAGGGCACTCACTCTAAGAAACTAAGCTCTCAAAAATTAAGAGGGAAAGTACTCTAGCTGAAGAACCGGAAGCAAATAAATATTACCATTTTTACAGTAGAAGGATGCTGCTGATGGCTTTCCTCTGGGTTGTAGGTAGAACCTGTGTTATTTGACACATTCATAAATGGTCTGGAAAAGAGGATTAATTAATAGTGAGGTGAAAAAATTTACTGAAATGGAATATTTATTGACTGCAGAATAAATATGATAAAAACTGACTGGGTACCAACATGGATCCAAAGGCTCAGTATCTATACATGCAAAGTAATACGCAAGGATAAAAATAACCTTAACTATTCATACACCTTGATGGGCTCTAGATTAGCTATTTCCACTGATGAAGGTGCTCTGAAAGTCATTGTGAATATTTCTCTGAAAGCATCAGCTAATTCTAGCAGCAGTCAAAAAAACAAATTGACTCTTAAGAATTACTAGGAAAGGAAGTGAGAACAAACCAGAAAACATTATGCTACTGTATAAAGTTGTGCTCATCTCTCTAATTTAGTATGCAGTTAGAGTCCTCATCTCAGAAAGGATCTAAGTAGGACTAGTATGGAGACAGGCATGAATATTATTATATAGCTTCCATCTGAGAAAACTACAAGTCTTGAGCCTAGAAAAGAGATCACTGATGAGAAGATAAAATAAAAAAATAAAAGCAGTGGTGGTGTGGAGAAGGTGAACAAGGAATGATTTTTCACTGTTTCTCAGTAAATGAAAAATAAAGAAAGAAATAGGCAATACATTTAAAACAGGAAAAAAGACTCTCTTGTACCACTTATATGTATGATGTGGAAGTCACCCACAAAAGATGTGTTATAAGCAGGTTCAGGAAGAAATCAGACAGGTTTCTGAAGAGTCAACATGCTGGTGCACATGCAACTACTCTCTACCAGCTCCCTAAGCCGGTGGCTGTCAGAAGGTAGGGGGATTTTTAGGAGTGGGAGCACTCTGTGGCTGTCCTATTTCTGGTCCCCATTTAGTAAATACATAATCTATCGCTGTTGGAGGCAGAATACTGAGCTGACCAGTATGGATATTCTTCTGTTGAAATATCTGAGAAAGAAAGGCAATATTTTTGGATTGTGATGGAATTTATCTGGCTTACACCAACCAGAAATCTTAGTTGCAGTTCCTGTGTGGAGGATCAATAAATTTATGATGTGTTTGGCCCACCGTGAGATGCTTACAATGTCTGAAGTCAGAATAAATGTCCCCAGTGGCTTTTAAGAAAAACATTATTTTTTGCAAGTTCATCCCTCCATACTGTACTATTTCAGTATTTGTGAAGATTAAAGAAATCCAAGCCAATCTGGTCCCAGCTAAGTTTTAGCATCACTAAAAAGCAATTCCCCTTTGATTTGAAAAGCTACTGAAGGCTCTTGCACCTTTATTCCCTACTGGCAGTGGATTTCCTGGGTGCCCAAGCCTGTCTGTCCTGGCACCCTGGTTAGGCACTCCTCTGTCAGCATGCCTCCTTTTCTTCCTGCAGCTCGGTAATGTCAGAACTAGTTTGCAGATAGCTAAATCTCTCATCTAGCCATTTTCTTCTTGTTTTGTTGTCTTGACTCCTTGATGTTTTCTGTCACTCAAGACTCACATGCCTCTTCTAAGCAAAAACACCATCAATGAAACCTTCACTCCTGCACCATCTAATCACTATGAAGAGACTTCAAAAGATGTAGGAGTCCCAGGCAAGGGCAGATCTCCTTGGGGGAAGGAATGGAGACAGCTCTTCAGTAGTCATGCAGGCCCTCAGCAGAGTCTTCTGGGTTAGTTTGGGTGGGGGATTAGACCCTACTACATGGTGCTGCAGACCAGGGAGGTTGCTGTAACTCATCTGTGATTGACTGGTGCTTCAGACAGGACTGATGAGCCACCCTGAGCTCATACAGGGCAAAAAGATTGAAAGCTACTGCAGCACCCTCCTTACTGACTCTGCACAGGCACTAAGTCCCATGTTCCTTTTTGGGGTGTTTTGGCTTTTTTCCTGCCAAGTTATGCAAAGAAATTTCCCTCTGTCATATAGGACTTGCCAAACAAGCACTTGTCCCAGTTCTGGTAATCACACATAAAGAGAGATGAAAGCATCATAAAATGTGTATGGATTGAAGAGAGTTTTGTGTCTTTTAAAGAGGCCTGTTTGCCTTCCCCATGGTAAAGTACTTTCAGATCTGTGGATGAAAAAGCCCAGTGCTGAATAGAACAATGAAGGTACTAACACCATCTGGGATAAAACCTTCAGTATTAGGCAGGCTTGAAATAATTATCATTTTCCAGCAGAGGAAGGAGGCAGTAAGCTGTGTAGAGTTCCGAGTTTTATCTGTTCTCTTTCTGCCATGAGAAGAGGAACTTTCATGCTCAGATTATATGAAAAAAAATGTAATGAAACTCTACAGCAAGTAACTTAAAAGCTGGATAACTTATTAGGACTTCTGTCCCCCAGTTATGTCCCAATTTACTTACCCCCATCAAGTGCCAGTTAAATCCTACTTTATTTTTTATTTCCACCTATTATGCCGGTAATCATTTTGATGCCTTTGAGGTTTATCTCGGCTGGTCTCACAATATGTGGCGTGTGTGTGGCTTAGAGTGCAGAGAAGAATCATGGAGATGCCTTTGGAAGTGTCCTGGCCACAGTTGTGTTGGGTTCAAAGATCACCACTCTCCTTTCCCCCTAAGGTTTGCTGCCCTCTTTCAGCTCTGCAGTTATAATTTGCACATGTACGTGGAGTAGCCACAGAATCGCAGAAAAGCTGAGGTTGGAAGGCACCTCTAGAGACTGCCTGGTCCAACACCCCTGCTCAAAGCAGGGTCAACTAGAGAGGGTTGGCCAGGGCTCTGTTCATGTTTTGAATATCTGCAAGGGCGGAGACACTACAGCCTCTCTGGGAAACATGTTCCAGTGTTTGCAAGGGAGATCAAACGTAAGGAAAGAAAACCCCACGTATTTTTCTTAAGTTTCAATAGATTTTCTTGTATTCCAATGTGTGTCTCTTGTCCTGTCACAAAGTCTGGCTCAGTACTTTTTACTTCTTCCCATCAGATATTTGCATAAATTAAAAAGACACCACCACCCCCGAACCTTCTCCTCCTCAGCCTGAGCAAACCCATCTCTCTCAGCCTCTCCTCATATGTAATGCTCCAAGCCCTTCATCATCTTAGTGGCCAGTTGCTGGACTTGCTCCAGTAGCTACTTGTCCAGAACTGGACAAGCAGCACTCTAGACATGTCTTCCCAAGGCTGAGTAGAGGTGATTAATCACCTCTCTTGACCACTGGTGATGGTCTTCTAGCAACATAGCCTGTTGGCCTTTTTACCTCAACAGCACATGTCTGGCTCACATTCAGCTTGGTGTCCATTGGTACCCAAGTCCTTTTCAACAGAGCTGTTAAACCTACATGTTATTTTATTTTGACAAAGGGACACAGGTAAATGGAAATGTTCCTATGTTGGAGAATGGCTCAGAGACAAGGGTCCTGAGCCCACCGAGTAATTGTATGATCAGAGCCTGCTCTAGCTGCTGATGCTGGGCCTCACTAGGGTTTGCCTGCAGCAGCTCACAGCTGCTGATACCTGAGGAATGTCAAGGACGCTTCAGCCCTGTGTACCGTGGTGTGTCGAAAACAGGTTAAGGGGAATTAGGAATAGTGGTCTGAGAAACCTAGTGTTATGATAACGGTGGTCTGAGAAACATTGTGTTACGGTACTGTTGTGTATTGAAAACAAGTCAAGAGGAATTAGAAATAGTAGCATGAGAAACTTAGTGTTATGAGAAGCTTGTGCTGTAAGCTAACTGCAAGTAGGTGGATCGTGCGAATACGACCCTCAGAGCTTAAGCCAATCAGCTAGTAACTAGTAGGCATAATTAGTAGAAAGATTATAAAAGGCTGTAATGAAAATCAATAAACTGAAGCACACTTTATCACTCATACTGAGTCGGCTACGTTCTTCCTCCTTGGCCTGGGTCCTCGGCTCGCCCAGCCCGGCATTCCTATAAGTAGGGTTTTTTTAACACAGGTCCTTTGGGCAGAGCTGGGTGAAAGAAGGTACCCCTGTGCGATTATGCACATGGCTTCAAGAGGGCAGTAAATAAAATGATTTGGTTGAAAGTGCTGTTTAACCCAGTTCAACAGCAGCCAGAACAACACACCTAAATGCAGCCTCTGTTTCCCTGGATGGCAAAAGACATAGGCAGGTCCCTTCTGAGCAAAGTCCGTACAGTTTTTTTGGGGCTGGAGGGGGATAATGTTGTCTCTGGCTTGTTGGTGGCCAGAGGTGAAGGGTGTTTTTCCCTTGCACTGACTCAGGGATGGAGGTTTGGGTGGAGGCAAGCTGGCTCCATGCTTTGACCATCAGCAGCGTGGTGGTATACCTGAGCTGTGATGTCCCAAACGCTGCTCCCCTCCTCCAGCTGTCTCCCCATGAGTCTGCTAGCCTTCTCCACAGGTTTGGGATTCCTTACAGCATTGTACTGAATAGATGGGCTTATGTCATTTGTGAGAATGTGATGTGTAATTTACCCCAGTGTTATTAAGCCGTGAAGCAGTGCCAAGCAAGTGAGTATGTCTATAAGGTATAGCTCAGCAGAGATACTGACTCAGCTCCTGGGAGCAGGATATCTGTGTTAGTCCAGTACAGCCCTTTTAGCAGGGCTAATTAGCCTGTGCATTGCTTGTCACTGCTCTCCTGGTGGCAAATCTGGAACTAGTCTGGATATGAATGAAGTACACTGTATTTATTGCATGTTGTAAACATGCCTGTAGGTTGCTGTTTCAGCTGGGCTCAGCTCCATTAAGAGATTTGGATACCTAATTCTGTGCAGCCAGAAAGAGTTAGGCATCCAGTTCTGTCTGAGGATCTGGTCTTGAGGCTCTTAGACCAGTGTTACACAAGAGATATTCCATATGATTCAGTGCATGTAAATCAGCATTACTTTCTTTATCTGAAAAAGGGTTGCTTTGATTTATACCAGCTCAGGAGCTGGCATGCTGATTTTGTAGGAGAATGCTTGCATTTTCTCCTGAAGCCTATGGCTGTGTCTCAGTGAGATCTGTATTTCACTGCAGCACAGAGTTTTTTCAAAATTTGGGAGCCATTTACAACTTTGCTGCCACGCTGTGACATGATGCATTGCTTTGTAAACAGGGCCTTAAACAACTGGGGTCTTAAATCCATAAACTGACTGGGGCTTGGCAACACTTTGAAAATCTCTTTGCCAAATAGCATACATTATAGTACCCTCTGAACAGGCTTCACAAAGATCTGTCTGTCTAAAATGTTCATGTTTCTTTTGACACAATACCAGGATGTTATGAGACTACCTAAGGCTTATTTCTTCTAAAAAAAAAAAAATATAAGAAAAAATGTATCTGTTCCATGTGCAAAATGATGCGTCTGAAATACATGACATGCTAACTTCCTCTGATGTTTTATTTCCTCCAGATAGCATCCTTTTTTTTTTTTTTTAAAAAAAAAAAGATTCCTATAAAATTTGCATTTAGAACTTGTTTACTAAGACATCCCCCAAACATTATATCCTCCCTGTGACACCTCAGCATTTGTACATCTTCTCTTCCCTCTCAGTTCCCTGTTCTCTAGATGGAGCTAAGCGGGGATGGCTGCTGTAGGTGCTGATCTGTCTTATTTCAATTCAACTGCTTTCAACAATTTCAATCTGCTTTCCTCTCTTCACGAAGAGATAGCTATATTTTTCTGCGGCTTTACTTTTTGCTGAAGCATCCATATGATCATTCTAATTTATCATTTCGCAACACTTTGTTGCTTTTAAACAGTAAGTTGTCTGTGAGCACTCATGTTTGCCAAGTAATGTGACTGGCTTGTGGAGGGCTCTAACTGTTGTCCAGACTCAGTAATGATCCCTCTCGAGGCTTGGATTAGTGTAGTTATACGTGCTGCTGCTCTGCATACTTCAGGTGCTTGTAAAGAAAATGGAAAATTTTTGCCATATTTTCCTAATTTAAATCAAATTTCTCCCCTTTCAGTGTTGTAACTCTTCAAGGAGGGTGGAAAAAGAAAAATCCCATTTCTATCCATCTCTCTCCCTTCTGTCTGCTCTCACTGAATGAGACCTAGACCTTGCTGGCTGGTCAAAGCCTGAGCTATTACTTAACAGCTAACTGTAACTGTGTAACATATTGCAGCCTTTTCTGGGGAGACCAGCAGATTTGTAAGAAGTAAGGAAAGTGAGAGATACCACATATTGAGGATCTTGGTGAGAGTGGAGCAAAACTTATTCAAAGTTCAGAATAGAATCCACTACTTGGACACCTATGCGTCTTTAATCTCCAACTTTATTTCCACTGTTGTCTACTGGCTGCCTGTATTTACCCCCTACCTCTTTATCATCCCTTAAAATCAGAAAAAAGAGAGGTGAAAAGTGAGGCAGAATTGTTCCTTGACACAGGTTTGGTTTGATTTGATTTTGGGGTATGACTTTCTCAGTCCTGTAAAGTCTGCTTGTTTCAAAAATGCAACACTGAACACTAACCCTAAAAGTGCATGTGGACACACCAGCCCTGAGGTGCAAGCAACAGTTTTGGTTTTCTACTGCAGTCACGTGAAAAGCAGAAGTTTCTAAGTGGTCATATCTGGTAGTGGTCTGCTTGTGACCACATGCCAAAATGAAGTGTATTGTAAAATCTGAAAGAAAACAGGAAATTTAGGGAGGCGAAAGCCTGTTACTTAGCTTGAAATTTGTCAAATATGTAATTTCTCCTTATTTTCTAAACAAGTCATAGAGCCTTCAGCAAGTTGTTGAAAAGGACATCAATTTGGCAGATGGCTCCTACCCTCTCCTTAATGGGGAGAATAAAGCACCTTTCTTCTAAGTAGGGCATTTAGAGAAATGTGTTGGAAGTATGTGGTGCCGTGTGTCCAAAAAATAATAGAAAAGAGCACTTTGTGGAATCATCTGCATGTCATTCAGAATGGAAGCAGTTAATAACCCAATTACTTTACGGCATCCTCTTCAGCTTCTGTTTCCATTCTATTTTATAACAATCTAAGAGGCTGTTGCCAAACTGCCTAGACATCCTTAGTGCTACGTGGTGAATCATAAATCTGCTGACAATGCTCTCCAAAAGTGAGCAGCCTCAAATGATGTAAAATGAATTCTGGCCTTTTGTACCAACATCTCTCAGTGTTTATGTTCTTTCTTAACTGATTTCATGGAGCTGGGGAAGGAGTCATTATTTTGGTATTTTTGTTATTAGGTTTTGTATTGCTCTTTATATACCAAACTTTTCATGTAAGAGAAAAGTGATCTTCTGTGGAGGTGTAGATAGTGCAGCTGCTGTACCTAGAGCTTGATGAAAACCTGGAGGGTAACACCCAGCAAGTACAAAGCATGTCTGGAGGAGGGAGAGTTTTTGGCCCTTCCTGTGGACACAAAGTCAAATCCATCATATGTTATTTGTCATATGCTAAGCAAACAGAGAGAGCAAGTCAAGATCTCAGGCTAGTTGCTGATTAATTAAGAAGCCTGTATCATCCAAGGCAGCGCTGTTGTTGACTGTATGACTGTAAGAACCCATTTATGCTTGGGGCAACCTAATCGTGGAGGTATATTGGCAGAGCATGATTTGGCACCAACATACTAGTGCCCATCCTGCCATTTTGTCATACTTCCTAGGAGATGTATCACCCAATACTTTTCTGTACACTATTGCAGAGCAAGACTTGTCTCAAAAGGAAAAAAATATGTTCAGTAACATATCCCTTTTATTATTTTTATGCCTGGATTTGTGGAGCCTGGGCAATTATTGGACCAACAATCAGTGTGAGATGACTGGAAGCTGGAGAGTTTTCAGACTTGGTGGTTAATTTTGGCATGGACTACATGAAAGATCAGTAGGGTGGGAAGGTGTTCTTCCCTCCTGCCATTCTTGCTTCTGATTCATTTCTGGGCTTTGATCCATGTGTGCACAGGATGTGATAAATGACCATTGCAAGCCTTTGATAGTTGAACAGGTGGTTCTTAGTGAGGAGGATATACTGAATGGTGGTCAAGAAAGGATCAGGCTTTATGCAAACTGCTTTTCACTTCCATGTCCTAAGGTGGGCTCTACTGATTTCATCATCTATAAGGACCACTGATGCCAAGATATGGCTAACCTGGAACATTTCAATCCCTTCCTCAAGCTGTGCAGTGTTTGCGTCAGTATAACAGCAGCTGTAGCCTGTGATCCTGGAAGTCCTGCTGGCTCCTGAGGCTTACAGCTCAAAAGGTCAGCTCCTGCCTGTCTGATTTACAGAGATCTGAGATGCAAGCATCCCCTCCTTAATCTAAAAGCAGGGGTTTTTTAGAAAAACATCCTTCAATTTCTCTGTTGGTGCTGCTGCATCAGGGAGGGTGCCCAATGTAGCTCAGAGGGCTTGGTCACATTTAGTTCTTGAAAATGTCGACAAAAGTGCATCAAGCAGGCAGATATTTGCCTCTTTCCCAGGTTCTGTTTCTCAAAGTATACAAACCTTAATACAGTGATAAAAAAGTGGAAAAATTTAAAGACAGAAAACACAATAACAGAATTATTTTTGGAAAAAAATGTATGGAGACTTTGTAGAAAATCTATACTTTAATTTCCCTGAACAATGTGAACAAGCAAGTCACCTTCTATCTGACTCATTATGTCTTATTGAGAATTGAATTGTAAGTCTTCCTTGTTCAAGCATGATTAAGCCTAACATGTCTCTTGTTGGCTAGATTTCCTATTGAGCATAGTAGCAGCCAAAGAAAATGATGGTCCAATTCTATGTGATTAGGACAAATCCTTAAAAATCTGGGCAATTTTCAGTAACTATGTCAAGACACTAACTAAACCAGAAATTTTAACACTTGTCAAAGCTTCATTGTTGGACCAAACAAATGTTTCTAATTGGTTGAGTCAAATTGTGTTTACTTGTATTCCCATGTTTTCTTCAGTTTTGCTTTTTTTCTTGTAGACATCTGTTGTTTTTCTGTTACTGCTTACGTAGCCTTTCTATCCACATTTCCAAGAGTGAAAACATAGTTCGTTCCTCTTCAAGCTTCATTTAGATAGTCTTTTGTCCAATTCCTTTTTTCTTGTAATTTTCTTTTTTTATTAATTTTCAAATAAATTCACAGTAACAGTTGAAATAATTAGGTTAATCCAATAGGATTTACAATAAAGCTTTGTGCTGGAGATCTTGTCAAACATGGTGCGAGTATTGTATACATCCCAGAAATGAAAAAGAGAAAACCAAAACCAAGACTGCAGATGAGGTCTTAAACTATTCCATTCTGCAGCAACTGGAAATGTTAACACTTAGCTCAAGGAAAAAAAGTTAAAGCAGACAGTAGAAGAAAGGAAAATATAAATAATTTGTAATTTTGATGATAACCTCTGAAGGTATAAACAGTGCTGGGGAATAGACAGTTACTCGAAATACAAACATGGTGTTTTGTACATAGCTAAGCCAAAGATTCAGGCCTTATCCATGTCAGTCTTCTTTGGTTTGGAATGAGCTCACAAGGGCATGCTATGAAAGCCTTGGGCTAAAGAGTTGTCTCCTTCTATAAAAAGTCTTAATCCTATAAAAAGTCTTAATCCTTAGTTCTCTTTCTTCAACCTTAATACCTTGTAGATGAACTTCAGCATATATTTCTATGTGAGACCCAATCTGGGAGCATCATATTGCCACAAGGAAAGGACAGGAACCCAGGACGCACACACACAGTTCACAGAGATCAAAGCTGGTGCTGTGGGTATATTTGCTGTTAGCACTGGACGAGAATTGGCCAACATCTGATTCCATAAAAGTCTTTTTGGTCAGTTTGATTTGCAATCAATAGACTAACAAAATCAGCTTCCTCGCATGCATTTCTTTTGTCACAAAAGAGAGGTTACATTCATCAGAGGGAGTTTCTTCCAGCCCAGTTCCTGAGTTTTTCTCCAGGACACAACTGCTACTGCATTATTTCTGCATTTTTGATGGGCAGGTTCATCACTGATTACACCTAATAATAAATTTCTCTCAAATCTCAGGATTAAAAGTTTTTTTCTGATTCCCTGCTTTACATGTCTGTCCAATGGATCAGTATCTTGTTAACACAGCTTTTTTTTTTTTTTTAAATAATTATCAGTTACATGTTCCCTTTCAGAAGTTTTGTTTTGTCTTCTTTCATATTTTTCTATGCTATGCTACCTTCCACAATTCTCTAAACAAATTTCAATACCAGAAGTTGTTAGCTGCAGTTTACACATTTTCCTTTCATCCAAAAAGTCACTGGTTGGATCTTTAAGTTAAAGATGGATCAAGATGTTCAGAAACATTTAGTGCCATTTTAATTTTAGAGCAAAATTTTAATACTTCTGTGCTATTTTTCACTACCCTCCTTCCTCTTTTTTTTTTTTTTTTTTTTTTTAACAACTCTGTGGGAGGTCCAGAACACCAATATTTCAGTGAAGAATCAGGAAATATTTACTGTGAAATGATTTTCTTATTTTGAAATCAATTCAATTGTCAGGATAAAAATTTAATGCAGCTGCATGAGTGGTAGTGCTGGAAAAAGACCTAGCAATGTCTTTTTTTTTTAATCCAATATTCCCCCTAGAAATAAAATTCCTTGCAGAAGTCAAGGCCAGACTCAAGTTAGAGAATCACCTACCAAAGTAGTCTGAATTGGACTGTCCAATAACTCTCATTTATTTTATTTTTTAGTGTGGACATTGGTTTCAGTAATGTATTTCTTCAATATTCCTTCAATTGTTTCATACTCTTAAAAATACCCTGGGTAAAATTATCTCAGTGAGACATATGAGGCAGCGTTACAGTGTTGTTGATCACCACCTGCCCCTCCTAGCAGTTGTCCAAGGCTGATACGCACAACCCACAGGTAAAATGTTACTTACACATGTTAAGTGTGTGATTCACAGAGGAAAACAAAGGTAGAACTGTTGGGGGTGGAGGGGGGGAGAAAGACAAAAAAAAAAAACCAAACAAGTAAATATTTGCACAAATGAACACAGAATAGATCTATGTCCTGCTTTGGGGAGGGCTGAATCCCAAACACTGTGTGAGGATGAGCCCAGCAGAGAGCTGGGGGGCAGCTGTCGATGGCGATTTCTCCTTGCTGGGGTGCCAGCGATCACACCCAGCTCTGCCAGTGTCCCCAGGGGCGTGATGTCTGCACCGTCCCTGGGAGATCACAGTGCTGTTCCTGCTGGGAATTGCAGTCAGTGCAGGCTGTGGCACAGTGAAAGGAGGTTTCTTCTGAGAGGGGGTCTCAGGGCTGCAGATTCCGATACAGCATTGTCATGGGAGGCACAGAGGAGTCTGAGAAATTAATTCTGAACAGTAAGACCCATCCTTTGTTTTTGTGACATTACAATGGCTATAAACATTTAAGACATACAGTTTATGCTGGAAAGGATCTCTAGAGGTCTCCAGCCCAATTCAGAGCCTAAGGGAGGGCTAGTTACAGAAGGGTGTTTGTCCAGCCCAGATTGGAATATGTCCCAGGACAGTGATCCCACACCCTCTCTGTCCCTGTTCCAATGGTTGAGTACCTTCAGGGTGAAATATTTTTCCTAATATCTAATCAGAATTTCCTATACTGTAACTTATGTCCATTGATTTGTGTCCTTTTGCCATGAGTTAGTCTGGGCTTGTTGTTTCTCATGGCAAAGTTTAATAAACAAACATTAATGTGTTACTGCTACTACTCCAGATAACAAGCAGAAGGACTCTTTTTGAGATGGAGTTATTTAGAATGAGCTTCTTAAAAGTATTATCATGCATAAAAATGCAAACTGGAGTCTAGAAGCACCATGGTGTCTAGAGTAGGTGATTTGAAAACCCCACTGGATACCTGCATCCTCTGCAGATGCTTGTGAACCTGCAGCTTGATGAATCAGTACCTGATAAATTTGTAACTGAAGGAGCGATGCACACAGTGACCTGAGCGTCACAACAGTGCTGTTTGTAACAGGTTGTTTTAAACAATATACAGAAGACCCCAAGAAGGAAGTTAAAGCTATAATTTGATTATATGTGGGCAATCTGCATGAGAGAGATGTGCAAAGAAGTTAACTTCAAATTGAGGCAGGCATGGATACCCCGAGGGATGTCCTCAGTGTGAATGAGGAGCGGTAAATACAAGACAAGCAGTTTCACATTGGCTTTTCATTATGGTTGGCTCATTTTAAAAAGCTGAGCTGCATTTTCCTGGGTGTTTAATGTTTGCAGTATCTATTGATTTCAGCTGGTGTTGGTACATGCTTGACGTTTCAGAAGTGTCAGAGCAGCTGCTATGCTGAGACTGCTGCACATAGTTGCTGAGCACAATAATCTCATGACTTGTTTGGGTTCCCTGTGCCGCTCTTATCCAACATGCTATCTCTTGACTTATCCTTACGTTGTAATGCCTTTAAGACAGGACTATCTCTTGCCTTGTGTGCAGCAACTGAAGTGATAAAGGTCCTGAATGCTCTTAGGGCTTCTAGGAATCACTGCAAAAAAGCCACATCCCATAATTATTTATTAATATGATATGCATCAATGTGAGACATTTCATTGGCTTTAATAGGCTTTGGATCAGTTTCCTTAGTACCTCTGGCCTTTTTTGGTTCCATTATTTATGAAGGAACATGTTTAATTCAGAGTTAGGGACTGCAAATATATCTAGTGTACCTTGTGATGCTTGATGATTTTATTACAGAAATTATCCCTAAGCTGAAAGTTGCCTCATCTATGTGGACAAGTACATGGCAGACCCCCTTCTGAGGATGCTTGGGCCTGTATGATATAAAGGTCGAGTTCCTCCATGTAGTGTGGATGATTTCTCTTTTCTGCCCTATTATGGGGTGTGTTTCCAGAGCTCATCTGCCGCAGTGCACACCTCGGGTCTAAAAGGCAGACTTTGACCATGGACTCCCAAGTCAACAACAGAGATTAACAGGACAAAACAAGGGTCATGCTCTGCTCCGTCTTATTTTCATTCAGGGACAGTCTTTTTGTCAACTTTCCATTATCTTTCCCCCAGCTTTTACCTAAAGATAAAAAAAAAACAGCTTATAATTCATTACAGTTCATTAAAATTAAAATAAAATTTATTTTGCATCAAAATGAAAAAATATGACTTGTTCATTATTAGCATATAAATGGTATTTTTTATGTCACTCTGCCACAAAATCACTTACATTTTCAATGATCACAGCACACAAAATTAATTTTTGATAGCCTTTTGTGATTTGGTTGAAAATTCTCATTTCTTTTTGTGCATTAACAGCAAACTGTATCCACTGCTATTCATACCAAATTTTAGATAATGAAGCAATTAAAAATACATGGATTGAAGATCTTATCTCATTTTTCCTCTGGCCTATTTCCGCTTCATTATTCATGAAGGGATATGTTTAATTCAGAGTTAGTAATTGCAGATATATCTAGTATAAATTGTGTCTTATATTCTTTTACCCAATTTCAATTTATTTTAGCAAATAGATCTATGGGGAAAAAAAGAGCAGGAAAGCCAAAAGGGCAAAAACTACATCTCGGTGTTGCCAAACAAAACCTTACAGGTCTATTGCTTGTAAAGTATGTCTGCAATTCGGCAAAAAGTTGATGCAATGAAGCACTGTACTTGGCATATTAATAACCTTACATTCATATTAAATGTCTGAATTAAATTATTCTGATTTGAAGCAGTTTGAGACACCTCATGAGTCAGTGCCACTGTCGTTCTGCTGCTTTTATCCACAAAGTCCCAAATCAGTGAAAAGCAAAAGTAGTAGAGACATAAAATTGGCTAAATAGCAGAATCAAAATAAAATTGAGGTGTTTTAGGGAAAGTAGAGGAACCTTCAGTTGGTCAGAGAGTGAGAATAAGTCTGGATCGTGTGTTTCCATGTGTCTGGAATGGGATGTATCTCTAATGGCTTCATAAAACGTTCAGATCTTGAACACATAAAAATCATGAGAGCTTCCACTAGGTTTGGGATCCAAGGAAACAAAAACCAGTACATGTGGGGGAGTTGGCTGGGAGGGGGCTGCCAAAGTGCAGCAAAGGCTGCTCCTTGGCCAGATGGCTCCTGCCTTCCCCTCCCAGAAATCTCAGCCCAGGGCTTGGATTAGGGTTGGGATGAGGGTGCCAAGGAAAAGACAGCTAACACCCACGGCAGGGGAGGACTTGGACTGTGCAGCCAGGATACCTCCAGGGCTGCTGGTGCAGTCATCCCCCAAAGCCCAGCTCACATGGGGCCGGGTCAAGTTCCTGAGCTAGGGCACAGCTGAGGGCTCTCTGGGCGGTTTGGATGGTGCCTGTGGAAACGACTTTTCATGGGGAGGTGCTAACAAGGTCAGTTATATCCAGGGATTGTGAGGGTTGGCTGTTGGCTACTGTAGTCCCAGGTTCTTCTTGCTGGGTTGTAAGATGTCCTTAGGAGTAGTCACAAAAACCCCATTGTCCTGAACCTTCTACAAAGGATAGGAAGGGGCATAACATGGGTGAGTTTCCAACTGTTCATCTGACTGGGTGCTAGAGTGACCTAGAGAAAGGTTTTGTTTTAATTACTGAGGACACAGCCCCAAACTTCCCTTTATACCAGTGGACCTTTTTTTATGTATGTTTCAGACTTGAAATAGAGTTTGTAGAATTAACAATTTGGATTTATTAAACATTGTGATCAGCACTTTCTAGTGTAATTATTAATGCAAATATTTCTACCCAGTTATTTGATTAACTGACTAACTTGCAAAGTGATGCATAGCCTTTCCTGTGTAGTCCTTGATTCATAATTTCAATAAGTTAATTAATTACAATCTTATTTTCTCTCATAATGAATTCTGGTTTGCTCTGATGGCTTTGGAAGTCTTAAACATATTGTGAATGATTCTCAGCTAAAGTTTCAGAGAGTTTTTATGTTTTAGAGGAAATAGCATTTAACAGCTATTGTGTTTTGGTATAGACCAGACTTCACAACAGCCACTAGCACTAACAAAAGTTCTGTCTACCTTCTGCTCCCTGTGCTCCACAAGGAAAATCCATCCCTTCACAGACAAGTATTGCTGTTTTCCCTAGATGACTCTGACAGTCACTGCTTTCAAAGAAATTACACTTCATTCAGTTACTCTGATCAACAAAAGCAACGTTCCCTGACCTGCTGTGGGTGAACAGCCATTGGAAGCATGTGCCATAACTGGCATGTCAGGCCACAGCAGGATATCTACCCTGCCTTTGTCTGCAACATCACCTGTTGGTGTCCTTGAATGCGTGCTCCATGCTTTGTGTCCTAAATTTGCTGATAAGTGCACTGACAGCTCTCAGAGCCCACATTGGTTGAAACCTGCTGTTGGCTCATCACATACTGATGAAATTAAATACAATGCAAAATTCTTCCAAGTGCATGACATCTGTTTTCCTGGAATCCTGTTTTTAATGAGTTCACTAAGAGCAGATTTCCTGGAAGTCGAACTGGTGCACAGAACAGCTTCCAGCAGGGTTCTGCTATTGAATCGCTGCTGTGGCTGTGCTAGAGCTGACCCACTTACTGATAATGGTAACCAGGTACTTTGGGGTGCTACCAAGCCAGCAGCGTAGTTTGTGTCTCCTATAGAGGAGAAAACACACCTCCTCACCAAACGGTCCATTTTTTTTTCCACTTTGGTGTGGTATTTCCCTCGCTCTTACAATTTCTCCCTGCTCTTTTTTCCTACCCTTCCCTGTTTGGAATGGGTCCTTTATCTTTTGCTGTATCTTTCCAGATTTATGCTGATTTTGGAGAAAGGAGGAGGGAGGCCATGTGTTTGGGGATTTTTCCATTATCTCAGATGGTGTCTCCTCAATCTCCTCCTCCTTTTCCTATCTCCTTACTTGTCATAGGAGTGTTTCTGATCTCTGCCTTGCCATCCCATGAACACAGTTTCCTCCCTTTTCATTGATCCACTTCTATCCTTTTGCTGGAGGGTGGCATGGGAAAGAATGCCACTGAACTCAGAGCAGTCATCATGTCCTCACCTTCCACTGTTGTTGCAAAATAGATGGCAAAAACAGTCCCAGCAGGTGACCTTGAGAGAAACCTGAAGGCTGGAGAACAGAGAGGCTTGGAAACTGAGATAACAATCCATCTCTAATTCAAAACTGGGTAATTCAGAAACCCTGTCAGACACATTAACTGATCAAAAACACGAGCTTGGCATAGGCCTAGATCTTGCCTCCTCAGTGTCCTGGTCTTCTATGAAAAGTCGTCTAAACAGACACAAAAAGTAAGGCTTCATCAGATTCGCTTCATTAGAAACTAATTAGAACCATCACCCGAAGCTGAAAAGATACCTTTGAAGTACAAATATTTCCTCAGCTTTTCTTAATCAAGGCTTTCTTTTTATGCCCCTCTTTATACGCTGATTCCAGCCGGCACATGAACTAGAAATCCTGGAAGGCTAGAAGGAAAAAATCCTCTTGCAGTATTTCCAATTGAATAAGAACCAAAAATCCATTGGAAATTTCATGATTTCCAGCACAATGTACTAGCCAAGAAATTCTGGAGAAGCTGCAAATAAGCATCCAGATGTCTGGATCCCTGAACTGAAATCCCTGAACTGAAAAAATCTTTGGAGGTTTGTTTATTCTTAATACAGAGAATAAACCTTATTATTTATCGATATTAATAAACTCCTTAAAGTGCATGGTGCCTGCAAGGTGAAGAATTAGCTTTGTTGCTTGCATTGATAAGCTTATAGGCCTCTGGGCTTGTCTGGCCTGGACAACAGTCAGGTAATTCAATTCAGGGATTTAGTGCAAAATTTATTGTTGGGGAGATCAACAAACAGGATTCATAGAAGAGGTGCATGGAGATGTGAATCTGAGGCAGGGCTGTGTTGTAAGAGGGACTTGTGGCTTTCAGAGCACGTAGGAGAAAGGTTGAGACAGAGGGAAGAAATTAATGGGAAGAGAGAGATGTAGGTCAGAGCCACGTCCTGACTGAGCAGAAGAGCGCAAGGCTGTGGATACTCCTGGTGTTGCCTGGTCCCTGCTGTTGCCCAGACCAGCTACACACTGGTCCATCAATTCATGTCTGTGTGCGGCTCAGCCCAGAGTTGCCTGGTTTGTGTTCTGCACACGCATTTTTACTTTCCCAAATCAGGCTTTTTAGTAAGCACCATTCAAGCAGGTTTTCAGAAAACCAGGCTGAAATTCTGAACACAAATCTCATTACCAGTTTAAAAGGGTCAAAACTCCCCACTTCTTTGGACATTCAGCATGCATCTATTTAACAAGATTTATACATGCAGAAACTACCACTCAGTCTTTTGCTGTATAATTTTTTGCTTCTGTATTCAGAAATATTCTAATAGGAAGGGAAACTGTGAATGGAAACTTATTCTAGAAGGTAACCTGTGCAAGACAGAGGTATGTGATGCTAAGTCAGGTCATTCTCACCCGTCCTACACTGACCAGGTAATATCCTTCACATGCAGCCAAGCACTGCCAGTGCCAGAAGTGAAGTGCAGGGACACCAGGGTCCCACACTGCTGCTCCCCTTTCCCTCGTGCACTAGTGGTCATGACAAATGTGTGGCCATGTGTCTCCTGCTCTCTGCAATACCCTGAGATGTGGTTGGAGGTGAAGAACATTACCTGAGAGAGAGATCCAGGATGAGGCCCTTGCTTATACTTTTTTAAAATGCTTGCCATAAATTCACTGCAAAATACCTCAGATCCCTGAAGAGCAAGTTATGTGATGTGGCCTTGCTATTTCAGATGTTTTGTTGTTTGCTCTCTGCATCTTTATTAATGGCACTCTGTCAAGGCCGTTGCATTAAACATTGATCTACCTTGACAGCAGGAGCAGGGTGTGCATATTGAAGGGCAGGTGTCATCCTCTTGCCAACGGCATCCCTCTCTTGCAGGTATTTAACTATTTCTTAGGCTCCGAGGAAAGACACAAGGAAAGAGCCTGCTGGTGCTGAGATGGCACAGAATTATGCTGGTAACTGAAGTGTGGTAGGGAAGAAAACTGTACTCCTGAATTTCATACCTGGAAACCTGCCAAACTAGGAGGCATCTCAAACAACCTTGTTGCTCTCCTGTCGGGGTACCATCTGCTTCTTCACATTTACTGGGTAGGAGCTACTTACCATTTCATAGCAATTCTCAAGGCTGAAGCCTACTGACCTGCAGGAAAATTACACAAAGGGCATTTTATAGCACTTGAAGCTTCAGCTATGCCTAGCCATGATCTCATTTCCTCTGGTTTTGAAGGTGCTTTCTACAGTGATTCTTTCATGCAATTGCCACTTCATGATATAGTCTCAATTTCTAAACTTTCTAGATTCCCTTGAAATAGCCTCAAGGGAATTGGCAGGTTCTCAAACTCTTGATGACTTCTTGGAAGCAATTCAGGCACCAAATGTTGGTCTTGGTATTGGGAAATGAGCAGTCAGAGGGGTCTACCTGGCTTGGTGGTCACTGATTGTTTGGTAGCCCTTGGTGGATATTTGAAAGGGAAAATACTAATTCTTACATTTCTGTGAAAGGTGTATTGTGAGGTACAGATGGACAGGGCATTTTGTTTCTTTGGATTCTTGTTTTTAATGTAGTGAAAGGCACCAAGAAACTTCAGTGGCAGACCAAAAAAAATCTACAGCAACCTGAGAGCCATGTAACCCTTGCAGCTGAATGCTTTACTTTAAACTACCCTGTGCAAAACTCACCCCACCTTCCTAATTGGGGCAACATATTCACACCCCAGTTTCACTTGGATGCTCCCAAGTTTTCTAGCACTTTAAATAGAAGAGCCATGACATACTAATCCCCCAGTTACTGTTCCTTCTAAGCAGAAGCATTGCTCCCTGGCCTTTCCCTGTGGCTTTCCCACTGGGTTTCTCCTGAGGTCTACCCTGCTCAGGGTGTCTCACTGATGTGAAAATCGCTAAGAAGCTGCTATGTACAGTGAAGAACACGTTGTCTCCATGTTACTGGTGAAGGCAGCAGCCATCCTGCTGGCAGGCATCTCCCGTGACATATCCCCTGCCCTGGTCCAGGTCTGCAGTCAAGGGGCTGTATCCCTGCCACACCTTCCATTCCCTCCCTGCTCCCTGGCTCCACGGGCCCCGCAGAGGCTCTGCCTCGCTGCCTCTAGCTTTTGGCTGGGTGAGCAGGGCCGGGTCTGTCTGGCAGCAGTGTGTGCTTTGGGGAGGAGCAGGCAGGGCTGTGGGGCTGCTGCGATTCGGCTGCCAGCTGGCACAGCACAGCCAGGCGCTGAGTGGGGATGAAATGTGCTCAGATGAAATGCCCTAGATAAAACATTCCCACAGCCCCACTATACCTTCACATTTCCCTGACTTCATAAAGCACACAAACTTCAAGCTATCTGTTCACTGTGTGCTTGAATTTGGCTTGACTGTCTGATAACTTTTGTTTGCAAGTTTTAATTTTGGCAGAGAATTACCTGTTTATGTGTGTTTGTTTTTTGGTGTTGTTTTTTTTTTTTATTTATTTATTTTGTTGAATTCTCTGGCAAAAGGATAAATTTGAGGCTTAAATTACATAGTTACATTAACACTGGTCTGTACAGTAACTACAGCAGTTTGTGGGCTTTGTAAGGTTTGTTATAAGCCACCTCATCTAATAGCATTTATTGTCTCTGTCCTCATTATTGAGCAGAAGGACAGCATGACACCGGGTGTGCAGCATGATGCAATGGGGGTGTGTGTGTGCTCTGTGGGGGTTGAGTCTAACTTGGCCCATTCCAGCTCAATCACAAACATCATGTATTTTTCCCCCTCTTCACCAAGGTCTTTTAATATAAGAATTAAGACAGTAATTTTCAACTTTTTATTTACAAGACTGAACTCACAGAATCATAAAATGGTTTGAGTTGGAAGGGACCTTAAAGATCACCTAGTTCCAACCCCCCCTGCCACAGACAGGGACACCTTCCACCAGCCCAGGTTGCTCAAAACCCCATCCAACCTGGCCTTGAACCCTTCCAGGGAGGGGGCATCCACAGCTTCTCTGGGCAACTTCTTCCAGTGCCTCACCACCCACATGGTAAAGAGTTTCATCCTTATATCTAATCTAAATCTGCCCTCTTTCAGTTTAAAATTGTTATCCCTCCATCCTGTCTCTACACCTCTTGATAAAAAGTCCCTCCCCATCTTTCTAGTAGCCCCCTTTAAGTACTGGAAGGCCACTAGAAGGTCTCCTCGGAGCCTTATCTTGTCCAGGATGAACACCCCCAACTCTCTCAGCCTGTCCTCATTGGGGAGGTGCTCCAGACCCCTGAGAATCTTTGTGGCCTCCTCTGGACCCACTCGAGTAGATCAATGTCCTTCTTATGTTGGGAGAAGAGTAGAAGGGGAGAATCCCCTCCCTCGACCTGCTGGCCACACTTCTCTTGGTGCAGCCCAGGACGTGGTTGGCTTTCTAGGCTGCAAGCGCACAATGCTGGCTTATAGTCAGTTTTCCATCCACTAATATCCCCAAGTCCTCCTCTGCAGGGCTGCTCTCAATCCACTCCTCAACCAGCCTGGATTTGTGCATGCAATTGCCTCGACCCATGTGCAGGACCTTGCACTTGGCCTTGCTGAACTTCATGAGGTTTTCAGGGGTCCACTTCTCAAGTCTGCTTATATTTCAACATGAAACTTTTAATCCAACAGTAACACCTGGGCTTTGTCTGGTTCTCCAGGGACTGATGGTGTCTGTTTTTCTCCAAAAATGATGTGCCTGTTGTAAGCGATTTTTCTCTAACGTCTGCTCAAGCTCTCGTTGGCTTGTTCTCCGCAAAAAAAAAAAAAACAACAAACTGACCGTACTTCATCTGATTCTGTGATGAAAATGCTTGCTATCATGCTAATTAATGCATCACCTTGTCAGTTCTTTGTAGTCTTCCATCTATTTCCTTCTACCCTTGTCTTTTCTTTCCTCTTCTCTTTGGGTGGTGATCCCCTCTGGATGGACTGCCTCCATGGATCTGTGTGTGCACAGCACCAGCTGCACCAGCTGTTCCTACAGAAACAGAACTTGTGAGAACATGAGCACACCCCAGCCACGTCTCCCCGGTCACCATCTTCTCACTTTCAGTAGGTGCTGGGGCGGTACAGACACTGAATAGCACACGCAGCTGCCTATACCTTCCTCCTCCTCCTATCCCTCATCCCAGTTAGCAAGTTAGCAGTTACCTGCCTGTTCGCAGCCTGGTGCTGTGCCCCTGCAAAGCCCAGAAATCCCTGAACGTGTTGCGTGCACAAATAATTTTAGCCCTAATAGAATCTCTTGTCTAGTTTGAACCTTTTTTGTCCCTCCAAGAACAGCTCAGGAAGGATCCCATGGAAATTCTCACTACAGTGAGTATTCTTAGGTCTCTGTCAGGAAAGACATGGGAATCTCTCCAGGCTATTACATCATCCTCATAAATGAGTCACACTGGATGTCTGCACTTTCTGTTACTGGTGAGGAGGCAGTTGGGTTGCAGAGCTTTGGTCAGCCTCATCTTTTCAGTGGGTAAAATGAAGGCTGATTCACCTTGTGGTGTAACCCCAGTGGGTTCAGTAGGGTGCATCGGTGTCTCAGGGGATGTCTGTATGATGTATCTTGTCTACATTGTTTGAATAAAAATAAGAAGTGGTCAGAGACTTTTCTTCATGTTCTATGACACATCACCCTCCACATATTTTTTTATTCATCTGATGAAATTTTAGTGTTAGTGCCAGTGAGACCACAGCAAAGTCTTTTCCAGCCTGTCTCATTGCTCATTCCGGAAAGTTGTGCTAATTTAATTCACTCATAACCTTATAATATCAGAAAACGAGGTCTAGGGTTTCTTTTCTTCTCTGTAGTCCTATGGTCTCCTCTTTTTCCAACATTTGTTGGTTTGTCCCTCCTGAAAGTTTATTTTCATGAGCTGTGCTCCTTCTGGATCCATTTCTCTCATGTTTTAGTTATACCTTTGTGGTATTTGTTTTCAGTTTTGAGCAAATGAAGTCCTGATTGGCAGGATACGAAATAACTCAGTAATACATAGTGAGTGATGTCACTTCTTAAAGGTGTTTATGTTCAAAAGAAGGAAGACAACCTATATGGGAAAATACAAGCGTCTTCATGTCCAGTTCAAATAGACAGAAAAGACTGCGTATTAAGTGGAACCAGTCCCTAGATTCATTATTGACATCAGTTCATGGGGGTAAAGAAAAGTCAGGAAAAGGGAAGATGGACTGTAGGCTGACGTCCCTCTGCCTTCTGGGTGCACACCCGCAAGTGGGGATCTGGAGCCCCCAGACCAATCTATCGAGGATTATTCTCAGCATGTGGGTGAGTCTCAGGCTGGACAGTATTGCACAACACAACTCAGCTGTGTGTCTGATGTTTGTCATAATAATAGCACTGCAAAGCACTTAACAGTATGGGGGAAAAAAAACTCATAAAAATCAGAAAAAGGGAATAAAGTCATGGCAAAAACTTAGGGTTTTCATCGAGTTTTGAAAATAACTGGAGTGAGAAAATGAAAATGTGAGGAAGGGCTGTTTTGAAATTATCTATGCCACGTGGGGAAAAGCAAATTTAACTAGATTGAAAGGGGTAAGGAGGGAGTGCTGGGCTTGGACTATCTATGGAAAGGGCTCAGGAGAGCCAGGAGGGGAAGTGACTCTGTGAGAAAATGGAACAAAAGGTGGTTTTGAAATGAGGGAAGCTACAGGACTTATTCAAAAGAAAGAAGAGAAAGTGTTATGCATATTATTTTTAATTTTTTTTTCCCCAAACGATTTTACCTCATTTACTTTTCAAACACGAGTGAAACTCTAAAGTAGGTAGAAACTGTCACTAGATTTTCATTGCTTTCTGCTTCCAGCCTCCCTGGAAACCCTTCAAGATCAGGCTCTTGCAATAATTCAGCACATCTGCTTCTGGCCCCAAAACCCATCCGTGAACCTGGGGGAGGATTGGCCCTCGTCCGGGTGGCTGCTGGGACAGCGTGCAAACATGAAACCAGAGTCAATTAAATGCCCTGGAGCACATAGAAGGTTTGGGCTCTGACTTGCAAAGTAACAGGCTGAAGAAAGGTTTATGCTACTTCTGATTATATTCAGATGGATTCATCTATCAGTTTGTGGTCTTTCTGCTGACAGTGTTTCTGAAGGATGCAGGGACCCTTTAACAAGTAATAGGCAGCTTTCAGTCCAAAAAATCCCAGTGGAAGAATTGATATAGGATTATAGAAATTGGTAGCTCACCCTAGAAATTATTGTGCAGTGCTCTTAAAAAGGCATGGATGTTAGGGTTAGATGTGTGTTTATAGAGTATTCAGGCAAATTAAGCACTGAACTTTTGGGCTTGTAATCTCTCTTGCAGAATATGAAGGTTTTTCATGGTAAATGTACTGTGTTTTCATTTTCGACATTAAGACCAGATGCTTTCTTGCAGATGTTTTAAGTGTCTGTTCAGCTCTGGAGAATACCCTGTACTATTTTTTACCTTTTCTAGTTTTGTAGTCATGCAGTTTTTCCTTCATTGCGTAAGAGCAACAGAAATATCTTAGTGGAGTGAGAAGACTCCAGCTCAGCCAGGCTCTGAGTGAATCATAGAATGGTTTGGGTTGGAAGGGACCTCTAAAAGCCATCTAGTCAGATCCGCCTGCAATAATCAGGAACATCTTCAACTAGATCAGGTTGCTCAAAGCCCCATCCATCCTGACCTTGAATGTTTCCAGGGATAGGGCATCTCGAACCTCTCTGAGCAACCAGAGAGTCCAGAGGTTGAAGTCATTGAAAGAGCTGCTGTGGGTTTGCACACAGTGAAGTTAGTTGGAATCCAAGGTGGCCACTGCACAGCGGGACTCACCAGTTCTGTATTGCACTAAACAAATCATATATTTTAAGACAGTCTTTACATCAGGAAGATTAAAAATAACAAAGACAGGGTGGAAAGACAAGATAACTTGATTTTATGAATGAAAATGGAAACAGAGGTTAAAGGGCTTTCTAGAGAGCGTACAGCAAGCCTGGATGGAGTACAGAACTGAAACTGTTTTCTGATTCTCAAGATGGTGCTTTTCTGCAATAAGGACATTTTGCTTCTACAAGTTCAGAGGAAATGGTCATATTCTTAAAAAAAAAAAAAGTTTTATATTTTCTGTCGGCTCTACACTCAAACGCTTCCTTGAACCTGGTGTTATTGGTAACTGTTGGCTTCTTGAGTGAATATGAATAGTGATTCCTATTTCATAGTGCACATTAACAACTGCTCTGTGTGTTTCAGTCACAGGCAATGATTAGTGCAGGAGATACCAACTATTACTTGAATACTGAGCCATACTACCTCAAAACTAAAAAACACTGAAAAACAACTCATATACTGACCAGGAAACCTTCATGAGAACATCGTGACATTCTCCAGTGCAGTACATGCCCCACTACATGGGCTGCTTTACTATGGGTATTTTTTCCCTCAATGAGTGTTAAGTGCAGAAAGTGGCGATGGGAAAAAATTGTGGTTTGTAACTTATCTTCCCAGGATGACCTGAAGACTCAAAAATATTTGTGATGTAATTAAAAATTACTTTGAAGATGGTCATTTCCTTCCCTGCTTCTTTATTTGGCACTGTTGTCTGGACCATGGACCATCTGAGCATGCCGTGATTGCACAAGGTGACATGCCAGGGCACTGTACCCTCTCAGGGATAAAATGAGTAGAAGGAAAACTTTTTTATTTTGCCTTTATATCTTTGCTCTCTAATGCACCATGTGACTCTGCTGTTCCCATTCAATTCTGGCAGACACATTTGCTGTGCCAGGCTCTGGGTGCTGGGGAAGCACCACCCAGGCTGTAGCCAGCTACGTGAGCATCTCTGGCCAGCTGTACAGGGCGTCTGGCAGCCACAGGCCTCTTTCTGCAGACCATTCCCCTGAATAATGTGGTGTCAGAAAAAGGGAAAAAAGTGTGAGTTTGTATCACTTTATTGGACCTTTCTGTTGTGATAGTGGCCATTTGCATTTGACGTTCCAGATTAAGCAAATCCCCAGGTGGTGCAACCCGACAGTTTCCCCCTGCTTTGATTTCACATCCATGTAACACATGAGTTGATCTAGTTTGAGATGGATTTGTTTGAAGAGCCACATCACCCTCCTTACACTGTAGCAAACGCCTGTGCAATGCTGTTTCCAGCACATGGGGAGATCATCTCATTGAGCTCTTTAACTGCTCAGTCTTCCACCTTCTGGCCTCCCATCCACAGTCCCTGCTGAAGCAGCAGCTACGCCTCAGACAAGCCAATTTCTATCAGCAGAGACAGCGATGCCTGTCCTGTGGCCCATGTCCTTCCCTAATCCTCCCATGAAGCTGGTGATGGTTACCTGCAGCCGTTACAAAAGCGTTGCCCCTAGGTGAGAAGAGGAAGTCCCTGGTGCTGCTGTTATTTTAGATCACCGATGCAAGGCTTCAGCTTTCTTGTGCTGCACTCTAAACAGATGTTAGAAAAATTAATCGAGGCACTAGCTCCTGCAGATGACTTCATCAAACACACTGGCATTTTTCAGCTAGAATAATCTCCCTTTAGCACTTCTAGTTGTATCACTTTTGCAATTAGCAACACATTTATGGCACTAAAAGAGACTGATAAGAGCATTCAGGCTGGTTCTGGGTCACCGAGCAGCAGGGTTTCTAACTTTCACTTGAGCAGTTCTGTGATTGTTTGGGCTAAAGAAGAAATGACACTGACTTTTAATAAATGGCCAGGGAATTGTTAGAGTGTATGGGATTTAGGCACCAAATGCCTTCTAAGTTCTTTGGAATTTGGCAACCTAACTCTCACATCCCTTCAAAAATCCCAGTGTTATATTTCATTGAGATCAAATTTATGTTTCCTAGAATCATAAAATAATGGAAGCTGAAAGGGACCTCTGGAGGTCATCATCTTCAACCTCCTGCTCAAGGCAGGTAATTTTAAGTGTCAAACTCTGCTCTTGGCATAATGCTGCAGTGGGGAAAGCTCAGGAGCCCTGAAAACACTACAGGGAGATTTCAGTGAGGCACTAAAAATGGCCATAAATAGTTAACTGATAATAATTTTTGAATGGTCCTCCCCAGTCCAAGCTACTGAGTCCTCCTCCAGGGTCTTCTGCTATATAAAAGGAGTTTTTATTTTTTATGTTCTCATCAGGATGGTGTTGGAGTTTGTACTGGTGAAGCAGTCAGCTAACTGCTGCTGGTTACCCTTTGAAGCTGCAATTGTACAATAGCACTTTGGAAAGCTGTCTGGGGACAGAGTATTTTCCCCTTGAGTCCCAGGATCATTTAGAAAGGTGGCATAAACACACTGTACAACTGCTGCTTCAGGGACTGATTCCAAATGAGAGACTGAGTTTTTTATGGCAAAATCTCTTTTATTATATTCCATTGTTATTCCTTGCTTCATGATTAACTTGACTTTTCTTTCCCATTTCTAATTCTTTCCCAAGTTTCCTCTGCAAAATAAAAAAATTCCTCTTTAAAGCAGCTCCTTTCCCAGTTGCCATGATTAACTATGATTTTTCTGTCCTTCCTTTTCTGGCCCCACAACCCCTGTCCCTCCCCTAAGGATACCCTGCCAAGTGTCTTGCAATGCCCTGGTTGTGTCTGGGCTGAAGGTCTTCGTGGCAGTGCTGAGATGTGTGCTTGTGGTGTCCCTGTCCTGCACCAGGTGAAGTATTCAGATGTGTCTGAAAGACCATCTGCTACTTCAACACATAAAGGTACTTGCTCAGGGTGTAGGCTGCAGTCTTTTTTGTTTACAGAGAAGCCTGGCTTTGAATCCCAGGGTAATATACCTGCACATGGCCTGTGGCTGATGGAGAAGCTCTGTGGACATAGTCATTCCCGGTGGAGACCCAATTAGGTGATACTTATTCAATGATTCTGGGGTGTGGGGGGTGAAAGCAGATGCTCTTCGACATCCCAAGGATTAACAAGAAGACAACCAAAGAATACTCTTCTTTTCTTTTTTTTTTTTTTTTTTTCAATTTCAAAGTATGTGTTACTAATGTAAATGAAGAGCAAAATGGAGCAAAGTCTGTGATGAAATATTTAAGTTCTTCCCGTCTTACTTTTTCATCTCTCTGCCTCCGAGGGACAACACATTATCAGACTCTGTCTTTGTAATGCCAGATAGCAGCAGTATTTTGTCTCTGCTTATAGTACCTCCTCAGCCTCCAGCTATGTGCTGCTGCCAGCTGAGGCTCCTGTGCAAGGGAAACGAGTGCCCAGCGTTGAATCCCAGCACGCTAATACCACAACCACTTGTTACCAGAAGCCTGAATTAATCAGCTTAGAAAATTCATTAGATTAGCGAGGAATAACAGTGACCCAGAGAATGAACTCTGGCAGAGGGGCTGAAACAGAAGTTGGTCTTCTGCTTGTCCCTAGGAGAATTTGAAAATGTTTTACACAGAAAAAAAACCTGCGAGAAATGACATCACAGAAGTATGGGGACTGCTTGTGGGCTATGAAACATTGAGTATTAAGGTTAGATTTCCAGAGGCATCTATTTCTTCTCCATCTTCAGTCCCTCTGGAAAGTCAGTGGTGAGCATTTTATTGTTCCAGTGCTCTCAGTAGGTGAGAGGGTGAACAGGCATACGTCCTTCAGGAAAGATGAGCTTTTAGGGGACTACAATGGATACAGAGGACCCTGTAGCCTCTACTACCTATAGCTCTGCTGCCCTGACTCTGATTCTTTGGAAAGGCTGCCTGAAGACTGCAGAAATCAGATTTAATGAGCGTATGTGGACTCTCTTTTGCATAGAAGTATGATAGGACGGAGAAAGCAAATCATACCTTCCTGACTGTTTTTCTGGAAAGTCAGAGCAGTGATTCAGAATACATCTGAATAGTCCTGAACCTGAGATTATTCGTCTGGTGTCTAAGAGACCTTTTCATTGATGAAGGTGTCTTGTCTCTACATGTGTTCATAACTGAAAGCAATGCGGAAAGGTTTTACATTCAGAACCAGCAGAGATGACATGACACACAGTACAAATGGGATTCTGGCACAATTCCCTGGTGTGCTTACAAAAATTCATAGCAATAAGCTTTCTCTTTCGGTCTTCTCTCACATCAGTGGCTGCAATTCCAGCTGACCCCCGTGTACTGATTTTGAACTGGGCAATGCCCCTTCCAGCCCACTGGCCACTGCCCACTGGAACATCACCCTGCAGCTGCTCTTCAGACCGTCTTTTCCATCTGGCCCTGAGAATGCCAGAAGAGCTCTCAGGTATCTGTCTGGCACAGAGTTTTCTACACTTTGTCTGGACAAACGAACTGCACATCCTGAAAGGAGAAAATCCATTTGCTGGGATTCACATAGTATCAGGAAACACGAGAATCTGAGAATTACAGACAGGAACAAAGAACAGAGATGTTAAGTTCCCGGTCCTGGTCTTTTTCTGTGCTACTACAGCAGGGAGAAAAACCACTGTGGCAAATGGACAACCAAAATAAGAAATGTCATTACAACGGGCTGCTCTATTACAAAAACATGTCTGGGCAGGTAAAACAAAGACATATGGCTCCCTTATCTTACAGTAAAAATGGTCCAACTTTCACCTTCAAGGTACAGTATTTCATGGCTTGCAATTTGTAGTGGACCTATGATTTCTCAAATCATCTAGCTTTTTTCCTTCTATATAAACATGAATTTAAAAGCAGAGAGTAATACTGTCTAGGGATAATTCATTCCTGGAGATCTTTTATCAGGAACTGCAGTCTTCATTATCTGGATTTTCTATTAGTTGCTGGAAGGTGTGCATTTCTCATAGAAACTCTCACATGAAAACGTGAATAACACATAATAGAAACCTGGGGAGGAAAAAAAAGTCTCTGCCCTTCCCTTCAGATAGAGCTTCATAGCTGAAAAAAATCAAGTCCCTGTGACAGCTTCAGGTCTGCTCAACTGCTTCTATAATATTGTCATAGACTTTGAGCTTGGCTTTTTTCTTATACCAACACTTTATTTTCCCATCACCACAAGCAGGTCCTTGAGGGACTTTCTGGAGATGCTCAGAGTGGCTGTGTTACTTAGTGTTCCGAGCTTCGAGGTGCTCATCCCCAGTTCCACTGTGACACAGTGGCAACCTCACCTGCCCACAGTCTGATAACATGCTCTGAACTAAACTCTACGGAGGCACTAAGAAATACGAGCAATGATGCACCAGTACTGAAACTCACCCGATCACCACCAGCAAACACAGGATCATAAGCAATGTCATGGCTCTGGTGGACTGCTGGGACACTTGGTGTCCAAGTCATCTGGCAGCCACAGCCAGTTGTGTAAATGTCTTATGAATGTGGGTAAGAGTTGCACCACTCCTTGGCTCCACCAGCAGCAGTGAGATTTGAGAGAATCATACCTCACATGGATAATTTGGGCAGCACCCTGCCTACAATGCCAATGTTGGGCAGAGAGTAGGGCATCAGCAGTCTGTCTGTGCTGCTGGTGTTGGTCAAGGGGCAGTGTCAGGAGGCAAGGCATCAATATGTTGAAATAATATAGAAACGTGCTGTAAATAACACCTTTCCTACTCAAGATACCGCAAAACGCTCTATGCCTCACGCTGTTAAATACTGACAGGAAGGGGACCCTATAAACCGATGGCAGAGCAGAGCATGTTGAGCAATGCTTGATGAGAAAACTTCTTTCATCATCAGTGTATGCTCATGAATGCATAGCCCAGCATAAAGGAGTGGGATTTTTGGACAACTGTGAATTTGAGCAGAATGGGGCAGCAAAGAAGTAGTTGAAATTCTGGTATAACAACTCACACAGGCACCTCAGGTACTTTGATGATGTGTCAGATTGTGCCCGTGGTCACATCGTGATGGACGGATGGGTCCTCAGGAAGGGGATAGGTGTATGGTTATGCGAGTCCTGAGAGTTTCTAATTGCAAATATTATTAGTATTCTTATTGTATTAATACAGATATTAATATAGTATTGATATATCATATAATATGTTAAGTTGTTATATTAATATTGAGCTGGCAAGTGAGATCTGTAAGTACAGATTATCACCTCCTCATCCTGCTATGTTGTGCAAACCCAGACGAAAATTATTATCTCATTCACATAATAATATATTGAATAATATCTCATACACTCAGCTAATTATACCCAGCTCAGGTGTGTCTAAATTAGCTACTGTCATACACAGCAACCATGTCTGAAGAGACACAAATGTCTGACTTAAATCTGATTTAATCCTGAATCTGCCTCTGCAGCATGGCATAGCTGCAGCCTACAGCTTCAGTGTTGTGCCTGGAACAGAACGATGTTTCCACTATCCCCGTAGGGAGCTGTGGGACTTAATGGATTTTTGTAGGATATTTGAGAGCCACAAAGACTGGGTGCTGAGATGAGCATGGTGAGCTATGCAGGGCTGATAGACAGTTAAAGAAAATGGAAGAAAATGAATTGAAACCTCTCTGAGAAAACTCTAACCTGACCCAAAAAGTCAATATCTTCCAAACTTCACATGCTCTTGGGCAGTTCCGCTGAAAACATTGACTGTAAATGCTGCTGTGCTTTGTACTAATCCTCAAGGCAAAAGTAAGGTCACTGCTGCAAAAAAGTGGTAGCATTTTCATTTTAAAACAAGCCTACGGCTTATTGAATTTTGCTCTAATTAGGTCTTTTTTTTTGTCTCTGTTCTCCTCTCCACCACATGCTGTGAGGATGGTTTGTTTTCCTTGGCCTTGAAGTGGGGGGAAAAGCTTCTGTGGGAGACTTTTAAACTTCATGGGTCTTTTACTTCTGACATATTTGGTAGTTGTGCATATTTTACAGAGGGCAGACTGCGAAATGTTGCTATGTGGTTTGGGAGCCCCTGAGAAGATGTGTCCTTCTTCCCTTTGTGCCTCTTGTACTGCTGGTGTTACTGAATATCGTGAGAATATTGATGACTCCCAGAGAAGTGTCCAGCCAAAGCCAAGACACCCTCTGATAATGCTGTCACTATTCAAAGGTGGTCACTGATGCTTTGCAACTCAGGACATTGGGTGAATTTTGGCCTTCGAGGCTGTCCTGGTTCGAGCTGGAATAGAGTTAATGTTTCTTCTTCGTAGCTAGAATAGTGCTATGTTTTGGATTCAGTATGGGATTTGGTATGAGAAGAATGCTGATAATACACTGCTATTTTCAGTTGTTGCTGAGATTTCAAGGACTCTCCAACTGCCCATGTCCTGTCTGTGTTCAGGTGCACAAGAATCTGGGAGTGAGCACGGCCAGAGCACCAGACCCAAAGTGGCCAATGAAATATTCCATATCATGTAACATCATGCTCAGTATATAGAGGAGGGGCAGCTGGGAAGGAAGGGGGTCTCTCTTGCTTCTGGGATTGCAGTTGCGGGTTCTTGGTATTGTGGCATCACTAGTTGGGAGTGGACTGAGTATCAGCTGGCAGGTGGTGAGCAATTGCATTGTGCATTGCCCATTTATACTTTGTATTGTTGTTATTGTTTTATTTTATTACCATTGTTAAACTGCTTTTATCTCAACCTACAAGGCTCCCTGTACCCCTCCAATTCCCTCCCCTATACCCAGGCCGGGGAGGGTGGGCGAGCAGCTGCATGGTATTTGGCTGCCGACCAGGTACAAACTGTGAGAAAGGCTCAAGATTTAAAAATGATATATTGTTAAACAGACATCAAAGGAAAGTGACTTTACAAACTTCTGTAAGATGTGGAATAACTAGCTGCTGCAGGTTAAACACTCCTCTTTTGTGGTAAGAGTCACCACTCTGGCTTGGGCGCTGGTGGGTGTAAGACTGTGTCAGAAGCACAGTTATGAAGAATTGTGCCTTCACCACCCCAGGTCTCAGGCTGGAGTGTACAGAATGGTTACGGGACACAGTGCGGCATTTATGTGTGTTTTGGGGCACTTCTCAGGTTTGGAGCTCACATGTGGGTGGGTGCCCTCGGACAGGCAGGGCAGGAACAGGGCTTGCTGCAGCCAGGGTGGAGGGCTCATGAGAGATGAGTGCACATGTTTATTTGCTGGTACTGTGTGTGATGACTTCTTGCATATGTGGAGATTGAGTGTACACTCTCTGAATCACACCAATTGATAAGCTGTGTGAATACAACATCCAGCCAAACATCTAGGAAAGTGTGTTATGTTTTTGTCTAGGCTATTCACTTCTCTCTCAACCAAGAATGAACTTTAAAAAGTAGGAAAAGGCTCTTTTTTGGATATTACACTGCCATAATCTTCTCTGGGTTTTTAATTTCCTCTACCCCCTGCCCCATTAACACTAGATAAATGTGTTAGGAAAATAAAAATCAGCTTACAACTTTATGGACGATTATTTGGAAGAAAGAAAGAGTACTGAGTATAGCTGGCTCAAGCCTGCATAAGACCTCTTAAAAATTATTTAATACATACTCAATAAAATGTGCCAAAATAGCCCGTTAAAACTGCGGAGGCAAGAGCCTCAGGGGAGATTTCCTTGCTCTGCTCTGTGCCAGCCCAGCTGCGGCTGTTGGTAGCATTAGGAGTAAACACAGCTCCAAATCGACATGCAGTTTCTTTCTGTCTGCAGCAAATTTAAGTATGATATTTTTAGATATCAGCCATCTCTGATCTCCTTTGATCCATTCTTTCCAACTGAAGAAGCTGTGCTTTGAAAGAAAACACCATCTTTGTCTTTTCAGTGGCAAAATTGGAGAAAAACACCAAGATACCAACTTCTAAAATGCTTCTGATGCCTTTAATGTTTATTTTAACTTCTAAAAAATATCTGAGGGCCTGATCCAGAGGCAGACACAGGCAAGGAAAGCAGCAGCAGATCTTGTTCCATCTCTGTTTATGGATAACACTTCTCTTTAGTGCCAGGCTCTGAGGTTATCACGAATAATTCCATCTAGAATATTAAGTCCTTGTCAGAGCCCATCTAATGTAGATACATTTGTACTAAGCATGCTCACCCTCTCGCATGCATATTCATGATGTGCCAGCTCCTGACAAAGATAATGCCCTTTGCAGCGAGCACTGTTATTAGCTCTGACTGACAAATGGATTGCTAATCCAATGTATGTATGTCACACATGGATCACAAGCGCTTTGAAGTCAAATGTATTCTTGGGAGCTGAGCTACTTTTGTTATAGTGCAGAATTAAAGCAGAGAGGTATGAAGTTGCCTGCTGTTGGATGGCACTCAGCAGTTGATAAGTAGGAGGCAAAGGTGCCTCGCTATCACTGGAAATGCCGCAGGTGTCTGGAATAGAAAACTGTGCTACGAGCGGCCACAGCTCAGCCGGGGAGATTGGTGCCTGTCCTTGGCTCTCCCAGGTGAGGTGCCACAGGCAGCGAGGACAGGCAGCACCGTGCCATGTCCAAGAGCCATCCTCAGAGAAGAAAGCACAGCCCTCTCTGAAATACCTTGTCTGAAGCCCATGAGATCATATACTCTGTGTAAAGCTGTAACTGAATTTCTTGAACAAATGATACTCACCATACCAAGGTGCATGGTAACGAAGATTCTCCATCCCTCATAGAAATAGTGCATTTGTACCTATTCTGTACACCTATAAGCCCACACCACATGCAACTCCTTTACCTGTTTTTAAAAGGAAGCATGCACTTGCAGGAAAAGATGTTCATGAAGGATTTATGCTGGGAGCAAACCAGGACATGCTCATGGTGTGCCTTGGAGGCAGCCAGGCCATTCAACTGGCACTGGAGGAATAGAAAACTTCTCAGCTCATGAAACCTTTTCCCTGTTGCAGATAAGATATTTACACATCAGTTATTTACACATTTAGAGTGTCACTTTGTGATCAATGCTGAGATGGAACAAAGCGTAACACAACCGATGTTGCTTTGTGTACACAATAAACAGATACTTGGTTGCTTGTTCGCCTATCTCTGTGTAATTCCTTAAGCTTGCTTGAGTGGTCAAGCAGTGTCACAGGTAATACAGAGACTGAAGTGCACACATCATCCCTTCGTATCAGTAGTGTTGGATGAGAAACCTTTATGAAATCATTGTCCTATTGGTACAATCAAACCATGGTACATAGTCACTGCCTGCAACATTTTACCAGTTAGGAGCAAATACTTTACTGGTAATCCTGTGCAGGACCAGAGCATGCTTGTGCTATTTTGAGCTGAAGCACAACTGAAGGTAAAAGCCATGTATATATATCAACAGCACCCACAAACCCAGCAATAATAACCTGGTGCAGTTTTTTTCAAGGTTGCAGTATCCTCTGCAGCCCAACTTCTTCATCCAAATGAAACTCTACCACATGAAATCCATTCAGAAGCTCATGTTAGCCAGCCCTGAACTCATATAATTGTTATGCCTCATTAATTTAATGTGTGTGTTTAATTTGGCTGGTGTGTTCCTAAAATAGGTAATCTAGCATTTTAAAAAAATTTCTGATTGCTTTGTGGTGTTTTGAATGGCTCTAAGTGAAAACTGCTCTTCTGCTCTTTTGTCTTTCTCATTTGAATGCAATGGATACCTTACAAATGAACAGAGCTGAAAAGGTGTTTAATTTATGAACCAAGACGTACTTCTAAATAATGTCTAATTAAGTTCATTCATGACCTGGGACATGATGCCAAGCTTATCCTAGGCATTGCAGACCATTAGTAAACACTTTTAATTCTAATAACTGTCACTGGCAGCAATTATTTTCAGGAAGGTGAATAATTTCAATCAGCAGAGGGAATCTGAAACATGAGGAACACCCCTCTTGTCTTTTTAAAATACCAACAAAAGCAGCTGCATGCCAGTATGACAAATACTGAGTTTCACTTTGTAGGAGTGATGGTGAGGTTTGGAGAGGCTGAAGACATATTCCCAGGCACTGGAAACCACCTCCTTCACTGACAACCCTGAATGCAGATCTAGAGGGAGCAATGAAACTTGCTGCCAGCCCAGAGGCTGCCGGACAGGCTGCATTTGGAACATGTGGATGTAAGACACTGACAGAATGGTGTATGCACAAAGTCACCCATGTGATTGTTGTGGCTGAGATGCAATAGCTGCTCGTGTTGACTCTGGAGACTCCTGGCTTTGCAGTGTGGTTTGTTAGCTGGGACAAGAGCCAGCACCCTGCCATGCTGCTGGCGATGCTCTGCCAAACTCAGAGGGAGCTGCAGTTGTTTACGCTGGCGCAAACTGCCTCCATGTTTAATTTCTAAAACATGGAAAAAACTGGACCCCTGTCCAAATTTCGGAATTGAATATAGGATTGTTGTCAAATGCTGTAATTAGACACAGAGCTGCAGATGAGGAATAAAGTACACCATTATTTATTTGTTGAATTAACTTTTCCACCCAAGCCCTGTGATTCTCACTGGGAAGACGTCACTTGTAATTTTTTTCCCTGTGCACTCAGCGTGGTTCTGTCTTACAGGCACTTTAGCACTGAATTAATTACTACGTTAATGGATGTCTATAGTCCATTAGTAAATTAAGATCTGATGCTAATTCTCTTGGGGGAAGGGAGAGGAGAGTCTATTTAGTACCAAATCACTCGGTTTGTTGCCAATGGACTCTAACTGTTCAAAGGCAGGAAGAGAGAGAAGTACATCAAAGATGCTTTAATTTGAAAAGCACGAAGGAAGCTGGTCTCAAGGCCTGTCCCTGTTACAGCCCATACAGCAGCAGATAAATTAGCTTTGAATTTATTATCAACCACATCACTAGGGAGTAGATAGGATGAACATGTACTACCAGGTGTTTTCTTCAAACAGCACCTGACCATGCGGGTGTTTTAACTTATTTTACCTGGTGCTTGGAAGGATACAGGTAGCCTGAAATTCTGTGGGGATATGAGCTTAAATGAGTGAGGTTGCTCCTGCCCACTCTGGAAATCTGACAGGCTTAGTCATCCTGAACTCTCAAATAAATTTTGAAGAACCCAGTGACACAAGGGCAAGGGAAACAAAGGCATCAATAACACAATACTTTTATAATTTGCACAAGTCTGCTTTGGACCCTGCCCAGAGGTCCTTTTCTGTTGCCTGAATTCATCTGTATGTGTCAGAAGTGCCGTTGGTGAAGGTGGCACCATTGTTTTGGTGCAGTTTGAGCTCATCCCATTGCAGCTGGCTGCAGTGAAAGAGGGTCATGGTGTGCCCAGGTTTGGTGGTGCTGCTGCCCACTGTGCCAGCAGCCCCCGCGCCCTGCTCGCCTTCGCCTGCTGTTGTGGTGCCACAACCTGCATCATCGCCTTGCCCTCCGTCGGTAACGTGTAATGTGTAGACTTAACCAGGGTTGCACGGCTTTGTATTATGGAGATACAAATAATGGCTGTGTGTCCAAACCTGATAACGCTTGACTCTTGCCTGAGCATTACTGCATTTTCTGCACTATAAATACAAGCCACACTTGCGCATTTTGCCTTTAATAGTATACAAAAATGAAATTTGCTCTGTAAGGGATGCAATCACAAACCAAAAACTGTTCATGTGGGTTTTTCCTCTCTGCCGGCAAAAATATAACAGTTAATTAGGCTGGAAAACCCTAAGGAAAGTGAATTCAGATGGCCAATCATGGAGTGGCATGGAAAATATCTCCATGACAACAGAAATTTACTGCACTTCAATTTTAATATATCAAAGGATAAGGGTAATTTCACAGCCACTATGCAGAAGATATACCCCTTTCTCTTTCTCTTGATAGTCCCTGGATTAAATGGAAGCCATGTTAATGTGGTCCCAAATGTGAAAGCAAAAACAGGATTATGAAACCAGAAGTTCTGAATGCAAATATACCAGCAAGGTGAAAACTTCCTCTGCTGCAGTGGACAAATCTTTGGGCCTTTTTTTGTGAGATCCTGAAGTATATCACAGTGATTTCTTCACACATTTTAATATTATGTACCTATTTACTAACATAGGGTTCAGCACAGTACATATAGCGTAAGGAGGTACCAGTTCTCACCCTGAGCAACACAGTCCTCCTCTAGGAGAGATTATCACTAATTTTCATCTTCTGTTGTTACTATTTTATACCCCATAATGAATTCCAGGGTGAAAAAGACAAGAGAAGGGAAAAGATGAGTTTAAAGATCATGGATATATATCCAAAAGTCTGACCCACGTTCTCTGCTCATAAACAGCAGGAGTATTATGCTTCCATTTTAAATACTGTATTCAATGTATTTTGTAAATGTATCCACAAGCATGAATGTCTCTTGTAGAAATGTCTTATATTATTTAGTAGGGGATGAATCAATTAGGCATCCATAGATATTTCATTAGTGATTTCACTCAAATTAATCTATTTGTAGTTTAAGTTAAAAATCAAACATATGATAGTATTGGCTGTTGGCAATATTTATTTTTTTCTTAAATCCTAACAGGAAACACATCACTTGTGATCAGATTCAATAGCATGCTCCTGTACATAAAAGAGCATCTTATTACTCTGCCTACAAAGAAAGAGCTCATCTCTTCTCATTTTCTCATTTTCACACATTTGAGCATGTTTTGTGTGGCTCCTTCCATCCAGCCATGCCTTGAGCTTGTCCCCTTGAGCAGCTCTGGCTATGAGTGTGCAGGGAGAAATATGCTCTCTATAAATATATGAAAATGTCAGGGTGAGGAATCACGGCAGCCTTTTGTTTGTTTTCTGTAATACAATATGGAAAGTACTAATAGGATTAGCCTTTTGTGATGAGTGATAACAATATATTAAAAACAAATGTTAATAGGCAGCATGAAATCGCTAACAAAGTAGAAAATTGCTAATAAAAGTCAATGGACCTAATTTTAACTTTGATCTTGCGTCTAGCTTTGAGAGTCCTTTCCCACAAAGCAAGCAGTGGGATGGCAAAAGAGAAGGTTTTTTGGCATAGAGCCCAAGTCTGCCACTGTTACGAATTCTTACACTGTTTTTTCCTGCTGAAAAGTGACCTCTGGCACCTGGAAAGTGAAAATTACCATGCTTTCAAATAATCCAAACAGGACTGAACACTGTCTGAATGTATTACCTGTGTGGAAGCAGATGTGTGCAGGTACCCACCCAACCCTTCCCGAGACATGGTGCTCTCCGGTGATACAGTGCAAACAAGGACGGGTGGAAAACTTGGCTTTTGGGCACATTTTGTTCCCTTCTACATATCGCTCTGGCTCCCAATGGATCTGCAGAGCTGGGAGGGGAAAACAACAGTCTGGGTGAGCTGGGAGTGCAGGGACCAGACTCAGAGCAAGACGGGAGCTTTGGAGAGCAAAGAGAGCTGATACCTGCCCCACAGTGCCCCAGGTTCTAGCTCTATAGGACATCTTGGCTGACTTTGTCCTCTGGCCGTGATATAACTGTTTCAATTGTATGAAAAGCCTTAGAAATTCCTTTACTAAAAATATAAATAAATTCAAAACAAGCCCAGACCCAAATGCACTGTGTGGGAAGGAGGCTGAAAGCCCAGGCAGAAAGACCATACAGTGCATGGAGGGGAAATTGGTGAAAGCAGACAAAGGAATTTAAAATGCACAGCAAATAAATTAATTGGATAAATAGTAGGGCAAAGAAGGTAACTCAGAACAGAGACCTGTGTCCTGTAATAACTCTTTCAAAACTACTCAGATTAAAGGAGAGTGTAGAGATCAAATGAGCTAATTTAAGCTGATGCCAGGCTCAAAGGATAATGTGAACCTTAATTGCTTACTCTTACTCTTCCTTTGCTTCTTAACTAAGTGAATTTCCCAGCCAGTATTTTTGAGTTTTGCCAGACAGGAACCCGACTGCACATTTCAACGAAGGGATTTGGCAAGGTCCTCCCTCTTTGTCACATTCTGCTTTCTATTTTTCCTTAGATTTAATTATTTTCCAACCTGGCTTTCTAGCTGCTCCCATACTGAAAATCACTTTAAAAAATATTTATGAACAACCCAGGGAGTGGCTCGGGTGTCATAAGGCCCTGCATCACTGTCAGTCAAGATGATGTCCTTTTCCATTCAGGCAGCTCGGTGTTCCTTGACCTTATTCATTACATCCCCTTGGCTGCAGACAAAGGTCCTGCCAGTGGTTTTGTCGTACTCAATTTCAGCAAGATTTTAGTAGCACTTAATGACATTTTCCCACTCACATTTGAACTTTGATGTACTTCCTCAACATGGATCGCTTTTGAACTTTGGAGTTGTTTTGGAGGGGTTTGGTCCCCATGGGTTCAGCACCCAAAGGCTCTGGGCTAGATTTTCTGCCTTCCACCATGTGTTTTCAGGAAGCCAAAGAAAATCTCATAAACCTGTCAGAAAAACTCAGGTGGCTTGAAAATCTTCCTCACATATGTAAGAAAGGTAAAAGTTTTCTTAAACTCTCATAAGTGATAAAAAAGAACTGTCAGGTTTACATTTGGTGGCCAAAATGCCTTCAACTGCAGATGCAATGTGTAGTTTCTGAGGAGATGGGAATGTGGGGGACAGGACACTGGAGGCCCTGAGATGTTGCAAAACCTGGTAGCTAATCTGTGTTTTCAGGTGTCTCCATAGGTGTCTGCTGGGCTGCTGGAGCAATGCTTGCTCTGGAGAAGGCAGCTGTGGGACTGCTCGAGGGCGCTCCTCCAGGTCTGCTCTGCAGGGGAACACCAGCAAGGGGACAGAGGAGCTGGAAAAATCAGGACAAGGTTTTACCAAACTGCTCAAGCACTCTGTTGTGCTGCTTTAATTCATGCTTTTTATGGTGCTACTCATGGGAAAAAGTACTCCCTAGCGTGAGGCAGAAGGACCTGTGTCTCAGATGAGGCTTCAGTTAGATTTTCATTGCCATCCATGTGGTCTTGCACGTCAGACCAGACACTCTGGGGTGCCTCTTGTTACCTCTCCCTCCAGCCTAGGCTGAAAGGCCCTGATGTGTGCTGGAGAGACGTGACCATTGAGAGATGGTTTCAAGGGATGGATTTTTCACCTGTGCAGATCTCAGGCACACCTCTTGTGCTCTTTGTGTCTTTGAGTAACATCATCAAAAGAAAAGAGCAGATAAAAATCCGGCAGCCATTTTGAAACTTTTCATATCCTATGTCATTAAAACTGCACGACTGAAGAAAAGTTTCAGCGGCAGCCTACTCTGATGCCACTCTGTCCACCAGCAAGAGCTCCCTCTGACAGCACCTGAGGTTTGGGATAGGCACAGCAGGGTCGGTGTGAGTGGTGTGGAGGGCTGGCACTGACCACCCCCCTGCCAGCAACCGCCTTTCCCCACAAATGAGCGGATCTCTTGCGGGGACTTGTCTTCTGCAGAGTGAAGGACTGCAGGTCTTGGAGGGCTTCCTCTGAGCAAAGACCCAACCTCTTAAATCACCCTCCTTTTCCTCTTCTGGGTGTAGGGGAATGAAAAGAAGCCACCATGCTGTTGAGTCACCCCTTCCCCATTACTGTGGGAATCAAGTAACGTATCTGGTCATACTTTCAAGACTCTTGGGAGATAAGCAGAGAACAAATGCAAGGATTCTCTCCCAGGAATTACTGGCTGCCTCTGCCAGAGAGCTACAGCAATTTTTGCTGTGTTAATGCATTCTGTTATCAGAGAGAGAAACTTTTCCTGCACTGTGGGTTTGATATTTGCAGCTGTGGGGCCGCCCACTAAGAGCATATGGTGTGGTGGTTCAGGTCTTCTGAGGAGTGTCCTTTGACTATGTCACACTCGAGTTTATTTCTATTTCATAAGAATTTTCAAGATGTCAGAGAGTCACTGTATTTCCATGGGAGTAAATGGGAAATGTATGTCAAGTGTGGTACAACAGAAAATTACCATTTTTAATAGTTTTTTATTGTAAGTGAGTAATCAGTCCACTGATAAGATATAATGACTTGAGACCACAGAAAAGATTCAAGGAAAGGCAATGTTTTCCTTTTCTCTCACAAGTGACTCTCAGCTAAGAGAAATAATACTCTTTCTAGAATAGCAAGTATAGCAGCAGTAGGATTTGACTAGGTAGAGGTCAGAGAGTATAAGCTGTTTTTCACTGCTGATTTTAATATGCCATCCTCACAACTGGCTATTATTTGTGGTGTTAGGAGCCCTTTCCTGTGATTATATTTCATCTGGTGCTGCAGCAGTGCTGAATAATTAAAACTGTCAGCAAAAAAATGAAGTATCTATATACCTTTGAGAACAACTTCAAAATAATTTGATGTCCCAGTTATCTCGAGAAAATTATTAACAAAAGAAGCTATCCACAGGGCAGAGAAAAAAAAAAAAAACCAAACATGCTTTGAGGGCACCTGTGTGTCTTTTCCACAGCATATTGCACAGAGAGTTGTTACCAGTGGCAGTCGTATGATATTCCCTGGTAACTGCAGGTGCATGATTTCTACAGGTGTCTTGGGGTTAAAAATCAAACATCCACCATCAGGGTAGGAAAGTGCAAAGCTGAGGCTTGAGGGTCAGGCAAAGGGGCATTCCTGTGCTCAGCCATATTTGCTCATCACCCCATGACTCCTTTTAGGAGAGAAAAGGTACATTTTCATCTTCATGTCCCATGTCACATCCTGACCTGCTGTGCTGCTTTCTGGGTTTTGTCAAATAGATCGGTTCAGTTACCTGTATCCCACTGGGATGCAGGCGGCCAAATGAAAGGGGGAATTTTGTCCCTCTTTTTTTTTTTGTTCATTGAGCATGGCTTCATGCCTGCACTCCAACATGCTTTTGTGTTAAGCTATGAATACAACTATCATGCTATTTGGGGAGGGACATAGGGGTGGTACTGAAAATACACAGTTTTCTTTGCAGCCACAATAAAGATTGAAGTTTAAAGTATGTTGGCGCAGGCTGCTCCAGACATGAAATTCAGGGGGAATAAACCAAAAGCAGCAGTACTTTCCCTGGGGATGGATGGTCTTTCTGTGCATCTGTACAGCAGGGGGTATTTATACATCATGGGCGGTGTGTTTGCTCTGAATGTGCTTCCCATCAGTCAGGCCACATGCAAATCAGAGGGATCCCGCTGCCATTCGTGGTTTTCATTTGCGGGAAGGGATGCACGTGCAGCTATTGAGGACCTACTGTAGCAGAACCATGCTAGAAAAACACTTCTCTGAAATTCCTTGCTGACATTAACACAACTCAGTTATTCTGAGGACACAGGTCAGCGCACGGGTGAGTACAACAGTCACCAGTTGCTCATATTATAGGATTTCAGCAAAACTGAGTGAAAAACGTGCAGCTAACTTGCTAAATATAGGAAAATACAGTGGCAAGGCTCTTTGAATAACATTCTGGGGCTGACAGCATTTGCACAGGGCTGTAAGGACTAGCTTAGCTTTGCAATATCCACTAATAGAAACATTACGTTGCTTCCTTTTTTCACTACATCTGACTTTTTAGGTCTTCTGCATCAAAAAGAAAATGTGTGTCTTGTATGATTCTGTACAATAACACCCCTATAGCTCACGCTGAAGTTTAAGATAAACACTTATCTTCCCTGGGTTGCTTGCATTAAGCTCCACAAATCCTGAAGCCATTAAACACACACAGACCTGGGCCTCAGTGGAGCTACTTGAATATTCAGTTACGCAAGTTTGTACAAAGGCATTTAGCTGGTCAAAGACATCAGAAACCTAGATAATATCTATTTGCAATTATATGTACTAATTGGGCATGTAGCTCAGCAGGAAAGCTCCCATTTGCATAAATGAGTACCTGATAGATGTTAGTCATCTGTGTGTACCTGCAAATCCCAGCGCTTCGTGCAGAGGTTTGCTAAAACCCAGAACTCACATGGCCCTTGGTACAGCCCTGCTCTCAAGAAGGGCAAGATGATTACCTCTTTAAAGTCAATGAAAAGAGTAAACTTATTTCCCTGGAGTCAGAGGTGCTTTAGGTTACCCTTCTGCTGGAAACTTGTCTTTATCTGTGTTGAATTTGGGATGTTATCACATGCCCGGAGGTTGGGGTGGATTTATTTACAAGCCTGTTTATGTTTGTGCACCACATGGAGAAGTTTAATATTTGGGTTTTTGTGAAGCTTGAGTGTGTGTTTTTAATAAGATTGCCTGCAAGCATTCAGATTTGCTCTTACATAGGGTAATAAACCTCTCATGTGCCTTTTAGGGGTCCCATTCCTTCAAGGCAGAGATATAGCAAGATGTTTTGCTCCCTGTTTTGGCCCAGGGCTTTATTCCACTCTCTCTATACCCATGTATATATATTCTGCACTATATGCATAGTGTAGAATAAAGTATATATGTATATGTGTCTGTATTTAGAGTCTGGGGACAAAGAAATACATCTAAATATGGAGTAAAACTCTTGACAGGGGGATTCAGCTGTGGAAGAGAGGCTGTGGCTCTTGGGGTCAGTATGCCCTGTGGAGCCAGCAGCAGAGCAGTACACAGGGGCTTGCCCGAGGCTCCATGCTCCCATCAGCACACGGCGATGGGATGGAGCCCCCAGAGTTTGCTGCTTTTGCTGGGGGAAGCTCATGGGTCTGCAGAAGATGCACCATGGGGTTGTGATTCAAATCCTGGGTCTTGTTCCCAGCTCTGCCTTGCATTTGTGTATGTTTAGCTTGTGATATCTGCCCTTTTCTTCTTTCCTTCCATCCTTTAAGGTTTACTGTGCTTATTTAACTTATCAAGACCTTACAGCAAAGTCCATCTCCTTCTGTACATCAATGTTTGGTACATTTAGGTTATGCCTACCTGGTAAATTACAGCTGCTGTGAATTCTGTATCGGTTGACTTTGTATTGATCGGGATCATGAATGGTTGCCTCCTATGCTGGTGCTCACAGAGCATTTGGGTCAGCCCTGGCATCTGGCTTGGATGTGCCCTCAGCACGGCTGCAGCACACATGCAATAGCGATCGCTGCCTGCATGGTGGAAATGGAAATGCTGCTCCTCCCTCCTGCCCTTCCTTTCTTTGGGGACTTTTTACCCATCTTGGCAATCAATACAACCTGCTAATCCATACACTGCTAAGAATTGCTAACCAAACCTTCAATTCTTGAAAAAGGGCATAATTTACTTTTTTTTCCTCTGCTTTGATCCCTTGTTCTATCTTACCCTCTCTTGGCATTTAGCTGTTTGTGGGCTTTCTATATGATTATGGTTATTAAGTTGCATTCATATTGTATTGCTGCTTTGTGCTACATCCCTGCAAGTGACCCCACTTGCCACTAGGACAGCGGATGCATAGAACATTAGGTAAAGAAGATTCATCCTCCTGTGGTGGGAGTTCCTCAAAATGGCAGAAAATCAAGGCAATAAATCAAGTGCATAAATATTTGCATCAAAGTTTAAACCTTCAGGGCACACAGAAAGGACACATTATTAAATCTCCTTTTATTTATTGCTTTATCAGAGAGATGCATTATTGCATTGTAAAAGATATATACTTTCTCCATCGTGAGGAGGAAAGAGCTGTACAGCATCAGCAAATCAGGAGATAAATTGCTGAGATATACCAGGCTCGATCCTAAACCCAGTGAAGTCGAGGAAAGACTCTTATGGCTGAGAAGTTGTTCTCCTGATCACATTTTCCCCCCTCTCTTTCTTTCCAACTACCTAGAAGAAAATAAAAGCCTCAAGGCATTACATCTGGTTTTGTTTAAGGAAGTGGGGGTCAGCTTTTTGGTTGTAAATAGGGATTATTTGGGAAAAGCGATGGACTGTGCATTGTTGATTAAATATCCAGGCTGAGTCTTTACTTTGGAAACCTCCCAAACAAACAGGTTTGGTACTGAGTGAGTGAACCTGCCTGCAGCTGCAGTACTCAGAAATAAATGAGGGACAAATTCATCTCTGTTGTCTCTGGTGTGAATGATCTGGGGTGAGAGGGGAAATTAGCGAAAGATTATGGTTAGCCATTTCTGCTACAGAAATAGAGAAAGCCATGGCAGTGAGTATCTCAGACTGCTGAGGCTTTTACCCCCTCTGAACTCATGTACTGTGGCAAAAAAACAAAGGCAAGATCCTGCCTTCTGTGACTGGTGGTGAAACATACTGTGAGAAATTCAGTGTTACATTATGTGCATTGAGGGATATATTTCCATCTATATTTACATTTAGATCCTGATAGGATCTAGATCAGACTGAGCTTTCATTCTTTTAATGGTTAAATGGAGAAACATAAGATATTTCTGTGAGTAAACCTGAGGCTGAAAGAAAAAAAGGGAAAATAAACAGCCCACAGTTCCCATTGGGGATCAAATAGGATTATTTTTTTTGTCAGATTGAAATTAAAATGGTGTTTGGGTTTTTTTTGGTTTTTTTTTTTTTTTTGGTCTTTTTATCCTTCCTTAAAACAGACATTTAACTAGATTCCAAAGGAATTTACCTTAAAAACCAGCAGCAAGTTTAAAAGCCGAGATATCACCCGTTTTATCTGAAGAAAGAAAATGTTCCCATAGTGTTCTCAAGACTGAAAAGTAGAGACATGCTGGAGCTGAACAACACTAATCATGAGTGCTGCATAAACACATGAACATTACCCCAGATTCCTGGTCAGCGGGGCCGGTGAGCCCTTCGACCGTCCCGGAGCCGCACACGCGGCTCAAGCTCAGCGCTTGGCAAAGGCAAGTCTCAGAGCAACTGTGACTGATCCTGGAGAGAAGTTGATCCTTGCCTTGGGGAAAGCAGATGCACTTACTTCATTATAATAGTTTACAGGAAGAAAGTCTTATTTTCCCCCAGAAGTACAGCTTGGAAAAGCCACAGCTCTTTGTGGCTTCCCACGATGTATGTGAAAGGCAGGTCTGGTTTCTGAAGAGCGTGCAGTTAAGTAGTACTTGAGAAAACCAAGCCACGGATGTTGTTGGGTTTTTTGGACTGTTTTCAAACAACGAGCCTTTAAATGTTGGTTAATTCCTTATAAAATGGTGCTGAGCCAAGTCTTGTTCCTCTGGATGGGAAAGCCTCATGCTTCACTAAGGAATGTAAATTGTCAGTTTTTCTTTATATATTCCTTCCATCCCTTTTATTCAAAACTGTAAAAATTTGTATAAATTGGACACATTGTTTGCTCCGCCCTCCAATCAAAAATATTTTTGTAATAAGAAAAATATTAGGTATACAGATTCAGTGCTGTTTTGCTACAAACTTATCTGCCTAAGAAGAATGTACTGAGCGTAAGGGAGACTGGCAGAGGTAGATGTGGAAGCAGAAGTTCTCTAGTGAAATTTGGTCTAGGGGACTAAAGCATCCACAATCACCAGCTCACAGAAAAACATTCCTTTTTTTCCTGCACTGTGCAGTCCCTAAAATCTTTTCTGGGAGCTGTAGTGACACTGCTGGTCTTAGGGGCTGTTTTTCAGCCCCTGAGACCGTACAGGTGTGTTATAATGGAAAAGACAGATTTATGCTATCTAAATGAGTCCTGGGGTGTGCACAGAGCAGGGCTGAGCCCTTGGGCAGAGCAGGGCTCCAAGAGGAGCATCTATTCTCCACCTCCTGTATTCCCTCACTCCAGCAGGCACCCAACACTGAGGCTACTGGGGAAAAAAATTAAGAAAATGTCATTCTTCTCTGGGGAACTTTATTTTGACTATGCCCATAAATGGAAAGATTTTGAGTCAAAGTTATTTCCGCAGGGAACCAAAGAGTTCAGGGTGCTTGTTTATCTCCTTGTCGCTAAGAAAACCAAATTGCCTTTTAAAAGTAGACCTTGTGCCTTATGCAAACAGGCAGGGAGTGATGCAGCAGGCGGGGAATGAGACTGAAAAATGAGTGATCTCAAAATTATTTCTCCATCTGCTACAAGGTTTGGGGAAGCTCCCAGGTCTCTGCTTTGCCGCATGAAGTCCCGGAGGTGCAGCACCCTCCTGCCAGGAGATGTTTGCTACGGCCCATGGTGTTCCTACCACCCCTGCAGCCCTCTGCGGCCCCAGCCTTGCACAATGAGCGCTCACTGACGTAAGTTGCAGACAGTGTGTGATCAGCAATGAGCTGTCCCTTTCTCCTCCTGGGGCACTGCAGCACTAGCACCCCTCTTCTCAAGCCCGTGCCAGACACAAACGTCTCTCTTTCACCCTCCTCACTACCCCGTTAAGAATCTACTGCAGAGAAATGGGGTTTCCTCCCTTGTCATTTAGTGACTGCAGCCAACAATCAGGCTGGGAACCGTTGGTGCTTTCATGCAAATATTTTTAGGGCCAAAACCTCTAATAGAACCTGGGGTAGCACAATGGCAATCTCGTGAGGAGCTGATCAATTGAATTTAAGAATTCCTTGGAAAACCAGTCATTTATTTCTCATTAGACGTGATTTTTATGCCAGACTCTCCTGTCAGACCCAATATAATGTACCTATCTTGGGGGCAAATGGGGTGGTAGGGGATACACCTCCTGGTGCAAAGGGCAAAAGGAAGGAGCCACGGGAGAGTGGCTGCTGTTTCCCTTGCCAGCTGCACCCTGCTAACAGTAGCCATTCTGTGCCAGTGAGAGAAAAACCCAAAATCGCTCCATGTGCTGGGCAACCTAACTGGATATTCAATATTTATGTAACAAGCTGCAGCGAGTAGAAGTAGAAGGGCTGTTTTATAACACTCTGAGCAAATGAGAATGGATGGACTCCCGGCATGTTGCAAGCTGCAGGTCAGCCAGTGCCTGGCAGTGAGGAGGGCTGGCGTGGGCATCTGTTGGGTTTACACCCGTGAGTTCTCACATTGAAAGTCTTGATAAAGCTCCTGGTGTGTTAGTAGAGGAACGAGGCTCAAAGTGTAAGAACAGGAGGAAGAATGGGACAATCCTGCACAAACATCATTGCCTAAACCCACACATCATCCTTCAGCTTCCTCATACGTAATGTTTGTTTGCTACTCATTCATTTATGGCCAGCTAAATGAATGCAGACGCCTCCAGGGACAGCAGTGAAAATGCGGTACTGTACGTGGAGTACAGGAGGGAAATACTACATGGGCTTGCATTTGCAAAATGTTTTTAAACTGCAGATTTGTTGCCATATAAATGCAACATTGAAAATCATTAGGAATTAAACAGCAGCAGGAAGTTGTGGACATGACATACAATCGGCCTGGGATGGCAGAACCCTTCATATTTATCCACTGAGCCGTATCTTAAAATTTAGATCAAAATTAAACAGAGCTGACTCTGAGAAAAGCACACGACTCTATAAGTGATTACCCATGCGATTCAGTGGCTGGTGCTGAACGCCTGTTTCTTAAACCCCAGGTGGGAAGTCTTACCACACAAGATAACGCCACTGACTGGCGTCAGTAAAGCTCTGCACGTGCATGAACATCTGCAAATTCTGTGCTTATAACCCAGCCAAGCTTATAATTCTAAAGGATGGGCCATTAATATTAGATGAAAGCTCAGATAATAAAAATGGCTTTCATAGTGAAGACCATTTTGTTACCTCCCAAGAAACACCAAGATGCAACATGCTACACTTCATTTCTTCTGGCCATTGGTCTTCCTTCAGGTAGATGTTTTATAAAAGCCAAAGTATGGATCCAAGAGCCTGACTTCACTCAGCAGAGTACCCTCTCAGTTAGAGAGTAGAGATTTTTCCCCTCTGATTAGGGGGGAAAGGTCAGGGAATGGCCACACCACTTTCCACCTAATTCACCGCAATTCTTTATGATGCTGTAGAGAAGGGGAGATGGGGATGGCAGGGTGCATGAACCAGGAGACGGTAGCTTTCATGGTGCTCTTTGGCTGCTCCATGGGTCAGACAGTGGATGTCTGAGCCCTTCTACATGAGGAAAGGTCAGGAAGCTGCCCTGCAACAGAGCCATGTGCAACAACTCTCTCATCGGTCAGCCCTGTTCAGACAGCAGAGGCAGATTTGCTGACAGTTTTTCTCATGTGACAGAAAGGTCACCCAAAGGACCGTCCCTGTTCCAGAGAAATGAGTGCAAAGGTGTGCACTGTATCTTCTCACTGGCATCAGGATTGTGCTTTCTGGGCCAGCAGCAGCTCTGAGCCCAAGTGCCCCTGCCTACAGCTATGTGCCACCTTCCACCTCAGTGCTGAGCCACTAAAGAGGGCTTTGACATTCCTCTTTCTAGTTAATGTTGCCTAATTTATTATTCAAATTGGAGGAGAGTGAGGTAAGACAAAAAGCACTTACCAAAACATCTATATCACCTTATACTGGACATCAAACCCACCTTACTTTCGAACAGGATACCCAGACCATGGCACATTGAAATACTGAGACCGAATGCCTACAGTCATTAATTCTTAATTTTTTCTGGAGTGCAGTAGTGAAATACAGCAGAACACATACTTCAGCACAGTAAACTGGTGCAAGGCTCTAATGTCTAGCAAAGAAGCCCTGTTTCTTTTCTCCAAAAGCAGGTCTCAGTGCAGGTCCTTCCCTTCCCTTTTCATACGTGTACATGCACGTGTCCCCAGCACCCTCCAGCTCTGTCCCACACTCTTGGTGCGTGCTCCCTGCCCTGCCCCACTGCAGCAGACTGCAGGCACTCAAGCCCCAAGAAATGCACAGAGCACACAGTAGCATTTAACACTTTGCAGTTGTCGATTAATCATTCAGGGCCTTAATAATATTTCATTCTGAATAGTACCATACAGCAAGTGCAGGTGCAATAACTGGTGATGTATCAACCCTGAGGAAGAAGAAAAGCCCCTTCTTTGGAAATTTTTGTGCGTGGACAGATGTGGGGCTGTGTGGTTAGATGTATTTCATGACCCTTGCCATGTAGTGATGGATGGGTGACAAACACCTCCAAAAAGATGGAATAGAAAGTGTTAGAGCATGAAAGAGCGTTACATGAGATGTCCTTTAATGCGAAGCAGAACCAAAACAATTCTGTAATTTTCACAGTGACTCGCCACGGGCTCAGGGGCGAGGTACGTCCATGTAAAAGGTGAGCTGGGGGTATCTGGTGTGGCTAAGTACAGCGAAGCATGAGTGAGCCCAGGAGCTGCAGGTGGTGGGACAGCCCCGAGCCGCGGCCACGCCAGCCGCAGCAGCCCGAGGCGCGCCTGCGCTCCGTACCAGGTGTGCAACGCAGCACGGTGCTTTAAGGCACAAGGTCCCAGCAGACCAAGGAGGGTTTTTATGGAGCTGAACCCTGACAGTTGGTGCACCAGTCCTGGGGGCCGACATTAGGAGTGCAGCTTGGGGTCCCCAGCTAGCAAAGAGAGGTGTGCACCCTGCAGAAATGTTTGTCAGCATTGCTCTCCTGATGCAGCAGCTGATTTCCCAGTTATGTTTGGAGATGACAGTGCTGTCACTCAACTGTGCTAATTTACAGTAGTTAAAAAGTCATATAGTAAGCAAAACTCCCAAGCTCCTGATGAAACCTGTCTCGGGGGAGTTTTCTCATCAGAGTATTGACTGGTGTTTTGGTAAAAGGCATGAGTTACAACCCAGGACTCCAGGTAATTCCAGCCCCAACTTTGCTGAAATCCAGAAGAAAATGGGATTCTTTGGTACTACATATCACTGAGATATTATTCTGGGCTGAGGTTTTTGTCCCAACACAATCAGAAATGTCACATGGAGAATTTTATGCCATTCAAAGTCATTCAGCTAACAGCACCTGCATGAGAGGGGGCCTAAACCCTCACCCACCAAAGGCTGAGCTCATGTACCCCACATCACTTCCTCCCACTGAGCCCCCAGAGAAAAAAAATCAGGAATTAGAGGAAAAACAACACAAAACAAAAATCCCCCAGACTTACAGACTTTGTGCTGCTTTTAGCATGCACTAGAGATGGTTTTATTTGCTTTTAAGCAATTGTGTCTCATATTTCCCCCTCCCTTCCTTATTTTTAGACACTCTAAAAAAGACCTTCAAGGCTTGGTCTGCAGCCCTCCGTTGGCCCCATGCTGATGCTAGCCCCCTGCATGGACATGATCACCTCCATGGCACTGTGGTTCTTCCAGCACGTCAGAAAAAAAAAATCCTTTAACCATACCCGCAATGTAACTCATCTTAATTAGTCCTGCTGCTAACTGTGGGAGGAGAACCCCTTGCAAAGCGGGGAATGAATCATTTGCAAATGAATATTAAACTCGTTTGGAAATGGAACCAAAAGAACTGAGTTAGCGAGACTCTCCTCCCCTTGAGAGCCAGAGCTGCTTTTGGGCGGCAGCAGAAATCCCCTTATCCCACCCAGCGTGTGCTGCAGGCGTTTAGTGCGTGCGGCATCGGCATGGCTACACGCAGCCCTGCTGCTGCATAACCACATGTGGATTTAGATGTGTTGCGAAGGCTGTCACTTTATGGACTCTCTTAGCAACAAATTGCAGAGGTGAGCTGAGATGAAGTGCTCCAAGTCTTCCACCCCACTTCCCAGAGGCCGTGCTCCCCACCTCTCCTCTCAGGAGGAATAAATCTCACCCATCTTTCCCTTGGCTGTGCCAGTGTCAGACTGATCCAAACCACTTGTTCATCCCCATCCAGACCCAGCGAGATCAAGGTGGGACCCTGTGTGCTCCAGGCTGTGCGGGACGGCCGTGCTGCCGTCCCCCTGCCAGGCGTTCTGCAGAGCACTGGGGCTGCCCAGGGCGGTTTTTGCAGTAATCGGTGGTTTTCTGCAGGGACTGCTAGCTAATGCACAGGTTTCTGTGGAGCCACACCAGAAAACGTGGCTGAACTTGTCAGAAGACACAAACTATACTATGGACCTGGAAAAGGGCCACGCTCAGCTTTTCTTTTCACAACAATTTAGGGGTTATTTCAGTGTTTTTAAAGAGATAGTATTTTTTTGTTGTTGATTCAGCTTAATGCATCAAAAATCCTAAAAGAACTACAGTGAGAAAAGGAAGTTGAGGGCGGTCAGCAATCGAGCCAAAACATTAGGCAAATACAGAAAGAAAAGCAGCCTCCCTGTGTGAGAGCAACAGTATTTGGGGGTTAATGACACTTTTTGGTCCAGATTGGCATAGAGAAAAGGACATTCTTAAGACTTAAGAATATTGCTGTAACGTGAACTGTAGTTTGTAGCCAGCTCTTGTTTTGAAGTTATTTATTTACCATGACTAATTCAGACTTTCGCCTCACACGTGGCATTGCCTGGGCTCTCTGGGCACCAGGACACGAGGCGCTTGGCGCCCAGGAAGGAAACGCCACCGGTTCCCACCGGCAGTGCCAGCCTTGCTCCGGACCCTGAAAATGAGTATCATTAACACCGAGTTTCTAAAATGCATTTCACATCTATGCACAGATGTGTGCCAAAATTAAAGTGTGGATGCAGAATCAAATTGCTGCCTTGCTATTTCTCATCTTGCCCTATTTTTTTTTTATAATTAATCAGCCTGGAGACACTAAGGAGCCAAGTGTTGTGGCAGCGAAGAGGTGATTCGGGAAGGACCAGTGGGCTGCAAATCTCCTGGCAGCAGGACCAACTCCACTCTGCAGCCACCCCTGTTTTAAGGGTAAATATGCTGGTAAGTGTGTTCAACCTACCACTGCTTCTCCTTTTCTGTGCCTGGGGAGCAGGGTGAGGCAGGCAGCACTTCAAACAAACACAGGTGGTTTAAGGTTCCACCCCACCCAAATCTCCTCTGTGGTTTGAAGAGAGTGTGTCCCGCTGCCCCTTTCCCTGCACAGGCAGCCTCTCGGCTGTTAGTAAGGGGGGGGGCGGTTGGGGGATTCTGGGTTCAGTTATGGCGATGCCACTTTCAAATTCCTTCAGTTCTGTGTGACGCACATCGGGCACAAGCTGAGCTGCACCAGGCAGAGAGCTGGGCTAAAAATAAACCCAGAGCATCGCTGCTGTGTTAGTCCCCCATTGATATTTCCTGGTTTGTTTTATAATATCTTCAAGGCCAGTCAAATGCGGGGTGGGGGGAGAAGGAATATTTTGCTTTCGAGGCTGGCTCAGGAGCCAACTGGTACAAATCAGTGTCATTTCACTGAATTGGTACACAGCGTTACGTTCACTTTGGTACTGATTCACACACGTGCTAAGGCATACTAAATAAAAAAAAAAAGTTTGTGCTAGTTCTTAATGCATTCTTTTATTGCTACTGGCTTAATTTATGTTAATTAATTAAATGAATGAACAAATTAATTCAGCACTTACCTACCCACGTAAAAGAAAGGGACCTTGGTGCAACGCGGACTCAGCAAGTAGCCGAGTGCTGGCACCCTGAAAGAGAGACTGGGGGAACGGGGGGGGGTGGTCCGGTGGACCCCAGGTTAAGGGCTTGTCAGCTTTATGGAGAGAAGGAATAAACCAGTGAAAAGCTTCCAAACAGGAAATTTTGGGAGGAAAGTGCATGCTTTTAGATACCTTCAGACATTGCTTTAATCATCTGGAAGGTGTAAGGTCTCTGCCGTACAGGTCGGGGGTAGGGGTGCTGCCCTCCCCACGGCTGGGGCTGGCTGCCCCACGCACAAGCAGTGCGCGCCACAAGGAGCACTGCGGGCCGGGGTCCTGCCGCCCTCCTGCAAAACCAGCCGCCTGCCCGGCGAGCGGGGCCCTCATCCTGGCTTTCGTATGTTACCCTGTGCAAAGCTGTCTGAGGGAGGAGCATTTTGGAGCAAGCTTTTAGACGGGCAGCCGGGAGAAGACGTGGCGGTTGCGTTGGGTGGCAGCAAACTCCTTGGGGTCTGCCCGGCGGCAGCGCCCACGGTGTGCCCGGCTCCCCTCGAGCGTGTGGGCAAACCCCATCGCCCTCCGTGCCGGGCACAGCCCAGGCCGGGGTGGGCCCCTGCGCTGCCGCTGCCTGGGGACACCCGCCTGCCCCCGGGCCCCCCAGCTTGGCAGGTCCCGCTATGGCCAGGCTACTGGAAATTAGCTCACATCACTTTTTCTTTTTTCCTGGAGGCAAAAAGTAATTTATTCCTCTGAAGGCCAGGGCTGAAGTCTTGTGCTAATGAATGCAAACCATCAGTGAGCAGTAATGGAAAATCGGGGGTGACGTGGCAGGCAGTGGCTTGCTTTCAACGCACAAAAAGAGCCCTTTTAAATTTAAATTTAGCGAGGAATTAAAAGCACATATAGGCAGACTCTATTAGAAAGTGAAATATTTGATCTTGGCTATTAATCTGTTATAAGAATACTTTCATTTCCTTGCCATATGTATCCAGTGATAGGCTTTCATAAATGAGATCACATTAAAATGTACTTTATGTTTCTAGTCAAATCTCTTTTATTATTATGCAATCCTAGTTAGGAAAAAAAAAAAACAATTACAGAAGCAGACTAGGAGGAGTAAATTATTTTAACTCATACAAGTGAAATACTGCTCCTACTGAAGGCTATACATTGTGCAATGCTAAAATGCCTTGGGAAGAGGTTCCTGCATCGCAGCTGTGCTATCACCTCTAGGATAACTTATAGGTGGTGGAAATACAAATAGAGCCTAGGAGTGGCACATGTAGCAAGGGGCTGCAATGTTGCAAGCCTTGACAACATCCAGACACACAAGGACTGAATACAACCTGGCTATACCGCTTTTGTTAATTACTGTTGACCTTTTCAGAGCTGTCTAGGAGGCTCTGAACTGTCTCTTACAGTGGCTGGGAGAGGCGCATAAACCCAAAGGCCTGCTTGGGCCCCCAACAGACTGACCCAGTGTCCAGGATATGAAGTTAAAAAACAACAACAAAAAAAAAAACAAACCAAAAAACATACACCACAAAAAACCTCCCAACAACACCCCCTGCAAAAAAAAAAAAAAAAACAAAAATCAACCCAACCCAACACAAAGCAAAACCTGTTTGAAACATTTTTTCAGCAGCCGGCGGTGGAGCAGGTTCAGCGGGGCTGCCCTCCTGCCGCTCTGTCACCTCTGCCCGCACAGCTCTTCTCCTGGCTGCTGCGGCTGTCAAAGATAAAAAGGATAGGCTGGTAGACTTGGGGCAGCCCCAAACCAGCCCAGAGACCTGGGAAGGGCTGCGGTGGCTGTGCAGGCGGTTTTGAGGCAATGATGTCAATCAGAGGTGCTTGGAAAGGTGCTGACACCTTCACAGAGCATCGGGCGGTGCTGGCGAGGGGAGCGAGGGTGCCAGCCCCGGCCCCGTCCGGGGAGGGACCAGAGGTGGGACACGGGCAGCCAGCCTGGGAGGGCTTAGATGAAAGAGTGTTTGCGCTGTGTTTTAGCCTAGGCTGGTCTGGCTTCAGGCAGGGCATCGGCTCAGCTAACCTCCCCAGAGTCCCAGAAACCAGAATTATTCTGCAGTTCTGATTTTACATATAGGTACATACAGACCTACATGTGTACGTTTACATATATGTATAGTCATATATATGCATTACATTTGGCCTGAAGTCAAATCTGTGTTTTATAATGGGTCTATAACTAATGTGAGCTGCCGCTACTGGACCTCTGCACTGCTGGTGGACGGGAGCTTTGTGCGAGCCCGGGAGCCTCCGCTCCGCCGGTGCTGCCCCGCTCTGCCCGCGGCTGCCCTGCCCGGGCTGCCGGGGCCTCGGCAGGGCTCGGGTCGGGCTGCGCCCGCGGCAGCGCAGCCGGGTGGGCAGCTGGAGGCTTGGGAGAACTGTGTGGCGTGTTTGGGTAGAGGGCTTACTTCAGAGGTGAAGGGACCGCTGGCAGCCTGAAACCAGCACGGAAGAACATGACAGATACTTTATGATGAGAAGGAGACAGTGGTTTACATCTTGTAACATACACTGGCAAATTAGGCACAAATGTCTGCTTTATACCTTAAATACCGGGGCACCCAAACCCATGTCATATTCCTGCTGCATTTCAAACATCTTTTCATTTCCATTCAGGCAGACGGACAGAAGACCCAGCAGGGCCCACAGCATCCTCTCGTACACATTGCTGCTGCAGAAAGCTTCACGTCTGGGCTCACAAATGCTGTGGAGCCAAACGCTTCCCCAGGAGTGGGTAGTTGCTGGTGCTCAGCAAACATGTGCATTCACATTCTGCTTTAGCTGAAGCTGAAAAGTCCAGTCTGGTCTTTTCTAGAAGTTCACAAGTAGAGGCTGGATCAGGCTTAAAGCTGCCAAATGCAGCATATTTTTGTATTGTGTTAATACTATTAATAAATTAACCTGAAACAACTCCTTGCCAGTGAAACTAGGATCCTGGCATGACACTGATGGAGAGCTGCCCAGAACAAACCAGTGTCCGAACTTGGTCTCCCCGATGTCCCCCAACTCCAGGCTCGGGCCTTCCTCAGCTGGGTGGGCTCAGCAGTCGGTGTCCCAGCTGTGCCCTATTTCACAGCCCTGCAAGCAAGGGCTTCCAGCCAAGGGCACCCAGGTGAGAGAATAAACCATGCTGAGGTGCTGATTGCGCACTAGAATAGCCAAGATCATCTTTCATAAAAGAATGAAAAATTGCTGTCCGTGTCTGGTTTTTAACTATTGCAGAACCTCATGAATTTCCTGCTTTTTAAGCATTATTAACCAGCAGAGATTTACAGCTGTTTGCATTTGTGAAGCCTCAGATTACTAACATTTTCTGCTTTTAGAAAATAGGCTACAGATTCTTTAGTAACGAATGAAGAAATGTCAAATATCTGGGCACTGAAATGAAATCCCTATTGTCAAGGCAATTAAATACCTCATTCCTGTTGCACTTGGTTTACTGTGCCTTCCTATTGGCAAACTGCTCTGCAGTAAGTTTTGTGTCATTACCGTGAATTAACTATGTTCTACACTCTATAAATATTTATTATGATCAAGACATATTAGGCATGGCAGATGCAAAAATCTGATGACGCTATCTCAAGCAGCAATACAGTCTTTCAAGCCAGCATGAGACTGTAGACTGCTCAGACCATTCCATGATGCATTGAGATTTTTGTGTGGAGCCTCAAAGAGCGTGCAGAGTCTAGCTGAAGTTCACAAAGAAAACAAAGCACTTGAGCACCTGGTAGCTTGATGCTTTTTTTTTTTTTTTTTCCTTTTCTTTAAAGTAGAGGCCAATGACACATTTGGAGATAATTAAAACAAAGGCTGAGCTTTTTTTAATATGCCATGAGTATTAGCAGCTGGATGAGGAAGAAGCCAGCAAAAAAGCAGCATACTCTTACACCATCTATAAATAAAACCAGGCTTCAAAACTGAGAGAGCAGTCTTTCTTTTTTTTTTTTTTTTTAAATTCCCTTTTTCCCCTCCACAGAAAATCTTTTCTTTGTGCCAGGACTAAAATATTAGCACCGTGTTCCCTCCTCTGTTTAAACAGACCTCATTGCATCTAAGTGCCAAAAGAGTGGAATTCCTGAACAGCAGGTGAAAAGAAAACACAAGATCAAAAGCAGCTCTGGCTGCCAAGAGAACCTGCAGCACTGCTTGGGGGTGCATGAAAAAGTCACGCAGACTCCTGGTGGTGTCAAAGACTTTTGGAAGGTCATCAAGGAGGTTTTTTTTCAAGCATCCCACTTCAAAAAGCAGCACTAGGAGACAAACCTGCAATACATCATGAGGATGGTGCTAAAGATACCGATCACCCACTTGTAGGAGAATTTAACTGTTTTTCCCCATCGCATCTATGGAAGCAGCTCTAAGAAATCAGTGCTCAGAGTGGAGCCTGTGGGTAAGAAAATAGATGTAAGCGCTCATGCTGGAGGAACGTTAGGCAATGGCTGGTTTGGGTCCATAGCCCACTGGGAGCACTATTGAAGAAATGTGTCTTTTTCAGCTCATCCTTCCAGTGAAGGCGAAGGGCCTATGTTTTGCTGTCCTTGTAAACAGCCAGCTCTAACATTAGTTCCTATCGCCAAGCAACAAAGTTCTTTTAAATAAAGACATACCTTAGTAGGGTTGAAAATAATCTGAGATGCACATCTATTCCTAAAGACAGCCTTTTTTTTTTTTTTTTTTTAATTTTAAAATTCTGCATCTGAAAACACAGTATGACAGAAAGCATTTATATACAACTGCAGTGTTTTTGGTATAATACAGTATTTAATACATCCATTTATTTTTCTGCAAAAAAATTTGCTTTGTCAGACAAAAAAACCAAATTCCCATTAACAAAGAATACAGCTAAGGCACATTGTTTTCTGCTAAATGAAAGACAAAAGGGTGAAAAAACGGGTAGTGCAATAATTGCTGAAAGTCACATTCTACTACAAGAAAAGCATTCTGACTTTGAACTTTGATTACCAGTCAATTTAAGACATTTCAATATCTCATAAAATACTCCTTTAAATAAATAGCAAAATATCTACATCTTTCAGTGTGTTCCATTTGAATTTCCAATTTTTTTTTAAACTTTGCTGTATATACATGGTTTTATTTTTTCTTATTCAATAGCTTACAAAATATTTCTGTACAATTTTATGCATATTATGATCTATAACAAAATAGTTATTTCTTAAAACTATATTACCACCAGTCTTTGAAAATGACAGAACAGGAATAACTTATTACGGACTATGTTAGGCAATACAAAAATCCAATCAAAACAAAACAAAAATGACAAAGTCAGAAAAATCATTTCATTAACTTGAATTAATTACTTTTTGTTCACAAATCTTGTTTTCTATGTAAACCCTTTTCAGTTGCCTTTGGGTTGTATCCTCATCTGAATACCAAAACAGGATAGGATGTGGGATTCCTAAAAGCACTGCAGCCTGCCGGGAATATTGGTGCTACTGAAACATGAGAGTTCTCACGGAGAAAAGTATTAAAGAAACCCAACAGATATGAGCCTTAGCAGAAGTCCTTGGTTTCTGCTGACTTTGACAACCTTTGGATGAAGCTCCAAAAGCCAGATTTTTGGAAATGCATTTATGACTTAGATGATAGAACCAGACTCCTCTATCTTCTAAGTGTACTGTCAGATTCCCAACAGTCGTTCAAAATCTAGCCTCATGTGGTGACATTCTTCAGATTTTAAGACCATACCACTAAGAGGATATATATTCTCCCAGCTACCAGTACAAATCAGAAAGGAGTGCTACTATGTCATATCAAAATGAGTGAAATTACTCAGAATTTGTCTTGTGCAGCTGAGAGCAGTTTGTCTGTTACAGTCTGAAGATAAATTAAAGGTTATTAAGTTTGTAGTTTGTAGGTAATTAAATCAACCTTCCTTATCTACAGTGAGTTGCAAAAGACAGGGCTCATAATTTCCTAAGGTTTATATGAATGTCTAAGCCTTCCTTTTGCCCAAAGGGAAGGTCATTTTCTTCCCTTAAAGACTGCATTTGTAAGCAATTGCTATTGTATTTGTGAAGTGTAAGCTGACAGCAACACAACTGAGCTGTAATAGAAATCTCAAGGTGCCTTCTATTCATTCCACAACAAACAGAAAAAGTGAGCAAGACACAGACAACACCAAATTTCCTAACACAGTTTAAGGCCACATTTAGAAAGGATGAAAGTAAGGCTTTCTTTAAGGGGCAACACACTGGATGCCACAATGGGAACAGACACCAAGCGATCCAAAGCTGATAAGGATTTACCCAAGGAAAATCTGAAACAACATCCTAATTTTGGCCAGCAGGTCTGTGCCTTCTTTTGGAGGTACGCAGGAAAATAAAATGAAATGCCATAGACATCCTCCTCCAGAATATTCCCAGCAAACTGAAGGTCCTCCCCTAGCAAGAGATTGCTTTCTTCTCAGTCAAGGGTGTTAATTACAACGGAACCAAAGACAAGTCAAGTCAGTACAATATACAAATGCAGCGCAATGAACCGCGCCTAGAATTGTCACTCTGTTATCAGAGGCACCTGTACAGTATCTTGCTGTTTATTTGGCAAGGTTACAAGTAATACTTCTAGATTTTAACAAAGTAGAAAGAGAATTTGCATAGATTGTACATTCAGTTCAAGGAGATTTCTGGTACCTTTTTTTGTTGTTATCAGGTAAACGTGTTTGCAGACACAGTGAGGTAGCAGCTGTGGTAGCACCCATGAGCAAAAGAAGGTAACCAAGGCAGAAGCAAAGAGCAGAGAGTGATCTACACACTACTGCTAGCGAAAAGGAACAAAACCAACGCGGTACCTGCAGAGGGTTAATCGCTGCCAACACCACACTTCACTGGAGACAGCCTAATGCTACTTCGGTCCTGGGTAACATGGGCTGCAAGATCTTGTTGCCTCAATTTTAAATGCTCTCAGCCTGATTCTTCTTTCCCTTACTGTGATGGTAGTGGTGAAGGTTTTCAAAGGCCAGTCTCTTCTACTCTACACATTCAAAGGGAGCTGCAAATCAGAGCATTTGCTCCCTCCTGAAGAGTCTACAGAAAAAAAGGTATTTCCCTACAAATTCGTCCTTGCTGCCCTTAACCCTAATTCACCCAAATTGTTTTGCTGTGCCTGGCTGCAACAGCAACTGCCCTCAGCAGGGGCTCTGCCGCAGGTATTCCTGCTCTCAGGAACTCCTGCTGGGCCCCTAACCCGGCAGCGTCCTGTCCCCTCCAACACTACATCCCTCCTGCCCTCTCTGGAGCTGTCTTGGCAGAAGCCTGAGGGTTTGGTCTGGCAAGACTTTTTTATGTGACGTTTTCAATTGTCATGTAATACGGGTTTAATGTAATGTCCTGTGAGCCCCTAAGACTATCTTGGAGGCCGTGAGTGGCTGAACCAAAAGTACATATGGATCATTATCTTTTCACAACCAAACTGAAGCAAAGGCCAGTGGGAAACGCTGCTAGCCACTTTCTACCAGGTTGGTCTTACTCTGTTGCTGAAATAACCAAACCTACTATTACATATATTAAATACCCATGCCTAAAAATCAGGAAAAGATAATTGCTATCACTTTTACCAGCTCTTTCATGTCTGTTACTACTGGGCTGACTGAAGGCTGCTCTGAAAAGTAAACTTTTCTGATTTGCAGCTGGGGTTTTTGAAGAAGCCTAAGGGATCTGGCTCACACAAGTACAAAACTTCCTGCTTAATGGAAAGAGGTGGAGTTAGCCAAGGTTTCCTGTGGCCAACCCCTGAAGCTTTGGGATCTGGGAAGACAACGAGGAGGGTGTGATAGCCAGCGGCAAGCTGGCAGTTCTCTGACAGCTGGGATGAAAGAGAACTAGAGAAATCAACAGAAAGTTGGTCCTCATTGTCTGGCCACAATAACAATCTGGATCTTGTTTTCTTTTTATCTGGGAAGTCAAAGCTGAGATCTTACGGTATCAGCATTTCTCAGCTTTGCTCTGCAGAAGGTGCCCAGCTTGTTCAAATTTTTGTTGCAGCACAATTGTGTCAAACTTTTGTAAAGTTTCAACATCTTCTTTACCCATCATCTCTCTCTTTGGTCAGGTTTAGAGTATCCCAGTTCTGATTCACTGACTTCACTACGCTGCTCACTATAATTGTAGCTAAGAGTGATGAAGACTTCATTAGTATTGCAATTAGTGCTGTAGCAGACGGACAAAAGGTGAATACATAGTAGTTGGTCCTTTATGAAAGGTGCTGCAGGATCATTGTTAATATGCTGTTAAAAAACTGTACGGGCATTGTGCACTGAAGCCAATACCTAGGGAAGTCAATTTGTAACACACGAATGCACACTCCTTTATCTCTAGGCTTAGCAATAATGAAGGCTTAACAACAGAGATACAGACTGACTTTCTTGTAGAGCACTTGCTATCATGAAGGAACTGTTAAAACTCTCTGCTGAGAGCACAAAAAATGAAGACATAATTCCAATTCTAAAAAAACCTTGAATATCAGAAAATGAAAATACAAATATTACTACTCAATGTCCAAATGTCATCAAAGAAAGAATTGGACAAATTTGAACATAAACTGTCTTTTGAGCTATTTCTATTAGCCTCAGGGTTTAACATTACCATATAAACAGGTTTGCATAATGCTAAGACTGACTTTGGACATAATTCATTAAATCACATATGTAGATGTTCTGCATTTTGCCACATTCCCTTTCTGTGTAATACTGATTGATCACAGAAGTGTTACTTGGATATCGTGCAGCATGGGCAGGGAATTTAAATGAGCGAAGCACCACACACGGAGGACAAATGTGTGCATATGGAAATACACCCCTCTCCACAGAAAGGGATTTTGATCAAAACTGGCTTTCAGCTGGAGTCCTATTCAGCAAGGACTAGCCAGTGTGATTGGAAAATAACACTTGCACATTCAAATGAAGATGCATAACTTGCTTGTTTTGTACGAACTATGTGTCCCTGCTCTGAATTCTCCTTTTCACCAAATGTAAGATCTGTGAAGTTATTCTCTTCTAACAATACATAATATTCATCACAGGCTCCAAGTGCCTGCCATTTCAGAGCCAGAAAAGCCACTAAGCAGGACGTTGGCCTTAGCAGTGCTTGCACAGCATCAGCTTGAAGCAAGCTCTGATCTCTGATGCAAAGAGTCTTGCTTTCCATGGTTTTTCTTCTTAACTACAGGAACTTGTAACTCAGACAGTGTCCCACATGTAACTTATGTCTCTGTGCCTCCATATTAGGAGCTATAGTAAGGTTGTTGTTTAGGTCCAAAACTTGACACTGCCCCCAGATGTTCCAAACACGGCAGCTCGTCCTTTGATGACTTCAAACACTGACAGTATTTACTTATGGCATACTGTCACACCTTTTATTTATGATGGACTTGCCGTTGAAGTCCTTACTCAGCAGTACTCTCTGTGGAAGTTTTGCCTGACAAAGAACTGCAGGATCAGCCTCTTCAGTTTTATTTCATAATTTTTAATAGCAGCACTGGGATTACCAGCTTGCTACAAAACTTATTTCTGTAGATGCTTTTTGTCTTTCAGAAAATAAACTAATATAAATTTTGTTCCGAGATATTTCAAACCTAGTATATAATGTAAATAGATATATCAGCAACCATTTGTTTTCTTTCCATTTTTTGTACTAAAACAGAATAATTTGCATCTTACAATTTAAATGATAAAAGTGGCAGATTTTCTTCTAACCACAAAAGATGGGATCGTTGCCACTTTCTGCTTGGTCCAGTTAATAATTAAAACTTATCAACAAAGCACTTAAAAACATTCCTGCTTAAGAATAAAAAAAGTATCAAATTTAAAAATCAAGTTATCTGTATGTGTGTGTGTGGGCGCACCCTTAAACGTATGATTACGTGCAAGACGGACTGAAATTTTGCGACTACCCCAGTACTCTTATTGAGAACAATCACTGACTAGGATTGTTAACAAATTTCACTGGGTGCCCTAAATATGATGTTCTTCATTTAACCTGCAGGGCTTGAGCTGTGCAGTTGCCATTGCATCAGTACGACTGAAGCCCTGAATTTCACAGTGAGGATTGGAGGTCCCCAGAAAATTTGAACTTCAGGAAGGAATGTTAGATTAAAAACAAGCACTGTTAAAAAAACTCCTACTGAATAAGTAATAACACTGTGTTTCTATTATATAAACCTGTTGGCAACCCTGGTTTTAAACACGCTTGCTTCTAGAGCCGGTTGAAAGGCTGGAACACTGTTTTGACTGAAATACTTCAACCAGCTCTTCTTTGCTACAAGCTTTCCTAAAACTATGGCTCTCGTGACTGACAAAATCAAGACAAAAAAAGAAAGGGAGGTGTGAGGGGAGGAAAGCCTTTTCTTAATAAAGGCAGCTTCAGTTAGTAAGATAACATAATCTTTCAGCTGCAAAAGCAGCACCTACTAATTAGTCATTGACTAAAACATAAATAATAAATACCTAAATTGTTCCTTCTATGCATCCATTTTTGTGCCAGATAAACATTTCAATGCTCTGCCTTAATGCCAGCACAGCTGACACTGCAATTTCAAGTCCAAAGCAAACTGCAAGTAGCTTTAAACCAACACTATGGAGAGAGATACTACAAGCCACTGGGATCTGTGTGTTACCGTCATCTTGCAACTGTTGTTTAAAAGGGAATTCAACCTTTCTGTGAGATGTGATTATGGAATGATTTAAGGGCCTATTTCCCTCCTGATGCAGACACTTAACTCTCACCAGCAGAAAGCGAGCCATACACACAGAAGGGTAAACAGATACCTTACTTTACTCCATCAACAGGATTTTTTTCCTAATTAACCCAACAGCTTTTAATAGCCTTTTGGGTTATATTGTTAACGAGAGATTACCACAGCAACAACAACAAAGTGCATGTTTTATACTAATGTAAAAAGCTTTAGTTGGAGATGAATTTTCATATAAAACCTATATTTTAAAAAGTTCTTGGAATGTAAATGAGTCTTTTTCCTGATGTAGAAAATGCAGCTTAAAATGATGCAAAACATGCCTATTTAAAACAGGATGCAGCCCGCTATAAATTCTGAAGACAGGCAAGAATAGTTTGTTGACAGAATAAAGTAAAAGCACTGAGAAACAAGGCATTGCTCTCCTCCACATTCAGCTCGTGGCGTCGGTCAGGAACCCATGTCCTGCACAGCCTTCCAGATGCCCTGCACAAGCCTAGAAGGACCCTTCTTCATGAAGAGCTGGCAGATCTGAGATCAAGGGAGGGAATTAGTGTTAAGACTTACTAGCCACTACTCAAAGTAGGCAAGAAAAGTGTTGTTGCAGATTTACATCCCAATTTTTACCATTTTACTTGTTCCACACAACTCCACTGCCTGAGAAAAAAACTCAGTGCAGCTCATGAGCAAAATCGGCAGAGGGTGTGAGCAGATACATCACAACCCACCCCCAACCTACACATACACACTTGCTGTACTGGAATTCTGCAAAAAAGCTTAGGTACTGGTGGGCTTAGAAAAAAACCTGCAGATTTGAAAGGGCCAAAATCCAAAATGCCTCTTTGTTCTTTAAATTAATACTCTTAGTACCCAGATCCTGAACCTGACTGCATGAGACATAAAAGACTAATATAGCAAAACACTGGTTCCATTTAGGGTTTATCATGAAATTAGTTTAAAAAAATCTCAGAATAGTCTGAAAGTTTTGGCTTTTGTTTGTTTTCTTTAACTAGGATTACAGACATTAGCCAAGTCCAGAATTACTTTGTGTTATTTAAAAAAAAAAAAAAAAAAAAGACTGAGAATGTACCATAATTATTTCATGTTCTGTGAGGTAATGTGGCCATACAGGCTCTAGCCTGCAGTAACCAACCTTCCCAGGAAGTGTAAGTAAAAGGGAATTTTGCTGTGATTTATTCATGGTAGCAAAATAATGAAAGCCTATGAAACAGCAGAGGTACAGACAAATTTATTTTTAAAAAACACTTTTAGCAGCTGCTCCTTCACTGCCCTCTCCATGGCTTGCTGCTACCGTTTTGAAACCCGCAGAGGTGGGGGGTGCAGCGGTGTGCGGTACAGCCAAGAGGCTGCGGGATGACCAAGCTGCTCCCGACAGAGCTGAAGGGGAGGGCAGCACCAAAAGCTTTGTCAGAACTTTGTTTTGGTTTTTTTGTTTGTTTGTTTGTTTTTTTTTTTTTTTTTTTCTTTTTAATTCATTAGGTTGCAATAAGTAACAAAAAAGTATAATGTTCCCTTAGGCTTCTGAAATCTGGTTTGAGATTCACATATGAGCAAGGTTAAATTCCCTTTTAAAAACCTATGCCGGAGGAGAGCGTACCGGATGCTACCTCAAGCGACCGTCGGGTTTGACGGGGCCCAGCTCAGATTTGGGGTCCGGGCTCAGGGAGCTCCAGGCTGTCTGAGCGCAGCCCTGCATGACTGGGCAGGCGGTGGGGCCGGTGCTGCAGATGTCCACGGCCGACCAGATGCCGCCGACCAGAGAGTCCACCCAGGCTTCCAGCCGGGTGCCCACAAGCCCCGCATTCCTCTTGGCCTGGTCCACGCGGGCGGCACTGATGGGGATATTCAGGACAGGGTTCAAGCCCTGGAAGCTCTGCTCCATGTATGCATTCTTTGGAGGCCCGCTGTGATACTTCATGGCTTCCTCTGGAAATGCAGAAATAAACTCGTAAGTTGGTGCATTAAAAAAACACAAAACAAACCTTCAGGATCTCAGGGTAGAGCAAACAAAAGGGCAGAAGTCAGTGGTGTGCTACAGTCCATTTCTCCAGCGTTGAGGACACACCGCATCCCGTGGATGACCGGCTGTGCTCAGCACTTCAGCTCCTCGTGCTCACCACTGCAAGCTCCACTCACCGTGATGCTAAGCCTGCAAGCGCTGCGTTGGCAGGGTGAAGCACTGAGCCTGAAAGCAGTGTCATCCTTATCATCATCACATACAACCGGCATCCCCAGAGCTGCAGAACAGCCAAGACTGACACAGAGCTGTTCCACACAGCACAACAGAAAGGCAGGCCCAGCTGCAAGGGTGTCCCAGATATGAGCTCCTGTCTGTACCTGGAGCCTGATCAACATGCAGCTCCTTCTCAGGAGAAACTAAGCTAATTTTGCCTCTTTCACTGCAGAAATAGTCTGGGAGATAAGCCCCGTGCAGCTGAAGTTACCCCTGTGGACACCCAGGGAAGGCTGTGCCTCAAAATTAGGGAACAGTTCAAGGACACTTGGTGTGTGAAGGCTGGCGACCCTCTTAAGACTTTCAAGTGCTATCACTGCTTTGTCTAGGAGGAAAAGCCAAAATCTCAGCCTTTATTTTTTTTCTAAACTGACGAACTTTGTCCTGCTGTGGAAAAGTCACAACATTTGTTAGCTCAATCTGCCTCCAAAAACCAGGTGGTGCCATTCCTGGCACTAAAAGGACGACACCATGGCTTTGGACAGATCGGACCCATAAAAAAATGTGTAGCCCCAGCATCAGTCCCGTAAGTGCTCCAGTCTCACTGTGAAAGTATTCTCTAATGACAATTACATTTCAAGCTCTTGTGCCGAATAATGTATCACAACCATTTCCTAATGACGCTTTCCTTTGCACTGTGGTTGCTTTCCTTACAGTAACTCTTCTAACCTCAGCAAAATGAAGTATACTGCCCCAAATCTGTAATATTGCAGTAAAAATCACCATCAGATTGTGATAATGCCTTCAAAGGCCTTGAATTGGACACTGTGGGTCAGACTGCCCTTGTCTAAGGCTGACTGGCTTCTTAAGGTCTGCGAGTGCACCAAGCTGCTGCTCATAACATCAGAATGGGGCCCTCCAAAAATGTTCACTGAGTGTCTCTTGGGAGTAAATTTTCAACCATTTCTTTCTGTTCTCAGCTGACTTCCCTAGCATCCTCACTCCGGCAACCCAGAGGATATGTTTAGCTCTGCCAACATACACACTGTCTAGAACACAAAATGGGCCCATTCAGGGCGCTCCAGGCTAGGAAAGCCACCGCACTCAGATAGCATTTAGAGGCCAGGAATTACATATTCACGGCTACAATTCCTTCCACATGTCCTTGCTGCTTGCACTGCAGTCTGACACTGAGTCCTTTCTTCCATGCAGAGGACAGTATCTCAGGCTCTGGCAATAAATCAGTACATTTATTTAGAGGGAAAAGGGACATTTAATTGGAGCTTTGCTGTTACATTTGCAAATTCTTTAATGTCAAATACTGTGCAAGTCCATTACTTCAATTCCCCAGTTAAATTAGTTCGGCACATCTCCATCACCATTATACATCACTTAACTGTTTCTGCATTAATCTAAACCCCTCTTTTTGTTTTAAATAGTAGATATCCACAATACCCTCTAGTCAAAATGAGTTTATTCCATGCACATGTGTCAGAAGCGTGCTCTGCCAGAGCACTGCAGTTTAAGAAACAGAACAAGTACACATGATTAAATTTCTTCCTTTGGAAGCAATTATATATGGAAGACTGTTTGTCAACATATTAATTACATAGGAACATTCTAAGTAAAAATCCCAAAACAAGTAAGAGCCGGCATTACTAGCAGGATCATCTGATAGAAACAGGCAATTCAGGGAGCTTGTTGAATCAAAGCCTGTTGGGCATGTGTTTACGACATGGAACAAGAGAGATCTTTCTTCAGACAAATAACAGGATGAAATGGAACTTGCTCTTCTCTCTGGCTCAGCCTCGGATTTGCCCAGGCAAATTAGGTTGATTAGGACTGGAAGGAATGAAACCTACAGAAACTGTAGGACCCAGTGCCTGGCAATGCAGCAGATGATCATAATTTTCTCTGAATCTGTGAGCCTTGCTGCTTAAGATCAGTAGGCTGCTTTTTCTAAAATAAAGGTGATAACCTCAGCATCTTCAACACTTAAATTACTCCACTCTGCTACTGCTGTAACTGTGTTGGACACCCTGTGCTTCTCACACCAACACCACACTGCAGTTTTGTTGGGCACCACTAAATGATGGCCATGCTCTGTTCCAGAACTGGCTGTGCTGCAAGGGCATGCTGGCAGGTGCAACAGAAATAGTGTTTCATGGAACTGAAGATAAACTTTTTTGAAAAGCCACACACAAACATCAGCAGATAGGAACAGAAAAGACTGTTAAGGACAGTACCAAAGGGAACAAAACACAACATTTTTCAGTGCATTAAGGGCTACTGCTGCCCACAGTGAAAATGTCCCTCTCTGATGTGAGACGTATGACAAAACCCTGACATGGTACTGGTGGGGGTTGTCTGGCCCCACAGCAGAACGAACAACAGCTGGGCAACAGCAATCAGAGTGCAGAGCTGCTTGTACTAATCAATAGGAAATGCTGAGGATTCTAACCAGAACCTTCTCCCGGACCCTCCAAGTCTTTGTTAAAAGTTCACAGGAGAAAGTAAGGAGGATGGTGCTCACCCAAGCTACGGCAGATGTGGGCTATTCCTCTTCACATAAAAGGAAAACAAAAGAGATAATCATGACTCTAACTTACTGGGCTGGGACAGGGAGGAACCCAAGCCCTGAAATACTGTATAAAAGGAGGCTGGAGCTACTGGGCATGCTTTGAAAGTACTGGCACTTTAGTCCTTGCTCATGAAAAAACAACGAAGAACGTAAGGCTTGCCCCTATGAGATGTGTATTTACACATTTAAATCTGTAGTTAGAGCAACCAATTCAAAATTAGCTGAATTGCAGACATTAAGCCAGATTTTTTTGCCAGCAAACATATCCAAATAGCCATTTGACTTCAGGAGGACATGTATCAATGCAAAATATATTCCATTGACTGTAAATTATAGGTTTAAAAAACTGAGTTATTTTTGTCCCCCATTTTTGTTTGCTCTTCACTCTGGGAGGGCACTTCATTTCTCAACTGACTTTTCCTGGTATAACTTCTTTGGACTGAATACACAGCCTGTAGTCAGCCTCATAAACTGGGATTTCAGCATTTTTGTGTGGGTTTGTTCTTCATTTTGTAGGAAAAGCAAATGAGTTTAGACAGGGAGTGGGCTAAGGAATGAAAAATGTGGTTACCTTGGTACACATTAAGGCGCTAGACCGGTGTTTCTTTAAAACAACACAGAATGTACAGCTTTATTTCTTTACTTGAATTGTGTTGAAACCCTCTGGCAAAGAGGTAATTTTTTATTGACATTTTGTTTGTTTTCTCTTGCAGCAAACAAGACAGTGCTGCATTTGCTCATTGTGAAGCTAATCGACTCCTTGTCAACTGGATCTGAACTAAATTTTGAAGCAAATCCCTGTCTTCAGGGTTTTTCTCGGAATGACGATTCCAGGGCATGTCTACTCTTCTGCAGTCATGCACTTGCCTGCTGCTATTACTGCGTTTATCACAAACGTGTCATGTTACCTCTGGTTAATTTAAAGAAATCACAGCAGTTCTGACACAAGTTGCCACCCACTTTATAATCTTTATAGATGCAATTAGAATTGATTGAGCCACTGCAAACAACCAACGGCAAAACAAAGGTTTCCCAGTATATACTTAATTAAGATGATCTATAAATATGGATTAGGTTAAAAGGCCTTTGAGATGCAGGCATGCATCACAGTATGTCTGCTAACGCTGTCAAGCCTTTGAAAGAGGTGGCTGCAGCTAGAGGGCACAGGCACCAGGGTCTGGCGTTTAAGGTTCCCTGTCCTGTTGCAGGGCAGCAGAGACCAGAAGCCCCGTGTCTGAGGCGCGCGATCAAGCTAGGAGCCAAACATGAAAGGTCTCTCCTTAAGGCAAAGGAGGAGGATGCTCTTCTCCACTGCCCTCCTTTCTTGAAGGAAGAAGGGATTGATTTATGTATGTATGTATTTATTTATTTATTTTCACTCCAGTGTTTAATATCAGCTTGAGGTTTGGGGCTTTTTCTGTCCCAGAAGTGAATCTGCCCACTGGCTCACAGTAACCTACTTAGCTTTAATGAAACAGGTTACTGTACCTTAAATGCATGACAACTCATTATTGTCACTCCAGCTGGGAGATCGCTGTGGGAACTTTGCCATGAATATAAACTCAAATTTAAAAAATGAAATTGCTTTGGCATTTTCTCTGCCCTTCTCAGTGTCCCTGGGAGATGTGTGTGATCACAGTTGGCATGACTGCTTCATGTGGACTTCGCAGAGCACAGAAGGGTGGGAAAGCGGGATGATGGGGATGGAGAGCCAACCTCTACTGAATTAGCTGTTTTCTTGGGAACTGAAATCTACTTGGTAGCTTGGATTATAGCCTGTGAACTGCTGGCTAAATGCTCTGAATTATACCTGTTATTTGGCTCTGCCTCTCCAGTCCCTATGCAGGGGACCTCGACATCTGGCATCGAGTCTTTGAACTGTGCTTAAATTCAGGTTGCCTAAAGCAGACAGCAAGAAACCCTCATTCCTCTTTATTATCTCTGCTAGTGATCTTCTACTGATCTTCTCCCTGTTTTGTCTCCTCCATGTTAGATTCCTTCTCTGTCTTGGCACAATTTAGTCCTAGGGCATCCTGCTAGTCCTTGGCAGCCCTCCCATGTCCATACAATAAGCACAGAGTACTTGGCTTTAACACACTCGGCCATATGGTGAGAAACTCAAAATCGCCATTTAGGAGAGTAAAACAGAATCTGGCTGCACAGGATGTAGCAGGAAGCAGACACTGGTGGAGCAAGTGAACCTGATTTCTCCAAATGATTTATCTCACAAATTCACTTAGTTTTCCTTTTCTTTTCTTTTTTTCCTTTCTCCAACCAGGCAAACACGTGAAAGTACTCTCAAGCCAAAGGATCCGCTGAAGGCAGAGCTGATCAGTGACACAATTCAAACTAGAGAAAATAGACACAGATTTGGATGCCTGGAGGGAGAAGAGGAGCAAGAAAGGATAAAAAACATTAAATTCTAGACTTTCCACTGAAATACCTTTGGGAGCCTTGTTTACAGCGGCAATACCCCAAATCTCCCAGCATACTCCATAATTCCATGTAAGATCTGATCTCTTATAATAGAGGTTTTGAAAAGGTCAACGAATCTGCGTTCTTAACACAATTTATATTGTGTCAGTTACACACATCTGCACACAACAGCAAAGAAAACACCTGCTCTTGATTTCCCTTTATGGTTTTACTTGCATGCATAGACTTTAGGCCAAAATTAATAAATAAATGGGAATAGAAAAATGAATAAACTAGCTGCATATGCTGTTTTTTTAAACTGCTAAACAAAACAACTTTGCTGGTGGCTGTCCCATGATGATTTTTTAAATTTTGAATTATAATAATGAATTTTGAGAGTCAGAATACAGGAATGAACATGTTTTGCTTCGGTTATTCAACAGAGGAGCAAGTGGCTCCCTTCATGATGCTGGGAAACCAAAAGCAACTTTTCCTTGTTGTGCTCTGTGCTGAAGTGATGTGTAGATAAGTAATGACTTACAAAATACAGTGATTGTTGTCATGTCCGTGGTCTTGAGATACTAGACTTTAGTGGCTGCTGTGCTGCTGCCAGATTTGTGCAAATGCTTTTTAGAATGACATAAACAAATTACACACAACAGCATGGACAGACTTTTATGTATGTAACTACGTGGAATCCAGTTTCTACATCTGGAATGTATGAAATGGGGGGGGGCAAATCATTATCAAGAAAATGACACCTGAAGTGGTATGAAATGTATCAGTCAATCAAAAACCTTCTGGATGGAATAGCAATTTATTTTCCAGTGTAATCTTTCTGACAAGAGCTATAGGTTTATTTTTTTTTTCCTCCTCTTTTTTCTGAGGGAGGAGGGATGAGGGGGAGGGTGGGGGTGAGTGAGGATGGTTGTGAGAACAAAATTTTAAAGAAATTCCTAATAAAACATACCCCCCTTCTTCTGCTGACAACTCCTGCCTAAATCTGATGTATGTTTTATTTTCAGTGTTAAGACAAGACAATGATACCATTCCTTCACTTTATAAGATTTTTGGCAGCTTTCGCATTGTTTACAACAGTAACAGAAAGTGTTCTTTTAGCAGTTCCAATTCTTCTGTCATACTCTCACAATGCCTTTATTTGGCAGAGAAAAATATATTTAAATAATAAAGTGGTGACAAGCTGACAAAAGCTAGAAATCAAAGCTAAATGACAACTGCCTGCACAGAGCACAACAGTGTCACTGAGACAGAAAGCCTTAAAAAACCCAAACAACAGGAATTTGCACTGTAAATACAATTCTAACTACAGTGGATTGTCACTATCTGCCCCTGTAATTAATTTTCTTCTTTACCTTCATGCCTCAGACATCTGGAGAATATACATCACATCATCAGTAGCAAATCACTCCTGAGGCTTTCTTCCTAGATAATATTGTTCTCAAGATTTGTATTTAATTCCTATAGGAGATTCTAGTTACCATATGAATGAATGGGGCTTTTTAACAAAATATATGAGCCAGATCTTCTCCCAGTGTATCAATGGGCAATATGGAGTAACACCATAATTTCAGTGGAATTATTCCAGATTCAGAGTTTGGACCAAAGGGAGTTTTGTCTTTACACCTTAAAGTGTGGGCTCATGGTTGAAGTCTGAGACACACTTAACTGCCCACTGGGCACTCATGTTATAAGGAAAAGCAGCAAGGTTGCTGGCTATGTGCCACATTTTCCATCCAATTTATGCCTTAACTGTTAAATTAGCAAAGAACATAGAATTCATTAATTTCCAGGAGACGAGTCAATAACAGCTGCATTCAGAAGTCAGTTGCGTCAAACTTTAAAAATATATTCCTTCTACACATTTCACAATTGATCACTGCCTATTGGTTAATAACAGCAGCAGGTTGTTGGTGGTTTAGTTTCTCCTTAAGAAACGATGCCACCAAATGTTAGAAGAAGAAATCAGTAAGTTAGCTCTTCTGCTGAGAAATGTGTAGAATCAAGCTCCTGTTGAGCAAGATAAGGGCTGCATTAGCTCTCAGCAGTTGTCTGGTGGTGTTTGCATTACAGAAGCAGCATGTTATGCTGGAAGGTAGATGCCTGACTCAGTTTATTTGCTGCCTTGTCAGGAAGAAGAACTGAAAACTTAATAGGATCATTCATGTATCTAGCAAATTTAAGATGGCTAAAGTTATGAATATTAATACTGGGCAGATGGAAGCACTTAAGCACGTTAAGAAGAATGGTAAAGATATTAATAGCAACAAACTTGTTTTGATCTTACTGCATAAGAAAACAGGTGTGGCTACCGCACGCTCTCTCCTCTCCCAGCCCAGTGTCCTCGGCTCTGGCTGAAGACCCGAGTGCTCGAACAATGCCTGTGCCAGTGCAAACTGCTGCTGGGAGCCTGAAGACACTGGCAGCCCAAGAATGACCTCTGTATTTGGATGGCTGCTGTGGCAGGGAAGAAAATGGTTTCTTTCTAAAAAATGTCAGCGTGGGTCTGATAGTGTAATTACCAGGATTGCTGTGTCCATAGATATTTCTGTAGTACAGCTGCTTGGCAAGTACTGAGCAGGTTTTGGCAGGTATCAGGCAAGAGTGAATGCCTGAACCTGACAGTATGTCAGGTGAGCTCTGGCCTAGGGTAATTTTGTCTAATTCAGCATTTTGTATATTAATGCTTTTATCGTTACACAGAGAGACTTTGTCAAGGTAACAGTTTAAACACTTGTCACTCTTTATGAGCAAATATGAACGAGAAGCAGCAGAGAAAGGTCCACTTTTCCTTCTATTTCTAAATGATGGATTTTACGGTAGCTGATAGATTATTGAGAGTCTGAAGTTCTCTGGATTCTGAACTGTGCATATTTTAAAGATATAAATAGCCTTTTGTTCAAAGTGGCTGTGTTTTACAGACTGGATACAGACAATTCTGCTTGTCTTAGTGCAACAATTTCTTCTGATTTAGTATCTATAAAATTCCTTTCTTTTCTCCTTTTCCAATACAGCGTTATTTCATTTTTAACAGCAGCATTTACAGTGAAAACAGACATAGTAACTGTATTATTTCTGTACCAAATAATAAAACTTACCTTGTTTGATAGGCTGCCGATTAGAGAAGGTGAGAGGAGTAACAAGGAATTTGGTTTCAGCTACCTGTACCCAGTGGTGCAGAATTTTTATCGTCCAAACACCGGGTCGTAAGGGCAAATTCAAAGGTGGTTTGTAGTGAGTAAATTCGGCACTGGATTCAATAAGAATATCATATGTTGCTGCAATTACATTAACAGGATCCACCCAAATGACAGTCACAGTGACGTTGGGGCCTTTTCCCCATTTCTGCATGCCAACTGGCTCATCTGTTGGCCCAAGGAGTCCTCCGAAATTCCGGAAAAGCCTTTCCTTGGCATCCCATTCAGTGCCAATCTGAAATTGAAGAACACATTGCTGCTAACATCATCTCTGTAAGCATCTAAGACCCTTATGTGAAATAAGGGCTCTCAAGACACACAAATCGTATTTCTCTAATGAGGTGAATTATGTACATATATCTATACAGGCTGATGGCAACATGACCAAAGATCATAATGTGTACTCGAATTGTGAGACAACCTTGAATGCAAGGCTTTTGATTGCTATAAAGGTTTTCTTTATCTTAAGAGTGACAAAACAGGCTATAGCAGTTCTCCTTTTCCTCCACATGAAAGCAGTCAATAAAGGACTAAGCCTAATGACTGAACGCAGGCTAGGCATAGAAAAAAAATACAACCCATCATCTCCTGGGTCATGAAAATGTATTATACATTTGAGAGACAAACCCTGTGGTAGAGACCTATCCAGTTAAGGCTAAGACCAAGAAAGAGGCTTTTGCTGACTTTAGGACAAGTCACATGATGTCCTTTACTACAATCTATTCATGAGATGCTGTCTCCTTGTACTCCCTGCCTGCCTGCCTGGTGTGGAAAGTTTTTTCTGGTAAACTCTTTTTTGACTGTCATAATAGTGACATTGTTTTTTTATTTATTCAGTAACTAACAGTAAAGCAGCTGATTCACAATATAGTGTAAATATTTAATGGACCTTTCTTTTTCCTAGCAGCTGTCATATTTCAGTACTCTTTATATGAATTTTAACCCACAGGATGATACAAACTTACAAGCTGTTAACATTAATACTTGTACATTACTGAAAATATGCATCTCCAAACAGATAGCAGGGAAATGTAGTAACTAGCCTTCTTAGGCCAACTGAAAGACTTTTTACTATCCCAGCACTAAATCTAGCGTGTGTTTATGAGGCTAACCTTTAGGGAACCACTTCCATCAATTGTCAAGAAGGCAACCTGGTGGTCCACAGTACTGAAGGCTGAGTATTTGCTTTTGGAGGAAGTGACCACCTCGCTTATCCCATGAGGTCCTGTTCCCATGATTCCAAATCAAGTGATCAATATCAAACACAAAATTATTTGAGGGACCCCATTTGAAGTGAAGAAGAGGAGAACCCCTTGGCTCCTTTTGGCAAGCAGACATCTGACATCACTCCTTGGAGAGGATGTTTTGGCCAGCCTGGTATTGAAACCCCTCATAGTCCTTCAGGTCTTCCTTGGCCTTAATGTCCAAACAAACAGTGTAGATGACCTAAGAGTTGATTTGTTCCCTATACAGAAACCATGGGATTCTCTCAAGTGGTCTCCTGAAGCCCATGCACACAGAGACAGGATCCCCTCTTTCAGCATATGTGGATATTGAAGATTTCCTCAACACAGAACTGTTCTTGTCCCTAATCTTCACCTCACATGGGCACGGTCAGAACCTGCTTTCCTGAAAGCATAACAAATAATTGTAGCTTATTTGATTCAGAGAGTTTTCTTCTAGATTTCATCTAATTTCATGACAAGAAGTGGTTCCAACATAATGCCCAAATCCCCCCAAATCCGTAAAACATAACAATTACTTGATGCCTACTACCACTGATACCTATACTGGAAACTGCCCAGTCCCAAATCCCTTCTAAATAAATCACTGTGGTTGGCAGACAAATTACAGGAGGACTGTAAGCAAAAAGCTACAAGGCCAGTAGAATAAAAACCTACCATCCTAAATCCATCATCATATGAATTCCTCCTACCGGACTATGACAGTGCAGAATATGAGACAAAATGAACCTTCCACTACTCTGCAATCAACACAGCAGAATCGCTGGTATTTGAGAGTTATTTCACCTAGCACACCAGCTAATCAAACCAGACAGCATAAGCCCAGATATCAGACCCAAGCATCTACTGCCTCAAGGAGCTGTCAGTGTGTACTCTCCTGACAAGACCGACTGAATATGTATGGAAATGAGCTAGGAAAGAAAATTTCCTGACCAGATCTTATTATCTATTTGGCCAACCTTCATTGAATGCGGCCCTGTCACACCTACCAGAGCTCAAGGGACCTGGAAATCATAAAGCCACAACATGTGAAACAAATCTACACCCTCCTGGTCAAAGAAAAGCCTATAAGGAAGATCTTTGCACCACATTTGGTATTTCTTACTGGAGAACTCCTTGAAGAAAGCTTACTTCATTCTCAAAAACACTCATCCCTGACATTCAACTATTGCCCTCTCTTTAGTCTCTCATCCCTGGGAAAAGAAATCAGAAAGTTATAATCCCCATGCTCCAACCTGCAGGTGACACTGCTCAACACCAGGTTGCACAAAAGATGTTGAGACATGTTCACACGTGCAAAGGTTTATTAGAGTGGTCTGTAGAAGAGTGAAGGTTGCTTTCGTGGAAAAATTGTAACAACATTGTTGGATGGCTGTTAAGCTTTGTTCAGGCATGTTATTGGGTTCCCTAATGTAAACCAAAAATTATAGTCAAAGGGCAGGAGAAGATGGGGAGGAAAGGATAATTCTCATGCTGGTGGCAATAACTTGCCATGAGAGCCTGTCATAACACCACTGACAGGGTGTGCAGGTCCACGAAGACAACATCACAAAACCAACAAGAAAACACTGACACAGAGCAGGCCCTCAGCAACACAAAGACAAGGCATCTGTGCACCCTGCAACACCCTGCATGCCCCAGAGCAGGAGCTCGGACCAAGACCAAGACCAAGACACTGCTTGGGGCTGGGCAACACAGGCACCTTAAGGAAGGGAAGAGCAGGGAGCTGCATATATCTATTTACAGGATCTGTCCTTTATGTCCAGTTTCCAGCTGGGGGACATACTTTCCCATGCTGCACAGCTTACAGTACAAGCTGGAAGCACAGTATTTTAAAAATAATTTTACTTAAGGCACTAGTTACAGGTTTATACGTCTTCCCTTGAACTCTACACAGTTGAGCTCCCAGTACTGAGATGTCTGATTTTACAGGCCAAGAGATACTACAGTCCTATAATATTTTTCATAGCCCCTTAAAACATTGTAAGTAGGCTTTCACTTTTAAATGGAATACACAAACTATGGGATGGAATCAAGCAGTAATGAATACCTGATAAATTATGAAGGGATGTGGCACAGAAACTGACATTTTCCACATCATTACTTTAATCACCATGATTTTGGGCTTCAAGAGCAGGCACTGTGCACCGGGTACATTTGGAGAGCTGGAAGTCTCTCACTGGCTTAAAACTCCTGTTTCTATCTCTGTTCAGTCCCAAGATAAAATTTTCCCAAGATAAATTATGCCTTGATTATGGGTTTGTGTCTCATTGCTCACCACAAACAGGACCATTAGGTTCACACAATGCACACTAATTGCCTGCCACCTAGTTTATTTTATTCTCTGTGATGAATCACAAGTCTTAACAAGACCAGAAATGAACTTAGTGTTCAACTGATATATGGTGAGCTGAGATTTTTAGTACTGTACAGCAAATCAATCTTCTGCCCTCCGTGTAAAAGTTGTCATGAACCCAGGCTGGTAGGATACATACTGTGTGCATTGTGCACAAGCCAATTTTAGGAGGTGTGGGAGTTTCAAGCTTGGAAATCACCTCTTGGATTTCCTGCAAGTTTATTTTATTTTACTCAGCCCAAGACTGAGTGCAGGAGCCGTGTGCCATTGAAACACTATCATTAACCCCAGGCTGCTAGGCAGCCCAGCCGGATGATTTTTTTCCATTTGTCTATACATGGTGAATGGTGAAATCTGCTACTCATGAAGCAGTCTGAGAAGCAAAGCAAAGGAGCAGAGGGCAGGAAGGGCTGACTGAAGAGATCCTATCATCTCCGCTGCAATTTCAGTTGTGAATCAGGGTCACAAATACACCTGCAAGCACACTGAATGCAGCATATTCGTATTCTTGCTGGCCCTATTGGTATGAGCTGGGAGAGGGAAAAAAGATCCCAGCTAAAAAGGTCCCATGCAATTTTAAATTTCTCCCAGACCATGGGGTTAAAGTTGTTGAAGAATCAGTAGTTATATGTCCCTATAAACACAGATCTTATTTTTTTTTTTGGTGCTTAACCTGTGCACATTGATGACCTCACCTTAGCTGAACTGCTAGGTTTGTTTTACTGGACTTTATACTGGCATTTTAATAAGCACTAGCAGATGAGAGGCTTTTCAGCCACACTGAAGCTGAAGACGCTAATGCTGGATTTATACCAGGATAACGGAGAATAATTTGGCTCAGAGGCAGAGGTGTCTGCAGGCTGTGGGAAGGCAGAAAGTAAAATAAACAATTAAGAAATGATTATTTACTTTGTATCTCCTGGTCTTTTGAAATATGAATCATCTATGAAAGGAGAGGACAGTTAAAGAGTTTAGGTGCGAAAAACTAATGAAAAGAAGTAAGCAGCCACCAAAACTCTTTTTGTGCATTTCAAATAGAAGAAAATGTTTCCTTAGCCTGAAAAAAGCTCACCAGTGATTAAATCCTTCCCGTGCTTTGCACTCATATGGCTTCACTGCAGCAGCAGCTCCTACAGGGCTGCTTGCAGACCAGCCGTGGTCTATGAGGCTGTGAAGAGCAGCTCATTAATCCTGCGGGATCTCGGGATCCTCCTTGCAGGGGGACACACTCCACAGAGCTGTGGGCACAAAGCAGCGAAGAGGCCACCAACGTGCCACCACTTCCCCTGACAGGGGAGGCTGACACGGCACTGCTGCTGCAGGATAACCATCAATCAGGCTCATGCTTGCTGCAGGGCTAGTTTTGGGGAAAAAGAAAGGTGCGGTGGGACCAGGGGGGACCTGGCAAATGGCCAGCAAGTAAATTCTGGTCCCAGATTTTCTTCCTCCCTACAGCTGCAATGAAGTCGGATGCATTCCTAAATATTTTTGAGTTCTAGAATACTGAGATCAGTATTATTTCTTTTCCTCAAAGAATTAGAAAAAACCCTGCTGCCAGCCCGGTTGTTTTCAAAAGAGGGACCAAGCGCAGGCATCAGAATGAAAGTGAGATTAAAAGTACCAAATAAACAGCAGAAATCCTCCTACAAATCACAAGAATTAGAGCTTGTATGACCATTTATCACTGCATGAAATGGCAAGCCTACCAACAGACACAGTGATAAATGAAACACGCTTTCCATCCATCTATTTAATGGCACATTAGTGTCATAGATTTGCCATGCACACCAAAACACTGAATCCTACCTAGGCATTTCTTAATTGCCCAAGAAGATGGTAATTTATGGACTTAACCATAATGACTGGGACACATTTGTTCAATCAATTTTATACCTTAATTGAAATTTGTGGCTTAACAAGAAAAATCATGAAATTAACTGCTCAGACAGTTATATCTTTAAAACAGAACACAGATGTCAGGTTCTATTAGTGGTCAACTTTCCAGATATATATTTTAGGGCACCTTTTTTTATACTCCATGTCAGATTCTGAGACAAATTCCTAGAAGAAGTAACAGGATTTGTGGGAAATCTCAGGCACTGACGTGATAATTTTCTTTCATGTTACAACATCAATATTCTGCTCACATGTGGCATTGGTGCCTGACTATCAGTAATTTTATGAGGGTTTTTTCAGCATACTCTTGAGAAAAATGCTTATCACATCCCTGTTCACGTCTCTCTCAGCACCCACAGCAATCACAGTCACAAAACTTTTAAATTACTGAGCCCCTTTTACAATAGCAAATGCCTTCAGATTGCTCTTAAAACAAGAGGAAGTGAGGGTTGACCACAGATCTAACTGTCAACAGTACCTCCTTCAATGAAGAGGATGTACATTATGCTAAAGAATCATTCTCACCTACAAATTACATGGAAATACAGTTTCCAAAGGCAGTTGAAATAGTATGCAACCTTTCCAGGGGCTCATGACACTGTGCATGGGTGGCTACAAATACTTACCTCTGAGAACTGCAACCTTCCAAAATCGCTTGGTGGACTTGCAATCTTAAAGACTTTCTTGGGCATCACCCATGTTTCCAAAGTTTCTAGTTTACTGACAGCCAGATTGGTTGCATGGTGTCTGATTAGGAAGCCTTGGAAGCGGTCAGCAAGGAAGTAAAGGTGGACGGAAACTGGATGGCCCATGGGGTAATATCTGTAAAACAGCACATGCACATGCTCATCAGTTACACAAGAGAGACGTGAAATCTCCATTTACTTGGAGTTAATGGCTTAAGAAGCATTCATTTCAACTAGAAAATTCACCACTGTACATTAAGAGATTTCAAATGTGTTCATCACTCATTATCAAATATCCTCAGGCTGTTCCAATTACCCTGAAACATAAAAAAGTGTTACTAAGAATATATGCTCATTGAGAACATATTCACAGCTCTAAGATCTTTAGGAGATACCTCTGCATGCCAGGGTGTACCCCTCCCTTCCTACCTCTTCTGGGTAAAATGTGTCCCCCTAGAGATACACTGGGTACATTGTTAGGCTGCAGCACCGTTTGACAGGATAAATAATGTTCAAAAAATGTGTCTATTGCTCCAAATTAGGTGGCCTGCTTTCTTTTGCCTTCAGCAGGGCCAGTCCGTGCAGATGCCGGGCAGTGGCAGAGCCTCCTCGCTGGCCGTGGGACAGCAGCAGGCTGGGGTCAGCAGAGGGTGCTGCCAGACTGGGCACGGGTGAGCTGATACCCCACTCCACTCCCCACATATAAATCAGATCCCCAATCAATTCTCCAGGGGCAGTGTAGGGTGGCACTGCAGGAAAGGACACCAGGATCCAGTCCTCATTTTAGGACTCCTTTATTTTAGGAAATAAGCTTCATGTTCTTTAAGGACTTGAGGTTGCTTTTGCCGTGGATTTTTTACTCATTATTAAAAATAAATTGAAAAAAGGTCAAACAAACAGGAAAAACATCTCATTGAGAGATTTGGAAGACTTCAGTTACAGTTCAGACTTAAAGACATTGTAGTCATGGTTTCAAATAATTGAAACTTATGGTCAAGTGTCTGCTGTAGTCTCAGAAACATCTGTAATGATGTTTGTGTTCATGTGGATGCATAAATAATTAAAACCATGTTATTCATAGCTCTGAAATAAAGTATTTTGCTACTTTACAGCACTGACATTAATTGTGAAATAAGTGTGTTTGCAACACATTTAAAACCAACCAGTATCACCTTCCTAGTCAAGTCAACTAAGTCTGATTCCTCATGTTAGTTATTACATCTTAAGACATAAGCACTAAGAGGAGTTAACCAAGAAGGACTTTCCATTACATGAAACAAGCAACACCCAGAAGGAAGTCTCTAGAGCTTGAGAAATAAACATAACAAGATGGGGTACAAACAGGGCCAGCACTGATGGACCGGGCAAAACCACAGCAAACCTGTGCAGCCAATACCAGCAACAATCTGACTTCTGTTCTGAGTACTAAGGCCGCCTGTTTTATATGTGCGCAGCAGCAAATATTTACAATATCCTTGAAGTAGTCTGAGTAAGTTGTCTCTTGGCAGCAGTGAGTAAAAATGCCTAGAGACTGGGAGAAATAAATTAGATCTCAATCACACATTGATGTTGCTTCCACTGAAGATGCTGATACGCAATCTAATTTGGTACCAGAGCAGTCTGCAGGGGGCACAGCCTTCTGAGGCTGTGAGCTAGCCCTTGTTAGAAAGTGTGCAAGGCAGCTTCGCTTCTAAAAGTCTCCTGGGCCGCTGTGGGTGACAGCACGGCATTGACTCCAAACATGATCCCAAGTGGTAGCGGCTTTTCTTGCAGTGCCTGCAGCAGTGTGAAATGAGCTGGGGTGGTGACTGCAATATCAGCTGTTAGCCCTAACAGCAAAGGGAATACTGTCGAGGTTCTCTGCCCAAATATATCCTTGCCATTACCACGTTAGAGACATGCAAAATCACAAGGGAAATAGGAAATGTATATATGCCTGTACCTAGAAAGACAACATAGTACCAAGAGAGAAGGGATAGGAATCAGAAACCTGAGGATTATCCACCTTTCTGTGACTTAAATTGGACCCTGACTCACAGTATTTTGAGCGGGCTCATGCAGGTATGGAAATGAAGCCCCCACTCCATATCACTGTTTGCAATTCCTCCCTGCGCTGTTTCAGGAGGCTCCAGCCTACTGTAAAGGAGCCATGTTTTATCCTGGTGACAGCTGCAATCAGCAGTGGATGACATCGTTTCCCCATCTATAATCTGAGCAAGTTTCAAAAGCACCTTGAGTTCCTGTACAATGAAAAGCTCCCCAGAAATAAAAATGATTATTGATATAAATCATCATCAGAACACTGGCAAAAGGAATAAGCACAAAAGTAATTGTCAAATTATTTCAGTACTGGTTATACATAGCTCCCATCCTCTCTGCTGGCTTCACTCTGCAGGACAAATGACCCAGGACTTCTTTAGGTCTGCCTTTATTTCATATAAGGAAGGCATGCTACTAGTGATTATTTCTATCTAATTGTTATTGATCTTTTATTGCTTTGCACCAGTAACCTTCACTGGCAAAGCTGTAATAGGAATCTGGATCACTTATGGCCATATATTTCTAAATGGGACATTGCTCAGCACTTCCATGACTAAGTAGGAAGGTCAAGGTGCATTCGGTTCCCTCTTGAGAACACAAGAGGGGCAAACTCCCTCAGTCAAAGCACAAGAAGCGTCTTCAGTATTTTCTGACTTAGGCTGTATGTTTTCTATTAGGATAAAAAAAAGCAGGGTCCAAAAAATACATTCTGAAGAAGGAATTAAGGGACTGTAAAGCAAGACTTTAAAAGATGAACTCTCTTTGCTTTGAACGTAAACAGTTTCAGATGTGTTTGCAGGCAGCAAACATCTACCATGAAGGGAGCGTTTTCTGTGCAAGTCTAATTCCAGGAATTCTTCCTTCAAATCCCTTTTAGACTGAATTCTTCTGTGCTAGGCTTATATATGAAAAAGGAATCTAGAATGTATGAGGGGGTTCCCTTTAAAGAATAAGAACCTTTATTGGAGATATATATATGTATTTATACATACATACATTTTGTTTACTTGATGCTAATGGATCCTACCAGTTGCAATACTTTTGGTACAGACCACTGTACCAAGCAGGCAAACTGAGCTCAAGCAAGTAGTTCTCTGTACTCCACGTATGCACCCAGGAGAACAAACAAGCAAGGACCGTTAACCTGCCTGTATTCAGATTAATTCTGAAATCCTGTCCTCTGCTTTTGGTAAGCATAATAGAGGTGAACATGACCTCTGCTGCAATCACACGGAGCCTTTAGGATCTGCAGGTATAATACAGTTGCTGAAATTAATCAAGAAAACGCAGCAGCGGAGGTAGCACTGCCCAACTGGATCCTGTCAGTCTTCATCAGGCTGGAGAGGAGCTCCTTAGAAGTGCAGCAAACAGGTCACATAATGTCAACCCTGAATAACTAATGCTTCATTACGGGCATAAATACTCCTGGAAATAAGCGCTGTACACTTGCAGCTGCCTGGTGCTGTTTGTGATGGTATGCTCCAGCCAAGCAGATGAACCTCTGCCGGCACCCGGCAGTCTGGTCCATGTCCCCTGAAACACCCAGAAAAAGAAAGGCTCAGACTAACCGGCAGCTGTTGTCTCCAGCAGCATGGAATGAAGTCTCGGCTCTCCGCAGGCCCAAGCGGGAGAACGCATGGTACATGGTGAGGGCGACGTCGCTGAGGGTTTGCACACCATCAGGCTCATCGTACACATTCTCCCAGTATGACCGGAGGCCGGGTGTGCCAGACGGGTAGTTGCCATACAAATAGTAGTCTAACTGGCCAATTATCTCCTGATTCACTACAGCTTCAAATTTTCGGGCAAAGAAAGTTGGCCTGGCAGTCTGCTGTGGTGATACAAAAGGAAAAGACACTGGAGTGAGTTCTCATTTTGAGCCATGACACTTTGCCCTAAGCAATGGGTTGGAGTTGAGGACATGAACTGGTTCTCCCCATGGGGAAAGGTGACTTTAAAAGGTCAACGTTGTGATCATTTGTCATTAAGAATGTTAAGATTCAGATAAAAACTACATAATTACTCAATGAAAATGTAGGTGTGCCAAACTCTTTGTACCAGCAGCCACCCCGCACTGCCTTGCTCTGGGAGGCTCCCCAGGGCACCACATTAGCCTGGAGACGGCACAGCACTGCAGTTGGTGGTGGTCAGGCAGGGAGCAAAGCGTCCTGTGGCACAGGGGCTCAGAAGAGGCAGAACAGCATTTTGTGTGTATGGATTTTCTGCTATGAGGTGGTAAGAGAACTCTGGGAGAGGTGCCATCTGTGGCGGAGGTTTCTCAACTTCTGAGCAGTCCCATACAAATTTTTTTTTCCTCTGCACTTGAAACAATCTTGGGTATATTACTGGTTTATAAGCTACTCAATTACCATTAGCTTTTAAAAAGCCTTTGTTTTGCCTTGCCTATATTGAAGCATGGGTTCTGAGGTGCAGAGGAGTTCAAAAGTGCCCCAGATAGTTGAAAAATTCTTTTGAGGATGTTCAGTTTTACTCTGAGATGGCGCATGCTGTGGGCTCTCTGATCTGCTCCTCTGCAGCTTGCTTTGTGCCTCTGTGGGAACCACGAGCAAGCCTTCTAGTGCCCTGTGTTCATCTGAGGGGCTCTCTCAACAGGCAAGTGTCAGAAGTTGCCTTTACATCTCTTCTAATTTTGAATTTTCCCTTGCAGCTTAGTTTACCTGATTGTTTTCTGAAATATCATTGTGGGTTGTTTTCCCAGCCTGGAGCAGGTCAGCCTCTGCAGACTGGCAGGAGTTTTTTAAGACTTGCCATTTATTCGGTGCTGGAAGCTGTCCTGGGATTAGTGTTTGGGGGAGCAGAGCCTCTCTTAGATAATGTCTCATTTGCTCTTTTTGTGTGTGCCTGTGTCGCTGACTTCAACTGTGCCTGGTAGGCAGCACATTACAATGAAGAAAAGATCTCTGTTTCGGAGCAGTCATCATTTTTGTGCTGTAGGGTAACACATTCCCCATCCCACACAAAGCCTGAACAAACATGCTTTATGCAGGGAACCTCGAGAAGCTGCAGGGATGAAACAGCAAATCTGGTGACCTTGAAACAAGCGGTTGTTCATTCTTAATAGAAGGCACACAGGCTAGATACAGTCTTGAAAACGAGTGTACCCTTGAGCACAAGGATTTGCTCTCATGTCTGTTTTGAGGAAAGTGTATTACAAAGGAACTCATTAAACTTTTTAAGGCAGTCTTGCCAAGCCTGGGTGATCGAAACCTCATGACTCTGGCCCCCAAAACCACGAGATAAACTTAAATATAATCATGTTGAATATAATCACAAAAACTGATTGGCGTTGTGCTATGTAAGCCTCTAGTAGGCACTCTAGTCAACTTTTAAGCTTTTTTCAAAGATGAAAAACATTGTTAAACAATGAAAGCCAGAAGCTTCATGAAATCATGAAAGCACCTGAGCTGGAATTTTGGAAAAAAACCCTTTGCAATTAATTCACAAGAGTTACCAAGTAATACTGGCATGGTAAGAGATGTGTCAAGCTTCCCTTCTTTCTAGCACAGCAGATCTACCAATGCCAAGTAGTCCAAAGAACTGCTTTGTGACCTTATCACGCAGTAGTAAGTCTCAAGGGCCAAAACACGGGGGAACCAATCTTTTACTCTCCTGAAATTAAGAGCAGAGTTTCCTCACACCTCTTTCTCCACCTTGCTTGATGGGGTAAAAGCTTCCTTTCCCAATCCCTGCTGCAGCCATGCAGCTAGACAGATCTTTACATTCCATCAGAGGGGAACGAGATGCTCTGTGGGTATCAGAGGAGGTACAGTTTCAGTTACCTGGAATCGGTGGAAGTCTGCTGGTTTGAAGTCATTAGGCGAACAGCCACACCAGTCAACAATGTGCTTGTACTGACACTTGCAACCGAGTTTACGATTCCAGTTTGTGATGCGCAAGTTGTTGTCCACCATGGAGTCACAGTATGGGCTATTTTCCAGAACAGTGTGAAAGAAGGACTGCAAGAAAGACAGAGCGTATCAGTACATTCAGCTCCTCAGATCTTCATTTTCTCCTTCACTTCAGCCCATGGGCTTGAACCTAATGTGGGTGACTTATTTTCTTTTGAAATGACAGAATTAACAAGCTCTATTGTTCTACCATATATGAAAAGCACTCTACATGTATGCATTCCATAGAGCATGAAAAAATCACAACTTGCTATAGACCCAGCCAAACTGTAATAACATACAGGTGATGCCTTGCTACAATAACCTGGTGCAGAATTATTGCACTTCTGCAATGACCAGCTGTCGTGGTTTAACCCCAGCTGGCAACTAAGCACCACTCAGCTGCTTGCTCACTTCTCCTCCCTCCCAGTGGGATGGGGAAGAGAATCAAAAAAAAAAACCAAACCAAAACAAAACAAAAACCTAATGAGTTGAGATAAGAATGGTTTAATAACTAAATGAAATATAATAACTGTAATAAAATATAATAATATTAATAACAATCATTGTAATGAAAAGGAATATAATAAAAAAGAGAAATAAAACCCAAGACAGACAAGTGATGCAGAATGCAATTGCTCACCACCCACTGACCAATGCCCCAGCAGTGATCTGCCCCCCAGCCAACTCCCCCCAGTTTATATACTGAGCATGCATTACGTCCTACGGTATGGAATAGCCCTTTGGCCAGTTGGGACCAGCTGTCCTGGCCATGCTCCCTCCCAGCTCCTTGTGCACCCCCAGCCTCCTCGCTGGTGGGGTGGTAAGAGAATCAGAAAAGGACTTGACTCTGTGTAAGCGCTGTTCAACAGTCACAAAAACATCTCCGTATTATCAATGCTGTTCCCACACTAAATCCAACACACATCCCTGTACCAGCTACTAGGAAGAAAATTAACTCTATCCCAGCCAAAACCAGGACACCAGCTTTGGCCACTGGGAGTCCAAAGGACTCCAGGAAGGCCACTAGTGCCAGAAATTATTTTATTTTTATTTCAGCTGTATGAGTAATTCTATTAAATTCCCACTACTTTTCTTCTGTAAGTTACTCTCTGGTCTAACAGATTTAGGACTATTTTCCTGAGCAGTATGTTAATTATATATCTCAAGTTGTTTCCTAAGACAATTCTCAAACCTTCACCATCACCCTGGTTACTATGAAAAAAAAATACAGTCTCAGACAGCTCTTCTGTAGATGTCTCTATCTCTGGCACTCTGAAATACATTGCTAGTTGAATGGCCTTATTCTGAAAATATACAGTTCACCCCTGGCACCAGAAGGGCATTCTGCCTCTATCAGTTATGTCTGAAATCATAAGTTTATTTGCTGACTCAAGGCAGCAAGGGATTCCTATTGGGCTATTCTAATTATATCATCATAATATCAGCTATTAAATAAATTATGTCTAATGGGGACTGATATAGCAGGTTAACAGGTCAGTGAAGGCAGGGTGATTTTAAGAAACCAGTTATGTATCTCGCAAAGAAAACCTTGTAGAAAGAAGCTATGGAATATGATCAAATTTAGCCCTGTAAGAAATTATTTTTGGAGCAGTGACTTGTCTTTAAAATCAGCAATAGTAAGTCCTATAAATAACCAACATAACATTAGCATGGCTGGCCCCCAAATAATCCCCATACCCTTTTTAATGTTAAATGACAGCCCAGTGAATATGGATTTTATGCTTGAACTGTTTGGTTAAACCCATAAAGGCATCCATTCTCATTCAAGCGAGGGGAAAAAAAAAAACCCTACCCAATTACCCATTGCCCTGTGTCCTTTTATAATGATACAGAAATTTCTCCTAGATAATGGATGAAAAGGTTATCAGCTGAGAGAAACGGTGATTTTTAACAGAAATGGGATTAAAGCAAGATTATTCAACATGTGTGTAGAATAATAAACCCCTATCAAAAGATGACAAGCACTGCGCTCCACTGCAAGCCAATAAGCCTAGATTTGCAAGATAGGTCTCATCAATTGCTCAAAATATTCCAGGGCCACTAGCGAGAAAGGACATTTTAATTTTAAAGACAGTCATCAGGTCTTCCTTGGGATGGCTGCATGCTACGTACCTTGGGAGCAGAGCCTGACAAGCCCAGGGAGCAATGCACCTGCTGAGGCAGGTGTAGCACAGCCTGACAAGCTGCCAGGCTCCGTGCTCTGTCCATAGATAACGCACATCTCCTGGCACACTGCCGCAGGCTAGATGAAAACCCGTCCTGGTGTGCACTCCCCTTCTGCACCACTTGTAGCTAGAACGATTCCTGACTGATCTAAATGATTTGTGACTATGACTTCTAGCTGTGTTTTGAATGGAACAATAAACCTTTGTTTGTAGGGCTTTTATTTTTAAAGAAAAGGGTTGGATAATAGCGAGGAAAGCTACTTATGAAGACAATATGTCATCTCTAATAGCCTTCAGAGGCTTTGTGGAGGAACAATTTTGCAAGCAAAGGGCAGCTGGATTATTGGTTGTTCAGTAATAGATTAATAGGCTTAAAGTATAAAACAAAGCCACCCCTTGCAAAAAAAGTCCCACAAACAAACAAAGCAACTAAACAACAGCGGAAGTTGTTCTAACACTAAAGGACTTACTTGTCATGGGAGCAAAATTCTCAATACCCACCATGGGATGATCCAAAGGCCACTGAAATCAGGCAAAAGCCCCTCTGACTTCAGTGATCTTTGGGACAAGCACAAACATTGCAGTTTTGAACACAGAGAGGGATTGCACTGAATTCACATACCTCAGCAGGAAGCAATGTGTAAGAGTAAAACCTCTTCATCTTTGTTACCAGATCATCTGTAGAAAAAGTAACATACTCCACAAACTTCCTGTTCAGGAGAAACCAGTCTGACCCTCCATCGACCGCGATTCCTTCTGGGATCCGCCGGTCCCCCAGGCGCCACATGTGGGTATCGCATTCCAGGAAAAGCCGATCCAGTCCTTGTTTTCTGATAAATCTGAGGGAATACAAAAACAGTCATTAAAAGTTAAGTTGTATTTTGTTAACATCACTAGCTCTATAAACAAAGAAGCTACTTTCTCAAACAAAAAAGGATAAAAAGGTCACTTGTTCATATCTCTGTTCTACTCACAGAGAGCTTTAATAAATGATTAATCAGTTATACATTCAGTTATAGAGGCAATGATCAACAGATTGTTTTTAAACATCATTTGCACCTTGTGGTGTCATAAGACAGAACTGTGTAAATTACAGAGCTGTATGGCATTAAAATCTGTACTATTCATTAACTCTTAACAAACCACTGCATAAGAACCATAACATGAACAGGAACTAAACACAATCTGTGTGATAATCTTTTGTCTCTAAACAAATGCACACTTTTTGAAAAACAGCAAATCAAAAGGTAAAATGACAAATTTTCTCCGATGTTATTGTTCCATGCATTTTTCTACTGGAGTATAGTTAGTTAGGAAGAGATACAATTGCATTGCTCTTTGTTGTAGAATGAGTATGTTTGCTCCATTTTCAAGTCTATGGGGAACAATGTTTTGTTATTGCTGAACCGTAAGAGAAGCAACTGCAGAACTGTAAAGTTATGGAAATTAATTATTTGAAACCAATATAAGAAGAAAAAAAAGAGTTGGAAGATCAATATATGTTTGAAAACACTTTGAACTGGATGCCTATACATGTTTTGAGACTGTCTGATCTGGGTTTCTATTTATTATTCCATTCTCAGAATTATTTCCCAGAAAGTGAAGCAGAGCAGCGATGAGTTAGCACATACCTTCACAAGGAGGGCCGAGCACTGTTAATAACAGCAAGTTACTGTGCTGAATACATCCCACATGTCCCGGGCAATAATAAATGCTAGCTAACCAGACCATTAGAGTAACTATCATCCACAAGACCACAGATCTCACTGGGTGAAAGAACTACAGGCTGAAAAGAGCTGTAGCACCTACAGTGAGGAGGACACCATAAGACCTGTTTCCTTCTTGAACAACACAGAACTACACTAGGCTTCTTAGAGATGTTTTAAGATTAGGAAGTCAAAAAGACATTTTAGTGGTCCTCAAACACATGCAAACAAAGGAAGGGGAAAAGAAATAAACGTTAAGGAACGACACCAAAGCTTTCTGGACTCCTGCATCTGGAAATGTGAGTGTTAATTCCGTAGGCTAACTCCCTGGTTAAAGTTTTGTTCTATAGCAATCAAAGAACTGAGACACAATTATGAAATGGTGCATATTAATTTTCAAAAGGACCATAAATTACTTCAGGGTCTATCTTACTGATAGCTATGTCTCTTCTCACAGTATGAGAAGAAGAGCTCCTCTGTTAACACAACAGTGCAGAAAATGTGTAGATGAGAGTGGAGAAATTTTTCTTTCCATGAACAAGTTCCTAATTTCATGTTCCATTATGAAGGATAATAGAAAAGTCTTGCAATTTTAATGCAGTGCTCTGGAATGTAATCTTCAAATTCAATATTTATGCAGTTATCTCCAAATCAAATATTAATGTGCCTGAAAGTTTGGTCATTTATTTATTTCCCTCAAAACTAAATGCTCATTTGAATTAATTATTTTAAGAAAATAATAGAATTTTATTGACCATATTTAAATAGGAACGTGAAATTCTCTTCCATGAAATAATTTCTTTCAACAGCTATCTCTACCAATTTATCACAGTTCATTCTCATTTTCAAATAGAAGTTTCTTTGACTGCAATAGAAATCCTCAAACCAATAAAACCACTGACCATCTGAAAAACACTTCTACATACAAACTCCCTCAGTCTGTATTACATGGTAGGGCTTACAGTTAACTATTACCAGAAAGCTCAGTTAGACAATTTCAGCCTTATTGTCTGAAATGGCAACAGAAGAGTATGGCCACACTCAAGATAAGAAGGTCCCAGCAAATCTAGGCTCACAGCTTTATGTTTTCCAAAATAGTTGACAGGCTCCATTTTTTGTATATGTATACAGTTCTATGACTTTTTTGAGCTAAAGTCTTGGTTGAGAAAATCTTGACATATGCGCAATTCTTGGGAGCAGAAGTGTTTTCGCAACAAATGTCAGTCCTAAAATACTATACAACAAGGTTATTAGAAGAAAACAAAATGTACTTTCCAACCATTCACCCTCCATCAAGTCAGCATAGCCAATTTGCCTTTGGAGATCTGCAGAGATGAACATTTTGCTAATGCTTCTTGGAACCTTTCTAGAAACATCATACCAGGTTTTAGATACCGGTAACAACCTAATAGGAAAAAGGCATTTCTCAGAAGGCTCACCCTTACCAGGCCTGCATCACACATAGCCATTGCACCTAAACAGAGTAATACGTTAGCATAGCAAATAATTTCCTTTTATATAGGAAGCACTAATATATACAAGGGGCTTTGAAGACACAACTTTCCATTGGGCAATTGTTTGTTACCCATTTATGTTCCTTGGGAGCCAAGGGGACCAAGTATAATTTAGAGCTGCTAGAAGCTAAATGATCCTGCCTGGGGAGGCAGTTGGTTGCCCTAGCAAGCCTAGGCTGTACTGCTGGCACACAGGGACCTGAACTGCAACCAAAGTGGGTAAGGTGGCTTTTTTTTTTTCCCCCTCTAGACCCTCTTCTAGTTTGACTGATGCTCCTAGCTACTCCGGAAATAGTGATTTTGGCACTCAGGGAGGCAAGAACTTACTCTAAGCATACTGGATATTGCCTGAGTGAAAGGGAAAGGTGCTATTTGTACGCCACATAGGGCTTTTCAAGAAATCAAACCCCCTCACACACTACAAAGAGTTCTTGAAGATTCTTCACTAGCCATCCAACACTGCCTGCAGCAGCCACCTAAGAAAGATAAGATTATGGAGGGCAAAAGCAGTACCCTAATAATTTCTTTCTAGTCTAATGCTGTATTTCATTACTTTCTGGTTATGTTTAATGTAATACCAAAACAGTGCATTTTATGAAGGCATGCTACGCTTCAGAGAGAGGAATGAAACGCAAAAAATGGTGACTTTTCCCTCAAGTCTTTCTCTCGTGGGTTTTACAGGACACCTAGCAGATAACTCCCAAATTAAAGTAGAAAAAAATAGTTTAGTAATAGCATTTCATTAATCTTAGCCAATGTGGAAAATTTAGGTGCTTCTTGTCACCTTGAACTTCAGATAAGACCAGCACACCTCTGACAACTGTAAATGTACTTGCCAGGACAATGACATACAATTACACCAAAGTATGGTTAGCTAAATACAATAGAGATTGCCATCAGATGAAGACACCTGGCCTTTCTCCTGATCTAAGACAAACAACAGGAGGAAAATAGTGATGATAAAAAAAGAGAGTCAACCAGGAGAAAATAAAATTAAAGTAAGATTAGGGTTAAGAAAAAGCAAGCCATTTAACTTTATTTCATAGAACACTCCATCTAAGACATTTTATGGTTACCCTTAATCAATTTTAACTCTTCCTAAAGAGCCTCCAATTTTGAGAAGCCTGGATTACACTTGCAAGGAAGCAGCAAGCATAGCATAATATGAATGCATCTTGCCAGCTGAGCTCAGCGATCAGGCAACCACACGTGTGAAAGGTGCCATTTGCATCCTGACTTTGCGTGGATGCAGCCTCGGGGTTTAAATGGTTCCGGATGGCTATTTTTACACTTCGTTAAAAAACCTACTGCCTGCAGCATGTGGTCTGTCACACTGAGTATAGATAGTTAACTGTCTAGACAGCTCACGAATGCAATCCAGCTTAGGGAACTCCTTTTACTTTGTATTGTATTTAAATATTTATAAATGCATTTCAGATGAGATTCTAGGATTGTGTAATACATAAAGCATTTGTAAGATGTTTAACACATGCTCCTACAACATGAATATAAACACATATCTCAGGTCTTCTTATGGTGTGTTTGAACTATTAATAAATATTGTTGCACAGACATTTCATATAAGGAAGAATACCACATTCAAATATCACACTTTTGGATACTTTTCTACAAGTGACACTGCATACCACAGCAACTCTGAGACACCCTCGCTCCTGAATGCTCACATGTATGTAGTATATAAGACAGAGAGTTTGCTGCTTTCACTTTTCCAAAGTCTACGAATGAATAAAACTTTCTTAAGCATCAGAGGCTATCAGATTGCTGAACAATACTTATCAGTAACTTTGTCACTAAAAGGTTCTTGTCTGGAAATATATTTTTTTTAAGGTGAAAAGATTTCTTCCTAAATGTTTCCTGTTTCTGGCCCTTTGCCTAGAAAACCTCCTATTGACATTTCACTGTTAACCAGGACCAAACCATCATTACTCATTATACAAGAATAAAAACTATGAATGCAAGTTAACAATATATTCGCGAAACAATTCATCGCAAGTCAAAAGTCAGTGTCAAAGCAAGGATCTGCAGAGCTTGAAGCTCCACTAACACCACGTCCATGTTCTCCTTAATGTATGCGGACAAACTCTGCACATTGCTTTGACTCTATCTGCTCCTCTTTTAACTCTCTTTAGACAAAAATTTGAAATAGTCAGCCAATTTTGGTGGGAAAAGTCAAGTAAATATTTTTACAGATGAAAAATACGAAAGGCTCTTGCCAGCAGTGTTTGCACAGACACCTTGGAAACACTTACTGGAGTCAATCAGTCGGGAAGCATAAAACAGTAACTTGCAGTTTAGGTGACCAAGTAGAAAGCACAGAACAGCAATTTGACAATCTTGAGTGTAACATTTGCAACAAGTAATTTGTGAGCAATCTCTAGGCTACAATATATCTCCATAAACCAGTCACTGAATAATTCTTTGTAATAAGCAAGTTCATAAAACCCAAACCTGTACAGAGCAGTTTCATTCCCTGCCTGCTGCAGGCCAGAAATCCTGGCCTCCATTGAGTATGCAATGAATTTTCAGTTGACTGTGATACAACCCTGACTTTGCCCCATTTCCACGAGTATTCTACGAAGGGTTACACAGTATTGTACAAATCTGAAATAATTAACAATTGGCTATTTAAGCACAATGTCTATACTGTACCAGATAAACATCTTTTTTTCTAAAGATAGGATCTTGCAGTATGTTTCCCAAGACCTCTTTTTGTCACATCAAAAGCCTCCAGTGCTGAGCCCCCACTCCCAAAATGGAGTTGAAGCTTGAAGAGAGGAACAACATCAAAAAGAAATAGCATCTACTTAGTCTGTCAGGATGAGGAAGATTTCCTCCTGGTATGACAGGCAGCATGCAGAAAGCACAGAATGCACAATTCCCGCTATTTCAAAAGGTTATGAAAAAACTCTTGGTACAGATAAAAATGATGGAAGAAAAGAGAAGGAGAAATAAAAATTGTAACCTGCTTTCCAATGTATTTAAACTGTGGCATCCTGAATTCAAATGTTATGAAGTCAAAAGCAGAATTCTTCTTATCTTTCTTTAATTCCCTTACTCTGAAGAAAATATTATAAACACAATACCATCCTAACAATACCCTATGCTTTAATGCCAATGCACAATCACCAAGAATATCATAAAGAATTTCTCTCTTGACTGGGTTTGCTATGCAAAAGCCAAACCTGTAAGTAAGCAAGCACACACACTGAAATGCTTTTAGTAGCTTTGCCCGCTGTGCTAAATGCTTGAAAGTTAACAAGGAACATAGAGAAATCTTACTTTTAAATTATGATTAGTGTTTGTCATTCATATCTCTATATGCCCTACAACAGGGGAGGCATCAGACCTAGTGGAACACCAGAGCATGGTGGGTGTGTGAATAGAGGGGCAGCCAACTCCACACCGTGGGCTCACCAGCCGCCCCTCGGTGAGGACAGCATGGACTCCAACCTCAGTGATTGAAGGCAGAGCAGAAAACACAGGTGACACAGTAACAAAAAATAAGCCAGCAATGAGAGATGCAGTTAATGGCATTTGTTCCTGCAATTTCTGTGGGTGTCTAGGAGCTGGGCTGCAAGTCATCATGAGACCAAGCAACTCTACTGGAAGGATTTTCTGACAGTCCATGTTACCACAGTTGTTTCCAATGCATGTTTAAACAGTGTTATGTTCAGTACACAAGTAAATCTGGGGCAGACAACTGTCTGCTGACACAAAAGTTGGACAATATAAGGTTTAGATCTTTTACAGTATAGAAAAACTGGTACAGTATTTTACTGGTTCTTTCAAGTTACAATTCTACCTTGAAATAGCATGATAAATGTGGCCCTTCTCAATCAATGGCATCTTTATGGAAAGCAAGTGTCCATGGCATTTAAGGTATTATACATGAGATGCTGTTGACAGCTAATGAATACACACATTTTATCAAGTCATCATTCCATCCCTATATGGACTTATAGACTTTTCAAGCTTTACAACAGGTGCTTCATTCTCTACATAATTTGATTCTGCTTCTTTCATATGTAATTTTCTCAGTATATCCATTTAATGCTTTAGTCACATCACATCTTTGCATTATGTTCAGAAGAAATTCCTCATAATTCTTTCTTCTCATCCACCTTTTCCAAAGCGTTAACTTCCACTGGTTTAGAAAAATCTTACTTTCCATTTTCTGGAAATCTCTCTTTCAGAGGAAGTCTTAAAAAGCCTTAATGTTTCTCAGTATTTTAATGTTGCAGGTCAGGGAGCAAACTGTTCACCTGTCTCAAAATTAAAAAAAAACCCTCTAAAATTATTTTTAGTTGTAGGAAACATGCAGAGTCTATTTTTTGCAGTAATGACTCTACTAGAAATTTCCTTGTTTTGACAAGTTCTATCCAGTCCCTCATGAGTACAAGGCTCAAGAGGGACTTTCAAAGACTTTCCTGTGGGCTTCTTTCCACCACTTTTCACTTGCGGTATCTTTTGAGAAACACTGGAACAGCTTTGACAAGGACGAAAATATAATGGATTCCTCTCATGATCAGGGAGACCAAAACTCAAATGATTCTGTTTCTTTTTATATAAATAAGCAAAACAGGGAGAAAACTGCAAATGATGGTGTGCAGAGATGTAGCATGAATTCACCACAGAGACTCCATGATATGAAACCTGACATTTTGCCATCTGTTTGTCTCCAGTAAATGTCTTCTCTAGAAGATTTTTTGTCCCTATACCTCCTCTTCTTCCCAACACCCACATGAATGGGCAGTCTCTGACCTGGGAACAATGCTGGGCCTGAGCAGCTGAGCTTGAAGTCATCTCATTTACATGATGCTGCTGCTGGAGCAGCTACAGCACATGCCATTGCTTCTGCCATGGCCAGCAGATTCCAGCTGCTGCAGAGCCCACAGGCCATGCAAAGGGACACCCTGGGTGTCCACCACATCAGCATCTCACTGGGTGTTTCTACTGTGCTTAACATCTCAAAATCTGCATACTAGATGACTGAAGAAAGAAAAGAAAATGGGGATTCAAACTTTCCAAGTGATTGAGGGCAAATGTGAGTCACTTCAGTGCAAATTTTCAAGCTACCAAATCAGGCTATTGACCTGTGGGTAAAAGAGGTCCAACAATATCTGTCCAACTTAAAAGGATGTTCCTTGCCATAATTATTTTATAAAATGTCTCAGGATCTCAGATGAAAGGACATAAATATTACTATTTATACCACTGAAAATGAAGCGCACAACTCAATGTTCTTAGCAAAAAGATTTCTTATTATTTTACTGGTACCTCAATTTTCACCTCCTTCATAATTCCAACCCCATCCCATAAATTATGGCTACTTCAAGCCTTCTCACTTATTGCACTTTCCTGAACTGGTGGATGACCTTACTTCTATACTCTATCAAGACCAAAAAACATCCTGCTTTGTCCCATGTCAAGACATATGGCTGTTTTTCCTGCATCTTCCTATCATCTTCAAACTATTTTTGTTGTTCTTTGCATTGACAACTTTGCATTGTTTTCCAAAACCAAGCAGATATAAAAGCCCTACAAGGAGGCAAATTGTCAAGCCAAAGCAGTAAAGGTTTTATGGCTCTCCTAATGCTTAGCAGAAAGCAATAAGCTGCAATGCCTAAAATTTTTAAGTGCAGTCTCTTTGCATAGAAGATGCATGTTGCTATTTCAGTCGCTACAGCTCACATGCAACTGTTGGGCTGAACTACTTACAAACAAAAAATAGATCTTCTTAGCCCATGTGCTTCAGAATACTGCAGTGTTTAAAAAAAAAAAAAATAGAAAAAAAGTATGGCCGAGGGAAATTTGAGCCAAATGAGCGACCAAATATTTCACATGAGCAGCAAGGTAAGCGTTGCTGGGAGCTAAGTGGCTAAAGTATTCCAACAGCAGAGATAATATATATTTTTTTTTCCATGTATTTGGGTAATTCATCATGGCAATACACAAAAGCATTTACTGTGTGATCCATTTTCTAACCTATCACCAAACCACCATCAACCCAGTGTACAGAATGCCAACGAACAGCATGTGACACAGTGGAAAAAAAACATGTCTGAAAAGGTGATGAAACATATATGCATCAGCAGAACTGGGCTGAAAGAGGTGGAGATTTTGGCTTTGGGAGTTAATGCCTCTCCAGTCTCTAAGAACTGGCATGGGCTTGCGATGCTCCTTACTAAAAGCTGTACAGTTCATCAACACCTCTAAAAGGATCTGGAACCCAGGAGCCAGAAAGGGGACAACACAGCTGCAAAGAATAGCATTAATGAGGAGAAAAAAACAGCACAAGGAAAGAAGTCAGATATTTAACAAACTTTTAATGGTCTTTTCTTCAGCTGTTTGTATTCTGCCTATGAGCTCCAGATTCCTTTAAGATGTAACTGCATCCAGTCTTCACAGCGTGTTTACACTGTTTCTCAAATGACTGCTGTGGCAAGGTTTCTATAAAAAAAAAAAAAAAAACCAAAACACAAACAAAAACCCCTTTTTCCTGCCTGTCGTTGAAGATGTCACATTTGACTGTCTTTATATTTTATAATAAGCCAGCCAGGTGCTGCTCCTGCCAAAAAAACAGATCTTCCGGGTGTTCCAAATTGTAATAACTTATACAGCTAGCGGGTTATTCTTTTGCTTTTAATAGTCTAAGACACTGAAAAGAGGAGAAAATGTAAGTGTTGCCCACTAAGTACTATGTAACAACTCCAGCCACTGTATGCAATTTCATTTCATACATCCAGCTCTCTAAGGAAATAATGCTTCTCCAGCTGAGTTAAGGAGCCACTTTCACGGCCATTCCCTCTTCTGAAGCCACTAAAGGAAAAATCAGAGCGATGCACTTTTTAATGACTTTGGCATAACTAAAAGAAAACTTCACTCTATAAAAGGAAGCCTGGTTTCTCTCCTTATTTGGCAGTAAAACATGTACTGATTGTGAACATGGCTTGCATACAAAGTACATTGTGATTGAGCTGTATAAGCATTTCAGTTTTAAGATGGCACTTCTAATCTTTCTCTCTCCGTTGCATGATCCAAAGGCTATGATGACTTAAAATGCAGTTTCCAGTTGTTTACAAAGCAAACTTAAGACAGTCAAAAAGCTTATTGTTCAGGAGCCATTATTCATCCACAAATTAAAATGAAGAGTAGCAGCAAGGGTTATACATTGATTTCAGTGCTATTTACATGCTGAGCTCCTGTATTATTAGTTCACAGGTTTGAGAAAAATAACCTTGAAACTGCAAAATTTTTATTGTATGTGGGGCAGCAGTCAGTCTAGTCTAGTGTACTCTCCCGTCTCATGGCTTCAACTAGCCTTTTTAAATAAAAAATCCTGTTCCAGTCTGTTTTAAGATAAGATGTCCGAAGGGAGTTTTATCCTACCGCCCAATAACTTGGAGACTGGCCTGTGTGCTAAATCCTTTCCAAAAGCTGTCTTTTTATTTTAAAATTTTTGTTGCCAAACCTTGAAGCTATTGCTTCTCTTTTAGACCTTACTAAGCTCTTGGCCATACCATTCCCGCCACAGGATACTTCTTTTCCACAGGGCTGTGACAAGTCAAAGCAAATGGCAAAATTTAAAAAGTAACGGGAAAAATTAATAGAAAAAAATAATCATCCCTTACTGTTAAATGAGCAAGTCACCAAGTTTGGCTGTGGAAATTCCCCAAGTAAAGGTCACAGGAGGCTAGGAGAATATTGTAAGGAAGCACCAGTAGCCGCCTCTTCTTCTGTTCCTCTGGGGACAGCGGCTGCAGGCAGTAGGACACAGGGCAACAGCCTAGATGGGCCTTCAGTCTCGTCTCACCTGCCTGTGCTTATACAAGGTATTTCAGACCAGAGGATTTCATCATTCTAACTGGAGGGATAAACCTCACTGGCATGACCACAGCTTACACATCTTGGGCATAAAATGAAAGTCAATTGGAAATTGTGTGTCAAATGGGCAGAGTAAACAGTACATTTACCAGTTTAGACAAGACTGAGTTACTGAAACACTAAGACTGAAAGATCAGGCTAGAGATCTTCACATTAGATACAATTTCTCTCTCAACAGGTGGATGTAGAGCAATACAGAGGGCTAACTGCTTTTTGATTAGCTTTTGACACCAATGAAATGAATTTTTACCAAATGCCAATATTACTCAGAGGCTTCCGCAGCTGCTGGCTTGAGTCCTGTCTCTACAGTTATCCTGGCTATGCAGGAAGAGGGGAGCCACTCTATCTCCTGATAGAAATTTTGGAGAGCTGCCAAGGGGCAACGTGAAAGGATCCATTCATCCAGCGGTCAGTGGTGGGAGCGCTTACAGGACTCAGGGACTACACAACCACAGTAGAGAGGGATGGCAAATCTGCACTTGTGTCCCACATTATGTTCCTTGATGCACAGAGTATTTATGGTAGAAATTCAGAAGAAAAAATAAAGCATGGCAACATGTAATAGGCTAAAAGGTATTTAGTTGTTTATACAGTCAAAGGGAACCACTGAACTAATAAACAGGTTGTTATTCCTGTGAGGGGAGGACAAGCAGCATATTAGCTCATTTTATTATTAAACACACTAATCTGATATTAATTTAATTGATCCAAATTGTTCTTACCCAGCTGAGCTTAGCTTGTTCAAATCAGCTTGACGCAGGCATGTTATAATTCATTAGTTATTTTCCTTAGCCAGTTCAGGGAATTTGAGAAGAATCAGGTGCACCGGAGAAGCAAAAAGGCGTAAGAGACTGACTGCTTTTCCCTGGCCATTTCTCTTCCCTTTTCTACGTTAATTCTGCTGTCGATCACTATTGCCAGCTAGAGCTGAGCCTGCCAATCACTCTGACACTCTGCATTTCCCAAACCAGAGATTCTTGTGTGCAAACTGTTGACTCAGTTTTAAATATTATTCCTCATAGTACTATTTTTTACTACATGCTATAGAATTCTTGTATGCACAAGACGAATGCTCGTGAGGACTTCATTTAAACAGGAACATGACAGAATTGATAAATCTAGTGGCAAGGGCAGCCAAGAAGTAAGAGAGTAGAAGAGATCTGTGCATTATTCTACCCACCCACTGCACTGAACGTGTGACTTAGTGTGTCACACTGTCTTAACCCAGCCTTACAGTATGCTTGACATTTTACAGAATAAAGAGATGACCTGGTGACCCAAGCAGAATAAAGTAATATTTTTAGGTGCAAAGCCACTGGGACTCAGCATATGGAGCTGCTGGAACTGCTGCAAGATGGTTGTTATGGTAGAAAACTATCAAAGCAGAAGAAAAGCAAAACTATCAAGAGGAAAATAGGACCACTGCAATCAGATGGAAAAGACCTTCCACCTGCAGAGGTTATTGAAAACTTTGGAAACACGGTGTTTGGTCACTACTGCTCCCTCAAACCACAAAGCTGTAAGTATTACTTGTGCATTGTGGGAAACACAGCACATTCTTTTCTCTCTGAGACCTGGACAGGGTAGATGAAGAAGGACACCGATCCAAGGACTTCAAAACTGTAGTGGATCATGATAACTCTCCCGCCACCATCCTCACCCTTGCCACCATGTGTGGGCTGGTAGAGGCTCCCACACCTCGCAGAGATGTTCTCCTTGCACAAGGCTTTGCTGCAGACCCCAGCTAGTGTCGGTCTTGGTCACCAGTGTGGCTGGGACCAACTGAAGCAGGGAAGTGCTGTTGTGCTGGGCAATTACTGCTTGTTCCTGAAAGATAGATCTGTGTCAAGCCCCAAGGAGGGAGCAAGCATCACTCTGCTTAATGTCTCCCTCCCCACAAAAGCATCTTTTCAAACCAACTCTGGGGAGAAGCCATTCTGGACCAACAAACAATTGCCCTCAGGAGAAGGTTTCCTCCTCCTTTGCTTCTCTTTCCTGGACTGGGGATTTCTTCACTCAGATAATGCTGGAAAACCATCACTATGCAAAACCTCTTAATGCCACGGTTAAAATAAGCTGAGGAAAAGGCCAGCTTACCTTGCATTGTCCCTCCCATGTGATTTCAAGAAGTTCATATCACGGTATCTGGACAGGAATGCTACTAACTGGTCATTTGTCCTGCAAGAGAAAGAACGAAAGATGCACAAATTACACTGCAAAAACTACTTTATGTACTTATTGCTGTCATTTGGGGACCATCCACAGACTCTTTGAAGGAGACAGTTGCTGATAAAACTTACATCCTGCTGCTAAACTTCACTGACTCCTTCTACTCAGGAAAGTGTACTTGGAAAGAAGCACAGATTTTTTACATCTTAATGGATTTCCTATCAATTCTTGGCAGATGTTTTAAGCATTGTAAGAGTGTATGTATTAAGTAATACTGCTCAGCACTTTTTAAGTATGAAAATCCAGCTGTGAGATGACTGCACTGATAGTCCCATTTTACACGCTCTGCTAGATCTTTCCTAGGGAATTTGGGTAAATATCTCTTGTCATTTTATTTGTTTTACCCTTGTAATAGAGAAGAGGCCAATGTTGGAATGCATAAATCAAGAGAATTTGGATGTCAAAATGCCAATATAATTAATAGGAAAAAAGGAATTTAGAAGGTTAATTCCAATTAGTATAACTGGCAATCTGACACCAGTATTTTCAAAATTTCATCTGACATGTCCAAGAATGTATTTATGCTTGACAGCTTTTGTGATCTGTTATTTCTTTAACAATGGAGCAAAAATATTCTCTATTTATCTAGGTCAGCATATTTAGGAAAAATGAATAAATCATATTAAAAAGATCTTCATCTCCTGAGTTGCATTCAAAACCACAGCATTATAGATACAACACCATTTAAGCAATGGTCTGTAATGGAGCTAATGGCAGAGAAACTAAAGATACAACAGCTGTCAATAGTACTGTACCTTGAAAGCATTTCATTATTATAAGCCACAGAAAACCAAGTTAAACCAGAGTTCTGTATGAAATGCATATAACCCCCAGGGTCAGGCTGCAAAAACTTGGATATGTTATCAGTCTAGTAAACTATCTTCATAATCGCATTGATTTTATCTGGACCAAGTGAAGTATCTCCCTATGAGTCAGCCTGACTGACCAGGCTGTAGGAGTCTGAGACCCTCCTCTCATGCTCACTCATTTAAGTTGTAATACCTCCCAGGGTCAGACTCTGCATCTCAATTTGGCAACCTCAGAAAACTGCTTTCTGTATAGTAAGCTGTGCAGATTTTCACATTTGCTGCTCCAGTGATTCTCCATCTTACTGGGATGAATAGGCATTTAGTGAATTTACTTAGCAATGCTTCCACATGAAATGGTTTCAATGGCTAACATCTTCGAGTGAGTTTCTAGGCAAAAGCTGGCATGCAAAGATGATCTTTAGAAATATAACCAAGTTTGGAAGTGCCTGAGCTTTAATTTCCTTACAGGATAAAAATCAAATCACCCGAAGTAACAATCCACACCACTCAATAAAACATCATAATTTCTAGATTGCTCATCAACCTGTATTTCACTATTCAGCAGTGCTCTATCAAGTGTATTTGGACTCAGGGCTGCTGTACAGTCTTTTTAATGCTTTTCACTTTTTAGATTATGCTTATAAATGCCCACATGATGTTTAGTGCTCAAAATAATAATTGACATTCTCCCGCTTCTTGAAAACGTTGGTGGCATCTTGGTCCTACTTTTAAAATTTATTAAAAAAAAAAAAACAACAAAAACAAAACAAAAAAAAAAAAACAAAAAAAAAAAAAAAAGAAAAAACTTATACAGAGTCTTACACTTTGTCAGCTGAGTATGCTTCTTTTCATGTGTTGACAACATGGAAATAAAACATCACATTTTCATTTGGTATAACTTTCTAGTTATTTGACATTTAGATTTATGCGGTCAACCAATTCTGTGCTCAGCATGGGAGCACACTGAATATCTATTAATCTTCCATTCAAACTGCTTCTTCTGGCCCTGATATCATGAGGATGCTGCAGATCACCTGTGAATTATTCCACCACATGACATTAAAAAGAAAATCAAAGGTATTGAACATGCCATAGACGCTAATGCAGTTGCTAAAATCCTCCTCACCTTTCAGAAAACTTTGCCTTCAGGGGTATATTTCCTAAATGCCTCTAACACAGACTACTGCCACATTTCTTCATGTACAGCGGCAGCAGGGTCTCTACACCATCGCACTGCCTCTGGCACCAGTTATTTACAATGCCTCTGGCACTCCTTCTGAGAAACACGGGCCAATTTTTTCTCTAAGTAAGGCAATGGAAAGCTGAGATTTTCCGCTGAAGACATCACTGGGAGCAACATCAACTCCACACTGTCAAATTAAATTCTAACATAGCTCCACCAATTTCAGGGATAATTTACTAAGCATAAATTTGGCACAAAATCTTTTACTAACCATCATGGTATAACAGAAAGTAACAAATGCAACATATTTCTAGTATTTCCTTCTTAATAAGGAAATAAAAAAGTCATGGAGATAGGGATAGTAGTTCATCCTACTGATTAAAACACACGAATATACATATTACATTCCTATCAGTTTCCCTAGTGTGTAACACAGAACAAACACAAATCAAGGAAAAGTCTTTTCCACAGTTGTGTGAGGATGGAGCTGATGGATGCATCCACACAGCTCCTACTTCTATTTACTTTTGTTATTAAACTCACTCAAAGGGTGAGGGACCAGGGAGAAGGATTAGTCAGCTGGTTACCTGTGCCATTAGGAGGGAGGGAGGATGGTGCAAGAGTTGAGGCTGAGAGACAATGTGTAGTCTTCAGGTGTGCAGCATGCAGAAAGAAATGGGAAATTAAACCTCCAGTGAACTCACAGTGTGGAGAAAGCTCCTGCATGTGGGAGGGCTTCCCTAAGAAGGTGACAAATGAAGACTGATGAGGAAACAAAGTGTTTTTGACTTCATTGATGTATATTCGGTGTTAGCAAGGGAAGGTCTGCTTAACAGAGGGTCCATCTCCACCAGAACTTTACTGAGGTCACCTCGATAAGGTCCTGCTGCTCCCCTCCTGCAGCAAGAGTGGACGGAGGTGGCAGGGGCAGCGCACTGTGCCTGCCTGCTGAGATGCCACACAGCAAAACTCAGTCAAGCTTCCCATGGGGTCAGGCTCAGAGGATGGCAGTGCTCAGGCAGGCAGGCAGGGGGGCTCTGGAGGCTGCAAAAGCAGCTCCAGGGCTGCTGGTGACTCAACCCTTGGCATTGCTCAACCTGGGGACGTGGCTGAGCCCCAGCCTAGGGATTAAGGTCAAGATTAGAGTTAGAGGTCTAAGGAAGAGAAAGGTGGGTCCTGTAGCAAGAAGGGAACTCATAAGATACTGCCAAAGCAAAGCAAGATCTGCTCTCAGTGTTCTCTCATGAACAGCCCCTGGCCTAGGACTGAGGTGTCCTGGGGCATGAGCAGGCTAACCAGGCACTCAGCTATTACTGTAATGCTGAGCATTGCAGTAATTTCGGAATATGGCATATACACTGGGAACTGAAATGCAAAACTGGAAAGAGAAACACTGACTTTGTGTTTGCATTGTCTGAACATGCTGGCAGGTCTGCCCAGGAAGTGGTACAAGTGTGTCCCTGTGAAGAATCACAGTCAAACAGTGCTGGGCTTGCTGGTTTTAAGCAAACCCTCTAAGTCCTGGTGACTAATCCAAGCAAAGAGCAGCGATCCCCTTAGTTTACAGCTGTGAAAATAGATTAAGAAAGTCTTTAGAGAATCTGAGAAAAGGAAAACAAGCAATTGTTACTTTTGGAAGACAGTGAAGGCCAATATAAATGTCCTTGCTTCAGCGAGGTACTTTTAATGCATGGGCAATCTGAAGGATGTAAGGAATAGCAGCCACTTCAATGGGACTATTCATATGTCAAAATTTACACAATTGTATAACAATTTGGCCAAGTTAGATCAAAAGTTCAGAAACTTTTTGCAGCACACAGGTACAGAAACGAGACAGTTTCATTCTGTGTAAGAATCAGATGAAGGAAAGAGCAACTGCTCTGTTGGGATTCTGGTCTTGCTGCCGTTTTGGTACTGTATGGGCTGCCCCCTGCATGGCGAGAGCCCGGTGCCCCGCTCCAGGGGGGTATTTCAGACATGCTGGTGTTGGTCCGCCTGTCCAGTGTAGACCCTGGGGTTCTCCCCCACAGCCTGGACTGGGAACCAGGGGTGTGCCCTGGCACAGAGCAGTCTGTGGCTCTGCAAACACACAAGACCCTGCTGATTAAAACAGGCAGCAGTGACAGTAAAAAAAACTTTCTGGGGACCACAGATGGCTGCAACCCAAAAAGCCACCGACTTAACTGAAACCCAGGCCAAACTCCAGAGCCCACCCACAACGATACTGCAGCAGAGGCAGCGCTGCCAAAAATCTCTTTTGGTTTCTTTTCTGCTTCAGCAGATGAGGTCACAGGTAGGAAGGTTTAGTTTGCCGTGAGGTCTTCAAAAAATGTCCTCATTTCAGATAAATCCCCGGACTAGGTTTATAAACTATTTCCTTTATCAAGGACTAGACAGGGCAATCTTGTTTTTAAACTTCATGAACAGTGCTAGGGACTGCAATGCATCTGCATACAAAATATAGATTATCTCTCTGTCTCCTACTCACTTAATTTCTGATTTATCAGGAAGGTAAGGCTAAATAAATGTTTTTAGATGTTACACATATATACAGTGTTTCTGCTTGGAAAGTAGCTCATACTGGAGAATTCTTCTTTTACTGGATCAAGTTTTGAGATAAAAATCTAATGAAATCCATGGAAATCTCTACTATGGTCTCACTGGGCTTTAGACTTCTACAGGCAACGTCATTCTCTTCAGCCCTACTTCATTAGCAGTGCCCGGGAAGGGATGGCTTTTACTGCACTGGCTCTTGCCAGGTTGTTCTCAGCACTTCATTCACCAGGATTGCCCCGCATTGTCCCAACTTAAAAGTCTGTCATGAACTTACCCTGAATTATATTCACAAGCATGGGCTAGGGACAGCTGCTAAACTGAACCCAGACTAATTTCAATTTTTAATCATTATTTTCTGGCATTATTTTATTTTCTTCTCTTTTCCTGTATGCCTGCTCTTACATGTAAGCATCAGCACTGAGAAGTGGATTCTGGTACCCCTTTGAACCAGCTGTAATCACTTTAATCACAAATGTGGCTACTTGTAAATGACAGTGTTGGAATACTAAAAGCTAGAGCAAGAGAATTAAATGTGGCTTTAAAATTATTTAAAGCAAACCTGCTCAGTCCTCAGTTCTCCAGAAGCAAAGGGCAAAGCCCGCTAGAAGCAACAGTATCTTGGCCCGTTATCAGTTTCTCTCCCCAAGCACTAATTTAATTTGAATGTGTCACTGCTTTTGTCACTGTTGTAATTTTAATGCGTGGAAGAGTTTTTTACTTAGGCATGTTCTCATTTGACAGGTAAAAAAAATATTAAAACCTTTTTTATTGCTACATACATGGGACAAAAGGAACTTTTCATTACTCTGCCTACTGATACACTCCCAGCAAAAGAAATGTAAGTGTGCATATGTTGTGACAATTCCCACTGCTGGTCGCAGTAATTGCTATGTTAACCATGTGACATTACTGAGACAAGAGGCAACAGCAGGACTGGAGCTTCTACAAGCCGTCCAACTATTCCTCAGCAAACCATCCCACCACAGTTAGGCAAGTGCGTAATAGTTGTTAGCTGCAGTGACCAGCAATCAGCAAACCTGGGAGTCCCTGCAACTGAGCACCCACCGGCTCCAACCGTGTTGAGGACAATGCTTCTGCAGACACTGTTCTGAGATTTTTTTTATATTTACCATATTTTGCAGATAAAGGCTGTATTCCTAGAAGAACAATACTGAAGAGCTGAACTGAAACAGCTGCACTAAAGTGACCGTGACAATGCTGTGCTGTGACACCAGTACCTGGCGTCTGAGGGCAGCTCCTGAATTCAGGCAGCAAGGTCTCACCAGACACCGATACGCACACCTCCACGCTGGGCCGTACGCTTGCTTTCGATGTTCAAACAGAACAACATATCCACTTGTGAGGAGACGGCACACTGACAATGGGTACAATTATTAATCAAGATTAATTTATCATGATCTAAAGGCAAGCCTGCTAGCCACTGCACAAGACCCTACAGCTGTAACAAAGAGGGATGTGAGCACAGGGAGGGGGTTAGCCCTTGCTGTGGTAAACAGTGGTGTCAGCAAACACATGGTAGTCCTGCTGTGGTGTAGGGTGCTGGAGAGGTAGGCGAGTATCACAAAAGCAGCTGAACAGACAAAAAAAACCCAGAATAACAAACATAAAGGGGAAAGCGTTTGGGAGAGTAGGGCAAGGAGGCTAATGTAGTTTGAAGCAGCAATGAAGAGCCTCTGAAGCAAAGATGATGAAGACAGAGTCAGCAGAGGTAAGTCAAAACCGTTTCAAGTTCTCTCAGTGCTCAAAGCTTTGTTATTTCCACCCGTACCCGCCTGACTTCTCTCTACAGTTTCCTTTCCCAGGATCACTGTGACTGTGCAAAGGCACAGCCCTACAGAGCCCAGATGTACAACAACCCCAGCAGCTCTTTGCCAAGAAACTATTTCTAGAAGGTCCCTAGAGAAGGAAAAGACTTCAGAGAAGAAAACTGGAATTATGGGGCAAACTCATCTACTCAGAGTTAAGCATGATATTACTCCATGATTAAACCCGCAGATGTGCACACAAGAGCCTGGAAGTGGAAGAGCTGAGTGCCTTCGATTTTGCTACCTTCTTTTCAATAAATTCTAATAATTATGATTAAGCTCATTGATTTCAATACATGTTTAATTTAATCTTACTTAACACATTATTGTAAAGTATTAGGATACGCCTATGCTGCCAAGACCCCTGTGGCAGCAGCAGAGTTCCTTGACTATTCCTTGCCTGGGGCTATGCCGCCCTGCTGCCCGCTCCCCCTTATGCAGGGAGTGCAGGGGTTCAGACGGGCTCACCAGCTCCTGCAGCTGCCTGCAGCCCTGCATCCCCGCCATGCACAGAGGAAGAAGAGCCATGCAGGAGACGGGGAAGAATTACTGCAAATTCCCACCTAGATCTGTATAGCATCCAGTGCACTCTGGGGGCTTTGCTCCCGCATCTGCTGGGGACATGGCAGCACTTGGCAGTGAAGTTGGGTGGGATCTTCCTACTCCAGTAAGGAATCTTCTGAACCCAATTCGTACTGGCCCCTCCACCATACCAGCTAGCACACGTGTGGGTGTGTATGTGCTGCATGCATGGGTAGCCAAACAAAACGATACATCAATGGAATGATTCAGCAGAAAAAAGCAAAAATCTGCAAGACCTCTTCCTAAAGGAAATGCTTATAGCAAGATGATCAACCACACAAATGCAGCACAACAGTACAGGAAAAAACCCTCTCATTGCAGGGTTCAGCTTTCAGACCCTGGATATGCAGTATGACCCTCTCACTGATGCTCCCAACTCCTCCTCTCTCCCCAAAGGCAATTTAGTGCAAGGGGAGGCTCAGAGAAGCCTGACCCTGGCTGCAGCAAGAAAAAAAGACTCTGACATCTAAAAATGCAAAGAAAGGGGAAGGCTATATTTAGCCCTTGCTATCTATCACAGAACAAATATTAGCATGGCAGGCATTTCTCAGAGAAGCCAATTCCCATAACAGCAGTCATTCGTAAAACGTACCATAAAAATGAGAATGACAGATACAATTTCAGAGGCCAACTGCATGTGGAAGGCTCTAGGTGACTGTTAACTCCTTTGCTTTTACAACGGTGTTGTCTTAAATGGGTTGTTTTGTCTTTCAAGTCAGGTTTAACAGAGAAACAAGATAATGGAAGAAAACTATTTCCTTAGCAGCTCAGCTTGCTCAAGTACTTGAGAGATTATAGAGTTCTGCTCCAGCAACAGTGCTGCCATCTGGGCTGGGAAGTCACACCCGTGCATTTCAAAGCATTAGCTTTCTGCATTTTGATGCTCCAGGCACTGATCAGTCATCATATGGGATGCAGCTACTCTCAGTGCAGCTCTGCCAGTGTTGTATGACTCTCAAGACATTTTATTAGCAATACAATCATCTTTGCTGTACTTTCAATTACGGCTTCCCATTCAACCATTGTCTGTTTCCTATGGAAAAGAAAAGAACTAACATAGTCACAAAAGAGTGGAAGTCTTCTTTAAATGTCACACTGCCGAATAAACCTCTTCCTAGTGAGAGAACATAAATGCTTGGGCACAAAGGAGATCTGCTGAGAGAAAGAATATACTCCATCGTCTGCTTCCTGAGCCACTCCATTACTTATTTTCTATAAATTCAAGGCTTCAGATAGCATTCATAAAATAAATAAATAAGCCACTGCTGACAAGCAGCAGCACATGCATAAATGAAAATCCTAAAGAGACCATATAAGAGAATTTCACCAAGGATTAATGAACAAATGTGATTAAAACTATCTACAGCTCTGGACTGCAGCCAAAATGCTGCCAGCAGTGTTTGATATGTAAATGCTTAAAACATTTGCTATGTGCACAGCCGTTGATGTAAAGCCTCTATAGAGAGTTTCTTCATCTAATTAGAGATACTGGTTTAGCAAACTTTGAGTTTATAAAAACCCTCAACGTCTCATTATTCTTTTAAAATAGAATATTCAATTGTTTGGAACGTTTTCCAGCTATATCCCATGAAACCCTGAAAAGCCTTTGGCTAATGAAAAACTCCAGCCCTGTATCAGCTAATAAGCCCTACAGCTTTTATGATAATAAAATACTCACCACATGCACTCGTTAAAACTTTTAAACTTGTTGCTTTTGACTTTCTTTAGCTATTTGCTAGGCATAAAGTAATCTGTTCAATTTCCAATTATTTTATAGTGCAATTTCAGCACAAGCATTTCAATTACCCAGCATCTTATCAAGCATGCCATACTATAGCACAGTCACTGTGTCTCTGAGCCAGTAAAGCACTTAACAGCATGTACTGAACTGTAGCACACTTGCAGCTCTTCTGAAATGATGTGACTTTCACACTTTATTCTCATAAATTACTTTATGGGTAAGGGTCTACATGTCCAGGTGTCAGGAAGCAGCATGTGCAATGATTACACACAAGATTAAGAGCTGAGAGCTGTCCTTTAACTAAACTTAGATCTCTTAGGTGCACAAGTACACTTTTTAAGGAGATTTTTCCAGGGAGGCCAATCCAGTTGTACCCCACCTCTAGCACAGATAGATCCCAAACTATCAGTGCATTGCATGATGTAACTCATTGATGTTTACAAAACATTTTTTAAAAATCCCCTCAGTCCCGGGAGTACCTCTGAACTGATCTTAGGAAGCAATTTTTCTGTGACAATGACAACTTCTGAGCATCCCTACTGCTGAGATAAAAAGTAAAGAAGTAAGAAAAAGACTATCCGGTAATACTGTGGCATATGCAGATCTTTTTTTTCTTGATTTTAAAGCAACCTATGCATTTTACAGTAAAATTACGAAATGCATTATTTAGTTTTTCTTTCATAAATCTGATTTTATGTCATCACTAAGCCCAGATTATACGTATGCTTATCAACAATGAATGCACTGTAAAAACACTTGAATAACAAAAGCTTCCGAAGCTCCTTCCAAATGTGCAACTGCACAGAACCTGGTATACATGAAAATAATCAAAGAAAATCAGCCACATGTAGGACAAATTATTCCCTAAATAACCTGGTGTTGATGCATTCAATTCAGAGGCATTTTGCTAGAAAGGAAGGAAACGTTTCACTCTGATTTGTTAAATAATTTTCTATTTATTTCTCTATTTAAGTTTATGAATGATCAGCACATCACCACTAGCATCTTTTTTTTTTCCCCCATCTTGCTAGCACAGAGCTTGAGTGCTTGACAGATAGCCCTTGCTAAAAAGGCCTATAATTGCATATTTCCGACAAATATTTTTAAGTAAAGGCAGAGACTTGTGTCTAACTTCGATAAGGGCTAGAACACTTGTTAAAGGTATATATTGGAATAAAGTAAAATTCTTTTCCCACTACATTCAAAAGAGATGTCAGTTTAGTTGAACTATATGTATGGAAGAAAGCTCAGTTTTATCAGTGCTGGCAAAAACTGTTTATCAAGTTTTGCTGGCATTCCCATTATTCACATCTGAAAATTAAAATAATGCAGATTGGTGAAGAGAAAATACAGCAATGTGGGGTTTAGACACTTCAAATTATAGCCTGATCCAAAACCTTTAGTTTTTTTGGATAAGTAACCCAAAGTTTTGATGCTTACTCAGCATTATCTCAGCTCCAAACATGAGTTGGCTCTCCTAAACTAAGGTGCCAATCTTGAGTAAGCAGATTTCCTTTAAGCATTGGTGCATTTCATGTTCACAAGCAGAAGATTCTGTTCATGGACATTAAAAAAAAAAAAAAATAATTTGTGAAAGCTATTTAAGAGAGAGCTGACACGTCTGCCTGGAGTACAAGCAATTTGTCTAGTCCTATTTTAGTCTGTTTATCTTGGCTCTAGCACATTTATAGTTTGTTTCCAGCCTTTTCTTGGCTTTTAATCCCACCAACACAAATACGCGAATTAAAAAAAAAAGCTTAACATACAAACTTCTGTTTTAATTTTTGTTCTCTGATAGAGTCAATGGTTAAATATTATCACCCCTGCTGTGGTTAACAGGCATGTAAGGGATAAGCCATATGTGTGTTTTGGGTCTCCCCAGCCTTTGCAGACAGGATGCAACATCCTCCTTGCAGCAGAGTGGAGGTGTCTGACTCTGGTTCGAGTTGAGGCCCATGGAGGGGCAGAGCTGCTGCTCCTGAGCCTGGCCAGGATCCTCAGCAGTAACACTAGAGCTCAGCTCAACTCTGCTCTCCCCTGCACAGCATAATCAATCACCGTTCTTGTCCATAATTACTCTCCATGCCACATGTTAAACTTTCAGAAGACAAGCCAACAGCCATCGCTCTGGTTCAAAATGAATTCTTCCCAAGTTAACGACAAAAAGGGAGAAGAAGCACCAGTGCAAGCAGGGGCAGGAGAGCTTGCACATATTGTGAAGAACTTCATGGGAAACTTGTCACATACAGCCAGATGTGTTCAGACAAAGTACAAGGAGGCCAATGTTCCTAGTCACTTTAGCTGACTTTCTACTAGAAGCTGCCATTAAAACACTTTAGTCAGCAACCTTCCAAGGCAGCTGTGGTTAGGATAAATGGAAAAAATTGTGATTTTCAGGATAAAACTACACCAGTTAGGTGGATGACATCAGTGAGTCCAAGTCTGAACATTTTTTAACCTTTTTCTATTAAGACTGAATGGAGTGATTGAATGCAAAGCGTGAAGCTAATAAACACACACTATCTGCTGAAAATTCAGCACGGAAAGGCTATTTCAATATTACAGTGTCTATCATATTTCACACTTCCGTCTATAAGGAAGTTGAGTGTTGACGCAAATCATCATTTTGATAGACACTGAGAAGGAAACAGCCGTGTACCTGAATAGGTTACCTACACAGCTTTAAGTCACCTTGCTATTTACATTGAGATGCATGTTTATAGAGGATTCATGCCCAGAATATCTAAATTTAATGACGTTATTTACTTAATTTTAACCCAAAAGGAAAACAAAACAAAACAAAACAAAACAATGTCTTGGGTGTTACTTTATCTCTTTGCAGACTATTCCTGTTTAACAGCTTTTATGAGAATAAAGGTTTTCTCCCACTAGAAAAAATAATTTGTGGAATAACAGAAACATTGGTAAATGCACTTTCTGCCCATTCTTCCACCATGTGCATGTTAGAAGAAAGTAGTACACAAATTAACCATTATTTTGTTCTTTAAAATACTAATATTCTTAGTACCCTCAACAGTGAGACAAGTTCCCTCTTGCAATTCCTTTAATCAATGAAAAAGTATTTTTTTTCTATCCCCTCTCCAGCTGATAAAGCCCCATGTAAAAGACTGCATTTCATTCTGTTTTCATATCTGTAATGCTCCAAAATCAGTGCAGTGCACTCAGTATACACCATCATAAGCTAAACCATAAACCTGGCTCTGTGTTCTTTGAATAGGCTATGGGAAATAGTAACAAAAGTTTTATGCTGTTTCCCAGTTTAGAGACTAGACTGATTAGGCTGTGGAGGTGTGTTGTTAGCATGTGTGGATAGCATGTTAACAGACAAAAATCAGCACTGTCTTCCTATGACTCTTGAGAACTGCTGTTTCTCCTTGCTTAGGTGTTTCATAGTAGGTAATTCTGCATAGGAAAAGTTTCTGAGCAACCGTTTTCTTTCCATAAGGTCCATTCATTAATGTGTCAGTGGCAGAAAATGTAATTGCTGTCAGTTACTACATGACTTCTAACAGCTGCTGAGAAGTATTTGCCAAGATAATTTACTTTGCACAAAATTGCCTTTACATGTTATTACAATAACAAGCCATTCCATTACTAATCAACTGCATCAATGCAGAGATCAATATAGAAAACTACCACATTTAACAAGCTAACGTGAACTCTTGATGGATCAAAACACAAGACATCCTCCTGTTGATGCTAGGTTATCATTTGTAAGGATGCAGCACTACAAAGGGTTAAGACAGACAAGACTACCTTATCTCACAAAAAGAACTGAGTCCATTTAATATATTTGCTGAAAAGTATTTAAAAAAAAAAATAAAAAAAAAATAAAAAAAAAAATAGTGAAATACTTGCCTAACCAGTTGCTAATACCCAAGGATGTTTAATTATTGAAACTAAACATGATAGATTTTTAGGTTTATCAAAGCATTGGGATTTTATTTAGTACAGAACGATACTCCCTGCTTTGCGTTTTTTTCAGTGTTTGTCTGCCATTGCATATTCATGTAGAACCTCATCTGCCTACACGATACATCCCATTTTGATGAAAACAATAATCACTGATTAAATAAGCAAGTGGAGTGAGCTGCAGAAATTATCAAGTCCATTACTCAAATTAGTGAGACTTTGGTTAAAAGAAAAAAAAACATCTAGATATTGGGCTGAATGGGATCTTTTTGTTTGTTTATAGCGTGTATATTTTACATAGCATATTTTATATTCAGCATTTTTTTTCATCATCTCTAAAATTAAATTATCAAGTTTTTGTGTAAAAGAATAAATGAAAATTAAATATAAGCATATATTTAAAGCAATCATTTACTTCATCTAATTTATACATTCCCACATCCATCTGAGATTGTATTTGTACAAGTCAGTAAGAAAAAGGATTTGCTCATTAGGTTGAGTAATTATAATAAAAAATGCTTACTCTCTTCCAAAAAAGTGGGAAGAAAGAGACCTTGAGAATGTTTCACATGAAGTAAATGCCTTCACAAGTGGAATTAACACTGATGCCTTCTCCACCCTGCTCATCACTGCAGAGCTTTACCTGCAGATCACAGAGAGTGTCAGTCTGGGGGTGTGAACCTTCCGTCTGGCCAGTGGAGACCCTCTGGCATGTGTGAAGAAATGCAGCTGTGTGCAGCACTCCCCTCCTGACGCATCTCATTGTGGGGCTAGGATCCTCATTGCCACATGCAGAAGGATAACTTGTGGGTGACACGTGTACAGGTATCAGTCTAGGCCAGGCTGTGTGCCAGGGATGGATCTACCCAGCAGATCCACCTCAGATTTTAAATCCATCATTGTGGGCTGTGTGTTCCTCAATCAGCTGCGACAGTCTTGCAACTTAAGACTCATGAGAAAACCTTGGTTTTCTGGCTACTGTTGTTAAGGTGACACTTTTTCAGCTTAAATGTTAAATTTTGGTCATTTCTCAGTTTCTGAAACGTAACTTGCACTTGCTCTGACTGTGTTCCCCATGGGCTGTGATTCACCCCGTTGCCCCACCCTCACCCATTTGTCATATCAGGAAATACGAGCCATTCAATCATATCTTCCCCACATCACTTTCAGAATCATCACATGCGTGGCAAAACACCAAAGAGCAGTTCACTGCAGGACTCAAGTGAAAACATTTCTCCCATACACTCGGCTCGCTGCTGAAGCCACCCTACCACAGCCGCTCTTTACAGGGCCACTTCCCAGCTCCACGCAGGGGAACGCATGGCAGGCATGCTCCCAAATGCAAAGGTCCAGCGTCTTCTGCAAAGCTCACCAGGCATCTTCCCGGCTGCCACACAACACAGTGACTATCCAACACTTCGTATTGATAAAGAAATGGCAAGTGCTCACGCTAAGCTTGCAAGCAACAGGAAACCTGACACCACCGCTCTGCCGCTGGAAAAAAAACAGGAAAGCCCTTTCTGAGAGGCCACAACGTATAGCTTAGTCACTCAATATTGGTATAGGGTCTTAACATCTCCTTGTTTAATTTGTGGCATAAACCTAGACAAGAAGTAGCCAACCATAGTCTCATATTGCTTTGATAGCAGATTGTCCTTCTGACGCAGCAGGAAAGATTTATCTGGGTAAAGAAACTTTTTTTTTCTCCCATTCCACACTTTCCAAGGAAAAGGTAAGAGGGAATATACACTCATCCAATGATGAGCTTCAATCTCTTAACTAGAGTTATCCCAAGAAATGAGTGGTTGGACCCAACTAGCAGAGGGGCCGTGCGGTGCTCTCTGTGTTAGCGATGCAACCGAGCGCCCTTCCTCGTCCCAGTGAGACCCTGCTGTTGAGGCCCTTTCAGAAACCTCATTCAAAAGTAAAGTGAATTAGAGTAAACCAAGCCCTTCCTGAAGCTCCTCATGGGCCTGCCACCCTCTTTGATCCTTGAGCTGCTGAATCAACCTGTCAGAGCGCATCAATTCAAAGGACCAGAAGGCAAAATAGGGAAAACAGGGTCAGGCTAATGGGATTTAACATTAATTCTGCACCAAGCCTGAGAAGATGGAAGAACAGGGCCTGGGGGGTGAAAGGGATAATGAACTGAGAGCTGATGGAAGGAAACTTAATTGGTTTTAACAACAGAAGGTCATATTTTGTTACCTTTATTTGGGTTGAGCAATAATTTTATTTTGACAATTTGTGCCAGCTGGTGACCTGCTCTACTCTTCACTGGAACTGTTTTGGAGTAAGTCAGTGAAGAATGCAGCACTGGGATGAGAGGCAGAAACGTGGCAGAGAGGAGGTCTGAGCATTAAAACTACAAAGGGAACTTATAGATCCATTAACTGATATAACTGGGGCTGATGAGAAGACAACTGGGAGGGTGCGATGCTGGTGTTCCCACTCACTGCTGTGCTCAACAGAGCTGCAATCAATACAGTCTTATTTAATCACGAGATCAGAAGAGAATGAGTGGTTCACTTCAACTCAAGGAAAGGCTATAAAAAAGGTGAGGGAATTTAAGTTAGGCAGTCTGTCACCAGCTGATCTCCTGACCCTGCCAAGCAGTACTGCCTAGCAGACAGGAGGTGACCTGGAGTGACACCCTGGCTGCCTCTCCCCTCCTGGGTTGCAACAGTTCACAAACCTGCAGGTTCTCCAGGCACTTTGTGATGATACGCAGCACTGGTGTCCCTTGACACACCACATGTACCAGTTACACATACAGAAGAAGGATTGAGTTGTTTCAGTCTTCAGCTATAGTTCTGTAACTGCCACCAGCAACATGACTTGAGCCCTGTGGGAACAGTTTCAGTGCCTACACATTACCACTTATATGGAGGTTTAGCAATGACACCGACCCTCATTGAGCATGCACAGCCACAGCCCCTGCAAGCCCTTGCCACAGAAACCATCTGGAAGCTACCTTGCACCTGACTGGCATGCCACATCCCACCTTCAGAATACAATGATCCAGGTCAGTGCTAAAACATCCTCCAAGGCTGCCCCAATTATTTAAAGCCATAATGTGACACAAATAACCAATCTGGCTTTACAGACCTTTCAGTCTATGCATCAAGAACGCACTGTTGCAAGATTACTTGCTAGAAATTACTTTGGGGCAGCAAACTTTTAAACAGAGATCAATTCTGTATTTGGAAAAGACTTGGCCCCAAACCAGTTCCTAATGTGGCAAAGAGTGCAATTATCCTGATGAAAGGTTAGGGATGCTTGTGCTACAGCTGGTTCATCAAGTAATGCTGAATGATGGATATAATTAAACAGTGTGTGGCAGAGTGGAATGTGTGCTACAGTGAACCATTTAGGGCCTCATCCTCTCTGAAACTACAGCATGAAACTAAAGCCTGGAACTACAGAAGCAGAGTCACAAACATAGTCAATGGTATTTATCAACACTATTTATATAAAGAGATATTCAGAAGTATCATATAAATGCATTGTGACTAATAGTGCTGTGCAGGATGAGCAGAAATTAAGTATTCAACTGTAATAAGGTACACCTGTAAAAGTCAGCTAGCCATTGATTCCACCTGGGATTGATTGCACAGCAAACTATGTCTTGAATTTCTGCATCACCAGGTCAAAGCTTCCACAATATCTCAAGACCTAAAGTTTTCACTAGTTGGTACTACTCAGGACTATTAAAAAACAAAACAAAACATCAACAAACCCAAACCAACTACAAAGAAAGAGCCACATTCTGCAGCACATCCCAAAGAACATGCACAGAAGTGATGCGTTCTCTTCTGATCCACCCACACTCTGCAGCACTGAGCATGCACACAGGTATTGCTTTTGGTCTACAGAGACATGAGAGCTGTGCCGGGCCTCCTCTGCAGCACTTACAGACTGTGGAAGCAGGGTTTGTTCCCTGCAGAAGAGAACAAAGGTGAAGGAGCCTCTTAAGCAACTCCCATGTAGGGGAGTGCACTGGAAGATCTCAGCGTTGTGCTTCCCACCTCTGTCCTGCAACCACCCTCCTCCATCTCACAGCCCCTGGAGCCTGTGGACTGGAGAACCAGCATGTGTCGTGGGCTTCGGGACTCCACTGAGACACAGGCAGACAGAGCAATGCTGGATGCCTCTGTACAAGTTGATACAGTATTTCCCATGAAAAAATCCCAAGAAGCAAGGCAGCTGGTGGCCAGCTGGCTCTCACCTTGCACCATGATTCTGGAGAAAAAGGAGTTTCCACTGGATCAGAGTAAGGGGAACAGGCAGTTGGGACTGTACACTTGTGCCACCCTTGTTCTGTAAACATAGTGGGTTATTACTGCATTTTATTTATACAGAAGTGCTTTTTAAAAAAATATCTGTTGTTCCAAAGCAGCTTTAATTCTGTTACAAAGTATTTCATTCAAATCAGTCCTTCAGCCCACTCACATACAGTAATCCTGAATAAAAAAATGTCAAAGTGAGTAATTTAATATCAAGACAAGACCAGAATTTACGTATAAATTGGCTGAAAAAACTTTAACATCAACTACCACTTAACTCTTACATTTTTAGCCCTATTTCAGAGGAAAAGAGTTCATCTATTCATCTCCTTTCTATTACAATATCACTACTAAAAGATTCAGAACAACGTTTTTGCTCACCCTTTAACAGCCTTTTGGTTCGCAACTATTTAAGAGTGACTTGGGAAAGGTATAACAACACATGTTGTTGTTTCATCTTCACTTTGAAATGCCACCAGATATTATTTTGCAGCTGTTTTATTGTAAGTGGCATCCTGAAATCTACACAAAAAAGTGTCTTAATGGCAATTCCAACAGATTTTTAATTTCCTGAGAGAATTCAGTGAGGCCACAAAGGGAGAGTGTGTTTAAAATGCAATGTTATAATAGGAATGCTTCCCTCTTTCGAGCAGTTTTAGCTTTTGGAATTTGATACTGATTTTACTGAACTTTCTAAAAGAAAAACCACCAAAACCCAGCTGAAGAGAGATTAAAGAGTTTCTGCTCATAAAACCCAGGCAAACAACACAAAGACCTGTTTCTCTGCAGCTTCTGTTACCCACCTCACAATTAAATCCAGAGAGTAAAAGCTGGTTGAAGCAAAGCTGCAGGAGAGCACACAGGAGAGAGTCACACCCAGGATTTCTTTAACAACTAGCATCCCACTACACTCTCAGACCCCACTGGAGCTTCTTGCCCAGGAATGCAGTGAGCAGCTGAGTACCATGGTAAGGGCTTGTCAGCACGGGAGAGCTAGCAGGGAATTCTGTTAATTGTGGATTTAAAAGTAAAAGAGCCATTCTGCACAAAGGACCCTTTTTTTGACTTGGTTACCCCAGACTATTTGTCCACAAAGACAAGTTGTAAATGAAAAACAGGTTTTGTAAATAGCCCTGGAGCTGCAAAAGAAAAATAGCTGAGCTGGCATGATTCCTCATACTGTTCAATGCCCTCCTCAGCCCCAACATATCAGTTACCCTTACAAAAATACTATTCTAGATATTATTCTAGCAATCCTGAAGACAAAAGGCATAACTGTGTTGCCTAGGAACATTATCACAACATTTGTACTGTGTCCAGTGAAAACTTGCATTTAACTCTCTTTTAGGAGATAGACCTTTTTTTTCTCAGTCATAAATAAGTAAAAAATAAATTGCATCCAGAAAGCAAATGGCAAACAGATGAAAACCCTTTGGCTCTTTGCTGGAGAACCTCCCTGTGAGCAGCACCAGAGCCAAGACAGAAGAGAAGAGGATACCAGCCAGCCAGCCCGGCAAGTGCTCAGATGCAGCAATGCCCATCAAACTGTAAAGCTTGGCATCTGGGGCTTTCATCTGCCAGGCAGTCCTCTGAGTGGTCTCAGATGCTGGCTCAGATGCACATAGGAAGAGATGAAGGGCTGAATGTTTAGCACTGTAATCAACAAGATAACGTGCTGCCAAGTACAAGGGTACTTTGAGTAATACTGCTATTCTAAAAATGTGCTTTATTGATGCATCTTTAACCTGCATGCACTGTAGAGATGCCTGGATAGCCAAACTAGTCTCCAATTTGGGGTGCATTTATTCCTGTCACCAGACTGAGGCTGCTATGGAGAATGTTTCAGAAGTACTAAATATTCAAAGAAGTTACTAAGAGCTGCAGATGTCACAATTCTCCAGAAGCAAAAGTTGTTTTATAGCCTTAAACCCTGGAGGGAAGGCGGAGAAAGAGTAACCTCAGCTGCTGTGCCTGCACAGAGAAAGGGTGGGTCTCCCATCACTAACATTTGCCAGGTTGAACAAAATCCTATGTTAACACCAGATGTAAATAAAATTTTTAAGCCACGATAATTTCAAGATTTCACCCCACCCATTTGTGACCATGTGCAAAACCACTGCCTTGCCAACCACTGATAATTTAACAGTAAACCAGAGAAATGGAATAACAAACCAAAAAGATAACTTTCGAAATTTATGTAAGTCTCAAGCAAATGTGCTGGCAAAGTGAGGAAAGAGGAGGAAACAAGGTTATTTGAGGGATTTAAGAAAGAAGCACATTTGAAATTCTCAGAGAATGCAGATTCAAGAGAAACACTGATAAAGTTCCTTTTTGGACAGGAAAAAAGATTCCCTGCTAATCATTAAGAGTGGATTGAAGTCTGGCTTGCCAGATAAAGATATTCTGAGCAAACAAAACCACATACAATGTCAGCAACAATATTGAGATAAAAACCTCAGGCGCTGGCATCTTAACAGATGATGTACTGCAAAAGCTACCTGCGCTGCACTCCCATCTAGATGTATAGATATGATTTACCAGTGCTTCAGTTCAGGATAACATTCGAAAGGGCACTTTAAAGAACGTGATATTATTTTCCTAGTGCCCAGTACATTATTCTAGTGGCAAGCCTGCATTTCAGAGCAGCATTGCAGAAGGTGGCTTTGTACGGGGTTTAAGGTTAAATTCAGCCCAGGAAAGTCAGTATCCTTTATACAGGCTTTCATGTCCATCACCAGCCTACATATTGCCAAGAAGGAAATATCTGTAAGAGGCAGCTCTGAAGTCTGAATCTCAGTGAGACATAGAATTTTCAATTTAAGTCAAGACAAACTGATGAGAAGTCAGAGAGAGAGAGTGAGCGGGACTGCCTTTTGAACCAATGGTTCTGGTGATCTTATTTGCTATTACACATCTTCCATCAGCCCTGCTAGCTCTGGGATTTCTAAATTCACAACCATCAACACAGCACAACTGGGTCTCCTACATTTCTCACAAAGACAGACCACTGTATGTGAAAGCAAAATTCTTTGTTTCACTTCTAAGAAGAGATTTTCCTGCATTTCCAATATTGCTTTTCAAGTCTGCATATTGCCAAAACTGAGAAGTTTTGCAAAAGCAGATGGACAGCTTGAGTCTGGTTTACTCACTCCAAGCAAACTGTAATCTCTCACTTTATTCTCCCAGTCACTTGCTTTAAGGGTTCTGTGATTTGGTCAACTGCCCGGGTGAAATCTGGGCAGGTCATGGTAAATTTGACAGAGCAAAAATCATCCTAGATGCAGTTTACATAGAGAGGTAGTCACCCATGTTTTGCAGTGGATGAATCTGGGCCAGTGGCTGAAACAAGGAAATTGATGTTCTCCCAGGTAGTTCTGGCATCTGAAAAACAACTTGAAAAAGTGCTGGAGGATTTTTCCCAAAGGTTGAACTTCTTTCTAAAACCTGTTGGTGTTGTAATTATTTCCATGTGCCACTAGAATGAAAACCTGAAGATGTATTCCCTCTACTCCCACCTTTTCACTCTTGGCAATCACTTTGCTGCCCAGGGACCTTGTTCAGAAGTCATCACTTTCATTTCATATTAGCCAATACTACATCTGGCTGCTCACAGAGGAGAAGAATTTTAAATAATTAATTTTCCTCACAGTCACTTTCTCTTCAGTTTCCTTTCTTGATATCCAAAGGCAGCAGCTCCAGTACAGCCCCAGTGCTGAACTTGGCCATTTAAGTTACAGATGAAAGCTGTGAAATGACAGATGAGTGAAAGGACAGCTTTATCACTTCTAGGCTAACTACCATATTGGGATTTGGCAGGCTTTCAAATAACTGGTATGTTAAAACTGTTGATTTTGGGTGGTTATCTTTGCTAACAACTCTCCTGAAGTGTCCGGAGTGTTGGTCTGCTGGAGGAAACCCAGGACCAAGAGTCCAACTGCCTGTCTGCTTCTGGCTGACTGGGCTGGAAACATTGACCTGAGAAGAAGGTTTACATACTTCAAGGAGCATCCCTCAGGTTTCTAAAAAAGCATTTAAATCTTTAGATGAATATTTTTATTTAGCTATAACAAAGTTGTCTTGGCCATCAGAGGACAACACAATGAAACAAGAACAGGTTAGTCGATAGTTCTTTGCTAGCTCATTTTTCTTCATTTCTGAGTGTGATTCTGACTGACAATGATGATCTCCATAAATGACACCAAATTGGCACCTGCTTAAAGGACCAGTCCCAGTCACATCATCCCATATACTCCCTGGAGTCTGTAGCCACCCTTCTCCAGGTGCTATATGTATTACAATACACACTTCATTCAAGCTCCAGACCCAAACCTCTTCTGAATGTGTCTGTTTTGACCAAGTCTTCACAAAACAGGCTTTTGTGGAAAATACAGATGTGCAACCTTTATTCTAAAGTAGTGCCAAACAGCAAAACAGAAAGGGTTTCACAAGTAGTTTCACTGGGTTTCTTTTAAGGTCCTCTTGTTATACCTGATTGCTTATAATTGAAAATGTAGTCGTATCTGCATTCCTGGCTCCATCAATCAACCATTCTTTTTTCTTACTATTATGAAGCACTACTCAAGCTTCTACTAATAATTTTGCTTGACCTTTATTAAAGACCAAGCATTAGCTGGCAATTATACTTGGTGATCCGTTTGGTGACTGAGGCTCAGTGATTTACTGTAAATTATAAATAGTTCAAATGTTTCATTATGTTTATTCTTTATACAAGCTTTGTGGCCAGGTAAGCACTGACATGACATTCACTGTTAAATGATCTCATTAAACTTCTTAATTTAAGTGGTGCAACACTTCACCTGACACATTATCCAAGGACTCCTGCAATGCACATTAAACATTCAGCATCAATAGATGCTCTACCATACTTCACCTTGTTGGGAGTGAAATTTCAGTCCCTGAACATAAGGTTGACTACCTGATGCTGTTTGTCAGAGACAATAAATAATGCAAACAGATACTCATGTAAAGTAAGAGGTTAAAGACATCAATAGCTTTCCCACAGAGTTTTGAAAGAGGCTCTCAAAAGACTTTAAATAATGAAAAAAATGCCACTGAAATTAAAAAAGTTAAGGAAAAGGAAGGAACCTGCCAGTTTCTTTATTTTCTTCATGAACGCATGACTGAGAGATGATTTCTTGAGAATTCTGAAGGCCTGTGCCCTTTTTTTATTCACAACCCCAGAGCAAAAGGAGGAGCAGTCACACAACCTCCCACCTCAGAACTGCTTGTAGAGGTTTGTTTTTAGCCATTTCATCCCTTGTTTTCCTGCTGAGAATATTCAACAGAGCTGAATGGAGTCAAGCTTGGATAATGCGTGACATCATTTCACTTAAGCCAATAAATAGCATATTGCCTCATGACTAAAGGGAAACACAGTATTTTTGTTGGAGGCACCTCTATGTCCGGACTCTGTGTACCAGCAATTTCTACTGCAGTAACAACTAAAAGCACATGGATTAGGGCCTCCTTTGTGCTTGTTGCTGGACCTAACGACTCCACAAACTGAACATTAAGGCATGAGAAGGAATAATAGTGGTATCTGAATTTTCCTGGCTTGCACATATTTTATTTTACACATTTTTAATTGTTTCCCTCACAAAATGAATGATTCTAATATTTTTTTTTTCCCACTCTGCCTTTATATTGTATGATCCTTGACATCTGCTTCTGGATGTCTCTTCTGAAAGATGAAGGGCTCCTAGCAATTGTAATGTAGCCTGTGAACATACCAGACTGCTCCCTGGACAGATTTAGGCTTCATCATATAGTATTAACCCCACATACTGAATGTGTTTTTCTGACTTATAAGGCTGGATTAGCTTTTATTATCAGAAGAGAAGCAGTAAAGTTTTCAGTGTTACAGATGGAATGGCAGATGGGAAGCGAAAGCTTAATGTGAAGCAGCTCTGGATAAAAACTATTAGTCCACAAAATTCATATGTTCTTATGCAGGAAAACCTAGCAAAAACCACTGCAATATGACTAACCAGTGAGAGAAGTGTAAACTGCCCCTAGCCCATTACTTGACAAATCATGGCATGAGGTCTGAAAGAAGGAAAAAACTCCTCAAACACCCTTTTCACTATTTCTTAGAAAAACAACCAGCTCTCTATGAAGTATGCAGAGAGGTAATGCCTTCCTAAAGATTATATACAATATTAATTTATTGCACCTCCACTATGAAAATGAAATGGATTCATACATATATTTGATGAGATAACATTTTCCAGGGTTTATGGCTATAATATTCCATATTCAAAATAATTTAACAGTACCTATAAGTCACTGTCATTAAACTTGTAGCACTGAAAAAGGCTTTTTACTTTTTCTTGAAGTGCATAGTGTAGAGAGGAAGCACATTTCCATCAGTTCTGGTAACAGAATACTTTGACAGAAAGGGAAGTGAGCACTTCAGATGACTGCCCAGTTGCCAAAAACCCACCACGCAGCTCCGAGAGTGGCTGCAACAGGCAAGCGTGACCTTCAAGAATTTCCTCCATGAAGAAACAAGCACCTGGAAGCTGAACAGCACTTGTTTAAAGTTTGAATGACTGCAAGAAACCACGGCATTATTACAAAGAATTCATTAACACCAAACTGGCTACATTCTACTCAACAAATCCTGTCCTTGTTTATGGCCATGTCTGTAAGTGGCTGATCCCATTTGGCATTGTGGTTTGACTTGTTCCACTGGGAACTAAGAGCAGTTGAGACTGCCACAGGTCATGGCCTCAGCATTACATGATGTATAGGGTGGACTCAACACCACAGAAGGATAACTGGATGCATCCACTGGAAGTAGTCTATAATAATACCAGACCTTCAGCAATTATTCTGCTACAATTTATCTTACTTGATTCAAAGTGCCGTCGCCTTACCTCTTCCTTTATGGTCCTGCATTAGTCTACTTTTTATTATCAGTGCAGCATTTCTCACCAGGAAAGTGAACAATATGGAACTACATACAAGCAAGATAATATGTCAAAATTGTTAGGTCCCTTTCTGTTGGACAGCACAAATGTTTAAATCAGATGCAACACAAAATATTGTGATTTCTTAATTCAAATCTCCATGTCCCATTATCAATGCAGTATCTATGCGTCTTGTGCTCTTCCTTAATTTTTCTCCCCTAAGTGTGTTGCATTTCACCAATGGTGCTTAGCAATGGGGACCAGCAATAAAGCCTTTTGTCAATTCTCACAAAATCTTTCCTAAGGCATACATTCATGCTTTTTTTCCTTTTTCACTTCAGTGAGGATTTCTGTCCGAGCAGCGGCTTCAGGAAGGGACCCATACTTTGAGAGAGATCTTGCAGACACCTAATCAGTGAAAGGCAGTGAAAGCATCTAATATATTTATTTTCTGTGAGTAATAAGCATGTTATGTCATCATTCACCAGAAAATCACCCAAGAAAATTACTTCCCCTTTCATCAATTCATTTCAACACACAGGGAAACAGAAATCACAAGGAGAATTTCCTCTTTCCCTCTTGATATAGCCTAAACTCAACAGTTTAAGGACACTTGGTTTTTTTTTGGGGGGGGGTTGGGTCTTTTTTGGTTTCTTTTTGGGGGCTGTAGGTTTTTGGGTTGGTGTTTTTTTTGGTGTTTTTTTTGTTTTGTTTTGTTTTTTGGATTTGGACTATCTACTTCTGCACAATGTAGTTAACCTTACGGAATGCAGCTGTGGGACCTGGGTTATGTAAATCCAGAGAGAATATAATTTCACTTAAAATCACAAGCCTTGTCATGTGATGGTGTGTGAAGTTCTTTGCCTGGTGCTATCTGAATAAAGGTATTCAGGCAATGGTTGATACTGAAGATATAATTGACTCCTAGCAACTTATTTGCCACTTTAGCTACCATTATCCTCTGCAAAAAAAAGTACTAACTAAAAAAAAAAAAAAAATAAAGGAAAAGGAGGGCATTACCTTCACTGAATCTATATTCATATCTTCAACTCTTCCTCAGATATCAAATCAAACTGTTGATCAGAGCTCTGGAAAGGAGGAATCTTTCCATGCCTGGGGTCCACTTGCTGAGCTCCAGTACTTCCTACTACTTTACTCATCCTCTCTTGCAGATGTCCCTTACTGGAAATAACAACTAAATAGAGCAGCCCCTGCTTCCTCGGTATAAGTGAAGAACCAGTGCTGCTAGCCTGCTCACAGCCACAATCCCTCTTAGGTAAGCAGCAGGCACATGGGGTACAGTAAGGTGATCTGAAAGCCTTGGCTAAAGTGTGGCTTTCAGACACCAGCCTCATCAAGAGGAGTCTTCTGCTGTGAGACAGAAGAAACTGCCCCTCTGACCTCTGTTTCTTTCAGCACAGCACAGACATGTCATTCCTTATATCCTTTGATACATATTTCCTTTAGGAACAAAACATGGACATTCTTAAAACACTCATTGTACCTGATTGGGTAGTCAGCAGCACTGAGGTTAATGAAGAAATCCCATGGCCAGTCATTCATCTCCATTAAGTCCCTCATGGTCTGCAGATAGGTGGACAGAAGACTTGCTCCTCCCCAGATAGTTGCCATTCTCCAAGAAGTGACTCTCACATTTGGATACTGGTTGGCAAACTGGAGGACTTGCCGGTGCAAATAATTGGATCTCTTTACAGGAGAAAAAAGCAATACATTCAAGTTACTCCATCCAAAATAGTCCCTAACCACCAACTCTACTTCTTGACTCACTGAGTGTTGCCATTGCTTTGCCCTCACTTACTGTGGCGCACAACCTTCTTTTGCTAAATGCTAATTTGTAAATGTATAGAGACCCCTGTTTAGGTCTTTTTATTACAACTACAGTAATCACTAATCAATGTAACTAGCTCTTATTTATCATTTGTCATCAGTAGATCCCAACGGGCTTTTGTAAAGGACGTGACTTTTACTTCACACTGTAAAAGGGAGGTAGTAAAGCAAATTGCCCAAGGCACCTTGGGGTCAGCTCTCCATCCAGTGGGCAACCATTATCAGTCTGCATCAACTTAATTACTGTTAACTAAATGTACAACAGACAGACATGGATAGATACTCATAGACACATAGGGAGAAATGAAGTCTGTTACACTGAGAAGACAACAGGAAAGAGAAGGAAAACAAAAGAGGCTCCAAACACCTAACAGATGGAGAGACAAAATGTGACATGCACTCTGCAGCAGAGGTGAAGAGAAGATGAAGAAGATGACAAAGATGGGTAGACTGACAGATGGTGAGACAGGCAATTTATAACCAGTGATATATTACCTTGTCAACATGAATGTAATAAAAATGGTCTTTATGGTAAATAGCCTTAAACATGCGTTGGAGCTGCCGAGAAGCTCTGCCATGAACAACCAAGACAAATGCGATCCTGACTGGGTTGGCTGGCATGTATTCTACGGAGTCCTCATCCCACTGTACATTGTTGTTGGCTTTTCCTGTTCAAAAACAAAACACAGGAGATCTCTGAGTGTATCCACAGGGCAGGGGTGCAGAGAGCAGTACACATTTCACCTCAGCTCTTTCTTCAAAAGCAGTTTCTAAGGAGACGTGAGAAGTCATGAGAGGTGCCAGCCTGTGGGCCATCAAGATTGTACACTTCTCCTCCGTCACTGTACAGGGTCATCACCCCATGGGCAGCAGCCATGCCAGCCTTCCCATGCAGTCCCTCCTGAGTGCCTCAACCTGGACAAGGCTGCATCAACATGGATAAGTACCCCAATGTTTATGAGTTGGACCAAGCCCTACCCGGGTACACACATTTGCATGTTCAAAGGAATCACTTCAAAGTTTCTAAGAACTGTTCAAAGTATTCAAAAGATGTCAAGGCCAACTTCTCCCCTGATCCCCCAGAAATGAAACCCCTCCATTTATCAAAAGATGCTTGCTCCTGGGATCAGCACAGCTCTGCTGAGAAGCTGGTGAAACTCTGCTACTTAACAGCTGCTGAAGATTATCTCAACTGATAGCATTTATTTGTAACAGCAGATGTACCCTGGAACATTTAAATGGCAACCTGCATATCTTCACTTCTTCATGTAGAAGGGCTTTTGCAATCCTGTTTAGATGTTATGTTCATTTTTATTTTAACTGAGGAATTTCTGGTCTCCATTTTCTAAAGCAAACACCACAGTGTAAGGTTAAGACAGGATGTGCTGATTAACTGAAGAGCTAGAAGGACATTTTTAATCAGGAATTTAAAGTGCTTTGTTTTTAGTTTATGTATCAGTTCTTCAACTCAAAAACCTGAACACAATGTAAGAAAAATATAATTTTATCCAAAACCTGACATTCATTCTTCAGTTAAACAACATCTTGAGTGTTCGGACCTTGTAAAGGACCTTTCTCAAAAAAAAAAAAAAAAAATTTAGGAAGAACCTGAAATTTTGAATATAAGCAGAACAAGGAAGGAAAGTACCTCAAAGCTTAAAAAACCCTCCTGTCCCAATTTTCCTTCTGCATTTTGATTTTTTAAATGAAAGGCAATATCATTGTCTGAAAAGTTACCTAGTCTCTTCTTGTGCCCCACCCCCCCACCGGTACAATTTTTTAAAGTCCTAAGATCTGAGTTGTTACTTTGGTTTCTTTCCTCTAAAAGAGAAATCCATTTGACAGTCTTGGAAAGTCTGAACTTCTGACTATACTGAAAATATGTATTTAATTTTGGGAAATGCATGTGAACACAGGCAGGACTCATGCTCATTTCCCACTACAACTAAAGGTTTGGAAATGGCCATGCATGAGCTGAACCACATAAAAGCAGCAGCTGTGCAACCATGTGCAAGAACATTAATGCAGTTCCCTTCAACCATATGCAACACTTTGGCCAAATAGGACACTTCACACTCAGTGCACACCTATCTTCTCAACAAATAACCAGCTCAATAAAACTCCCTGGCCAGGCTAGCAACCACAGGCAGGACAGGACTTTAACCTGCTTTGTTTGAAAGTTATGTCTCCCCTGCCCTCCCAGAAAAACATCAGAATTGGGTTTTACATTATTTCATAAGAACTACTAAACACCTTTATTTTTTTCCTCACCATCGGAAAAGCTGTTTTTAACTACCTTCCCTAAAACAGCCTGGGGAGCCAATTAGGTGTTCAGGTGAGTTAGAAATAAATTGATGCCATTTAGAAGATTCCAGGTGTCCAGGGCAGATAATCATAGTATTAGAGGTTAGAATTTCCTAACTGACTCCAATTAGAAGGGGACTCAGGAAGAGACCCTCAGCAAACTTGGGAGTGTCAGAGGTGGATCTTCTAACAGCTAACAAAACCCTCAGGTTTGAAAGAAGCATAAAACTCTGAGGAGCGCTAGCTCAACCATCCTCTTTTCAACTTGTCATAGATCCTCTCTTTCTTCTTAAAAACACGAAGGAGTCTATCAGGATAAGTCTGTAGTGGTTTGAGCCGGGTTAACAGCCAACCACCACAGATGGTCATGAGCAAAAGGCAGACTCGTTAGGGGAAGAACAAAACCCATACATTTATTACAGATACTAACAACACGTAACAAAGTAGGACAGTGAGAAGCATTGCCACATCTTGAGAACACCTTCCCCCCACCCCTCCCTTCTTCCTGGGCTCAGCTCTGCTCCCGACATCTCTACCTCCCCCAGCGGTGCAGGGGCAGGGAATGGGGGGGATGCAGTCAACGCTGCTGCTTCTTCCATCTTTGGTGAGGGGAGCTTCTGGAACTTGTCCCCCCTTGCTCCATCGTGGTCCCCCTCTCCCAGAAGACAGTCCTCCACAGGAGTCTCTCTCCCACAGCTGCAGCCCTTCCTGAGCTGCTCTGGCGTGGGACACCCCCACACGCTGCAATCCTCCCAGCGCTGAGTTGCAGCAGTGGGGTCTACTTTTTCCCACAAGACCCCGGCCTTCTTCAGGCACAGCACCTTGATCATCCAGGTGAAAACAAACACAGGCCATAAATCAATGTCTGCTCCACTGCAGATCTTCATGGGTGGCAGGGGGGGCCGCCCTGCCGTCTCCCCACAGGATACAGGGGGGTCTCTGCTCCGGCACACCTCCCCCCTCCTTTCTTCCTCCGTTCCTCCACTGACCTTGGTGTTCATGCAGCTGCAGCAACTCCTCCTCACAAGTCCCACTGCCCATCATCACGTCCCTTCTGAAATACGTTATCGCAGAGGTGCAGCTGATCGGCTCAGTTTCCAAACAGAGGTGGGGCAGACTTGGAGCTGGGGGAGCTTCGAGAAGCTTCTCACAGGGGGACGCCCCTGCAGCCCCCTCCCCCGCCACCAAAGAAAAAAACGCCACCACTCACTCAACCCAGGACAAAGTCATACCCAGCTTCTGCAGTAGTGCCTTTTTGGATGCCCCCATGCTCCTCCCACCTCCACATACCCACCATCTCAAGACTTCTTTTGCAGGCATTGGGGACACAATAGGCTTGCACGAGGTTGCAGGACAAAACTGAGGTTGCACCTGGGCACAGTTATCAGATAACATGAGTACAGCCAAAAAGCCCACTGTACCTACCAAAACACCTACAGTTATTAAAAAAAGATGCTCATGTCTGTTCGATACAAGGAACAAGAAAGATGACATTTGCCAAGTGGGAAGAGTGAGACAGAAAGACATTTTTCCCCAGGTTTTGGAAACTGGAAGCATATGTAGATAAAAGTAAACAATACCATAAGCTTTCTCTTTTTAAATGTATTAATTAAAAAAGTTGAACACAGAAAAAAGGCCTTTGTCTAATCCTTCTTGTTGCATCTTCCTTATTAAAGGGAATAGCATGAACTCAGAAAAAACAGATCGACTAAACATTTGCAGCGCACTGTTTCAGGTTACCCAAATGATTTTACCCCCTCAGTTGTACTGAAATGCCCTTGAGTAATTCAAACACTCCTTTTAGACAACCATGAGAGATTCTGCTGCAACAAGAGCAGCATATGCCAGAAAAGGATGGTTTCAACATCTCCCTTAACCCTCCCTTCAAGTTTCTCCTCCTCAACAGTGCTTCCCTAGCACACTTGCTTTAAGTCAGAATCTGTTCTTTCCATCCCGAAGGCCTAGGAAAGTTGTATGTGTAAGAAGTGTGTCCAGTCTCCAGAACAAAGCTCTTTTCTGGACTATATGGCAGCTATGTGACTGTCCAGGAATATACACAGATACAGAACACTAAAGAGCCTACAAAGTTCCAGAGGCTCACTGCCCCATGTGAAAAACCCTTACATCTCTCCAGCCCCTCAAGGAACAGCTATCTGCAGTAGTATTGCTCATAAAGTAATGCAACTTTATTGCCCTCAATTGTATTCAGACTACCCATCAGGAAATTTCCAGCCCCATGAGTCACTCAACTTTAAATGGAACACCAACAACTCACAGGGTATTTCTTTAAAAAAAACCTCTGCCACTAATTCAATAAGACTTGTATGAAGAGCATTAAAAGATTATAAAAAAGCTTCAATCTCATTTCTTCTATAATTTTCAGTTTGTTTATTAAGGCCATTTGCCTATGCTTAGTTCTATGGTTTCTCCTGCGTAGCTGATGAGCTTCCCAATGCATATGCTTAGGGCTTTTGCACAGTGACAGGGACAGAAAGGGACTGTGAAAGAAAGAAAACGTGTTTGGAAGGAGAACTGACAGGGGGATGAAGGGCAATGGCAATTACTAAAACAACCTATTTTTCTTTTAAACTGCTTTGATTTCAAGCTAATGATGCCCCATCAATGGACTCAAATATTTTTAGTGGTTTTCATTACATTTGTGGATACCTCTCTTCTGAAATTAGTGGCTTTCTGCAATGATATGCACAAGGTGAGGGGAATTTAAAATAGCCATATTGTGGGTCTTTTATTTAAATTAACTTGCTTTCAATACCCACGCTATCATTTATCTAGCAATTACTGAGAATAAAATCCTCAGGAATTTTCACCTGAAATTCCACCTCACTTCACTGGGTTTCTCTAACAAATTCCTGTAGTGAATTAATTTCCTCTATGCTATTTTCCTACTCTAACCTTTCTCCACATGCTCTTTCCTTCCTTCTCTTCTAGATTTAATTTTCTTATAGTCCCATTTTCTACCTACATACTATTATGGATTCTTTAATCCTATTCTTGGCTGCCTGGAATTTCACGAAGGTAAGAATATTGTATTTTTTCCATCTGTCAGAATATCTGCTACTTCTGCTCTATACTGATACTTCCCTGGTTTTAGCCTGTGGCTGATTAGTACCCTGTATTTTCCAGCCTACTCCACTGATAAAGAACCAGCCTGGTTTGCAAATAAGATGCAAGTGGCAGGAAACCTTCAATTGAATATCTGCTTATTAAAATATACAGTAAAGCTTCGGAGCTGTATGAACCATGTCAAGATCTGAACAGCTCTAGCCATTGCATTTCTATAAAACTTGCGCATACCAAAGTCTTGCACATCATGTTAATGCTTACATATTAATGACCTACCTCTCATGTAGGAGCTCATCCCCTCCTGGGTGTTAGGACAAAAGACACAAAAGATGCATCATATGATTTCACTTATTGTACCATTTAGCAGTGATAAAAATCTAAAAGGATTTTAAAATAGCACTTCCATTTGATAGCTACTTCAGTGCCATCACTATACTGCCATTTACCATATGGACTAAAGCTCACTCAGGGTACTAATTCAAGGGGCCTCTACCCTCAGTCACTTTGGTACCCAAAAAGCAGTTGCCAAGATCACTTTTCTCTCCCTGATCCCAAACAGCCCTTGACAGTATCTTCATCTCTGTTCACTTTTCTTGTTTCTCACCCACCAGGTACAGAGAAGTCACAGGCAGCTTCCTTCCTCTGCAGTGCTCCCTACATGCAGCCTTCATTAACACTTGCCACCTCTCCACGTGCCATTGTCTGCCTTCCCAAGAAAGATGAGCCAAACCTACAGAGGATAACTCCCGTCTTCTCCTCCTGTCACGAGTCGCTTGGGGCAGTCTCAGTGGGACTGGAGCTGTACCCCATCTCAGCTAGAAAGCTTTTCTGAGCGTGGGCATTGCCTGTCAAGTGATCTTCCCTATGCGTTTAGGAAATTCCCTTTTTCTAGGATAACTTACACTGATTGGTGTATTATAAAATGTAATAAAAAGCCCACAGCATTAATACAAGGCAAAACAAAAACAGTGAAGAATATTATGTTGCAGTTACATCTTGGGAGCACAGCTCTAGCCTCAGAAGTAGCTTTGCATATGTGAGTGATTGGGGAGAGTGAATGGAGTGTCTACTTTATGGCCAACTGGCACAGGTGAAGCAGTAGCTCTGGCCTAGAAGCAGCAGGACTTGTCTTAAACTTCCTCAAAGTTTGCCATTTCATTACACAATGGAAACAGTGCATAGAAGAGTGATTTCTTATGCTGCCTTGCTTCAGAGAAACTGCCACGTTACCTCAACACAAGCGGCACTGCTCATAATGAACATTTTCTAGCCCTTGTATCAAAGCATATGTCTTTTATTATCCTACACCAAAAACCAAACATGGCATTTTGCTCTGTCTCCAAATGTCTTTCACAAACTTATCGAGAAAAGTGAAAGTTGACCTCCTGGCTTCCTGCTCAAAGCATGACAGGACTAACAACATGTGTTAGCACGAAAACCCATACCTATTTTTGCTGGTAACAGGAGAATCTCAGCTCTAGTGAAATTTTAACTTGCACTTTCTAGAGCCCAGAGAAATCAATACTCATAATTAAGAGTTTAATCTTCAACTATTGCAGTATTACTAAATGCCAGAATAATAAATATAGTGCAATCATTTTCATATTTGTTGTGGTGCCACATTATGCTCAATCATCCACTGATATAACTCAGAGCCAATCTGCTTATGTTTTACGTCTACTGCTAATTAATGAGAACATGAGACTTCTCTAGCAGCACGAAACAATCTTAATGAATTTTGTGAGCCATATTATTTTTTGGAAATCAATCCATCAACTTCTTTTCCCAGCTTGGTATTGTCCTGGCCATTCAACAGAATACCTCTGCATCAAGATACCTGGATGCTGCTGCCTTCATCTGAACACAGCTGCGTGTGTGTACTCTGCCTTGATAGCATGAATCAATGGATAGAGGACATGAGAAGAGTTATTGCTGTGTAGTTCAGCATACTATTTACTGCTGTTACATCCATAAATGCAATCAGAAGCCCTTGTCATTATAGCAGGAGTACTAGCCATAATCACTCCAAAGAGACAGAACTCTGCGGTCCCTACTTAAACTCACAGGAGCAGCCCCATTCCCTTCAGCAGGGCCATTTTCTGCAACAGCTAGCTGAGTGGTAGTTGCTGAACTCAGATTTCCACTATAAACTCCTTCTTTTCAATTGCTTACAACTCATAACAACACAGCAGGTTGAAAATTTCCAGGCTTGACTTTTGTCTGAAAATGTTTTCCATTTTGATTAGAACAAAAACAGTTCTGCCTTGTTCAAATGGCAACAAGATTTAAATAAAAAACAGACAAAAAATCCAAGCAATATTCCTTCATTTAGAAAACCCAATTTTTGTAACAGACCTAGTAATAGAAGTAGTTGGAGTTATATAAAAACAACAAAAAACTTCACTGGGCAATTTACCATGAGCCATCAGAACCTGATGAGAAGTCTGTGTCTGAGGGCTTGATAATAGCAACATCTATCTGGACTTATCCAGAACTCTTGCTAGAGTTAAGGCCCAGTGATCCATTAAAGCAAGTGCCTCATTTGCCATCAGACTTGAGAGAGGATATTCTGTTTTCCCACAGTAGCCTCCAGTGAAGTCACTTTGCACAGGCAAGGTAACTCCTGAAGCACAGCTTGTGTTAATCATTTTTAGATGAAAAAGCAGTTTTTCTTATGCTAGAAGCTAGAAAACTAGCAAAACTTTGGGATGACAATTTTCACCTCCAATCTAGGGAACAACTAATTTGTTTCCATGGTGGCCCTTGCAGACATATTTAGTGAAAGAAAATATTTCAGGTGAGCACTGCTGTTTTTTTTTGTTTGTTTGTTTTGTTTGTTTGTTTGTTTGTTTTTTCCCATTGTTGTGTTTGTTTGTTTGTTTGTGTTGTTCCTTAATTTTTATTACTATTTATGTGTAAAAAGCCCACTGGTCTATTAAGTGTAGAAAACCCCTCCGGCAAATAAGGGTATTCATGAGAAAGTGGGCTGAGCAGCACATGCAATTGTGGTATGTATACTGCCAACCAAGCAGCCATACAGAGCTCTGTGCATCACAGACACGTCCTGCCTGCTGCAAGGCCATCGCCTGCCTTCCAGTGCCTCTAAGAAGCAACATAAGCTGATTGTGTCCAGCATCTTAGGGAATCAGCACCTTTGTGTGCCAGCTGAACTGAGCACATCCCCTGTCCAGGTCAAAGAAGGGCTCGATTTCACCTCTAGCAAAACAAATCAAGTTCCTGATGAAGATAATTAACATGACTGGTCATATGTGTGGCTTCTTTTAGTGGGTTTTAACTTGCTCAGCAAAGTAGGAGAGGTGAAATCAGATGAGAAGATCTTCTGTGCAACTGTCCCCAGGGCACAAGGATTTGAGGGGGATGCTTATGGTTTACAGAATGAAATGCTGCTAGTTGTGTTCCGTAGATTTCCTTAAAATTGCTGTTACCCATACTTTTTACCTGTGAGCTAGCCTTGAGTATTTTGGATAAAATTTCAGAAATGATGCTGTTATTGAAAAGTAGATATTCTATTTTTTTGCAGCAATGTTTTATCTCAACAGCCCCACTCTAGTACTTTTCATTCTCAGACTCTACCATGAATTACAGAAGCAATTTATGATCCTCTGTAAGTTCATATGATCATGTAACCCATAAGCAAAAATCAATGCAAGGTAGGCGGGAAGCAGTGAGACATAATTTACAAGCACTCAATGACTAGGCCATTTAACATTAAAGAGACAGATTTCAGTAATGTTCCTTCCCATGCTGAGCAGAAGCCCTGGCTTGGAACAAAGGGGCTGCTGATGCAGACATTTTGAGTCTGTTTTAATCATTTCACAGGGTGACAGTACAAACTTAGGGCAGTCAGAGGAGAAGAGCCACTGCCTTACAGCTGGACAATTCACTTCAGGAGGTCACTGGAAGTTTCTCTACAGTGAGTTTGTGAACGGATAAGCAGCTCTGTATCCCTGCAGAATTTCATATAAAAAGGGAAACTCACTGTCATTACAGGTTTAGGCTGAGTTTTGCTGCAACCCCGGCGCTGGAGACATTTCTACCTTGTCTATGAAGAGAAAAATAAAGTGCATGAAAGAAGGAAGGTAGGAAGATGGAGGACACATGCAGAACTGTTTCATATTCACAGCTGGATCACAAGAATATGAATTGTTTGTCTTTTCCCAAGGGGGAAAAAAAAATAATAATTCTGTTCTGGAATTTGAAAGAAAACATTTCCATTCCAGCTTTGTCATCCTTCTGTTATAGCTATTGAACATTTATGCTGCATGCACCACTTCCAGAACTCACCCAAGTACCAATTCAGGCAGCTATCATCTGTTAAGCAAATCCAGAAAGACACCCTGCACCAGAAAACTTTGTGGATATTTTTCACATGATTGGAAGGATTTATTTACAATGAAGAAATATAAGAACCTTGAGAACAAAGACAGAAATGTTTTTATCACAAAATCTGTGAAAGCAGTTGGGATAACACAGGACTGTCCAAAATCAATTTCAGTAGAGAAGTTCAGGTTATGTGCATGCATGCATTTGCATGTGCTGTTGACAGCACAGTTATATCCACTAAATTTTAAACAAAACCAGGGAGCATTTGGTTTGAATCAGCCTGCCATATTTCAAACAAAAACTTTGTTCTGTCTTGCAGTAAGACTTGAGTAGTTACTGAAACCATCTTTATGATTTGCAAATGACCAACTAATTATCAGATATCGCTATAGTGCACTTGCAACACACACTAAACTTAATTTACTACGATACTTATCTAGGCAGGCCAATAATCTGAGTAACAAGCTTGCTTTTCTCACTATTCTAATTATGAAAATGGTAGCATTCCTGGGAGACAAATCTCAATTATTTGTAGTTTTGCTGGAGTGTGTTAGCCAAGCATTTTTTCCCTTTTCCCACCAACTCTCATGAATAAATAAATAACACTCAAAAGCAACAGTAAGTTAATTAATGTTGAATTAGAATGAATTTCCTAAGAATAATATTTATCATATCAATTAACAGCCAATTAGAGCATCATGATCAGCCTTATTAGGGTGAATACAAAATGCCTTCTAAGTGAACATTAGATTATTTTTACTGTATTCAGGGACATCGCTGGACTTTAGAGAGGCAATATAAAGCAGATTCAGCAACAGACGCAAATATTCCTTGCAAAGACTATTCACTCCTCTTGCACCTTATACCTTAGTTCGACTTAACATTTGGGAGGTAACACTCTTGGAAACCACAAAAAAAGAGAAAGATCACTATTTAGAGGTACCTATACCATCACAGCTTTAAGAAAATGCTCTAATAAAAGAGATTTTTCCAGCTTGGCTCTCAGAACTAACCAACAGCCCATTCAGAGTGGGACCTCCAGCTCAGAGAGAAAACTTGTGGAAACCAAGCAGCTAATCACCAAAACCAGGCATAATTCCTGAATGCCCCAGTTCTATGACAAAAGAAAAAAGCATTCCTGTTTTTTATGGTTAACACATAAAGGGGTGAAGGTCTTCTCAATGTGTGGAGCCACCCTCCTCTCCCAAGGAGCCCACTGCAGTGTGAGACACTTCCTTCAAGTCTTGTGGCCCAAGAGCTGACTCCCACCCAGCAGACTGACTATTGCCAGGGAAGCCTCGTGCTCATTAGGAGAGGAGAGGTTACAAAAAGAAAAAAAATAGTAAAAGGGTTGAGATGAGGCAAGTGTTTAGATATCTGACCCACCACTGACTGTTGGTAAGGATGCTCCTTTCAACAGTCCAAAACTGATGAGAACAGGAATTTGTCAGATGAGATAAGTCATCCCACCACTCCCAAGAAAACTGATGACACAAACCCAAACTGAAGCATTTATAAAATCTCATCCACTATTTGCATTTTCTGGACACAGCTACAGCTGCGCCAACAGCACTGTGGCTTCTACAAAAACAGCACCATAGCGTTGGGAGGTAGCCAGTTCCTCTGGGCAGCATGTTTAGCTGGTGCATGCCATAAGCCACTTGCCATCAGCACATTCTTCCTGGAGACCCCCCACCAGGGCTGCTGGCAATGGAGCTGCCTGCAGTCCCCAGCTCCTCTGATCAGTGACAGTGGTGAGATTCACACTGCCCAAGTGCAACAACATAATTTAGGTGCCTAATTTAATCCATCAGCCTCTCCAAACAGACCATGGAGACAGAAGGACTTTCCAGTGGCTGTTCAAGCAAAGGCAACAGAGGCAGAATCGGTCAGAGTGACAACAAGGCTCCTTTCTGCCAGATAGACTCAAGTTTTCTCTCAGGCAATAGTGGTGGACCATATGTACATCAGTCTTCTCCTGGTACAGTACAGATGATGCCCAGGGACATGGGTGATGGAAGCCCAGAGGTGCTCCCAGGTCCTGCAGTTTGCCTTAAGGCCACCTAAATCAGACAATCGACTACTGCTTTAAGTGGCCTGAATTACACACCAGATGATGCCAGCCCTCTTGCTGCAGATGGATTACATCCCAATTTGGATGCCAATGACAAGCTCACTGCCATTCATGCCAAAACCAACAGAGGCTTCAGAGTCAGCTCTTCTCTACACTGAACCACTTCGCTCCCTTCCCTGCTGGAGAAGCCTTTAGATTTCTTGTGCAGGAGAAGAAGAAAACATAGAAAATGCCCTTATTTCAGTTCAGACTTCCTCTTCTGCCTCAAATCATAAGCAAGTTTAATCCTTCAAGGAACAGAAACTTGAAAGCCAACCAGTTACAACAGAGCAAGCAAGGCATACACTAAACAAGAAAGTAACAATATCAACATAACAAATCTCAATCATAATAGCAACAGAGCTCTATCATGGCTTGTGCCACAAATTAGCATTTGCAACAGCCTTTGCCCATTCCAGTGTCTGTCTGTGTGTATGGAGACTGGCAGATCCATAACCTTTACTCCATCTCTTCCTGTTATGCTCACAGTACAAATAATCAATAAGGAGTGAAAACAGAAGCAATTACATGGTTAAAATAAGTCTCTACTTCACATAACCTCACAGGAGATATTTATGTACTGCTGAGACTACTAAGAAATGAATAGGTAGATAAAAGCATGGTTGTTACCTGCCTGATCAATGTCCTCCCATTCTGTTTTACTGTGCTGTCAACTTTCAAGTCCTATGTAAAGTATCTTTTCCCCAGATATTCTTGAGAAATTAACAGTTAATCATAATCAGTTGGTGTTAGGCCAGGACCATGTTAATTTATACCATACGAGGATCTGGTCTGCTAAATCAAAATTAATCTTTCCTTTGAGATTCCCACTACATCTGTCTCCTATTTTTTGAACGCAGAATTGGAAGGACAGGGTCTGCCTTTATTCTATGCCCAAGATAATTATGAACATAATGTTGGAAAGAGACCGAAAAAGTCAAGACTTTCACAGGTATTTTACATAGCTAGCTTGAAAATATCTAGTTAGGTACCAAGAATAAAGGCTGACACTAGCAAAAGCGAAAATAAACCCATATACCTGTGCCTTGTGTTCATGTGTCGTAAAATGTAAAAGTTTAGTCTTATGTTTTAGCTGCCAATAGTTGCACTGCAAATGAAATTAATAGGAATTTCACAATAGAGTCAAAAGAGAGAGCAAAGATCAATAGCACATGTCTGGGCAGATTCACTCCAAAGCTGTCAGCCTTTGCTTCCTTTGAACCCCTTTGCGTTAAGCTTTACGGATTTCAAAAGCTGAAGGGCTGGGACACAGCTGAATGTTTTTAAGAATCTCACACTGTGGCAATAAAAGATGTGCGAGACATCAGACGTGTATGTACCATAAATACAGATAAATACAGATATACCTTGTGTGTGTATACACACACTATACACTGGTAGGGTAGTTAAGAAATAACTGGAATTGAGGTATTTAAACTAAAATGTCACACCTGAAAACAAGCTTCCCATGGAAACACATTTCTTCATTCAGAGTATAAATTTTTTCAGCATGTGTCCTGACACATAACTATTGTCAAATATCCTTTATGTCAAAGGATACTGGTAAGCACTGGTTTTCCCCAATGACCCAAAGTAAATCACCTCCCAAGAGAGAGAGCTGCAGAAGTGTGGCAATTCCATTTCTGCAGGCCTTCCCCTGAAGCACCTGTGATTGCTTGTTATCTCTGGTCAGCAAAACCAGCACAATAAGGGGACATTAGCTCCAGTGTTAGCAGATTCACTTGCATCTCTGCAGATCACAAGGCTTAGCTCAGCTGGTACTCCCAGCAAGACCAGGACATTTCCAGTCCCCCTGCTTCAATAATGGCTCCTCAGGTGACAAAGTCCTTTTGATGAGCAGAAGTTGGAACTGTTAGGTATTAGAGCACTAAATACTTTCCAAAGATCTGTGCCTTCCCTTAATATTGGCATTAATCTATACGATTATTTTACTTTTTCTGTATTATGTTCATTAAATGAGCTAATTCTGTGTAATTTAAATTTCTAAAGTAATACATAACCTTACCTTGTCTACCTCACATTCCCTATATAAGGTACTTCTCATTTGTCCATCTGAAGAGTAAAGCATTAATTACTTTATCATTGATCAGTTCTTGTACTTCAAGAAAGCTTGCTAACGTGTACTACTTAAAGGAAGAGCATGAATAATTTTACCCAACACAGAAGAAAAATAGGACCAATCTTCTCTTAGTATATTACTTGTCAGACAGAGGAATGCTACGTAATTATTTTGTGACATTTCCAACAGCAAGTAGATTCTACTGTAAGCAATTAACAGTGGTTCCTTTGTCAGACTTCAAAAGATTACTTATGTTGTATGCTAAGTTACAATAATATACAAATCATACATAACACCACAGTACTTTAACTAGATTTTAACATATATGGTCAGGTCAAAAGGCAGGAGAAATAGATGGATGTTAATCCTTGCACAGGCCACCCCTATTCTGTAAAACTGTAGTATTAATTAAGATGAAAAATGTTCAGGAGCTAAACATGCACATTTTTAGAAAAAACTAGCACTAGTGACAACCAGTACTCTTGATCTAATTAAAATAGAGAATTTTGGTCTATGCACCGTGTACTACAACCTATGTGTCTCTTCCTGGAGACAGGAAAGGTAGGCCTAGGCTCTCCTTCCTGGCTGGAATCCTTTCCAGAAGCTGCTTCTGATCAAGAGGGATTAGTAAAGATGGTTTAAGAAGAAAAATCATCACACATTAATCCTCTAAACATTTCATAGCCAACATATCTTTAATACAATCCCTCTAATCCAATTAGAGTGCCTTGAAAATCATATCTTGAATTCCATGCTTCACTGTGATCGGTTCTGTGTGAGTGAAACATCCATTTACAAGACAGCTGCTAAATGCCTTCTCTGCTTTCCAGCCCGCTCTCCACCCTCTGCTGCAACTAAACCCATATCCTGCCCTTGACCAGGCTGACATCAGTCCTGCAAACTGCATTACCAGCAAACACGTATGCCCTAACATCAGTCAGGGTGAGCAGTCCCAGCAATTTCAAAAGCAGGCTCACCACACAGAAGAGAGATTTTAGATATTAAAATCTCTTTCATTCATAAACATATATAATTAAATACCTACGAGAAGCTGAAGATATAATTTGAACTCCCCATTTCACACCTGAATATCAGTTACTTAGAAACATCACTAATAAGAGCAAGTGGACTGCAGCCTTAGCAGGTGGGTATAGACACTGGCCTTTTAACATTCATCCCTTTGAGCCAATAGGGAAAACAACACAATGTTTTTGCAAGCAAGGAGCAAATTACTACTTGCTAACTGAGCTTCATTTTTTAACTGTTCTCACAAAAATTATTTGGATCGGTTTTCGCAAGGATGTATATTCACACTTATGTTTATGGGCAAAGAATAGAAAGAAATGCCAGCCTTGCAGCTAAAATAAAGGACTTTCATTCCATTACTCCATCATGGTATAAAAAGATCCTATTAACATACCACTAGAGGAAAACAAAGGAAAATCAAATTGCTGGAAATGGAAAATGTTCAACAAAAGCAAAATAAAGTGATTTTTCTGTATTTCACTAGACATTTCAGTTTTGTTGTTAAAAAAACCCAATGTGCAGACTATGTCATTTTACTGACTAGTTACTGACTGCTGTTAAAAGCACTTGGGGAGAATCTGTATGTGAAATACATTCTTGCTATACCATAATTTATAAATCAGAGTTATAAATTTCTCTCAGATTTTAACAAGCCTGTGATGCCCCTGGATGTCAAGGAGCTGCTTAAACAGTAACCTGTAGAAAAGTCTGCTCTATACCACAAAAGATTAATATCTGTGTAATGTTTAAAATAAAAAAATTGAATGCTGACATTTTACAGACAAAAATAATAATGGATATTATTTCTAAAGTTATTTTAGGTCTTCTTCTGAGAGTCTGTCTTCCCACTTTGCAACTCTCCATGTTAGCAGTCAGAGGACCTAAATCTGGCCCTTGCCATTTACTGCGGTTAGGACTGATCCTGCCCTTCCAAAGCTGCCTGCCCTGCATTTTAGCAGGACCTTGGCTTCAGGAGGGCTCTGCTTGTGCACACTTATCCCACACAAGCAAATTTGGGGAGTCTGGCAGAACTGAGCATGATGTATTAGCGTGGATCTCTAGGAATAACTTAACGGTGCAGTGTATTATGAGACAGGGCGTATGTCCAAGTAGTTGTGCATTTGATTAGGTAAAACGAGTGCTAAAAAGTTCTTTGAAGCTCTAGATGTAAATTCAGTAGTATTGGCTTCAAATATAATTGTGGGGTTTTTTTTCCTGCCACCTGCTTACTCATCCACAAGCTATTTGACCACCTCTATCGCAAGGGGAAGCTCAAAAAAAAAAAAAATACAAAAGCTTGCATTCAGATGTAATTCAGTTTTTCCTCCTCTAAAAAGAAGAAGCACCAAACTAAAACTCATTCACAACTTGGTGTTTATGGTACAGTAGGACATAAAAATCATCAACTGGCAGCAAAACTGCTAAGCAAAACTAATTTAGGAGATGAAAAAGTGTGAAACACAAGAAACAACTCACAGATTGTAAAATGACATGTTTATTTAAGAAAGAGACCAGGGAAAATAGGAAATATTGGCAGAGCGCAGCAGTAACAACTGAAAGACTGCCTGGCTGTCAGCTGGTTAAAGCTTGCCACTGACTGCAGACTCCTGGACTGAAGAGCAAAGTGCTCTGCAGCCCTCAGACACTGAGCACCTGAGTGACAGCAACTAAATCAGCACCTAGGGAGGGTTAAGCCAGTCCTGTTCGTAACTAATACTTTCAGCATCTTAAGGAAGAAGAGGACGAGGAGGTGGAGGGGGGAAGAGAGACAGGGAAAAAGGCCCAACAGGTTTGTTGCAAAAATAGTTAGATACTTGACTATCTTCAGGTGTGGGATCAGTAAGGATCCTAATGATAGCACCCCAAGGTACACAGAAAGGTACAAAATCACAGCACAAGAGAAGTGGGAATCACCAAGGTGTCCAGTTACAGCAAGGTCTCCAATTACTACTGCAGCTGCTGCTGCAAACACTTCAGTGTGGCTGTGGACCATCCGGAACTCATCCTTCTTGTAGTTTAAGAGCTAAAAACCCCCTAGAAATATTTTTAATTGTAGCTAAGGATAGATATCACTTTTTAAGGTAAGGAACTAGTTAATGAGTAGTAGCAACATAACTCTTTTCAATTCATCTGCTGAATTCATTTCAGTCCATCTCCTGCTATGCAGCAGGAGTCACCTACCTGAAATCAATCAAGAATCGACAGTGTAAAGTTAGTATCAAAAAAGAATTAGCATGTCTGAAGCAAATTCTGCTCAGTTTGCTCGTATTCCAGCTCTGAACATTTCTTGATCTATATAAATGCAGATTAACTTTGAGCTTCCTTAACAATCCCCCATTCTAGCTAAAAGAATCAAATACAACTAAGCTGCAATTTCTTTCCAATATAATTTCTTTTCCAGTATCATTATTTTGACGTTAAAAGAATGATGAAAAATGTCTTCACATTAGTTCCCAAGACAGTATTCCTGGAAGGCAAACTGTTTATCCACACATACACCACTCCCTCCCTTACTTCTGTGAGACTGACAGGGTAGAACCCATCACCCAGCCCCCACTAAAACGGAGTCATTTTTGAGGATCCTGCTCCTTGTGCCTCAGTTACACCTCCTTCAGGTAAACTGCTCCCTACCAGTCTGAGTGCTTGGGTCCTGCCACACTCACTTGAAGTGCAGAAAGACTGTAGGTCAGATTAAAACCAACAAAAATACAGGCCAAAGTAGCCTGCTGAGGATGCTTAGAAGCGTTTTCAGTGTAACTTTTTTTTTTAATCCCAGGCAAATTTATGATTCCTTAGCGGATTCTGCCCATGCCTCCTTTTACAACTCACCTGGTTTTGCTGTAACCTCGCCTTAAAACATGTAATTGAATTGTCATTGTATCTAGTCAGTGTATTTATTTCTACAGTCAGAAAAGTCTTTTTTTCATATTATAGAATCATAGAATATCTTGAATTGGAAGGGACCCATAAAGACCATTGCGTCCAACCCCCTGCTCCTCACAGGACTACCTAAAACTATACCATATGACTAGGAGTGTCATCCAGATGCCAACTTGCATTTACTTCAAAAAATCCAGCGCCAGCTTGCTTGTCCATAAAACAAGCTGCAGTGTGCAGATCGTGCTGCTCACTCTAGGACAGTGGAAAGTAACTGTTTACTGAAAACACTGCATCTAATTCTTAAGGTTACGAAGATAGCATTGTACTTCCTAGCAAAGCCAGGTTACTACTTAACTATTCTAGTTTATTCATGTTAAACAATCCCTTCCCTTTTTATGTTTATATTCAGTTTAATGGTACTGCTTATCATCAACTGAAAGAAGTTTTACCATTACCACCGAAGTTCAATGTTAAAAGAAGAAACGCAGTGAAAACATACCGCTAAGGCAGTACTTCAAGAAATGTCCCCAGAAGGAAATATTTTTAAATACTTCAGAATATTATTTTAGAATAGGTAAAGTAAAAAGAAAAAGCAGCTTGCTTACTACCCTGACCTTATTGTCACAGGAAGCACCATCTTTTCCTTAATATAAAAACACTTCTAATTTCTGGAATGACTCTCTATGTAAACTAATTCAATTTCTTATGACACCAAATGCTTACCATTCAACAGGACACCTTTCATAGAGTTGAAGACAACATCTGAAATAGAATGTGTGTTTGCAGGCAACTCTTCTATTAGAATAAAATCACTCTCCAAATCCAAAAGTTAACTAGTAGGGAAAGGGTTAATATTATGTTAAAAGAAGTAGTATTTAAAAATTACAATTACACCTGACACTATAATTACATTGCCCCAGTGTATAATCCCAAAAGAACACAGAGCCCTTTTGCCAAAGGTGATTTGAGTGTTAATATGAAACTCAAAGTGTGCTCATTTTAATTACATATGTGCCTGCTGAGAACATATGATAGAGTCCAAAAAGCTAATTCATTGTCAGCATGACTGCAGGAACCAATATTAAATCTTGCACACCAAGTAAATTTTCCAGATTACCAATTACCACACAAAAATAGGACGCACTGTAAATGTGGTAATCAGCATGAAAGTAAAATGCGAACAAAATATCGCTAAATAGAACTCAGCTCGGAGCCAGTAGTGGGTATGGGAAATCTCCAAATAGTTCATCCTTTCTCTTCAAAAGCAGCAGCATTCAGCTGATCTAACTCTAACCCCACTTACACAAGATTTGCACTGACTTTCACCACGGTGATCCTCACCAGCATTGTAATAAAGTGGTGACACTGTTGTTTATAAACCTCATTAGTTAGTTAAAGTACACACTATAATTGCTAATTCTCTTCAGCAATATATAACAACAGCTCAAAGCAGATTTGGGGATTTTTTTCTTTTTTAGAGGTAGCCATAAATTTTCTGCATTTCAAAGATATTACCAAGTGGTTTTGTGTTCTCTTCTCATGAGTACCTGACAGGTTTCTGGCACTGAAATCATGTTAAGTCAGTTTATACCTCTTAACCCACACCATCAGGCTAACATACATTTTGATTTAGTTTTAATTATGGACATATTCATGCATCAGTCAGTATTTTCTAAAGAAAGTGCCTGGAGTATGAAGAGGAGAATGCAAAGTCAATTGTACACTGACAAGCTAACCCTGGGGAAACAAGACAAACGCAATTTTGAAGGCAGCAGAGACACAGCCAATACTTCTAACTGCATCTTTACCTGCCTTTTTGTTGCTTTACTGATGCATTATTAATTAATAACTACTGAGCCTTCCCAGCAGAGCATTATAAATAACAGTTAAATCTCTTTATGGATGATTATGAATCATAAAAGTATGTCTGCATGTTCAAAGCAATAGACAAGCTCAGGTAGGCAGCCTGAACTGCTGGAGAAACTGCTCTTTGAAGCTTGAAGTTTTAGGGATGCTAAATGCCTACTGTGTAATATTATGCAATTTCCAGTCTAGCTTAATACAATTAATCTGAAGAAATGTAGGATTTTCTATGTTTTGCCTCAGCATAAGCAAATGCTGTTCAAAAGGAAGATGATTGCACTTCAGAAAAGCTGCAGGGTCAGTTAGGTTCACTGCTTTATCCAAATGAAGCTATCCCAATTTAGGCCAGCTAACAATTATCATTTGAGTTCTCAACTAAGATAATGAAAAGAAAATTGTCAAATCACGAGTATTTCTACTCAAGATTTATGCAAATGATGAAATATGTTTCATCAGCTTTGAAATGTATTATTCCAGGATGATGCAAGGTTTTCACATTCTGCTTAAATTCTGGACAAACTCAGGAAGTTTTGAAGGTTTATTTAGGGCAGCTTTGTGCTATTGCAGCTGAATAGTTTTAGATATAGGTTGAAATAAATTTGTAATGCTTGAAGACGAAAACTCGTTTGCAGATTCTATTTATCCATAAGATAAATGGATAAATAGAATCCACTTCAAAAAATAAAAAGCCTCCTACTATTCATAGAAAATTCCAGCATTAGTGTTCAACAGTATTGCCACCTTTAAGGCGGAAATGAACTTGCACTTCCCATTCACTCTTCACTAGGTTTAGCTGCCACCCGAATAAGGATTTGAATTATTTTGCCTATTGACTGTACTCAATATTTCTTTCTAGTGTTTAAACCGGTGCATCGACAGCAAAAGGGCAGCTTCGGCTATGCTTACTGATCCTATTATCTGCCCTCTAGATAAATAATCCAGGCCCTTGCCATGTAACACTTGGTAGATGAGCAGAACGAAAAAAAAAAAAACAAAACTATACTGTTTTTTGGGCAATGAAATACAAAATTATTCACCTGTATTTAGGCAAATTCTAGGCAAGAGAACACATGTGAGAGGATGTGCAGGGCAGAGCACAAGTGCACCAGGGCTTCACAGTATGTGTGCTGTTTCGATGGCTGTTTGCATGGGATCCATCTTATCCAGTAGCTTGAGGGACAAATCCAAATGCCATCCTGTGGTTTTATTTCCAGCTCTTCCAAGGCCACATGTTTCTATTCCACTGATCCACTATGTCCCTCTATACCCTGAGCACAAATCTGTAAAAGGTAGGCTTAGTCATCTGGAGTAGATGCTCAATACGCCTTGGCAGACAAAGTAACTGCGGCCCTTCTCTTTGCCTCCAGGAATGGGCCACCCCACAGACCTTTCGAAAGCTTAGCGTGTGCCCTCTGAGAACAGCTGGCATGTGAATGTCAACTCATCCTATGCTGCTTAGTCCTGCTGAAAATTTTTACTCACCTTTCAAAGCAAACAGAATTCGCTCTCAATTCCCCAGACAAACTACTACTATAGTTTTTCTTTCCAATATTTATTTCTGTCTCCTAATCTTAATTCTTCCAGTTTATGGCTCGGTCCTTCTACAGGGATTCATAGCAAATAGAATAATATCTTTCCTACTTTCAGATATTAAGATGGATCATTATTCCTCTTGATATGTTAAAAGATATTTATCAGTTTGAGTTATGAGGCCTTTCTGACTGTGAAGATTTAAACATCGATTTAATGCCAACTTAAAGACTCCTAAAAGTGTAGGAGATTGCACTAGATAAATAATTTAACAATAAAAGGTATATCAAGGCAGACATTATTGAAACCTTCCACCAATCAATCACCATTTTCCATGTTTATCCAATTTTCATCTCAAGGCTCTGTACATCAAATTGCCTAGACATATACTACACAACTGAAATAACTTCATCATTGAATAAAATTGCATAGCCATTAAAATTCTCTAATATCAAGATAGCTGACATTATGTTAAATATTGGCTTCAGTTCCGTAGGGTAATAAATTCTGACCTAAATCCAATCTTTCGTGGATAGTTGATTCATAATGAAAAATTACTGTTTTGTCACTTTATCTTAGGAAATTTACTGTGGAAACTAATACAGCACTGGGCAGTCTTTGAAATAGATGATAATTAAAAACATAGTTTCCTTCCTAGGCACCCTGAAACAAAGGGAATGGATTTGTTTTGGTGCAAAAATACCAGATATGCTAATAGCTACCAGATCAAGAAAGTTACTTTTGTGCTTTTCCCAGGTCTCTAATGTAGAAGCAATCCATTGATACACTGCACAACTGACACCTCTTAGAGTAGTCATCAGCCAGCAGCCATCACACACAGGTCCCTGTACCAGGTTGAAGCTGCTGAGCCACAGCTAAAAATGTAGAGGAAACACCACAGAAAACTTCCTCTGATTTCTTATTTATGTGTCACCGTGATGCAAAGCTGGAGAACTGCTGTCAGTGATGTGTTAATAAATTCATTGAAGGTACAGTAAATCAGATTGGACCTACAGCTGGACTGCTCTCTTGCCTGCCCTCAAATACCCACCAAAACACCAGGGTTTTTCAGTGATAGAACTATAGATTTTAGCATTTAAATTAAGTGACTTCGGAGAAACTCAGTTACCATTTTCGTCCTTAAAGATACTTTTGTTCAGCAAACTCCTTTAGGGGACTCAGAAAAAGTTGTTGTTATTTTGTAATAAAATTATTTCCAGGTCTCTTCATAAACAGGATTTAAAGTCCACTTGAATACCAAACTAACAACAATACCACCACTCACCATTTTTCCTCTGCATATATTTGCAATGGAGTTAAATACCTGTAATCCCTGGTCTGTACATGGCATGAGTTGTCTGAGGCATCCCAACAAGCCTGTGACACATCAAGGAATGAAACCACAGTACTAATCTAGGGCTTATTTTCTAATTTTATGATATGGTGTAATGAAGCGTATTCTTGCTGTCACTCTTTAATTGGGAGCTCTCTAATGACTTCTTTAAGTAATCACATCCCCAGGTGACAATATAATAAATAGACTTTGAAAAAATATCTTTCACCATCGGGACAAGATTTTTTTTTTTTTTTTTTTTTTCCCCCCCTTCTAAATGAGACTTCTGCTTGGAGGGATTCCAGTAGAGCTCTCTAAGCCATCACAAGCTTACACTGGGGATCTCTAATATCACTCTTATTTGTTTCCTAAATTTTTGCAGTCTGCAGTGATAGAAAGCAGAGATCAAGAAAAACACAAAGATGATCTTGTCTGCATGCTTGGGAAATTATGCCTACAAATGGCCATAAATGATCGAGAAAAATGAAAATGTATGAACTTGCGTGTTAACTGCTGCCTTGTCATTGTAAAAGATGATGCTGAATCTGATGGGATTTCTCATTAAGAAGATCCAGAAATGGACCATTTTGAACAGACTTCCTATTTGTTGTTTAGGTGAAGAATGTCAGAAATGTCTGAAGCCTCCTCGGGAGCCTGATGGAAGTGATTTTCCCATTTGATTTTCAGGGATCTGCCGGTAGATCATTTTCAGAATCAGACTTAAAACTGCTCTTATTCCCAAAATACTAGATGGACATGCTTTGCTTTGGACCATACACTCCCACTGACTGGTAAGACAAGTATCGCCAGTCCTGAATACCTATTTTCTTTTTTGATATTTGCTTGCTTCTGTATGAACAAAATTGTCTTGTTTTTCCTTGGTGATCTTAAAATTATGGAGACGGAAGTGCATAGAGACATTTTAAGGTGCACTGATAAAAGTTACTAAATAAAGTTACTGAAGAAAGAGAACATTTAAGTGAGGTCATCAAAGCTAGTGTAATATATGTTAGTTAAGCTTCTAGTCCACTTTGCTTTTAATACTTCATGGGAAGATTGAGTCTGTGTTCATCTCCTGGCAGAAAAAGCTGAAGTTATTTACAAAAACACATCAGCTCCACATTGACTCCCCCTACTGTGGCTTGGCAAATCCAGTGTGTGTTATGTAGAAGTCTTATTCACAATTAATCTCAGCCACACCTCTCATTAGCCATTTGTTTACACTGGCAAGGCGGACAACAGTGTCAGGCTGGGTTCTCCTGTCCAGCTTTCCTTTCTCTAAGGGTGTATATTCCTTACAATGCTTCTGAATAAGAAACTAAAGAACGCGACTATTTCTCAGACAGAGAATGACTTTAGGATAGATCCTCAAACCTATTCAGAGACTTACAGATACATGAGTGAAATTCTTTTGCAGCACCTAGTCTTAGGTGCCATGCAAAAGAGAAAATACAAATGGGTAAAACATATACTGCAGTAAATTCCTCTTTTAAAATTCCCTTTTCCTCCCTACTATTCAGTAAATTTCCCAGAATGAATCACAGCCCACAAATAGATGGAGAACATGAAAATGTATGGTTCTGTTTAGTCATGCTACTGTCAAGTTCAACAATATTATCCAGTACAGTAACACACTGCATACACAGAAGCTTTCAGTCTAAAAGTAGCACAGTTTAAAATATGCCACTACACAGTAATATCATTGGCTGGATGGAAACCTTAATTTCCAATTAAAAACACAGGTGAGTAAGCAGTGAGACTTCTTAAACTGCTATTTACAGCTTGTCACAAACAAAGGTGCATTCTCACCAACAAAGTATTTCTCTTACAACTTTTAATGAGTTATACAAATGAATCTAGACTTCAACAAAACACTTCATCATCAGTTTGGAAAGAAAATCTCCACAAAAGAGAAGCAATCACCTTGCAACAAAAAGAATGATACAAACAACTGTATTCTAGTTACATGAAGGGTAGTGAGGTTTCCAACAAGATTTGTAGAAAAAGACCCTTGTGACAGACAGCTTTTTTTTGTTTGGTTTTTTTTTTGTGGTGCTCCCTGACAAGACCTACAACTGTTGCAGACTGTCATGCCTCAAGGACAACTGGTCATTAAAGTAACCAAATGCAAGTCAGAGTAATTAGCAAGAAAGTGGGACATAAGATCTGTAGATGAGCTTCTTCAAGCTGATCGACAGAAAGATGATGTGATCTCTTTATGGTATCATAAAGATTTCATGTTCAAACTCACAAAGCCGTCCTGCAAACCATCAGCATGACAGAGGTCAGGAGGATGTCCTCCTACAAAGATCTTCATTTGCCATGGCAGTGATTCCTCGGAGAATAGTGCAAGGTAAGGAGAGCGGTATCTAAATAAAAGATTTTGATTCATGAAGACGCTGGCTTTTTTTTTTTTTTTTTTTTTCTCTAAACTCCTGGCATAACTCAAAGGAAGTATCCATACTGCTGCTAATAAAAATGTGTGAAGTTGAAGTTCTTGCTGAATTTCACTGCCTGTGGAGAACAACATGATCCCTCCAAAACACAGACGGTGTGTATATGCAGTAATGATGAATAGGAAACTTGAACCCATGACTGAACCAAGCCTTTATATGCTTACCGACAAGTTTAATAGGTACCACCCACTGACATCCTAAATGCACCCACTCTCCTCAGTCTAGACAAAGCACATTGTTAGGAGGTAGAAGGGCCTTTCATCAAAACTTTTAACAACCAGAAAAGTTTTAGCAGAATAAGAGAAGGTGGCGTGACAGGGGAACGCAGCCACTGGCATATGGCCAATGCTCTTCTGGCAGTGCTGCCTGTAGAAGACTGTGTTTTATCACGAGCAATATGGGGAAATTCTGTTTTAAAAGGCAACAAGCGATTCAGTTCTGCAGAACAAATCCGACAAATAGGATATACAATTTCTATTAAAGTTATTTTCAATAAACCAGAGTTTGAATTAATAATGATTTTCCTGCAATATAATTCTGGGTTTTGGCTTAAATCTCCCACCATCCTTACAGTGACATCCACTGGAAGAAGACAGATGAGTAAGCACCAAACACAAGAGATGGTAGTGAAGATTCAGCCTCAGCAAGCTCTTGAAAAAAGGACTGAAAAATTCTTTGGCCTCCCCAGATGCTGATGAGAAAACTAGAGAAGGAAAATGATAGACTTTAGCCATGGACCGTTCAGTAGGGCCAGGCCTTTAAAACCAGTATCTCATAATAAAACTGATAATTAAATAGTTCAGAGTTTAAGGTGCATTCAATTAAGCCTGATAGTGACAGCAGTAGATACTGGGAGTTGGGAGTAGTCCATTCTTCCTTACAAAAGTGCCAATCAGGAATAACTTATTTGACACAACTAGATGATAAATCAGTGACATATCATGGATAGTAAAATACTGTGAGTGGAATCAGGGCTATTCACTTCTCACATGCTCGCAAACTATCAACAATGAGCATTTATTTGGAAGACTAAGTATACATTGAGCAATTTTGAAATCTTTTCCAAGTTTGCTCAGCTACAGATTCTTATCGTTCAGTCCTTCTATAAAAGTCATGATTACCCTGGGAGATAAAAAGACTGATGTTTTAAAACTACCTTCTGCATAAGAAATATTTGCAACAGAAACAACTACATTACAGTTTGGAGTCTTAAAATGGCATTAGTGTCCTGTAAGATTGGCTTCATGGCTAGACTGTTGGCATTTTACTTCAGAATAGATCCCTTAAAGAACTCTTCCTCATTTCCAAAGAAAGACATTACAAAACAGCCACTGGTCTCATGAAGCCCAGCAACTCTTGAAATACATCAAATAAATGTACTCTTTCAAAAATCTCCCTATGCATTCCCTTTAACTATATACTTAATCCTGTAACAAACCCTGTAAGTAGTTAAGGCATCTGTTTTAAGAAGCCACAAAAGAGAAAAATTCTTTGCCCTAGCTCAGGAGGCAGAAATTAAATGTCAAGACTTTTCCCTCCAATTATTTTAAAAGTAATACAGGCAGTGCCACTGACTTCAAACCAAACTGTGGCAGCCTCAAGGCACAGCTAACATGGGATTTCTGGGACATGACACTTTGCAATTCTCAAAATAATTCATCAGCTGTAGATTCCTGTGAAAATAGAGTATTACTACGTTAAGTAATGGTACTTAGAGAAGTGCAATGGTTAGAAGGACAGAGCTGAATTTCTAGTGAGTCAGCCTCATGTCCTTGGTGATATTTTAGGGCTAAACCAAAAAACAAATCTGAAAGCTGCTGTTGCCTGTTTACAATTAGTACGTAACAATGACATTCTAACACAGTTTTCTTATGGTTGCAAAGACAAATTAGGAAAGAATATAACATTGAGGCTGCTTGTGCAACCTTACCTCAAGCTCAGTTCAATACTACTGTGCATTTACATCATACAGCTGCTTGCTTAGCACTGAATAAAAATAAAGAGAATCAGATGCCACATTTCCTCTCAAAGGTCTGTCTACTAAAATCACTGTAATGAGTCCAGTCCAGGTCCAACACCTATTTTATATGTGAAAAAAACCCATGACTGCCAATATGACTCAAGTTTTCCTACTATAGGGGAGGTTGGGTTTGCTGTGTTTTTTTGTTTTGGCTTGGTTTGGGTTTTTAGTGTTTTTTTTTTTGTTGTTGTTATGTTTTGTTTGTTTGTTTTTTCTTGTCCCCTCCCCAGTTCATACCATTGTACCAATAATTTTCTCTAGCCGTAGTTGTATTTGACTCACCCCCCTACCCGACACTCTAGCCACATGTTTCAGTATCCCTGGGAATCATTTAGCAATGACTTAAGTATTTTTCTTTCATCTCTGTATATACATGGCAATCTTTATCAAAATATTCACTGAGCTTCTGCTACCCTCATGCTCTCTTCCCAAGAGGTTTGCAGCAAGGACATACTTAGCCATTATCCTCTCTTCTCATGCTTGCCTACACTGCCCCTTTAATGCTCCATAAAATTATATCATTTTCCAAAACAGAGACTTGGTGAGAACTAGGGCTGCTGACCAGAAATTTTCCAGCCTTTCTGCCCTCCATTCCTTGTGTCATGCATTGCTCTTGGCATTTCCTTAAGATGCCATTTGTCAAGATGTTTTTCTGCAAGTCTGCTGCACTGGCCTGTCAGAGACCAACGCTGCAGCCGCCAGATCCACAGGTGCCAGACAAGCTTAGCGTGGAAAAACCAGACAGAAGCATCACATGGAAAAAACAGAGGAACATCAGTCTGATTTCATTCTCCCACTTCTTGTCAATGATCTAGACAGGAGCTGTCTGTATTTAAATGAAAGGATTAATTGGCACAAACACCCAACAGTTTTCCCTCACTGAATTTCTTCTAAAACCGAAGCTGAAACTATGCGAGACAGCACTGACAAAGCCAACCTGTGCTCGTTCCTAATGGCCTTAGTTTTGAGAGATGAATCCCATAGCTCTGCAAGGCCACAAGCTCACCCATCCCTAAGAAACACCAGTCTCCTGTCCTCTACACTGCAGCTGTCTCCAGAGATGTAAGGATGTGGCAAAATAACGTCACCCTGGTTTGGATGCCACAAGGACACTTCTAGAAATTCCATCTCCCTTACAAGGTATACGATGATCTTTCTTTTGCAAAGACATTTGTCCAGTTTCTGACCTGCTGGCCAGATCCAGTTTCTGAGGATAATTCATTCATTTGGCTCTCTGCCCAGGGAACAACTCAGCTGTGAGCAGTGGGAAGCATTCTAGCAGCTCTTACATCAAGGCTGCCTCATCACTCCCTTCAAATGACCAGAGTGCACTGGTCACCCACAGCAACACAGGCAGCCTACAGTGGGTCGCCTGCCTGCCCATCCAGTCTGGTGACAGAGGCTTTTGTGCACTTTGGGTTCTAGCATTTACATGTATTTTCATCACATAAACTGTATACTCCAGTCATCATCCGTACAATTAGGTAGGGTTAACCTTCAGCCAAAACAATTAAATATATTTTCATTACTTACACCCTAATTTTAACTATCCAGACTTGCATATGTGGCCATAATAAGAGTTAATCTGAGAATCACTGGCAACATACATTCTTCCTGAGATCTCATTTTTCTCCTTACAGTGCCACAGTTTCACTAATTTTATTAAAGTTGGTTCTGCTTTACATGTGTAAGGAGAAAGGACAGACATACCACTTATTGCACAGACTCATTTTGCCTAAAATGCAAGTACTGAATCTTGAAACAGTACTTTATAATGAAAGAAGTGCTGGAAACACAGTTTCCAGAACAGAACACAATCTCTGTACACAGTGTAATTACATCTTAGCGTTTTGCAGAATACTAGCGTATGGCTTAAATGCTATTAATTGTAAGCAGTGTAGTTCCACAGGATGTTGTTCGCTGATAACTACTCAATTAGGGTTATTTTGCAATTAGTCTACTCACAGTAAATTTATTGCAACCAGAGTCATCTGTGGTGCAGCAAATTAAAATGCTGTCTGGGCTGCACGTGCAGTGGCTCTTACATGCTCCTTAAATTGTGTATAGCTCACCACAGTAATTTTGTCACACTAACAGATTAAGCATACAGAAAAGCAGCAGCAGCCAATGCCACTGAGAATCTTGAAACCAGGAGAAAAAGACAAATTTGGGGTTCAATAATCTTTAGCTCAAACCCAGTGAGTCCAAAACTGCATTTCCAAAAATGTGAAAGCTAAACAAAGCTGTACGTTTATATGTCACTATGCACATATACATGCATATTGAGTGGATGAAAGTCTGTATTTGCTTAGTTACAGCTCCCGTTCTTTTAAAATTCTACAGAGGATGCTCTCATTTCCATGCCTTGACGAAGTTATGCTCCACCCCTTAAGTAACTGGCATCTTAGTGGTTTATCCTTTCCTTTCCTGCAAATCATACCCCTTTCTGTTCAGTGCTTTGAAGTAGTCAGATAAAAACATTATAGGCATACAGATTGCTATTACCTGTGCACATTATTCAGTAAACAGAGCTTCAGAGCCCTTTTCTCTCAGTTTGAAAACCAAAAGATGACTGTGTTTTCTAAAATGAAATGAAAATTTTTCCTCTCAGTAGCCTGTAAGAAACTGGAAACTCTTGCTTCGATGTGCCAGAGTAGCATTATCAATAAGCAACCAGGGAGAAAGCAGTCTAATCTGCAAAGAACCCTTTCAGTGCTGATGAATGATGTGGAATGAGGGTGGCTTGATTATTTTTCTACATCATTTATGAGTTGGGTTTACCCCATGGGGATGAAGGTAGCAGAAAACCTGTTTGATTTATAAACTAAGAAAAGACAACAGAAGAGCCAAGGGGAAATAAGTCAGGCTCACTTGAGGCTCTCTGCTTTCTTAGGGACTTTTCTTTTGCCATAACTACATCTTAGAAAAAAACCCTCAAAAAAACCTGTTACATACTTTTGGTCTATCTAGGGCCATAGATCTGGGTCTAGCATAAGCCCAGTTGGGTAATGAATGATAAGCATTAGGCCAGAGTCTCCGTGGGGATATGACAGCCTAGAGAAGCTGGCCCAGAGGAGGACTAACACAGGTACTACTTGGCACCATGCCTTCAGTGACTCACAGACCTGGTGCCAATGACTAAGGAGGGACCGTGCTGCATACCCAGAAAACTTGCAAGGCCAGGGATTTGGAGCTACAAACTACCATGATCCACATGGGAGTGAAAAACAGAGAATTCAGGGACTGAATCTTGCCAGTGGGTCAGAAGCTGGGCTTTTTTCATCACAGAAGGAAGACTACAACTAAAAGTCACTACTTCAATATGCATGTTGGAATGTAGAGAGTTGTGCAATTGTAATTGCATTGCTGCCCAATAATCTGGGCAACAATCTCAGCAGTCAAGGTTACAGTGGCCATTCTAAACTGTACTCTTGCCCAAGCTAATAAGGGATTATTCCAGAAGAAATGTGGCACAGATCAGGTCATTTGTGCTTTGTCAAAGATGAGTTTGTCTAGGTACAGAGTGAAGCTTATTTTGGAGCCAAAAACTCACATTGAAACTTGTGCTTCTTCGCAGTACCTCTGCGCAAGAGGAGGGCCATGTATGATGACGGACAACAAATGGAGGCAACTGGTCCAGGTCCACCAACAGCTTCGGTGAGCAGAAGTGAGGCTGGCACACCAGGGGAATCAGTGTCTCTAGTCTGGCCTGCGTAGGACCAGGCTGGAGATGGGTCCAATAAGGAAACAATCTGCCACATTGTCCACAGGTTGCTGATCTCCACATCACATCTCCCAAGAAGAAATGAACTCCCAAAAGGATGTCTTCCTATACCCTCTCCCCAACCTGCACAGGACTGGATTTTCCCTTTCTTCATCTAACACTTCATCTAACAAAAGTAGGTTTGTGCCAAACCTACTTTTCCCCTCTTACCTTCACTGACTGCATTTCCCCTCAAAACACAGTTCTACAAACTCCAAACATTCCCTTCCAAGTGAAGGATGACTTTCAAGCTGCCTGCTGCCCTGATCTCAGCCATGACTTCGGATAAGGCTGCATCTAAAGCTTTTTGACACTAATCCCCTGTTCTGTAGTGTTTGTGCCCTGTTTTCAGGACCAGCTTGTTGGGAAATACCAGCTCACATGCACTGAAAGTCAGGTTACAGGCTAAGTTGCCACGCTCCGTTTTGCTGCTTCAGCAGTGTTGTCTCTCTGCAACGTCCTTAGAAGGACTGCAGCCTATGACCTCCTGTTCTTACGGAAATAACACCTGCATGTCAAGCAGATAGTAAACATGCTCCTTTTTAACAATTTCTTTTATACACTGAAGATACTTACATTCAACTTCCTTTGCCTGTTGCCGTTAGAAACAATCAAATACTTAAAAGAAAAACAGCTTTTAAGATCCTGAGGCCATTAATAACCACTCAAGTGAAGGTATCACTTCACATTTATGACAATCCAGATGGATGAAGTCATGTCCATGATTGATAGCTACACTTAGCAACTTCATGGTTTTGATCAGCTGAGACAGGAACCAAGGGGCTTAAGTGCTGGATGACATCTCAATGGAAACCATAGCACTGGGAACATGTTTATAAGTTGGGATAATGGACAACTGTGCTGCTCCAATGCATAAATATTTATACTTCTCAGCTCTGCTGAAAATAGCCAGGAAACCTTTTTTCAAACCAAAATGAAGGGAACAGCACTCACATGCTGAATACATAGACTCAGGCCCCAGATGTCTGACTTCTGTCGACAAACAGCATATAGCTTTTTTTGATGCATAGTGACAAGACCTCAACCCAGACCTCCCCCTACCAGTGTTCCTAATCATGGGGTGTCTTATATCCCCAAAAGCTGATGGCCTTTGCCTCACAAACATCTCCTAACCCAGTTCGGCTACTTTAAAGGACCTCTGCAGTTGATGCAGACACCTCTGATGAGGGATGGAGCCAGTCTGTGGCTGAACAGCAGCAGTTATTTATGTTCTGCAGTGGGGAGAAGAGATCTGAGACCATAACACATTTAAACTTAGGCAATGTACCTTTAACAGGGCTGTAAAATATAAGGGACCTACGAAGCTTTACTTATATATAAGGCCTGCTGGTAGGCACTGGGCAACTTCAGTGTCGGGGTATCTACATGTCTGTCTTGATAACCCTGTACTCAGACATTTGAGAAGTGACTTCAAAGGTTGGATCTCCTCCATAGGTCTGATGTCCCAATCTGCTTGTGACCACACTATTATCTTGACTGCAGGGCATATGAGATAAATTCTGTATTTTAAAAAGAAGCAACAAGTATTTCTCGAGAAGCCTGTTTTAAGAATTTTAAGAATTCCATCCCCAGGCAGGAGATAAAATCATAGGTGCGTACAAAATTGCACACAGCTGCAGTGTGTGCCCACACTAATGACAATCCATCTTCTTGCTCTCTCCAGGATACCGCTTGCATATTTGCATACGTGATGCATTTGATGACATTACTAAGATACATACTTGCTCCCAAAAAGTGTAGGACAGTGTCTGCAAGGTGCTGACTTCCATCAGCTTTCTCAGAGTCTCAGAGCTGACTCTCCTGTCGTTAGAGAAGAGGGAAGGATACCAAGGACATGCTTATCACAGTGGATTCCACCAGTGGTACGCCAGTGGAACCTCAGGGGCACCCAGACGGTAGTCACTGATGCTCAGCCTGTCACTGATATCTGGTTTTGCTCAATTTTTATCTCTGTACTGTTCTTTTGTCTTCCCTTCAATGTGTGCTGCCTCTGCTGTCCCTCTCCCTGCTTTGCACTGAACACCAAGGTTTCTGCCTGCTCCATTAATTCTTTATCTCCAATGTTTGCCCACCTAGCTTAATGATTTTGAATATTACCAGGGTAAGAAAGGGAGAATAAACACCAACAGAGACATGGTAAAAAAACAAAACAAAACAGTCACAGATGCACTGAGGTGGGAAATGGGGTGCTCACACAGTTCATCCTGGTAATATGCGTCATCTAAATTAAAAGCCGAAGCTTCCTATTACAGAGAGATGCTCTTGTTTGGAAACATCCTCTGGGGTACCTCCTTTTCTTCCCATTGTCTGCACGGGGAGTTTAGCCTCCTAATTTAGGCAACAGCAACATGAATCCTCCTCCCTCCCACAATGAAACCACCCAGTAGTAACCACTGCTTTGTGATGGGGCAATAAACAAGGAAGCTATGGGGGTGAGAGGATGTTACTAAATATTCCTAATGAAAGAAACTAAACAACCCCTAATCCCCATGGCTCATCATGTTTACTGTACCATCTCAAAGCAAGACCAGTTCTCTTGTTTGTGGAAGTCCCTCTGCACTTTCAGCTCAGACGAAGAAAAGACATTAGCATATCCTTACATGCAAGGGCTCAAGTGCCAAATATAGGATGGGGACTTTGGTCTGTTGTATAAACAAATGCTGCTGCAGATAATGCTGTTTCTTGATCAATACCTACTTTGATCAACCGATCAATGCTTTTTTTACAAAAGAAGAAAAAAAAAAGCATTTAACTGTATGGGAAGCTGACAGCTTAATGAATGGTGGCACAAGAAGTACTCTTCTTGAAAAGTAGGAAAAGGTCAGCTCACGCATGCAAACCAAAAGCAAGCTAGGAGATACCTCGTGTATCTGACTGCATGGAGAAACCAAAAGCAACAAATCAAAGCTTGGCTTGGGCTAGCAGAGGTAACTGACTCTCTACAGCAGTGATTTTTCAAAATTACTTTTACTGCTGGAGAACGTTAAAAATAGAAGTGAGCCATAAAATCGGATTTTTTTCCCATACTTTTGGAATTTTGTTTTTTTTTTTTATTATTATACTTCTGATGATTACCTGGGTTATCAAAATGCCTAGCAGTCCTGGTTATTAGCTAGGACTCCACTGTGCCAGAAAAAATGGTCATATGGCCATAACAGCAATGCCACTCATTTATCGGTTCGCATAAGGCATCAAAATTCACCATAGCTGTTTCCTGATCCCCAAAAAGCAGACAACTCCTGTACAGAATAAAAAGACTTTCACTACACTTCTCTGTGCCTGTAGATTAAGAACTAAAAGAAACAGGAGTAGCAGCGGAATATCTAGATCACATTAGTGTAACAAAAATCTGGTGGAAATAAAGTGAAACAAAATTCTGTGGGAATCTACCAAGGATCTTGTGACACCTGTATAACTCCCTGTTTAAAACATCCTCAAACCCTCCTTCGTTTTCACAGACTAAGTACATTATACATTCCTGCAATAAAGGCAATTTGTCATCAGAAAGCCATTTGAATTATACAGAATCCTTCCCCCGAGATACAGCGCTACTTCTCCTTCATCATCTACCAACTTACCCTCCAGTGTACAGAAACGCGTCACTTTCTCCGGCATCAGCTTTCCATGCTTGTGCTGACAATACACATCTGCGATCTCCTGCCGACACTGCTTAGATTTAGACCGGGACATGGCCGAGATTGCCTCTTTCCCCGTGACCTCACACTTTGGTGTTTGGTCATATCTCAGTTCAGGGGAGCTGTTTCCACTTTTTTTTAAATGATGCTGTCTGGGAGACCTGTGAATCTCCTTTATATCGTTGTTGTTGTTGCTGCTGCTGTTTTTTCCAGGGTGATCACTGAATTGCACCACCTCATTGGAGTTCTTCCCTAGCAGCAAGTTCTCCTTCATCTTCTCCTCTTCCAGTTTCTTTCTCAAGTGCTCCTTTTGCTTGCTAGGGTTTTTTTTCACCAGCTCAGACTGGTGTTTTTGCCTCTGAGTCCTGGGAGCAAAGTTACTGTTATCAATATTTTCAAAGTCCTTGGGGACTGAATTTTCATTATTGCTGTCTGTTCGCATTTTCTCTTTCGGTCGGTGGGAAAAATAGCCATCCTATAAATGGGGAGAAAAATTATACTCATCTTACTAAAAATAGTCACATCCCATGCATTACAAGCATTTCTTACATGAAAACATAAATTAATTTCAATCCAACATACAGCAAAAAATCCCCATGTTAGGGTTCATAACAGTAAGAGGGAACTGAGGGAGGTCTCTGAGCTGCCCAAGTCAGCACAACCATCAACTCCTTGCACCCCCTTCATCACCAAGCCAGAGTCCAACCCCTGTCAGGGAGGTTTTACACAGGTTTTTGAGCAACTGTTCACTGAAGACTTCACCTTGACACCACTAAAAAAGTCAATGGCAAAACCAACACAGGTTTCACTGGAGTTGGAGCAGGTCTTTCAGTGCTTTCCTTCACTCTATGTTAATGACAGCAGTTTGGTATCCCAGGAACTGTCCCATTCCTCTGCAGAAAGCACCACCCAACTTTATAGCCCAAGCTTTCTTACAGTGAAGCAACTTTGCTACAAACCAAACCCTTCCTAATTTTGGTTTGGGTTTTTTTTTTTTTAGTTTCTACATAATAAGACTTTGGAGAAGAGTCTCCCACAGGGTGCACTGCAGCCTTGCTGCAGGTGGGAAGCTGTGGCAGCAACAAGCCCTGTGTGAGAGGGTGAGCAGCTGCAGACTCTTGGGCTCCCCAGGAGGGTCAGAGCCAGGCTCAGATGTCAGCTCTTAACCATTATGTTTCTCTTCTCCACAGTGGGAGCACTTTGATAAATACAGAGACCATAATGTTGCAACATATAAAATACATTATATAAAGGAAAAGGTATAGACCCTGTAAAATGTTTGTCTGATGCAGAATAATGCTTTGCTTCACTATTTTACCCCTGCCTCCACCTATTACTACAGGAACTCGTCCTAGCCCATCAACAGCAGAACAGATTGACAACACCAAATTAAAAGGAGGACTATCCCAGAGATCCTAGAACAACAGAGAACATGGCCATCTGCTCTAGAAAAGATGTGACAGACAAAACCGAGAGGCACTTATATGTGTATATTACTATCAAATGGGAACTTGTCTGATAGCCAGGGGTGGCTATCAGATGACAGAAACTACTTCTCAGGCTAGTGGGGAACACAATTTTTACACCCATGGAACAGGAAATATCTCCATTTATTAAACTGATCAATAGCAGATGAAGTCAATGGGGAATTGTTATTAAAACATCTGAAGACAGAAACGTAAATACTGATAGACTTCTTGAGCCTATCCTGTTTTCTTTCCACTAGTGAAAAAACCTAACAACCAAAAATCAGAGGCTGGTAAATGACAGCATCCGCTAAGGATGACTGATGGGAGCCACTCTTAACACCTATGAACCACCTTTTCTATTCAAAACACTTTACCAGCACTAGCTAATTGTTTCTCACACCTTTTCTGACAGGAACTATTTAACAGGCAGGTTTTGTAGAGGAAGGAGAGGGAGATAATGACGCATCCAAGGCCATGCAGGAAGTCAGTATCACTTCGACCTCTGCAGCTGAGCAATGAGAAATGTTTCAATAGTTCATTCATTAGATGTGGTTCTGTGAGTGATTGAAGTGATTCTCTCTTCATTAATATCTCTAGCTCATAAGTAGCTTTAGCTATCAGACATAGAGGAATGCAGAGATATTAAAAAGAAAAAACAATAAAAAAAAACAAAAGCCAAACACTGAAACCAAAACCCTAACATTTTTCAAAGAAAATATTCCTAGCTTGGAAAGAACGTATCTTTTTTTTTTTTAAAAAAAAAAAATCTTACTAACTTTTAAGAGCACACATGAAATTAAATACTTTTTTTCTGTCTTTTTCTTTTACGGAGAAAAAAGAATAGCATTTTTTAGAGAATTACAGAATCAGGTTGAAAAAGACCCTTAAGATCACAGAGTCCAACAGTTAGTCTAGCACAGCCAAGTCCACCATTAATGGTGACTCAACCACTTCCCCGGGCAGCCTGTTCCAATGCTTGACAATGCTTTTGGTGAAGAAATTTTTCCTAATACCTAATCTAAACCTCCCCTGGTGCAACTGGAAGCTGTTTCCTCATCTATCAGTTGTTTGGAAATGAGACTGACACCCACCTCCCCTCATCCTCCTTTTCTCCAGGCTAAACAACCCCAGCTCCCTCAGCTGCTCCTCATGAGACTTGTACTCTAGACCCTTCACCAGCTTCATTGCTCTTTGGACACCAAAGAGAAAACAAACAAAAAACAGTTTCAAGACAGCCCTCATTCCCATGAATGACCAAACTAAAAACCCCAACAATTATTTTCAGAGCCCAGCTCCCTTCACTTAGCCTGTATCTCCAATGTATCTTCAAAGAAAAAGTCTCCTCCAAACCCAGCAGTGAACTGCAAATAGAGCAAGACAAATGTAAAGCTTATTAGCATCATACCCAAAACATATCCACTGAGGTGCCACTGCTCTGAGACTTCAGATGTTTGATAGTTGTCACATACCCTTTGTTGTTCAGCCAACTCCAAAGCCTCAGCTTAGTTACGCCACTTGTATTTTTTGACTTGCTTTATTTTACTGCACTTGAATCCTGGATTTGTATATGTGAAATAGCTCAGAAACTTTAATTGTTGTACTGTCACATTTCTTCTAAACTGGTACCAGAATTCACCTTTTTTCTTCATCACATAAATAAATGCAAGCTACCCTGCACTCTTGTGCATACATATGTGTATATGGCTGTGTATATATGTATATACAGCTATATGCCTGATTTAAATTATACTGACCATAAAGAATCAGAGCAAAACCACCATGATTACCTTTTAATACATATATTCTGTTCCTTTTTTGACAGCAGGACATACTACCAGACCGCCAATGTAAGTATGAACATACAGAGCTACATGGAGTTGCCGATATCTGGATGCATAAATGAGAGTAACTAAATAAGACAAAAAAGGGTTGAGGCAAATCTGTGCAGATTGTGCAATCCATAACCACAGGGGGTCACCCAGGGGTTTCCATTGTGTCTTTCAAAATATTTGTCCCCCAGTTATACAAAACTTAAATCCAAGAGGCATCTAAGAGGCTATTGATTCCATTAATATAAATTTTATATCCCAAATGCAGCCTGAGCTATTCTTTGTAAGTACTCCTTAAACTTCAACACGTTAAGTAGTGAAATATGAAGGAAAATATTAAAGAGAAAATATGAATTTTATTTGTTGCATATCAACAGCAGCAGTATACAGAGAGCTACAGGGACACCACTCCACAGTAACATAACGCATCCCTATTGTTAGTTTTCATCATTAATGCAGTTTCACCATGCTGCAATTTAGGGCCAAAATACCTAGCTGCAATGATGGGGAAAAAAAATTTAAAAATTCGTCTTCTCCATTAATCCCTTTCCAAGGTCTCTAAAGGTGATGCTGCAATAGGATATTTCATGTATGTTGGCAACATTCCCTCTCACAGTCTGACTCTTCCTAAATGATTTTTCTCTTTAAGCTAAAAAAAAAAAAATTAAACCCTAATCTGTACAGCAAATGGCATGTTGATAAAGGGGAAAGGAAGGGAGAGATGTTCACTGTTGTTGGTTCTTCATGGTAATTCTGATTACCTACAAAAGAGACATTAGCCTGAACCAGAGCAACAGGCACACACGTTCCCATGTCCCAAGGACTGCACAGACCTGTCCCATGCTCTGCCCTCCTGTCCCTTCCAAATTTCTCTGTAGCTTGAAAAAACCTCAAAGGATGAGGTTTCGGACGGTTCCAGTTTCAAACAGCATTTGACATGATACTTATGTGATGTTTCAGTCAGAATCTTCATGCTCCATATTACCACCCCTGTGCCCGTCAGTGCCCAGTCAAGCTGTGCAGCTCCCCAGGGACCAGGGGAGGCTGCAGCTCCGGGTGTTTAAACAGAACATTCCCACCCAGCTGATGTACTACGCTTGCAGAGAGCAGTAGAAAGCTGTGATGAAGCCTCATGAGAAAAAAAGCTAAGTAAACAGCAAATTTACTGGTGTAAGGTTCATCTCTTCAAACTGGTTTCCTCCTTCTAGTGCTTTGACTCCTCTGGGAAATGCTTTTCCAAGTCTAAATGCTGGAATTTGAAAAGACAAATGAATTTTTAAATGCTTCAAAGACTGACACAAAAGTAAGCTGAGCTATAACTCTTCCCTGCCCACAGGGACAGCAAACACCACAAAACCTCCCTGCCACAGAGGACACATGGTGTCTGCAGAGATGTCTCTTTGGGAGGAGCAAGGACTAAAAATAAAGCACAGTCTGCAGAACAACTGTACCAACCAAGAGCTATAGATATACATTGAAAAATAAGGACGTGTAACAAATACTTTAACTGGACAGTCAAATGCCAGCCTCACACAATCCCACACCTGTTGATGGAAGTGTTAAATGTCATAAAACCAGAAATCTCCATCCACCTTTAATCTGCATTTCTCTTCCACAATAACTTTCAACAAAGCTGAGAGTGATTTTTATGGTGGAATGATTTCAAGATAGGATCCATCGTGACAGCAGAATGTACCCGTGTTCGCAGTGCAGGGGAAACGAAGCTCAGGACTCCAAGCTTAAAACATCAGCAGCTGCTGACAGTGAATTGTGTTCATTTGTGAAGTTCAGGGGTACAAACAAAAGCAGCACATGTGGTTTTCAGCTCCAGGACCATACGTTTTACTTGCTCTGCAATACTTAATTTTTACAGTGGTGGATTAATTGCAGACTTCTGTTTGCCATGGATATCTAAGACGTTCAAGTCAGGACAAAATCATCCTAGAGAAATACGATCTTGAAGTCAGGCGTTCCTGGTTCTGACAGTACCATGGGATGTGTATCAGCAGGTTTGCTCTTTCAAACATCATCTTTTTCAACTTTTGTCTAGCTATTTTTTAGTAGCACCTTATCTCTCTTTGTGCTTGCAAATCACATTAAATAAACTGAAAAAAATGGAAGGTTGTAACAGGACCAAAATAGAAGCAGAGAGCCTATAAATATAGTCTGTATGTATCCACAGTCAAAGATGAAAGCAGTATTTTCAAACCAACACCCTACACTGCTATTTTTTGTTGTTGTATAGACTTAATCTCATCCACAGAACACACAAAAAAGTTATTACAGAAAGCACCGTTTTGGTCTTTGCAATAGAGTAATTCTCTTTAGAACAGACATAGATCAGAAGAGGCTCTATCCAAAGCCAGCTCATTTGGGAGGCTACCCTATAAAAATTACCCAATATTACAAGTCTCAAACACAACACGTCACCCAAGAGCAAGCACTTCAGCTCTGTTTCCACTACACTCCTGGCAAAACACTCCCTTTCTGTGTGATCCTACATGTGCTTCTACAGCAGCCCCAGAGTGACATGGCCTCCCTTTGGGTCTATCTAACAGTGAAAACAGTGCAACCTTCCCGCGGGCGGTCCTGTTTGTAGCTCAGTACTGGACCCACTCCTGCTCCCAACACTAGCGAAAACCACTCCATTCTCACAGAGAAATGCAGGATCAGGTCAAAGTATTTTTTCTTACATTTTAAAAGCCAGCTCTGTTTACAGCCTGTATAAAGAAACCTTTGGAGGCTTTTCATCACTTTGTGGCACTGTATTTCAAAGCTCAATTGTGACACTGTGGATATCTATCACAGAACACATGCCTAAGAAAAAGATGACCAGAAACAGAAATTTTCAGTCATAACTTTATCTGGTTCTCAGAAGATACATGGAGAGGTTAACTGCCAAGTACTCGATAGTAAGAGCCCTGACAGGGACAGTTTTAATGACTGTGGGGCCTCTTCTGCATGTGCGCATGCTCTGATTCAGCAATAACAAGCAAATACTCCGAAACTGGCAAAGAACAGTCTGTACCCAGGAGTGTGCATGAGATCACTGTCAATTACATACTGATTGCCATTGATGCTAAAAATAATAATATAACATGAATGAAAAAATTACATTTTAAGCTCAGAACCATTTCATGTAATGAGAGAGTTTGAATTCTGCTCTGCTCCAAATTTGGATTTTAATTCTTCAATCTCCACCATTAATGTGTTTTATTAAAATCTGTCACACAAAATGGATACTTTTGGGTATATTAGCCACTATATCTATGTTGATTGAGGTTCTGGGGCTCAGGTACTGTGAGCTTGATAGAACTTTAAGTCCCATCTATCTCAGGAGAGAAAGCCCAGGTTCCTGTGGAGACTGAGGTAGAACCTTTGTGATCTATTGAGAAGACCATGGAACAAATTGATGCTGTCACCTACCATGGACCCAACAGCAGCTGCCGTTCAATATACCTAGCACAAATACAGACAGTCTGCAAGAAGTTTACATTCATCTGTAATAACAAATAGATTTTAACAACAGCCTGTTAACAATCTCAAAGACTTTGCAAGTACAACAAACATCTGCTCAGCCAGGCCCCAGGTAGTTTACATACCTGCAGACTGCCTCTCCACACATTTTTCACTTGCATGTCATGTATATTTGCCTCTAAGTTAAGTATGTTCAAGCATAAATTTGCATTTGGGTTTGCCTAGTTTAGAAAATCTAGGTCACAAATTCTCATGTAATCTTTCAGGTACACGTCTCTATCCTAAGTCCTAAAGGCAGGAGGTGAAAGACTGTCACTGCTATACTGACCATGGGAAAACTCCAATAAATCAGCATATTCTCTGTGGGGTACGGCACTGTAAGACTAGAATATGCTACAAAGCCATTATGAACCAACCTGCATAGTTTCAGACTGACCTTGGAAGGGCTGCCTCCGCCAACAGCCAGGATTAGGTGGTATGACTTAATTTTTGCAATACATAAAAAGCCAACACCAGACCAATTTCAAATCTGCTTTCAAGGAGATAAACTAATATGCATATAAAACAGCAGAGACACAAACATCAGAGGCCTGATGTGCACTGAGTTTGCAGACAGCAGAAGCACACAGACTTCATGTGGCTGAGGGATCCAACTCAAGACCCCAAACCCCAGGGGAAAAACCCATACTGCACAGGTAGGCACCTCTCCAGTGTTACCCGCTACATGCCTGCAGAAATACGATGCTACTAGATGGCTCCTTTTGTAGAGGCTTTGTAAGGAAAGTTAAAGAAAACCCTAATCAGTTCACAAAGACACAGAGTAAGAGCTGGCACTTATCTGTGAAAGGTGTTCATAGCATCATGCAGAGCATTTCCTCCCAACAATAAGAAAATGGTCCTTTCTCAGGAAAAGTTATTCATTGTGTGATTTCTGTATCAAGGAAGTCCTATAAATACTACACAGTATATAATTTATAGACCATGTGCAATCAAGCCCTGAATGGCAAATGTTCACCGTTTCAGTTTATCTGACAACTGATTTTCTTCCCAGCATGGAGGGATTTGCTGTCTTTTTGTACCGGGAACATATTCTAGTGCTCTTCCCCTGGCAAAGCTTGGTACCTTGAAGACAGAGCAAAACAAACCAGAAATACACATATGCACACACTAAGCAACAACAAAACACACACACTTTCCTCTACATACAAAATACTGGATTTGCTGGCCTTAAGGGCCAAGTATAAATCAAACTCCTGTACTATAAAAAACTAGATTTTTTTTTTTCCTGTCACATAATAAAATACATAAGAATTATTGATCATGTGTGAAAATATGCAATCACGGGGCAGCCATGCAGGATTATGCACGTCTGAGACAAAACAAGCACCTGAAGCTGGTACAGACACTTGCCACTTTGCTGGGTGAGCTGTGCTGCTGCAGGCTCCAAACCAGCTCACAGCTCAAGGAGGCGACGAACAACTTCGAAAGCTGCATCATATATCAAAGCCTCAAAGAGACGTAGTCAGTTTATACAGGACCATCTATTTACCTGTCCTGTGATCAAGAAGAATTTAAACAGCACTATGAGAAGATAATTAAAACAAGTTTCTGTTCGGTATTAATTACAGCTCCATGACATATTATTTTGTAATGCTTGTTAATTATTCAGTGATGATACCTTCCAGTTGCCAGAGGAGTCAGAAGATGGCATCTCTACAAGCAAGGGCTGCTCCTGGATTAAATCTTTTTTTTTTTTTTTTTCTGCTCTAACCTTTGTGTATTTGAGGGCTGTTTCTTAGTTGGTATCAAAACCTTTCCCCCTAGCAGAACTACAAACATTACACTATAGTCTTCAGAACAAAGGCAGAAAATATAAATACTCCTTATGCTCCAGTGGGCTCAAAAATCTGATTTCATCCCCTTTTTTGAAACAGCTGGGCATCTGTCCAAAGAAACTTCTTCAGACCACCCGTTCTACTGGCAGCTGCAGTCTGCCAAACCAAGGAGCACAGCAACTTCAGCCCCACAGCTGATTCCTGAGGCCATCAGGGGAAGAAGTGTTGCTCCATTCTCCTTTTCTGTCAGAGTATGAGAAAAACCATGTTTCTTCATCACTGTAAAGTAAGACTACAGGGCATTTGCCTGGAAATGTCTAAACATTAATTCTTCTGCTAGATGCATACAGAAGGACGGTCACCATCATAATAATTAAAAAACAAACAAACAAGCAAACAAACAAGTCACAGCAAAGAATTGCTGAGCAAGGCAGGAAGAAGGCTCTCTCCCCTCCCACTGGCAGACCAAGCAAGCCTGTTCCCCAGGATGGCCAGGCATGTGGGGCTGACACACTCCTGACTCTGCAGAAGCTTCGGGCACCTCACCTGTGTGCTGCAGCCCACCGTGGCCCAGGGCTGAGCATCACAGCAGGTATCAGCTCCTGTGCTCAACAGCAGGGATTTCCACATCCTTCAGACACTTGTTTCAATAGCTTAGAAGGCCACTGGGTCAGGGAAGGGTAGTTAGGCTCTAGGACCCTGCCATTACAAAATCAACTCCGGATACAGCATTTGCCCTTATTGTCACTTGTCCTACTGCATCCATATGTTTCCCACTACAAAACCACCACTGCTGTGACTGAAGTTGTCATGCAGCTGCAGGGACAGAGACGTCCTGCCATGCCATCAAAAAGAACAAGTAATTGTGAACTTTAGTCAAAGATGTGCTTGATGTGCCACGAGACCACTGGAAAACTAGTACTTTTGGCAGGTTTGGACAAAAGCACAGCCAAAGAGAGCAGATGGAAAAATGACAGCAGATGTTAATGTAGTCAGATTTCTTCGTAAGTCTTTCCATTTCGCCTTAGTAAGTACAATGTACTTCAATTTTCAGTGGCTGAAGACCTGTGAGAAACATTTTTTGAGGAACATATTACTTTATGCTTGACATTGAAAAGAGAGATACAAAAGGTGAAAACAAATTTATTGACTTTGAACTTGCAAGCTCGTAAAGACAAAAGATGTAATTGTCTCAAATACAGTCATTTCTATTATGTAAAAACACTGTGAGAAAAAGCAGTAATTTGGGTTAAAAGGGGGATTCTGATCCTTGAAAAGGCATGAGCCCTTCAGCACTCAGCGCTAAAAAATACTTACAGGCACTGCTAGCCCATATTTTTATACTTGCATTTCAAGGCTGCAGAGTAGCAGATGGACCACCAAAAAGTGCACAGACACAGGGGACCATGCATTGGAACATCTGCATTGGTAAGTGGCTGTTTGAAGGATTTTTTTTTTTCCTTCCTTTCCAAACGTTACCTTTTTTTTTTTTTTTTTAAAAAAAAAAAAAACATCAACTTCAGGAATGTGTTCCAAAACACTAGAAACAATGTAAAAATATCATTAATAGAAGTTGCTTTTTTTCCTTTTTGCATACATAACATCTGTACATTAAGGAAAGATGTTCTGGTTTGAAATAAAACAAAAGCAGTTTCAAAACTTTGGCTGATTTCCTCAAAACAGTTTTTCTGTTTCTTGCTAACATGTGAGTAACTTTCAGAGTGATTTAGATTAGGGAGTAAAACAATATTGCACCCCTCACAAGTCCAAACAGATTTTCACATTTGCTGCAGCTTAGCACAGTAACTGTATGAACAGCCACATTGTATTAACAGTAATTTCCCGTGTTCAACTGGTTATTAAATAGCTCAGAATATTGCTAGAGGGAGCTGTGAAAACACACAGCCATAGTATTTCAAAAATTGACAACTTTATTTTCTGCCAATTTAAACTCAGGAAAATTTTAACTTACATGGGAGGACTGGAAGACAACACAGACTAGTCAAATTTATTCAATCTGTAACAGAACTTGATTTATAACCACTAACTACCCCCACTTTATGCATATTGTTCCCTTTCAAATGATGCCTGATCACATTAACAGACTCCAGACTAATGCATGCAGCCCTTCTCTTGGCAAAGGTCCCTCCCAGTCAAACTCACCAACAGTATCATCAACACTGAGTTTGGGCAGGCTTTTTTGCCTGCGTATATACATATGTGCATATACATACATAGATATGTGCATATACATATATACATATGCACACACACATTTTAATAGTTTCCAGCTCTGCTTTGCAGGCAAGGGAACCTACCGTTGCATGACACAACACATTGCTCCATTCCCGGGCCAACATACCCTCACAGGGCTGTTCACATTTGAGCAACTGTCCTGGAACATTTACCAGCATTATTAAGCCTCCTGGATTCATTTCAGCCTAATCACATCTTTGAACAGAATTCACCACAAAACTAGGAAAGAGATGTCAGGACTGGCCTGAAAGTGCAAAACATGGCTTCTGAGGAAGCTCAGGAAAACCCTGGAGGTTTTATTTTCCTACAGCTTCCTCACAATAGAAGATGGATATTATAATCCTTCCAATGAAGAGTTCAGACATGAAGGAGTTTACGAAGAAGTCAGCCCTTTCTCAAGGGAAAGGTAATTTAAGTGACTTCTTATATTAACGTTTATTACTTTGTGGTCCTTGAACAGGACCCTCAAACAGTATTTGAAAAGACATGCAGTTTTGTAGAGTAGCAGCAGACACTAATGCCCCACAACCTTTTAACAGGCGTAGGGCTACTTATGCTATTCTCACTCCTTTCTGTGAAGGCTTCACCCGGGGGCTTGCACGGCACAGGCACAGCACCAGTGTCTGCCCAGGGCTGGGCCTTGGGCTTGCACGACATGAGATGGGAGATCAGCAGGTAAGGTCAAGAGTAGGACATCTACATAGCTGTTCTTCCTGATGGTTATTCTAATACTGAAATGAAAATGTGATGTTCTGTGTTTTTAATTATCACCAAATTGTACTGCTTCATTATTTAACAAAGATGCCCCAGAGAGATCATCTATAAATAAATATTTAAATATATAAATAACACAAAAGAAGTATAGGAGTAAAGCTCAATCATTGTAATGTTCAGAATACGGGCACGTTAACCACACTGAATACCCATTACCAGCCAACATGTTCATCAGGTTTTTTTCCTACCTCCCCCTCTCAGTGACCCACCCCATAAAAAATGACACTGCTAATCTGAACTGAATTCCTCTGCTTTCATCTCGATTTCTTCCATCCAAAATTCAGCCAATACACACTTTATGTCTTTCAAAGCAATAGTATACACTTGAAATTGCTTCCTGGTGACTTGTTATTAACTAGATTCCAACTAAATTCATCTGGGGGCCTATTCCAAGTCCAATCTAAACAGTCTTAAGCAACCCAGGGTGAATTGCTGGGACACACAACAGGATCTCTGGCAGCCACTGAAATTAAACATAATTAAAATATGGATGGTAGAAACCAAAAGATACCCTCACATACAAATGAAAACATCCTTGTAAAATACAGTCAGCTTAGCACAAACTTATTCAGCCTTAATTAGGTAGAAAATCTATTTAGATTAATACAATGCAAAGAATAATAATGAACTTCAGGATTACATTTTGTTACTTGTAGGGAAAAAATAACACAAATAAATGGGAAGTAATTGGAGCTTATTTAATAGTCTCAGACTATCAGCTTGAACAACTATAATCATTAAAAACCCTGCAGTGATCTTCTACTGATAAATGTTGTTAAATCTGAATTACAATACGACAAGCATGAAGAGCAAAGCCTATTAATATGAGCAGCACTAAAAGAAATAGATTAATTCACATCCTTTTTCACTTGCCCAGCACCACAAGAAGTCTTTGAATGAAGCATGCAGGAATGAAAGGCCTCTATGTTTCCCCTCATTTTGGGTGAGACTGAAATATGAACACTTCAGTATGCGTGCTTACTGCATAATGGCTGCAGATGAGCAAGTTATCCAGTGCTGGATACATGGCAACACAAAGTATGATACCATGGGGCCCAAATATATTATCCTGTACCTACTAATCAAAACGAGTCAAACAGACCCTATCATGCAAGTGCAGAGCATGGAGCCAAGGACCGGGAGGGATGGGTGGACATTTGCAACGCCTGCTTGCAGTATAGACCAGTGGAGCTGGCGCTTCTTGGTGGTGAAAGACAACTCTACTTCTACCATTTCGTTTTTACCCATGGAGACCAGGTTACTTCTAGGCAACTCTTCTCTCCCCTGCCCATCCCCCTGAACAGAGAGAGATTGCAGGGTGGAAGGACTCTCTTATTCTTCTTTCTTCAAGAACTGCCTCAAGGTCACTGTCCTCACGAGTTGTTCCACAGCTGCTTCACAGGCCTTCTGTGCAATTCTGTCCTGGCTGTCCCTGCTGTGCTGGTAAAGCAGTGACCAGGTGCAGGCAGGTGCATTTCTCACAGCAGCCCTGCACTGCGCAACAGGGAAATTCTCCCTCCCATCAAAACCATATATGGTTTGTATCCAATAGCCAAATTTTCTGCCCATATAAACTGGCATGATTCCTACAGGTTCATGGATGTGTGCCAGCCAGTACTAGATGATAGCAAAAAATACCTTTCCTGTATAAATTGAGAGTTTACGTGTGGATGTTAATCCTGGAAGGTGTCCTGTCTTCTTGGTCATGGGGCAGACTTCCAGACTCACGCCAAAACAACTCGGGAAAAGAGTTGTTTTTCATACTGGTTTGTATCTTCACAAAAGGTTCTTCTGAAAGATCAGTAAATTACATTAATAAAATAAAAATTGAAAGGGCCAGAGGATATTATTATGGTCTCTGCCACCTGCCTCCTTAGCTCCCCTGTCAGCAGTTAAGACTTCCTGAAAACTCAGCCTGGGACCTGGCCTCCACAAGAGTTGCTCATGTGGTACTGCATTCTCTGCTCTTGCAAATACGTTCATTAAGGGCTATACCAATGAGCAGTTTTAACAGCATGATGAAATATAACAAGAGTTTGGGGGCTAAAAGATACAGCAGAATACAGATTTCTGACACCAAAAAAAGATGCACCTTAAGTTCTAAACCCTGTAATTTTATCGGCTCCAGTAAAGACAGTAAAGAATATATGCATTTAGTAGAAGTCTTCAAAAAGTTTTCCAGGAAACTGCCCTCCACCCTTACTTGAATGGATATTCATTTTGCAGACCAAAACCTTTTTCTTGAGCCAAACACCAGATTGTGTAGTGCCCTACTTTCTTTAGCCACATAAGAGCCTTTCACTCACGCTGTAAGCACAGTGCTGTCAAAACAGTGATTCGTAATTACATTGCATTTAACAATGGTCATATTTTCATAACTCCCCACTTACAATTATTGCAGAAACAAGGAATCACTCCACATACATGAATCAAATGTATGTCCATGATCAAATCCCAGCGCACACACATCCTCAACTGACAGAACTAGATCAACAGCACGGTATAATGTTAACTTAGCTAGCCACTGTTCACAGCCTATGCCATGCAGGAAACTCAAATCGCAATATACTCCATTGTTTTAACTAACATCATTTTATTAGTGCATCACAAAAATACTTCTTTCTAAGTGCAAGCACTGGCCTTGCAACTATGCCAAAGGTTTATTTGCAATCAGCAATTTTTCATGTGATCTAAAATAAACTTTATCCCAGGGACCTTAAAGTATACCAGCTTCTCCTGAAAGCATTGGGAAATTCAATTTCTACTTTGCTTTTATATTCTTGGTGGACACATAATTCAATAACTTCTTGCATACAACAAATTTGCAATGTCTTCCTTTGCAACATGGCTATTCACACTTTACTGACAATGAGCCCAATGTCTTTGCAAGGATAGGCTTGGGTACACAATGCTGTGCAATGGCAGCACACACCAGCATAAGCAATACCCTCCTTCAGGCCCTGGCTCTGAACTCTCTCCAGTCCCTCTTTTGAAGCCTTCCCTAACCCTTGGGTAAGTTTTAGAGCTTATACTCAGTCTTCCATCCTGTGATCCTCGTCTGTCTTACAGGGGCAAAATTGTCTTCCATGTAAGTCCAACAGAGTCCATGGCATTACTATAGAGATGTATTATTGACTGAGGGTTAAATTATTATTTTTTATATTTTCTAGTACTATAAACACATGCTCGATTATATTAATATGTACTTACATATATCCGCCATTCTAACTCTCCACCTGTGGCATTTACCATGCCTAAATAGTCAATGGAGTAAAAATATGGTTTGGATGTCTACTATGAAACCCTGTCCCATACAGACTGTGAACGACTTGAGTCCTTCAGCACTTTTCCCAGAATATCCCCTCTTATTCTCCCAGTGATCTACCTGCAACATAAAGAAGTGCTAATAAAATATTTGATAAAAATAACAGCTTTGGACTGTATGACAAAGTCATTTGCTTGCTCAGTCATCAGCAGAGGAGTATGTGCATGTGTTAGCAGCTCTGCACAACATGGTCTCTCAGACCTCACCCATGAGCAGTATGTGAAAAATCACACAATTAGCTTCAGCAGCATGAATCTGTGCAACCTCTAACTTGCATACCTAAAGGTTTGACGGATCAGCCTCTTCTCCAGTAGTTCGAATTTCCTTTGCAAACAAACAAAAAATTTACTGCCATGCACAGAAATAGTAATGAGAAGCAGGTCTTGCTTGTTAAGAAATTATTGTTTGTATTTTCCTCATATTCCCCCTATTCTAAAATGACAAAATAATGTAAATTGAGACTGAAAACTTTAAATTTGGGACAACAAATAGATACTGTGCAAATTTTATCAAATTTACCCGAGATTTTGATAAATCATCTTCTATATCATCAGCACTGGTCCAAAACAAGCAGAGTGTGGGAATATGATGCTATCAACACACAACAGCGGCATTATTTCCACCTAACTGGTATTAAATGGGTAGCAGAACTTGCAGGATGAAGTTACTGCCCTTAGCTCTCTAACCAGTCACTCTTTAGTCATCTGTATTTTTTTCCCAGTAGTGCAGCACTCATCAACTCCCAACAAGCACTGTGATAAAGACACCTTTCAGTCAGTACTCTGTTTACAGTGACAAGCTGTTAGTGACTCCACACATTCTGCCATGCTTTCTCTCATGGAGCCAATGAGAAATTCAATCACAGCTTCCCCTCTGTTTTTATATTTCAAGCCTGGCGTGCAGGACTGGATTTAATCTTTTACACACAGGACAGTTCTTTTACAAGCATGTTTAATAATCTATAGCAACCTTGGTGTACATACTACTGTAATGCATCTTTTAGAAGGAAACTGATTTGAGAATTTCCTGATTGCTGGAACACAGTTTCATTTGCAGAGATAGTACTGTGATCAAGCATACATTGTGCTACATACATCTGCTAAAACATGTATTTCCCATTAGTACTTTCACAATGCCAAATATCCAAATATAAAACAAAGTGACATCTGGCAAGTATAATGCTATATATTTACCAACACAATAATAACACTTCAGCAGAGTAATATTTTCAAGGGTTCAAAATGAAGAAAATCTGTCTAAAACCTTATCTAGGATGCATAAATTGCAAAGATGAAGGTGGTGCCAGAAATCAGCCTAAAGGAACTATCCATATTACAGATTTGAAGCTAATAGTAACAGTTTGTAATCCACGGTTTGTAAGGATGGATGTATCAACAGCTCTACATGAAGCAATACCAATGCGAGACATACACACACTGTGTACCTTTTGTGATGGTTGTAGACAAAGCACTGTCCATTTAACGGCTTTGGCTGTTTTGTCAGTGCTTTCCATATATCTAAGAAAAAAAAGACTATTATTATCTTGTTTTGTCTGATTACCTACTGCTTCTCAGTGACATAATGCTGCTATGAAAGGTGCAAATTCAGCAAGTTTCCAGGCTTCGGATCCTTGTGTACATCTGCCAGGCAGCAGGTCGCTTCCCATGGAAGCAGCCTGTGAAACCCACAGATGCTTCAACACTTTCCTGGAAAAGACCCTTGTGGTGACAGGTTGTGCAGAATTCCCTTTTAGAAGTCTGGGGAGTTTAAGGAAACAAAGTATGGGAAAGATGCTGAAACACAGGGTTTTACCAGCTCCCCAGCTTCCCTCCCCACTGCCCCCATGTCGAGCAAGCCCGGCTGCACAAGAAGGATGGCACAGAAATGTTTACTCAAGACTGTGCTGGCTGGAATACCAATGCAGCCCAGCAATGAGCTTAACAGCAAACAGGAAGGAGGGAAAAAAAAAAAACAAAAACCTCTGCCACAAAAGAAACAAATAGCCGGAGATGAGCTTTCCCAGCAGGTACCACATTGTGATTCAGAGTATGGCGGTATCAGAGATCAGCTCTTGAGATACAGGAGGCTCCTCTAGGAAAACAAGCTCTAGGTTCCTATCGCTTATAAAGACAGAACCACTGATTACTGCCAGCAGATCTGAATTGCTGCCCTTTATTACTCTTTGTTAGCATCACATTATGTTAGCTGAGCAGATTTGAAAAAATCTGATGCAAGCAGAAGCCTGCTGTAAATACTGATGTGAAAAGACGAATTTTGCATGTGATAAAAGCTGAAAAGGGACAGTTGTCTTTACTTGGTTTAATTCACGTGTTATCCTCTATAACAGCAAAAGCCTTTATCAAGAAGAAACAACATTAGCCTCTGTCTACAGCCCAGATTCTCCGTTTATGCCCAAATAAATTTTACATTCCTCTGAAAGTAAAGACTTTGAACGACTGTTAAATTGTACATGGGCTATTATTGGCTCCTAGAGTTGCTCAAGGAAATTCAAGCAGTGCAGACATAGCGATCTATTAGGCAATATTTTCTCTTCGTGTTGAAATATCTAATATAATGAATGCCTTGGAAAAAGCAACAAGATTATCATCCTTAACTCTTTGACCCAATGCATGAAGCTGGGCTGCTTGCAGTAAACAAGTGGTTTGTGATAATTTTATAGAAGTGATTAAATATGTAACAAGTCACTTCATTATTTTTTTCCTTCCCTCGTTGTGAATAAATTTGTGCTAGTTAGCCAAAAGTCCCTGTTGACACAGAATATTGCTGCAAGACAGTAGTAGTGGTTGAAAAAACCCTCTATTCATCTTATTTGCCATCAACTGTCCATGGAGAGAGGGAATGACAATTACAACATTACACAACAGCTATAAATACAAATTCCTCTGTTCTGTACAGTCAACAAAACCATTCCCACAGTTAAGTATTACTTCAGTGCTGGTTTTACAGATCAAGGTGAAATTCTGGCAGTCCCCATCCAGAAGTCAACAGAAAGGAGAGAGTCAGCCTTTCACTGATGACAAGTCACATTGTCCCCATGCAGATTCATCACGTTAGAGCATAGTCCTGCTCAGAAAATACATAAGTCTTCATCGGTTGGTCAGTGACCGAACTTAGAGCAAATCTAGATCATGACCCACAATCCACTGCCATCAAAGCTCCAACGGCCAGCACTGAGCCTGGCTGCACACGCACAGAGCCCGACTGGCAGATACAGCCCAACACAAGACATCGGCTGCCTGTCTCTCACCTGGACGAACCACACTTCTACAGGTGACCCAGTGATATCATTCAGCCCTTAGTCCCTTTGAAGATGCCAACCATGGACTGTTTTTTAAACCATAAACAGCAACTGCTGTGTTAAAACAGTCATGGGTTGGGGTTTTTTTTTTGCTTTTTAAATTTAAAGCTAGAATATTCCTTATCACCAACAAAAACACATAGGCACAAAGTAAAGAAGTAAAATAAGTACATGTTTTTAACTGTACTGAGCAACTAGATTGCCTGCAATGCTAATTATTCTATGTAATACCTACATTTTAATGCATCTCATACAAGGAACCAATACATTTTTACCACATATTTCCAGATATTTTAAATTAAGTTTGGTGAACTGGCTAGCATAGAAATTTATGAAGCTCTGAACACATCTACCAAATGGAAATTGCCTCCAAGTATGTCCAAAATCACAGAGTTCTTAGCAAGGAACCATTAACAAAACAGGATGACATTGAACAAGAAACTTGCCAAAGAGCGAGCTTTCTCCTTGCCTTGTTCCTTACACCACTGGTTTTATTACACAAAAATACTTTTACCATAAAATGTGCACTGGTTTCTCTACAATTACATTTGTGCAAGCTGTGTGGAGAATAGTGCATATAGGGGGGACTGGGCAAAATGGTGGAATTCAAAGAAGCCAATAAAACAGTACGAGATATATCCATGCTGTGATTCATCTCACTACCTCTCCATTTAGTATCTCAATGAAGTTTTATAGGATTCAGTTCACTGAAGAGGAGGCACCTAAACTGGAACACTTCCCAGGAACATGGGATCCATGACAAGAGCAGAGAGCTCTCATGGGCCCATCATTGCATGAACAAGGCCAAATGAATAGGGCAATAGTTGAAACAAAGTAATTATAACAAAAGCAGAAAATTATATTTACTTCCACTGCTCTTCTAGGCATTTGGAGAGGCAGAGCAGGGGAGAATGGTGAAATGAAGAGTAACCAACACCAGACAAAAACCACACATGAAGTCTGATAAAAATTGTGGCTGAGAAAGAAAATGGCGTATTCATAGCTCAACAAGCAGGGAAAGGGCAGAACCAAGCGTGTCAACTGCAAGGTAACTATCTGACATGAAAAAATTATTTAATTGACAAGTATTTGTAGGAAATTGTTTAACACCAGACCTCTTGACTGTCAGTCTGACATTCATTAACTGCAAAAAAAAAGTCCTTAAGAAGCAGCATTTAATTACTCATGGAATGTTTTAATTGCTATTACAAAGCAATAGTTTTTAATTACAGATCATATTAATAAAAATATGATCGGATCATGATCATCAGCATTTACTGTAGTGATCTTGTTCACCAACACAGTGTCTTTGTATTTAAAGTAAAATGTCACTAAAAAGCCATGGGAACTTCATCATTAATGTGTGTGTAGTGTAGTCTTAATCTCCTCCTGCAGATACTGAACTAAGACCAATCATGCAAGATTTTTCCAGTATGTAAAAAAACTGTAATTTTTCATTACAAAGAATATGAAGCAAAAGGAGTACTGAAATAACAAAGCTGAAACAATTTTCCAGATTTAGAAAATCCCATGACACACTTTGTCTAGGAGCATTTTTTTCAAGGGCTAAATTTTCTCAGGAATTCTGAAAACAAGGTGTAATGTCCCTTTGTTTAGAGTGCAATTCTGGGTCTGCAAGTCAGCCAACATTAGACTATTCAAACTACCTCTCATGCAGATGATGGCATGATCTCAAGGGTCTGCCAGATTTTTTCATTTATTTCAGAAAAACTGACTGAATATCAGTGTAACTGCCAGAGGCAAAAGATTCTTGATAATACAAAAATGGTCAAGCAGATTTAATGGCAAAATGCATATACGCAAGAGTAATACATGACTCAGAAAAGGGAGTTACGGGGAAAAGAATAAAATCTTCAAAAATAAGTCATGCCAAGCAAGTGCAGACTTTGACATCAGCATGTATGGTTGACAGCTTTCAGAAATTTTAAACAAAGGGCCCAGGCCTCCTAGATCCTGAGCATTTTACAAAATCAGGCAAGAAGGAAGAGAAAGAAGGAAACTATAAAGCAAACAGATTTCTAAAATATAATGTGTAAATGTGTATGTAACAAAAGTTGTATACATTCATCAGAAATACATGATATTAACAGTATGAAAGAATAAGGAATTCCATAAATATCAAGATTTTTCTCTAGAGAACATGGGCAGTTTAAAGAAATAAACTCTGGATTAAGTCTGTCTAATTTATTTAGCCTTCCATCTCCTTCAGACTATCATTTCTGACCCAATCTTGAACCTTGCTGTTGGGAATCCTTCCTGTCAGGTGCCATCCACAGCTGATACAATGCCCTTTATGTTTGCCTTTGAATCTCGTCGCACCTCTCGGCTTCTGCTTTGGTGTTCAATAGTTCACCTTTTGTCTGATTGCTGCCCTTGCTCAGGTTCCAACCTTTGCAGATCTGCAGACCTGTCAGACAAGGAACAAAAGACTCTTTTCTATATAGATAAGGGAACATAAAAATAGTCATGGGTCAGGTTCCACTGGCAGTTAGGACAGCGGCTAGAATCTGTGAAGTGCTGTCAAGATGAGTCAGGCTTCCTCATCTGCTGGCTTGCTGGTGAAAGCAGATGAAATCTCCAAAAACCTTTTAGCCTTGAAGCTGTAACACAGCTTCAGATAAGGACTAGAACTTAAAAGCAAAGGACAATTGCACTAGTTCCCCACCCCATCTGTCCTTACACTATATCCACCTACATGAGGCTGCCTCTTGCACTTCTGGACCAACAGAGTTGCATCAACACGAAGGTCTCTGTGCCAGCATGGCTCAGGAGCTCATCATGACTTAACACCCTGCACTGCAAGACTGGCTGAACAAAACCATCCAGAGCCATAGTGCAATCAAAACAGCCACCAGTATTTTCCAGTTCTTTGACAGCAATGAAAGTCATCAAACAAAACTTCGAGGTTTCTTCCTAATAACCCTTGAGGTCAAAATCTTATCTCTTCTTTCTCAGAGTGACCCAACAAATTGGCATCAACACTTTACTTCCTTCTCTTACTATTCTTTCCAAAGTTCTAGATAAAATAACATTTTCATAATGAATTTAATAGTTTAGATCTAAAGGCTTATTATTCAAACTGCAAGTGCTTTGAGTATAAATGAAAACACAGATTTGACATTTCTAGCAGTTCACTCCGCAGGACATTGTTGTATTTCCATTGTTGTCAAAGTGCTGGAACAAGCTTCAGGAATGCACCATGCAAATCTGAAATGAGGATGGGAGTCCTGGCTTTGCTGAGGGCTCCTAGGGCTTCCCAAATACATGCGCTGCATGCTGCAGTGCACCTCAGAGACATCACTGGCACAATGCAGCCTCCATCCACCAGGCTACGGGCCACATGAAATGAATTTGCAGGCTGTGCTGGTCCGCAGGACACAGACTCCCCCCAGCTGACACAAAGAACGGATGATTTAAGTGGTATTGCAGCCACAACCATTGTGGCCATGACTTGGTGTGAAGGTAGCATGGGCTAAATCAAATGGTAGTCACTGGAAAAGCAAAGTGTCTGAAACCAAAGTTAATCAGTAAGCCTTGTATGTCATGGCACTGCAAAGCCAGCTAACTATAGCAACAAAAGATCTGCCAGATCTAGCAGGCACTTATTATCCCCACAGCAGAAGGATATGGCAGTTCACAGTCCTCAAAGAAACATGTATGTTCTCCTATTACAGAAAAAAAAGCTTTGAGGTTACGCACCTTGCACAGTAACACTACCTCAATGTTTATGGAGGTCATCTTTAATTGTATTAATCTGTCTTCCTCATACATACATGATGGCAGTCGTGGAAAAACAAGAAAGAGGCATTCAAAAATGCATGCAGACTGCATATATTATTTAACAGAAAAATTTTTGCATGTGTAAAATGAAGAGTTGACCAAGCAATTCAAAGTCAGGATAAAGCTACTTCAACCCAAAAACCTTCTGTCCCTCTAAACTCTGGTTTATGTTATCACATAAAACAAATAAAAATGGATTCCTTGTTCCTTTCCTAGACATTTCAATCAAATTTTTGACTCCCTGGAAGCCTCTGCCTGTCCTGCTGGTAATGACCTTCAGCCAGGAGACTGGACATTGAAGAGGACACTGTTTTCACAACTTTCCACCTTCCTTTAATTTGCCATCTCCAAAGCCACAGTCCCAGTCTCTCTTATCACTCCCCGAAACAGGCTCCTATTGACACCAGAGATCTTCCTCCTACTTTTCAAGTACCATTACAGTCCTTATGAAGATGCAAACAAAATGAAAATATTTATAAAACTGTGAAACTGAAATATACTACATATGCTTATGACCAAAGTAAAAACAGCAGATGCCACTATTATGCATACTTATTATATATTTATATTTAAAATGTGATTTACATATTACACATTTCCTTTTTTTTTTTTTTTTTAAATATCAACAAACTTGTGTATCAAATAGCTTTTTAAACAAAGCTTGGGAAAAGCCTGTTTGTCCTCACTGAAACCTCCTAAATTTGCAACCTCTCTTATGAAGAATCCTGTTTACAACAAAACAAGCAAAGGAGTGGGTGGAAGGAAAGAACCTTTTTTGACAGGCATCCTCTCTGCTGATCCAGTTAAAGGAAGTTGGATATTCAAACAAGTAGTTAAAACATTTAAAAAAAAAAATTCTCAGTATTTGAACATAATGTCTAAGAATTACAAGGTTTGTGATTGGAAGCATACTTCAATGAAGTTTTAGGTGCTAAGACACAGAGGCACTTCCTGCTGCTTATTCAGAAAAGGTTAGGGAACAAAGGAAAAATCATCATGTTTGCCTCATCTCATACATTCACGCAATTCATGGTGACTCATGGCTGCTGACAAAACCTGGGCTCCCAAGGAAGCCTAGGGCTTTTTGGTGTCATTTTTTAAATTCTGAAGTGAGGATAGCTGTAATTATCATGCAGCTAACACTCATCCCATTAAAACTAGTATGTGCATAAAACAGCAAATAAAACAAATATATTAGAGCTAGATGAGAGCTGGTTATGGAACCAGCCTGCACAGACTGGCAGCAGCTCTGGGAGGCTTACCAGTTCACACCGGTTTTCCAGCAGCTCATTTCCAGCCAGAAGGTGTTTCCTTCAGGCAACACCAAACTGCACTGGTCACAGACACAGTCAATCCACAATGAGGCCTGAGGCATATGAATATGGTAGCACAGCACTGTGTAAGTAGAACAATCGTGAGGTAGTATGTATCTAACTAAATAGGGCTGACCTACAGTATTGTGAGAATTCAAAAATCAGTGATAAGAGACAGGTGAGAGAGTTGTCCAGACCTGTAAGAGAAACAGAAGGCATCCTCCATGGGAAAACTACAGCTCATCTAAAGCAAAATATGAGGCAGCAAATTCAATTTGCAGATGCAGCAAATTCAAAGGGAGAAAACAAGGATGATTTATCCCTGAGTTGTTGATGCAGTCTGTGACCAGCTTTCACTAAAATGCAGTAAGTGTCTAATGCTTATTCAGCATCTTTCATCCCAAACACTCCACAACACTCTCCACTGAAATATTGGACATTTCAATACTAGCACAAGCAATAAATAACTTCCACCAAAAAACCCTGAACTGGTTTGGAAAGCTGTGGGCAAAAGACTTCCCAATTAAGACATCCTATATAAATATCAAAACAGGACTCCTATAACCAACATTCCCTTTCTAGAAAATCTAAACAAAATCTCATTTGGGATTATAGTTCATTCTACATAAAGGAGGCTTCACAACCAACTCGTGAAGTCCATATAAAGAAAAATGAGAATGTATATCAACATTAAATTTAGATATGTCATAAAGTCTTTCTGAGAGAGTTCTGTCAGCTGTCTGTGTTTCACTGGTTTTATAGGTCAAATAATAGACATTGTGATGCCAGACATTTGAGTACATGATCATTAAGCAATACTTTAGCAAATCCAAAAGAGCTTAGAAGCTACCCATATGGTCCACAGCTGATTTTAGCCACCAGTAAAGCAAATGTATGTTGCTATAATAAGAGATACAACTGCTGTACTCAAATGACACCATTAATTTAGAAACTACTGAGCAGATGCTAGTAGTCCCTGCTACTCTATTGTTCATCTGCAGCCAGGAATGACTCGTCAAGTGAACCACACTGGTTACTCAATGACATACAAATCAGGACCATGCAGCTTTTCAACAGCTCATGGCCATCACTGAGTTATTGTGGTCCGTACTGTTGCGCAATGCTAAGTGAAGAAATGTTAAATCACACCTGCACATAAATAAGTGAGAGAAGGTTGAAACATACGAGGAAAGAAAAGGAAAGCAGGGAGATCCCATGTTTTTCTTTATGTCAGGGCCTCAAGATGACAATTTCAGATGAGCTAGCTGTAGTCACTTCAAACTGACATCAAATAAATGATAACTGTCACACTGTACTGGAGACTGTTTAGTTATCTAGATGCCAACAATTGCTTGGTCCCAAAGAGCACTGGAGATCAGAAAGCTGCAACTGTCACAGCACATGCAGAAAAGTTATGCAGACAACAGGTGTGATAAACAACCCACTGTTCAGCTTAGCAATTGTCAGAGACGGTGTCTATTGATATCATATAACATATATGTGTTATGGCAACCAGGCATAACTGTTGATACAGTCTACATGCTCTCTGCATACCTGAGCTGAACCTGGTAATTGCTGCTAATTGTCATTCTCAACTGCTTCTTCCTTCACAGTCAGTCCTTCATGAGCTCAAGCAACCCACACAACAAGTTCCCTCACTGCCTCTTGCGATTTATCTAGCCAGCAAGCACTGGTGGCTACTGCAGCCACTTGCCCCAACTTGCTGGGCACCTCCTCAGCCATGGCAGAAGGCCACCCACGTGCCTTCCAGTCAAACTGCCTGCACATTTCAGTAGTTGTACCTTTCTGGAATACAACAGAAAGCATACAATGCCATATTTCTCACATGCAAAGCACAGGGAACTCTCATTATTTTCCTCCCACGGTTAAGATGAGATAAATAGAAAAACAGTATCATAATGAAGTATTTTCCAGGAATTATTTACACTCCTCATCAAGATTATTATCTTCACCTGATAACCTCCTAGTAGCTATTACAAAAACCATATGGACAGGAACACATTAACTTCTCCATTCCTGCCTCCAACCATGACTGTTGCCTGGTTGTCTCACAAGCTCCTTGGGACAGGAAACACCTCCCACATGGTGCACATCCCTCCCACACAGGACAGCTCTGAGCAGAGGGCCCTGAGGACATGCCAGATCATTACTGACAAGTGGACACCAACTTGAGAAACTTTAATTTCTGAAGAAGTATCTCTTTGTAGCTGGTTTTAAGTTCCCCACAGAAATTTCCATAGGCTTTCAGAGCTTCATATTGAATGACTTGGCCTTACAAGTCAATGCAACTCCTTGCATGGACTAGCATTGGAATATGCAGTTCACCACCCTGGAGAGTTTAACTACTAGGCAATACACCGTGAGATTTGAGTCACTCAAGAAATTCTTTTTCTTTGTTTAGATTTTCTTTTGGAAATGATGGGAATGTGAATCATTTAAAACGTGTTGTCTGCTATGCAAAAAGAATAACACAAATTGAGAAATAACTGAGACAAGCTGTAAAATGGTATGTACATATGTCTCTGAATTCCTGTTGCCATTTGAAGGAGCATAAGGGCTCACTTAGAGCTAATGAATTACAGTTTTTTGTATTGCAGGTCCTGGGTTTTTAACAAATCAGCTATTACAAGAATGCTTTTTAACTCCACACAGGGATTTTTTTCATGTGAAGAAGTTTCCTAACATAGAAAAATAATTAAACAAATCAGGAACCCACTTAGGTCCCAAAACTTACTTAAGTTTTAAACAGTTAGTCTATGAGATATGTACCTCCTAAACCCTCCCTACCCTCTTTACTCACATATATGTGTATATATACATATATATATACACACACACAAGGCTATGAAGTTACCTGCAAAACTGGGGAAAAGGTAGATGTATCACAGCACTAAAAATTACCGCTTAAGTAGGAGAGATGTAGGAAAACCTGGAGGAGAAAGGATTGCTCATGTGCTATTTCTCCTGGTTAGGAATGTTTGACTAATCAAAATTATACTTATGTGCTACTGTTACTCTTAACAGCCTCTACAGAGCAATAGCCAAAAAGTCAGCTCTTTCTGAGGTGCCAGAAGGAGCCCAAGAACCAGACACAACCCAGTGGCTCAGCACTGACACATATCCATCGGCTCTGCCCACGTTCTAGCTCCTGAGAAAATCTGTAACTTATACACAAGCTATAAAGGCTAAACTGTTATACGATTTCTCAGCATCTAATTTAATTGCAAGCAATAAGATAAATGAAAAATAGATTTAGCATTTTTTAAAAAACTCAATATGATTAGCAGGAAGACATCAATCAAATTCTAATTAAAAAACAAAATAATAATCTTTCCATCCAGCCTTACTATATGCAAAGTAGAGACAACCGGGAAAATGAAGATCACTATTTTTTTTTTTTTGAGATCTGTTTTTTTCTGTATTTGCCTTTCACCCTTACCAGAAGGCCAGAAAAGACACTACGAAGTGATACATCCAAAGGATAATATGCTGAGTAATGACAGGTTTATAGCCCTAGTTAAAGATCTTAACTTTCATACTGAGGCCGTGCAGGCTATAAAATAAGAACTCATTGCTGTATCCTCCAGTTAACCAGTGTGCCAATTTTACCTCACCCCTTCTTCCTCATTTGTTTCAAAATACACTTTGTAGTTGGTATTTTGAGCAGAAACAAACTGTCACCTGAAACAGAGGCACAACTGTAACTACCATGTGATAGCAAAGGAGGTAAGAGGGCAATCAAGATTTTAATCACATACCAAATCTTAAAGTTGTAAGTGGCTGAAGTACAAATGCAGAACACATCAATGAAAATATTTTCAGAGTTAAAAGAAACATCTCTTAGTACTAGTGGCAAACCAGAGACCAGAAAGGTTTCCTTCAGTATACTTTTCAACTCAACTAAAAAATGATGTTCGCTGCCTTTTTTTTTTTTTTTTCTTGAGTACAGAAAAGGAATTCTTCCACAGATCTACCTTTGAGATTTTGTTCAGAGTCCTGCTTTTGTCTAAAAGAATAATGTGACTGTCACACAGCTGCTGAAAGAGCGCCCTGTCTGCAGCTGCAGCCCCGCAGCAGTAGCCACATGGTGCAACCGTTATCCTCCCCGCGTAGCCTTGCAAAGCGGTCCCTGAGCAAGCCCTGGGTGTCTCGGGACGGTCTTAGACAAACAGGGCCTGTGCGGGAGCACAGAGGTGCTTTCAGTGCCCAGCCGCGGCTCGCGGAGGGCCGAGCCCGGCTGCGGCCACAGGAAGCGCCCAGCTTTGCCGCCCCGACTCAGCCGCCCGCCCAGCACCTCCGCACAGATGGGGTGTTGTTGAAAGGGGAACAAGTCCAAAAAGGCCAAGCCAGCTCCGAGGAGCCAGTGCAGGTCTCAGAATCACTGGTTTTGTCACCATCCCCTGTAACTGCAGGAAAACAATCTTGCTGTGAACCCTTTCAGGATAATTCTCAATGTAATTCTCTAAAAAGAAGGCTGTTCACTGCTTCCCATAGAAGCCTTTGACATTCCTTGATTGCTCCTGCAATAATTCAGAAAGTCACACAACACTAAGAATTTATGTTTAAAAAATTTAAAAATACAGAAAAAGAAATCCAAAGTAAAAAACCTCAAAGTCTCCCCTGTCAAGGCAGATCTTCAGCTGGTAAATCAGAGAAGCTCAACTGCTCAGTGAAGAATTAAGTTTAACCCCCAAAAAAATGCTCTGATGGATTAAATTGATTTCCATTTAAATGCTTCATAGGCAGTGATGGTGACAGAAAGAGAAGAATGTAAAAATTTTCCTGGTCCTGCTGAGTGGCCTTACAGGCTCTCACACCACTTCACATGGCAACGGCACTACCTGGGAGCCTTGGGGACCTTGGTCACTTTAGATTACATGCTTGCCTTTTCTCAGTCATACACCAAACTTTTTGGGGTACTTTGTGAAACAAAGAACTATAGAACACTTTGCCAGCAAGAGCCCCACAAACATTCTTGCAATTTAAGGCCAAATTATATTTATTTGGGAAGACTCTTGTGCATTTCACAGCTGTAGGAGCTCTCTGTACTTGGAAGGGGTGGGGTGCACCCCAGCTGGGAAAGGACCTGGCTCTGGGGCTGATGAAATCATCCCTTCCACACCCGCAGCTCATGGCAGCCCACAACCAAACAACAAGTAAAGCAATGCCCGTTTAAACAGAAAACATAGTATTATCTTTTTAACCAGCTTCACAGAAAGTCCCACAGCATGATGTGCATGTGTGAGATTCAGAGTAAATATACTCTGATTCTAATGCATTTTTATCTCTAAAGAAAAGTTCTGCTGGTTGATATAGTCGGTACAGCCTGCACTTAAGTCTTATGGAAACAGCTCTCTGGAGTCCCTAAAGATTACTGGAAGACAAATCATAATGAGCACATCAGCGGCATAATTGCACCGCAACCCAAGAAGCAAAGAACAGAAAGTTTCATGTTCTTTGTTGCTAACTAAAAATCTTAAAATAACAGTCGCAAAAAGTTTAGGCAGCCAATTACAGCATATCAATTGTTTCTAGATGCAAGATTAGGCAATGAGAATTTCCTCACACAGCTGCCAAGGCTGCTAGAGCCTCTGTGAGGATGGCACCTCCTCCTCTTGGCCCAAGAGCAGATCGGCCACTGCTGAAAGCAGCAGGAGGACCTCTGCAGCATTTATGCAACAGTGTTTGCATAGTAATGAGTTATTTAAATTAATGTTCAGAAACACATTTTCTTTAATAACAGCCACAAAACAGGATTACACAAATGCAGCGACATTGCAAGTGATTTTGCACCAAATTTAAAGCAAGTTTTACAATCCTGCTGTTTAGATGCACTGCTGGTGAGCCTGAAAGAGATTAGAATTACTTTGCTCCATACATGCATATTAAAAATCCATAGGTATGGAGGTCCCTCCAAGGTGTTTCCAAGGTGTCACTCAGGGGGGTCAAACAAATGCTAGAGAGCACTTACTGGCAGAAGGGATGTGTGGCTGCAGTTGCTTCCTGCTGCCCCAAATCTGTGCAATTCCCTCAAACCAACTTGAGCACAGGCCATTCCTGCCAGCAACAAACCTGCCTACTGGCCTCTTCCATTTTGTTTCTTTTGGGCAACTTTGGCTTCAGTTTCTAGCAGTGCTCTGCAGAATATAAATGTACAGAATCAGTGTACATTTATAACAATAAGAGCATTTATGCTTACCATATAATGTACCTATGTCCGATATGTGAAGTATTTATAGAAGCTAATGATCCCTTAACTACACAACAGCACTCTGCTGCTCTCTATTCATTCCAGTCAGAAATTTCAGGGCTTTATTTATGAAAGAGACTGTAAAAAGTGCCGAACTGAGAGCCATGATAGTTAAAAACCTTTCCTCTTTAGAATGAATAACAGTAGTTTCCATCAAGAGAAGAGTGTTTTGGCTTACCCCTGAGGTAAAAGGACTAATGTAAAAATCTGGTGCTGCTGTGTTTTCTGTACCTTCAAACTCTCTGCCCATTTTTAGCTCATCCCAGTGGTGTAAATAGTATTGAACTTACTAACTACCCCATTTTTTTTTGTTGTTGTTTTCAAGACTTTCCTGAAATATGAAGTTACGGCAATGCTGCAACCATTTCAACTTATCAGTGATTTTTGGCAGTGGAGAAAGGCAAAATAATCATTAACACAGCTCCACTCAGCTTTTGTGCAGAGAAATTAATATATTTAGTAAGTAGCCTGCTAAATCTGTATTTTTTCATATTGGAATTCAAAATGGTATGAACATACCATGTCGGAAGCAGTAAAATAAAACAAGTTGATTTCATTTACTGTGATGACAGAGCTGGTAGGAGGACATCCTGACTCCATAATGTCCATCAGTCACTGCTTCCTAAATATCGGCAGAAATCTCATACAGAAACCACTGCAGCAGGTTGTACATTTACTGCCATCTCAAAATTCCTCTATTCTGAAATCCTCTGATCTGAGCCTTCTAAAAATTAGTAAGAACACTTCAGATAAAGACATTGAACAAAAATTTGCATGATTTCTTTCAATTTAGTTGACAAGAAAGTGATAATTTTTTTTACATTTGTAAACTAGAGTAATCTTGATATACAGAAAGTAATCTGATACAGATGTAAACTCACTTCTGTAATTTCATTAGCTAACCCATCATTACAATTGCTTTTCTAGAAGTTTAGTTGGATTGATCCCCCCCAACCACTGGGTTTAGGCTCAGGAAATCTGTTTTTTAGATGCAACAAAACCTGATTTCTCTAATCTCCTAATGAGGGTATCATCACCTTATTTCATATGGCTTAAGAAAGAATAAGCTCTACAAGCCCCTGAGCCTTCCTGGGTGTATGCCCAGATGAAGCATTTCCCAGGTCTGTGCCCCACCTGCACTTTTGACATACAAAACCAGAACTTATGCTGACAATTCTGCTGGTGACACTTGAGCATAATGGCTCTGATGATGTCATCAAAAGACATAAGAAGTTGTATCAATTACTTTACAAAAACAGAGCACTAGCCAAAATACTCACATTTCCACAGTCTGTAACTACAACCATTACTACAGCAATTATGTTTCTCTAGAAGTGCTCATTTTACACTCACAAAAGCTCACTTTAAACTGCATGACCTATCTTAAGTTTGCATTTTCCAAGAATATTACTCCTGTTTTTTCTACATGCAATGATACTTAAAGCCAAATTTACAAAGGTATTTAGGGACTTAAAGATAATAACTGGTACCTTAGCAGCTACCTCAACACCATCAAAGCAGGCATGGGAGCCATACTTCTATCTCATGAGGTAGTTTTCCTCTATCTCTACATGTCTAAATATCATAATCTGTTCCGAAACAGATCTAACACATATGCCTGTGTGGAAATAGTCCTTGCAAAGCAGAATCCCCCACTACAAATGTGTCACTGCAGAGCATCTTTGAGCCTCGGAATAAAACTCAGATAAACGTGCAGTAAAACTTTGTCTCTTAGGGGGATATTCAGCAGTTGTTCATATTTGACAATGTACCCGCTTTGCATGGTGGTAAGGATGACCCTCTCCTAAAAACTGGACTGACACTAAACTTAGTGACAGCGAAGATTATTTTGAAGCTTCTATTCACGCAGGATGGAGTCTCTGCAAGATCCCCAAAGGCTTCTCTGCAACAGAGGTTGTTATTCTTATGTTTTCCCCCAAAACTGGGCAATAAAGCCATCCCAGAAGTATGGTTATAAACCAACTTCACAAAGCAATCTGCACTTCATGGTAGCTGCTCTTTATCATTTTCCAATCAACGCTAGTTGGCTTCTAATTGATTTTATATTATGTCCCTTACCAGAAGTAAGAATATTGTGTTTACTAGGGCAGCACAAAGAGGGCAGGCCTATTCTTACTGCTGTATTTAATGCTGCTGCTAATCATGGAGATTAGACTGAAACAATTACAACAGCTAATTAAAGAACAATGCGGTTTTTGGCATCTTTTCTCAGACAGCACTGCTGGGAATTCCTAACTCAGGCAAAGCAGGGATAATTAAAAATCGAGCTCCGGTTTCCCCTGCACTGGCAGCTGGATCACGCTGATTAAACTGCAAATAAAACACATGAAACCAACACTTTGTAGTGTATCCAATTTTACTTAAAAGGGCCTTTAAAACTGAATCATAAACAGAGAAACAGAGCACAGCAAATTATTTAGCCTAAGCTGGATGTACAGTCTTCACTGCAGTTGCTTCACCGCTTACTATCGTTTGCATAGAGCATGGGACACTAGTTACTGGAGGGCCTGATGAGCCACTCAAATCATTAACGTCCCTTCCAAAGGCATCGTTGTTCAAGATGTCATGTAAACACCAGAAGCAACTGAGCTCAGATTTAAACACCGGCACAAGAAGTTTGTGAGTCCCTTGTGGAAGACATAAAATTGCACCCAATGACACCTCAGGTCATTACTAGAGAGTAAAACAGGGCTCAAAACCCTTTCTGCAAGTCTGCAGGACTGAAGAGTTGGCACAAATAGCAGCTGTTTTAGGACAGCCAGAAGCTCAAGATGAACTTCCAGCTGCCCAGTTAGGGCAAAAATGTAAGTAGAATCAAGCCTTGTCCAAGATTATCTGATACTCTGTCCGCTATAAGACACCAGTTACAGAAGAGCAATCAGTGCATTCCTTTCTCGTGCTCAAGCCACAGCATCACCTACAGTAAAAGTACAGTTACCCAGACAGACGCACACAGTTTTACTTTATAATGATGAGAATAAAAATAATAATGTTTACTCTTGGCTAGCATTTGCCTATATACTTCTGAGTCACACAAGAATAGTAAGAAAACAAACAACCCAAAGAATAAGACATGAAGGGTGATGCAGAAATACCAAATTACTTGCCTTAAACTTGCTTTGTGTTTAGATATCTGCCTGAAGGTTATTACTGTGCTCTCTCGACAAGTACTTAATGCTCTGTTCAGTAACAAGGTGATCCTGTTAAAATTTTCAAACTAATGCCAAGAAATTTTGTATTTATGTAGCTTTGTGGAGAAACATCAGTATTAACTCATTTTCACTAAACCCAGTAACTGGACATACCTCATGCGAAGTTGATATTAGTACAACACAGCTACACTAAGACTGTAAAGCAGAAAGAGCACCACATTCCTTCTGATTTTTAGTATTCTATGTTAATATATTTATTAAGCAACAAATAGTAAGAAACAGGGAGACTGCAGTCAGCACCAGGAATACTTACTTTAAAGAACAGTGCTTAAAGGACAGAGTGTTGTTGCCAGATGATCCAAAGGAAGGCATATAATGAAGGGGAAGTTTTCCAAGACAAGGCCTTTTCAATTTTTTGGGAAACATCTGAAAGTTTGGGCTACAGTGCAGAAAATCTGCTAGGAAAAGTTATTTGAGACCAATGAAAGGGGAAATATACACGCCTTCTACCTACATATGGTTTTACAGATTACACAGCAGTTCTGCTTTAGACACGTGTCATGGGAACAGTTTGGAAGGCTAGCTCAAAGTTAATTAGAAGGAAAGTAAAATTCTAGTAGACGTCCTTGTGGAAAAAGCCCAGTTAGCACAGTCGTACCTTGGAGGAAATGATCAGGTGCTCAAGGAACAACCAACCTGGGCACATAAATGTTACAAACATTGTGTTGGCTTTTGTTATGAAAATACCACCACAGGGACAGGTGGGAAGCACCTCCTGAAAACCCTCCCTTACCCTCTGCCATCTGAGGACAAGCCCAGGACAGTGCAGCTGTATCGTCTGCCGGTACAGCTCTCTCTCATCCAAGCATCAGTTCTTTTAACAGAGGTAGACAGGTATGCACATGAACAATCACGGCCCTACCTCAGCTTAGTATATGAATTTGGTGAAATCTTCAAAGCTCGCAGAGGATTTTCAGACCTTAAACACTAGAAACCTCAGAGACTCAACTGAGGGTTCATCATCTGTTATGCTCAGTCATCCCGAACTGTCACCTTTTTATTCTCTTCATTTCCAGAGCTAGAATTATTCTTTTCATTGAGCTCCATTTCTTTAACCTCATTTACCTACGACAAACTTCAAAACTTATTTTAGCACCCTGCACTGCCTAGAAATCAACAGCAGCAATCAGTAAAAGAAGCAGATTGCCCTTATAAAGGGCTGCAAGGGAAAGTGGTTGTCAAATAGCATTCACAGGAGAAGAGAACCAAAAAGCCCAATAAACTTAGTGACCTGGCTAGTGACTCACAGTGGGATCTTGAAAAAGATACTGCAATTGGTCTGTGACTCCATTTCTCCTCCACCTGATCAGATGGTGATAGATAAAGACTGTGATGACTCCTCTTTTTCTGCCTTCTTGCTAAGATGTACATATGCTTTATTATGCAGACACAAGATATTCTTTCTTTTAAGCTATTTGTTGTTTCCTATTTTGTTAGTTCCTGGTTACACATAACAGAAGTTTCAACTATAGAAGCAGCTTTCATATTTTGCTCTGAAATTACAAGTTTGTTCTCAATCCCTGAGATGATATCTCATGCTTAAATGAGATTTTGGCAAAGAAAAGCAAAGCACTTCACAGCTATCCTTCTACATCTAGTACCATTACATCTTTATATACCTGTGTAGAAGTAAACTATGCAAATTTTCTGTAAAATAACGATGCTAGTGTAATTGTTCTTTCCAGGCTATGTTCCAAAAACAATTTTAAACTTGGAAAAAACTATGAAAGTGGGATAGTTGGAAAACATACTTCAGTTTTTCCTTATTATTAAGTGCTTGAAAGGATCAGAACATTTTATATGGTCATATATAACACTAGTTACAGCACTACAGTAATGCATTATTCAGTTCCAGCAAAGAATATAAATCCTTGTAATGTACCTGGTTAAAATGTGGTTTAATTCTTATTATCTTTTGGCTTTGACTCAAAGTTCCTGCTGAGCGTTGTAATGTTCAGACGATCCATATTCCCTGAGACTCTTTAATTAAACCTGTAATGTAAGACTTTGCCTCTGGCTACTGGTCACACTACCTGGCACTCGCATTTCCAGAGATACCACCTACCACTTCTGTTCTACCGCCCAGCCTCTGAGCCAGAGCTCTGACCCTCACTGAAATACGTGTTTTCGATATTTCTCAGACTGAGGCACACTGGCCCTCTGGGCAGACACTCTCTTCTATTGCATGGTTGAGGTTTATGGCAAAAACATGCCATCTAGGAGACTGAGAAAATAAAATTCCCACTCTAACCTTTCCTTTTTTCCCCAAAGAATTTCTGGGGAATATATGGATGCTTAAGACCAGGAGTTTGCAGGACACATGCTACTTCTCTCCATCATTAGGATGCATTTCAACTATGCTCCAAAGGCTGGATGAAAAAGACCCCTCTGAAATTTGTATTACATGGTGACTGCCATTATTCACACAGCCTCCTGCTTGGCAGCAAGTCAGCAGGGAGAAGCCTGAACCTCTAGGACTTCTCTGGTACATGCATGCATAACTCAGCACTGCGTTTAAGGAGTATCTCCTGCTCACCTTTTATGAAAATACTGAACTGGTTTTGTTCTGAAGTGAAAAACCACTTTAAATCTCTAAAACTTGCAACTGCTAAGAAAAGTTTTTCCTACTCAGCTCTATGGGTCTCATTCAAAGAGAATGAGAGATGGCTACCTTTAAGCACGCTGGCAAACACACTTCAGCATTTTTAGAAATTTCTCTGTAGATCTTTGCACAGCGTTGGCATACCCGTGATTGTGACTGGCCTAATGGATCCTTCCTCCCTATCAAATGCTGAAGCAGGCATTTTAATGCAGTTGTTCGCATGCTTTGACTTACAGTACATGCATCTTCAAAATTCACTCCCTTCCAGCATTACTGACAATAAATAATTAAAAAGCCTATTGAGACAGCAAAAGCCAATTCACTGAAATTATAAGCAAATGTTTTTGCATCAGGGGCCAGACTCGGGGAAAAACTTAACATCTTCAATTCAAAGCATGTGAGTATTTACATAGATGCAACTGCCTAACTTGCAAGTTGTGCTGTGTTTTACTGGGTAAGGGTTATTATCCAGCTCTGTAAATTATTTTCCCTTGTGGAAACATACAATCATGCAAGATTTCAAAATACCTGGTGAAAACAACAGTTTCATAACTAAAAAGACAAGCTACAAGTCTAATTTCAGCCTAAGTCTTATAATTTTGAATCTGAGTAGAATACTGCAATTTCCAAGTAAATAGCACTGACAATTTAACCCCCACTGTATTGTTTCAGATGTCAAAATACTTTGTGATATTGTTTATTTCTGAATAACTAAGACAGACAAAAATGGAAATCAGGACATCAAGAAAGTGTTCTACTCCAGCCAGCACATTTACATATAGGGAACAAAAGAAATTGCCACAGAGGGAACACAGACATTAAACAAGAGAAATCTGTTTGAAAAACATCAGAAAAAAGTTAAAACCTAATTAAGAACATGAAGCCAGGGAGAAAAAGAACATGTTGTCAGAGCCACGACAGTTATGTCAGGAAGTGACAAGGGAGGGCAGGAAGGTCTGAAGATGGACACAGACCCTTAAAGAAATAATAAACATTCTTTTGGGAAAGGAGCATCTCTGCCAGACAGCAAACCTCACTCTTATTCAAGTGGCAAGCTCTGTTGACCCTCTACAGCTTGAATTTCCCAGAATGACCTTCCACAGCTTGCTAACACTGTATTTTCATGACTGGCTAAGATTTAGGGGGTTTGATGACCCAAATAAAAAACTAAAATCTCCAGTCAGGACACCCTGGGTCCTTGACCAACTCTTTGCAATGCCCCCTCTCCCACGGGGGAGCCTCAGGCTCACAGTCCCTCACGTGGAACAAATTCAGCACAGCAAACAGATGACATTTTCTGAATGATGCCAACATGTGGTGTTGGAGTTTGTGGTTGTACCCAGCAACACAGCTGGGAATGAGGGAGCAGACAGACTCAGCTGGCTGTTTCAGGAGCATCTTCAAGGAAATCATGCTTTTGAAAATACACAACCTAATCCTGGAGTTGAACAGATTAGATCAAGATGTCGGACTGTCTACCGTGGAAAATCATTCAAGCTAAAACAGAGCAAGAATTCACCTTGGACCAACAATTCTTGATTAACTTCCTCTGCTGGCAGGCTTAGTGTAAACTAGGCACTATGCCAAAGCCTCCCAATTCACTCTGGAGTAAATGTAATTTGAAATAATGCTCACATATTTTAACAGTATGGCCTTCCGAATGAATTTTCAGATAATGGTCAAAAGTGGCATAGACCCGTGGATCTGTCATGACACTGGCACTCTGTGTAAAAATAAAACAAAACAGGTCTTAACTAACTTCCTTCACTGCACGATAAACAAACAGCTTCCAAACCAGTGTGTATATTGTGATGTACCACATACAGGGTAAAACTGGAACTAGAATTTGACAAAAATATCAATGTTAGTACAAGACAAAACAGTTGGAAATTTATATTAAAAATATTTTTATATGTAATACATATCCAGACACAACCTATAAATGTCTGTAACATGAATGAGGTCTGCACACTCCTGGATTCACAGGCACTGCACAGGCTCCACTAACTGCACAGAAGTCACTCAGCATTTTGCTGTCACTTGAGGTGAACTACAGGCAATGGGCATGATCTGAACTTACAGCCTCTGGTGTCATAAGAAACAGCCACATACCAGAAACCTCTGCTTTCTATGGAGACAGGGGCCAGTCGCTTTGTCAAATACATAAGCTACTCATATACATCTCCTGCAGAAGAGTTCCTCGTGGTCACTACTGCAGAGTATGATCCTGAACAAGGGTTTCATTTGAGTTTTAGTTCCTCTGAAGCTTTTGGACTTTCCAAGCCCACTGGTTTGCCTCAGGTGAGCTGGAGCCACACCAGGATTCACAGCCCTCCCACAGGAAGCTCAGAGGAGCTCTGCCCAGCAAACATCCACCTGCTGAAAATCTGCAGACCTCCTCAGCTGCAACTGGGGCAGCTCCTCCTGCACAGCACAATCTGCAATCTATCAGGTACCTGTTAAATAAACCCCACCATGCTGAACTAAATAATTTCCTTATGAAGGGCCAAGTTATACATGTGCTAAATCTTCCACACAAATGACCAAATCAGCAACAGTAACAGCACTTGCACATTGCCAAGCACTTTCTGGTGCAAGCTACCAAGCTGCCATATGACCATGAGAGTCAGAAAGGGACTCCTGCACAGGGTGACACAAGAAGTCTGGAGCAGAGACCTGGTTGTACAGATAAAAAAACATCAACAGTTTTATATCTGTGCCAGTTTTGAAAGTCTGGGCTATAAAGAATACAAAGCTATTCGACTGCAGAATAAACAATCAATGAGAAAAGTATGTCAGTCATCAGTTTGATGTCTAAAATTAGAAGACAATGACCTTCACTTATGCTGTATTTCTGCGTTTTCACAGGCAAAGGAATAGGCAGAAGGCCTTGAGAAAGATTATCATGAGCCTGATCTGACATTTACTGATAAATCTTCATTGATTTGTTATTTAAATTCTTTTGCTGCTTTGCTTTTTTTTTTTTTTTTTTTTTAAGTATTAGTCAAAACTAACTCTTTGACCTTTGTAAGACACTTTGTCCAGCTATCAAGCATTGTGATAAAAGTTCCGAGCTGCCAGAAGGGTGCTCTGGAAGCAGTGATAGAGCATTGCACATTTCCTGCCTAACAAGAAACCAAATGCTGTTGAAAACCACAAGCAAATTAGCATCTAGATAATTTGCAAATAACGAACTTAGTGTCATTTTATAGGCAGTAAGTGCTTGCTCTTCTGATATCATGATTTTATTATCAGCATTTATTAAAAATATTTTGTTTGCTGTATGTAAACTCAAACATTAGAAGACATTCATATTATAAGCAATTACAAACATGAGGTAACATTTACTACATAGGATAAAGCACAATTAAATGCCAAAAGACGTAGACACAAATAAATAGTAATAAAAATGATTTCTGATTCCTGAGAAGTCATGGAATAATATATATAAACAATTATATTACACATAAACATCAAGAAGAAAACTATTTCAGGGCTACAGTTGTTTTAAAGCTTTCTCTCCAAGCAGAGCCAGGAGCTCTGCTTTTATCAAACCTGCTTGTAGCACGACTCTTCTTGGAAGTTCCTCTTCAAACCTGGCTTTGCTGTAATGCATACAAATTATTAACCCATTACAAATGTCAGCACCTGGCACTTGCTACCTAACAGATGCCAGCACCACAGGCTCCCCAACCACTATTTTCATCTTGATTCAAATCTTAAAACTGCAGATTTTTTTCTCCAGTTTAGCAGCACATACAAAACAGATAAACCATCCTGCAACAAGGAGCAGGGAACTGACCCTTCCCCTGAGGGACAGCACAGCTTACACACCTGAAGTCCCACCACCCCGCTGGGGTGGCACAGGGTGGTGTGGCCAGAGCACCCTGGGACACTGGCACAGAGGGACTGTGCTCTCCCAGCCTAAAGAGAGGGTCCCTCTGGGGCTCCCATGCCTCAGGTGAGCACTCCTCCGGGGGGAAAAATCCCCCACCTTTCACAGAAAGAAGCAAGCCTTGGCAGGGTGTTGTATTTGGTTTTGTTATGCTCTGAGAATAGACATATGGAACGCTTTGGGGTGATGGGCTACAACTGCCAAACAGCCAGAGAGGGCACATTACGGCTCTGCCCAAGGGCCGCAGTGGTGAAAGATTCAGAAATCTCACATCCTCAGTATTTTAACTGCGTGACAGATTTTGCTAATCCTGTTCTGAGGCTGTCAGCTCTCTACACACACATAATACATGGAGCTTAGGCAATAATACCGGGTCTGGCTTTAGCTTTGAAATGCAAGCTTCAAATTCAGATACTCTGTTGATTACTGGACACAGCTTCCAATTGCTCAGACTCTTCACATAGCTTTATCTAACACATAGCTTGCTGTGGCTGGATGCAGTCGAAACATAACTGATAGAGGAGTGCAGGGCTGCCTATCTGACTGGATGCAATGGTTCACGGCCAGGGCCACCCCTGTCACCATGACTGGGATGCCACAAGAAGTCCTGAAAGGGAGGGAGAGCAGCTGGTGACATGCTGTTTCCATAGCCAATATGTCCCGTTTGGTCTGGGCCATCACAAGATTTTCAGTCATGGAAATGACATTGAACCACACAGTTCCCACCAGTATTAACAAGGGTCCATATCAGTAAGTGACAATTTTGGTTTCTTTTTCCTGGAGATCAACTATAGGGAACTTTTCAAGTAATCAAGTACTAGCTTACTTCCTAATTTCCCATGGAAAGTGTTTTCAGACAAATTCCATCACTTGCGCAATGTCCAGCTAGCACCCTTGGGAGTGACAACCAACCCACTGTCACTCACCAGCCCACTGCCTCAGCATCATCAACTGTGGCAGTAAACATTGTTGTAAGCCAAGACAATAAAACATTTGTGTCTTTCTTTTAAATCTTGCTTTGGCTTCAGCAGTACAGTCATTTTCCTAGTCAGAACACAAAACACAGGACTATATAATACAGATGTCACCTCCACATCTCCATTGGATTTACCATCTATCAATACACTTATATTGCCAGACTACAGTCCAGTTAATTCCTCTTTTGGCAATACCAGTGAACTCTGACAATGAGGCAAAATTACAGTGACTGCAAATCCACGTCAACAAGTCTGTAAAACAAGCCAGTCATAGGAGGAGGAAGGTTAATGTGAAAAAGTGCACGTGTGATCTGTGCAGCAGCCCAGGCATACGAGCAAAAAACCCTTCCACATAATTTGTCCTACTTCTGTAAACAGAGAACAGCTTTAGAAGTATGTTCTCATTGTACTGTGGTCTCCAGTACTTGAAGGACTAGGTAACTACAAAACCAGAAAAAATTCTCAGTGTGATACATGAAAGTGGATGTAGACACTTTGAAGTTCCTCTGACTACAAAATTATTGTAACTAGATCTGGAAAACGCTGCATGCAAAACACAGCTGTGCATGTCTATATTTATCCAATTACTATCTGATTGTTTTTAGTAAATTATTTGTGGATTTTTATTTTCTGTACTATGCTTCACTGCCTCAAAAATGGAATTATCACTTTAAAACACTCTGCTACACAAGAGCTATTTAAAAGGTTGAGGTCTAATCCCAGAGGAAGATAAAATTGCCAGGGGGGAGGGAAGGGGGGAAGCTGCATCACAAAAGCCTTTGCAGTTGCATTTACTGGTAGCTGTTACAGAAAATTAAATAAACCAGAAACAGACCCCACATTTCAGTATCATTTCAAACCAATCCCAATGCGAAATGCATCCCAGATGTCTCCCAAGAAATGCTGCACAGAGAACGCCACACAAGCGGTAGCATCAGACACTGGTCACCTGCATGTAGCTTTTCATTCTGCCCGCTGCACAACCTTCCACAGCTACGCACCACTCACGCTGGCAACTTGAAGGCCGGCAAGTCGACCTGCATTTACTCACTGCTCACGTTAAAACAATAAGTCACCTCCTCAGCCAGGATAAACCCACGCTGCTCCACTTCAGTCAGGAGAGGCACAGTGAATTACTCACCAGATGATCCAGTCCACCGTATGTAAAAGGGCTCCAGAGATAAAAATCTATTTTAAACTACTGCAAAGGAAATTCGGTTTTAGGTAAGAAATGAAGGCCTGATACACAGAGTAGGACATCCTCCCTGAAGTCAGATGTACTTAAGTGGGTGATTTTAATTAAGCATGCTCTTAAATGTGAGCTTAGGAGGTGTTGAATGGAGAGCTACCTAACATTGAACTGGAAAATAACATGGGAATTTCTATCTTGCTGTTCTGACAGCAAAGGATGCACAGGAGAAAGGAAACAGCTGTAAAACTCTTTAACAGCCCCTCACTGCAATACTGCAACTGCCACAAATATATACTGTATTTGCAATCTGTGAGATATGAAGTACTTATTTACTTCTAAATATATTTATTGGAACAACTTCCAGATGTATTTCACTTGAAGAATGGCAACAGATATGCAAGGATTCAGTTAGTCTTGGAATATTTTGGTTTGCTAGCACAATTCTCTATTTGCTATCAGAACAGTTCTGCGTTAGAGCTTTATTTAAGTCATCAGTAGGACCTCATGCTATCAAATATTAATCTTTATCCTTTAGCCCAGCTATCATTGTTCTGGATAAACAAGAATTTTCCTGTTCTGTGATGTCATCTGAAGTACAGAACATGACAGCATACAATAACTTCACTGTATAGCAAGGACAAGTTCATAACAAACCGTTTGGTGATTAGCTATTGCTGGTAAGCATTTTGAATGCTGTGCAAATTAAAAGAGTACAGGCAAATCAACTTCTGCTGGGAAACATCACAATTCTCTTATCTTTTTAAGATCTTAGCTTGGGAACATAAGGCTTTGGTAGGTGTACTGTTAAAAATATTCATAAATAAAGATAACTCCATGAGAGCACCTCATGTTCCTGAAGCTGCATCATGCATGAATGGACTTACGGACAATTAGAAACTTCTGAATTTCTAGAGAGGACAAGAATATTTTCTCAAATGAGTATTGAAAAGGACAGACAACCCACTGGGCAGGTCAGCAGTATTTCTGGGAACAAAACCAAAACCAACCCACAGCTGATATCCAGAGAATACGATCTGTGGTTTAGGCTCAATTAAATGTCAGTAAGGATGCTTTGTGAGCTCTGGATGCAGAGTTCAGAGAAGAGTCAAAAATATCCCATCCATCACAGAAGTTCCCTTCCACAGGTGCTGAGTCTGGGAAGTTTGTCTAGGCTGTGCCTCAAGAAGAGGAGATTTAATTCTCAGTGCTGTCTATGGCACAGCTTTTACAAGCACTAAGCAGACTGAAAACATGCAGGAAAAAATCAAATGCCCTCCAAAGAACAAGAAAAAATAATTGCATTATTACACAGCACCCAGTTCACTGAGCTGATAGGTAGGTGCTTTTTTTTTTTCTTTTTTCTCTACCTATGTTAGAAAGCTTTATATAAAGGTTTTTTTTTTTTCTTTTTCTATCTTTTTTTTTAAAAAAAAAAAAAAACAAAACAAAACAAAAAAAGGAGTTTCATATAAAATTCAAGTTTCATAGCATTGGTAGGAAGGAATCAAGTGACACATGGTGTGTACCCTCTTCATGCAACAGACTGCTGCAAAGGACTCCACTGGCCTTCTCACAGTTTGTTCATAGAAATAAAACAGAAAACAGGGACTAGAGATGCAAGTTCAAAGTCAGATGCTCCCCCTTTCTTCCTTTTTCTATGTACATGGCCAAATCACATACAATGACTGCATGTGTAACAAAAGTTAAACTTTCCAAAATGTTGCATGAGACTGTACCAAAGTATCTTCAATGCAATAATATCCAGCTAATGCTGCAGAGTATTTCTCACCTACATCCAAAAAGGACCCACTTAGCTGATACATTTGAGAGACTCATTCTCCTAAGAAGACTTAAATTCTTTCTTGTGTGATTTAACAATGGAGACTTTTCTAGCTGCTGTGTTTCTGGGCTTATCTTTGTCAAAATCAGTGTATCTGATTATTAGACAGTAACAGCTCAGCAGTTTGACTGCCTTGGATGTTTCTTTGGGACTACATTACAAAGTTTTCAGAGGTAATCTCATGCATTCTACTTGTATATTCATGTTACTCATCAGAAAGGAAAAAACACTGTTTCCTTTTCACTTTGACAGCAGAATACAAAATCCTCAATTAAAGTGAGCACAATCACCACAAGAAATTGCAGAATACTCCCCAGTGGCCATATATCCCAGAGGCATTGCAGCTCTTCGCTCACTTCAGCACCTTATGAAATGCCATGTGCCCCTTCTCACCCCCCAAACTAATCAGCTGAAAGAAAAATATTTATCCGCATTTTGAAAAGCAAGTCCCTAGAAGTTTATTTTATCTTCACAACATGATTTTATGAAATACTCCATGATTATGGTGTTACCAATCACAATCATCTTGCCACAAAAATTGCAAGATGCTCTTTTTCTAGAGGTTCCAAGATTCATGGATTCATGTTTTTTTCATAAATATTGACTAAAACTGGAAAAATCCTCAAGTTTCTATCTTGCAAGGTAACCAGCAGACACAGGAAGTAGTCCCAAACACAGCCAAAACCACGGATGCAGAAGATTCAGAGTATTATTTTTAGTCATATTCTTTTAAAGAACAGTTTCCCCATTATTCTGTGATTCTTTTCCATATGATACTCTAACAAATTACACAGGGAGTGTTTCTATTCTTGTTTTTAGTAGTGGATATAGTATCTTTAAGTTTGCAATTCTTATCTACTCTTACTGGGAAATGCTGATTATATGGTACTGGGGTGAAATCAACTGTGCAGCCCCCAGTGAAGCAGGTGCTGACCAAGCCTTTGCACAAAAGGCAAAATGCTCACTTATCTGCAAAGGCACTCATCTCCATTTTAAGACATGTGATTAGGTAACTTGTACGGCTGCTGCTGCTGCCATACCTGTGCTCTGGATCCAAGCAGGGCTGACAGCACCCCATCATTCCCAGACAGGAACCAGGAAAAGGTGTGTGAGCTTTCCAGGCAGCAGCCTGCCTCCGGACTGCCTCTCTCCTGCCTGCAGGCTGCAAGGGCAGATCACAAACCTGAGTCCCTCTTGGCACCATGAGCTGAGGGTTACGGTTTTAAATTTCTGGGTTGAACAGAAGAAATAATTAAAGGTCAAACAACTGATCACATGATTATTTACAGAGTCCTATAGGTAATGAAGTTATTTGACTTGTACCCAGTGACAAAGGCATCTTGCCAGGTGCTTGCAACAAACACACGGACAGCCACTTAATTATGAAATGCAACACCCACAGAGTGGCACACTCCTAACCTTCAGTTCTGAGTCTTTTATTGAATTAAGCCAGAAATCATTTTTAGAGAAAGGAATTACAGGATACTAGATGCGTTTTAATATGACAATTTTTGTTCCTTACACAACACTCTCCAGGGCAGGACACTGTCATTCTAAAAAGTGCTAGCTTTTTAAATAAATTAAATGGTAGAGAGGACAGTAACAAGCAGTCTTCTCCCCTGGTCTCTTTAAAGGCACTACTGTTAAAAGGTACATTTTGTCTGGGAGCAATCAGCGTCTGAGCTGTTCTCAGAAACAAGAGGCTGACACAGGTAAGAGGCTCTGAGCCACTATGCTGCAGGCAGGGTACACCCTAATTATGGAAGGGTATGAAAATGCAGTTGAGTTTTGCTGTGTTAGGAGAAGCACACTGCTGCCTATACTCAAACATCAATATTTATGGCACCAACCTGGGATAGCACTTTTGTTCCATGGGAAGAGGCCTTCAAAGAATCTTTCACCCTGGCTCTTTGCCAACGTAATCCTCTGGACTGATGTGCCCCCTTGGCTAAGGTAACTTTCCAGCTGAAATCCTCCCGGTGCAGCATATGCATTACACACAGTTCTCATGTTTAGATTCTCACTGCACATGTTATGTCAGCAGTCTCCAAGTTTCACACTTCAGTAGCACCTGGGAACTGCACCCTCCCTTTAAAGGGAGGCTGAAAGCCACCAGCTACTCTCACAAAAACTACCCCAGTGAAAGCACCCTCAGGAAACTGCACAGCAAAAATCAGTTCCTATTTTGACTCCTAACAACAAAGGAAAAATTGGTATTCTATATTCTGAGAAGTACTATAATTTTTTTTTTATTATTATTACCATAAGCTTAGAAGCAATGCTGCTGACCTCCAAGCAGCAGAAAAGCAGCCAGTTGCCACACGAACACAAGGGTGCACATCTGCCTGCCACAGGCTTAGCTGCGCATCCCTCAGATGGGGCAAGCACTGCTGCACACTCATGCTGGGGATAGCACTGGCAAAAGGAAAACACATGGCAGGGTTTACCTCCCAAAGGTGAAGGCAGTAAGGACTGCAATTGCTGCACCAATTATTCAGTCCCATTACCTGTTACACAGAGCTCCACTCCCTCCACCAGCTGCAGTACCCCGTGGCCCTGTATCAGTAAGACTTAGAGGCTCCCTAATATCCAATCACACGAAGCTAAAGCTTTGGAAGGAGACCAATAATGATCTCTCTATCACAAAGACAATCACAAACTCCATTGCTTCAAGGGAATGAAAAAACGAGCCAAAATTTATCACTGGGCTAACTGCAGCTGAAGCCATTACATTTGGCTCCTGTTATTTCTGGGAAATGAAGGATAGGAATTGTGAAATGCAAACAGCCACAATCTCATCAATGGAGATAACTTCTGAAATCATGAGAAAAGTAGTCTAAGACAGAGTCAAAGCTGTTTCAGATGTAATGTACAGCCATCTAAGCTGCTGAAAATAGCTTTCATTCTGTTTTCTTCATTTTCTCCAAATTACACTCAGCTTCTCTTTGCATCATAGCGCAAACACTCCTGAGCCCTCCAAAAGAATCCTGACAACACGACCTTATCAAACACCTCAAGGATACTCAGGGGTATCTGGTTTTGGCATTAGCACACAGTGAGATTTAGAGTCAGGAAATGGGAGGTTTGTTTGCAAAATATTTTTTCCAATACAGTAAAGACCATGTTTCTGGGTTTCACCCTAGATGAGTATCATTTTGCAACACAGTGCAAATAAATTAGCCACGTATTACTCCCTTGAACACAGCTAATTAAAGAGCTGTTAATCTGCTGCACCATATTTATACATTACATGATTCACAGTTGTTACACACCATTTAACATGAGAAAAACTAAAGAACAGTTGTTTGTCAGCTATATAATCCCACTTACAAAAAAAGAACAGACAGAACAGGAACTGCTTGACTGCATCATCTTTTGACATGTTCTCCCAGCACAGATAGGTGTAAAGGAATCGGACCAATCCCCAATATAGTGCTGTTTGATTAACACAAGTAGTGTGATTTGGCAGGTCCAATCAGAACAAAGTATTTTGATAGGTGAAAGAACTGTGAAAAAATTATTTTGTTTGTAGAAACTGTCTTTTCCTTGGAAAAATGTCAGTCAAAACCACTTGCTTAGCTCTCAAGTAAATGCTTTCCCTATGTTCACATACAGACAACTCGAAATATATCTTTATAGAGGAATTCACAGAGATCTACTGAAGCTGAGCTGGTTTGAAGAGTACCCATTCTCTCTTTAGAAGATCACTTACAGCCATACCTGTAAAATTTTCAACAGTTGTACAGCTGACTGGAAGGCTAGGGAAAGGAGGGGGAATTATATGAAAAATTCATGAGAAGGCCTCCAGAATATGGTCCTCTTTCAATGTACGGTTTGGAATGTCAATATTCAAAATACCAACCAAACCAGAGCCAATACAGGAAACCAGAGGGCAGCAGAGAGAAACTCTCAAATGAGCTGATTTATCCCAACATTGTGCAGGAAACCACCAAAGCACAGAAGCCCCTCACCAGTCTACTCAACATGTCTCAGATGAATGCAGTGCTACTCTCTGCTCCCATCTGCCCCCACAGAAAAAGTAAGAGAGTAAAGCATGCAGGGAAACTTCTGCAAATTTGGGTGTTCTTGTGTACTGTATTGCCTGTAATAAGTTGGTCTTGGCGTTCCTGAGCTATTTCAAGGTCAGAAGTAAGCCGCTTTCTACAGAAAATGGATTCAGAAGGGGAACTGGCTTTCAGTAACACTGAAAGAAATATCAACACCCTTACTTTCTACCTTAAATTATTCATTAAACAAAGGGTTTATGCCCTCCCTGACCCCAAAAATATTAAGGCCCCTTAAAAGCACAGCAACTTTTGGCATCACCTGGCACTCATGCTGACAGTCTTAGCAAGGAGTTGATGATCCAGAAGAGCTAATGACATGCAGGTCAGGGAAGGTGCAGACTGGCAAGGCAGGACAAAGAAATGGTGTGCTGGGGCTGAAGGCGTCACCCCAGCCAGTAATCTGCAGCTGGCAGCTGTACCAGCTGGAGGTGATCACTTCCTTTACACTTCTTTCTCCTCCAGGTGTGAAATTCTCTTGTTTATACTAACATATGCATTCTCCCCTAGTACCTTCACTGACACAAACTGATGTTCTTATACTATTTTAAGTCAGTAATAAGTCTTCATTATTACTGTGTATTTCTAGTTCTACATCATGCATGGATTAATACTTTATCATGTACGCTGTGTCTGACAGCACTTTATAATGCCACTGTGTATAACAATCTTTGTGTGATCATTCCTTGCCAGTTTCAGCTCACAAAGGCTTGGCTCTAAAGTGAGGTCCATAAAAAAAGATGTAGTAGTCTTGTTGAAACAAATAACAAAACAGTCAAAAGGTTTCCCCAGAGAAGGGCCAGCAGAAAACAAAGGTAGAAATATTTATGCAATCACTAAAGGACATTGGAAATGTGTGTTCTGAATAAACAGCCATCTTCGGTATGCAAGTACCATTGCCTTTGCTGTCTCCCAAAGATCACCAAGAACGGAAATCAATGATGCTGCCTTGTTAGAAAACAGAAATCAAAGCATCAGTGACTTTGTAAAATCCCTTCTGTTGCTTTGACCTTCTGGTGCCAGGCATCTCCAAGGATTCATTACCATTCACTGTAATGTCTAAAGAGGAAATATGCAGCACAACAGTATTTTAGAGTAAAACACTAGCAGCGGGGGATTATAACAAAAGCTAGGAAACTGAGTATACAAAAAGAAATGAGAATCCCATGAATGGATGCTTGCATTGCCCTGAGGACTGTATCCTCTCTTCTAATACATACAAGTCACTTCTGCTGTTGTCCAACTGTACGCCAGGTCCCTGCCTCACCATCTGCACCCACTGTAAAGAGTCTGGTTCTCTTCCTGCCCAATCAGTCACGCTGGGAGCTACTGCTGTTAGAGTTGCACCTTCTCCAGGGCCACTGACACAGTTAATATAAATATGCCAGGCAACATCAGATCAGCCCTCACTTTCAGAGAATCTCTTGTAAGAAATAAGTTGGGAGGGAAGGGGTAGGTGATACTAACCTGAGTCTCCAAGCCGGTGTAAGGACTAGGAGGTTCAATCTACAAAAAGAGCAGACAGAAACAGCCATTACTCTGGAATAGTGGAAAAGAAGGTGTTTTGAGCCATTATTGGTCCAAAGTAGAGATGTTAAGAACAAGCACACCTGCTCAAAGATGACAGAAGACTATTTTTTTTAAAGAGATCCTTCTTTTCCAGACATCCTACCATTGCACAGAAATTACAGGATCTCTAAAATATTTGGATGAGTAAGGGAAGCTGCAGTAACTGGAGTAACATCAAAGACAGATTAGCTACAGAAAAACTCTAGGCCACATGCAGGTCCTTGCATCTTTGATTTAATCCTTTGTTACATGTCTTTCTTAGATTACAATTGGCTGGTGTTCCTGTAATTTCAAGGCATTAGAACCTTTTCAGAAGGTTGATCAGGACTTGATGATGATGGGGTCAACCACTTCCTTGGTAAAACTTCTGTGCCCAACAGCTGCAGTTACATCGTGGTTGGGTTTTTTCCCCACTAAAATTTCACCCTGGTGAACGTTACTCTCCAGCTCTGCACATTATATGTGCAAGTACAGTGTGCATTTTCTGCAGTCTGGCATCTTTCTTGATGTCAAAATCTGAACTCCTAACTTGGCTTGGCCAGAGTATTCAAACTTCATTAAAAGAGCTTCTAAACATAAAAGCACCAAAATTGTCTTTTTAGGCAGTTAATTAAGAGGTTAGAAAGAGATAACATCCCTCCAGGAGACTCCATCATTAGTGCTCTGGGATTAGCACTCAAGCAAAATCTTTAAAAGGAACATCTTTTAAAGTATAAGGGACATTTAAAACCTCAGTCTTGCTGGTCTAGGTATTACTCTGCAAGGTCTTGCTTTCTACAACATCCTGTTTAATTGGAAAGCCTAACAGAGTGGAACCAGGTCAATGATGCTTTCTCTTTAATCCATCACATCTGTCGAAATTAGACAGCTTTAGTTTAGTAGAGTAAATTCTTGTCTGTCAGATTATCAGGCTCCTGAGACTAATTTTGAGTTTTGATATCCCCAGATGCTCAGGTTGTTGTGATTCCCACTCTGGCTAAACCACAGAACGGAATTTAAAAAAAACCTGGCTTCCCTCCAAGAAACTATATATTCCTTTTACTTGTAATTATGCTTATAAAGCAGCATTTGGTTTAACATTCACTGTAAATACACTAATGAAGAAACAAGCTATCAACCCAGGAAAAAAAAAGACTAGGAGGAAATTGGCCTTGAAACCCTCAATACATCTTTTCTCTGCCCAGTAAGTCATGGGCCAGGCAGCACACTGTGACCAGCTAAAAGAGTCCACTATCACCTCTGTCACACTGCTGACTTAGATGTAACCTTTCATCAACCTGTTCTAACACCAGAGCACCATTATTATACACACATAGTAGATACTATCTGACAACTGGACAAATGATACCAAGACTGGAAGGAGACTGAGAAACCTCGGTTAAATCAAAATTATCATGTCATCAGCTACGCTAGGGGGAAAAAAAATATCTTAAGGTGAGAGAAGATGCGAGAGGAATCTTGTCCTTGGATGGCTTTACATTTCTAAAGACAAATGATGTCAGCACTCACAGCTCCTCTCTTACCCTCTCTCTTACAGACTTAGCGGGTATAAACTCATCCATTTTGCAGCTGGACTCTAAGTGATGCTAGTTTGGTCACAACATTGTCCTACAATGTCCCACTTGCATTTATGTCATAGCAGGAAGATCACAATACTGGCAGGTGTGTGTGGCAGATAGAATACAAAACATGTTTAAATAGAAAGAGTAAAATACTACTGTAACAAAGAATGGCCCAGCTGCACAGACTCCCCTTTGGGAGATCATCTGGATTTTTTCAATTGCTGCCAATCTGATTGCAGACAAAAGCTTTTTCAGTATGTACTGTTCACTTCCAAAAGACATTATTTCTATAAGAGGAAGCAGCTACTGTATGTATAAAACATCCTGGAAAGATCAGGGGATTCCTGTAATAGATAAGGCTTCAGACTATTTAAAAGCCAGACAAATGAAGTCCAAGGCTTGCTGAACAGAACAATATCCTTTGGAAATTAATAATTTCAAAAGCTTTCTTGACTAAATAAAATTGTAAATAAACCCCAGGTTTTGAATGGCGTTATTTCATCATGTGGAACATGGTGCATCAGCATGGGCCAATTAAACTGTGATGATATAGTTTTTCCTGTTTATTTTCCTCCTCCTCATTTTGGTTATGGTTACTTGTATTAACTTGTACTGTAGCCATTGTGCAGGGAACCTGTACTGTAGCATTGCAGGGGAGTCTGTTTCCCTCTGTCATTAGGAACACACATCATGGTGTTTGCTTCTGAATTATCTTGGAAAAAGTTAAGCTTGGCTTTTACGAGCAAAAGTAGGAACAAACCAGTAAATTTTTCCTTCCCCATCTCACACCTTGTACCCGCAGAATTGCTAGACATGGTGCAGGTTTGGGGTTTTTTTCCCCCTTTCTCGCAACAGCATACAGTGCAACATCGCCGCCTCTCAGCATCCACTTACTATGAAACAACGATGAAGAGACTTTGCCAGTTTGTATCTGGATGCCACCTCTGCCTTGCACAGAGGCTACTTCTTTCACTCAGTGCCCAACTGCCCACTCTACTTTTCGTTTCACTCATGCAGTTACAAGTACCACACTCATCACAGCTCTCAGAGCTGACCTGAAGGTCCCCAAAACACAATCACAGAGAATTCATCCCAATTTAAGCGAGAAAATAAGGAAGCTGAGGAGGGTGAAGAAGGAGGGATGACATAAACATAGTCAAATTTAGTTTTCAACTGCAAAAAATAGTTTTAAAATTCAAGCTCAATGTCAGCAACTTAGAAGAAAGGCTTTCACTCTTACTACAGGAATAGGCATGTCCTTAAAGCTATCCACCCATCACTAGTGCCAAATAAATATGTCACATTTGGGTAAATTCCACTGCTCTTCTCCACCTCCTGTGCACGGCCTGATGCATGGTTCTGTATGGTAACATGCATAGGAATACCCCACTTATGAAGGATGAGGCTATGCACTGTTGTTTTTGTTTGTTTTTTTAAGGTACAACATCTCTGCTTTGTCCAACCTGCCTGCTCTCATTGATTATTAGCTGCTAATGAAAGGTCTGAGTCAGACAGCAAAGTTATCACTCATCTATGCCTATACATGGAAACACGCAGGAACAAACAGCAGAAAAAAACAGCACCATTCTGAGCAAAGTTTTCCTTGGTCTATATATGTTCCACTTAAACTCTACCTGGTTTCAGCAGCCTGCCACAGTACCACAGGAGTTGTATTAACCCTGGGGACATCAGCAATTATCCCATCTGAAATTTCAGACTGCCATTTTTCAGGTCCTATGAATCATTAATCTCCAGTACTTGTGATCAAATGAAATCTTTAATGGAACTGGAGTGTAAATGATGTGACATTGCTGTATAAATGGCACAACACATTTATCCCATTTAAAGATTGATCAGGGTCAGTCTCAGTTTACTATTGAAAGGTGACACTAAGTACATCAACTCTGGTCTAGGGTTTGGTTACCATATTCTTCATAAAGGGCTGATATCCTGCACACATACAGGAAAAAGATAGCAGTTTTCAGAGAGGCTGCGACCTTTCCAAAACAAAACAAAAGGATGAGAAGACTCAGAGGAACTGAGGTACAGACAAATAAACAAACTATTCCAAAGTCACATAGGAAATATGACAGAAATCCCTAAATCACTGCTAGAAACTTAACCACAAGATATGTCTCTCCCATGCCACAAAAAATGTTTTCCTAGCACTATTTCAAAAGACAACAGGTTTGAATATGGTAACTCAGTCTACACCTCAATCACACGTATTTTTGGTGATGGTCTGGCTTGGGTTGAGTGAATGATGGAGTTTTTTGGTGGCAGGGGAGGGGGCTATAGGGGTGGCCCCCTGTGAGAAGCTTCTCAAAGCTCCCCCAGCTTCAAGTCTGCCCCACCTCTGTTTGGAAACTGAGCCGATCAGCTGCACCTCTGCGATAACGTATTTCAGAAGGGATGTGGTGAGGAGCAGTGGGACTTGTGAGGAGGAGTTGCTGCAGCTGCATGAACACCAAGGTCAGTGGAGGAACGGAGGAAGAAAGGAGGGGGGAGGTGTGCTGGAGCAGAGACCCCCATGTATCCTGTGGTGAGATGGCAGGGCACCCCACCCTGCCACCCATGAAGATCTACGGTGGAGCAGACATTGATTTATGGCCTGTGGCTTCCGCCTGATTGATAAAGGTGCTGTGCCCAAAGGAGGCTGAGGTCTTGTGGGAAGAGGTAGCCCCGCTGCTGTAATTCAGCACTGGGAGGATTGCAGCATGCAGGGGAGTCCCACGCCAGAGCAGCTCGGGAAGGGCTGCAGCCGTGGGAGGGAATCCAGTCAGAGGAAGTTAGTGACCCATGACAGAGCAGTGTGGGGAACGCTGCGGCCCATGGGAGAAACTCATGTTGGAAAAAGTTTGTGGAGGACTGTCTCCTGTGAGAGGGGAACCATGATGAAGCAGGGGGAAGAAGTTCCAGGATCTCCCCCCACTGAAGATGGAAGAAGCAGCAGCAGTGACTGCACCCCCCATTCCCTGCCCCTGTGCCGCTGGGGGAGGAGGTAGAGATGTCAGGAGCAGAGCTGAGCCCAGGAAGAAGGGAGGGGTGGGGGGAAGGTGTTCTCAAGATGTGGCAATGCTTCTCACTGTCCTACTCTGTTACGTGTTGTTAGTGTCTGTAATAAATGTATGTTATCTTTTTCTTCCCCTAACGAGTCTGCCTTTTGCTCGTGCCCATAAAGGGGGATTTTCTTCCCCATCCCCATCCTATCTCGAACCCCAAAAGCCTGGCTCTCTGTCCCTTCTTATTGCTGGAAGAGAAGGGAGAGAGAGTCACTGAGTGGTGGTTGGCTGCCGACCAGGCCCAAACCACAACAGGGTCCAAAACTGACTGCAGGAAAGTCCAGTGCTTAGACTCAGTAAAGTGCTGTTGGCTGCACTGGACCCAATCCTACAGATATGTCTTCTACCCACTGCCCCTTCCATCACTTCTGGACTGTGCCTTTTAGGTTCCCCTGCAGCTCTGTTCAGCTTTGAAGACCACAGGAGGCATTTGAAAAGTTTTGTTTGGTTGGGGTTTTCTGTTGGTGTTTTTTGTTTTGGTTTGGGTTTTTTTTTTTTTGTTTTGTTTTGGTTTTTTTTAACTTGATGGGCTGATTTTCCACCCTTGGAGGCAGCAGTGATCTGCATGTGGCTTGGCACAGGGCGGTGGCTCCCCAGCTGCAGTGCCAGTTTTGAGGTGCCCTTGCCTCAGAACTGCAGCGCTTGCACTGCAGCATTTTTTGCACCCATGTTTTGGGCAGCCTTGACCTGCATGGGGAAACCAAACCAGCTTGAAAGGTTCTTTTAAAATTTTATTTATTTGTTCTGTGTCACTTTACAGCTGAATCAGTTCCCTCACCCAGCTCACGGCACAACGCAAGAACTGTGCTGGCACAGCAGAGGAGTAGCCAGGAAAGCCAAGCAGGGGAGGACATGAAAGAATCAGCAGTTGGGGATAGGCTAAGGATGCAAGTAGCAATAAAAAATGCTAGCATCACCACCAAATACTTCTTCTCATGAAACCACAGTTCTGGACAAAGACACAAAACATTCACCTAAGTGACATTTCACACATCCTCTCCAACAGCTCTGCTGCCTGCAAGGCAGGACCACATAACAGCAGCTCCCTGTGTGGGCAGTGCTGTTTTTACAAATTGCAGTTGAGGGCTACAGCTATCCCAGGGCACTGCGGCTTCGTGTCTTCTGCTGACTCATTTCACAACCCAAGGATTTGTTAGCCTGCCAGCCTGTGGTTTTTACCCTACGCCCAAATTCGGCTCAAAACCTTTGTATATTCACAGAAACAAGAACCAAACAAAACAAACAGATGGGATTGGAAGGGACCTCCTGGACTGCCATTTCCCCACATTTCTGCCCATCTCTCCACTAGTGAGGGAAACACGGGTCAGGTAACCTCCCACCCATCACAAGGATGGCTGTGGGACAAGCACCCAGGAACAGCACCCTGGGCACCAATGCACTGAGTTTCCTTGCAGATGGAGGGGGTGCAGCATGTCCCTGCAACAAAACCCAGCATCTTATTACAGGAAGTGTTCAGTAACCTTAATTGTAACTCTTAGATACAAATCACATTAACAGCTGCCTCTACACCACCAGCTAGCTCACAGACACACACTGACTTATTTGGGGAAGAGAGACCTTCCAGCAGCGTCAGTATCGCTAGCCTGGACGGGAGCTGCCAGACAGGAGTACAGGCAACCCTAAAGTCATTCAGCTCGTGTCCTCCTACTGCAAGGCAGAGGGGTCACAGCAGCAGCATCTCCAACGTGCTTAGGCACTTACTAAGGGGCAGGGCTTGCACAACAGGATGTCATTTAGATATCAAGAAAATAAAAACCCAAAATGCTCTTGCAGATCTGCTTTTTATCACGCTGTCCACCACCACAAGCTGCACCAATGTCTGCAAGCAATGACTGGAGAGGAACGGTAAGAAGGGTGAGCATTACCAGGGTGGTCTGCACTGCACTAGCCTGATTTTTTTTGATTTTTTTTTTTTGTTGTCTCAGAATCACTTCACAAGGCTCCATAAGAGTGTTTGCATAAAGAGGTAAAGATGGGAAGGATTCGCTAGTACTAATGTACCCAGAGTCTCGGTGTGACTGCTCAGCAAAGGATCCTTTCAAGCAACATCAATTCCATAAAAAAAAAATAAATCTCAGCTTGTCATCACAGGCCACAAAAATCATAATTTTATTATTTCTGCTGGACTTCTTAACACATATCCAGGAGGCTCTAGTACACAGGTGTAAAAGCTATTATTTGACTTCTTTTTTTCCTCCTCCAAAAGGCAGCTAGGAGAAATAAAATAGCATCAAGAGTGTTTCCTACTATGCATCAAGAACAGTTATTTAATGAAAGACTGATATTGAAATGCCAAGATCAGAAATTGGCACATTTGCACCTTCCCCCCCCGCCCCCAACACTTTTTGAATGAACAGTGGTTCTCAGAAAGAAATTTCTGTGTTATCAATATACCAGTCTCCTCCACTTGATGCAGCTGCAATGGTCTGGAAACAAATGTTTAGTGAAGACAGGATTTCAGCCAGTGCAGCAGGCTCAAGGCAAGCGGTGGCAGAAGCTGAGCCCGAAGCATGTACAGCTTCCTGTTACACAAACTAATGGTGCAGAAAAGGTGAGCCAGCACATCTGCTCTGCAAGCCACATACCCAAATTTTCATATGATGAAGAGCTGCAGACACTGATCATGTCCTGTGAAGAGACTGAAGGGAGCAGAGAGGAGATGGAGTATGCAAGCAATAACAGCTTCCAAGGAGCACAGTGAAGGATGTTAGCATGAAGCAAACCCCTGGGACAACCAAGCAGGGCCAGGCTGAGGCCTGCCTGCTGGCTCCATTCCTCCAGCAGCAGGGACTCATGTCACCCAGTGACAGCACAGCCCCATTGCTGGTGATGCAGTGTCGGGGCAGGACAACATCTGCTTCAACTGCCTGGCAGCCACCACCCACTATGTCTGGAACGGACCTGAGCTCAGGTCTCAGTCCCATACGTGGCATGACAGACACCGAAGCCCCACAAGAGGGGAGAACTCCCACAGCGAAGCCAGCACAGGGAAGATGCAGACACCTTCCATGGGTTCCTCTCTCAACTAGTGTCAGTGACAAGATGTGGCCATCAGGGAAGTGCAGCAGCCCTGGCCAAACATGCCGGGTGGTCCTGCAACTCCTGCAAGCTCTCAGGATGCCAGAACACGCAGAGACTGCTCCAAACCACTGAGTTGCAATTAGTGTGCTCACTGCTAATAGCCACAGTAGTACACAGCTTAACGAACCTGTTCTTCAGTAGCAACATCAGCCCACATGTCCTCTGCCAGCCCTTAATTTTGACAAATGAAGTGATCGTGTGGCCAAACTGGAGAACTGATGCTAGCTAAAACCAAACCATTGGGGGAAAACACATTTAAGCAGGATCTTTTCCTCATCTAGTCTGCTGAGAAACTGCAAAGAGTGAGAGGGCAAGTTAACCAGGACATCTACTAAAATTTAAGACACAGAATTTCATGGTCAGCTCCATAAAAGCACTATCTGCGTCAACACCCTTAAGCATACAAGACAGGCACTTAATTCAGATTCTTACTCTGCACACTTTGAGCTCTTCTCACAGTCCTCAGTTGTAGCATACCCAGGAGGGAGTCCCAGGTCAAAAAGTAGTATGAAAAAACAAGAACAAGAATATAAATACATTGAAACCACCTGTAATCCTCTAGAAGATGCAGGTATCGATCAAGGCTGGAGCACAGGCTGGAAGAAACAAACAATATAAAGAAACCTACTGAAAGGGGAAAGCAGCACACGCAGCTAAGATACAGAGAAGATGAATTCTAGAGAGATGGCATTTGCAATACAAAAATTCAAAACAAAATAGCAAAATCAGAGACCCCAAATGCCTACAGCTTTCGTCTCCAGTCCATTTCCAAGTGTGCTGAGGGTTCTGTCTGGATTACAGAGAGGTTAAAATAACCCAAGTTAAAGAGAATAAAAACAGCACAATAGCAAACAACTTCATCAACACATATTTGAGTGTGGCTAAGGCTTACCACCTCACAGCACACTTGGGACGGCTCTTCCATGTTAAAGAAAGGGTATTAGAGCGCATTTGCATATTAAACCTGTGATAAAAGCTTTAGAAATGTGAAGAGGCCCAAGCTGCCACGTCATTTCTACTCAGCCACAGGGCAGCTGTAGGAAAGGGCAGTACTTTTATGTTTTCTGAAGTTGAAACAAGTCAGCAGGACTTGAGACGTAACAGAGATCTCAGTTCACAGCTACTCAGTCCTTGAGTAGTTTGACAGTTTGGTGAAGATTATCCCCTCTGTGCTGAGGTACATACCAACTGTTAGAACATAACGTTCTGGTTAAAAAACTGATGTGCCTGATACCTCTGCACACCAATTCCGGATATGTCACCACCAGAAACAACTGCAGTATCTTTAATAGCCAGTGGCTTTGGTAAAAACTGCTCTAATCCTTGGCAAGTAAAGTAAGTCAGTGTAGCTCCTTCAAAGCCAAAAAGCTGAGGGTCTGACCAGGACTTGAGCATGTCATATGTGTCTTCTGCCAAATGAAAAAACTCAAATCTCATGGTTATCTAGCAGTTGAAGGGCACCTCTGTTAAATCTACGAACTGCTGGTTCCCTGCTTTTCCACAAAGATAAAACTGTTTTTCTTGTCTGCAGGAGCTTTCCAGAAGACTAGTCATTTACAGAACCTGAACTGAAGCAAGACCTACTATTCCTTAGCCTGCAGTAATAGTCAGTGCCCAGAAATAGCCCAGAACTCTCAAATGCCTCCATAAAAAAAAACATTACCCAAAATAAATCCATACCATCTTAGCGAACACTTAAACCACAGACTGAATCTGGTGTTTATTAAATCCTGAAATTCCAGTTACAAATTAAGATGGTACTATCCCTATCTATTGTGTCTTTTACCACCTGAAAAATATCTGCTGCTACCAGCTCAGTATAGACCCTTGAACTCAGCCAGGGTCAGCTGCAGCAGTATGCAGGTAACAGCAGGAAGCTTTCCCAAAGGTCTAGAAAATGCCTGGCCACAGAGATGCTGCTGCCCAAACACTGCTTAGACATTTTGAATATGTTAGCTAACCAGGCCAGTCATGCTGTCTCACAGGTACAAGCTGAAAGACAGTTAATATTTTAACTTATTAACTCCAGGCAGACTTATCTTTCAGCCTTGACACTTTAATACAGTATAGCTGCTCCGACACCACCTTTTTGAATCTGTGCTTAAGAATGACACATCGGACCAATTCAGAGCAAGGGTCAACTGTCCTGCTTTCTTTAATAATTTATTAAGAGCTGGCAGGAGAAGCATCTTTGCTGTGTTGTTCAGAAGTCCTAACAAAACGGACAGTTTGCTTCAGGCAGCAAACAAATTTCAGCATGAAAGGTGAATGTGTAAAAAGACAAGGAATGCTAATCTAACAGATCAATATAACTAGCTTGTTTAGAGATGGCAAAGTGTACCAGATGATACTGAAAAAAAATATATTTCTCCCCCCATGCCCCATATTGTCTTTGAAAGCCCCACAGTTCCTCAACTGCTGTGAAACACAGTTTCATGCCCACTTCTCCAGGGGATGCTACCATGGAAGCCTCCAAGAGGGCACCCCAGGAGGTACAGCCTGGGTATGATTTTGAGTATAATTATATTCAGTTACAAGGATGTGGGTTATTTGTAGTTCTAGTGATGGAAAGGCCAAAGGAAAAAAGACAAAGAAGATACATGTCCTTATGCAACATTTTCACAACTTTAATAGAGCTAGAGGAGTCTATATTTATAGGAGTAGCCAGGTGTTATAAAAAGCTGCATTAAAAAAGCACATAGGTGGTGTCCTGGTTTTGGCTGGGATAGAGTTAATTTCCTTCCTAGTAGCTGGTACAGTCCTGTATTTTGGATTTAGGCTGAGAATAATGTTGATAACACATTGACATTTTAGTTGTTGCTAAGTAGTGACTATCCTAAGTCAACAATTTTTCAGTTTCCATGCTCTGCCAGTGAGGAGGTGCACAAGAAGCTGGGAGGGAGCACGGCCAGAACAGCTGACCCAAACTAGCCAAAGGGTTATTCCATAACACAGGACATCATGCTCCGTATATGAATTGGGGGGAGTTGGCCGGGGACAGATTTCTGGTGGGGCATCAGTCAGCAGGTGATGAGCAATTGCATTGTGTGTCACTTGTCTTTTCTTGGGTTTTATTTCTCTATTTTGAAAATTACATTCCCTTTCATTTAAATTATTATTTTATTATTGTTATTATTATATTTTATTTTAATTATTAAACTGTTCTTATGTCAACCCATGAGTTTTACGTGTATTTTTTTTTTCCTAATTCTCCTCACTATCCCACCGAAAAGGGGGATGAGTGAGCAAGCAGCTGCGCGGTGCTTAGCTGCTGGTGGGGGTTAAATCACGACAGAGGGAGACACCAATTCAGTGTACACGCATAGCATTTAAAGGAAAAAAGAATTGTCCAGGCTGACAATTTCTCCAGACCTCGTCTCTCACCAGAACGATCCCAAACAGCTCTGCTTGAATATTATCTGAAACAGGACACAGTGCAGAAAATCAGCAGGAAGGCTGTGACCAAATTCAAAGAGCAGGCTCATTTAAAGTTTTCAGACAAATAACTTGCTGGAAGAAAATTAAAGCCTGCACGAAGGAACGTGTTCAAAACTTAAATGAACAGCCAAAGAGGACAGACTTCAGGCACTACAAGCTTCAAAGCTGAGACAAGCACTTCTATGGCGTGAACGGAATTCAGCCAGTCGGCAGAAGAGCTGCATGTTTCACTTGCAGCTATCACAGGTAATCAAGCTGGAAATCCGTATCAAAGCACTTGGAAAAGAAAGAGATGGTAGTAGGCCAGCTTAAGTGATGTCTGTATAACCCCAACAACAACAACAGAAAGCAAGCACATTTTCATCAGATTTTGCACTGCACAGAGAAAAAGACACCTACGCAATCCCCGGTCTCAAAGCAGAGTAAAGCATGGCTAGTCGGTGACAGCCACACTGTGGAGTCATTTAACACAGTGAGCACTAGGTTCAGCTCTTCACTGTCTTGCACCCTTCTGCAGTCACTGGGGCCCCTCCGGAGAGGGGTGCAGCCTGGCACAGAGCCTGGGTCATGGCCCCAGCATTTCCATCTTGCTATCCTCATGCGCAGGATCTTTCAAAAGAATAAACTGAGAACAGCAAGTGGCTGGGAACACAGCCCTAGGTCTTTCAGGAGGGAAAAGGGAGAGGGGAGAGGGGAGAGGGGAGAGGGGAGAGGGGAGAGGGGAGAGGGGAGAGGGGAGAGGGGAGAGGGGAGAGGGGAGAGGGGAGAGGGGAGAGGGGAGAGGGGAGAGGGGAGAGGGGAGAGGGGAGAGGGGAGAGGGGAGAGGGGAGAGGGGAGAGGGGAGAGGGGAGAGGGGAGAGGGGAGAGGGGAGAGGGGAGAGGGGAGAGGGACACGGGGAAGTCAGCTTCGTTAATGAAACCCAGCTAAAAATCTTGAGGGTAACAGAATAAGCAGCAGCCTGTGTAGCTTTATACAGAATAAAGCCTGTCAGAAAAATTTAATTGCTTTATTTGTTCTTTGATAGAGTTACAGAGTGGATTAAATGAACACAGCAAAGGTCTTATTTTGGGGATTTTAGGACAGCATCTGATACTCTGTCTCACAAAATTCTAATTGAAAAATTAATTCAAAAGGACTTGGGAAGGACCAGTGCACAACACTGGAATTGAGAACTATCTGCAAGACGGCAAACAAACGGTAATAAACGGCAGTGTATTGAGCTGAGGGTAGGTCATATTGAACAAATTCATTAGTGACCTGGAATAACGATAAAAAGCACACTAACGAAATGTGAAAATTGAATTGAAGCTAGATTGTGCCTGATGGACGGAGCCCTGCAAAAAGGTGATGAGGACACATCCAGTATCAGGATGCTGCCCCAGATCAGGCACATCAGACACACTCCAGCCACGGCCACTCACCATCCATCCCCTTCGCCTCTCTCACACAGACCCATGCACTGTGCAACACCTCCTCCCCCACCACCGGCCACCCTGTAAATAAACATAACTTTCTCTGTTTCCTGAGAGTCAAATGAGATGAATTGCAGGAATTCAGTCTTTGGCAGATGTCAGGTATGCAGGAGTCCACTGACAAGAGGAAGGGTAAGATCTCCCATTCAGGCACGTTTAGAAAGCAAACAATCCCACCACTACAAACAGCACAGTGCCCTAAATCCCACCAAGATTCGTTTTCCCCGTTTCCCTGGTACAGCTTAAAAAATTGTAGTTTTATGGAATAATGTCCCTGATGAATCAATTTAGGACCAGACACTTCCTCAGCATAAACTCACTACAGGCCAATCTTTAGAAAAGCGGAAAAAAAAAAAAAAAAAAAAAAAAAAAACCAAACCCACAACACCACACAAAACAAACAAAAACTTTAATAAACCCCAGCAAAGAACAAAACCAAATACACACCCCAAAAACACAACAAAAAAAAAAAAAATTAGGTCTTCCTATGAAATTTCTGAACACAGAATTTGGCAATGCTGATCTTTAAAGGACAAAATAGATAATTTTTTTAAGTAGAGTTGCTGATTTTAAGCTTTGGAAGTACCGAGGGTTTAACGCCTGGCTTTGAGTTTAGTCAGTGTGCTACAGGAAAAGATAAAAAATATGCAGGTAGAATAGCAGTTTTGGCTCCCTTCTGAAGTTTTCATGCCACAACTAAAAGATATTTTTCCCAAATAACAGAACCCATCCATCATTTTTATTATCAGTCTGGATGCAGATCCAAGTTTCATCACTTGGTAAGTTGGAAAAACTCTCATTAGCATCTGTGTGTGGAAGGAGCCCATAAGAACACCTCATTAACTCATTAAAGAGGATTCTCACAGAGATTAGTTTAGTCAATCCTTCATTTAGCTACCACTCCATTCATGTGATGCCATTAAGTCCCTCATAAACAGCCAAGTACTTAGTAACACACCGTAGGAGTTTGGTTTTGTATCACTATACTAGTATACACCACACTGGTGTCACTATACTGGTATACACTGCTACTGTATTTATGCTGCAGTGTGAAAATGACTGCAGCCCAAAATGGCAATTTATTTTCAACATATGTGAAACATGCCCACGTGATCAACTGACCAGCTTAAGCCAACATGGTTGTACTAAAATGGGACACATGGTTTATTAATGCCCAATTCTGATGATTTTAAAGCATTCTTGAACAAGCCTTGCTCCACAACACACATTTAAATGATATGGCAAGAAACGGGCACAGGCAAGAAAAAGGCTTGCAGTAATACCCAGTGCAGAGGAAGCAATCAGTGAGGAACCTCTCATTGCCATCCTTAATTTCCAGGTTTTCCTTCTTTTCCTTGCCCCCTTGCCTTTCTCCTGTGCATCACTGCTGTCAGACCATCTGCAAACAATTTTCTATAGGCCACCTCTTCATAAACAGCACAGCTGCCTCTGCCAGGGCAGCCTCACTCTCTCTTCTGGAACAGGTTTCCAGCACTGCTTTGGCTCACTGCAGTCATGGCGATGGGAGAAAGGCAAAGTCTGCCACTTCAGCATATCAAGACAGATATTCAGTGTTGTCAAACAGCAATTGTCATCTAGACATGAGATGGTCTTACAGCAGCTCCGTTTTGCACTGGCCTTCAGATGTCATGGTGGTGACTGCTGATATAAGAACATCACTACAGAGTCTCACAATTCCTGACGAAGCATCTCCATTCACTGCACTGCAGGCAGTACTGCTTCCACACGTGTAGGTGTCAGGAGATTCAGCCCATCTAAATTCCTAACTTTAATACAGATGTATGATTTTATTTTCAAGCTGAATAATTCAAAGAACATTAATTCAGTCCCACCTGCTTAAATGAACCAGATTTTTAAGACCCTGATTAGCTTATATGTCCATAGTGCCCTCTTATGCACAGCCACAGGCAGGGTTCAGACCTTCAAAAACAACTTAATGCTCTCATTAAAAAGGCTCCAAAACTCTTTATTGCAATTCACTTCGTACCATCCCACTAAGCCTGCAAACTGTTCAGCTCAGACCTAGCAACAGCTCTGTTACTAACTGCACAGAAAATATGCCCATCCGATCCACTCTGGAAAACATAAAATAACCTCTGTTATTAGAGGATAAACACAGCAGCTTGCTGGACGTGCAGGAGAGGAGAACACGCTGCCCTCAGCTGAGCTGCTTGGTCCTGGGCAGTCGCCTGGAACTGAAGCTGTGCAGTAAGTGGCCTTCCATATTTCAGGAAGTCAGACAAAAGATACTATTAATGGCACTTGGGTCTGGAGGGGCGAAATCCTTGAATGTAAAGTTTCAAGTGACTGCACATTGATGAAGTGGAATAAATAGCAAGAAAGAGGTGCCCACAGTAACGGATTCTGTGAAAGGGAACTCCACAGCTTGATAATATCACAAGCACCCTAGGAATCTGGAGAATGAGATGGGAGAAACTATGGGGAGACTGAAGTTAAAAACTACACACTGCATGGTTCATTTTCCTGTAATTCCTTTTATTCATTGCTATAATCAACTTGACATGCAAAGCTGTTCCAAATTTACTGACAGCTTTTCAGCTGACATCTAGTTCTCAAGGTATTTTTTTTAAAAAAAAAACTTAAAGAGCTAATTATTCATCGCCTTAAACCAGGATATATAACAATGTCAGGAAATCATCTGTTCAAATTATATCAAAAAGCCTTTTGGGATTAGTTCATCTCTTTTGTATGCTGCAGAAAACACTCACTTGTAAACAATTAAATCATCATTTGAAATCTGTCTACACTTTTAGCATCTTTGAATGCAGCCTGAAAAACTATATAAACAAATACGTTATTGTTGCATCCAGAATCCAGTGCTGAAACGTTTTCCTCCATAATATCTTGTTTCGGGGAGGCTGAAGGCTGTATTTATGAGCTAACAGTCTCTCTGTAAATCCTGTAATAGCACATCTAAATAAATATAATAGCTGCTTAGGTAGATCAGAGCTACAATATTCTCGGGTTATGCTAAAAGCAGAAGACATGCTATGAGGATATCAACATACTTTGGCAGAGGCATATTACCTCCATGTAACAGTCATGTCCCATATAAAAATAGGCATTTAATTTAGCCATAAGGGTTCTGCCATGGGCCTGAAAGTACAGTCATCAAACCTCATAGTAGCCTGCTTTGAGATGCAAAGCTCTTGCATAACACCCATGTTACAAGAGATAGCTGGACATCGCTGAAGCAGAAGCATTTAAAACTGGCTTTATATTTCTATTTGGAATTTGAACCTACTTCTCTCTGGTCTCCTACTGACTTGACTGTATTGTTAAAGGCTGTATCTGTGGAATAATACAAACACAATGTAAGCAGAACATCCCTTAGGAAAAAGCTCCTTTGTAAGTCTGTCTTGGGCTGAGCACACTAGCAGTAAGTTACCGAGCCTGAACAGAGCTCATTTGCACATACAATTATAGCCGTGCAGCGTGCAGACTAATAGTTTCCATAATCACCTCTGGAAATGAACAGTAGTATTCCACTACCCACAGCATTTCTCAATTTTGAAAATTTGCTTGTGCAAATACATACCTTTATAAATACACTGGTCACCCAAGGTTTTTGTTGTAGAGTTATATCTATGTTCAAGAATCTGACTCTCTATTCTACTTCTCTGAATGAAAAATCTGTACAGTATTGAGATGAAAGGCCAACTTGCTGTTACCATTTCACCACTAATTGTATGATTTCTTCCTTATGGAATGAAAGGCAAGCAAGCAGATCCCTGTGAAACTACAACTTCCTTTCTATTTGTGGAAGAATACATGTGGCATTCATAACAGCATACAGACGGAGGGGATGAAGACAGCACACCATTGTTTCAGAGAGGAACTCCTTCATAGCCAAGATGGTATCACTGAACATTAAGGCACAGAACCCTCACTTCTCAGGCACTCAGTATGCCTTTTGGCCACAAAAATGGGCCCTGTACACTTTCTGCTAGCAAGTTTGGGATAGTGAATTACTATGGTGGAAAAGAAAAATATGACGGTACAGCAAGAATGACTTTCACAGATTTCAAGAGTGTTTCCCAACATCCTAAGTCCCCATCTTAGTCACACAGGAAAACTCAGACTAGAACTAAAGGCAGGGTAGATGAAGCCAGTTCATCCCAAACCCCCAGAGGACAGGCTTTAATGAACTGATATTCCACAAACGCCAGATCGAGCGTTACTTTTAACGGGAGAAGAGGTTAATACACAAACATGCCCTTCTTTTTGACACATAACAGGTGAAAAGAAATAACTGACTGTGCTACCTGTACTGCCATCCCTCTGGACAAAACATGAAGTAAAAAAAAGAAGACCCTTATATTTTATTTCCTGGAAGCAGGAAATTATCCTGTAGGGTGGGCTATCAAAGAAGATTTCTACTGACACTCGTGTATTGGAGCACCTTCCACAGAACAAGAAAGCAAGTGCAAATTTCCCAGTGGGCTTCATGTTGCATGTCTAGCATTTCTCCCTTTTCTGGGCTGAATTTCAGTAGCATTGGGGTTATCCCTATAGTTTTTTGGATTTGAAAGGCTAGGAGCTACCAGATATTAAAGATTATAATGACTAGGTGAGTTATGATTACCATGAGTCCTGTCTCATGGCTGCTCTATACCTACATGCACAATTTATTCTCAGTTTTCATGCTAAATTTGCACTAACCAAGCACTGCACATAACTGTTGTAGGATGCTCACAAAGAAAAATGCAGGGTTTGTTTTTCTTACTCTCCTGGGAACTATGAATTGACTTTAAAACACAACTGAAGCCAAATGGGAAGAGTCTGAACACAAGCCCAACATCTTCCTGGCAGCCTGGATCAAGGGAAAGTTATCTTTTTTTTTTTTTTTCATAAGACTGAGGAGTGCCTACTTCAGTTTCTGACATGATACATTAAAGTAAACTAACATGGAAACTGTAAACTAATGGGATGTTGCAGGCAGGTTCTCACCCAAGTATAAGGAAAAGTTTCCTACTTGATGGAACAAATTCATCACTTTTGGAGATAAGTGCAGACTGATTATCCAGGTTTAGTAAAAAAAAAATTAAAAATGAAAAAAATGTAAAAAAAAAAAAAATGCTATACATACAACGTCTTTTTTCTTGATGATACTATCAGTGATCTAAAGCATAAATAAACAGTGTTGCTCTGTCACAGGCAGATAATTTACTGAATGTTACACTGCTGATGGCAATATTATCCAAGAATAAAGTGTTTCAGAAAAACACTAATAAAAATCAAAAGGAGGTGTTTCTCATTCTAACTATTCTGCAACTGACAGGTGACTGCCTGGCTGCAGATACGAAGTTCAGTTTTATCTAGGAAGAAACATACCTCAACCTAGCTGCCAGTAGCGTCTGTGAGCAACAGTTCCATTCCATAATGGCAACGTATATGGAAGACTTCTCAAACTACAAGTGGTAAGATTCCTATATTTGAAAAATAATTTAGTTTTTCAACATTATATCACATCTGGTATAATTATATTTTTACTGAGATAAGAAGGTTTTTTCTACTGAATGACCTATACCACAAGATTTCCACAGAAAAATCTGTCAGTCAAATCAAGAGTGTTCAAGCTTTAAGGCGCTGGCTTTTTTTGTTTTGAAGAAACTACTAATAAACTTTGGGGGGGGGGGGCAAGAAAACATTTAATGTATTCTTATTATTTTGTTTTAAAACATGCTGAAAATTTCAGGGGAAATAAATCATAAGTTCACTTTAATATGAGCTATCACTGCTCACACCAGATCAGACTAGAATTTCACTAGCTGACTTGGGTTTGTTTTTAATTTGGACAAAAAAATAACAAGGTTTTGTTTGGGTTTTCTGTTGGTTGTCTTTTTTTTTTTTTTTTTTAATTGGGGCAGGGATTGTGGGGAGAGGCATGGAAGAAAAGGATCATCAGACTAGCAGTCACGGGCTCTTTTAAACAGATGTCTTTGAAAGCAACCAAACACATACTCTGAATTCATTCATTCCTTAATGACCAGGAGGAAACCTGTCCTGGGCACCTGAAAGAGATCATGCTATCTAAAGTCAGGGCTTTCTCAGTAAGCAAGTACTACCATTGTAGTAAGCTAAGCAGAAATGTAATTAATGCACAGGCCTTTAGAACTGTTTTAATGGACTGAAGGTTAAGAAACTCCATGACCTTCCTTAACATGTGGTAAGCAGGATCTTTAAATAGTAGCGTATGGGCCTTATCCTCAAGTTCAGCTAAAAAAGACAACTCATTTCTGAAAAAGGAAGCAAGGAAATGAGCCTGAGTTTTCGATTGCTAGTTGAGGAAAGTAATATATAAAACCCTAAAAAGAAGGAGTTACAATGTTAAAGTGAAATGAGTCCACACACCCTAATTAAGACCTAAAACCTGCAGACAGAGCTGAGGAGGACAGAGGAAGAGGCCAGGGTAGTCTGGCTCATATTAATCCTGGCCGCGGTTTTCTGGAAGTAATGAAAGATCCAGAGTTGGATTTAACGACGAGAGATGTAAAGGGTGTGTGCGTATACCTGAAAAGTCACTGAGTTACTCCCACTCCATAAACAAATAGATGTTGCAGCAGTTTACAAGGGAGTAAATCTTTTTCTTATGGTTTATTTCTTCATAGCAGGCAGATCATTTGCCAAAGAAGGAGATGTCAATGCAAAGTACATATAAACTGTTGTACCTTGAAAATGGGGGCAAAAAAAGTGCAAATTCATGTTATGAGAGTCAAAACTAAAAAAAAGTAAAAAAAGAAATGGAAAACAGTCCCACATGATCCTGGAAAATTCTCTGCTAAGATATGGAAGTAGAGCTTGTTTTGTTTATAGGCTGGGATACGCATATGCTAAATCTACTAATGCAAAACATGATCTACAGAAGAGGCAAACTGAGTCATTAAACACAACAAAACACATTTGAGTGGAGTGCTGAACAATACAGTCTATAAACTCTGTGCTATAGTTTGCAACACTGATTTACTGTAAAATATTTTGGTCAAAGCTAGGATGAGCACATTAATTCTACTCAGGATTTAATGTTGGTCTCTCTTGCAGTGTGGTTCTCTCAGGTGCTGCTACAAAATGTAAAGTACCTCTATTCTCCAATTTCTATACTTTTTCTAAAACGGACACTGCAGTTGTAAGATCTGCTAAGTTTATGATCTCCATTAATCCTGGGAACAATTCTAGCAACTAACACTTGCCAGTAATTTGATCACAGAATCCTATCTGAACTGATAATATAAATTATTATAAAACTCATGAAGTTTTAGTTGCCAGTTAGAGCACAAATATGCACATAACTGGGCAGGATGAGAAAACATAACTGATTAGGAGAAAAACATACCAAAAATTAAGGTTTGAAACATCCAATTGATGAGTACTTCACTGAAATGTGCTTCAGCAAGTGTGGGGGCAGAAAGGCACTGGAGAAGAAAGGAATCATTATTCTTCCTGAACACCCGAATGCATACATTCAAACACTGATGTGCTGCAGCACTAGTCCCAGTAAGCCCAAAATGCCTCTTTACCATTAGCTAGTTCCAATCATTTGCTCCATCTATATCCACAGGTATGGAATTCTCTATTTCAGGGCATTACTCTGTAGCAACTGAGCATTCAAGGTGTCCACACCTGGAGATACACCATGATGCTTTTCTAACCAATGCTCTCACAAAACTTACGATTCACCAGAACAGGTCCTTTGTACATTCAAAAACTCTGTGAAGGCAGTAAGAAAGACATGAGCTTGATTTCTGATGAAAAATTAAAAATGCAATTTTAAAAGAAAGCTCTACATGCACCATGAGTTGATCATCTAACTCAGGAACCAAAAAAAAAAAGGTATTTTGTAAAATGCTTAACACTTTATAAATACCTTTAAGTACTCAGCAACTTTGCATTAACTTCTCCAAAATCCACTTTCTTATTACATGGATGTAGAAGCAACTATGATATTCCTTCACATGTACATTCTGGGATGAAAACAATGCCATGTAAATCAGACTTTTACTGAACAGGGAGATTATTATATCACTTTACAGCAATCTATTACAAAGTATGCCAGCTGATGGTGTCTTAAGGAAAAAAAAAAAAAAAGTATCAGGCAATGAATAAACTCTAATGGCAATTCTGCTCACTGCTGCACAGGTCTCGAAGGCAAAGCAAATGCCTTCCTCCTGCACAATCAGTCCTTGTTAATGGCAAGGCAGAGATCTCTCTAAAGGCAAACACTTGCTGTGCCGGCATCCTATAACATTTGGCACCAGAGCTCTAACTTTGTTATTTCCCTGAGGAGCAACAATTTTCTTTGTGCAACAGCAAGTCAGTGTGTCTTTCCAAATCCGCCTTACAGCCAAGTTTTACACTTTGGTGAAAGAAGCCCATTGAGCATGTCTGCCAACGTGCAGACTGTGCTCAGGCAGCGTCCCAGGGAAGCAGGGGCACAGAGAGAGAGCTCCTTGTCAAACTGCACTCACCTGCGAGAGCCCAGAGTGACATGTTAACACCTGGGATTATTAAAAAGTGTGTTGGCAAAATTAAATGAATAATTATTATGACGTTTTAAATAAAGCAGTTATGAAAGTCATAAGGTGTCACGTTTCTTTTTCTTGGACAAAAAAATTACTTCACTGAACCCCACGCAGTAACGCCTGCCGGGAAAAGAAAGCTGGGACTGACTCTTCAAATCAGCAGTTATAGAGATCCAATCATCAGGGGCTCAAAACGCAGCTGAGACAGAGCTACACCTGAGACACCAGCTGAAGATCTGCTACGTTGTCTCACTATGGTTACACACCACTCTGTCTATAGCTCTTGCAAAACACTAGCCAAAACTCTCTTGGTTATGCTTTCATGCAACAACCAAAGTATTTGCTTTTCGGTTTCCAGGAGGCTACAAACAGTTTTTGTGTAACGGTAAGATGCTGCATGGTATTTTCCAAGTACTTCCTAATGGACACACCGACACACAAGTTCACAATGTGAAACAGATGCATATTCAACACATACCAGACCCAAGTTTTTGCAAAAAGGTGTAGTTACGTATTTCTGAGTTGACATCAGACACTGATAAAATTTCATCTAGATAATGGATTGATGGTAGCAAATACATCGGACAAACTTGTTTTGGCTTGGTTTGGCTTTTTTATTTTGCTAATTATTTACATAACTGACCTTGTCAATTGCCAGCAAATACAATGGTTATATCTCAAAGTATCTTGCCTAGATACCAAGCTATGTTCAAAGTTTATAAATGCAAACTTTTATGTGCAAGTTTCAAGACCTCCTGTAATAAATACTCTGTTTGCAGAAAGTTCAGTGGCAGTACTATTTAATTTTTATGTAAAGCAACCATAAATCTCTGTTGATGCTGCAAACTGAACAAAGCTTAATTTGGATAACACTACGCTCACTAGAGGACACCACTCCCAAGATTGGTGAGAAAAAAAGAATTTTCCAGGAAAAAAAAGTTCAGGTGGGCACCACCATTTTTTGCTACTTCCCTCCCCATGGCACAGGAACTTGCCTCATTCTCACTGTTGGTCTCTGTTGCAGTCATGTATCCTGACATTTGATTTTATACTCTTACCTGCAGCCACAAAGTAAAAATGTACTCCCAGCATGATTGCAGATGAGCCCAGAAACAGGACTGTCTTGCAAAAAACTAAACCTAACAAACAACCTCACAGCACCTCAAAGCTCAGGACAAGTTTTGTAACAAGTACAAGTCGCAAAGAGCAGTTGAAGGCAACTAGAAACATATTCAGCTGCTCCTGAGCAGTACAGGGAGATGGACATGAGTGGAAGCAATCTGCGCTGATGCAGGAGGCATGCGGTGTGGTGGGGCGAAGAGGCACTCTGCACTGCTCCACTGCTCTGCTCCCAAAGGGACTGAGGGCAAACCCAGTCTAGTCAGCAGACCAGGAGTTACCCCATCCTACTTGGTCTAGTGCTTAGAAAATTTAAATCAGATGCAAAAGAGAAAATAGTGACATTGAACATGCAATATAATTTACAAGTCTTTTTAACTGTTGGGTGTGAATACCAGAAAAAGCAGACACCTGAGACACACCACCATGGAGTGCTCTGAAAGTAAAAACTCATAGAAAGGATCTCCAGCTAAAAAGCAGCAAAGCCCTCCTACGCTTTAAGATGTAACACAAAAGCTCTTTAGTCAGACCTGTTATTTTTGTACAAAGCAAAGTTGATTACTGATAGGCTATGAATTAACATGTTCTTATTTATATCCTCCCAACAGCAGCCAACAGCTGGAAGCCAGCAGTACCACTTGTCACAGATGAACCAGCATACCACAGCCATCTTAACCATGAAGCCAGCTCAAGGTCATACAGATGCTCCTTAAAAACTTTTATACACTGCTGTTAAAAAGTGTGGCCAAGAACAATACGGACTGTGTAGCTCACAAAATTATACCAAGTGCCTGCCCTGTAAATAACAAGGATAAGCAATTTTATTAATAACTTAAGCCAACCTACACAGAGTGCTTAGCAGGAACAGACTTGTTTGGGTTTTTTTCAGGGTGTATGTAAATATTTCTGCCTGACATACCCTTTTATGTCAGGGAGGTAATAGCACTGTCCTCAGAGCTTAATTTATGCCTACTTTGCAAACCATGGCCAGTTGTGATTTGAGTAAAATGAAAAATCCTTATTGCAATAACTATCACTTCAGGCTTTAAAGTTGTACTTCCACTTTCACATGTAGTCTGATTATTTAAAAAAAGAGGGGGAGGGTTAAGACAGTAGTGTTTAGGTGATCAAGTTAAAAGCTCTAGGAATTGAGTTGCTCCTATAAAACAGGTTTGTTCCTCTTTGCAGCTGTATTCAGCTCAAGCAATGGGCTAGGGCTGGCTCACCCACTCCACTGATTGCAGCCAGACCAGGACACAAGGCATGGCAACCCCAAAAAGGAAAGAGGACTCAGTTTTGGTTAAGAGGAATGGTGCATGCACACACAAAAAATCAGTTGCTGACAATGTTCCAACACTTGGATGCACCCTTGCCTCACAATTTTAACAGCCTGTCAGCAACTCAAACACATTTTTCATTCCCTTGGTGAATAACTTGGAATTTTTCAAAACTCCTGAGTCCTCCTGCAATAGCTAAAGGCAGTATTATCTGTGGATGGTGTGGAGAGATATGTCATCTTTGATGAAAAGAAATCATGTATTCAGACAAATAAGAGCAGATTCAGGTACTCAAGAGGTCTTGATTTCTTATTCTAGATCTGCCACCAATCCTTTGCGAGGCCTCAGGCATACCCTTCTACAGTAGTTTCCTCATCAGATGTGGCAACATACTCATGCAGATTTACAAGGCATTACACTTGTACTAAGGTCAAAGAAAAGCAGGAGCCTTAATTTTGCCACAGTGTTTATTGCAAGCTTTGAATGCAATAAAGCAAAGGAAAGTCTTACTGCTCTCACAATCTCTGAAATATTTGCTGCTGCTACTGCTGGCATTACACGCTCTCTTGAAAGGAATTAAAAAATAAAATTCAAAAAATAATACTTAAAAAAAAAAAACAAATCATGATCTGTCATTTTACCAGATTTCCAGCATTATTATGAAGTGGATTACTCTAACATAATCCAATCTAAACCAATCTGATGGCAAAAGATTGAGATATTTCAAACTCATACCACAGCCCAACTTCAGCAAAATATCACAGGACAATGAAGAAGTAGATCCTTTACCTAAGGGCTCTCTTCCTTCCAAAGTTCAAAGGCTTACCACAAAAACAGGTGTGACAGCATTTCAAAAAAAGGTTGCAACCCCATTTTCTTCTCAAATTGCAATCCATAGTCTGCAACAGAGCAACTGAAATGATGAGCATTACTTTTGTGATAATCTCTCCGTTTATCTTCTTTCTCAAAATCACGTAATATGGCTTTACCCTAAAGGGATGACACCTAAAACGAATATAAACGTAACTCCTCATTGGCCTAGCATGTCAAAATTGTAGGGGAATAAAAGTAATAAAAAATTAACTTAATTCCTACCCATAGTTGGTTAGAAATTTCACTTTATTAAACAAAGTTGGTTTTTAGCCAGCGCATGCTCTCTACCTTAGTAAGCTGAATCCTATTAGAACAGCACTGTGCAAATGAACCAAGCTATACCACTACTACTTGTCAAATGTCTACCAGTCCCATATTTTTGTATTTGATATTCACTCCAGAGGTAACCGTGTGTCTCAAACATGTACTTGAAAAACCACAAACACATTCGCAGCTTCTGATGGCATTTCTTAATGCATGCCCATGGAGCACTTTGCAACAGCCACAGAGTTGCTGGCCCATGTTCATATCTTCGCCTTGCCACAGGAAGCACATAACACGGGGAACTACAGTATTTACACCTATCCCAAATCTAAACCAAGTAAATTAGGTATTGACCCCAGATCCCAAGCATGACAGCATTTTTCTGAGTAAACATGCAATACAACAGATTTGTTGCTGTTGTTAGTTTAAATGTTATTTTTCTAGAATGAAGCAATAAACCTTCTTGCAGATCATGCTGGCAGTCTACCAAGGAGGAAAACGCATGCAAGAAACTAGGGGATCCCAACATGACATAAGGGAGAAGCAACTGGTGATTCCCAATGTTAGCACTGAAGGACACAGTTGAGATTTTCCAAAGAAATCAACTTCACCCAAAACTAATGGTATCCGAATGCCTAAGTGTCATAAACGTCAAAATTACAGGTCTTAACAAATATCCAACTGGGACCTAACTAAAAAGTGCCAAATGCCCTCTGGATTGTGCTAGAGATCTTCAGTTTTTACTGAAGTTCCTGAAAACCATGGGTGGTTAGCACCCATAAGAACTGGGTTCCACATACATACCCCAAAAATCCCAAAGCTCAGCTTGGGAGCAGTCTTCACTTTATATCTCAGGACTTTTATTGCCTAGTCACATTTCAACAGAAAATCATCTGGAGGCAACAGACAAGAGAGAAAGGGAAAAAAAAAAAAAAAAAAAAAAAACAAACCAAAACACCAACTCTTTGTTTTTCATATGTATTGTTGGTTCATCCTTGTCAATAAAAGCAGCAGTGATGGTCCTAACCATGCCTGTGTATCCACTGACCTTTAAAGCAGTCACTGAAAATTAAACAGTCGTTTAATTTCAGAAGACTCAAAATTCCTGGGAATTAAAAATATAAAATCTGTTCTGTCAACAGAGAACATGTCATCACAACAAGTGGATATATAATGCTGTAGGCCTCAGCAGTAGCAAATACAAATTATTTTCAGCACTACACAAACCATGCAGATCATCTGAGCAATTATTTATGCAAAATTGCGAGGCTGCTGAACATACACCAGGGATAATCTGCTGAGCTGGCTTCAGCCACTACAGGAATTTAAAACAGACATCAACCATCAGCAAAACCCAACACACACAGCAACCCAGCTCCTGTTTACAGGAGTAGGAGACAGATTTATACAGCACTCTGGCTGTATACAACACTGGCCTCATTGCAACACACATCTGTACAACAATAAAAAGCATTCTTAAAACGATGTAGCCTAGTACAATGACATGTGTTAAATATAGCCACGAGTGAGCTGGGAGCAGAAATCCATGAATAACTGTATTGATTGCAGTAAAGAAAACCTGAACATATTTGGAGTGGAGACATTTCCTGATGAAATTCTTTCCATTTGGTAAAAACACAGACATTGTCTTACACCCTTCCACACAGTGAAATAATAAAACAAAACTCTAGACACTACTGTTAAGAGTTGAAGTATGTATCCGCTCAACTACTACTTGTGGACATGAACAGAAAATGGAACTTCCAGCACAAACCAAGTCTGATGCTTTGAAGTTGACTCTAATTCTTAATATGAAACAGAAGTTGAAAAACGTAGGTAAAATTCTAGAAAAAAAATTCTTAAGTTTTCTATGCTTTCCACTTTAAAGACACCAAAAGTTCTACTGGATCAATCTAATGCACACATTTTTCACCTATAGTTATTACTAAGTACTGTATATTCAGACTATATTGTAACTGATGGGATAGAATGAAAGACAACAACGCTAGAAGGGTGGCAATGAAGTAGTGCCTCTTCTGACCTCTGTTTTTTTTAAATCTTACATTGAGTTTTCACACATGCCAGGTATGCTGTTCCCAGTGAAACAGTATCTTCCAATGTCAACTACTCTGTTAAAAGACAATAAGTAAATAGATCTTCTACACTGACTATCTAGCCTATCTGTGAAATTCCATAGAGGAGACACTGGCTGAGACACAGATTAAAGCTGATTTTATTATCTCTGAAAATTCAGGCAGTTACTTTATGCAAGAATTACAGGTTTCAAGAACTCACTGTATTTGCCAACAACTATTAGGAAACTTCCCTGTAGAAAACTCTGCCTGTCCAGAAGGCAGCAGCAACTCTTTGAGTCACTTTTCCAGGGGTCCATGACAGTAACTTGCCTGACATGTTATCCCTTAACACTCCTATCTGTGTGCTGTTGCTGGTCCAAGCTCCCCCCAGCAACAGAAGAACAAGCGTGCCAGCGCCTGGCGGCTCTGCAGCCGTGCCATTTTGTGGCCACCGTGCAGCACTAAGAGAAAACAGGAACTGGCTCGGCCATGGCTGTGCCTCGGTCGCGGGTTGCTATGAGCACCCAGCAAAAGTCGGGCTGAGGCTCCTTGCACAAACCCTAAACAGGAAGCGCTACAGCAGCGAGAGTACAGAACATGTGCTGCTAGGATTTACAGGGGTAAAAAAAGAAAACAAAGAGCGATTAGAGAATGAGAAACAGTTATAACATCCAAGCAGCAATTAGGAAAATAGAGGAAGAGGTATGAGAAAACCATTGGAAGTTTAAAAGTGGGAAGCTGAGAAAGATTTTTACAGGAAGCACAGATGTGAGCTCATCATCTTGAGCATCTACCTGTTTTGCAGGGCTTGGCAGAGCACAGCGAAGTACCAAACACTAACATCATCTCCATGACAAGCACTTCAGCAAAAATAAAATCTTCCTCTTCCTAAAAGCTTAAGCTCTGCCCTGAAACATAATCCTCTGCTGTTTGCTTTTCAGATCGTCTCCTTCCATCAATCATTTCATGCACTAGGAAACAGTCCTAGCTGTTTCCAACATAGTCTTCATTAAAGATACCCCTGCTACCATATCCAAGGGATTAGAATTTCAAAATATGCAGTTGTACGACACCTCTAAAATTCCTTTTTTTTTTAAAAAAAAAAAAAAAGGGACCTACAAACACGTAATGAACATGAACATCCAATAACCTATATCACTGCTTTTTTTGTCAGTCTTCTTCAGGGATCCTTTGCATAACATTTACAATCCCTTTGCACAAGTCTTTCAGCCATGCATGAATTAGATTTGCAATGAAAAACTGTATGAGAAGACCATCCTTTCCTCAACAGGCAGGTGAAACAGCAATGTTCCAGTGCAGAACAGCTCCCCTACAGCCAATAAAACTCCTGCTTTGTAATTTACTCATATTTAAGTGTTCATCTTTTTGTTACCTAAGCAGCAGCATGGAAGGCTCCTGTTACACCAACCCCTATAGTGTGAAAAAGAAATTTTAAGCAGGTAAGCAATGTTGGAAGTATTTCCAACCTACACAGTAAGAAGCAAGAGTATGACATCTTAATTTGTGGCTCTGGACCATCACTTTATATACAAGCCTTATGCAGCCGAGAAATCAATACCGACAAAATGATAGCCCGTAACATCTAATTACTCTAACAGAGAAACTGCATGCAACGTTCAGAGTACATGTGCAGAAGCATACAAATAAAACCTGCAGGTGTGCAGGATGCACAACCTGTTTATCTCAGATGAGACTAGCAAAGTTTCTAAGATGCTCCATAAATACAAAGATACAGATGGAGACAGAGGCTAACTATGTAATTATCAAAGCCCAGTTAATTTATTTTTCCCCCATCAGCCATGCCTAGAATATTTAGGCAGAAAAGGGCAAATTTATTTATCTTTTAAAGCTTCTGTTCTCTCCACTCCCCCAGAAGCACGGCAGACACTGCCCCTTTTACCCTGCAGCACGTGCTCTGAAAATGCCACCCTGCCTCAGCGGCCATCCCCACATAGCTGCTGCTGATTGATGTCCCGTTAAGCTGCCTCCTGACCCCGACTGAGCACAGTTTTAGGCACTTGCTGCTGTAACTCACAAGTAGCAGCATTTGCAGCCCCATGCCATCCAACAGCGGCTGGCGCTCGGGCTCATTCAGAGCCCATTAGCATGGTCTGTCCAAGGCAGGTCCACGAGGGTGGAATACTGATGGGCTCTCCACTGCTCTTCTACACCCTGGGCTTTGTAATGATACAATTTTGTCAGTGCTGGGGTTTTTTTGAGACATGGCGAATGAGCAAATGTTTATTATTGTTTTGATTTTGTAAGATGACTGAAATGTCACATCACAAGCAGCTCCTGCAAAAAACTGGCCAAATGCAGAGCAAGCCAATGCATCAAGTGTTCCCAGAGGAGGAAGAGCTGCACACTTCCATCCACAGAAACCCATCTGAGATAAATTTGAAATAAAGTCTACCAAATGTTTCTCCCTGACAGAGTTCGTACCAGACCTCTTGCTCTCCAGAGAAACAGAACAGGCATTTTTGTTTGGAAACACTCTGTTCAAAGTCTTCAGGATGCAAAGGAAATCATGCACACACTTACTTATTCCATGCAGGCATGTGAACCTTTGCACTTGGGTGTTGAAGGAAAGATTTATCCGTAAAGTAAAAATCAATCACATTAACAGAGAGATTTTCCAAACTCCTGCAGGTTCACTCCAAAGAGAGCACTGATTTTTTTTTTAACTTCGAATGAGTTAGATAAAGCATCTGCCCAGGGTTTTGTTTGTAGGAATTAAACGTTTATGTGAGATCCCTGAGAAATTTATGTAACAGCGTTTAACAGAAAAATAATGTTCCCAACCAATTTTTCTTTGAATTAGTATTCAAAGCCACAGTGTTTCTCAGGGGTTAGTATTGTAGCAACTGTTTCGGAGCTCCCAAACTTATTCTCTTCCAAACTAGGAAAATCTGGCAAACCCTTCAAGACTTAGAAGATACTTAAAACAAAAGGATAAATAGCAATAGGAAGAGTTTGACAAGTTGATGAATAATCAGAAAGCTAAAAGGAAGAACATCTTAGCAGAAAATGTCACAAATTATTTTCTCACAGAGTAATAGTCCTCTATGAGATATAATTAAATTTTTAAAAGGTTTACCAACCCTGCAGTTCAAGGATTGGTTTAACTATCATAGTTAGGCAACAAAATGCTGCACAATTTTTAATGTGACTCTGCATTTCTGGCAACATTTACTAGTCAATGTCTGTAAGTCAGTCTGCTGGGAGACAAGAAGTGCTAGATGAATCAAAATTCCTAGTAAACAAAACTCCTGTTGTGGAATATCTCTATAAAGATGGATACAAACAGGACAACATTGAGCTCTGAAGATAATCTGATAGAAGAATGCAAAGATAAGACACACAAAGCACAATTTCAGGAAACAAAGTTCTATGAGTCCTGCAGTCAAGGTACAAAAACACCCCAAAAAGTTTGAATAAAAAGAAAGCAGTTTGCCTCTGATGATAGCTTCTTGAAAGTCCTAGGACCGACTGTATATGTTAAAATAGAAAAAACTGTGATTTGGAAGAGGCACTTTGCTGGACAACTTAGACACAGAGGAAAAAAGGGGAAAAAAAAAAAAAAAAAAAAAACAAACAACCAAACAAACAGTAAAATTGAAACATGCAGAAAGCTACAGCTAAGCATTTCTTCTGTGACACACTTCAGTTTCCTAAAGTTGAACAGATACTTATGTACAAACCTGGCTTCAAATCAGAAACACATACTCTCCTCTCTTGGTTTGTTTACTTTGCCTTTTTTACAATAAGAACCGATCATTAAGTGTAACACAAAAGCCCTTGAATACCTCCCACTGTGAGTGGGGCCTCTCTGTGCTGAACATATAGTAAAATAACATTCCAGCTTCAAAGAAAACTTGCAAGATCCATAGAGACAAAAGACGAAATGCAGAAAGAAACAGAGGCCAGCGAAGGCCACAATAAAAGGTCAGCAAGAGTAAAACTTACGAGCCCTGTCCTCCTGTATCCAGTATTAGCCATGCAGAGTCAAGAGGTCTCCCCAGCATCATCCGATCCTTTCTCCCACTCCCAGTAATAAAGTGTAACAGCCTCTGAACTCAGGAGGAGACATGGGACAAAGGGAATAGCTACTCTTGCACTGTGCTGAACAAAAGTCATCAGTATATAGTCTTCCTCAAAAGGTTTAAGTGTAAAGTTAATTTCTCTACAGGAGACAAGCACAAAGGTCGCTCTATATTTAATTTAACTGAGGTAAAGTTACTGGTTAGAGGTATTGGACAACTTCACTAGAGAGTCTGAACTGCAACTTGTAACATTAATTTGAAATTATTGTTAGAACTCAAAAATTAAAGGTTTAGAAATTATCAATGATTTAGTAATCAAAAAAACAAGTCAGGCTATGAATAAATTTCTAATTATAAAATTAGAGAGTCTTCACACATTATTAATTAATCCATCTTTGGCTGATTTATCACTGATCGAGTATATAATCTTACTCTAGGATACAACATTTTAAATATGGTTTAAAACTATATAAGACACTACCAACTGTAAGATGGCAGCAAGAACTATTAAAATAGTGAATAAATAATGCATACAGTGGTAGTTTATGAAAAATTGCCAGATGACAAAGATAAATTAACAAGGTCAGCACCTCACTTGCTATGTCATCTTGTATTTCTCCAAGTTTACTACAGGACTTAATTTGGGGCACAAAATAACATGCTTGTCTAACTGCAAGGACATTTTACTTTAAGGGAAGGGTCTGAGGCCCTTGTATGTTACATTTTGCTATAATATCCGTCCTTTCAATTTTTTTCAAGCTAGAAAGATGCCAACAGGCAACTGGAAGTAGAGGCCCATAAAAAACAAGTAAGAGTTACTTTGTACGTTAGTTCCTGTGTGGTTTTAACTGGCATTGCATCCCTACATCTGAGGTGGTACTTCTGATCAGTCATTACCTCAGCTGAGGTTACCAAATTCTGTAATATAGCACATATCCTCAACCATAACATGTTCTAAGCACTCCTTACAAAGAGATACTCAACCTCTTCTTCATGACATGTCCTATCTGGTACTGAGAAGCAAAACTCATATATACAGGGAAAACACTTGAAATCTCTTGAAAGTGGAAAAGACAAGCCAAGAAAGGATAATCAGTTATGTCCTTGATAAAGAGCTCTTTAATACAGCTTTTTAAAAGACAAGTTATTATCTTGGTGATGTACAGAATTGCTGGTCTATATTAGAAGAATCACTCTTTAGGAATAAAGGAACAACTCCACTTAAACACCTTTGAAGCAGAGTAGAAGTAACCCCAACAATAAGGAATGAGACTGCTTTTCTGTTTGGCCTTCTGGCCAAGAACACAAAGCATGAACTGAAAGTCAAACCTGTTTCCCTCTCCTCCGGAGCTTTTACAATGCCAGATTTCAACCTGGATTGTAAGCAGAAACCTAGCAATCCTTTGCATCCAACAACTGGATCAGGAGGGTGGTATGATGGCAACCCCCTGGTTCTGGGTGTAGGCTGGGAAACATGGCTGGCAGGGGACAGAGACTCAAGGTCCAAGATCCTGAGAAGGGGAAGAGCAAGAGCCTTCCCCTTGAGTCCTACAGATAAATAAGAGTCAGAATATCCACACGTTTTCAGGAACATATATGAATAAAACTATCAGACTCACTAAAACAGCAGACTACATCCTTTCCACTCTGGATTTCCCTCCCAACCTCCCTCCTTGTCCCCAGTAACCCTCCCTCTCCCATACTTTTGCTGCCCACTTGTCTCCCAGCAGCAGGAAGCCACTGCTTCAGGCTAAGGAACTTGATGGACATGCAGCTGCCCAGGTAGGAAGCAAGCCACTCAGCAGCAGTGGGATATCTATTTTTAATGGTAAGATGTTTAAAGGTACACTGTTTCTGCAGAGTGGGCTCATGGACATGAGGATAAAGTAGTTGTTACAAGAACCAAGGTGCACACAGTCCCTCTCTCAGTAGTGCTACCAAACTTACTTCAGGTTTTCGGACCTCAGAGAAAACCCTCAGCATATGTTTTGCAACAATAAAGATGTAAAATTTACTCTTAGTATTCATTTATAATCTTTCAGGCAACACCTAAGCATGGCAGGATGCTGCCCCTCACTTCCAGACAACTTACTTTCTCTAGCAGTGTCCTGTCAACAGCTCCAGAATGAAGTTGCTCATTACTACACTGCAGACTTATAATTCTTCACCTCTTTATCATCTATTTTGCTAATAACCTCTAGGAGATTAGCAAGACTTCATTCTCCTTCACAAAAACTGAACTGTTTATGCTCTAAACTCCTGATGACACATACATAAACACTGGGGGGAAAAAAATACAGAAACTGGCAAGAGATAGAGAGGATTCCACTGACAACCTCAATAACCAAGGAGACTGCAAACAAGTAACAAGATATCACACTTCTATGCTGTTAAAGAGGTCACCAGATTATCAACATTTGTTTTAGATAAAGACAGGCTACTTTCCTTTCCAAACCTTTCTTTTATTGTGCTTTCTGTTCCAGCTACATAGAATTTGTGCCAAGGATGTACTTTGTCATGTTGCAGACTCGAAACAAAATTTAGTTGGCAGTTTTTGTTACAATCATCAAGAAGAAAAATTACAAAGGGAAAAAAAAAAAAAAAAGGCAGACACCACTTCTCATCTAAGAGAATAGAAAAAAATTAAGTATGTTTGTTTAAAAAAAAAAAAAAAGAAACAAACAAACCTGAAAGTTTTGCACAGCTTTAACCTGAAATCAAATATGACAAGAGCTTTTGGATGTGATGCAAAAGACTAATAGTAACAATACTGTTAAGAATCAAAAAGCTAGTTCATCACAGCAGCACAACTGCACACAAACTATACTCTCCAAATACCCAACCCATGTATGAATACAAATTTCACCTTGCTATCTGTTGAAGTTCTTTTTCCTCAAGATTCGCTCTCCACAGATGTAGTGTCCTTGTCTTCTGTGCAATAAAACACAGTATTCACTGGGACTCTAAAGCTGCTTCATGCAGCATGGAACTCTTGCATCAATCTTTTTATACAGTAACTGGGATGGGCTGACATCCTACTGCCTTTCAGGGAGAGCATTAACCCTCTGATCTCTGACTTTCACACTGCAAGAAATCTCCTCCCCCAGGCTTTTGAACAGGCCATGGTTAATGTGTACGTGTAAACACATATATATGTATGTATATGTATATATGTACATATGCCTATTCAAGTAAGGCTGGCTGGTTTGTTGATAAATGGGGCATAGGGAAAAACATTTATTCTAGATGTATTTCTTTATGCTATATTTGGGAAAAGTGCATTTCATACGCAGGGAGAAAAACCCGTAAATGCTTTGAAAAGGAACCCTAAACATAAGCTCAAGATGTCCATGCATCTGCCATTGTATAAATGTCATGTCATGGCACACTGCTTTAAATAAGGGCAGAATTTGTAATGCATCTCTGGCAATGGGAATCAAAACTGAACTCGATTTTGAGTAAGAAATGTTAAAGGAAACCTCAACCTGAGCTTAGAAAACAAATGTCAAATCTGTGAAATGCTCCACGTGACTTTGACAGCAGTCAGTCACTAACAATCACTACTAAATATTTCAGGTCTTACAGATGTGCCAGGAGTTTATACCTCAAAGGAAAAAAGCTGGAGGAAACAAGCCTTAAGGTAAAATCTTAACTCCTCCAAAGTAATTGGGAATTTTTCCACCAGCTGCATAAGAGTTGAGAATTTACATTGGACAGTACATATTAAAGCATGGTGGAAATTCTCATTTTAATGTAACATTAAGTGATCTTGAAAAAGTAGAAATATCAAGTGGCATGGTGTCCTTGAGCCTAGCCAATAGAAACATTAGCACCAGGTAAAGCTCCTAGATGTATCCAAGGACAGTATTTCATCTAAAGCCTGGACTCCACTACCTCTGTCTCTCCTTCAAACTTCCAACACACCACATGCACAGACACGTCCCACTAAGGCCAGCTAGAGCCTCTAGTCTTCATTTAAGAGACTTCAACATCAGAAAATTCACCATCTTCCTAAGAAATTGCTTCCACATTTAATTGCTTTTATCATTAGTAACATATATGCTATTACAAATACCCCTTGGAACTTTACCATTATACCACATTATATTATTCCAACCTTGTAGGGCACAAACCACAGTGCTCTGAGAAAATGCAAGCCCACCCAAAGCTGAAATTTATTTTACAACACTATTTACAAAATATAAGAAATGTGTGTTTCCACTGACTCTTCTAATATCCATATGAGTAATTACAAGACTTTTCCTATTACTAGTATTGAGAAGCAACACAAAAAGATGCTTCTCATAAAGCAGCTGGTATCATAAAGAACATACACATGTGAAAGAAGCAATTTCCAGGGAAACGAGGTAAAAAAAGTGTGTCTTATCCTGCTTCTTCAGAGAGTTCACTTTGGACTTTTCACAGCCTCAGAGCATGCTCATACAATCTCAGCTGGCCTTTGGATTGAGTAAAGGAATATGAACTCAGCAGCTATTTCCTAAAGCACATCACTTAAGACCCCAAGACTTCAGTGCCATCCACTTCAGTACATCTTCCTCCAGCTACCATTATTATCAAACCTAATTTTTTTAACTGACTGAAAAGATATGCCCCCCATTATTCACATTTCCACTTATGCTTACAGAGACTTCAGAGCAGACTTTCCAATGTACTTTCTACTTTAGGATAAAAATTCACCGCAGAGTGGAAAGCCATGACAAACTCCTTTGTGCTATTTGCTCTGATTTTAACCCACAACTTGGTTTGAAGAGGACCTCTGAACAAGTTTGGCACAGAATTTGCACCGACTTTCTGCACAGAAGTGTTAGCCATGGCGCAAAAATGCCATCAATGCAAAATGGGATGCAAATGAGTAGTCAGACGTTACAAATCAGCCAAAGTAAGCAAAGGCTGCATTACAGATGCAGTTAGTAAAATAACCCTATGTTAACGCAACATAAGCCATGAAGGGTCTCCCAGTACTAGTCTATGTTGGTTCGTATCACCTCTGACCCCTCCAGCTGTCAACCAAAAAAGAAACTATAGTAACAGTAACACATCAGAAGGAAAGAAAAATGGCTTTTTTTTTTCTTTTAAGCTTAGGTTTAGGGTAAAAAACCATGCAGTTTCTCTCATTGATAAGATAACTTATTGTAAATACTAGTTTAAAAATTACTCCAAAGAACGTGCTTAAAAATAGCAACTTGTTTGAATATAAACACTTCTTTTAATTGTTCTTTGCTTTATTTATATAAAAAATAAATAAGCAAAAATATTGGTATTCTGGGATAAGTCATACATTCAGGACTTGGGTCAAGAGCCCACAGTAACTAATCCTCACCTGCTTCCTATGTGGTGCCTTTCAACCGTGGTAAAAGCACCTAGCAGCTGAACTCTGCCAGCTGTGGGAATGCATCAAGCAAACCCAACAGAACAGCATCCTACAGGTGGAATCAAAATGCCCACATAGAGATTTAGTATCACATAAACAACCAAGGTTTACATTCACATCTTTGCTTCTTTTCCCATCACTTTCCCATGTTGATAAATCCTTATTTATATTATTCAATATCTAAAAGGACTGCAGGTTCATATCAAATGTGAAGCATTTGCCAAGGTCTCTGGCTGCACAAATAAAAAGCTATATGCCACAAACATGCTTTCCAGAGGCAATACGCTAAGTACCAGCTACAAAGACACTCTATAGAATATGAAAGAAGTGCACAATGTGAATTTCTACAACCATTTGCTTTCACTATTGATCAAAGTTGGTCTATCTCTGCAAAAATGGAACAAAACAGTGTTACTCAAATGCCTTAGAAACAAGAAATGTTCTTTGTTCAGAAACGGGAGGGAGGAACAAAAGTAGAGGTGCACATCAGTGAGGATAAAAAATGAAAAGGAGAGCAGGAAAATATGATCTTTAGAAAGAAAAAAGGTGCCAGTAGAGAGGGACCACAGACATGGACATAAAACCAAGTCTCCATGGGGCACTGAGGGTGAACCCAACCAGAAAGTTCATCTCTGTATCACTGATGAGTTGTCCTGCAACCCACTGATGAGTTCACCTGCAGGTGAATCAGACATGTCGTATGGGATGAGGGGTGGCTGAAGTTCAAGCCTCTAGCATTTCTGATACAACTCCAGCAAAGCACTGGACAGCCTCATACAATCAGTCACATATGTGGGCCATTGGAAGCAGCTATGCCACAGTGCAGCAACTGAACACACAGCTGAATGATTCCATGTGTCAGTGCCTTGGGCTGACAAACAGTAGCAACAGCAAGCTCAGCCTCATGTGGAAACAAAAGAGTAAATTTTCAATGAAAAGGGAGTTGGAGATAAAAGCAACAACTGAGTTACCAGTGAGAGTCAGGAGTTAATGGAGTAGTAACAGAAATCAGCAGCTGTGAGATAATACCATCCCACACAGGTTGTTTCCAACAATTCATGAGCTAGGTGACTGAAGTTATCTTCCTTCCAACAGCAACTGATACCTCTAAAATTCCTGAAACACATAGTCTGAAATAATTATTAAAACATAAGTCCTCGCACACATGTGCCAAGAAAGTAGTCCTTCTTTTTATAATTTTTTTTTAAATACAGTAGCAGATCTTGTAGTGACAAGCAGGGTGTAAGTGGTCAGATTTCTCACGCTTGCCTTAAAGCCTTAACATACACCTGCTCTACTATACAAACTATGCCCTCATCTTTAGGCGAGCTGTGAAAGCTAAGATCAGAGCACCTTGGAAGCATCCTCTGCTCCCAGGGCACATCCACTGCTGTGGCTCAGGTTCACTGAAGAATTGGGCGTTGTTTCTGGCTTCCCCTTCCCACCTACATCAAACTCTGTTCTATAACCCTAAAGATCTTAATCTCAAGAAAAAAAAAAAATGCCTAAACAAGGAAAATAATTGGAAAAAGAGTATGCGGGGCGGCAGGGTGATCAGCGTAGCAGCAAAGGGTTGCTTTGTTACCAAATACAGTCTGCAACCAATTCATAGGTATTCCTCTTTGTGTAAAGAAATTTTCTTACAAAATTGTTAAAATTGGCATAACCAGAGTTTAGCCAGAATTAAATCACCTGTAAACAGTTTCCATACGTTTTGATTCTGTTTTCACTCGAGTGTGAGCCAAAGAGCTGCTCCCCAGAACTGTAGGCAAATGCCTGTTCACATGGTTCCACACATTCCTCCAGGAACAGGACACAAACTCAGCAGCACATCACAGCATCCTCAGTGCATTTCCATGTAGTAAGAAAACAGTGTTTTGGCTAATTTAAACACATCTGGGTAATTCATTAAGTGGTTAATAAACAGCTAACACAAAAACTATTACTCAGCAATCCTGTTCAGCTTTGCAGGAAGTTTTTTTGAGTAAGACTGAATTGTTTGGTCAACAAATTCCTGCACATGTTAAGTTTAAGTTGCAGCTGAGTAATGCATTTAGTGGTGTAGTCTTATGAACTGTATCACCAATGAGGAAACATCTGTGTTCATTTTGTTTATTCAGCTAGCTTTAGAGCAGTAGGGATAACAGAAAAGCTTCTCAAGGACTTCATACTCACAGCTCAGCATCTGGAATGGCCAAAGGTTTGGGGGTTGGTTTGTTTTTTATTTTTTTTTCCCCCTTCATACACACACAAAAGGACTGCTTAAGGAGATTGGTAATCCTCCAAGAAACATTAGGCTTGCAATACATTAAGTATGTTCAGAAGATTCTCATATTTATGTTGATATGTGCAAACCAAAGTGCTTCATAAATATCAGTGTTGAATCCTTAAAAATAAAATGCACAAGAGTGAAGCAGCACAAACTTCCACTACTGGCAAGTGAATGTCAGGCTGTGGGAAATGTTGCCTTCCATTGACTACCTCCAGGCTAAGCACAGGTTTTAGGCCACAGATGTGTGCAGCTCACGGAAAAATTATCCGTATTACAGACATAGCAGAAAAAAGATGAAATTGTTTCCCTCCCACCAACTGCTCCGAAACAGAAACAGCTGATGCAAGGCAAGCCAGGCACAACCCCAGCCCATAGCACTAGTAACAAAATCTAACCAGCAAGTGGTTACCATCACCGTCGAGACCTGCACCATTCATCCCACCAAACCAAAGCAGGAGGGTCTCTTCTCTTGTGGCAGGAAAGATGCTAGCATAACCCACCTGGTAGGTTAAGGGGCTGGCAACTGTTTTGTCAGCAGTCATCTTTATTTTTGACTCTAATTCAAGACTCAAACTGAAGCAAAGAGAAGAACTTGTCTACTTCTGGGAGAGTGCATGGGCTTACAGTAGGCACACGCCTAACACACAGAAGCTGTATAAAACAGCTGCTTTTTGCACTGGTACTAGATTAAGACTTTGTCACAGCAAAGTACATCTACGCAGTCCCCTTAGTCACAGTAATCCCCAACAGATATTGTGGGAAAAAAAACATCTTGTGTTTTTCTTCAAATACACCTTCCCTTCTGTATTCCCCAGTGAGTCACTTGTCAGGTTATAAATACCCCTTATATTCCTTTGGTTGACTGGTCTATCCAGGGTAGTTGCCTTCCCCAAAAAAATCAGACAGGGATGTTTGGTAAACGTCGCCTTTCAGTGCAGCTTCAATATGTGTGTTTGTAGTCTGCCAGGAAGCGGTACACACAAACCAGGTCCACTACCCAGTGACTTAGTCCTTTTGACTAATGGGAAGCAGAGACAGCCAGTCCTGTGTTTTCCTCCACAAGAAGGCCACACAAGCAGCATCCTGTAAAGCTGGGAGTTGAATCTACATCCAGTTGCTGCCACACAGCCTTAGACACAGCACCTTTCTTTTAGACCCTAAGGTTTTGTTTTATTTTTCTAAATTAGACTCATAGAATCATAGAATCACTTAGGTTGGAAAAGACCCTTAAGATCATCGAGTCCAACCATTAAAAATACCATTAAGCAATTGTTGAAGCTGATATGCTGTAGAGCTGATCAGAATACAACATAAATGTCTGCAGTTTAACCTAACACTGTCTGATCCCCAGGCAGGCCACCATGTACAAGTTGGGTATCTCGTTAAGTAGGTATCGATACATTTAAATTAAAATCTAACACAGGTAATCCACTTGAATACAAAGCAGGCATTTTAGACCCATTCAGAAATCCCACCCATTCCTTTCAAAGCTGGTCCAAAGGAGTCCACCAGTAAATACTTATTGAAGCATATGACCTCTTAAAAGCTGACTGAGAGTATCAGAGGTAAAGCATAATGCAACATAGATGACTTTAACGCACCTTCCATCAACATAATATTTCCATGCATTGAGCATACTTCAAAACTCAGAGTGCAGTCCTCCTGCACAAGCATCTTCAGTAATTCAGCATGGGATGAAATCATTAACATTGCACAACTTACAGACCCAACAAGGCCAGCAAAATACTAATAGCCTTATTTAAAAAAAAAAAAAAAATAAAAAATTCCTGAATTATACGTTTCAGCACTCCTAAAAACGGATGTTGATTGTTAAATAATTTCACCACTGCCAACAGAAACATGCAGGAACTCAAATTGTACCTGTTCAGCCCCATCAATCTCTCCTGTCATGGGTAATCTCCATCCAGAACACAGAACAGGAATGAAAAGTTAAAAGAATATTGTATATTATTTTGATTTTAAGATACCACTTAACAGAAATAATCATATCAGATTTATATCGGTTTTAAGTTTTACAGCACCAATATTTATAAAACCCGCTCAAAGAACTGTTCCAATCAAATACTTCTCTGCTTGTTTGGGGTTTTTTTTTAATATCATGAAACACTTTAGGACTACAGAACAACTTTTAAGACCTTTTCCAGTTTAATAACTTAAATGAATATACAAAAGCTACATAAAAAACCCTAACACAATCATATTCATAGGACTATTCATGCCTCATTTTACATCCCAGTCTGCACTCTGCCTCCTAGTGAAGCCATGCGGTAGCTCTGAAGAACTACAGGTTATTCTCGATGTACTGTATTACTCAAGCTCTTGCACACCTATGTCTTCACCCTATAGCAAACACTTGAGTATACAGAAAACGGTGAAATATAGTTGACAAAGGTGTCTCAAAATTAGTCCTGTACAATAATCTCACACACATCATGCTTATAGAGGATAATGATCAGTCTGAACTAACACTAAATGTGAAGATCTTCAGAAGTGACTGGCTACTGAAAGACCACAAACTTGATGAAGTGTTGACTTGCCAAGTCCTTGGCTCATTTAAACTAGATACAGCAAAGCAAAATATTTCAAAGCAACAATCAGTCTGGAAAATCCTGGCCAAATCACCCAAATGGGCAACTCTTGCTTTTATTAATTGGCACTAAGGGTCACAAATATTTGACCACTACGGAATACAGGTATGCATGTATGCATGCCTCTGTTCCCATAAGAATTGCGAAAATCGAGCCCTGAATACACTTTACCCTAATAAACAGGGAAACCCCAAAACCACCAAACCACCAACTCTCTACTAAAGAGATGATTCAAACTCCTATAGCATCCCTACCTTGCTAAGAAACGATCCCAACCATAGCAACAGATTTAAACATTTGAGGATACATTTTGCTGTCTGCAGACAGCATAAAACAGGCGAATGCTGCAGAAGTGTTTATTTTAAGCAAACAGGAAATGGTCTTTCAAACTGGACAACTAGAAGTTATGCAGAAAACTGCTTACCAATGACAGCAAGCAAGGAAAACAAAACCACATCAAGTTATTCAAAAAGAAACAGCGGTCCACAACAGTTACTATTAACCAAGTGTCTAACAGAGACCTGAAGTACTTTCGTCCCCAGGTACATTGATCTATCTCTGAAGCAACTGTTACCAACAGTCCCAGCTGAGCTCCTGAAGTCAGCCATAACTTCCAGCGACTTCAAACTGGAGCTTGAACCAGCCTCTGCGACCACTGAGAAAACCCCCAGAAACAAGAGTGAAGTGTTCAAGAAAGAAGTTAATACACACGACTATGTTAAAACTAAAAACAAAATATAAACATTTACTAACAAGCAAAACAAAAGCACCTTGCTCACTGACTACCAGAGGCTTCAAAGCACCGAAGAAGCTTGTTTAGGTGGCAGACTTCAGATCAAAGTCTGACTAGGTCTGGTAACTATGAACTGGAAACACAAATCAGAAGTTGACTCCAGGTCAGTATGAAATTCAAGGGCTTCCTTTCACTTATCTCTTCCACACACTCCACAAACAGAAAGCATATAGAGCATAGTACCTGACTGTTGAACATTCATTACAAAATTAGAGTGACACTTCAAAAGCAACAAAATGCTCCATCAGTTGCTGAGATGTCCACATTGTCCAAATATGGAGCCCTTGAAGAATCATTTGAACCGCGAGACTTATTTTCCTCCACAGTTACATTCATTCATGAATCCTTGATATGAGAATTACTGCAAATTTACATCAGTGCAACTAGAAAGTGAAATACAGAATGAAATATCCTGTTGGTAACAGTATGACAGAACGAGATTCTTGTTCAGTCTGACAGACCAGTGATGGCACTAAAATGGACGAAGCCCAAACTGCCTTGAGTAACTGTGTCAAACTTGTCTGAACTCTAGTAAAGCACTTTTTACTTATATAAGGGCTGTAAAAAAGCAAACAAACCTTATAACCTAACCCTCACATAAAATACCTTTGGGTCAAGTTCTACTATGTGGACTATGTGCATAAACCAGTGGATCCCACAGCAACTGAAGAACTGAAGTCTTGGACTATGTGAACCCACCCAAAATGCCAAATAAGCCTTGTTCTTTCTCTGCATCAACTACCTCTCAAAAGGAGCACTCTTCATAAGATTCACTTCTGGAAATTTCCTGTGCTCTGAAAGCATGATAAATGCATTTAGATTTATCCAATTTTTAAACTGGTTGTGCTCACAGAGGTCCCAAAGAGCTTTACAGCTGACCTCTAACTTTCTGTTCTTCCTATACAGAAACTTGTCCTGCAGTTTAAAACCTCAACCTTCCTTCTGCCCATTTCACAAGGCATTTTGCTGAAGCCTAAACAAGGAGAGCAAGCATCTCAAAACTCACACTCAAGATGATCACTGCAGCTTCACACAAGCAGGGCAGGCAATGACCAGTGCTGTTTGCTTTTCTTAGGTATCCAGGGGTGAGAAAAATCAACTTCAAAAGAAACCAAACAGAAAAATACTGTATTTCATAACTGGGGCTTGGGGGAAAGGAGGGGAAATCATTGTTTACGCTGTCTGGAAAATGAGCAGGCTTGAGACCATCTTTTTCTAATAAATAGTTATTAATCACTTGCAGTTACTTAGCACAGGAGGTCATGCAGTGGCAGCCTGGCTAGTGTAAATGTTTAAAACTGAATTACATTAGAAAGGCTCAGGAAAGCGTCATAGCTAGAGTGCTACCAGTTAATGGAAACTTTCCTTTGGTTTCAATATTATCAGGGCCTGACCTGGGCTTTTGGGAACAAGAGGACATAATCTTGCTATGAAGTTGGGAACACAGCAAACATCACAGTGCTAACTACAGAAAGCCAAACAGCCATGAGCTTATTATACCATTTTATCACTGTACCACTGTACAATACTACCACCTGTTTTGATCATATCTCTGTTGTTAGAAACATGAGTGCAGGGGTGACGATCAAACTGCGTGGGAATCTCCAGCTCCCTCCATGGGGAGCCGCACAGCACATGGGCACTGCCACGTACTGACACCTGACATGCCAGAAAGACAGATATGAATGTCCTCATCTGTGTGCACACAGCTGAAAGAGCAGGATTCAGACAGTTTTACAAGAATATTTCATAATCCTCCTCCCGCCACCTCCTACTCGGTTAGCAGCTCAGTCAGAGCCAACTACAGTTATAATTATCGCCATAATTATTATTTTAATAAGAACCAATGACTTATCAAAATATTGCGCTGAAGACTTGCACATCTTTTCTTGTAAGACTGCCAAAAAGCTAGTTCATTGCTGAGGTACCTCTCTACGTATGCTGCTAGCAGACAGCACCTCCAAGTTTCTATTTATGCAACTGAGTGACTAAACTCAATTCAAGTGAATGCCAAAACCTAAGCAATTTGAGGCACAGTAGCTGTGCAAAGTATTATTATTCTCCTGGTGTATACACACTAACAGCTTTGTTTACTACATTTACTCCTCTTCTTGTTTGCTTGGGCTTTACATACGGTAGGCTAAGTTGCTGAACTTTGATGCCTTAAGGTAGCCACCTGAATCCATACTTGAATATTTAAACATCTGTGTCAAGAATCCATAGAAAGCTTTAAGTACATAAGCAAGCCTGCAGGCATCTAAGTCAATATAATTAGGTGCTTAGATTTACCTTCAGCTACCCAAATCTGGACCTCTGCAAGCAACAAGTTGCTATTTTCTGTGAAAGTATTTTTTTTCTACCAAATAATATTAGTTTGATAATAGATGACTTTCTTCACATGCTTGTTCAAGATGACCCCATTCCAGATCTCTGGTAACATTCCATTTCTACACAGAAGTCCAATTTGAATTAGCAGATGGCCATTTAGCTAGTTACAGCTCCAGGTACACTGACAGATTGAAGAAAAAGTTCCTCAGTTAAAAAGATAACTAATGACCCTGGCAGCTGTGGGGCTCTTCATCAAGGGCGGCTAGTCGTCATCCTGCTAAGTTTACAGCTAGAACACGACACAAGGACTCTACTTGCCTCTATGACATGCAGTTGTACGTTTCTGAAGAACCAAAATTTGCCTTGAAAATGTAGTTTTTCAGGTTTGTCTGTTCATTTCCCAAGAAAGGGCCAACGGACTGGATATAGTTTCAGGAAACTCACTTCACTCCACTCAATACAGCCATGACCTCCATCACTTTTTTATTTCAAAGATGTTTTAACTGAACCACATGTCCTCCTGAATCAGAGTGCAATTATAAAGAATTAAGCTAACTACAGACTGAGTCTTAAGAACAAAATGAAAGACCTCTCAGAAATTCAAAAAGCATGAAATCCAAAATTCACCATTAAGAAAAGCCAGTGAATAGCATCAACTGTAAGAAAAATACTCGGACTCCACCAACATAACTGAACCAAAACGTACATCTGAAGGTCAAGCAAAGGCTGCAGTGTGAATTAAAAATGAGTGTCCATAACTCAGTCGACCAAATGGAAGTTAAACTAAAGTCTGCAGTGTCATTCAGCTTTGTAGAATTGTTTTGAATAAGCATCCCATTTACTCTAATAATATAAAAGAACAGCAGTAGAGTAGTAGCATGAAAACAAAACATATGTGGGAAGTATTCAAGATCTGACCTCAGAGTCAACCACACACTAGTATGAAATCTTTTTTAGGTAACTTTTTTTACTAAACTGATATTCATTTATTGTGAAATTTAATTTCATTACCACAAAAAAAGAAGCCAATTATAAACATGCTATAATTAGTTCATCTCTTAGAAGAGTCCTCTAATCACCTCTAAAAATAAAAAGTCACATGATTTAAGTGTCCTGCACTGGCCCTTTTGGTACTTCACATAAAAGGATGAAGTTTAGCCAATGTTACATGTTGCTCAGTTTTTATATGCACATGATTACAAAGTTTGGTCTTTTCACTTCTAGCTCATACTCAAACTCATTAAAGCATTCAGTCCTGTAACTGATGTAAAGCTTGGGAATAACTCAATAGGAGGCACAGGTCCACAAGGCATCAAGACCATTTTGTGCTTCCAAGTGAAGCCTGGACATCTCCTTTACCTGCCTGAAAACAGCTGGGCAGCCAATTTATAATACTAGCCTCTTGCTGATTTCTTTCTTGATCCATCCACGCTAATCAATCCTTTGACTCATCCTACCCTTAGGCTGTATAGTGCCAATCACTGAGAAATTCTGATCGGTGAGTGGAAATCACTGAAGAAGAGTTTGTTGAAGCCCTGGCTTGAACAGGTCCCTGATGGTAGCACTGCAGAAGTTAGACTTGTGACTCTGTTAAGTGCTAGCAGCTATACTTGCTATTCAGCCTGTAAGCTCTTCAAGGCAGGGACCTTTCCTCACATGTGTCTGTAAAGCTTCTAGTGCCCAGATGGTGCCATACAAATGAATAATAATTATATTTCCATGTAGACCATTATTGTGCATAATGTAAATTACTTTCACTGATCCAAGAGGAAATCATTTTCTCATTTTGAAATGAAAAGAGAGAGTAAAAATAATGATTACTTGTTTGACACTATTATTATAACAATAATTACATTTGTGGGTCCAGAATCCTCAGCTGGTCTGTACTGACTTTAGTGGAGCCATGCCAATGCATGGCAGCTGACAAGCTGGTCCCAGACTTTGCTGAAGATCTCAAAGTATTTCACAAGGACCAATTCCTTCAAATCCACACTAGTTCCATGAAAGATGGAAATTTAATGAAGCATACTCTGCAGACTGGGGAAGAGAAGTGCCAAGCATGGCATGTGAAGGAATGGATTCCTACAATTGCACAGCAAGTACCTGAGCATAACTACCACAGCCCCCTTCTCTCACCAGCACAGAGGAGCAGGCTTTTGCAGAGATTCAGACCCCAAGTGAGATGAATTGCCTTCTGGAGGCACTTATTTCTCTCCATTTAGCACTCCGGTGTTTGTAAGATTCAGCCCAGGTTTAAGTGCTCAAAGGGGACAGCCGTAATTACCAGCACGAAGCATGACAGGTACAAATAAAGTTTTCCCCTTTCCAGGGGAAAAAACAAAACAAAACAAAAACAAAACAAAACAAACAAACAAAAACAAACAAAAAAACACAAACAAAACCAAACCACAATTATCAGACCAGAGGACTGCTCTAGACAGCCAATAACTGAAACCCCCAAAACTACATGTTGCTTTTAGCTATGTGGCTCTAAGCACTTTGCTTCAGATGTCAAGAGGTGACTGATGGGAGAAGGCAACCAGGATGTCAACTTTCCCTGCTCCCACAGAGCACTCTCCCATTCAACACGTACTCTGTGGCACAGCGTTAGATGCCTACCAGTACCAGAAGAAAATGAAGAGGGACCAAGGTTCCCAAGCCTAAAAATCAGACTCAAAAACTTGAAGGTGATACTCCTCATAAACTGCACTAACACAAGCAGTTATACACGTCAGCACTCATGCACCCTGTGAGTACCTGTGCAGGGATGCTTCTGCAGCTGCCCAAATCAGACACCTCATTGGCATACAGGACATTGCATCTCATTTAAAGAGTTACTGTAAAAGCTCCAGGGAAATGCCAGACCAAATTTTAGCACTATAAAGAAAAAAAAACAGGAAGTATTTGATAAAAATTAACCCTTGAGGTTATGTAATTTGACCATTCCTATAAATTAGGTTCACTTCAGGCTTTCATTGTACTCCTGTCCCTTCATCAAGCATAATAAGATGCTGTATCACATATCATGGACTTTCAATGATGAAGGGAAAAAATATTTTGAAAAATATTTCTCAATACAGCTGAAACACGTGGCAGGTAATGAGGGCCTTTTACACCAAAAAGTACCCATTTTGCAATAGCTGACAAGAAGTAAATGGGATTTGTATGTCTCCCGTATAACAGCTGGTCTTCTCTTGCTAAAAAATGAAAACACTTCTATTTCAAAGGGAACATCTGCAAAATCCCATCATACATTAAAGAATAAAAAACCAACACAACAAATATACACCAGCGGCCTGAAAAAGACTTCCGATGGCATAACCAATTAACACAGATCCATTTCATATACCTTGCCACATCCCCATGGAGAAGATGCTTAACGAAGTAACTGCTGCAAGAGTCCATCAATCTAATCTGGTTCTAATACTCTTCTTAAATAATGCATACATTAGTTCTCTGTTACTGAAAAGATTTGTTTGTTTTATTAACATGTGCCTTGTTAAGTGCTAAGACTTTGTAAAAATCGTTATGCAGCTTCTAGCTGCAGATGTATTGTTTCCCCCCTTTCCCATTACAAAATGATTACTTGTCTCCGTTCTCCTTTTCAATTGTTATTAAAGCTGCACTGCAGAGCGATTAAGCTCCCGTTAACAAGCAAAACTGTACTTAACGGTCAAGTCAGTACTATGAACCCATTCTCTAAGAAATACATAATTTTTGGCTACATAATAGCTCAATGCCATTAATTTTATGCACAACTTAAGGTACCTTAACTAAGCTGTTTCACAGAGATCAGCAAGTATACTGAAACAAGTAAGGACCCAATTTCCAGAGCATGATTCACACTGGACTGAAGTTTAACACACAAATGATCAGTTCACATTAAGCTCCCTTGTACCTTTCAGGACTGAAAATTTTTCTGAAAACCTTTTTTCCTCCATTTCTTGTGTTCTGAGATGAAAATACCGAGGCCACACATCTACATCAACAAGCTACTTAGGGGGAAAGATGTTTAAACAGGTACCATCTGGCTATGTCATCATACATGGAACATACATATTCACCAATTCAAGTAAAAAGGACAAATTAGGGGTGAATTTTTTTTTTTCTTGAAATCTCTTTTGTTTTCTGGAGTTTAACAGATTATTTTATGCTTAAATGCAGCTTTGTAGAGTGGACCCCCAGCAACTACAGCAAGCCTTCCAGTGGTAGCCCAGTTCCTTGTCCAAGACAGAGGCTCACCCCTTCCACGCCCACCTTGCTACCACCCCAATGTAAAACTATGATTTAATGCAGATGCTATACTGAAACCTGTGCGCTGTGCAGAAACTCACTTGTTAAGTATCTCCCACATGGATAACACACTGATGCTCGGGGCAGAGGGTAGGTCTGGCTGTGTGTTTGTGTCTGGCAAAACAGTGCTGGGGATTCACTTGCAGAATCTAAACATTATGGAGGTAAATACTCTTCAAAAGAAAACTCACTTGTTTCTAAGCCTGAAAAAACAGCAGGCTTCTGCTTGATAACACAAGGTGAACTCTGCAGCATTCTTACTTTGGGGAAGTGTTTGGAAAAGGCAGGGGGAAATACTGCAGGGATGGACTTCAAAGACAGTAAGGTAACGCTTCCTGGGTTTTCTTTGCTGTATGATTCCCCTAGTTTTCTCCAGCATTATGGAACTGCTGATACTTTACCTTCAGTTACAACAACTGATTACCATTTCTGTAACTGTTAGCACTGAGTAGAGTAGCAGCTGGATGCCTTTCCCAGTTTCAGTAACCAAGAGATATTAGAGTTTAGGCACACATTATAACTTTTGGCTTCTTGTACCTTCAACCTGGTGGAGCTCAGCATGCACCACCAGGAGGTGACAAGGAAGGAACAAGGACCAGAAGAAAGGACAAGAAGGAACAAGCAAGAAATATAACCTGCTTGAGCACATTCAGCTCGCCAACCACAGAAAAGCAATGGACCTAGCCTCACTCTCCACATGCCCAGGAGAATAAATACCACATTTCCCACTATAGAAATGAAAATAAGGAGGAGAGGCACTGGAGATCCTCAGGACTGTCCTCCCTAGCTTAACTTTTGCTTGGAGTTAAAACAGATAATCCTCACCATCCCCAAACATACAACGCTCTTGTCATTTTATAGTTCTGAACATTTTGAGCTATTGATAGTTATGTTTGGTTCCTTTGACAGCTTCATGCTGAAAGAAGCATGCCATTTCTTTAAAATGAATACACAAAATTTCAGACTAAAGAAATGCTTTGATCCCACACCAGCAGGCAAGAACTATATTTCACTCAACTGACAGAGAAACAATGCACTGGCATTTTTGCTTTATGGTAAAACAGGCAGTAACAAAAACCCAACAGCGCCACGAAGGAGCATTATGTACCCACCGACATTGCCTTCAATGCCTCATTCCAAGGCAGAGGTCACAGCTGGGTAACACGAGCACATCCCTGCGATGCACAACTGCCTCAGTGCAACACCGGGCGTGAGCTAAGACCTTGGCAGATGCTCTGCTGTCACATCCCTCTCATCACCAGCAGCCCTGAAGCAGGGATTTGCACTCCTTCTTCCCTTTGGGCTCCTAACACACAACATCCACCAACAAGCCCCTTCCACCATCACTAGCAGGCTGCAATAAAAAAAGCCTGAGACTAAGCAGCATGCTTATGGTATTGTCACAAAAAGCTGTTCCATGCTTTTCAAAGCAAAAGACCCTTACATAAAAATGAACTCATTCTGAGAAGGCAGCTTAATTCTTCCATGCTTTCAATACTTGAGTTTGCTGAGTGAATAAAGGTTGTGCAAAGGGTGCTGCACAGCTGCAGAAATAATACATGGTACAAGTACCCACTGAAATCACTGATACCAATACAATTCATACTTCTTTAAAGTTATCTATAAACTGGTTTAATTAAATATGGAACAACTGCAGGAAATTGCTTATGAGTAATGAAAGCTCCAGATGTAGCTGGCCAGGGGATCTAGCACAGTAAATGTTTTCAGTTGCAAAATAGCTCAATTCAAAATTGTTTCTCCCTGCCAAGTTGGCAATTCATATTCAATTACGCACAGGTACAGTGGCAACATTTTTTACTATGGTACAACGTTATTTCATTTTACAAGTGAAATTGCTTACTACATGCATTTGACAGCATTTAATAAAAATCTAAATACCTCTTAAACACCTGGTTCAAAGGATTATGCTTCTTTTCCCAACAGCACAAATTACCAAATCCTCACGCAACTTATGTCCAGCTCAGTAAAGTAAAATACATACCACCATTTCAGTCTTGTACATAGGTCAGAGACAAAGGAAAACCGAGATAAAAATACTGTAACCTCATATGGCAACTTTCAGACATAGGTTTGAGAAGCACTGTCTTCTGCAAAAAATCCAAAATCTGGTTTGCATAACTATTTAGTATAAAGGCAGTTGTCAGGGTGTCCATGTGTTAAAAGACCATTCATAGTAAAAAAGGTGATCAAGTTCTGCATCACAAACATCTATCAAGTTTTCAAGAAAATACTCCTCAAAGATATATTAAACACATCACTCCATTAACAGACCAAAGAACACATTAAAATTAATAATCTTTTTTGGTTAAAATGCAAGACTGAGAAACCTTTGAAAAATCCTTGGAGGGTCTCCCAGATGCACTTAACCCAAAGTCATTTAGATATAATGGGACTACTGTGTTCACACTGGCCAGCTTCTCCAAGAGCCGTAAAACAATTTGACATACACAAACTATGGGAAGCTCAGACTGAGAAAGGTAACAGCTTTGCTTGGACATTATATAAATTGCATTGTAATGTGGAAACAAAGCAACAGAAATAAAATCTTCTTTCATGCCCCTCCTGCATTGGGCAACTCCATTAAACAGATTTTACTCACAAACTGACTCTGAAATTAAAACTGGACCTGCGTCAGAGACAGTCAACATAGATAGGGTTAGATAAATCAGCATTTGTATGTCAGGAATGCCTGGGAGCTTCACCTACCAATTCAAGCAATCTGCCAAGTCGTTAAGGCAGAAATCTGCACAAACCCAATTTCCCTATCACTTTTTCACCAAGCACACATTTTAATCAATAGACATATGCTTAAGTGTGAGGTTTTGTATTCTGACAAAGTAATTTTAAGGATGGCAGCCACTTCCCAGTGTGTAGGTTAAGCAAAGCCACAAGTACCCTAAAGTCATCTCAAAGAAGTACTGCCAAATCACCTCTTGACAAAGCACTCTGTCAAGCATGCTGTCACTCCTCCTGAGCATTGCCTTTTTTTTTTTTTTTAATACCAATGTCAGACATTGTGGGACAGCTCAGTGTGATCCATAGGAGTCATTTTAGATAATGAGGGCAAAATAAGTACATTCAGCATGTGTTTTAAAATGTTTTCTATTCAGAACCCCAGTGCTCCATCTTTAGGTCTCTGATCAATCTGTATGCAAAAGGCATGATTCATAACCGCCAGCATCAAAATAACCATATTCTACGTCTGCATGTCACCGGCACAGAAAAAATTAGCTTTCAGCCCCGAACTCGGCATTTGTTCCAATGCACTAGGCGCAGGTCGGACACTGTGCCAAGATGTTTGTAGGACAACTGCTAATAGTACTCATTCTGCCGCTGCCCAAGAGCCCACAGAAGAGGATTATTTCCTAGAAAGCCCAGAGAGCTGGGGAGCAGGGCTGGAGCCCCAGGTGCACCTTGACCTTTCCTGGCACCCCCACCCACCAGCCTTAGATAATCCATGGAAAAAAGCTGGAGAAGAATGAAAGACGGAACAGTGAAAGACTAGAGAGAAAAAGAGGCAGAGGGCAGAGTGCTGGAGGAAAAACAGTGGAGCCTGGATAGCTGTATTTACGAACACAGCAAGTACCAGGAATTTTATTTTTCGCATCTAGAAAGCACAGAAGGATCTGCACATACTGGATGGGTATGTACCACCTTTCAGAAAAGTTGTCCCAAATATGAGTGACAGAGCACTCATGCTCAGGGCATGGTTCTCTGCAGCCTTTCAGTGACCGAAACACTCAGTCATTTATGAGGATAAGTCATCTCTGTGCCCCGAGCTCTTACTTTCTCTCTCAAGATGTAAACAGAAATACAGAAACAGACAAAAATACACACAGTGTACTTCAAGCAGCAACATTTATTTAACATAAAACTACTGATAAAAGAATTAAATTAAAACCAAAGGAAGCTTCTCTTGAGCAGAATACTACTACATACCAGTGGTACACACTGATGAGCATTTTCTGAGGTTTACACTAATTGACCAAGAACACAATTTGCTTTTTCACGTGCCTATTAGAAAATTCAGAAATGCGACTGGCAATAAGGCCAGCTTTGCAGCCCCCTGCAGTTCCAGGCTTGAGTCATTTAAACGAAGACTGAGGAGTTTGCAAAAGAAAATTGTAAGAGGTAGGGTGAGAGAGAGCACAGTTTCAGTATCCTTGAGTTTTTAGCGGCTAATAAAATGATTGCATTAGATTTCATTGCCTGTCACCTACAGGGCCTGATAGGACTGTGCAATAAGGAATAGCGCCTGTGCGGTTTTCAGGTGGAAAAAATAAAATAGCAGTAAAATAAACCCCTCGGAACGTGTCGGGCAGGCGGCTCTCCAGTGAAGTTCGGGGATGCCGAGCCGCCTGCTGCGGGGGGGGGCAGCGCCGAAGGGGCGCCGGGGAGACGAGAGGATCCTGCCGATGCATTTTCTGGCGCTGCAGCCGCGGCCCCCGGGCTCTCCCGCCGCACGGCCCCTCCGCCGTTAGCCGTGCCGGGGGCGCCAGCAGCCGGGACCCCGGCCGCGGGTGGGAGCCCACGCGGCGGGACCGGACCCGCACCGCGGCACCTGCGGGTGGGAGGACGCGAGCCCCGGGCGACCGCGCCTCGCTCGCCCCAACTTCCCCGCGCCTCCCGGGCAGCCCCCCTCCGCTGAAGTGCAGAGAAACGCCGTGAGACCGGGGCGCAGCCGCTTCCCCCCCACCCCCAGCGCCCCCCACGTACCATCGCCTTGCCGTGCGGGGCGGCGGGTCCGCGGCGCTGCGGGTACGCCCGCTGGTCTCCGCCGCGGTCTCGCTTCTCGCGGCCGGCGGCGCCGCCGCGCTGCTCCTCGCCGGCGTCGAGGGAGGTGAAATTCCAGACGAGGAGGGTCTGCAGGAGCAGCACGGTGAGCGCCGCCACCAGCGCCGAGCGGGAGCGCCGCGCCAGCCGCCGGGCGCACGGAGCGGCCACCATCTTCGCTGCTGCCGCGCTCCCGAGAGCCGCCGCATCCGCCGCGGCACGGAGTTTTCAGCCGGGCAGAGCCAGACGTCAGCAGGAGGAGGGCGGAGGTGGGGAAGGAGGGCGGGGGGGGGAGGGGGGAAGAGGAGGAGGAGGAGGAGGAGGAGGAGGAGGAGGAGGTGAGCGCGGTGCGTGGGGATGGGGGAAGCCGGCGGGGAGCCCTGGCAGCTAGACAACCCGCGGCCGGGCCAGCCCGGGGCGAGGGGTGGGGTTGGCGGAGGAAGAGGAAGGAGGAGAAGGAGGAGGGTGGGCTGAAGGCGGGGGAGGAGCGGCAACAGGGGCTGCTGCTGGCGCTGCCGCCGCCAGCGAGACCCGGCCCTGTGTGAGGGAAGGGGGCCGGGGCGGGGCGGGGCGGGGCGGCTCCGCGCCTCACGGCAGGCGGGAGAGGGGAGGGGGCGGCCGGCGACTGCCATCTTCTGAGGGAAGATCGGCGGGCGGGAAGCGGGCGTGAGGCGACGGGCGCGAGGAGGCACGAGGGTGCCGCCTCGCGCCCGTCGCCTCACGCCTGGCTGCCGCCTTCCCCCGCTCCCAGCGGGCAGGCGGTTCCCCTGCGGAGGTTGGTACTCGGCCCTCTATCATTGTTATTGTTATTTTTTTTTTTTTTTTTAACCGACTTGAAGCCAATTCGCGCCGAACTGACCTGCAGCCGTTCCAGATGGGGATTTTCTGTTTCAGCTGGCCACGTTAAAAATGGCCGCAGCAAAAAGGCGGCGTGGTGCAGCTTGTGCTCCCTAATGAAAGAAAATGTCAATAAATTGTCAGAGTTCCACAGCTTATCAACAACTTCGGGTATACTCGTTAATTTCCTTGACGCGTAGCTATCGACCAGCCTTTACTTGTGAAAGGCGGTTACTCCGACTCTGCTCAAAGTAGACATGAGCACGACGTTCATTCTGTGCCCACTTCTGTTTGTGTGGGTCCTGCCGATGGCCAAGTGCTTTGACTGCTTACAGCATAGGTCATGCCTTTAAAGACACTGCCATTTCCCCACATCTGGCAAACAGCAGTCCCCATGTACAACACTGGCAAAAAATGAGTGCAAACTGTTTCCCAAGCAAAAATGGGCCAAATCCTCCAAGAGTGAGGTTTTTTTTTTCTGAAGCAAAAGAGTCATTGGCAGCATTTGGCCACAGCAGAGTGAGAACAAGAGCAGGGTACAACACCTCCACAGCCCTGTGAGGTTTGCAAGTACCAGGCATACGCACAAGGTGACTGTAATTAAATGCCCAGTGTCTCAAGCATACGTAATAGATGACTTCAGTTGCCTTTTTCTCCAATACTGTTATTGGCTTTCTAATCTGAAAGATCTCATTATCTGATCATAGTAGTGAAGCAAGGCATTTTTTTTTTAATCTGCCTGCACAGTGCCTCTTTTTGTAAGCCTAATTCCATTTACAAACCAAATCAAAAGGTGAAAAATAATATCTTCCGATAAGGACAGTTGCTTTTTCTAAATGACAGCCAAGTAGGATTTTCACAGACTGGCAGGATTTTGTTTGCATTTGAAGTGCTTTAGTTTCTGAGCTGAAGAACAATGAAACAAGTAGTAAGATTCAGAAGCATCCTTTATTAAGGGAATATTCTTCATGAGTGAGGCTATGAACAAAATTTCACAAGATGTATCTTTTGTTGCAGTGTTACAAAAGCAGATGAAGTACATAACATGTTAGTGGTAAGAAGCATTGTGCAAATGTTTAGCTTTACAGAGGTGTGCATGATTGAACAAACAGGCTTTCTAATATTACAATTATTTTTTAATAATAATCTTGTGATCTGATGGAAGAATCAGGTTTAGAAATAAATGATCTGTTGTTCCTAACACACTAATTTTGAGTTGCCAGTAGGAAATTGTATCCTCAAGAAAAAAACCAAGGTGGTGTTCCATACATGATGGTTCTTGGGCTCTTTGGTCCTGTACTGTCCTCTGATGTTGTTGAATATTCACTTCACAGCAACTCTGTTCTGATGTAAAACCATCAACTCAGTACAGTTACTCCTTATGTGTAGAGTAGCAAGATCTGAATCAAGCCCAAATACACACATGTGGTTTCAAACAGGGTCACAGTCAGGGTGTCACTGACTTCAAGGTATCTCTAAACGGAGAGGTCAAAATACATCATTATGAACTTCCAGGAAAGTCAGCACAGAAAGGCTTCTTTCTGTGTGAAGGCTGAGCATTGTCTGGCTGACCTTCAGTTCATGCAATGGGACAGCGTCCGTTTTTGCCATCTGTGGTAGTGACATACTGCTCTTTATGGGCAGAGAGCCCGTGATAACAAATTTTGACAATGCCAGGCTTCTGTACCAGTTGCACATGCATCAGATTTGCTGGTCACACAGTACAGTGAAGTGAGCTGTTTGAACAAAAAAATTAAAAAAGATTCAAAGTGTCTGCTCAGCTTGGGAAGTTGATGGATAATTTTTATTCCAAACCATCAAATAATTAGGCATTATAAATACACTCCAGCAGATCTGCTGACAAATACTAGATAAAAGTGTCTTCTAGTTGGGATTAAGTGTCTTCCTCTCCACAAGGAAGTTGTGGTCTTAGCACATGGTTGCCACATGCAGCCTTTCCTTGGGCTTTTAGAGGACAGGAGGTACTCAAGGAACCAGAAAAAAACAGGCTCTGAACAGTCCAAATCACCAAAAGCTCAGGGCCTGGTTCTGATCCTGTGTACCCCAGTGAAATGGGAGACACATTCAAACAGATGCCCTAAAACTGCTAAAAGCAACATTCAAGCCAAGCAGTGTTTTAGCACAGGGCAATGTGGCTCTTTATAAAAGGAGGACAGCAGTAATTATGACCAAATTGTGATCCATGTTCCTTAAAATTTTTACTACCTATTGGAAAATTTCCTCCAGATTTTCAGGGGCAATTTCTATACCAGAAAATGTTTGTGGATTTTCTTAATCTCTGTAGATAATTACTGTGACTGATAAGGCAGTGAGCAACAGCAGTGCATGTTCAGTCTCACGTGTGTCCTACTGAAAGCATGTCTGGCAGGAAGATTTGTATCCAAACCACAATAATTTATAGGCCATAAAGATCTGAGTCTTCAGTGTCAAGTCAGCCGTATATGGGTGGGAGCCTCAGCATGAGACACTTCTGCACTGAGTGAAAAAGCGGAGCAGGGAAAGGAGCAAGCTTCCTCTCTGACATCCTTCTTTCCCTGTATTCATAGAGATTATGTAAAATCTGGAGAGTGCAATAGGTATGGCATTAATTTTTAAAACCATGCTCTGACCAGTGACTACTAACTGCTCAAAACATCCTTCTTCTGTTGCTAAAAAAAACAGCCAAATGGAAGAAGGAGAATAATTTATCTAATTATTTTTTCTTGTGCTGATTCAAACTGAAAGTTGAAAGGGCAAGGCTCAGCTTCTTGAAAATTTGAATATGGAAAAAAAAAAAAATCACAAAAACTGAACTGTAGAAATCCTAAGGACAAACTGAGAAATTCCTTATAAATTAAAACATAAAATGGAGTTTTCTTATTATCACATGAATAATGGTAGCTCAAGTGAGTTATTTTGCATCAGAAAGTATTTAATCTCATTACACAAAGGACATTTGAGAGAGTTACCACTCTGAAAATTCCTGACGTTGGCCATGTTACATGAGACTATTAGTATCTAGCACAATGTATATAAGAGAAAAAATAGATTTGATTCTTAATAGATATGTATTGCCATGGTTGCACTTTATTGTCAAAGAGATGGTGTTTTAACCAAGGATAACTAAAGAGATGGCTAATTTGCTCTAAAATCCTAACAGATAATTGGCTTAAATTTTTTTTACCTCTGCATAGGTATGTAAATTCAGCCTTGATGTGTTTGAGAGGAGGTGGCTATCAGTCCTGGCTACTTGGAATGATGTAAAAAACGAACCATACTCCTTTCCAGTAAAATTTTTACTCTGATCTACTTTGCTAGATTTACCTATCCTGTTATAAAAATACATTTCCTTCTCCTTCCAGGGTAGATGTAGTCTAAAATTGAATCAAGTAACCAGACTTTGTACAAAGAAGTAAGTGAAGTTGAGAGCAATGTTAATAAGCAATATCCTTTCCTCTACTTTGAAGAGCTTACAGTCCATCTGGTGAACAAACACTACAGGCTTATCTGAACTCCAACTCAGAGGCTGACTCATAGGCGGTTTAGAAGCACATTCTGTAATCAGTGAAAGACTAAGTTATTTCAGAGTGAAGATTTGCATTTTTCTTAAAAACAGGCATGTCCCTATCACATCAAAATTTAGATTTCAGATACATGTTATCAGGGTGAAGGAGAAAAAGGCCTATCTGGGAATGAATTGATTTGTGGAAGGATAGATATCTCTAATATACTCTGTCTTAAAATCTGTGAAGAATCCAGAACAAGCAGCAAATTTGTGTATATTCCTATGATTTCAAAAAATCATAGCACCTAAGGAATGTACCTTACGAATAGAAAAGATTGAAAATAGGCCATGAACATGAGCAGTGTTGTATGAGTAAACTGTAGTAGCAGCAGAGGTTTGGGCTTCTCCCCTAAGTGGCACAGGCACATTCCTTTTTTTTTTTTTTTTTCTTTTCCTTCTCTCACTAACCCGAACAACATACCACCCCTAATCATTTTAGTGAAGCATTGTGCATATGAAGGACATGCACCTTTTCCCTGGGAGGCTGGCAATCTTACTTGTCTATGCATCAAATCTGAAAGAGCAAAACAGGGTAGACAATTACTCTCTAATAATTTCACTGTCTCAGATTACAGTTCAGTGTCTGCTCTGCAACAACTTCCCAACTCCTTGCTTTTTATTTTTAAACACTGGTGTATTGCTATACATTAAAGGTAGGGGAATTGGATCTTGATTTTTTTGGAACCACAGCACCATCCTTAACTTACTCTGTGTTCTTCAATTATTTTAAGGTTTACATGTACATTCTTCACTCAGGTATACTGTACCACAAATATCCGCTATTCCTGCTTTTCATAAACACAACATTCCTTGCTATGTACTCATTTTATATCTAGCTTCCCTCCAAGTGAGTTATAAAAGCCCGGTTCTCTCTTAGTGTGCACTGGCAGAACTAAAGTCAATGGAGATGTGACCACTGTGTGCAAGAAATGCCTTTAGTTCTGATATTTTTGTAAAAGTCAAGATTCCAGCAAGCCATTCTTAATCCACTCTTGTTCCATTTTGCCACTTAATAGTTTGCAAATGCAAACTCTGGTGTCAATGTATATGCAGACGCCAAATTTTTAACACCAACATTTCATTCTGGTAACAGTATCTATCAATTAGCAACAGAAGTAATCATTATTTTTCAATTCCAGTTCAGTATAATCAAAGACAATAAAAGCAGATACTTTTCTATGTTTAATTTATATAAAATATGTGATATGTATGTGGAATATGTATTACTTCTTCTTTCTGAGAGATAAATTTAGTTCAGGACCTTGGCATATGCTCCACTTCAGGAAGTGATGGAAAATGGAAGAATTATTCCTTTTACCACCACATTAAAGTGTCCCATTTTCTTTATAATCTCTTAGCATATATAACCTTTTACTACCACTGAGGGGAAATGTCATGTATATGTACTTTATATACAGCCCTCAGTGTTGTGAGAGCTTTTTCTTTCAGCCAGTGGTCGAGGATAATCATGGAAGGATTACCCATCTGTTCTTGCCATGTGGCATTCTGTCTTCAGTAAGGAGATATTGCAGTTCACAGCTTCCTGCAGTTCTTTTTCTGATGTTCTCTCATTAACTAAAAATTGTATTATTATCCTTCTGAGTTACTAAGTTGGAAAGTCTGGAAGACTCATGATGGTGACCTACTTTGGATTATCTAAATTAGAGCCAGCCACGGACTGTTGTAAATAACATCTTGTTTTGATGCAGAAGGAAATGGTTTCTTTGGCTTGGGCTTTCATTCTGGGTTTTGCCTTTTTTTCTGTTTGGTTTTGTTTTTTGTTTTTTTTTTACTTTGTGGTTTTTTTTTTTTTTTTTGGTCTTCCCACTTGATGGGAGAAGACAGGTGGTACCCAAAAAAAGAAAAATAAAGGGGAGAAGAAAAAGAAAAAGAGACTTTTCAGCAAAGACTGACACTGTTGATTCTGTTTGCATGATTTTCTAGTTTTTCAAAATACTAACAGAGAGGTTTTTAAACTGCATTTATTACAACGACATGCCAATGCAAAGTGTATTGAGAGATTTCTTCCACTAGACACCAGCAACATTTCCATGTCTCTCAACTTTTACTGAGACATCACTATTGTTTGCTGCAGAAACAGTAATTAGAAAGGAAACAAGCTTTCTAAAGAAGATTTCAATACTCTTTCATTTTGCCTAACACTGAAAAATACAGTATTTTAAAGACAGTTTCATTCTTAAACTTCTGATAAGATACAAGCTCACCTGTATGAAAGCTCACTATAAAAAAATATCTAATGAAATAGTGTGGCTGTTCTTCATTATCAGGGCCACTCTGTGGTAATTGATTTAATACAACTTTCTATGTCAGGGAACATTGTTTATGTTTTTGTGTCAAACCCAGTATTGTCAGCTTCAACAGATCATTTGCCTGCTACTGATGCACTCATGTCCCTTGACCATACTGGGTAGTCCCACAGAAGATAGTGTGCTAGGTGGAGCTGGTACTGTATGCCTATGTGTGACAGTGAAATTTTGCTGAACTTCTGCTTAAATTCTCCGAACCGTTGGACCAAGTTGCCCGGGGCTGGGGAAGTGTGAACGGGCTGTTTCGCGCTGGGAGAGAGGAACAGAACAGCTAGCCTGCACTTCCTGCTGCGGTTCCTAGTAGCCAAGTTAGCAACGAAGCGTTTCAGTTTACCTCTGAAATTGGTCTGTCAACACCACAGGCTTATCAAGGATAAACCAAAGACAATTATACAAATTTAAGCAAACAAGCTTGTTAACTATCATTAATCTTGCTGTATTTAGAAAGGCATTAACAAAAGCAGGTGCAAAAACCTGCTTGGCTGCAATTTGGATACTACAAGAAAAGGAAGTATTAAGACAAGACATTTGATGTGCCTTAAAAGCAACAGGTTTTGGAAGAGTAAGATATTACTCCATGTATGGTAAAGATGACTGCATCACACACTGTATGATTTGTCCTTTTAATAGCTTTTGAATTTGTAAAACGGGTAACACCTTGTAAACATCTGTTATCGAATCAGGGAAGATTTTGGTAAAGGCAATACCTCCATTACAATCTTTGAGAATTACTCCCATTTTTAACAGTTCAAGCACCAACTTTTATCTATGACCCAGATGTTCCATCACAATGGAAAAACCTCCATAAATAGGACCAAAAGATGCAAGATTCATTGAGAAGCTAGCAAACATATTCTTCTAGGGAACAAGTTCCCATCTTTGCTAGACAAGAAGGCAGGTTCTTGAAGCCCTATGGAGACTGAAGAGCCAGAGGAAAATCCTCATGATCTAGCTAACAAACAGCAGTTTTGCAGTAGCAGGCAGCAGAGGTATCTTGACATAATCTCCTACATCTGTATGGTTTTGGCCTTATAGTGATTTCTGGTTTGATGAATTTAAGGACTGGGAGGAAAAAGAGCTGGTAAACCAATCTGTCCACACCAGCAGTGTCACACAAAACATACCAGCTGCCTGCGATCTCCAGAGCCATGCTGCTAACCATGCCTGAGCAGTGGCTGCTACATAGTGACCACTTGCACACATCATCAGTGGTTTGTTCACTGGTTTGCATGCCTGTAGCTGCACAAATATAGGTATGGAGATGGCTAAGTTACACCACACTACAACACATACGGTCATAATTACCTTTAAGGAAAAGGTGTGGTTTGGTGCCCATCATCGTGGCTCCATCAGTTTTGAAAACTGGTATTTACCTCATGAAACAGCACTGTAGATGTGCTGACTCTTCAGCAAGGGCACTGGAGGTAGTGGCTTCCCTGCTCTCTGAGATTTCACTGGGGAGATCATACACAAGGTACAATGTCCTGCTCCTTCTACTTCCTTCAGGTCTGCCTCATAAGATGGAGATACTTACATGACTGCAGTTCTACCTTTTGCATAGTACAGGTTCTTGCCATGACCACTCAGTGCTGAAATTACTGGTTCCTTCCACCATTTTATTATTAAGTTGCGGATATGGCACATGTCTGACAACTTGTTTGCCTGGAGAACATGCTGCTCCGAAAGGCCAAGAGGTGTTTTCCACAAAGAATAACTGTTCTGGCAATGACGTGATGTGTAGGAGACATCCACTTCCACGTAAGAACTCAACTAACGCACTTCCCCATAACCCACCATAAGCACGTAATCTGTGTGCTATATTGCAGAATTACTCTAATATCTAAATGTTTATATGTGCAAAATTCAGGCATGTACAGGTATAGGCATTTTTGAATAGACAAGTAGATGCCATGGGTAAAACACCTTAGCTCACATAATACAGATAAGGGGTTTGAGCTTAAATTACAAGAGTTTACCCCAGGAGTGACATTAATAAAAGTTACCTCTCTTGTAAAGGCAGAGGAGATTTAGGAAAGGAACTAAATATTACTCAGTGAAAGGGAAAATTAGTAAGTAGATCACACAGTGATTACACTGTGCTCATGAAACAATTCAAATATACTCCTGTTGTCTCTAAGTATTTGAGACTAAATTACAGTGTAAAATAAATTCTTCAGGGAGTTTATATAGCAAGTTATTTGTATATAATGGGCAAGCCACCTTTAAGATCAAACAAAATGTTAAAGTGAATTTTAATTCTGATCAATTGTGAAACGTAGTTAATTTTGACAACACAGAAACAATCCAAATTCAATACAATCTCCATTCTCAGCAAAGTGACTATTACAATATATGGCTCTCTTTTTCCCTAGAATGGCTCTAAATATGTAGTTGCAATTTCATGTAATAGTGGGACACACCTTTCTTGATGACTAGTGAAAGCAATGTTTTGCATTAGGTTTTTCTTTTCCTGCAGAACTATTACAATAAAATATTTCAGATCTTGTTATGACCTAAATAAGCACCTGGAAATTCTTGTAAATTCAAAGAATTAGGTCTCAACCCAGAAAAGCACTTAATGACATGTATGATCCTATTGAATTCAGTGGCATATGCAAGGGCATCAAATAAAGCATGTGCTTATGAGCTTTGCTGAATTGAGGCCTTACAGAATGATGCTATGCAAATCAGTTTAAAAATATTCAGAAACTAAACTTGGCTTGAAATTGAATGTACCACTGATCAGCAGTAATTTCTTAGGCTCTTAATTGTATAGGGGTTTTAAGTTGTTCTTCTCCTACCTGCATATTCAGAAACGTTTTTCAGGTTGCTGTTCACTAGTAGGTATGAAGTGGTTTTCCTGAAAATTCATATGCAACACATTATTGTCTCTGGATGATCTTTGCCTGTGGCTGAACTAGGAAACAAACTGCCCAGCTCAACAAAAGCTTATCCAATTTATCTGAGGAGAGATTCATTTCTCCACCATTGCAGACCTACAAAAGAAAACTCAGAGAAGCTGAATTGGGAGGGGCAGTCAGCATCCCTGTTTCTCCTTGCTTAGCTGTGGCCTGCTAAGCTTCTGCTTAGGAAATGAGCTTCTATAATTCAGTTGGCTATCAGTAAACATCTTCACATCTCATAAGAGAGGTGTATTGGTATCCAAGTCCCATAGTGACATCCAATCCAGACTGAGAGCTAGTCTAGTCCATATTCAGATCATGCAGAGACTACCCTGGAAATGTTCTGATTTGCTATGCAGGCAGGTCCACAGCACAGTCATGATCCCAAATCTGTTCTCCAGCACTGTTGCTGCTCCAGGAAGCAGGATGTAGCCAACTGTTAACACAGATTTTATGCATGCATGTACAAGCCTGTTTTGTTCTAATATATAGCCCTACATTTAATTTGTAAAACTATTGCTAAAACATTGTTGCAAATATAAAAAGGGTAGATTGCAGCTGGCTGGTAGCATAGGTTGACTGCATTTCACAGCCTTAATCTCTTCACCTCACTTTGCAAACAACTGCCATCATCACAGTTATCTGTTTGCAATCTCAGAAGGAATGACAAAGATGAAGCTGGAGTCTGACCCCATCTCCCTTTGGAAGGAGCCTCTTCAAATCAGTCCTTCTAAATCACTGGGTTAAGGGCAGAGGAAAAAACAAGATTTTTTTAATTGGTTTTAGAACATAACTTTTCAGTGACTAAACAAAGAGATTTGTTTGATGTACTGTCAATCTGACATCTGTTTTAAGCATTAAAACATAAGTAAAAATCAAGGGTACCATACATTTGTTAATGATCAGTTACTATTTATAAAATATATCTAAGTGAAGAATGTCATTTCCTTGCTGGGCAGCAGAGAGGCTCTAGGATTCTTCTCAATCAGTTATATACAAGTAGATCTCACATTTCTATTGCTTCTTCAACCCCAGTCCTCCAGGTTTACACAACTGTTGATGAGACTGTAGCTGACCCTATACAACACTGAAACTTCTCAAATGGCTACATTCTTGCCTGGAAATGGAACCCACAAATTTGGTAGCTCATTTTGCTAGATGAACTACACTGAAACAGTCTTATCTCAGACTTGGATTTACCTGAGCACAGATGGAGAATGAAAATAGGATCTGTAACGTTTATTTTTAAGCCCCATGTTGTGAAGGAGGAGGCATATTATGCATTTTGTGCATTAGTCTCTCCTTTGTGCTGCACATAATTGGCAGAGCTTTTCAGTAAAAAACTATCCAGCCAAATTCTCTTACAGCCTCATGCTCTGAAGAAATCTGTCTTAGGTTAATCTATATTAGAAGTAATATTCAAGTTGACTATGTGCTCATATGAAAAATGTGCTTAAAAAGCTCTAGCAGATACAATCCTTTTTGCCTGACTTTGTTCCCTGCTGTTGTTGGTCTCTCAGGGGATTTCTTGCAGAGTGGTTAAGTGATCTATATTGAGGTTTCAAAAGCAGAGATAATAGGAGCTCTATTCATGGGTTAAACACTTAGCTGCTTTAATACAAGATGTGTAGGAGCAGCCCCTAATGACATTCAAATCTTGTTATTGCTGTGCTTCAGTGTAGGATGTACTTGGTTTTGTGGCTGCAAGAAGCAATTGTCGGAGATGACTGTAAATCCTGAACAGCAAATAAATCTCACAGCATGTAGAAACGATGCCTGATTCTGCTCTTACAGCAGCGTGTCTCTGGACTTCACTATGCTTGCTCCCGACTTGCACCAATGTGAGTGAGATACTGCAATCAGTGTTTGACTCTAGGGGCATCAGCTCTTAACTTCATATTGGCATAAAATTTCTAACCCTTTCTTTGCAGAAGACTGTTGCCTGTGCATAGTGTCTTGGCTTGCGAGCATTCCCCTTAAACTGTGGCAAGCTCTGAGCCTTCAGTATTTCTGGATCTCACGTCCAATTTATTTTTCTTATGTCCTCCATGGCTTGCTTTCCTCCCTTTCCTTCCCCTACTCTAAATTAGCAAATTTGCTAATACGGTGGAGAAAAGCCAAGCTTTCTTCCAAAAACCTGCAGATTCTAGCCAATACACATTAAATAATTTCATTGCTCTCTGTGCCTCTGAAACCTTATGACCCATCTTTGCTGCAAGGAAAAGTTGTAATAGACATAGATCCAGAGGCATATCACAACAGGCTTGGTTTTACTCATTAATCCATGAAAGACATTTAGCAGAAACATTAGAAACCTAAGCAAACATAAAGAAGGAGCTGTTTGAAAGCCAGGCTCATATTCATAACATACAAACTATCTAGATTAACAGAATAAGAGGTCTATTGATATTAGTTCCATTTGTTTCACACACAGAGTAAGAGATTAGAAAAACAAAAAAACCCACCAAAACTAAATGGAGAATCACTGGTTCATTAAATAGTATTGTAAAGGTTATCGCTGATTAAGGCCAAAGTATTTAAAGGTGCACAAATGAATCTAGTATCCAAATGTCACTGAATTTCAGTGGATGCTGAGCACACGTAACCTATTTAAGTCTCTTTAAATGTGATGATATAACTTTGCTGCATAAGCAATGCTAATGGAATACGTGAAATGGAAAAAATAGGCACTTGTTAGCCAGATAGAATAATTTCGGCATTTTAAATGACAAAATAACCTGCTGAATGACCATAAGCATTTTCTCAGTTTCATGTGGTACAGTACCAGGTGTTCTAGGTGTCACAATAACCTTCAGAAAGGTTATGCCACCCAATCGACTGTAATCACTGCACTTCTTAAGCAGCCTCAAGTGCTACCTGATTTGATGATGACAAAATGAATCATCCTACCATATGAGCTCTGAAATGCAGAGGAAGCATTCCAAAGATGTAAGAGTAAGATGCAGTGGATACTTGCAGATCCAATATAGGTGAAATCCATAATACTGCATTTCCATCAAGTTTGTAATTTTTCTTTTATGTTTCCTTTATCAGCACTAGCTTGGATTATTATTTGTTTGGCATGTGTGTCATTATAAACAAAATATTTCACTAAAAATTAAACATGATGAAACTAGACATCATAGAGATTTTAAATGTGGTATGAATCACAGTCACTACCATCAACTCAGGAACAGGTCCTTAATCCATTTTTGCTGTGCATAGTGTAGTCAAAAGAACAGTTCTAAGTGCTTCTTCCCATCTCTCTCCCAATTTTTCAAATTCAGTGTTTGTTCAAATAGCAAAGTCATCTCCTTATAAACAGTAGATGGGGATTCATTTGGAAACAGCTACACTGCCTTTAAATAATCTGGTATATTTCGTTTTTATTACTGCATGTTTGATATGCAATCACCAAGTTTATCATAGGATAAGAGCACACATAAGATAAGTTAATGTAATTCAGCTGATGCACAGTTAAGTTTCAAGATGCAATGAAAAGTTATGCTGGACTAAACTCAGGTGCACGTTCCCACTACTATTTAGATGACTGTCATTCCAGCAGAGATAACAGGGTCTTCTGTTTAACGTATTTAGGGAAAGGCTAACACTGAACTGAGAAAGTCAGCATGGATAGAGAGCGCATGACTGATAAAACATTCATATGCAGAGAAGTCCCCTCTAAAGGTACAGCCAGTGGCACTTACTGCTGGCCTGGGGACCAGGCTGAAGACACACATCATCTCCCCATCCAGCTGTCCTAGGGGGAGAGATCATCAATGCCAGCCTCTTGTCATCACTCCCTGGTGGAGATAACTCCACTGAAGACATTTACAAGAACACTCCTACAGTGCTTCAAGCAAATTTGTCTGAGATAGCTCAGACTATCCATTTAAAAACTGTTTAAACTTGCCCAGTTGGCTCTGTGAGAAGCCTAATAGACAGCACTCACACACTGCTCTCCTTCAGAGCGGTAGTAAAGAGCATTTGAGGATGGTGACCTTGTCCTCTGACACAGCTGGATTGGGAAGGAAGTGGAAAAAAGTGAAGAGAGCAACTCCTCCCTGGGTTCCTAAATAATTGTGCAAAAGGGCGAAAAAAAAGCACTTAGTCTTACTATAAAGAAATGAAAACTGGAACCCTGAACAAGGAGAAGCCCTTCTAGTTTTGCTGCTGTTTGTCTCACATTGCCATTTGGTTCCTCTTCTGGAATAATCTGTGAAATATCATCATCAACCAACCACAATAACTGAGACCCAACAACAAAAGCACAATTATCACGGGAACTATCAAAAACCTTTAGAGGAAAAAGCCCTGTACTCTTTAGAGTCTCAGGAAATATACCCTTCTACTATCATGTTAGTCTTTTAGAGGAGCCTCCGAGGTTGGCTTTCTTTACCAGTAAGACAAGATATTGTTTACACCACTGTAACTGCATGTCAGAATTATAGCTTAGTGTCAGATAACTTCAGCAGTGGTGCAAATTTAAACTGACATGTGATATCCCAGAAGGGCCATAAATCATTAGAAAAGAGAATCACATAATATATTTGCACTTAGCACATATAAATACATACTGAAAACATTTCAAGTTGACAAAATAGCTCTGAACGTCTCAAAATAGCTTTTCTTCTTTCTTATAGAGGAACAGTTCAGCTGATTGAATTCTGAGATATTGCTGAAGAGATAAGAAATGTGAGAAGTCAAAAAAAAAATGGTAGGACTAAGGCGACACAAGGCAATAGAGACATACAGATTATGAAACAATATGCTTAGGTGAGCTGCTCCAGCTACTGAAGAGATCTGTAGACAGTGATGAAGCCAAGTCCTTAGGCAGGTGTAGACACTGCCAATGACTCTGACCTACCTTCCATGGTCAAGAGACATACCCATAGCTTCATCAGAAAAAGAGGTGGAGGCAAAAAAGCTTTCATTTACTAAATAATATTAGATACTGTTAAGAAAATAAATAATTAAGTCTCAACATAAGTCCTTGTTCACTGTGTACAGTTCCTCCACTCTGAACAGAGCATTGCCTGGGCCAGCAAACCAAAAAACTGTCTCTGAAGTCAAATTATTCTCCATTTCTCTCTCTTTCCCACTGTCACCAGATCTGGGCAAAAGATTGGGTTTTAATCCTTCCTACTGCCACTGGCGGAGAAGCCTTAACAGCTCAGTCCCTACATCTGGGAAGTAACGTGCTAACAGCATGTAAACTGAAGGAAATTACTTCCCAGCTGAAGCCATGAGGCATCCAAGAGAGTAGAACAGTAAGACCTTTATCCTTGGCCTGTTACTGAGCTGATACACGTTTTGTGTATTTGTACCACCTCTTGCTAAAAGCCAATGGGCAAACTCTTTATCTAAGTCTTTAACACAGTATGGAGTAACACTGGAGATAGTAAATTCTATGACACAGCCTATCTGACTGCATGTCCTGCAATACAAAAAGAAAATATAAAAGAAAATATATATTATGCATCTTGGACAAAATATTAGTAAATATGCTAATGGCCTTCAAATATACATAACACTGCTGCAAAGAAAAAGGCAATAAATTGTTCTCTGAGTCCAAATGAAGAAAACTGCAACAAAAAGAGATTTAGAAAGACACTAAAAAAACTTTCTAAGCACCAGTAAGATCATCTGGGAGGTTGTGAAGTCTTCCCAAAAACAGGTTGGATGAATAAGCTGTTAAGAATGGCTTAGGTATTTCTGATGAACTTTCAGGGTCACTTCCCACCCAATATTCTATGTTTCTACAGAATACGCTAGCAGGTGAAAAAAAGGGAGAGGACCCCTGCCAATTCCACATGGAAACACAGATGAACTCAATGTTTCCCATCTGCAAATCATACAATGCTAGAAAAATACTTTCACAGCCATATGTATTAATAAATGGTAAGATTTCACTGAAGGGATCTAAAGAAGCAATTGCAATAAGAAGGTCCAAATCATGGCTTAAGAAATGTTTGCAGATTTATCTATCAGAAAAAGGAGACATGAATTTGGTGTTTCTGAAAGGCTGGCAGCACACAGTGAACAAGTGCTGCATTTACCACTCCAGTGGGCAATGGATACTGCAGTACTACCGAGCTTCAGCCCAGGCCTTTGTAGGCAAGTCCTCTGAGTAGTTAATTTAGGAGACTAATTTAGCCTTTAACTGACTGAGATCGTTCCTTTGGTTGACAATTGTTATTTTGCATGTGGATACCTGGCTGTTCCATGCACACTGCAGGCACTGCAACTGCTTCTGGACTGAGATCACCAATTCCCTTCAGAATTCATGGTGATCCCAACCACTAGAATGAACAGCTAAACACAGCTTTTGGCAGCCAAATTTCAGTTTCATTGCTGTCAGAACTTCAGTTATCGTGGTTGGGCTATAATTTTCAGGCTGGTAAAACCTCAACTGTCATGGTTGGAGTTTCTTTGATGTTTATTATAATTGCACAAGTTTGGTTTGTGTAGAATGGAGTGACCCGGAGTGGCTCAGGGGTTTGATGAAAAGCTTCACATATTTCACCAAATTTCTGTTTGTTCTAGAGGGGCGTTACAATTATAGATAAAGAATGTGCTTTTTTATACAGAAGTAATTTGTAATAGAATAGGTTCCAAAATGATTCTGTGTAAAAGATGAACTAAAACAAAAGCAAAGTTATTTTTGCCTCCCCACCATGAGAATTAATTCAGATTCAGAAAACATATGGAATTGGAAGAGTCTAACCTAACACATTTTGCAAATAGATTGTGGGTGAAAGCAGGGGAAGAAAGCAATTCTGCTACCATTAATCTTGAGCAGGAGGCCTAGAGGAGAACCACTTAAGTTTCCTTTCAGTAATCCTTTGAGCTGTCTAGGTTCCTTTCTTAGTGTTAGGGAGCAGAAACATTTGTGTAAATCATATCTACTAACAAACCAAATTGCAGTAAAAGCTCTTTAATGAACAACAGAAGCGAGGAGACTGCTGAAATCCGTTTCCTTTAAGTAGGAAAATTTGGATTGTTTGGAGGCATCTGAACAGTTGGAAAAGTGAGAAGAATCTGAAAATGCTGTGTTTTCTAAAACTGTATAAACTGATAAAATTGTACCCTTTTTGGGTCATATAATTTCAACCTGTATTTACACATGGTTGCACCTGTGGACTGAGGAATTACATTATGTGTGAAGTCCTATTTTTACATTCAAATTTGGGGTTTTGGTAAATGCAAATGACAGAAGAAGTTGACGCAAATACATTGGCACCAGTTTGCAAGTCGCCTCATCGCAAATAAAGAGAGATTTGGGACTATTCATCATCTTCATCACCTTAATACAGGGAAGGCTCCTGGCATTAAGTCAGTTATGTGTTATGTATCTGTAATGTTTTCAACTTAAGGCTGAGAAACTATAAGCTCTGAAGAAGCCAAGGAAGAAATACAATATTTGAGCATGTTTACTCTCGAATGAATGGCTATTTTATCTCAATCAAATAAAACAACAAGTGGACTGCAAATCTGATACTGAAATAAATCCAATTTACTTCACGTAATTGCTTATTTGATTCTCAAATATGACATGAAGTTAGAAAACAAATTGATATTCTGTCACTTCAGTTTCAGTAAACTTAACTCAAACAAGTTGCCCTTTAGGTGCATCTTGGACGGAACAGTACTTGATCTTCATCCCAAGGAAATCAGTGTATTAAATTTGTTTGAAAAATTATTATCCAAACCATGACACCTCTTCAGACAGTGTTTGAACTGCATACTAAAAAGACCAAATTTCCCCCGAGAGCCAGCACAAGCACAGAGAAGATGAAGTACTATAGTGTATCCTCACTCTGCAAGAAAATGTATCAGCAGTAAAAGTACAATATAAGCTCAGACAAATATAGTAGACACAGAAACTGCAGAAGTCTTGTGGGTATGGGCCATCTTCCTCCTCCTTCCTCCCTCCTCCCGGCCAAAATAAGACAGTTTAATATGACCTTGATGTGCCTCAAGCATTTAAAGAATAATAAGTTATATAGACTCTATACCATCCCAGCCATTGTCAGAATACTATATCCAGCACCAAAATCCACAGTACTTGAAGTTAACAAATTGAAAGGTGTTAAAAAAAACAAAAAAAAAAACAACAAAAAAACCAAAACAAAACAACATAGGAATAATAAAAAGGGGAGGTGGGTGTGGTGTAGGAGGTACAGCCTATCTGCTGAAAGTTTTCAGAGGTTGAAAATGTTTATTCAAATAAAAAGAGAATTAAGATCCCTGTTCCCACTTCAGACAAAAAAAATCGAGAGTAGGTTGTTTAGCACCGCAGACAAGGTCAGCAAGATAGGCTGGCTGACACTGCAGCTGCGCATCTTAAGGGAAGGTTGCCACCAGTGATTGAACCAGCCTATAGAACTTCTCACTGAGGACTCTTAGAGAATAATCTTCATCATCTGTAGTTTTAAGGTCAAATCAGGGCAGGTTTAAGAAAAAAAATTCTCACTAAAAGTCCAAGACATAATTAATTCATGTCTGCGCAAGCTGAGATAAAATTACAAAAATTGTCCCTGTGATTTTTTTTTTTGTTTTAATTTATTAATATAGGAATAAGGTTGTTCTAGAGAGATTACCATTTTTAGTGATATGTTCTACTTCAATTACAAAGAGTTTCAGATTAGTTCGCATGCTTAAAGTTACAACTATTAAAATTAGTGTTACAGAAACAAATATTCATAAAATGATGATGAGGTAGGACAAGTTAAGAGTGTGGCACTAAATACCAATAGGTATGGGTTGCCAGTTTCCACCCTTTCAAGAATTCTATTAATGTATAGTTATACTCTATACAATAACTGTAACTACTTCTAAAACATTTAGATCTGATGTAATATGTCTTGTTTCCCCTGCTATGGTACTCTTGACCCTTAGATAATAAACAACATTAGTTTTCCAGGCTCATTGAGACATGTGTCTAGGAAGATCTGTGGGTAATATCCAGATGACCCTTCCTTGTACCTTCTTTGAATAAGAAGTTTGATGCCATATTGTTCATTGACAGGATTGTTTAATTCAGATTTCACTGTGATTCTACATTTTCTGGTTGATGTCCTGTATTCTTCTGGCACGTATTTGCCTCTAAATAAATTTAGCCTATTACATGCAGAGGGAGAAGGGGATACTTTTCCAGGCAAAATATTTGCAGACCAGAAGACTGACAGAAAGCACTAGAAGAAGGTTTAGTTCAGTACTAAAGTGTGTAGAATAATACAAGTCAGTTAAACTTCTCTTTTTTTGATGTGCTAGGTGTGATGTCAGGACAGGAGGCAGCACTCATTTATACCGCCTCTCGCTGCCGAAGTCAGCAGGACTATAGAGGAGCATAATACAGTAAGATATGGCTGGAGACACAATAGATCCACCTGATCCAGCAATTGCTCAGCTTCCTACATATTTTTATGACAAACCTACTTTTTGAACTGCTAATAAGTCACTGTCATATTTCAGGCTATAGTTCCTCAAGCTTTTAAGCTCTAAATGAACATAAAGCTGAAGTTCACACCAGAGATACATCCAGGCTTCCAGTTGAAGACTAACATTGATCAGTCAAGGGTACAAAACACAGAGCAGAATGCTGTTACTATAGTGAGCGCTGCAAAAAATCAATGTGTTTGAAATGGGAATCAATCTATTGAGGCTGGTAGATTGTGATGAGACCTTGTATTCTGGTTACAGTCCTATCTGCAGGAACTGGGGGCAATTTAGTGAGCTAACTGGGGGGATTTGGGGGGGCCGTGGAGGGAGGAAGAGTACTCAGCAATGTGCTACAATAATATTGTCTAGAGGAAATGATGCATGGATGCAGAAGTCCACATTGTGGCTAAATTCTTAGCCTTGAAATCATTTATTTACATTACTATGGGAATTTTTTATGTAAAACTTAGCAATATTCTCAACTGAAAAGTATTAAGCAGAAAATAATCTTTAACTTTTACTTCCTCTGGTGGAACTTAATTTAAATGAATCTAACGATACAGTGAAGAAAGTAAAAGCAGCCATCATACTTGATGTATCTTGTTGATGTGTCTGTCTACACAGCACACGAGGTACAGTATGAAGATTCTAGTTTTGGTCCCAGAAACAACCCTTTGCCACCAGTGCAGTGACTTATTCATGGCAGCCTCAAAGGAAAGCAAATGTCAGTGGGATGTGGCTACCTAGCTCACTTTTTTTTTTCCCTGGAAGTCTAAAAGACAGTATCCTGGGTTTTTCTTCATCTGTCCAAGTTGTCTTCCAATGTTCTCCACAGTCACTTCCCATGCAAGATCTTCCCTCCCAACCCCGTTAGCTTTAGCTCCAACTAGTCAACCCTCTGCGGCCAGATCACTGGTAGCCTCTTTCATCTAACAACTGCAGTAACTCTTGTTTTGTTAATGCCTTCTGCTTGGGTCTCTGGAACATGCTTCTGTAGATCATTCATGTCAGAAAGATGAACTAGAGGAATAGATGTCAAAAGTGACTCCTGATTGGGTGTAAAGGTGCCAAAAATGTCAGAGTGCTCACAGACCTAGTTACAGCTCAGAATATTCATCACAACAGTCACATTACTGGTAATTCCCGTGGGCTAATTAGAGAACTGGCAGCCACACTGCTGCCACCACAGCCTTCAGCTTCACAGTCCCTGCACTGACTCAACGCAGAGACTTCATCCAACAGCCCAGGGACAAATATGGGATCAATTACCCATATTTTTTTTTAAATGAGAATACAGTGGATCTGATTTGATTTCATTTTTTTGTATTTTCTCTGTATTGTTGCATCACCGAAAGTGCTGGTTTGTACACCAAGTAATTCTTTAACCAAAAAAAAAGAAGGTAGTACAAATCAGATGCATCTGAAGTATGATATACTGAAAAATAAATTAAAAGAAATGCAATTCAGTTTTCTAGAATTTAGCATGAAATTCTGCTGAGTTACACAGATACAAGTCATTCTACTGAAGCCAGGAAGTCAGCACAGCTTTACTCAGTATGAGGAATTACATCTAATTTCACAAGATCTTCCTAAAAATCAACAGTATTACAGCCTGTGAAAGTAAGGTCTCTAAAACTGGGTGGATCATTTTCAACAAATCCCCAGTTCCAAAACATAATCACTTTCTCCAATCAGGAGTTTTCTACAAGCAAACTAGATTTTCTTTTGAATTTGTTCATCACAATTACTTAACAAATGGATTATTGCAACTTTCACTGCCACAGTTCATGCTTTGCAATTGATCACCTGAGTCATGACCATCCCTAGGGGAGAATATCCCATGGGAGAGCCATGAGGCTCACAAGGAGGTTTCAAGACCCGTGTGTGAGCACCTCCAGGGTGCAAGCAAATGTCCATTTACATTTGCAGTTATAGTAGTTTTAATTAGGACCATGGATTTATGTCTATAAGTGTAGGGCAACATTATTTACAAAAAAAAATCAGTGACTTGAACTCTCTTTCCCCCATTTCATCCCATTGTGGTCTTATAAATGTCGATGATTAATAATAACAAAAATTAAGAAAGAACAAATCCCAAAGAATTTTTAAGTAATTTATAGTGTGTGATGAAGTATAAACCTGTGCAACTGAAACAAGGGTTTGGACCAGCTCTTCAGGCATGAATAAACTGATAGTGCTGTGTCGCAGTCAGAGCATTTGTGTTGGTCCAAAAATCCTAGCCAGGACCTAGCCGCTAAAGGTAACTGGACTTAAACCAGCATTTGTCTCCAGCCCAACCAATCTGGTTTCTGCCACCAGGATGTTGCAGAAGGTCATAGGTGGGGCAGAGAGCACAGAGGTGTCATAGAGAGAAATGCAGGAGGTATAGGCAGAGTGGGAGAGAAATTAGAAGATTCAGAACTGGGGTGAGTTTGGTGAAATGACCACATATTTTTTTTTTTACATTTAACCAGTATTCTGTCCAGAACTCAACTGAAAAATCTTATGTTAGCATAACACCAGAACAGAACAACGTCTTCAGTCCCAGTATGTAGTTATGTTTGACTACTATTTTTCTCATGTAAATCCCACTGAAAACCAGCAGAAGGAACCCTATATAATCCAGAGCCTTGGGTCAAGCTAAGACTTGAATAACTTTAATTTAGCAAATGAGCAATTTCCAAATGATGCAACCAAAAGAGGAGAGGTCTGGTATCTCCAGCTACTGTTCTGGAGTTATTTTTACAGGACAGCGAGATAGCAAGCCCTCTTGATTTAGGGGAATAAGCTTCACCTTCATGCATTGATATTTTTGATAATCAGAAGGAGGCGTTAAAGACAGACTGGCTAGTTGCTCTACTCAGTTCAGATTCTGACAAAGAGAAAACTGAAGTGAGAGTCATTAAGGCCACGAGCGCAGTTGATGGACTGGAACCATTGTCTCTGCCCTGGTACGTGTTTATGGATTTTAAAAAGCTGGCCTTTATGGTTCCCAGTTTCTCAGCTGTGTTAGCTGGCAAGAAGAGCAGTAACTTAATGAAACCTTGAAATCCTCTGGCCTAATTTGCGTCAGGCATCCATCACAGACACATGGAGATATTTTAGAACCACCTAGTGCATCTTTAAATAAATGTTTGTGCCAGAAAACTTGTATAAAAGTACTGTAACGAGAGAGGAGAATTATACACAGAAGTCTCTGGTGTGTTTCTACCAATAGAATTTGGCTTATTCATCCCTGCCAATTAAAACTTAGGGGCAATATGGAATATATTTTCCATACTTCTTGCAATATCACTCCAAAAGCCTCCAGCAGCCTTCAGTATTTCAGAGCTTTCCAGAAAGGAGTTCAGTTTCTTACATTCCAACCTGTCATCCCTAGAGTTTGGGGTGTTTTCTTTACTTTTTCCTCTCTCTCCACCTTCTCATTTTTAACAGCTATTTTGCATCTCGAACCAGTAAAACCTGCCATGGAAAGCTGAGCTCAGCACTAGCACAGCACTGCTCTCGGAAAATCTCTTGGAAAACTATTAGAAGAGGTAATGAGGCACTTTTCTCTCCCGAATACCGATTCCTGGCTGTTACGAACGTCACGAGAGGATGAACCGACGGAGCCCCCCAGCACAGCCGGCAAGCGCGGGGGGCGGAACCGGCGGCGAAGGGGCAGCGCGGCCGGGGCCGGGGCCGGGGCCGGGGCCGGGGCCGGGGCCGGGGCCGGGGCCGGGGCCGGGGCCGGGGCCGGGGCCGGGGCCGGGGCCGGGGCCGGGGCCGGGGCCGGGGCCGGGGCCGGGGCCGGGGCCGGGCAGTGCCCGAGCTCAGCGCAGCCCGCCAGGCGCCGCCAGGTGGCGCCGCAGCACCGGCTTCGGGCCGCGCCGCCGCGGTGGGGCGGGGCCGGCTGTCCTGCTGGCTGGCCGTCCTGCTGTCCGGCTGTCCTGCCGACCCGCCCCGGGCAGGGGGAGCCGCTCGGGGCTCTTGCGGGCCTGGGGACGCAGCCTCGGCCTCCGCCCGCGCTGCGACAAGAAACTGGCACCGCTCGCCGGTGTGTGGCCATTTTGCTCCCAAACCCGAAGGCAAATAAAGCGAAAAAAAGGAACAACCGAGGGGAAAAACCACGCCAGCCACCGGCACATTTAAACCGTCAGAAACAACCTGTTGTTATTCACTGCAGCCTGGTGAGCAGGCTGGGCTGTCCCGAGTCACTGAGCTTGTGATTTAATAAACTAATTTGGGGCAGGGTGGGGAGAGAACAGGCCAAATCTCATAAACAGATCCTTCTTCCCTTTTTTGTAATTTATTTAAACCTAAATTTCAGAACAGTAATTTAAACTTAGTGAAACACAGTACTTCACAAGACTTTGCATTTTTGTGCGCTCAGATCCTAGACTGTCACAGTAAGCCTGGATACACAGGGATAAAGCAGTTTATCCAAATTACCCCAGACAACAGAAAAATCAAGATATTTTGCATTCCTGTCCATCGTACTCCAGTGGCCCTTTGTAAATTGGAAACACAGAGAAAACCCATGAGGGTACTGATTATCCAGTTGCATTTTCTTTAATGCACACAGGCACAGCTGTGAGGGCTTACATGAATCAGGAGTCTGCTTTGTGTGCACATCCCACCCCATCTCTCCTTGCTCTTGCCCATCTTTCTCAACAAACATACGCTTTTCTTTTGGTCTGCTCCTCTGTGCCTTTTTAAAGGGGAAAGTGAAACCTGCAACTATGGCAGCATGCACCTAATTTGTAATCCAAATATATCAAAAAGCTTTTTACCCAAGGTAAAAGGGCCATATTCACACAATATCCATCCCCCGCATCCCCGAGTGTGTTACACCCCAAACTGGGAGGTGGGAAAGCTGAAGGTGTCCAAGTGAGCCCGGGGGGCCTGGCTGCGCTCTGGGTGGCTGCGGCCACGGCCGGTCCCCGCGGTGCCGGAGCTCGGGCGCAGCAGCAGGCGAGGAACAGGCGCCCGCACCAGGACGAGCGTTTGGCCTGGACAAGGTACGTAGAGCTGGTGCAGCGCCTGGCCCGTGATGGGCTGGACAGCCAGCGAGGTATCTTCACCCAGTACATTTCTATCCCATCACTAATTACATTTACACTTGGCTTTGAAAAGGACAGAAATAATTCTTTTAATGTTGCCATCTTAGCAGATGCCGCAGCCGCAGAACTCGGCACTCACCGAGTTAGCTGCTGCCAGGTAAATGGGATTGGCGCACAGGACAGACGAGAGCACAGCTGGGTGAGAGCAGACCTGACACCCCCAGAGTTAAATGTGTGGCCTCTTCTACAGTCACTGCAAATTTTTTCCTCTGTTCAACAATAAGAGCACTTGCAACAACCTTGTCCTGAAAAAATACCCACGCATGAATAAGTTTACTCAAATTCTAAGTCCCACAGAATCCAATTAAACAACACAAGAGCACGAAGTTATTCGTGTATTCAAGGCTGCGGACAGCTGGGTCCGACATTTATTTTGGTCTGGTGCCAGTTACAGTAGCCATCCCTTTATCTGTACTTTGTTTCTCAGATATACAATTAAAAGTTAAATTCAAACCATTCTATTCCCAGTGGGCCCCCAAGGATAAAACTTTTCTAGGTCTTTAAATACATTATGTATCAACTCCTTGTGTCTGTTTTCTAGCAAATCTCCCGTGGATTCTATGGGGAAAGCACAAAACAATGAATTATGCATTCAGGATTTTGTGCCGATCTCAGTGTGCAATTTTTACAGTGTTCAGAATAAGAGGAACATGGCTATTTGACAATTAATTATGCTTTAATTGCATTAACCTGGGAAAACTAGATAGCACTAAGAGGTAAACAGGGGTCAATAATATAAATATAGTTGATCACTAATCTTGCATATACAAGTACCAATTAGTTAAGTGGAGTTAAACAGAGTCAGTGCTAATTTGAATGAGGAATTCTGAATGTAGAGATAAATTAAACAGATAGAAAGTAAGAGAAATGAAGCTACCAACTTAAACTGAACTAGTGAGCTATTTTCCTTTTTTCAGGTTACAGTTAAGGGACTGTCATCGAGGGATGCCAGGTTACATTTAAAGCTTCTACGTATCCTGGAAGTCAAGCTCACCTCCACATTACCTTCCCTTTAGTGCAACAATGGCACATGCTCAGGGTGCTGTGTTCAAAAAGGAACATAAGCATGGGACGTCAGTAGATGTTAAATTCTGGGAAGAGGAACAGACCAAAGCACAGCAAGGATATTTAAAGGCGGCAGTTGGGCCTACACCACTCTCCATGCTGGCAGTCCCATACAAGCCCCGCACATGGCTGAACATCCAGACCTTTAACTTCAGTGAGATGACCAGACCACGCTGAGCATTAAGCACACGCAGCACTGGTTTACAGGATTAGAGCTTAAAGGAGAACAGATGGAAGCTGTAGCAGTTTTGCTTTCTCTGCTGCTTAACTGATATGTGAAAGAAATACCAAACCAACAAGGCACAACGTTGGCAAGGAAGGGACCTGTGCTGCCAGGAAGCCTCCCAGAGCTGTTGTGCAGGTGGTTCCCAGCATCGCACACCCAGATACCAGGTGATGGAGGTGAGCAAGCACATGGAAACAGCACTCCTCCTCAGTAATTTTCACAAAAGGCTGCTTTCTGCAGTGATTCACAGCAGCAATAACAATACAGAGTGTTTTTGGTGGGGTCCAAGGCAGGCTCACAGCTGCAGCAGCAGATTGACCCCTGGGAGGAACAGGAGCCCCGATACCTGCCCACCATTGCAGCCAGACTGTGCACAATAGAAAGTGCTGGATTTCTGGTCTCACACTTTTGCAAAGAGCTTCTCTCCATGTCTTGCAGTCCAGCTGTGCTATATTAACATATGTAAGAGAGACAGAAAAACAGGCCTATTTCCTTTTATGTAATGACAACCAGATGCTACCGTGTAACTTGGCCCAGAGATGGCTGGAAACTGGCTGGCTGCTCAGAGAAGGCAGTTGGTCCATCCACATGCAGAGAGGAACCGCTGGTGAAACTTTATTACTTAAGGAGGGTGGGACCCTGGTCTTTCATCTCAGAGAGTTTTTTTTTTTTTAAAAAAAAAAAAAAAAAAAAAAAGATGGAAACAGCCTTAACTGCTACTGATTCATAGGATATTGCACCAAACCACAAAGAGAGGTAAATTTTGGGCTGCTGTTTTGAGAGCTCTTATTAATCTTCAGTACAGCAGAGCTTTTCCCCAGCCATTAGCTCAGCAGTAACGACACAACTGAATAGAGTCTTTCATGGGTCTGATGGTACAGAGCTTGCTCAGGACGCCTTGGCTTGTGTCTACAGTATCTGGGAGTCACCTGTGAACCCCACCCAAGAACAGCATAAAAATCAGCACTGTGTATCAGTGCTGCTGATCACGGGCATTTAGCTTTGAGCAGTCAAGAAACAACCACTTAACAAATGTGAGTGTAATATTTGTGACCTCGAGCTAAGGCTTTCCAAGTTGAAACGCTGATGGCTCTGCTTCAGATGACACCAAGTCCAAGGAACACTTGGCCGTTTGTGGAAGGCAGCAGCGCGGCACTCGCACAGCACAGCTGCTGCATTTGGAGGAGCTCAGCTCTGCCCTCAGCCTGAGCCAGGCTGCCCCTTTCACCCACCTTCAAATCAGATGTTCTCCCCAGGCATTGCCAGGGTAGGGGAGGAGAAAATTGATCATAAATAAGCCTTGCAGCACACAGAGAGCATCATGCTCAGCTCTTAAAGTGTAAGTTTTGCTCTTGCCCATTTACATTGCCATTTAGTTATTACAGACAGATGCCTCCTCTCTCAAGGCCTGAAGCTAGTTAAGCATCACCATCGTCTTCCCCTTTTCCAGTACACAGCAGACATAACTACTGCCCACCCTGCTACATGGACTTCATAGACAATCAAGTAGTTCTACACAATTTTGTTATTGTCTTGCTAACTACTGCTCTTAGAACTCAAAAGCACTTGTCTCTCAGATGCAAGGGTGGAACCCAAACTTCTTGGCCATGGTGAAGAACTATTATATACTATTCAAAGTGCACTATTTTTAAATTGAGCTCTGCTTGAAGATACTCTCTGTAAAATAATCTGTAATGAAGTTTCTAGCCTTCATAAGGACGCTGGGACTCCTATGTGGTTTCTGGATAAAAAGAAATATTCAGGAAGTCGCAGTTGTTTCACTAACATCAATGAGGAATCTGTTCTACTTGATTACAGCAAATTTGTAAAAAGACAGTTTCTCATTAAAGAACCCATCTCAAGTCCACTGAACAAAGAGCGGGCTGTCCAGTACAAGGCTGGGATCAGGCCCTGGCAAAGTATCTGAAACACAGCTGCTACTGAACTGCAAGAACCCGAGTATGCCTTTGCTGGTGGGATCCGTAACTGGAATTGATTAGAGACAGCCACATACCTACAATCCCAGATCCTTAGGACCATTATTCTCCCACAGTAGTTCTAACCTTGAAGATAACCTGAGCTCTCTTGTCAGTCATCTGCTTTACAATAAGTCTACATCCTTATGTATTCTCTCTGCCAAAAGGCAACTTTTAAAATGCTATAAAATAAAACTGTGTACAAATTAAACAGTCAACACATTTTACTGCTGCTCAGTAACTAAAATGCTTTCACTGTGCTATGCAATCTATAACTGCTGAAATTACTTTCATGTGTGCTTATAAGTCTTCCTATATTTTCTCCTCATTACTCCAAACACATTTTAAAAGCTTGTTAAGATAGATTTGTTGGCATTTTGTGTCTAACTGACTGTGCATGTTAAAGGCTCTGAGTGTGGCTTTCCTAACTTAAAACACACTATTTTTCATGCTGCTTGTTAAAACATGTATCATTCCAACCATGTACATTAATTGGTTTGTCTAGGGAAACAGGACTCAGTTTATGAAGTCTGTCATCCTGCTTTGTAGTTTAATTACAAAATAAAATTATTTTCCTTCCCCCCAGTCAGACTATTTGCTCTGGGGTTTTTTTCTTCTTTGTGCTGCTGTTTTAAATTCCAGGGTTGTGTAACTGCTCCGCTAGGTCCTACTTCAGTGGCTGCTCCCAGGGCTGGTGGTTAGCACAGTGTTCATTAGCAAAGCTGCGTACACTGCGAGGGTCCTAAACTGCACTTGTAAGAATCTGAGTCTGAGATATACTGAAAGAGAATCACGTTTAAACTAAAGTCTGCCATTTATTATAACGTCAAAGGACTCTAAGTTATTGCATGCTGACTTGTGATGTTCTGCGTATACCCAGTCACTATACAGCACAGCAGGGCTGCCACATATTCAGAAACCAAGAGACCTCAAACATGATTTCCAAGTAGAAAGAGACAACAAACCTGTAGAAAACAGAGGCGCAGTAACTCTTACCAGAACCAACCCTCCATGACAGAAATGACATCAAGCTCCTTTGAGATGGTCATTCCGAATAAAATGCCCACAGCTGAAGACACCATTCTTAACTCCACCAGGGTTAGTCCTAAGGGTTTTCTTTTTCAACAGCAGAGTCCTCACTCACTGGTCCCTGGCACAGCTAGAAGCCAGGAGCAGCCCCAATTAGACTGTCCAGGGGCAGAGGTGAACCCTGGGCACTCACTGCAAACCACGAAGCTGAAGAATAAAATCACGTGTCAGCAGCTGTGGCCCACAGCAGAACTCTCACTAACTTCAGAGGTCCCAGGAACCCGCCCGTGAAGAAGAGGCCTTATTCCTACCAACTGACACGTAATGTACCAAATAAGGGATTTTTAAAAATACCTAGAACTATAAAAAGATTCCATGAAAATTATTTTCTTTGCTACACCATCCTGCTCACGGTCTAAATCCACAGCTCCTACCCATCAAGTCTCAGCTCCCCAAACTTCCTCTCTGCTGAAGGAGTCCACCTGGCAGGATGAATTTTAGGCAACTCTTCAACAGTGAAGTGGTACAAAACAGCAGAAACCTGAAGCACTATAAAACTTTTACAATACCTAGGTATGCTAAAGTTTTCCTCCTTCTCTGACACACGGACTACTGCACGTTTTAACGGTCTGATCCTGTAGCAAGTTTTCTGAATCATAAGCCAGAATCTTGACTCCCTGCTACCTAATCAATACCCTCAATTATTAATAGCTCCAAAGTGCTTTTCCACAGCCCTTTTTCTGAGTTTTCTGGGGATGGATAGAAGAAAATAGATATGCTTCACTCATATGATCTTTTTTTTTTTTTTTTTTTTTTTTTCCCCAGTATTTATGCTGTGAAAAGCCCTCAGTGTTTAGGAAAAAAAGCAAGGGATACAAATGGAACACAATATTCTTCATATTTACGTAGAGCCACAATAATTTCAGACAGAAATCAAAATTATCAAACTTCACAATACACATAGTACTGTAAACTTTGCTTATCACACAAACCCTAATTTCCCTTTACAAAGGGATCAATCTTAACCAAGACATAGGTCTTTAAGCAAACAGTCTCCACTATAAAAATATTCAGGTAACACCCCCTTACTTTAAGAAAGGCACCAGGATTCTCAAGGTTCTCTCTTCAAACTGAGCCAGCCCACTCCCTCCCATGCTGGCAGGAAGGCCATATGTGCCAAAGAGTTATTGGCATCATCTGTAACTAGGCATTCTGTTAATGATTTAGGAAATCTGTTAATGAGAAATTAATTGGAATCAAGATCAGCCAATTGCACAGATTTTCCCCTTGATTAACACGCCCACTTATCGACACAATGAATTACAAGTTGTGCCATTCACTGATGTAGCTGAGCCTTGGGGAATTTGTTGGTGTGTTCGCAGTATGGTGGCATTTAATGTGTCCAAGAATCAGCCTGTGCTAGAAGGGCTCGCAAAGCTGGCAGTACCAAAATAATAATGGAGCAGGGAGAGTAAAGCTCCATCCTGCGCAGCACCTGCCTGAGGCCTGTGCTGAGCTAGGGATGGAGCTGATGGCTCTCCTCTGCTTTGTTTCTGACTTCTCAGTTCTGAAGCTGAGAACAGCCATATGGTGGCAAATGGGCTGTAAGACTGACTATGAGCTGGACAAATGCAGCACCTGGACTAGAGTTAGGGAAATACTGAGTGGGAGAGGTTATCTAAGTGAAGCCCAGCACAGCGGATGGTGCCTCCCTGCTACGGCGAGGGCTGCAGCCACCCAGGGTTCAGCCCATTAAGGTCTGATTGCTATTAAATCTCCATGCCTTGCTTTGCCAGCACTGGTGCTATCAGTATCGCCCATAGACAACACATCTGCTCAGTCTTTGCCCTTTTTTTTTTTTTTTTTCCCCCCCTTTTTCCTTTTCTTTCCCCTCCCTCTATAAGCAGCAAGTGCTGGTATTTCTACTGTGATCATGGCTAGGGTCAAATTTTCCTCTTTCTTATATTTGTAATTTTGGAAGTCTCCTGGTGAAGTCACTGAACTCCAATTAGTGCAAGGCAAGAGTGGAACCAAAGTGGGTCAGCAAACACCCGGGAGAGGTGCTGGGCTGAGGGTGCTCAGCCCCCCAGGAGTGCTCAGCACCCTGAGCTCTCTCCTTTGTCCCACTGTGTCTTTCAACAGCCTGTTCAGAGCATGCCTGATAACACCCCCAGTGAATGCCAATGGGCAAGTGGATATTCATTTCTTCAGTCTCGTGAGTATTACTATATTATTTCTGAATAAAACCCAGATGGGATTGCCACAAGCATTCAGGCATGGCCTAATGCTGCTCCACAATCGCAGGGAGAGCACACCTTGCTATGAGAGCTTGCAGTTGGCCACATAACTTGAGTCAGACTGTTTTCATCCAAGTTCAGTGTTTTACAATTTTGCATTAAATACAGTGAATACTAATGAGAGTGCCCTGTAGCTGCTCAGGCTGGTCTGCAACATGGAATGACAGGTCCCGAAGGAGAGGATCAGATTCTCCTCTAACGCGACAAGTCTGGCCGTGTGATACGCTGCTTTCCTGACACGTTTCCCATGCTGCCTTGTGAAGAAGGACAGCCTTTTATCTCAGGTAAGAGGCAATGGGTTGGAAGAAGCTGATGATCAGCTTTGCTTTTGCATGAAGGGGAACGAGTTGCAAATTAGCTGCTGTCAGTAGAAGGCTGAAGCCACATCAGAAGGCAGAATCCTGTGGCTAGGCAGGGTGCTGGGCCGGAAACAAGACATGCGTTTAAAAGGGGAATATAGTGCTTGAAGGGTACTGAGCCTTTTGAGGCAGAAAAGATTTTGCAGAAGAGATGTCTGCATAAGTAACTTCTTTATACACAGGGATATATGGAGATGAGAAATTGCTTCTAGAGCTCTAAGAAAATGAAGATTTACTGCTTCAAGTAAAAAGGGATGCCAGGCTGTGCCCCTACCTTGCAGGAAAAATATTACTTCTTTGAAGTTTTGATGAATAGCTGTAAGGAAGGCTGAGTAGGCTTTGCTCACTTTCAAAGACAGAGATTGAATCTGAGCTCACTTACGACAGAGCAAGACCGACTTCTGCTTGCTGTGAGAGATTTGGGTGATTTTGTCCATCATGGTTCTCCCGTGATGCCTGGGGTGTCCCGCAGCAGCATGTGCCTTCCTGGCCCCCGGGCAGCCTGGTCGCAGTCCAGGGTAGGCAGGGTTTGAGCACTGAGAAATACCCCAGAGCCCAATTTCATGGGATGGGGAAACTGGTTTAGACACAGTCCAGGGAAGCACTGAAATTCCTTGATCTCAGGCATAACAGGAGTTCCCAAAACACCAGACAGAGCAGGACGGTATGGTAAAGCTACTGGTGGCCTGCAGTCAAAGTCAGCAGCATTTTCCCAGGAGGGAAGAGCTGACATCAGACCCAAAATCCATCTCGTGAGGGCAGTGCCAGTTCACTGGGCACACAGCATCAAGGCACATCGCTCCAGCAATCACTGCCTGTCAAAAATACACACATAAATCACAAGCTTTGCATCTAATTAGTACTCAAAGGCATGAAGCTTTTTCTGCATTTAGAAATTTCTAAGAAATTAATCTCCAAACCATTTGTTTTCAATCTCATGCCTCCTGGGATTTTGGAGTGGGGTTATTTGTTTGGAATTTTTGTTGGTTACTGTCAGGCTTACACTGGATGCTAAGCTCTTGTTGATTTTACCTGTGCATAAGAGGACATTACAAATAGTGGAGACTATGGTTTTCCTTGCAGATCTGTGCCTCTGAGTCAGTAAGGGCAAACACCACTCCCATCATCTCTGAATGCCCACAGTCTGTACACATAGCACTGTGGATACATTAGTGATCAAAACTATGTCAGCTGTGACAAAATAAAAGTCTTTGAAGATTAAGCAGGGAAAAAAAGTCTTTGAACTAGGTATTGAAAAGTTACATCATATTTTCACTTATCTCACTCTAAAGCTTCCAACACTGGTCTCTCAGAACGGAACTGACCAGGGATTTCTTTATCATGCATGCAGTTATTTTATTTCATCCTGGTGGAGGAAATGACATGAAAACCATGCAGAAAATAATTAAGTCTGGCAGCAAAAAAAGGCCAACAGAATGATTTCTGCTAAGCTCAGAAATAGTATCCCTCCTCACCCACTGACCATCCCAAAGTGTGTCTCTGTGTGGAACTATTAATTAAAAATACATCAAATTCTATTCAATTTGTAGACATCAAAGAGGTTTCAACTGGAAAAGATTAACCCATCCCTTCCTCTCATGCCACTTACAGAAACCACACCGTGCACAGAGAGTCCCAAACATAAATGGGATCTTATTTTGCTGCAAGATGAAGTTGCATGTCTCTTCTTCAGTCAGTCAAGCTGTTAGTAATTACTAGGTAAGTGGTGGCATTTTTACACCTTAGAAAACTTCAAGAATCATATTACACAAGAGCTCAACTCCCAATACTAACAAACCAAACAACTGGCACCAACACTTTTTTTTTTTTTCTTAATATAAGACTGATGGTTAAGGCAAAACAGATCTTTAAACTGATCTCTGACAGTTGTGAGGAGGTAGGAAGGGGACTGTGTTTCTTATGAAGCATGCATTTATGTTCTGGGTGGAGGTACATATATATAACCAGCATAACTAGCTCACAGTCTACCTTTCAGAAAGACCACTGGCTACCTATGTATCTCAAGTATGCTGCTTCCCTTTATTTTGAGAAGTAATGCAGGCAGCAAAGGATTTCCCTTTTCTCTCCTGAAAGCCAAGGTGCTGCTGTGTTGAGCAATTCCCTGTGACGGTGTCCCTTGTGAATGCCCCAGCAGAAAACAGAGAGCTGCTGTCTGGCTGTTTGTGTCACCCACCACGAAGCGCCTTGAAGTTGCGTTCAGGGATTGAGTCACCTTTACTTCAATTTAGGTCGAGCTACTTGGTTGGAAACCCACAGCCTCGAGTTCTTTTGAGCAAGCGCTGCCTGAGGGAGTTGTACCGGCTGTGGCCAGCATGGACTGCGTATGCTGTACTCCCTGTCGTGACATCTCAGAGCAGCAGAATAACTTCTCTCAGCCAAAGGTGTGTGTCAGATGTGCAGGGCTGGGACTCCCAGGCTGTGGGGCTTATTCTGAGCCTCTCAGTTTTGCCATCTATAAAAAAACCAATCTCTTCTGTCTCATAGTTAAAGTAAATGAACAAGACAAAACCAATAATTAAAGCACCACTGTAACATGTAACTCACAGCAGCTCCTCTGCTGCAACGGCCATGCTCTGACATGCTGGGATTTGCATTTACCACCAGCTGTGAACACACCACTGAAGCTCAGCTGATGAGCAGCCAAAACTGTTAAACAAGAGTAACTACTGCTTTGATTGTATGCCTGTACTCTGAAACCATTTGCCCTGCTGTGTGCTGGGGCCCCTTGAGGAAAACTGGCAGAGATGCACAAATCAGCAGCTGAACCTTTGCTCAAGGTGTCAGTACCTGGATCTCAAGTTTCTCCACTCCCAGGACAGATATAGAGAAACATGCACCTTTCTTGGAGACTACTGCTCTTGCTATTGATTCTGCAAAATAAGTTTGCATCTCTCAGCAGTGACCACTTCTACATCTGGTACCTGAGGTCCAGGAACCTTCTGGAGCCATCTGGGAAATAAGCAAGCTGAGAGTGTTGCGGCAGCAGATGCGGAGGCAGTGGCCAGAAGTGCATACCTTGTGCTGAACATACAGGACTTGCCAAGTCTGGACTTCTCTAAACATTGTATGTTTACCTGTTTGCTAACACAGGATGGTTGCTCTTTTAGACTCATTTAATCTTTATCAGAAATATGCAAGAGTGATTAGCAACAGCAGCAATTGCCTGTCTGGCCCCACATATTCTCCCCATCTTCTTTTTTTTTTTTTACCAGAGGAGGCAAGCATTTGTTAGGGCGGCTGTTTTAGTTTCAGCTGTAATGCACCACATATATATCCTAGATCAATATACAACTCTTCCTGCTGGCTTCTTTCCTTCTTGCTTCCAGTTTATCCAGTCTTCCTCTTCCTGTAATCCCATCCCGTGGTTGCAGTTCCAGAGCACTTCCCCCATGGAGGTGGAGGGGCTTTGCCAATTTTTGCTGCCGAGCATCAAATAACAGGAACACATAAGGTTTACAGAGCTCAGTAATAATTCCATGGGGAGTACATCATCTCCTGAAGTGCCAGCTGGTGCTATTTGCTGCAGTGGAAAGTGCCTTCAGGCCTTGGTCTTGTCAGTCTTTGCTGGCTACAATGTCAAAAATGATTCAGCAATGTGATGCTCTGAACGCAATGAACGCTGGAGGTCCTTGGGCCCACTGCTCAGCAACAAACCTCAATTTTCTGGGGCTCTTGGCAATTCTAATGGAAGAACCATGATTCATGTCTCTGTTCTGAGCAGCCTGTGGGCCAAGCTGAATCACGCGTTACCGGTACATCCCTAACTGACCCCGGTCTTCTCCTCTAGCAGCCACCACACACTTGAGAGGCTGCCGCACATTACCAGGCTGGGTGGCTGTGTCTGGTATGAAGCCATCTAGACCAACCTGTACCGTATCCAGGATTTAACATGGCTCTGCTTTCCCTTCCTGCTGCTTGGCACCAGGACAGACCCCAGGGCCCTTAGAGAAAAATAGTACTCTGCCCTATCCTTAGGTCAGCAGTGTTGGGCAGACCCACAGGACCTGTGTTTATTGATTCCTCCTGTTGGCTTCCAAGTTAAGGTGCCTCGTTTATACAGAGATAGGTTCCTGCAGGTAGCTGCTGTGTTTGTGTGTTATATACATAGAAAAAGAAACGCTATAGGCTGTTTGTGTTACACCATATACAGAGTTAACACTAACACTGGTTCAACATCATCTTGAGCCGATGATCTTTCTTTGCTGTTAACGTATGTTCTGCCACTAGAATGACTGAAGATAAAAAAACATGTACCAAACTATCAAACTATCCTGTCTTCCCCAAGTGCAGTGCCTTGAAAATCAAGTTGCCAATTCAAGCTTACAATTGCAGCAGTAATTGAACAGGGAAAGAAGAGTTAGTAATCACCATGATTTTTGCAGGCAGTTGGCCCAGAGCTGTAACACTGCCCCTGCACACAGCACCCTGTGTGCCGCAGCAAAGGGCAGGCATGGCCCCATCCTTCGCCAGTCTGGCAGGTCCATCCAACACTGCTGGTGCTCTGTGCTGGTCCCAGCTGTATGATGTCCCCAACCCAACAGCCCCACATTGTCCCCATGCTCATATCCAGAAGTTCCTGAGTTGGGTTTGGCCCTAAGAGCATCCTGGGTGTGCCCTGGGGAGTGAGGAGAGTGGGACACAGCACCCCCGTTTAGCAGCACACCGTCTCCATTCCCACAGCCCCTTGTCTTACAGCCCGCAGCCCTCCCACATACCCGGCTTTTAGACCCTGCTGCAGAGACACAGCTTTATCTGGAGAAGAATTCAGCATCAGTTTAATCTAAAACCAGCAGTTTTAAAAGCAGTATCTAAATTGACATTCAATCATAACTCCTGTCATCAAAGTGAAAGGGTTTGAACTTGAAATCAATTAGACCAGGAAGTGTAAAATGCGCTTTGAATTAACCTGAGAGTCTTGAACTGCCATCTTTGGAATGCACTGTCCCAAACACCTGTGGGAGTAACTGCCGTTGTCTAGCTTGTGTAAAACAGAGGAGAGGAGAAGCAACCCTGTGTCTCTCTAAGAAAAGATCTGAACTACAGGCGTAAAGCTGTTACATATGGCACTTTCCAGGCTGCTGTTTTGGCCATGTGGAGCCCACAGTGAGGTTACCAAACCTTCTCACTAAGGTCCTTGTGTACCTTGTCTTGTCCACAGGTCTCACACAAGTCAGAGGAGCATGTGGCCCTTGGTGGGGCATCACTCACGTGCTGTCAGTACCTGGGTGGAGGTCAGCGGGGCTGGGGCTGGGTGGGAGCTGGGTGCGGGGAGACTTTTTGCTCCCACATGTAACACCAGCAACTTCTGAACTGCAATGGGCACAGCCAAACAGTAAAGCAACAGCCCTCCCTCAGCTGCGAGAGGTGCTGTTTTGCACGTTGAATAATGGCTCTTTGTCTCAGTTATTATGAATTCACCAGCAGTATTTAATTAATTATCACAGACATCTGTTTGCACTAACATTTATGACTCCGGGTGGATCGCACACTTAATCTGAATTCTGTCTGCATGTGAATCACGATGTCAGTTTTGATGTCTGGACTGACTGCACCCTGGCTCTTCTGTAACACAGCTGACAGGAGCAAATCAGAGGCATGTCAACTCTGCCATGCCAGAGGGTGACATCCCGGAGTGGCACTGACTTTAAGCCAGGCAGATTCGGCACAGGCAGCAGGCTGGCCCTCCTAACGGACACCAGGCAGGAGTGGGCTGCCACCATCAATACTTTGGCATGGCAAGGCTGTCCCCAGTCCCTGAGCTTATGTGTCACCCCGAAGAGCAGCTCCAGAGTACGCTCTCCCTGTGAGAGGGTGAGTCCATATACATACATTAGTCTCTCCTGAGACCTACAGTGTGTGTGAGCAGCACATTCCCTTGACAGCAAGTTTATCTGCCTGAACACACAGTTGTATCACACCTTTCCCACTCAAGGACTGCTACCACAGGAATTTCACATTACATTTAATCTGGTGCAACTGTAAGTTTCTGTCAGAATCCGCAGTTTGCATTCCCTCTAGCAGTTTGTCCCTGCTCCAGGTTCCCGTCCCCTTGCTTGTGTTACATTTGATGACTGGGCTGATTAGAGGGAAAAGGTAGGGTTTGGGATTTTGTGGGTTTAAGTGAGTTAGTTTTCCATCATATTTGGCCAACCACCTCTGCAAGATCTAATGCAAAAGGGAAAGAAGGAATGCAAAGCCAAGAGTGGAGCTCAGAGCACTTCTGACAGCAGCTGCCATTAAATAGGTTTAAGTGTAACACGACACTATACCTTAAAGGGACTAAGGATGTTTATATAATCTGAAAATCAGAAACAATGCTGAGGAAGAGAGTGAAAACTGGAGATAAGCAGGAAAAGGCATGCAAAACAGCAGAGATCCATTAATGCACTCTGATTTCAGGCAACAGATCTGATTCTCCTTTCGCTCACATGGAGTAAACCCCATCTGCTTAACTCATGTTGCTTCAGACCAACTCTGAACACATTTAGGATTTGTTCAAAATCCCACAGCCTACCTGAAAACTGGGCTGTGAGTCATGTCCCACTGCTGGGCTTCATTGATTTGTGTGCTTGAGTGAGACCAAACATATATGACCTTGCAAAATTCAAAAGGCAGATCCTGTGCCAAGATACACTGCCTTCCCATGATGGGTGTAGGTGAGTTTTTAAAATTATTCTGTTTTAGTTATTTGCTCCTTTGACGTCACCAGATCTTAGATGGCATTTCCCCTTTAGACTTCCTTTAAACAACTGTAGGGTTTTTAACTAGAAGCAGAAATCTCTTGGATTCTTTTTGACAGCTGATTTCCATTGTCACCCAGAGAATAACAGGCTCTAACTTCTCATCTTGCATTGTTCATCTTTTAAACTAAAAACTGGCAAAATCATTTGTTAATGGAGACAGAAACATTTACACATTAATTTGTTACTGAATGATTTAAAGAAGATGTTACCAGCAGCTTGGAGAAATAACTATTTAAGAAGTCTACCCAATTTAATATTTTTATTATTGTTTGCTATTTATACAACAACACAAATGTCCCTGGTGTTTAATAGGGATGCTCATCATTTATGTAGCACTTTACATTTTAAATACCCACAGAAACATTAATTGTCTAACCCTAGCAAAATCCCTGTTTGGAAGATGAGTGTTGTTATCTTTCCTCTACAGATGGGGACATTTCAATGCCACATTTCTGCGTCTTGCCCAAGACCACAAAGTAAGAGACAAGAGCAGGCTGGCAAGGGCACACCTCGTGGTCAGGGCCAGCTCCGGCCATGCGGGTACTTTCCTCAGCAAGAGGCCAGTATCACATTTTAGAAGAGGGCTACCACATTCCCGTCCTGTTGCCCATCTCCATGGGCCTTCCTGCCTCTCCATTTATTCATGAATACGAAGCAACCCCCCCCCCCCAAAAATTAGAGAACACTTTGTATCTATGTGTGGTGCTTACATGAAGCGTATGATGTGACACCCAGTAATGCAGCTTCTCTAGACACAAAGAACAACCCAATCCCTGTAACTGTAGCAATATAGAGACTCCAAGTATGGGCAGCATGGATGCATGTCTGAGCACTTCATACCTGACTCAACTACTAGAAAACAGTATTAACCTTCACATATGTAATTATCACCTACATGAATGTTAAATATCTTCAATGTGATCATTGCTTTAGAGCAAGATTCAGAGCCAGCCTTCAGCTGACAGTGTCACAACTACCCTGCTTGTTACCTAAAACCTGGAGACCGTTCTTGCTCCGGCCTAGGCTCCCAGGCTTGATCCCACTGCTGCCTGCACAGGAAACACTTCACAGCAGAACAAAAAATACCCAGAGATTTTGTTTATTTCCAGGCCTTATATTGGGAAGAAAAAAACGTGGTGCTTCCCTCCTAGAACTGCTTCCTTTTCTATTAAACCAACAGGAAATGGTTTCTCATTTCATATAGACACTAGTATCTTGAATTTCCCAGCTGTCATCTGACAGATATGAGGATTGGAAAAGAAAAATAAAACAAGCATCGTGTATAAACAACCCTAGGGACTAAATTTTGCAGACTCTAAACATCAATGATGTGCAATTCTTTGTTTGCTGAGGTGAGCAAGTACACAGGGAGAACTGTACACAACAATTACGTTATAACACTGCACAGCGCTCGAGCTTTAAATATCTCGAAGGGACAAAACATTAAGTGCAAGTTGCTCTGAAATGAAAAGAGATATTTTCAGCTGTTTCTTTAACAAGGAGAAGTGAAGGTTATAAACAAGGCAGCTGGCCGGTGTGAACAATGGTTGGTAATCTGAGAGCGCTTGTATTGGAACATCCCTGGAATGCTGTAGACATCCCTGGGATGTCACTACAGACCTCGACTAGAGATCCTGCAGGGATGGCACAGAAGCATCATTCCCAGAATTTCTGATTAAAAAGAAGAAACTAATGAGTTTTATTCCACACAGTATTTCTATTAAAAACCAGTGGGACACTGTAGCATAAACAGACATGTAAAAGATGCCACGTACTCTCAATGGCTGCTGCTGCACGTGCGCAAGGCTTGCTCAGGAAGAAGAGCTCTCGTTATGGGGACATCTCTGGAAGGGCTACGTGCTCTACAATGACAGCTCTTAAAAAAATACTTCACCTGGCAAAATCTGTAAAGCCTGCCTTAAATGTATGCCTTTTTTCTTTGAGACAGACAACCCAATACTTTATAAAAACAGATCTCAACATCTGGTTATTTGTAATTTTTTTCAGAGAAATGTCTATCAGCCACAGCACCTCATTTCTCACCAGCATCCTCCACTCTTTCAAATTTCTTCAAATTATTTGACAGATGTCCTCCTTCCCCTTGAACTTGTTCTGTTTCAAGGCATATTGTCAATACTGGCACAAAACTCACCACTAATCCCAAAGATTTCAGTTCACTCTGCCATAGACCCTTTTCCCAACCAGCCAACATGAGTTGAAGACCTAAGTATAAAGAGCACGAGGAAAATAACCAAGAAAGCTTTAAGTAGCAGTATAGTTCTAATAATTTCTTTAGTACAAATAACATTTTCCAAACCATGCCTACTAATGTCAATTCACAACACCAAAGAAGGAGAAAGTACACTACATTTAGCTTATGACGGCACCAGAGTAATTACAGTAACGGTGTGTGCTTACAGGAGTGACACAGATGTCACATTAATCCTGGGAAACCCAACCTGGGATGCCAAGACAGCACCATGGATGGTGTCAGGAGAAACTGTAACAGCGGCAAGCAAAAACACAACAAAAACATCTTTCTGACTGCAAAATTAATTACAAAAATTACCTTATGGTTCCATTTAAATGATGACTGTTTGCTGCAGAACAAATGCAAATATCAGCTGTGGAAGAGCTGGCCACCCACAAGTTGCTCTGTGGAGCCAGGGGCTGGTGGGGACCCAAGCTGGTGAAGCTGGTTCACCCCAGAAAGGCTCTGGTCCATCAGAGCTGGTCCCAGCACTGGTGTTGATGTGGTGGGGAGGACTGGCGGGCCAGCTCCAGTGGAACCGCTCAGGGCTCCTGCACAGCCCTCCCCTGGGCCAGAGCTCGCAGATGGCAGGCTGTCTTTCAACTGGGCAGATAAGAAACCACAAACCATTTGTTTTGTTTTGTTTTGTTTTGTTTTGTTTTGTTTTGTTTTGTTTTCATAAACCCTGCTTCTTTTTTTTTTTTTCTTTAACTATTTGTTTTTTCCCTGCATGTTTGACTCCTTTGCTCCTATTCATAATTTAAAACACTTAACAAATTGAAAAACTCATATCCTATTGAAATGCTGGTATTTCAAGCCAGCAGTAAATAATACATAAGGTAATAAAAACAATAGTCAGGTCTTTTAAAGAGCTTGGAGAGGTGGACCAGCTCCACACACAGAGCCTGCTTTATATAAGAAGACAGCACTGCCCTTCAGCATTCCCAACCAGATCTGCAAAACCTGCTGTAACTACATCTTTTCTCCAGCCCTCCACTTCCAGCAATTCTTGACCTCAGGTCTCACTGATTCCAATGGCAGGTCTGCTCAAAATTAATGAACAATATTAACTATAAGAAAAAAGGCAGACACCTGTTTATTCAAATCATATAGAGATTTACACTCCATTAAGCCTGTTCTAATCCCCACATGGAAAATATGAAATATTCTCCACAGAGTACTCACACCAGAGGAATCCTTGGTGGCAGACAGAAGGGGCATATGTTTAATGAATAGAAAGGATAGACCAATATTTTTAAGACAAATTGAGGCAGTAAGGACTACAGAGCAATCAGATCTATTTAAGGATCAGCTTGGGAGTTTTTATAACCACAAACAGAAATAGGATTTTGCTGTAAGCTTGCTATAAATGTAGAGCCACAGCAGACAGGGAGACATTTTTGCAGCATTTATAAAGACATCAAAGTATGGAGAATAACTCCAGAAATAAGCTTTAGTTTCTCAAAGAAAATTTATAAGTGGTTAGAAGGTTTCACAAACATTCAAAAGGGTTGGGGTCTTTCCATCTGCTATGTAACAAAAACTAATGCTTTACCTATGTTAACATTATAAAATACACTTCCTGAATAGAGTGGGAGTTATGTTTCCTTGACAATCTGCAAAACACCACAGGTAGAAAAATCTGTCTGAATTCTGTTCTGGTGACATCTACACACTGCCAGACGCAGTGGCATTTAGCAGGGATAACAAGGAGCATAAAGTTATATGCAGAGTTCAATTCTAAAAAAAAAGGGGTTTTAAAGTTTTCTGCAGCGCCTAACTTGCTTGCTGCCCTACAGGTCTCCCTGCAAAGCCCGACTTTGGATGGTCAGTCCTTTAAACAGTCACCCTGCAAACCCCCATCCCCACCAGAGTGTTCTGCAGCCTCACACTGCCAGGGCTAAAAGAAAACTAAATAGGATTGCCAATAAATTAAATAAGCATTTAATTTAAAGAAACACAGACACTGAGGTCTCCCAACAGTGGCAACATGCTATAGACAGAGTCCCAACACCGTGATCTGGTCTGCTGCCCATGCCAACCTTGTACCATGACAAGTTCTGCTCAAGAAGACCTGGAATCAGGCCCAGTGCCTGGGTTAAGTAATTCAGTGCTGGTCCAATATCAAGTGATTCATAGCCTCAGATCTGGCACACATGAAGACTGCTGACCAACCAGCACTTTTCAGAAGGCACACCCTGAACAATGATGTGTCACAGCATTCAGCCATCTCTCGCTCGCTAGCCTCCCTGCTCGTTTGAAGGCTTCTCTCCTTCTCTTTAACGCAGACAACATCTGAACCAGATTAAAATGCTTCCTCTAGCCACGCATTAGCCTGTTGAAGTAACAACAAAAGCCATAATCTGGAACTCCAGACACACAAGATATCATTTTCTAAGTGCCATGTGTCCTGCCACTGATTTTATTCGCACTCTAAAAACTACAGTAAGAAAACATTAAGGTGATAATGAGAAACCATAAAGGCAAAGAAATTCACAGGCGAGGACACACTAAGGCGTACTTCCTCAAGTATCTTGGCACAAATGGGTACAGCAAAATCTGTCAAATAGCACCCCTCAGTGACTGGGTAATGAGGGACATGATATGGCAAAATCTGTTTCAGCCTTTGCAGAGCCACGGACGAACGACACGCCAAGACGGGTTCAACGTGGAAGATAGAGCATCAATCAACATGTGTGTTTATTGGTCCAGGGTACATATATTTATACAGACAATGCTAATTATTATGCCTACTAGTCACTAGCTGATTGGCTTAAGCTCTAAAGGTCGTATTCGCACGGTCCACCTACTTGCAGTTAGCTAACAGCACAAGCTTCTCATAACACTAAGTTTCTCATGTCACTATTTCTAATTCCTCTTAACTTGTTTTTGATACACAATGGTACCATAACACAGTGTTTCTCAGACCACCGTTACCATAACACTGGGTTTCTCAAACCACTATTCCCAATTCCTCTCAACCTGTTTTTGACACACCACGGTACACAGGGCTGAAGCGTCCTTGACATTCCTCATGTATCAGCAGCTGTGAGCTGCTGCAGGCAAACCCTAGTGAGGCCCAGCATCAGCCCCTAGAACAGGCTCTGATCGTACAATTGCTCGGTGGGCTCAGGACCCTTGTCTCTGAGCCATTCTCCAACAAGCCTTCACCATGATTTTTCTTTCTTTCTCCCTCTCTTACTCAGCTTTAACTGTTTTTAATGTGATTTTAATGCAATGTATGTTGCATGAATAAAACAGTGCAATGCAGGCAAGGACTGAAATCTTTCCTAATTTTCAATGCATTAGGAAAGAATAGTTCCTCAGTGGTTTGTAATGTGCAGAGTTTACACGTATCTGCTAGTCTCTAGGAGAGGACATCATATTGATGCTATGAGTTTGACATACAGCTTCTCTTGTCATTGTAGAGATCTGACCTTGGTATCTGAGACTTCCCTGTATTCTTCATTTCAGGAAATAAACTGCTTCCTTCCACATTAGGAATTGATTCCTGCAACTGTCACGTACCGCAGCAAAGAGCAAAGCCCCTCCTCATTCCCACAAAAGGCTCTGGCAGCTGCGGAGCTCAGTCTCTGAGAGGCACGGCTCTCTGCAAGCTGCGCTCTGTGCAACCCCACCCCAGCAAACAGCCGTGGACACAGGCAAAGAGCCTTCAGTCAGTATTTCCAGGTGCATCTCAGGACTTCCTGAACATAAGCAAAGGAAGGAGATCAGTGAGGTGAGAAGGATGTTTCAGTCCTACAACCTCTAATTTTCAAAGATTTCATCCAATGCATGCCACGGTAGGACAGTAGTGCTGTCAGATCCATAGCCAGGGGCACATAAGGTTGGGGCTCAGTGCCCTCCCGCAGTGCTGAGCGAGCTCATGCACTCCAACCCCCACCCTGCGGCTCTGCACAGCCCCTGCTCGGCGAGAGACATCACAGCCTCTGCCAGGCCACAAATGCATTTATCAGGCATTTTCCTTGATGATGGGAGGGAGGGAAGGAGAAGTCAAGAAGGACACAAAGATGTCACCAGCTGGGAGAGAAGATGGTAGATGACAGCTGTAGGTCAGAAGTCTGTCCCCATGCAGGGACAGGTGAAGCCGCTGGTGACTGTAACCTGTAATGTGGTGCCACCCAGGGAAAGTTGCTCGGGTGCTAGACAAGGGAGCTTTGCTGTAGAAAGTAAACCAGCTACAGAACAGCTTGCTAAGAGCCATCCTCGCTATTTCTGATTCACACCCTACCGCGCTGCACAGAGACGCCTTTGCTAGCTGCGGCCTCTCCCCTCCTCCAATTTCTTCTTCCCATCCAAGCGCTGGGACCGGAGCCAGCAGCCTTTCAACTTTGTACACTTCACAGTTAATCACTTCTAGTGATAAACACCATCCTCGCTCAGCCTGTTTGTGCACATCACCCCCGCACACAGGTTCGAGTCCGTTAGCCACTCGGCCTGCTCCATGTTAACTGCTGCCGCTCATGAGAGGTCATTAGCAAAATGCCTACGCCACAGAAGTGTTCACCAAAGGCTCTCAAAAGCCTTTCACTCAAGCTTAGATAAGGCTATGTTAATAAAAAGCAAGGATGCCGTTATAACACTTACCAATCTGTGGTGTATTTTTGGAAAGAGAACCTATATTGGAGCCACCCTCTGCCATAGGAGTGGAGCCAAGAAATTTGCATACTGCCCCATCTCCAGCGCTCACTGCCTAGCCAAACGCTATGTTCAACTGGGGGAAAATTCACAAGTGAAATGCAGGATGATGTAATATCTCTAAGTGGAGGCACAGGAATACTATTGGTGTAACTTATTTAATATTTATGTTAGGTTGCACTCAGAAGTTTTGAAGAAAATGAGGGTCTTGTTATGCTAAAAGGGCTGTGGCAGAAAAGACGCAGTTTTATCCTCATAAGATCTTCTATACTAAGGAGCTGAATATGAGGTGTATACCATAAAAAGCAACCAGCAGAAAAATGTACTGTTCCTTATATTTGCATTTTTCTCAGTTCACCTTCCAGCCACTGTGAATTTTACAACCTGAGCTTGCTGCATGAGACCTCTTCTAAAAACTTTGAGAAAAACCTACATGTGCAATCAGTGGCCCAGTCACAGCGGCTTTAACAAATCTGAAAGTGATGTCAGGCAAGCAGGGAAGAATGAATGTGAGAAGACCAAAGTGATTCAGCCAATAACTGATAGGAGATTTATGACAAGAGCTACAGGTAAGATAACTTCAAACCTGAAAATCAGGAATGGAGGGATATATTTACATTTTTACAAGAGTTAACTGACCTTTCCAAAGTGCCCCAAATGTTTTGGTTTCAATTTCTTTTAATTTTGGACCAGAGATGCAGATTTGTTGCTCTTTCCCCCAAAGATGTTTCCACAGACTTACTTATACCGCTCCTTAGAGAAAAAGAGTTTGAGATGTGTTACTGAGCCTCCCTGCATATGATGTGTAAATCTTAAATACTATAGACTATGTGTAACTACAGTACTGCATCTACATTTAAGGCATGACTGTACCTCTCAACATTTGCTATAACAATTCTTTCTTCTCTGAACAACTGAACAAAGAATCCAGGAGTCACATAAGCATTTTTAGCAGCCTTTAAGGATCAACAGCACATCTCAGGTTTGGCTCTTTACACTGGGCCAGGACAGCAGGGACAGGCACAGATATCCAGAACTTTGCTATGCCAGAGCAACTAAGTCTTTCCAAGAGAAACAGCTTTGCACAGCACATGAAAATACTTGTTCCGTAGCATCAGCATTCTTTACTGTAGCCTTTGTCTTCTTCCAAGAGCCTGGACACAAAGGACCAAAACAGAAGTGCTGAAGAAGCAATATGTCCAAAGAGATCTACTATGCTGGTGGAGAAACCTCACGCTGTGCAGCCACACTGGGCAGCCTGAGCAAGTCTCAGCCATCGCCTTTGCTGCCACTCATAAGGGCCAGGGAAGGCATATCCCCCCAGAAAGCTGAATTTTGTAAATCACAGAAAGATTGAAGTCAACCTTTATGGATCTCTGCTGTGCTGTAGCATATGAACAGACAAATCTCCTTGCCAGCACATCAGCTTATTTTTTTTTCATAGTAAACTTCTACTGTTTCTTGCACATTACATCACTCTCGCAGACACTTGGCTGCTCTCAAAAGCTTCTGCAGCTATTCGTTCTGGCTTTCATTTTCACTTGATGAAGTACAGTCTAGAAAGCCCTACTTAACTTCTCCCGCATGTGCATCTTAATGTGCAGAGCCTACCCAGGCAGAAGCAGAGGCTGAGGAAGGAGCAGGTTTCTAGAGCACAGTAAACCTTGATGGTGTTACACTGGTGCAAACTCTTATATAATTTAAATATAGTTTTGCTGTGATTTCTTAAGAAAGTTAGTGCTTGCTGAGATGGAAGTCACAGCCATTCCCTTCCCAAACAAACGGCTTTCGCAACACCCTGGCAGCAGCCAGGCTGTTAAGACAGACCCATTAGCCACTCATTCGTCAGTCCTGCAGCACCTGGCGTCAGTGGCGTTAGCGGCAAATGGAAAAGCACAATGATATTTATTTTTTACAGCTGAGAACTTTGATAAATAGTGGCAGGCAGCAAAGGCCAGTCGATTTATATTTCTTCCAGTATATATTCTTAAGAATGGCAGTCACTATTATGGAAGCTATCAAAAAGCTTGCTCTGACCTTAAATAAGTGTGCTCTTGTGTCAGGCAGTTCCAGGAAGGAGAATTTATGAGGCAGATGCTAAATTCAGGGAAAGAAGAAAAGTTGGGTTACTCTTGCTGGAGATGCAGTCCAAGTTCACAGCATGGGATGCAGCCACTGATATTCAGCTATTTGGTTTAATTTTTTGTGCCCCTTTAGGATAACTACTTACCCACCCTTAGCGTTTGGGTGAGACTAGCTTCTGGTCTGTCCAATGTGACCATCTAAACAACAGCATGCAAATTCACAGGGCTCCAGGCTGCTAAGTGTACAGGAGGCAAGGTCAGTCATATGCATTAACTTTATGTAAAGAGCAGACAGAAATACAATTAATTCTTTGACTTTATAGACAAGAAAAAATGCTGGAGGAGCAATTCTTACAGTGCAGGTTGGCTACCTTTTGCATGTGCTTTTCTCACTGAAAATTTTGTATAATAACAGAAAATCTTTCATCTCTCCTTTGATATTTCAGAAGATAAAAGCATTCATCAATAATTTGCTTTGCCTAAGTACACTATTCTCTTGCAAAAATGGAATCCCATCCATAGCACAACGTGTTGGTCATCTTAATTATACCTCTTCCTGCTTTAATAGTGCTTTGCAGAAAATGTTTATTTATTTTTATGAAGCTAGCTGAAAATTACATTGCTCAAATTTCTTTTATATATTACTTTGGAAAAAAACAGTAAACTACTTGGTCCCCCTTTCAGCTGTATTGCATTTTTTATCATTTATTAAATGGACTTATTTTAAGTTAATTTGCAAGCAAAAGGGTGTTAACTTAAGACCCATTCATCATTTTCTTTGTAAGAAAATACCAACTGTTGTGGTTTAACCCCAGCTGGCAACTAAGCACCACACAGCCTTCCCAGTGGGACAGGAGGAGAATCAGAAAAAAAAGTAAAACTTGTGTTTGAGACAAGAACAGTTTAGTGACAAAAATGAGACAGAAGAATAATTTTAATGAAAATTAATATAGCAAAAAGAGAGAGAAAAATAAAACCCAAGAAAGGACAAGTGATGCACAGTGGAATTGCTCACCATCCACTGACCAATGCCCAGCCAGTCCCTGAACAGTCATGTCCCTGCCCCGGCCAACATCCCCCAGTTTATATAAGGAGCATGATGTTCTATGGTATGGAATAGCCCTTTGGCTAGTTCAGGTCAGCGCTCCTGGCCACACTGCCTCCCAGCTTCTTGTGCACCTTGCTCTCTGGCCAAGCATGGGAACCGAAAAATCCAAAGACATAAGTAGCATTGGTTGTAGGAGGAAGGAATGAAAGAGGAAAAGGGCAATGCTTTTCAAGTATTTCCCTCCTACTTTGATTAGCTTAAAAGCAATTTTAAATACAATTCAGCTCTACACAGAGCACAGAGCACAGGCACACCTTCATACCGCTTCCCCCATCGCGAGGGGGAATCACTGCTCCCCTGCTCCTTGCCAGCTACCACTTTACTTCTGCTTGTCTACTCGCCCCACTTCTGCTGCCTCCCCTCCTGTCTTTGTCTCTTTGTGAAGCATCCTGGAATACAGACCGGCATGTTCAAGCTCCTAACACATCTTGAATTTTAATTCAATCTCACTTTAAGTCATCTATCTCTTTTGTAAACCAAGTCACAAGGAGAATGAGCCAATTTATTATTAATATAAACCAAAACAAACCTGCAGAGAAAGTCTTGTCTGTCCACTTGCAGCCCATCACAGCGTGTCCAGATTGGTGGTAATACTGACTTGAGGGGTGCAGGTAAGCGAACTGGGGGCACAACCCTCACTGTACAGTGATAGCCCACTTCGGAGAGATGCTACAAATCTTGAATACATCAATGGTCAAACAGATGACCCAGTGAATAGATCAATTTTGCATGCAGGTCAATGAAATACTAAATAGCCTTCTGGCTGGCCACCGCTGGCATACCATGTCCCCTTGCACTCAGTCAGCTGCAAAAAAAAATAGTTACAGCTGGTGAAGAGTGGGTCTGAAAGGCAGTGTCCCCAAAAACTCAAGTGGGAATGTTTCCTGACTGTCTCCATGGAGTGACCATACATCTGCTGCAAACCTGTCCGCTCATCTGGCTTGGGATTGCTCCCTCCACACCGGGAGCAGTGCGCATCACCAAGCGAGGTGAGACCTGGCTTACGCAGGATCCACTGAGAAGTGAGCTGAGTCTGGAGTCGGTGTGAAACTGCAGAGGCAGGTTCCGACCTGCAGAGCTCTGCAGCCCACCAGGACAAGGGATCTAGTCAATGAATTCTCCTAACCCAGCCTTTCCTTTCTCTTATTCAACTTTTTTCTCAGGCCTTACATTGCTTCAACCATCCTTGTAACTAATGTTGCTTTGATTTTCGTGGACTTTGCTTCTGAGTTACCCTAACATGACACTGCCAGTGATGACCATGATGTCAAACCTTCTTGGCCCCAGTATCAGCACCAGGGGTACACAGCTTATGCCTGGCCTCCAGCAGGACATTGTGCCCCTCATCACAACCTCCTGTGACCACCAAGAATTTTCTAGGGCAGTTGCCAGATTACCACAAATGGACTGAAAATGAACGGAGACTTTGCTGAACACTGTGGCTGGCTGTATATACTTTTTGCCAAGTAGTAATTAAGTCACTTTTACCCTTTTGTACAACTGCTTTCAACTCTTCCCTAAATCTCCTCTTTCACAGCCTGTGCACTTTGCAGTGATGCTTGTATTCTATTTTCTAGTACTCTTATTAGTTGCTTTTCTCCATCCTGCTGACAACCTGCCAAGCTAATAAGAATGAAAAAAGTGTGAAAGTGAATGAGTGTAAAAGCACATGACAGATTTCTCCTTTGCTCTCCTCATGCTCACCCAGCACAAATTCCTGAGATAAGAAGTAAGATAGAAAACCCACCTAATTAGGCTGCCCTCAGGACGTGGTAATTTAGCACTTGTTCCAGCAGGCAGCACACCTGAGCCCCTCAGCATTGCTGGGACCAGAGAGGTGGGCCCCATGCTAGAGCCAGCCGCGGAAGCGGGGCTGCACAGGGGCCAGCACCGGTGACTTCAGCGCCCCACAGACACGCGGTACGGGCCTAGGCAGGTGATTAGCCCGGCAGCCCACTGCGAGAGGACAGGGAAAGCCTCAAACGCCCTCCAAGCCCCGTGGGGTTCTCTAGAGCACCCAGAGCTGCAGCTCGGAGGAACCAACCCAATTTATCAGACAGACCCTGCTGTAAAGCCCCGCGCTGTCCAGACCTCCTGGAAGGCACCATGTGTTCGGTAGGATTGCAAAGACTCCTGGCTGGCAACAACCGATCTCACCTCGGAGAAGACATATTAAGCAAGAGGGGGAAACAGGACCTGTAGTTTACCCCACTATTTCCCTGCTTATGCTTTCCTGGGGAGAGCTGTGAGACCTGTCTGCCCTGGGTTAGCAGCGTGCTCTGTGGCTGAGCACCCAGGGCAGTGTAAAAGCACATCATTTAAGAGCAAAGGTGACAGCAAAAGGTGCAACAGCAGCACAGCCTGTGTTCAGAGTACATTACTGCCTTATCTGGACACTAACTCTGCCTGGACAGTGAGCTTTCCTGCCAGTCAGTGTTGCATTTTATTCTAATCAGCATTTAAGTTGGCTGCAATGAAAGCTTTTTACCATATATTTCATAAAGAACAAGATAATTAGAATTAATTTTTGTCAATGAATGGAAAATTTACAATCAAAAAAATGCAGTGGGGGGAATTTTCATTGAACATGATCATAGGTCACAAACACTTTCTGTTTCAAAAAGATAAATCAGAATACACAGAAACAATGAAACAATTCCAAGTAAACACATGTGGAAGTAGGAGAGGGTACAGTGAAGGCTTGCCAGTGGCTGCCCTGTGACTGCACATGTTATCACGGATCTAATGGCTTTCTGCCTCCTGCCTCATCTGTGTGCTGCCCATCACTTGTTATTTGTAAATGATGTGCAGTGAACACAAATTTGAATGGAGGTAATCTATGAAAGCAGTTTAAATCACCAGTATAAATATTATTTTAATGCATTAGGCTTCTTTTAATTCCTGCTTTAATTTGTTGATTAATCACTTTAATTGGTGAGAAGACAACTAGTCAATCCTTTTCCATTTCACTGCAACCCAGAAAACCTTCCCCATTGCAACCCTGTCATCAATACAGAAAATGCAACTGCTTCAAGTGCTTATTGCAGAACCACATTCATGTTTCCTTCCATGGGAATGCATTTGTATGGATACTAAAAAAATATTGTATTATTTGTTTTATTTCTTTGATCTATAAATAGGACTCCCCTGCATGGGATATCTTTATTTGGATGCACTTATTCTAAAGTATAACCAAATAATTTTAATCTTATTTTAAAGCTCTGTGCCTTTAAGAAATAATTGTACCAGAGTGAAAGGCCAAACAAGAAATCACAAGGACCAAGTGACCCAGGGTTTGGCAACAGGACACAGAGCTTTTGCTTTGTCTCATTTTATTTACAGCTGTGACTAAAACTTATTTCCCTTGCGGCTATTCTGGTGGCCTGCAGGAAAGGAGCTGATAGTGGAAAAACATCTACTCAAAGCTGTTCAGTCCAAAGCTCAATGCTGTTTAATATCTTCCCAAGTGATCTGGATGATGGGATCAAGTGTACCCTGATGAAGTTTGCTTATGATACCAAACTGAGTGGGGAAGTAGATGCTTCAGAAGGGAGAGCCACCCTGCAGGGAGACCTGGCTGGGCTGGAAGAGGGGGCTGGGGAGAACCTTATGAAGCTCAACAAGGACAAGTGTAAGGTCTTACACTGCTGGATGGTGGGAAAACATCATCCATCAGTGCAGCACAGGCTGGGATCTACCTGGCTGGGGAGCAGCTCTGTGGAAAGGGACCTGAGGGTCCCGGTGGACAACAAGCTCAGTGTGAGTGACCAGTGGGCTGCAGCAGCAAAGAAAGAAAATGGGATGCTGGGCTGCATCAATGAGGGCATCACCAGCAGAGATAAAGAAGTCATTACCCCACTCGACTCAGCGCTTGCCAGGCCACACCTGGGACACTCTGTTGAGTTTTGGTCCCCGCTGTGCAAAAAAGCTGTGGGCAGGCTGGAGAGGGTCCAGAGGAGGGTCACAAAGGTGATCAAGGACCTGGGCAGCCTGTCCTATGAGGAAAGGCTGAGAGAATGGGGCTTGTTCAGCCTTGAGAAGAGAAGTTCTAGGGGAGACCTTATCACCATGTTCCAGTATTTAAAGACCAACTACAGAGAAGATGGAGACTCCCTAAAAGTTACTCCTGGGGAGATTCCAGCTGAACATGAGAGGAAAGTTTTTCACAATGAGAACAACCAGCCACTGGAATAATCTCCCCAGGGAAGTGGTGGATTCCCCAACATTGGTCATTTGTAAGATTTGGCTGGACAGAGTGCTGGGCCATCTTTTTTCGATCATGCTTTTGCCAGAAAGGTTGGACCAGGTGATCCTTGAGGTCCCTTCCACCCTAGGATTCTAGAATTCTATGAAAACTAACAGAAGATGGGGTCAGGAGGCCAGTGGCAGGAGCCCCTCAACTTGCTTTCTCCTGCCGCACTGTGAGAGGCTGATCCCTGGGGCAGGGGTCATTGCTGGCTCTGGGACAAGTGCAAAGAGGCAGAGGTGGTAAAATGTTTCTGTATAATGTCATCCATCATGCTGTCCCTGCTGCCTTCATTAAGCACCCAAGTTGGACACCCTCAGCTTCATATGATCTCATTCACACCTTTTCTTTATAAAAGAAATATTGTGTTACCAGCATATATATATTTTTTTTTCCTCTGGATTTGCAAGTCCTATTCATAACTTGTAATTTCTATCCCTGGAAAACACATTTGTTTTGACAATTTGGTTTTAATAAACCCCCAAGGCTATTATTCTCACAAAAATAAAAAGATGGCAGGCGCGCACAGTGGAACATATCAGTTACAACTCCCTGTTGCTTTACAACCAACCCAAAGCACAACCTGCTGAACATGACAAAGGCACACATACGCCAGTTTTTAAGATGATGCTACAACCGTATGTCACCATTTAGTTTTGCTAAAAAAAAACCCAAAAACCCAACAAAAAAACCCCAAACCTATGTAGCGTTCAAAAGGACAAGAGACTAGGTTGCTACATGTATTGACTGAGTATTTATAGTTGCAGCATTCGGGAATGCAAATTGAAATGAATCAATGCCAGCAGGGATGCCTAAAAGACATAACTGAGAATTACAGCAATTAAGAATGTTGTCTCAAAGGAAATCAGAACAGTCCATTAATTACAATGCTTTAAAGGAAAATGAACCAAAATTAGAAAGAAAGAAATTAAAATATCAGGAAATTAGTAGAAAAATCAGGGTATAGAAAACATAATAAGCACAGTAGGTATTTCCCACCCTCCTTTTATTAATGACAAAGAAATGAAAAAAAGAAATTGTGATAGGAAGCGAACTACCATGAATAACAGAGCCAATATGTTCTGCCACAAGATCAATGGCCAGTATGCTCAAGGCTTTCTGATGTAAGTCCAATTTGTCATTAAATTCTGTATAAACTGGTTCCATTGAAAAGAGTTCAAAAAAGAAAGTGCCAGGCTAATAGGTGCGGTAAAAGTTGCATTTATGATACAGTGTAGCTGAAGCACCAAACCATTGCGAGGAGAAGAATCTATGCTTTACACCCTATGGATAAGTGGGGTTCACTGTGCTAGGACCATGTGCCCGCTGGCAGATTGGTGGTTCTATTGCTTCACCTCCTGCGGGTGGAAATGTGACTGGTTTAGTCCAAGGGCCCTACGTTCTCTGCCTGTCCCATGTGCAGGTTGTTGCAAATCCTCCTGAGCCCTATGATCTCCAAATCTGGTATTCAGAGATGGCCCTACACAACTCTTACAGGCTCAATTTTTGAAATACTATAGAACTGACACATTAAAAATGCTTGAATGCAAACATGCTGGAAACAAATAGCCTCAATGCAGTATGTCTCCTGACCCTTTATGAGCAGAAAGGTGAAACACTAATGGCCTGTTTCATAGTCTATATGGTATCTTGGATAAACAACACACCACTGTCTACTGCTGTGTACTTTCAATTCGTTTTTTTTGAGAATAAAACCTTACCTGGCCAGTAGCAACATGTTTTAGTTGTACCACAAACAGCTATCACTGGTGGCTGTTAGAGAAATGGGGTAACAGCCACCTTTCACTAAGGATACATAAAAAAAACCCTATTAAGCTTCCCCTTAAAACAGCAGCTCCAGACAAATATACAGGCATGCATGCAAGTTTCCATGGGCAGCTCTACCAAGAATTTTTGCCCATTTGTGTAAAAGAGGAAAAAATGAACAAAGTGCAAGCAAGACAGGACCCCAAAGAAGCTATGCCTTGAACAAGTGCTGGCTCACTGCACAGAGATCAGTGGCACTGCCTGCATGACTGGGTGCAAAGACAGCATGGGGGCACTCGGCACCAAGCCTTGCATCCCAGCTACCTGTCAGAGAGGGTGCAACTAGGGCTGCTTTGTGTCCAATTCCTTCTCCTATCCACAGACCACAGCTTTTCGTAGAAGCAGGAGCACACCAGAGACGCATACTTCCATAATCTCTTCCTTCCCTTCACCAGGAGCAGCTCTGGGACACCTCACTTTGGCTTGTCTGAGTGGGCATGGTGAGGTATTGTCTGTGTTCCCGACTAGCGTGACAGCAGCGAGTTTGCTTGCGAGACAGCCAAGTGTTTCTGTGCAGCCCAAGGGACAACACCAGATGGGAACAGTCTACTGGAGAAAGTCCCTCCTCCTGGACCTGAAATAGCTGGAGAACTCAATGTGCCAGGTTTATACTAAGGTATTTTTTCTTATATCTAAAATCAAATTTAAAAATAATTTATTCAAAGCAAACTGACTTAGGAGAATGTGATTTTCATCTGCAGCTGAACATCAAGTACCACTCACAGTCCTTGTCTCTCTGATGACCTGTGGACAATTCTTCCCTTTATGAGAAATGCACATAAGTGTGTATTTGTGTGCCTCAGACACCGCATCCAGGAAGACACTGAAAACACCTAAACCCCAATGACAGGATCTGAATGGAAAATACAAATAGCTTGCAAAGCATAATCATTGATGCTTCTTGCTGATGGCATCATGCCATCCTGCTGGTTTTCAGGTTCATGAAACACATTTATGCAGCTTCTAAACTGAAAACCATCCTTGGCGGTGGAAAAGTGTTTCTGCTTTTCTGAATTACAATGCTTTGCTTTTCCTCCTTCAGGTTCATACAGATGAATCCTGATGATCCGGCTGGAGCCAGCCGCTGCTACTTGATTGGGTTTTAGCAGGAAGAGGTTTGGCTGTGGAAACCTGCAGAAACTCATGACAAAAGTGAAAGAACCATCTCCATGCCAGACTCCTGGTTAGGAAAAACTGACGTGGCCACATTCATTTCACCGAAGAGCTGGGCCTGTATCTTTTCTATCTACTTTCTGTCTGTAGTCTAAAATGCCCTTTCAAATCATTGAATTTCAGTGATAGTTGAGGCATTCAATTATTTCTTTAAGTGCAAATTCTGCATTCCTTCATCTGTTAGTTATATATATTTAGTACAGATTGAACAGCATCTGCTGACTGGATGAATCATTTGCATCCGAGTCACAAAATGGGAACTTAAGGACCTCCAGTGCTGTTGTTGAAATTGATGCTACTGATGCTGCCAATTCAACTCCTGTTGCTGATACTAATCAGCATCTCTTTAAAATGATTACAGCATTCAGATAGGGCCATAAAACTACCAGGTGGGCTATATTTTGTACTGCTTCCCGGTTTTTCTACAGTCTTCCCTGTGGGAATGGATTTATTGGTCCCATCAATCCCTCTTACAGTCTTTAGCATGGGAAGGAGATGTCAGAGTTTTAATGTCTCATATATTTTCTGAATTACACGATCATTATAACCAGCTTGGCACAAAATACTGTTTTCATCAAACTCAGTATTTAAGGCAAAAAAAGCATTTGTTAACTTAGCTGCATATTAATCTAAGTATATATGCATGTATGAAATAGAAGATTTTTATTGTTTATTTAAAGGTCTTCTAAACTGCATTTGCTCAAGAATTTTATTCAATAACACACAACTTTTATCAGACCAGATTGCTTTCCAGCAAAACCTGGCACGGTGAATTCAAGTCAGTAAATCTGAACCTGATGAATCCAGCTCCATTGCATGTCAGGAGACTTGATAAAAGATTATTTTTTGTTTAAACGAGAACTCATATGAGCTCAAAGAAGGCTCAGAAGTACCAGAGAGTTCCTTGGGTTTGGGGCATTTTCATTTTGTTTGTTTGTTTTACAGCAGATGTAAATTTTAACAAGAAGACAAAAGCAACTTGTCAGTTCTTAGTAATTTTAAGCACAGTAAATCATTGAGTCTCATCTAACTCTAACTGATTTTTGGTAAAAACACTGATATCGTTCCTCTACAGTACTTTCAGACCAACATGTATTTATTCTCACAATGCTCTGGATAAGGCAAGTTAGATCTCCTTATAGTTTCCCTACTCTGGAAGGTGATGGCATGCCTTCAGGCAGGGAGCCTGGCACCACCGAGTCTGCCTGGCGCAGGGCTGGCCCACAGCCCCAGGGCAGCTGGTGCCCACAGCCCAGCCCGGCTCCCCTGCCCACAGATTCACATTTAGCTTGGGCTGAGCTTGCTCTCGTGTCTGGTCCTGCAAATATGCCCTAAACAACTCTGCCAAGGTCTTGCCCAGTAAATGTGACAGAGCCATCTTTCTTCTGCTGTGGTTTATAGCATCGCTCAACCACAAGGAAGGAGATGGGGCCTTCCTTCACGCCCATGGAGACTTGTTATGTTTTATGATACAGGGAAGGGAGAAAACTCAAATTCTGATTGACAGCATCCCTCTTTTCTGTTACTTGCAATGCATATCAAACACATTGACAAATTTAGAGGTCTATATCTTTGCTCCTGTTTTTTAGTTTCATTTCATTTATGTACCTTGCTCTGATCATTGTGTGCACCAAGGAAGAGTTGGCTATGAACTTCAGGACTGACCCCTTCGCAGTTGACATACGTTTGGGTTTTTTATATATACATATATATATATATTTTTATATATAAACACTTCTACCTAGATTTCCAATGCCTCCCATCAGAAAGATCTAAAATGTCTCTAGTACTCCTTAACACAGCACTTGGGGCTCACAAAGGGTTTCCCCTGTTGTCACCAGGGCTGTCAGAGCATTCTCTCACCCTCCTGAAACCATGGCTGGAAGTGAGCAAGGGAGGTGCCCATTGCTCCACACCTTTTCTCTTCCACCTGCCTACCTCCTTCCACCCAGCCCAGTGGCTTTGCTCTGACACCCCACTGAGGTGGCAGTGGCACGGCAGCCGTGGGACGTGGGGGTCACTGAGGGGGAGCTCTTGGCTGAATAGGCCCACCCTGATGTAAAGCGCTGTCTGTACAAAAAGGGTCAAGCTTGGTTGAGCTCGCTCGGGTGAGGCTTGCCAACGTGGTTTCTTTGGTAGTTCTGGCTGAGTGCAACAGCAGGTTTAAGCCGTGCCAAGAACACATTAAGAAAATGGGAAAAAGCTTAAAAAGGCCCTGCTGACTGAGACATACCAAAGGTCTACCCAGCCCCACTCGTGCCTTCGATAGTGCCAGGAGCACATTTGGAGGTGGCTGTGCAACCATAAATCTGAGTGCCCTGCTATACTCATGCAAGGTTTCTCTTGGTCCTCCATGTTAATAGGTACTTATAGAGCACTCCTCCATCAGTGTGTCTAACTTTGAAACAGAACTATGGAGCCTCTGATCACCTCCATCATATGTTTGCTGCAAACCACAATGAATGGGCCACGCACAAAAATGGATTTTTATTTTACTATTGGCTTTTCAGATAGGCTAATGGCAGACAGCAGCAAACTACAAGAGTCTTACACCAAAGTTACTTCTGAGTGAGGATTCAGGCAGCCAAGACCTTCAGTCTGTTCCCAAGTCCAGCTCGGTTTCCCTAACTATACAAGAGGTGACCAACTAAGAGAGGATATTGCCAGCAAAGCATTCCCCACGAAATTTGGTATGTAAATGTTATCAGTAAAAGTTGGCGGTAGGTATATACAAAACCACAACTGATGTTCATCAAGAAAACCCCCCAAACATCTCATTTCCTATTACTAGTACAGAAATAAACCCCAAGCAGAATGCCTAATCCACCTCTAGCAGTTGGTGTGAATGACTGTCCACAGATGATAGTTTGATGGTGCTCTCCTTGTAAACAGCTGGGCAACAGAGCTGTGAAACAGGCTGGATGAAAGCAAGATTAATAACTGCAAAAGTTTTCCACCCTCTCCGTGTGAAGTAGAGAGAAAAATGCAGCAAGTACTCTTACACTGTAGCCATGAGAAGAGCTTTTTTCTGCCCAGGGACAGACGTCTGGAGGGTCATGCTGATACTGCCCCAGGGCCACCTCAATCCCAGCACAGGCTACCTGGGCTGGATGTGGCACTGAAATTGTTGCTGAGTATAGGACCTTGCTCACAAAACAGCAGGAGCAGGTCTTCTGTTGGAGGTTATTTGCCAGTCAGACATGAAAGAGGAAAGAAAAATAGACCAAGTAATTCAGCTGAGCAATTACAGACAAAGCCCTTGCCAGTTCCCTGATGCAGACTTCGGGGAACTTAAGTACGTTTGGAAAGTTCATGAGTCTGGCTTTGGTTCTCTAACCATCAACTGTGAGTTTAAATCGTTCATTTTCTTTAATTGAGGAGGAAAGAACGACTTTCTCTTTCAACAGTGTATTTCCCCAGTGCTGTTTTGGCCTTTCGGCATCATGATGTAAAAGACAGAAACTTGGTGAAAATGACAGCAAGGAAGATTTCTTTCTGTGTTCTCTTTTGAGTTTTCTAAAGTTCAGTGAGTTAACACCATTCTCATTAATTGATTCTGAATTTTAGCAATAGCTTTAATACAAATTACTGAGGGATAGTATTTCAGCTCTAAAAACTGTTAGGAAAATTTACCAAAGAATACTTGCCCTGCAGAAGTATGAAGAAGAAATAAAACAAATGCTAGCTTATTTTCCATACACATTATTATTGGCCCCAGGATGAATATGTTATATTTATAGCTGATACAGACTTTCACACAGATTCATACATAAGAGGTTCAAATATTTTTATAAAGATTTTCATAGGAATTATTGCTTCTCACTGTTTATAGTTTCTCCATCCCCTTCAATATCCCTCAGGCCTCTCTGTACCTCTGCAAAATCCTCAGCTCCCAATAGGGTGCCCGATCGCTGTCTCCCAACAGTGACCACTCTCCAGTTCCTTCCAGCTCCTTCATCCCCACGTTCCCGCTTCCCCACCATGGCATCCTGGTTCCCTTCATGCCTCCTTCTCTTTGTCCTACGTTCACACTTGCTTTCTGCAAAATCTTCCTGTTGCTTTGTGCTAACCTCCCACTTTCCTGCCTACACCCTTTGACTCTGATTTGGCCCTGCAGTGGGAGCATCCCAGCAAGTACACAATGATCAACAAATACACAGTTACAAGTAAGAGACTGCAGACCGGGGTTTCCTTCAGCCAGAGCTGTGAGTGCTTAAGGAGGCTCAGGCTGGTTCCACATAGTCAAAAAAAATTCAGATATCTGAAAAGTTCTGCCTCAGACTTCAGGCACCTTATCTTTGCTATAGCTCAAAATTCATGCGTGAGGTTATCCCCTGAATTCTGGTTTCCCAGTTAGCAGCATCACACAATGAGTGGCGAGATCCAGGAAGGAAATGGCATTCGGGGTATTAATTAGCACCAGCGGTGCAGTGTCCCCTGGACATGCTCATGTACACAAAACACTGGAACGTGCCAGGCAGCTGTCTGAACGCACAACAAAGGGATAAAATTAAAAGCATCCTAATCTTTACTTCAGCAAAAATTCTCTGCTCAAAGAAATTATTCTAAAAAGAGAGGAGTACAAATGAAATTAAAGACATTTCAGCTGTGAGCATGCAGGTCACTGGGTACTGTTCTTTCCTACTTATGGGCTAAAGAAAGGTTTTAAAACCCTTTGTATAAATTTTTTTCTCGCCTTTCTGAAGCCAAGTTTTCTATGAGATATTTACTGTGGGAATTTAGACCAGCCAAGTCCATATCCACGAACATGTCAGGCCTAAAGAAATTTCTGCTTCTACCATTCCTTCCTCCCTCACAATACCAACTGATTAGGCATTAACATTTTAAATACTTGTCACAATAAATTTGGGTTAATTTGTTTTTTCTACATGAAGAGGAAGGTGGAGGTGAGCTGAAGGAATTTTGCTCTGACTGTCAGAGAACTCCCCTACACCCTCTGCCAGGTACCTGACATGGGACAATCCTGCCTGTTGTATGTCAGACACCTTGTGATGGTAACAGTCAGCTAAAAAGCAGCTGGTCAAACTAACAAGCCTCCACTATGGTGGATCATCATTCTGTGCTTCAGTACAAATGGCAATCAATTAATTAACTGCCTGCCATTAATTATTAATTGCAATTAATTACAGAATTCCATATTCTGGGGGTTCTGCAGGCACAGCTTTAAGTTAAGTCAATTTACCAATTTTGGAAACTGATTATTTTTTCATGCAGTGTGTTCAATATTCCCCACATTCATACATCATCCTTCTAGCCAAACTATTCTGCTGTCTTTTATAAATCAAGAACTGATGGGCAGAGAGCTGGTCTGGCAGCAAATGGGGCTCAGAGTTCAGGCACTTGGGGTCCCAGTCCTGTTGCAGCCACCTAGAGCCTGCAGCACTGGAGGCAAAGCTCTGTCACAGGTCCCTGATCAAAACCAGAGGCTCCAGACTTTGCGGTGTTATAATTAAGGCTTTTTGAGCTAATCTGGTACAAGGGGGTTAGAAGACACAGCCAGAATTTCAAGTGGTTTGTGTGTTTTCCTCATGACGCTGATTTTCACTCACCTGCACCTTTTGCTTCTGCATCAGAAGAGGTTGTGTATCACAGGACAAATGTATTTTGCCCTTTCTTTATACTGGTAGAAAAGGCAGCACAGGCTGTAGCAGTGAAGAGTGAGGTCCATTGGTTTTAAATCATAGCTTAAATGTGTTCCTGCTGCCTTTCACTCAGCAACTTCTACACTCCTTCCTCTTGTGCAACAGGATCTCCTGAACCTGGATCAATGTGATGGCCTCATCTGGAGGGACAATAGCCTAAATGCTGGAACAGAAAGACTTCCATAATTGCAAAGCCAAGAATCATCCAAGACACTTCTTTCTTTTCCTCTTTAAGTTCTATAAAATCACCCTGGTCATCTTTTTCCAGTTGGTGGGTTTTGATTTTACTGGGAAGGGGAATTATCAGATTTCCATCCCTCTGCTTTCATTAAATGAGTTTCTCAAGTATCTGAGATCTAATGGCAGCCCAAATGATTTCATAGAACTTAAAATTGGGAAGACATCATTTGCTTATCAATTCTGACTGTCCTCCTTTTCCTCCTCCCCTCTGTAAAGCATAAACCATTAAATACTATATATTTACCCCTCAACTGAGCTCAGTAACTGGGGGCGACTACATTACTGCAGTTCCCCAGAGATCAATTATCCGTGTACCAAAAGAAGACTGAGGGACAGCACTGCCAGTGCCTTTGCAGCGGAAGAGAACTTATTGAGAGATGTTTTTCTAGCACACTCCATAGGCAAAAAGCACCCTCAAGGTAGGCAGAGCAGCTTTCTTCTGCTGAAAACTTTATTCCTTTACTAAATGGTGGCATTTTGTATTTATCTCAAGTAGTCAGAAGACTATTTTGGGTATACATTACTTCAAAGCTGGAGGAAATTATTTTAATGTTGGAATGATTTTCTATGAAAATGAAGAAGGAATAGAGGGATGATAGAAGATCTTGTGAGTGTTAAATGCAAATTACTGACTTGATACGATGATAAACAGAACTGTCTTTGCACACTTCTGTTGGCCACACAATGCAGTGGAGAACATCTGCACACTGCATATGTGTACACTTTGCTCTTCACTTCCTGGCATTCCTCCAGCTAATATTTTTAAGATGTCCATATTGACTGTTTTTATTCCTTTTTGATAGCAAATGTTCTGCTCATAACAATATAGTTAATGGATAGGAAAGATTTGTTTTTGAGTATTTGGGATAATGTAGCTTTTCAGTTATTATGAAGCCATATTATTTCATAGACTATCTCAGGCTTTTTTTTATGTCCCTTGAATTTGTGTGCACAGCATCCTAGAGCACAACAGCACACAAGCTCTCTACCAAACATGCAGAAATCATTACCATATGAAAACATCTGGAATAATCTTCTTATAACTTTTTAATGAAGATTTACATTTTCTATATTTTTGAAGGTTTTGTCTGAAGACTTTGGCAACTGCTTCAGAGGCAAAACTGAAATGTATTAAATATGCAAGGAAGTACTAATGTAACACGAAGTTTGAATGACTAAAGTTATAATGTCAGAAAAATGTCATGAAAAACTGTTAAGATTTCAAGAACAAGCAGCAGTCTGATACATTTAACAAACAACAATCTGGTACAGCTCCACATCCAGTATTAGCAATTTTTGATGCTGAGACATTTAAATAAAGTCTATATAATAAAAATCAAACTGAACTGGAAAGAAAATTACGTGTCCTAATTCCCTGAACTGTTTCAAAGTATTCTGAAGCAGGTTCAGTGAATGTCAAACTTTGTTTAAAGTCTTTTTTTTCACCATGGCTGCTGTCAGGGGTAGCAGCAGTGGGAGAAGGTGACGTAAATGCTTCAGTAAGGGAGGGCATGGATCAAACTAGTGCAGCTGGAGATGCCATATTCCTGATTTTCTCTGGAGGAAACCCCAGTGATACATCCTAGATCTCTCTGACCACACTCAGGTGGACATCTGAGCTTTAGACAACAGGAGCAGAAACAAATTCTTGATCTGCTGAGCTGGAACTGTGACAAGCAGTCTCCAACCACATTTCAAGCAGTTTGAAATAAGCAGCCCATTAGCCACCATTGCCATTTTGAATCCCAGGCTTAGATGATCTACTCCGAGCACTATGAGATACAGTATCTACAGTATCCAGTACTGGCTATGTTAGGACTCAGAGGTAAGCATGAGTGGGACTAAGTGTTTCTACCATGACAGATTTTTACACAACAGACAGGTTTTGCATGACTCTCACTTCCACTCTGCATATCAGTCCCTCAAGTGAGGGAAGTCTCCTGAACTCCTCCTCCCAAAGCACAGCAGATACCACCTGGTAAACAGGGAAATACCCAGCTCCGTCTCCTCTGCCCTGCCTACCAGGACAGCAGTGGCAGCGCCCTGTTTCCATACGAGGCTGCCCACAGAAAGCAAAATGCTCACTAGCTGTACTGCACAAATCCTATGAGTGCCACTGCTGTTCTTTGCTACCTGCAGAACACAACACTGCAAAACACATACTCTGAGGTTCCTTGGGAGAAGGCCTTGTACCAGCCACCAGGCTAGTGTGCCCAGAACATGCTCCTCCTGCAGTCATTTCCTTCCTTCCTCCCTACCCAGGGAAGGGAAGTTCAGCGCTCAGCAGTTGGAGTTACAGGTTAAACAACGTCTGTTTAGCAATGTCACATGCAGCAAGGGCTGAGTGTAGGAGTAGAAGCATTTTAAAACATTACCCACTCTTTCTGTCAGTTGCCAAGAAGCTTTGAATGGATGCCCTTGCCCCCAGCTCTCCTTCATCTCTACCCGTTTGCTTGCCACACACATTGCTGCTCTGCCCTTCCACAGGAGCACAGAGGCACCACCGGCAGCATTACCGGAGCTCCCTGCCAGCAAAGGGTACCTACACCTGCAAGCTGGGGAGACTCCCCAGGTGAAGGGAAGAGGGCTATCAATCAGACACAGCAAACACATTGGCAGCCTCAGGGGTTTGGGTATTTTCACAGGGAAACGGGTAAAATGGGAAAAAAATGGGTTTTCTCAAAAGTCATGTACTGGGTCCTCAGAAAGAATTTCCTACCCCGACAGTCCTGGACAGTTAGAGCAGGAGGTAGCAGTGCCCAGTGTCTTTCCCAACAAATACTGTGTTATCTTTCTCTAGATCTTCATTTGGCATCAGCAAAATCAGCTCCATTAACACAAGGTTATTCTTTGGAAATTTTTTGTCTTGATTAACTCCATTTATGTAATTTATTTTGGTCCTCTGATTCCTATTAGTGAGATCAATATTAATTTAAATCAGAATGTTGTGTATTTTCTCTTGCTCCATTCATGCAGATCAGGTGCACTGCATTTCCCCTAATTGTATTGCTGACAAATTAACCTCAGTCAGGATTACCAAGATCAAGTACAAGGAGTGACTGCAACCTGTTTTTCCATTCTGTTTTTGGCAGGAATCAAATGGTTAGCCCACAGCTAAGCTTCTAAAGAATTCTGTACATAAGATTTGGGAGCAAACATAGAATAAAAATTATAATTGCTTGAGTAAACCAGGTCATACCTGAGGATAGCTCCTTCCTGCCCAGAGAAAGCACTAGATGCTGTGGCAGTCATCCCGTGCACAGGGATGAAGGACTTGCTCTCTCCCAGCTGCAGGTGTGGTCCTCTGGAGTCAAGGTGGGTCTGGGTGTGGAAGAAGGCACAAGTGGAGATGAAAAAACTGTGGCTGCCAGATAGGTAATAATTTAGATAGGAAGGCAGAAAATGTACTTACAAACCAAGGAACAGGACAGTGAATCATCTGTGCACCATGGTGGAGTTGGGGGTAAACACCACATGAACAGTAACACAAAAGGTAGAGGAACATCCTGGGCAGCCTTACGGGCTCTTCTCTGAGCAGATGTGGCTGCAGGGGACATGGATCCTTGGGCAATCAAGGCTGACTCCTAGTAACACCCAGCAGCTGCTGGGTCATTAGTAGGCAGCCTGTGCTGGGTTATCTTAATGCTGAGTGCTCAGTAACTTAAGCAATGAGCTTTAAATCTGATAAAGAGTCAAGGGCCAAAAGAGTGACATCCCCACCAGCCATTGCAGGTAGTGGCTGGGGGACAAGGTATTTTTGACTGGCCTTAGGAGTGATTTACAGGTGAGGACTGTGCTTTAAAGGGGTCTGAGATGTTTGTGTAGTTACTAGTTAAATACTGTGACGTTGGAAAGTCGGATCTAGGGAGAAACAGTAGTTTGGGAGTGGACATGGCTGTTAGCTATTGCACAGAGAGGCTCTCACGCCTGTACGCTGCAAAGGCTGGTTGTGCCAAAAGACAGGGTTAACAGTTACATGCTGGGGCAGACTGCTGCTCATAGCAACTCAGCACCCTGGGTTTCTGTGGGTCAATGTCCTGACATCTGTTTTGATGCCTATGCTTTACTTGCTTTTAGATTCACAAGTCACCTGGAATTAGTAAATGACCCAGAAGAAGAGTTATACTGAGATAACCGACGTGAAGCAAGTCTTTTAATTCATTTTTATAGCAGCTTTTACAGCAAAGTTGAGTGAAAGATGTAAAATGCAAGGCACAGTCTGTTCATATCAGAATTCAGCATCATGATCACAAATTAAAGTGCTAAGTTCATTTCTTTCCCTGAGCAAACCTAGACAGCAAAGTTGAGTGAAAGATGTAAAATGCAAGGCACAGTCTGTTCATATCAGAATTCAGCATCATTATCACAAAATAAAGTGCTAAGTTCATTTATTTCCCTGAGCAAAGCTAGGCTGTCTCGTTCAACTTCTCTATGAGCTTAAGCTCTCATGAGAACAATGCTCCTGGCACCATCCTCCAGCAACATGGACACAGGGTGTGCTGTAGTCCACTGCAGTAGGTTACTACCCTTCACAGTGACTACTGTGGGCAAAAGCTATCTGCAAATTTTATCCTGGCTGGGGTTTCAGAGGTGTCTCATGACAAAGCGCAGCATCAGGAAACCCCCCAGCTGCAATACCAGTACTGCTGCTGGTGGAAGGATTGGCAAGGGCAGTGATGCAGCTGCACAAGATGCAGGACACCACCAGATCGTGTGACCCCCAATCACTCCTGTTTGAAGCCGTGCAAGTCTGCTGTCGCTCCCAGCTAGGGAGTTTCACTCTCTCAGCCTCAGGCACAAAGACTCATCACTTCAGCAAGGCTGCTGTCACTGTCATGCAATGACTGAATGGTGCAAAAACAGATTAGCTTCATACTCTAGCAAATATTTGAGTTCATTCTTGAGGTCACTACAAAGTATGGGTTAGACTGTCACTGAAGTACAGCTGTCATCAGGGCCCAGAGGCAGACCCCTCACCAGATGGTCAGAGGGTGGGGCACACCATCTCACCCACTGCTGGCCACAGGGTGAAATGTGCCCTCCCATTTTCTGTTCTCCAGCATAGAAGCAAATATCACCCACATCAGGGCTGACACCCAGCCCAGGCACACGTGTGAGTAGACATGTGAAGGTTGTGGTGATCAGAGATGCCTCTGGTGGGTGCACTGAGGAGGGGGGGGGTGAAGCTAGGAGTTTAGATCAGTGCTTTCAGATAAAACCTTGCTACTAATCCAATACAGAAAGACCTTCTTTCTAATCTATTTAAAATTCACTGCTGGGGAGAGTTGCTGGATGTAACGAGTGATTTGCATTGCCCAGGAGTTTCAGATTTCAATGAGATCTTTTCAGGAAAGAGATGGACCAGGAAGGAATGTGTTTCGTCTTCAAATTATTTGGAAGGTGTAATGAAAAGTGATACAGCAACTGCCATCTACTCCAAACAGCAGCTCTGCCACATCTTCCCTGACAGACCACACCAGCTGTGACAAGAAGCTGATCTCACACATGGGCAGGCATTTGGAGAGTCGAGCTATCTGCCACCAGCACAGCACCCACAGCCTCAGCTAAGTTTGTCCTAATCACTCATATTCCATCCAGCAAAATTACCTCTGAATACTACTGTAGTACAAGCAGTTAGTAACATTATTAGTATTATTAATTTGTGCAGTCACTGTAATTAATGATTGCTGCAGCCTGATGCTGAGCGCTTCTGAAAACCAGTGTTTCCACCGTGGATCACAGTGGTGCTGCTTGCAGCTTACACTGCTGCAGAAAATGTACTCCACAGCTCAGCAGCTCACTGCTTAGTCGCTGCTTCTACTTCTTCTTGGCAGCTTCAACTGTCCCAGTGATTTCAACTGCCAGATCTAAGTTGGCCTTCCACAAGTTGCATAGCTATAGAGCAAATATTTCCAACCATGTACCACTTCACTGAATTCCTTGGCATTTCTTGCATTAGAATTAAATGATCTTTCCTCAACTCTAGGCTCCCTGATAAACTTCACACCACTTTGTAAATCTGGGCTCTTTTCTTTTCTTCCTCCATGAGAATTGTGGGTTTTCTTCATTTGAGGACAAGTGAAGAGAAAAAAGGAGTGAAAAGGGGAAGAGAGAAACTGTATTCTTCCCTCTTTATGTAGTATTTTTTTTTTTGCACAGAAAACTCTTTGTGAAAAAAAAGTCATCTGTCTAATTAGGTAATGATAAACACAAAGATCTCCCCATGAAATTGCTTTGTCCAGAGGAACAAGGCAAAGCAACACAACCGTCCTGAATCCGACAAGTCCCACCAACCTTGTACCTTCCTTTGCCACCTCTTCCTCCAAACATGCCCTGGGATGCACCAACCCTCTCAGTGACAGGCATTTTGTACATAGCAATTCTGCTTTTCAGTGCTCTCCCCTTCAAGTTTGCCTTTCAAAATTGTCCACTGTGAGGAGGAAGGATGAATAAGGAGCATATCTTAACCTTCAATCATAAACCATGGCTATGATATAGCTGTACCACTATTTCTATTATCATTAAATATGCCTTGTTTCAACATCTATTCCATTACAAAGGAATAAGCTGACTCGTGGACACCCATTGCAGTCACTACATTGCTAATGTTTAGTCACCAAACTCAAGAATAACACATCAAAAGCAGATGGGGGAATGGAATCCAAATGGAGAATGTTATGTGCCTGGTCTTGAGAGCTCTGTCTGATCCAAACAATGCTGATAGATACAGAGACTGCTGCGTGGAAGAGCAAAGCAATGTTTCCCACAGGTATCCATCAGGGCACATTCAGAGTGACCAAAGGGACACTATCTGCTGCCCCATGCTTTAGGGGAGGACCGGGGAGAAGCCTGGGGAATAGGAGTTTGTAAAACCATCACTGGCAATCAGGATTTAAAGCAGTAGGTATGATTTGCAAGGGTCAGCTGAGTGGATTCATAAGAGTGAATATGCCTGACAAGTTGACAGAAAACATTGTGTACATTTTGAAAGCTCGGTAACAAAAGAATTATGGGGAGGGGGAATTAACATTTAGCATGGGGACAGGGAGTACAGGCTGTCAGTAAGGGCAAAAGAGTCTGATAGAGGGTGTAACATGAAACACTCGTAAAGCCAAGATCAGAATCTCTTTAATTTTCTATGCATGATTAAATTCTATTAACAAAACACTAACAGGAAAGCCTTCAAATGCAGAAAGAGGATTTAACTACATTAATTTCATGGAAGCTGGGAGACAGATTCTCTGTGCATTTCTGAAGGCCTTTATTAATGTGAAATATGTGAAGTCCAACATACTGAGACACTGAACCAATAAGAGCCTTTCCTATTCTAGACTTGGTTTTGTAAGTAATGAGGGCATGACAGAAGATTTGACTGTGAATAGCAAATTGGCATTGAGTAACAAGAAGTCAATTCTGTTTAAATTAAATGGAAAGATAAAAAACAAACAAGCAAACAAACAAGCCTTTCAAGACAATCTTTGATATATTAAAGAACCTAGAAGCCATCTGGGCCAATGTGTTCAGAGTCTGTGGGTGTGTGACAGCCTGGAAGTTCTTGAATTCAGGAGAGTGAAATTCCCAAGAGCTTTTGTCACAGGTGTGAGAAAAAAAAAAAACAAATGGCTATGGAGTGCTCCAAGTCTAGATGAATAATCACTCCAAAAAGCCTATCATAAGTAAATGGAGAATGCACAAAGAATGGGGAAAAGGTACATTGGCAAAGAAATCACACTTAGAGGGTGGGAGATAGGGATAGGGTGAGGATTCTCACAAATCAATCTGCATTACATCTTGAAAGGGACATAAAACCAAATAGCTACAGGCCCTTCAGCAATGTAGACATATAATCATGAAACAATAAAAAAGTGGAGCAGCTAAGCTGTGAAGATGAAGTAAAAAAATAAAAAATGTTATAATTACAACTTAAAGCTAAAAGAATACTTTAAATCAGTCTTCAATCCCTCTCCCTTTCTAGTCCTCTACTCCTGTTTTATATACATTACCCAGCTTTGAAACTTTCAGCCAACTGATACATTACTAGTACAGTATTCATTTAGTGCTACTAGCTGGCAGCAAGAAAAAGTGAAACTGCAGCACCTGGGAGAATCTGTGCCCCTGCTCTGAGCCGAGCTGTGGCCACTCTGCCTGAAAGCTGGTGAGGGTGTGACAAGCAGCCAGGCTGAGCATGGACAGGTCAGGCTGTCCCCAGGACACAGGTTTTGGAAGTCTTCCTTTCAAACTAAGAATGGAGGAAGGACATGTGCATTTAGACTTTTCCTGAATTATGCATTAAGTACACTGTTTAACAATGAATGCTTTCTCTTTTAGGATTGCATCTGACTGGTTTGGTTAAAACATTTTTTTCTAATACATGTTTTCCTACATCAGGTCATCACCCTATTGTCTGATGGGTAACTACACTAAATTTTACTAAAAATAAGTCATATGATAGCTACTAGGAAGATTTAAAATGATCCAGATTTTTTCAGGGCAGCTTGTCTGCCGTATCTTAGGAAAGCTTAAAGAAACTGCAAATAAACTTGAAGGAAGGCTGTTTTGTACAAAGGAATGCTCCAGACTTAGCTGGTGCAGTTACACCCATAAGCGGGGCAATGGTGGAAAGGATGAGCAGACACACTCCGGGGTTTTGCCTCTAACACAGAGACTTCTCTAGCACAGCAGAGCGGAACTGGCTCTGCAGAGTACTGGTCAGCACCTTTATCTAAGCTCACAGGATTTATCTAACCAGCCAAAGACAGATTTTCACAGGGCTCACTCATCTCCAGTACACACATTTCCCACTAAGGCCTTTATCAGACTGCATTTACCATTAGAGACAGAGCTCCTGCTCTAGCTGATCAAACCTTGAACCCCTCCTGCCTTCAGTGCGCTTCTTCCCACAACCAGGAACAAAAGGAGGACAAATACTTTGCAGAGCACTCCACTTACTGTTACTGCTTTTTGGCAGCATCCTCCTTTAGCATTAAAACACTTTACAGAAGAGCACAGCCAGGATGTGAACTGCAGCATCACTCCAACTATCTTTTATAGACAGTTTGAACAGGTCTGCCATCCATGTTCACACAATCTCCTTCTCCCAGGTCTGTTTCCAAAGGTCTTTCAGCCTGCAAAGGCCATATGTATTTAGGTGCCTAAACATGCAATTAATTAGCATGCATCTCCAAGGATTTTCATAAGTTCTTAGGCTGAGTGCCTAATTCCCATGAGAACTGTGTGCTGACTTTTCATGTGTGCCTTTGGGAAGCTATCAGAAACTCATACGTATTTTTATAGGTTTCAATTCCTTTTTGAACTCAGATCTTTATCTTTCAGTCTTGATGAATTCCCCCTTTTTTCTTACTTGATTGAGCACCTTTTGCAGATGCCCAGTTTTAGCACAACAAGGAAAAAAGGATTTTGAGACTGGTTTTCTCCAATCCTCCATTACAAAACCTATGGTCCCTTCATCTTTGCCCGCAGAAGTACAAAGACACTGGCAGCTGCGCCTGTAACCGAGAGGCCAAAGAGCCAGTTACATGTGATAAAGTGCTGCAAAAGGCATGGCAGAGCTCAAGTGTTTCAGTCTTATGAAGGCATCAGATAGGCCAGGTACCCAGATCTGGTTATGGAGGCTGATTTAAGGCAGTGAAACCAGACAAAGCAGAAGAAAAATTAACTTTCTGGCTATGTACTGCTGGAACATAGCAGCCTAGAAAGGATAAATTTTGAAGTGTGAGAATCCCTCTGTACATGCCAGTAACAGCTTTGTTACATCTGTAATAAAACACTCATTTGTCTCTGGCTACAGGACATGGTGCTCCTGCAGATCTTGCTGTTGCCCTCAGCCCTGCAATACCACAACAGATTGTGCAAGTGCTCCTGGCCCTTTCCAGCACAAAGTCAGCTGAGGGTTTTTACTTCACAAACTGATTTAGCCAAAGCACAACTGCTGATGCTTAGAAAGTAGGCGGGTATCACAATACACATTGAGATTGAGCTGTGTAAGAATCTTGCTTAGTCACCTATAAATCAGTTTAGCATAACCTCCTGCCTCTCTTGAATTCAATGTCTTAAAGGATTTCCCTGACCTCCAGTCCCACAGTGAGCTCCCTGGTCTTCAGGTGGGAAGGGAGAGACTGCATCCCGCTTGGCTTCCCTCTGCTCTCCCTTTCACTTTGCTGTTCAAACAGAAAAATAGGGAAAAAAACTGCTGCTTCAGGGTTCAGCCTATGTTGCCCTTCTCAAACTCGTCAATAAATCAGAAAAGAGCATAGAATGGATTTGGGCCACAATTTCTCTTTCTTACCACCTAGAGTTTCCAACTATCAAGATCTCTTTTACTGCACAGTTCTGAATAAGCGCTGAAGTAGTGATCTGACTGAGCAGTCCTTAGTGGTTCCCGTGGCTCCCTTGGCTTTTCTTCCTTTGATTCATTTTAATGAACTATGCAGAGTCTGAAACATAAATTGCAACCTTAATTTTTTGGCTAATCCCATGATCAGATTAAAATCTTGGCTTCAAATACACTCAGCCCTTTTGGAATAAAGCATTTATGTCTGGATCAATCATAAATTATGGAAAACTCCCTAAAGCTTTACACATGTGGGATTTTCCCCCCTTTCCTCAAATAATGAACTGCAACAATCACAAGTCTAAATGAGGTAAGGTGACAGCTTTTTAGCGTAAAAGAACATTTATCACGCACTCAGCCCTCTCCCTCTTAGAACCTCTCACCATTTTCTACTATCTGCCAGTCTTTCACGACTTTATCAGCCAAATGATACATATTGTTCCCTTATGCACTGAAGATCTCCAGGAATTACATGAAATACATTAGATATGAAAGGCTATATTTACCCATGTGACACGAGACCAAAGAATCATAAGAACTCTGAATTAAGTGTTTACATGGCATAGCACATATCTGAACTAGTCCCAAAAGACACAGAAATATGTAGACTACAGTTTTTAAACCTCAGATTGTTTTTCTGAAGCTTTTGCTTTTCTCTTAGTACTGAAAATGACTGGCCCATTGAACTTTTAGAAATCTATCTGAAATGAGGTGTGAAGAAAATATCCTGGAAAAAACTCATCATAATCAGTTTGCTGTTATTAGCCCCTTGTACAGTGGGCCCACTGTCATCTTTTCTTCCTATTGGTGGCACCAGTGTTGTCAGTTAAGAATAAAACAACCCCCCATCTCTTCAAAAAAGTCCTTGCACACCCGTGTGGGAACTTCCCTAAGTCAGTTTACAAGTTAAGAACCCTTTTACCTCTAGTTGGTTATTGACTTTGGCTAACGAGTTTATTTTCAAGGTCTGTTTTTCGTAGGAAATACTCTCTTCAGTTACTTCTTCGTATACAGGATAACATTTAAAAACTGTGTCCTTTTTGCCTTTTTGAGGGAGTGACATTGTTTTAAGAATAGAATAAATTCATCAACTCAGCAAACAGAGAATCTGATTTCTGTCTAGGATACCTATATTAGCTTGTGATATAATCAAGATTTAAACAGATGTGTCAAGGATTTTGATTTGCAAAGCTGTATATTGAGATCAGTTATTCTCATTCTATTCCTGACTGTTCTTCCACATGAGGAGCACTGGCTACAGCAACGTGCAGTGTTACAGGGACATCGCACGTGCCCCGGTCCTGCCGCCTGGACCAGGTTCCATCTGGATCAAATGCAGGTGTTTCCCAAACAAGAAGACAGCAAGATTTGGATCCATCAGGCCAAGAGTAGTTCTCAGTTCACCAAACAGGGTGCTCGGACACAGCTACAAAGGGAGTTAAACTTGGAGGACAGAGGACTTCAGGTTCATAAACCCTCTTTTCTGTGGCTTTAGGAGTAAAAAGTTGGAAGCTGAGAGTCAGGCAACAATTTCAGTTCAAACTAGGTGATGTGGCTGTTTTGTTTCCTTCTGAAAATTTCAGTGCAAAGCCAGGACAACTGCATATCCCAGAAGAACCTTCACAAGCAAAGTGCTCTGGTCGTTGGTTTGGTTTTGTTCTCTGAAAAGGTTCAGGCCTTTAGGGGAAGATCTGAATTTGACTGCATCTCTACAGGGATCTGAGACCTCAGTTGCCCTTGCAGAGTCTTTTGTGGCAAATATGCAGAACCTTCAGCTTCCACAACCATTCCCTTGTCTGTCCTGACAGTTAAATACCATCATCCCTTCTCCTGAGAAAATTTATTAATGGAAGATGAGAGACTACATTTCAACTTGAAAAATTAATGCTCCACCAGTAACACCTAGGAGCTCACAACATGAAAAGTTAAAGCAGCAAACCAGCTTGCATCCAAAGGAACAGTTTTCAAATATTTCTGTCTTGGAACCATTCATATCTTCCTGTAACTTCAAATTACACTAAGCTCCCAAATCCCCTGTGTTCATAATCATTAAAACGGAGGCACATTTGAAGAATAAGCTTCTTTACTAAGCTCCTAGGGTATTTGACAGATGTCAGGCTATGTAGTCTCCTTAAATCTGGATGAATGACATTACTGAGACCTCTTCTTGCTATGAATGCACATCAGGAACCTGTGCTCACACTGCACCCAAGTTTAGGGAGGATTTAGGCTTAACAGGGACAAAAAACATAAGAAAAGTTGTATGTGATAATTCAAAGATCATTCAAAGATCCAGGATCCTGTGTCTAGATGCCAAGGGTAGAGTGCGAGTGTAAGACAACTGTATAGTGAGTGATACTTCCCTGTTATACCTCCTGATTCACCAGCTGCTCAGTCTTCCAGAGCCAGAGGTGATATACACGTGCTCAGCAACCTTTGCCAGACAAGTCTTCCATTAACGTACCTAATTGCTCTGAGAATTTATGTACCTGATCTGACACAATATTAACTTTCGATATCCACAATGATAAATGGCAGTTTCACAGCTCAGCTGAATTGCTGTGTGAAGAAGAACCTCCTTTTAGTTGTCCTGAATCTTATGTGAACATCTTATCTGAAGGTGGCTTGTTCTTACACTAAGTTCCCATGCCCCTTCTCCAAGCCACTCATCATGTCATACATTTCAATCATAACCCACCTCAGCTATATCTTCGCTGTCATAAAAAGCATGAGTCCATTTATCCATTCCCACACCCCCTCTTTGTCAGCACTGAAGATCTGTGCTTTTCCCAGTTGTACTGTCCCTTTTGAAAAGGCCAGGGGGAGGAATCAGCACTGGATAAAGTGTTTAAAATGTGGGTGCAGATCAGATTTATACAGCCATACAGCAGTGTTTTCTGCTTTATTCTCCAGTCCTTTCCTAGTAATTCCTCCCATTCCGGCTGAGTTTTTGGTTTGTTTTGCTTTGCTGCTGAATTGACAGTATAATGGATAGTTCTATAAAACCACTCAGGAAAGAGATCTTGGAGTTAATAGCTAGTTCAGAGACCATCACCGAGTGTGTTTTTCCTCCCATGTGCATCACTGCACATTTATCAACAATGAATTTCATCTGCCATTTTGTCAAAGTGTTTGACAATAGGAGCTTGGGGATCCATTCCTGCAAACTCGCCTCGCCAGGTTTGCTCTGCTGAATTCACCATCAGGCTGCTTGGAGCTCTCACATCGGCACAGGGGGAACAAATCTGCTTGCAAACTGAACCAACACAGAATAACTAATTCTAGTTAAAGAAGAACGTTACCTAAAAGTGGAGGTACAGTGGGGCTAGCCTTCAAAGTCATGGGAAGTGGGAAGGAACTGGTAGGTTCGTTCTACCTTCTGTACTCTCCGTATGGGAGCATGGTGACTTGGAAAGCATTTGGTCCTGAACCAACAAGGCTTTTACAACCTTCAAAACACAGTGCAAATGCACATTAAGACAGAATACAAATGGACAAGCCCTCGAAGAGGCAATGTATTACAATATTATTTTAGCCTTACAACCCTCTTTGACATGATTTGATGTACAGAGTAGGTTGCCTTTCTTATTCAGTGCATTTCCTCTGTGGCGGCTAGAACCCACCCCCTTCCAGTTTAAGAAATCAAAAGTGACTCATGGTTAATCTGTTTCTCAAAAAGATACTTACTTTCTCTTTTTGAAAAGGAGAGTGCCCTGTGTTTCTGCTGAAGGCAAGTACAACTAATGTGGGAGACAGTTGCTTTTGGAGCATTGATTCAGACAAAGTACCTCAGAGAGAGAAGTTATCACAAGGCAGTGAATAACAACACAGTTACGAGCCTCTATAAAATATAAAAAAGCCTGCAGTCTGTGGAAGGGGTGTTTAGTCATGTCACAGCTCCATGGTCTCTGTCATGACGGAGTTGTTAGTCATGAAAGATAATGTTTTCAAACATGAGTGCACTAAATCCAGGAATTAAGTTTTGCTCTGAAACATAGCAACATGAACAGAAAAACTGGGTTAGATTTTGGTGAAACTTAGGTAGTTCAAGCCCTAAAATCCACATTTGTGGCAGTTACAGAAAGAAGCCTTATTTTAGACATATCAGATATCTGCTTTATCAGGTAAATTGTGGCAAATTTGTCTGTTTAACAATCACGCTGAATAAAAGATCTCAAAATTCAGCCCACAGATACTCTGGGTTATCCTTCCTGCAGGAAAAGTCACAGCAGCAGATATATGAGAAGCCTATGACCTTATCATGTTGAATCACCACAGATGCAGACAACCCTTAATAGTGGAGTATTCAAAATTTAGGTGAAAATCCCAAGGCTTCCTTTGAGAGAAGGAGGTGGCATTATCATTCCCTAATTGCAATTGCTCAGGTGACTGCCAAGGTGCTTGCTGTAGTATTTGCACTGAGAAGCATCTGTCTATAGAAGGGTATGCACATCTACAAGTTCAGAAACAGGGATTAATTTCTGGGAATTCAGATTTTCCCAGAATCTAATGAGCTGAAGGCTTCACAGACACAGACCAGTGTTTAATTTTTTTTTTTTTTTTTTTTTTTTTTTTTACTGTGAGCATCTGCAGTCGGCAATATACAGGATGATAAAATGCAGCTAGACAGTATGACTTTCAAGAAAGAAGAATGCTACAGCTCCCTCATATGGCATGATTCATATCCTTTTTCACAATCAGTTTTAACAGTACCATCCTACTCTAATGTTTTATTAACTTTCTTCATTTCAGTTAGTTAATCTGCAGTGATGATCTCAGGGAAGCTACACCCTTTTTGTGCCATGTCATTCTGTTATCCCTTAAATTAGAGATGTCTGACCACATGAATGCTAGCAACGATATAACTTAAATCATGAAAAAGCAATGATACAACTCATAACTTCGGCAAAATAATTTATGATCTTTCCAAACACAATAATTTATCTTGTAATAATTGCCTTAATGAAATGTCATCCAAGGATTGGATGGCCCAGTTCAGGACCACTTTGGGAAGAGATCAAATGCAAGGAGACTGGCAGTTTTGCCTTGTGAGCTTTGTCAATACAGAGAGTAATGGGTTTCATGGGGTATCCCTGACACTTCTTGCTTTCAGAGTCATCTTCCCCACACTACTGCTCTTCTCCTTAATACCTTCAATCCCAACAGTTTTTATGCTGTCCTTTAAAGCATCTGCTTGAATGGCAGTCTACAAAACATCACTGCGGGCAATGAAGCCGATAGCATTATGTGAAAAGGGCCATTAAATCACCATTTAAAAAATAATTTTTAACCTACACTATTGGGGTCACTAATTAAAAATCAATTCCTTTCTGTGTTGCAAATCTGACAGTAATTCTGCCTCCAATGGGTACAGCAAGATTAACAGCACGTCAGGTAAATGCAGCTGGGAAATGACATTTTCATTAGTGATTTATTGGGTGTGAAATTTCCACCATGGTGAAATATTCATGAACAATACAGGTTAGAATGTCTCCATAAATATCCACATTACTAATTACTGTTGGAGCCCACACTGGATTAAACGTTCACAAAGCAAAGCATTCACAAACCACAGGAGAATTATCTAGGACAAGACTTTGAGGAAGAAACCAAAAATACACAAAATGCAATAAGCAGCAAAATAAGAGATTTTCTACTAATCACAGCATATCACCTTTCCTATCCTCAGAAAAAAAAAAAAACAAACAAACAAAAAACAAAACAACAACAACAACAACAACAAAACACAACAACAAAAAACCAAGAGAAATCAAAGCAAAGCAATACAATCTCCATTAGCTGTTTGTCCTGCTGATGAAGGGTGCCAGGGATTGATCCTGGGCCTGATGAACAAATGGTAGAAAAGGTACCAGCTGTTTCATGTCCACGTCCCCTTGGGCTAGAGCAGAATGAGTCCAGGCAAGCACTACTCAGAGCTGTGTGATTGCCCAGGGCCCAGTACTCGAGTGTACTCACTTGCTGTCTCTTCGTTAGCAGCACGGACTTACCAGCAATGCCGGGGCTGGGTAGCCTCAGCCCTGTCCCCTCTCACGCTGCTCCTGCTCCATCTAACAATAACTGCACCAGCTGCAGCACTGACTGCAGAGCAGAGCCTGCTTCCTTTTAACATTTGGCTTCAGTTAGTTGTTGCTGTTACACTGAATTACAAGAAAGCTGAACTGTTACAACATCCAGAAAGGTTCAGATAGGCGATACAAACCCAGCAAACTGAGACCTCCAGTTTTTCTGTGAATATCTGCATAAATGGTAAAGTCAGCAGAGCAAGAGGTAGTAATTGGAACAGACCATGTATTTTCTACCTGCTGATTGCAAGTAGAAAAGGTAGGTGATCTTGGGATCATCAGCAATTGGTAGATGAGTTTCTTCTGGCTTTAATGAGAGCCAGATCAGGGCCTGTGCATTTCCAGAATTCGCAAAGGTGAATTTAACCCATATTGGAGTCTAGTCACCGGTACTTTGATGGGTTTTTTACTTTTAATTAGATCACATCATAGATCTGCATTAAAGCGCACTCACTCAAACACTCATAGAGAACAGCACTCTCTCTGGTGGGAGAGAATAGAGAGGAGGCCACCAAGGAGCCCTTGAGTTGGGATGGAAACCTCATAACTATTTCTGCAGTTGACAGATTGATAACAGTGCCCCAGACGTAAGCACGTGCTGTCTTGAAATGAGCATTTGTGTGCAAAAAGATAAATCTGCATTGTTAATTAAACAAGATTTTCTTTTTTTTCGCCTTTTGTATAAATCTTCCACATGATAAATTGCTAAAGCCAATGTAATTTCTCTGTTAAATCTGGTACTCAGACACACCAAATCTTCTCTCATGCTCAATACTTTCAAACTGATATGGCTTCAATAGTATTTGTTTTCAGTGGAATGAGCTGCACTGGTTAACAAGGCCCAGAATTGGAGAATAAATAGATGGCCACAGTTGTTAATCTGTTTGGCCTTCTTTGGCATTTGATAGCCCCAGAATAACAATGTGAAATATAAAGACATTTAGAGAGAAGCACAATCCTCAAAGTACTTCATGTTTTGTAGATTGGAAGATCCAAACTGTTTAAAAATAGCTTTATGAAATCCAATTTTGCACTGTTTGGACTAAATAGAAGAAACTAAAGCAGCCGATGAAAATGCAAAAGCAGCAAGTTTAAGTGAATTGAGCCTCAGAAGCTGTTGGAAGATAATGGCTTCAGGAGTAATACATTCTAGTCATTGCCAGACTTACACCAGGGTTTCTACATCTCTTTTTGAGCTCATTGTTAAAAGCCTCACTACATATTACTAACATTGTTGTTGCTGACTAAAATGCTTAGTAATGACACAAACATCACTCAAAATCAAATTATCAGATGTACAGACAACATACTCTAGAATTTAATAGTGTGTTAAATGATTGTGGGGAAATGTTCTGTGAAGTCAGTGAAGCAGCAGCAGCAAAAACTAATTCAATTCTCAAATGAGTAAAAGTGAGAAAGTGTTCTTATAAAACCAATATTGTAAAAGTACATGCTGGCATACACTGCTGACTTCTAGGGGAGGTAGAAGGAATTTCTTCCCCTAGCAATAAATACCGAATTTTGGTGACTGCTGTAGTTTACCTTGAAGCAAAACTGCTCTGTGTGCCTGGAATAACAGTGTCCAAAATAATTTTATGAGAAATGTCATATGTTCAAAATACCAATCACGATTCAAAAGTATTTATCACTGATCATGATCTGATGAACATATGCATCTCAAGTTAAATGAAAGTCATCTGAAATTTCTGGAAACTGTTAAAGAGCAAGAGCAGAGTCTTTCTCATCTTCTGAAGCAAACAGCACCCTGGCATAAAACTTGTCTGGACGTGAAGGGGTTCACATTGCCCTAAATTAGTTAAATGTGTACTGATCATCACTTAGTTTTATCAGCCTTGTTTTGGCAGCAAGTCCCAGGTGAACTGCCAGGCAGGAGAGAAACCCACAGCCATTACCTGCTTTCAAAAACCTCACATCAACAAGAAAGAGCTTTCCTAATACATCATGGGAAAGTAAAAATCAGTCACAAATGCATTGATGTGTCAGCCCTAAACTTCAGTTATAACAACCACAACATTTTCTATTTCTTTCTATTGCCTGAGAGTTAGAACTTGTTTATACTCAGTAGGAATGTCCTTTGAATAACAGCTATTACCTGTCCTTCCACATTACTATCTCATAGGATCAATAGCAGAGCTGTTTACAGAAAAGTCAGGGTGGATATGTGTAGTTCAGTCTTTGCAAAGCAGATCCAGTTTTCTCTTGACCATTTAACATTATGGAGAATTGCCTCAGGTTGAATGTCAGTGCCCAAGGATTTCTTCCTTCTGCTTCTGTTGGTGCTCATATTTTGAACCACTGAATTAATATTTTTGCCTTTCTTACTCATTATTTGAAACACTTATATAAGTACATCAAAAACTCTTGAATCCAATATTCAGATCTTACAATGAAGTCACATCATGAGAAAATTTCTGGCTTTTATGGCATTGCTACAAATCCACAGCACTCTTAATTGAGTCAGACTGAGGCTTCCTTTATTTTGAACTCCAAGGGCTGAATTGTCTAAACAGTCAAAGGACTATCAGGAAGCTTACGATATTCACTTTACTTTTAGAATTGTGTTTCCGGAACCACTGAGCTCCCCTAACCCATAACAACTGTCAGCAATATGAAGTATTTAAAATATTTTCTTTAACTCAGAAATTATTACTTATTGTACTTCCAAATAAGACCCCCCTCTAAATTTACCATTAATCTCATTGTTTAAATAAACTTAACGAGATGATTAAGGAACGGCTGACCTGGACCCCAGATGCCCATGGTGCTCTGTGGTGCCCATGTAATCAAGGAACAATTCTTGTGACTCGCTGATTTGAGGTAAGGTGGAAGTACAATCCATGGCAGGACGGCAGTGTGCTACCAAGGTAGATGTGGTGAACTAAAAAAAATTATTGTTTCTAGATTCTTCACAGAAGAAACTACTCAAATTAGAAAAATCAGTGAAGAGCAGATGCTAATCCTCACTAGGTTTTGCCATTTGATCGTGTGATTAACAATTGTAAAGAAGCACAAGTGGACGTGATAAGGAAATAACCAAGCAGCCAGGTGCAAAGTGCCTGTGCCACTTCTGCCCACTTCCCACTCACGCATATATCTAAAGGTACACCAACACCATACATACCACTTATATCTGACCCCATTGCCAGCATTTGTGTCTTTTAATGAGAATATTGGTAAAAATGAACAACTGCTCACAAAGTGAGGAGCTGTATCCAGAAAGAACTTTTATAGCTATTGTTCACATATAAAATGAAAACTGTTCCTGGACTTTAATATGTTTGGAATTATATCAACTTCAGAAACAACAGAACTTTTAACTGTCTCAGAAACCTAACACTGAATTAATGAAACCTTTTTCTGTATTAGAGGATTTATAGTATGTGTTATTTTGGATCACATGTTATTTCTTTCAGAGATGGGTTTTAGTTGTTCTTGAGGTTAAGTAGCATGTAATTGAAAAGACAGAATAAAATTATGAAAGTTTTATTAAAAGACATGCCAAAAATATAAGAACACAAATCTTGTTATAAACAAGAAAGCATAGTATGGTTGAACTTTATGCCTCTTATATGCTCTTTTTTTATTAACGTTTCCTTTACAATGCTCAGCATGTCTTTAAAGCGTTGAGCAAGTCACAGCATTCACAGTGGTGCTACATATTGGCTAAGAATGGCTGCTGCAGTGTTCCCTGCCTGTAATAGAAATGGAGTTTTATAAAGCAATAAAAAAGGCGAAAAAGCTATAAAGTTCCACAAATTCATGCTCCCTAGTTTATACAGAGTTGGTTTCTGTGAATGGGCACACAACACCAGAAATCTCACTCCTATTTATGCATTCATCCAACCCTGCAGGTCTGATGCTCTGTGCTGATAACATGCTGGCATGTGTGAATCAGGATCGTTTCAGTTTATAAAATAATCTTTTATAAAGACAGAAAGACAACTCCTGAAGCATTCACATTTTCCGACACAGCCAGAATCCTTCAAAACCCAGCGTACTCAGAATGTGATCCCAAGTTCCGTGTATTACATTGATTTTATAATTGATTATATTCCTGGGGTCAGTATCTGGAAACCTGTAAGACATAATTTTTTCAACTGATCTGTCTCCCCAGACAGCTGCTGCTTACAATCTCCGACTTTCCAATAGATGATGACAGCATGGTGAACGACGGCTCAACTATTGTGATCATTCACTTCCACCTTGTGGGCTGCAATCCAGAACTTTCCTATACTTCATTCTTTTCATACAGTAAATCATTATTGGGAAGAAAACGTCCAAACTTTCACTACTGTGAGGACACGTAATTGCTAACCAAAATGTTGCAAGGGATGATCTAAAAACATCTAGTGTGAAGCGACAGGCACTCCCACTACTGACCACCTCTGCTTAGCAGAAGTTCATCTGAAGACACATCTTCCATCTGCAGCTCAATGCTTCCAATACCTTGGTATTTTAAAGTCTGCTTTTTCCAGCTATTTACTGCCTTGTAACTATACAGCTAAGAATGCCAAGTCCACTAAAATCAGTGAGAGTCTTCCCACTGACTGTGCGGTTTTAGATTTAACCCCAGAAAGATTTAGCAAGACCAGGCTTTCACACAGAAGTATGGTCCTTATAACCTGAAAGCCAGTTACTGACTGGTAAGGTGTGCTCACGAGTCACAGACACCAGGGAAAATGGTGAGGCTGAGGATGTGGCATTGCCACTGCCCTGTGCAGGAATATGTGTACGGGGTGCAAAATCACACATCAGGAACGAACGACTAACTGCCTGCAAGTGTGTTACCTACCCCTGCTCACGTCTCCCAAGGAAATCCATATGGGCAGCTCCCATGAATCACCTTCACGTATATGCCCCAGCAAGCCATTGCCAGAGCTGTGTGCTGCACAGCCCTAGAACAAGCAGGGGCAAACACCACTGCTTGGGCTAACAGGAAGAACTAAACAGAGAAAAACCATCAGTATAGTACTGGGGAAAGCTAAGAAATGAACAGATGCAAAGAACAAAAGCCTCTTATCAATAGCCTTCATAACCCCTGCAGCTGCATCACAAGCAGCAGCAGTATCCCCTCTCCCCTCTCAACGTGCCTGCAGCACCCTGGAAGGAACTACTATTGCCACCCAGTGGGAAGAACACCTAACCTAGTGAGTCTTACTTGTTCCGGGAGCTCAGAGGCCTTGCAGGCCATGACTTCACTTGGCAGGGAAAGTCTTGCCCTCCAAGTGTGTCTCTACATGTGAGAAGGCACCAGGCTGGTGGTTCCCTTCCAGAGCCCTGGCTCCTCCCCAGAAAGGGAGTTTGTCTCTCAAAGTGCAGAGGAATCACTTTGTAATTTTTTGTAAACACCACCACCCTAACTGGCTTTAATTCCTGACTACTTCTTCAGAGGTTACCACTTCACCTTTGCTGGCAATTATTTTGCTGTGATTAATTACTGATTTCAAAAGTACCAACTTTGTATTTTCTGGGCTTTATGACAAAGACCTTTAAAACCATAAACCTTAACATTTTATTCACAGTAGGACAGAAGTCCAGTTATAGTCCTCTAGTGCAAAATACATTATACAGACCTACCAGAAACCAATTCCCGCTCCAAGGAGTTTACAATTTAAATCTGTGATTGAACACTTGTTCACGTCCTTATCTTGAGGGAGGTAGGTTGTTTCAAAGACTCTAAACGATTATTCATCCTGTTCATGAATTCAAGACCATGCATATATATTTGCACAACTGGAAAAGGCCACAAGAGCTGGAATAACAGCAGGTGGATATAGAGAAAGATAATTGTAACTAATGTAATAAGCAGTGGCTACAGAAAAGTAGCTGCTTAGCTGTTGCTGAATATTTTATTGGCAGTATGCTAGGGGCAAAAATCAAGGAGAGATTTCAAAAAGGACAATGTAGTGTTTTGTAGGCTTTTAGGAGAGCTTTTCTTGTGCATTATTATAGGAAAAAGCATGAAAATGTCTGATGGAGACTGGATTAATGGCTTAATTTCTAGAAAGTATTAAATTACCTGGCACACTGTAGAAACATTTATAATTTATAAGTAAAATGACATTAGCAATTTCTACGAAGCTTAGAGAAAGAGTCTAGGCAAGAATTATTATATCCAAATCCAAGGTTCACACTTCAGGACCAAGCTTAACGCCCATATCTTGTAATAGGATTCACAACACAGAAAAAGACATCAGTTTTCCTACTTTCTCTGACTCTGCTTTCATGCAGACAGAAGTCAGACTGATTCAACAGCGGGGCTGGGAAAAAACAGTGCAGGGGAGCCTTGCTATTACTGAAGGTGAATGAAATCCCACTCCAGCTGCACCGGTTGTGGATTACACAGCACCGTGAACTGGGCAGGATCCTTTTGCAACATCATCCATCACTAAAATGCATTAGAGAGATGGAAACTAGAAAACAACATAAAAGTCTCTTTCTGCTAAATGATGTTATGGACTGTGGGTTTCCTTCAGATGTGTCAGTATTTTACTTTTAGAGGGATGCTTCACTGTTGTGGCTAAAACAAATGTTGCAAGCAATAAAAATATTACAAGGCTACAAAGAGCCATTTCTCAGCTTGCAGAGGCCACGCAGCTGAGGCTTGCAGGCAAAGCGCAGGAGTTGTGGTTAGCTTAGAATTACTTCAGACTCAGGAAAGGGGGCAGGTTCTGCCATTTGCTTCTTTTCTGTATTGTTTATTAAACATACACATTTAAAAATTCACTTTACTTCCCAGCTACCTAATTTCTAACTTTATTTTTATCTACTATTTGAAGTTCTCTCATTTTTCAGGCCATCAATAGGTACAGAAAACATTACCTGTCCTTTTAATAGGTGTACTGGGATTTGTAGCTGTAAATTTTGTCCATAGAAAGCCACATCAAGGTGACCCGCACAGCTGATAAAGGGGTCTAGCCATCCAATGAAGATAAGAAGACAAGCTAGCAAGAGCATTAAGAGTGGCATATAGTCATTATCACATAAAGAGTAGTGTGACTTTTCCTTCAAGGAACTCAGGAAGGTCACAACCTGCCCCTGATCTCTCTGTGATACCACGTGGCTTCTTGCAGAGTGTGGTATTATTCACAGCAAATGTGGGGAACAGTCTAGCTGTAAGTCATGAAAATTTAAGACTAAGTCCTACCATAAAAACATAAACTGAATCCTGTACTGTCTTTATGCACAAAAATATATTTAGCTGTTCAGTGTGCTCTGGGCAGCTTGTTGGGTTTGTTGGAAGGTGCCCTGTCCTTCATTTGCAGCAGGAGGAGGTACCATGTCAAGCAGCTCTCTGTCCTGCTGTGCCACGCAGCAGAGCCATGCCAGGGAGATGGGGAGCACGAGGAGGTTTCAGACCTGCAGATGCTGTAGCAGGACATACTGCAGCACTGTCACAGAGAGTTGCTGCAAGGCAGAGCTGAAAGCTAGAAACAATACAGCAGAAGGAAGGAGGTAATAAAATACCCGATGGAGAATAATTTCCAACTGTTGGTTAGCTGCCGAAAAAAGGCATCAGGACTGTCAGACTTTAATGTCTTTATAGTCAGTTGTGGCTATGCAGTGCAGTTCAAGAGTTGCTGATACAATTTATTTTAAAATATTCTGAATGTAATGCTAAAAATAATGGAAAACAGAATTATCCACAAGGAGTGCCCTTTCTAATAATCTTTAAAACACATTCACACTTAATGCCACCTTTTTAAACTTCTGCAGAATGCACTCGAGCAATGGATTCTGTGCAGCAGGGAGGTATTAATTTAGCACTTTAGTGCGAGTCTGTTTTTGCTCAGTTAACTTTAGGCTATTGCTGTTTTATTGTGTGAATAAATTAGTCAGGTCCTATTTATTACATATCTTTATTTGGCTTTACATCTTTCTTCTGAGCATCAAGGGTGAACGGAGGCAGCTGAGGCTCAGAGACATGGTGAACTGTTCGACACATCAAGACGTTTGTTCTGATCCACTGGCCAAAACTGTGAACATCACATGCTGCATTTTATCTTCTAGGAAGTTTGTGATGTGCAGGGGGAGGCCAGCTGCCGGCTCATGAGCTGACTGAACACACAGGAACATGGTCTCACTGAGCAGCAGTTTACTGTAATGGTTCCTACTGGTTTGATAAAGTCTTTTGAGCATGAAGACCAAAATGATGTCCCAAAGGGAAGAAGGTCTTTGGGAGCTCTACAGGAAAGAAATGCAATACCTTCTTTGGTAACTTTAAATAAAACACACCTTTAAATGCTGAAGGAGCCACTGACATTGCTCATTCTTTAAAAAACCTGCCAATTTCAGCTGCATTACTTCTCTCTCCCTTGACCTAGAAGTGATTTTACAGCCCAGCATCTGCCTTTGCTCCACATTGGCTCATTCTGGAAATGGAAGAAACATTAAAGTATTTGGGTGCTGGCAGCACATCGGCAGTAATGTGATTCAAGCATCTCCTAGCAACAGAGGGGCTGGTTATCCCCAGAACCTCTGCATTAATTTTGACAAGAAGCCACACTAAAGCTGAGGGTCTGGATATGCGACAGCCTTAGGGGACAAGAGCAGCCTCATGCCAATGTTATCTGGTCATTTCCTGGAAACACCCCAGCCCCAACTTTTTTTCTCTTTTGTTTCTTTTTGCCAGGTTTTAGTGTTATCTTGAATTCTAGATGAGCTTATGGCCTGGCACATCCAAGTGCATGAAATCCCTGACTATCTGTAAAGAAGTGTTGAGCCCTTACTCTGCATTAGACCACCTGAAACCAGTGGTGCTTCAGTGTCATTCCCAGCATGGGCTCTGACAAGCTCGTGTTCAGGCAAGGAGTCCTCCCTCTGCCATTGCTTCTGCAGTGCCCCCCAGGGAAGGCAGCCTGGGCACTGGGACAACATCACACCTCAGGTCCTACACCCTGCACCGGGCAGCTCGGGCTTGGCTGGCATGGCACTGGGTACCACCACTCCAGTGTTTCAGTTCAGCTTTAGACTGGAAAAGTGCAGAAAGCCAACACAGTACAATGTGGGAATGCTGGTGGAAAGATGGGAAATGTAATGATAAGAGGCTCCAAGTCCACAGATTCAGCAATGCAAAGGATCGAAGGTCTGCTCAAGACTTCTGGCTCTCCCACTGACTTTCAGCACGCTCCACAGCAGAGTACCAAAACCTTCTGTGAATCTTTTTATGCAAATATGAAATGGTTTAACATTTCCTGGAGCTGTAGCAGCAGGTAATGGCAGATTGGAAGAACACACACAACTACAATGTAACTTCTGTCTGAAAATGCGGAGTCTTTGGCAGTGCCAGAGCTCAAAGCTGAAATCCACAGGACGCTTTCTCATTGATTCACTGCACATTGAATCTTCTGCTTTTTACATCTGACAGCATTTCACTGATCATATTGGTGTCAGGGAGATGGGAAAGAAAGGAGTAGTAAAATCATACTTTTAAAATTATATTCCGTTACAAAGTCACTTAAATATGAGAAATGGGGTTTTTTAATTGTATCAGCTAAAAAAAACCCCTAAAAAACGAATAACCAACTTGGCATAAACTTCTGAATTCCTCAAGTTCTGACCTTTAAACAGAAGCCCTACATAAATAATTTTACCTGCTTTGTAACCCCTACCATATAAACAAGAAACAAGCCTGCTCTTGAACAAATCCTGGGCTGCAGCAGCTGCTAAATCCCCCTCCTCTAACAACTTCTGTTGCTGGAGCAAAGTAATTGTTTTTAAATGCTGCTCAATATTTAGCAAAACTAAACCAAAGATTAATGTTTTATAGTTTTCATTTCTATTAGAAACAAGCAAAGCAGCCAAGCAAATATCCAATTACCTCTGTGCACGGCTCTCCTCCGGTTTGGTATGGTATGACCAAGCAAGTGGGTATTTCAAAGAAAAGGAAAAAAAATCTGTCCTGCAACAAACCTGCCTTTACCCCTTTGAATCTTGGTTGTTGTGAATTTTCAAGCCAACAGTTTCTCTGCTGAAGTTATATCTTCTGTTTGTAGGAAATAAATCAAATCCTACGATGAGGATATTGTACACCCATCTTTTCCACCAAGTACAGTAACTGAGTATCTCATTCTGATGCTTTTTCACAGTTCTATTTGGTAAGTACTAATGAATACTATATGCATAAATAGTATCAGGTTTTTATAGAAAATAAGTTGAAATCAACACTGATTAGAAGATTTGGTCTCCCTGGCCTGCCAGCCAGTTTGGCTTTGGACAGGAATAGTGTGTCTGGGGTCATTTCACAGTTTAAAGAAAAAATGTCAAGACTCTCAACAAAAAGACTGCTTGGAGCAACTGTTCATGCTTGAGATGTCTCTCTGCTTGCATGACAGGGACTGAGCACAGCGATTTACTTCCAGCTGACATTTTGCTATTGTTTTATATAAGAGGCCAAGTTGGAAAAAACACAGTGCACACAGGTGACACTTCTTATATTTGGGGCAGATTTTAACAATTTTTTTCACTTTATACTATTACTCATGAAATTCGTAAGGGACTTTGCAAGAAGTGTTTCATTCTTGTTAATATGATTAGATGGGTAAAGAGATCACTTCATTTCCTATGCAGATGACAGCAGTTACTTAACAGAAAAGAAAAATTTCATACAAACATCATGGTGAGAATTGATCACAAATACTCCACCCAAATGGAAGTGCTGTTTATATACTTGCCCTGCAATGACCTCAAGCGGCATTTGGCCAGAATCAGTTATCAGCTAACAACATGGGACCTTTGATGTCTCACTCCTAACCAGGATCTCGTGTCATGCCTCTGAAACACACCACCACCTACAAGTCCATGAAAGCCTCAAGGGTTGGTTCAGGATGGAGGTAACACCAAACAGCAGCTCCTGGGATGCCATCAGTACTCCCTGCAAGGTCCCTGAGATTCTTTAGAAATCCTGTCTCAAAACTGACCTGATTTAAATTCCAAACTTGGAAGATCTGTTCAGGTTAAGATTAAAATTGTGAGGCTGCATATGAACCTGATCTGAGGAAAAATACATAACTAAAACACAACAAAATACAAAGCTTTGCATAAAATTTGTTACCCTGAAGCTCAAGTACAGGTTGTAAGAGATGTGAGGATGTGAGCCTTGGATGAAAGCACAGCAGTAGCTGTTCTTTTTCCCTTTTCACGCCAAAACTACCAAAATAACTCCAACATAACTTTGGGCATACTTTTGTATATTTTTTCCTCCCTACTGGCACTGAACTGCTATGAAACGGAAACATTATAAAACTGATTTATAAATGCCATCACTATGGCCAGCCTACCTGCAGCTACCCTGCACAGCTATCTATATTATATACTGGACTTTACAGTTACCCAAGTGTCCTTCCCTCCTCCAGCTCAGCTGGCCTGCACAGGTGTTTCTGACCAACCAGAAATGCCTTAAAAAATGGCTTTGCAAGTGCGCTGGGTTGGTGTGGTTGGTAGCATGGGAGGGGGCTACAGAGGTAGCCCCTGTGAGAAGCTTCGCATAGCTCCCCCAGATCCAACTCAGATTCACCTCTGGCCAAGGCTGAGCCAATTAGTGATGGTGGCTGCACCTCTGCGATAATGTTAAGAAGGGGAACCTGGGAGGAGGAGTTGGAGTCATGAGGAGAACAAGAACATCTATGTGAACACCGAGGACAGTGGAAGAAAGGAGAAGTGAGGGGGAGCTGTGCCAGCGCACCCCTCTGCAGTCTGTGGTGAGAGGGCAGGGCCACCATCCCCTGCCACCGTGGAGGTCCATGGTGGAGAAGAGATGCACCTGCAGCCCGTGGAGGAGCCCACGCCAGAGCAGGCAGATGTGTCCGCCACTGCGGTAGTTCAGCACTGGGAGGACTGAAACACGCGACAGTGGCCCACACCAGAGTCACTTGGGGAGAGCTGCAGACCGTAGGAAGGACTCATGGCAGAGAAAGTTCATGGAGGACTGTCTCCTGTGAAAGGGGAACCACGGTAGAGCAGGGGAAGAATGCGAAGAGAGAGTGTGTGTGTCTGTGTGTCCCACATTCCCCATGGAGAAAGAAGCAGCAGGACTGACTGCCCCTCCCATTCCCTGCACTGCTGGCAGCAGGAGGTAGAGAGATCGGGAGCAAAGCTGAGCCCGGAAAGAAGGGAGGGGTAGGGGAAGGTGTTTTTAAGATGTGATAATGCCTCTCACTGTCCTACTCCATCCGTTAAGTGTTATTGTTGTTAGTATTTGAATTAAATTTATGCTCTTTTCTTTCTTCCCCTAATGAGTCTGTCTTATGCCTATGACCATAATGGGTGAGTCACCCTTCCCTGTCCTTATCTCGATTCCTGAGCATTTTGCTTTATTTTCTCCCTCCCAACACTGGGGGGAAAGTAGGAAGTGAGTGGCTACATGGTGCTTAGTTGCCCTCTGAGCTCAAACCACGACACAAGTTCATAGATTATAGGCTCCATAAAGCATTTGTGCAGTAGATTCTCATATTTTCAGAATTTAAAACAATCTCAAAATCTCATTATCTAGCATTTATGTTATACTTGAAAACAGAGACATACTACAAAATGGTAATAAAACAGCATTTTTCACTGAATCCTAAATAATTAAATGCATTGCTTTTAAGGGATATTTTAAACACTAACTAGGAAAATAAATAAAAACCTGTGCAGGCCACAGCTCTGCACAGCCTCCCTTCAAGGAGCAGGGATGCCCCAGGCTCTGTGCTTCTCTCCAGTTGTTCACCAGAAGCACAAAAGTATCATCTTCTATTCAAAGGGCTCATTTCAAAGCCGTGTCTTAGTTTAGCAGAAGTTTCCAACACCTTACACAGTGCTTGCAAGATACAGATTGATAAAGGCAGCAGGAACAAAACAGAAAATGCAGTTTAAAAGATGAATCAAGGGATCAAGTTTCTGGGCCAGACTGCCTTTTCTTGTCTAGGGATTTCTTTGGTTCTGACAGCCTCACAAACACCAGCAGAAACAATACATCGAGACTAAAGTTTTGCCTTAAAAAAGAAGCAAAGAACTTTGGTACAAATATTGAAATCTGTGAACAGATTTCTCTTTTATTAACTACTTCAAAAAGTCATTTTACAGCAAGTGTGTTGCATTAGTTTAGAATATCATTTGTCATACTGGACAATGCCAGTTCTGGTATTGACTTTCTCCCCTGCTGCTCACTGTAACTATGAATAAAATATTAACTTGTCCTATTTAAATGTTGCTCCTACTTTTATTCCACAAGCACAAATAAACAGAGATGTGCGTAAATATGTTCTTTTTTTTTTTTTTTTTTTTCCAAATATAAATACATTTTGCAGTGAGATGGATGCAAAACACAGCAGGGATTCTATTATTTCACTTACTGTGAAGTAACTGAATCATCTATTCAGACATTCATATTTCCAAAACTTCAGCAATTACATCTATAGCTAACTGTTGTGCAAAGCATATTCATACCTGAGTACCTAAGTAGATCTCAACGCAAACACTTGGGAATCTACTCCCAAATTCTGTGTGTGTGTGCAAGGGCAGCTGTGAAAACTTTCCTGAAAACATGTGTACTTTGGAAGCTCTACTTAGGGCCTAGCTAGGATGCAAAGCTCCAAGAAACGCAACTCGTGTGTCACTGAGTGGGTGATTCAAGGAAAGCACCGATTTAGGCTCAGGACTGCAGAATCCACAATGAAGTACAGATTCCTGAAAACACAGTTCCTAAAGCCTCTGAAACTGTTCAGAGATAACAAAAGAGCAGTAATGGAAAATAAGAAAATAATAAAACCACGAGTATGACACCTATTCACAGATGTCTGTAAAAATATTGAGCTATTATTACTGAATACATTTCTGACACAATAGCAGTATCTCTCTGACACAGCGTTTCAGGATTTCAAATAAGAGTAGAATGATGTTATGTTAGTGCCTCTTGGAAACATATAAACTGCAAAAAGGTGACATTTCCTCCGTAGAGGGAGCAAAGTACCTGCTTCCAATGGGTCTCTGAACCCTCCTACCCAGGGGCAAAGCATTTAGGTGAGAGAAAAGTTAACTTTAACCTGGCATGCAGCTAAACAACTGGTTTTCAATGTAGCAATGCAGGAAACTGTTTTCTTTCTTTGATGCCAACACCTTCTCTACGGTTGTGTCTACACAGGGGATACAGGATGTAGGAGAGAGAGTTGCTATAAATGAGAATTAAAAGTAGTCTGTGGTTAAGGAACTGACATCAAAAGGTATAACAAAGAAGATAAAATCTGACTCAGATGTGTTTTTTCTGACTCAGGTGTGGTTTTTAGTTGGCCATGTAGGTACCATGTAAGGGGGTAGGATCCCCTTCTTCAACACACGGTCATCAGAAATTAGTGTCATAGAGAATGGAACTTGATAAGGAAAATTAAGTTCCCAAAATACAAGGAGTTCATTAAAAAAAAAAAAAAAAACAAAAAAACAAAACCCAAAACATTTCACACCCAGTGACACTAAAGTAAAGGTAACTTATTCTGTGCATTAGGCAGTATCATTTCAATAGGCTGAGAGGAAAGGAGTATTTTAACAAACTAATAAATGAAGACGAGAATTCAGTCTCAATAGTCGTAATACAGATGATACAATTAGGTCAATAAAACCAGAAAGATGGAGTTTCATTATCCTATCCAATACTGCACACTGTGCAACCAAGCGTGTTAAATGAAAACTTTCAGCTATATGATTTCAGGATGTTAAAAACAACATAATAACATGTACTTGGATGCTAATAATGGCACTGTAAATAGACATAAATTTTAGCAATCAAGGCCACTAGAGTACAGTTGTCATTAAATGCATAATAAAAAAACCCAAACTCAACAGAGTGGGAGCAAAAAGCAAATCAGAGCTGCCTGGCTACTCTGCAGACACTGGTTGTGCCGACACCATGCAGGGCTTTAGCACGTAAAATGAGGTATGGGCTTGGTAGCACTGGACTCCCAGTGCATTTTCAGCTCCTCAAAAGTTCGTCAGCACCTTTTGGAGATGATATGGTTGCACATTTGATGTTCAAGCTGATCACTAAAAACATTAATTTTTACTAACATAGAAGTGTTAATCTGAGGAACACTAGTTTAGATTAGGAAAATCAACTTAGTTTTGATTAGGAAAATCAACTAGGGCCATAACTGGTAATAGTTTAAGAAGCCTCAATAGCAGCATCAAAGTTTTCAATGTTAAAATACGTTTACATTCTGCCTTCTGTTAATATTCTATGGTATTTGTACTACCTGTAGCACAGCACAGATTAACAATTACACATTATTGGCAAGAAGTGCATTACCTGCACAGATGAAAGGTGGGACACCCTTGATAAAAGCAGTTGTTCATAATGACAACTCCATTCCCTCTTCCACTTAGTCATTTTTTTTTCATAAGAAATGCTAATTTTTCTTGAAATTAAATGGTGGACATACTTCCAATAAAACCTGAGATATCTTTTGATTGCTTCTTCAAGTTGACTACTTGACAAGTACCACAAATTTCTGTGTCAGAGGCAAGATAAGACATGAGGTCAGCCATCTGTCTGAACAAGTTTTGCAGAGTGTGTTGGAGGTAATCTGCTTCTTGTGTAGAAGAAAAACACAAACTCTGTGTGTTGAGTGTGTTTCAGATAGGTATGTTCATTTTGAGCAAAAGGGATTAAATGGTGACTGAAGGTTCCTCCCTTCTCTATTATCTGGGTCAGATCCCCAAAACAGGAAATAAATGGCACAACAGGTCCTGTGATGATTCCCTGCACAGAGCTGAATTCTACTGCCATTCCTCAGAAATCAATGAGGTGAATGCTTTCAGGGTGACTTTTATATATCCAAACCAATATTAACCTCACTATTTAAGCCATTTAAAATGATAAATAATTCTGATGTTTTTTAATAATGTTCAATTTTTCCCCAAGATGACTTCTTAGATTTTGATGCATGACATGAGCCCGCACCACTCTGCCACCTTACACAGCATGATGAAATGCAGAGAGATAAATCGCAGAACAGCTAATGAGGCATAGAAACCAACATCAGAACAAAAGTAAGCTCAGACAAAGATCACTCTGTTTGGCTTTGACAACTCTCTCAACCTCCCCCCCTCCTCCTCAAAACAAAAGAGAACTCTGCAGGTACTCACTGGCTCAAAATAACACTGTAATGCTGAAGCAGATCTGCACACTGCAGCTACTCAATCAGTCTTTCAGCAGACCATGGAGCACACAGGAGCCCCATGCAAGTGCAATAAGGTATGAGCACACATTAAGGGTGTAGACACATCCAGTGTCCCTGGGCACAAGTGCACAGGGCAGGGGTCTGTGACCTCCCATGGGGTCCCTGAAGCCAAGTCTGGTATCTGGGGATGCTGGAGCTTAGAGTAGACCAAGGAATCTGCCCTGAAGCATCTGCAGGAGCCAGCTGGCTTCAGCAGTGTACAATCTCCTCTCCAGAGCCTGGCACTACCAAGGAGGACTGTTCCTGCAGATGATCAACACTCGTTGTATCCATTGGTGTAAAGAAACTGCCTTAAAGCCTCAGAGTCTGGCTACTTCTGAAGCAGGTAGATGATGTCACATGAGGGCAAGAGAAGGGAATGCTGTTGTGTTGAGGAAATTACACCAGGTTCTGTCCAGCAGATTTACCAGGGGTGGCAAAAGGCAGATAAAAGGAATTTACCTCCCTCCACAGCACCACTTATCATAGCTTCACAGAACTGCCAGTAGGACTGGGGTTCAGTCCTCCTCACTCACTAGGGGTTACCTGTCTGGAAAGAGATTCTCATAACATGCCCCAGTATTCAGACTGACTGGTCACAGCCCCAGAGGAACACATGGGTCTGAGTTTGTGGTTCTGCTGCAATACTGTGTCCAGAGATCATGCAGCTTTTCCCTCCCAATGGAAATGCGCTTCAAAACAAGGCAAATAGGCTCACTGGTTCAGTCAACGCAGTATCTTACAAATGAATCACATGAGTTTTCAAAGCTATCTACTTCTCACATAGGGTTCAGTAAAGGTATTTGGATGCAAGTTTTTGGCTCTTGTCTACTTTAAAGACCACTACTGAAGTGATAGGCAAGCATACCAAAAAAGGTTGCCAAACCTTTGAAAACCCTCCCTCAGGTATTGCAGGCCGTACTACTCCTCTAGGTACTGCAAAGTGTGAAAGAGGTTCTCCATAAAGAGCCTACTGAGAAAAGCCCAAGCACAGTTTTCAAGACAGATCGCACAGATGGCATGGTGGTTTGGTTCAGTAAATTTCTGTACCCACCTATTCCACAAAAAGGGGACAAAGAAATGCCCTGCTTAGAATTTGGTAGACAAAATTGTAAGGCTGTCCACTGAACAGCCAGTATACCTGTCTACTTGCAAACAAGGAATTTTTTACTGAGTTGTCCCAAGGACTAAAATCCATCCAGATGCATTTGCAGATAACACTTTAACTGATCAATTATTTTGCTTCTCCATCTGCATATATGGATAAAATGAGAGCTTATGCTAAAGAAGTATCCTACCAACAATTAGTCATCCACTTTCCATTTAGATAGAAACTACCAGTCAGGAAATGTCTTCCTATCATTTTTTTTTTTGCTTGATATTACCAAGTACAGCAAAAATAAACAAGGATAAAATTATTCAAAACACTCAGAGAGCAGATTAGGCTTCTTTTAACATATCTTGATGAGGCAAGTCACCATCGTAATGTTGTTTCAAAACTAATTTGTATGTTAAGTACAAATCAATTAATATCATCCTAAATGCCATACAGAGTTCTTGTTTACGAAGAAATCTGCATAAAGCAATGTGCTCAATCTCAATACTGTATCCCAGCACATTGCTGGCCATAGTATTTCCAGTTTGCACTGATGGCTGTAGATCTGGAGTACAACAGCCATAGCACCCCAGTCCTCTGCCATGTCCTGGGTCTGCAGTACCTTGCATGCTGCCAGCGATCATCTCTGAGCTCTGCTGTGCCTGTTACAACTCTGCGAGTGCAAATGCTCATGTTCAGAAGTTTGTAATGAAATTCCCATGAGACCAAACCAAACTCCACCCTCTAAAATATTGCCTAAAGCAGGATTAGCAAAAGAGCTAGACTTAGCAAAAGACATTAAAAAAATCATCATAATATTTTTTTGCACTGACTGTGGATGTCATGTTTCTCTATGCCTTTCAAAACTGAAGGCTATTCACTGCAGAACATATCCGAATCTGGTTCTGCAAGATTTTGAACAAATTATGCAAACTGCTGATTGTCATAAATCCCTTTCATTACATTCTTTGCCATACGTTTTTCACAATTTTTAGATGAAAGGTAAAATACTGCCAAAATATCATTCAAAGCTGGTCTGAATAGGATTAAACAATGCTATATTTAAAATGCCAGAAATCACAGTAGTCAGTGTTTAGAGTTTCTATTGCATAGTAGTCTTCTTTCTGTTATTTCTTTCCATCCTAAACTTAGTCTTTGCTGTCCTTCCCAAATGTTGAGATTTTAAAAATACCACTAAATGATCTTTTTCTCTACTAAATACTCTCTGAAGGACAAGGAACCACCCATTCATAGTCACTCCAAATTCTAAAGATCAATTTATCAAAGATAAGGTCTTTTCTTATAATGCAAACCCCAAAGAATATGTTAGACATGGAAGGAAGAACAGTTTAATCGTATAAAATATTAATTGGTTCACAAACTCTTCATTAAAATACAAGGGTCTTTTATGAGATCTAGTAAATCTAAATGTTAGATCATACTTGCATACAGCATAGAGATAAAAGCCAATATATATCTTCCTCAAATACGAAGAAACTCAAATATCTTCTGTCATTCAGAAAGAAATTAATAATTTACGGTGTGGTTTCAGCTACACCATGTTAAAATATATTGCGATAGCACCCTGTTACCTTTCTAATACTAGAAAATTTTCATCACAATAAAAGAAATCTACAGAATTATCATGCTTGGGACTCTGTGCTCCTATACTCAATTCTTACCAGAGTTACAAGGTATCAGGGATGCTACTCAGAATTAAATACAAGAAAGCTTTGCTTCACTCTGCAGAACACATCTCTAATACAAAATGAGAGACTGCAACTACCGCAAAGCCTCGTAAAGGAAAATGGGAACACTTTCATTTGCTATAATCCTTTGTAAATGGTCTTTTGAATTTGCAATCCAGCTATGTCATTGACTTTCCCAGCTTATTCAAAGTCTGTCACAAAAAGTTACAAAGGCAATGCAACACAACCAGCCTTGCAGTACCTAGATGGAGAGAAGAGGCGTGTTGTCTACCGCTGGCAAACTGGTAACTCCCGCTCCTAACACATGCACCTAACTGTGATATCAAGTTAGGTGGTGTGAATATCACATGCCTCCCAAGAAGTTAAGGCAATTTTTTTTTTTTTTTTTTTCCCTTTTCCCAGAATTCAGAACATTAATTCTCTTACTGCTTGAACCTGTGCATTGGCAGTGCCTGAATGGACACGAGTATGACCGGCAATCCATCAGAAGGCTAGCAAAGATCTCTACAGGCTTCCTGTGTAACTTATATTTACTGCCAAGTATATGGTATAGTGGGCATGCAGGTCTGGAAACATCAAAATGTGGTGTTCAAAGTTATGCAGCATAATCTGAACATGTAACACTGGTGAGACCATATGGAGAACTAACACCTAAGGTGTAAGGACCTACAGACCGAGTCCCTGGACTGCTGCAGGGTTTGACTTTCATATGGAAAGGGCGCTTTGCTTCTAGCCATACTCTCAGGGCAAAGCCTCCCATGGAAAATGTCTTAAGTGAGAACCAGTGTGCTTCAAGCCATTCTCCAGACTGGCATTTAACAAGCTGTCAGGATGACTTAAAAATAGTACAGGAACTGAAGGAAAAACAAAGTTCTGATATGCTTGTTCTGCTTTCCCTGCTGTGATTTTATCAGGAATTGGCCAACTTAATTCAGCTTTGCTAGCTGCCAGAAAATGGCATAATTTTGTTTTGTTTCTTGGCTGGGTTTGCCAAACTAATCCACCAATAACCGTCCACCAATGACTGGCTCCAGCAGTTTGCACCAGACCCCAGAGCAGGAGTCCGGCACCCTGCTCTCGCTCCTGCTGGTGATGACAAGGTGGCCACCAGGCAATACATTTGCCTCCCTGTGCTTGCTAGCCCACACTTATAAAAGCAAGTTATAGTTACTGCCCAGGCTATGGTGAATGAAAGTTGACACTTTTATAAATACTTAGAATTAGAAATACTTAATGGAAGTATTATTTTGTGAAGCTGTAAGCTTTCATTTTTAGTTTGAAGAAAATAAAGCATCTGCAACATTGAAATTGAAGCTGAGATATCTTCAAACTGGCTCTGATCTTTGCACTGCTTGCAAGACTGAGATCCTCCTCCAGCTGAAGTGAGGGCTGTTTTGTCTGTCTGAAACTAACCCAACCAAGGTAAAAATCAAGCTTTAACTAGCACAGACAAAATGAGGGTGATCATGAGGCTCTTCAAAATGCAGTACATTTTTTTTTTTCTTTTTACAAGTGCCTGTCCTTCATTACCTTGCTTAAGTCTTAATATTCAGACATAATAATAACATGGTTTGCAATAGGATTTAAGATTACTGGAAATAGAGAGGCCATTTGGAAAACATCACAACCTTGATAAGAAGATCCAGGGCTGGCTGAAAGCACCCAGGGACTTATTAAAAGATAAACCCTCCATATTTAGAATTCAGCAAAACATAAATACAACCGCAATTTGCCATTAGCAAGGAAAAGGCAACTCCTATGTCTTCCCCTGAAATATCAAGTGATTGGGTTTTACATACCTTGGGTTCCAATGAAGCCAGTAATTCATCGTTCCCAAGCAGTGTAACATGATGGCTCCTGCAATATTTAATAAAATCATTTGCAGGCAGTGAAGTTATCAAAAGCAACCTTCTCCAGAAGGATGGGGTGGACATTCCATTTTAGGATTGCAGCTTTCTTATTCACAAGGCTGGCTTGCTTGGGGGTAGCTCTGGCACTCAAGTCCGTATGTGTGCTAACAGTGACGCTGACTCTGCGCTGAGCACTGCTGTGCTGGGGTATTACCCAAGCTGTAGGACACTGTCAAACCAGTTGTAGAATCATCAGAGCTTTCAGGGTCACCAACTTTGCAGATTGCCCACGCACCCTTCCTTACAAGTAGAGTTCAAGCTAATATTCCACATATAATTCCTGACTCATCTAGGCAGATTTTGAAAACATAGGATTCTGCTCTACCTACCAGCTTTTTTTCTAATTCAGTATTGAATTAAAATCATTCACATGCACAATGAAACAACAACCAAATGAGAATCAACATATTGGTCAAACATACATAGCCCCAAAGTTATAGGAACCTAAGAAACCTGCCTTTCTCACCACCTTGCAAGCTTTCAATAGCATTCAACAACATCTGTTTTTACCTAAAATTAAAGGGAGGAGCACATCAATGAAAAGTAGGGCTTTCAAGACTTTTGATTCTTGCTAATTCGTCTTCCAGGAAAAGAAATTTCAAAAGATTAATTATTGACATGCAGGATTTTAGGTTGACCAGAAAAGCCAATAAATCAACATCTCATAGACTCAAATAATCTATCCTAAGGTATTTTGATATCAGCACATCTTTTTAGTTTTAGAGGAACAGACAGTACTTCTGTAATTAAGATATATATCACTGCAGAGGGTAAGTTTAAAAGACAGATGTGTTTGGAAAAGATTAAATCTCCATTCCAATAAAGCAAAATATTTGGGATTTGACTGGGACAGGCTGAATATGTGGCAGTTTGAGGCAGAAAACCTTTCATTTGATCCTAAAACAAAGGTTTCCTCTTTCTCTCATGACGAATGATATGGATCTACCCAGTTTCAGTCCCTGAACACAATATCCATCTTTCTGCCCACTAATTCCTGGGGTGCTATTTATGCCCGGAGAGCTATGCACAGACAGTTGCAACATAGGGGCTTCTGTCAAAAAAAACAGTTATCCCCAAATTGAAGAGGGAGGTCCAAAGGAAAAAGGTTATTCATAAATTGCATATCTTTGTGCTTCACAGATTAACTATGAGCAAATCTCTTGTCCTCTCATCTTTCTGAGATATGGTCAGGGGAAATGTCAGGCTGATCTTTAGCAGATTCCTTCTCTCAATATAGGTATTTGCACAGAGAGGAAGACAGAAGCTGCACTCTCTCCTCCTTCCTCCCCCTGTAAAGACTGCATTATACTTAGGTATATTCTTTAGAGATCTTTATAATTTCCTTGTATTTAAGAGATATTTAGAAAGAAGGCTTAATATATTTATTATTTTTAATACTACTGTAGGAATAGTCTTTATTAACTACTTCTATTAAATCAATACAGAATTGTTTTCCAAAATCATGCTGGCCATCCCATGAAAGTTGAATTGCAAGTGAAGTATTATAAGCACAGAGCATCCTTTTACGCTTCCATGTACCTGTAGTTCTTGGATATTGCTGCAGTGTGGTGCAAATACAAGCATGGAGTAAACCTATAAAAGGCCAATGGTTATCACCTAAGTAAAATTTTAAAAACTGAACTGAGAGTAGAATACAGGCTTACTCCTTAGGCTCAGAATGAAGACACAACTGAAGATTCCTTTCTGGCAGTGCCTCTTCATCCTCACTGACTTCTCAGGCAGCTTGAAAAACCTTCTAGATAGCTAAAGTTAGGTGAGAGGAATCCCATTCTTTTCACTGGGTTGGGAGTATTCTACAGATTTGTTTTGCAAAATTCTCTAAAACACTTCCGCATAACAAAAAAACCCTAGCAAATTGATCAAACTTACCACCTTTGTCTGAAACAAGAAGGTAAAGAGTGTGAGACCTGCTACCCTATTAGATAAAGTGTATGTATATAGATAGGTAGTATATAGTATAAAGATATATTGGATTTCTGTTTTAGAGGGGAAAATTCTGTCTCTGGGTTTCAGTTTGCCTTTTTGTATTATGATATTTCAAATCAATATATTCTTCAGTGTCTAGAACTTGACTCCCCCCTTAGGATACAGATGAAAACTATCCCTAAAGAATTTACAAAATACTTTAGTTAAGAAGTAGAACATAACTCTACAATCAGTTTGCAGAAAAAAAAAAAAAAAAAAAAAACAAAAAACATAGCTAGTCCCTGGGTAGCTCCTCTTTTTCCTTTTCTTTAGGTGTTCTGTTGTTAGAAAAATATTTTCCAATATTTTCTGAGATCAATTTCTCTTGTAACAATCCTATTTTTACTTTGCTTTTATGAGACTGAAGAACATTGCTTGGTCATTATCCAACACTGCATTTCTTTTCATGTATCAAATTCCATCTGTGATTGTTATCCAACTGCAATAAGACTATTCTTTAGCTAAGAAACCTGGAAATAATGCTTTTCCACCCATTTGCCTTTTTCAGTCTTTCCATTTCTGTAACTGTCTAAATCTTCCTTGGTAAAATCTAAAACTACCCCAGATCTTGCTTATTTCTTCTACCATCATATAGGTCAAATTATTCAAATGTTCCTTTGCAATCAAAAAACGGTTCATGAACTTGTGTTGCTAAGTTGCTCTGTGGAAAACTGAGCCTGACCTCGTTTCCCGGTGAGCACTTCCTCCACCTCCCACGTTCACATGCGTCTGGCCGCCTGTTCAGCTCTTTCATGATCTGTGGCTTCCCAGAGTGACAGCAGCAGCCTACATCCCAGTTCCAAAGATGGGAACAAAGATGTCTACGTGTAAACCCCAAACCCAACCTTGCTTCTCCACCCAGTTCTTTGAAATCTTACCTGTCTAAAATCCCAGCAAGATTCATGGACCATGCTCAAGTATGCTCCAAGTAAACTTCTGCTGTCCCTTCTGCTCTTAGTAATATAACTCAACAGCAAAATTTTATCTATTTTTGTATATTTGATTAAGTCCCTCCCCAAAACAATCCAAAAGCACATAGCCTTCATGCATTACTGACAAAACAAATTCATTTACACATGCGTGGTGGATGCTGCTGCTTTTAGAAAGCACCTCTTGCATATGTAAAAGGAAATTGGGAGAGCTGTCAGACATGGTTTTCTCTCTTCTTGTTATTCTCATACAACCACCCTGAAACAAAGAATTAGAAAGCAAAATTCTCCAAGCCCAAAGTATGGAAAGGAAATGTGGTCAAGGAAATAATTTTTTAAAAAGTTCTAAGAAATTGAATTTGCATATCTTAAACCTGTAGGCAGCCCTGAAAACCACATTTCCTTCTCTTTTGAAAGCAACTGATTCACAACTCAGCCTAATAAATTCCATAGCAATGCTGTGAAGTGTACAAATAAAAGACCTCAATAAATCACAGCAAGAAATTTGAGAGCCCTGGACAGAAAGAGGTCCCAGAAGTGCTGATTTCTCAGGATACTTATCATGCAGAATTCACACTGCCTTTTCAAATGATCCAGATTCACTCTCTGTCTCAGTTGCCTACAAATGCCATTTTCCTTTGCAGCAATACCACTCAGTGCTCAGCAGGACTCCACAGTCCCCAAAAGGGAAGGGCCTGAGGTCTCTTCTGGTTGTCAAAGCATCATCACAGGCAGCTGCGTGAAGTGACAGGACCAACCAAGAGGCAGGGAAGCACCGATCAGAAAACAAGCCTAAGCATAACCAAGATCTTCCTTCTCAGTACATCTTTTGGGCCAACTTCAGAATAAGCCCTGTGGGCCTTCTGCAGGAACTGATATGGAAACCCCACCACTTCTACACAGCCAGAATGGTTCCTTCTTTCTTGCCAGGATTAGCAGCAGCTATATATCTTTGTAAAAAAAAAAAAAAAAAAAAAAAGAAATCAAACTCTTCTATTCCTATCAGTAGCATTTGACAGTTTCTTTAGGTCCATATGATGTATGTAGTTTATATGGTAGCACAAATTTGTGAAACTTGTCTCAGTAAGAGAGATATAAGAAAAAGTCTATTTTTGGTTGCAACAACTATTGAAGTTTTTAATTAAGAGTTGCATGAATGTTTACTCTCTTTCATCCTCTTGAAACTCCCCACTTAGCTGCAAGAAGGAAATATTTACTTAGATATGCACACTATCTGGTCCAGCTAAGTCAAAGAAACTGAACCTAAATAACAAACATTTCAGTGCTAAAATTATTTCTTATAACACTCAAATAACTCTGATTGTTTCTCTACAGCACTGAGCACTGGCAGGCATAAACCCTGGCAGAAGATTGCTGCGATTTCCTGAAGAAAAGGCTAAAACCTACTGTCCACTCAGAAAACTGCAACAGCCTGAGCATGTCTATACATCCTTGTCTCATAATGCTAAGGGCAGAGTGTGAGGGTCATGACAGGGTCTAGCAATGGTTTCCGTAAGTCTCTGCTGCTAGAAAGATTAGGAACAAACTCCACCAAGGATGCAGGTGGGGATCTGGGAAGACAGCGAGAGACCATGGGTAGCCTGGCAGGCAGCCTCAGAGGCAGCCAGGAGGGCAGCGCTCGCCAAGGCACCCTCTGCAGGGAAGCAGCCTTCAGGGGGAGCATGCCAAAAGCATACAAAGGCTTTAATCTCTGAAGCTGTTTAATTAGAACACAAAATCCTAAACAAGAACAACATAACTCTTCAGATACAAAATACAAATCTTCTGATTAGAAAACAAATCCTTCTTCCCTTCCCACCCACTGTGTCCTTGCAAAATTGTCCTTCCTTCCAGCTTTGCTTTCCAGCACACCTGCCATGGCTCCCCAGGCTGACACATCTCTTTTGGTCTCTGCAGACCTTGTCTGCCTGGCAGCAATCTGGTTCCCCTTCTCCCATTGCCACTTGCGTCCCAAGCTCATCCCCTGCATGTGCATCTGCCCCTGGAGCTTGTCCTACACCATGATGCTGCAGTGTCTGCTCAGGAGGGCGAGTGCTCCAGCTGTCCCAGGAGGTCTCTCTGGCCAGACCACAGCTCCGAAACCCAATCAGACTGATCAAGCAGTCCCAACATCCCAAATGCTTGGAAAATTCAGAGCAGAGGAACAAAAGCATCACTCGTGCTGTAAAGAGCCAACACAGTGACAAGAAACCCACCAGCCCCCCTGGGTTTCCCCAAATGTCAGCACTGGGTCAGGAAACTGAGCCAGAGCATTTAGGAAAGAGCAGCAATTAATCTGGATTAACAGCACACAAGCAGAAAGACCAGCTCAGAGGCAGCACTGTGCATACAGATCATTGTCTGGTCATGAAGCATCCCATCTGAAAAAAAAAAACAACAGAGCTCTGTCCTTACAGAAGAATGTCAATGTGCACCAGGTGGTGAGTTTGTTCGTCCTTCCTGCAGCTCTGTTCCCACTCCTGCCCCGGGAGAGTGCGGATCCATCACCTTCAAGGCAGATGTGATAGCTCCAATGGCTAAACCACTTCTGGTTTACATGATTTATGTTTTCATTTTCTCTATTCCTCTGACAAAATGTCAAGATCCTCCTTCATATGACCAGCAAATGTTTAGGAACACACACATCTAATGTTTAAAATGTTTGAAACTACTGACTGATCTGCTTAAAACCAGATTGCTTATTAGCACTGTTCTGAAAAGTAGTTCAGAATTTCAATTGTAAACTCACTTCTTCCTACATCTCCTGGCATTACTATTTTAAGCATGAAAATGGGAAAACACAAAGATGCAAATGAATATACTTCCCAGGAGAAAAATAAGCTTCTCCTCTTTGAATTTTGTTCTAGGAGCCAGCAGAAATCCAGCTCTGTTGTGCTTTTATCTGTCATTTTCATTGGAAGGTTTCACTAGCTCAATTAGCAAAGCTATCCATACTGAAATTTCTCTTTCTGTCATTACTTTACAGCTCTTAAACATAATATTCAATAGGCAGAAAGATTTTGAGATGCAATTTATGGCAAGCTTGAGAACCTTTCAGTCTTTTACCTTTTTACCATATACTAAGTAGTATATAGACTCTCACTCCATGAACCAGGCTGGGGGTGCTGGCTGTAGTGGGGTAACTGTAGTCAGCTCACCCTCAGGTGCAGAGCTCGCGGTGGATATGCAGGCATGTGGAGCAGCACAGCAAGCGCTCAGCAGCTCAGCCCCAGCTCCCGCGAGCTTGCGTGCCGGACACGGGACCTGCTCAGCCCAACCGGCCAGCCTGGCCACCAGCCGGGGGCTCAGCAGGTGGGACTATGCACCAAAGCATATAGGCACAAAGTCAGCCTTACAGAAACGAGCAGTTAATGACTTGATCATATACTATTCCTGCCTCGCTGTAACAAAGTAATCTCACAGAACAAAGCTTTCAGTGCTCCTATCATTATTATTCTATTAACACACTCTACCTTTTATTCTGCCTGAAATAATATTGACTTATAACTTTCCTTAAGGACAGTGTTAAGATGGGAATGAACTATTATCTCTGCATTATCTGAAATGGAGCAAACGTTTTCTATCAAGTCTTCACCTCTTCAAAAAAGAAACACTTCCACTTGTGTATAATCAGTGCTGTGTCTGGGAGGGATCTTTGCCCTGGTCACCGCTAGAGACCCAAAGGGAAGCAGACTCCAGAGGCTGCCTGCCTGGATGACTGCCACATTCAGTGCACAGCATCAGTCAGGAGCAAGTGCCTGACATTTTCAAAAGCTATGCTTTGTGACTGCAGAAACTGAGCACTGAAGACCTTCCTTACATTCTTCTGTAAGCCCAACAGCAAAGTCAGAGAGCTGCCGCACAGGAAAGGACATCTGTTTCTTCTCAGTCTTCAATTCTTTCAAAACCCATTCTCTTATAACTTTGTACCCTGTCCAGGAAATCAGGTTGAAGGATGTAACCCAGTAATTCCCAGTCTTGGTGGATCCCTACAAACATGACTCCTGCAAGTACTACACTTAAAGAAGGAGCTTCCAGGAGAATCCCAAACTCTGTTAACAGGTTTGTTCCACATGTCCAAAAGTGCCAAAACATCAATAAAGGAGTCAAAAGAGATAAATCAGATGAGTCAGACTGGCCTTTGCTAAATACATATAATACTTTTGCAGAAGACAATGCAAGTGGAGGGGAAGCATTTAACAGCCTAGCGTCATATTGTCAGCAGTTGTTACCATTACAGGATAGTGGTCATCTGCAGGACCTGTGAATTTGCCTATCTTTAGAATAAATAGGCAGTTAAAATATTGTAGATACACTGCATTTGTAAACACTGAATTTCAATAACAAGGCCTACATGAAATACATATTCATTCTGTATCTCTATTTAAGAAACTCTGCTGAAAAATACAGTCAAAAGCATCTCTTTTTATCTGAGGTCTAAAAATCCTCTATTGGTGGACTGACATTATTGCTGTTTCCATAAAGCGTGAATCAACTTCCCACACCTTAAATCAGCAAATTACTGTATCACTTCTCTCGTGTTTGTCATTCAGAGCACTTCATCTCGGAGAAAGAAGAAAGCATTTGTTTCTTTGACAGTGGCTGATAATGAGTATATTCGTACAAAAACATTTTATAAGGGTCAGGATGTAGCCTGTTACAGGGGGATTCTTACATAGCTTTTCAGCACAATGTAAATGGAGAACATTCTTTTGCTGCTATTGAATCACATCCGTTCCTGCAAATGACTGTGGTTCCTGCATTTACAGTGTGATGGAGACAGAGAGGGAAAAAGATCAGGTCAGTATCCACTTCATGGATTGACAAAATCAGTGTTACAACAATATAAAAATTATTAATATGATAAAGCAGTAGAAAACATCATGTTGCCGTGTATCTCACATTACCACCTGCTGTGCTACACCGTAATGGAGACAGGGCAACAGCTTCATTTCACAAAACAGATCAATCCATGATGATGAGGCAATTTGTACAATATTATTCTGGTTGTGTTATGTTTTCTATAAATTGGTCATGACTTTATTTGAAAACCTCTTTAATTAATCCTCTATGCAGCAATTTGTTTTATATTATACAATACTTGCAGAATGTCTCTCATCAAACCATAATTCTCCATTGAAATCAGATTAGTCATTTTTCTACCCTGAATCTACAGATTTTCCTATCAGTACCTCTACTTTCAGAACTGAATTTCTGCCTTTGAACCACATTTCAGAAGAAGGTCAATTTTTCCAGCAATTTATATCATGTTATTCTTATTAAGAAATGGGCTTAAAAAGAGAACAATATCAAAGACTTTTAATTTTCAAAAGCTGGAGAACTGATGGGAACACGGAGAGACCCACTTCAAAACCGGAACTACGCACTTAAATTAACACAGTGAGTGTGTTAGCAAAACAAAACAATTCAGAAGAAGAGAGATTAGAGAACAAAACAGATAGAAAGAATTGATTAATTCTATTGATTCGGAGCAGCACTATGTGCATTTAACACTATTCCAGAAATAAGATTCTTCCTGGTTTAGAATTTACATGTGTAATGGAAATACCATTATCTTAAGGACCAATGTGTACTGGGAAACAGAGTGCCATCATCTCTAAACAGTATGAAAAACTTTTCAACTCAAAGCCTAAGTCAGTTGAGATCATATATCTGAGCAGCTTTTTCTGGTATAGAAGAATAATAACCTTACATGTGATCTGATATCAGACTTAATGACAACAACAGCCTGATTCACAAGAGAAAGGATATTTCCATCACACGATCTTACTTTTTCCTCTTCAGTAAGTGCTAGGGGGCAAGATGGCAAAATGCATGTCTCCAGGAATGAATAACATTAAATACTGCTTGCCAAATTCTTCAAATAAAAAAAAAATCTGCAGACACTAAATCCACACCTACAATGACCCGCTGATCTTTAGAATCTTCTTTTTCCAGTGTCATCACCTTCATCCACCCCCCCTTCACAATGCCTCTCAGATAGCCACATCTCCAAGGCAAGTTCCTGACTACAGACAGTAATCATTATGTGTATAGAAAGAGTGCACATTTAGTGCAGATAAGGACAGAACAAGCTCAGTGTTTGACCTGAAGTTGCCAGTAGAAAAGGGAAAATGGGGTTCCAGAAGACTAAACGAATTTTAAACTACTGATACAGACAACTTTCCTATAGGTCCATTCCTCAGTCACCCCAGTTCATGGCCTAGGATATTTAAACCACTATTTACATTAAAATGTCAGGCTATGAGTTGTAGGAGCAAGGTAGAATCATAGATTTGCCACCAGCACCTCTGCTACACAGGCTGTAACCTCTGGCAACAGGGCAGAGCAGGCACCTAGGAGCAGCAACAGCTGAGTCACCGCAGCTCTTTGCTTCAGCACCCATTATGCCATTGTATTAGAGAATTTTAACTAGGTCAAAAAATATACCCAGAATCATGACTAGTGTCATGCAAGGGTCTTATGGATAGAGATAGTAAAATTTGAGACAACAGGTATTTAAAGACATAGAACTGAAACTGAAGCATCAATCATCAACTAAATCTCTTGCTGTGAATAAAAATCAATGATAATCTTGTCTCTAACTTTTTAGGATGTGTTCAACAGATATATTACAAAGACTCTGAGAGCTAATGGAGCCTGGAATATGAGCTTCATCCTTAAAATGATATGTAACATAATTATGCACAATATTCTTCTACTGTGTTACAAATTTACAGGAGAAGTTTGACTTCTGTATAATTGCTTATTTGACATTAGTGTCTGTGGAACTGAAATCACATTGAGCTTTCGGTCTGCCAAATATTTTGTGGTTTTCCACTTGTGAAACATCAGAATTGGCCCGACTTTTTCACATTAATCTACCCCAAGAAAAATGTCCCTTCTGAAGTTCTTGGCTTTAGGTATTGCCTTCAGCCACCCACAGGGGCTGAATGTACCGGAACCTACATTGTCATCACGAGAAGTAAATGTCCTTCTCAAGGACACAAGGCATGATCAGTACACCAAATTCAGAACAGAGAGAAACATGTTTCTCAGCATTTCCCATGCAGTAAAGGTAACTGCACTGCACATGGACAGTATTTATCCAATTCAAAGGTAAAATAAAGGGTAAGATAGGAACCAAAGTCACACCTCTAGGACATAGCTTCATCACTTGCACATACACGATCAGTATTCCATCACCCTGTGCACAGGATTTCCTCTCAAATATTCTTTCATCACATCGGTGATTATTTGTATGCAGTCAGCATAAAGAACCTGCAACTGAACAGTGTTAGGTAGAAGCTTGAAGCAAGCTAAAAGAGCATCTTCAACCAGTCATTAGCCTCTTCTCACCAAGGGATCTGCTTTATAAATGCACTGTCTCCACATAATTGAGCTGAAGATCAAATAGACTGCTATTTTTACCTGTAGTCAAAGACGAACATATCCTCAGCACCCACTGTGATTTTGCAGGGCTCTTTTTCCCTCTCAGTAACAAGTATTATAGCCAAGAGGCTCTGAGCATTGGTATATGAGCACCCTATACCATCAAAATAATCAGGCTGTAAGTATTCAGAATTCTTATTTGAATGCACTGCTACATTGGTAAGGGATTTCTGTTTTAAATTAAAACCAAGGACAATATGAATAAAGATGATTTTGAATTCATAAAGATGAATTTGGTTGGATTAAGGGAACAAGTATGCAAACATCTGACATGGCTAAGCTTCAGCTATCTCACAGCAAAAACAAAGCCAGCACCACAAAATCAGTAGAAACTAGGTTAAAAAAGAAGATTGAAAAAGGTGAAAACCAATAGCAATGAAGGTTAAAACCTTCACATACTCTGCCTTTTCATACCCATAACTCACTGTGCAGAAAAAAAGATTATCTCCCACCACTAGAATGGCTCAGTGCCTCAAGGAAATGCAAAACAATTACTGTTACAGAATAAAAAAAGACCATGGGACTTGAGGAGGAATACTCTCCCAACAGAAGAAAAAAAAAAAAAAAAACAAACAAAAAAAAACACCACAAAACCTAAAAAGGAAAACAAGGGGGAAAAGCCTTACTGCATACAAATGAAAACACACCACAAAAGGACATCACGTCAATAGGGAGGAAAGACATAAGCATAGCCAAGTAGACACAGGGTGAAGCAGGGTAATACAAAGACTTGTAGATCCAAGTTCTCCCAAGAACAATTAAAGTACTCTTCCGAGCTAAAATCTTGCCTGCTCAAGCAAATGGTGCCTGCAAAAAGCCAAGGAACATCTCATTAAGCTGTACCTGTGCCTCTCACAAAAGAAATCAGTTTCATAATTCATGGCAACAAAGAAAGGAATGATCCCGATTTTTCATTGTTATAATAAATTAGAAACTATTTCACAGAAGACATTGAAATTACTGTACAGAGACAAAAACTCTGCAGATGTAAAATGAAGTTCAGGCTCAAGAGGAAACACAGACTTCTTATTTTTAATCGTCTTGCAGGAGAAGGCTTTTTGTTATTGACACAAGGAAGGAAGACACAAACAGCAAATCAATTTTGTCAATTTTTCAGGTTATGATTAACATAAAGCAATTCCCACACCTTTTTTTTAATTCCCACACCTTTTTTTTTTTTTTTTTTTTTTTTTTAATCACTGTTTTGGTGCTTATAGCACTTCCACCACTTATCTAACATCATGGGATGAATATTTTGGGGAAGAAATGACACAAGTGGCCCCACAAAGTTTGTTCCTCAGGCAGGCAAGCTGCCATCCCTCAGAAGCAAGCTGAGTCACATAGCATATAAATAACTCTGTCTGGAGAATAACTTATTCTCACTGTGAAATCACTCAGCAGTGACAGAAAGGTGGGGAACATAGCAGTCGTTACCAGTGCGCTAGCAGTTGCCTTTCCCCCCACATCATCTGTAACAGCATTGATTCTTTCAAGCAGCAAAGCTATGCATGAAGGCAGACAAGAATGTCCTGTTCCCAACTGCAGACATCAGGCTTTGTGAGAATTCATTAACTCTATCACGATTCGTAAACCCTAGCTTTGCTGAGAGTTCACTCGGGTGTCCATGTGTCAATTAGAAACAGTCCTACGGAAAGGGATGGAGCCATATACAAACTTGGTGAGGAGAAGCAGTGGGTCACATCCCACTCAGCAGGATTTACCCATTCTCAGACACAGCACAGCCTTTACCTGTCCCACTGTGAGTTGCCAGAGCACACAGAACAGAAAGTCAGGGTCATTTGCAATGGAGGAGTAGAGAGGCACAGCTTTTCTGGAAGGCATCCATGGAAGCACATGGAAATATCTGCCTGTATCAAATACTGCTTTGGGGAACAGGCTTCTTTTAAAGTAATAAAGCTTATGCAAGAGTATTGGTGACATTAAACTATATATAATTTAACTCACGACCTCAGCATCTCATATGAAAATTAAAACATATATACACACATTCTTCAGCAAAGACCGTCCTTGTACCTTGACTCTATTTCTTCTTTACATCCAGAAGTAACAAAGAAAACATTTAGGCATTTGGCTAAACCCTCTAGTACAAAGGCTAGGGAAATCCACTTTGTCACTGAGATAGACACACCACTGCCATCGTTACTACAGTATCATCTCAAATCTCGGCATGCTCAGGGACCCAAGTATGGAAGAAGGCTGTCATTCTCTCCTAGGTTGAAAGAATACCCCTTTACATCACATCGTATGCTGTGCAGAAATTACACCAGGGCAGTATCACAAACCATGTCCTGATGAAGCCTACTCTCTTTCACTATTTTGCCATTGGCTTTTTGATGACTATGGCAAAGTTTCCAATACACCAGTGGTTAAAATAATCTAGACTAAAATCAGAGCCTTCCATGGGCAGTTTCTAACTGTCTTCCACTGAATAGCTTAATTTAACTTTCAACAGCTGCACAGTTCTGCAGTCACATCTCCCTTCAGTAGACTATTTGCACACAGAACAGTAGATCACAATACTCTATACTACCTCATAAAAGTATGCAACATAAGACACTAAACACCACTTTGCAAACTGTTTGCATTTCTGTTCCTTGTTATGCTTCTGTCCTGTCCATTTGCCTCTCAAAAATGTCAGTCCTCCAAAGAAATTTTGAAAAAAACACAAAACCTAAATGCAAAGTCATATCATGGACTTCTGTCAGGTAAAATATGAGGACTCCTTTGAGTCCCATCCTGAAGGCCCTGTGCAGTCAGAATTTCCACTGACTTCAGGGAGAATTCTGCCAGAAAGCTGAGCCTTACTATAAAAGAAATGTAAAGATCCAAAACAAAGATGTAATTCCAGATGTATTTTTGCTCTATAGAGGTGACTTGTACTACCTTAACAGATGAAACCAACTCATAGCTTCCTGGGCTGCCAGATCTTTTTCCAAAAGCTCTGATGCAATACAAAAAGCTGGTGTAGAATAGCTGGAAATATTAAAATACAATATTTCACTCTTCATCTGTAATCTGCCTTACTTAGTGAACACCATTAAAGGCTTTGACAGTGACTTGAATTCTCAGCTATATCAAGTTACTTTAATTAGCAGGAGGAAATGGGGAGATTAATATAATCCATGGCCAAATATTATTGTATTTCTTACACTGATCCAGACAATGTAAGGCATGTGTAAGTAACATATTGTGAATGTCTCACATTCCTAAACACCAAACTTCTCTCAAATTTTCTTATCATGTTTTATCCTCTGCTTATGGAGCATATAATGTTCAGCTCACCACAAAGTAAGCTTCTGAAAATGCCCACTTCTTGCCAGAGGAAAAAGTATACGGCTCAAAATGAAAAAAAAAAAAAAAAAAAAAAAAAAAAATCCAGACTGAAAAACAATCCACATTTCCCTGTGGGAGTGATCCGAAGAGATATTATATCTCTCCTTCTTATGACTTGGTAGTTATATTCATTTACTGTGAACATTTTCATTTTCTTCTGCCTTTTCATTCTCTTTTGACAGAGGCGATAGCTAAGGTCAAGTCATCCATTGCCTAATGAAACTATCCCGCCTGAAAAAAAAAAACCACCAACCTTTCTCTGGGTAGCAATGGGCATTATTCTTCTTTCATCATCTCTTTTGCCTTCCTCCATCCTCTCCATCTATACAGCAGATATTTTCTCCATTTTCTACTTTATTTTACACTCTACATCCATGTAATTCATAGACTCAGGTAAGAAACAGAAAAAGAATACTAAAAAACCCTGATTTTTCAAGAGAAAAAAATGGGCTACTACTTACTGTCATCACATTATCAACAAGCCAAAACATTTTTAGGCTTGAAAAGAAAATTAACTTCTCTCATGTACATTAGGTGGTATTTGTGATGTGTCAACAATCTGACTGCAGTAAATGGCAGGCTGCACTGCCAAGGCTGCTCCCGCACCGATGGACCGCGAGGTCCCTTGCAGCCACGATGCCAGCAGGCATGCTTGATCTCACTGCTGTGTCCTATCGGAAAAGCAGGATGGCTGGTAGCACAATACCGTCTTTCACATTTATCTCCCGTTCACAAACACCAGTCTAATGTCCGTGGATACAAATGAAGGGATACGATGAAAATAAGTTTGTTTGGCATTGAGAGTCAACTGTGAATGACTAACACTCAATGAATAACCCAGTGGGTGTTTGATTACATGGTCTGAATGTTAGGTTTTTGAAGGTTAATGTCTCAAAGCATCTTTCCGACCCCTTGGCTCCCTACAAGAGGATAAACATTTCAAAGTAAGCATTTACTTTCTCAGTATTTGTTTGTACAGTGACCTCGCACAATGGGGCTCTGTCTTCCAAGCAACTCTTAATGCAAAGTTCAACACCCATTTCCCTTTATAATCACACAATAAATAGTTTGTGGTTAGTGACCCTTCTACTCTCCTGGTAGGCAAAAACCTTATTGATCAGATCCCCTGTTAGTTAGTTGTTCACCTTGGCAAGAATCCTCCTGCTAGGTAAGAGAGAAGGAAATTGCTTTCCTCAGCATCTGCATTCTTGCTTGTGCTCACTTCCACAAATAATTTCAGCTACAGACTACTTTTTTTTTTTTTCTCCAAGAGAGATGTTTGTTGAAATTCAGTTTGAGAGACAAGTTGAAGACAAGAAAAATTCTTAAAGAGCACTTTAGCTGTGAATACCAGTCTCTACATTGCACCTTTGAAGACATGTCTTCCTGAGCAACCAGTGATCCAGATTCTAAACTGAACACTTCCTGTTTGAAATGAGATGTTATTTTGAAGACTAAGCATGTCTCTGCAGCATTTCATCTTAGCATGCCTTTAAATGGAGCATTCTTAGGCAGGCTGGCTCTCAGAAGCACATATGCTGGCTACTAAACTTTCTCTCATCATAAAGTTTCTGTTAACACGGTAAAAGTAACTTAAGTTCTGCTTGAGCTTCTAGGACTATTAGAGAATTGGTTTTTGTTTAACTTTTCAGTACCTCTAGGAACAGACCCCTCTGCAGGCAGCCCCACCGCACCAGGTACATCCGCCAGCAAACACCCAGGCAGCGGAGCTCCAGGAGCTCCCACCTTGCCTCCATCCTGGAGAGAAACAGCCGCTTCTCTCCCGCATGGGCAAGAGACCTGGAAGATGCTCTGCAGCATTTGCCAGGGCCACCTGCAAATCTGCCTGGCCTTCTGCCTTTTTCGCTCCTCCTTCAACTTTTTACCGATAATTAGTATGGCTACTTTTATTTTGTAGGTCTGCCTCATAATTGTTTGGGACTAATTGCTGTTGGAAGGCAGATTATAATCTTTAGATATTATCTTTATTTTCATTAGAATATTTGGTTTGATCTTCAAGCACTTTGCTAAAGAAACTGACTTACAAACTGCAAATAAATCACGTTTTATTTGACACTGAAATAGCACATCTAAGATACATCTGCCATGGAAACAAAGCACGGAAATACATCTGCCACTGAATCTGTACCACACTAACATAAAACTAGTCAGTTATTTATTAATAGCACAAATTATTTAAAGCAGTACAGGAGTCTACAAGAATAATTTAATAAGCCAAAATAGTTACTAAGTTTAGGAATGATTCAATATACCTCAGTTAACTTGGAGCTGAGTACGTAATTCCTAGCAAAATAAATTCAGTGACCTTTGCCTATGCATTACCTGTTCATAAGTATGATGAGAATCTTAACCTGTTCAGTTTTAAAAGTTACTCAACAATTTTCCTAAGTTTTACTCACTATAATTGTTTATCAGTAGCTGAAATTCTACATTCAAGTTATATTGCTCAAGTGGTAATCTGTATTTCTTGGTTAAAAGACAGCGAGTCCTTCAGAGAGGGTTCTGAAGGGAGTTTTAGTGATTTGCTTGAGTATTATGGCATAATACCTACTTTCAAGAGAAAAAGCAAAGGCAGAGGTGACTAGGGAAATGAATACAGACACAATTCAGGTGTAATCACAGAAAATTCTCATTTAAACTGGAAAGAAGTTTTGCTCACTGTTACATTAGCCATACCTCAACACTTTGAATTTTGAAATGACTGTATCTGTAATTTGATTTCCTGTCCAAATACCTGTACCCGCAACAGCCACGTTACCGTACCACACTGCTGGGGCACCAGTGTTTATACAGAGGCCACAGCAGAAGGAGCAGCTCCTGTGACACAGCAGCTGGAGCAGCAAGTGGCCATCACTTGATTTTTAAAAGAAAGGTGTTAGCTGATTAAGATGGTAACTAAATAGGATGTCTGCTTCAACTACGATGTATTCACCTTGGTTTTATACCCTTTTCGGACATATTACTGCTGGCAATCTTGAAAAACAGGAAAGAATATCCCATCATTCATTGAGAAATGTGTAAGCTGAGAAGTAAAACTGAGTTAATATTACAGGATGCAATAACGTTAACTGCCACTAACATGTGAAGGGTGGGGATGATGGGCTTCCAGGAACATCCGGCTACCACTGCACATTCGAGAGCTTGGAAAGATTAGTAAATATAAGTGGTTTACACTGCTGGGGGTGTTGCCACAAGTGTCAATTGATAATGCAAGGGACAAGCTACTTGTTATAAATGCAACAGAGGCTTTGAAAAAGGACAAGAGGTCAAACAGCATTTAAACAGGAAGGGAGAGGAGGGAGGCAAAAGTGCAAACTGAAAAATACACTTTCTATTTTGGTTTTTCTTTACATTGACTGTCATGTTTCTCTTAAACCAAACTGCTCATCAACCTCTCAAGAACAACATGAACAATGTTTCTGAAACAAAGACAACTCATTGAAGTTGCACCTTCAGAGTGCACCTGCAGAGCACCTTGCAGATGAGCATCCAGGAAAATTCCTCCTGGCGTCCCACTGTTACACTTCACACCAGACCCTGGAAGATAGCATAGCCCAGGATGTGTCATAGTGAACCAGGACATCAGTGGAAACTAATGATCAGTATGAAACTAACACGAGAGGACAGAAATAATCCCCAGATAGAGGCAACATTAACACCCCATATGCCTTAGACTCATTGTCTAGCCAAGACAGCTCACAAAAGTATCAATTTAGAGTCACCTGTAAGGGTAGTTTTCATATAATGGGCACCTGGTCTACTTTCAATGAGTCTGAACCCACCAATTTATTTCATGCAGCAATCAAACATTAATGGGTTTCCGTTTTTACCTGTCCAGACCTGAGATGGTGACTGAAGGAGATGAAATTGCATCCCATCATGGGTCTTCAGAACCAACTAGGTGCTTTCATCTTGCAGTCACTCTTTTTTTTTTTTTTTTTTTTTTTTTTTTTGGTAAAAGGAAAGTTGGGATCTATAAAAACTTTAAATACTTTGTATTTTCCAAATAGGAACTTCCTTCCCCATCAATCTATCACAGATTTCAGTCTCTTGATCTTTTATTTGTGTCTTGTGATAAGACCCAATGCTGAGAAAGATTTCTCTTAAAGGGCCATTCTATAAAAATAAGCCAGGGGATTTTATTTCGTATCTTAAAATTAGAAATGCATTATTGATGGGATCATTAATTATATATTTTGGATTTATAACCAAGATTTGAAGAAAAGCACAATATTTGAACGTACATAATTGCTATCACAGTGTACAATCTCTTTTTCTTATTAAACACAGACCCCATTTCCTCCTTGTATGAATATTTTATTCTGAATACGTGTTCCAGTTATTTGGCAATATCTTCTATTCCATTTCAGTTTTTATTTCAAAAGAAAGCAACTAAGATGCAAAAATTTCTCACTGATATAATCTAGTTCTACTTCTAAATAAAAATAAATTTGAAGTGCAACGTCTTAAAAAAAAAAATCCATCAACTCCCAACTCCCTCCCTCCCTCAAGGGCTCAGACCCACAGCCTGGGGAAACTGCAGACACTTCAGTCCTTGACTGCATCTTCCCAGCCCTCCATAAATCACAGGGGAGGGCCTGCCTTTCCATGACTTGCAGAATTGCTGCCAGTTCAGATTATACACATTACTGAAAGTTTTTGCATGGCAGTAAATTGATCTGTAGTCTTTCAGAGGAGTCTCTTTGTGTGTTTGCGTGTATGCACACATACATGTGCATCCTACCGGGAGCAGAAAAGGAATGTCTACCAAGTTTTCAGCCACCCTAAGGAAACTGCATTATTTTCTAAGTGCATGCTTTATCTGAGACTGCAGGGAGATTTATCAAAACGTATATCAGGGCAGACAATGTAGAGGTACATAAAAGAAGACTGAAAAGTTTTGTGGACATATGTCCCACTGTTTTCCCTTGTGTGCTACTATGTGCTTCAGGAGCTGCTGGCAGCTCTGGCCAAAAGTTGTTCTGGAGAGGACAAGCTGGGTGAGCCAGGGTGCATGAGAGGCAGCAGATCTGCAGGGGGCAAGGAGCAGCTGATCAAGGCGGCCACTATTTTCCTCAACCTCACTGAGTTCCTTATTCTGTGACAAAAAGGCAGCTTTTCCTGCCTTGTACATTAAGTGGATCAGATGTGAAGTGAATGACAGTTGTTCTGGGTTGAGTGAGTGGTGGAGTTTTTTGGTGGCAGGGGAGGGGGCTATCGGGGCGGCCCCCTGTGAGAAGCTTCTCGAAGCTCCCCCGGCTCCAAGCCAGCTCCACTTCTGTTTGGGAAATAGAGCCAATCAGCTGCGCCTCTGCGATAACGTATTTCAGAAGGGACGTGGTGACGTGCAGTCGGACTTGTGAGGAGGAGTTGCTGCAGCTGCGTGAACACCAAGGTCAGTGGAGGAACGGAGGAAGAAAGGAGGGGGGAGGTGTGCTGGAGCAGAGACCCCCCTGTATCCTGTGGGGAGACGGCAGGGCGGCCCCACCCTGCCACCCATGAAGATCTACGGTGGAGCAGACATTGATTTATGGCCTGTTGCTCCTGCTTGCATGATCAAGGTGCTGTGCCCGAAGAAGGCAGGGGTCTCATGGGAAAAGGCAGCCCCGCTGCTGTAATTCAGCGCTGGGAGGATTGCAGCATGCGGGGGAGTCCCACGCCAGAGCAGCTCGGGAAGGGCTGCAGCCGTGGGAGGGAATCCAGTCAGAGGAAGTTGGTGATCAATGACAGAGCAGTGTGGGGAACGCTGCGGCCCATGGGAGGAATTCAAGTCGGAGAAAGTTTGTGGAGGACTGTCTCCTGTGAGAGGGGGACCACGATGGAGCAGGAGGAAAAAATTCCAGACACTCCCCTCACCGAAGATGAAGAAAGTGGCAGCACTGACTGCACCCCCCATTCCCTGCCCCTGCACCACTGGGGGAGGAGGTAGAGATATCGGGAACAGAACTGAGCCCGGGAAGAAGGGAGGGGTGGGGGGAAGGTGTTCTCAAGATGTGGCAATGCTTCTCACTGTCCTACTCTGTTATGTGTTGTTAGTGTCTGTAATAAATGTATGTTCTTTTTTTCTTCCCCTAACGAGTCTGCCTTTTGCTCGTCATCATAAAGGGGAATTTTTCCCCATCCCAGTCCTATCTCGAACCCCAAGCCTGGCTCTCTGTCCCTTCTCATTGCTGGAGGGGAAGGGAGAGAGAGCTGCTGCATTGTGGTTGGCTGTCAATCAGGCCCAAACCACAACAACAGTGTGTGTCAGGCTTTCTTTGCATGAAATTAGAGTCCTGCATTAAAGGATCTTTAGGTTATTTGTTTCCTTACATGGAATGAAGAAGCTGTTGATTCCCATAAACACACACACAATTTCCGAACTAAAGCGAGTACAACAGAGGTAAGGATGACGACCCACGCTCTAATCTTGACAATCATTCATTCATTCATAAGTAAGAAATACAAATATAAAACCTTCATTTGCAGAACCAGACCTAAGTGTCCAAGCTCAGCGAATAAATAACAATATCTTAGAGCAGGTGGTAGGTTGCTGACTGCAGGCTTTAAAGACCCAGATTCAGTTCCCCAAGTTACTACACAAGATTTAGGAGTAAAGACCTGGTCTTCAGTCTTCTTGTGTTTCACCTCCCCATTGGTAAAACAGGGAATCCACCACATGCTGTGGCAGCAGCCCCAATCTGCTCCAACCAGGGCAGTGGAGCCCAAAGTGATTAAACAGTATAGTTAACTATAGAAATCAGTTTGATGTAACCAGCTGGTACACTAAGAGTAACTGAGAGCAAAGAATCTGATAGTCTACTATTATTTTGTATTTAATTTCTCTAGGTTTAACTACATTATTTAACAAGAAAACTTTAAAGTTACTGAGACTGAGAAAACAGGATCTTTGGTGTCTTTTATGATTACTTCATTCATAGCATAGACACTAAAACTCCTGCTTTAGAGACTGAAGACTGCTTCATTATTAAATATATGCGCATCATGGCCCTTACAAATCTCTATTAAACTGAGGATTAGGCAAGGGCTGGAACAGATAGACAGTATATTTTCATTCAATCTCCTTTAAAATAATGATGCATGCAACTTCATGTCATTACTCTTTAACGGTCTTAAGCCTATTTAATAGCACAGTAATATTCCAAAAAGGAAAAGGGAATTATTTCCACATTTAATTTTCATTGCAAAAGTGAATGTGCTTCTTTCCATGGCAGATAAGCAGCTAAAGCTGCTTGATACCTTAACTGGGATATGACTGCATTAGCTCTGCTACATTACAGCCAAGCTAATGAAACAAAGCAAAATTATTAGCTTCAGACTCCTTGGAGTATCTGAAAGTAAAGTCTGGCTTGTTTCCAGGGTCCTCCATAGAGGCAATGGGATCGGCAGATGCTGCACCTGAATAAGCATCAAGTTTGGCCTGTGTGACAGAGCTGGTTACCTGTGACTGAGCTGCTCCACAGGGAACAGCATGAAGATTATGGTCCCCAGCTCTGGTCCCCAGCTCCTCCCATCTGCTGTGACAGGGAGGAAGGAATGGCTAAAACCTGAGGGCAGATCTGCCCTAGCAGGTGGTCAGCTGTGCCAGTCCCTGAAAAAGCAGCATGTCCAAGGGCTGATCCTACTCCTGCTCCTGAAAACAACACACAGTTTTCTTCCTTGTCCTGCTGCTGTGCAGGGACAGCTTCAAAGAAGCAGGGGACACTCTCCAGCTCTGGGCCAGGATGAGCTGAATGACTCTAGCATGTGTGCTCTGTCTGTATCATGACTCTACTGGTTGCTCAAAACAAATTGCAAGAGGAACTGTGGTTTATAACACTGAGAAGTGCAGTTTTAAGACAGGGATGAGCCAACCTAACTGCACATTGCTACTCAGCCTCCACTCTCTTGTGCTCGCAGAAATGCCCTACCTTAAATCCCTCTGCCCCAGAAGTCACCACCTTTGTTTCCTTCTCGGAGGAAGGTATTGGACTTGCCTCTCATACATCTGGAAGTACTCCAAAATTAATACAGGTTTTAGCACTTACTGTTACAGCATCTCACCTAAAAATTCTCCACCTTTATCCACAGGGTCTGCCAGCCTTTTGGCTTGAGCAGCAAGCATCCTAAGGATAAAGTTAGCATCACTATTTCATGGTCAAAGACTATGGCATGTTAAATTAAGCCTACATTTATGAATGAAGAAAAGAAGGCATGCTGATGCTACAGGAAAAGAAGACAATAGAGTGTTGCCCAGCTTTTCTCTGTTAGACCTATGCTTAGAGCTGATACCCATCACTTAAATACTTTCTGCTATTAATCCCAAATGTGATATTATCAATCCCAGTGTTCACACCTGGTCTAATCTTTTTTTTTTTTTTTTTTTCTTTAGGCAGAAGCAGAGATCTGAAGAAGATGCTCATTTGTTGAAAATCTTTGGGCCTTTGGGACATACATATACTAAAGTTTTAAGTGAGGCAGGATGCTCTAGGAAGTATATAAAAGCAAGTTAGTAGTACTTTTCTTTTACACTTTGTCCATTTCCTAACTATCTCCAAGTTTGTCTGTCTCAGAATACTCCTAACACTCATGCTGAACAGGATTTCGATCACCGTAATTCACCTGTTTCCTAAGTACAATATTCTCTCCACAGTTTTGAAGGCTTTCTGCTCATTTCAGGCAAAGCCAGAGATTACCAGGATGAAGAATCATGAAGTGCATCTTACTCATTTTCAGTCTCATAGAACCTGTTTCTTCCAGATTCCATAAAAAAACTGAACGCAATCAGGAGCTGCAAAATATCTATATAGTTTAAAATATATGAGAAATTTTAAAGACTGACTGCATTTTGTCTTGGTTCAGTGAACTGTAGAGGTGGATGTAGCTGCAGAACAGAACCCAATCCAAATCTTAAATGTTCTGAAAATTCAGGACCACTCACACTTCAAGTAACTGCACTTTAACTGAGGTTCTCCTACCAACTCCCCCATCCCCGCGTCAGACACGGCAGCTGCAGAGAGGTGACACAGGGGAGCACCAGTCATGGAAAAGTGATTCATCAGGAACTGCACAGGCCCTTTTCCCCCCAGTTTTTGTCAATATAAAAAAGTACTGGAAGGACTCTCAGTCCGGCCATACCCAAGCCCCAAACCAAATGTCTGTGCAGACTTATGCTTAGCTGTGAATACACATATATGCAACTTCCAGATGATGCCTGGAAATCGAGCTGAGCATGTGGTCAAATGCTTTACAGGGCTGCAACTTGACTGCTCAGTGATTTGGAGAAATGAACATGAAGTCATGGTACCTTTATTGCCAAGGGAACATTTACCCTACAAAAGCCATGTTCTTCCTTTATTTACACAGATGTAACTATAAATGTTGTAGACCCACTCCTGCTATACATCTGTGGAAAGGGGTTGACACTTAGGCTTCCTGGCTCTTGTGCCACAATGGAAAATAACTTGTTTTTCCTTCTTTTAAAAAAAAAAAAAAATCACAATCCCCTGGTTTTTATTCTAGCAGAAGCTCCTAACTAGTTAATCTAACTCAAAAAAAAATCAGATTATACAAAGGGTATCTGAGTTAAGGTTCAGAACCTTTTTCTTTCAATGCAATAATATGATTGATTTTTTTTTTTTTTTTTTACTTGGAGGGTGTTACTATATTCATATTTCATCTTTAATTAGCTTCTCCAGGATTGTTAGTGCTTCCGCAAGATTCCTTCCTCTAAATTCTAATTATAGATACTGGATAGATTAGCCAGTGTGTGATGACCTTTTAGAGCCAAATTGAGTTCAGCTTCATGTGCACAAAACTCCTAGTTGGGGAAGGAAGAGAAGTTATATCAGATAACTAAAAACAAGTGAAGCACAGCAGCTCTGCCCCTGTCCTCCTGTGCTGGTACTTTACATTGTATGAGCTCCACTGGAGAGAACAGTCACATCACTCATGCAGCAGAAAAGAGCCTGCTTATAAGCAGAAACCAAGAGATATTAATTATATATTTAATATAAAGTTCAACTCTTTAACAGAAAAGTTGACTGTGCTCAAAAAAGAAAACATACCTGGAGAAAAAATCCACACTTTATAGTCTAAGCCTCTCAACTACTCCTAAATAGTCAGCTCCTACTCTTTCCTGGGATCTCCAGGGAATCTGTGGACACAGATGTCTTCCATGGCCAAATCATCTGCTGTGAATACCCTTCAGCAGAGAAGCAGTGCTATAAACCTCTCGTTCTCTCTTTCTCACACACTCCCTTCCTACGGATCTGTGATATGGTAAGGTCACTCCCAAAGTGTCTCTCATCACCTACTGTAACTAAAGAGTACTGGAACCATGGGGTGATGTTACTATCAGATGAGATTTTCCCCCAAGGATCTAAGAACACAAATTTCATTCATTTTTTTTAATGGGTGTGTCACTTTAAACTATTAAAATGCTGTAGAAAAAAAAAAAAAAAAAAACCACAACCTTTGAAGATGATATTAAAAAGTTTGTACATGTGTACAGAAACATATAAAACTAGTTGCTAAACTTTGTTAGGTTATCACTCTGTGACTGGTTTAATAATACATTAAATTTCCTTACTCAGGAATAAAAATCTGTTGTTTTTTTTACTTTACCATTAATTAATGAGGTTGCAACAGTATGAATGATTTACAGTGACATGCTCTGACAGTTTATACATGGTGAGTAATGCCATGTCAGACACTTCAGTATTTATATTGAGATGAATGGCACATAATGTGATGCACACGCTAACTATGAACATAAATATTTAATACTCCCACCAAAGCCTACTGATATGATTAATTTGTCTTTAACTTCGTATCTTTCTGCAGTGTTGCCTATCAGCTATTTATTTAAAAGCATATTTCCAGAGCACCCCTACCAAGTGTATTTACATATCCTCACTGCAATAGCAGCTTTTGGGAAGTACTTTTTCTTCTCCTCAGAGCAGTGAGCTCCACTCACATCACTTAACAAGATCCTGGAGTCAATAACGGCCAGCTGGGCTTGCAGCAGCCTGGTAAGAGCCCAGAACTGCGTCGTTAGTCACATTATCAGTGACCCCCTACATACCCCTGCCACCCCCTGCACAGAGATGCACCCTTGCTCTGCTCATATGCATTCCCTTGTGACAGAAGAGGATGAGACTGGTCCTGCGCCACCCCTCGCAGCATAGTGTTCTGTGAAGAATACTTTGAGTTACAAAGGAATGGAAAAAGGCCTCCTGGCTGCCCAGCCCTGCTCTCCTCTGCTGCCCAGAGCAGGGAATAGCTCACTGTCCCCACCCAGTTCCAGTGAGAGCTTTGCTCTGGCTCAGCACAGCTGGAGAGGAGACCACAGGTAGCTTCAAAAAACTCTATATATTCAGGACCTACAGAATATATTTGAGAAATAATCATAGCAGCTCTCTCACTTGTTCTCCCCTTACATCATTCACAGTGCAGGTTATTTTTTGTTAGCAGCTGCTAATGCTGCAGTGACTGTGCTGTGACTGGTCTGTCTAGTGTTTGAGTTGTGGAGAGGGAGGGAAAGATTTTCTGTATTATTCCATATTTCTACCCAAAGAGAGCCTTTGACTGCTCACTGATTAATAGTTGTGATGATTCTCTCAATTTTTAGTATTAACTTCATTTATTGAACCAAATGACAGGCTCTCCAAGTATTGCTCTAAGCAAAATAAGAGTACATCTTAGTTTTGGAATGTTACCAATCAATGTTACCTTTGAGATTTTGCATTCTCACTACTTTTTAATACATAACACACAGCTCCAAATATTTAAGTTACTAAGACAAAGAACTGAACAACCAATCATTTTCACTGGTAACAGAGAAACCAGACACAGTCCCTGCCCTCCATTCCCCAGCCATCTTCAAGAAACCAGGAAAGCAGGAGAGATTTGGTTAAGTCTTACTACCCAGAATGTCATTTATCCTGCAGAAGAAGAAGAAGCACAAGCTCATTCATTTCTGTTCCTGCCTTTCACATGTAAGCATGTCTCAGTGGCTCTGCCTGCACACAGAATTTCACAGCATTCCTACTCAGTCTAAAGAGACCAAAAGCAAGCTTGGGGTGCCACCTATTATCAAAAATGCACATTATATATTTTAAGTATTATTTTATTTCAAAACCCAAACTAAATACAAGTTAACCAAGACATTTTCCTTGTTTAAGCATAACCATAGTTGTGAAACTGCAACTAGATGTCTACTTGAGTAGGGCAGCAATGAGCTACCAGAGGATAAATCTGTATTGCCGGAGGCCTTTTCTCATTTTGAATAGCCTCTTTACAACCCAGTCACACCTGTATGAGCTGCATATTTATGTATTTATCCACCACTAATCCATAATTCTTCATGAACCAAACTCTTTCATTAATTTTTGTCATCCCTGTTGTCCGACAAATAAAAGAAAGACTCATTCCATGCATGTGCATAAAGCCAATGCTCATTTACTTGCATCACATACTGAACTATTCAATGTCTGTCAGCTAACAGAAAAGTTGTCAGCATGCCATTCAAATGAATGTTGTGGTGTATCCTACTCTTTCAAAGATTATTTGCAAGGCAAGGTATTTGCATGGATGCAAATTATTAGATGTTTGGCCTATATTAATCCAACACAGATGTATTAAACTCCTCCCCTCTCTCCTGACACTGACATTTTTCAGTGAAAGATTTCCTACTAACACAACTAACTGCCATTACACACGGCCCTGTGGTACACTGAAAGACTAAGGAGCTCGATCTGTTGTGTCCATCACAAAGAAAACCAGAAGGTTACAGGGCTATGGTGCACCTCTGCAGGGAGAAAATACCAGAAGGTCTTTAACACAGAGGAGACGAGCACACTGGTACACCCGAACAACTGGTAATGAAAGCCAAACAGATTCAAATAAAAAATAAGAAGAAATTTATAAACCCACGAGTGCCATGAATCTTTGGAACTAGCTATGGAAGGAAGGAAGGGATTTTCCATCTTGCGATGTTTTCAGGTCAAAAAATCAGGTGTCTGTGGAATCAAGGCTTAGGCAAAAGTAGTTCCTGGCAAAGTCCACATGAGCATCTTAACTGCTGCTGAGCTCCAACAGCCTGCTTCCACACAGTGCCATCACTTGAAATCCAAAACCAAAATACGAGCTTCAGTGCTCTAACAACATTGTGCCAGCGCTCATGACCACTGCCCTGGTCACCCACACAGTGTGCTCAAGTATACAGCATTTAGAGGTTCACTGCTGCTAGTGCTTCAGCATGAGGACTGAATTTGTTTAGGCTGTAGGATATTCCCTGCACTCCCCTGACAACTGCCTTACACATGAGTGAAATCCCCTCCAATTTTCCAGACTGCTCATACCTCATCAGGAAGAGCAAATTCAGGTCAAATTAGCTCCCTACTCACACCAGAGCACTCCACTATCTTCTGCAAATTTATAGATATCACCAATGCTTATAAGACGGTCACCTCAACACATGCGGACGGGCAGAAGCCACATACCTTGCTTTCAACTGCACAAGCCCTACCACCCACACAGCAGGTCTAAGGCAGGGGGTCAGCAGCACTTACACACTATACTCTGGGACAGTATGTGTTAGCCATTTTGAGAAATCTGATTTTCTGTTACTAAAAATGAGCACATGCAATAACCAGCAAGGTTGCTAGGCAGACAGACGCATCTTATATTTATAGAACTTTCTCTTCTAGCAGCCCCCTCCACAGCAGGGGGGTTGGACTACATGATCTTTAAAGGTCCCTTGCAACCCAAACCATGCTGTGATTTTTCCTCTGGAAAGGCAGTAAGGGGATAGCAGAAACAGTTCTGATAAGGTACTATTATGCCAAGCACTACCATGCAAGCTAAAAGGTGAAACAGCTGTGTCCCTTTCCACGTTCTTCCCACTGCTTTGCAGTGCTGTTTCTTGCCCCAGAAGTCCTTTGCATCCTGTGATACATTCATGATGGTCCTGTTCTTAGTGACTGGGCTCAAAACCTTACCCCTTTGTATGGTCTGAATTGATCCTGTAAAGAATTCTTTGAAAACTACTGTTAGGATGATGTATGGCCTAATTTTGGTTGCTATAGCATTTAGAGTCAGACTTATGACTGGGAAACAATCTCCCACTCACTTGAAATGCAGCGAAAGGTTTCAGTACTGCAGTAGAAGGCTCTCTGGCTGAAAAGTCATATTTTAAAGTTTACAGCTCCTGCTTCATGCTTGGCGTTGCTACGGCAGCGACGAGAGACAGCCTGGAAGGGTTTCACAGATGCTGCAGAGCTCTGAATGCGGCCAGTCCAGAACACTGTTTTAGCTGCTTTACAGGAGAAATTGAGCAGCAGTTTATTACCATAAGTACCAAGCCGCCACTTGAATTTTTCTATGGTTTTAAAAGCAGCACATTTTTATTAAGACAGAAATGGCTATGAGGAATCAAGTGCATTTTAACATAGGCAGTGAGATGTAATGCAAGAATGATCTGTAGGCCTTTATAGCTGACAACAGACACCATTGCTATCAACCTTTTCTGTTGCTTTCCATCCAATTTAATGTGCATAACCTTGGCAGCAGCACCTCATCTCACGCACTCTGGCCTTGGGGCCATATAAACAAATAAATCAAGCTAAAGCCAAATCCCAGTGCAGACAGGAGAACCCCCTTTTCTCTCTTCATTCTACATTGGTCTGTTCACATGACAGAGGTCCTCAAAGCACTACTGTATATATGCATTGTACTCTGTATGAAAACCAATAATCATTTTACAAATGAAGATAGGACAGTTCAATTTAAAACCTTGTCTCCAGTTGTGAATGCCTCAGCATATATATTTCAGCAGGATTTTACAAGTGCAAAGTGCCAGTTTCAGAAATGTCTTATACTTGCAGCTAGCTCCATTGGTGTTCAAACATGTGTTTAGAAGTCATGAACCAGGTTCTCCAGAATTAGGAAGTGGCTTTAAAAGATGACTTTCAAGGCAGGCAAAATACCCTATTATTAATAATGTACTTTAGACAAATCCAACCAAGCAAATCAGAATAATCTAACCATTGCTTAGATATGTGTCTAATTCTTTTTCATGCAATCATGACTCTCCAGCATGGAGTGAGAATGCACATAGCAGTGTCATTTAGTTCAGCTTCACCTCCTTTCAAGTACCTTTTTCAGCAGAGGAACAGAATCTGTTTCTAAGAACATACCTATTTATGACGGATACAAAACAAACTAACATATGCTTAGTGCTGCTGCTGCAGATTTGTAACCATCCTGAAGCGTGCAGTACCTGTACCTTACACAGTGTGCATGGTTGATGAATTTTAGTTAAACTGACCTCTGGTACTGTTCTCACTCCAAGCAATTTTAGAGGTGCCACTCCCATTACTACACTGAAAAGTCACTTCCTGACTGCAAAGCAGAGGCTTGAATATCGCATAGAGAATAGAAATGTCATACTCAGTGCAGTACCAGGGCAACTAATGAACTTTTCATTTCCTACCATTAAGACTGTATCTTGCCACAAAACCTTAAATAAGTGAAACTGAGTTCATATATAAAACACAGTCTGCTCCCTAAGAGAATTATGTACTTAGTCTATACTGGAACCTTTGATCCAGCCAACCATAGCACATACCTGATCTCAAGATGTCACTTTTCATAATTATTTATCATTCTTACCCTCTCTCACTTGTCTCTGAACACCAGCCAGCTCCCTGCTGCAAGCAAGCCATCACTTCCACAAGTGTTTCACAGGCAGCTGGTGTAACCGCACAGTGCTCCTGGCTCCAGCAGTGCTGGCACTGCAGCATCCCAGGTGACAAACATTGCATTTAAAATTCCTGAACTCTGGTACAAACCCACATTTTCACTAATCACCCAAGCACATGCAATATAGAATATAGAATATGTTCTTTCTTCTCCACTGAGAAGATCCCCCCCCAAAAAATTTCATGTAAAATTAGCACAAGTTGGCTGCAGTTTTGGGTGGTTTGGTTATTTGTTGCCCTTTTTTTGGGGGGTGTGGAGGGTAGGGGGGATGGCGGTGTGTGGCACGTAGTGGGGTGAGGGGTCCTAATTTGTTTACCAAAAAAATAAGGTTATTTAGTGAGTGCCAGTGAAGTCATCACATGTTTCCTTCGGAAAAGCTCCCTATCAATCCACAACACATTATCCAGAAGAGTCTGTACTGATAGACTGAGTTGCTAAAAGACTTCAGCCTTAAAGAGCTTTTTATTTTGTTTTTTGTTTCTTTCTTGTTTTACTTCAAAAGTTTTCCCAGTGGCTCTAATCTGTAGTGGAATATTAAACTGCAAAACATCTCCTGGAGCTTTGCTGTTACTGATAAGATTTGATTCCTACTGTTCTTAAAAGGCGAGTGACAGGCTTCGCCAGGGCGTACGTGACCTTTCCAAAGCCGCAACCCTGTAGGAATTGCGTCGATTGCTCTAACCTGTCAATGAACAGGAGCTGCAGAGCCAGCAGGAGAACAAGTTCTGATGCCTGTAGTTAAATAACAGCACCTCAGGAGAGCACATTTATGAAATATCTGAAGGGCCGAAAGGTCACTCTCAACAAATCTCCCCTTTCACAGGAGCAAGAACCACCATTTCCCAGCTGCTCCTCTGGCTGGGGCAGGTTGTATCACAGCAGACTGGATCTGAAGAGGTCCAGGACTTTGGAAGAGAAGGTCTTTTTATAGATAGGAGCTTTTCTCCATATTTTATTATACTTAAAGCAACACTAAACTTCTGGCAGAAATTAATAAAAGCCAGAGACTTGAACCTCTTTAAATCAGCAGTGAATTAAGCTCATTTGCCTTTTCACACAGCTTCATGGAGGTCTCACACACTCCTTTTGAGGGCGAAGGGTCCCCAAACACCATATACAGCAAGCAAAGCTTTGTCCCCTCAAACTTCCCACAACTAGAGTTTGCAAACCTTCCAAAACTTACCACAACAAGCTGGGAATCAAAGCATTCTTCCCAAATGTTTAACCAAGATGGTTCTGTACAATTACAAAGCCACCTTCACACCACACAGCACTGGCCTGAACTTTGACAGCCCGGAGCTCCTACCTAACTCACTTTGTTGTACACTTTACTTACTGCTAATTCCTGCAAATTCTTAGCAGCTCCAGGATGGATTCATGGGTGGTATATACATCAAATAACACTTTGTTGAGCAAAACCTGACTTTCAGAAAAATGAAGTCCCCAGCAGGGGTCAACTATTGTACCCTAAGCCCACACAGCAGGTAGGCCAGCACAGGCATAAAAAAGCTGTTGCATGTTTAAGCCTTCCGAGATAACATACTGAACATTGTAACAGTCATACACACACACGAGCCTATGTCCTCAAGCAAAGTTTTAGCTTACCTGCCCTTCACGCTCACACAACAGCCTGCTCTCCACACATCCCGAGCACCATAGTGTGAGTCCTCCTGCCTTTGTCTCTTGCTTTATGTTTTCTCCCACTTTTCGTGCTGCTCCCCTGCTGCTTCGAGGTGCCCTGTACCTGTTCAAGTGACAGATGAAAATCAAATTGGTATCACATCTCTATTTACACACATTCTAGTCTTTGGATACTTCAGCTGACCTTAAGGCACATTTAGTGCTTCCTATACTTAGTCCAAGTGAAGGAAGCTGATACGGATATCAGTCTCAGTAAGTCTGGTGTGATGCAGCCCCAAACTGTACCCATCCTTCAGCATAATGACAGACACATCCAAAAGCTAAACAGTATTTTCTCTCTACCATGAGCTGTTTCACTGCCAGCTTAAAGAGCAAGTGTCTCAAAAGTAGATATTTTACTACAAGCAATATGAGCTTGAAGTAACTCAAATCAAATATTTTACTGCATTTTTTTTAATTTTTTATTTTAATTTCCTCAAATCTGCCATCTCATGACACCTTCCCTCCCTTGTTTAAAAGCTTTTACAATCCAGAATGGCATAAGAAACATAGTGCTGTAAAGTGCATACAGTGAAGTCTAGCTGGGTAATTTGGCAATAGTCTTACACTAACTGTTTTTCCAAACCCATTAGTACGCTTTCCTCATGTTCCAGTTAGTATATAAAAAAATAAAGTAAAGCTTAAACTGTACAACTTCTATAAAACCCTAGAGCAGGCAATGCATTCCTTGGCATAATCGCACATTTCAAAAATGGGATTTTTATCACAGTATTTCATTTCCAGTCAATCGAGGTCTGCATGCATAGATCATTTTGCACATACATTACTCAGCCACTGCTCTTTCTATCTCTAGTCTGGTAAATATTTTTGCCTTGTGCAAAGGATATAAGGGCAACACAGCCAAGATGAATTCTGCTTTAGTCTTGCAGCTGAGATGACAGTGACATACAGCAAGATATTAGAGCACTATAGTATCAGAAATGTACAGTAAGCCTGAGTAAAGGATGTAGCCTAGAGTTTTATAGCCTCACTCCCAGGAAAACAAAGATAAAAGGTACACTTCCACTCTAACATACGGCCAAGTTTAGTCATTCATAATAATATACCACATCAATTAAATTTAACCTATCGATTCATCATCTTCCTGGAGGCAGCCCAGGTGCCTTTGATGACAGCTTGGCCCCTTTCAAGCAGTGCAATACAGATCAATAGGGAGGTGGTACATGGTAGTAGATGGTGTCTATGTGTCTAGCTAAGAAAAACAAAATATAACTTAGAGTTATTAAACTGTTTTACTGCTTCTAAATGGACACCAGTATTATATAATGTAATCCAGGTGACGGAGTAGACGTTTGGCTATTGAAAATGCTGTGCTTACTTTGCAGCTGAAAGACTGCTGTGTTTTTCTAATGGGCAGCAGGATATTGCTCCCAGGAAGATTCTGGTTACTGGGAGCAGGCTGGTGTCAGTTTTGTGGCCAAACTAGATACAGCTCAAGAGTAGCACATAACCAGTCTCTTATGAGCAAAGAACATTTTGTTTCTTTTTATTCCTGGTAAATCTTCATTTCTCTTACCAGGCATTAATCCAGACTCTGTGAAATCAGGCATATTTAGAAGGCAGAGAACAGGTTAAACCATTCTTTTTTCCTCCCAGCAGTGTTGCATGTACATCTTTTAAGCCTACAGCCTTATCAACATTCAAAGCCACACCAGTTTAGCTAACAATACTAAGATTTTTAAACAGCTGATGAATTCTGTGCATGGCCAGAACTACTTTAATTCAAATTTGCCTTATATTGAGTTCCCTCAGCTCAGCAAAGGCAGCTTAATGTGCAATTAAGGGTCTCTACACAAGTTGTTTCACTTGCTATGTAAGCTGTTCATATTATATCAAAAATCATAAATGAAAAGAACTAAAGCAATGGAGAGCCAGTCTAAGGTGATGGAGAGGTGGAAAGTTTATGCAAAATACAGACTGCATCCGAGTCTCAGAGTCACCTTCAGAACTATGAAAATGCCAAACAGCACATTTAGTGTCCTATTAGTCAATTTGCTAAAATGATACAAAAGGACTACTTCAAGACGTATAGCTTTAGCAGAGGATTGAAATCCCTTCATAAGAGACCTGTACTATTCTGTTATTTGTAAATTTATATAAGGTGTCATAACTATATATATAAATAACAGAAACAGTCTTGCAATGGTAAGCAATCCATACAAATTCTATCACAGTAATAAAGTCTCTCAGAATTTTATCCTCAGGGCTCCAGATAACCTCATCCAGTGAGGAATTCAGTAACTCCATCAGTCAAGAACCAGAAAAGAGGGTGGGTAACTGGATTTGGAAGTAATGCTAATGAAACTCTACAGATGCAGCTTCTCAAATGGAAATAATTCGATGAGAATGTAACAGAGAATCATTTCAGGCTCATTTTTTGGATGTCTTTCAGAGTTAAAATACTTCCAAATTGACATGCTTGAAACCCTAGCGACTGCCTTGATTTTCTAATGTAGTATCTTTGTGGGTAGCATCCTGGAAGACAAAAAATTATTGGCGCATGGTAATATTATTTTATCTAACTTAGTTTGCAGGCTCAAAACAATCTAAATTCCTATGGAATTAACCATACTTAGTATTACTATGGCTGAATTTTAATAACTTGAAATTAAAGCTGGGACAGTTAGAGGAAGAAGACATGAAAACTGAGCTACTCATTTTTCTCTTTCAAAGACTTGCAAGCTATTCTTAGGTTTTAACACAGTGAAGGACCTCCGACCATGGCAGATATCACAGTTAGGTGACTACTCTACAAAACAGGATAACATAAAAATGAAAATGTTTCTTTCTTCCAAATAACTTCCAAATAAAACATGGAAAAAAACCCAACCAAACAAACAAACAAAACAAAACCAACCAAACAAAAAAAACTAAACCAAAACAACAACCAAAAAAAAAACCCCAAACAAACAGAAAACGCAAACAAACAAAAAACCACCACCACCACAACAACAAAAAACTAAAGAGATTGAGTTTAGTGGCTTAGTACAAATTTTCTCACATTTTTGTCAGCAGAAATATTGTGACGCATTTTAATCATGATGGCGTGATGGGCCTGTGTGGAAGAGACAACATGGAAAAATTTCAAATAGGTAGCTCACACTAACATACAGGGGAGATGGACTGTAGGGAAAGGCTGAACCAAGGCAAGGATATCCTGAGTGGGTATCCAATGTTTGGTGGAAAAGAAGAAAGAAAGCCAAGGTAAAACTGAATCCAGAGCAGAATGAGGCTCAAATAAACTGTCTAAAAAGTTGTCTTAGCAACAGTACTCAGTATGCACATGCACAGCAAGACTGAATTCATCAAGTCAGAAGCGCCTGTAATGAAGGTTCAAAACAGTGAGAACCTGGCAGAAGTTCTGCTGGACTAGACAAGAAAGGCCAACCATGGAGATATTACTGAGAAAGAATCACCGAGACCAAGACAACAGCTGAAAAAGAGAAGCAAGTTCCAGACAGTGTGTATATTAGAATACAATTATCTTTACACTTATGGATACTGAATAACTGGGATTAACATGTCTTTGTAAATCAGGAACAAGAGGGATACAACTGAGCTGGCTACTGTAGTTTCTGCTGCTAAGGCTCTAACCACACTGGGGGAAAAAAAAGCTATATGGGAAAAAAATTTTAGTTTTGGCAAATAATACTAACAATAAACTGTCAGAATGTGACTTATTGCTTTTCCTTAGAAAACACGTAGAATTTCTTGCTATAGAAAAAAATGAAGAAAAAATGTGGCATAACTTCTTTTCAGTGACAGTAAAAATTATAACCTTTTTCCTATTGAATGCTTTATAGTAACAGATTTGTCCAGCAATCGTCACACTGTGGAAGTTGCCCTGAGTCCATTGGATCAGTTCCCAACAGGCACCTGGAGCACGTACTTCAGTACAGGGAAACACACACCCTGACTCTCACTGAAACCAAGAATTTTTGCAATGCCATACCAGACCTGGGAATTTAAGACATGACTTTTGTCACATACTTTAATACGTGACCCTGAAATTCTTCTTCTGGAAGTACCTTTTTTTCTCACTTTATTTGCTTCCTTCCTTTAAACTCATATATGCTAAAAATGTCACAGAAACCATATTTATGAATGTGATGTACTTAATAAATTACAGGTCTACATACAGAGAGTTGTAGAGTTGAGTTGTTGAAGACTCAAAAAAGCACTACTTGCACCACATTTTGCAATGAATATAACATTTTTCCAAATGCAGTCTGTTCTGCAAGTGACAAAGACATCTTTCCAAGTGGCAATGAAGGATCTCTGAAGGCTAGGGAGAGGGTGAGACCTGAGCCAGCAGGACCATAATGTCTTTACCAACAGATAACTTCTCTAACATCAACAGAAAATAGTTTGGCAAAGGCAAGTCAGGCATCAAAGTGTGATTTCTAAACTTTAAGCAGGTTTTCAAGGGTATGTTGCCATGCTAAGATGCAGAAACAAACAAAACATTGTCTTTGGGCAACTTAGAGAAGCCATATAACTTCAGGAATTAATCTTCAATATGAATGACCTGTGGGAAACACATCTCTCACTTATCTATACAGAAAACACAAGCTTCAAAGCTGAGATGGTCTGAATCTCACCATCCCCTAATGCCATCAAACATAACCACAATAAAAAGCACCATCCTGTTTGGATTTCTTATTGATCGGTCTTCTACTGTGAATGGGATTATTTTCTTCCTTGACCTCAGTACAGGGATCTATTTAGAAGCTTTTCAAAATCTACTTTTCTATTATTTACAGACAGATTTTAATTTATTGAACAAGAACTGGTTTTTAAGGATGCTTCTTCTAGATTTTTTTTTCCTTCCATCTTGCTTTTCTGTTCTTTCCCTCCCCTCCCAAGTTGGATGTGAACCTCAGGCTACCTGAGTAGCTTTTAAATGTTAAACAAAACACATCAGCTTGCCATGTCTGTCTCAGCAGAAAGTCAATATCCACTCCAGGAGCAATCAAGCACCCAAGCATGGAGGCTACAGCAAAAGCCTGTAAAAAATATAGTAACAAAGCCTGAAACTGGTGTGAGTAAAGGTTTTCTTAAAAACCTGGAGCTGAAAGCAACTTTATCTAAGAACTTACAAAGGCTTTGATCAACCTGAACTAAATTTGGGGATTATAAAACAGATATGTGGCTAAGTGAAATTTTGAACAATGCAACACACACATATCTTCTACCAAATTTAGCTAATTTCTAGTAATAAAGTACTTTTGCAACTTTTGCAATACTAATTCTTTGATGTTCTCAGAATTTCAGCTAAACCACATCTTAATATCTTTCCTGCTCCTATAAATGCAAACAGTGAGAACAATACTTGTTTTCTAGCAGCACAGCTTTGAAAACCTTTACCTAAAAAATAAACTCATTTCACATAAGTCACTGAACATTCATTGAATGACAAATGGTTTTTGTCACTACTAATCTCAAGCAGTGTCTCAATGAAGAAGTGTGTTAGTGCAGAACAATACTATACACACTATAAGTGGCCTTTTTTCCCCCCAGATAGACTAAAAAAATAATGTAGCTAGCCCAGCAAAGATTTTAACCTTCATCCTATTGTTGTGGTTTGAGCTGAGAGGGCAACTGAGCACCACACAGCCACTCAGTCCTCCCTTCTCTCTCACTGATGAGAAGGGAAAAATAAGCCAGGCTTGGGATTCGAGATAGGACCGGGAGGGGCAAATCACCCATTGTGGCCACAGGCAAAAGGCAGACTCATTAGGGGAATTAAAAAAGAACACAGATTTATTACAGGCATTAACAACAACACTTAACAGAGTAGGACAGTGAGAAGCACTGCCACATCTTGTGAACATCTTCCCCCCACCGCTCCCTTCTTTCAGGGATCAGCTCTGCTCCCGATATCTCTACCTCCTCCCCCAGCGGCGCAGGGGCAGGGAATGGGGGGTGCAGTCAGTGCTGCCGCTTCTGCCATCTTTGGTGGGGGGAGCTTCTGGGACTTCTTCCCCCTGCTCCAGCGTGGTCCCCCTCTCACAGGAGACAGTCCCCCACAAACTTTGTCTGATGTGAGTCCCTGCCACAGGCCACAGCGTTTCCCTGCTGCTCCAGCAAGGGACACCAACTTTCTCCAACTGGAGTTCCTCCCACAGCTGCAGCCCTTCCCGAGCTGCTCCAGCATGGGACACCCCTGCATGCTGCAATCCTCCCAGTACCAAACTACAACAGTGGGGGCTACTTTTTCCCACAAGATCCCAGCCTTCTTTGGGCATAGTCATCCATATGAAACCCCTCCCAGGCCATAAATCAATGTCTGCTCCACCATAGATCTTCATGGGTAGCGGGGGAGAGGAGCTGCCCTGCCATCTCCCCACAGGATACAGGGGGGTCTCTGCTCCAGCACACCTCCCCCCTCCTTTCTTCCTCCATTCCTCCACTGACCTTGGTGTTCACACAGCTGCCACAACTCTTCCTCAAGTCTGACTCCTCCTCACCAGGTACCTTCTCAAATATGTTATTGCAGAGGTGCAGCTAATGGGCTCGGTTTTGGTGCACAAGTGGAGCTGACTTGGAGCTGGCGGAGCTTCAAGAAGCTTCTCACAGGGGGCCGCCCCTATAGCCCCCTCCCCTGCTACAAAAAAAACCCACCACTCACTCAAAGCCAGGATACCTATGAAGGTAGAAATGCTTTCTGACTTGTGAAAAATCTAGAGAAATAAAGAGACTAAAAACTCCATGGACTTCAAAAATAATTTGTATAATAATAAATAGTCCAGATAAGCACTACATAATTTCACCCTTAAATAAGTAATCTTGAGAAATGTTTCTAATTCTGGGAATCAGGTGGTCACTGTCGATGCTACACGCTGAGAAGCAGAATGGACAGGAAATTGCTTCTGTGCTTACCCACATATGTACAATTCTTACCACTAAAGGATACAAGCACCTGTGTTCTCATGTACATGCTGAGGTACAAGGAGTTGATTTAATTTCTATTTAGTAGCATTTTGTTTCTTCAAAAGGAATGGCCAAACTAATTCTAATGCAATTTATCCAACTATGCAGCCTCCATAAAACACTTTTCATTTTCAGTCATGCAGTGCTCCTGGCAAAATGGTGGAAAAAAGAAAAGAAGGAACTACAGAACAAAAATCATCATGAAGAACTAAGATTTCCTGTAAGGTCTACAAAAGATTTTGTAAAGCACTAGCACCTAGCAGGGTAATAGTTTTCCATACATCTAACTAAAGGGCCAAATCCTACAATGATTTAGAAGAATTCTCAGCATTCACTGCAGCCAAAGTCAGTGCAACCGAGTCACACCATGAAATAAAACATGTGCTTAAGAGCTTGTAGAATTAAGGGCTGAAGAGATCAAATGGAGAACTATTCAAACGCAAAAATGGTATGACACAGGTACCATGAGAAGGTAGGTGCACATGACTGGTTTTTGGGTTCCTAAAAAAAAAAAAAAAAAAAAAAAAAGGCTTCACATTACAGTGCAAGATTCAATAAAAGAGACAGAAAGACAAATTTGGGGGGAACAGAAGTGGGAGGTGAAAACAGGACTTTTACCTGGAATGTAACTGAAGCTGAAAGCATTCAGTTTTTCAACCAAAATTTAGAGAATAATTCAGCCTCAAATCTCTGAAGGTTTATGATGTAATCTAAAAAAGAATTTCCCAACACCTACCATTATACTTGCTTTCAGAGAGAGAGCTGTCTTATTTACAACCTGTACAATAACAAACAGATGTAAAGTTAGGATCTACATTCTTAGAAGATACACCTTGAAAATCCACCTTTGTTCATACTTAGGCGATGCCTGTCCTTCCTTTTTCACTATTTATTCCACGTCTGTTCTTTGTACAGAAAAACGAGTTGCATATTTTAGTTTGATCACTGGCTTATCCAACCTATGGCATCACCTCTGCTCTACCGATAAGCATGGAGAACCTATCACACAAGTTGCGAGTGCAGGCAATCTATAAGGGAGGCCAGGCAAAGCAAGGGACATGATTGATCAAGTCATTTGTGTGGGTGATAAATATGATAGCTATCCTGGTGGCTGACTGCCATCTCTAATTAAAGTCTGTTACGGAGAGTGACTGATGGGTAAATATCATGGCAAGAAGCATAACTCTCTTAAATATTTTAAAATATCAAAGAATTAACTGAAAATTCCTCACCTGCCCATCTCTCACTCCCAGTGCCACTAAATACCTTTTTACTTGAGAATATTAATATAAACATTCTATTTAAGGCTTTTTAAGCCCAAGATGATTGTGGAGAGCACCGAAGGCCTCAGAAATACAAATCTCATCAAAATCACAGCTAGTTGTGAAGAAAGCTTCATTAATATGATTTAGACCATGAGTCAGCAATGCTGGTGTCATTGCTAACACAACGAGGTGGTCTCATCTCAGAAGACTATGTACATGAGCAAGCAGCACTAGCAAACACAACGAGGTGGTCTCAGAAGACTACATACATGAGCAAGCAGCACTAGCAACACATTGAGACTGGAGCGTAAACATTCATTACCAATAGAAACAAATACTGCTCCCAACTTTCTCAGATTTAAATATGTTCATTATTTGCAGCATTTGGCCAAAAATACTGAAAAAAAATATTTCTAAAATAATGGGTAATGTGTAAACTACAGAGTAGAAACATTTTAGACAAGGAAATTCATCTCAAGGAAATACCAATTTCTCATGCTTTCAGAATATGTAAATATTTTACATTGAGAAAAACATTAAAATGTTCATAATTACAATGGGTATTTATACCTGGAGTGCTTAGGTGATTCAGGAGCAGACATGTCAACAGATATGCCTGTTAAAGGTAATTTCAAGAAATTATCAAGAACAGTAGCTATCATGGAAATAACATTATGTGAGAACAGCTATCATGGAAACACCTATCAGCCCGAAATGAAGCCACATCAAAAGAACAACTTCAGCATATTAAGTCAGGGCTTACAAGCAGTCACAGGGTTCAAATTGTCTACAAATTGTAATTATTTGTCCCAGAATTACACAGCCATCTTGCACACAAACATGACCATTCTTGAACTCATGATTTTTTAAAGCCAAACTTCTCTCTCAACAGCAGAATTTAATCTCTCTTATTTATGGTTCTCCCAATTCCCCAAACAATTAGGTCGCAACTGGAAGAGGGAGGCATCGACAGAGGTTGATGTCTCTTCCCACGCAACATCGCGTCGGGTACTCCTTTCTGGCACACTGGTGTCAGCATGGCATTGCAAGGTCATGTTGATTTGTAGCGCCAGAGGATTGCAGAAGCCTCAGGCAATCGTCAGAAGCCTTAGCCTCCCACTAGAAGCTCACTGAATTATTTCCAGATTTACTACTACAGCAAACAGCTGCCAAATAGTCTCGCTGCTCATGGCCCAGAAAGGCAGAGAGTAGTGAATTAAGTTTAGAAGAGATGTAAAGTTTCTGTCTTGCTAGGTGAGACGTTATCATCACATACGCAGGTTTATTTACTATTTACTTTCTAGTGACAAAGCTGGCATCCTTGCAGTGCCTGATCATTCTGGAGGATATGAGAAAGATGACACTTTTCCGAGAACAAGTTAATTATAAACCTATATAGCAGGGGACAGAATACTGGTGTTATAGATCAATATTCTCTTTAAAACTTGTTTAGAAGAAAAGAAAGGGTATTTCTGAAGTTTTAGTCAGCAACTGTTAAACAGATGCAAAAGGCAAAGCCTGAGTTACATTATTTAGGGACTGAGGGGCTATATAGTGGATCAGTTACAGGACACACACCTGGAACCACAAATAGCTGGTTTTTAATTTACACTTCCACTTGCCTCTGCCTTTGCTTACTCATGTGTAAAATGGAATTGCAATTTCTTACAATCTTTGTTGATATGCACTGAGAATTTTGATATTTGAGAGATACTACATAGTATCAGCATGAGCTATGGTTGTGATTCGGACTGAAAAAGTTTGCCAAGACAGGGAGTGAATGTGTCACCAGTGTGCAAGTAATGGAAGACAAAATGACTTACTGTCTTCACAGAGCTAATTTTATTGCTGATGTAGGAAGATATGAGAAACATGATATGAGAAACATGCTTTACAGCACAGCCAGGGAGCATGGCCCCACCTGGAGCCTTTGGAGAAAGCACCCCAGGGATTCGAGAGCAACCTCCAGAATATTGGAATTGGGGGCACAGGGGGATCCAAGGTCCACAATGCCCTCACTGAGAAAGAGATACGAGCAGCATATGAAAGGGCTGGAGCTGCTTCAGAAGCAGTCAGTAGAGAAGCACAGCTCCTTTTGGCACTACAACGCTGACTTATTTTTTCCCAGCACTGGTTTATTTCTTCCCTTACCTGCTCTGTAGTATGCTCCCAGCTCTTGCTGTCTGATGCCATTACATCAAGCTTACTATTATTTTTAAATAGTTAGCTGCCAAACTTTTATAACAGATTTATTTTAATTAGATATTTTTGACTGGTTATGAACAACAAAACCAAAAAAAATTTAATTTGAATAAGAATATAACTAATCTGGGAAGCTGGTTTATATCTTCAGAAATGAACAAACAAATAGAAAGCTTGGTAAAAGCAATGTGTAACTTTAAAAATGTTCATACTAACATCAAAAAATTGCAGAATGAAAAACATGTAATTTGTTGCTCCTTAAAATTGTGTATCTCTACAATAAAATTACTCTGTTCATAGTTTTCTCACATTAAATTACTATACTAATAAAATATCAGTTTAGATATACACAGCACAAATCACTAACATGTATATTCAAAAAGAAGGTGTTATTTGGATCAGTCTTGGTGTTGTGGTTTTCTTTTTTTTAGAAAAGCCTTTTCTTGCATTTGGCAAGTTGAATTAGCAGTCTTACAGACACTATAAGAGAGTGGATTTTAATATGTAAAATAAATTAACTACAGGTTAAATTTGCAAATTAAAAAATTACATGGATCAAACAGTAAATACTCCCCATTCACACAAGTGAATTTAAAGTTATAAGAAGTAAGAAATAACACAAATTACCCAGGTAGCCTCTATCATCAACTCTCAGTATTTGTCAAAATATCTTAAATCTGCAGCTGTTCTTGCTAAAGTAAAACTGTGAAAGGAGTAGGAAGTCAGCCTGTGAAGATGCCTTAAAACCTAAATTTTAAGGTTTTATACTCCCGTGGAGTCTGACCAGTCAACGTTGCTACAGCAGCAATGCCTTCTCTGTGCCATCAGCTGATGCAGCCTTCCCAGCCTCACACCACAACTACTTTATTTCCTCTTGCAATTTCCCTCTTGCAATAACCTTTTCTACTGTGAGAGGGGCCTAATGAAAAAAGCACAAATAAACTCAAGTGCCTTAGGCCAACCAAAGTTGGTCCCAGCTAATTCTCTTCCAAACATTCCATTTTTACCAAATTCAGCAATGCTGTGTACTGCGTTAATAAAAACTTCATCTTTTGCACCTTGCTTCCAGCATGCCTATTATGTTGTCTCCTTGATATATCATATTCTTTCTGCCTACAATGTATTAGAAGTCTCTCCTACTATTGCTGTATTTCTTTCCTCTTAAACGAGGTGTATGAAACAAAGGACATCAGCGATGGTTATCTGGTATTTTTGCTTTCTCAGTTATAAAACAAGTTTTCCAATATAATTCAAATCTCTCCTCTGAGTAAGGCCAGATCCATAAGTTATGAAAGCCAAACTCGTCTGGCATTCATCTGTACTAAGGATAATCTGCATCTGCCTGGAAACGGGTTTTTCTCATCTTCACTCTCCTTTTCCTCATTCACTCTAGTAGTCTTTGCTTCTTCACTTTTCTTACTACTTATTTGGAGGAATTCATTCATTTTGACTCCACATAATTTCAAAACCCTTTTCATTTATTATGCTCTGCCTGCAATACATTTTGTTCCTCTCTGGGAACAGCAGGGAGCTGTACAGCTACATAACACACATGGGTTTACAGGCTTTGATGTTTTCTCCTTAATCCAAGGCAAAACTATATAAAGTCTTCATATGCTTCACTGTGCCCAGCCTGGGTTGCTCACGGAAACCAGCCCTGGGAGCCCTTTGCCATTTTCACTGGCTACTCTGATCACTGTCTTGTTCTTCTAAAAGATACTCCCATTCAGGACACTTCCCCACACCTCTTCTCTGCCTCTTCAAAGTTTTTTTTCCTCAGTTCCCTTCCCTGTTTGATCCGGGTCACTACAGAGCAACGTGCTGCACTGAATATGTAAAAATCCTGTTCCCATGACAGAATCAGAGTCTGATCTGGAGACTTTCAAGCATGACAGAACAGCACAGCAAGGACGGCACCCACACAATCCTGGCTTTTTTTAGACAGCACTGACTAACCTCAGTGACACAAAGAAAGGAGACACACAACTCAGTAACTGCACACGATACTTACTAAGCACATCGCAAACAGTGATGGGGCAAAATAAGCTGGTGTAAATGTGCTTTAAGAGACCATGCGCTTTTCTGAAAACTTATTGCAGCATGTATCAATCTCTAAAGAGGTCTGTAAAACTGAGAAGGGAAAAAACATGTTTTTTCCCACATTTTATTCCAGTTAGAGAAGTAAATTCTTTAAATGTGGCCGGACATGAGCATATCCCTATCAGGCAAAATAATTTGAGGGAGATCTTCAGAGATTTATGAACAAAAGAATTGGAATTTTTTGCAGGCACTAAGTCTGCAAACTAACAGATTTGGACACTTCTGCCTTCAGAAAGAAGCACATTTAAATAGAATAAGAGAGTAAAGGTCAAGTCTGGGAAAGAAAAGTATCTGTAATGATACAATCAATCCAAACAAGGAGATTTCAGAAAGCCTGTGCATAGAAGAGAAGAGCTCCAGTTCAAATGACAACCTATCAAAAAAGGTGCTGGCCTCCTAAACATGCTAGAGTGAGATTTATCTTTAAAATTGCTGAACAAAAAAAGAGCCAAACAGAGGAGAGAGGAGGCCACTATGAGGGAATATTCAGGAACAAAGTAGTAGTTTTAGGGTAGGGGTATTGGCTATTCCCAGGGAGGAGGAAGTTGGATCTTTTTGAAGGGATGACATACTCAATTTAACAACTACAGCAGAGCCATAGTGACAGGCAAGAAGCCAGGTATGATAAAGAAGATAGATGGAAAACTCCCAAGGTCTACTGATCATGGTAATATTAGCTTTAAAATTTTCCTGAGGCTATTATTTCAGAAAAAGCAATTCAAATATATTAGGATTTTTTAAAAAAAATCAGCACTTGAATATAAATGACAAAAAACTGATTGGAAACAATTATTTTCTACAACAGTTGGGAATGAAGCAACAAAAAAGCATTTAACTCATGGTAAAAGACTGAGAACTATAATCAGCCCAACAAACATCACCTGAGTAATTTTACATGAGTTAAATCATGCAAACCTTACTTAGTCACAATTCATGCTGAAATTTCTGGGATTTGAGTTTTGTAGCTGTCTCAGTACACACCTAAAGCATCATAAAACCTGTGAAAATCAGTAGTGAATAAATAAAGATCTAGATAAATAAATATTTGTCATAAAGGAGCAAAATTCTTTACTATTTGGCTCTTGGATGGATGAGGTCAAAGTCAGACAAAATAGGAATGTGTAGAAGAGAAGCAGAACTACACATTAAATTTTAGACAACTTATAGGCAGTACTACCTCTTTCCTTTTAAGAGGTCTTGTAAAAGAGAAGCCTGTTCCCATCTTGATTCTCTTGGCCTGGTTCTCAAAACCATCAATCTCTTTTATAGTTACCTGGTAAATTTAAGAACCTCAGCAGAGAGCCGCCTTATTAAGGACCTCTCCTCAGTGCAATTTACCCAGCTACATTCTCAAATTTGAGTCATAATATTTAATACCTCATACATACATAATATCTGTGAAAAGAGATTAAAATAAACATAATAGAAATGGAAAGTCTTATTTCCATGGCAGCTTTCATAATAGAAGCCTCAGAAATAATTGTAACACCGTTCTCCTTCTCAAGCCCACTCACCGGGTTTTTTGTGGTGCTATCAAGGACAAACAAATAAGAGAAACCGGGAGGAATCCAGTTCCTAAGCAACATTGTATTTCTGTATCCCACTCAGGCTATGGCAGAGGTTTATCTTGCTCCCGGCTCTGAAATAGGATGCAAAAGGTCTGTGGCACTGTCTGGGAAGCACAGTCCAGCTTCTGATGGCACCTTCTGAAATCACACTCCTCTCAGGCTGCTATTACTAGCCTGTATGATGAAAATCATTCCTCTCACTTTTTCTGAGCCTTTATGTTTCTCATCTATCTACCCAATAGAGCCATCAGGGCAGAAATCAGACCTTTCTGCTGTTGTAAAATGCCAGGGAAAAGGAAGACCTGAATTTGGAGCGAGGGTCTCTGATGCTCCCGTAATACAAAATGTAACAGCAACAAACAGCCTGGACACAAAACCAAATTCTTTTCCTCCCATCAGTAGCTACCTTTGTTGTTCGTTTCTCTGAACTCTCTTAACATGCAGCAAACAGAATTTCTCCCACAACCAGAGTCAAGCTAAATTGCAGCACGGCCACAGACCAAGAGCACACACAGGCCACAGTGTGAAGAATCACCTTGTGCATAGGAGAATCACCTAATGCATCCTAATTTAACTCCATGATGAGCTGATGCACCCCTTACATGATACTATAGCAGGACATATAGAAACAAGAGTAGCTGCTATCTGTCTAGGAAGGTATGGCATACCCAAAAACATCCAAATGACAAAAAAAATAATCACATTTTCATAGTTGTCACTACAGAATTTCTTACACCAGACACAAAGCAGTGGCATATACCACCATAACATCACTTTACAGGATGATGAACCAAATAAAAAATTGGGATTTGCTAGCACATACACACGCAAAACACACCCTCTAATTGCATAAATCTCCATGAGCAATTTTGCAGAAGGATTATTTTTGTTATCGTGCAGTTGTCTAGTGGTAATATTTGTCCATCTGTTATTGAGCATATTTCCATTTCCAAAGGCACAGTACACATTGCCATGTACTGGGAGGGATGTAGAATTCTTGCTTTGCAAATCAGCCCATTGATTGTAATGAAATACGGCAAAATGCCAATAGATCGCGTACTGAGACATCTCAAGGATTCACAGCTGAATAGCTATTTAAATAGTAAAAAAAAAACCAACAACAACAACAACAAAAAAATAATTCAAGGCATATTTAAAGTTGGGTATCACCAGAGTAACAAGTTCTTTATTAGTAACACACAATGTAAATTTATAAGGACTGAAGCATAAAGCCATAACTGTACAAATAATAACCACATATAAAAGTAGACCCTTTGGCCACAGTACTGTTATTTCACTCAGAGGAGTACTTATCTTTATGAAGGGTTTGTTTGTTTGTTCTGGCCTCACTTCTTCTAATGATGTTCTGCTATAATCACAAATGGATGTGGGGTTGATTTGAATGGTTTCTTTTGCTCCTAAAATGTGGGATTTACTTCTAAACATTAGTGCACAGAATCTAAGTTGTTCCACCATATGACTTTTACTGCAAGGGAAGTAGAAAACGCTCTCCAACCAAAATTTCTCCTCTTTTTTATGTTTTTATGGCAAAACCTCCCATTATTAAATGGAAATTATCACCTTAATATTAATCTAACCATTCAATGACAGCAATGAACAGACACCATCAGTGAGCCTGAATTCACCTTGGTGAAAGCACACACACTTGCCGACACCCAGACAGATGAAATTTCAATTCTCCCCCTGTTTTTCAGGAACGCTATGCACTCCTGCCTTTCCAAACTACATCAACAAAACTGTAGCATTCAGCTACAAATGATTAGCACCAAAGAAACACGGATTTAACATTTATATAGATGCTTTCAGCCCAGGCAAAGCACAGCACTTTCAGGTTTCACCAGTAATAACTTTAACCTAGTCTAGATCAGCCAGTCTTCCAAGTGGTTAAAGGTAATTTAGATTATATGCTAATTTATGTCTGGGCCTCTCCTGTGAGCACCTTGGGCCAGACTGAATATTGTGCTCTTGTGATATGGGATTACAGTCCAAAGAATTAAAGAAGAATTACCTAATTAATTTCAGTTAATTTTATTTAAAGACATACTGCTGTATGCAAACCAGCTTCCCAGCGGTAGAAAAGTGCAATAGTATTTCATTCACAAAGCTACTGAGTCTCCATAACATGTCCAAATTAATAGACACACTACCAGTGACGCAGATCTGTATTTGCATATCTAAGCAGCACACGCGGGTACCTTGTCCCCCAGTCTGGCACAGCATGTGAGAGCAGCTCCAGCTGTCTGCTCAGAAAACCGCTGCAAATGACAGACTTAGGATGGGTGAGAAATAACAATTGCAATGAAAGTTATAGGTATTACAAAATGCAGTTTTCCAACTGCTCGATACTTTCCTTACAACAGCTTGGAAGCCCCACGGAACAGAGCAGATCCTTGGCAAGGTCTCGGGTTGCCTTTCTGTCCCAAGGCACAACCTTCGTGGCTGTCACTGGACTTTATATACACTCCATGTGGAGCCAAATAAACCGCTGCTATAAATAGCAGTGGCGTTTGCACACATACTCCCCTAAATGACTCTTTTGTATATTAAAATATCTTTATGCTGCTGCTACAGACAGTTATCTGAACCTTTTGATTCTCCATGGGAACTTTGCTATAATAAGCTTCTCCCTCTTTTTGCATGGAAGACCTGCATTTAATTCAGTGGTGCTACTCGGGGACTGTGGGACATCAGGGATGTGCTGGCAAGACTGGGAACTGACTCTTTAAGTGGATTAGCTTTGCTAGCAGGTGGTCTGGAGAAAGGGTTACACAGTATTGGAATTTCTCACCAAATAAAAAGGATCTATTTTGAGTATGCTCAGTCTGGCTTCATTTCTGACCTGCCAGTGAAGAAAATGGAGGGCTGGATGCTGAGTGCTTTAAAAATAATATTCTGGGTCAAATGCCAAGGCCATCAACCCAACCTGAATTCTTCTCCAGTCTTTCCCTGACCTCCTCATTTCCAAGCCCTAATTGTACCACCTTCTCTCCTGCACAGGAGATTAAACGTACATAAAAATTACTACCTATGCCAAAAGTTACATATATTTTTTAATGCACATTAAAGATACTATAAAAATGTGCAAGGCTTGTAAGGAGTGTAATACTAAAATAGCAAGCAGGATCTCCACTGAAAATTGATACCAAGAGCTTGCTGCATTCATTTATTTCAACATGGTGCTACCAGTTCTCTTTTTACATAAAAATACTAATTGCAGAAAGTCAGGTCCTCCCTATCCCCTTAGAGGTTACAAAATATAACTGTTCAAAGACGTCTGGCTTGTTATTTTAAATGTCACCAAATCCAATCCACAGCATTAGAGTTATTAGTTATGTCCTTGTTCTGCATATGCCAAAACATTTGCTTTCTCATCAACAGTTCTTGCTTATTCTGCTCTTAACTTACTAAATTCTGAACTCACAGATGGTTGCAGTAAGTTTAGATTACACAGTAAGCATTGCAGAAGAAAAACTATGGTAATGAACAAAGTCTTTAACAAGTCACGCTTAAAAGGAGATCAATAACATCTAATTTTTTTAAAGAATGCAGTAAACCCCTCTTACCTGTCACATTCATGCACTCACAGATATTCACTGCAATCTCAGTTCATATGGTTAAATTGAAAACACAAAACTGATAATGTAAATTACTAAAGCAGATTCACTTTTTCTTTTTATCAATTTAAAATATGCAATTTTGCCTATAATTTATTCTGCAGAGTACAATACACAAGCAGGTTTCACAAGGCAGTATAAGTTGAAGTTGAATTTAAGCTAGTACAGTAAAACTAGTATAACTGCAATTAAATCCCTGCAATGTTTGTACAAAAGTAGATTATTTCAATAAAGTTTAAATTACTTAGTAAGAGGTTAACAAAACAACACCAAGCCAAATTTCTATTTATCTAAACATTAACTCAGCTTTTACCCTAGTAGAACTAGACTGGTTTAAAAAGTTTTTTAAGGTTAAAAATCCACGTCACACTATAGCAATTTTCTCATGTAAAAATGATACAAGAAATGAGACCACCGCATTAAAATTAAGTTCATATATGGCACATACATGTTTCTGCAATCATACATTTGCATTGCACAAGACAGACATATCATGATGAAGAAATAACTAAAGGGAACTTGCCTTAAGAATACCTAGACGTAAATTATTTTATAACAATAAGATAGTCATAAAATTTATTTACAGCATATATCACACAGCTTATGCTACAGGGTTAAAAAACCCCTTACCTAGGAAGAAAAACAGCATGGAAATTTCCTGGAATACTGAGGTTTCCCCTCTTTTTCCAAGCTTGGAAATTTTCCACTTTCATTAAGTTTTAGTTAACCAAGCAGTATCAGTGATTTAGTACACTATATGTTATATCAGTAGATATATGATTATGTAGATGGCTTTTTTTTTCCAGTCCATTTTATAGAACACTAGAATGCTAAATAACAGAGGTCAGTAGTACACTTCCCTATGGACAACAAAATGTCTTCATTTAAAGAAGGAACAGAGAATCTAACCTCTCAGAGGAGAAACTAAATTTACCTAATACATTGTCTAATGGGGGGTTGGGGAGAGGGGAAACCACAGGGAAGAACTATTAACAAACAAAACACATGACCTTATTTGAAAACTGTCCTTCATTCCATTAAAAATGGAATACCAAGAAAAATGGCAATGATGGTCTCTAATGCAACCTGTAGTACCAGATCGTGGATCTTCCTGGGTGTCAAATATTGGGCTGAATATCTTTTAGTTTCACAGGACAAAGCAGTTTCTCCCCCCTCGTAACAGTCGATTGCTCATACTGTATCCCAGTGGCTGGAAAATACCCTCTTGGGAGAGGTGATAAGGTTATAGTTCTGCATTTCTGCTCTCTTCCTTCAATTAAGATTTTTAATGTCACCAAAATATGTTATAAGTAAATTCAAATCAAGGATTTGTTACTGAGCTGCATTTGGTATTTATAAACTTCAGACAGAACAGGCAGTACGGCTCATGGTTTATTGTTGGTTTAAGCCTATTGTAATCTACAAAATATGATCAGTTATTGTGGTGGCTCCAAGTATTTAAAGCAAAATCCATTTTTCTTTGTCAAACACTTTATGTGATACGAGATGTTAGACACACAGACTGAGTCATTTTCTCATTAGCTCAGCCAAGCATATACGTCTTTTCCCATCCTCTCCTTGAATTTATGTTATGAAAAGATACATATTTTGAAGCAAATCATTTTCTCTGCATGTTAAAAACAAAAAGAAGTTGGAAACTGAGAAGGGAAGAAAGGGAACAGCTGAAAGTAATTTGAATCCTAGAATATATTTAAATAGAAGAACAATGTATAGTTCAATTGGGAGATAAGTCATACTGAGCTTATCTAAAAAACAGTCCTTGGATGCTACAGTTTGTATGTGGCTTGAAGATAAAGAAACAATGCTTCTTTCTTCCTCTCTCTAATCCTTCAAACAGGCAGCTTTATAATATCCCGTAAATTAAGTATGGATTTATGATCAGAAGCCAGGTACATTTATTTTTTACAGTTAATTATATTCAGAGCACTTAAGGAACTGGTATATTCCAGTGCTTTCTGAAAATAAGTAGGTGTAGTTCTAGTACGAGTTCTGCAGTCCTGTTCACTTGGCTCATAGTCAGGATTACCATACCCAGCACAGCTTTACAAAACTTTATCTGTGGGGTTTTGCTGCATTTTATTTATTTAAGATGTCATGGAATATAGTTTTAATTTAATAAACTCTAAGAAATTGAGAGGATTGATGGATTAAATCAGAAACTAAATTTGTAGCATTTGAAGACAAAGAAACCAGGGCTGTCCCAAACCCCAAATGACTGAAATTCCATTTAATAGATTAGCAGGCTCTCCAGCTCCCAAGTAACTTAAATACATGACTCATCCCACCAAAGCCACAAGACAGGTGCTTGTTTCATTAGGACAATACACTTTTAGACAAATTGATTTATGTGAACAGAGCTCACTCCTTTGACTAAAGAAAGCTTGGGGTGAGACTGAAGTAAGAATTTTGTCATGGATTCAGTCAATGGCCAGGTTTTCACTCTGAGAAATGCAGCACAGGTCTCTCAACTTTGGACTTTTGCACCCTCAGCAATACATGCACATGAGTCCTGCACAGGCACAGCTCTACCTGGAGAAACTGAAGTGCAAATCCAATCCTTCCCTTCCAAACCAAAACAAGACAGTTTGGCTGTGTCTTGAGCGAGCTAAACCAGTGTAGTGCAAACTGATGCAGGGATAAGGGGTGTTTTGCTTCTGCAAACATATAAAACTTTCTTGCACTGTATTTAATCTTTGTTGCTCCAGAAGATACAGCCCCATACAAAAATAATGCAATATTCAATTCAGATGTACTTCAAATTGTGTTTTAGGGGAAAAATAGCTTGTTATTTTTTAAAACATCAGAAGTAATACAGATATTTCAAAGCACAAAGTGTATAAGCAACAAATACTAATGCCTGCTTGAGCTGCTCTGTAATATTTTATCTGGAGATCTGCCAAATTCTTTGTCTGAAATCCAGCTAAAGTTTGATGATCACAAGTAGAACAGCTATTTTTGTATCCAACATGCTTATTATCAGAAATAAAAAGAAAAATTGTGAAGTGAATGGCACTGTTGTTATGAAGGTGGTATTTAAACAATTGAAGAACTTAGAAGCAAACAAAAGGCAACCAGCAAATTCCACATTGCTTCAAAAGACGCTTTAACAAAGCTCCATTTTTCAATTATTTCACACAATGTGCTATGCTCTACAAGTTTGGATCTCTGGTGCCAGGCTGCGATGCATCATCCACAGAGTCCTGGAAAAAGGACTTTTTAGGCTGTTTTGAAGAATACTTTCTTCAAAGTAACCAAAGCCATAAGGGCAATTTTCATGCATAAACACAGCTTTCTGGCTGGTTATCACTGATGTCAGGCAAATATTAGCCATGCCCAGCATGGCATTTCCCTTTAGCTTTATTTTATAATTTCCATTGCATACTGGAAATGAGGCTCTCCAAGTAGAGCATTTCTAAAATGCTTATTGCTGTGGAAAGATAAACTAGTTCATGAAAATGAGGGACAGCCTGTGGATTTCATCCACTTCATTCCACAAAATTTAAAAAAATTATGACCTCACTTTCTACCCCATCTAATTCTCCAAGTTTGCGACAGTACATTCTCTCCCACTTCCACATGACACTGACAATACACATAGCCTCCTATCCCATACAGTCCCTCAGGTACTCCATATTTCCTTTTCTATACTGCAGTTAGCCCAGCAACTCATCTCTCTAAATTATATTTTTAGATACCATCTGCCTCCAGATGTCCTATGACCCTTGTCCTGGAGCACTAATGGCTTCCTTGTCCTTGTTCCTGTCTCCAGGATCAATGTAGTAAAATATAAACTTCTCACAAAACAGACTTTTTCATTAAGATAAACTTCCTTCTTCTTGTTCCAACAGGACAGAAGACCAACTGATTGAGAACATGGCAATGATGAACCTCCCAGAATTATGAACTCCTCTGAAGCCCTTTAAAACAAATCAAAAGAATCCCACTTCACTTTTGATTAAATAGTTCCTATGACAACTTTAAAATATATCTTTTACTTTAACCTACATATGTTTGCTATCTGGGCCACCAAATATTGAGAAGTCGCACTTTTCACCTGTGGATATTTTCCCCTCTTGGACTGACCTAAAGACTGCTGAAGGGGAGAAAAAAGGAATGACTAAATTTGTTGAAAGATGGTCAAAGAATTATAACAGAAATCATCTTGTTCTCTTTCTTTGGATCATTAGTCATACTGATACACATTTTACTAACAAAAAAAAAATATTGTTTTTAAGTTTTGCTTGCTAAAACAGTGCTGCCACCTTCCCTGCAGCCTTCACCCTATCTCTGCAATCAACAGGCACAATTCCGTATGGATTCCAAAGAAATCTTTCAAAGAGCAGCTATCGAGAACATGTGAAAGGATTCACTCTAGAGGTATGAAAAGCAAACTCTCCTCAGCAGCAGCTGTTCCAGGAGCATGGCCTCATCAAGTGACTGACAACAGTCTTAATTCATCTTTAACTTATCCACCAAGATTTCTATTTTTCCTATGGCTAACTTTTGAAAGGAGGTAGAAGTTGATAATATTTTGCCTTTATCTGCTCATGTCTCAACTTTCTATCTTTTCAAACTTAACCCACTCATCTCTAACATGCACAGGCTCTTTCACCAGCCACAGACTGCTTAGACACATGTCCAACCTGGGCACTTTATGCAAAAATCCCAAATACTGATGTATTATGATCAGTGATTATTCTGTTTTTCATCACACTGCCTTCAGGCATCCCACAGTCTGTGTCCTGCACATTAGCAGTTTGCAAACTGGATGTGACTTGGAGACATAATCATAAGCATGTTCCTGTCAGAAGCACTGTAAACTGGAAATGCACTGATGACTACTTATTCTGACTTCAGTGACCTGATCTGCCTGTATATTCCCTGGGAGACTTTCCCCTCCTCCAGTGCATGCACCATTATCTCTTGCCTGGAGCACTGCTACTAAGCTCTTGCATTTTCTAGTGCCTCTTTGCTTTCTGTCATGAAGACACCAGTTTAACAAACAATATTAATCAGACTTGTGGTTCCAGACAGGTAAACTTCTAGCAGTATAAAAATGTAACAAATCATTGCATTTACACTATGGTAAGCTATTATTTAAGGTACTTGCAGCAAAGAAATTAAATTGACAGATACTAAAATCAGTATTGATAACAACAGCTTGAAAGAGAAAAAAACAATAAGGAACAAGCAAAGAAAATCACCAGGAGATTTAGCTTCAAATGTTCTAAAATCCTTAGATGATGTATATGACTAAGAACAATTGTCAGGGAAGCAAGTGTTTGGGGAAAAGCATTTAAGTGGCAAAATAAACGGAGCTTCAGCCAAATTTAAAGCTCTCTGGAGGAACAAAGCTGATAACAAGACTGCACATCGCCAACTATATCCTCAGGTAAAGTAGTAATATCAATTGCTATAGATACTATCATGCAATTAGAATGCAGTTTAGTAAACTGTCATCCCAAAGAAGTCCTACTAATGATACTCTAGCCATTTTATTAAATAGAAGAATATTAAGACAGACAATATTCTTTTAAGAAGTCATTCAAATGTCAAAATATAATCACATTACAAGAAATGAAATAAAACATTTCCTTTCTTACTGTAACCCCATATCTATATTGCAATATTGAAGTGGAAACAGGAAAAAGCTTCCTTACAGCAAAGAGAACTTTTCTTTCAGAATTAAAGCAAAAATAGCATAAGGTTATAATGGTCACCCTAAAAGCGGTCACTGAATAGCTGTTGATTTAGCCCATCTCAACATGTACCAGCATAGGGATGAGAGGCTCTTCTGGGAGTGTCAGTCTAAACAGCTCACCAGTGCTGGATGGAGAGGTCCCACTGCTTCTCTTCTTGCCCCAGCACAGATCTCCTCTTCCTCTCACCCCATTGCTCCATCTCTGGCACTGATCAGCCCTATGCAGAGCCGATTCAACTCATGGAACCACTAGAATCTGGCCACAAATTCTGCCATGTTAGCCAAGTGAGTCACCTCAGCAAAAGGTCATGGCTGTCCGATCCAACCCAACAGAGGAGGCTGGACAGCAGCAGGATGGTAGATCAAGTCATGCTTAATGTGTAATGTTGGCATTAAAATGCAGAAAACATCCACATAAATTTGTGGTTCGGTGCTCTATGTAGGACATGAGACAAAGGAAAATCAACCTGTGGCCATGCAAATACAAGTGTCAAAGTCCACTGCTGCCCCATCCTGAGACAAATAGATTTTATATCTCTTTACAAGAATACTGTGATACAGGATTGTCTGTTCAGTGTGACTGCAGATTTTTTTAATGCACGTGAATTGCTCTTCCAACAAGATGCCTTCTAAACCAGAATTGTAATTTCAAATATAAAGTTACAGTCAAAGGGGAAAAACTTCTTTGTTTACAATTCCCTCAAATACAATGTGACTCCAGCAACTGACCCAAGGTGAATTTAGGAGCAAATATTTACTGCTGCTAATCTGCTGATCCAGTAGTTCTCATCCTTTTTGGGGAAGAAACAACTCTTTTATCCTTCTTCCACCAATACCCTTCCATCCTGTGTTAAGCCCTACACATCTACGCCTACCTAAGCAGAGCTGTTTGTCTCAGGGTATCTACTCCTTTGAAAATGGCCAGTTAAGCATCCAGAAGTTTGCAGGGTGTTGATGATTTATTAAATACTAATTTAAAATTTGTTAGCATTTGTATTTTAGAGGAATTACAATAACACCTGCAGCCTTGACAGGTTTTCTCATGCAGATATGCAGGATCACTCTTGTATTCAGTAATAGGCTTGGTCCTGCCTTTGTCCATTTATACCTTCCATGACAATGAAAAGCCACCTGCTTCCTTTTGCTCTTCTAGGTTTTAACCTCAGCATCCTGAAAGACAGATACCTTCAGACACCTAGGTATTTATGATACTGATACTTCAAATATATGATATTTCAAATTCGCTTGAGGAAACACATCTCAGGTGCTAAGCCCTTTGCTGCTGCCTTGGTCTTTTGTTTATTGAATGTGTCTTTCCGTCCTGTTCCCATGACTCCTTCTTCCGTCTGGGTCAGGTCAAGTTCCTTCTTGCCTCCAATGTTTTTCGAACTTTCTTATTATTAATACCACAAATCAATCTGTCCAGTAGTTCATCCACTAGGATATTTCTAGATGACCACATGGAAAGGCCTAAACTAACCTAGGGAGTTGTTGAGATGGTTCTGTCCCCATCCCCACCCCCAGACAGGCTCTGGAACCTTCCCCCTCTCTCTCTTGGGTGATAGGGGTCCAGCCCTGCACACTAGGCTGCAGAAAAATCGAGGGAGGGTGAAGGAGAGGGAAAAGAGCAGGGTAATTTTCTGCCAGCTGAGCTCACTGAAACAGCTCACCACAAGGCAGAGGTGACCCAAGGGAGAAGGTAGGAAACCAAGTGAGATCTCTCGGCTCTGCTGTGAAGGAATGTTCCAACTCATCTCCCAGCCTACAAGGGCCCATGTCACCCCCAGGGCCAGCATTGTGTGGGATGTGTAAGGATCTGTCAAGATCCTTTCAAGTGATCTAAACTTCCACTCTCATTTCCAAACCTGTTAAGAACTTACTGGGAACAGGTTGTATTGTCACAGACACTCAGGAAAATGGCATCTTTTTGTTCTGTACAGTACTACTGCTTTTACATTCCCTTTTCTGCATTACATAGATCAATTTTCTTATGTATTGACACAACATCTTTTGGATTCTGATTATGTAGCAGAGCCACTCAGTTCAGAAATTTGCGGACACAACCAACAGCAGCAAATGGGGTGACCTGAGTGCTCCAGCCCATCACCCTCTGGTTAACCCAGTTCAAACCACTGCGTACATTTTACCGTAGGTCCTATACTTCAAGCCTTCCCATGTATATTTGTAACTGCCCTAAAAATATTCCTTAAATAAGAATATTCATTACAAATGAGCACTATATAGAGCAATGACAGAGCAGCATTGCCCAGGAAACCCAAGTTTACTCCAGGCACTGCATGAAGTTGCTGTCCACTAACCTTACCACTCCTTGACTTCATAAGCAGTCCTCAACCCTCAGCACTATAAAGGGACAAGTTCATTGTAAATGTTTAGTTATTTATCCAGCCTGATAAAATGCCTGCATGTCATCTCCCTTGCTCATTCAAAGAGAGAAGAATGGTTTGCTGGTTAAGTATATTTTCATTGTCTGAATATGATGACTATGGTTACTGGGAGTGATGACAATCTCCCAGGACATTATTGTTATTCAAAGCCTGATATGGCAAAGACATTTGTTTAATTATCCAAGGGGCATTTAGGAAAATGCTTTTGTTATATGCATAAACCCTAATGAAGGAGCACTGTGGGTATCCTTATATCAATTAAGTATGATTACTGAGGTGATTGCAACGTTCTCCCACAATCTTTTCTAAATTATAGATAAGAGAACGAAAATCTGAATTTTCTTCAAATCCTTTTCCCTCCATCATTTAGGCAGATATTTTAATTGTCCTGTAAACCTCAGGTCTCCACCCTGTCCCTTACTGTCAGAAGACCTATTTTAGATCCTATACCTAAATATTTCAGCAGTATGCCCAGGAAAAAAAAAAATTGCAAAGCACTTTGGATTCATAGAAGTTGAAAGTCTGCAACTGCACAGCAATTACTACACATGTTGTAGAGCATTAAGTGAGAACACAGTGTGTTAAACATCTGTGAGAATGTGTATCAACTATTTGAAAATTAAATAATATCATTTATTCTTGAATATTAATTTTGAAAATAGTGAATTAGACCAAATAACTTCAAGGGGCTTATTCTCCTTCCCAAGTATGAGGCTGCAGCTAAATCAGACTATAAAATAATCATTCTAAGTGTATAAAAGTAAAAATATCTAAAGAACTGACTGTATATTTAAAATAAAACTTTATTATAGTCATAAGATGTATTAAGTGGGATTAGTTCGGATATATATTTAAAATGTTGATTTAAAAAATATATCTCATTACCATGGGACACAGAAAGAGTACACATCACAGCCTCCCTTACTTTAATACAACAAAATTTATGGATGTGAGTAAGGATTCTTGGCAGTAAAGACTTTTTAACAGGATCAGGTTTTCACCTTCAAAAATGAGCAATTCCTGTTTCTATTGCCATTCCTATACTGCGTGAGAGTTGTGCTGAATACTTATTTCATCAGTCAATGCTTTGACTTACCCTTGTACGTATATTGAAGAAAGAGCACCTTAAAATGTAATCACTGGAACAGTGTGACACACGTGATAATTTAAGAAGTTCAAGCCTTCTACTTACTATCTTTTATTATAAAAAGGGGTTTGTCATTGCCAATAGTATTTAAAAGGGTGCAAAAAAGGACTATGATATTTAACACTGTAAATTAACAATATGTATTCCCGGCCTTTTTAAAGTATGCTTAAGAAAAACAGAAATGGAAATGAAAGTGACCCAAAGAATGACGTCCGGAAATCTCATGCTCAAAACAAACACACTGAGGGAAGTATAAAGATCACACTGGATTCTGCTCTACACAGAGACCTTCCTCTGATCTGGAAAAGGTTCATTCCCTGCTGTTGCAAGCAGGCACTTGCCCTTGCAGCCCGTGAAGGGAATCACCTCCATTGCGTGCAGCAATTTTGGCTGATTCTGTAATTTGCTACAACTTTCATTTCCAAGCTTAAGGTTTTGCTGTTGAATACCCACTTCAAAATTAAAAACCCAAGACAGTCTTCCAGCAGTTTTTCAACACTGACTTGCTTTGGAGGTGCTAAGTCACTGGAGAAACATACATTATTAGACTGCAGTAACTTTCTACCACATCTGCTTGGACTGCACTTGACCCTACTTAGTCTTAGCTCTTCTCCTACTGCTTACAGATTGGTCTTAATTTTATTTATCTATATCTATATGTATATATAAACACACATATCTACATATTTATCTACATATCACAGGCATAGTTTATTGTTCCTGATTTTAATTATTTAGTTGAAACTCAAAAAGTCTTTAAAGGAATCATTTTTCTGCAGAACAGAAACACTGAAGTGATCCTGCAGGCACAGAATAGTGCATTTGACTGCTCAGCATATTCAGCAAGGCTTGAGTGACTCATGCAAGGACATGGTTGCAGAAGAAATGTTTTTATTAATTATTTACTAATCTTCAGTGTCTCAGTGCCATACAGAGTTAGCATAACTTTCTGAATAAATAATTCAGATCTTCACAGCTCAACCCAAGAGCAGCACAGCTCAAAAGAGATGACAAACCTGCGACACATAACACATACCAAATCCCTTCCCCTCATTGCAGGTCCTGATATTTTAATCATGTTTCTACCCAGGGATGTACTCCTTAGCATTAGGCAGTGTAAAAACAGAGTCCAGTTATAAATACTATAGAACTTCAGTGATGATCCCAGCCTCCTCCAGGCAGAGGAGCACAACAGACTGAACATACCACTGGAACAAGAAGGTCACAGCATCAGAGCTGCTCTAACAGAGATACCTGCTGGCCAGCCAGGCTAGCTCAGGATCCTGCCTCACCCTCACTCTCTCTAGCTGTTTTAAAGGGGCTAGGCAGGACAGCCAGCTACAGGCAGGCACGTTTTCCCACCTGTAGTAATGTTCTCCCTCATTAGCCACCATGCACTGTTGTCTCGTGCCCTGAGGCTGTAGCATTCTCATAATTTGCCAAACTCACATTTTCCACACTTGATATTGTAGCTCTAAAGAATCTTAGCACTCCTGTGAGGACAGGCTGAGACAGCTGGGGTCACTCAGCCTGGAGAAGAGAAGGCTCTGGGGAAACCTTATAGCGACCTTCCAGTGCTTAAAGGGGGCTACAGGAAATGTGGGGAGAGACTTTTTAGAAAGGCATATAGTGATAGGACAAGAGGTAATGGTTTTAAACTGAAAGAGGGTAGATTTAGATTAGATCTAAGGAAGAAGTTCTTCACTGTGAGGGTGGTAAGACACTGGCACAAGTTGCCCAGAGAAGCTGTGGCTGCCCCCTCCCTGGAAGGGTTCAAGGCCAGGTTGGACGGGGCTTTGAGCAGCCTGGTCTGGTGGAAGGTGTCCCTGTCTGTGGCAGGGGGGTTGGAACTAGATGATCTTTAAGGTCCCTTCCAACTCAAACCATTCTGTAATTCTATGATGTATAAAAGGCCAGTTTAAAATTCTGCCAAAACTTATGGCTTAGGCGCTGTTGTATAGCTATAAATTCCAGAAGCTAACTGCATACTATGATGCTTAAAAAGAGGGAACCATAAAATGTCAATGCCTGAGAAAAAAAAAATGATCCTTAATGCAAACTAGACAAGAAAAATTGAACATTTTGAAAATTTTGAACATTTCCTGCTGTGAAATTATCTTCACTGCAACAACTCCTCCAGTCCAGGGCACGGGGAAGAGCCAGGGACGTCCCACTTGCTCCCATGGATTTGGGGATCCTGACTGCTCACAGCTGCCCCTCCACCAAGCAGCTCTGTGCAATGCATGACTAGTGCACGAGGAAAAATTGCGTTGTACCCTGTTTTACTGGATAAGGCACCTTGATCTAGCTCCTGCAGAAACCAATTGCTGATTAAATTTACATAGGCATAGTCCCTAGGCAGAGCTAAGATTTGGTTCATAATACAAATTACTTCTCCAGAAAGGGATAAGAACATCTTACTTGAAGTCAACTGTAGACTACACATTACTGGGAAAAGCTGCTGTCTTTGCCTCCTGAGGTCTGAGATACTTAAGAACATGCCTCCAAGCTGGGATTTCTGGTGTGCCCGAGGAACCTCATGCTTTAGGCACTTAACTCTCCCCAGCTCCTTTTCTGTGCCTCAAGCTACATGATGCAACAGGAAACATAACCACCCAAACCAACCTCTAGCCAGTCTCCACTGGCAAAGCAGAAAAATATAGATAATGGGAGAAAGAGGCAGCCAAAAAAAAAAAATTCCTAATGGATTAGAAATTATAGAAAGAACATTCTCTGCAATGTAATTAATGGAAATTTACCATTTTTAAGCTTCCTGAGGGAAATTTTCCATGTCAAATCAATTTGTAGGTAGCACCCAAGAGGCAGAAAATCACAACCGCTTCAGTATGCTTCTTCATTAGACTGTTGCTGGGGGTTTAATTTTCAGTCACGTTCTTTGGTGACTTTGATCTTTGATGACAGTGTTAACTCTATTTGGTCCTCAGTACTGCATTGATTTTAAACAGCCTTTTGAGATACCCTCACTAATTATTTCAGTGGAAGTTTAATTAAATCTTGTCACACAGGAATAAGCTGCTTCTTGGAATAGCTTCTAAACATTATACAGCATGTAATTGGAGAAAAAGGAGGATGGATAATTATAGCTGGACAGACAAGAACATAAAGAAAAAGGCGAAAGCTATTTCTAAAAATGAATTTAAGTGCAAGTGTCTGAGAACCTTCTCAGCTTCCTTTGTGTAAAGAAGTAGCAGACTTCTTGCATTTGTTCTATTTTCCATCTAGATACTTCTATATCACACATTTTCACTTTCAATCTCATCCTAATTTCTGTAATAAAGACAACTTTGTAATTTACAGGTTTCTCAGGATTTCTATTAGATTGGAAAGAAATTATTAATGTCTAGTCAAGAAGACATTATGAGTGGCTATCTTCCTTCTGACAACTGTTCTGCTTGTGTTTGTTTACATAAAGCAGCAAAACAAAAGTTGCAAGGATTTCTTTTTAATGAAGTTCTTGTGCCCACAATTCCTCCCTGTTGATCTGTAACTGTCTTTTATTTTTCAAATGGAGTCTCATAGATAAAGTATATTAGATTATAGCAGAGATTGAATTTATTCCTCAACCAGATATATACACTAAAAAATGGGACATGTCTTTTTTTTAGTTAGAAATTTCACCATCTTTCCACTTTCCTTCTGATTCTTAGACTCCCTAGAGCAAGCAAGTAAGTCTTTTACCACAAGTAATTCACCCAGTTCTAATGTTGAATGCCACATGTATATATTTCATATTGAGCCAGTAGCTAGTTGGTATGTTCTACTTGGAAAACTGAGCAAAAAAAGGAAATAAAGCTATATCCCTTATGTTAAGCATACACTTTTTGCCAGCCAATATATTTTTATATTACTGGTATAAATATGTCATTCATTCATAAATACCATACTTCCAAGACAACGTCAGTATTTCTTTTTGGAAACAAAAAAAAAAGGACAATCTCATTTTAAATGAGCTTTAAGAGCAGAAGAAACTGTTTGGAAGGGTATATCAACCATAACAAGACAGCAGAAAGTAATATTAAAGCTTAATGATAGGTGAAATAAAATAGCAAAATATATTTATTTCCTAATCTGAATTTTAATACATGACCTGCATAAGACATTGCAGGATCATGTTTAAAGTTCCTTAGAAACTGAATAAAAACCTCAAGAGCTTTGTATGATAAGCCGAAACAGTCCAACTGGACTCAGCAGAAGGAAAGAAACATCAGCTGTTTTGAGGGGGAGAGTAACAGCAGCATCAGTAGCAGAGACCAGTGATGAGACGACCTGAACAGGAAAGCCAGGCCTTGGTCTACTTTCTAACAAACATGTTAAGGAAAATGAAGGACCCAAATAAGGCACTACTTCTTAATCTGATCCATATATCTACAATATAGCTGCAACATTCAAAAAAGATAATTTGTTTTCCAGCCCTTGAACAAATGACCGTGGCCATCTGGAGAGACTGCTCTTCATCCAAATGGTCTGGGAAATCTCTGAGAACAAACACTCCTACTTGGAAATTAAGAATAAAACGTCCGTCATCGGCACTTCTTTGACGCCATTCTCAGGTCTAACAGAAGCACCCCAGGGCAGAAATTTCTTTCTTGTTTAAGAAAAAGAGAGAAAATAGCAACTCTTCATGTTACTTTTGAAGCATTCTAATAAATGTGACAGGACTTGTATCCCCTGTACATCATTTTCAAACATGTGGGGGCTCTTTAAATCCTGCAACAGTCAGGGTTTAATTATCAAGTTCCACAGAACTGTATCATTCTCTTCACAATTAAGCTGCACAATATTTTTTCCACCTGAATATTTACTTTATTTTAGTCCTGTTTAGTTGTTATCTTGTGTTCTTACTATAGGTCTCTCTCACCCCTAAAATAAATTTAACAAATCCTCTAGAATTCTTCACCTCTAAAGCAATATCCATGCTTTTCTGTCACACTCATCATACCTGATAGAGCTTCCAAAAGGGTGTCCGCTATGGCTAAACACAGTAACAGACCCTTTAAGCCAGATGACCTTGTGTCCGATGAGTCCCACTAGATTTCCATAGCAGAATAAACAATTTCAGCTGACTTATTTCAAAGATTCAGACCACACATCTCTCACGTTATGGGCTTACTTCTCCCATAGATTGTTTTCAAGTACTTCGAGATGATGAGAGGCTGATCCTGCAGACCCCAGATTCCAGCCCACTTCCAACACCTACATGAGGACAAGTCCCACTGGCTGTCACTGCAATATAACATGGATGTTTTAGTGCAGTTATTAAAGGATTTATGGATGTCAAGGGATGACAGATGGATCATCTGCCCTGTCATCACTGGGGATCAACAGACATTCTGGATTTACTGATTAGGTCAATACAACAGCTGCACAGTTTCAGGCTGGGGAATCTATCTCACTCCTTTTATTCTATGTGGTTTTGGAGCTTCTCACAGATTAATCTCTTTAGGCTGGGACTGGAACATCTTCTAAACACATACCATGGTTGTACTCGCAAGAGTTTATTTGAATTGTTTTTTTCTCTAGTTCCACTTTCCTTGCAAACAATATCCTGACTGATACAGACAGATCAGTGTGTCCGTTTAACTAAGGAATAAATGAATTGGCAGATGCTATAAAGCACCGCTCTCCTAAACTGAAATCTGTCATACTGACAGTGTGACTTCAAGCAAGTCATTTAACATGTCTCTGCCTGATCCTTGTTTTACAGAAAGTGCCATTACTGTCTTTTATTTACACTCTCAACTACTGAATTTTGGAGTCCCTTACTACATATTCCTGGGATAACACCCCCATACTTTCAGTTGTAGGTATTGGAATATAAAGATATAGGTAACTATGTAGGGGAAATAGTTAAAATAACTGCAGAAAAGAACAGAACAGAAAAGAGAAAATAGTTTTTTCTCTTAATGATGTTCAACTGGAATAACTTTGGGTGTTATCTTGTAAAAAAAAAAAAAAAAGCACAGTATTTGCAGCGAGTGTGTTCTTCAAATTGTCTCGTTGCAAAAAGCTTAGCTAAGTTGTAGATTGTAATATGCTTCAAGGTTTCACATGCTCTTAATGGAAAATTTCTGGAAGACTGCCATAAATATTTAACAGATGAAAGTCTGCAAATACATTAGAAGGCCAAAACCTATAGTCCATCTACCACACCAAAAAAAAAAAAAAATATATATATTACCACTGCACTCATGCATACAATTAACTTCTGTGAAGCTTTCTAAAAAACCAGCTCAGATGGTAATTTAAGATCATCGCTTTGAAACAACACAAGTTTGTAATTCCATCTTCTGCACTTCCAGTACATAAAGCCCTTCCCAGTAACAATGTAATTATTATCAGTTTATATGTTTTCAGCATCTGTCCACAGCTGCAGAGTATATGTGATATGCAGATAGATTTATATAGAAGACATAGCAAATAAGACACACAATCTCTATTTTTCAAATATCTTCACTACTGAAACATTAAAAAATTATCTTTTGCTATTCCAAATCGCCTGTCTGTTCATCCTCCATAATCAATTGTCACAATGAAATCATTTCATGAAAACTTGGTATTTCAGATGCAGCAGCCCCATACAGCAAATATGTTCACCCCTACCAGCTGCCTCCTTCTATTTCAACCATATTTGTGTGGGCTATGATGGTAAAGCAAGAATCAAGGATAAGACTTTTTCTCAGCACCTTAAATATTGATGCACTGCTATTCCTTAAGACCCAGGTACTGGAATGTACAGCACATCCCCTCTGCTATCTAACAGGTACACTCCTTCATCTTCAAGACCTGAGGCCAGCACCAGAGAGCCAGCCTGCAGCACCACAATGTTCACTTTCTTTTCCTCCAGCTAACTGAAGATACAGCATAGCAAATCTGAAGAAATAAAGACTACAGAGAATAGGTTCTTCTTTGCCTCATAGCCCCCATAACACAACTGCTGCTGCACAGGCACTGGAGGACAGGAGACCCCCGGTCCTTGGGAGCTGCCAGCATCTCCACTTTTTCAGCTCTGCTCTCCACCTTCTGGCAGGGCAAGAGCCAACATGCAGCCTTGGCCTCACTCAGTATTTCTGCACGACAACAGTCTTTCTGAAAATGCTTCTATTTCTCTCTTACCACTATTAAAAGCCTTGTAGATTACACAATGATGAGCATTTGCCTGTCAACACAGCCTTGTGGCACTGCTGTTTGCACCTACCTACCGCATTTCTCCACAGAGCTGAAAGTCACTTTGAAACTGCTGGAAGTCTGGATCAACAGGGAGAAATTCGGGATAATTAGCACAGAAGGTTCCTAGTTCAATCATTCCAAATGCAAAAATAGGTGCAGAAGAGAAGGAAAAGTACTCAATTTATGTGCAAAACCGTGTAACAAGGCATCACGCCTGCTCTGATGCTGAAATGTAGTATCATTTATTTGCCTCTAACCTCTCAAAGACTGGCATTTCTTCACTTAAAAAAAAAAAGAAAAGGAATAGTAATGGGAAGATAAAAATACCCCAAAGTAAACAGTTGAACCAAATCAGATATGAAAGGAAAATAAAAATGTCTGTAGACCTCTATTATGGAGACTGATTATTAGCAAATATATAAGCACTTAGGAAAGTCCTTCATCTTGATCACTGTAAGAAACAACACAGACCTCTGTAGAAATAATGACTGAAGGGATTTTCCTCCAAGATTCTGTGGGAACAGTGGGCACTGACCCTTCACAAACTATTTGTTTGAGTTCACATGTAGTGAAAAACAAAAGTCCTAGCAACATAATTTCCGGTTTCTCTGCTAAACAGTTCAAGACATCCAGAAGGACACTTGGCAATTTGTTCAGCTGAGCAGTAAACAACCCCTGCACACAGCAGGAACATGTGCAAAGCAAACTACACCTGCATGTTCCTCTCCAAATTGCCAGAGGCTGTTAGAACAACTGCATCTCATTTTTGGGAGGAAGAAACAAAAAAGCACAGGAATATTGCATCATTTTCCAGAACAAGTTGTTAAAGCTCACAATAAAGAGAAAGTACTATCTGATGTACTATCAATAACTAAAATTAAACTCACATTTAACATGACAAGAACAATGCAGGCATCTAAGCCTCCATTTGTTCTCTGCAAACATTTTTACAGGCTTAAGCTTATTCAGGTGTTACAGCTCCTGCTCCTGACTATGTTACGTCTACTAGAGGCTGAACGCGTGCCCTTGTCTACTGCTGGTCCACAGTTGGAATTGGAGCCCTCCTACACACTTTTTGACCCCCAAAGCTGCAGCATCAAACCACTTGCCCTCAGAGCCATGGCACCATTTAACAAGGAGAGGCAGACCTTGCCACAGGGCAGGAGAGCATATGTGGGGCTGAAGCTCTCCCACTGCTCTGCAGCCTCAGCACAGGGATTCTTGGTGGTCCGTGTCTCACCACATTGAAATGCAGGACCAGGGCAGCTCATAACTGCCTGGGGAGGAGCAGGTTCAGGTGGTGCCACCTTGTCCCTCTCATCACTGCTAAAATGGTAACAAAAGGCTGGCTGGCAGATGCCAGCTCCTGACCAGGGAATCCCACAGCACAGCAAATGGCATTCTGCCCTCCCACACTGCTCCTGTCACTGCCCAAGATGACAACTAGACACAAGCACAGCGATTCACTCTAGTACCCAGCTCTGCTGATCCACAACTAAGGCAACACCATGCCACATCACAAATAAAACACTGGCTAAATGCATTAAAATCTTAAATCTGCTCCCTGGGGATCAGCCCTACCACTTGCCACCCCCCACCACGAGCACTGCCCCACAGCCTCCTCCAACCCTGCAAACAGCTCCTAGCCTGCTCCCCTCGCCTTGCCCAGCTCCACAGTATCCCCAGATGGGGGATGACTGCTGCTTGGCTCACTGGCCATCAAGCACCAGCCCAGCTTATGGGTCACCACCACACTGCTCTCCCACAGACAGAGCCCACACACCGTGGGGTAGCAGGAGGAGCTGCGGCCCCCTCAGCCACTGGTCTCCAGGGTGTCCCTGGCTTCTTACAGCTGAATCAGGGCCCTGCCCAGCAATGGCCACAGCCTCTGCAGAGCCACAGTGGGGCTTCTAACAAGGCAACAAACTCACCGCAGATTCACAAGGAAAAATTCTCTCTGATCTCTGTTTCTGGGAAGGAAAATATAAAAAAAATTAATCTTGTTATGTGCTATTGACTTCCATTCAGTGCAAGACAGGGAAACAATATAGAAAGCTACAGAACAAAAATGAAAAACAAAACCCCGGCGACCTTGAGCAGACAACACTGGAATTGCTTCAGTAAGCAAAATCACAGATGCCAAAAGCATAACAATTCAAAATACGTTTTTCAAGTTGCTCAGAATAACTGCTGCATTTCTGGAAGATATTTATTATAGACTTAGGCCCCTGCACAAGCTTGAGCCAACCTAAGTTTGGCATTCCCTACTGAGACCCCTCGGACAAGCCTCGGCGTGCACTGTAAGGACAGAGCCTGAAGCTGCGGGCGAGAACTGCAGTGGTCCTTAGGCATGCCACCCTCCTCATTTCAAACATCACCCATGCAGCTGCTGTGTCCTGGGTGCCCACTAGAGCACACCCAGTTGGCTATCAAACACTGGGTTGCACTTGCCTCAGGTAAAAACCTCCCTCTTTCATTCTTGTTTTGGGAACAGTTAAACATGTGTGCCTCCAGGGAAACTCAGCACGCTCTCCAGAAGCAGTGGAAGGGAAAATGATGAAACGCAAGATCAGGAAATAGCCAGCTGAAGAGGGTTTTATGAGTTACAATATTTTGAATCAAGTGATTTCCTCAGTTCCTACTAGCTGTTTTCAGTTTCAACCTCTCTCCATGCAATTCCTTTGATCTAATACTATAACTGTACAATTATCTTTATCTTCCACCTAAAGCTTTAAACCACCACCTGGTGGTTTCCTGATTGTCGTTTGTCCATAACATAGACATAGTGGCAGAGATACAGGAGAAGTGAACAAATACATCCAGCAAAGCTGTGAGAAATAGTATTTCCAAGAGAGGAAAAAGAAAATAGTAGTCAATGAGTTTGCTGTCCCAGCTAATGCTGAGCATACAGCAGGTATGTCCATGAACAGAGACTGAAGCTCTCAGCAGCATGCAGCCTTGGGATTTTATTCACATAAGCACAGGGCAGCACCATGTTAACGTGCAATGTGATACCTGACCATCTGCCTGCACAGAGACAAAGTCTGCACTAGCTACAGGTCAGTAATTTCCCAGCTGTGCCACGATGCCACATGGACGGGATGTCACCAGGAGCATAAGACACACTGACTGCAGGAAGGTGCTGCCGATGGCTTATTTCCCATCATGTAGGGCAACCCACAGGGGACACACGTTACTGGCTGCTGAGCCCTGAGGAAGCCAGAAGATGCTGCACCTCATGCAAGAACTTTTCTCAGCTCATCCCTTGATCCCTAGCTGAAATTAGGATAATGAGCAGGGTGGGTACACCTCCAGTTGGTCATCCCATCTTGGCTGACTTCTGATGAGGAGCTGGATTCAATTTGTAAAACCAGAATTCTGCAGATTCCTCCAAGGACTCCTGCTGACCTCCAAAAGCATGGGATGAGGTCTTTACCCACAGCCAGCATAGAGTTCACAGAGGAGGCTCTCTCTTCGACCCAAGCGTTTGTTCTGCAGCCTTCCCACGAGGAAGCAATAACAGTGAAGACCTGAGGGCTCCAAACATCCATATCCATCTATTCATCTATGCTCAAATCAAGATGGCCACTGACACAAGCAACATTACGCAGCCAAAGTACTTCTCAAGTTCTGATCTGTCACTGATGTATCCTGCCAAGAGCACTCAAATTCATGTCTGACTGCAAATGTTTTATCCAAGGTCTGCAGAAGCATTAAGGAAAACTCAGTGTGCAATTCACAAAAAAAATAAAATTTCCATAGCAAAGTGGTCATTTTGAGGAAGTCACTGATATTCTGGAATTAAAAGACAAACAAATAGGTTCCACGTTGGTCAGTTTTATTGTTTACAGAATTCCCCAAAGCTCCTCCATAGCAGTGAATAATGGTTATTCTCCCTTTAAGTAAATTATTTCCTGATGCTCAAGGTAATTTTTGGAGGGGTTGGCAGAATAAAAGAGTCTGGAATAACCTCTGCAATCTGTGAGAGTGTGATGATACGATATGGAAAGTAAAAATCATTATATACCAGTCACCTCCATCCAGGATAGAGTGTCTTGGTTTCTGTTAAATAACTGAAGAAATATACTCACATAAATGCAGAGCCAAGAAAGCACATTTAAAAGTGTTTTTCAGTCATTCATTTTGTTGCTTAAAACATCTAAGGGAATTTTCAGTCTACAGTCTCCCTTTCAAAGGAATTCTTTAGGCAAAAATCTGCTAATTATCACATGATCACAAACTACTTCATAATATTAACAAGGGAACATATAGACAAGGGCAATTTTTATTATTTATTTACGTGACTGTCAGCTACATGTTTTACAGAAGAGAAGAGAGACCCCTAGCCTCTGCAGTCTGTGATTTTTACTGAATCTCACAGAACCTTATTAAGAGAGATCTTTATGTGTGACTAATGACAAACTGAAATAAGAAAATATATTCTGATAAGGGGATTTTTTAAAGTTTTGAAGGCCAGTTGCTGGCCTGCAGCAATAGCAGAGATGTTTATCGTAAGGATAAAGCTGTTTCAAAATAATTTAATTGATGTTCTTAGAATCATAGAATCCATTAGGTTGGAAATGACCTTTAAGATCATCAAGTCCAACTGTTAGCCTAGCACTGCCAAACCCACCACTAAACCATTTCCCTAAGTGCCACAACTACCCGTCTTTTAAATACCTCCAGGGATGGTGACTCCACCACTTCCCTGGGCCGGCTGTTCCAATGTTTGACAACCCCTTCGGTGAAGACATTTTACCTAATATCCAATCTAAATCTCTTTTGGCACAACCTGATGCCATTTCTTCTTGTCCTATCGCATGTTACTTTGGAAAAAAGACCGGCCCCCACCTTTCTACAACTTCCTTTCAGGTAGTTGTAGAGAGCACTAAAGTCTGCCCCCATCCTCCTTCTCCAGGCTAAACAACCCCAGTTCCCTCTGCCACTCCTCATAAGACTTGTGCTTCCATTAAAAAGTATTTCATTGCCATTCTTTCTACACAAGTGTGTCTTGCACAACCAACGCACAGCGTGTTACCACTCAGGCAAAAGCAAAAACTGTCAATCTTTATTATTGAGATGTTCTGTGGGGAACCAAAGATGCTTTGAAAGAAAAACATCTAAGGAGAATAATCTGCCAGAATTCTTCCCAGGACCATTCCCCTCCCAGGACACAGTAGTTCAGTTGCATCTAGACTCATATGTGATTAATGAGTTAGAAATGCCTGAAACACACAGATTTACTGCTAACTAGTGGGATGGATTTTTGATGGTTTTGTTTGGTTGGTTTTGGTTGGTTGCTTTTTTTGTTTTGTTTTGGTTTTTTCTCCCCAGAAACTATTTAGCCATAACTTCCATATTAACTGAGATATGAATTTTATGTGAAAAAATTATAGCAGCACCTCACACAGTAAATTTCATAGGACAGTCAGATAGCTATTTGGCCAAACAGAATTAAGGAAGCAATTACACCTATTTTATAGAAACAGAAAACATTAAAGAACCTGTTTTATAGCCATATTCATTGTGTCTCAATTTTAACCTCAGGGTATGTTCAACTGAGGGACACTTTAAGTGAAATCAATGCCTGCTGCGTACACACGGGCTTTTTCAAGTATTAGTGTGCAGGCTGGCATGTGTTTTAATGGAAATGTCATTTACTGTAAGTAGACAGTCTTACAACCATTGAAAGTTGTGATTATATTTGCACTAATAGTGTAATGATGTTACAGGTATCCTGATGTGCTTGTAAATCTAAAGCTGTAATGGCTTAAGAGAACTAGCCTCATACAAGTTGAATTATTAGGGACTGATGCTCAGTCAATACCCCTCTACAAATTACGAATGAGACTTGACACCTCTGTTCTGCTGCAGCTCTTGGAGTGTAAATCCTCTGTGCATAAAGCTTGTCGCACTGCACGAACACCAAATATTATGCAGAGATAATGAATGATTTCCCTGTATCATATTTGTTATTACTTACCTATATTCTATAAATAGCTGGCCAGACAGAAACAATCTAAAGCCACCGAGGACAGCTTGTCTGGTAACACTTTAGTGAAAAGTAGCTGTCACCAGGCTAAAAGCAAAACAACAAAACTGTTAAAAACTTGCTTAAACCCAACCTACACTCACAGCTCCACAACCTGCTGCCACGTGCAACCTGCCTATGAGAGGAAACCCCTTCCAATGGAAGCAAGAACTGGGTGCCCAATGGCCTTTAATAAGGGCTTAGTAAACTGCAGGATAAGGTAATTAAACCCAATTAAATACTGAAGTGCAATCTTAAGTCGGAAAAAAGTTGAATGAGGTTATGCACTACTTAAAAGGTCAATACTCAGGCATATGCTTACAGAGCTAGATGTTCAATAGGAACATTAATACATTCCACATTTTTTTTTTCTCATGCAACTGTACAAGCAAGACACATACTTGTTTACAAGGAGAGAGAGGCTGGTCCTGGGTGGTGCTGGAAGCTCCCTGATGCCCTGAAAAGGATGGTGGTAAAAGGTGATCAGCAATATACTGAGAAAAGCCTACCCTGCAAAGCCTGAATTGCCCAAAATACTCCCTTCAATTTGCACAAATCTCCACATTTCTGTTTTAAATAACACAGAATATCAGTGCAGAACACAAAGATATGCTTGTGCTGCTATTCCTCTGTCTCATTTATTTATTTGGAGTATGATTAGTCATCATTAAACTACATTGATGTGATTAAAAAATTTCTGTATGGATTTGCCCATAAGGCTGCTAGCAAACTATCTCTTCCTATTCAAACAAAACAATTCAAGAGTTTTCATCAGACTCACACATTTTTACTCTCTTTTAATGACAGTATAATGAATATTTTATAGTTGCAGTTTCTGGTTTAAATGAGGTATTTTTATTGATGTTGAGATCGTCCTGTAATGGTTTCAATTCAAAGTTGGTAGGATTGTAATTAGGTATTTTTTCTACATATTTGGTATTTTTTCTGATCATTCTGATAGCTACAATTTTCTCATAGTTTAATATCCTTGAAGCTGAATATGCCAATCATTAAAATGACTCAGTGATAAAGAAAATATATCTGTCTGATCAAAAATACAATATAACAATTTGTAAATATTTTTAAAATTGCATATCAAATGTGTATTTGCATCTTTGAACATACTTTTAAAATACACATTACAATAGAATCCACAAACTTACACTTTGAATAACATGTTCAATTTCTGTTATACTCATGAAAATTTAGTTTTATGCCACAAAGAAAAATAACAGAATTTTATAATGTTAATGAACAGAAAAGATTTCATATTAAAACAACAGGAGACCATCTGGAAAGAAACACAAGTTCACTGTAAATCTATTTCATTTGAAAAATTCTAGACACTGACTGATTTTTTCTCTTAAGAATATCATGTTCTAACAAATTTGCAAGAAGTACACATAGATAGATGTTTGTCAGGAATTACCAAGAAAGTAGACTGCTGAATACTGTTGTACTGAGACCACTGGTCAGCTCCCCAGTTTTACTGAAAAACCATATATATCACATAGCATATAACAGAATTTCTACTTACAGTCTTAAGGTTTTATGAAAGCATTATTTGTTCAGAAAAGTAAATGGATGTGGATAGTCCATAAATTTCTCAGCTATAATATTTTTACTCAAGTAGAGGTTCCCACTGCCACAATCATACACATGGGAAAACAGTTAAGCCTCATGTTCCCTTTCCACTTCTCTTAATGTCCCACTGTATGTGTGATATCTCACTACATCCTATTTTCCATCAAGACACAGCCAATCTCTTTTGAAATGGGAAAAAAAAATATTTAGAGGCATAAAAAAGGTAATAGAATTTCCTGAATGAGGGTTTTATTATAGTGAAAGCTAACAGTAAATCTGCGTTGCATCCAAATCCTCAGAAAGCAAGCTACTTCTTGGCCCTAATATTCAGCATGTCCAAATTCATTAGTCTGGGTATTTTTATCCCAGGGAATATCTTGAGACCATACTTTTTATCTTATTTGGGCAACAAATAATATAGGCCATCAGTGAGACTTTCAAAATGCCTGGCCACATACCTTAGAGGTGTTCCAGAACTGATCTATATGTGCAAATAGTGATTCAGGAATTTGAGTGTTTAACTGTTCATCTTAAACACTTTCTTCACAAGCAGCTTAAACTGATTAAGTGATCCAAACCACAAACACCCAACACCTAAATGCTGGTAGTTTAACACCACTTGGGGAAAAAAAAAAAAAATGGCCTATAGCCTAAGGTCTTAATTTTAAAAGATCAAGCTATTTGTTATTTTATCTGTGTCTATCTAGGATAGTAATTGCAAAATTCCATATAAAAATAATCCTTCCACAGTAACTGCTTAAACATAGAGCCTACAGATCACTGAATGGAGGCACCTTTGCAGAGCTCATTGTGTCCTCAAACCCTAGTCCTTCCTACAGCACTACAATAGCACGTATGTCACTACTTCCCACAAGAATCAGCGCCAATCCTCTTCTGTGCCACACTTTACATCCTTAAGTTAAAACAACAAAAATAATTTTTCATTGGGAGTGTACAACACACTTCACAACAAGCAGAAATTAAATCAGTAAAGAGCAGAAAAGCTTTATGATCCCCAGCTTTGATCAAACACACAGTAGTTACAGGCAAACAGGATGACGACTAGTTAAGTCTCAGTACAAATATAATGTGCACAGACAATTCAAGAAAAAACCCCAATACAAATATTAGAGCTGTTTTTCTCCAGGACTTTGTTTCTCTGCTTCATATCACAGTAATGACCCATAGCTGTAATTCACCACTGTGCTCATCACTACAGCTGTAAATCACTGTGCTCCTGAAGGCAGCATTTTCACTGTCAGCATCAGAACCAGTGGCCATGTCCTGCCCTGTGCTTTAGGAGGAGGTTGAGATAAAGGGTTAAGATGGACAAATGCAGCTAAAACTGGGGCTCAAGCAACAGCATAGCACCCTCCTCATTCAGGGCAATGGTAGCCCCTGGGCTTGGTTCCTTCTCCTCCCCCAAAAACTATTATTGCTTTGACACCAAAGCAAAGATCTCAACTGCCCTAAGCAGGCTACCCAGATGTGACTAACCCTTTGGGACTGTGCTATGGGCACTATGGAGGCATCAGTAATCCCCAGGACACTGATGCTCTTCAGTTTGATGTGGTACGATTCCAGCTGCTATCTTAGAGATCCAAGAGAGAATGAACAGTTTACACCAGACTTGGAATTCCAAAGGATCTTGTGAGAAAAGGATGTGGCACACAAAAGAGATACTAAGAAGCAAATTGTTATTACCTGGTTCCCAAAATGGGATGTGATAAAGGCTCACTAGGCAGTTTGACCTCAGCACACAGATGTGGTTACTAAATACCACTTGTAGTAGGCACCCATTTCCTGGACAACAGAAGGGCGATTTAGCCCATATTAAACTTACCCACATTAGTACCGTCAATTGGAAATCACTACTATGGTGGTTATGAGAAGATAATTAAAATAAAACAAGTTACTAAAAGATCCCATCAAGATTGACCTTGAATAATTAGGTTTCTAATGCATAGGAAGGTGACTAATAACAAGCTACCCTGAAAGCAGAAATTCAGATGTTTTTCTTGCCAGCAGAATTGAAAGGAAACACACGGCTTTTCCAGTGCCTTTAATTTTCAATACAGAATCTGCAATGAGCTGCTAATAATCATACACTATGTCATCAGGGTTTTGCACCTATTTACATATAAATAGTTCTGACCTGACTCGGCTACCAACAACGGTTAATTTAATTTATTGTCCTTTGGCAAGTGAATAGTCATTGGTTTTCTAGCACTTTTAACCTTGGTAAACCCTTGGGAAATAAAAATTAGATTGAAAGAAAATTACTAGTGGTGGAGAACAGTAAGAAAGTGACAGTAGTATATATAAACCTCAGGCAGCAGTGGAATAAAGTGTCATATTATTGTATGCTGTCTTCTAAAGTTCAATATTACTTTCTTGATTTACAGTTCTGTAATTTTTTCCTAGTAATTCTTCTTGCTTTGGGGACTTTTGCACCTAACTTCATGTTTTTCAACTGGGAAGAGGGATTAACCTATTTAGCATTAAAAAATATATCAGAATACATAAGAATAAACCAGTGACATGCAACCAACAACAGCTCAATAAGGTGACAGTTATTGACCACTAATGACTGAATATCAGAGTAAGATTATTTGATCATCACTCCTATACCACTTGTACGATAATACATTTGAAGCACTGCATTTCAGCCCCTGGAGTCTAGTGAGAAAATACAAAGCCCAGAAGCATTGCCTTCCTCTTCCAACACATACAGCTGGCTCCTGGCTTTCACTTCAAAGGCAAAGTGCTCAACTGAGCACACACACACGATGACTCACTATTGACATTGTAACTGTAATGAGGTCTAGATAATGAAGATAAGGAGTGCAGTAATACGAACAGACACCTCTAGAGTTTGCCGGGAGTGCTGATCTTTTCAAAAACTTCTGTGTGCAAGGTTTTATAGACTGAAAGAGTGACCATTTGCAACAACAAAAAAAAAAAAAAAAAAAAAACAAAAAACAAAAACAACCCAAACAAACCCAAAACCCACAAAAAAAAAAAAAAAAAAAAAAAAAAAAAAAAAGAGACTGAACACTGGAAAAACCCCAGGAGTTAAATGCAAGCAGCACTGGCCTCAGGAAGTGCATGTGCCTTCCCACCCCATTCCTCACCTGGAACTGAGGTACAGCTTTGTGGTATCTCAGAGAGGGATGTGATACACCTCCTACCCTTACAAAAATGGCTCTGGGCAGAACCACAACAACACAGATGTGGGGTAGAGATAGTTTCAGAACAGATTTCCATGGATTTTTTAATTGCTCCTGGATTGCTAGAAATTCTAGACATGCAGAGTTCCTGTCTGCTCTCATGCATGTCCCAGATTCCCAATTCAGCATGCTATAACACACACTAGCTTGGAAAATAGTAAAATCAGTCACATACCTGCAGTATTGACACAGTGACTATTGTGTTCCTGTTTTATGATTGTGAAATCTGTCATTTTTATATTTGAGGCTATCTCACACTGTGCAGAAACAAAACATTCAAGAGAATGATTCAAACTCACAAAACTGTAACCTTCATACCAAATGATCAGTGTAGATGCAAAATACAGTCTGAAATTAAGGAAAATGGAAGTCCTTAAGAGACCCATGCAGTTGTAAATGCTTTCTTAGCAGCCTTCTTTAGAAAGGGAAAGTTACACACAGTTCATCCCCTGTATAATCTATCTACATACCTACCTACATAGCAAAAATCCAATAGAACCTATTTCTGCCATTAAAATATTGCACAGTGTCACTTATCTGAGAGGATCATTCTTGCTTTTTATCTGGATTCACTTGTAGGTGCAAGTTAATATTCAACACTGCATAGGATGACAGATAATGCGAGGAAGAATTTTATGTCTCACTAAACCTGTGTTGTAATGGCTACACTGTGCACTAAGAACAAGCCAAAAGACAAGACATCCATTATGCCGTGGTTGAAATAGATATACTGATGTTTGCAGTACTATCAATTCCATCCATTTAAAAACATATTTCTCAAAGAGAGAGTAAGAAAAAAACATTTCTAGATAAAGACTAGCTATGGACTTCTTTATAGACTTTTGTACTGCTACCTGTACAGTGTACAAGGCAGAAAAAATGATTTAATAAGATGCCAGAATTATATTACTTGTCAACTTTTGGTGTTAAAACCATCTTCTGAGTATATGTTGTTTTCAAATGGTTCCTTTAAGGATCCTTTGTGCTTTCTGGTTCTGTGCTATTTTGATGCACTTTGCAGTAAACTCACTGTGTCACTGTGCTGGCAGTTCTCAGCTTCTCTATGGTTCCCCTATGAAGAAAAATAACTAAAAGAAAATGTATTTAGTCACGTAGATTCCAGAGTGAGTGATTTGAGAAGCCCCTAAGGGGCATGCTTCTTCATCAGGCATCAAACTCCCATCCTGCTGAATCCAGCCCCAAATGACATCTCAAGTGGGCAAACCAGCACAAAGTGCTTTTGAAAACAGAGGCTGATATAGAATGTAGAAATAGAAATAACAACTAACGCTGTGGGTTTGGTTGTTGCTTTAGAAGAGTTTTAACATTTGCTGCACTACTGCTACAACAAATACTTTAGGAAAAAAGTTTTGGGGATCGCTAACAGCTTGTACATACATAAAACTGCTGCACAATTAATTTTCCATAATTAAAAAAGAGTGAATGATTTCAGATAGGAAGTAAGTTAGAAGTATTGCTCGGCACTTTATTAAGTTCTGTTGCCAGAGCCAAACTTTCTAAGATGGACAATATGCCACAGATGTGTAATTTAACCGTGGCCCTAAAGCGCAGACACACTGGCTTATTTTTAGGGGGGACCAAGTGCTTGACTTGGTTGACTCTGGCCACAGCTGCTGCTGAACCAAAGACAGATTTCCTAGTACTGTGACTGGGTGAAACTTTGCAGTTCTTGCTTGTTGTGGTGGTTGTTCAAGTTCCCTGCCACGGAACGTCTCCACCGTGCATTTCTCATAAAATGGATGTAGTTCTGCCCAAGGTATCTAATCTTGTCCTGTACTTACAAATCACATTCATAGACACTGCAAGGCAAATGACCTGCTCAGATGACATCCTAAATTCTCAAGGTGTTTTTTTCCCCCTCTTCAGAGATTCCCTGTGCCCTTCTTGAGCATTTGACAAAGACATGGCTCAAGTACATGCATATGTCTTATATAGCAGCTAAAATTTATGGCATACATCAACAGGTCCCACTGGACTTCTGCCACAGACTATGACTTTACCCATGAGATTATACATATACCTGGGATTATTCAACATGAAAATCAACAAAAACTATAAATCCTCATGCTACATCTAAAGTGATGTGGGTCACTAAAGTGACTCGGGTCAGTATTGGGACTGGCACTGTTTAACATCTTTGTTGGCAACACAGACAGTGGGATCAAGTGCACCTTCAGCAAGTTTGCCAATGACACCAAGCTGTGTGGTGCGGTGACACGCTGGAGGGAAGGGATGCCATCCAGAGGGACCTGGACAGGCTGGAGAGATGGGCCTGTGCAAACTTCATCAAGTTCAACAAGGCCAAGGGCAAGGTCCTGCACATGGATTGGGGAAACCCAAGCACAAATCCAGGCTGGGTGAGGAGTAGATTGAGAACAACTCTGTGGAGAGGGACTTGGGGTTATTGGTGGATGGAAAACTGCCTGTGAGCCAGGAATGTGCACTCACAGCCCAGAAAGCCAACCCCGTCCTGGGCTGCACTAAGAGAATTGTGGGCAGCAGGGTGAGGGAGGGGATTCTCGCCCTCTGCTCCGCTCTTGGGAGACCCCCCTGCAGTGCTGGGTCCAGCTCTGGGGCCCCCAACATAAGAAGGACACGGACCTGCTCGAACAGGTCCAGAGGAGACCACAAAGATGATCAGGGGCTGGAGCACCTCCCTTATGGGAAAGGGCTGAGATAGTTGGGGTTGTTCAGCCTGGAGAAGGGAAGACTCTGGGGAGACCTTAGAGCGGCCTCCCTGTACTTAAAGGGGGCTCCAGGAAAGATGGGGAGGGACATTTTACAAGACAGTGTAGTGATAGGATGAGTGGTAATGGTTTTAAACTGAAAGAGGGTAGATTTAGATTAGTAAGGAAGAAGTTCTTCACTGTGAGGCTGGTAAGACACTGGCACAGGTTGCCCAAAGAAGCTGTGGCTGCCCCCTCCCTGGAAGGGTTCAAGGCCAGGTTGGACAGGGTTTGAGCAGCCTGGTCTGGTGGAAGGTGTCCCTGCCCATGGCAGAGGGGTTGGAACTAGATGATCTTTAAGGTCCCCTCCAACCCAAACCATTCTATAATTCTATTAAGATCTTACAGGGCCAATTTGAATTATATTTTGGTCATCAACATGTATTAAATGGCTAACGTACAAAATTATTACCATCATAACTAGTATTCCTAGTTGTCTCCAAGTTTTCAAAATATCCCACTTCTATGCCACCAGTCTTCTTACAGTGCTGAGTGTTCTGAGACTCTTTTCCCTATATCTTTGCCTCTATTTTGTATCTTCTCTTTTTTGATTTGTGAGCACACATTCTCCAGCATCCACTGATGAGTCACAGTTAGCCATCTCCAAATCCCTCAGTCTCTGTACATTTAAAAAATGCTTTCCACGTAACATCCCATTATAATCTGCTCAGTAAAGTTCCAGCTAATTCCCAAATTACTTTTTCTGGATTGCTTAAATGTGTGCTATGGAGTATTTACACCTGAAAGGAAAGTAGAATGTGCTGACAGAAGCTCTTATCCAAAATCTGAGGGATGTCTGTTGTCTTCTCATTTCTAATTATAACGATTAGAAAAACACCATTCTCCATAGTGTCTTGATCTGGAGAATATCTGAACTCCACAAACAAAACAGCAGGCTCAGGAAATGGGAAGTCTTGAAATGTTGAAAAAATTTAGTAAAATTTTTATGCTGATACATTTTAACTGAAGTATTTTTATGCCAGAAGTGTGTTACCAGCAATGCTTTTTTTTTCCATCCCACAGGAGATTCGTGTTTAAAAAAAGAAAATCAATAACCATTGTGCAACGAAATAAATTCCATTTTCAGCTTGGAAACTATTTCCTTTTCTGCACTTCTCTAAAACCATATTTTGCTTCTCAGTCACCTTTGGAGAATCATTTCCAAAAATAAACTTTTATATTCCTGATGTTAAAAGCACAAACATATTATAAGTACTTGTTCAAATGAACCAATATTATGTGCCTTAATATGATCCTTACTGGTTTGTCTTGGGTATTGTCAGCTATTTTAGCAGGGGTTGAGTCACCGTGTGAAATGCAAATGCTGTTTCATTTCACATCAGTTATGAATCACCCTGAAATTTATAAGATTTTAGCAAGCTGCTATTTTATGCATTATGTACTTAGGCTATTTGCTTCAATAATACAGCATCACTTTATCACTTAACTTCAAAGTGATTAAAACCCTGTATGAAGTAAGAGAATATTAACAGTTCCCATTTTACTGATGAGAGCTGTGTCAGAGATCTCACTCAAATAGATATTTAGGAGAGACTCGAGTATTTCACCAGGAGGAAACATGGAGCCTGCAACTTCCAATGAAATCAAATGCAAACAAAGCATTGAGACTTTTGAAAGCCTACCTGATGCAGCCCAGGGTCTTTAGGTAATTTTGCATTTTCAAATATAGCCTAAAAAGACAGACTATTCCTAGTCATACTCTATGCTGAGTCACATCTCAGCATTGAGTAATTTGCTCTGCTTCTCAGCAAGACAAATCGGACTCCGATATTGTGCTGCTGCAATTTTCCTATGCCCAGCATCCAAACAGCTTTACGTTAAAGCCAGTTTGGCAATACCTACACTATACTCAAAGTATTGCCTATGGTACAGGCATATCTCAACAGCAAAACTGGTCCAGTTCTCGTGTTAGCACTGAATGAGCATATGCCATTTGAATTATTTTTGACTAAAAACTTAATTTCCACTGAATCAACAGTTTTTCAGAAAATAATCAATTTCAACATAAAGAAAATCTTGTTTTGGAACATTAAATGACATTATTTTACCTGAAGCTATACGGTAGTGACCTGTTGAACTGAACCAATATGCTTAATTCAAGATTAGCAAGCGCAACAAACATAAACCTATATGAACAATGTGTAATATGCTACTTTGCACAGCTGAATTTTTTGTACTAAACTAAAAGACTAACTTTAATTTAATTTAAAAAAAAAATTCGCTTGAATGGTAAATAGTGCCATTTCCAAATCTATTTGTAAAAGTTTGTGTTCTACGAGGAAAAAAAAATAATTAATATTCAATCTTTTTGAACAATTTGGGTTGAAAATAAACATTAAACATTGACATTCCTCCCAGAAAATAAGTTGTAAATTCTGGTAAACTCTGGGAAATTTAGACCAGTTCCTTTTGAAAAGGAACTCAGGAGTCCAATCCTACTGAAAGTAGCTGAGATAACTTCCTGAAGGCCTGTATCAATTTGACAATTGGAAGAAAGTTCCTATCCAACCTAGACATTTTCTAAATATTTACTGTTATTGTGCCCAATGTGTTACACATTAAAACCAGGGCAAAGCAAACCAATAAAACCAGGTTTCTTGTCATACGTTTGTTCTGAAATGGCTAATCTCTGCTCAGGACCATCCTCTCTTTGGGATTGCATTCGGCAAAGCTGCTGGCCATGTTTTCAGTCATTCTTTTTACTGGAAGAAGCTGTTACATATAGTATGACAACAGAGAAAGTAAATATATATTAATTTTCCATTTCAAAACCAGCATAATATTTGGTTTTGATTACACCAATTCCCTAGAGTAGTCCTGTTAACCAGTTTGGCCTTGATAGAAATGGTATGAGCTACATCAGCTTCCAAATAGAAGATTTACTACAAATTAGGATCTGAATGGAAGAAATCAAATGGCAGACAGAGAGGATTATGAGTCTGTGGCTATATTCTGACATATATTGGATTATTAGGATTTGCATTCATTAGGAAATTCAGACTGGCATTTGCATGAGTGTGATATATTGTGCAGCTCATGGATGTCCTAGAGTTAACATGAGAGCAGTAATTATAAGCTGATTTTTTTCTGATGAACAGCTGTAGGTTTTGCACACTCTGACATTGCTTGTAGTTTGTTATGCCAGGCATGGATCTGATCCTCCATAGAGCCTCTGCGCCCATATGAAACTGGTAGGTTTTAACCAATGTAGGAGGCTGCCTGCACTGTACTTCGTAGAAACTGGCCTCTGTGGTAACTAAAAGTTTTCATAAAATATAATGAGTTTCAGCTAAAATCCTGTGTAAAGTACAATTCCTACTGAGATTGCACTGCTGTAATGACAGGCAAGGTTGTAAGCTGGAGATGCAATCTGCAATCTGTTACAATTAGTGAAGTCGATGACTCAATAAATCAGCATCTATAAGAGAAAAGAAGTGTTCCAGTCTTTATCTATTAATTTGTTTTCTGAATATTTGGATAGACCATGGAAGCTACTTAAACAGCCCCTAAAGTCCTTGGGTACAGGCATCTTTAAGCTTGACTTGCATACAACTTAACAGAATTCTACATTGTTTTAGGAACTCAAATACATTAGTCTCCAAATTAAGTTATGATGATGATGATGATTTATAGCCTTGAAAATCTTCTCATCCCCATTGTGAGTTGAGTGGCAGGCAGGGAGACTTAGAGCTCCTCAAGGAAACTTGAACTGCTTCCACAGGAACAGCTCTGCTGTGCATCCTGCCAAACGCTGGAGCTGGACCCGCTGTGCCAGTGTCGAAACAAGTGTCACATAATAGCACAACGTAGGGGGAAAAGCAGAGAGCTGAAGCCAAGTTGTGGGGAAGGCTGAACACAGAGGATTACACTGCTAAATGCGTTTTCATGACAGGTGAATAATGAGCTCTTATTGGTGAGATGCTGCTTGATAGACTTCAATATTTAGAAGGCTTTATGAAGGCTTATTACTAGGGACTGTATTACTAGAGTCTACATTGGTCTGCACTCCATCAGTCCACCTCCCAGTGTTGACATTTTTCTTCTGTTCTTTCAAAGTAAGTAAAAAACCAAAGTAATAGAACCCCCTGTTTGCTTTCCAAAACTGAAGGAGTAATTAATTGTGGGAACTAGTGGCAAGAAGGAAAAGACCTCAGGCTTAAGGTATGTGATTGCAGAGAAAAGCAAAACTATTATCAGCAGGAATACAGAGAGATCAGAAGCCTCAATATGAAGGTATTAAAAATGCACACAATATTGATCGACAGGTTTACCATAATTATGTAGTAGAAGCTGATTCGGCTGACTGTGCTTTCAGTCTTTCTGGCTGATGTATCTCCCAGCTCATGAAATATAGCCTGATGCTATGAATACTGACTGACAGCTTCATTTTAGTAATTTGCCACGGCAGACTAACATTTTATTAGAGCTCAGTAGAAGACACATTGAAATTAACGGGGGAGACTCTCTTGCTTTCACCAGGCTTTAAATAAACTCATAGGTTTTATTTCTGATAAGATGGTGGGAGACATTCTTAAAACCACACTGGCTTCAAAATTTTCAGAAAATGAAAATGAGTGGGAGTTGTGCATCCGAGTCCTGTTTCTGTTTTTGAACACTCTTCCTCTTTATAATTACAGAAAACACTTGTCAGGATGGAAGGTCAAGAGAGAAGCATGCAAGGTGCTTCACCTCTGCTCTGATTCATCTCCCCTCAAATCAGTTTGCTCTCTCTTGTTCCATTCACTTTCTATTTCTAGTGTTTCTCAACTATTTTCTCTAGTTCCTCCTCCCATCTTAAGCTCTCTGTCAAGCTATTTGCTACTGTTTCCATCAGTGAATCCTGCTAAGCAAGATAATGTTTATGTCTATCTTTCCCAGTTCCTAGATTCTTTTTCCCAGTTTGTCCAGCTCTTGTGATGCGGCACTGTCTAATCTGATTTTGAGTCAGCATCATAAAATGAATCACCAAGAGCAAAAAAGAGAATCAAGCTCTTATCCACTGTGTTGTCCATCCATACCTCAGCCTAGATTACCTCAAAAAAGCTATTACACAGAAGAGATTTGGGGTCCCATAGCCCTGGGCAGTAATTTGCAGGGATGGTACATATTTACTCTGTCAACCTGCAAGAGCCATGAAGGGCTGGAGTGGACTATCAGGTACCTGAGCAAGCTCTCCAACCTTTCCCCTTCCCTGGGGTTTGGATGCTTGTGTTCCAAGCCAGCTTGGATGCAGTACAGCTGTATAACCTTGGGTCTTATTGCTGTGTGAAGAGCTGTGCAGGAAAGCTGTGAGAAGATTTCATATCAGAGCTCTCTCTGGATTTCTAGGGAGCTGCACTTAAGCCATATACCTTGCCAGTCTCAGCCCTGGCTTGCTGACTGAACATCTGGGCTTGACCTTGGCCCTATCGCATCACCTCTGAACTGTGACAGACCCTGGCTGCCATCATCAGACCTGCTCTGCTCGTCCTGCTTGGGTACCATGGGATGGCACTCTGTGGGCAAGGACCCTATCCTTGCCTATCTGGCATACGCACACTCGCCTGCCCAGACAGTCTGAGCAGTGCTGGATCTGGAGGAAATGACCAGCTCAGCATCCAGATCATCTCTGGGAAATTTAGGAGCTAAACAATTTATACCAAGATTGTACAAGCATAATTTATCAAAGGCTTATGACTGAATCCAGTTAGACACTTAGAAAAGAAACATCCCTAATGGCCCTTCAGCCATGTAAGCCCATGTCCCAGAGAGTAAGGCAGCTAGAGAGCTTGAAGATATGTCAACAGGACTTTTCAAGAATGCCAAATAATACATTTCTCTCTTCAGTTCCATTCTTGTGTCTCAACAGCAATGACTAAATTTAAAATAAAATAAAATAAAATAAAATAATAAAATATAATTAGTTGATGTTTGCACATCAGGAGGGGAGATCTTGACAAAAGGAAGCACAGAGTATGAGCTGTACACAAACCCAAGAATCCATGTTAGTTTTCCATTCCTATTTGGTTCACATCCCTGTCTACAGGTATTGCAATTTATTATGCTCTTTCTTTATAGAGTCATTGGCCAGACTCACCTTTTGTTCCCTTTTATAATGCAGATACACAGTCCTGAAGGTGACAGATTCTGATCTGCACCTTCACCAGCTCTTTGCATCTAACGGGGATCTTGAAGTGCCACAGTTTCTTCCATTTCAAGCAATTTCAAAGCAGATCTTGGTCCCTGAACCAGACCCAAAGGCCACTGAAATAAAAAGAAATACTCTGATTAGCCCCAGTGAAAGCTGAATCATCCCAGTAAAGAAAATTTTCCATAGAACCTACTGTAGGATTGACTCCCTTATCAAAAAGGCACTCCAAAGCACATTTGTTATTAATCTTCCTTCCTCAATCCCACTCGGAATGGTTTCAGTTTCACTTCACTCTCCGCTCATAAAGTTAAAACTTCCAGAGGTTTTAAAGACAGTCTTTATCAAGGGATCACTGGAGGGACCAGTGAAAGTTTAGAGATCATTAATTATACCAGGAGAGGATGAAGTTCTATCAAAAATTACCCATCTGTGAGTGTTAATTTAGCAGCTACTAGCTATTTTTCTCTACTGGGTTGGTATGGAAAACAAGCTGAGAAAATAAAAGGCAGAAGAAAATAAGAGGGGAAAAAGAGTATGAAGCTTACCAGGATAAAATGTTAATTACAATTTAAAGCCCTTAGTCACCTAAGATTTTATTTACAATAGAAACAGTCCAAATTATCTCTCCATTTTTTTAAAAACTGTGATTACAGTTCTATTTACTATTTTTTCTCTCATTATGTTTACTCCAACTAGAGATATATCAAGCACTTCTAATTTCTGGATATTGTTTTGTCACTTTTTATTGAATTTCTTGTGTGTGCATTCTAATAAACACACATCCAGAGGTGTGTGCAGCTATGTGAAATGTGGAGCCATTGATGGCAAGTCACTGATGGCTGTTTAGTGCTAATAAAACATGGTCCCACCAAAGTCTCAGGCTACAGGATACTGGAAATGAATCCTACAATCACACCTTCCCCAACACATCACTGCAGACTCCTTCACAGTAGTTGCTGTTAAGGTGCAATGCCAGCAAAAAGAAAGGACTTTGCAAAAATAGCACCTCTATATCTTGGACCACTAAAATAAAAAGTTATGTACAATTAATATTTATTCATGCAATGAAATACATCAGGATTTTGCTACCAAATTCAGTGAGAGCAAGACTATGCCCACAGCCTACAGAGTTGGCAACTGCTGTAAACAAGTGTAATCTGTTCTCTAGGGCTGCATTTTTTTATGCCAGAAATAACAAGAGGTAGTCTTTCTTTAAAAAATGCTGTGTTCATTAACAAGGAACACCTAGTCTGAAGAAACAACTGACCTTTTCTAAGATGCACCAAAATTTCAATTCCTAAGCAAGGAACTGTCTTTGTCTCTAAAAGTGGTCATTTGTTTTCTGAGTTTCTAGTCTCAGTGTTCTGTGTAAGACACCACAGGTTGCAAAGTTCCTGATTTCACAATTATGTGTAGTTGAAATATTTTGATTCTCCACTTTGAAATAAATACATTGTTAAATAATAGGCAAAAGTAACTGTAAAATTATTTTACAAGCCATAAAACCCCCAAATCCTAATACATTTCTGTTCAAAAGAAAGTTTTCAGATATTAAATTATGTATTTACTTATTTTTTAAATAGGTGAGGAAAGTCAAAGATATTTTATTGTATGTTACTGATCAAATTTGTGTGAGTTTGCAGGCATTTCTGACAAAAAATACTGAAACTAAAAAACCATTAAATTCTAGAGCAAACAGTATAATTCTGTCATCTCTACCCATGGTACATCTTTGGGTGTGCTTTCAGCATATCAAAGTTTCATAACAGCAAGGATTAAATGATCAAATAAAAATACCATATGACATGGCAAAGAGCTTCCATTTGAGATGTCTGGCTGTGTAAACCAAATGGTCAGGCATGCTGAGTTCACTTGAAGATGGTCAGATTTCATTAGTACACCCACACTGGACTAGAGACAGACCTATGCAAAGCCCTAAAACCTCGAGACACCACAGGTCTGACTTATTCAGTATCCTGAATTAGGTTTTGCAATGCTATATGTAAACTTGTTGGATTTTTCTTTCAACAGTCATAGGCAAAGCGAGATGAAATTTCTCTCTATGAATGCATTCCAATTGCTTTACTAAAATTTCTCACTAGAGGAAATGACTTCTGGCTTTGCAGACTATCAAATTTCTTGAGAACATTGATTCGTAAGCAGAACTTCTAGCTGAAATGAATGGTACAAACCTTGGCATGAACCCTGATTTTTAATATTCAACTTGCTTTCCCACCCATTCTCCTTATATTCCCTTCTCACCCTCTCAGGCATGCTTCTCCTAAGTATGCCATCATTGCAACAGCCCTTTTTAAGTGCAAAAAGTAATTCATACATATAAAATTAATAAATGCTGAAGTATGCCTGCATAAGAGCAAGTCATCACAGGACCTAAATAAACACTACTGACAAAGCTGCTTTTCTACTGGAAACTACTCAGCTTCCACATTCACCAGATCAGCCAGGTGAGTCCACCTAAATCCAGGGCTCGAGGAAAATCAGGCACCTCTGCATGAGCAGAAGAGCTGCAGAATAGGGTATATGCCCATGCAGAGGTGGGAGATGGCAGCTGTTTTGAATAGTTCAAGAGCGAGCATTTTCCTAACGAAATTCTCTCCCCCAGGAAGGGGGAAGCCAGTTGTAGGTCCTAAGCAGGGGTGCAGAGAGGAGAAGAAATAATGTCTCCCTGATACTTCGGGGGATTACCACAGAGCACTCCCTGCACAGAGGGGACAGCCTCCTGGCACCACAACCCTGCAGCAGCGGGTGTCACAGCAGGCCTACGCTCAGCAGCACCATCAAAGCACCGTGCTAACAGCACAAGTAGAGCACTCCCACCACCCACACACACGGGTGTCTGAGCCAGAATATATGCCTTCACAGTACAGTGGACTTTGCTTTGTTTTTACTGTGGGTTTCGTTAACTGCCCCAGACACAAATGCTCTGTTTTGTTTGTGGCAATACCACCACTGAACCCCCCCCAAGAGAATTAAGCGAGGTCTCAGCATCAGCTCTCTATCTGGCTCAATCACCTAGTCTGGGAAGAGTTGCTGGACCTCAAAAAGTTAATGCACATTTGATGATTCTGTATGATAGCCTTGGAAATGGATATTTCTGTGGCAATGAATAGAGGCCATTGCATGTGTGCACTGAGTGAAACCAAAGCCCCTTCTGCTGTAGGCTGATGCAAGGATTTTGCATGAAATATTAAAAAGAAGCCTTCGTGCCTGGAGTCCTTACTGGGTCACCTCAGCCTTCAGCTATCCTGCCAGCTCAGTCCTCTCCTTGGGGTGTAATTAAATAAGGGCAAAATGGTGTGAACCTTCTAATGGCTTCACATTGCCCAGAAGGAAATCACTGAATTACCCTGGGATGCCTGCTCTGATTAGGAATAGCACTTACTTGATTGAGGTACTTCATTTGGCAGTGAGACTAACCGTATAGAAGCAGTGGAACTGAACAGCATTAAAGGGAAACCACCTCAGAATATGCTCTTGCAAAGAAGATTAGTGAAGGTTAAAAGGATCACAGACTATACACCCACATCCTTTCTGAAAGACCTACAGAGAGAGTCTGATTTCAAGCTGGCTCATGTTTTTTAGCTGAGCTCAATGTAGTTACCTAGAGGTACATCAACATAGCTTGAGATCAGAATCCCAGTTCTCAGGGATAGAAATTAACAGTTTGTTCCATCAACACAGTTTGACATACGCTGTGAAGCTACTTTCTGAGTCAAACACTAAATATTTAAAAGTTAGTAGAAAAATCTGTCCTTGGGCAAGATTATTCCACCTCTGCCTACTGCAGTATTTCCTGTACTGTCTTCTGAGGTGTCTGGTACTCAGCTCCCCTGGGGAAAGGACGAGATGAGCATAGTCTAACTTATGTTCTGAGTTTGTAGTCTAGTGAAAGCAAAGCCAGAACTCATATCTGCTGAAAGAGACTGTTTTTTGTTTTTTGTTTTTTTTAAATCTCATGAAAAATAAGTGAAAGGGTTTTGCCAGCCCTTTTTTTCAACTGTAATTATCTTCAATGTAATTTTCTCTGGAGGAATATAGCTCTGTTCTTCCATTGCTTTAAACCAACTTTGTTTTTCCTTTTCAGAAGCAGCTTAAGTAAGACTAAATGTTGATTATAAAGACCATATTGTGAAAGTGAGGGAAAAAATGTGTAATTACAAAAAAGTTGCCTACATTTTTGCTAAAAGACAGAAAAAAGGAAAGACTGAGAAACAGCAGTAGCAATGTGGAGTTTTTAAAATAGAATAGTTTCTTTGGATGAAGTTAGTGGCCTTGAAATTGAAAGAATGAAGGATAAAGCAGGATGCCACCCCAGCATGAAGAACATCACAGACATGATAATGTGGAACTACACAGGGAAGAGACTAGGGTTTATTTTTCAGCAGCCACATTCACACTGTGTTGTGCCCTGTCTACACACCAGGCAGAGCACAGCTCAGAAGGCAGTTTTAGACCACATTTCCAGGCTAAAGAGCACCAAACTTTTAATCAGTAATATAAACTTTTCCAGATACCATAGTCTATAAGCCCTACCACAACTTCCCTGAGTTGAATGGGCCAACTGCTGCTCCACAATGAGGACATGAAAGACAAATTAAAGCTCAGGTCCTACTCTGTTAGTTTATATACTCCAGGTTAATCTTTTCTCTCCCCTCTCCTGCTTTAAATTACAAGCAGCTCTGCTAGTTGGTTCAGCGAGTTCACTTAACCAGGAAAATGCCTGGCTGCTTTCACTTATACACTTTCTGTCTCAAATGAAGAGGGGCAGGGAGGAAGGAACAAACCTAGAAAACCTGGGCACATTAAATCCTTTTGCTTTATCAAAATACTTAAAGCCCCATGTGGCCAGAAATTGAACAGCATCCTTGCTGCAAAAACCATTTATCACCCATGCCTCTGGCCAAATACCAGGCTTCCCTCAGAACCCTTTGGCGTGTAAAGGCTCAAGAGGAAGTTTCTCAAACAACCAGCAAGAATATATCAGCTGAAAATGTCATGAGAGACCTATTTAGAAAATGCAAACACCATCAAATGGAAATATATGAAAGAAATCGTTTCTACTGAACCCAGTGTAAATTATGGAAGGGTTTGGGTCCACTGGGCTTTGGTTTTAAAGTCTTCAACCTACATGTTTGTGCTGGTTGGTCACTATTTCATACATCCAGCCTGAATGTGACTGCACACAGCAACACCCAAACTGGGTAACCAACTTTCAGCAACATACTTGTCACTTGAACTACAGCACTAGCACCAAAGATGGCCATAACAGCAGGCCAGTATTGGCTATATGTTACTGTGTAACACTGCCAGCTGGCCAGAAATAATTTCAATGACTGGCAGCTCCATTGCAGAACTACAACCACCTATGGCTGGGGTATCGTAAGGGATGCTGAAAAACAATGGTCCATCAAAATGTGCTGCTGGAATGTGTTTCTGAGGACAGCCAATGTTTTCTTTGCAGGAAATCCGTTTCTATCAAGAAGTCACAGACTCTAGTGTTTTTCTGAACCACATAAAAGCAGTTTTTCATCAACTTTGAGCCACAATAAACACTAGAGCTGGAAATACGTTGGGAAAAGGTTCTGCTTTGTGTGTAAATGAAAGAAGACCCATATCTTCAGTTTAGATCATGAAGGTTCCAGATCACATCATGTCTAATCTCTGCAGCTTAGTCGCATACAGGATCTCCACCCTTCTCACATCAACCTTTGCTGCTTTCTTTCTGTTCCAAATCTCTGTGGAAATCACTACCAGGTACTGACCCCATGAAATTGCTGTTTATCCTTAACCTGCACCTGACTTCTGCTTTTAGGGTCTCCAGCATAATGACCGCATGTGCTTGTTTAGCAACAAGCAACTGCTCTCCAGAACCCTGCATTTCTGCAGTGTTGCTATACCAGTACCACTTCTCATACCCAATCCCCAGCCAGTTGGTTCCCTCCTTACTTTCAACAATTCAGCTGCACCTTCTCTTGTGAGCCATAAGTGGTTTTCTGGGCTGTTAATGGTAGAATTTGGTAATAAAGTGCATGTTATTTGATTCTGAACAGGCAATTAGGCTTCCTCATTTAGTTTTTAGGGCTTTAACTGTCTGACTTGACACTAATGTGAATTAACCAGCATCCCACCCTGCTACGCCACTACCATTAATGCCAGTGCAATGGGCACAATAATTATGATATATTATATCACTGGAAGCTCACCTCCATATCATTCACCTTTTTTTCCCAAATTGGTCTGATGGTAGGATCACACGTTCCCTAATTAACACCTTCTTTCTGTGGTTATTAATGAGTCTGTTGATACCACTTCTTCAGGCTGCCTCTATTATAATAAAGTCTTGTGGGTATATCAAACTCCAACCGTCCGCTTTAATTAAGAGACAGATGTCATTGACTCTCTTTCATTTAACACTTAACAGTCACATAGTCCCCTGGATGGTAAGTGAGGAAGAGAAATGCTTTGTCTTTTGAGTCTGTCTTCATTATGCATGGCAGGATTATGGGAAATGGCTTGGATAAGTGACTGGGAAGTGAGACCGATACCTGAAATAGCAGCATCTGGGAGAAGGTCAGCCTTGGACTTTTTTAAAGAAAAATGGGGCTAAGGTAGAATATAGTGAATTTATGGAGGGAACAGAGGCAAAAATTATTTATGGAGAAGATTTAAACAAACCGCAGGAGAAAATAACTCTCCCATTTAACAAGACTTGCCAGGTTCACCTATGGCTCTTTCTGCAGCTTAACCAGATATTAGAGACAGCCAGTTGTGTTTATTTCATATTTTGAGGACAACTGATCTGATCCAAAACAAAGAAGGGGATCTCATTTAGCTTTGTTAGGCTTTCACTAACACTGGAACATGAAAGTAAAGATTTTCTATATAGAATAGTCCGTGCTGGTTGTAAAATGGCATAAGAAAAGGCAGAATACAAAATGGATATACAATGTCTGCTACAGAGACCTTTTCAGCAGAGTACCATAGTGTCTTTGCTCTTGAAAGCAATGTTCAAGCTAAACCTTCAGGAGACTAAAAAGATGGAATCAGTAGTATTTGACTGTATTGCTTTAACACTGAAAAAGCTATTCAAAACACAGCATTCATACAAAGTACCTGTTGTATTCCTATTAAAGGTCTTGTATCTTTTGACTGTTTGTTAACAAAAGGGGAACATATATACAAGAATAAAATATACACTTCAGAAGAGCAGATTCATTAATCTATGTTAGCATATTCCTTTTTTTACTCTACAACATTATTATAGGTATAAAGTTTCACTATTTCATAAATGTAAAATACCTTCAAATTCCAGTCTATTTTAAACATTAAAGCTGAAAAATAGAAAAAAAAAAAATCAAAAAAACCAAATTCTCATTTTATATTTTGTTTGCTTTTTGAAATGGAAAACCTCAACCTTTGAACACAGAATGACAGTTTAAAATTGTGACTGCTTTTGAACCCACTTCTAAGGTACCATAAGGGATTAACAGAAGGGTTAAAGCCAGACATGTTGCTGGTTTGAAATTCAACAGCTAAGTCTTCAACAACATTTGCTGCACAGGTTTGGGCTTTTTTATATTTCCTCTGTGGCTCTTACAATAATTTTCAGCACCTCGCTTGCCCCAGTGTCTTGCTCAAACTCATAGAGACTCACAGTTGCATTTCTCCTGGCCCCACACCTCCCATTATCAGACATTTTTGCAAAGCAGATTGATCTGTAAGAGTATATTGATACTTTGATGTAAATAACCAATTGATGTAACATGCAAGGGAAAATAAACACATGCTGATCATGCATCCAATTCATCAGAGATGTAAATGATACCTATGTATCCTTTAATTCTTATGATTTGATTTCAGATGGCTTGGAACTGAAGCCATGAAAAAGACTTTCATATAAGGGGCTCAGTGGCAGGTTAAGGCAACACATTAACAAACCTGGTGCCCTGTGGTTTTTCTTCTCCCCAGCATAATAGGCTGGAGACTCTGCCTCTTTGGCTGTGCATAATAAAAGACTTCAAACTGGAGAAAATGTTTTAGGAGAGAACACACGATAGTATTGGGAAAATCATTAACAACAGGAAGTACCAAGAACATGAAAAACTGCTTACTCAAGCAAAGCAAATGAGAAGAGTGGGAAATCGGTGCTCTAGAAAACCCAGAAGGTAGTGTGATACCCTATAAACTGCATTATTATTCATTCCAGTTGCAAACCACAAAGCTTTTTCTTTCATAAAATCTTTTCTAATTGATAAGCCCTTTACAATTATAATGCAAGAATGCAACTTCCTAGTCTTCTATAAAGAGACAGATAATCCATCTTTCAGAGTTTACCCCATCTCCAGGTTTAATACAGGGCTATTGTACTGTTGCATGTCAAAGGTTAATGTCTTCAGCAAGAGAAACACTGGTGAGGATAAAAACAAGTTTCCACTGTTGCTGCTTTGGAATAATAGTTCATTTTAATAATGACAAATGAAAGGCTTTCACGCTTGGATTTAAGATACTGAAACGTTTTTCTTGAAGTGGACATGTTAATACCTTGTTTCTTTAGTTTCCTTTAAACACTAGGATGTGTTTCCCTATTCCAGGTTCTTGGTATGAATTGTGCTTATAAAACAACTGCCCTATTAGAAGAACACAGCAGCTAAGTACTGTTTCTGGATACACACATCTTTGCCTGTCCTCTATTTATTTACCTCAGGTAGCCAGCACAGTAAAACACCCACTGCCCTGGTCTTGTATCCAGTAAAACATGTTCTTTGTTTTATGATTTTTTTACTTTTTTTTTTACTTGATTATTTATCTAAGTGAGTGGGGGCTATTCATCCCCAGCAGTCTGAAAAGCTGTGCTTTACAGTCAACATTTGGCCAGATTAGAGCTTTACCAGGGAAATGCTGTTCCATTACCAGCTGATCATACAATAATACTTAATATATACCTAATTTAATCAATTAAATACAGTCAATATGCTATTGGTTGAAGAGTTGATGAATAGTACCGTAGTGTCCTCTTCCAGCGAGTGGCTGCACGGTGTTTGGCTCCTGGCTGGGATTAAACAACAACATCAGTTGAGCAGATATCTCCACATCCCAGTCACATCTTCATTTGCAACAGCTGCACAATCTAAGTTACACTATGACTGTCACAATCCCATTTTAGAATAAAGAAATTTTTGTTTGCAAAAATGTTCAAGAGTAAAATTGCTCTTTTAGTGATAGTGTAGTAACTGGCAAATATATTTATTCCCCAGTGAAGGGAGTTATTAAATTAAGAAGTCTCGATCCTCTCCACCCTGCCCTGGCAACAGAAATATTTTATAAGTATGTGAGATGACTGCAATTTGCATGAAGAATAGAGAACACAGATGAAAGATTGTAGGCAGCTTTTAAAGAGATGCTTTCAGTGCAAATTCTAAGAGGTAAAAATCTACAACAAAAGATTGTTTGTGACTGTTCTGGATACAAATCAGGGCTACAAGGAGGCATTCAGAAAGGTGCTGACTTACAGGACAGCTAAAGACCTCATCTCTGCCAAAACTGTGTCCTGTTAGATAGTATTAACTGTCTGAAAATAGGCCAAATAATTCAGAGGAACACATAATATACAGGTTAATGGGGACACCTCACTGTTGGCAAAAACCAGCTAGCCTCAAGTAGCTACAGAAATTTTGGGAAATTAAAAGATTCTAAATCTCACTAAATTTATTTGTCAAAAAAATATGGAGGTCTGAGCAACCACTGAGCTGTCCCCAGAGGAGGTAAAATTGACCTTCTCCCCAGACACGTCCCCATCCTTGGCTGTAGACCTGTTCTAGCCACAGATTTGCTTAGACTCATCATATACAAACTCACCAGAGGAAAAGGATTGGTTATAGCTGCCATTTAAAGACAATCTTCACTGAAGCTGAGCATGCACAGTACTGCCTCTAGTAAGCTTTAGGCAGGGTGATTTGAAAAAGGAAAAGTGTCCTTCAAAGCTCCACGTGAAATCTCATGATAAAAAATGGGTCAGTGTTGCCATATAGTACAAGTAATAGCCTCTCTCTCACAAAAGCACTAGAAGAAAGTGGGTGAAGGAAATGGCAAAGAAAGCATCGGCCGAGTGGCTGGAGGGGTCTGTCCTCTCCTCTCCCGCTCCAAATGGAATGGGCACAGATAGAAAAGGGTTGGTTATAGAAGCATCCATTCCCCATTGCAGCTCTTATTATATCTTTGCTGTCATACAGTTAAAAACCCCATAGTAAGCTTCAGAGATCACCACATCAATTTCTATGGAACCCTGCTAATTACACAGGCTTTCCCATAAAGAAAGAACTAGTTCCTTTGGGGGAAAAGAAAATTAAATCAATCAGGCCATTGAAAAAAATTAATAGACTTTTCTGTGTATATTAACCTGAAACAATAGGAGCCAACTATGTTTACTGATACAATGATATTTACTCCTAAAGAATATGAATAATGAGCTTAAAGGACACAAGCCTACATGGCTCAGAAAAAGACTCCAGAGAACAGAAACTTCCTTCTGACAATACAATGCATTTTAGGTAAACTGAAATATATCCTCTTGGATTTCAAGGTGAAAAAAAGGGAGATTCAGAATTTAGTCAAAGTTAGAAAGAAATTCTGCAGACTCAGTTCTGCCTCTGAGTGCTAGTTCATGTGGGGTGTTACACTGCCTAGACCAGGGCTCCCCAGGGCACCAGGTCTAGTCCTCTGGGCTGTTACGTGGCAAATGTGTTGCATGAATATCTCTATCATTTTCCACCTGGAACTCCTGGCAGCTCTTCTCACTTTATTTGAAAACTTAGGGTGTACTGGGGGTTGCCAGCTATTTCAACATCCTTATCTCATCCCTGTGGTGATCTTCCCAAAGAAGCTGAAGCATGTTTCCCTGCACATCTGTGGTCCCTTCACCTTCAAATCCCAAACTCCAGTTCTTTGGAAAAGCATTTTCAGGCACTTGTGCTGGCTCACATGCTCATATCACAGCACATGCAGGAGCTGAGGAACAAGGTTTAGATTCCTGGGTTCTTTGCTGATAAAAGCAAACAGGCTCAAGTTAATCACAAATGAGTGAGTCTGGATGCTGTCTTCCAAAAGCATTTCCCAGGCATCAGTTGAAAGAGCACAGCTTTCCCCACCCTTGTAAAAGTTTGCTGCCTTCTCTGGAGAGCACTAGGCCTTCCAGGCACAACCTTTATCTCCCTCTCAAACCTCCTCCTGAAGATGAATGTTTTTGCTGTCAGACTACATCAAATGGCAAAGATTTTATTTAATTTTTTTTTTTCAAATCTTGTGGTTTAACCCCAACTGGCAACTAAGCACCATCCAGCTACTTGCTCACTCCTTCCCCCTACCCTGCCATGTGATGGGGAAGAGAACTGGGAAAAAAGTAAAATTCATGGGTTAGATAAAAACAGTTTAATAGTGGAAGTAAAGTAAAAATATTTGTAATGAAAAGGAAGGTAACAGAAAGAGAGAAATAAAACCCAAGAAAGACAAGCAATGCACAATGCAATTGCTCACCACCTGCTGACTGATGACCGAGCAATGATCTTCCCTCCAGCGAACTCCCCCCAGTTTATATACAGAGCATGGCATCCTATGGTATGCAATATCCCTTTGGTTAGTTCGGGTCAGCTGTCCTGGATGTGTCCCCTCCCAGCTTCTTGTGCACCTCCTTACTGGCAGAATATGGACAACTGAAAAATTATTGATTTATGATAAGCATTACTTAGCAACAACTAAAACATCAGTGTGTTAACAACATTGGTCTCACACCGAATCCAAAAAACTGCACTGTATCAGCTACTACGAGGAAAATTAACTCTATCCCAGCTGAAACCAGGACAAATCTCCAAAGGATGAGCCATCCTCAATTCTACATTGGCTTTATTTCCCCTCTTCCCTTTCCCTGCCAGAAAAACAAAACAAAAAAAAAAACAAAAAAAAAAAAAAAAAAAAAACAAAAAAACATCCTCCACATTATCAGAGCCTTCCCTGTCCATGGCACAGTCACTTCAGCACCCCAGCCAGCCCTTTGGTTACACACTTGGAAGAAATGACTCCTGGTGAAGGGAAGAAAAATCTTCACTTTCATAAAGAATCCATTTTTAAGGGGCAGATCATCACACCTGGACTTAAGACAGTAAGTGATGGGGGCTGTAAACAGGAAAATAAAAGATTTTGTGGCCTGAGGTCCTGTAGGCAGGATAAATCCTTCAAATTAGACGAGATCCTGTTTAAACTCATTACTCGCTGTTCAGAAGCCTTCCAGCATTTTTCATTCTTTTCTAAATTTATCATGCTAAATCCCTTCCCTAAGATCAAAGTCTTCTGGGATACAGAAGCTGAAAGACTTAAAAGTGCTATGATCCAAGGGGACTCTGTGATGAAAACAGTATTCAGTAATACAACCTCTTAATTCTTACAGTAACGCAGCATGATACACTATCTCAATGTCATCAGCAACAAAAGACTTTTCATCAGGAAATACTGATTTAGGGGATCCACCCATTGTCTCGTATGCATCCATAAGTGTTGCTGAGAGAGGCAGCCTTGTTCAGAGGTCTCTCAGAATAATTAATTTTCAAAATACCATGATTTTCTTGAAGAGAGATTCTTTTGTAATACATCTCACCTCCCTGACCAGAGAGCAAACCTACATTCCTCCATATATATATTTACCTTCATGGCAATACTTCACATTTTAAATAGTAAAGTCTGCTTTCCAGCGGAGGTCCAGTTCAAAAATCAATTAAATCAATTGGAAACAACGGAAGAGTTAATGTATTTTTTATTTTCCCCAGTTGTTCTAGAGACATTCAAGGAATACAATATCAGCTGAGGGGAAAGAGCAGCAATCAACAATATAAAAATCAGCCTGTCAGTCTAAGATACTTCTCTATCGATCACTTCCCTACTACTCAGACAATATGTTCAATACCAAACTCAAGATACTAATGCAGTTAGACATGCCTTGGTTGTGCTATTGTTTTCCATTGGGGTGCATCACTGGCATTTTTAACAGATACTTTAATTGTCTAAATTTTGCAGGAGTTCCTATGTTTCTGGGTGTATTTCAAACAGAGACAGAACTATACATAACAAAGGTTTTGACTTCATTACAAAAAGGGGCAAATTTCAAGGTGGCTCATTTATTTTTCTAGGAAAAAATAAGTTTATTTGCTACAGACCTACCAAATATTTGCTCCCAAATCATTCTTCAAAGCTACATTGTACAAGTCCTTCTCTCTTTCTACATCACCTCAGACAGCTCCCCAGGAGTCTGCACACATTTGCTGGTCTGACACTACCTGTCAACAGCGTTGCATAGAGTTCATAAAAAGTGGCACTTTGGTATAAAACCTTTCCTTCCCTGGGCCTATCTTGACATGTCTTACTCTCTGGGGACCTTGACAATCCAGAGAGCCAACCCCATGGGTTATCTTACTCATATACACTGAAGTGTGCTGGGAAGAACAGGTCAGAACCATTGCAGCAAAGCCCACGGAGTCAGCCTCGGACTTGCTTTTCTTCCACCATTAACCTCTTACCTAAGCCAACAGAAGCTTCCTGGAAATCTCCCTGCCATTTTCACTTGCACCAGCAATTCTTCTGTGCTCAAGTTACATAGGCAAAATGCCTTCATTCTTACCAGGGTTATTCCTGAATTGCACAAGTAAGATGGTCCATAAGAACTGCTGCCTATGTTGTACAAGTCAACTCTTCATCAAAATGCAATAAATATTTTATATAAAAAAACTAAAATTCCACAAGCAATAACAAAAAAGAAACCTATGAGAAAATTTCATTTTCCATAAGAATGAATGAGAACCAGCTTGCATAGACCAGCACCTCTGTATAAACACAGAACACAAACTCCTGAGTGAGAGTCTAATGACTAAGACACAAGAACTAAATTCTCCCTGGCCAAGCTGTGTTTAACTTAGAAAAAGGAATGGGAAGTATATAACCTTGATTTTAGAGCTGATCAGCTTAGACCCTCTGTGTTGTTCTCAGCTGCTTTTAACCAAAAGGAGCCTGCGTGGGGCAAAAAGTTTAAGAAGCTCATAACAAAGGGACAAGTCTTTCTACTTGCTGATGAAGTAGTTACAAACTGCATAGACAAAGTCAGTCCCATGCTCCACCACAGATTTTCTGAGACCAGGAGTGCAGAAAAATCAAGATTTTAGTGTGTATAAACTAAATTTAATTTGGTGATGTTTTCCATTTCTAATGTTTCGAATGCTATGGCATTTACTTGGTCAGGCAGAAAATTACTTTTCATAAATAAGGTCCTTGTTTTTTGGAACGGGTTTATCACTGCTAGCTATACAGCTATTCTGTTTATCCATACAAGTGTTTGACTTTACTCCCTTTACTAAAATGATTATCACCTCTGTCAATAATCCCACCCATCTGATTCTGTGCTGGCAGGATACTCTGCACAATCCATACAGGATGAAATTCATGTGGGTATTACAGTTAAACCCATGAGACTCATACATCTATGACATGAATGAAAAATGCTGTCTTCAGCTATATTCTGATCCTGCTCTTGCTAAAAACAATGGCATTTAAGCCAAGATGTTGAAGACAATGCTGTAGCATAAGAGCCTACTGGGTTTGACAGACTTCAGGTCTCCCAAAGCATCCTTCTGCCCTTACACAGGATAAACTATAGCTATACAATTGCTGATCTGCTTTAAAAGACACCCACTGACTGAAACTAGATATATTGGGACACATTTTCAGCTAATGTGAAGAAGCTATACGACAAAAATTGACATCTGAGGAGCCGCGGAAGAATGACACGCCGAGATGGGTTCAGTGTGGGTGATAGAGCATCAACTAACTTTATTGGTCCAAGGTACATATATTTATACAGACAACGCTAATTATTATGCCTACTAGTCACTAGCTGATTGGCTTAAGCTCTAAAGGTCGTATTCGCACAGTCCACCTACTTGCAGTTAGCTAACAGCACAAGCTTCTCCTAACACTAAGTTTCTCATGTCACTATTTCTAATTCCTCTTAACTTGTTTTCGATACACAACGGTACCATAACACAGTGTTTCTCAGACCACCGTTACCATAACACTGGGTTTCTCAGACCACTATTCCTAATTCCTCTTAACCTGTTTTCAACACACCACGGTACGCAAGGCCGAAGCGTCCTTGACATTCTTCATGTATCAGCAGCTGTGAGCTGCTGCAGGCAAACCCTAGTGAGGCCCAGCATCAGCCCCTAGAACAGGCTCTGATTGTACAATTGCTTGGTGGGCTCAGGACCCTTGTCTCTGAGCCATTCTCCAACAGACATCAGCCAAGGAATCAGGTCTGATAGTTCTTCTAGACTCCAGGATTGCTAATTTGGGATTTCGTATAGGTGAAGTTACAGTTTACAGTAACCTCCTATGTCAGAATAATGGGAATCAGGATGGACTACGTGTTTGCTGGATTTCAGCAAGATACACTGAAGATGTATTTGACAGATGCAAGGAGTGTTTGAACTCTGCATTTTACTATCTATTTAATATCCACAGCACTGCATTCTTTGCTTTTGTGTTGAAATGCAGTGAAGATCACCACTGTCTCAGGGCCTGGAAGGAAATAAATATAACTGTTGGCTTCTTCTTTTCTTTTTTTAAAAAAAAAATCCCCAACCAAAACAACAAACAGTACCCTTTTCTGACAAGAATACTAGTAGATGATATTCCCCATGGCTGTGACTCATTCAGGTGCACATACAGAAATATCTTTGTGTCAAACTAGTTTAATAATGCCACTATTCCCTAGTTGTGGATTACAGCAAAAATTCAATTAAAACTCAGCCCTTCTTCATGAAGAGCTTTAAGCGTAATTTCTGAACAACTGTGTTACCCCAGTAAGTGCCTCAGTTTGATGAAAGAGAGGTGGGAATTACAAAGTGAATTCTCTTCACATCGCAGTGGAAGAAGTCTAACCTCTCCATGCTTTTGAAAAATCTACTCCTCCATTTCTAAAACGTGATATCTAGAAATAATACCCACATAGCGGTTTCTCGATGTTAGAAAGAAAACAGTTAAGCATTTTATGAACACAAGGACATAAATAATGCAGCACTGTTGGACCTTAAGCTAGCTGTTGGGGTCTCCACTTTCAGTGAGCTGCACACCCTTTCAGAAGGGAGCTTCCACTCAGGAGACCCAGCATGGTGTTTTACAGTACTATGTACCAGAGATACAGTACCAAAGTTCTTGGGTTTGAACCAATTTTCCTCTCACCAATACTTCTTAAATTCTAAAAACAGAAGTGCAAATGGTTTTGTTTCTATCAAACTAAAGAAGTTTATCATGAACCACTTCAGTCCAGTAAGATCTGACTCCAAAGAGAGTATGGAGAAGGAACAGAGCTGAGATTTGGTAACTGAATCTTGATAATGATGCACCAGTTGAAATAGCATTTTGGGCACACAAACATTCATGATACTTCGGTAATAAACAAGTCACTTATGACAGCATTTTTCTATCACAGCTCTGAAAGCACTGTCAAAGGAATTGTTGGTTTTTGGGAAGCAAGGCACTGAGTACTGAGGACCAACATTTCCGAACTGGCTATTGGTTTTTGCAGTGCTCCTGTGAATACTGGGTTCAACAGTTCAGCTGGAGCTAACAGACCTCATCTCTTAGAGAATCACCAATTACACGCCAGTCCCACTGAATCACTGGGAGCTGCAGGTTATCAGCATTTCTTAAAAAAATAATTAAGGAGAACAAAATGAATTTGCTGTGATAATTTGGACACGCAAAAATAAGGGATTGCCCACCTTTAACCCAAGGTCACACAGTACATCTACTGCACAGGAGGGAACTGAGTCCAGGCCTCCTAATAGTGTAGGAAAGTAGAACTATATAATAGAACTATACGGAAACTGGGCTAACAACTCAGATGTGAGCTTTGCAGTATCACGTCTCTAGTGCATAATTTGACTGACACTGATGAAGCATCATCATCGTTTCATAATCATCCATACCACTGTAGACTCTGGAGTATACCACAGATATTTATGAGGCCAGTTAGAAAATACACATGGGCTCCTTGCCTGCATTATGAAAAATCAAAGTAACCACATACTGGCTTTTTTTTTTTTAATGGCTTCTTTGAAGCATGGAAAACATAAGAGGAGGAGAGACAAATTCTTAAACTAGGCTAAAAAGAGAGACAATAACATAATTTACATATACAGATATGATTTTCTGGTAACTAGCAAAGAATCTCAAATCCAAACATCCAATAAGTACAAGTCTTCCCCTTACTGATATTTAAAATATAGATATTATTTCCTGACAAGGCTACTCCAAGTATATCTGTTCCTACATAAGCATTGCTTCTGTGAAATAAGATTTGCCAATCAGACCACTGATGAAAATCAAAGTAAACACTTAGCAATTTTTTAAGTTCCTGAACCTGGCATTTTCAGACAAATATCACGGAAATTCTGAATGAACAAAAATTAATACCAAAGGTCAGATGCAATAAGGAAACACTGAGAAAATGTTTCTGGAATATGCACGCATGCATTTGTCAGAGTAGCTTTTCAATAAAATTGTCTGCTTTACAAAGGACGAAAGGAGATAAATTCTTCCGCAGATACACGTTAACAAAGGGTAAAAAGAATTACAACTATGTGTTATGTAGTTTAAGAAATCCTCCTGGTTTTGTTCTTGATAAGTGACATCTGATTATTAGATATCACTTTGATAATTCCAAATAACAAACTTGGAGTGCAGGAGGCTTTAAATTAAGTAATTCTCAGCCACTGAGAACCTTTTCCCTCTCTGTTCCTCTGCCTTTCTACTCACTCACTCATTAAAATGTGGATCTCCAATAGATTACATGGAAATGTAATGTTAAGAAAAAATAAACGCAGCATGATAACAAATTATATTTTAATATATGTACAAAGGCTGTAAATTAAAAATGCTTTTTTCTCACCAGCAAATCCTTTTTTTAGAAACCACTGCTCCTTTATACAGTTTAAAAACTTCTGCAACAGTTACGAAGCAAGGGCTAATAGTATAAACCATATGCATATGACTGAAATTCTGAACAGCAATATTTAGAACACGAATTACCTTCCTCCAACTGACATGCAATATTCTATAAATAGAGAGATGTAAAGAGACTTCCTCATTTAGAAACAGTGAAATATGAGTAAAAAGGAAAGGAATGGGTTAACCTTCTTTTTATTTGCCTTTTTTTATTATTCATAGTTTCTTTGCATAATGCTGTTTAGATGTAATCCTTTATATTGTCCACCATTAGTATTAAAATTGCAATTTATTATAGGTCACATGCTCATCTGATGTAAATTAGAGTAGCTATTGAAATAAAAGTTATACATTGAAAGTAATGCTGAATACTAGAGCAATAAGGCTCTCCATTTTTTTTCTGCTTGACAAGTGTGTTGGAAATTTTCTTTAAAAAAAGAGACAGAAAATATCTGTTGACAAAATGTGCTTCTCTTTTCCTAGTGAAAAGCATCAATTCCCTTCACCAAAACATATCCATTGAGACTAATCCCCACACAGCAGGAAAACAAATGCTACATAAAACTACATTTTAAACATTTGGTATATTCACAAAAATGAAACCAGATCAGCTAAGTGTAAAGTTGAAAACAAAGCAGGTATATAACAAATGTCATCAGATATTATTCTTTCAGAACGCTTGAGGAAGCTTCCCAGAAACTAATTTCTGGAAGAAAAGTGTGTATATATACCAGTGACTCATGCTTCTAAAAATGTCTTTCTGCTTTTCCTACTGAACTTTCTAGCCAGCTGTTGCATTAACTCATCTTACACAGACATGAATCTTGTAACAAAATAATGCAAATCAACCTGCCTGAAATCACATTGTCTTGGGGTCTGAGCTGGGAGCCACATCTCTTCCTTAGTCCCCATCCAGTGCCATAAGAGGAGACAGTCAAATTCAACTCTCCAACATTTGGTGGCTCCTGTTACTTCCAGCCGTATATTTTGCTGAGTGAATAATTCTGGTGGAGAGGTCATTAACTTCTCACTGAATAATGAAACTACCAGTGCATAAAGCTAACACCATGTCCTGGTGAACACCAAACCTCTGACTGCTCTACTACTGAGATACAATGTCAATACATTTGCTGGAACTGAAAATGGAACAGTGACACCTAAAGTTGAAAAAAATGTTCAATTTAGGGCTAAGGTTCTGCCATGTGCCGTGCCTTGATGACACAGAATGGACCACATTGTCTGAAGCCAGCCCCAAGACACTTCTCTGAATGGGCTTCCAAACCTCACCGTCCAAGTCCAAGCTCCTCAGATATCTCAAATAATATCAGATTATCTGTAACTGACATAGGCAAATCCTATTTTCTGTATAACAAACACACTATTCCCAGTCCTAATCCCAGTTTTAATTACTGTGCTTGGATTTAACATAGAAATTAATGGCGAGTCCTCCATGCCAGCTGGTACAGATCTTCATCTTTGCAGTATACAGGGACCAAGTTCTGCAACACCTGGTTTTCTGGACTCCAAACTGAAACCTAATTCTGTTTGAATTAGTGTTCTGCATGGTGTCAGGATCCATAAGTAAGAGAATATATATACCCACATGCTCTTTGGGATGGAGCTTAATTTTAAATTAGGTAACATTGCAACATTCAGGAATTAAACTAGTTTTGCAGTTCCTGCTTTTCTGGAAACTAACCCTAACCTTAGCCTTAGCCTGAACTGACTTAGCACAACAAATAATAACCTCCAAACATATGGTAATCCTCAACATAAACACAGCTTTCTCATCCTCTTCATATGGGACACTGTGCAATCTGCAGCAGTTTGTGCAGCCCTGCTTCTTTATTCCACCCACCCTCCCCCTTAATGCAGGACCCTGTGTCAACCCTGAATTACTTGTAAGCATTTGAATTTATACAGGAAGAGTCCAAGTGTGGACACACAATGATATCTCCATTTAAAACCAGAGCACTTGTAAACCATTTGCAGTTTTCAAGGATGACTAACATTTCATCAAGTTTCAGGTCACACTGTCTACTAAGAAATGAAGCGGTATATCCACAATTCAACAGGAGGCAGGCTCAGGTTTGTACAATACTCATCAACAGCTTATGTATTCACGGAATTCAGCTTTTTGCCCCCTTGCTTTGTGCTTTATTGTTCTCCTCTCTTTACTGAGTGTAGTGAACCTTGTCTAATAAAAAATTTCATCTAATAAAGAATATAGCTTTTTATTTTTTAATCACTTTCATGGGGCAAACTTTTGTTGCCAAGTAAAACTTGATTTCTAAGTGTCAAATTCTGTTCACAATTGCACTCCTAGACTTCTGCAGAGCCCTGGGGGCTGCAAGCCTATGATGCTAGCGATTGATCCTTTATTCTTCTGAAATCTTGCATGATGTCCCAGCTGCATCAGAGAGCACTGGATAGGTGAAATAGGCTCCTGGAATAAACATATTATAAATGCAAGTGTTCCCTGCTGAGCATAAAGACATTGCAATGGATCTAGGTCAACCAGTATCACCTGCAGTTTTGATGCTTCTCCATGGGTATATGAGCTGGGCACCTGCTGAAGTCACAGATCTGCAAGCCCAGTGGTCCCAGCTGTGGGACTGTGGGCAGTCAGGACTCTGAGCAGAAAGGGGAGATTCAAAACTTCCAGGGAGTCACTGCATGAGAAGGGGCACTTGCCTGTACTACACATCATCTGCCTCTTCTCTTTGAAGCTCTCAGTTGTGGACATGACTGTGTGCCTGGATGGAGGGGAGGGCAAGCAGTGGGGGAGGCAGAAGACTTAGCAAAGAGATGAGGTAACCTTGGCTGAAACACATTATTCTCCAGCTATTCCCAAGAGCTTTGAGTTATGATACACCAGCCAGCAGCTTTAGCAAAGCCTGGGGTACTTCTTGGACTCCTCCAACTCACTCCAGGCATGGGTTACCGTGAGGAAAGACTTGCAGCTTATCTGTATCAGGGAGAGGAAGGCAGCAACAGAGGTTTTCTGCTAGTCCACTGAGCAGGACCTGGTCCCAGCCCTAGGACTCAGGAATACTGGCCCCATCCCACAGGGCTAAGCATAACTTTCTACTGATGCAGCTGTAAATGCAGAACAATTCACTGTCTATGGTGGGCTTCCAGCCCTGTATGTCTGCCTCTCTAGGTTGTTACTCACTTTTATGTTGCTGTAGCAAGAGCACAATCTGGAGTAATAGTCTATCCTATGCTTGTGCTCTTGTGCTCTGTGTTTGGGGAATGGGTAATTGGTTTTATATCTTTTTATGAAGTCTCATTTATAATGGCAGCCAGATGCTTTATCAGCTGCTCTATCCTTTTGTTTCCCCCCTCTATACACTGATAAATTTTATTCTTGACCCCGACTCGGTCAGTGCTCATCAGACACATTCACTTGTGTCAGATCTCCCTTGAGTGCTTTTTTCACAAAGTCCAGCATAGTGTGTGATGGTCTAAAAGAGGAAAGATCCAAAGCCTCAGTAACAGTTCACTATTTGTGCTTTCATATAATCACATCTGGGTTACTGCAACTCATTCTTTGTGGCTGCAGAACTGTAGCCTCTGAACTTTGTTATTTATAAACAGTGATTTAAGCATCACCCAGAAGTTGAACTTCTCCTTTGCAATCTGTCTCCATGATCCACCGCTGTGCACATAGGTGCTCTGTGCAGACCACACACACATAAAATCGCCTATCCACCTCTCTCCCATCTTGCACCACCCCTCGCTTAGATCCAAATTGCAGAGTGGACCTGACAGTTGCATAAAGCCATGGGGTGGCCTTAGGTACTTTAAAACAGAGTAGTCAATTCAGACTGCCAAACTCATGTCACTTGTAGACTAATTGAGCTTATAACATTTACCTCCAGGTTGCCTCTGCTCCCTCTAGTCACCCTCCTTGCTCTTTGAACATGAGGCATTCTTTTTCTCAAGCAGCTTCATGCAAACACTGAGATGAGTGGTTGTTGGGGATTTTTTTTTTTTTCCTGGAGGACAATGTTAGGAAAAGCTCCAGCTATTAATTTGATGAAAGAGGTGCTAGAAATTACAGCAAATGGTAACATCAATCCATATAAAAGCTCTGCAGTGTTTTTATTCCAAACTCGTGCAATCCGGCAATGCAGAGCATGTGGTTTTTCATAGCCACTCTCTTAGCCCCCCAGTTATCCTCTGTGAAGTGTTAGTGGCACCTGTTTCCCCTGTTCTTATTTCAGATGTTTCTCACATTTGGTATTACTCCCTAGAGGACAGGCAGTCACCTCAAGTCTTAATAAGATGTCTATTTGTCTAATAAGTATCAAATATGTGTTTGAAAAAATAGACCTGAATGTGTGACAAATAAAACCCATCTGTATACAAATTTGAAAATAAGCCATTATTATCCTAATAATAAACAGAATCTCTAAAAAGGAAAAAGACTTTTTTCCTGCTGTAAAACAAACATGACTTTGAAAACAATCTGTAATTCTCCTCTTAGAAGGACAGAAGTCTCATTCCAAAGAAAAGCTGATTGTTTCAAGCTCGGGATATTCTGTAGAAGTAGTGGAAATATAAATAGGCTTAAAACAGAAAAAAAAAAAAGAAACCCAGAGAGACAAAAGGGAGGGAAAAATGGAAGGCAAAAGAAACTGATCCTTAGTAATGGACCCACAGATACAGTGCAAGTAAAGAATGCTGAAATGAAGAGTCGCTGTTATATCACTGGTTTGGCTGGTTAAAGTATTAACCAAGTACCAAATTCTAATATACCTCCACACATGTACTAGGGTCATATACAAAACCCCAATATTCACGTGAATTTCTGTGGAATTAAGACCTTGCACACACTTCTTACCTCCTAGTTAAATACTAGCTTTTTGCTGAAATCCTTTAATATCTGTAGTAGGTCCAAAGGGTTAATTCCTTGGTAGATTTCTGGCATTGGCATTGCTAAAGGCAACATCTCTATAGAAATGTCACCTAAGGATAAACAGTCTGGTGAGTGAAATGTTTTGCTGATAGATCTGACACCAAATAAATTCATCATTAAGGGAGCAGGTAAACTGCTTATTCACAGTAAAAGGTCTCTCAAGCAATTCAGCTTTACAGCAACAAGATACATGTGCACGGTAAGTCAGCACCGCCAACTAAGACCCAATTCTGCACCATCAAAGCAACAGACACACTGCAGCTGAGGTCAGCTGGGCACAGGACTGACCCCAAAGCAACTTACCACTCTCCCTCCAAGTCTGCAGAAGCAGCTGTGACTGAAATGGGCACATGGGAAGGTGATAATGGGAACATGCTTCCTCAAGACTCTGCTGTATCTCTTCCCAGCTGGGGTGTTCACAAAGCATTTCTGTACAGTTTTAAACACTGGTTTTAAACCCCAAAAGGGGAAATTTTAAACCCTATGGGAGAAGAGCTAAGACTCTCCTAGATGCACTTTATGAGACTCTGGTGCATGTTGGGTTTTCCTGAGCTTAAGTAGACCCTGCAGACATCATCTTCAACATCTCCCAAAACCTTATACAAACTTGCAAGAAAATATATTTTCCAACTGCTGCCAAGAAGCCTGAATACAGTACAGAAAGCAGCACCCAATAGGTTTCTTTAACTCCCACAGTCATTGTGCCTGAAGATCTCTGCTCCCAAAGACATTCTGGTCAAATGATTTACACCCAGCTAAACTTTGTTTGCTAGTCTAAGAGATACTGTCTGGACGCTGAAGATGGATGAGGATTAAAGAATTTTTGATCATCAAAAGGAAAAGGCAAGGCTAACAACCAGAGACACAGAAAATCCCAAGAGTCTTGCTGGGGTGAGTGCCAGCTTGGGAAGGTACTACAAAAGGCAACAAAATACATTAACACTGCGTGGAGGTTGCAGAGAAACTGCTATTTGGGAGATCATGTCACAGAGAGTTACAGATCACAGACTACATATGATCCCATAGGTCATAGCAGCCTCCAACAGAAGCACTTCCCAGGCAAGTTATCAATAATGTTTACAGGCAAAATCTACCCATGAGGATGTTTCCCAGCTCAACCACATTATGGAACATAATTTTCAACCCCTTTACAACAAAATAAATTTCTCCTTTGACAACTGACTCTAGAAGAAAGAATCACAGGCAGAAAGCCAGGCTGTAACCACAATGTTGGTGTGTACATGCATGCTAGTATGCAGTGTTCAATGCTTGTTCCCAAATTCATCCTGCTTTCCCTTGGCTGACCATTAATGTCTCAGCCTTGCACAGTCCTGTTTGTTTTCAGTCCTTCTATTTCCTGTATAAAGCTTTTTATTCAAAAAGCAATTAAAGTTTCGTAAAAGCAAAACTTCTCAAACATGAACTGCTTCCCATGCATACAATGCCTTATTCTTTTAATAAAAGCATGGCCCTTTGCATCAATAAAAGAGAGCAAATTCTCTGCCTGTTTAATGAAAGGGCAACGTATTAAATGTATTCTCCAGTGTTAAAACACTTTTCATCAGAAGAGCTGCCTTTCCACTTGCAGTTTTAATAAAACATGGCAAGAAGCACTAAGAACAGTGGGAGCTGCACACTGTAATGCTAGGCTGTGTACAGAAATGAGTATTCCATCAAAGCCTACTCCCAAAAGCAGGGAGACAAAGATATGTGATCAAAACTCCTTCCCTGGCTACATCTGGCATGTCAAGTCTCCACGTCCCTCCCTTCTCCCATCCTTGGGTCTCTGCTTTGTAGGCAGCTGACAAGCAGCTCAGCAGCCCCTGACCATGGCACCAGGTACTCTGATCTCCCCATCAGACCCCACCAGATACATGCTGCACCGCACATGAGGCCAGAGAAGCGACTGGACCCTTCTGCAGGCACCGCACAAGACAGGTGAGTAGGCTGCCTTCACAAAACACCTTATCTCCTGCCAGGTATTTGGGAGCCCCAATTGTCCTGCAAGCACCGTGCTCCCCAAGCCCCCTGAAACTCCACCACAGCCCCACAGAAGACTTAATGTTCACAGGAGATTTTCCTGCTCAGTGAAGAAGTTGTGACAAATAAAAGGAGCTCCCAAACTTATCCTCTCTTTATAAGCAACTCTTTTCTAAGACTGCTGTCTGCAAAAAGGTTTAAAATTTGGGAGCAGAGTTTAGAAACCTGGTTTCCAAGTTGACACCATTAAAAAAAAAAAAATGCAAGAACAGCTATATCAAATAAAATGACAGTTTACTTATGCTGTCAGTGATACTTGCCAGTAATTGGTGGTACAGGTGGGTATCTTCCTGAGAACTCCTTCTATGTGCAGAAAAAAAGGGCAGTATCTGCTGTCAGAACTGATTAATTGCAGTTAAAGCATCACATTTGATTAAAGACCTTAATTTTTTTTTTCCTTTTAATTGTGCTTTGACCCAAAATAAACATCATTTATTTTATGCTTGGAAATGCATCTGCATATGTTGAGGCTAATACAACTCCAAGTAGGCCATCTTTTTTTATTATGCCATATTTATTTCTGTCATTGCAATTCCTTTCCCAGAACATGTCATCTCAGTTGCATAAGCTTTATCTGAAGTTCTACCATGTTTGGGGCAGTTGTTGAAGATTTGGTAGCCAGACTGACATAATTACTTGAGAAATTCTGTTCCTTCATTCCCAGTTTTTAGCCCTCAAGGATGCTGAGAAAAGGTTACAAATACAACTCACATGCAAAGTAAAAGGTCAGAAGGAGAAAGGCTTACCCTGACCAGGACAGCATTAATCACTGTCTGTAATGGCCCGCACTCACAGACTGCTGTTCACTTTCAAAATATAAATTTTCACCAAGCAGAGCTGCAGAAACCAGAAGTGCCTGAGTATTAGAGAGGACAAGGAGCGCCAATGTCTATTTAGCAGAGAAGCTGATTGCAAATGAGTCTCAGAACTTGCTGGACTGAAGACTCAGCTTTCCCTTCACTTTCTTTTTGCCTTTAAAACTAACTCAAGTCTTGCTTTGATGACAAAGGTTAGCCCCTCTGGAAATTAACTGCTCTGCTGAAGCTGTCTGAACAATTGTCATGGTCCCTATAAGGACTGCTGGAAACTGCTCTTACTGAAACGGCCTCTAAGATGTTTGCTGTGGTTTGCATCCCAAGGAACGGCCTTGTTCCTTTTTATGTGTCTGAGCATTTGCTCCCTTGCCTTTTATACTCATTTTTCTTTACTTGGCAAAGTTGGTTTGCTCCCACCCCAATTCTTCAGTCTGCTACAGCCATTTGCATGTGTGTATGGCTAGGATAGCTCCTCCAGCTGCCCCAAAGGAGATGCCCTTTCTAAATACTAGCTTGTACGATGCCTCTGAACTCACATAAATCAGATTACCTATGATAAAAGATCAACATATATTGTTCTTAGAGTGAATTTTTCTGACAAAGAAATCTCAGAGGCTTTCAAACGTTCTTTCATTCTTCTGACCACTCAAGCTTTTAGATTTCATTACACTGTGTTTTTCACCTCTTAACCAAAGACATCACTTTTCAGTTAATTCTTTGCAATGCTCTAAAAAAAAAAAAAAAAAAAACAAAAACCACCAAAACCACAAAGTTCTGTAAAAAATCCTTAAAATCACCTCATGATAACTAACGAATCTTTTCACCCATTTCTTCAAAAGTCGGTGATCCTGGGAGCCATAGATAAATAGTCATACTCCTTTATTATTCAGTATAAGTTGAGATGGCAATATCATCTCGAATTTCCTTACAGAAAAAAAAAAAAAAAAAAAAACAAAACAAAGCAAAACATCTACTTGCTGTTTCCTACCTTCTAACCAGCAATCCTAATAATCAAAACACGTTCAACCATACCTTAGATAGACTCTCAGGCCAGTAATTGCCAATAAACCTGTAGTTTTTCACTGTACCATACATCCAAAATATGAGCCAAACATAACAAGGGTTGGAAGCACCACTGCTGTCATCCAGGCTGTACGCAGCACCAGAATGGGTATTACTTCAGGAATGCACTGTATGCTCAATATGCTGGCATGTATTTGAAAAAAAAAACATTCTGGAAAGTCTGACCTTCAAAGTACTCAGGTAAGTGGTCTTGCAAGCACCAGGTTTTGAGATCCCAACAGCATCTTCCTTCTAATTGTGTTGAGGCCTATTTCTCTGCCCCAAAACCCAGAGGCCTATGATTGTGCAATAACCTGAAGGCAGCAGATGCTGCTGTACCTTGCCGGGTAATTTTTTCCCTTTTACATTAAAAATAGGATATGAATTTTTCTTCTACCTTCTAGTACTATTTCATCCAAATAATTGTTACCATTTGGAATGCAGCCTCCTGTGACAGGCTCATTAGTCTGACAGTAAAGCCAGCAAGTTCAGAATAACACAGTGGAGCACGTGTTGCTTTTCTCTGCAGATGCTTCAAAAATAAGCAACAAGAGCCCAAATCCTGACCCCAGCATGCATCCCAAATTAGCTAAAGAAATCTTTCTCAAGACTATAAGCTCTTGCATAGCCTCTGTTCTAGCACTGGGTCACAGCAGCAGATCAGTACTTTCCTCGTTTTTTGAGCTTCTTTACAGACAAGCCCAAGAAGAAGCTGAGCAAAGGCTCAGAACGCTGCTGGTTTTAGGCCTGCCCTGCTCTGCAGCCACTGGTGGGGTGGCTCCTGGGCGGTCTTCCAGCTCCCCAGCAGAAGGGCATTTTTGCATTTAAATTGTGGAACACTTTGCCACTGAACTACTGCTATTTTTTATCTGCTAAAAACATTACAATGTGAATGGCTCCAGCTGTCTGATGATTTGGCTTGACTAGCACTGGAAGTGGGATAAAGATATAAGCTGGCTTGAAGACTGCCAGAAAAGCATTTGCAAAACAAGAATACTATGGTAAAAAGGGATTAGGTAGTGTCCTTATTAATGATAATAAAATTAATTAAAGGAATCACTCACTAGTCAGAAGTAGCATTTCAAAAGATCAGATATATAGTTTATCCTTGGGAAATACAAATAACCATTAAATTTTTAGGCCAGTTTTTTATGCCTCAACTAGAAAAATATATAATTGCATGTTACCTGGACTTGTGGAGACACAGAGATGTCATAGTTATTATTACAATAACTATTGTTTCCAACAGTGATGTGAGTCTGAAGTTACCTCCCTTATTCCAGCCAAACTATTTTTGACTGTAGAAATAACCTACCAAGAACATTTCTCTGAACATTCACCTCAACTTGCAACTAAATTGGAGGTGGAGGTAAAGAGGTTTAAGAGAAGAGAAAAGCAAACATGCAAACCAACAGTCTACGCTTCTAACTGGCAAACAGGCCAGTAAATCAGAGTTGTTATGGCAGAAAGTCTCTACTCTTCCTGCCTGGCCTGAGCAAAGTTTAAAACACCCAGCATGGACTCAGAATTTCAAACTTCCCAAGTTTTCCTAAGCTCCTCCCCAGAATCACACCTGAAGACTACAACACTTCTATACAGACAAACAAAACAGTTTCTTCTGCATCCTGTAACAGAGAGGAAAAAAAATGAAAAAACAAAAACAAAACCAAAAATAACACATGAACTAGACCTGTCAGGAGAAACAAGTACAACTCTTCTCTGAATTTATTAACGAGCAAAGAACTAAGGAACTGCTTGATTTGCTGAGTTATACCTGAAAAAGTACACAGGTTTCAAGATGCCTGAGGTCAAAAGGAGGACTCTGGATGTTGGTGGCTTTTGGCTCAGTTTTTGAGGATATCCTGGTCTGAAGTGACACCAGCATGAAAGTAGTAGAAGAAAAAAAAAAAAAAAAAAAAAAAGAAGAAGAAACAAAAAAGAAAGAAAAACAGATCCCAAATCCTAGAACTAATGAATTTTCTGCCAGTCACTCCATTCAAATAAGTAATCTGGACTTCGGTTTCTGAGCTGATAAAAGAACACTTGAATATTGCAGATAGCATAGATGTACAGGACAAATACTTGCACTGTTTAATCCACAGGGTCATTACATACTAACGCATATTGTAACTTTGCAGCTGGCTATATCAAGAGTATTAGTAACATAAAACTATATCAAAATTCTCACCTTTTGGTAGAAGTAGGGTACTCTGAAACAAGGACTCTGCATAATACCATGTGGTGCACATTAAAATGTCTAATCTGCACATTCTGGGCTTCTGATCTAGGACACAATGGAGAAATACTTGGGTAAGAACGGAGGAAGGATTGTCCTGTTGTTAAAGCATCAGTTCTGGTTGAAGAAATGTAGATTCAGATGCCAGATTTCACATATGACCTTGAGCAGGGCTGAATTTTAAGATTCTGTATTCTGTCCTGGTAACTAGGATTACAGGAAGCACGGGCAACTAACAGATTATTTGGAAGTTAATCCAATGAGCAGCAGCAGTTTTCTAATACGATTTACTGTAGCAATGAAAACAATCAGCTTGTCATCAAGGAGAGGCCTCACAGGTGCATCTTATATTCAATATAATCAGTGTGATTTAACTTCCATGCTCACTAACCAGAGAAATCTATGGCTTCTTATACATTATCTTTAATATAAAACAAACTATTTTCATTCTTACAGGCTTCCTCCACAAGACATTCTATTTATAAGGTATTTTTTGACTTATAATTTGAACAGGTTTTGCCAATTGATGTTTAAGTCCCATAATGATGTCCTTGTAGATTGGAGCTTAAAACAGCTCCAAGAAATGTTTATCCTGTCAATGACGAGTTTAAGCAGTGCACAATTTATTTTTATCTTACTAGTGTAATGAGGGCAGGTAAAGGGGATGCTAACCCTTTTCACATTAATTATAAATACTGCATTACAAATGCAGGCTGCATCTTCAGCTTTTCAGGTTCCTGAGATCTCCCTATGTGCCCGTAACACAGAAATTTTACTTTGCTTCATGTTGCTTCAAGCCAGCCTTATGAAACTAATCTTTCCTGCTTTATTTTCTTATAAGCTCCAATCACTCAAGCGAAATTGTTTTCTTTTAGTTTAATCTTCATCACTTACTGTATTCTGATAAAGCCTATTGGGCTCAGGTTCTATAACTAGCACATATTATCTAACCTTACAAGGTCAATTTTCTCAGTCTTTTTCCTATTGGAAAGAAAATTTTTATTTTAAACACTCGTTTCGGGAAGATTTAATACAGATATATTACACAATAATAAAATATAACTCACAATTTTTATGTTGAACAAGTACTCTGAAAGCATTTATTCACTTTTGTTATAAGCCTAGCATTTGGTATTTCTGATTGCTCTGGCTTCTTCCAAACAGCTAAGACTGAAAATGCAATCAGCATGACTAAGGAGAATTTATGTTAGGAACTAGTGGGACTTGCAAGATACCATTTTTTTTTAAACCACAAATTGCAGTTTTTCTTTACAATAATTTATTTCAATGACACGCATAAATAACTGGGAAGAGCCTACATTTTAGAAGTTTCATTAAAAAAAAAAAAAAAAAAAAAAAAAGGAAAATCCCCCCACAGTATGTAAACAAACAAAGAGTGTGAGCACTGATTTATAGAAACTACATGATCTTTGTTGTGAAAATGTGTGCAGTGGTCTTCATTTTAATGCTGATCATCCTGAGAAAAAGCAGAATTTACTTCAAACATCTGGCACAATCCTCTGCAAATGCATTTATACAGTTCAAAATGAAGGTAAGACAAAGGCTGGTTATTTTTTCATCCACTGGAGAAATACCTACTCTGTTTATGAAGAGTTAGGTTGAACAAGTGGACCTTACCAGGACACCCTGCAGCAGATATTCGTAAAATATCCTATATGCCTCAGGGTTCCTGCAGGATCTGAACTTCAGTTTTATCTAGTTAGTCTCAGGATTTATTGCATAAAAATGTAACATGCATTTTATTTGATATCTCAAGTTACTTTAGTATTATCAAGATTCCACTGGACAGCTATACATTTAACATGCCAAGTAAATCCAATCAGCTTACATGTGGTAAAACCATGTATACCTAAACTCTGTTAGGATGTTAATGTAACATTACAGATAGAAAATTAACTCATTTTTGGGGGTGGTTTTATTTGGTGTGTGTGGGGGTGTTACTAGTGAAAAGGTCTTTAATAGTTCTGAATATTTACCTCTAATCTTTTGTTTTCAGAAGAAACACTATTTCAGTTTAAATGGAGCAAAAGGATTGACTAGCACCCTAGCCAATTGTTGCAGAGAAGACCCAAGACAGTCATGCTTAAATTTCAATGACCTACAGTACAAGTACAGCACAAAAGAACTCAGATGAGCCAAATTATTGAATTTCGCTTGTAAAGGACAATAAAGTATGTAAGCATTGATTATTTTTTTCCTAAGAAATGCACAACCCTTCTTGTGAATGTGTAATCAGTTTAAATTCCAGTTAATTCTGTCCATCTAAAGAAACACTCCATATAGATTAGAGCAAAACTTAGTTTCATAGTGTGGGAAGAGGTGAGAAAAGGTTTTTGTTCATATCATTCTCTCTGAATTGCAATTAAAAAAAAAAAAAAACAAACAACAACAACAAAAAACTGTTGGGGGAGCTTGTTTTTGTTGTTGTTTTGGTTTCTGTTTTTTTGGGGGTTTTGTTTTGGTTTTTTTTTTGGGGGGGGGGGGTTGTTGTTGTTTTGGTTTGTTTTTTTTGTTTTTTTTTTTTTTTTTTTCCGGGGTGGGGGGTAGGTGTTGTTGTGTTTTGTTGTTGTTTGGGTTTGTTTGTTTTAATTCTGGCTGAGTATATAGCTGAGGCAGTTCCTGAATGGATACAGAGGTATTCCACTCCCAGGTAGGAATTTTGTTCTTGCTTCAGTGGTTCCACAAAGGACTTGGAAGATCCCTGAGGCTAATATAAAATCACTGAAGTCAGAAACACCACACTTCCTCAGGAGACTTTCATAAACCAGAAGCCCTTCTAAGTTGTCTGAGGGCGCCCCAGCACAACGGGGACAGGCGCACTCTCTAAGGATCCTCATCGGGACGAAGTTCTTGTCGCAGACCAAACCTTATTTTAACACCTTCGCCGTAACTTGAACTCACATACAAAACTCACTCCGTCCTCGCAGGAAACACCAGCGGCGGCGGCCCGACCCCCAGAGGTGGGTGACAGCCCAGCAGCGCCGACCCCGGTCCCTCTCGCTGCCGCCATTTTCTGGACAGCGCCCCGCGAGCGCCTGCCCCTCGCGCCCGCCCCTCGCGCCCACCCCTCGCGCCCACGGGCAATGGCCGCCTGTCCCACAAGATGGCGCAGCCGGGGCTGGCAGCGGGACCCCGCCTGAGGCACACGGAAACGGAGAAACCGTTTACGTTCGCCTTTTTTTTTTTTTTAAATTCTCCCCCCCCCCCCCCCCCCCCCCCTTCTTTATATTATTGTTAGAAATTGGCCTGATTCCTTTTCCTGTAGGAACTCTTACCGCTGTTTTCTGCTTTTGGTGGCTATGGACAAGCTCAGAGCAAATCTGAGAATACACTTGTCTCTGCTTGAAAACAGAAGCCTCCAGCTATTAAAAAATACAGCAGCAGCTGTGTCTGCTCCAGGCCCACCTGTATATGGCAGCAGATTTTTAAACTCACCAATATATATCAACTCATTCACAGAAGTCAGGAAGGTCTGAAGGAAACCTTAATTCAAAATACGTTACACCATCAGAAAAAATATTTTTAAGACTCGAAAGAAAACCAAACTATTGTGAGGCAGAAATGGTTATTCCACTTTCCTCCTTCCGTACATCATCTTGCTATCCTTCCCCTCCATGCCAACGCTTCCAGTTGCTGCCAAGTCAGATCTCCTCAAGTGACTAGCATGTGCCTGAACAAGGGCCTCAGTTTAATACCAACAGAGCAAAAAGGGATATTAGCTGTTAATGTTTCTGGCATCTGGAATTGAACAAGAACACTGGAGGTGGGTTGAGCCCACCCAGAACAGCTGGGCTTCTGCCGGCATGCAATTAGGTTAGATTTTAAGAATCAAAGGCAGTTATTGTACATGATTTTACAGTGTCTGCAGGACACCTGAGAAAGGCACAGCATCCAAAGCCACTGAGCAGGCTAATGGGAGGGGCAAGATCAGAACAAGAGGTCTCTGTCTGCCTGTTTGCACCATACTGCACCATCCCCACCAGTTAAAACAAACATGACACAATTGGCCCATCTGCAAACTGGAAAACGCTCTTGCAGGGGTTAATGTAATGTGTACAAGGATCTCTATTCATGTGTCCCTTTTTGCTGTCACCTTTAATTGCTGTATGACACCAAACAGGTTCCATTAAAAGGGCTCACAGCTTGGTTCTGGAACTGCGACCAAAGGACAGATTTTTGGAAACACTATTCTGCAAAACATTCTATCTCTCAGGCTAGGTTCAAAGCAAGAAAAGCTGGAAGACTGCCTTGTCCTGTCTGAAAGCAGATTAGCCTTGGCACTTTTACGGAGGCAAAAGGAGGTGTGAGGGATGCAGGGCGAGGCTGTGGACAGGGCAGTACAGCTAGTTACAAGCACTTCTGGGTCTTGCAGGGTTCTAATTGTGTCTTCTCCTTTCCCTGTTTCCCCAGGAGTAATGACAACCCATATAGGGAGCCCATGTGGTGGTGTGGGCAGGTCCTTCGGGGAAGGCTTGGAGCACATCACACCCAGGCACACAGCACATGAACCCACTTATCTGTGTTTCACTTCCCCAGAAAGGTCTGCTACAGGTGACTGCCTTTTCAACAGGAGTTTGTGATTAACCTGGCTTCAGCGCAGCCTACTTGGATTCCCCCAAGTGCAGTGGCTGCTGCTGTAGAAAGCAGTTACAGACCTCCCAGCTCATTATGTTTCAGTTGCAGACACAAAGTTTCTAGAGCATTCAAAACTTTCCTAATGATCTTCCTTTCCCACCACTTTCCCTTTTCCCTCCCCCAGTCCTCTCACAAGATGCATACACTTCAGTGACTGGCAAGAGGGAAATGAAAAATGAACAAGAATCAGCAAAAATACTTAGGTCCTTATAATCCCCAAAGTTGTTTATGTCTGTATCAGCTCTGAAGTTTCACATTACTTGGGAAGACAGGTCTGGCTGTAGCACAGTAAGTCTGGGCACATTGGAAAATAAATAAATCCTAGACTTAGTGCTGATACAAGAAGCAAAATTTAATAGTTGTGTTATTACTTTTCTAATTCTCCTAAGGTTTAGCTTGGGTATATGGTTCTTATGCTTTTCACCCTTATATAAATATACAAGTAGTTGAAGCAGTGGCTTTGTAATTATATTCCACATCTTTCCATAGATCATTACACAGTTAACAAATGACTGTGGTAGAAGATATAAGTACTTTTGCTTGGGTTGTTTCAAAAACCTTGAGCAGAATGATCCTTTTCATTGTTTCTCAAATTCTCAATCTATAAAATGGAGACAGTGTTTGCTTGCTCCCCATGTAAGTGCTATAGAGCTTCATGTATTAACTCATCTAAGGCACTTTCAGTTTCTTTAGTATCTTCTGGCAGAGAACCTCAAAATGTTGTTATTTTTTTTGCTTATTCTGAGGTTCCCTTTGATTCATGGACAGGCTCATTTCACTCAGGGATCATAGTGGTACTGATGTACAGCTTTGCTAGATACCATTGTAATAATATTCTAGGATCCAAACTGTTTTATTAAGGTAACTGCAACACCGTGATGATACTGTTCAGCATAAAAGCCATTAAAATATTTGTTGAATACCCTATCTCCAATTCCAACATGCTCAACCTATTGTCAGTTATCTTCTACCCAATCTGCTCACCTGCTCCAAAAGACCTACATCAAGCCATGGGCCCTGTTTAAAGACCCTCATCCAGAAAGCCATTAGTACATATTAAATTTAAATGTTTGCTTTAATGCTTTGACAGATGAAGGCTAAATTTCTGTGATTCTGGGAAGAACTGGCAGGTTTCTAAACAGCTGTTCATACTGGTCCATCACTGGCTCTACTTACAACAGTATAAATCAAGAACCCTGTAAAGCTCATGAGCAACCTAACAAGAGTAAGGGCAAGCAAGGGCGGAACTAGGCAAAAGTGCCATGACTCAACATCTGTTACAAGTTTACATTTTCTTCCTCGCCCCACCAACAAAACTCCACAGAAGGAGCATGGGATACAGGCACCTTTATCATCAACTGGAAAATTAGCTAATTGCCAGCTGCAAGCCAAAACTGTTGTCGCCCCTAATTGCCCAGTGCCAGCCATATTGAACACATTTGAGCAGTCATATTCTGCAGCTCACCAAGGACAAAAACCTTCAGATTTTCAAATTACATTGACCTGTGGTGTATTATTATTGCTCTCATTATTTGTTAATTTATTAGCAGTTAATTACTGCTACTTTTTATACTAAGGATTAATGCAAGGCGCTGTTAATACTAAGAGCTGGTTTAGAGTTTTCTATGTTGTAAGCTCTTGACAAATGCTATTTGAGCCTCACATGAACAGTGTACTATGAAGACAACAGGAAATACTTTTGTCTTCTTATGCCCCATGCTGGGAATCACATCACTGATTCCCACACACTGCAAAGACTCCAACTATTCTCTTTTTACCTTTTATTCATCTAGTCTGCTGTCTAGATACCTGTTGTCTCAGGTCCAATTCACCACACTGTCAGCACTCTGTGTTATCAAGTACAAGCATTCCTGAAACTACTTGTCATACATGCCAGAGGACTTTTTCTTGCACTCATTTTGTGTTCTTGTCATTCACTTGTCCAAACACACTGACTGACACACAGCTCCTCCTCATGAGTTGATACTACATTCAGCCCTATGCCCTTGTTACTTTAGCAGAAGCATTCAACTCTGCTGCTTTCAGTGCTCCTGTTGACAATAAAACACTGCAGTTTCAAGTCTCTATTTTCCAAATGCTGTCCACGAAAAACAGCTTCGCAAAACTAGTATCCATATCTGGGGTTCTGCATTTAAAAAGACCCCTGCACCACACAGCTTCTGAAGTCCATGAGCTGCACCACAGATGAGGCTTTGGGATCAAATCCTACCATCTTCCAAATTAGAGAGTTTCTTTGCTGAAATGGGGGGGGAAATGTGTCTAAATCTTTCAGCAACTGTTTTGACTGAAGATGGTAAAAAAAATATTTTTGTGTGAAGTTTTCCCTTCTTTTGGACCAAAGGAATCTATCTTCCAGTAGCCAGCTTTAACCACTATGAGCTCCTTCTCTTCAAAAGCACTAGAAAATATGACAAATCACACATTACATGCTGACCACGCTGCACCCCCATCCACATCAGCTGCTTCATTGGCTCTGGCACTGGGAGTGTGCAGTAAATGGCTTTAGAGGTAAAAAGCTGTGGTTCTTCGACAAGTCACTCTCACTTACACCTTATCCAGAACATTGGGAAACTCATCAGTGCACATCCATACCTACGACTCCTACTCACTCTAAAGGTTTGGTATTTAGGCAATTTTTCTTGACATTAATACAACTACTTTTCTAAATCACACCCTCTGTAATTTAGTGTCCAAACTTTATCATCAGCTGATTGCTTTCACAGAGTTCTTGATGAAACTCTAAATGGTTCATGGCACAGTAATTTTTCCTTGTTAATATTCTATTCTCTTCTAGAAACCAGACAATGTTTTAAAAAGAAATTTGTAGACCAGTTTATAAATTCATGAGTTAAAGCAAATCTTATTCTTCAACATATGGGGAATAAAAGCAGCTTGCTAAAATCAAAGCCTTAATTTCATATGATTCCTCACTGTGCAACTTCTGTCTGACATTTGTAATTAATGTTTGTTTTTCAGCTATAACTACCCTTACTGGTGTGTCAAATGCCTGCATGGCATCCATACAGTCTCCTCCAGAATTTAGGATATCTCCCCTCCTGCAAAGCTGCAGCTTGTTGCAGAAGCATCCCAGATGCTGATTGCGACAGCTGCCTTTTTTTAGTTTCCATGCCAGATGTGAGTGTTGGCAAAAAACCCTAAAGAATCATTCAATAAGTGGACATCAAGTGGGATCCACCACTCTGCTTCTCACTGTGGGAAACAGGGCAGACTGGTGAGTGGAAGAAAAGGACCACAAAAGAAACACACACATGAAAATAGTGAGGAAAGGTGGAAACCAACTTCCTTCATCTCTGCTTCCCACATGAATCATCTTTAACTAGATCCAACTATAAAACTGCAATAAAATAGGATTTAAGAACAATTATATGGCAAGATTGATGTTCTGCATGCATCAGTTGGTTTCTGCAAACACCTCTGAGGGCTTTCCTCACCCTGTATATTAGAGAGGCAAATACTCTAGGCAAGTAGTACAAAGACAATATTCAACCACTAGGAAAAGAGAAAGACCGCCGCCCCACAAACAAGAGGTGGTGAGGAAGCTATCCTAAATGTGGGATGTAGGAGATAACCAGTCTGCACCTATTATGGCCGATCCAGTGGTCTCATGTAAGAGGGAAGCATGCTCTGCTAACCTGCCTGCAAGAACTTTGTGAGAGAGCCAGCCTATGTCACAGCACCCACCAGGAAAGTGCAGTGTACCCACTTTTGAAGAGGTTGTGTTAATGTAGCCTGTGGCAAGCAAAGGGCAAAATGCTTGATAGAAGTACATTGCATCCTAAAAAGGAAGGATACATCCTGCAAAGGTGGATTCAAAAGCTGCTACGAACTAGGATTGCTAATAGCAACAGAATGCTTGGGTGTGCAATTTCTGTAGTTATGCTTTATCGACTGAATCAGAGGCCTCAACAGCAGTAGTTCACATGAAGTGCCCTTCAACAGCAAACAGATCTCCAAATAAAAGCAAAATAACCTAACAGCCTGGCACTGCAAAACCACCACGTGTCCAGCTCCAACAAGTCATTGGCTTCCCAGAGTGTAGCAAGAAGAAGCACACAGCAGTGCTTCCTTCACAGGGATGAGCACCTGTGTGGTATATTTGTGTAATACTGTTTTGAATGTCTTTCTACCTTAGAAGTGAGCTTTGCCTGGAAAACACATTTGCCCATGCTGGTAACAGAGACTTTTCCAAACAGCATTTACTGAGCTATACAGATGGAAGTAAATGCAAAAGTGATTGTATCCATACAGACACTAAAATTCTGAATAAGTGGCTTGGAAGACATATGTATTATTGTGTTGATAATCTAGATTAAACCGAAATTTGAGTTTTCTGAATAAAATAAATACAAGCTAAAAGGACACAAGTAGTAATTACCTACTGCTGCTGCTGCAGTCTGCTACCAACAGCACCACTCCTTTGCCCTCTTATTTGCCTAGAAACAGAAATTATCCAAAAAGTTATTAGAAGTGACTGCAGACAAACAATCCAACCCATCAATTCCTGTTTCCATTGTAGACCAGACTAAACCAACATAAAATAAATTTAAACTGGTCACAAGTTCAAGAGAACTGTAAAGTTATCTGACAACTGTTTTGCCTGATTCATAGGCCTCCCTCAGCTCTAGCATTGAAAAGCATATCTTTCTATATTCCTGGAAATAGAAAAAGAAGAGCAAATAATTATTTAATTGGAGTTTAAATGGTCTTTGTAGCAAAAAGAAGTTTCAGGTAAGAAATACATTTCCTGTAATGTACATGGCTTTTTGGCCTTATCAAGGCAATGCTGTCTTATTGTGACCCAGGTCAGAAATAGAGGTGGGACCACCTGCCTGTAGCAGGACAGCAGCTGCCACTGCAGCAGAAGTCCCCTTGATGACACAGCACTTGAGTAGCTGTGGACGCTCCAGTGTAACTGCCAGCCAATCATTAGTAACTAGTAATTACTGGATTCTGACATTAATGATACGGATATGTGATAATGTACCACTATATGTTAGATTTAAAAGCTAACATCAAAAGTCAGTGGATTCCAATATTATTATTTCATCAGCAAATCATTATGACAATGACACTAGGGAAAAAAAAAAAAAAAACACACACAAAAAAATTTGTACATAGGGTAAGCAAACTGTATTTTCTGAAATTACTGTTTCAGTGAAAAAATAAATGCAAGCAGTGAAGGGGATCTGACCTAATACTGGTATAATGTCCAAAGTGTTTGTTTCCCTTTCTTGGCAGCACTGCATATAATTTCAGCTCCATTCTCCTTTTAAGATGGAAACCGGTACATAATCAAAGTGAGCAAACAACAAATATATTCAAAGGCATTTCAGCCACTTAAAACCAGAATTTTGCCCCAGCTGTTTGCTTTCAGCAAATATTTATGAGCACTATGTTTTATTCAGACAAATGCTTGCTGAAAGCAAAGCCTAGGACTCTATCAGAGACTCATTTAAATGGCAAACTAAATTTGTCTTGGAAAATTTAGGCAGAAGTAGTTCACAAAATATACATTGCAAACAGGGCTTCAAAACAGTGGCATTAGTTAGCACATGCCCAGAGGCATAAGGCGCTCAAGGCCATCTGAAATTGAAAGTGATCCTCTGTAGTAGGTGATTGTCAATCTCTTTTCTGAGACAGAGGAATGAGTTCCACAGACCTAATTTACTAGAGCTGGCTCAAAAATTTGGAGAAGCATGAGCAAAACTCTGGAGATGCTTTCCCCTTCTCCAGATGAGGGATTTACCAGGGCTATCATGCCAGGGAATTGCTCTCACCTTTGGGGCACAGCAGGGTGAGGACAACTGCCATTAGCTGCTCCCCAGCACTCCACAGCAACAGGAAGGAGAGAAATGGCTTGCCAGGAGGAAAGAGGTGATGGGATCTGTCTGCCCATCTGCAGGAAGTTTGCTACCTTAAGCAACAGCCTACTGTGCTCATAGCTAAATACTACCCTGTAGGTAACGACATGCATGGCACAACACAGATGGGGTTAAATACCAGGTCAGCTACTTGCCACTCACTCACATCTGCAAATCAGCACCCAGATTTGCATACCTGAGTCACCCTACTCAAAAAAACATCTTAAAATGAGGTTTCTTTTCCCAGACATTTCTAAATTAGACACTGGGCTGAGATTTAGAAATTCATACACTGTCAGACCTCAAACCAGTAACATCTGAGCAGCCTGCAGACGGTCACAGCCACACATGACGGTGGTCTGAGCAGTTCCTTGCACACTGACAGGCAGGCAGTGCTCAGCCTCTTCCATTGTGTGGGCAAAAGTAGTGGTGGAGAAAAAGAATTTGCTGTGTGTCAGTTTGATACTGACATTTTCATTTTTAATATCAAAAGCAGTCTACAAAGCAGCCATGGGTCATCTCTCCTCAACACCGGGCTGCAGCTGCTCTGAAATATATAGCTGGCTTGGCCCAGGGGAAGGACCTAAAGGCTGAACTTATATGTGCTTTGTGTTTGTGACTCCTAATTCCTGCACAGCATATTGAAAAGCAACAGTCAGGAACAATTGTTCCCTCTTACCTAACAAAAGGCAAAGCTGTGCAGGGAGAAACACAAATGGTTTCCACCACAGCCGGCTGTGCCAAAAGCTTTGCTCCCTGGCACGGTTCCTGAGAGCCCTACAAGCAGTATCATTATCCTTGCACACAAGCTCTGTGTTAGTACCTTGTCCATTTTGGTCACGATGCCCACACTGTTGTTTGGGGTTTTTTTTTATACTTTATCATGGAGCAACAGTGAAGAAGCTGTTCAATATCATCATTAACAAAGCATCGATCCAATTATCTGCCTTTCTATTTCATTTCAAATTTACAATCTCATTAGTGCTTCTGTGACAGAAATAGATTTTCAGATGATTTCAGAAATAGTTAGGATGTCATTATGACTCAGTGCATGTGATCAAATGTCTTTCTGAATGATTCTGTTGGATTAATGAAGCCATTTGATGAATTAAACTTGATATTCCAGCAAAGAGCAGATGACAATGTTTCAAAATGGGAAAGATTTCTTTCACACATTCTGGTGTTGTCGGTGTCATTCAGTATTAAGGACAAGTTACAATTATGAGAGGATTTGAAAGCTCAAACACAAGGCTTCTCTGATTGTCTGTGGGACTTGTGCCTTAGGGTCACTTTCCCCAGTCACAACTGAGAAGGAAAAGATATAGGGCAGGTTAAACAACACAGCCTTAATCCACACATAAAGCAGAGCCAACACATGAAGAAAAGCCAATAAACTTAGTAAATTATTCTATAAAAAGGAAGAAAAGACATAGAGTTTTATATCTCATTTGCAATGGCTCCCAGGAGCATCTCCTGAAACAGAGCAGCTCTGAGTGTAAGCTGTATCACAGCGATAAGATTTGAACTCCAAGCCTTCTGCAAGACTGGAGGTAAAGGAGGACGATATGCAGTGCTGGGGTTTTGGAGGATTTTTACCATTTCTTCTCAGCAATTTCCATAGACATATGCTGGCAAATATCTTCAATTCAAAATACCTTTTTCTAGCTTTTATATTTTGCCCTAACAAAAGCAATAAACAACTAGAATCTGCACTGTAACAAGGATGGACTGGATCACAGTCTTAACACTTGCATATTTTAACACTGAGTACCTTCAAGAACAGCCAAATTATGAGCATTCCATAACCCTTAGCTTGCTTTTTCAACATTCTTCCAAGCTATTTACTACCATAAATGCTGGCCATTCAGATTCACTCTAGGTACAGCAGGAGGGACGCTTTAGATACGTTTTCCTCCTTATGAAATTAAAGCTCCAGAGTTGCACTGTCCAAACATGTTGACTATGCTATTTGTGTTATCTTGTCAAAGCATTTTGCTGCCACAGGAAGTGTATTCTCAAAAGATAATTTGATGTCCTTGAAACCACAGTGACAACAGTTTGAGCAAGCCTAGGCTACCTGCAGGACTTTTAGTAATTCCTATAACCATAAAGTTTGGGAATTTAAGGTAAGACTGAATTTCAGCTGGGCTGTCTTCCCATTTTGCTCCCCACATAAGCAGAGACTGCTCTCTCAAACAAAAACAATCTAAACAGGAAACTTGCTCAGGCAAATTGAATCCACTCTTTTTACTGGTGAAAATGTACACAAATACTGAGTAAAGATTGTGCAAGTAGCTAACAAATAGCTGAGATAAAATGCACAAGACCCTGAACAGCTCTGTCCTGGCTGAGTGAAAAATGATAGTCTCTTAGCAGCAAGACAGGGAGCCAAGATGCAATACTTCTGCCTTCTTTATACAGCACTACCCCCAGACCAGAATTTAATCCCTGACAAAGCATAGATATAGGAAAAAAGTACTACAGAGCTATTCACATCCGTACTGCTAATATCAGGAGGCTCCTAGACTTCTACTGTTTCAAACGGTTGAAAAGAGAGAATGCTTGACTTAGTAAGGATTTATGAGGGTTACAGAAACTTGTCATGAGTGACTGATACTATATTGTTCTGCCATATTTCTTCAAAACTTCTTTGATATCAAAACTACTTCAGCCAAACTCAGGAAAACATACTTGTGAGCAAATCCCTCTTTTAATTTGAAAAAAAAAAAAAAAAATAAATCAATTTTTACCTGAAATATGTTCAGATAAACTTTATAGGAATGCCTTAATAGGATATACACACCAGTGTTTTATTGCTATTCAGAGGTAGATACACTCTCTTCTAAAGATCAAATGACAAAAATCTAATTACTGTTAATATAAGATTACAAATACTGCTACTAGTATCAAAACTGGAAATCTTCTGAAGATCAGAGCCACAATCTGTGTTCCTTAGTATTCATTTAGATATTATTTCTGTGCAATATTTAATTCCCCTGGATAAACCAAAGAACTTGTGAAAACAAACTATTCATCCAGAACAGGAAAATAGTTCATAATCTGGGCATTATTTCTTGTTCAAACAGTAATGAAGGATTCAAGCACAAACCATAACCTAGGCAAGTCCCCTAGGGAGAGATGTCATGGGCACAGGTGAGAGACAGACATCTCACTAATAACTGGTGTTTTGCCACCTTCCTGAATCACTGCAAACCTCTGACAGACAATACAGCAGATCAAGTGCTAGAACTCACAAATGCCATGAGTAACCAACTCCCAGATTTTAAATAGCATAGGTACTCCTTAGCTCCAAGAATATGCAGACCACATCCAACACAGACTGCAAACCTCCAAGCATGCAGCTGTGCACTACATGCTGCAGGGCTCGATTTAAAAGTCCACAGAACACATGTTAGCATGTTCCAGAGAAACACCACAAATGTGAAGATTTGCAATTAATTTTGACCCAATTCATTCACAACTTCACCTATCCATCATGTAGTGAAGTTAAATGTAAGTCCAGCCTATTTGAGCAATCTGGGAATCTGAACACTGCATCCCCAAGAGGAAACAATTCTTCAGTTTCCTTTAATAATTTTGGAAATTTACCCAGCATGTAGTTAATACACACAGTCACTAATTAGCAGCAAACATTATTTGGTTATCTCCAACATTAATCACCATAGGTAAGTAAAGCATGAGAAACTGATTCCGATCATCAAATCACCTCCTCAATTTTCCATCAGACAGAATTCTTACTACATGCAGGAGATCAAATAATACTTTTTTAAATTAGATAAAACTCTCCTTAGTGCTTCAAAGGATTTGAAAATTTTTTCTTAATTTACTTTAGAAAAGATTATGTCTTCTTTGTAACATTGTCCAGAGATTGTCAAGGAAAAGTTTCATCAATCAAGTCACTGGGAACTCATGGTGAATTTTTTTCAAAACAGACCACAAACACTTTTGGAAATTCAATAAATTGATTGTGCTCTTTAAATTCCCTTCCTCCCTGTTTTAGCATTTGAATCACTGTTTTCTTTTGTGTCTGGCTATGTTAGACTAATCAATAAGAAATTATACTTTTGCCTTTTTACATTCCAAGAAAGGCAAATGAAACATATTTCTCACTCATTCATATCGATTGCAAAGCAAAAACAGAAAACTAATGGAAATTCCTTACAGTGTTCTTAATGCTGCCATCTAGTACTGGGGAATTGCCCTGTCAGTGCCAACTTCATTTGCAGAGTATTATTTTTAACAGTGATCTGGAGTTGTATGAAGCTTTTCTGTTATCAGTAAAATTAATTATCATAAGATTGATTTCACTTGAAGAGACTTGCTGAATTAGGACTCAGCACCAGTGGGCTAGCTGATTACCCCAAGGGATGAGCCAACCAGCTGTGACTGCTAACTGCTGCTCACCTATGGATGCAATGCATCTTTTTTTTCCTTTAAGTGACTGTTACCGGCTACAGTTTTGTGATCAGCCTAATAAATGCTAAAATTCAATCCTCCTGCTATTTTGGGGTAAAGGAATCAAAAGTAAGGCCAGAAGCAGAGTAACCGGTATGTCTTCCCTCCTGCCTTTGCATACCAGTGAAAGCAGCCGCAGTGCTGTGTCTGCAGAGCGCTGAGGGACTCTTCCCTCCAGTCTTGGGACCTCAAATAGGAAGAAGCTGAGAGGAGAAGAGAAAATAATCCCCTGCATTCGTTCACAGCAAAAAGTATGCTGCCTCTGTCACTTAAGACACCACCTTCTGAGCACTCAAAGCTCACTTTTTTAAAAACAAGCCATTTGTAATTAGAATGTTTTTCTAAGTTTTTTACAAGTCAGTGGCATACTTTTAAAGCAAAATGGTATTGCTTAATCAGCTATATAAACTCAATGCACTTTTTGGATCTCCAGGTTTCTCAACTGTCCTGTTTCCACAAAATAATATAAAATTTATTTTTGTCCTATTTAAACAGTGCTGAGCTGTTTGTCTTTTACCTACAACTGTACACCTTCTGCAGATGTAAAGCCAACTGCACTTTCAGTGAAGAGCAAATCTCCTATCCTAGCTGGAGGAATATTACCCTACTTTGAAGGGAGCCTCCAGCACCTGCTCTAGATATTTGCTGGAAAAAAGCCCTGCAGAGTGACACTGTCAAATATTTCTAATTTCTTCCCTTTCCTAGACTCTGTTTTCTTCTAATCTACTTTTTAGGGGAGGCACTTGCAAGTTGAGAAAAAGTTATGTCTCATTATGCAACCAAGTCACCAGCTGGCAACAAAAGATCCTCCTAGATAAATAATGGCATTCCTGTTCAGAGTGGTCCTGAATAAGTGTTAGTAATACACCACTGGAAGAATGATTGCCAATGGAGAGTGGAGGTTGGGGGTGGGTGAAATGAGATCCAAAACCAGATTTTTTGGATGGCTTCCCCAACAGTTAATTCATTGTCAAGACTCTGTCCCCCTGGCAGGATGCACCAAACTGGAGAGTTAACATTTGAGTGACTTTGTTCACATTAGCATTAGAGAACAGAATTCATCTCAGAGAAAAGGAAAAAGTAATGAAAGCAAATGCGTTTTTTCCATCAACATCATTTCAGGTTTTTATAATAATAAATGCCTCCAAAATAAGCAGGAAAAAATAGCAACAGCAAATCTGCATTCCAGAGAAAAATTAATGTTTCTACTTGGCTAATTCATCACTGAATATTGAAATGCTGACAACAGTGACAGAGTATTTAATAAGTTTAATTTGCAAATGCACTGGGCCCTATTTCCAATAGAGCTGAGAATACTGAATGCCTTTGGAAATCCTTGTGTCCCTTATTCAGTGCTAATATGGAGCTCAGCTCTTAGAAATGCAGATCTAGTTATGGACCATCAGCAAAGTCCAACACTGATTTCTCTTCCGAACTTATTCTTACAGAGTAAGCAGTTCAAGAAAAAAAAAAAATATATATATATATAGGGGATTAGGAATTTCCCTCCTACAATAAATGCACTGAGTAACAAATTCATCACCTTGCCACCTATGTTTCCTCCTAGCGGTGAAAATATTACCTAAGATACAACACTGAGGGAAATTCACCTAATAAATACCAGGAAAGTTTAAATCAATACAGTGAGAAAATATGAAAATCAGTATATCTTTCTATTGTCTACATCAAAACAAGATATGAACAGCACAAAAGGAGATTGAAATATGGCGAGACTAACATGTTAAAAACAATTAATGCAGTCAGGGTATTTTTTGTCAAATTCTGGAGTTACCTTGGAAGTTCCCCCTGAAAGAATATGACTGCTGTTAATAAGCCAAAGTATACTTGGACAAAGCTTCTAATCACAAAATAATGATTAGAACTTAGTGGGGAAAATTACAAGTTGCTTTGCAATATTTTCTATGAAAAGAATAAGGAAAAAAATAATTTACAATCAAAGTGTATGCTTCACTACTCTAGGAGGGAAATGGAGAAAGCATCCTCTGTGAATGACCACAGAGTTAAGAGAAAGACTAAGACAGCTAGAGGGGGGTCAGACCAGTAAGGAGGGTATGACATTAGTTACAAATCAGAAAATATATCCTTTATTTTCCTTTTGTGCTCTGTCCTTGGAAGCCGAATTAAAAATCGCTTTTAGGTGTCTGAAGAGGCAGACATTCACAAAGACTGAAGGGATGAGGCAGTAGCTCCCATCAGCTTTGTGGCCATGGGACAAGCATGAGAGCTCTTGATAAGCTTTTTTTCTCCTCCCTGTAAAGTCCAAATGACAGTGCAAAATTTGGCAAACCGTTATCATCCAGGCACCAAGAAAGACTTCCACACTTTTTGCTTCCGTTTATTACAGCTTGGTGTTTAGGAGTTCTATATCCCCCTCAGGCTGCTCAGATCACATTCATGCATACTATACTAAAAGCAGCTTCTACATTTGTTGCTGAAGTTCTTCAACCCTTCTGCTCCACCTCAGGGCTACTTGGCTCAATGCAGCTACTTCCTTACAGTGCATCAGGTCTAAAAGGATCTCATCATATTCCTCAGGAGGGACACAGGGGCATAGAATCTTCCTTAGTGACCCAAGTTATTCTTAACTAGTATTTTACTTCTTTAATTTACAGCTGGGCTTGACTAAGTTCTCCTGAAATCAGTGTAAAAACACGTGAATATTTGCAATGACATGCAGTCAGTGTGACATGAAACTTTAATATTTTACAATAGCACTGTTTTGTTCCACTAAGCAAAATGAAACTGTGACAAGATGTTACAGAAAATCTCAAGAGAGCTTGTATCTGTCTCTGGAATTACCAGAGGATTCATCAGTGAGCAGTGCTGGGGCAGCGATCAACACTGGGCCACTCTTCTTCACTATGAAGAGGTTTACACACCTATCTCTCCCTATAAATCTCTGTCTGTTGTTGAGAAGATTGTTTTAAATATTAATTATGTACAAAGGGAAAAAAATCTTCACTTGTGGAAACAGTCTCTAAGAGATGACGGACAGGAAAAGTGGAGCTCCTATTCTGAATATCCCACAACAGGCAGAGCAGCATGCAACCAGCTGAAAATAACTCCTATAACTAGACAGCACAGTTTTTTTTTTCTTCCCTTCTTGTGCTGAAAAGAACAAATCTGACAAAGCTGGTCTCTTCAACATGCTCCAAAGTAACTTGTCAGATGATTGCCATAGAAGAGCTGCCAGCAAGATTCGTGCCCAGCCCAGCTTAGTGCATCAGGATTTGTGTACTTTCCTCCTGCTCTGTACTCACAGCTACCAAAATACAGGAGGTCTAACCCCACCATCCAGCGTTACTCTCTTGTACCCAGGAGTCCCTCATGCTTCTCTTCACAAGCTTCCCACCAGTGGTGGAGGAAAGGATTGGTGTGGTGGTTTGCCCAGCAGCCAGGTAAGACCTTCCCCTGGCACAAAATCCTCAGCTGCAAGGTACTGTACTGGAACAAAGTTAGAAACATTTTGTACCAAATCAGAGGACACCATACTAGAACACTACACCATCACATTAATGTAAGACTTTGGTCACAGAGGGGGAACCAGACTTAACTGTGAAGTAGGGTTTTTAACCAACTGCTGTAATAGTATTCTGCAGTTCATTTGAGTCTGTTTAATATTAATCTACAATACACATTTTCATACTTTTCCTGGTAAGACTGCTCTTAAGCAGTAGTTTAAGTTATTAGACTAAAATATTGGCATAAACATGGTTGAAGTCCATGTGAAAGTGATTATAATTAAGCCTGTAACAGTTAGTTATTATAACAATAATTGTGGTATTTCATGACAACCAGTAACAGTTAGATTACTAATGCTACGTCTTTTTGCAGTGATTCAGACATGGTGCAATTTTTAGTTTAGCAAGTATTTTACACTTAGAATAAAGCTTTTATGTTTTTAACAGTGTCTTGCTAAGGAACATGTAATATTATTATTAGCATTAACATTTACTACAAACAATATCATTTTACAATTACTACTGTTGCCTGAAAGTTTACCTGCTTTATCTGGTTGCATTGGTTGAACCAAAGACATAACTTCACCATGTGAACACTACATTTTTTACATCCTTAGAGCACTACAGTGCCATTGCAACTGATTTAAAACAGCGCTAATACAGCAGAATTCAACCCAGCCTGGATCTCACTGTAAATGGTGCCATAAAAACACATAGAAAATGACATTCAATCTCTTTTTATTATTAAAAATGGGCTTTAGTTTGGACCACTGGATTTTGAAAGCCACCTTGGATTGACAGAATAGTTTTAAATAAGGCCTTGTCAACAGCTTCATTTCTTTCCAACCAGGTGTGCTAGAACTTAAACCATCTTGAGACAAACATCATGTCATCACTTGAAAAAAACAAATGGTCTTTCAGGCACTCAACACCTAAACCATGTATGACTTGAAAACCCAAAATCATCCCCTTGAATTCCACTGCTTTCTTCCAAATCAGATTAAAAAGCATTTCTGTAATATGAGAAGAGAAGGAAATTTTAGGAAAAAGTGTTTTACCATCTTCTGGAATGGTTCTCATCTAGAGATTAACGCAATGAGTGATTCACAGGACAGTGAAGTCTAAGTGCCCATAAACTTTTACAAGGGGAAAATTAGACCAGAACTGTGTGTTACAGGAAATGTCACCCTGTCCACTTAATATTCTCTTGGGAGCCACACTATAATAAAAGCAGAAGAGAATTCAGCATACATGGCAATGTATGTACAGCAAGTCTATTACATCCAAGGATCTCATTCCATATTACAAAGATAATTCAATATCATTACCTTCAGTAATGGGGAGATTACTGACAGTCACAGAAAAGGCCATAGACTTGCTGAAGGTCATACAGTGGAGTCAGTAAAAAGGGGAGAGCAGAGCATATAGTCAGTCCCCAGGTCAGCTGCTAGACTGTGCTGATCCTCCTATTAATGTGAAATGATTGCTATAAATGGTATTATGACCACTACCAAGTTATAGAGATAAATGAACCTTTAAAAGAATTAGAACTGTTTACATGGCCATACATCACACAAAAACAGAGTTCTTCTCATCACTTTCACAGACGTAGAATCTGATTATTATGGAGGGAAATGTACTTAATTCCACGCTGAGAAGTGGGAAGGCAAAGCTGAGTTCTTTTACATGCAAATACAGAGAAAACTTATCAGCTAGCATTTCCAAAGCTGTTGTTGCATATGCAAGAGCCATGATGATATTTTCAATTCTGTGTTACTCATCTCTCCCACCTTAATTCTAGGTTGCTAGAAACTCCATGCGGTGGGAGGAAAGAGAAAGCTGCGAACAAGTACATTTTGCAAAATATCATCTCCAGAAATAGAGAATGTTTTTCAAAATTTGTCTGAGAATGAAATGTGTCTTGCAAGATCATAATCAATCACTGCAAGTACTTCATCTGAAAATCCTAGTGAATAGAACTATATTGGAAAAACTTCCTATGAACAACGTCTGCAACAAACCAGACCACGAAGATTTGTGAGGATGCAAAATAAGTCACAATAAGTTTCTTGAATTCCTTCCATCCATCTTTTGATGACATTTCACTCCAAGTAGGGGAATCAGAAGTTGCACCACACCTCTACTATTGGCCTGAAAATTGTGCGCAATGCAGCAAGGAAGTATGCTGCACCAGCAGACTTTTTATCCTTTTCCTGTACAAAACCTGAAAGAAAACAGAAACAAAACCAACTTCTCCTAGCACTCTGCTAGGAACATATCACTTCCATACCCTTCAATATAAGACTGTAAATTCTGGGTCCAATACAATTCCTAAAAATCAATGGGCAGCTTCATACTGAATAAGTTGCATTATTAGATCTGCAATACACAATCTATTCTTATCAGAGTTACCATTTCTTGAAACATAACAGTATGCCTAGAGCTGTTATGGCAGGCTCAGGAATCCCTGGAGCACATCTTAAAGAACAGGGGGAAGCAATGTATTCTCGTGCATCCAGACAGTTAGTTGCATTAGATCAAGCGTTCCCAGATGGGCTCTGTGCTGTTGCTTCTACAATTGTCCTGGCAGACAACATAGTGTATCAACTGGTAGAAAGTGCTTGGAGGCAGTTTAAACCCAGCAGCACACTCATAGTTAAGAACTGAATGGAAATGTTTCTCTAAAGCAAAATTTCAAAGGGAAAATAAAGGAAAGCAGTTTTAAGAGTATTTGACAAAGTGCTGATTGTCCAGACGACTCTTATGTTACCTTTGTCACAGTAACTCTGCCATGTAGAACCCCCTTTCTTGAGCAGCTTCAAGAAACAACATAGCATAACAACATATAGGCAGAAGGACTGGTGGGGCTGCACATTATCTTTATGCTGTATGTCAGGTACAAGACCTTCATGTTGGCTAAGTCTATATTATACTCTTTTGGTCATACATCATTAACTCAAATAACTTTTGAATTGGAGTCAGCTTCTAGGGGTAAATGAACCAAAACCTTCTCTTTTATTGCTTGTTAGAGCTCTTAGCAGATGAGAACTAAGAATTTTCTTTGCTGACAAGGTAGTACATCATTTCAAGATGAAGTGTAACATTGAATAACCACCACTACTATTGCCACTTTACAGTAATCTCTTTGATTTCCTATGATCTTATTTATTGATTTTACCTTAGTGTTAAATATTCTGTTTGGTTTTACAAAGTTGGTTTTCTAGGGTAAACATATTTTTCTTAATTTCTGATGCAAAATTAGGGGGTTTGTAATACTGCCAATTAAAAAAACGTGAGCATTTCCATAAAATTAAGAGCAATAATGAAGTCACTGGACTATACGTCTTTATCAGATGGACATGCATGTGTCCAGAATTACTCTGTTGAACTCACTGGAGGATGCCTAATCCTCTAGATTATCAAAATTTAAACACATGCTGAAATCATATTCTTCAGAACTTTACAAAGTGCTGGACAATTAGATCTTTGGCTACTGAGAGTATTTGATTAATAACAAAGATTGGACTAGATCAGACCAAAAGTATGCTTGGCAGCATTTTTATATTTACTAGTCCTTCATCAGTTTCACTTCCTTCTTCATGAGGTTTAAGAAGACTTGAAAAGCATGAATCAGCACTTCTAGATTTCAAGAATAAATGCTGTAAATTAAGTGAAGTGCCAGTACGTTGTCATTCAGGCACAGTTTGATAAGACAGTCTGATCAAAACATTATGAATCCAATGTTCTACATCTGAGGTACCGGCTGTACTAAAAGAATTATGATATTTATTGCATTCATAGTGCATAGGTACTACACTTGCAGCACAGTGCACAAGAGATATATGTTTATGTTAAGCAACTGAGAATTAAATGCATCCATTCATGGACAAAGCAATTGTTTCTGTAATAATCTACACTCTAAGGCAGATGGCAAAAGTAAATTTTCATAAATACTTGAGACATTGCATTTTAAATTCAAGGAACTAGTCTTGAAATGCAACATGTGAAGAGCAAATCAGAAACAGCTGTTCAGAAGTTAATAAGGATTAAATAACCAATTGCTATCAGTAAGTTAAAATGTTCCATTTAGTTTTTCTGTCATTTATATATTGCTCAGTCTTCAGCTTGACTAAGCCTTTCAGGAAAGTATAGAAGGACTCATCCTGTTGTTGAGAAGAGTGGTGTGGACCACAACCATTTACACTGAGATAAAATTAATTAGCTACCAGTTCAGTGTTCTTCAGCATGTAGCCTGGCAGGCATACAGTTAACAAGCAGCTCACTGCCAAATACAATTCTTTAAATTTCTTATTAAAGAATTCATTACTTTTCCAGAAAGCCACCTGGCTACCTTGTAAGCATTTAAAATCTAATACTGTCATTTATTTTCTCCAGTAAGAAAAAGAATTTGAAATGAGATTTGCACCAAAAAAAAAAAAAAAAAAAAAAAATCCTAAAATGGAAAGGAATTGGAATATTCAGACTGTTCCTGCTAAAAGACACTGAAGCAAAACTCTCCATTGTCTCTCCAGGAGAGCAGCCTCTCTGAGAACTCCAGGAACCATATTCTCAACCCAAAGGTTGCAAATCATGGCCAGCGTCTTCAGAGATCACGTATACTGCAAGTGGGACTGGAGCTGAGCATACTACCTTTCCTGCAGAAAAGCAGGACTCAAGGATTTGGGAACATTAGCGAATACCTCATTATTTACAGACTTTAGGCAGAAGTCAGGTGCAACTGATGTCTAAGAACCATTCAGTCTCAAATACCAGCACTTCACTGCCTATTTTCTGGTGAAGTTCAGTCTGGCAGGTAACAAACAGACATTTTACAAAATACAGCAGCTGTAGATTAAATACAGCTAGAGGACATGATGTTTCTTGCCCTTCCTACTCCAGTCCTGTAGCAAGGTGAGGGAGCCCTCCATACAGGTCTGACCACTGCTGGGTTCAGGCTGTGCTGTGGCACTTTACAGAGAATAATTGAAGATGGTCCAAATCAGACAATGCACAAAAGTGAGCATACTACACTGACTGTAATCCATTAAGCATAGCACTTAAGGAACTCTCACGGTGTAGGCTCTGGTCTTGGTGCCAAGGGCATTTTTGTACTTAAAATTATACTCTCCCTGGAGAAATGCCTTGGAACCAGCTCTCCCTTCACCTGGGCTCATTCTTCATTTTTGACTGATTCAAAGTCAGTCCTGGGTTATTTTCTGAAAAAGAATAGTTTCACCTGAAATGATGACTCAGTCAAAGGACATCCAGAAAGCTCTGGAATTCACCTGAGTGAAATCCTGATCCTCCTAACCACTGAACTATCATTCAGTCATAGCTGAGGGGCAAAGAAACTTCACATCCCATCACATTTTAAAAACATTAACAGCCTCCTTTTGTGGACTTTTCATGAAAATATAAGCAAAGTACCTAACTTCACTATAGGATTCAGGAGTGTGAATCCTAAATGAAGATTAAAGGCTTCTGCACAGTATTGTAGGTGATAAAGTCCTAGATCAATGCAGGATTGAAACATCCATCTCTCCAGGCATTTTGCTCTGACTGCCTTGGCCTGCTTGCCTGAAAATCCGAACAAAATTTCCTCTTTTTCCATATATTTCCTAAGCAGTAGCTCGAGGCAGTGGCCTGTACCCAAGGGCCAGGTGCTTATATCCCTCTGTGAATGCTGTTTTTGTTTTAGGATTCACTGATATCTCCCTCCTTTGCCTGCTGGCCATAGTCATACATACTCATCACCTACCCCAAAAGCAGACTGATCTTGGCGGCCTCTCCTTGCACATTTAGTGAAATATTTACTTCAAATGCTGAATAGACTTAAATACCAGTTTCCAAAGAAGTTGTAAGCCTAAAAAGCCACCCAATGATCAATGTCCTTTTCTCTTAAGACTTTTTCTTCTTTTATTTTGAGGACAGGTAGGAGGGAAGCAAAAGCAAACACTTTATACTCTTCCTCTCAAGCAAGAAACACCATTGATTTGTGGTAGGAAGCAGGGAGATTTAAATAAGGAAGTCACAGTTTGATACAAAAAGATGGTTACTGAAAAGATGTTTAAAAACCAACAGAATAAGCATAAACATAACTATATTGCCAAAAGTAAAAAAATGCCTACCTTTGCCAGTGATGTTCCCCCTTTAGCACATAACTGAACAACAGGTACAATGATGCCTTTAATTCTCAGGCCAGCAGCTCTGCTGGTGGCAAAATGTGATTGCTTGTGAAGTTTAATTGATTTTTCTAAAGGTCTGAAAGTCTGTTGTTCCTTTAAATTATTGATGAGTGCACTTGGATTACTGTGTGCGTACTGCTGTCCTTGATATAGGCTGGGCTGAAAAATGTGGCTGATGATCCCTGCATCTAAATGATTCTGCTTGATTAGGTCGCCACTGTCCCTGTTAGCACCTTGCAGGAGCTTTGGGTGGTCCCCCCCTCTACTGTCCTAGCTCCAGGCTCCACTAATGACATTCTGGCTTCATAAATTCCTGCCCCCCCCCCCCCCCCCCCCCCCCTTTTTAAACAGAGAAGGTCTAACTGCAGCCTGCCATAAAGGCTGATGCAAAGTGCCTAATACCTGTCCTGACTCACTCCAGAGGAACCCAAACAGGGAAAAAATCCCTGTGCATCTGTAAGCACACCTCAACTTGTTCTACCTGGAAGCAGGCTGAGGTCTCTCCATTTCAGACACTCTGAAATGAAACATTACTATTTTTTTTCGTGAGCATCTCTGTAGGAAACAATTATAAACTCTTACCCTCCCCATCCAAACAGGTAGCAAGCAAAGTGAGGAGATGTGTCCCAAAGGGAATTGAAACCAATAGACTGTCCTGTCTCCCCCCAGTGAAGATATTTATATTATGTATAAAATATGTAATACATGTTCATAGGAGCAACCAAATGGGAGCTTAAAGAGATGTCCAGACAGCGGGAAGCTTGTCAAGCAGGCAGAACTATGAAATGCAAATTAGAGGAAGAGAGAAAATTAAATCAAAACAGGGTTTGCCTGGGATAGAGGGGAAGGCTATGAAACCCAGAAGGTTATGTAGAGAGATTCATTAGAGTCTTTAAAGTCAGCTGAGAAAAATTCAAAGTAAAATCAAATTAATTAGGGGGAAGAAAAAACATGATTCTTAATTGTTCTGTGAAGTTTTAACAACACTCTAGTCCCTCCTGACAACCAAAGCAATACGTTTCCTCACAGAAGAGCTGACCAGCTTGAAATCTTGGTCTGCTGGAGACCCATTTAAATCTGATTCAGCTCTGAACTGTCTGTCTCCTGGGTTGGGCAGACACCAAAGACTAATGCCTGCTAAAAATTAAACCACCCAGAGGAATAACTGTACCTCCTTTGTCAGGGACCATTGTGGGTGCCACTCTGACCAGGAGCAATCTGTTATTTCACAAGCTACTAATTTTATTTACTTTTAAATTTTAGTTTGTTTTTCAGATTTACCTCCAAAGGTATTAAAAGCAGTATCTGCCTTTTGTGCAAGAAAACTTTTGATTCAAAACCTGCGTAGCTGATCATTTCTATTTTCAAAGTACTCAACAGTATTGATCTCCCAGTACTGCTCTATATCACACTCTCACCAGGATGGGTAGCGCCATTCTGCTGACACATGAGGACTTTTGGGAGGATGGTGGGGTAACAATTTCTCCTAGTCCTCATGCCATCCCCCATTCTCAGTCTCGCTGTTCAGACAGCTCTAATAGATTCTGACAGAGTCTCCCTATTTGCATGATTCCTTCATTCTGGAGTGTAGGGTTGATCCTGCAAATAAGATGTCTCCATTTATTCATGTGTTGACTCTGTTCACACTCGTCTGTGCTGCTGATGATACTGATTGCCACACCTCCATGCTTTGCTTGAAGTTCACCAAGAGGTAACAACCTAGACACTAAATATCAAACTACACTGGAATAGGTTTAAAGCCAAAATGGTAAGCTTACTACAGGAAGGTAGGTGGTACATAAATCTGACTGCAGAACTTCCACCTTCTGAAATCAGTGTAAAGGAGACCTGGTCTGTAGCTACAGTGTTAACCTGCTATCAAGTCTTCCATTTCTCTTAATAAGCATAAGACCCTGTCATAATTTTCTTTCCACATGTTGGCATTTCAAAGGTGTTGATTACAAAGGTCAACTATGTTTGGGGAAAAAATAGTTTAATTGATTTTATTATTGCAGAAAAATAGAATAAACAATGGCACTTTTTTTGGGTAAATAAAAAACAAAATTACTGGTTGCATACAGCTGAATTAAGCACTTAAAGTTCAGTCTTCACAGAATGCTGACAGTGTAAGCTTAGATCAATACAGAAACAATTTACACTTGAGGAGCACTGGCTCTGGCTATTAACTAGTAATTATACCAAGTTTGCTGTTAAATTGCTTTAACTGTTTCCAATGTATAACTGAATTATGGCAAAACTTGTTAACACTGTCAGAGTGGGAAGTCACATCACTGCCCTGAGCATTTAACACTTTCTACAGTCTCAGCTTTGACTCGTCAGCAACTGCTCTTTCCATTTAATCTTCTGCTTTACTGACATACTGCTCTCCTGCAAACTTTCTTTCATTTCAGATTCTCAGTCTTCTATGCACTGAAAGTTATTCAGCAGGGTGAAGAAGGAAGGGGCTTCTCCTGGATAAGAGGCTGCAGCCAACACTAGTCACTACTTAGGCTGATACTAGCCCTGAAATAGTGCAGGAACTGGTAACACATTTTCAACATTTTCACAAGTTGTAGGAAATGGCAACTAAACCCTGGACTCCATCTCCCGACTAGCATCACTATCTCTTCCAGAAAACAAAACCTAGAGCTTGGATTTGGCCCACTGTAGAAAAAAGATTGTTTTCCTCAGTAAAGTTCCCAAACAATAATGTGAAGACACAAACATTGCAAGTTAATTTATAAGCAAAAGCAAGGTTTAAAACACTTCCAATTCATGAGTTCCCTTTGTATCCTGCATTTCCCCTGCAACAGCTGCTGAAACTAATCCCCTCTGTCATGGAAAAAAACAGTTCCACCATCACACAGTACCCATGTGGTGACGGAAAATGAAAAAAAGTTATGGCAAAGAAAGACAACAGGAGAACAATGTGTGAGGAAATCTGTTGTTAATTGAGTTGGACCAGCAAGACTAGGAAGAGGATAACTAATTGCCTATCACAGAATATGCTCTCTGTCCCCTGTGTCTGGCTTCAGCAAAAATACGTTGTCACACTAATCAGTTTTCGATATTTAGGGTGCCAGAAAGTAACCAATGAGTTTGTTTTAATAACATACAAATCAGTGTGTACCAAAGACCCACCTGAGTGTACTACAGCATGTTCACATTATTGTCTCGTCATTAATTAGAATTAATGCCTCGTGTTGTGTACTTCACCTCCCTCTGCTTTCCACAATACTCCAACCCAAAAAGCAGCCAACACTTTGTCAATAGAACACACACATTCAAAAACAGAGAAGCATTTTATTTTTATACTTGCTGATTATCTGCATAGCTATATATTTGGCTTGCTCATATAAAAAGTAAAGGCTGGTGAGAAGAAACAACATCAATACTTCATATACACCAGGTCCCTCACCCACATTTTCCTTCAGTTGATGTGTTAACATTACCCACCACTGAGCACAGCTTTTTGACAGCTTATTAAGACCAGCTTTAAACAGATAGAGGTAGCATAAAACAAATTGATTGGGTGAATATGGCTGAATCAGGAACTACAAAATTTCATCTGCAGAGTTATTTTTTACGCTATGTAAAAAGCCTTGGTCATTTGTTTGCTGAAAAGGGGAAAAGAGCTTCAGCCCCAGTTGCTATTTGTAATCAGCCTAGTTTGTTGCCAAACATATTATTTGGAGCTGGTGTTGAAAAAGAGACGTCACAAGGTGAGGTCTCACAACACAGCATAACTCAGTTAATATTGTGCTGATTATTTTAGGAGTGAAATGTTTCTTTAGATGTAGGAAACATGATTTTTGAGGATAAACACATTACTCAGCTGGATGCCTCAACTTAAGGAGACTTTCCCTATACCATCAACAGCAGGAAGGAAGTCACAAACTATGCAACAAAAACATAAGTATTTCTCTGTACAACTCTTGTGTGGCCTGTCTCCACTGACTACTGAGAAACAAAGCATTTAACATTTTCTGTGTTAGGCAGCATGAGATCAGTTGAGATCAGATTAACAGTGTTGGAGGAACCTTGTAATTCCTCATATTAGTTTCTCCTGCTCCATCTCTTCCTTTCCCATCATCCATTGCATTCATCTCATTGCACCATTTTTATTTGCTTCAAAAGGCTCCCCTGTCTTTGGCAAGTGCCATGCACTTCGGCTGTTTGTCCCACTTCTGCACACACTCTTAATGCCTCAGAGTCATCCACCACTTATGCCCAAAGAGGTCTCACTAGCTGTTCTTCAGTGCCAGTTCAGAAAGCCTGCAATTCTTCCCATATGTGGCAGTTTCCTGACATAGTGCTTTAGCACTGCTCAGCCTCCCGGTCTCAGAGCTGTGTCTTCCCAAGGGGTGGCTCTTCTCAGAGAACAATACAGCCGCCAGGTCACTTAACTCTCCACTCTGTATCTCTTGGTATCCAAAACAAGAAGCATATGTCTTTTCCATGGAAAAGACTGTAACCATAACACTCTGTTTTTAAGTAAAGGCAGTTCAACAGTATATAACATTATTTCATCCTCACCTGCAATCTGCCTCAGATTCCAGAATAAACTTCCTGGGATATTTGTGCGCATGTGTAACTTCAGTCCTTCAAAATAACAAATTCCTGTCTCTCCAAGTGGAGATGTTTCTGGTGGTGACATCTTTTCCACATTAAGCCAGACAGAACGGACATATTCACTTTCTACTGCAAATAAATGCTCTAGCTATTAACCATATATGACCATTTCAGATTTTATTGTCTGGAAATATTAATTTCCCTCAAGTATTGCATACTTGTCCACAAATCCCTGTGCTGTAATGCTAATGACTGAGAAAGCACTTTCATTACCATGCAAATAGTATCAGCATGGGTTAGCACCCTCCTTAAACACTTATGCACACACATACAGTGTAAGCAACCTCAGTTATACAGAAGGTAAAATCAGAGGGAAAAACCTAGCTATGAAAAGCCACATCTAAGTCCTTCTGTGAAGCAACTACATTCATACCTACAGCTTCCAGTTTGGCTTATTGTAGAAACAGAGTATTTGTAAAATATCAATCTAGATTTGGCCACCACACTGCTTAAGAGAGGAGAGGAAGAAAGAAAAAGTTCTGATCCTGGGTTTCAGTCAGGTCAGAGTAGTATTTAATTCTGTCGCGGTTTGGGCCTGGTCGGCAGCCAACCACCACACAGCCATTCTCTCTCCCTTCTCTTCCGGCAATAAGAAGGGACAGAGAGCCAGGCTTGGGGTTCAAGATAGGACTGGGATGGGGAAAAAAATCCCCCTTTATGGGCATGAGCAAAAGGCAGACTCGTTAGGGGAAGAAAAAAAAACCCATACATTTATTACAGACACTAACAACACGTAACAGAGTAGGACAGTGAGAAGCATTGCCACATCTTGAGAACACCTTCCCCCCACCCCTCCCTTCTTCCCGGGCTCAGCTCTGCTCCTGACATCTCTACCTCCTCCCCCAGCGGCACAGGGGCAGGGGATGGGGGGTGCAGTCAACGCTGCCTCTTTCTCCATCTTCAGTGTGGGGAGCTTCTGGAACTTCTTTCCCCTGCTCCATTGTGGTCCCCCTCTCACAGGAGACAGTCCTCCACAAACTTCCTCTGACATGAGTTCCTCCCATGGGCCACAGAATTCCCCACACTGCTCCATCGTGGGTCACTAACTTTCTCTGACTGGAGTCCCTCCCACGGCTGCAGCCCTTCCCGAGCTGCTCTGGCGTGGGACACTCCTGCATGCTGCAATCCTCCCAGCGCTGAATTACATCAGCAGGGCTGCCTTTTCCCACGAGACCCCAGCCTTCATCAGGCACAGCACCTTGATCAATCAGGTGGAAGCCACGGGCCATAAATCAGTGTCTGCTCCACCGTAGATCTCCATGGGTGGCGGGGGGGGCCGCCCTGCCGTCACCACAGGATACAGGGGGGTCTCTGCTCCGGCACACCTCCCCCCTCCCTTCTTCCTCCATTCCTCCACTGACCTTGGTGTTCACGCAGCTGCAGCAACTCCTCCTCACAAGTCCCACTGCTCCTCACCATGTCCCTTCTTAAATATGTTATCGCAGAGGCGCAGCTGATTGGCTCAGTTTTGGTGCAGAAGTGGAGCTGACTTCGAGCTGGGGGAGCTTCAAGAAGCTTCTCACAGGGGGCCACCCCTATAGCCCCCTCCACTGCCACCAAAAAGAACTCCACCATTCACTCAACCCACAACATTCCACCCCTCGCCTCTGCAAATCACGTATTTAAGAATTAAGAGATCCAACATTCAGTACAGAAGATAGTATACACACCAACATCAGAACAAAGAGAAAACAAAACCGAACTGAAACAGAGGAAAAAAAAACTTCCCCACACCAGAATAAAAAATAACATTGACAAAATACTGAGACACAATACAGAAAATCCACCCATAGTCCCTTCACTACACCAGAAAAAAAAAAACTTTCCCACAATTACAACTACAGACATTGTAAAGATCATTCCACTAACAGAGTTCAGTCTGTATTTTGCTCGTTACCTCTCCCAATTAATATCCTTATCAAATTGCAACCCTCTGCCCTATGTTGGGCACCAAAAAGGCTGTCGTGGTTTGAGCCTGGTCAGCAACCAACCACCACAGCTAGTCACCCCTCCCTTGCCCCTCCCCAACTTGGAATGGGGGAGGGAATTAGTGGGGTGAAAGGAGACTCACAGGCTGAGATAGGAACAGTTTAATAATGGCAATAAAACAAGAACAACGATGATAAAGGAAATATATAAACAGGCAATGCACAACGTAATTGCTCACTACCCGCTAACCAATACCCAGCCCGTTCCCGGCCAGCGACCCTGAGATACCAAGATCCCGCAATCACAACCCCAGAAGCGAGAGAGCTCCTTCCCAACCACCCCTCCTCTATATATTGAGCATGACGTTCCATGTTATGGAATATTTCATTGGCCAATTTGGGTCTGGTGCTCTGTCTGTGCTCCCTCCCTGCTTCCTGTGCCTTGCGGTTGGCAGTAAAAAAAGTCTCCTTGCTATTTCATTACAAATGGAAGTAGAGTTGAGGGCACAGATTTCATAGGAGAAGACCTATCCTTTGCCACTTCCAGGTCTGACTAACTAACATCTGTGCATTTGGGCAGATTTTCTCAGGGTGATAGAAACCATTCACGCAAGCTGTAGGATATATGTGAAGGACACAGTCAGGCAAGCAAATGCAATGGCAGAGTTCAAAATCAGAGGCTCCTGGTCCCCAGTCCTCAGGTGGGCCAAGAGATGAGAAAAATCCTAGCAATCAGAGACAAACTCTATGAGGTAGAAGCCAGCAGGTGAAGTCACTGTGGTGTTTTTGCATTTCAGGTGTAAGCCCCTAGCTCTACAGGGCACTCCCCCAGACAGTGTACCAAGTGCTGCAGGGATATAATCAGTACCACAGTATGGAACATTAGCTTGGACTGCATATTGTGGAATGCATCATATTACCTTAATGTCTGCATCTGAAGATGTTACAAACTGGATGTGGTTATACATCTGTTTTAACCCAAATCTGTGCCTTCTAAGAATATTCATGGCATTTTCCCCTGCAGATCCACCCAGCAGGATGGTTGAACTATAGGCAACACAGTCTCCAGACTGACAGTATGATTCCCCTTGCTTACACCAGGGCAGACTAGAGTGAATAATTTCACAGAAGCCAGAGAAATTCATTGGGTAAAGTCAGTACGAGAGAAGACTCAAGCCAGGTGATCCAGCGGGTAGGAGTGTGCTCCGGCATACTGATAGGGCTCCTCAGCTACATGCTGGTGTGTGGTAAGCGCGAGTGTGGCATTTTTCTGTAAACATATGGAGGAAGAACATCAATGTTAATGCTAACAGACATTTTACACCGCACTCAGCCAGAATGAGAGGGCCCCACCAGTGTGTGTTGCACCAGCTGGCAGGGAGAATCGACTGCCGCCTCTGCGCTTGGCACCCGGGGGGTGCCCCAGCACACAGCTCCCTGCTCTCATCAATACAGGCATTAATTCACCCAAAAAAGCCAACAGGACAGCAGTAGATTCCTAAAAATGAAGTGTCACAAAACACTACAGGTGACATCCCACTCTTGAGGCAAATTCTGTCCTTTGCCCCTAATTTGTAATTACCTAAGTAATACCTGAGACATTTGGGGAGGGAAGGCAGAATACGAGCAAGTCCATGGCAGAAGTGAAACAATATGATTCTCCCTGTCATGGTTTAGCCCCAACTGGTGACTAACCACCACGCAGCTGCTTGGTCACTCCTCCCCCCTAGCCCACCCCAGTGGGATGCAGAGGGATTTGGAAAGGAAAAAAAGTAAAAATTGTAGAATGAGATAAGAACAGTTTAATAATTGAAATAAAATATAGTAGTAGTAGTAGTAGTAATAATAATAATAATAATAATAATAATAATAATGATAATAATAATAATAATGATAATAATGATAAAAAGGACGATAACAAAAAAAGATAAATAAAACTCAAGACAAGTGATGCACAGTGCAACCGCTCACCACCCACTGACGGATGCCCAGCCAGTTCCCAAGCAGCAACTGGCCCTCACCCCCGGCCAACTCCCCCCAGTTCACATACTGAGCATGATGCCCTATGGTATGCAATAGCCCTCTGGCTAACTCGGGTCAGCTGACCCAGCCATGCTCTCTCCCAACTTCTTGTGCACCTCCTTGGGAACTGAAAAATCTTTGACTTAGGAGAAGCACTATTTGGCAACAACTAAAACATCAATGTGTTATCAGCATGATTCTCATACTAAATCCAAAATACAGAACTGTACCAGCTATGAGGAAGGAAATTAACTCTGCCCCATCCGAAACCAGGACACTCCCCTGGGTGTTATTTACAGTAAATCTGTTTCAGGTAAAAAAACTGCTGGTATTTTGTGTCTCCTAGGGCAAGATACAAATTCATTACACGACATTAACACGACACGGGTGAATGCTCTGGTGCCCTGGGGGCCAGCTCAGGTCCCAGGAGACATACAGACAACACAGGCTATATACATAATGTGCAAATTTTGCCTAGGCCTCAGCTCCCCAGCTGCAGCGCTCAACCATTTGTGTTTCACTAGTGTCTGTTGTGTGCGGCTGCTCAAGACACACATACCTATGCGAGGGGTTCCTGGCACAGCAGGGGCCACAGCTGTGAATGCTACTATAAACAAGTAACACCACATAACATTAGGCAATAACTGAAATAACAGGTACATAAACACCTCTACACTAATTTTAATGATTGCCCTGGAAATAGTATTTTTCCTTTTTTACAGAGGGATAGTTCATTAACTGTTCACCCATCCAAGCAATGACATTGGTTTCTTTGCAACTATTCTTTAGAGCAGCAGCTCACTAAGAGAGGAGATGGTTCGCTTGTACTAATCGGATCATGCAAAATAGGCTACCCTGATTAGCTTCATCCCTGTTATATACTGCAATATTGCATTTTGCTGTACCAAAATACTCATGAATACAGGGACAATTGGGTCATGAAGATGTGACCTTGATCTTGCTCTGCTGAAGGTCTGAGCCCTCCAGGCTTCAGCAAGAGCTCAGCATCTTGAAAAGTGAGGACTTTTGTCCATCAGATTCAGAATCTCAAGGCATAAACCTCAGAAATAATTACAGGTAAAAACTTGCTGGCATGTCTCAAAGTGAAACCCACAACTCTGATTAAATCCCTTCCTCTTTTGCCACTGATTTTTACCCCCTGATAAATTTAGTACCTGCTGGCTTTTGTGGAATATTTTGACTGACAATACCAAAGCCAGAGAAATAAGAAAATTCCCTTGCTTAGGGCTTTTACAGTCGTTTACTCTGAGGAAAATTTTAGAATACTGTTATAACCTTCTGATAATTGTAACACACCCTTCCCAAGCAGAAATATTTCAGGCATTCAAGAAAAGGAAAAGCAAATACATTGTCAAAAATGTCAGTTTCTTGAGCTGATTTTTTTCTTCGAAACGTGACCAGAAAGTCCAAACCCAAGACTGCTAGGTCAATAAGAATCCCAAAATCCTATCTACTAAATACTATAAATTGGACACTTACTTGGGCTTCAAAGATAAAAATGAGGGTTTAGATAAGACAGATTAGCTTTGCAAACTAAAACCCTTCCTTTACATAAAATAAATTATTTGATAAAAGATTAGGTTGTTTACCAAGAAGCAAGCACTTGCCTTCAGCATTTTCTCGCCTGCCGAGCGCCGCAGCAGCACCGCAGAGCCGGCTGGCCCGGCAGACACACGCTCCGAGGGCACCGTCTGCGCGCCCCAGGCGCTGCACCGGCCGGGCACTGCTGCGCTGGGGCTGCGGGGTCCCTGCTCTGACCTTACCTTAGGAGGCTGCAGCTCTCCTAGCACCGGAGTTACAGGGGAATACCACTGCTTTCTTTTCAGAAAGACCTCTACCTTCTCTTTTTTATTACAAAATGCAGATGGGCTGCCACATACAGAGTGATGCTATTTTTCAACAGCAAACCACATTTTGCCCCCCCTCTCATGTGGCACTGCTCTGTCTCTGGAGATTGTGACTTCCCCTTGATTCTTTTAATCCATGAAGCACTTGACTGCTGAAAAATCAATGACTGAAAATCAATATTAGCTCATATATATCTGCTAGGATCAGGGGGAAAGGGCAAGGCGCAGTGTCGCCAGCTCCCACCATTTTATCTCAGCTTCTCAAAGGCTTGGCAATATCTGCAATGTCCCAAACCCGGGAATCATGTGACTGAGTCACTATTTGGAAACTAAAGTATACTTCTAATTACAGCAAGATGCTTGGAAACAGAGCTTAGCCTCATTACTATTGGGGAAATAACAAGTGCTTTTAAGGATTGGGGAGGGGACACAAATAGGACGTGACTTCATTCGTGGCCTTTTCTTGTTGGAACTGGCAATGATGAAATTACTTTTCTGGCTGTGGACCTCATTAAAAAGAGGAGATACTAAGTGCATTTTACTTGTTTTGTTCTACAAACTTGTATTTTGGCTGGAGAAACAGTATTCGTCTAGCTCACTGCTGTTCTCCTTCCACTTTTTATGCTTTTACCTACTCTTCCTTCATATTATTTTCCATCTGTCTTACCAGAACTAGACAGAGGCAATCCTGTGTCTGCATATAAGTGCCACACAACTCTGCACATCAGAGAAAAAACATCTCTAGGCAGAGATGCTCCATAAAGGACCAGCATGAATAGATCTCCACAATGGGCAGACACTTTTAGGTGACATTTAGGACCTTACTTACATGCTGCAGATTTACAAAAATTAGCAAGGCAAGCTCAGGAGGAGGAAGATTATGCCTGGATCCCCCAGAGGGAATAAACTTTTGGAGACTGAATAATTCATTCACACCTTTTTCCCACTCCCTACTGTTAACAACTTGCCAAAATCAGCAAATCTCAGGGAACTGCTGCCAAGTTGCTCTTTCTTGGGAGCAATTTTCATTGTGGCTGTGGGACAAGCAGCCCTCCTTCCCTGGTGCCAGCCAGCCCAGCTGCTGGAGAGAATGAAATACATAACAGGCCTAAGTAGGGTGCCACAGACTGCTTTTCAACTAGGGAGCCGTGAGAGCGTATCTGTAAGACAGACTGTCTCCCTGGGCTTTCTCCAAGGAGTCCCTGGCTCTGTACCACCCACCTCTGCAGAACCTGGTTGTCGCCTGTCAGCTATGACATTAGAATGGAGATGTGCCTGCTTCCAGCACACAGCATGCCATATGCCATGCTCTCTGTCTGCTCCAGTGCGATAGGAGCCTTTCTTTTCCCAAAGCTCAAGAAGGCTGGAATGATGCTCAATGCCAGCCTGCGGTTCCTATATGAGTTGTGCTCTAACTCAATAGAGCATGCAAAAGCCACAGACGCCAAACAGCTTCTCCCTGCTCCAGCAACCCCACTTACCTGCTCCAACTCCCAGCTATTCTTCCCAAAATTGCTTTCACTCAGCTGAGCCACTCAACAGTAACAAATCCCTCAGAAACATGATGACGGCCAATCTGCAACACCACTTCTGTAGGGAAGCATGACTCCAGTCAAAGGTCTCTGGAAAGAAGAGACTGGCAATGCTAACAGCTTGTGTGCCTGAGCTGCACTGGAGACCACCTCTGCCTGCTGGACAAGAGTGAGCATGGGCAGTAAGAACAGACAGGAGCAATCAGGAGGCATTCGGTGGTTAATGTGTCTGAATTATTTTGGGGACCTCTCACAGATGGCATGCTATAAATGAAGTTCACAAGAGATGAAGTGCCCCCAAAAGTGAGGGTAAGACTAGCAGGGGGACATGGCTTCTCAGCAATGCCACAAACTGCACTGGGTTATTGCATGTCACAACACACTTGGCAGCTACTGAGCTAAAACACAATGCCACAAGAGTTTGACATTGCACAAATGATTTCACAGAGCAACACTCTCAAATAATTTGTTCCACAACTCATGCCGATGCTGTAGCAACTTCCTCATGGAGAAGAGTCTATAGAGTCCCTGACCGCAAATTAAATTATTCCAGATAGGAATATAACCACCAGTCTTTTCCAATTGTTTCTTCAGTCTGTCCACTGCATGAAGTGCCTTCTGAAGCCTAACATAAAATCTGATGCTAAAGAAGTGGAGCCAGAACTTTGCTTTTAATATACAGAACCTCTGGATTTTTCTACCATAGGAAAGCAAATATTCACATAACTATGTAATCTGTTTTTGTGGTTTGATAGCAGCAGAGTGCACTTCACTGTAGATTAGGGACTGGGAATAGCAAACTCAAAACAGTAAGAACTCATAGCCCATGAATGTGGATCCTCGCATTTGTGCAAGGCCTAGCAGCCTAATGAAGGAAACTGGTGTGCAGGCACTCAGAAATAACATCTCAGTGCCAGCTTTCCCATCCTCCATTGTGAAGCACACAAATTCCCGTGGTTTTTACAGGCAGCACAAGATACTCAAGCAGAACTCAGCTCTTACAATTTGGAAGCTTTGCACTAACAGAAGCAAATGACTTGCTCCCAGACACAAAGATACGTGAAAATTAAAGATAATTTGAGTGCTGGGTAGTGGCCACAACAGAGGAGAGCAGCATTTCAGGCCATGCTCCTGCCAGCTCATCCAGCTTGACAGAACTCTTGTGTCACCTGCCAGACCATTACCTCCTGTGCATCTTCTCTCCAAATTAGAAGACTGCTCAGGTGCAAAAGCCTCCAAGATCCCTTCTTACAGTGAAAAAAAATCACCATTTGAGTGGTTAGATTTGTTGGAAGTCTGCAGAGAGGAAAAAAGCCCATGCTGGAAACTTAGGGTAGAAGACACAAAAAAGCATGATCAGAAAAATTATGAAAGGGGGGTTAGAGATAGTGCCTTGACTATCTATGCTTAGGTGATCATCTACAGATAAATTAACTACATAACTTAGGAAGTTAAGCTGGTGATCAATACAGCATGATGGACAGGCAAGTCTGTTCCTGCACAGAACATGTCAAATAGCCAAAGACTTATTTTTTGTTATTTGGCATAAAGGAGGTTTGGCTCTGGAGAATTAGCAGTTCCTGATACTGCAATGGGATAAAGCCTATGTCCAATATGCTTTGAAATCCTACATGAAATTAAAAAACAAACAAACAAACAAACAAAAAAAAAACCAACCAAACAAACAACATGCCACACGTATATTTCTCCACTGCTTTTCCTATGTGTTAATAGATAGGGATTGACTTTGTGAAACCGCTGCAGCAAGCTGAGAATGATGTATGAAGTGAGAAATTCTGCCCAATGCACAGAGAATATGGATGTGCTATGTTACTTGCTGTGCATTGCACAGATACACAATATTCATCTCAGTCAGAGCAGCAGCCAGTAAAGCCTTCAAAGCCCAGAGAGTTGTGCACACCTGATGCAAAAGCCCAGTAAAGCTGATGGCTAACTCCCCATGGTGTCCCCTGACAGCAAAAGGAGGAGGTGGGCAAATGTATGCAACTAAACAGGAGGTGAGAGAAGGCAGAGGGTGGCAGAAGGCAGAATGGAGGAATCAAAAAATGAAAGCAAGAGTATAAGTATCTCTGTAAGGATCAAGCCTCATCATTACAGAGACAAAATGTGTGTCAAGATGCATAGGAAGGCTTAAACTCCAGCAGTGCAAAGGCAACACAGTCTGCAGGCAGAGCATGGGGAACAGGGATTTGATCTGCAGCATTTTCAAGAGGGAAGTGTGCATGTGTGTCAGGGCAATAAGCCATATCAACCCAATGGACATGTATTAACATTTGTAGTGACTTTAAAACATACCTATTTATATGATTATGCTTCTGCCTTTCTTTCCTAAACCACTGAGTTGCTGCTTGCTGCCTTTAGTTGCTGGCCATGTATTTGGCAGTGTACAAGAGAAAATAGGAAAGGCACAAGGAGGATAACAGCTGCATCCCACACGTCATCAAAACAGTTAATCCATTTTCCCAATGTTCCTACCTATATAGGCACCTGAAAAACACAACCACCTTTGTGGGAACAGCCTCCTCTTCCAAACAAGTGCTACTGCAGCAAGCCTCCTTCTCTACACACCACATTTCTCTATTCTGCCACAAGAGCACAGGCCACTGAGTTGCTGAGGCAGCAAATCTCCCCCCACATTCACACCAGCTCCATCTGCCCAGGGGCACAGCTTGAGGCATGTCTAGCTGGCTCCTCCACCTGGTCTACACCTCTGATTTCAGGAGTTATTGAGACTTTTGTAAAAACAGGTGGATTTCTACCAGGGAAGCAATACAGTCTCCATCTATACCGGGATTTTTAAAGTGCATCTGCACAAGAGCTCGAAGAAGATATTACCTTTTTTTAAGGATGATGCAGCTGCCTCCCTCTTTCCTCTCTCTTGGCCCCACTGCTTCCCTTTAGCACTCCAAGTCATCTTTAACCACTCCATGCCCCACACCTGCGCTGCAGCCTATGGCCCAAGGTTTGCCACTGGTAACTATCCACTACAGACTCTCTCTGGAGCTCCCACTTCACAGCTTAGTCTCTGCTTCCTCCTGTGGTAGGGGTCTGTTTAAGTTGGATGATTTACCTTAATTATATATCAGCTCACTGCTGCCATTGCTGTCTCCAGAAAACCTAGCTTCCTGGAGGATCACTCATGTCCCATATTCTCAGAGCTGGATAAGCATTTCCTGGAGAAAAGATGGCTTTTATTTCTATCTTTTTTTTTTCCCATGAACAGTCAAAAACCAAAACTTTTGAGGAAACCTATCTGTTTCAGGGAGCATACAAGGTTTTCCATACAAATAAGACCATCATTTAGCAATTCTGATTTCTAAATGACACTGTGGAGATTACAAATAGGGAGCTGAAACAACAGGTATGTGCATGCCCCAAAAAGAGAGCACAACACTGACACTTATTTACCTTCTAAAGCACTACTAAGAGGGCTGTCTGGAAAGGAAGAGTTTCTCTTCTCTCTATTTCTCACTTCCCTACACTTGACTAGATTTCAAACCTGGCTCAGCAAAACTCTGATCTGCCTAACTCATGGCAGGAAGACCTGTGCCATCCTCATGCCAGAAGAGTGCCCACTCCCAGACTGGTGACTATGTTGGAACTACTTTTCCCACCCGTGCTTAGCTTCACCCTGGACTTTAAAACCTCTCTGATGAAGTTTTCATTCAAACAGACAAGCTGTTGTCACTTCAACTGATTGGCATTTTCCCACATGAACATAAAGCCCTCTACTCTTGAAATCCTTCCAACCAGCTCTGCCATAACTTGAGATGCATGAGATAGATATCTATTTCTATAGGCAGTTAGAAAGTAGTAATAGCAGGGCTTCTTCCTGTAGCTGTCAGGAGAGCACTGCCCACAAGTACTCAAAAATATATCCTCTAGTAATAAGCAAATGTACAGTTCAACCACAGTCACAGCAAACCCAGAGGTACCTCTGCTGAGGCTTTTAGTCTTCAAAGAGAAGACCGACTTATTTTGCATTAGGAGTATATTCTGTGAATGCACGCATCTCTGGCATGCAAAAAAACAGCTTTATATGGGAATGGAGGTGTGAAAGAATAGTGCAGAATAATAACAAGCCTAGAACAAAATCCATGCTGACCTTCCATACCTCAGTCACAGAACTGAAAAGTCCCTTTGCAAATCCATGCTTAAGCACTTCCTTTTTCAGGACCCAAATTAAATATCAAGATATTTAAAAACCAAAAACACACCCTTCCTTTTTTGCTTCTGCATATGCAGGACATACCCTTTGTGTCTTTTTGAGTATGTGTAAATGAATCTTCATGTGACCCTGGGAGCATGCTGACCACATCAGTGATTCTGTGCTTGCCGCCATAGGCTACCTGACCTGCATCTCAAAGAACAAAATAGTTTTATCATTCCAGAAACTCCAGTCATTATATAGCACTGCATTAGTAGCTATCTGTGAGCAGTTCAACTCCTAGGACAGATGGAAAGTCAATGGTGTTATACAACTGATATGCTGCTTGCTGGAGAAGCTAAAATTCTTGCGGAAAATTAAGTAGCAAGCCATGTTCAGCAGGAAAAGAACAAAAAACACTCCACCTGATGAAAATTCCAAGTCTCTGCTCTAAATACTGCTAAAAAAAAAAGTAAAAGCTGAAAGTATGGTAATTTTTTTTTATGGTCATTTTGCTAACAAATTACACTTTGAATCCTCCCTTCCAAAACCAGTCTATACCACCTTTCATCTTCTGATAAGAATTCCCAGTCCTCCAGCATTTCTCATGAAAATCTGGCAAGACCTTTACAGAAGTATTAGTGTGCAATATGGACCCTTTGGATACATCCTCCCTTCCAGCAGCTTCTTCCCTCCCTCTCCATCCACACTAGCTGGTGTCTCACAATGGCATTGTGCCCATTCGAGGAATCTGCTCCAAATTCCTGGCAGCACTGAGCACATTCAGACACCCCAGAAACCCTCCATCTCCTGCCCAACTTCTCCCCGTGGGCTTGAGATGGAGTGACTGCTTAACACTTCCAAAAAATACTCAAGCTGCCAATGTAAACTTCATATGAATATTCCTCTAAAGCCAGTTAAATATACATTTATTCTTCTTTTTAAAGAAAGGAACGTAACCCAAGTTTTATGCACACTCTATGAACCATCCCTTTCCCCTGCAGTCCCACCAGATGTAATCAAGATACTGTCTGAAAATTAATCCCATATTGATTGGCTTTCAGGAAAGAAGTCTGACTTTTTTTTTTTTTTAATATAGCTAAAGGTATCATATAAAGGAATGCTTTAACATTTTCAGGAGAAAAGGAACACAGCTTAAAGTCCATTATCTTTCTCTCCATTTCTGCATTGTGCACAATCTCACAGTTCTGTATGACACTTGTGTAGTAGTTGTCACAAACTTCTCTGGATGAAGAACACAGCTAAGCGACTTCTTTGGTTGAAGATTTAGCATTAATTTTGTGGGTGTGCTCATTCTAGGATTTGAAGACAGACTTAAAAAATGTTCAGTCCAAAAGCAAAAGTGAAGGTGGGGGTTTAAAATATTAATCTTGGTATTAGGTAATTACTTTTCCTTCAGTTTTCAAAACATTACTTAAATTGTCAATAACCCCATACTGAGGAAATAATTTCATCACATATGATTAGATCCTGTCTGAAGGGAATAGCAGAGTGTAAAGAACAAAATTACAGAATTCTACTATTTTTCCTCTCTAGAATTTCAGATCAACACATTCACCTCATCCTCTTCCCCCTCTAATTATTGTGCAATGGCAGCATGTATCTTGAAGCAATGCCAGAGAAATGGTACGTGCATTTCCATGGCAAATGAAGCAATCCTCTGACATCTCACTACAAAATGCTTGGGGATCCATAAAGGACAAAAAGATACCAAATAAAAAAAAAGGTAGATAGCACCAGTTCTTCATGCTGACAGAGCCTAAAATTAAAAATTGAAAGTCTAGGTTAACTTCACAGAACCTACATATAGATATGAATAGTTAGAGAGAGCATAGCCTCGTCTTGGTTTTATATAGAAGTTACAGCCATCCACTCACTAGCACCAGTGATAGCCACAGCTACACATTTTTAAGCAGAAGTTACTCATTTTGCAATCTTCTCATTTACCTTATAGGGTTCAGAGGAAGAAGAGTAATTCAACAGGTTACAGCAAACTGGCCAAATCTTGAGTGAAAGCATGCAAATGACTGTTTAATTAACAATACATCTAACTTCACACAGACTGCTACCAGCTTTGACAGGTTTTCATAACAATAAAATGCAATAAATGAATTTAAATCCTAAAGGACTCTAAGCTGCAATGTAGGAAAGCCGTGAAAGATAAATGATGTCTTAACTAATTTTATGATTTATTACTCCCCATCTTTGCTCATCTTGTGATGCAGGAGAACTCATTTTTCTATTTGGCAGATAGCTATGTCAACCTTGTTAATAGGTACTATTACCATCACATAAATACATTTGTGAAAATAAGTGTGGTCTCACTCTGATGCTGACCTCAGCACTTCCGTTTTATTACAACCACAAGATTTGTCAGTAACAAAAATTGATGTACTTATCCAAAGATTCTGCTTGTCTACCGCTAGCAATTTATTCATTTTTCTTCCCCTAAAGTTCATCTTTAAGAAAGTGCAGGTTCATGGTTTAAACTCCTGTCTTGATTTTTCAAGACCACCAGCACAATGTGTGACACAGTCAGAAAATCTTTTCAGCAGTTAGGCAATATTTTTAGACTATAGGTTGCTAGAATAACCTTAGGACTGCAGGAGCAGAAACAAGCCTGGTTAATCTTATAATGCAGGGAAACCAAACCACTGCAAAGCCACCTTCCCCTGTACTCAGAGCTTCAGGCCTTCATTATGCATGGGAGAAAATAAAACTTGTTTACTATTATGCCTTCTAGGTACCTTAAATGACACAAAATGTTCCTGGATCCCCACTGGCTCAGAAAGTGTTTTCTAGGGGAATGGGTTACTTGTGCTGTTCCTATGGGATTTTGATGCCACACAATCAGAGCAGAGCTTAACTGTAGAACTGCAATATCCTCTTGGAGGATACTAGGCCTTCCACCTCAACCAATCAATCGCAGATTCCAAGAGTTGTCAGGGGAAAAAAAAAAAAAAGTAGTGCAGTAAATCAGGTCAGTTGTTTTCTCAAGAGGCAATATGTATTTTTAAAAAGCCAGTAAGTTTTATCACTCAGGCATGGAAATTTTAGTGCATCTTTTCCAGTTAAATGTATATAACCAAAATAGCAAAAAACGCATTATTTTGTTTAAACAATTTTCTATTTTACAAGCTGCACTTCACCTGGGCTGTATTTTCAATATATAGCTATGTTAACAACTCATTTGCTTTGTCAAACCAATTTTAAAATCTTTCTAATCTTCCACTTTGCTCAGAAGGTGGTGAGAGCTGCCTATCAAGAGAAGAGAGACATCAAGATACTAAAGAATGAAACGGGACCACCAAAAGGCCCATATTCACTATCATCACTTTATGACATTCCCTAAAAATAAAGGAAGCGGCTAACCATTGAAAACCCTGACTTTTTTTTTTTTTTTTTTTTTTTTTTTTTTACACAAAGGTATATTAAATTTACCATATGCCCATGCAAGTCACTGTAGTAAGTGGGTGATTAACTGCTTTATGCTAGATTCTGAAGGTCGTACAAAGACTTTTGCCTTCCCAGTTGCTTTGCAATCTATCCTGTTTTATCCTGTCATAAACACCTGCTGTTCTGACAACTGCATTTAAGACAGACTAAAACATCATAACATTGGTCTTAAACTGGAGCCTGAGTTGGCCCTGGGGAAATTGCTTTACCAGAAATCTCCACTGGAAGGAGGAGAATTGATGAGGAGATCAAGAAGTTAGCACTGCCTGAACTTGGGCTTTGTGTTCAGATGTAGGTTGGGAGGCACATCACCTAAGTGTCTGGAGACAGATGGAACTGGGAGAAACTGCAGGCTGGAGCTACTCCCAGATTGTTGTCTGGAGAAGCTACTCTGCAGTGCAGGGAACTGCAGGAGACAGAGCTCCCAGAATGGGGCAACACAATGACGCCTGAAGTTATGCATTTGCATATGTGTGTACATTTACACTGGCACCTAAAGGACAAGCAGTAGGTAAATTAGGGTGAAAAGTATAACCAGTCCACACGGCAATGAATTGCAGAAGTCCTTTTAGACTCCAGGACTTAGGATCTGTGGAGCAAATGGACAGGTTAGCTCTAGTTAGGCAGGTACTTCATCTCTACATTAGCCCTCCCACAGAACCACTTTAGGATCATCGTGGACAGCTGTTGCCAAGTGCCCAATACAACCACCTCTCCTCGGAGGGAAAAGGTGCTCTCTCTCACCTGCCAGGCTCCACAGGGGTTCATTGTAGCAGGTTTGCCAACTCCAATCCCTGCACCTCCACTTAGTTTAGACTGAGTAGCACATCTGTTCTGTTTAATAGCTGTTCTTTCGTTGTAAAAGATCTTATGTAGTCTTGCACAGCAGAGATCATGTTAAGCGTAGACTGACTTTTATGGCAACAACATCTTGCTGGATAAAAAGCCTTCTTTTATCACTTATTGTATTAAAAATAGTATTAACATCAACTGCAGAAACGCAGGGCTGGTTGACACCTCCTATCTGAAGTTGATTCATGCTTGTGCTAAACGTGGGTACGGTCCAGCTGACATAGTCAGCTAAGTTACTGCACTGCCAGTTTAATATTTTGCCATCTGCTAACTGAAAGCTCTGCTGCCTGCTGGGTCCCATAAAGACCTTTATTTATTACATTACACATGGCAACATCTGCCACAGGATTCAGCTCAGCTCAGCTTCCTAATTAAACAAATAAACACTACATCTCCAGTACACGACTGGGTTTAACTATTATTTATAAAATCTCAGATAGGTATTTAAAAGATATACATTGTCTGTTCCAGATGAAGAAAGACCCCTCCTGCAGCTTGAGATGGCATAGGAGGGATTGTTAGAAAAAACTTAAGATTCTCAAATGATCTGTTTACCATCACAAAGCAACCAGAAGTTGCTGCATTTGTTATTGTTTTGCTCTTATTTTATTCTTTAAATTATTAAATTTACACTAATTAGAAATAAAAGATTTTTTGAAATCCCTGTTACTGCCCTGAGCACTGTCTGTCTGTAAAATCAGGGAAGAATACAACAGTCTCCCCTTGTACATGATTTCAGAGAAGAAAGTGGCACTTGAAGAGAGACACCTGATCTGAGCAACACTGCACTGTTCAGCCATCACAAAAGACACCATGAATGCACTGCCCAAGTCCATTTCAAACTTCATCTTAATGAGAGGAATCACTGAAAAGCTATCACTGGCTATGCACCTACATCAAGGCTCTCCCATCTGTGCTAGTCACCTGCAGTTAAATCAGACTGGGAGAAAAACTGGATGAGATCCAGGTCTAATGAATTCAGTAGGAATGTCACAAGTTCTTCAATGTTTTTTAAAATCAGTCCTAAACAAACATTTAAATTTTATTTAAACTTTAACACAATCTCTATTCTTTTAGCCTATCTCTTATTTTAAACATTAAAAGAAGGATGTCTACAGTTCCAAGTATGCCAACTTCCCACAAAAAATTTCATTTCCCAAGTTTAACTTTCAAAAATCAAAGGGACAAAATAGCAGAACTAGAGTTACATTTTCCACTTTGCCATTCTTTCATCTGGTTCCATTTACTGTGTTCAGTTGCAAAAAAGACAAAAGAAAAAACAAATTAACCATCTGTGAGCGGAAAAAAAAAAAAAAAAAAACAAAACACACACAAAAAACAAACCCTTGTTGACTCTAATTCTGTAAAATACAAATAACTTCCTAAGACTGGTATTTTGGTTTCATTTTTAAAGAACTCCAGCTGCCCCTGCTGCCTGTGTCACACCAAGGCAGCCCTAGTCCTTTGGGTAGAAAGTCATATCAGTCAAGAAGAAAAATATTGTTGTATTTATGAAAGTAACACTGATTTTCAGTTAAAATCATTGCCTTTAAAATATTTTTTCAGACCTACTGATATCCTGGAGATTTTTCATCTCCACTTTTGGTGTTGAGAGTGGTGGCCATGCTCCTGACCCTCTGCCATGCCAGGGGGTGAGGGAAATCTACAGGCTTCACCCAACAGTGCAGCTCCCCAGCGGTGCCAATTCAAGACATCAGCTTCACTCTGACATGCCAAAATATGCACCTCTACAGCCATATTATTGCCATAGAAACGAATCAATATAACATAACACAGGCTGCCAAATCATCTGCTATTAAAAAGCTCCAGACACTGAAGTTTTCAGGAGTGACTGAACAGACTCCCTGCCTACCTTAATCTTTCAGCATTAGAAAAACTCCCTGTGTAAATATATAGAGCTTTACTGTACAATTCCTTTGCCACAACACAACACAGACAAGACCATATTAACCAACTTATCTCTTTCATGTTCCACAGCACCTATATACAGAACACGTACAAAAACCCTTGTATTTCTAAGGTGAAATGCAAAACTGGAAAACTTGGCAGTTCTACATGTTCAGCTTAAGCAAGATGTACTACAGGATATGTTTGATGTTAACTGTTTTTAATTCATTTTAGAGTGTAGCATTTGGATATTTAAAGGCTCAAAGAAATTATGAATCTTTTTCTGTATCACTGATATATGCACATTGAATTGTTTATGACTGAATCATAGCAAACAAACTAGCCCCCAACAATATGTGATCTTTATCTTTGTTCTCTACGTCAAATATTAAGTCTGCCATCACTTTTCGGAAGACCCAGTAGTTTGGCACAAAAGGAGGTGATGGTAGACAGAAACCTAATTACCTGCACATAAAAAGATGAACACATCTGCCAGGTGCTGTCAGCACCAACAAAGACCATGTTCAAATAGCTAGAAGTTGCCGCATAAAGCTAACAACTCCCAGGTGCCCCAAGCTTATAGGGTCACTGGATATCTTCCCAGGTAGTCTTTAATTAGTGATAATTTCCCATTTACCCTGTCCTATCTGGCCTTATCCCTTGTTTTAAGGGAATTTCAGAAGTTCACTCTGTTTGGATGCCTGCTTCCAGTGAGAGACCCTCCTGCCCCATTCCCCAGGCACTGAGCCATCCGCACTGCAAGCGCTGTCGGGCAGGAAGCCCTGCACAACAACTTCCACTGCAAAGCCCTCAATCTGCACCATTAGTTTCCCTTATTAGCATGTGATTCTTAGGAAAGGGGGAGAAGACAGAACAGATGCCTGATGACCTATCTTCTCCTTCTCCCAGGCAGGTGCATTTATCTGTCTTTTTATGTCTGAGGGCTCAGCACACTGAGCTGGGCAAGTGGATACTGGAGGAATTCTGACCAGGAAACGAATGCCACTAAGTTTGCTCTGTTATAATATCTCATCATGCTTGGAGACAAAGAGCCTCTCTTTCCAGTGTTGCAGGAATGCAGGTTAGTATTTGGAGGCAGTTCATGCTTTTATTTATCCACCCACTGAAGCAGAGGGCTCCTTACTTTCTATGGCTTCAAGACACAAAAACACCCTGCACTTCAGGTTCAGCCATATCTTTCATTTTTCATGTCTACAGATGACAAATATGGACGACAACTCTGATAATTACATCCATAAAAATAAACAGGTATGCAATCCTGTCTTGTTCAGGAACATACTTCTTTCCCTTATAAAAAGCTCTCAAGAACAGCTGGACAAAAGCAGATACCTTACAACTTTGCATTTCTCCCTATCAAAAGTCACTGTGCTCTTTAGTATTCCAGTTTAAATATTTCTAGTGCCGTACATTACTTTCTCTTGATCTAGCACTCTGTGTAGGTTCTAAAAATTATCTCTCATAGAACCTAATACCTTCTCACACGTTGTACATGAACAGGAAATTTCAAATACTTATCGAGATGTTAATGGAATTTGACAGTTTGAATCAGGCAAGAATGTGTTCAATCCTCAGAAGAAGAGTCCTGGAAAAAGGTTGTGACAGTTCATATCAGTGTCCGCAGAGAGAACTTCAACCAGGGGAGGAAATTATCTTGAGGCCTTGCCAATCAGACATGCACTTCACCACAAGGAATTACTGCTTCTGGGTGACATGAGCTATACAGCAATATTTGTCAAACTGACAGGTTTCCACTTTTGCACAGTTGCTTTTTCTGTGCACATTCCAGCGGTGGCTCCTGCAGCCATTCAGTTTAGCTGAACTGAATCCCAGCCTTCATGCAAGAATCAAAAGATTTCACCACTGACACAGCAAATCCTTCTTTATGCTACATAATTCCTCATGCTCCTGGGTCACTTCCCAATAGGGAACATGTCCCAGATGTTTCCTAAAACTGTTAAAGGCAACAGTTCATTTCTGTTCAAGATCATTGCTAAGAAATGTCCTGTTGACAAGATTATTCACAGAAAGACCATTTCAAGAAGCATAAGCCCAATTGATCCTAATTATCTCTTAAAGAAAGCATAAGAGCTCAGGAGCTAGTCTAAGGGTACAAAATTCCCTTCCGCAGTCTGACATTTCAGCTTATGCAAGTTCAAGCCAGCGGTTCCTGAAGATGAAAGAATTGAAAGAACGTAAAAGAAAGAATTGAAAAGCAGAATTTATATTAAAAAGAGCTTCAACATTAGCAGAATGTGCCTGTTTGCCACCTGCATCATTTTTATCAGTACACCAGGTAGATTGTGACCCACCATTTTATCAGAAACCGGTGTGTCTACCTGTAGACATCTTCCTGTATACAGCATAACATTCAGGCCTCAAAATCCAATGTCATTTTTTGCGTACACTAAGATATATTAATATCATAATTACCAATGAGCACTTAACAACTGTGTTGGTAGCAAACAAATCAATATGAACTATCGGCTATACTATTAACTGATAGCAATACAATATATCATAATATCATATCTGGCCCAGGTAAATACTCACTGGTACTCTGAAATTACACAGAATCCTCACCCTCTCTGCTGAGGCTTTTTAAATACAGCATCCACTCAGATCCACTGTGTGCACCCAGTGATCTGGAAGTGGTAGTGGAAAGGGTGAAGTTCACACAGACATTAACTTGTCAAGAGAATACAGAATAATGCAGAGCTGTTCAGGTGCTGTTTCTCCAAATAAAGCTCAACAGAACTTCTCAAAGCCAAATCAGTTCTACACCTAGAGGTAAAATAAAATTTGCTATTGATGGAGGAATTACCAGTGATTAAAGGGCATCACTGACTGTTTCTTTTTATAGGGACTTTTGTGTAACTGTGTGAAATCCTAGTCATTGCATAAAGAATTTTCTCCATTTTTAATAGATCCCTAATTGTTGCTCTACTAAATTCCTTTTAGTTCAAATAATAGAACACAATTCCCAAACCTTTCTCAGATCCAAGGAGCCCTAAATCTGTAGCATTCTGCACTTTTCATCCAAGGTTTTCCTTGAAAGCAATGATCCAGGTTTTTCTTGCCAAGATTCTCATTAAGTGTGAAAATAAAAGAAACAATCCTATCAAAAACCATACTGAAAGTACCTGCTGGCACATTCACTTTTGGAGACATACAGAATATGACTCCAAAACATGACAAGTAAAACTTCAGCCTAATTGAAGAGAAAATTGGAGAGAATAACAAAGTTTTCCCTGAAATGACTGATTTGGTATGCACAGAAAATCTAGATAAACGTCGCATGATCACCCTGGGCCCTCTGAGACATAAACAATGACATTAAAAGGAAACATTTACTTCCACTCTTGATGGTATTACCTGAGGGATAGCAGATGCCAGATAGTCCAGTGTTTATTAGAATCAAGTAGCAAGTTTGGCAATTGGAATTGGCTCAACCCTCTCTCACATTTTTGTAATTTTGTAACACCATATGGTTACTACAGATTTCTGTGACTGTCTTCCGGCTTAAGTTCAGCTGTTTCACAGAACATTTAAACTGAAGCTAAACATATTGAAGATATAATGATAAGCAACAAAAATATTTGGGGGGGGGCTGTAAAATTACTCAGAAATGCAGATTTCTACTTGAATGAATTCATATTTGTTAATAAAATGCTTAGTACCTTTGTCCTTGGGGCCTGGCCAACCAGATGAGGTGTACACTGATCCCCAGACCTCACAAGGCCACAAGACGACCACTGGGCTGACCAGAAGCATGACTCTCAGAGCACAATGAACCCCCTCTGAAGCGTGGTGAGACACCATGTCTGCTGACAGCTCAAAGGATGGGCACATATGTACATCATATTTAAAGCTTTGTAGAACTTAAAAGCATCCCGTGATGCCTTCAAAAGTGAACAGAAGACTAGTATAGTAGTATGTGCTCACTATCATTCACCTAGGTGAAAAGTAATTGCATTTTCCTAAAGCTTGCAAGGATGAAGAAAAGCCAGTACTAGGAGGGTATCATGATTCTGCACTGGTATTGTCACTTACAGTAGTTTTCTACTCTACATTCTGCCACACTGTGCAAACTAATCCAGATTTTCCATGCCTCTGCCTTCCTCCACCATTCCTCCTCTCCAGAGCCAGAACAGTGCTAGGTAGGTCTTTTTCTTCCAGCAACAAGGAAGGGAAAAGCTGCAAATGGGCTCTAACAGTCCTTCCACTCCATAGCAAAGTGCCAGAATAAAGCTGCTGCAGATGTGGGGTCAACATCTCCAGCCAGGAGACAGATGAAGCAGTACTGTACTTCTAGAGGAGTGGAGTGAGAAGGGTATTCACACTGTATCTTAAGTCACTGCTTCACAGTGGTGTAAAGTCTTCCAGGAACAACCAAGGAAACTCAAATAATTTGAAAATAGGGAATTTAATAAGCAATTCTGCCCCCATCTCTTCTCCCAAACATATCCCGCTGAAGCTCCCTTTGGCCACACCTCCATAAAATTTAATTATGTAGTGATTCTTGTTGATGTTGAAATATTTTGGAATCAGGGTCCTGAAAGATTGTTGCATACTGTTACTCATTTACAGCTTCCCCTGTAATTACTAAGGTAGCAAAAAAAGCCTCATGAGAAAGGCAACAGACATGGAAGAACTAGTGCTCCACAATAACAGAGTACACTGAAATTGGCACAAAATTTCTTAGACTTTTTCTTAAACCACTTTCAGGTTCTTAGTGTTCAGATGTTTGTCACTACTCATGCCACAAGCAGCTATTACAGTCATTTCACTTTAATATATGGAGCACAACTCCTAGAACAGTCTGTTAAGCATGCTAAAGTTAAGCTGTTCATCTTAAAATATATGAAAGACTTCCTAACCTTGCTGTCAGCCTGGGCCCTGCAACCGTCCTTGACCATTAGACAACAGGGGTGTGAGCATAGCTATGCAGAAGGGCTGATGGTTCCAAGATTTTTTGCAACTAAAATGTAGTTGTGGGTCTTGACTACTATTCAATAGCTTGTGTCTTCCCCTCTTCTTTTTCCTTTTTAAACAGATTTCCATACTGTTTTTATGGACTAGATTTTGGTTTGGGTCTCTTCTGTTTCTGCTTAAGAACTTTTCCTTCTAACCTCTCCTCTCATACAAATAGGCACCTCTTTGCACGAAGGAAAGCTATCGATTTAAACTTAACTCAATCTTTGCAAGTATTTAAACAAAGCTCCGAGGAATTTGGAACTCTGTTTCTAGCTTCAGTAAATGGCCTCAGCCACATAGTGATAGAAATCAGCCTGACCTCCGCTGACAGCATTTACATTCAGTCTTCAAGTTACTGCTTCCAGTGAAATTACCCACATGCTCATGCTTAAACAGATTGGTCTTCTCATAGTGGAGCCCTGCTTTTAAAACTAAATATGAGCACCAGTGCTGGCAAGAGGGTAGGCAACTGAAGTCATGATCAATTGGCATATTAGGTGCCAATCAAATGTCACTGACTTCTCAGGGAATTGAGGGAAATGAGATCTCCAGTTAATGAAGTCCAAAATTTACTGGATTATGAGTAAAATATATTTTCTAAAAATACATTGCAGAAACATCAGTATGACACAGCAATCTGTTCTGTTAACAACTTATTTAACAGTTTAATTTATTGGTGATATCTACAGCAAAGCAAGGAATTCACAAGTTCCTGCTCCTCCATGTCAGAGAGCAAAAATATATAAATCTTATAAAATAGAAAAACTCAAGAGGGTATTTAAAGTCTGCTCTTATTTTAGCTCCGCAGACTTAAACAAGAAGTTCAAGCCTGACACTATGGCAATGCAATGGGTCTGAGCCTCATTAATTTTTAATCAACCTTTATCCACCATAGCTTTTGAAACGAACTGTTACTAATGACTAGTCATATGTCAGTCTAATGAATGGGATGCAGACTTCCATTAAAATAATGAAATTAGCTTGTTTGGACTTTTGTTCCAGTTCCATGGCACACAGCCCCAGGCAATTACAGTTAGCACTACTTGCCCATATTAAAGTCTGTTTACTTACTTAAGGTCTTTTGTCAGGACATCTAAATTTAGCTCATGTCAGCTGTTTTTTGTGAGACTAGGAGTACTTGTCTTATTAACAAAGAGATAAATACATGCAGGCAGTGCAAAGTGCTAAAACATCAATTATATACACATGGACACGCAAAAATAGAAACATTGTAAAAAAAAAAAACAGGATAAGCGCACAATCTCCAGCCATATAAACACGTCTCAGTGTTTCCCTGTGGCAACAGCAATTACTTTTGGGAAACAGAACAAGGTCTGAAAGGCATCTTTGCTAAGTATAATTTGGCCCCTTCAGGCAACCTCTGTCCTTTAAGATCCTGAGTATAGGCTAAAATAAACTGAGCTAAATTTTCAAATATTATTGTGCTCTAGAGTACTCAAGTCATGACACATTGTGATAACCTTATTTTTAAAAGCGCATCAGTCTGCCCCACAGAAGCAAGGCAGGAATCATCAAAACCCTCTGCAGACATGGGACCTGCCCTGCAGACAGGTTCAAAGATTTCCCACTCACATGGGTCAGAGGCAGAGCTAGCAAAAGCCATGGCTTCCTTTTACTGGCATGGCAAGAAAAAACATGACTCTTTCTATCTGCCCCAAAATATTTCACCTGAAGTAGAAGAGTAGACAAATGAGGAATTTTGCAACAGAAGATGTCTTTCTCAGAGAACACTGATATGACCCAAACAAAAGTTTTCCCAACGCTTTCTTTTTTCCCCAGAAGTACACAATATTGATATAGATCCTGTCCCCAGTACCAAGTTCAACTCTGCTCTAGGAAAACCCAGGGAAGATGGGGCTGCCAGTTTGGGGTGACAACTGGGCAGAGCAGGGATGATGATTTGTCTCTCATTGCCCTGACTGACAGACCCTCACCTCTCCTTTCCTACATCCCTCCAGAAATCTCCAAAAGATCTTTTGTCTCATTGCTGGTTGAAAAATACGCAGCTTTCTAACACTATTCACAAGATGAAAAAAAAAAAAAACAAAACTATTTCCTTTTTACATGTTTATGAATTATATGCCTGCAATAGATTGTGTCTATTAACACAAAAATTCATCATTAATTATACAGAAATTCCCACTTTCTGAACTTAGTTACCAATCTCAAATTGAATAGAGTATTTTCATAGCCACAATATGAATCTCTGTGAAACAGAAACAAATCTGAAGCAAATGCAAGCCAGGACAGAGCTGATGATTTAATGGGATTTAGCAGGAAAGACTCCGAGTTACTCCAGCTAACAGCTGTAATTGATGTCACAACATTTCAAAAGTGACTAGAGAAATGGAGTGTGAGTGCTATGTCCAGTCATAGTTACCATGCCAGAGCTGCATCCAAAGCTGGATTCTCCCAACTTGAAGTCTGACACTTCAGCCTGACAGTGCAACTGCCAGTATTAAAACCTATAAAAGCCTACAATTTAAGTGACATTTTGTCTTTACAGAGGACTGACTAATGCAGGAGAGCTCAAGGACCTACCTTCCTGTCCTGTTCAAAGTACATGAGACGTGATGACTATTTGACTAATATAAGTCACTGTTGATAAAGTATTTTATATTTTTCCTGAACCTTGGAACTACATAATTATTAAAAGATTTGTGAAAAGATGGAACAAAGGGGAAATTATAGCAGGTCTGCTTTGCTCTCTATTGTTAGCTTCCACCTGAAAAACAAAAAGCACGGAGTTTACCAGATACTTTTTCTGGGACAGCCAGGTACAAAACCAAAGCAGGCTCATGTTACTGTTTTGTCCCTCCCACCACAAGCCAGAGGACATACTGATCTCTGATAAATTGCTTTAGCTCAATCTGCAGTCTTTCTCCTTTTATATTACATTAGGCCCTGATCCATCTTTCAAATTACCTTTGGCAATTAACTGAGGTGGCTAATTCAGGAGCTTAATTGCTCTGTTACTCATGTAATCAATATAGACAAAGCATTGCATTAGCATACGAGGTAACTCAGGTATAATAGTGAAAAGTTTCATGGTTTAATCCAAGCCTTGGGGCTCAACAGTCCCTACTAGAAATCAGTCCAAGTGACTTTCCCATATTAACAGAAGGAAAGCACAGCACAGCAATGAACTAAACTCAGACACCCTGGGACCCACGCCATCACTTCTTACAAAACATTTCTTCCCCTTTCACCAAGGCCCTTTACAGAAGGTCAGACAAGTGATTCTTGACCAATTCCCCATCACGTCCTGTACCACCCTATGTCAGATAGGGTGCTCCTGTGACTGAGCTCTACCTGATGCTCCAGGGAGAATTTAGAAACAGAGAATCAGGTCTATAAGAGGTCAGTTCTCAACTCTTATTAGGTAAAAGTGAGCTTGAACTCTGGAGAATGAGTATGTAGGTTTTTTTCCAAAGACTTTGGTAGATTGAACAGTCCTGTTACTTATGTAGATTTCCAGTCCCACTCTGAATTTTTTTGATTCCAGTTAACCCCCATGACAATGAGTGCTGCGATGTGGGTGAGAATTAATTCCTTTTGCCATGTCAGAATTTCTTGAACACCTGGAAAAAGGTATTCAGTAATATTAAAAGGCAAAAAGGAGAAGCAAATGTTTTAATTAAACAAACTTGAATCAATTACCTTATCAATTACCATAAAGGAATTAGCTCTTTAAATGTGCCTTTGTGTAACTGTTCCCTGCTCCCCAAATCTTCAACAGTTCTACAACAAATTCAGAGAAGAAAATAACTACAGCTCACTGTGCACCAGACTGGGCAGGATGGCTCAGCCAAGCTCTGTACCAGTTTCCCAGTGAGATCGTTATTTGTCAGATTTTTCACGCACAGGAGGATTGCACTTGCTTTTTTGATTGCAGCTGCACACTGAGCAGCCCACAGTGACACCTCAGTTTCTCTCCTGAACTGATATAGATTAGTTAGATCTCAATATGGTGTGTTGAGTAATTTATATTTTTTCCTCGGGTACGTACTAGCAACTGCTGCATTTAACAAAATCTATCACTTTTCACATTTACAAGTCCCCTTGCTGAAATCCTCAATTCAAATTAGGTCCCAATTAAAAAATTAAAAAGTTACATTTGGAAAAATTGCAGTATTTTCAAAATAACACAAAATTTGTAAAGAATAATGACTGCAAAAACAAATAGCAAAAACATGGGATTTAGGGAATGTATTTGCAAAGTTTTATGAGATCTTGTGTAGAATATGCTAGCAGCTAGAGTTATAAAAACTAAGATGAAATAGGAAGAATATTTCATTTCTTCTGGCAATATATAAATTGCCTGTATTTAGAATTACTGTCATAAATTTTCAGCACTGTCAAACAAGCCTCTACAGTTAACAGCATTCAGTGATTACTGGGAAGAGTAAAATTCATTTATAACATACTATAAATACATAAGGAAAATGAATTTTTATATGTCATTAAGCTGTATCTCACATCTACATAGCTAATAAATAAATAATTAAATAAATAAAAGAAAAATCATTATTTTCCTTTAAAGTTTTTTGTAACATTTGCATTTTGCTAGGTCCGATTTAAAGACCTAGATCTGCTGATCTAAAGTCAGCATGACGACTGAAGAGATCTTCACACCAGGCTCAAGCATTCAGAATCTTGGATTCAAACATCTTCAGAGTATCAATGCTGCTGTCAGTTCAAGGACTGTTAGCAGGCACAACTGGATTAACTGGAGGATTTTACTGTTCTGCCTGTACTATGAACCTGACTCTACAGACTTCGTTCTCTCAGCCCTCCCACCACTCTCCACCAACACCTTGCATAAAGAGCCAGATGCAGGCTGACCTGGACACAGCATGGCAGGACCATTAAAAATTGAGAGAACTCCCCACCAGACAAAAATTAAGCATGTGTTCAAATGTTTATAGCATTACAAAGAATACATTTAAGCTTCTCATTTTAATGTAAAATAGATGCACATTGCAGGTAGCCTTGCAATCTATTCATTTCTTGCAACCGCAAAATCTGCTATCTGTTGGTACACACCGACACATCCATGCACGTGTCATCATTTCCACACACACAGAACTTCTGAGCTAAGCCTTTAGGAACCTCCTGTAGCTACAGGCAGCAGGCTAGGCCCTCGGCTCCTGTATTTTTTTCCTCCTTTCCTCCAGCTGCTAGGGGTGAAGTTTTACATGACTTGGCTGTGAGGGAAGGACAGGCTGCTGCTGGGCTTTTGCCGTCCTGGTTGTATTGTTAGTTGTCTGTTAAGCACTGCAACCCCAGATACGGGAATAGAGAAATATGGCCTGCATAAGCACACAAGCACATTTGTACATATTTAATCTCTTTCTGCCTTTGTTGTACAGGTAATTTCTCAATTCATCTTTTAATGGATAGTGGCACAATGCTAAAACTAACATCAAACTCAATACAATATATAACCATGCATTCCATGTTTTCTGACACTTCCTGGACACAACTGCTTAAGAAGTAGCTCATTTCTCTGCAACATTTTGTTTTACCATTCTTTCAAAGAGGAAAAGCATAACCAGGAACAGCCTTCTATAATATAACCAATAGGATTTTACAGAAACTAAGTGGCCCTACACAGGTATCACCTAAGCAACCCTCATCATTTCATTCAGCCAGTGTGCCGAATTTAGTAAACAGGTGTAACTGCAGATTGTTTCAACAATTCTACAAAAATATAATTTTGTGTCAAAAGTTGCTTAATTTATTATTTTTTTAAGGTAGAAACCAATAATACATTTATGTATGCCGCTGCTCTATATTTACATGGTGCCCCATGTCAGTTTTAGGAGCTTCATCAGAGTAATGAGGTTAGTGTAGGTGCACGAATGCTTATGGGTGAATACCCTACATATCCAACAGCTGCAGGGTGCATCTCCCCAGTAAAACAGCAACAGAGAGAATCCATGGTCGTGGATGAGCTGTGACTGCCATCGGTTTGCACGGCTAGGATAGGTTCTGCCTCACCTTTCTTGACAGCACTAGCTCCCCAAATGCAAACCATAAATTTGCTTAACAGGTTGCAGATCTCATCCACATATTTGCTGACTCTTCCAGAAGTTCCTGGAAATGCAGACAGCATTATTTTTATTGCTGCAACAAATAACAATGAATTTTCATTGTTCCAAGACTCTTGACGCAACTGCTCCAGGCATGCAGGCAGGTGTGCGTTCCACAGGCAGCCATCCTAAGGCACTCATAGCTTTTTCTGAAATGCTGTCATCCCAGTCAGTAATTTCCAAAAGGTATTAGAATATTCATAGCTGCTTCCAAACAGATTAGGCATAGACAGTAAATCATATGAGATTAACTTGGCAAAACATTTTTATCCTTTCATGTGCAGCTGTTCAAATTTCTGTAGCAAAGGAGATTGTTTCATTTGGCTCTAATATTTGGATTTACCTTTGCAATACAGAGATGTATGGAATGAAAATAGATCAAGAATTCCTGTTTTACCCAGTAAGCAAAGACAGCTTTTTTTTTGCTTTTTTTTTCCTCTCACTCAAGCACACTGAGAGATGCCTGAAATACATCCTCCCTAAGAAAGCAATGGGAAACTTTCAACCAACTCCAGAATAAGAGCAGAACAATAAACACAGGGTTAACAGCAAGCAGGAGCAAGAAACAAAAATGTTCCTTTATTAAAAACAAACAAACAAAACCCAAAACCAAACAAAAAACTCCACACCAATAAAAAAGGAAAGGTATATGATAAGCAGGAATGGACTCCACCTGCCATATAGACAACAAACAGCAACAGCCAAGTGCATTTAAAACTTGGATGCTTTGGATATTTACTCATCTGAGTTTAACTGAAGCAAATTCAACTCAGATTCAAGTTCAGTTTTTTGTGATTTTTTTTCTTAATTGAATTAGGGATTCACTCTTCTAGCTGTTTTAAAATTTAAATAAAATATTCTCTGAACATGTGATGCTAGCTCCACAGCTGTATTGACTTGCACAGGTATGTGCTGTGCTACAATATAAGACAATAAATATCATATTAGACATCGACAGAAATACAGAGAATTTTTGCTCATCTATCATGCTAGGCTTCCCACTGCACCCAACATAAAATGTACGTGCATCTCTGATAATATATCTCATGACTGAGATTAAAAAAATAAAATAAACTCTGCTACAGCTGCTCTGATAATGAACGCTGATCATACTGCCTGCTATTCCATGGTATTTATACGTACTGACTACATGTTGCAGTGCTGACAAAATGTAGTCACTGTCAAGCATCCCAAATGTAAAATTCTTGCACAAGCCAAAATCAATCTGCATGAAAGTTTACAAGGGTAATTCCTGCCTTTCTCACATTTAATAATGTGAAAAGAGCAATGAAGAGACATTAAGGCAACACAAGATCAGATGCCAATTCACTCCAAAGAAAGAACAAAGCATACTTTCAGATTGCACAAAGCGACACAATACTTTCATCTTAGCCACCTCTGTTCTCCTCAAACTTTTTGTACTTGTGCATTAAGCAACCTCTCTTTGAAGGCTTGTCACATGTTCCATAGTTTATTTCAGAATACCCTGATACATTATATTCCTTTAGAGCAGGCTAAGTCCACACTCCTGAAGAACCACCGTATGTTTTCATAGTAACATAGGAAAGCACGGACCTAAAGCCCATTAACACTTAAGCAGGAGCCTTTCTGTTGACTTCAAGTCACCTGTTGGGCCTGAGCCAAAGGGTAATAGTATCAAATTATCAAGAGTTCACTAATATAAAATAATTTCTAATCCTTCCATCTTCCTCCAAATACTCTTCCTTCTACTCCCTTCTGTCCTACAACTATCAGGATTGAAACATATCAGCAAACTCTTCCTCCTCAACAGAGCCACTCCCGTAAAATAGGTACTTAAATGCTAAAACAAAGCTGAATGATAAGTCATTAGAACTAAAATAGCATATTCCAAGTGCAAAAGTCTGCACAAAGGTTGGAAAGCTGGTGGCTTTTTCTCTACAGAAGAAGCAAGTTCAGTATTTGCTGAGGCACCCTTTAGGGCAGAGAAACCAATACTCTGGAGCTCCTGGGTTTGCTTCTCATTGATTTCTCAAATATAATTACCCAGCTTTGTAAGCACAAACAAGATTTGTACCAATGAACACAACAGCTCTTGAAGTCTCTATGATTCAGAGCAGAACCCAAAGTCTACAGGGTTAATGAACTTGAACTTTGAATCAAGCCAACATAAAATACAGATGAAGAGCAGCCTGTCTTGTAATGTCCCTGTGTACATCTGTACAAACAAATTAACACTGTCTTTGTCTCCTGCTCCAGCATACACTACATCAGCCTAAGGCCACTCCTTTAACTCTTCCAGAAGAGGCTGAGCACTAAAGGCCTATGTACCCCCACACATGGGCAGACGTTTGGAGGTTTGTGTACCGACTGCTGTGGCCCTTATCAGTACCACTCAGTGAGAGCATGTATGCAAGTTGTGTGTTCAATCTTTGTTAGCCTGGCTATTGAATTTATTCAAGGAAAAGGAGCTGCTTCCACTTTGTTTCCATGACAACAACCCTAAGAATTTTGTCTTCATATAAGTGAGTTATTGCTTTTTGTGCTTCCATAGTCTAGGCAGAAACATTAACATAATATGGTCTCAAGAAAGACAATCAAATCTTCCTATCCTCTCAACACTCCTACAGGCAGCAAATTCTTAGATTTCATTACCAGAGGTATAAATGGGCTGAAAAGCAATCCTTATTCCTACAAGTATTAACACTGGAGAGATTTAATTTCAGAGCAACTTCAATTAAAGAAGATCCTTTTGACGTCCGTGTTTCTGAACACACTGACAGAGGAGAACAGCCTAGCTTAATATTGCCTGCCTTTCAATTTTAGCCTTTTGAAAGCAGCTTTGAGATGTTTATCCATAAATTATGGTCACTATTCTTCATATATAATTTCAATTCATATTAATTGGTGATGTATTAAAAATATTTTCAGTGCTACAAAAAAAGTAAGTTTCCCCAGAACGTAAAGATCAAAATCTACAAGACATCTAAAAGCAGAGGAAGGAATGATTAGGATATGAACACTGTTGACTTACCCTCTGAATTAGTTGGGCTAAAACTGTAGTGTATGCACCAAAAATCCCACAAAGTACAAAACTCAAAGTATCATTTCCATTGAAACAACAGTGAAGCTGCTCTCCTGTGAAAAGTGAATCTGAATCAAAAGGTCCTCATCACAGAAGGAGGAGACTTCAGAAGTTTGGAGTTGAACAAGTTGGTGATTTTGTTGAGAAAAGACTATTTAAGGTAAAGGAATGGGGGGACAGAATTTCTAAGTGGTTCCACTAGTGAGACATTGAATGTGTATGCCTTGTTCCATATCATTCAGCCCACACTTAAATAATTAAAAGATGCTAAATGAATAGAGAAAACTGCTTTTACAGGGAAAAAAAAAATGCATTCTCTTCCCAATTTTGTCTCCTGAATTACAAGAATCTGATCCTCACATCCATAGTGCTCTTAACAAAGGATATAGATTATACCATGAATCAAGCAAATACTACAGAAATTTCACACCACAGCACAACTGGGACATTTTTATCTCAAAAACAAGTGATACAGTGAGATAGATCTCATCGTGTGGTACAAATTGCTGCAATTCTGCTGACTTTGCTGGAAGGCTTATTACATCAGTTGAAAATTTGGACCCACTACCAGACATTTTTTTGTATGATTGTGACTATTCTGGAGTTGACTCAAGGAGTAGCTGCCAGCTCTGATAGATTCGGGGTTCCTTTCAGCACTTCAAGATAGATAGGTTCATAAGCATGGCATTTATGCTGTTATCAAGCATGTAAGTGAGCATACTAAGTCAGCCACAGAACAATGAATGTTTTAAGGTCAGTTGAGCAGGAGAATCCAATTCTGTGAACAGTAAGGGCACAAAGGTTTTTATTCAATGAGAAGGTGAGGAGGGCAGAGGGGGAAGCACCTATTGAATATAGTCAAAATATTGAAGACCCAGGAGAGGACACAAAGGGAGAGAAGCCCTGCCAGGTACAGTGCTTGCAATAACTGTTCTGTATAGAACACACCTATTTCCATGACTGGGCTGGCATCCAGGAAGCTGTTTTGGGGCTAGCCCCGAACCTGGCTGACCCATGAGAGTCCACTAAAAGCCATGTCTTCACTACTGGTGTCAGTATATTCTAGGACTTGGTGAAACATCTCCGCTGGAGTATTTAGACTAAGTGAAGAAGGCTGGGATGAAGTTAACCAAACTGCCCTATAGACTACAAAATACTAAATCTTTGCTTTTAGAGTACTTCCCTGCAATCTTGTGGAATAAGTTAACTTGAAAAAAGCCTCGTAACTAGTAGAGATCTCGCCGAGAGGGTGAGAACGGACAGTGAGAAGGCAAACTTGGGAGGTTTTAAATTGCAACTTGTGTTTTCCAAACCATATTTCACAGATGGATGCCTTTAAAATATAGTAAGTCCCCAGAGTATAAGATATCAACCACAGATGAGCTCTCTACAGACAACTTCAGGTCCACAACTGCAGAAATCAAACCAAGAATTAGGAAAGAGCTAAAAGAGAGTTAGAACAGGCTTGTGTATATGTTTGCCTGCTTCAACTTTGGAAGACACTAACTCTCCTGACTTCATTTTCACCACTTGTTTTTCATCTGTCTCTCTGGTTCTTGTGGTTCTCCTTTTCATTTTGATAGGTACGATTTTTTGAACACAGACATGCAAATCCTTCTTTCACCTGAGACACACAAACGTTTCATATATGAGACAAACACATAACCTGGATAATTCATATATTCAAACACTGACTTGTATGTTCAGAATATACCTGAATAGAATGGTGTAGGATGTTGGTTAATCAGAATGGCAGCATTGTAGAAAATAGAGCTTTCCAGTAATGAAAATAAAAATATCGGCTCCACAGCAGTAGTGCTGGAGGCCAAAAGATCCTTTCTGCAGATGCAGACTCCAATGCTTTCTGAACAGCAGACTAGTAGTCAGTGCTAAGTGATCACTATGTCACTTTTTCACCTAATTGAAAAAATCTTAATAAACTAATCATTAGAACTGGATATTCATTTTTTGGTGCATTGCTATCAGGTAGAAGAGAAAAGATTTCCCAGACAATCTGAAAGATCAATTTGGAATTACAAAATTCTGATGATGCCAACTGCAACGTTGTTTAAAAACACAGTTTTTGTTGGAGAGACAGGAAGGTCTCAAATTAGTTTTTGTTCCAAATCTGTTAGTCTTGTTAATTAGAGACAAAAGTTTGAGCACATCTTATAAATCCACTTCTTGAAAAGCACAGTAGATTACGCCAGTTAATCTTTAGAATAACTGTGAAACAATCAGGAACCATCAGTCTTCCATAAGAAATATGTAATTAGTCCTCCTGGCATAGAGTAAGTCACAAGAAAAGAGTAAATGATGTTCAAATAAAGAATTTGGGTCTTTTCACAGCTGGGCCATCAGATGCCACAAGGTCTTTGCCACTGACAAACGTGATTATCACACATGAGGACAGAAGAGATATTTGCTGCAAAACAAGGCATCATTAGAACACCAAGGAGGAAAGAACTTGGCAACTACAGCATAAAAGGAACTGAAATCACCAGCAAATTAATGAGAAAGTACATACAGTAGGTTGCACTGAATGGTCTATTCTGTTAATGTATAAAGATTTCCAACCATTCTCAACGCTGGCATAACTCCATGGCCTTCAGTGGGCTCCTTCTGTGCATGCACGACCTCTGCTAAGCCAGCCAAGCAGTGCCAGAAATCAGTAGGACAGTCAGGAATTCATTTTTATTGCCTTCTTTTCTCTCATTAATTCTACACCAATATTTTCAGCCATCTTCACACCCTTAATAGAAAATAATGACTGTGAGCAGTTTTTAATTTTTGAAAACATGTGATGCTAATCTCTTACAAGAGAGAGAGTAGCCTAGCCCACTTTGTTATGAAAAAGCAGAATCAAGAGAGATTATATTTGGCAGTATCAGTCTGCATGCTTTGTTCTCGCTTCCTAGATGGTCAAAATATCACATTCTGGTTATTCTCAGAGCAAGGACACCAGCTTAGAGGAACCACTAAATCTGACTGCATAGGGGCTAGGGGCATAGGCTCAGCATCACTGAGGTAATTAACAGGGTTTGATCCACTGTGTAAGCCTACACTTCCAAACCCGGTGTCTAAGGAATCCTGGTTAGCTTGGGGAGACGATATACTTGTTTCCTTTTAACCTTAAATAAGCATGTAAACTCAAACCCAGTCTAGCTTTAAAATATTGATAAATCCTGGATGATACCAATAAATTAAAAAGACAGGCAGTGTGGTCTTAAAAGTAGCAGGGAAATAGTAGGAATTAACTGGTAATTTGCACAAGAATAATAAATGCAAAAGCCACAAACAAGATCTTCATTAGAAATCATCCTAGACAGAAATATAAGTGAACAAAACCACACAAACTAACTCTCTGAAAAATCAAGAACTGAGGTACATGGGGATAAAAAAAAAAAGGATTAGGAAACCATGAAGTGGCAGGAACAGATGGACTTTTTTTGAACTGAACTTCACTTAGTTCTAATCTGTCTAATTCCCAATATTATTTTTAGGCAGAATAAAGTTTAGTTTTTAGAACATAATTGCCTTGCTCTTTTCTATGATATTGCAAGTCTTACTTTGTATCCTCCATGTATTATTTTTGCTGCTATGCTATTTTCTTTTTTATATAATTTACCAAGGCTGATGCTTCTTTTTAATCCCTTTGCAGTCTCCTATTTCACTGCTAAAATGTTGCCTTGAGATGACTGATGACATGTTTGACATTTACATTTTATTGGAAAGAATGTAGATTGGATCTTTCTTATCTGTTCCTAAAACATTTCTTCCATTCTCCCACAACACATTTTTGGGGACAATAGTTGCATCTCCATCAGTTTTCTTCAATTCATTACACACTTCTTCGAATACTGACTTTTCAAAGTTTAATATTTTTGTGCCACTACTCTTTGTACATATTGTAGCCTCATGAATATTTCAAATCCAATAGCATTATGATCACTCAACCTTATAAAAGCTCACCAGCGTCTATCTTATTTATCATACAGGTCCTGCTTCATTTCCTGGGACTACATCCAAAATATCCTGTGAGATATATTTTTTTTTTTGACTTGCTTATATAAATTATAAGAGAAAACAATCTTACACTACCACATGTATCTTTTCTCAGGCATTAAACAATTCTTATTCCAGTCAAACTTGAAGTAATTGAAATCCTCTGTGATCAGTGCTCCATCCTTTTAATGAGTCTCCACGAGTGCATAAATATTTCTTGATTTTCCTGCTTACCCTCTCATGAATAACATGCTTATGATCATACCCTTAACCATTTCCAGACTGTATTTTAATTCCTATATGTCAAGTTTTTTCTTACCAACTTAACTAAGTCCAAGCATCATACAGCCCCTTAGCTGTTTTTCCATTTGTCCTTCTGTGTACCCCTTTGCTGAGCTCCAGCTGTAGCATTCTGCAACATTTCACTAATTCCTTAAAAATTTCCCAGACCCCCAACTTACATAGGATTTTACCTGTAGCAACCTGTAAACGAGAGTAAAGATTCAAAGGACTCTCCTTTTATTGAAGTCATTTAAGATCCCACTCTGAATGCATAGAAGTTTTTAAAAGCATCAAAGGGCAGAAACTCTTACTTTAGCTCTTACAGCAGGCTGGAGTAGTTTGCCACAGTGATTTCACTCACTAGGGTAACTTGCGGAACATGGGCTGTTTGGTCTAGCCCACACAACTGTTCTTGAATGTCGTGGATGCTAAGGACTCCACCAGGAGTCAAGGTTGCTGCATCCTAGCTTTCCACTTATTCCTCACCTCCAGGAACACAGGTTCCTTCCAGCAGCAGAACTGGGCTGGGATTCTTGCCCTATATAATGTCTGGCTGGAGATGTGAGGCAGGAACCAAACGGCTCCATACACATGCAGTGAAAGGAGCTCAAAACCCCAATCCAGCAGGCTGAGAATTTGGCCACAGCAAATCAAGCTCATATATGAATAAATATGCTTACAGCGAGATCAAGTAGTACATCAGTTATTTCCAGATAATGACGTTATCTTATCCATCTGCCAAACTCTGTCTGTTAGCCAGAGAGTGCTGGCAAGAACAGATGAAAAAATGGCCAATTAGTGAACTTATCTGCACACATCTGGTGAAAAAATACTGAATATTTTACCACCTCCGTAGCAGAGAACAGCTCCACTGGGGAGCCACCTTCAGCTATGTGAGCAGCAGTTCTCAGCAGAGACCATCCAAAGGATGGGGTGCAAAGCCCCTCTTGGATTGAAAATATTTTTCACAAATTTATTTCTTCTAAAACTTAGAGTTTTTACACAAGATCCATAAGATGTCATAGGCTAAAATCTCATTGTAGCATATTAGCCTGGGATTTTGCTTTTTAAGCTAAGTAACAAGAGCCCAGGCCTATACTTGCTTCAGAAAGCTGCTCTGAAGGCAAGAGAGACAGAAAGCAACACAGAATTTCAGCATCTGTTGCTGTTCCATGGCTGTATGAAAAGAATAGCTCGATACACTATGACAGGACAAAGAGTTCTCACCTTCCAGAGGAATCAGGCAATGAAAACTCTGAAACATGCCATTGCCTGGTGTGGCATATAGGAAGCTAATGAGACAGGGCAAGAAACTCTCCTTTTTTACATACTTTAAGAGAAAGAAGATGCCTTATCCTAAATTAACACTCAGTAAAAATCTCCAAAACAACTGTGATCCAAATAATAAAATCAGTTGCTCAGTAGTACAAACTGAGGGCAAATAAAACTATTTGCTTAGAGAATTCCAATAGCTTCCAGTAGGTTCATTTGCAATTTTAATCCCATTTGGCTTCTCTAATTAAAATCAGATGAATTTTCAAATGATGCTAACATCCTCAACAGCTCGTATACACTGGGGTCTCCATAATTTCCACACAGTCCCCAATCTGTCTGTCACCTCTCAGTATCAGTCATTACAAACTATTCATCAGGATCCATCTCTCCAGGTTCACCTACAAAAATTAAGGTCATTTACTCTCAAAGCTCTTGGCTGTTATCCTAATATTAGTCTGAAGCTATTCTCCTCCAGTACTCTGCTGTTCTGGGGATGGATGGAAGTAGAAGCAGGGAGCACTACGGGACTGTTGGCTAGTTCATAATTTTTATACCACAACCTTTTCAAATCTAGGGTGAGGGCTTTCCTGTGCAACACCTGAATATGCTCAAATATACATAATGCACAAGGAAATAATCACCTAGTAGTCTACTTTTCAGTTATCACATCCCCCACAGTTCAAGATTTCCTCTCAGGAGAGAAACTGCTTTTCATTTCATTTCTTTTCTTAAATACAAGGCTACTCCAGCCTTTGTGATATACTTTTGCATTTCCTTATGGCGGTAGCTTCATTTCATCAGCATGTAAGTCATCACTGTACATTGTCTGTAAAGTGTTTTCTGATCTTCCAGGATGAAAATGACTTAATGGCAAGCTATTAATAACAACAAAGGGGTGGCTTGTGTCATTGTGTTTAAATATCACTCTCTTACACTCCTCTTTTAATAAGAAAATAAGTGATTCAATCATTAAAGTTATTCAAGCAAGACAAAAATCAAAAAGTATGTTTGGGAAAAGAACACTAGGTACAACAGTTTCACAGGCTAAGGTGAGTATTTTTCTGTGCTTTAAACAGAAAGCACAGCACAGCTCTGGGAATTCACATTTAACTGATTCAGTGTTGAGCAGCCACAAGGTTTTGAGCAATATTTGGACTCCCGCTCTCTGAAGAGCGGCACAACAAGAATACACAGCCTGCAATTATCTGAGCCCTGGGGTCATCCGCACCATGTCTTACCAAGGTAAAACTGATGGTGGTGCAATAGAGACAGTGCAAAGATTGTGCCTCCTCTTTAATATAATTTACTAATAACAACAACAACAACAAAAACCTAAAAGTAAAATATTAAATGGGTTATATGGAAGATTTCAGTGTTTGAGAGTCTTGAGCTTGCTCTCTGCACCACAGTTAGTTTCTCCATAAGAAAGCAAGTAGCATAAAAAAGAGGCAGTTAAAACTGCAAAAAGGTATTTGTTGGCTTGCATCCAGTTGAAACTAGACTCTGCTTTAGCACATCACATTCACCTACTGCAAACATCTCAGAAAAACAATTACCTTACTCATCTATTCCAGTTTAGGTATTAGTTCTGCGTATATTTGGTCTAGAGGCTCCATGAAGAAAGTTATTGATCCTTCTAATTGGTAAGGACCTTGCTAAGTGACAAAACTGTCCACCCACTTTCCCTAATTAAGAAAAATCCAATTACCACACACAAGTGTAAATTGTGAGACTGTAAATACCACCCATCAGTCTTCAGGAATTGGTACAACTGGCATATATGTTCCCAAACCATCTGTACAGTGAAGGATTCATTAAAAATGACTTGTCAACTTATGTACTAGTTTGTAGGACAGTAACTTGCTAGAGAGTATAAACATTTGGAAATGGTCACAAACCAAGTCAGTATAACCTACTTTCTCACCATGTGAGTGACTATGGTCATAGAGAAAATAATTTCTAGAGTCTGAAGGAGACAGTTCTGCTCTAAATTCAGTGGAACAACCTTGCAGATCGATCCTTTCTCCAAAACCCCCAAAAGAAGATGAAGTGGAAAAGCTCAGGGGCAGGTGGAAATGTAGAACAGTGCTGCAGAACATGTAGAACCAATGGCAGCTGCTGGAGGGGGAACAAAGAAAACAAGTACTCTCCCTGATACTAGAGATGACGTATCACACCTTGAAAACCATGTCTCTAAAATGACATTCAGTGGGACAAGAGCCATGGGAAGGAATAGATCTGCAATATAAAATCAAGGTTTAAGGGAAGAGGCAGAGATTGCCAGTGCAATGAATAACATGCAAAAGTCTTGAAAGAAATAACAGTGGAAGAATAGATCCTCTTAAATATTTAAAGCAAGACCTCCACTCCTCACTGCAATGTGAATGGAATTCAGTGCTCAGAGCAGAGCAGGACTTTCTTCCCTCTTTTATTGCCATGCCTGAAGCTCAAGAACACTGCAACATGGTGGTAAGATGATTCTGTATTGAAACAAATCTCCTGAAGAATGACTGCAGAAATTTAGATCTCACCTAGGACACAGTGGAGAAGTGCTGCCACACCTGTCACAGTTACTTTAAGAAAAATCAGAAAAAAATTAAAGTCTGGTTTATGAAATAGGCAGACTTAAAATTTCTTTTTAATTTTTTATTTACGCATAAAGAACAACATAAAGGAGAGGAAAATTACACTGAAAAGCAAAACATCCATAAATGACAGACTAAGACAGTGATAGCAAAACTGACAAGTAAATGGTTAAATGTGAAAGATGATGCCAAAAGGACTATAGGAGTTTTAGGTAATCAAAAATATTCAGACTAGAGAGTAATAGAATAAAAGGGAAAAGTGGCCATATGAAGAAAATGGAGAATTAATTGCAAATGCTAGGGCTAAAAGCAAAGGGTAGGAAAAAAGATAATGTCATAAGGGAATTACAGGTAAGGCTGGGATATGGGCTCTGACATGGCCTTCCAGAGAACTGTATTATGTTTGTACCAGAATGCCGATAGGGAGATCAGGCCTAAGCAAGCAAGAACTCCACAAGACAGTGTCAGTACAAACTTGCCACTTAAATGGAAAATACCATAAACTGGTGTGCTTGGTCGGTCTGTGGATTGTTATAGAGCAGGAATGGTCTGGACAAAGGTGTACCAAATAAAGATAAAACACATCTATCCCTTTGTTCCTGCTAATGGGAGATACTGATGAAAGTTAGAAGTGAGAGCTACCAACTTCTATACAGATTTTACAACATAAATGCTTTTTTTTTTTTTTTTAATGTGAATAAATGCTACAAACGATACCCTAAACTCTGTTTTCTAATGCTGTGTGAATGCATCATACAGGTGGTCAGACCTTCTGGAAGTTCATGGCACTGAAAAGCAGGATCATTTCAGCACACAGCTTTGACCAGCATCTGAGCCTCCTAAAAACACTGACATCATGCCAAATGCAAACATACTCTCCTTGATGTTAATTTGCTAGACCAACAGTCTCTAAAAACAAGTATGTTATATGTGTTATGGGACTTGAAAAGGACTAAGACACTTGCCAAGTGAAAACACAAAATAAAGAGGAAAGAGAAAAAGATGTTTCAAACACCAAATCATCATTTCTTGATTTACATAGTGGACAAAATGTAATTCACCAATACACTTGAGCCCCTTGTCTGCATAACTCACTACAAGCAAATAATACCAGTTGAGGTGATTTGTTAAGCTAATGCATAGTTATATCTTGTAATATTGATGGTGAGTGCCATGCTTGTTTTACAAAGATTAGCTTAATTTATTTTCTAACTTTTAAAGTTTGAATGAAATTAATTTCATTTGAATACAGCAAGTCTGTTTCACTGAATGGCTGAATTTTTTTAACAGACTGAGAAAGGTACTTAATAAAAAAATGACTTGTCCCATGCACAGGATGAAGGCCCCTACACCTCAGCCAGTCCTTAACAGAACAAGGCCAAAGTCCACAGACACAAAGAGGAGTCTGGGTGGGGTATAAGCAATTCATCAGACCCTATGTGCCCCATCCCCTGTATTGTTTACACTCCGTATAGTACATGTAATTAATCAACATTCCCAACCTGTCTGCTGCCTTTCAAGGATGATCTCAGGAGAGTGTGGTTGGAGGTCAGCTAGAGAGAGGACTCGGAATTGATGGCTGCACCAGGCAGCCAGCATCATAATTTATTTCCTTTGCTGGCAGGCACTAACCATTCCTTCTGCTGAAGAAAACAGTCAGTAATGGAAATCCTGCCACCACCTTAATTATAACATCTCCAGCTAGATGCCAGATTAATGAGTAGCAGTGGAATAACATTTTTAAAGTTTGACTAATGATGATGTAGGTAATGACTGAAGCATGAAGGCACCTGCACCCAGAATTGCTTCAGGTTTGGCCCAATTTGTCCTATTACATCTAACAATGTGACAAAAAAAAAGAAAAGAAAAAATGTGACTTGAGAATTGGAAAACTGATTTGAGGTATTTTATTTCCTTATGATGATAAGGTATGGGAAACCACCAGCATTTAAGAGTATTTTTAACCTGAAAAAATGCTGATTATCACATCTTACTAAGAAAATGCAAATAGAGGATTTGGGACACCAATATACAGAATTGGTCTCTACTTTTGCGTAAACAGTGAAATAAGGAGGAGGTTTTATACACTACATTACAATTCTGTTTTGCTTATTTGTTTCATCAGCATCAGCTTCTGCCAAAGAATGAAACTGATCAGAAAAAAGGCTTATACCATAAAATGAAGATACACACACACCCCTCTCCTTGAAGTAAAATCAGAGAAAAGATGACATTGAAAAGCTTTGCTATGTTCAAAGGACAAGTCCAGCAAAACTAAGCAAGATTAACTGCTCCAAATATATCTATGGTCAAGAACCAGGAAAAGAAATAAACAAACCCTTCCAGCTCATCTTTATGCATCATAAAACAAATTAAATTAGGTTTTTGTTCACTGTGTTGTGCAAAAAGTAATTTTGTCAAGAGTCATTGTGATAAAGTCAGGCTGCTTCTCAATCACTGCACAAACAACTTTCTTCTCAAAGGTTATCTTCCAAGGAGATTTAAAATACAAATATATTGCTATGAAGTTTATGCCTTTCGTACCTAGCATGTTTACTTCAAATCTGTGCTGGGATGCTAAATCTGTTGATATTGTTGATATTGTTCTGGTTTATACATTTTATTAAAATTAAAGCTGCAGGAATTTTCTCACTGACATAAGACAATGAAAAGTACACCTTTTATGACTACTTACTAGCAAGATTAAAAGACACATCTTGAAAAAAAACAACTAATAAATCTATGTGTATAATTAGGAAAAGTGTGTATTACCTCACAGTTTCATAAATATAATGGAAAAGCAGATATCAAGAGGATACTTACACCTCTTCAATAAAGCCAGAATATTAGAGGTGAAGGTACTCTGATAGTGCTTGAAAACCTTCAATCACAAGTTTTACCATAGCGACAGACTCCTTATGAACATCTTCTCTCGTGTTCACATAAGGAACATGCAAAGTTATGCCTTTTCTCCATAGAATAACCTTTTCAAAAGTTTACTTTATTCTTTATGTACATACATTTCACATTTATAAAATACACACCTTACCCTAACAAGCTTCAACTGATATTTTAGCCATAGTAAAGGGGTTTAAATAGTTGCCAGGTTTTCAACAGAAATGCAATAGTAGATGCAGAAATACAGGACCAATTTTCAAGATGAGAGCTATACTGGTAGAAATGAGTTGGCTTGCATATGTATATATGACTGCAGACAAGTAAGATTGATAGACCTATATTAAGCCATTGAATTTTGACAGTAGAACAGAAATATGCCAAATGATTTAGAGATTACTGGAAAAATATATTTGCAAAAGAAGCTTTCAATAGAAACTTCTCTCCAAGAGAAAATCTTACGTGCAAAGGTGTCTGGGAAAATTTTAAATTACAAACTTTAGGAGGCAAAAGGGAAAAAAATAAATTGAAGCAGTCTATCAACTTCAGCACAGGCAATGAATTAACTGAAAGCAAGCTTTCCACGTAAATCAAACTTCTCTCATTCAAAAGAATATTCTAGTCCTATAAGCAAATATTTTTTTAACCAGAGTTGTTGCTGGGTTAACAATAGGTGTTCTTTAATATGCTGAATGTTAACTCTGTACTTTACGATAACTCTTATTTTGAACAATGCAATTTGAGATCCAGGGCATAAACATCAGAACAAACAGCAGCCAGATTCTCTCCAGCTGAAACACTAATAAAGCTCAGCAGAGTTACACTGAGGATGCATGCTGCCCAAGTGGTGTCTATGCCGTCTGTCACCTGCTAGCTAAGTCCTTGTGGATCCTCTCATAGGCTAGATGGCAGTCTGATTACTGCGGAGACAGAAATTAACTTACCTCCTTACCTTACTTTTTCACAAGCAAATGGCACTGGATTGATTCTCACATTGACACTAAGAAATATCTCCTGGGAACAAAAGACCTGACGTGCCACCTCAGGCTGATGATCTCCCCCTTCTGATCCTTTCAACTTGTAAAAGCTAGCCTAAGTTATCACACAAGACTACTGGAGAACTCCTACCTGTAACTCAGGATGTTGCTTGACAAAACGTAAGAAAAATAAAGACTTGATCAAAAATTCAATAGATGCTGATAATATAGCATAAATTTGCCCTGTGAGAAGATACACACTGTCAGCTAAGCAGGAGTCAGAACCTTTACAAAATATAAATCAAAACATACAGCATACCTAGTGCAACAACTGAAAAATTTTCAGAGTGGTCCTAATAACGTAAAAGCATCTGGAAGGTGTGTCAGTTGTATAATAAAAGACCGTTTATTGGATACACTGTAAACTTACAAACTTAACATAAATTCCTGAAAGATTTTGAAATAAATGTTTCAAAATTTGTGAGGTGCAATTTTTTATTTTTTATCTGGATGGATGGAAGGCACACATTTAGCCAGATAGAACAAAGACCTAATAAATATATAAAATTACATCATGCAAGTACAACAAACATTTCTGTCAAACTATAATACTGAAATTATCACTGGAATACAATGGAGTTGTTTAAGAAGAGGCTTACCCTAATGAGAGAAAAAGGGACCAACACCCATTTACGTCAGCTACATACAGAGCTGACTTCATTTCAGTTGTATCAATTTATGCAAGATAAAGCTCTCATCTGTTCTGTGCAGACTTTGTCTATGGTTCTCTGTTTCTGCTAGATGAACGCTGTGGGTGAAGACAAAAGTACCCCTCCTTTCAGAGAAGTTTCAACAAGCAACTGACTTACAGTTTTCCATTTCCAAGGTATGCTCACCATTAACTTTAGATGTGGAAGTAGAGAGCAGAAGTATAATTACATTGCAAACACATCTTTGTCCCCAAATCTAAGTTTAGTGGGAGAGGGCTAACATCTTCCATGAAAATACTCCAAATACGATATCACGTGAACCTCAGCATACATGCATTTGCTCATCATTAATGGCCATTCTTGCTACAGAACAGACACAAAATAGTAAGTAAAAAAATCACTTGATTGTAAAAACAAACCAAAACATCTCCACAACCTTTAAAGTCTAAAAATTCAGCACCTAAGAATGAGGATTTCAAAGCTCAGGTTAATAATCACATAGTAGCTCAGGGAAGCGTGATACACATTTTCTGATTCTCTCCTCATACACACTGGAAGCAAGAGCTCTGCCTCCACTGTCAAAGCATCTCTGTGACAGCTGAAGCTGGTGACTCCTTGGGTAACATTCAGCATGAGTGAAATCAAGTGTCACAGGCTTCAACCTTCAGCAATGCCTCTTCTCTAATTAAGCAAGCATGATACTGAGACATGGAAAGTATTGTTTTGTCTGCAAGAAAAAGGCAATTTTGGCTCTGTTTCCTGAAAGAGTAGTATTTTTGCACATCTCTACATCTGGCAGAATAAGCTGAACAAAGAGCAGTGTTAGTAAGATAACTAGAATTTATTTTTATAAGCAGAGACAGACAAGGGTTAAAGATAGCATTTTAACAATACATTGTACTTCACATACAAAACCAAGTGTGACACTGTGTCATCTATTCACAGCAATCTATGTCTGCTCCCAAACTGAGCCAACAACTGTGCAGTATATGTACCCCATAAATGTCTTGCTGTTAAAAACACAGGACAGAACTAGGGCAACACAGTATTTCCATCAGTTAATCACACATTTCCTCTGTGATGACCCAATTGTAAATCACCTTGGGATATGCAGGAGAGGATTTTAGTTCTAGACGGCTAACAAATGAAAAAAGTTAAATGGAAAGTTGGGTTTCTAATTAAATTCTATAGGCTTTTGTTTTAAAACTGTCTTCTGTTAACTTTATTTGATTTTCTCCAGACCAAGAGACTTAATACCTTAATCCAAGATATTTTTTCCTACAATTGAAATTCAGCTCCAGGTATCTTTCTCCAACAGCCCGTCTTCATTATGTGCAACACCCCTGCCATTATGTCTGCTTTTGCCTCAACAAGAGCAAAGAGTACAATGCAATATGGATGATGTAATCTAGAGGTTAATAGCAAGATATTAATAAGTAAACTATAACACTTGAGATTTTTCTTATGAGGTTCTGCATCTTGGAATTAGAACATTTAATCTAGCAATTGTTTGCTGTCAGATCAGTAATACTGGAAGAAATTATGCATATATGTATTTTTTTTCTTTTTATATTTGTGGTTATTTGTAGGTCTACAGTAGAAAGCTTAACAGTGGTGAGATTAAGAGACACAGTAGGTGAAGTGCAGAGAAAAGGAGCTGTAGCATTCCTGAGGGCCTGATTTCAGAGAATGAGACCTGAAATCCCACCTCTATGTTGGAATACACAGCCCTATTTTTGTTTGTACTAAATAGTTGTTACCCAGATGAACACACAAATATGCAAAATTTGCATGTACCAGCTACATGCTCACTTAAAAACTAATGAAAAAGGTCTAACATTATTTGGAAGTTTTAGCGCTTCTTCCCCTTAAAACTTGACAATAGTGCCTTTTTAGTTGTTGCATAATTATTATGCCTTCATGTATTCAGTCAATGCTGGAATTCACCAGATGATGGGAGTGCTGTCTAGATTTTCCCAGCTAAACACGAATGATAGCTAGAAGGTATTTTCAAAGACTACAAAGATTACAAAGAACTATTTCAACAGTGATGATATTTAAATTAGTACCAGCTGAAAAATAAATCTAGGTACCCAGACTGAGTGACCTCATCATGGTAACTCTTCTCTTCCCTTTCTTCTCCCTCATCTCACAGTACCACAGTAAACAACAAGAATGCACCCTTCACCCGAATTAAGAATGATTTGCTTAACAACAGGAACAGAACAGAATAGGATTTTCCTTTTTTATCATTTCACTTCAAGGTTTTGGAAGACTAGACTTCAAAAATTATTCTGGTACCAAACTACATGAGCCTTTATTACAAGTGGCAGACAACTGTGTTCCCAAACTATACCATACACACCTTTCAATAAGCATTCAGTTTTAGCTTACCATTATCTCACATATGAAGCATCTGACAGGTACAACTTTTATTATCTTCGTCAGAGTAATATGATGTGATTGATCACCACCTCCTATGGTACATTGTATCAAGTGGACCTAGACCATCTCTAGACCCCAAATTGAGCACCCTGACATTTTTATGTGCTCAGAAAGTAAATAAGTGATGTTTTTCTTTGTAGCAAAATAGGAAGAAAACTCAAGATCCCCCAAGAGAATCTGAGGTGATGACATGGTGTTGAAATGTCCCTTTTCCCTTCAAGAGCTTTCTGAATAAACCAGAATCAAGTTAATCCATAACAAATATATATATATTAGACGAGCTTTGTGAAAAGAACCCTTTGAGGTGATTTTTTAAAGAATATTAGCTAGTTTTAAAAATCAAACAGTAAGTAGAACCATGCTTTTGATAGCTTTGTGCAAATAATCAATACAGTCATCCAAATTCATAGCTAATATAAATTCCACCAGCTCTGCTAAGAAATTTGGTATTACAGAGTTTGACTTCTTCACCAAAGGTGAAACAAACTGAAGCATATGGGAATCTCTTTGCTATATGGCAGTACACAGTCCAGTTGGGTTTCCTGCACTAAACTCAAGTGAGCTTTGTATTGATGAAAATGATACCTCAGGGCTGACTAGTATACTAGAGGTTAAATGGACCGAGAAGCTGTATTTGTCAGTCAGAACCACAAAATTGACTTTAAGTGGTGACTGAGCTTTACGCTACAACCTTCTTCACAGGCTTTGGTTTTACCCTCAAATAATTTCTGCACCCTAAAAATTGAGTTTCACTTTTCAGTTTGTTTAAAATTTCTACCAAAATAAAAAACATTTTTCTGGACAGAGTCCATTCCAGATTTTATTAAATTATTATCTTTATGCTGGAATCTCATGCAATGTTGAAAACATTTGTAATTGAAGAGAAAAAGACAGAGGATACTGAATGCAAAGGGCTCTTCTGTTCAGGAGATGGAAAAAAAATATTTCTGAGTCAACTTGTAAGAGAATTGTAAAGTGGTTTCAGTGTAGCCTGGTCTACCTCAGCAAACAGCTTACTTGAGATGGAATGCATGAACTCTGGACTAGTACACTTTGTTCTCTGCTGTCACAGAAACAGATATTCTGTAACTTTGGTGGCTTGATTGTTCTGAAATCTATATCACTAAGTAGAAAACAGAGATAGAACGCACGTGTGTGCTTATGCATACAGGTACATGTCTTTCAAAGCTGTTAGAAGAGGCGGGATTTAAGATGCTCAGTGACAGCCTTTATCTTGATCAATTATTCACCTTTGTAAAGCTCCCTTAACAAATGTGGCCTTGAGCACCCTCTAATGAAAATAAATAGAACTAAATCACATAATCAGCTAAAAGCAAGGGCTACAGAATATCAGGAAAAAATAAAACATAGTTATAAAATACTGTAGAAATAGCCAAGAACTATGGGGTTTTTTTCCTTTCATAAGTTAGATTAAATAACTCGGCCAATTTTCCGGCTTTCTTACCCCTGAAGTATACCTGTCCCTTGACTAGCAGAACAAAAGCAAGAAATTCAAAAAGCCTGTTCATATATTGCTAAATTGTTATTTCTGAATGACTGGCAAAGAATAACAGCCATTTTTCCTATCTCAAATAATTTTTACACTCTTAGTATGCAGATTTTGGCTTTTCTAATAATAGTGGGAAAGGCAGTGATATCAGGGGTTTCAACCAACTCATTGTGGACATTGGTCTCTGCCTAACCGCCAGAGATTAAAATTAAGACTGGAAATATTGGGGAAGATACTGGTCTGTAGTAAAATCAGAATACATGTGTCTTCACCTTTCAAGAGCTAGTAAGAAGGGTAAGATTTGCCATAAGGGAGCACTGATGACCTTGCCACCATATTACTTTCCCACATGTGGAGCAGAAGATAATTCTAATAATTGCATCAGTTCTTGCTAGCAAACAGTGCCTTCTGTAGTAGAGCGTAATGCTGCTGTGTTCAAATGGCGTTTCATAGAAAAGAGCTTCCAGTAGTGAGGGAGAGAAAGCAAACCTGCAGCACCTACAACTTGCAGAACTGTGCAGGCAGAAATACCCCACTTTATCTAGTAACAGAAAAACATTTTTCCTGTTCTAAATTACTACAATTGTGTGTTTCCAGTGACTGTTTTTAAGCATAAGTGACTTCCTGCTTTTGATTCAAGACATCACTCTGGCATAACAACGAAGTTCATGTCAAAATGCAAGCCATTGGAAGCAGAAGCTGGAAGGCGGTAAAAATCAGCAGACCCAGCCTTTACGAGCAGTTGAAAGAATAGGAGAACAGAACCACCATCAATAACATTTGCTCCATCCTGTGCTCCCACGGAGGTTCTGAAAGTTCTGTTTCTGCAGAAACAAATACACATGTGATTACAGCCATTTCAGAGTTGTATTGACAGTTTCCTTGCACCCATCTTAGTGAGGAAAACCTTCTATATTTGCATACTAAAACCTATTTTCTTATTTAACTCTTTAATCAAGGTTTATATCAGAAGTTGAATGCGATTCTTCAACACAAGTATCATTTTGTAGAGGTTGCTGTTCCTCAGCTATTCCATAAAGTCCTTTTTTCCCCCTGGGTGATGCCCGCTTGACAGCCTTCATTCTGCAGTAATATCTTCCAGGAGAAAACTGAAACAGACTGGGCTGCAGGTCATGGTACAGATATCAGGCATGCAGGAATCACAAGTGATCTGAAACCCATGGCTGAAGATGCTGAAGAGGTGGTGGAAAGCAGGAGCATGGAGAATTGACAGGGATGCCTTTTCATTCCCTGTACTAGAGCCTCTGTCAGCCAGTTTGATACTTGGAAAATTCTCTATAGTTTTCCTTTAAAGTCAAGTCAGAACTGAAGCTGAATACAAAGACATGAGCAAGTGCAAATAAAAAGAGGACAGATTGGCTCCTAAAGATCATACCAGTTCAACTACAGTTATCAGCAGCCATCACAGGCTGAAGATTAGGACCTGAATCAGACTAAGACAAGCTAACAGCCTCTTCATGGTATAACATCTGTGAAAGCAATGCAACCTTCCATTCAAATATCCTTTTTCTAATTTGTCCTTTTCTCTTACAAGTATAAATATTGTAGAATAGAAACTAGTGGATGCTATTCAAAAATGGAAGCATACTTCTCTTTTCTCTGTATTGGTTTGAAAACTTTGTTGAGCAATAGGAGAGATGAGAAGATCAAAAGTTAAGCAGTTGGCATGAAGCAGTTTGCAAATTTGGAAAAGAGTAATTTTGTAGCTCTGTCATGGGCTGTGGAAGGACAAGGGGGAAAAAAAGCAGGGAGAGTAATTCAGTTCAGTTTGGAAAAAGAGATGAAGAGAGCATGAAAGGAAAGATGAGCTTTGCTTTAACAGCATGGGGCTAATAACAAACACTTGTTCTATTTTTTAATGCACAGCTCTCCAGTCCAAGCATATGAGGAATTCATATGTAGTCACCACTGAGACAAAAAGCAGAGGTCTTTTATCCACATACTTATAATACTGAAGAATACAAGTGAGTGGCAAGATTTCTCATGGAACCCCAGAAGCAAAACTGGGAGGAATGGATGGGCAATTCTCCAGCACTCAGCAAGTATCCTTCCATAAAATAAGTGATTTACTTTTTAACTTTTTGTTAGGGGGGGAAAAGTCTGTTGCTTGCAGTTGATAGTGATGTATTGCCAGATCCTCCCATAAGTGACATCATGTCACAAGGCAGCAAAACTATTACTTGTAGAAACTAAAATAAATAAGTGCCAGCAAGACACAAACAAGCTGGATCTTCAGATATATTTTAGCTTTGAATTAACGCCAGCATGTTGCTTCGAACATTAATACGTAATCATTGTGGTGATTATCTTCCTCTAAAGGCCTAAAATTAGAAGCAAACACTATCAAATGTTGTTTTCACACAGGGATGCTACTCTGTCTCCTCTCTGTATCTTCCTGTAGGGAAATTTTAAAATTTTCTCACACCCTATAGCAGAAATGCCAGAGGGATTTTTGGAGCACAAGAAATACAAAACAGCCTGAACTGTCTTGATGGAAAGGTGATAGCAATGCACTGAAGCAGGTGTTTTAGATCCCCTTGTCTCCTTGATTGACAAGCTGGTGAAAAGTACACCACAAACAGACTTACCTTTAAATCAAAATTGTCTGCCCAAGGGAAACAATGTTGGCTTTGACCATTAGGTGAATCTGTCAACTTCTGTTTCTGTATTTGCTTGGTTCAGTTAGAACCTATACCATTAGTAGAAACAGCTGTTTACTTTAACTAATCATTTCATAATAGTTATGATATTGACATACTTTCAATGTACACCTCAATTTTTAGTGACACATGCTGTATCTTGACACTCTTTAGGCCCATTAGGCCAAAACTAGAGAAACAAACTGCCATACTCCATGCAGTTTGGTAGGGATCTTTGTTTTGATTTAACAAAACTCTCACCTTGCCTTTGCTACAAACGAAGCCAGGAGGGGAAAACACACTCCAGCTATCAAAATTTGGAGCAGAAGATTTGCTATTGAGATCCTGGAATAACTGTTTTTAGTATTTGCAACATTCTGAAGTTCATCTTTTGACAAATAACTATTCTACATGCAAGAGGAATATCAGTTGTTATTCAAACTGGATAACCTCAGTATATCAAAATAACTATTATGGACTATTTTAGATATGAATGTTGACCCACTTGCACAGCAGCTCTTTTTTGAGAGGGTTGTGTTCCCTTCACTGGCAGATAGGGATGCTCATAGCTTATTTCCAGAATTTTGTATAGAACAGTCACCACAGTCTCCACATGAATTATGGCAAGGAGAGAAACAGTTTAAGACATGAACCCAGTTGTGATTTACAAAACACATTTTCTGTTGTGTTGGAGTGTAGGCCAGCTCCCAGACTCACTGCATCTAGATTTCTGCCTGCTTAATCTTTCTAAAAGTGCTAGTATTTATACCGCCATACCACCCACAGGCCCAAATTACAGACCAGTGTTGAGTGTGACACAAAAACATGGTCTCTTAGATGAGTAAGAAACAATCCAAGCCAAAAAATAAATCACACTCAGAAGAGATAACAGCAGAGGGAAAGAAGTGTCTTGCCCATGCAATTCTAATTTTTTCATATTTCTAGTGCATTTTGCTCTACAGGTGCACTGACCACTGACCTTTTCTGCCTTTTTTATTGCAGAAGGTTTATACACCTGCAGTCCAATGTCAGATGGCACTGGCATCAGGATAGAAGTCTCTCTTCTTTCATTTTGGAGAAAAAAAAAACAAACTAAAACAAAACAAAATTGTTATTACACTGGTACCCACTGGACTGACCCTCAGCATCAATCTACCAGAAACTGATATCCTTCTTGTCAGGACAAGCATCAATGCAATGGCCTCATACAATCTCACTTGCATTCATGTTGGATACTGTGCTCCTCAAGTATGCTAGAAAATTGGACTGGAGGTCAGATGAGGGAGGAAGTGGACACACAAGATTTAAAGGGCCAGAAAAAGAGGTTATCTAGAAGCCTAGATGGGGGCATGTATCTGTGGGCTGATAAACGATAACAGCAATAAATACAAATATTTTAAAAGTGTAAGCACCAGAGAAAAGGAAGGAAGCAATGATTTGTTTACTGTGGTTCATGATACGCAAATACCAAGGCAAAAGTGTTCTTTTTACAGAACACAGTAGATGGGCAGAATGCAGAAGTAAAGGATGAAGCTAATGGAAAAAAATAGGACAAACAGAAGAAACCTATGGGTAATTGTACCTTACACAGGCAATGAAATTTAGAGGTGGAATAGCAAAGTGGTGAAAGTGTTTCCTTTTTTTTTTTTTCCAAGGGAGACTGTAGGTAAAACACTCTCTACCTGTCCATTCCCCTCCCCAAAATAGATAGCTTGGAACAATCTCATATGGGCAGATGACCACCTGTGGGCTGTTTGCCCTCTCTCACTTTTGTAATACTATCAACTTTAGCAAAGTATTTTCCCAGACTTCCCTCGCCCAGAGATCATCAGCTCACAGCCATGATGTTGAAGTTTATTCTCAGTTGAATTAAGAGCTGCATGATAGGTCCAGTTCTGGTCCCACTTTATGTAAAGGAAATAAAGTATTTCATTTGAAATGCAGAGGAGACGCAGTGAAGTAACATAAGAGCCTTTAATTTTCAGATTCCTAACAACAATCCCATACATTCCCCTTTTCCATACAATCTTCTCTCTTTTTGGCCTTCCTAAGCATAAAACTACCTAAAGGCATAGTCTGAGCTGTGGTAAAAATCCCTAACCCTGTGAACAAAATGTTCAATTAAAATTAAAAACAATGCAAATGTTAAGAGTTTGAGCTAAATTAATTAGTCACTTCTTCCATTTCAAATCTGCATTTAAATATGTAAACATTGAAGTACTCAGATTTATCTGATATAAAATAAGAACATCAGCAATTTCCTTGTAGAGGGGCAGATGCTGAAGTCGTTCTTACGATTTTTCCACAGATGTTCCCCTCCCAGTATATTTAAAATGGGATTTCTATCTCAGTTCTGAAAAAACATGTTCTCATACCAAAATGCAGGCAGCTGATATAGACTATGAGCACATTTTGTGATTACCTGCACAAACAGCCAGGAACGAAAGAGGAAACTACTTTTGCATCCACCACGTGTATCCACAGGAGGTTTCCAACATGCTATAGAGTGGGGTATACTGCACCTTGACTTATATAGTTCTTCTAATGTAACTAAGGAGATAACTAATTGATCGTCTCCATACATACAGAAAATTCTGGGATTTATTACCCATATTACAAAAATGCCATGAGATCTCAGAGCGCAGGGTCTCCTTGCTCTGAGCATTGCAGCCTTTCACTAGGAGCCTGCACCTGCCTCAGGGACCTGCCAGGATAAAGAGATAAGAAGGTTAAAGACTGGCAGTGTCCCTGCCAGTGTCCCCACACAAGGCACAGGAGAAAGGGACACCCTCTTGCAGATATCAGATCGCCAACAGATATGGTTAATGCTATTATCAGAGCCATTGCTACTTAACAACACACAGCAAGGCAGCAAGAAGCAGCCCATCCCTTACTGCTCTTATGGTCTAAACAAGAGAAAACAATGACATTTTGACATGTGATAGAATAGAAGAGGAAAAAGGATTCTTCCTGAGAGTCCAAAATCAAGGACAGGAGACAAAGGGAGAATGAAAACCTCTCCAGACCTTCTAAAATAAAAATCAGCTTGAAGCAGAGCACTGCAAAAAGTATCAAATGGCAGCCTTGCAGGCTTACCCCAAATTAGCTCCATCATAGGATTGGGGGCAAGATCAGAGGGACACCACACTCCTCATATTTCCAGTTTATCCTTCATCTGTCACTCACACAGTGTCCCTGTGCAACAGACATTCCCCCTTCCAGGCAGGTCAGAAGAGCCAAGCCAAGCAGCTAGTGTCCTAAGCAAGGCAAACAGCACTTGAAATTATCTGTTTCTTGGCAGTTTTAGGGTCTGATTCACCTGCAGTGATATTAATAAGAAATATTATTAAAGTTAATGGCAGGCAGTGAGCAGAGACCAGGCAGCACAGCTTTGAGAGGAGAATCCAAAAGATCGTTTTGTTGGGTTCTCTTTGACTTACCAGCTCCCAAGCAGTGCAGCAGTCAGAAGAGGAGCTAGATGAGACATCAAGACAGAAGCATGGGCAGGAAAAGCTACTGCAAATCTGAGAAAAGTAAAAATGTGCATCTCCTAAATGGAGAAGTTCAGGAATGAAAAATGGGTGTCTGTTGTAGCGCAAATCAGATTTTCTATAACCTCCTAAGCAGATAGAATCAGAGTAGCCTGGAGCACACTGTCCCATTTGGTCTCCCACAAGTGTCTAGAGCAAGCAGATGAGGGACAGAAATGAGACTAGAAGCAGATGGGGAAAGACAACTTACAAAGTGACACCATTCCTCTCCTCTCTCTTGCATAAGACTGTTCATGCCAAGCTGACTAACAAAAAGCAATGGTATTGAAGGGAAAATTAAAAATTGAGTAGCTTTCCTATAGGCACAGAAAGACCAGTCTCTTGCCTACATGATGCAAGGCTCTGAGCAACTTGGTGTTTTACAGTCATGCAACACATGTTCTATAGAAAACAGCTGTAAATTTGTTTAAAATTTTAAAATGAAAACACAGAAAGGTGTAAAGTATGGACAACTTCATAATCATATTTCCCTACAACTTTTCCTAAATCCTTTCTCTTCCAACACTAGGAATGGCCAGAAAATTGAAGACAAGATAAAGGGGGTGTAGAGAATGCTGGAAGGGACTCTACGAGATACAGATTAAATGTTTTAGTATCTAGAGCTACACACCTGTAAAACCTACTGTGCAATCATCTCAGCAGGTAACTATAGGCAGGACAGCCATACAAAGAGGTTTAGTAAGCTAAATAACTTTCTTTTTCAGTTTGTCTTGCAGACAAAAGTAGGTGCAAGGACATGAACATCTAAACCCTGCATGGTAAGTGATTTTTATTATTTATCTTTAATTAAACCACAATCATGGTATGTATTTTCATCATTATCAGTTTACAACAGCATGTAAGTGCTCAGTGCACACTAGATGGATCAGATCGTAATCACCACCTTTGCTTACCTAGCAAACTGGAGTCCTGTTGGAAGTCAGACTGGAAAACTAGTGCTTCAGTGAAGAAGAATAACATATAGCTTTTTTCTTTCTTCTCAGTAGTGCAACTAGCACAGCTCTTCTGAAGAATTTCTCTATTCTAGACAATCATTAAAAGCTTTTTTCCAGCTAAAGAAATAAAAGGGTAGAAGGTTTGTGGACTCACAAGATCTGCAAGGCCTCCTGCTTCAGAGTTCACCCACAGGAGTTAACTCTCCTCCTCTTTCTGCTCATTAGCACCATCGTTGGCATTTTAAAAAAATGTTTTCCTCTTTCTAATCTCTGATCTCATTTATCTTGGGATTGAAGTTCTAACACAGAATTTATCACATCAGAAACCTTATTTCCCTGGCAACACACTGATATAGCTACAAATATCAAGCAAGAGACAATAAGCTATGGCTGGAAAACAGAACTATATTTAGAGAGAAGCATTGCCCTGCATAAAGATTCCCTGTCTGACACACACTCTCACTCCAGCTCTAAAAAAATGTTCTCCGAACAAATTTCCTCCCTCTGTTTTCTTTCCTTCTACTTGGAGTGTAGCAGATGCAGTGCAATTTGGGAAAGTCCTTCTCCACAACTGCAGGGCTTGGGCTGAACTCCCTGCCAGCAGTGCCTGGAAACATTTCACAGTGAACAGGAAGGTGCAACATCCCTCCTTTATCTGCCATCTCTCATTCCCAGTCTATCAGTGATCCAGCCCTTGATCAGGGTATGAGTGATAATAAATGGATCTGCCACGTAGATTCCTGGCTATGAACTCTCCATGGCACCTTGGGGACCATAGTGAGGTAGTGTGGGTACCTGGCATGACAACCCTCCTGTGGCAAGGGTTGTTTAAAATACCTACACTACTAGAAACTGAAACTTTGACATTCTGGTTTTCCCAGGTTCATGTTTATGAAAAGCACAAGGAGGGATGGGAGGTGTACAGGAAGAGAGCTGGGTGCTGAGCTCCCACAGGGCTCTTACACAGCCCTGGACCAAGTCTCCCATGTGTAGTCAATCCAAATGGATAAATTCATGAGAACCAAGACTGCAGGAGTCTCTTCACTGGAGTTTTACAAAGATAATTCAGTTGTAATTGGAGAAACTGGGACTCATGGAACATTTTCCTTCCCACCAAGCAGATGAATCTATGATTTGTTTTCTCTGATTTTAAATGAGATTCTCACCCATCTTCAGTGGATTTGATTGATACTGCACACAAGGCCCCTCAGTAAAATGATACAGTGTAGATCAAAACATGAAAGATAATTTTCCCTGAAATGTATGTAGCTAAGGATAAGTTATGACTCTTTGTTTCACAGTTTATGAAACACAATTTCATTTAAAGCCTAAATCTGTCATTTTAGCATTGTTTATCAAAATGCATCCAATACCCTCTCCCTCTAGAACAGTGTCATCAAAAGTAGAAAATCAAACCAGTACAAAGACATTATTTCAAATATCTAACCCTAAAATAAATTCATGGAGAATAGTTTGTGATTTGCATAAATATTATCCACATATGATGCGTGTGATGCAAGCAAAAAGTCATCTGCAAGTTAAATGCCTAGAATGGTAAAAGGTGCTGTAAAATTTATGACAGAAAGACTGCTTGATGTATACCTAAAGATGCCATGAACTGCCTTCACCTGCCTGTATAGCTATATTTTGTAACTTTCTTTTATTCATGTAGGAGCTGAAAGATATTCCCAACAATGATAATTTTTAATCTTCTTTCTTCATTACCTGGTTTTTGGCTCACTGGCACTTTGGGAGTAGATTTTTCCTCAAAATAATTTCACTGCCAAATTACTATGTGCAACATAATTAAAGCCACTTCAGGTTTTTTCATTACAGCAGTACCAGGTTGGTTGGTTTAAAGAAACCTTAAAAACATCCTTAGCACTTTTCCCCCTTCCCCCATAAAGCTGCATCACCACTTTGAGTTAATGTTTACAAACTTAATAGGCTAAAGTGAATTGAGGAGAGATTTGAGAAAGAAAAACAGAATAGTCATAAAAAAATGCCTGAAGAGGAAGAGGAGAAGAGATAAAGACAAAACAAATTTCAAACTATTCTGTGCTTATGTTTTAAATTTATTTCTGATAAACTTTCCCTGTAAATTTAATTAGGGACACCTTCTGGAGAGCAATAAGCTGTTATGTCACCTACCTCAGCCTTAGTATCACTGAACTGGAAATCTCATGCCAAAACCTGTCCTCTGTTATACTTCTGGACCCTTGGTTCCTTCAGAATTACTTTTGTGCTCAGCCTGGAGCGGTTCCACTAAAGCATACAGAGGTCACAGGTAAGGATGAATGTAGTCACTAGTGTTTTGCTCTTTCCTGAAAGCAAGGCCCTCAACCACAGGGGATGCCTATGTGATTTCACTGTGTTCAGGATGTTTTCATGGCTGTTTGATAATATTGTGTTATCATATCATGTACTTGTATGTCATGACACCATACATCATTGTACCACTACAGATATGATTCTGCCAGCCACCAAGGCAAAACAAGTCAAAGATGTGGCGATACATGATCTCCTGATCCTGTCCTGCCAACCATATAAAAATCTCTTCTTGGATCAGCCAGCTCCAATAAAAACAACAGCTAAGGGAACAGGATCTGGCAGACTTTCTCTCCACAGGGAGAATTCATGCTTTCACAATCCATCTACATTCACATATTCAGTTAAAACACTTGCTCAGGTTTTCAAGCTCAAGAGCTAAACATTGAAGATGACATTAAGCAATTAAGTTATCACGCAGAAGTAGTATTCAAGATGTAATGGGACAGAGGACAGATGCCATAAAGAAGTGCAAAACATATTGTGCACTCATATTGTTAAGGCTCACAGAAATTCAAGGAGCATACAGTACATTCTTGAAACATATTGTCTAGCTGCCAGCCTTGTGGGAAACAGCAAGCAAAGGCTCATGAGACTCTGAACCAGGTCATTCCCTCTCCTTACACAAAAGGCTGCACAGATCCGGGGTCTGGAGATAAGGAAAGCCAGGTGGCTCTTCCTCAGACACAGCTGTCTGATGCGTAAGCTCCGCCTGCACCATCACCTCCACCACTGTTTCCATTCCTCCTAAAGACTGTTCAGTGAAGTTTCCATGAGGAGGCAGGCATTTTAGGAAGTGTAGGCTGAGGCCCCTGAACAGGTGCAGAGAAGCACTGACAGTTCCTTGCCTCTTCCCAGCAATGGAGGTATGATTTGTAAGAGCTTTGGGTAAGGGATGAAACAAGGTCCCTGTCCAGTCAACTTTCAATGAGTGGGATTTTCCCCAGTAGAGCATCAGAGCAGGGTGGACCTCACCCATGAGCACCACTGACACTGTACAACCTGGGCACTCAGTGGCTGCCCTGCCTGCTTCCCACAACCCCAAAGGAAACCCAAGATGAAATATCTGAGTTTGGACGGACAACCTCATGGAAGGATGTCACAAAACTGACCAATGGAGAATGCTAAAGCATTCCTTGGCTTACCAGTCATGTTGGAGAAGGAAGGGAGGGTAATACAACTGGTTTTTTAAGCCTACTCCTCATTCAAAATACCAGCTGTGTAAAGGTTACCAACTAACAACTAAGGACTGCCATTACCAATGGGCTGTCTAAAAGCACTACGGGGAAGAAACTTGAATGTCCAGTTTTAAAACAAGGTTTCTTGTTTAAACATAGCATAGTCAGTCCTGTTCTGAAAAATCTCAGCTTTAGTCTCTGTACTTTTCACAGTGTTGCAAAAGTACACTTAATTTTTTTTTTTCTAATGGATTTGGAAGAAACAAACATCAAATACTTGCAAACAAGAACCTATTCCATAAAACAGTGTCAAAGGCTTAGCATAAAAATAATAGAGAGATCCTTCTCTCTACTGTACCTAAGTGAACTACAGCAAAATCCAAAATTCCTCTAATCTTATAAATCAGAAATACTACAGTAACTATTAACTACCTAGAAGTAAAGTGGTCTTAACTGGAAGTTCTGTAGTACAGAAGTTATAACCATACAATATCAAGTGGTCTTGTCATTACCACTGACACTAGCAAAAGAAGGTAGTGTGATTCTGCTCCAGGAACCTAGGGTAGGGGAAAGGACCAGGACTGTAATTCTCAGAGCAAAAATTCCCCAGCTATCTACAATCCCAGTCATTTCAGTACCAACAGTACCTTAGAAACAGTAGCACACCCTTACCTGGAGCCAACCTGCTTTGTTCCTGCTGTTCTCTCTATGAAAATAGCTTAAACACAAGCAGACTGATCCAGTCTAGTTCTGCTCTCTGGAAAGGCCTCCTTGCTTGGAAGCATTCTCTAGTCTTTTTGTACAGGAAGATTCAGTCAAGCTAAATTCCTTGCCTTTAACACCACTATCTATACAGGAATAGGGTTGTGCTTGGTCTCAGAAGAAAGTCCAGCCACATATGCCAGAGTTTATGAGCCAGCCAGACAGGTAGAACAGCTCTTAGCTGGGACACTTGGTGTTTAATTTAAGCTTCAGAAAGAGTCTAGATAAACAGAGGAACTCAGTCACTAGCCTGTGCCATCTCCCTCTGCTTCGGCCCTGTGGCTCTTTCTCCTCCTATGGAAAACAAGCAGCTCCCTGGCTGAAACATGAGAAGAGTAAACAAACGCCGCACAGAGCCACAAGAAATACAAATAGTGCCTTTGCAAGAAAGTTTCAGGAGAAAAAGAAAAATAAAAATTTTAGATTGACTAAAATAGTGTGATTAGTATATTTGTAAATAGACTGTCTCCCCTTACAGGGCAGCCTGCAGGGGGGTCATCAAGCAGACATATCTAGGTGCGATATACCAGAAACCATGATTGTTTTTCAAAAGTAGTTCCTCAATGGAAACAAATTCATGTTATTACCAAGCATAAAACCCTGCATGAAGCTATAAAAGCAGGGCTTTTGTCCTGCTGCACAGGAGGAAAAACAGGGTTGCTTATTACCCTGTGAGAAATGCCTACAGGAATCCTGCAGCAGGTTCCATTAATGATACACTGCTTTAACTGTCAGCAACAGAGGGACTTCATTTTAAATTTATACCTGATATGGTTTGTCAGATTTTATAGCCAGCTAAAGAAGTTATAAATGGCCATGGGTCATTCAGCTACTTAAACTAGAGGGATTTTTTTCCCCTACCATATTTCATAGCAATACATAAATAATTAAATCTGAGGTAGAACAAAATTAAAAGCAAAATAACACAGATGCACAGATTTTCACCCCTCTGCCCTATGTCTGTTGATAGAAATATTACAAGTGATTCTTTTATATAAACAGAAAATTGAAAGGTGGCCATACTTCCAGACATGACTATTACTTATTTTTGGTGTGGAGACACATCAGTTTGAGGTCTGTGTCAAATCTTGTCCAGCACTTCAGAGTCCCCCATGATTTCAGTTAAAACTTTGGTGCTGTTATGTGCAACCTACACATGCAGCCCTGCCATAACTCCACTGTCAGGCAGGAGTGGTAGGATGGACAAGCTACCTAGAAACACAAAACCTCCACAAAGATCTCAAGGAAATGCCGGTGGGATATGTTCCTCCAAGGCAATCCTGTCCTGCAATTAAACAACAATCCTTCCTCACCTCAGGCAGTAGGACCTTTAGCATAAATCTATATTATTGCACATCCAGTCCACTATACTACTTAAAATTTACATGCTGCTTTGAATTTTTTTATTTTAACTTCAAGATATTTCTAATTCTGGCCCTCAAAATAGAAGTGTTTCTCCTTTCTCCCTTCCCCCCAAATATATCAAAAGAGAGGTGGAAGCATTTTAGGGTTTATATAAAGTCTTTGAAAAAGCCCCTTTTTATAACTGGAAAAGCTTTATGGATGCTCTTGGTTCCTGACCATTTCAAATCTCAAATGAGTCATATCTACTGAAATGACAACTCCACAGTGGTAAGAGGTCAAAAGAACAACTTAGTGTTTATTCATCTTCAACACATGACAGAGGTTTAGGTCCAACTACCTTGCACAAATATTAATAATGTTCTTCAGCTGGAGATGCCACATACATTTGATCAAAAAATCTCTGCTCTGTTTCACATATTACACCATACATATGTACACCCGTATGGCAAGCATCAGTTTATGAAGCCGTTATTATCTGTCATGCAGTATCCTGTGCTTACAGATGCTCAAGCAAAGCCAGTTACCTTTTCTTCTTAAAATATCAGGCTGTACTTGCCAGCATAAGCATCTACATCACACCTGACAATATACAGGAGGCACTCCTGGGAAATCCAATGGTCTAATTGAAACAAGCAGACTGTCTTGGAATACATTTACTATTCATTGTCTTTCCATTAATATTGTACAACATAGAAGCAATCACATTGAAAAGGTTACTGTCAAAGGAGTAAGGAATCTCTTTGTCGGTACAGGAAGGTCAACATCTAAGACTAGGACAGAGGCAGATAGTCAGTCATTTATATACACCATAATGAAAAATGACAGAGCTGGAGACAGACCCACCACTACAGCTTCACTTTGAATTATTCAGTAATCCTTTTGTTCTTCTCCATGGAACCTGACAATAGTTTGCATATTTTTAAATTGCCCTGATAAGGCTGTGGGAAATGTTCTACTGATAAAAGTGCAGAATACAAATTGGAGCTGGATTTACTTAACTGCCCACAATAGATCATCCTGACATGCTTCTCCCCTTAAGCAACAACATGGAGAAAAAAAGCAAGCAGTGTTTCACTTCCAAGTGTGTATCAGACAAATGTTTCTATTTCAAGCTAAAACATGAGATACAAGGAATAAAAGGAGGAGTCTAGCAGGAAAGCTTTTTTTATATGTGCAAAAGCATATATTTAAAAAGATCATCCAAGTAATTTAATTTATTTTATTAATTTTTCCAGTAGTAAGAAATTACAAAGGTAGGTGAAGCTGTTTGAAATGGGGAGGCAAAAATCTTGATGTAGTGAAAAACAGAAAAAAGAATAGCAAACATGTTTATCTCTCACTTACTATTATGAATCCCCTGAGACTGATTCTACAGCAGAAGTTACTATTAAAGCAAACACATTGTGAAGGGCGGTTTCCCCCTTATCATAAAGGAACAGTAAGTCATTTATCATAACTGCTAGCTATAACTGAAATCTGGAGGCTTCCCACTTCTATCCACAGGATTTGGAGAAGCACTATGATATCACACAGCAAAGAAAAATTATGTATGAGCTTGCAGAATTCATCCCCACCCACCTCAAACCTTGAAAACTGAGAAAAAGTTAAGCCAAAAAGAATCCCTCTTCAAGACATTTGCAAAAATAGGACAAAATATCATCTTTCCCAGCTCTTCCCCCAGACAGTACACAACAGAAGGGAAATACAAACAGATGCATGGGGTTTTGGTTTTGGGTGCTGACTTTTTCGTGGTTTTCTTTTGGGGGAGAGGGAGTATAGGAGATGAGATGGTAAACCACATTCTTTTTAAAATCACTCTTATTATATTCTGTCCTTGGAGGACAATGGGTGGTTTCTTTCTTTATTAAAGTTACAGAAATGCACAACATAAACCACTTCTGGCAGAAATAAATGGAGAAGATAGCAACAGAGGACAGCCCCTTCTCCCTGCTCACCCCCACTGACAATCATCCACTTTATTCTGTTTGAGGTCCTGCAGATAGCTGTACCTTCCCCCGCTGAGGCTCCAGCTGGATCCTAATTAAATTTGGAGCCTCTTCACAAAAGACTTTCTTTGCAGACAGAGCGAGATACAGGCTGTGAAGCACATTTCCTAGAAGCATTCCAGCTCACATTCATTTCCAACATCCAGGATTACTGGTGGATCAAGTTGAAATAACTTGGGGCAGGGGGGCAGAGAGAAGAGGTTTCAGCATGAGATGATCCCTCTCTCTCCTGCCTCTCCACCCTATGCTTCCTGCTTCCCCAAGTTGCTTTCATGGGAACAGAGTACACCATATGCACAAGGTAGTTCTAAGCTAGGAATTGACTATTTTCACCCTCTCCAAATTTGTGAAATGGGAATGTTGTCAGTGGTGCATTCACTTTAATTAATTCCCAAGAAAGACCACTTCCCTTAAATTAACATTCTGTGAAAACAGGGAGTGGAGGGAGGGGAAACCTAACATCTTTGAAAGGGATAATAATACCTAATCGACTAACTTTCTGATAATGAATTAAAATGTTAGAAGTTCTCTAATTGAAAAATGTTGAATGTATTCCCCAGAACCTTCCATTAGTTTTTCCATTACATTAATCATTACAGGACGCCTATTACAGATTACCTCTTTCAAACACAATCTTTCTGATAAAAAGTCAGGAGTACTGGCAAGGTCAAATGGCCAGCTAAATCCCAGTGAAAGCAGACAACCAGTGAGTATAGTGCTCAGTAAGATTTAGAAAATATCAAACTATGAAGAAGATAAACTATGGCTTTCCAAATTTGAGGCAGAACACATGAAGTGTTATACCCAAGTCAATACTTTCCTATTAATAATGTACTGGCCTTGGGAGGTGGTCCACATATTAGCCTATTATTTCCCTACCACCTTAAAAGAATTAAATTAAGCAAACAAGCTTTAGATAGGATCTATTTATACAAAATACAGAAGGTTGGGTTTTTTCTTCCGTGATACATGTTCCATAACATCTCAATGCTCTCCAATTATTTTTTTTGCAGAGATTTTACTGCATATTATTAATAGTGGCATTAAATATACAGCTCACACTTAATATCAGTATACTTCTATTCCTTTTCAGATGCATAGAATTCATAATCACTAGAACAGTGAATAAATATTTTTCATGAGCATAAGTAATTTTTGTAGATGGTGCTGTACGTGAACTGCCTGTGGTTTGTCTCTTAATTGATAACTTTGGAAATCAGGAAGAAAGGAACAGGCTGCTGTGAAGTGTGTTCCATCACATCCAGGAGACTGCTGGCATTGCCAATATTTCTTTCCTTCTTTCTGCCTGCTTCATCATTTTGTCTAATAAATATGAATGGTCACATACTGGTAGCATTCTATGTACTGACTATTTCACTCACCATGATATAGGAAAGTCATTGCAGAGACAGAAGTCTAGAGCCACAATTTAGGACATGCAGCACATGAGAGGGGTGCTTACAATGAAGGAGAATCCACTTTTAGACGCATAGCCAATATGGCATAGAAAATTAGGTCTAGGGGAGAAGTACTAGGGGGACTAGAGTACTGAATGAGCCACAGAGATTGATGGCACACTCAACCCTTTATAAAGAAAAGTGCTCAGTTTGGCAAGACGATGACGACTAGCCCTTTGAACCGTTTTGTGACAGAACCTTTTCCTAACAAGACTTGCTGTAATTATGTAGTAAATAGCCATAGATGGTAACAGCGGCTGAAAGCTTGAATCCTCTCTCCGTGTAATAAATGTTTATTAAACAGATATCACCAGGGACCTGTGGTAAATTACAATTTGATCTCTCTCATCCCCGGTAACTACTTGGAAACCCAAAGGACTGGACAAACTAGGCATGGTTTATTAGCATTGGGCTCAAGGAGATGAAGGCAAATAGAGCCCAGTAGTTTACCTGATTTATGCATATTCTTTTAGTCTATTTTGTTGTCTGTTATTTCCTACAGCAGAGGAACCAATTTGGGAAACAAGCTAAAGTCTACTTTGGGTATTTTATATGTAAATACAAAAATAATTCCACAGTGTTCAATGACACCAACACTGTTTTATTTCAACACTTGATATGGCAGAAATGTAACATGACTGCTACCACTCCAAATATGCTTTGTTCCTAATCTGTAAGTAGGCAGCAGCTAGAGGCATCTAGTTTAATAGTAACTTGGGCAGCCCTGCATCTATCACTTGCCCAAAGGATGCTCCAACAACAGTCATCTGTACTGGGAGTCTTCCACGTGAGGGCTAGGGGAACAGGCCAGAGAACTGACAAGCTGTGCAAGTTGAAAGAGCAGATAGTTCAGGGAAATCCTACAGCTTGTGTTATGACAAAGGTCAGACTAGGTTGATTGTCCAAGTCTTCTGGCTATCCTCCATCAACTGTACCTTGGCATATTCTTTTTCAATAAAAAAAAAAAAATCTACATTCTTCTGTAAGCCTGTATGTAATAATCTTTTTTATCATTTATTCAGTCATGCTTTTATAAGTGATTCTCAATTATTAGCATTGCTTTTCACTTCATGTCTTCACTTCTTGCATCATAACCTGTACCAACTTCCCTGTTCAGGTCCCTATCAAGATTAAACTGCCTTTAAAAAAGTAAGTTTTCTGCCTCCTCACCCACCACCATGCTTTGGGAGGCTTTGGGCTGCCTACAGCAAAATTGCATCTAACACTAATTTTTTCCCTAGGTAGAGTTTTGGGGAGAAATAAATAGTTAATAGATTCCATGCACAAAAGCAGACGAAGCCAGTGGTGCTTGGGTTTAGCAGTCAGAGCCTCAGCACAAGCACGCTCCTCCTCATAAAAAAGGTTGTCAAGGGTGGAACTTCAGTGTTAGTTCACTTGAGAACTATTGCATAGTAAAGCTAACCACAAACTTCAGCAGCTCACTGCAGCAGAACCTTATTACTCTTATCTGTCATCCCTTGCTTGGCTGGGTATAACTAGGTTATGCCTTCCAAGCAAATTATTGCATGTCTTCATTGTTTTAAAATCATCTTGACCCACAGAGAGGTTATTTCAACAGGTTAGAACTGAATAAATAGAAAGAAGTGAGAAGCCATAAGTGTTCTCTAATAGCACCTCTCCAAACACAATGAGGACCCAAACCTTGCTGGTACCTTCAGCAATTAAACTATATCTAAGAAAGACACAAATAGAAAGCAGGAAAACAAATGAAGATTCATGTTGACTAAATAAATTATAACACCTATAAATTTTCTCAGAAAATGGTAATATTTCTGCTATAAGGTGCACAGGAATGGAAAACATTTCCCCAACTAACATGCTATTTTGAAGACAAAACAAAACAGAATATAGATATACAACTTTAAATCACAGAGTTCATCCACTGGCACATTACTAGTCTGGGTGTGGGGTATCTGCTTAGATTTAGCAGTTCGGTCCCTCCTAAACCCAGTGCCTGCAACTGTACAACAACTACATCTGAACACATGAGACAGTGCTTCTAATCTAGAAACAGCATCTTATGGACTCCAACATGTGAAGTGGTGAGTGAACAGGATAAGCACAAGCAACTTCATTTCCATGAGTAGTTCCGAAGAAGTTCAGGTCTTCGGATAATCCCAAAATACAATATCGAACAGGCTACTTCACAAAGAACAGTGGATAGAACTCCACAGAACTGATACTAATACGGTAATTTAAAAATATAATAAAAAAAACATAGTTGCCATTTGTTCCCTTTTCTGAACTTTACTCAGAAAATAGGTCTTACAGCTGTACTTCCTGTATTAAGCAATATGTTTTGAACTGTGATTACGGTGATACATTAGCGTTTTCAATCGCTAGTTGAGTTTATGGTCCTCGCACATGTCACATAATATACGTCTTGTCTTACACATACAAAGAATACATTAAAACTGCAAACACTTGCCCCTGGGACAGACTTCTTTATGGCTTAATATGCTTATGGTTGTAACAAAATTTATTTTAGGAGAAGGAGTAATAAAACAAAATTCAGAAAATAAAATAATGGGATAATTATACTCTAAAACCAAATGTGCTTCTTTATGTCACCGTTTCATAAAGTCAAAACAATTTATTATAGCAGTGCCTCAACAGCACCACTATAGTTAATGGTCAGCTGCTGTTTCCATTATAAACTCTGCTTTTCAAGACCTTCATATAATTCAGTAATTCTAGATTGTATTAAACTAGAACTTGGCATATAAACAAGTTATCAACACAGATGCATTTCTCCTAAACTGGTTAAAATGGCTAAAATCCATTTTTAAGATCAGGACATATTGTTGGTGGAGGTGATAGAAGTTTTGCTTTCAGAAACACAAGTGAACAATGAGGCAATATTGGCTACAGAAAAGTGCTTTTTTCATAGTCTTTTCCAAGCTTTTCTCAGTGTCTCTGGCAGTGCAGGGATAAGGAACAGAACAGATCCTTAGGCAGGTTAAAGTAAAGCCCACAGGGCCAGAAGCCCTGTTATTTATATTCTGGGGAAAATGAAGTACCATGAGTTTCACAGCTTACAAGAGAAGGTCGTTCCCTGAATTTCTTGTACATCTAAACTTTTTATTCACTACAAGTTGAGGAAATGAAAGAGGATCAAGAGCAATTTTTTAAGTAGAAGAGGAGACATAGGAAGGAGGAGGGAAAAAAAGTATTTAAAAGCACCAATAGGGTTTCAGCTATACATTTCTAGCAGTATTCTGGGAAATTTTATGTCATACAAATTAACAGTCAAAATTTTTCAAGAGAAAATTAGACGGGGCTTTCTAACACTGTTGGCATGCAAATGAGGCAGCAGTAACACATGCATTCAGGGTGAACATTTGATAAATTCCAAGTTTAATATGAGTCAGAAACAGATACTGTCAATTCTCATTCCTCCAATTGTTCCTTGCTCCTGCTTCCTCCAGAAGCAGTTCAAAGTTAGTTCTGGGATGCCTCCCTCAGCACCCTCACTCTCCCTTCCCTCTTACCTTGCTTGGGCAGAAGTAGCCCAGTCCTGGGACAGCTGCAGATTATCAACCTTGGGATGGCAAAATCTGAGTTGCTCTACACTGCTGAAAAGGCCCATGATGGTTCTGTTTGCAGCGAGGAAGATGCTGCTGGTAATTTCAGCAGTGCTGTGTACTGACAGTCATCCAAGGCCAGTCACCAACGAAGCTGTGCGTCTGAGAGGAAGCAGAAATCCTAGAATCAGGGAGAGAACTAGTTTCCTGTGATCCAGCAGCAAAGCAAAGCTTTGAGTCAAGAAAAGAGATTATGGTTCAGTTTTAGCAAAACAATTTGGAAGTCTGTTCCAAGAATTATCTATAATCTGTTGCACTCTTCCTCTGTGTCTGGCTGTTAAAATTGAATTGGCATTCAGCATCTCCAGTATTAATCAGAAATCAGTAATACTATCCAACTGGAGACATTCTACAGAGAAGAAATGTCCAGGTCATCTGGAAAAATCAACACGTTCTTCTCCATGCAGGGGAAAGACTGCAGGGAAGCCCAAAATGTCTAAACTTCCATATTCATTCTGAAGCTTTCCAATTTACCACTTCCTCACAACAAATATAGGTTAGTTTCTATAATTGCCCTATATGAATTCATAGCTGAAATGTTTGACCTGCCCAGAACTAATTGTCTGTCAAGAATATATTTTGCAGTCAAACAGATAGTTTAATTGGATATTTAATTTAACTGCAGGCTTTGTTTCTTCATATTTCAAGTCTTACTCCTTAGTGTTTACTAAATTATGTTTTATGAACACATTCTCAGATTGTCTGCCTTAAAGTGAGTGTTCTGTCGTTTTTGGAAAATAAACATGTTTCATTATTAGCTTCTAGCTTCCTGACATTTCTGACATGATTTTCCCATATTCAAAAAAAAAAAAAAAAAACCAACCAAAACACAAAACATGACAGGTGGGTCCCTTCAGGAAATAAAACACAGATTGACTCTGCTGTCTACAACCACTTAGCATTATAAATATAATCTAGACATATTTGATTTATTTGCAGGAGAAATATTCCTGGTACTGAAGTGAGGTACATCTCTTGGATCATAGCACAGATCTGCAGAAGTCTAGCAAGTACAGGCTAACTTTGGCTGACAGAAGGGGATACTGCCATAACCATTTGCTACTTATATGATGCCAGACTCCCTCTGACAAGAAGGTACATTAATGGCCACAAACTTTGCTCTAGAGCTTAATGGGTGCATCAGCTCTGCAGTCTGCCCACCACAGCCACCTATAGAGCTGGTGCTCTACCAAGACCAGTATATGCCTCCACATGCAGGCAACGGCAACCCCTATAAGTAGTCAAGCCCAAGCAAAAACAGTAGAAGTCAGTATTTCATCCTTCCTCTCTCTGTTCTCCCAGGAAAAGAAAATGGTAGTTTCTGATCCCAGGCTCCTTTTCCCTTTGCTGCTATCAAGGTATAGACAATGCAGTTTATCGGCAGATTATTACCCCAGCAGAGTCCACACAACGTACTACCATCATAAATTGCCAAACTCAAGTTCAATGGCCCATGTTATAATCAAAGGAGGAACCTCTCTGAAATGTCCTTGTTTTCACTGATCCTTGCTCTCACCAGATCCTTAACATTCTCCTGATGAAGTTTTTAGTATTTTTGTGTAATGATCGGCGTACATGAGAAAAAAGAACATATACACAAAATTTATATCCCATAGCATATGGCAAATTGGATAAAGAGCATAGTAAACTGAATAAATTACATAGGCAGGGATGCTTCCGATTTTATTACCAACCTTGTCTTTGGGCATCTGTTCTCTTTGAAGCTGCATGACTTTTGCTGATTATGGTCTCCCTCCTTCTGATTAGTGCAGTGTATGTGATCTCCATTGTGTAACTGATTAGACATTTGCTAATAAATTTTCAACATCACTTATACAGACACCATTTATTTTCAAATGCATCTGATTACATGACACTCGGAACTTGTTTGTAAAAAGCTTTTTATTTGCATGAGACAAGATCAAAATAACAGTGTTAAGAGATCAGTGAGAATCAGAAATCCAACTTCCATAGGTCTTATATGAACTTTGTAAGTACATAATGCTTCTAGTCTCCTAAGTAAAGCCAATCAGTACACAAAGCTTCTCTGAATGACACCCTAGCATCAGATATTGAACCCGAGTTTATAGTCAAAGCAACATAGGTTCTGCCTAGGAAGATCTACCTGAAATTCATCTGGCATTTGAAAGCAGTTTGCTGCAGTAACTTTTTTCATCTTTATTCCTTATTGTTACTAGTGACAGGATAACCTTCAGGACTATTTTATAATTTGATTTTAAATAAGAACGAGTTCACATTTTCTTTTTACTGCTATTTCATGACAGAACTTGGCCTTGATAAACAAGCTCATTGCAATACAATTTCTAATCTCTTCATCAGGACTTGGAATATGGATTTCTGAGAACAGAAGTCAGTGCAGAGTGAAACAAATCTGCTCTACAGAGTAGGATGCACAGGATGAACTGAATGTTCAGCTTAAGGATGAAGGCAACTTAAATTTAGCTGTAAAGCTACATTGTGTGATGCTTAGCCAAAAAGCATACATTGCACATAACACATCACTTGAAATGCCCATGTAAGCTGGAACAGGAGCAATAATGGTCCTATTAGTTCAAAAGGGTCCAATTAAGGGAACCACAGTCTTTTGACTAAGATAGAAATGAGTAACAAATACCTACTGAAATCAAGACAGAGAACACTATGTAGAATAGATGGTGAATGACACTACATAGAGATATAGATATATATGTGTAGATATATAAGGAGAGATGAGGTGTTGCCTTTCAAATAATGAATAGTTAATAGTGCACTTGATGAAATGAATTTGCTTATTCTCATAATTTTCATACCATCAAACTGTTTGCACTTACACCAAAAAAGGGGACAGGAGGAGAGAAAGAAAATGGCAGTTTGTTTGAAAGCCTGATTCATTAATATTCAAGATCATCCATTTTAAAGCATCCATTTGCAAATCAAACAGTCAGTGTGTGCCATTTTGCATATCAACAACATTTTAATGTGAACAACATCAAATTTCAATTACAAGAACATGAAGCCAAAATCAGATCTCAAATAGAAATAAGGTAGATGAACAAAAATGCTCTAAATTCTTAGTGTAGGACTTCACAGAACTTTAAAGCATTCTCTCTGCTCAGAGTAAGTTATTCCTTTACCCCACAGGATAACATGAAGAATGTATTTGGTTTCCCTAGATGGATCTGATTCTCTTCTACTTTACATTACTTTCATATCAAATGAAAGGAATCAAGCCAATAGAAAATGAGTTCAGGAGCCTGTCAAATGTCCTTGCTCATGTTCCCCCACACACCCTTTGAGCTTTTATCCTATATACTTTATCAGCAAATTGAGATCCCTTGAAAATATTTACAACACCTATTTCTGTAAAATCATAACATTAAATATTGGCTACAAATGCATGGATAAAATCTCTTCATAGGTAGACATGCAGGAATAAATATCCCCAGTTCTGATGGATATTAACTTTTGCATTTCTTTTAGTGTAGAGACTTAAATATGCAAGTAGAATAAAAATATTATTGTCACTCTTAAGGGCTATTCATTATGCAGAGATACTAGTGCTGATGTTACTTATGACTTTAAATAGAGGCGACTTGGTTTACATACAGCTCTGCACAGAACCAGAGAACAGAGACTGTCTCTTCAGTAGCTCTTTATTTGATGTGTGATCAGTGCAAGGCAGTAGTAGTAAAGGAAAACCATCAGTGACAGTATCAATCCTTTATCCTCCAGCAGGCAGCAAATTTCCCCCAGTACACATGATATGGCTTGGTGGTCAGGCTGCTCTTTTCTCTGTCCTCTTCTGCTAATCTACACTTTTGTCCTAGGTTGGCCCCTCTAAGGAAAAGGCCACAGTGAAAGCCACTCAAAAGTAGACACCTCAGGTCCCCTGTAGGGCATATTAGGTTGATGTCATTGAAGCAGCTATCATCTAGTTGCTTTGCCCAGCTCTAGGAAAGCTGGTATCAGGCTGTTACTACATGATTTCAGCACAGACTCCTGAGCATATACCATCTCTTAACTTGGCCACGGAAATATCCATCACAAATACTGTTTTGCAGAAACATTGTCAATTAGTAAACAAAGAATCACCATAACAAGCTAAGCATAAGTACAAACTTACTGGTAGCTATTCATTTATTTTAACATAGTTTCAACATACACACTATTTGTTAGTGGACAAGTGATGATAGAGAAGTATTCTTAGATATGGGAGTAAGACTAAAGGTCTCCCTTTAAATTCAGGTAAGAAAAAAAAACAATGTTTTGCATGTTGTAAATAGAAATGTGCTTTACCTCCTATCAAGGTTCTGCCAGAGTTTGGCAAGAGTTCCGAGTACAGCTAAGTCCATTACTCTTCTCCCAAACCAGAAGAAAATTTAAAATAATTGCAAGCTGTCAGAAAGTCATCTAGATTTCAACTGTGTAAAAAATCTCTGGGGCTCAGGCATGTCTTCTGAAGACATTAAGCCAGAGCTGCTTAATTAAGAACTCCTGGATTCAGTCTGACTGCCAGTGTTGAAAGTGCTGACAAGGCACCACAGACAAGAACAAAAAACAAAACAAAACACTTCATTATAGTTACAATAAGAGGTTGCAATGTACCTGGTGAAATAAGGAAACTTCTTTCCATTGTGGATTCTGTCTATAATGTTGAACACGGTAGCAGCAGTTTTAGAATTGCAAATTATAAATGTGCTTCAGTGATTGGTAAACTTGTTGATCATTAGTTGATTTTCCATCCAAACTGTGCCATTACTGGAGTAAATTGAAATCCGAATGAGCAAAGGACCTTACTAACTCTAGTAGCAAAACAGAGTGGAAGAAGCTTGGTTTCTAGCTTAGGCCACTTTTTCCCCTGGGTCAGGACTGCCCTAATACATGCATGCAAGGAAACTTGACAGAGAAATCCCTTACTCCAGCGTATAACACACCAGTTCATGAATGGAGGCTTCAGGAGACTGACTCTTTATGTACTTGTGGATCCACATAGCACATTCACAAACAGCACCAAGTAGGACAAGGCAGCAGTCAAATGAATCTGAAGATTCAGGAGCTTTGGATAAAGCACTCAGTTTACTGCCGAAAATGCTTACAGAAGAGGTTGGCCTAAAATATAAGGTCTGTTGAAGAAGGGCAAAAGGAATCTCAGTGATCTTTGTGGCACAATGGTGAATCTGGGATGCGTGTGTTTATATATGTACATATCAGTAGCTACTAAAAGGTTTGGTGTGACCAAGAGGCATTGTAATAGTAATTTTAAACTGATGCACTAAAGGATTGACTCACAGTATTTACAACCTGAAAGCAGCAGGCCAGAGAAATATTAGGAGGTAGATCACAGGGCTATCAAAAAAAAAAAAAAAAAAAAAAAAAAAAGAGGTATTATAAAATACCTTCTAGCCCAAAGACTTCATTGCTGGTACAAGGGAGAAGTATGTCTGGATGTCACAACAAAGGAGTCTGCTGCAGACACTCAGTGAAGCCATGCACAGAGGCCAGTGAACTGGAGCAAATTGATGAGTTGGAAGAGCAGAAGGGCAAAACAGCAAAGATCTGAGCTACAGAGCCCAGGCACCCAGCAGGGAATGCCAAGGGATCAAAAATGCAATTAAATGTCTGCAGACAGGAATAGAAATATTGACTAGGAAAGCTAGAGCTTCAAATGTAGAGGCAGTTAACTCTACAGAGAGAGGGAGAAGCATTAAGGTCAACCTAGGCAGGATTTCAATCAAGAGGAGCAAGCTAACACCTGGTTAGAGGCTAAGAGGTCATGAAAATTAATCTCCAAATGCTGCAGAGCTAGCCTACTGAAAGAGAAAGTCTCATTTAAATTGGACAAGTATAACACAGCAAACTAGGAAGTACTGTAGACATACCATACCAGTAAAGTTGCCTAACATCAGCTAAGGATTTTTATTAGATCAACAACTGATTGCTATTTACTACTTCAGATAAAGACAAAAATATTAAGAGAACAGTAAAGGCAGGGGTTTATATTCACTCAGCAAGCACTGTTGACCCTGGAGAGCACGTGGCTATCACTTGCATATGTGAATCTGGTGTGGGTTAGCTCGCATTCCATTCAGAAAGAACAGTGAACCTATTTCGGTTACTCTTAGCAGAACTTGTGTTTCATTACAACATCTCTTTGAGAAAGGCTATTTAGTCCTGCTTCAGCAATACAAGTAACAGAATATATTAGTGCCCTAGGCTTTTCCTTCTATGGTGCCTCATTCATTAATATAAATGTGTTTTCCTTTCTAGTGTGAACTGTGTATCTCTGCACTAATTTCTAGAGCTCTTTAACACTCAGGATTTTATCCCCAGGAATGCCTTCCAATCAGCAACCTTTCAATCTTTTTCATACACTGAGTGGATTGAACTCATACATTTTTCACTTGAAGAAACATTCTGAAACATCCAAAGCATTTTTATAGATCTTTTCCATACCCTCTAATTTCACAACCTCCATTTTAAAAGTCTCCAGCACTATCTGCAACAGAGTCTGTCTTTAGATTTCTTAAAGCCCTGCTCATTATTGCCCAGAGTCCAATTTCTTGCTGTCGCTCTGGGGGAGCACACTTCTCTTGGTTGTCCAGTATGTTCGCCTCCCACGAGTCCCTATTGGATCTTTTTCCTCCAGGGTATGTATTGCACTCAGCATCTATCACAGCTCATGTACAAACTTAAACTGCACTAGATATAGCAAAAATCCTCCTTTACTTAGCACTCCACTGACTCGCATGTCATATTCAAATAATGAGGAAGCTTTTCTGTTACTTTGTGATTACTGAATAAAACATTGATCATCAGGTGTAAGAACATGCCCACAAAACCCTAGACCAAGCAAATGTTGTCTTATTGGCATCTAGATTTGACAGCAGTCAGTTTGCCCATTCCTAGTCCATATACTTAAGAAAGAATCAAAATGCTGTGGACTTCTAAATCAAGTATCTTTAAAGAGTTTAGGGGAGTTAAATTAATGCAATTATATCCAAACCTGTAATCTCAAGAGAAAGCTCCAGGTTTACCTAGGGTGATTTTCTGCAAAGCCATGTAGATGGACTTTAATTAAATTCTTCTACTTATAGAACTGATATTTCCCAAGAGATTTTATCTTTTATGCAAACTTATTAAAAGTTACACATATTCCAGAAATTCTGCTTAGAACTGTTCTTTTCATAGAAACATAGAACTCATTGCTTTTGCCACCCACCACTCAAGGACTCTCCTCTTCTGCTCCTATATTCCCTTCCATGTATTCCCTTTAATATTTTTTAACAATTTTTTTCCCCTTTCATTTACATTTATTACTTTTATTTCCTACTTCTCTCACCAGTCTGTTGATTTACAATTTCTGGTTTCACTTCACCACTGAATGAGGAAGGTCTTCTGGTTAATGCCATCAACCATCTTGACTAAGGAATTATATTTCCATTGCACAATGAACTTCTCTTTGAGAAGTTCCAATTCTAAGTTTTTCTTAGAATTTATAAAGTTTTACAAATCAAAATATTCTTTAAAAATTTGTTCTTATTTTTCCCCTCACTCTGTGGATGATTTGCACTTTTGAATCACTAGTCTTAGATCTTGAAGCAGAATATAGTGTCAGACATACTGTGCCCATCATAATTATAGTACATGCAGTGGTATTTTTCACAAATTATCTTGTAGGAACAAAGTGTTATTTTTGAGTGCCTTTATTCCAAGTTCCCTTGGCTAGTAGTCTTACCAAATAAGACTGGCTGCCCAAGCAATTGACATCAGCCAGCTACCACTTCCTCACCGTTGGTCCCTCAAGCACAGAATGGCATTCAATGTGAGAAAGATGCATACTAGTGGGATGGCAAGACAACAGCAGTTCTGCTGCCTCCAGCTCCTCCTCTACATAAAATACACCTTGTCATTTTGAAAGTATAACCTGCCCCTGTGCCACAGATACAGCAGATGAAGTCTGGAAATCAGCTAGAGAAAACATTGGAGTCTTCAAATACATCTGCATGTACTGAAATTTCACATCATACAAATGGAAGTCAAAGGAGATTGTTCTGAATTACTGAGTGAATGATTCTTAAATTACAATTATCAAACAGCAGCATAAAGGTAGTTAATACCTGAGTTATATATAAGTGAGTACCCCTTTACAGATACTCGTTTGAAATCCGGATAAAGTTTACATCAATGCTTAAGAGTGCATTTAAGTAAGCAGTAGCTCTCACCATTTATAGAACACGCAGGTTTTCAATCCAAACATTTCCACTGGTGCTGACTTTGCAGACCTGATTTGCCTATCAGCCGTGCTTTATTCTTATTATTACTTTGTCATTTGGACTACTCATGTTTCAGTGACATCACTTATCAGTTTAGTAGAGATGCGAAATAACTCATTATACTAAAGCCTCAGTATACAATTAGACTCCATTGTGCAGACAAAATCAGTGGTCAGACAGTTATTTAGGCATAATGCATTTAAAGCTGCCTACAAATAAGCACATTTAAGTGTCCCAAGAAGGGTAATTACCCTTTGTAGTTAATTTACCTTTCTCTAAAATAGCATCACTCCATCAGACCTTCAGGAAAAAAATCCATAAGACATCTTTACCAGTATTGCACCATGATTTTAATTTACAGATCAAAACTAAAACTCCAATTTCAATGCATTTTTTTTTTACCTCTCTCCCATCCCTTGCTTCCCAAAGAGACCCAAGTATGGCTTTTTGTTCTTTTTACACAGCTGTTGAGAACTCCTTTCTGCTGTTCATAGATCACAGAGTCTATTATACTTTGGGTGATTCCTAAAGCTGATCTAGCTTTTAAAGGGTAAAGTTAAAAAGTTTAGTATTTACATAGAGCAGTGAATTGACCACTCCAGGGGGACCCAAAAATAACTATGGAAATGTAAAAAAACGTGATACTAGTACATACCAATTGTAGTTAAGGTTAACTGATAATGAAAAACATTACAAGATGCATCTAAATCTACTCCAACACTAATCAAGTAGTGTTCTCTTTCCAACTTAGGTTCTGTCAAGCCATCAAAACCATTCAGCATATACTTGTGCAAGGTATTACAGCTACAGCACTATCCCCTGCTGACAGCACATCTCACGACTGCTGCACGTTGTTTATTCAATTTTAAGTTTGGATATGTGCATTTTCTAAGGTGCCTATTAAGAAAAGTGTTCAGGACAACAACTACCTTTCAAAGCATGTTCAACTATATAGGGAAGATGTACTTGCTGCCTATCCACCTTCCATAAAGAATTAAGTACCTAGTGATAAAAGGATAGTTCTAACGCCATGAACAGAAAAAATACATTTTTTTTTTTTTTATATATGGGAGGGAATTAAGAAAATTCACTACTTTAGATCACCAGCTAAAACTCTGTCTCCCTCTGCAGTTTCAGTATTAATGCATCAAAACTCCCAAACAAATGGTCTTGATACTCTCTTTAGATCTTAAATGTGCATCTATTTATAAATAAAATGAATTATAACATGCATAAAACTTAAGAGATGTGGGTCATTCCACATGGGTATAATTAAATCTGACTCCTACAAGCTTCATAGAAGCCATGATAAAAATCTTGACTGGGATTAAAAATAAGTTGCTGAGTAAATTAGATTTCCTGCTGTTTTATCTAATTAATCCACCTCTTAACTCAAATTGGTTGGCTTTTTAATTACCAGCTAATCTCATCCATATGATGAGGGGTTTTACTGTTCATACCTTCATACCTTTTCTTCTAGGTATACTATGGTATTGGTAGGGGCTGGGAGTGTGTGGTGGTGTGTGGGGTTTTTTGTTTGCTTTGGGGGGGTTGTGGGGTTGGGGTTTTTTGTTTGATTTTGTTTGTTCACTTTTTAAAAGGGGCATGACTTATTTACTTGCATGGGCATATTACTGGAAACCAAGACTTGAGTGATGCGGGTTAAGGAGAACCTAACTTGTGTTGCATCCTTCTACTTTAACATCACAATGTCTTGCACAACCTTTTTTTACATCCCAGTTTTACAGCTGGGATGAAACCCCAATACATCTAAAGTATAAAAGGAAAACAACTGCCATTGTTGTGAGGAATATATTAAAACTCTCTAGGTTAAAGTTTCACATAAACTTGTCTCAATTTCCTCAAAACAGTGCTAGAGGGTGATAGTCTAAAGGCAACCCTTGAAACATTTTAAAAAACAGAAAGTGATCTCTTTCTCCTTATCCTCCCTCCCTAAGCCATGTTGAAACAGCAGACTTGAAATCAAACTCAGTTTTCAGGAACTGACTGGTCCGAGAGGGAAAAATAAATTCAAGTCTGCAGAACATGAGTAAACATGAGTTCACTGGGGAATCTCAAAAACTCAGGCAGGTTTTACACTAATTTTAATTTTGCTTGAATCCTGTGGGAATTTCAGACAAATTCAGATAACACTGCCTGAAGCCTACAACACTGACTTTTCTCTTTACACTTTCTTCATTTTTACAGGACAGTCTCAAACTCGGATAAAGTGTTCCCCTGTACCACAGCTGTTTCAATTTAAGTCTGTTTGTTCTAAAACCTGTTGGTGTCTTCTTCCAGGAGGTAAAGGCTCCTGCCTTTACCATTTTGCATAGAAGCAGCTTGCACAATCCCAGAGGGAACTGCAGCCTCCAGGTAATCCCTTGAGCCCAGCCACTCATCCAGCTTTAAAAAACAAACAAACAACACACACCAGAACAGACACATTTATTCTTTCACCCAGATACATAAACCTCAAGAAAATATACATAAAGAAAAAAGGCTGTATACTTATTTACTCATATTTGTACAATGCTTTTGCCTTGGAAGCCTTAGCATGTGTTATTGAACTAGGTATCTCTACCTGTGGGTTGGGTAGGCCAGTCTCCATCACCAACTCCCTTCTCCTGGTCCCTGCCAGTCAACAATCCCTCCTTCCACCAATCAACAGTCAACCTCCAAAACACTGCAGAAAAACCCCTTGGCTCACCTTAATACCACCCAGGCAAGTACTTTTATAACAGCTGTTTGTCATAGGTTTTCTCTGAAATACAAACCTGCCTGTCCAGTGGACACTTAATTTGACTGTTGTTTCATCAAAGACTTTCCATTCTTCCTTACAAGGCCTTCTACCTGCTATTAATCTTCCCCTGACTTTTAATCTGCTCAGAATTAGTTATGAATTCAGATAAACCCTCCTTTCCCTTTCAACCCTCCCCAGCCATACAATAGGTAGTAAATCTGTTGCCACTGGACATTGCAAGAGTCAAAGAAGTATAAATGGGTTCAAGAGATTAGATAAATCCATAGAGTTCATCGGGGATGATATCAATCATGGCATTTGGTCTGCAGCTCCCAGCGAGGGAGTCACCAAACCATCAGTTGAGGAGGGGACTGGGGAACATACACTCCATACTTTGTTATATTCCCCTCAGCCTTAATATCTATCCACTGTTGAAGACAGAATTTCTGTCTAGAAGCACCTCTTATCTGATCACACAGATAAACCGAGGCGTGTATGTCATCCATCAATTCCTATCACTCCCTCTCTAGACAACCAACATTTTAATCCCGCATTTGGTTTGATAAAGCAAAGAACATGCACCATGCCAGAGCAAAGGGGCTATGGCTGAGCTCTGTTCCTCAAGTTTTCAGAAGTTCAGAGGAAGCAACTCACTTCACCTTTTCTAGAACTGCAAAAGTCTGCATCGCTCAAAATTTGATCATTCTAGATTTATTAGAGATACAGGCCTTGTAGGAAGTCGGCAGTGTGACACCATCAGGGAGAAAATAGGCTTCTCAGAGACTGAACACATAATACCCAAAGAAAAACCCACTTTGCAGTATATTAAGAGCTTATTCTGCCAGACTGAAAGGGCATTTTCTTTAGTTCTTCAGTCATTACTGAAATGCGTCGCCCTCTTGCTTTAAACTCTGCCCTGAAGGTAACCATAGGAAATACCCCCCAGGTTTTCTGATCTACAGTGCTAGCTAAATCCTCCCTGCTTAAAGTATTACTTTATAACAGTAGCTATATCAGACTACATTTCTTATTCCTTATCCCTGGTATACAAGAGCCGCAGAGAGGTCTTCCAGGTCAGCTACTGACCAATTTTGTTGTAATGCATAGGGTTATTAATAAAAATTATATTGGGATGAATTTACAGAACATAGTAGTTCGGCATTATACAAAGAGTTTTAAAAGCAAACCCAGCATTTTTCACTTTCTTTTAACATTTAAGCCAGAGATTTAAAATAGTATATTTAAAGTGACCAAAATTTAATCGTAAAAATATAAAACTAGCTCTTTGAAAAAGCCAAAGTTGTTTGAATGTGATCTATACCATCTACCTCTAAACCCTCAAATACAGCTCAGATTCCAAAACTCTGATCTGTTGTCTTGATGTCTTGCCAATACAAATCACAATACTTTTTTAGATTATATATGAACAAAGAGGGAATGCTAAGCTAATACTGTTAGCAGACTTCATTCATTTAAGTGTCTCACTCTTGCAAGGAAATTGCATTTTGCCACCAGAAACATCATTCACAATGCTTTCCTTTGAGTCAGCTGCCACCTTGTTTGTTTTACAATGCTTCAACCAAAGCCAAAACAAATATAACTTAAAAACTGAAATTTAAATAGTATAGGGACTTTTCTTGGTCATCCAAGAATGTTATCTAAAATTAATTCCCCAATATTTATACAGTCATGTTTTATGCAAATAAGAGTTCATACGTCCTTTACAGTATATAGCCATATCTGTCAAAGTTGATCAAAAACAGAATCATACTACTTAAGCTTTGCTAACAACACAACTGTAAATCAGTTTCTGCAGACAAAGGAAATTTATTAAACAGTTTATGCTGATCAAGGATCTTTCTGTACAACCACCTCTGGCCTACTTGGCTGCAGATGGAGAGGCAGAGCATATTAACTGTTATTAGTAGAACATATCTACTGGGTAACCCAAACATTACATACTAAGAACCCACACACATTTCTTCTTTTAAAAGCAAAAAAAAATATTAATCTGGTTTTATGCAAAACAAAGGAATCCTAGGATAAATGGGAAAACAGGGCCATTGCTTGATGTATATAAGTATCACTGAATTATATCATTTGACAGTTGAAGACCAACACCTTACAAGGTGACATTACACAGAACAGACGACTTGTTTCCTGGCTACATTGAAGATTCTGCTCCTCTAAACCAGCTACAAGATATCACGTGAGTCCTGAGCATTTGACATATCTTGACTGCATGTCTCAATCCAGACTGCAGTCTGAGTGAGATGGGGATTTTACACTCCTTGGGAGCAGGGAGGGGGCACAGGTAAGGGGGATTTTAAGATTTGAAGTTCTCTTAATCTCCATCCAAGAGAGTCAGGAGGCAGCACAAAAGGACTGAGCATTCTTTATACTAAAGATCTCATGGCAAGAGACAAAACACACAGCCTTCAACATTTAGCAAAAAAAAAAAAAAAAAACCATGATTTAAGACAACCTCAAGATTTCTGGCAGCAGGAAAAAATGAGAAGGCGGCATCATTTGTCACAGTCTAGAGGCTGGAAAACTTCACTGCAGGTGCATTTATCCTGGTAGTATCTCTGATATCTTACAAGTCACCTCGAGGGGACTACAGTTATTTAATACACTTAGGCACTCATCAGTAAGATCTGACATAAAAATTAAAATGCAGTTATGTAAGTGTAAACAGCATCTCATCAGAGGTTCAAACAAACAGATGGGGTAGATGTTAGCTCAAGTACTATATAAAAAGGCAACGATAGCTTAAATAGGAAGAGACTCACATGGCAAAACCATGTTAACCACATTCCTACCTTACCTTAGGAGGCATTTTGACAGGATTATGTAAAACAACCAAGTTTTCCTGAGCAACCTCCCCTGCAGATTAAAGCAATATGCTGCATCTAATCTCTCTGTCTTTTCCGGTCATTAACATTTATATGTCAATCTCCACAGAGCCATGAGGTAACAGCAAGATATATGCAGACATTTCATATATTTCCATAAATATGTTGTAGGGAAAGATTAATTCAATGATGTACAGTTACCAAAGTTTGACACTGTAAAGTCTGCATCTGTGGCTGTGATTTAGATGTATGGTTTTTCTGTTTGAGTAAAACCTTTACAAAACCTTAGGAATGATTTATTCTGCTCATCAGCCTACACTCCACATTTGAGGTGTGCCAGAGCAGTTTACAAGAAAACAGGAGAGGTTATGTGTAGCTAGTAAATACAAATTTATAATGTCTAATTACATCCCAACGTATAATACTGTTATAACCACAGGTTATATATACAGTGATAATAAACTGTTATATCAGCAGAGATGCACACCCCCTTGTGGCTGTTTGTGGTGGACAATTGCTTCACACTGCATGCTGGATATCCCCTCTTTTGCCCACCACTGGCTCCCAAGCTGTCTAGTTACTTAATCAACCCTTCAGCTTACTTGCTGAAGCATTTGGAGACCTCCTTCACTGCACTGCAGATCACTCCTCCATACTGCAGACTGAAGGATTGCTCTGTGGTGTAACACAACATCAGCACCATGCTGCTTCTATTCCATCTTTTCAAACAACCACTAACTCCTTGAAGACATGTTGCCTGTGCCTCTACAATACCAAGGTAACCCGGTTTCTCCAGTTCAATATTAAACTGTTTTCAGTGTGTGCCCTCATTTTATTGAAGTATTTTAAAGAAAACATCCAAAACCCCTTTCCTGTGGCCACTTTGAAATGAGTCAACATCCCCAAGCAGTGCCAGCAACAGACACCAGTGATGCTGGGCTGCACGTGACAGAATCACATCTTATACTGCTGGTGAGGCTGTAGGTAGAAGGCTGGGGGGCACTACACCTCAATATGCAGGTCTATTAGAGAGCCCAGAAAGCTAACTTAATAATTAAAGTAATCAGCAGTTTATAAAATTATCCACAAGAACGTCAACATATATTGTCACTGTTTAACATAAGTGAGGGGGAACAGACAGAAGAAATAACCTTTCCCATCTCACATTAAATACACCTCTGCTGAGACTCGTGAGGTGTTTTTGTAAATGCAGCCAATTGTCATCACTCTGTTCCCTCAAAGAGCAAACTCAATTACAGCTTAAAAAAAAAAAAAAAAAAAAAAAAAAAAATCAAAATATGTTTTCATTTCATGCCCCTTGAAAAGTCTTTATCTTCAGCATGTTGTTCAAGACCAGACACTTAATCTTCTGGTACAACTATATCTTCATATGTGACAGCAAGCATGGGGGAAATCTTAGGCTGGAAGACAAAGTCAAGTAATTCTTCCAGCCTGTCCCTTAAACAATTCATCACAATCATCCATCACAGCATCAAGCTGTACATTGATTGATTGATATTGTGTGTATTAATGAATGTGTATTGTGAAATGTTATACTATACTTGATAGAGACAAATTTAAGTATTTTCATTCAAAGCTATCAGGCTAAAGTTCCCCTCTTTAGATATTGTGTACAGTGTGACAGCTCTTAAAAATATATTTAGATGCCCCTGATTTTTAATACAGCCACCGAGCTGAAATTCTAATAGTGCTAAACTCTGCATTTATGGTCCAGTGACTTTGTAATGTTTACAGGTCCCTTTTCCACAAAATTTGGAGAAAAGTTTTTATTTCTAACCAAAATTTCACCTTTTTCCAGATGTACCTGACTATTTCCTTCTGACTAGATCAAAACACTTTCCATTAACTGTTTGTGACTTACAAAAGACAAATGAATTCAAATAATTTTCAGATATATTACAATACATCTCAAGTTTTTTAATTTTCATTGATTCAGCATCTGCTGCCAAAAAAGCTCTTTCTCCTCTGTAGAGCCAGTGGAAAAAGAATCTAGGATGCATTAAAAAAAAAAAAAAAATCTGTTTCTCCAAACTCATGCTAACTTTATCACTCTTGCATTCACCTGGGTGTTAATTGTTAGTCACAAGTGACTCCTGTATGACAAGTCAATGGGTTCCTTAGCCCAGCCCTCGGGATACTAGAAGTTATAGCCCAACACCTACAATTAGCCTGCCATTTGATATTCGCTGTTCAGGTGAATTCAGGTAAAGGTTGAATTAAAAGCTTCTTCAGATTAGGACTAAGAAGTACCAAAGTTGCACAAACAAAAGAAATCCTGTTCCTCGTCTATACACAGCATGTCTTGTACTAGCCAAATTCAATGATATTAATAACTTACTTTCATAAGCATTCATACAGCACTATAATAAAACTAAAACACTCTGAAAAATTATTATTATTTTTCTAATCTTTAATGCTACCTGGATAGTAGCAGGGTTACAAAAACACAGCTTGGAAGCAAATTAAAAACATCAGTTATCAGAAGTTGTGTTAATCAAAAAAATACCTACTATTCTTTTGATCTCAGTGTGCAACTTCAGTGGAGCTCCAATGCAAACTAAAGCTACCAGTGCTTGTACTGGATTTACACAAAAGAAATTCTCATGTGCTTCCTTCAAGCAAAGTGAACATATTAAGTAATCATACCTCTCCATATCACTCAAAGTAGTCTCATAAAACCTGCTGGGTTCGTTCTGTCCTGCCAGATGACTTGAATGTACATATATGTGCCACTGTCCTGAAAAAAAGCATAGTAACTTTCACATAAGGCCAACAGCAGCTGCAAGCAATACAGAAAACTGTATTATTTGTTTTCTCTTAAGATAAATTGGTTCTTTATATGTATTCCCCCATCCAAAAGAAAGATTTTTCAGTGTTCAAGGGCAGAAAACTGCAGTTTGATACTTAGTAAGTCTGCATTTTTAAAACATCTCTTAAGTATTGAAGAGGCTGCTTTGCAAAGACATTCAGAAACAGAGATTAAAAAAAAAAAATCTATATATATACACATCCTTGGCTTCCCTGTCTCAATTTTCCTACTAGTAAACTGGAAATAACCTGTATTAGAAGATAGGAAATAATTAATATGAGAAGACTTTTCAAATCACTACTAAAGCCTCAGGAAAATATCAATCTCAACTCATGATTCACACCTTCAGCACAAACAGACATTACTTCCTATTTTGCTGGTAGAGAAAAATAAGTCAGGGGACTTGGGAGAAACTGCTTCTTATTTGCATACTGGAATACTAGGCATCTATATTTATATATAGATAACCACAAGTCATCAGATACTCAGAAATTCACTCTATGCACAAGGTATTTGGTATTGACAACAAGGAAGGCTTTTGTGTTTACTTATGCAACTCCATCTTCATTTTTTGAGTTTCACTTATACGTTACTATCAGCATTAGGCAAACAGTAATCTAGAGATATGTCAAAATTTTTTTTACCTTGAGGCAAGACTTTTTCCGACAACTGGTATAATTATTTCTCCAGGACTCTGCTCTGCCATCATTAGTAATACTGAATAACACATTCAGCCATGAACAGTCATAGCAAGTCTAAAGCAAGTTAGGGTGTTTCCAGGCTGTGCCAGGTAATGCAGCATGCTCTCCATGCACATGCCTTACTGTGTTTTCACAAAGTAGAAGTCAAACAGCCTGCTGAGGCTAGAAAGAGGGGTTGTTAGTTTCCCATCTCAGCTGCTCTTAAATAGTAAAGAAAAAATTTTAACCTTAAACAGGAGAAGGTAAGAAAGGGAGGTACAGAGGCATCGTGTCTCAGTAGAAGCAAGAAATACAATAGCTTGGGAAATCAGAACAAATGTTTTCTAGGATTTAAATAAAAAGACATTAGATCAAACCTTTGACAAAATTAAGTTTGTGGGCCACTTCAGTAGGAAAATTGGAATTTTGAAGGACAAACTGCAACAGATCAGGACTAAAAATGCTGTTTAAGTAAATGGTCTGTTGTGCCCTGCTGGTAGCCCAGTAAGTACTCATAGCCACAGGACAGGTTCACTGAGTGCCAGGCAGTGAACCCTTTCAGTCTGCTGTGCACCTGGGGAGGGCAGGGGCAGCAGGCTGAACTGCACACCTAACCTATCCCAAGTCCCAGCTGAAACTAAGCATGACAGACTTAGAAATGCACAGACTGCTCCATTTATTATTCAAGGCTTTCCATAAATATTTGCATGACCTGACATCTGAAAGAAAGCACACCATAACCCACAGTACTCCTGTATAGCAATTATACCACCCCAAAATTTCAAACCAGGGCATATTAATTTACTAACATCCTACCATTTTGCTCATAATTACCTCTTCCCTGTTCTCTTGCCTTATGCCCAACTAGGAGAAGCATAGGCTGCAACCCAGTCGTTAAAGCAATCTAATTGTTCCTTGACTATCAGAGAAGTTGAATGACAAAGTAAATAGAGCACACTTGAATATTCAGCAGACTGTTATTCTAACATACCCTTTCCAAAACAATCTCTTTCCAGTGTTCTGACAGCTGTTGAACTTCCAGTACTAGAGTTTTCTAGTGTGCCTTTGGATTTTTTTATAAACAGAACGGGAAGATAGCAAAAATCTCCATTATTTAGAAAAGGGTAAAGAAACACACCAGAAAACTAAAGAGCATAAAGTTTAACATCTGCTGCACAATAAATCTTAGAAAATGTCTTGTGATGTGCATGAATACCTGGGTGTACATACTTGATTAACAACAGGCTTGTTGGTGTTTCTGGGAATAAACTACTGTTTTAATACATTTCCCTGAAGTATTTAAGCTTTCAGCAAGCAGCAGGTACACCAGTTTTGTGTAGTGATAGAATCTTATTAAAACTTTTAATGTACAGGAAGAACATACAAGAAGGCATTAGATGTCTGCCCTGAGTGTCTGATCATTTTGAATGCCTGCCCCATGGAACATATCCGTTCAGAAATTGGAGCCAAGTAGTTAGGCAGTGCCTGACCATTAAAAAGACAAATACTCGGGCCACCAACAGCTCCTTCTAGGCAGAAAGATGGTTTTACAAAAATCACTGAGTTGGGGACTTAGCTCTGCCAGTATATATAGCAGTCCACACAGCATGCTTGGAAACTAAGTTGTAGAGGCTCAGACCAACAAAAAGAGTCAAGAATTATATTTTTCTGGAAGACAATGTGCCAAAGAAAGAACATACAAAATCAATGAAAAACCAGCAGTCTTTCCTCTGTTTTCACTGAGCAACCTCATTTTGTTCCAGGGCAGTAACTTTTAAACCACTAAGAACTCAAGCTAACTTGGAGACGCATAAGGGACCACTTCCAGAATTTCACAAACTCTTCTCTCATGACTTTACCTAGATATGCAAACACTTGTTCCAGTGTTGTAAGCCCAGCAGCTCATGGGATATGAGATTCCAGCTCCATCAATTCCAGTGACAAAACTCCCAGACATGATCCATGGATACAGATGTTGCTGTCTGTATGCCTGTCGTGGCACATTGTGAGATCAAACCTCACAGTCCTGCTTTTGAAATCTGATCTCTCAACTTATTCTCTGCCAAAACATTTAACTACATGTTTAAATCCTATCCCTTAAACACATGTCTAGCAATAAAATCAGTATATATTTCTGTATAATGTATTTATATTTAAAAGGAAAGTTTTATTCACAGTTGTTTCAGTTATTGAAGTTAAGACCAAGCTGCAACAAAACCCCCCAAAAGATTATACAATGTAGAGAAGGCATGGACAAAGGAACAATAGATGGGGGTTATTTGTACGTAGGAAGAATGTAGATGATTCCACATCAGGACTCAAGAGAGAATTTAGGGTATAAAATAGAAGACCTGAAAGCAGGATGTGCTTTCAAATGCAGCCACTGTACCTGTGGGCTCCTTGGTTGCTATTTGTACAATGGGTATTAGCAAGTACTGGTCTCACACCTCAGGATACAGCAGCCAGTTCTGGGAAAGATGTCTTTGACAGCTCTTAGAAGTGAGCTGGTTTCTTTTGCTCTAAAACTGCAGTACTTGATGAGCTTTGTCCAGAGACCAACTTGCAACAGCAGAATAGTGCTTGCCACATACTGGACAACACATAGAAGGTCACACAGAAGAGGACAGATGATGCAGTCAGAGTAGGACTCTGGAACTTCTCTATTTAAGGCTCATCTCCCAAACCATACTTAATCATCATCACATCTGACCTATAATGACTGGCAGCCACAGCTAGCCTATACATGTGCATGCTCATGTACAAGCCCAAGCATATGCGTGTAGTTACACCCACTTAACTTTTAGTCAACCTCTCATCTATTGCCATATTAAAAGCTAAAATACTGCAAGACCTAGCTATTTCTCATTTTCTCTGCTAGCTAAACTTTAAATCCTGTGCTTGTATCCAAGATTGATTACCAGAACTTTCTCTTGCAGCACTTCAGAAAAATAAAATACTCTGGCTGAAGTCTTGAGGAAAATATGCTGCTGGGCTTCAAATTAAAAAGACAACAATGATGTGTCCCAAGTCAAAGTATAACTCATTATACAAGAACAAAAGGTCTTTTGGAGAATATGCTATAGATTTCCATTGCCTTGGGAAGAGAGAATGAAGTTGAAGGGAAATACTTGTAATTAAGAGTTTTAAAATTAAATATCTTGCTTACACATATGAAAGTATAGATTTGATCTAAGAACAAAGTGAATACAAATGTAGGGAAAGAACATATTGACCACAACAAGAACAACAAATATAATGTCTTAGTGACATAACCAGGAAGGTGCCTCTTCTTGTCCTTCCAATCCCTAAAATAATCAGAAAATGCATGAAAACTCTTTCCATGCTGCAGGAATAATGGGTTATGGGAACTGTAAAACTTGGTCAGATTCCAAGGCCACATACCAAGAATACAGGAGGTTATAGTTGCTTGCTTACAGGATCCAGCTCAAAACAAACCCCTGGCTGCATACCCCTAATATGGAAAACAAGGCTGGTTCTCCCTGCAGAACCACCGGTGGTGGCTCTGCTTGCCATGCCCCTTTAGACCTGGCCAGCAGTCAGTTACAATCCCTGAATGAAAGGTTCTCCTTCCTGCATCACATCTTGCTTTTTGCAGTGAAAGAAAACCTTGCCTTGGCCAAAGGCTCCAGGGCTGGCTCTTTAACCAAGAGACCAAAAGCAGACACATCCATACACAGCATTTACATTTCTGCAAAGCTCCCTGAAGGTTTCACCTCCATTTTTGTGGAGTTTACCATCATTGTGACCTGACAAGAATAAATTTCACATGACCCAGTCCTAGAAGATAAAGAGGGTGTCAGAATAGTCACCATATACGTGCCATAGATAAGCTTCTGTGTTGTTGACCTAGAAAAGGTTGAGGTGGACAGAGGCTCCAGTTGCATGATTCATATGCTTTAGTGGCAAAAGTGGGGCTCAGATTTCATTACACGTTAAATTCTTGACTACCAGAAGTGGATAATCTGCAATTCCTCTGCCTATTAAAGCAGAACTAAATTATTTTTTTTTCATTAATTTTGTTTATTTGTTTATCAGACCAGATAAGGCACAGCTTCTGAAAAACATTTATTGGTTTGCACTGACCCATGGAAAAAAACATCCCATAAGTGTGTGATTAAGGCATTTTACAGTTAAAACAGGCACCTTGACTCACTTTTAACATGAAGGATCAAACTGTTTCTCCCAGAAAAATAGCTGAAGCATCTAGTCCAATACTTCTTGTGTCTACTCAACTGAACATGCTGGCATATGTTTACCTCTTGCAGACCCCACTTGGTCAAGTACTTTGTCCCTCCCATTCCTACCACATAAGCGTAACCACTGAAAAACACTTAAAGTCCGGACCATGTAATTTTTTTTTTTTTTTTTTTTTAATACAACTGGTTTAGATTTATCAGGACTAACCCCATTTTTCATCGTGAGTTCAGCACAGTCACACAATGTATTGTATTTTATTGTTGACTTACATTTTAAAAGAAAGTTTCTGGTCATATCCAGAAAGGAGGAGGAGAAAACAGCTCTAGAAAGACAAAACTATATTTTAGAAGCCTGTAGTAGGAATAAATTATCACATAAGGGATTGTTTGAAAATCACTGTCTTCTTTTGCATATCTTCCTTCTTGCACACCTTGTTCACTCAAGCTTAAAGGGATAAATGCTGCTGAGGGGATCACCCATCATATACTGCAAAGATACAACCTTTGTAGAGAACCATGTGAACCATATTAACCTTCCAAACAGGACTGCACTGGATGCAGTACCTACAATGCAGTAATTTGTGCTGGGGACAGAAAGCTGTCAGTCTTCAGATGTCTCACATTCCAGGCCCAACTATTCAGTTGCATCTTGCATATTCCCTCCCAATTTTCTCCCTCCCCATCAAACATCTGAAGCAGACACATCTGCTATGTCTTGAGTCACTGCTAGATCCATCCACTGTGGGGATGAAATGTAGGAGATTAGAGAAGTTCAGTTTCTTTAAGAGGAAGGGGAATGCAATCAATCAGGTTCTGCTAGATCATGTTTGCCTGCAACGGCGACTTCAGTCTCAACAAGCCTGTAGACCAGCAATAGCAATAACTTTGGACCTAGCACACTCAAAGTCCGCACAACAGAAAGGCATAGCGTGAGGAGGAGGGAGAAGAACAGGCCCCAGTATATAGTATGTGTATAGTCAGTGTATATGTATGGTATGCACCATGTAGTATAATAGCTTTATGAATCCTAGAATCCCAGGGTGGAAGGGACCTCAAGGATCATCTAGTCCAACCTTTCTGGCAAAAGCATGGTCTAGACAAGATGGCGCAGCACTCTGTCCAGCCGAATCTTAAAAGTGACCAATATTGGTAAATCCACCGCTTCCCTGGGGAGATTATTCCAGTGGCTGGTTGTTCCCATTGTGAAGTTTTCTTCTTATGTCCAATTGGAATCTCCTCAGCAGTGACTTGTACCCATTACCCCTAGTCTTTTCCATGTGGCTCCTTGTAAAAAGGGAGTCTCCATCTTCTCTGTAGCCACCCTTTAAATACTGGAACATGGTGATAAGGTCTCCCCTAGAACTTCTCTTCTCAAGGCTGAACAAGCCCCATTCTCTCAGCCTTTCCTCATAGGACAGGCTGCCCGGGTCCTTGATCACCTTTGTGACCCTCCTCTGGACCCTCTCCAGCCTGCCCACAGCTTTTTTTGCACAGCGGGGACCAAAACTCAGAGTGTCCCAGGTGTGGCCTGGCAAGTGCTGAGTCGAGTGGGATAATGACTTCTTTATCTCTGCTGGTGATGCCCTCGTTGATGCAGCCCAGCATCCCATTTTCTTTCTTTGCTGCTGCAGCCCACTGGTCACTCACACTGAGCTTGTTGTCCACCGGGACCCTCAGGTCCTTTTCTGCAGAGCTGCTCCCCAGCTGGGTAGATCTCAGCCTGTGCTGCACTGATGGATGATGTTTTCCCAGGTGCAAGACCTTACACTTGTCCTTGTTGAGCTTCATAAGGTTCTTGCCAGCCACCTCTTCCAGCCCAGCCAGGTCTCCCTGCAGGGTGGCTCTCCCTTCTGAAGCATCCATTTTCCCACTCAGTTTGGTATCATTGGCAAATTTCATCAGGGTACACTGGATCCCATCATCCCGATCACTTAGGAAGATATTAAACAGCGCCGGGGCCAGTATTGATCCCTGTGGGACCCCCTTTGTGACAGGTTGCCAGTTTGAAAAGGAGCTATTTCCCCCCACCCTCTGGGTGCTGCCTGGCAGCCAGTTGACCACCCACTGCACAGACCCCTTGTCCAGACTGTAACAAAAAATAAAATCCTGTCCTCAATAATATGAATACCTGGAAATGTTATATCATTATAAAAGAGCTTCATTATCAGTATGAAATTACATAGGGCAGAACTCTGAATCAACATTAAGCACACAAATGCCACCTAACTTGATCTTCTGAATTATGATCACCAAAATTACTCAACATCATCTGTGCCTTGGTCATAAAAAGTCTGACAAAGCAGAAGAATTATATGGTGTGCACTCAGTATAAGCAACTTGAATCCAGATGAATCAAAGACCTTGATTCGGAAACTCTCTTGTAAAAGATTTACCATCAGGCCCCCCATGTTTAAATGGCTCACTTAATCCCCTTGCAGCATCTGTCCCTCTAGTATTATACAGTATTTGTAATATCTCTGCAGAAGGGGAAAAATGCATTTGTGTTCATACTCTGCTTTATTTTGTTTGTCTTAAAAATCAATAGAAATTTTCAGAAGGGCATTTTGTGCTCTGTATGTGCTAATGTGACATCCACTGGGCCAAATGCATCCCTGAAGCAACAGCTGGGTTCCTGAAGTTCATGCTATGCCCGATTCAACAAGAGAGCCCAGACTTTTTTTTTCTTACAATCTGCAACAGGGATAATTCCACCCTTGGTGATGTGCAGAAGAGAGCAAAAAAATTATGACAGTTCCACTTTGACAAACTGAAACAGGGATGGCAAGTCTATTCTCAGCCTCTTCCCAAATAAGACAAGTTTGTCTCCTGTGATTCACTACCCACCACCCTCTCCTTGTAGACTAACACTGCATCTCTTACTTCCTAGTGGGAGTTTCACACACTTGGGCTGATCCACAAATATGTCATGTCTACAACCCCTTCATTCAATTTGCATGCTGAAAACTATCCTGGCCAAAACCCCAGTCACCTATGCTTCACAGCACATCAGGGGTTTTCAGCGGTCCCATCCATTGATGGACCCTGGGAACAGGACAGGGATCTTTGATTTGGTAGATATGAACAGTTAAGAAAATGAGCTTATCACAGACCCGATTGCCCCAGATCCTCAGGAGAAACAAGCTGACTTCCCACAGAGCTGACAGTTGTGCTCTTCCCTGGTGGCTGAAGACTCAGGTGTATGAGCAGGACATATCTTCTGCTAAACCCCCAAGGTCAGCTTTGAGCACCACTTCCTTCCACAGTGATTTAAGAGATTGATTAGGTGAAGGTAGGTTAAAGCTCTGGCTTTCTGCCAATGGGCTTTGGCAAGAGAAAACGCTTAACTACAGAAGACATGCAGGCTTCCCAGATGAACAGCAACAACACTGTCAGAGATATGGAAACAAATAGCTTTCAAAAGGCTCAAAGGATGCAGTTCAGCAGTCACAAACTAGTGATTGCTAGCAGGGCTGTGCTAAGGATTGTTGAATACAAACAGATTAAAAATCACAGGCAATTCCTGAACTAACACCTAAAAAAAAAAAAGCCCCCTTTAGTACCTCCTTTCCCTACCATTCTGACCCTTTCATGGGCATCTGCCCTGTCCCCCTGTGGCTCAGCCTCACAGCCCCTCCCTGAGGGCTGCCTGCTCCCAGCTATATTTCTGCCTGGGCATCTAGTTGTGACCCAGGCTGACTCCTCTCCACCCAGGATTGGCTGATAGTCCTCTGCTTGGCAAGTATAGTTCAGGGTCCAAAAGCACAGAGTAGCCAGCTGTTCCACAGCCAGTCCTGGGCAGTTGTGTCTACAGCCACTGTCAGGTTTAGAAGCAGAAGCTGACAATCTCCCCAGGCAATCCCTTTCACCTCCACTGCCATCTAGAGCAGTTTAAGAGAAAATAAAAATCCACAAAAGCTGCAAACATGCACTAATGGCAACATGTGCTGCAAATCATCCTAGCACTGCTGTCCATCTCCAAATGCACCTAACTTTTTCTTAACACTCTCCTTCGTACACCCTGGAATGCATGAGCGCTGCCTTAGAGAGTAAATAACTTAAAGTACTGATGGACCTGAACTGAAGCCAGGGTCAGAGAGCAACCATCTGTCAAGGAAAAATGCAAAAGCCTGATCTAGATCTACACAGACTAGATTCTTTTGTTTGCCAGAGAGAACAGCCTCCTTCATGCAGTCTTTCCTCTGACAGCCAGACCACTGTTGAACCAACGATACCAGTTCCTTCACAACCAAACATAGGGCCAGTTCAATGGAAGGCAAATGTGGGAATACAGTGGAAGATTGGCTCAGATGACTTGCAGCTAGGGATGTTGAAAAACACACATATCATAGTAATTGTTGTTTAGCTTTGTGTGCTTGCCAGGTAGAATGCCTCTGTTAGATAGCATAGGCCTGTGAGACCCAAAAGCACCTTAAACATCCTTGAGATTCCCACCCTGCTGTGGGAAAGATCAAAGCACAGTGGAAAACTACATCTGCAAAAATCCCTGATATATTCCTACAAAACCAGCAGGTTCAAGATCTTTTCTTTCTTCTCTCTCTGGCTAGAAAGGACTGAGCTCCGCGGTACCTGTATCCCTGCTTGCATGACGCTGCCCAGATGCTGCTGTGGAGATCCCCCAGGTTATGAGGTAGTGAGAAAAATGTACTCATTGTATTTCATCCATTGTTTGTGGTTGTTCCTGTGTCCTGTCTGTGCCAGCTCACACAGCAAGGGAGAGGAAACACCCACAGAACTGCTGGACATAGAAAGTAACTGCTTCAGGTATGTGCAGTGAATGAGCCTTCTGCCAGTATCAGATATTGCTGATGTGTTGATGGATTTTTAATATCCCACAAGGAAATAAACCACACTAATACAACACCACTCTAGAAACCAGAGCTTAAGCAACAAGAACAGCTTGTTTCATCCTTCCAAAAGACAGATGTGCTTGTGTAACACTGCACTAGTGTCTGTGTTGACCATGCATTACTGAAAATGTGTAAGGGATCTGATCTCATACTACAGTATTGTTAAAGAAAAGGGCATTGGTTTACTGATTAAAAGCTTTTAGAGTCTGAATATATAGTTTATCTAAACAGTATCTGGTCTACCAGACATGAATTCTGGACAGGTTAATGCCAGCCTGTCACACTTTTCAATGAGCAGCATCCTTATCTTGCCCATGTAATTCAAATATTGTACATAAAAAGCTGGGAGGAAAAAGCCTGAGAGATGGAAGAATGTTAAAGTGAAACAGAATTAAAATGCATTTATAGTCAGGAAAGCAAGTGCTAAAAAAATGGTACACTACTCCACAGCAAAGCTGTACAAGCAAATTGATTCTTCGGTTCACTGACAGAACAAAAGAAATGTTTTTACTCAGAGTAACATAGTGTTACTTCACTCTTATTTAAATAAGGGTAGAGCATTTTGAAATCAGAAGTCATTGCAAGGGAAGAAACTAAGTGTTATACATTTAGCTTCCATATTTTCCTCCATGACCCCAACAAAAAAGTTTAGTAGTTTCAGTTGACCAAAAATTTTTTGTTGATAAAATAGTGAACACCTCCCTTCATTAAGTCTCATCAGACCCAACCACACTGCACATTCATGGGTGCCTGTTTATCTGTTACAATTTTTCCCCTCACCTGAGCATCTTAAAGTTTACACCACCTGAAAGCATCCCATTCAGACACCCTTGGTAATAACTCTTTTCTTATATTGAAAGTTGGAGATCACTATTGGACAATCAGTGTTACAAGTCTACTGTGATACTGAAGAGTTAGGAAGTACCAACTTACACATACAGACACGTAATGTTTAGGAAAGATGTGAGAAGATTGTACCATTGTTCCCCTTGTCACCTCCACAACAAGAAAAAAAATAGCTTAGGAAAACAGGTGTTACACAGATTGCAGTAGAATATTCCTGAACAGTTCACAGATGTAGTAGTTCATGTCTAAATGCAAGCACCTAGCATATACATCTTACAGTGTTCATGTATACATATTAAGGACAAAGTGCATCCATACTTTCCAGGGCTCTAAAAGATACCTAAGGCTTACAAACACATTTTTCTTAAATTTCTTGATTTGATGTATAAAATTCTATTGTCAGCTGTAAAAAAGCAAATTTAATAATAAAGTTCAGATGTCAAAGCTAAGCTGTTAGCTTAAATTTAAAACATGACATTTTTTAAATGACTAACATCAAGCAGACATTATTTAATTTTAAAATCAATTTATAGGCTTTTTCTTTCAAAACTTTGTAAGTGTATTGCAGAACAGCTATTTCACATAGACCTCGCTCTGCATCCTTCCTAAGCTGCTATAAATAAAACATTCAAAAAATATCTACTCCAGTTATTCTCTCTTCTCCATCACAATTCACCTGCAGTGTTATTAAAAAAAAAAAAAAAAAATCTATTGCACAACAAAATGTAAGTGGAGCTTGTGTTCAATCAGCACTCCCACATCACAGGAACAAATTCTATTTTCAATAACGTTAATTACTTTTCTTAACAGTCCTCCTCTTCTGCATTCACAGCTCCCATTTTAAGTCACTTCATAAACTTCTGCTAGGGTAACCCATAACTGCTTGAGACCGATTAACACAATAAAGCTATTTCAAATGGATTGGTTTATTATTTACTGAAGGATTAGATCATTGCTGGCACTCAATAAATGCCTGCTATTTAGGAAGCAATCTAATTATTTGGTATGTCTCCAATATAACCTGTTAATAGACCATGTCCATATAGTGGTTTGTGACTCTTATCCTTCAGAAAGATGCTTAGACTTCTTGATGGGGGTGATATTGCATTGCATCTAACATCATATCTAATACAGTAATAACACATTTCACATTGTAACTAATTACTAGTAGTGAGAAAACACCTAGCCCCACTTCAATGAATAACATTGTTGCTATTGATTTCAATGCAGTCTGGGTTTTATGTATCCTCTAGTATTAGCATAACCTTTCATGTGAATTTCTAGAATCCAACTGTGTTCAGAGTTCCAACCCTGCTCTTGTGGATGCAGGCTTAATACTGAATCTGCCCTCCCTAAGTGGGAAAGAGTTTAGACTGGTGTGACAAGAACCCAGGATTTTGGGGAGTAGCCAGATTTCAATTTAAGTAGATCTCTAACTGCTACAGCACTATGTACTGACAAACAGAAAAAATAAACTGAACAAAGTAGGTAGAAGGAAAAAATATTAATATAAAAGTCCTTATCTAAGCAGCATAGATATTTTTTCCTACTGCAGTATCCAAATTTCTCATTTCCTTCTCTCCAACTACACACAAATCCAATACAATCAGGAATTTCAGGATGTAAAAGAACTATATCTTCCACCTACAATGGTAATGCATGGGAAGAATAGTGTCAGTCTGATTCTTGATATTATTCAGTAATTCAGGGCTGTAGTAGACAATCAGTAACTTAAGCAGTTGGTGTTAAGGCACTTGCATTGACACTTTGTAAACTATAAGGCTTTTTTCACTTTGTTTTAGACTTATCCTGGTCCTCTGTTATATGTTTCCACCATGCATGTTTTGAAGATGTCCTGCAGTCATCTTCAAAGACCACCTGAATCCACAGTTGAAGTGTACCTACAGTGGAACTTCTTGATTTATTCTGGGGATATCCAAATAAATCACATGCACTAAAGTCATTCCCCAAAAGCCAACACATAGTAAGCAAGGTTGTCTGGAAGACTCAGTTCAGGATATAGTGCAGCTTTGAAGTGAAATGCTAACAGAATCAGCCATGCATTGTCTTTTATAGCTTTTATTTAAATCTCCACCTTTTCATCAACACAGTGCCTGAAACTAAGAAAAATTACATAGGAGTCAGATTTCTAGGCCAACTATTTTTTAAGTAAAAGGACAGCCCCCAGGAATCTACAGAAGCCATAATCACCTTATACCAGTGCTGTCATTGCCAGGAAATAACATCATGTTTATTTTAAGCAGCCAGTAGATTTTTTTCATCAATGGGTATCTGAAAGAAATAATGCCCCTCTTTCACTTGATAATCCCATCTGTTGAGACTGACACCATAATGATCACTTAATCAGGAAGATTTTATCGCTCTCTGGCTTTACACACTGGGTAGTTACTAATGAATGTCTTGTAAATCTCATAACAGAGTTGAAAGGGAATGGTAAACAGTTAATCCATACTATTTAAAGTCCCCCGTAAAAATTAAGATGCAATGCCATAAGGACCATTTATATGCTAAGAGAAGAATTAGTCATCTAAATGCATTAAAGATGAGAAAAGAGGATATTAATTATTATTTTACAAGAGTAAAATTATTTTTCTGGCTTTTAGAATAAAGAAAATTGCTAGATCTGAGGATTGAGATAACCTAGGCTATTTATTTAATTGGAAGGATGTCGTTTCTGCATCGAACTTGTGCACAGAAACAACTTGGACATCACCACATACCAACACATTTCAGGAAAATTAGTCTGCCATCTAAAGAAAACTACCCGCATGAAACATCTGACTCACCCCGTCCCCACAGTGAGCAACTATAAAGATAACTAAGCAGAATTACAAGTCATCACCAAAGCTTTCTTTTCTCTTCACATAATCCCATGTCCAGAGACACTTGATATATTTTGTTTAGTTTTTTATACCATCCCACAGGCAGCTGACACTATTTGGTCACCAACAGACAGACCAAGGTTTATGGTGGAACAGTAAGGAAGGAGTCTGTTTTACTCGATTGTTATCCACATCTGTCATATTACATATTATGCTTTTATTATTGGCAAACTTAAGCAAGTGCCTTACTCCATTTTGTAGTCAATATAATATCCAGATGAAGATAGCAAAAGGCTCACATGTTTAATGAGGAAAAGTAGATATTAGGTATTGATGTATGCTTCTGACTAACTCAGTAGACTTAGCAAATGTAATATTCTCATTTCCACATCCATTCTTCATCGTGTGTTCAAGTATGATTATACAGACTGCTTAATATTTCTGAATTAAGTAAAATGAGCCTCTTGTGGCTAGAGATGTTTATTATTCTAAGTATTTTAGGTTGTTAGGCTAATTTTATTTAAATTACTATCCACTGCCTGACACCCTTAATATTTTTCATTGATACGTCTTCAGGGTTTTACTTAACCCTAAAGTCAACTTTGCAGAAGCAGTATATAAATTCCCTTTCGATTCACCTATAATTTTATCATTACTAATTCTTCACAGCTGTTCAGATATAGCACATCCCTAATAATACTCAGTAATACGGAGACACTTTTTATTACCTATTCCATTTGAGTTAAAACTAAGTTGTCAGGAAGAGTACACAGCTCACAGCAGCACACTCTGCTTCCCATAGAGCTTACTGCCCTCTGCCAAGAACAGTGCTGAGCAGAGGCCAGGCCCTGGCACATGCACATTCAGCAGAGCCAGGCTGGCTGATACCAGAAGAGTGCATGGCCCTCTAGAGAGAAATTATTTCCTAGTGTTCCAGAAACACTCTTATACTTTATATATTGTTTGTTAATGGTTTCTTCCTCAATCTTGTCATTCTTACACCTGTATTCATGACTTCATTTTGTGACCCACAAATACTAGGTAGTTGTAAAGTGGTTAATGCTACCTCCCCTCAATCAGGAAACTGCATTCAGAAGAGACAAGTCTTAACATTCAAGCCTTGATTTTCCAGTAACTCATGTCATTTATAAGATAAAATACAAACTTTAAGTCACAAGGCTTTATGTTTGCACAGTCAAGCTTGCAACATTTTCTGAAGCTTCCTGCAATACAGTCATCTCCTTTCTTCCCTGAAAGTGGTCAACTTATTCTTCAGTGGCATCTCAGCCCCCAGCAGGTCTCATATTGCAGCCATGACCGGAAGATTTACTGCACTGCTCACTCTCACACACAGTGGTTCAAGTAATACCCCATGTGCTCCATTGAGACTTAGAGCCAACTAACTACTTCAAGTAGCAGTGGGAGCTTAAACTGCATCATCCCGGGAAAGTTGCATTAAACGGTAACCATACTACCTGAGAAGAGGGCAGAGACAAGCCCTCAAGAGCCACACCACTGCAAGGCAACATGCAACACCGTTCCAGCCTCACTATCATCATTAACACATCGCTGGTATAACTAAATCCTCAGCACAATTACTGGTTTTCACCACTAGTGATAACAAACACTTTATATATCAGCCAGCTAGTCCATTCGATCAGTGCTTTGCTAGCAGCCCCCTGCACAAGAGAATTCAACTCCTTTAACTTTTCTGCCACATACTTTGCAGTATTTGTGGTAATAAACATTTGTCACCAAAGAGGTGACTAGGGAAATTACACAATATTAGAAAAGCAAGCTCTTTAGTGCAGAGTAAGAAAAGCATCATGTCTAATTATGAGTTTTACAATAACTGTATGATACAATAATTGGGATGGATTTCAAGCGCCTTCAGCAAGCTCCATTTAAAGAAAAATCGAGATAGTGAAAAGTAATATTCATTATAATTCAGCCATTAGTAAATATTCTCAACTAATAAAGTAATGGGAAAAAAACAATTCCTAGAAGAAACATTTCGTTTTTTTCTATAATTACTGGAAATCAACATATATTTGTTAGGAGGAAAATTAATTATTTGCCTGCACTGACGAACATTTTAGATATGCAGGTTTTGGGGTTTGTTGGTTGGTTGGGTTTTTTCCCCTACTAATGAAATATTGCTTCAAGAACTAAACCTATTTTTTCATTTCTTTCCTCAATTCATATTCACCCCTCAGATTAACAAAATGCAATTCCAGATTTAAAGCATTATTCTCCTATCACTGTGTAACTCTTAACATCTACTGCAATGACTACAGATGAATTTGCAAAGATGCACACCTTCAAATGCATCATTTGTTGCTTGTAAGTGTTTGAAATTTGGAATAAAAATATCTAAGTCTTGTGGTTTGCTTTTAGTGCACATCCAACCCAGCAGTACATCACACTTAGAGAAGAACTGATAAATAAAATGTTACTCTGTCAAGGGTATGGTAATTCAAAGCCACTACAAAAATTAATAGGAATATATATGGATTTAACATGACACAAGCCACTGTACATACAAAGTTGTGAGCATGTGTAAAAACGTCGGTGCTCCACCAGTTTCAGTTCATGTCAGCTGAAATTCCAGCTCACAGCAGTAGTTTGTACTTTGTCCTCTGATCAAGTGCTGCTTATACATCAACATAAAACAAGTACAACAAAAAGCCAGGAGCAGGTAGACACCAGTTGCCAAGAGACTACAGAGTATGTTCACTACTCTGTGTTTTAGACCTTACTGATATTTTCGTTCAAGAAAAGAATGAAGCAAATGGCAAAATTAATTCACACAAACTCTTATGATTTGGAATTGTTTTTAAAACACATATACACAACACACAGAAGGACACAACTGGAAAAGGAATTGTGCCATTTAAAAACTTAATTCAGTGTCAAACTGGCTCATATGCCACAGTATCTCAAAACTAGCTCAGATGTGTACTGTACCATGACAACAGCCTTACATATAATCGTGGTTTTCATCAGGTAGCTAAGAACTCACTCATTCCATCATGCAAATTTTAATCAAGCATGTCACTGGAACATCAAGTCTGACTAAAAACAATTTGAAGCAGATACCTCATGGGATTTTCAAAGGCTTCAAGGAGTCACATGCACACCTTTAAACAAGATTCAGTTTAATGTGAGAAACACTGGTCTCCCTCCCTAGTTCCAAATGCATACCTGCACTCAAAAGGTCCCTGGTGGTGGTCTCCATGCTGCCATTCCTTTACAATAGCTCCTTCTAAATGAAGTCCTTGGAGGTTTAGCTAGAGGCTGGAAAACTAGAGCACGTGGCTCCATTGTTTCCTTCATAGTAGAGATAAGCTAAACCCTAGGAATAAACCTGAAAGTGTTAAATGTGCTAGGAAAACATGTACCCAAATAATTATATGTCATTAATAAGGATTAAACATATTAATAAAATTACTTGCAGAGGGTTCAGTCAATTGCTGGTATCTTTCATGTTAATTAATACTTGGCACTGTATAAATATTCAGACTGTATTTTACTCTATTATATTCATATAAGACAGCTTCCAGAGCATTTTTAGGCAGCTGCTAATGAAAAATAATGGTTGACTGAGAAAAACATTGGAATAAGTTGAAATACAAAGCTTAGTTCCAGAATTTAAAAGTTGCCCATAATTCCCAAGAGGATGACTTTCACTCTAACACTTTGATTCAGACCCACACCTAGTGCAGATGGGCAAGCTTCTCCAGATACAGGAACTCTTGTCATACACATCCACCTTCATCTATTTGCAGAACAATATCCTGTACTTGGGATTAGTCCCAGAAATCTATCAGTTCTGTGTATATGCATATATAAATCTCTTCAGTGCACCTCTCCCACTCAGGAAGAAAAAAAAGACTGGCTTAATTCATTTTTCAAGATCCAAATACAAATTTGTGTGCTATCTGAAGACCAAATGTTGAAATCAGTTTTTCAGGCATCTTCATCTCTCAGTGACCACCACAGTAGCCCTCATTTTGGCACACATTCTTTCCAGAAGGGACAAAAGGGACCTATTTAGCTTCAATCTGGCTGCGTGGAATAATTCAGTTGGACAGTCAATAACACTACTCTACTCTCCAAAATGCCAGCCAAACACTATCAGACACAGGATAAAAGGGCTTCCACCCAGACTAAAACACTGGCTTTTTCACAACTGTGAAGTTCAGATATTCATTTAAATAGCAATTAGGCACCCTGCAACAGTGCTTACAGTGGCTGCAAAATTATCTGACCTGTCAGATGAAAATAGTTGTCCCTGCTGATCCTGTATCTTCACAGCTCCAGAGCTCCATATCACTTGGGAAAATGGCCTGCTTCTGTACCCAGGAATCATCCAGTTCCCATTTAGGCTTTCATCTGATCTTTTCCCAGTTACACTGCAGATTATCTACTCACTTTACCGAACTGAAACAAACTGCCAGCACACCGCCAAATTCACACACTAAAAAGAGGGGTAACTTCAACCCTTTCCCCTTAAAGAGATAGTTATTTGCTGTAGCAATAAGATTTCTGAAGGAAACATGATGTTCAAGTTGATTATTTCATCCTTTCCACTGAAAATGAAACTGTAACACTTAGGCCAGGTTGTCCTTAGCAGCCAGTGGAGACACTCTGGCTTTATTTCTGCAAATGCTAAAACGATCTTTCATGCTGCAAGAAAATAATAATTTCTTGGTGAAGAAGAAAAAACCCACAACTTTTCCATATCCTCCATAGGTCATCAGGATTTTTTCTGGTCCTGCTGAGCTCAGAGGATGACAGTACTAGACAAGTTATCATCACACTGCCAGAGATTCTTCAAGCTGCCAGATGCTGCTACTTCAGCCTATTTTTCAATAACCACAGCTCACCCTGATGCCTGCCAAAGTCTTCCATTGTTGGAACACAGTCATTGCCGACCAGCAAGATTGCTTCAAGGAAGAGAAAGGCTTTGCTAGCTGTCTGCTTTTTCCAAACACACACCCCCCCACCCCCAAAGAGGAAGTGCCATTTAGTTACAGTCCCTGTCAGACAGGAATGACTGGCAGGTTGCTTGCATTCCTCTCGAGAAGAAAATCTGTAAATATGTGCTTAAAACTTGTAAGAGCTCACAAGTCAAAAAAAGCTTAACAGTAGTTTTTCAAGTACAAGGACAACTTAAGGTTAACTGCTTCCTTAATGTGCAATAGTAAAATAGATTTACATAAATAACGTAATTTGATTTTAAGTAGCACTCTTTCTCCTAAAATAGTTCCACAGTAGAGGAGACATGACCTTGTTCAAGCACACTTTGAACTAACAGCGTAGGAAATCTTTCAGATGTAAGTTTCCTAGATTCAGCTGGAACTTTCTGACTACAGCAGGGAGGAAGATCAAACACCTGTTGCAGGGGTTTGCTCAATAATAGGTTTGGTAATCAAACAGAAAAAACTTGGCTTGGACTAGACTGTGCTGGTACAGCCCACCCTAAACCACAGCCAGGCTTTTATATATACCACACTGTTTTACACATACCAAGCTTTTAGAATGTGCTAGAGAGGCTTTTCCTCTTTGACCGCTTTCCTACTGCCTTCTCAGGCAACAAGATGTCACAGTACAAAATGCCATCTCTTCCAACTCCTGCCCTGGCTGGTTGCATGTGAGTTCTCATTTAAGACTTCATTTAAATTTCACTTGAAATCCAAGACAAGGGTACACAGAGCATGTTTTGTGTGTCACCCCAGTAGAGCCACTGCAAGGACTCTTACAGGTGTTTTCCCTCTGTCAATATTTTTAAAAGAAGGAAAAAACATGACAGATTTGCAGTAAGGAGGATAGCCCATGTTAGACAAAAATCCATAAAATAAGGCCCTGGTCTAGAAAATCACATCCTTGCAAGTATTTCTCACTCACTTAAATACCCTCCATTGAACTCAGGGAGAGCAAAACAATGTAGCAGGTCATCTGCAGTCTGTCAGAACACAGTGGATGCTACAGAATAAATATTAGGGTACACAGGTATTCCCAAACAACTTGAATATTCCCAGTATTAAAAGCACAGTTTTAGGAATGGGATAAGGAAAATACCACACAATAGGCCTATTTGCAAAGCTCGAAGTGTCCTCTAATGCTTTAACTGGTATGTACACTGTACAAAGCGTTGGAAGCCATGTCTCCAAGGACAGCAACAGGTACCTCCTGGCCATCTTGTGGGAAGCATCAGTCCCCACATTGTGGGGAGGGTAGAAACCCAAGGAAACCACGCTTTTCTGAAGGAAAAAAACTCATATACTCTAAAGCTAGATAGTTGGTTATTCTAATGGCACCCATTGGTTTAGCAAGAGATATTACATCTCCCTACAAAACTTGCTTTGCTATTATGTAGGCTGAATCTTCGGCAGAAAAAAAAAAAAAAAAAAAAAAAACAGGTTATCATTGTAATATTACAATCTTCCTCACACAGGTCCTCCTCTGCTCTCAGACAGAAGGCACCCTCAGTACTGAACCACTGGGATCAGCTCAGCCATCCCATCCCACACTATCTGTCTGCCCCCGCCCTGAGGTAACAACAGCCGCCATCTTGTGTGCCCACAGCCATATCAAGGGATGAGCACGGAACATCCATTTGCAGGGCTGTTGGCTGTTAACATCTCCAGGTGCCCTTATGAGCCTGGAGAGGAGCAACTGCACGCACACAGGGCCCTGTATCTCCAGAACACTGGAGGAAGGCAGCCCGGCCACCCCAGGCATGGCACTCATTGAAGCCCTACCCCACTGTGTACAGATCCCCTCACCCAGCCCAGCTACAACCAGTTCCACAGCCCTGTGAAGTACAGGGAATGAACCCACCATACCCTGAAGTCTTATCCACCACAGCAGGGTATCAAGGAGGAGGTCTGCAGTCACCCACTTTTCATGAAGGAGCAGAAAGGAACCAAAAGAGTAGGATGACAAGACAGGCACACACCCCCACCCCAACCTCCCATCACCTCAGGGGATGCATTTTTGTACCCACAGCAGGACATGGCAAGCCACTTACAGGAACTGACTCTTTGCTCAAAATCAGGGGCCTCTGAAGGAGTTCTCACACAGCAAACATGAAGTCTTAAAGATGTCTGGTTTGGAAGTGGTGGATAGTTTTCCTGTAGCACTGTTTCAAATCATCTGGGGGGAAAAACCCTTATTTGTGTATAAATGAACATAAGAGCATGTTTCCAGTCCTTCTGGGCTTTTCCAGTGCCCTGCAACAGTCTGGCTTCTGGTTAACAGATCTGTGCCAATACCTGGTATGATTAATGCTGACTACTCCCAAAGGCCAGGATGGGAACAGACAAAATATACATGAACTTTATTTAAAAGCAAGACAGGGGCAGAATTACATTCAATAAGATACAATCCACAGACAAAAGTCTAACAAGTAACTATGCAGTCCCATCTAATCACTTAAATGCCTTTCTCATTTCTTTGAAGATGACTCTCATCCAAAGCACACAAGCACAGGTGAAATTTAAGTGTGTGCTGAACAATTTTCTTGAATTGGACCTTAAAGAACTCAGCCAGAAACACCTGGCAGTGTGGAGCTATTAGGTAAAAATTTACTCTGTGTTGATGAGATTATGAAGTGGATGGCAGTCAGTCCTACCTGGACCCCAGGAAAACCCCTAGAAGGACCAAAGTTTAATGCCACTCATTATCACACACATACAAGTCCCCAGCAAACGTGGGACCGGAAAAGCACAAAGAAAGCAGCTGCATGGGAAGCAGGCTTGTGCAGAGAGTCACAGGAGGCTTCCTCCAGGAGAAGGGCAGGACATTCATATACTAGTATTACAGCCCTATGGAAACTTCTTGGATAGTAGAGTCTCACCAAATGGGTAAATTAACCTGTTCTACAACACAGGCTGAGATCTGGACTACTACAGATAGGTTAGAGCAAGTTTAGATATACTTACATAAACCACCATCAGTGAAACATGAACATACCCTCTGTGTGTAGGGTGTGTATAATGGGTCAGTTCATACAGCTGCATGGCACTCAATTCAGCACAGAAAGCACTAGAGAGTAAACCTGCCCCTGTTCCCTCTGCCACAAGCCTTCCAATCCTTCAAAGCAGACTAGAGGACATTTTGTCTAACAACTGAATTCTGGATTATAATTTTGTTTTAGGTTTGCCTCATACACTTAGTCTCTTTCTCAGACTGCCAATGGTAGAAAAATCACTGCAGAATTAAAAGGAGCATCAGATGCTGCCAACACTTATTCTGATGTACTTTCTACGGACAGTCTCGAGACCAGGGGTTCAACGGGTCATAAAAGAAATTAGCATAGTATCAGAAAGTAATTTAATAAGCATTATCTAGTGCATTATGGATTCAGAATTCTTCCCTTTAAATGCATTCACAGCATTAAAGCTGGATATTTTGATAACCTCTGAAACCTCTGTCAAAGCCATTGGAAATACAAGCTACCATCTGAGCCAAAGAATCATGTGTCTTAGAAAAAATTGATCCACACAGCACATGGAAGTTCCATCTCATCCTCAAGTGGTTCATACATTATTTCCAGTGAGAGAGGGTGCAGACAGGACATCCAAATTTGCAGGTGTCATGGTTTGAGCCCAGAGAGCAACTGAGCACCATGAAGCCACTGGCTCACTCCTTCCCCCTCAGGAATGGGAAGGAGAAAATAAAACAAAAGGCTCTGGGGATTGAGATAAAGCTGGGGGGAATAACTCACCAATTATGGTCACAGGCAAAAAGACAGACTCATTATGGGATGACAAAGAACATCAAATTAATTCAAACACCAACAACACTTACCAGAATAGGACAGCATCTTAAAAGCACCTTTTGCCCTCACCCCTCCCTTCTTCCAGGGCTCAGCTTTGCTCCCAATTTCTCTACCTCCTCCCCTCTGGTGGCACAGGGGGACAGAGAATGGGGGTTGCAATCAGGTCATCACCCACTGTCTCTGCCACTCCTTCCTCCACAGTAGGAGGACTCCTCACACTCTTCCCCTGCTCCAGAGTGGGGTCCCTCTCACAGTAGACAGTCCTTCACAAACTTTATACAACATGAGTCCTTCCCATGGACTGCAGCTCTTCCTGAGCTGCTCCATAGTGGGTCCCTCCCACATGTCATAGTCCTCCCAGCAAAGAGCTACAATAATGAGGACTTCCCTCAGTGTCCCTGCCTTCCTCAGGCCCAGACATCTGCTCCATTGTGGGGTCCTCCACAGGCTGCAGGTGGACATCTGCTCCACTGTGACGTCCATTGGCTGCAGGGGCACGGCCTGCCCTCTCACCAAGGGCTGCAGGGGAGTCTCTACTCCAGTGCAACTTCCCTTCTCCTCCTCCTCTCTTCCACTAACCTTGGTGTTTTGGCCAGGTGTCTCCCTCTCAACTCATCCTCCCAGGTTCCCCTCCTTAAACACATTATCATGGAGGTGCAGTCATCATTGCTAATTGGCTCAGCCTTGGCCAGAGGTGAGTCTGACTTGGATCCAGGGGAGCTTTGAGAAGCTTCTCACAGGGGCCACTGCTGTAGTCCCCTCCCCGATACCAAAACCCTGCCACTCACATAAACCCAACACAGACAGTTGCTCAATAATTTTTCTTAAAATTAATAATTTACTTTTTTTTTCCTGAATAAATTGAAGGCATCTTTGTTTATGCTGTTGATGGAAGACTAATGACTACAACATTCAACTACCTCAGATTACTAAAAATAAATTTAGACAAAAGACACAATAACCAATATAGTGAGACTAAACTCAGGGAAGGTAAAGCACGAGAAGGGAAAGCAGCAAACAGAAGTGAAGGTGCCAGTGCAGGTTATACAAGAGAGCAGAAATAAAATCAAAGATCTTCTCAAAAACTGTGTCCCTATCCTAACTCTCAATGAACCTGCCTCCCTTTCTTTCAAGCCATCACCACCAACTCCTTCCTCCAAGTCTAGAAGAGGAGGAAAACACTATTTGGATGAATTTCAGAATTAGAGTATGTTTTGGAGCACACCTCCAGGAGACATAACTCCATTTGCTTTTAATAACCCTGACTCCATTTCTGAACTCTATTCTTGTTCAGTTCAACTATTAAAAAGTATGCATTCTAGTAACCCTGTATTATTTTGCCTAAATCCAGAAGCACATGAGTAAGAAAAACTCTGACAGTTCTTAAAAAAAATACTAAACCCCACACTCATCATCCTCTAAAGGCTCAAAGCTTTCAAACAACATTCTGAATAACAAAATCTTACCATATCATTCCTGTAAAAGCTCTCCAGTAGGATTAGGGAGAGGAGAGTCAATGGCTTTCCATGACTGTCAAGTCAATGCTCCTCCTGAACTGATGCACACTGATGCTCTATCCGAGAGAGACACGCTACTTTTCAATAGGAAGCAAATTGAATTCTACATTGGGATGAATTTCCAGACTAAAGAATGTGTCTAATTTTAATTTGCTACACACAGATAATTGACTTTATATTGAAATTGCTGTCATTTAGTTTATCGTATTCAGGTCTGATGAGCAACTTAAGGAGCAGAAATTACTCTTCTCAGGTATGATTTATTTATGATATCTTTTCTGCTTACTACAAGTGAAAGAAAAATCTTTGGCCCATTCCCAGGACACACCCCAAGTCATCCTGTGAAGATTGTTTCATGTGTGACATACCAGGAAATCACATGTTTCTACATCATATTTATTCAATGCTAGCTGCAGAGATACGATATTACTTCTGCAGCTGATACCTTAAACAGGAATACCAAAATGCGGACTTTTTTGCTTTGCTTCCAAATTCTTCCATTCTTTGGCTTTTCTCTGCAGCTCACTACACTTACCTACTGCTCTTCAGCTTTCTGTTCCGCACACATCAACACCTAGTCATCAAAAGTCTGTACAGCATCAATCTGCTCCAGCATGGTCACACTCACATACTGTACAGTTCTTCCTACCACATCAAGAAAGATCAGATTTGTTTTGATACTTCAATTTTCACTGTATCAGCAAGGCTTTGCTCTCCTTCCTTGAAAGCACTCAACACTAAAAATACTGCTTGGCTCACAGCCACATCATCTCATATTACAATCCTGAAAGACAACATATGCATGCTAAGGATTATGAAAAGTGATGACAGAGAGAACAGTAGCTCTAGATCATAAGTGACACAGAGGAGATGATCTTTCTTTTAGACCACAGTGGGTCAAGATGAAACACTAACTTTCTTTTTTCCCCTTTGAGAAGTTACATTAAGTCTTGTCTGCTGTCCAAGATTCATCCATAATTATATCCCACTAAAATTCCAATACCATCAAGTAGCCCTAGTTTTCTTTTCTGTTTTGGGGCATGTATTATTTCTGGGCCTAATAAACAACTCTTCTGTTTTGAGACCAAAACAACAAGCAGAAAGTAGAAGACAGGGCTTCTGAGAGATGTCGTTATAAATCCTTTACTTACTGCCTAGAATTGTGAATATCAATTATTTACATAGGTATAGGGAGTACCATGTTATATATACTGTGGGGAACATATATATAGTTTTGGGAATGGCAATATGGCTCAGCAGAAATTGGGAGGCTCTTGGTAGTACTTCCTGAAGGAGGGCATATGTCATCACCACATGGCAGCTCATGAAAGTGTGAAATAGGATCATTATGATCTCCTGCCCCCCATTCTGAAATAGTGATAATGAAAACAATCTATTCCTCACTCCTCCCAGAAGCAGCAAGACTTGAAAAGGAACAAGAAGAATATTAAGACAAAAAATACTGTGGGAAAAAAAAAAAAAGTGAGTTTTTCAGAGTTAGCTCCAAAACAGTCTACAAGCTCAAGCATTTAGCTTGCAAGTGCATCTTCATTTTAGTAATAATTAGATCCCCAGTCAAAAGAAGCAGTGTTCAACAGAGTAACACCCATTTACGGCAATTGCAGCACAGGGCAAAATAGTACCTGAAGAGCTCAGACTAACCAGCAAATTCAGAGCTGAGCAAAGAAAGCCTCTGGACACCATTTGCAACAAGCAAGCTTTTCAAGACTTGTTTTCAGAAGTCGAAGAGTTTGCTACAGACTCTTCCTTGCTTTCAAATTCTTCTCCATACAGACACAGCAGACTCTGCTAAGCCCATGAATACCTATATCAGTGAACAACATCACACTAACTGCAGGAACTAGAAGCCAACTCTTCTGTTATTATCTCATTGATGGCAGCTACACCTGCTCCCACACATGTAAGTGCAGAGGCACAATGCTGTCTCCAAAAATTACAAAGTACCTGGTGGGACAACTTACCTCATTATTCAGGAGAAGGGCTTGTCCCCTTACTGCATCCTCCTCTGCAAACTCAGGTTCCCTTCCAACCTTCCAGGGTAGAGCTGTTCTTCAGGAGACCCAGATGAAAAACCCCTCATCTCACAAGCCTTAAGTCTTGTGGCTGTAAGGTCTTTTTGTTTTACAGCTTTATGTTTCTGGGTGCTTAAACACGGCCTTCTCCCATGACAGAGAAAACTTCTCAGCTCCTGTTTCTGCAGGGATGTCAGTCATAGCCAAGTCTCTCCACTGCTGTAGGCCCCAGGCACACTTGCAGCTCCCAAATGGCACCATTCCTTTCTCTCTCCCTCAGGCTTCCTGTCTCACAAACAGACCCTAAACCTAGGCCTCAGGTGCCTATGGGCTGGGCCTTTTATACCAACTCCCAGCCATCATCCAGTTCACTAACAAGCAGGGCTTTCCCCTCAAGCCCCTTGATCTGGGCCAGTAAAACTGCAGCTGCCAGCATAATTTAAGCAGTAAATCTATGTAAATGAGGTTACTTTAAAAGTGGGGAAGAGGAGGGTACAGGTGGTGGTCCTCTAAGGTATTCATCAATAATCAGGGAAACATTGTTGAAGCATGGAAGGTATATTGTTCCTCTTTGCATGTATGCTGCTGACAAGCCCAGGAAGCACTTACTGGAGCATATGAGTTTGGACTCATTTTTATTCTTCAGAGGTAAAAGAGCACATCCTGTGGGGGATCTTTCTGCTTTCAGGGGTTTACAGGAGGCTAGTGATGCTGCAACAGAAATACTGCAGAGCAGGCAGAGGCCCTCTCCCCGCTTTGCAAGATTGACACCAGCAGTTAGATAGTCCTGCTAACGCTGCATGCAGTGCACACGCCATGTCATGGTTTCTCAGGAGGCTATTAGCACCCACAGTCTAAGTAGTAGCCTGTCTGGTACTTTACATGTTATGAGCTGCAATAAAACTATCTGGCTATTTATCTCTTTCCCTGATTAAAACGTCCTCGTGGCTCCAACAGATTGGACTGGTCAGAAATTTGGGTTTTGCTAGTCCTACCCCCAACACCAAACACTGCATGGTATTATTGTTATCTGCAGCTTCAGGTCATGTCATTGTCATCAGCTGAGGGGATGCTCACAGCCACCTGACTGCGGTGTATTGTAGAGACATCTGAGCTCCCTAAAACTAGTTCCCTTCAGTGTTAGTAGCTTTTTAACCAGGATGCTGTGAAGCTACCATCCCTGATTTATTTATTCAGGTTTTGCTGTGCTGAGTTCAACACTGCAGCAGCTAATTCACAGCGAAGATAGCTGTGTCTCCTAGCTTTGTATTTAAAACACCTTCTTGAGATGCTAAGATCTCCTTCACCCTGACTAGCAGGGAGGAATGACTGGAATCTGAATGATTTCCTACTCTCTAAACCAGTGCTTTGAGTGGCAAAGGTGGGATTGGATGTAAAGGTGTGGAAAGTATTTCAGGAAAAAAGTGAGGAAGGCCTTCTTTATGTCCTAACCAGGAAAAGGAAGGAAAAAATTTCCAAGCTTCAAACCGCTTTGGAGATCTGGAAAATTCTTTCCTGCTCAGACCTAATTTAACTTACCAATAGATTTCCCCTGAGGAGGGGGAAGGATGAGGTAGCAAATTTCTACAGGGTGAGAAGCTTGTTTCTCACAGCGGCAAAGACATAGTTGTAGGACCCCACTGCCTGCCAGGAAAATCACATATCCACCTGAATTTCTCAGATTAGACAGCTAGCCTGCATAATTGTGAGCTTTCAGGAAAAGGCTGTGCTCACTGCAAAACATTCTGGGTGCTCTGGATGGAGCTGTTTGAATATACAAGTTTTCTTTCCAGGAAAAAGACCTGGCAATTTTAGATTTCTTTCTGTTACAACATGAAGAAAAAAAAAAAAAAAAACCAAAACCAAAACCCACAAACATAAAAATCCAGTAAAATGAAATTTCCAGAAGTTTTTTAGAAGAATACAGAACTGTTTTTATTAAATTAAAATTTCTTGTTCCATTTTTTAAATTTGTTATCATTATAGTATGACATTTACTACATATATATAAAAATAATTTTTTAATTATTCAACATTAAAAATTGACTGTATCAGCATGTTTCTTTATTTCCAATATTTTAAATCGTGTTTTTATTGAAATCAACACTTCCCCATTAATTTAATCTATCACAATTTTTTTAAGACTCTTATTCTCTGTGTTAACCTGAGTGCTTAGCTTCTGTAGAAAAAAATGCCATAAAGTCACAAAGTATTTTCATCTGGAATATAAATAGAAGTAACCTTTCCAAACAGAATATATTAACATATGCTGGAAAACCCATTGGTTATTCTTAGACCTCTTTCTTTCAGTCTTTAATCACTAAAGCCATCATTTTAGAGTTGGTTTTATAAATGGCAAAAGGACCAACAGCTCCCTTGAGAATGTGGGGGTTTTCTTCTCAATCCAGGCAGGGTCTCGCAAATGTGCTATATTCTAGTAATTATTTTTTAAGCAGAAATGTCGTCCCATCCCCTATAATGATAAACAAATCTGAATCTTCAGAATTCCATTAAGCTCCTTGCAAATGAAATAATCCTCATCTGAGAAGTACAAATATGCAGATGGATTCACCCTGTTATATCTTACTCGTTCAAACAGAAGGAAATTAGAAGAAAACAGAAACTAGCTAATATCCCCAGGCAAGATTTGCAAGACCCTGAAGAAAATAGAGGCACATCTGTTGCTCTTCTCCTCTTGTGATATGGAAAACAAAACTGATAGAACACACCTAAAAAGGGGTAATGTTAGGAGAAAAGAAAGGAAGTTGTCAAATGCTCAGATAGCTGTATCATCATGTTTGTTAAAAGACCAACCCTCTACTCTATCTTAAAACAATAAAGTTCAAATTCTTATCTTTAGGAGAAGATGAAAAACTAAGGACTTGAGTGGCAATATGTGCTTTCTTTCAGTCCCTTTTTCCCAGATCCCAGAAACACCATGTTGCCCTCCTAAAGATACATCCAAAGGCTTCGTCCGCCAAGAGTCTGTGATGTGGGGGCGTGGATGCTCTAGCAGGGAGCAGCTGTCTGGGGACTGGGCGCTGCAGAGTTCAGTCACTGTGATGTGGATCTTGACCTCTTTGGATCTTGTTGGCCATCATACAGACTATGCACACTTGAATTTCCTATCATCTTTTATCTGTCTGAACCATTTAGACTGTGAGGCTTTTGGGCTTTAAGCAGGTCCATTTTCTTACGTAGATAGGCAAGGTGTCTAGAATGATGGGTCATTAGATCTTCAGCTTGGCTTTCAGAAAGCCTCCACACTTCAGCTAGTAAATAAAATAACAGTTTGGGACAATGTCCATGCCATTTAGCACTAAAAATAGCAAATTTCCAGTACGTCAATGAAAAGCAGATTAAAAATTTCCTTGCTCTTGACAAGACCTTTTTCTGAAAAGTGGTAATGTGAGTTTGGAAGCTGGGACTGATACATACCTTACAGCTGTGGAGCAAGTGAATATGAGGAATTCTCAAAGTATAAATATGTGTGAAACCACGTACTGGATGTCAGCTGTAGACTCTGACATATAGTCTAATTATTAAAGAAAATATCACAGCAAATAAGATTAATAAAACACAAGGAATTAGAATTTACTTAGTGAGTTTTGTAAAGTAAATAATGATTTTAGATGAAGATCTGGGTTATATTCACCAGAACTAGAGCTGGAGTTTGGATTCTCAAGAGATAGGAGCTTAAACAGTTAAAGAAAGAAGCACACACACCAAGAAGGTGTAGCTCACAGGTAACACCTCAGAGATCTTTCTAAAGGCTGAACAAAACAAACTTGATGAGATAAGAAGATGTGGAATTAAGCTCTTCTCTCTCCACATAAGAGTAAAATGTAGTTTGTGAATTGGCTTACACTTGAGCATGAAACATGCTATAGAAAATTCAGCACTGAATGACTTTGATTGTGGGTCAATTCTGCACTGGAGACATAGGATCAGCAGACGGAAAGGAGTAAAAGTCGTCTGACCTAAGAATCTTGTATGAGAAAAATGGCAGAAGTGCCCCTCACTTCCATCAGAGCTGACATTTCTGTCACATGTGAGCGCTCAACCTCTGGGAACCACAGCTGGGAAAGATGGAGTCACTGGATTTCATGGCCTCTTGCTGGAGTATTTCAGAGGAAGGAAGGTTGCATAATAATGGTGGTGTTCCTCCAGTCATTGCCCAGCTTGATTTGGAGAGAATCACTTCACATCAGCACCACTCTCCTTATGGCCAGCTTGATAATCAAAATTAGATTAGCAGAAGAATTTTTCCTCCATTTATACCAGGAGCTAACTCTTCCTATCCTGGACCCCACTGTCTTTGTGCAGATCAGAGAGAGAACTTCTCTTTCAATTGCCCTTGATTTTACCTAGTGCTCAGCACCACAACGTTTGCACCAAGGTTTCATCCTCCACTTTACCATCATCATCACTACAGACAGGATCTAGTCTGAGCAATAAAGTCAGCAACAGTGAATGCAGATCCTTGTCCAGCCTTACCTAATGCTGTATCTTGAGCATATGGAAAAGAGCTCAGTTGTCTAACAGCACATCCGTGTCTGTAGTCAGGATATATTGAATGTTTTGTTTTCAGAGTTACAGATCACCCAATCTGTAATCAATGCAACTTGTGTGCCCCAGTTTATCCTGCATAATATAATAAGCACTAACTACCATTGGTTATTTTTATGAAATTGCATTCTTTAACTTGATTTGACACTATACTAGCTCTCTGCTTCTCTCCCAGCAACAGCACACGCTACAGAGGAAGTTTGATTTGGAACAGAAATCTATGTGTTTATATAGATCAAGGCAGAGGTATTATTTCCTATATAAAAATTAATGAATGCAATAATCACAGACAGCATTCACTACAAGAAAGAACATAGGCTCATTGACCTAGCAATAAGCTCAGGCAGGGCTTTATGGATGGAGTTTTTCGCTAATTAGTTTGATGGAGAAAAGAAATGTTGTACAGCACAATGAGGAATAAAAGCTTAATAGCCAAATATGTTTGTGCTCTCATCTTTTATCTTCTCTTCCACTTTCTTTCCGTATTTATGTAGCTGATATTTAAAGGACTGAAGCCTATAACAGAGAGGAAGCCTTCTAGTTGTGTAGGCCATATTTTCTTTATTGGTAAGCTGAGCTTTTTCAGTATTTTGCAGTTTTTGCTGTAGATCTGTCTACATAGAAAAAGTGCAGCCAAAACATACCTAAAGACTGGAGCTATATTTATGCACAACTCTACATCTGATCCTGGAACTACACAACAAATGTTTTGCTGGGGCATAGCCTCAGTCTTCTGAAGAGATCATGCTTGCAGCCTGGTAATAGGTGTTTGACTACCCAGTGCCCTTGTGGCAATGGATGCAGGAAAAGCAACAGCTCATAAAACAGTCATCTATTCTATATATTTTAGACAGCAGGGAGAGCTGGTAGCAGGTTTCAAGGACCAGAAGCAGAGATTTTCATTTTATAATTAATACTATATTCTTATTTTAACTCCTATTGCTTGACTTTCAAAGCCTAGATTCCCCTCACTCCCTCTTAGAGAAATGGCTCTGGCAGGTTTAGGAGGCAGACAACCTGACTTGCTGCTGAAGTGTCTGTGGGTGTTACTGGAACATCCTGCCTTAGCATCCCAGTCCCTGAAAGGTCTTTTATGATGACTTCCACCTTGCTTTGTGAGCTGCCAGTCAGGAATGTTGGAACCGCCAGCTCTCCTACTATAAAATATGGCAAAACTCCTCTGATTTGGGCAAACAGAACAAAGAGTCAGAATAAATCAGCATAAAGAGCACTGTGAGACCGCAGGTCTGGGCTCATAGGGTCAAAGAGTCAAGAGACTTATTTAGGTACCTGAAAATGCAAGTAGGTGTTTATTAGAGATTTTAAAGTACGTAGATCTGTGATTTTGATGAAATCCCTGTGAAATAATGATATTAGAGATTTTAAAGTACGTCGATCTGTGATTTTGATGAAATCCCTGTGAAATAATGACATTGCTTGCCTAGATCCTTTAAGAAATTCCATCCTTTAAGCCCTGAAGTATCTCTGAACACTGGCCTTCAGTGCTCCAGGAAGCTGAGTTACAGAGAAAGATTGCAGCCTGCTCATATTTTAAGGAAGATTAAGACAATGTCAGCATGGGACAGCAGAGCATCCAGCTAAGGTGATGATCACCACTGAGCTAACCATGTCCTAGAAGCCCCTTACTGTCTTATAATTAGAAGAAAAAAAGAAAAAGTGAGCAAATAAGGATAAGCTAGATGTCTAATTCAGCTCCCAGTAAGGACAAATGCCTGCATTCAAATTAAGTAATTAAATTTGTTGAATATTCATGTTTAATGAAGTACAGGATAAATTTCTTGTGTTTTTATTTAGGGTTTTGTGATGCACATGCAAATCAGATTCAGTACTGATGACATTAATCACCCCATCTTCTCCAAGACCTATGGGTATCTGTTGTTGCTTCACATATTTACTACCAGTAGTATGTCTCCATTTCTTGCTGTTTCTCCCTGCTGCAGTGCTGCAGTTCTGTAAGGTACCATGTGGAAAGGGAGATAAGAGATTTGTTTTGTCTTTTCCACAATACCCAAACTGCTTCATACACATGGGACTCAGCCCAGGATCTGAATCTCCATGAACCAAAGTGCTGGCTCATAGAGCTGGAAGTTACACACACACAAATGAAAGTTAATTCCCAAAACACCAACATCTCTTTTTGGTCATCTTCTACCTGGGAGATCACCAGAAATAAAAAGTATTGAAAGCAAAATTGTCACTTCACAAAGACCATCCATACTATAAAAAGTGAAATTCATGGTCTTATTTCCCATCCTTCAGTCAGAGCTCACTGCTCAGAATTGCCACAGCATCCCTTACTCCATTCTCACACCTGGGCCACAGAGAGCCAAAAAATACACAGGGGAGAAAAGTAAAAATATAAAAACACAGATAAGATTTGTACAGCTATAAACATGAAAAGCAGCATGTTAATATGTTTTTTAAAAACTTGTTTACTTTGTGAAGTTCTGACTTCACTGTATATCACCAATTCCATATCTGCTCACTGTGATTTGAGATACCACTGCTGGACTTCTGTACTGATCTTTGTATGAGCACACATAACCACATGAATCCTTATTAATACAAGCTTACAATCCTAATGGCACTTGTTTGAGAGCTGACACTTACTAGTTATAGTTTGTCCTTCCCTTACTCCAGAAAGAATGACAAGAGTCCCTTGTACTTGTACTCCGCAATCATATCGAGCCTCCCCAGGGATAATGGAATATACAGCTGGAGTGCAGAATAGAAGGGAAACACCATTTCTGATTTTAAATACATAAGCAAATTTGCATCCAATTGCCATGCTTATTAAAACAAAATAATTTTTCTCTCTGCACATAAAGGGCTTCACTCCTTTAGTGACATGGCTGTTTCAGATGAGCTGGGAATTACAGGTGCTGGTTAAACTTTGTCAGGCCTGTCTGCAGAACAGAAAACAAACAACCCAGGCCCCAAGCCTGCAGCTGTGCACTGAATGAACTCCTGAGTTCATCCGCTAAGAGAAATCATCCATGTCTGTCACACACCACATATACTGAGGAAAAGGGGGAGGAGGGCCTGGGCAGCATCCTGTCTCTTCCTTCTGGAAGAACAAGCCCTGGGTACAGGTTGGAGGAAATTAACGTGTTTCCTAATGACTGCATTAGTAGAAAACACTTTAATGCAGCAAATGCTAGAGACCATAGAAAGAAAATAGTTCCTTTTCATGTGTTTTACTTAAGACCCTATTAGGGGTTTTTTTGTGCTTGAGAGTAGGAAGGCTTGGAACGGGAATTTGTTGATGGTTTATCCCAACACTATGCTTTAAAGATAAAAAAAAAAAAAAAGGTGTAGTTAGACTCAGCATGATGAGAGACCTGTGAAGCAACTAGAGTCTTTATGATGAGAATTTAATTATTCTAGCATTGACAAAGATGAGAATTAAAGGAAGAATCAACCTGCTGACTTCCACAGGCAGTAAAAACCAGGTTTATCTTTCACTGTTTATTGCACTCTTAGCTATGATAAATTCAGTAATGGTCTGGTAGGTATTTAGTGCTTTATGATAATATATCATTGGGCTTAAGGTAATCATGGTCTTAGGCTATGAAGTTAACAAGTAAGACTTTAGACAGTAACATGTTGCTAAGCTCTGATATTCCCAGAAAGATGGTGGGAGAGGAGGAGGGAGAACAAGAAAAAATTATATTTAGAGCAAACAGTGTAAATAATGCAATCATGTTGATCCCAGTAATAGCAAACAGTTAAAAGTGATAATGGAAGTTACTGGAGTAAAGCAACAACACATCAAATATAGACAGAAAGCAATTACAAAAGGTATAATAGAAATTTGAAAGGACAAGCTAGCTGATGTAAAAAGCTCACAAAAGCTCTGTAAAACATTTAAGGGGAAAAGTTGCATTCGCTAATAATAATCCATGAAGAGTCAGGGAATGCTAATTAGTGTTGAGCTGCTCTTCATTTGTACAAGGATGTATGAGCCTGTCCCAGGTTTAAAGAAATGACTGAATGACAGAGACTAAACTAACTGGTGTTCTTTTAAATGTAAAAAAAAAAAATTACAGAGTTCTGGCATTAGTCAATAATGCACCAAATAGATTTACTGAATTTTCAGAGACTTTCAGAGATTTTCTAAAGCCACCAATCTATTTGCAAGAAAAACACGTCTTACCGCATGTAATGTGAACCCATCACTGGGTGTGATCTGAGCCAATGCTGTTGTGCTCAGCTCAGGCAATTTACAACCATTCAGGCCTTTTCTACACCACTCATTACACCTGCCTTTGCAAGAAGCCCAATTTAAATTACTTTCAGACTCGAAAACATAGAAATACAGATACCATACAAATCAAGGAATACTGAATAGGAGCAAAATTAGACACCAATCACTTCAGGGTTCAATTCAGCCTCAGCTTTTTTGGACAAGTCAGTTACTTAGATGTCCACTAGGATTTTCAAAGCCATCTTACCTTCAGAAGCCTCAGTGCTTAGTCCATGTTTCCTCAGCACAGGGCTGAGAATTAAAATTGCTAATTCTACAGTTGCACTTGCAATATCTGAAGAACAGAATTCCTACAAGGAAGAACAGCAGCAGGAATCAAGTTGTGGTCTCAGATGGGTAATGCTGAAGGCCCACAGCATTGCCTTATTTTCACAGTACAGACATATTTGGTGATAGAAAGTAAAATATCTAAGGATAACACCATAGTATTGAACCACCATATCAGAGGATGGCATGTTTGCTGTCAGCCTTGACTGAATTTTTTTTCTTTCCTTCTTTGGTGGATTAGAGAAGTTGGCAAGGATCTTAGTTGTTCTGCTGTGTAAAAAGTAACCTGGTAGAAGGTGAGGAGCCTCAGTCAGTACATCAGCACATAAAGCAGTGACATTCACTTTAGAGATTTCCTCCTGAAATCCCATCCTCTGTAGAAATGGAAACAGTGAGCTGGCTGGCATGTTGGACACTTCACCCTCTGTTTGGCCCCAAAGAGGTCTACAAACCCAGTCTCACACTACATAGCATTTTTCCCCCTACATGTTCTTAATTAAGAAAAACAAATGAACACTTAACCCCAAGAATCGGATTCACACAGCTATGTGTCTTACACTAAATGGTACAACTCAGCAAATATTGAAATTTGGATTTTAAAAATAAAGGCAACAAAGACTACTAACTATGAAGAAACCTGTGCTTCTCCACCCTTGCTGAGAATTCTCATTTCTCTAAGCATTTGTTTTCTTGCTTTTAAGCACATTTGTTTTTTGAATTGCTGTATCTTTATTTAACATTATTGCTTATGCATCAAACGTACTTGTTCTTGGATTCCAACAGCCATGTAATAAAGACGATGTTTTAGAAACTAAGCTGAATCATCTATAAAGAAATTGCAAAATTCAGTATTAATGATCCATTTCATTCTTGAACAATAGAATTCTGTGCATCACTGATGAACCAAGCAAATATTTGTGATATTTATTATTGCTTTTGGTAGAAAAATCCTGTAACATGCAATACCATCATTAGCCGGAGGGCCTTACTCTCATTTCCAACAGAATTTAGCCATTTGCCCATATTTAGCTCACCAAACGAGTGAATCGTTCATTCACTATTGTGCCTGCAATAAAGAACAGTAAACGCTGAGCCTTGAAAGTTTTCTAGTAGGAGTCAACATCTAAATATTAGTCCCATTCTGCATTTATTTTATTAACATAAATTAAAGATGCAATAGGCAGCTTTAACTGACATTTTCAATAGGCAATACTGAAAAGGCCAGTACAACTGGTACTGAACTCTTGGTTTTAAGAGCACAAAATCAACTGCAAACCTTAGATATGCAGAGCAAATGATAACTAAATAGTCAACTCAGAAGAGCACTGAAGGTAATCCTAAACCAAATCCACCATTTCTGCACTGGAAAGCACAGTAAAACAGCCACGCCGTGTGATGGAGATCCTCTGGAGCTCCAGGCTCTATCACACCGCCAGGGTGGAGCTGCCACCACCCCAGGAGCAGCGGGAGGCAGGAGCCCGCCCCTGCAGACCAGCATGTTCCCTCCGTCTGTCCTCACTTTGTGCATGTGGCTCTGGGGATTTGAGAGACCACATGGCTGATTTTTCTGCTTGGGTCTGTGTATCTGATTATGGGTTTCTAAATATAATTGGAGATATTGATTTCTTGGCATTTAGTTCTGCTTTAGAAAGTTATCTCATACGTTAGTTTCCCCCATCTTCTCAAAGCGCACCATGACTTCTCTGCCAAGTGAGAAACTGGAAGCTAGTTTTTGTTAGGAATAAACACTTCAAAAGCAAATAAACCTCAAAACATGGGGCTGAGAGCGAGTAAGCCACCAGTATGCTGCAGAAGGCAAAAAAAAAAAAAAAAAAATTGAGACAAGACACTGGGCAATCTTAAGTTTAGATGCCAGAATTAAATCAGCAAGCATTAACACTTTTTTTTTTTTTTTTAATTTTTATTAACAGCATTTCCAATGTTTAAGGTCAATCATCAGCAAGTCCCACAGGTCAGAATATCTGGTACTCACTCAAGGCACATGGACACGTGCATTTCTTCTTTATACATTCCTCCAAAGTAGCAATACCTTTCTTAACATTCACCAGTTTAAAATAAAGATGTATTGAAAATGTACAATTTATTACAAGTCTTACAACATGTTGTTTTTTCTCCATATATTTCATCACAGCAATATAAAATTCAAGGTCATTAAGTAGAGAGCATGATAGTTTCTTAGAGCTTCATCTCAAACTCTATATATACATGCTTTTCCAACATTCTTAATTTTTATTACGATCTTGATAGAATTTCCCTCTGAGATTAGAATGATCACCAAATTAAGTTTTCATTATTTAAGCCCAAACTAATGCAAAATACCAACAAAAAGAGCATCAAACCTTTACCATCCATGTTTCTAAGAATGGTCGGCTTTGTAAGCTTAAATATTTAAATGTAAAGGGACTTTACTTCAAGTACTGTAAAAGAGAAACATTGCCACTTACTGGCAGTACCAATATCTTTGCAATATTTGTAGGCATTTATGTGTATCTTTCAAAAGCTCTATTAACCTTTATGATATTTGTCAATAAAAAGCCCCATTAACATTTAAACTGTGTATGTCCAACTGTCTACTTCAAACAAGAGTCAAAAGATAGCCTGTAAGAAACAGTTATTTATTACAGACTACATTACTGGGACTGTACAGGTTGGACTGTACATTTTCAAAAAGCTGACGTTTCTTAAAGTAAAAAAAAAAAAAAAAAGGTAAAAGTGTGTGTGTGGGGGTGGAAATCAATCATCAATTGGCAAAAAGGTTGCACATGACCTGAGCAGGAGACATGACAGCCACACGAGTGAATAGGTGTCACCGAGAACACAGTACAGTTTTGGAAAGAATAGTACAACCAGCTGGAGCCACTTCAGGAATACTGGAGGTCTAAAGAGATCACACTGCATATGAAACTGAAATTTAAACACTACTTTTGCAGTGTTCAGAACTTGCCTGACATTAACCATTTGTCTTCATAGGGCAAAAACTTGATTTTAATCAAAGATAACATAATCATTGGATAAGAACTGAAATCACAGCTGTGCAGATGACAGACTGGCTCAATCAAGCTGCTGAACTGTAAGTGCCAAAGATGTGACTTACTCGTTCATGTATGTCCCCAAAACTTTGTTTCAAGCACCACTGCTATAGTAAAATCCCTGTGTGCTGCTTCTGTAAAGTGGGTATTTCAAAAGGTAAGGAAAAATGATCCCAAAACATAGAGACTGAAAGTGAAGTCAAGCAGTCTACTACCACTGCTTTTACAAATCATTAATGAAGACAGAATGATCTGTTCCACTGAAAAGAAAAAAAAAAAAACCAAAACATTAATCATCTTCAAGTATGTGAGACGCACTCACAGTCACGACAGAAGCATTAATTTCATTACTTTACAACAAGGAAATCTATAGACTTCATATAAAATTTACAACCAAAATGGAGCTCATGTGACAAACAGTGCTCATGTAGCAACAACGAAAATGTAAAGTCCGCAAATTCAACAAAAACATGTTTTAGTGGCTTCGCTTCCTCAGGCTCCAGTTTGACGGAGCACCACTTCAAGCAATCATCCTTTCATCTCACGTCCGTCTTGTCTTCTGTTTTTTCGTTTGTCTCTTTGCATCCTCTGAGCCACCTGTGTCAGAACCCGTCTGTCCAAGAGCCCGCACTCCTTGCAGTCGAGTTGTCAGCTGCAGCAATAAGGGAATAAGCTGGGCAAAAATAAAGGGAAAGCAGCTTTTGGTTACAATGGTGTGTAAGGTCTGAATGGTAACATTCTTTAGACCCACGCATCCCCAAACAAAAATAATCTATTATGTAAATGGCACATCTACAGAGATATCAGGAAATCTTGGGAAGTAATCGATCCAAACTTCTGGGAATTTCTGATAATCAAAAATTAAAATGATTGTCAGTAACTTTTTTTCTTCAGTCATCTAGCCAAAAACGGCAGTTTGGAGCCCTGAGTCTAGAAAACGGCTGCTATTTTCAGTGGTGGCACTTTCACTGACACTGTAGAAAATCCTAGAGAATCCCATGTTCTGTGCTGCCTTACCCATGTTTGAGACTAAATCAAACTGCACAGACAATTTTCTTTTATCAGCAAAACTGAAATCCAGTCATATCAGAGACGACTAGAAGAGCATGGCTTGTTAACAAAAACAGAGCAAGTTATATAGCCGGTAGTTATATTCCTCGAGAGCTTTTCACTAGGGAGGGTGTAAAGCTAAAGAGACTAGACCCAATGACGTGCAAGATTTTTTCCAGTCTGATTGTTCCTGAAGCCAATAAAATAATTATTTTCATTCCTAATATCACTGAGTCTTGTTATCTGAATTTGAATGATGCTGTATTGTTTTTCTTCTCAGAGCCATCAAATGAGAAGACAAAATTCAGAACAGGCACAGGAACTCACCTTCACAGTAAGTTTTTTTAAAGGAAGGCAATTGTCCAAAAACTTGGCTACACTGTGGCTTTTCTTAAAATGTGTCACATAAGGTGACTGCTGACTGCATCTGTCTGGATAACCACCTCCACAAGCCCTCACTTAACACAGTACAAAGTATTCATTGATAGGACAATAATAATTGGGATAAGTAAAAAACCCAAAACATGACCTACCTTATCGTGGTTGTAACCAGCCAACAACAGAAGCAGTGTCAGTGGTAACGCAATGTAAGATCCTTGGGCAATATCTTGTTCAGGCAGCTTCCTCTGAAAACAGTGGGAACCATGGATTTTTTTTTTTAACAGTCATTTTGACCATGAAATCCCTCAGCTTTAAGCAACACCAGCAATAAGATCACATGGCACGTCCAATCCTTCCCATATGAATTCCTTCTAAGTGCTGCTCTAAGATAGATTTTACCTACCAACTTCACAGCAGTCCCCTTGATCAGATTCATTAATCTGTTACCTTCTTCCTGGGGTTTGCTGTTTTTTAAAGCTAATTCACTGATGGTCAGTCTCTACTTTACAGTCAACCTGGTATCCTTTGACTCACCCATCACATGCTGCCCGAGCCTCTATGATCCCAATACTACAGCAACCATACTAGCACAAAAATCTTTTAGGCACCTCTGAATCCTTCATTTATAGCTGCTGTTTCATGTTTCTCTCATGTTTTGATGGCATCTGAACATGCAGTGATGCAGAGAAGAAATTGGTCATTTAAGTATTACAGAACGTACACTTCAATAAATTGACTGCACTGTTCAGAAGTGCAGAAGTACACTTCCCTCCCTCAAGGGAGACATTTTCCCCTGATGCTAGCTTGAAACCACTCCGCTGTATCCTTTACCTCAGCTCCAGTAACTGAAGCTCCCTTTCTGGCCTGGTGATACTTCTCATATATACAGAAGTCTTTAAAGGAATTCTGACAACATTCCTATCTTTTTCCTTCAGACCTCAGTTACTGCAACCTTTCAGTGAGTGTCATGGCTACAATCCCTTCCTGAATTCCTGACTTGCCTCCCGTAAGATACCAGCTTATTACATCCCTGCTCAATGCCCTAAATGTGGCCAAACCCAAATTCATTGTCACTTTAGTGCTGCTCATAAAGCTCTTTACATTAATAGAAAGTTCGGCCAAGACCACAAAATACACGCAGGCTATATATACACTACCAGACATCGCTCTCAAGGTGAACACTTGAACATTTAAGTATTTTGTACTTACAGTGGGACTGAAGATCAGTGTAATGTGCTTATGATACCCAATAGCAGTGAATGAAACTTGAGGCAGGGTGTAGTCATACTGTGATTTAGACAGTGTAGAATCCAGGAGCACCACATAATTCTGTGGGTAAAAAAAAAATACACTCAGTCTACAGTATCAGCAGCAGTCTGAGACAAAATCAGATTTAAAGGCAAAAATCAGTTTAACGGGCTTCAACTCTTCTGAGACACTGGTCACTCCAGCATGAATACAGTACTGCGGGCACACCAGAAATAACACTTCAGTGTCCTTAACAAATAAAAAATAAATTTAAGTGACTTAAGCAAATTATTCAGCAATATTCTTACCTCTCCATCTCGGAGCAGTGGTGGGAAATGGAAAAATAGGGATAGGCCTAAGTTGACTGTATGAATTGGGTTGTCAAGATTTTCACTTTTGTAGAGCTTCACCTGCGAGGGAAAGAAGAAAGCACAAACCAGGTATTTCTGAGCCTGCATCACAATAGGTATTTCAGCCATCTCACATCTTAAGGGATAAAAGCACTTCAAAAATCATCATGTGTTTTATAAACAGAAAGTTGTCAAGTAAGAACACCTGGAATTGTTCTAATCTGGGATGTGAAAGTCATAGAAACAGTCTTTTTACAGGACTTGAAATAAATTAGGAACAACTGATATCTGACATTTTAACGTATCAAGTGTATTAAAAGTAGTCTGTGCTGTGCATCAACAAGAACTGAGTAATTCTTTTAAATAATCCCAGCAGTTTCACAAGAATTTGCAGCTGCAGGTTGTTTCTATTTCTCAGATAGGCTCATTTTGCTCTATTCAATTTCTCTACACTTATTTAACAAGCTAGACATCCTCAAGGTACAGAATAGGCCTAAGTCCTCAGCAAATACAGTTTGCTCAGAAACCAACATAATTAAAAGAGGGTTGTATCATAGTTAAATAAGGCTGGGAGGCGCAGCAGCACATGAGACTGCCTGTACATACAAAGGTTTATCAGCCACTGAATCTCCTCCAGAGGACACAGGAGTGGATCACACTGAAGCAGCCTTCTAGCATCTATAGCATTGTTCGTAAACCTCTGGATCAGATATTTGCCAAGACTCTGATCTCCTTGCAGACACAGCTCAACTAAATTCTCACTGATTCTGCGTAGTGCTAATGTGTTCGCAGCTCAAATCACAGCTCACCAGCATGTTTCCAGTTGTTTCATCAAGCCCGTGCAACCAGAAGAGACCAGACTAAGGTCACAAAGCCACTCACTTGTGTCCGTGTCAAATCTTAGCACATCCTTCAGAGACAAAAATTTCTGCCTTGAAAGCAAGGGTCATGATATGCGTCCATCAACAGCACCATGCATTATACACAACACAAGACCCAAACTAACATGAAACAGGTACAGACTTTGGTAACTTCCCTATAATCAAATTTTGACATCAATTCCTACTTGCTTAGGCTGAACTGCAAGGATCTAAATTTCCCCAGAAAGTTGGGAAGATTGCTCAGGTACTTTTCAGTAAAGCAATACATTTTCCCTTCACACCTGCTCTGAGTGTTGGATCCTTTGGATGTCTCCCAAAAAACACAACAGCGTAACATACAATCTTGGCAGGTGAGATGCATAACAGACTAGTCTGAAAGAAGTCCAGGCAATGTATTTATATTTGTCGGTAAGATTTCAAGAAGCTTTTAAACCTGAGAAACGGTACTATAATTCCTGCCACACTAACACCATTTGCAGATATTTCCAGCATTTGCACTCTAAGCCAAAAGCATCACAGGTGTTTAGTAAGTTTTTTCAGATCACAATGCAGTCTTTTGATTTTTGAAAATTTCAGCTTTACTATTTGTCTCATACTGTGTCTTATAACTGTACTTCTAAATTCATGTGTCCTATGGTATTGTTGCATTCATATGGTACCTTCTCTGAGCAGACATGCATGTCAAAAACTCCAGGTATTTCAGGAATTAATGCAGTTCTCTGATACAGAGCACTCAATTCACTTTTGGTGTCTTGCCCTCCTTACAGACAGGGCATCCCTAATCAGGGAAGCAGACCCAGAAATATACAGGCCAACCTGAGAAAGTATTTTAAATATATGCCCGTGAAAAATGGAAACATTAAAGCAAAGCAGTCTGGAACACTGCAATCTTAATTCTATCTGGAATTCAAATTCACCTTCATTAAAGTATTAGTCATAATTTGAATTAAATGTGTGCTCTGGCTACTGAACAATATCCAGTGACGGTGAAAAAAAAAAACCAAAAACAAACAAACAAAAAAAAACAACAAAAAAAACACATTGTCAAGTGTATTTGCCATTGGTTTCCCAAAGATGAAAGGCTTGAACTTACACATAATGTGGAGAGATATTCGGAAGATGTAATTACATTTCCACTTAAATCAAATTGATTAATTTGTCGGAATGCTATAATATTAACATCATCGATGTCACTGTTCCCAACCTGCAACATGAAACACAGTCATGCTTTTACCAAAAGAGTAACAGTTAACAGAGGACACTTAGCACAACAAAAATATTGCTCATAATTTTAAACAACAAGTGAATTTTGTTCTACACTAACCACACAGAAGCTTGAAGGGTTTCCAATTGCAAGTATTTTTCCTCCAGACTGCACAGGTCACAATTACAGACTTGCGCATTAACAGTACAAGGCCGATGGCATTAAGTTAAACTAAAAATGGAAGAAATATCAAAAGCACACATCATTTTGGAAGAGGCTGAGTTACATACACAGGACTCCCTAATACCTGAATGCTGGTCTCAGTGTTTTGTATCTGTGCTGAGAGATGCCTATTACTATGCTAGGATGCTTATACAAATGATTAATGAAGAATGTGCTCATATCATAACATAACCTACTTCAAAATATGTAACTTTATATCCTTCAAAATTGTTTAACACATGAAACCTTTGTGTTTCTAAATCTGAACTCTGATTAGAGTAGGGAAAGACATTTACTCAAATAATAACTGAAGTAACAGACAGGTTACAGTTAGGCTAGGTGCCATATCAACACTCTGGTGACACTGAGGCTGTACATTTTTCCTCCAGGTGTCTTTCAAACACTTCTCTCTCCTGAAGAAAAAGGCAAGCTAGCCAGGATACATTAACAGAAGCTACTGCATACAGTTGTCATTTGCAGTACATAACTTTCATATGATTTTCTAGAATTTGGGTCGCTATTCTCTTCCCCTTGACAACCAGCAAGTACCCTTAAAGAAAACACTAAGGACTTGAAAGATTTCTGCCCTTCTGTTTTGCTGCAAAGAAGGGCACCCTGGCCAGGTAGGTGTTTGAGCTCAAATAATGACCATCTCCCTCTGAAAGTTCTGGACAACTAACAAAGGCTAATTAACCTTTGCTGGATATCAAGAAATAAATGTGAGGTAGCAAATCTGAATCTGTAAGGACGGAGGAATATTTAACAAAATTACATCAGTTTTCAATTCAAAGTTATTATTACATTTTATAAAGATTTGCTAGTCCAAATGACAATGTCACCTGAGACTGCAGAATTTGGACCAAATACAGCATAACAAAATTGATCAATCAATAGCTAAACACAAGGATAAGCTAACATGACAATTTATGACATCCTCAAGTTGCTACTGCTTTGTTCCACATCATAAAGAAATGCTGAAAAGTATTCTATACATTTATGCTCTCCTTTCTTGATGTATAGTTTTTGTGACTGCGAAAGAACCTTTTTCACTTGTTTTCTGTTTGGGCTTTATCCTACTTCAATTTTAAGCTATGATGCTGACAGACAATATGGGGCTTGTATTTAGGGAGCTAACTTGCTGAAAGCCACTTGTCTAAATAGAACGCATTCAACTACGTTGCTGCTGACAGAACAGACATTAAGCCTAGACAGATGCATTTCATATTTAAGTGATTCTACAAAAAAAGAAAAAATTACCTCAATTGCCCGATGCTGTGGCAAAGCTCTTTCGATGTGATCATTGCCTTCAGCTTTGAGTTGGACATGATACACACAACCAGGCTAAAAGCAACATTCAGATGATAAACCCCAACACTGAATAATACATACTTTAATTTTAGAAAACAGTAAGAGAATTTTTTAAACACACCACTTAAGATATACCACCCAAACAGATCTAACTCTACCCAGTTAACATTTCCCTTATCCCAAATAAAAAAATTAACTCAATAACACTATTAGGGGTCTTTACTGCCAGCAATTACAAAAGGACTATCACAGAACTTTCACTAGTTTATTACATTATAGCATTAAAAGAAATCATCTGCTGTGAAGTGTTTTAGCTAGAAAGAAAATACATTAAACAGGATTAAAACCTGATCAAATAACTGCTTTCTACTTCAGCAAACTGCTTACCCCATACATAGTGGTCCCATATATTCAGCTTCCACAGTTCCTGCAGAACAGCTTACTTCACACACACGCTGTTCAAACAACATCATACACGCACCCAATGTCCTGCTAAAAATATGCTGTCACAGTATTTTCATAAGAAAAACTAAATGCTTCCCCAAATTCTTTTAACTAAAACTCCCTGCTGTAACAGGGAACACTGTTGAAAATCTGCTGGACACACTGAGTGCGCTGACCAGGGGCTCGTGTCATGTCATGCAAACTGCTTGGTGTTTGTGGGAGACCATCACAGTATGCTGGCAGCAAGTTCCACAGACTTACACTAAAAAGTTTTTTCCCCCTTTACTAGAATGAATGTTTACTACATGACAGTGTTTCCTAACAGAGCCTCAAGGGAATCTGAGCTAGCAACTATGGTGGGAAAACAGAAATTGTCAGCTAATTAATAAACCACATTTTACTGCTCCATTATCACGGTAACAGAAAAGTAAATTACAAAGAGCATTCTAATCCTTACCAGAAGGCCACGTAGCCTGAATTTGCCCTCTTCATCAGTTATTGTGTCTTCTCCATAGATGCTACAGTCCTTCTGCCCCACAGCTTCTACTGAGACTCCCTGCTCAGGCTCTCCATTTAAAGAAGAAACTGTGCCGTAACAGCTAGAGGTATAAAGAGAACCAATTGCTACAAATGTGCAGATGCTGTTTTAATGTATACATTAAAGACATTTTATTGTTATAACTGATGGAAAATTCACTTAATATATTTGGCATAACATGGAAATTAAAAAGGGAATTTATAATGTATATGTAAAACTGTTTAAAGCATTAGAATTAGCTGCAGTTCAGAACACAACTTAAGGAATCCAAGTTCCCTGACCTCCATGAACTGCAGCACTTATCCCTGAGGGCAAGGAAAGGAGGGATCTTCAAGTCAGATACCTGAATTGGTCTACCATCCCTAGAATAGTCCTCTCCTCTCCCACTGGACATAGCACGAGCCACTTCCAGTGCCACTGACAGAGTGCTTTGACAGCAATGTTTCTCCTTACAGTCCAGTCACTTAGGCTTAGCCATATATCCACATCCATGAGAAAAAGCTAAAAAAAGTACTTATACACAGCACAATAAGGTTAAACTGTGCCCTCGAAAGTACTCTCCAAACCTTCAGAACAGAGGTGCATCAGGAGAAAAGACACATTTTGCATAATGTATCCTGATACAGTATATAGCATTTTGCATGGCATTTCAGCTCTACTGACCTGTAAGCTGTTCTGTAACCAGTTATCCGAATTTTAAGATTTTGTCCTTCCTGCACTTCAATCATTTGTGAGGATGGTTCAAAGCGAAACTCTTTCATCATGGGTTTAAAATAATACTGCCCTGGGCTCTGCAAAAGAGCATAAAACAAGCTGTTTACTGATAATGACACAAAAATTCACCAACTCCAAACAACTCTTTGTTTCTGCAAGAGCTCCATGAAGAGCTAAAGTTCTCCCTCCCAACCATATGTTAAACTGGTCAGAAAATATGAGCATTGAAAAAACAGGGAGCATATTGGACAGTAAACCAATGGAACTCCACCAGGTGATAAATCCTGAAGAGGGAAAGGAAACTATGGCCCTAAAGCCTTACCGCAAGACCTCAAGGACAGGAAAGTGACCAGCAGAGAAGGATGTCTGCAAGGAAACTATTCAGGCATGTCTACACACATGTACAGATCAATAGGCTAATTAGATTTCTTTCCTCTAAAGACTCTCAAATGATCATCAACAAATTGGCTTGTTTCATGTTTACAAACTGCAAATTAGTAACTGAGATCAATCAACATCATCTACTACCTATTGGGGAGAAACCTCTTATCACGTTAGATTTTAAATCTTAACAAATGGAAGATGTGAAGTGCTGCCCACTCTGAGGGACCTACATCTCTCATTGTGGGTTACAATTTCAAGGAGACCATACATCCCCCTGCCACTGAAGAGAGCCAATAGCACCCACATTTTGGAGGGCAGAGTAACGCAGCATTGCACATGCAGTCAACATTCAGTAGAATCAATTTCAACTTACCAGATTGGAAAAAGTCAGCATGCCATTATCCTGTGTAAGGAGGTTGGATCGAAACATCCCTCCACTGAGAGACAAGAGAACTCCAGCAAGAGCCTGGTCATCCTCTGATTTGATCTATTTTTGAAAACGCAATAATTTTAAGTGTAAGCAAGGGTTGCTTTATGAAGAAGGGTTCAACTCAGAAGCCCCTTGCAGAGTGCACAGATGTGCTGGCTCTGAGCACTCAGCTGTAAGCAGATGAAAACTAGCCACATCTGCAGAGACTGCAGGGCTACAGGAGTTTGTGCTCTCAACACCTGGGCAGTCATAACCACACATCACATGTGCTACCACAAGAGTCATTCTCTGTCACTTCACAGGACATGCTGGGGGCCAGAACAAATTATCCCAAAGGCTAGAACCAGGTACTAGTTCGACCAGACTGTACATGAAAAAAATCACCTTGAGGGATAAAACTCATTAAAATACGGTCCAACTCTACAAATGCAAATAAAGCCGGTATTTTGGACTGCAGGCTTTAACTTTCACTCTATAAACCTTGCAAAGTATCTTCTGCATAGCAAGTCACGTTCTACAACACAACTGAGCTCATCCACTGAGATTTGTTTCCCCATGACAAAACTATCCCCAGAACCCACACCCATTTGTGCTTGAGTGGGAGATGTGGGTTAGCTTCTTTGCCTGTCTAGCTCTAACTGCACACACTATTCATGCAGAACCCAAAGTGTTAAGAACATTACCTCAAATGTCACTCCAGCAAGAGCAAAAGCTTTGAAGTCCCCAACCGTTCCTTCTACTGCAGTTAAAACAAACCCTTCCTTCTGAGCAGTAACTGTATATTCCAAGTCACTGTGGAGAGGCCCAACACTTCAAATAAAAGAAAAGAAGAATTAGTTTTAAAAAAAGCACTTGGATATCACATACATGTTGTCAAGTCACCACTGCACTTTAACTAAAGACCCCAAAAGATCAAACCAAATCTGTTAATTACCTGTAAGCACCTTTGCCATCGGTGAAAACCGTTATAAGTGGAGAAGTTGCTCCCTTTTCACCAATGACAATCTCAACACCTTCCAGTTCAGGATGAATTCGCCCTTCCAGAAATAAGCCTGCTTTTCCATGAATCTCTATCAGCTTTCCAGGACAACTCTCTTGACCATTGCAGAGGGGATTTAAGACAAAAAGAAAGACAAAAATACACTCACCATTCTGTCTTATAGCAAGAGTTTACTATTTCCAAAGAGAACAGTTGATCTTCTTTTACCTTAGAATAAAAGATCAACACACACAATTGCAGGGTCTCTCAACACACCTTAAAACATCTGATTATTCCCAAAATCAATAACTAAATCCAAAAGCTATAAGCACATCTCCAAAACAATCTAGATTTGCTAAGTGCTTTGAGGATTCATCGTTACATATACTGCAGCCACACAGACAAAGTTCCAAGAATACTCCCTTCTAGCTGATATTACACTAAACTTTGACACAACTATTTGAGATCAAATTCAGGTCAGAATGTGCCATGTTTAATGACATAAGCAAAATTTTATTTCCTCCAATGTATTAATAATGTGCAAAAAGAGGAACATAAAAAGGGGTACCTAACATTTTCTAGTGATTTCCAAGAGAGTACGTTCACTCAGGAACCTGAGAACAAGATGGACACTGACTTAACAACTGGCATCAACTGACTGATGATAAACCTGACAATTTTGAAGTTTACTTTTTTGTGAATATTTTTATTATTTTAACTTACTACAAATAAAACTTAATAGAAACATGAATTTGGTAACAAATTCAAAATATAAACATTGCTTTTGCACAACTATTTTGGTAGACAAGAGTAATATGAACAATTCTAAGAATCTGGCGTCGTATCCAGAAATCTAGCCCTTCCTCTTGTGCCAGGTGGTCTTTCAGCACCTGGAGGCATATTCTGCTGATAAAAACTGTATTTGCACCCACTACCAAATACCCACACTTCCAAATTCCAGAGTGAAATTGGCCCAAAGAAGTAGCTTTATCTGAAACTTTCCTAACATTACCTTTGAAGAGCTATTCATACATTGATCCATAAGGATACATTTCTGCCTTAAAAATCTACTCCTTTCAAACTAAGTTTTATTTATATTTACCTCCACTAACAACTGTTTCCACATATGCTGGGTAGAAAAGCAGCTCTTTTGATGACGGTGTCACAGTAATTTTCTCTCCAGACCTGTAAAACACAAATAAAATACAATTAGAAGACAATGGAATTAGCAACACTCATGTAAAAGAGTATTGCTTTATTGACCCAGGAAGCCATCTAAATACCCCAAGGAAAAAGTATCAACAATAACGAAAGCAAAATTCTTCTTATGTGGTACTAGTTTCCATTTAGCTGACAGTCAAGAAGAACAGGTATGGATACTCATACAGCCGCTCTTTTCCTATATGGAATATATCACTGTGCTGTTTAGTGGAAACACCAGCACAAAGAATACACCTTGTCCACTGGAGCTTGGTATTACCTTGCCCAGTAGGAAAATTCATACAAGAAAGGTCCATGGAGTTCCTCTACCATTTCTTGCACTGGTGGTTTTGTTCCTTCCTCCTCTTGCCCCTTCTTTTCTCTCTCCTGTCGGCGGGTCTCAATTTCTGCAAGCTGCTGCTCCCTACGTAACTCCTGTAGAGATTTCAGGGGCCCTAAAACTAAGGCAGGTTCACTGTCAATGGATGACCTGAAAACATGGAGGAGAAAACAAAATCATGAGCTTTCATATGAAGGTATAAGAGCTTGTTGTATCTGTTAATTACTGCCTTTATGCCACAGCAGGCAAGTCCCAGGATTTTTTTATAAATCCATTCCTTTTTAATTCTATTTATTCCAAGCATAAATAAAACTTTTAACCTCCACTTCAATCAGTTAATACTAGAAAGGGTCATTCCTAGGGACTACAGGTAACCTACCTGACCTAGAGGGAAATCTGCAATTCTCACAAATTCTGCCCCACCATGCTATAACCATTCAAGAAGTTGCGGCTCTGTTGCCGCCGCCGCCGCCGCCTCCTCCCCTCTGCTGTGCCTCAGCATCCCACTGCAGAGTCAGGGTCACATGCCTACATCTCAACGACTCTGCAGAGTCCAGCATCTTAGCTTAGGTTTTGGTAAGTAGAGAGTCTTGATTTTGCATCAAGTACCAGACGTGAGCCCTGCTGCAGGGGCAATAACCTCCCACAGAAGCACTAACAAGCCAGCAGGAGTGGTAAATTCTTAAGTCAAATGAGCAGTCTGCAAAAATACCTTTAACAAAGCCCTAAGCTACAAGAGAAAGGCTGGAATTCCAAAGCTGAGAACAAGCTAGTAACCTCACAAAAACACTGGTAAGCTCACTTTTTTTTTTCAGAATTAGGAACTTTCTCTCAGCATGTATCTCTCAGGAACAGAGTAAACAATGAGAAAATATTTTCTACCACAAATAAGTATTTCCAGTAGCTGGCGATTCCCAGGAAAAGCTCTGAGTTCTAACCTATCTGCCCTACACATTTGAACTATCTAGCTATCTTGTCACTGTCCATTGAACAGATTGCTAGATAAATTTAACCAAGTTCTTTAAATCATCTCAGAACAATGCATCTTGTTTTGCTGTCCCTGATCTTATATCCTCTCTTCCCTAGCAATTTCTTCTAGTGTCCAACCATCCTTTGTATCTGACCTTCTGTCCCGTCTACAATACTCTGAAAAACTGTCACAGAACATTACAAAATTCTCTGTGAGGACTGAACTGAAATGATCACGATTACTTTTCCTACAACCACTTTAGATTAACAGTATATTTCCATCTCCTGCTTCAGTCTTCACCTATATTCTGTCTTTCTTAAGAGAAACAAATACTATTGCTCTATCGTAGTATCATCAAGGCCCTAAGTTCTTTCAATGCAGTCCAGAGACAATACAGAAACGTATAAAAAAATTTTTTTTTGTTCCAAAACCTATTAAAAATCTGTACAGACACACACACAGTCTCATGATACTCATAACGAATTACTACAGTGTTATTTTTTAAACAAGCCATCATCAAAAATTGTTACAAGTCGGCTTTATTTTTGGTTGGGGTGGTTTGGTTTTTTTCTGGTTAACTGAAGGTTAACAAGTCACTGCCATCTGGTACACCAACAGGGACTTGTAAAAACAACTGTCTTGTTTTTAAATCCAGAGCTGTTCCTTTTATGTTGATGGCATCTCACAAATCGGACTTTGGCTGACAAGTTTCAGGCAGGCTTGAACAGAAATGGTCTGTGGCAATGGAGCTGCCTTCAAAGCACTTGCCAATAAGTCTCAAAAAACTCAATCAGCCTAGAAGGTCAGTATAATATTCACCTCCTCACTAAGTTGTTTTTAAAATCCTAAAGGCACTCTGATGTCTCAATGTTTCTTTTCCAGCTGCTGTAGTTGCAGCTATGGCTTCATTAAACTCAGGGAACTAGAGGCAATGCTCTGCAGGTAATATGTTCTCTAAAAAGATGTTTTCTACACTCAAAAAAGTTTGAGAACCCATAGTCTAGAACAAGAAGACATCAGCAGAGCATTAATAAAGCACTCATCATTATCAGACACTTCCAGGCAGATCTGGCACCTCATACAATTAAAGCTGTTCACAAATCAGTGCTCCCTAGTGAGCTGTCTGTTCAGCTAAACATAAATTGGCACATTAGTGTGTAATCACTCTGCATGGTTTTCTTTTTATAACCCTCTTCACACCAGTAACAATGCTCTAAAGTGGCAGATTCTCATTTTGAGAAAACAAAAAAGGAAAAAAATAAAAGCCAGTGCTAAAGAGCTCTGACCTAAGCTAAAACAATATCCTCTGAATTATGATATTTCAGTTCATTAAAGTGTATAAAAACTCAGAAAAATCATTCCTTTTTACCATGACACACAAGTAGGAAAAGGCTATACTGAAATAAAGTGGCAGTGTTCAAAATGAGGGCTGAGAATTATTTAACTGTCTACAAAGAACTCAAAGCACAGGTTAGCATAAAAACCTCTTGCTGTCTAGACTTGGATGCCATCCCCTTATAAAGCAGCCACTGCAGTATTGAAACTGGAGTAAAACTTTGAGAGATGTCTCTTTCTTCCATTTTTTATAGGCCCAAAATTTCTTTGTTCTTACTTAATGGTAATAGTCACATCCATCAGTTTATCGGTTACAATTGTGCCAAGGACATGGTGTCGAACTGCAGTGAGCGTCAGTATGCTAGGAGAGGACCTGTAAATCCAATAACAAAGACATGAATTCAAGCACCTCCTCCTAAAGAAAATAACCTATTCTTATTTTTGCATAGTTTGTGCTCCCATCCCTAAGTTTGAAATGCTTTATAAAAGGCAATACACAAATTACACAGCAGAGCTGTAGTGCTGAGATGATAGCATACTGGAAAGGGAGCATTTTCCAGCCCTGAACCCCAAACCACTGCATGACATTGGCCAAATCAATTCCTTCCTCTGTGCCTCCTGCTTCCTCTCAAGCTAAAACTGATTTGATTGATTTCATATGTACAGTCCCTTTTCTCACAGCAGAAGGACGCTCAAAAGTTTGTCATATTAGATATAGTCCCCAAGATGCCCCAAGTCTAATGATGCTTTGCTGCCAAAAGAGGGTTTCTGCTTCATTCCATTTACTCACTTTGTGCTGGCTTTCATGTTTAGCATATCTCTCTTTGAAGTACTTTTAATTTGCTAACATGGCAGTAAATAATCAGATTTTAATGCTGATTTTGTTTTCTGCCATGTTCATGAATTAGAAGTAGTCTGGGAGCAGAAACCCTCTTTTAGGAAGCAAAGAGCCATTAAGCACATTGCCAGACCATAACCTATGAATAACCAATAAAACATGGCTGACTTAGGAATATCAGCACTGCTTACTTGTCATTAGGGGGTATATTTATTCAGCTTGCAAAAAGTGGGGTGAACAGAATCAAATTACCACAGTCATGGCCACTGGGATGTACAACAATGGTATACACCACTTCGTAAAATTACTATCCTGTTTTTTGCATTTCAGCTCTCAGAAGTGATCAACAGATTCCACTGAACTATCTCTGCTTTGTTACATAGCAGAATCAACATAATACCTTCTGTCTGTTTAAAGTAGCACAAGCATCTTTAAAGCCTATCATTAGTGGATTATTTCTTAAGACTAGAAAGGGCAAGAGAACACATCTGATACACTTTGCTAAGGCTTCCCTCTATTGGTTAGAAACAGTAATAGCAATACAACCTGAATCGCTGAAAGCAAGCAGCTGCAGCAGAAGGAAGCTTTATGAAACCATACTTATAGGCATAAGATCAAAACCAGATTTTGCTCTTACGTGTCATAAGTGTAATAGTCATGTTCAAACTGGTGGCAGGAACGTGGGGTCACTTCATATACACCTGTAAACATTAAGTCAAAACTGATTTGCTGAAAAAATTCAAGCTTACTGTGTTGGCTGAATTCTCAAGATCACAAGGTCTGAGGTATAAACAATTACAAAATGTTATTATATATCTACTGCCTTTCACACTGACACTTGTAAATTCATCTCTCCACTCATAGATCACAACTGGAAGCTGCACAGTTTCTAATGTACACTGATACAAAACACAATTAGGCATCACTACAGAAAATCATAATTACAAACACAACAAACTAAACAAGCTCAGAAGTAACCTATTATGGTGCCATAGCTGATCCCTTTAATTATAGAACCACTGTATTACTGTATTGTGAATGAGATCACTGGCTCTAAGGATGAAATGTTCAAAGTTGAAAACTGAACCAAAAAAAAATACGTTAACTGTTTTGCTAAGGGGCCATAACAGAGAATTAGCTCTAAAACATTAAAAGGAGAAAAAAATAGCTACTTTTAAAACATTCTTTTTTCCTGTTATAGATAACCCTGTGATACTTTCAACAGTTACCCCTTAAGAATCCTATACTGAAATGAAACTTCAATTTGTCAGTTACATTCTAATGTGACCGACAAAGAGAACCCATATGAACAAATCAAAGATCAAAGCCCTTTACCAAGTCTGAAACACAAAAAAAAAAATTTTACTTCTGGAATCCGTATTTCAGTGAAGGACTAAATAGTAGGAAAATTCTAAAAACTCGGAACAGAACACTTATATACAGATGTAACTAAAACAATGCCTCTCACAAACCACAACAGATTTAATTTTTTTTTCTAAATTCCCAGCAGTTCAGTTGACTGGTTCTTTCAGTTTTTTAAACTAACATTTTAGAGCTATTACCTGGCTTTGAAAGACAGAATCTATTAACTCCTTTGGACAGGTTATAAACACCAACATTCTCTGGTCCATTTCCATCCTGATAAAATTCCTGTGAAGCCACAACACAATTCACTATTAATAACTATCAAACAACAAAATGAAAACAGTATTTGCTTAAAGATACATTAATGTGTCTCTTTTATAGCAGCTAACAATACAAGACCATTTTACCGAATCTAAGAGGCAAATCTCAAAGCACTCTAAACATCAACATTGCTGTGCTGTGTGACTCCCTAGAGACATGAGAAAGCCTTGATTCCAAGCATAAGCCAACCTACTTACACAAATTCATTAAAAAAATACGTTTGTTACCTACGTACCAGTGTAATTGCATGAGAAAGAGAACACCTCAGCATATATCCAGTCTGCCTGAATTCTACTCCTGAAACATCTTCCTCCATGACTTCCAACTCCAAAGACTTATTCTTCCAGCACCAGTCTTCATGTACAATGCTTACTAGAATACACATCACACAAAGCATTTTACTAATATAAAACTGTGTGACTAAGGGCAGGTTCTGTGATAAAAAAAGCTTGTCTCACTCTAAATTCCCTGACAATAATCTTCAAAGCCAGATATGCAACAGTGACTGTAGTATCAGACCTGGCTCACAGCATCACCAGGAATCCAGCACATCTCGTAACAGAAAGGCTATTATAAAAAGGAATAATGAAGTCTGGTCACCCTGGAAAGTTCTGCAATGTGCACTACCATTGTGATAGTCAAAGAAGCCTAGAGGATATCAGAACCTAACTCCAATTTCACATGGCAGAAGCATGTTCTGACTCATTTATTAAAAGAGCAATCTGTGTATACTCCTTCTACACCTTTCCCTGGAAAACAATTTATTTTCATAGTTGTCCAAGACAGGCTGGCCAAAATGCATATTGCTCTTAAGAGGGGTATTCTGGAAGCAGAAGAACTAGGGTGTGCCCCTGTTCTTAGGCTTGGGACAAAGCTCTTTGTCCTCACACCAGCCATGTAGACCATAAAAGTTTGGGGAGCCGTTACCTGTTAAGCTGAGAAAAGGGCTCAAGATTAAGAAAACTTGATGCACTGTTATATAGTATTTTTCCAGATTCTCTCAAGTTTCAAAACTAGTTCCATGTTGGCATACTGTAAATGGCATCTATAATAATGGAAATATACAGATTAAGTCCCAAATTGAGCTACTAAGGTAATACATCAAGCAGTTCCCCATGATCCTACCTTTGTATTTGCCAGGTAGTACATTTTCAAATGTGAATGCCACTGAGTCCATGCTTCCAGAGAGCTGCAGGTTGCGTTTTTCACCCTGGCGGCTCACAGACTGTAATGTCACCACCAGATCACCACAAGCATCTTTGTCGAAAAGACAGTAGAAAATGAGACTGCATTCTGGCTTGCCACCTTTGCCTCCAAAACCCCTACTACAAGCAAGATTCATGCATACTAACATTAAAATGATTACTCTCTTCCAGTAGAGAACGTTTCCAAGTAAAACTCTTATTTCTTAAGTGTTTACCAGTGCTTTTATGCATTTTTCAGGAAGTTTGTTAATTGTATTATTTTACCTAATGGCAAGTAACAACCAGAGGCCAACATTAAATCACTGGGTCCACCTTGCCCTGCAGAGACTACAGGGCCCAATAAACACCTGAGAGCCGAACACAAAGTGCAGAAAGGCCTCAGAGGAAAAAGGAAGGGGTAAAAATCACAAAAGTCAAGCTCTAATCATCATCTGCTGAACTCAGTGAATCAAGAATCAAGTAAGTCAAGTAATGAAGAAAAATAGCAGTAGAGAGAAACCTGAGACAAAACCAAAGACAAAATGCTTATAAAAGAGAACAGAGATTGCAAGCTTCTAACAACAGCTTGAACCTACAGGTTTTTACATGCACTGCCTTTTTTGGGGGGTGGGGGAGGGTGGGGGGTGTTGTTTCTTTGGTTTTGTTTTTTGTTTTAAAGATGTCTTTTTTTGCCTCCAGTACTTCTCTGATTGATATACAGTATCCCTAGTATCAGCCAGACGCATTTACTTCTAGAACTTAGCCATCTTCTGAGGAAGGTATTAAACAGGTCAGGATTCCTTCCGGAGGGAGGGATACTTGCTTATTCCTAGCAAGTATTAAAAATAGGTACATAACCTTACTCCAGAGTTTATTAAGGTACCTTATTAGGCTCTAGTGTCTCCCAAAAGAAGAGCTGCCTTATCTATATGCAATTTACTTACATGCTGATAAATTTACCCATCTGCTGATGGGACTAACCACAGCAAGTGTCTTTATTGAAACAGTACGCATTCACACATGCAGTGCTAAACTTCTCTGTCCCCATTTCCACTTCACCTTCAAAACTGGCTTACCTAAACAAGAGATCTTCCCTGAGACAGATGCCAAAAACTGAGAGAAGGTCACATCCATTACAGGTCTGTCTGTAACAGTAACAGGGAACATCTTGGGTTTCAAAGCCAATCCTGCTCTAGTCTCAGCTTCTGGAATAATTACCTGTAGAGTACATATATCAAGACATTATCAGCTTTTAGATATGAGTCCAAATACACTCAATTGTTCCGAGTTCAATCCAGTTATCAGAAATTAGAAAATAGAATTTACTGTAAATCTCAGGCAAAGCAAAACCAGCCTCCCAAACATGCTTTTCAAAATTCTGTATTAAAAAGCTTCCAAAGAATTGCAATAAAACTGAGCTAAAAATGCTCCAAACAGCTCAGTTGCAAAAGTCTGAGTGAATTTCACTTCAGGATGTACTGCTGCTTCTACATTAGGCTATTTCACTATCTGTGAAGACAGTTAGAGACCTTAAAACCATGCACTTCATTACCTTCCAGTCTGCACTACCTCCCACAATGAAAAATTCACAGTGGTTCTGCTACAGGTTCTGCTGTGACCTACACTCTCAGGAACCATTTAGGCACCTGAGAAAGGTAAACATTACACGTCTCACTCACAGGATAATGTATTATGATTAAAAAGTGATATAAGGGACATCACAACTAAGAAGAGAGAGAAATAAGAACTTGCAACCCCAATGGCCTGATCTCCTTTTAACAAGTGTAAAGGACAAGGATGGGAATCTCAGCTTATTAAAGAAAAAAAAGGAAATAACTGTTACTGTTTAAATAGTGCAAACAGGAGAAAAGAACCAGGAAAAACTAAATTCAGTTTCTCAAACTTTAGAAATTAAATATTTAAAATCTTCTAAAACCTCGTGAGAGTCCTACAATGAAGAAATGGAAACTCATTCTTACCTGAACATTGTATGTACCCGATTTTGCCTTAAAACAAAATGCTCCATGCGGGTCAGTTTCTGTTGTAATCAGTGATGCTTTGTCCTTGTCTTGAGGCATCATGGTTACCTTGTATTTACTAAGCTGTTTGACTGTGTCAGGGAAACGAGCTACTGAGATCCAGCCACACACACTGAATCTATTAAATAGAAGTCAGTCATCACAATAAATATCTTGATTTACCAAAGCTCATAAAAAATACTTGCTTTAAAACTTCCTTAAAAAGTAAACCTCACTATGTTAAGGTGCTAACACAGGAATTGGAATTGATTTCTCCTGAAGAAATGTTCATTTCAAAAGAGATACTATAAGCAAACACAGTGGAGCAAGTGAAAACTCATGCACGATTAATGGGATCTTTTCTTTTACAATGAAATCACCATGATGTTATGTTTTTATTTGCAAGCAACTTGCTTCACCTCTTCCCTGCTATCAACCCAAACACTTCAAGCCTTTTTTCTTTTTTTTGGGCTAGGCAGGCAATTGACTTAGGATTGCCATCCCTCAGGTTTTAAATAGTTTCAAGTGTTCTGTGTCAAAGACCTCAAATGTGATATGTACTTCACTAGAACACAACCCTAGTACACCTACGTTTGTGAAAACACAAGATGACAAATTAGAAGCTGTTAAGTTTTACTTTTCACCTTCAACAGCACAACATATTTAGTGACTGAAAAAACTGTAACTCATAATTTAACAGCACAGGTTTGGGTTTTTTTCATAATTAGCTAGCTAAGTCTGTATGAGCTAGTTGCTGTTTGCCTCAGTAAATTCCTTGTTGTCACTTCTCTGGAAGGTCACCACTATTTCCTGCTGAGGAGAAGCTCCTAGACACAGAACCATGCCCCTCTTGTCCTTCTTCAGCTCACACAGTATCTCCCACCACTACACAGCCTTACAATCCTGAAATCATCCTGTCACCATCATACCAGTTTATGCTCAGCAGTCAAAGAATCACAAACAAGAAAAAGACAATTCATGGAAGACTATGACCTTGAGAGTGAGCAATAAAATGTAAGGTTTGGTACCACACTGCACCAGACGGTTATGTAGCTCCACTCTTGCACAGAAGGAGGGTTATCTGAAGTGCACATCAGCGGCAGAAAGCCCCTCTTTCTTTCTTGGTTCATACACTGTTCTAAAATTGCTCAATATACCTACGACTTAGCATCTTCATTTGCAAGGGAGAGGTTATTAAGAGGGTGCTCTAAACTTAACTAGTGTTAAGCAAAATACTGTGAACAAAACATTATCCTGCATTCATGCTGTCCTATTTATCTTGAATTTCTCAAGCAGCATTTAGCTCCTGACAACAGTACGCAAGTCTGGGCACAGTATGGGAAAGGACAACCCATTTTCAAGACCCTGTCCACATATCAAATTACATTTTCATTACGACACCAATACTTACCCTGTTGCAATGATATTTGCCAGCTGAGGTGTATTTGGTGCAATCTTCACAGTAATAGTATCGAAGAACAGATGCTCTTTCCTGGCATGAATTGTGTATGTACCTGTTGTTATGTTCTCAAGGCGGAAAGAGCCGTCAGCTTTTGTTTTTACTGTAACAAATAATGAGAAGAATTAAAAACCAGAGCATGTGTTGATTGTCTATCCTTATGTGTCAAGAGTCAGAGGGCATGTACTACTTTAGGCTATTTTAAATTTACATTGCACAACAAAGAAACAGTATTATGCTTTCTTGCTAGACCAACCTCTATTTCTGTATTTCAAAGCACAATTTGGTATAGAGTTGCAATAAAATAAATTTTCAACAGCAAAACCAATGAATACCTAATATTCCCATCTAAGCTAGAAAATGCAAAATTAATCAACAGCATGAAAAACATTTTACTATTTAAAACAAATTGCAACAAAAGTAGTGTATTATCCTGAAGAGTTAACTCCATCTCATACACCAGTCCTGCATATGAGATTAATAAAGGCTTCCCCGCAGCAACACAGACCAAGACCATGACGTACCTTTAATCTGATTGTTCAGAGTCACAGTGGCATCAGCAACTCCTTCTCCTTCAGGCCCATTCAACACCCTGCCTGTGACAGAGAAACCCATCACATGGAAAACAGGCTGGAAAGGGAAAAAATTTAACATTAATCTTTACTCAGTAAAAGCAAACATGCACCTACAGCAGTCAACACCAACTGTTTTCCTCACACACACATACAAAGGAAATTTATTTCCAGCTTTAGGAAAAAAATGTACCAGGATAATCACAATGAAAGTACATATCAATCTCCAGGCATACTGTTCCCCTAAGTACAGGAACAGGTTCTCAATTTATCTGCATGAGTACAGTTCAGAAAGTCCAAATCACAGATCATGCCATTACACAAGGCACTCTGCAAACCATACAAAACTACAGGCCCTTCTCCCGAAATACGACAATCTGAATGAGAAAATTTAAGCAACCTGAAAGATTACTGCCTGTTTGCAACATGGACATGAAAGTGCAAACAGTGGACAGCTTTCTCCCATTTTGGTTCTTCCTAGTAAAACGGAGTGAAGTGTAGAAATACAGCACAATGCTAGATATTGTCTTCTACCTGCTAAGCAAGAAGGTATGCGTAACCAATGTCTTCAAACTTCTTACAAAGAAGTTTTTCCACATTACACCTGCTTTCTGCTAAAATCAGTTATGCTTTCACAGGAATGAATGGCACAAAATTATTTCCTCTGAATGCCTTACCTCAATCTGTAAACTGTCATGCTCTACGAGGAACTCCAATCTAGATGGTGCAACATCAAAGGTAATTCTCTCTCCCCTGTAGAACGGTATCTGGAAGAAGACACATTGCTTTGACTCCTAAGAGGCTATGACAACAGAATTTCTCCACATCCTTCATCACCATCAGGCACCTCAATCAATCAAACAGGATGCAAACTTGCTGGAAAAAATAACTCAAGAGGGAGGGAGAGAAGAATAAAGGTGGTATTTCAAAACTGACTGATGAAAATCATATGAGATTATCCGAAGAGACAGAAAAGTAACCCTCTACTCAGAATACAGCAAAGGTACTGCAATGTGCAAGAGCTTACAGATAGAAGACTGCATGATCACTAGAAGGGTTAAAGGAATGAGAGAAGTTTGAATCCCACTTCATGCAGTCTGAGAATGCAGGACCATCACTCTAGGCAGTGCACAGACTACCATGCTCCCACACTATACAGACACAATAAAGAGAATGGGCAAAAAAGAAAACAGAGGGCTTAAAGGACATGAGGTGGTTTTAGCCAAGTGAACTTTTCAGTCTTCCAGCAGCCTCTAGGTGTTGCTCTGTGACCAGCCAATGTATTCAATGTAATTCAGAACATGATTTGCAAATAAGTCTTTCCTCAGAAACCACACTACAGAGCCCTATCACAGCAACTTACTTCACTGACATATACTTTAAGTTGAAGGTTCTAATTATTTGATTCCATTCAAAATATTTCAACTATTTCAGTTTTAACAGCTACAAAGTCATGCATGATCTAGTTTAGAAAATTAAAGTTAATAACTCAATGGATAGACAAGCAATGAACCTTCTAACTACTTACCACAGTATATTTCCCACTTGGCAGAGAAAGAAAGCTGAAAGATCCATCTTCCTTTGATACAACATTGCACAAATAAGATAGAGACTCATCTCTTGACTGGAATCCATCCACAGGAGAAATATTGCAGCCCACAACATCCTGTGGTATATAATGCAATACAAATTTTTTTCTCATGGGAGAGCAGAGAAAATAGTTTCAGGGGGGGATGTAGGAGGGTTCAAAATACCATACTGTGAATGAAGGATGGGAAGTACAAAATCATTTTAGAGGCAGAGTCTGATAGCATAGCTTAAAAGTCATGTATAGGTAAAAGAGGAAAGAAATGTTAAAATAATCAACTTTATGGTAACACAGACAGAAAATTGGGAAATTTAACATCCCTCCAGTACCCCAGAACTGTATTGCATGTCTTAACATTAACTGACTTCAGTTCTGTGGACAAGGTTAACATTACAGAACAGAGCTCTACATAACAAATCACAGTACATGGCCAAATGTTTCACACTCATTTCATAACACGGTTTTAAGGTGGCAATAGAAGCTGTTGGACTTTGTCCTCACATGAAGAGGGCAAAGAGCAACTAAGACCTCATGTCGAAGACAAATTACAGCTACTATACAGCAAATTGCAGGATTTGTCTGTCAACTTCTTGTGTCTTGTGCCAGAAGCTGGTCTTTCATCATGAAGTGTCATCCTCACGAGAGAACACATTTACTAACCAACATTTAACATGAAAAAAGGTGTAACTGAAAAAATACTGTCTTAAAACTGTAGCCCTTAACACTGCTGACCCACAGGGAATATACAGATCAGTAACAGGTTGTGAGCTTGTTGTGTGCTTCAGTTCAAGTCTGTTTTCTATGCCCCTGAACAGCCTGATTGTTGAGGAACCTGGTTTCTTGAAAATAATAATGAAGAGATCAAAAGGTTGAAGTTAAAAGAACTTTCTAATTTGTGTCCAAAAATTAAGTAGACCTTAAACCTCAATTTTGCCAATATTTAAACAGATGGCTATTGTGTTACAGATCTGAGTAATTCCATGGAGATCATGTGAAAACTCATCATGTACACAAATGTTGTACAAGGGCCTTGTCGAAAAAAAAAAAAAAAACAAACAAACAAACAAAAAAACACAAACAAAAAAACGCAACAAACCTAAACTCAAAAAATAAATGAAAAAACACAGCTTCAGGAGTCATACAGTTTATCTTTTCTGTAAGCCAATCTCAATGAAGGACAGAGACGAGTATCGGAGCAATATGAATCTAGAAGCTATTTAGCTCCTTCTTATTTATGTCTATAATCATACTGAAAAGGTACTGATACACCATTACCTCTTTAGTGACAGAAGAAGAGAAAAGGAGAAACATGACCCCTTTCATTGGTTCTCCATCACTCCTTACTGACCCAGAAACATTGTAGCCTGCAACAATCAGAGGGCTAGCAGCATAAGCATTAGAACTTGTCACCCGTACCACTGTGTTTGACTGAAATACATAAACATACACGTTTTCATCAAAAGAAGGTATTAGATCTCATTTACATCATTTAAATAACAATCAGAAGCTGTATATTCAACAACAGAAATAGAGGACAGAGCAGCAGTCCAGACTATTCAAACACAAAGACATTAAGGCAAAGATACTTTGCAAAACAGTGTTTTTCCTGTTTTACTGATTTAGGAACTGGTCAGAATCTCAGAGCTCCTCAGAAGGCAAGCAGTCTGAGAGGTAAGGATAAGAGCATCTGTCACAATATTCAAGCTCCTGCAAAATATACAGGATTAGAAGACAAAAAGCAAGAGCTTGTTTGCCAGTCCTTCCCCGGATGGCTCCACTATCTCCAAACCGGGACTGCATGAGGCAGTTTTTTAACTACCTAAATTAAATTTATGAAAACTCCATTAACCTTGTCCACTCACAAAAACCCTTCTTCACACTAGTTGATCAAGACAAGGTCCAACAGATCCGCCCTCACTAAGTAGGTAAACCAAAACTTTTGTAGGCTCTAACCTCTTTCAACATCCAGGTAGGATGAGATGCAAAGATTTCATATTCACCAGGAAGCACTTTAAAGAAAGCAAACCTGTAAGGCAAGAAAGGGGTTATGTTTTTTCAGAAATAGTAACAAATATTTTTTTGCTAAAAAACAATCCAGACTGTATATACATGTTAGATAAAATATTTCAGAACTACTATAATCCCAGTCAATATGGCAGAATTGAAAGAATCCTATGTAAATGAGCAGATGAATTAAGTATGTATCACACACACTCACTTTCCTCCAGGTTGTGTAATAGTTGCTTGTATGTTTATGTCACTGCCAGCATTTCTCAGTACAACCTGTACTCCAGCAGGACCTAATGTCTGACCTTTGCTGAGAACCTGTCAACATGAAAAGAAACCAGACTATAAATGAACAAAAATAACTTGCAGGGCAGTTGTAGAATATTTTTATGAAGGCAGAATTAGCATAAGATGGAATAAATAAAGGTAAAGAAGACTAACCTTTCCGTTCACAGAAAATCCTGTGAACACAAAGTTAATATCACCTCCCTTCGTGCAAATGTCATTAATGCCATCCACATGGATGTCTACACTGGTTGGTTCTGGAGGGGAAAAACAATGAAACAGCATGGTAGTTAGTGAGAGAGCAATCACGAAGCAATTCTACTTTAGCTTTACAAAACTCTCATAGAAATGCATTAACTCAAGCACACAAGTGTTTCTCTGGAAGTCTTGCCTCAGGAAAGTTAAAGCACCCACAAATCCCAATGCTGAAATCCCTTCCCCCTCCCATTGCAGCCATTTCTGTCAAAAACCTCCACATTCCTTCAAATCAGTTCATAGGTTACTTTGTCAATGTCTACCTTATAACTTTATTTTCCTGTGGTACAGTAAGTACATTTTAGTTATTATAACCATACAGTAGGGCTTATCTCTTTCGAAAAGCACTTGATCTTCCCTGCCAGCTAGAAGTTAGAGATAGTTAAGTCCCACATTGCAGATACACCGTCCTATTGTAAGAAGACATACAAGCACTTACCGAAACTCCACCCTAGGGGAGGCTCAATTTTAAGAATGAAATCCCCCTAAAAATAAAAAAGCAGTAACTGTCTTCACTGATCTAAATTCAATTTAGCTAAAGAATGAAAACAAGTCAGAACACAAGGATCATGCTGCAGAGAGTAACACAAGACTTAAGTGTCTCATTTTCCCTTCCTCTTACCTAAGATACGCTGTTCAAAGAAGCAGCAATATCTACCCAGACAGACTGGGATGCTGGGCTTACATCCTGCCAGCTAAGAACAAAAATTAAATATCATCATGTTTACACCACTTCCAAAACAAACCTGGCTCAGATTCAAGCAACTCAGTGTTAAAAAGTGTTCAAATCTATCTCTACCTGCCCCAACAGATGTGCTCTAAATTAGACTTTAGTACTTCCACTAGGAGGTCCTACTCACTCTGCCCAAACACAGGATAACAAAATTTCAATCTAATTAAAAGCTCTGCACCAAATGATATTAATCTACACAGAGATCCTCTTTAAATCAGTGGGCACCACGTATGTTCTACCACATACGTTCCGATGTTCATCCATCAAAAGGCTCAAAGACTTACAAATGAAATCACTGAGATCGAAAAGCATCTTACATTCTAAGATTGGGAAGGGAAGGACTTATTTGGTGGTTGGACTAGATGACCTTTCAAGGTTCGTTCCAACTCAAACCATTCTATGATTCTATTTCTGATCCGTAAGTTAACTAGCTCTTTAAAAGAGCAAAACACATAGACCACCTAAGGGCACTTTGTATTTAATCTGAATGTAAATGTTTCCAGTCTAAACAGACACCAAACTTCTGATATGTTCTGAGCTTCCTGTATCATTATTTTTTAAGACATTTTTAATATCTGCAATTAGTCACTTAAATTATTTTCAATTCAGTCATAACAAAACACATTCTCATACAGATTTATTTTTACTTCTATAGAGATATAACTGAAAGTTTTATCTGTACTCTGTAGGAACCTGTACTTTTTGTGCAGTGTTTGTACAGCTGCTAGGAGATGGATGTTAGCAGTAACTCCCAATGTTGCAGCCATTCAGATAAATAGCACAAACGCAACACCGGAGCTAGTTACCTGGCTTTTCTCATAATACTTAGTACAGCACTAAGAAGTAAGTAACAGTTAGAAGCTTGGTCCAAAACCAACTTCTGATTCAAATGTGTCCTGATTCAAATGTTTCATGTTCTGACATTTAATCTGCTGGCAGATCAGACCTGGTATTTCAGTTTCTTACCTTATCATAGAGGGGAATCATGAAATACCCATTGTTTGGAGCACAGTCTGTCTGGTATTTCAGAGTACCATGTTTTGTATATAACTTAATCTAAAGAAAACAAAAAAAGACAAAAAGGTATTTTTAAAAACGTGAGCAAAGGCAGAAACAGACATTCTCTAGCCAAGTGCTTTTACACAGCAGCACCCGCGTGTTCCCAGGGGGTAACAGGGAAAAAAGGTTCATTTCAAGAAGGGCAAAGCCGGCGGAGTTCAGCCCCGGCCTCGGAAAAAAAACGCCTGAAGAGCCCCGGGTCAACCGAAACCACGTCGCAAGCACAGGCAACTCAAACAGCGGGCAGGGCAAACGGGCCGCGGGCAGCGCCCCGGCCGAGCCTGAGCGGAGCACGGGGCGCCAGGGCCGCCGGGCGCCCACCTCGATCAGGGAGTAGTTGATCTCCACGTCGGACTTCACGAAGCCGCCGCAGCCCACGACGATGTCCTCCGAGCCCCGCGCCAGGGCGCAGCACAACGCGCAGAGCAGCGCGGCCGCCGCCCGGGCCCGCATCCCGCCGCCGCCGCCACCGCCCTGACTCAGCGCCGTCGGAAGAGCCGCGCGGCGCCGCGCCGGCGGGTGCTGCCCCCTGCCGGCCCGGCGGGCCCGCTCCCCGCCGCAGGCCGTCCCGCCCCCGCCGCTCCCCGGAGCCCGCCGAGGCCCTCACGGGTCGCTCCCCGCGTTCCCCCGGGCCGTTCCCGTCTGAGGCGACACGGCGCCCCGCTGGCCGCCCGCCGCGGCTGAGGCGCGGGGGCCCCCGGCTCCTGCCCCATCCTGCTGCCGGGGGGCTCCGCCTCGGCGCGCTCCTGCTGCCGGGCCACACGAACCCAGGCCCGTCCCCGAGCGGTTGCCGGCCGGACTTCGCCCGTCGCCCCCAGCCGGGACGGGACGGGGCGCTCCGGGGCTCCCCCCCATGCGCGGCGCGGTCAGCGCTCCCGTTCCGCCGGCGCTGAGGGGGCGGAGCGGAGAGCCCGGGGCCGCAGGCGGCCCGCCCCCGCCCAGCCGCCCCGCCCCACGCCAGCCCGCCCCGCCGGCGGGTCGGCGGGCGCCATGGCGGTGGGTGGCTGGATCTGCGGCTCCCCGGAGGGCTCCGCCGGGCTCTGGGTGAGTGAACTGCGGCGGCGGGGGGCGTGGGTTCCTCCTGCGTGGGGCCGCAACACCCCAGCACCCACGGAGCCTCCTGCCGCGGAGCCGTTGCCGGCGTGGTATTTGAGTAAGGCGGCTGACACGTTGTGGACTGAAGTGTGTTCCACGAGAGGTTGCTGGTGTTACGGACTTTGCCTCCCAGGGACAAGTTTTCACCCAAATAGAGAACAGCCCGAGTGTTTGCCCAGTTGCAGTAACTTTGACGAGAGTTGCGTGGGAGCGTGCGGGCCACCTGCACTGCTGGATGGGAACTGAAATTTGTCCCTTTGTTGTCTTCAGAAAGTATCTGCTGAATGACCCACTATAGAAATACCTTTAGAAGAGCTAATGAGTTGATCAGTCCAGATTCTTAAAAGGACTTTAAGGAGTTGATCAGTCCCATGGCTTTCTACCCCCAGGGTTGATTAAACTCCCATAATAATTTGTGAGCAGTTATCTGCTTCCTCTTTTCATCAAGGGATTCCTTCCCCTAGCCTTGCTTTGCATTATGTCCTCTACATAAAAGACTCAAACCACCTGCACAAGCAGCAGAAGAAAAAAAATACCCTCACCTATTTATCTATAGCTTGGTGTATTTTTAGTGTTGTTATATTAGCAGATGAGATCCAACTGTTTGTTCAGTGAGGAATTACAAACGGATTATAAATACATCTGAGCAAATGCAGTTGTCATGCAGTTTATGCACCAGGACACTCCTTTCCTCCAATTCTCCATTTCACTGGTCATTCCCTACTGACTATCCTAATGGTTCCCAAATGCTGATAATCTTTTTTTTTTTCCCAAATTACTTTTTCTCATTCCACATTCAATAACTTAAATATCCTCTTATTTTCTCTCTAGTTGTGATACATGATGTCTTCTCTTTGGCATATTTAATTTTTTCAAACCTTTTTTTTTTTTCCTTCTCTGCTTCTATTCCCTCCAAAATACTACTGCTGAGTCCTCCCTCCCTCACCTGTGACATGTGACACCTTACTATTCTTCAGCAGTACTTCTGTTGCCAAATGTTTTTTTTACATTTGGAACCATAAATCAAATTCCTCTACCATTATAGTAGACCTCAGCTGTAGCATTAGCTGCTGAAATTCTGCATACATTAGCTTTACTGTTTCACTTCTGTGTTTATTCTGTGACAGGACTGGAACCAGACATGGTATACAAACACCCCAAGATTTACCTGGTGCTTTGAGAGTACAGTCATTGCTTGGATCCCTTGTACCTATCTTTGGATCTGTTTTCCTTTCTACTACTACTATCTTCGACACAAAAACAAAGGCTATATCAGGATGTCCCACATCTTCAAAACCAAAATGGTAAGGGTGGAAGATGGTGTTTGATCCTAACATCATCACAACTTTGATGCACAACTTAATTTTTCTAAATCATTAACTCTTTCCTGATGATCCATCTCTGTGCTTGCTTTGACATTTGCTGACTCAGGTCAAGTCAGGTCAGTATAAATCAAGTACAGTTTTAGGAAGAACTGTCATAAGATTTTCCCTTTACTCCCATTTGGTTCCCCGCTACTTCCTGTAACACACTCTGTCCCAAATCTGCTCTTTCACCTCTCCAGTCTTACTGCCCAAGCTGCTTGGAGCATTCAGTTCGGTAGATCGTCCCATCATCATTTCAATCCATTCCAACAATGTGTTTGCTGTCTCTGCCACAGGTCCTTGGATTTATCCTGGTAATGCTGTGTTTTTCTAATGTCTTCTTCTTACTGTGGGAGATAAGCCAAGGAATTCCACGGGCTCCAGCATTCTTCATTAGCCCTGCTGTGGTGGGAATCACAATGGTAATTCTTACTTTGTTTTGTCTGCATATGGCTCAGCTGAGCCCTCCTGGTGCAGATCTTGTATTTCCCATGTTTCTCAGTATTTTTGAGCACAAAGCTGGTGGGGAGTAGAAGGCTGGAGATGGGTTTTGTGAGTTTCTGCTGTGTGATGGCAGCAGAGGCTTGGAGTTGGAGCAGACCACTGGGTCTACAGCTACAGCATAGAGCCCTGTGGGCAGAGTATACCTCACAAGAGCCGAGGTAGCAGTAGTGTTTAGAAAGAGCCCTCACAACAAGAGGACAAGGTCTAGTTTTTCATAACCACAGTATGCAATTTAGTATGTTTTAGAGTGAAATGGGATTTCTGTTCAACCCAAATGCCTATCCTCCTCTTCTGTCATTGCATATTCATAGCCTAGATCCTCCCAGCCTGTTGGCTCACTTGTAGCTCTATTATTTGTCCTTTCTGGAGAGACAGTCTTGAGTGCAAAATTGCATACAATACTGTTCAGTTTTAGCCTTTTAGGAACAATACTGCAGCTCTGAACATCTTTAAATGTTTGGGCAAGAAACTAACTGGTTTTTCTTTATTGTATCTGTTAATTTGGTAATAATGTTTGGCATTCCATTACCAGCTATTTATTTGGACAAATTTGTACTTCCTCACAGATCCTTGCCATGTTCCTTACCCAAGCAGAAAGAATGATGGGCATCCAGTCATCAGGTGTCCTGTTGATTTACTGGCTGCTCTCATTCATGGCCGTTGTTGTGATATTTAGTTCCAAAGTCCAGCATGCCCTGGAAAGAGTAAGTGAAATCACATGTCAATATGCAGGGGTATGAAGTCTAAACAACAGGATTCTTTTTGCCTCATTGTGAGGTGGAGAACCAAATTCCTCTCTTAAAATATGTGCTGAGAAAAATGATTGATGACACATTGTCACCCCCATTCATGTTATTCCTTTCAATGTAGACATATTGTGTCTTTCTGAGAATTCAGCAGACTTTGTATATGAATAAAAGCAAAATGAACATAAACACTGTCACTAAAAACTGGATTTATGCCAGATTTCGTATCAACATAAGTATGTTGATATATATTTTTATTATTTGAGTATTTGTGGTGAATATTTGTTTATTTGTGGAGGAGTGCTGGCTGGGTTTACACATCTGAGACTTACTGTCAGTGGCCATTTTCCCCAGGTGAACAGTTGTACCTTTTCTTCACAACAAGGGATAAACAAATTTTTACATTACCTGTGTGTTTAAGTAATAGGGGAATAATATGCAACCACTATTGCTTGTTCCTGCTGTGTTGAATGATACTCAGGCACCAGCCCTCTTGTAGAAATAACACTTTGCACTTCTTGCTACCAAAATACAGTTCAAAAAATACTCAGACTTTTTCCTTAGTTTTTCTCATTCACAAAATTAGAGAGCCCCACATGGAGCCCCTTAGGCACACCATTTATAGTAAAACCTGGCAGGTGCTTTATTACATCAACAACTCATCCCACTAGGTGAGCAAGGAGCGTCTATCCCTCAGGGTACCCAAAGTTCACAGAATAATGATGCAATGTGGACATCTGACTTGACTAGACTGCTATGAAGCCTCATGATAAAACTGTCACTATAAATAATAAACGTGCCCATTACTTAGCATTTTCTGATATTCCAGTTTCAGGACTTATCTATTTAAGTTGCTGTACATAACTACAGTTAAATAAATGCACTTCAGGCTTTGAACCAAAACTCAGAGCTTATAGCTGGTAGAACTTGAGAAGCTATGTTTCTCTGCTGATCTCGTGTTAAGGTTCTTACCTCATTCTAAACAGTATTCTGTTTCTTAGGGCTTCCTGGAAGACCATTTCCACCACATTACAACTTACCTTTATGCTAGCCTGGTGCTAGGAGAACTTGTGTTATTCTGCTTAGTTGATCACCCTCCATTCTTTAAAGCAGTCAACAATCCCGTAAGTATAGCGTAGATTTTCATAATGCATTGCTTCATTGATCAAACAGTAATGTAAATTTATGGGGATACCCAGGAATATGAGTATCTAGGAGATGTAAGATACACCATTCTCTATAAAGGCTGACAGTTTTAAAAGGTAACTTGCAGAATTTGGAGTAACAGTATTCTGTATCTCTATGTATGTTTTGAAAAACTAAAAAATTTTTCTATTTATACTGATGTTTATTTTCATTGAAACCAGTAGACAGGGATTGTATTGCTTCCCCATGCTCTCCTGTGCAGCAGTACTCTATTTAAGGTATGAGTATGGCAGAGCTCTGTGCTTCAGAAAATAAATGTCTTGAGTATGAAAAATTATATTCTTTGTTCCTCCACCTGAGACATTTTTCAAAGTCTAATTCTCCAAAGTCTCCTGATCCCATTGATCCTCCACAATACAGTTACACTGTCAGCATCAATGAATGGGTATGTAACTTCTTGAGTTGTTTTCCTGGGGGAGCACAGAAAGGGATTATATTCATCTGACACATGCCCTTTTCTATATATAAATATCACCCATGTTTTTCTTCCCATCAGAATCAGTGTCCAGAAGCCAGCAGCTCTTTTCTTTCCAAAATCACATACTGGTGGTTCTCTGGGTAAGAAAACACAGAAAAAACATGGTTTTGCTAGAATATCAGAATATCAGCAGCATAAGAGAGGGTGTAGATGATGGCCAGTACAGAATATCTCAGCCCCCAAGTTAGCTTATACAGTATGGGTCTAAATCCTTTCTCTGGGGACTTGAGGTATTCTGACAAGATAAAATTATAAAAATTTAGCTTACTTTTCTCAAAGTAGTTCAAAACACAAATTTGTGATTCTAGATTATTCTCTTTACCCTTTCAGCTCCCTTCCAGTGCCCTCCCAATCCTGAAATAGACCTCAGCAATCTCATAAGATCATTGTACACCAACCACAGCCCTCTCTGCCTGCCAGACCTTCCTGTAACAAATGCTGGGCAAGGGGAAAATAGTGAATGAGGACACTGTCCCAGCCTGCTGCTTAGCATTCAGAAGTAAAATGATTACATACCTTGGGCCTAATGTCCACTATGATAAGGCCTCATCTGTGTTTTGCTGAGCCACAGAGTAAGTTAAACTGAACTTTGTCCCCCACTGCCTGAGACCCAGTTGGCAGTATGGACTAGAAATTAGGGCTTACTTGCAAATCCTCATTATATTGACAGAAGATAGCATAGGGATTTGAAACAAAACTGCTGTTCCTAAATATCCGTATTCATTCTGGGAAAGGACAGTCCTGAGTAGTGTTCATGTAAGTAAGTCCCTGTGTGCTCACCATGGTGCACTAAATTAAAGTTCATCTGTTTTGAAAATGTTACATGCACAACAAATCCTTCTGTGCTTACCTTACAGCAGTCTGTGTGTTCTCCAGGCTTGTCTGGAAAGGCTGTCAGCAGTCCTTGAGGGTGGATGACTTGTGGCCAGTGAGGAAAGAGGACTCCTCTGAAGAAATTGTTGCCTGGGCTGAAAGAGAATGGAAGAAGTGTCATAGTAGAACCCAGCAGTGAGTACTTGATTTAGAGAGTGTGTCATGGGCTCAGCTGGGCAGTTTCTCTCTTGCCTCTAGATGATACAAGCAAACAAGCTCACAGGTGCTGGCATGACATCTCAGAACAGGCAGTAATTCCCTCCATTCCCCACAGAGTGCTAGATAGACTGCTTCAGCACATATTCAGGCTCTGAACATAAGCTTTGCTAGATGCTTCCTATCTGGACAAGAGAATAGTTGAAAGATTCAATTCCACTGAATTATTTGTCCATTAAACAACAAGAAGAAAAGGATAGTTCATATAAAATAGTCCAGCTAACACTCTGCAATCAAAACCTGGGGTCTTTACTCTTCACTGTGTGAGTGCACAGTGAGCGAATTCCTTTGTGCAGAATCTGATTTTAAGTGTGGCAATCTGCTGGAGAACATCATTCCATTCCTGGAAGCACAAAACTGTAAGTTTTTTGTGAGAGGGATCATTTTTTGATGAGCATTTATACTGAACATGAGAGTCAGTGTAAGATATTTAATGATTTTTTGAAAGCACAAGGTTCCTAAGCTTTCTCCAGTAGTGGCTATCTTTCTCATTTCTTTCATTAGAAAAATGGAGTCTGCTGCATTTAAAAAGGGTCAGAAAAGTGAAACTGGCATAGCAGAACCCGAAGAGACAGAGGTTCTACTGCAGTCAGAGCACAGTAAGAGCGGGCTGTTACTGAAAGTGTTTTGGAACATGTTTGGAACCTATTTCCTTCTCAGCACTGCCTGCTTAGTTATCTGTGATGTCTTCTTGTTCTCCATCCCAAAGTTACTGAGGTATGTTTGTATTTATATCATATTTCTATCACATGTACAAGATTGCTGTGTGCATGAGCTCACACAGAGATGTGTAGGCCAGCACCCACAGAGGTGCGCACACAAACACTTACCTTTTGACATCTCCTGTTGCTGATGAAAAGAGCTGGATTATTATTTGTGCTAAGCCCACAGTCAGCTCATCAGGAAAAGAAAAACAAACCCGTGTCTGAAGCTGTGCACACGTTCTCCACTGCTGTATTCCAACAGTGGAAGACAGGCTGCATTAAACCTTTTGAAAACTTTACGAGAACAGGAGTGAGTTATTTGGTGGTTCTACATATCACTTCATTTACATGGGCTGTCAGCTACTTGCTGTAGTCTTAAGGCTCCTATTATTTCTAAATTATATAAGTAATTATTTATAAATTGTATAACTAACCATAAAGAGCACAGATGTGCATCCTACACATCTTAAATAGCTTCTCTTGTCAATTAACATAATGCTTTGTGGATTGTGTTGGTACAACACAAACCTGCATTACAGTGTATTTTAAAGGGCAAAAATCACTTACTAGTCATGATTAAGAGAAGATCTGGAAATGTCAATAACTTCCTTAGATTATGGCTCCCAATTTGCATATTTCTGAAAAATTAATAAAATTCGGGAACCATCCTTAACACTGAAAATGAGTTCTCCCCTGAGAGGATGCTGAGATCAAAGATTGCTTCAAAACCAAGAGTGGCTAAATGTCAAAAATCAGGATATTATAAGACATAGTATACTTACAAGTTTTTCCGACTCTTCTGCTATTTTACTGATAAACATCAGCCAGAGAGAATACAGAAAAATCCCTGGTGTTTTTGCATTTTTGTGTGTCTGATATTTATCATGGAATCACAGAATGGTTTGGGGTGGAAGGGACCTTAAAGATCACCTAGTTCCAACCCCCCTGCTATGTCAGGGACACCTTCCACCAGCCCAGGTTGCTCAAAGCCCCGTCCAACCTGGCCTTGAACCCTTCCAGGGAGGGGGCAGCCACAGCTTCTCTGGGCAACCTGTGCCAGGGCCTCACCACCCACACAGTAAGGATATATCTAATATATATCCTTATATCTAATCTAAATCTACCCTCTTACAGTTTGAAACCATTACCCCTTGCTATCAATTAACTCCCTGATAAAGAGTCCTTCCCCATTTAAGTACTGGGAGGCTGCTGTAAGGTCTCCCCGGAGCCTTCTCTTCTCCAGGCTGACCACCCCCAACTCTCTGACCCTGGCCTCCCAGGGGAGCTGCTCCAGCTCCTGATCATCTTTGTGGTCTCCTCTGGACTTACTCAAGCAGGTCCGTGTCCTTCTGGTGTTGGGGGCCCCCGAGCTGGCCCCAGCACTGCAGGGGGGTCTCCCCAGAGCGGAGCAGAGGGGGAGAATCCCCTCCCTCACCCTGCTGGCCACCCTGCTCTTGATGCAGCCCAGGACAGGGTTGGCTTTCTGGGCTGCGAGCGCACATTGCTGGCTCACAGGCAGTTTTCCATCAACCAACAGCCCCAAGTCCTTCTCCACAGGGCTGCTCTCCATCCACTCCTCTCCCAGCCTGGATTTGTACATCAGTTCTACATGGATTCATCAACATACTGCTTTTGTCTTGCAGCCTTTTCCTGGAGTTCATTGAAGATCAAGAAGCACCTAGCTGGCATGGTTATTTCTATGCTTTCACTATGTTCCTTTTGGCTTGTCTCCAGACACTGTTTGAACAACGATATATGTACATGTGTCTTGTTCTGGGGTTGAGATTGAAAACTGCAGTAACAGGGCTTGTGTACAGGAAGGTGAGTCTTCTTTTTCAGCTTCATTTCTTTCTAGCCCTACCTTAGTAGTTAAGACATTGTTGATACATTATTCTTAACAGTATCAGGGGAGATGTTACTGGAAACTACTTTTAGGATGTAATTCTGTGCTATATTAATCTCTGAACAGTATGGTGGAGGTATTTTACTATCTGTTTTTCCAATCTTACCTCTGAAGGAGAAACCAAGAAAATAAAAGAAGAAAAAGCAACGTAACCTTTCTTATACTATACATTTTGTTTAGGGAAAGGAGTAAATTCTTAATCTTAATGTAAAGTCACATATCCCAGGCAACAGCATGTTTCCAGTACCTAGGATTTGACATTTTTCTCCACCTCTTTTTCTTTATTTCTTTATAAAGAAAAAAATGTTGTTTGATTTTTGGACGAAAGACATTTGATGCCATTTTTCCTTTGTTTTCTACCCTGTCTAGATTCTAGTTATGTCAAATGCATCAAGGAAAGCAGCAACAGTAGGTGAAATTGTTAATCTGGTATCTGTTGATGTCCAAAAACTAATGGATCTGATTGTCTATTTTAATGGGACCTGGCTTGCCCCTATTCGGATTATCATCTGCTTTGTCTTCCTGTGGCAGGTAAAATATGATAACAGTACTTATCAAACCCTTTCTCTTCTAGGTATCAAAGGAGAAAGGAGTTTTCAAAATTCTGCTTAAAGCTTCACTAGTTTGAATAACCTGAAATTGCTGTATATTTTTTAGTTCTGTAGCATAGTGGATTCACTTTTCTTTTTAGAAGATTGGTATAGAATTACCAATTAGATTCTATTGGTATAGAATCCTCACCTGATCCTTCACTTCATCTTCTTGCCTGTGTACTCAGCGTTTAGTCTTTTTTTAGAGAAGAGACTGTGAGTATGATTATTCTCAGCTGACCAATAAACTCCTGCCTCAGATTTTCCTCTGTCACTTCTCTTTCCAACCAAAATGTAGTGGCCCAGTGCAGGCTGAGAGTCCAGTTCCAGCTCCTTAGCATAGTTACAGAACATAAAGGGGAATAGTCTGAAATACTTGACATACTTCATCCTGAAGCCTGATTACCACAAGATCCCTGAAACAGTTGGAAGCATAGTTATATGATATTCAAAAGGATGATTGGATACACTGAATTTCATAGGTATCAAGGGAGTTTATCAAGGAGAGAGCAAAACCTGAATTAGAAATAAAGGATGATAATCTAAAAGATCCATTTTTCCCCTTAATTCAATGTGTGGTGTTTTCTCAGCAAGATAAAGCCCTATTTCTTAGTCCTTGTTTTTGGCAGCACACCAAGTGGAAGTATGAGCACTATAGAGACAGATGATTCCCAAGAGCTTTGCAGAGGCCTTTGAGACCTTCCTTTGCTTACCAGGGTGGACTGTGTTTTGTGCCTGGCAGAATACTATGACCTTGGAAAATTAGTAGCCATGATATTAGACTTGTAAAAAATCATCATCCCTTTTCTAGTGAAGTTGACAAGCTGAGTGTGGTTGCATAATTAACACTTTGTTTGCTACTGTTCATAGACTGTTTGTGTAGAGAATATTTCTATCTGTCCATATATACAAGCACTCACCTCTCTAGCAAATGTAAGCCACCTGTAGAGAGACGTAACTAAACCATGAGAAACAAGCTCTCTATTTTGATATGCAGATTACTGAGTCCTGGTATCCAAGCGCTGTCCCGAGAGTATGTGGCACAGTATAGTGCTACCATTTCATCTCACTAGTAGATATAAATTCAGACAAGCTGGGTTATTTATGCTTCAAGAATAGTTTGTTGAGGGTTTGTTTTTTAAACAAAACCAGGTTTTGTTTCGGGTCACTTACTTTTGCCAGCCACAAGATGTCCTCCTTAACACATCCAAGAACAGATGGGCAGAAACACAAATGACTTGGGATTGCCAGCATACTTCTGTATGGCTTTCAGCACTAATCTAGTTCCTAAAAGGGAAGCAAATAAATTCAGCAGAGTCTGATGACAGGGGTTACCCTGCCTGAAGAATTAACAATGTACTTAGGGAGCACAATTCCCAGGAAAGGCAAAGGCAAGATTAGAGTAAAGCCTTATGCATGAGGCATGTCAGGCATAAGTTCAAATAAGAGGGAGGGTGAGAAAGGGGAATGGTAAACAGTAACTTCAAATAATCACCAGAAGTTCTTCCACTTTCCTTTTCTCTCCTGGCAGCTTCTTGGGCCATCTGCCTTGACTTCAATTGTTGTATTCCTTTTTCTTTTGCCTCTGAATTTCATGATCACTAAGAAGAGGAGTCAGTTTCAGGTACATTTTGCTTCATAAAAATTAAGTGGTTTGCTGACCTGAATTATGCTAGGATACTACTTTTAAATCTAAGTTAAAGGCTGTCATGCTCTTACAAGGAAGGATTACATGAATCCCAAGGCTAGTGATGATCACAGTAGGCATGCATGTTGGGAAGAAAAAAAAGAAGTAGTATTGTACTGAAGCATGTCACTAACGTAACTTAATATTTATTATTCATGCTGACCATGACTGTTTGAAGAAACATAGGACAATTCAAAGCCTGCAAAGTTTCCTGAAGTTTAGAGTAAGATCTTGCGTGTTCAGTCTTTTACCTTGTTTGCCCACCTTTTCTGTGTTTTTTAAGTATTGCCAGTAAAAATAAAGCTCTGAAGATAAAAAGCAAAATATTGCCCAGTCTGGAAGATTCGTAAGCAAAACAGTATACATAGCTCAACTGCAGGGAAATTTATTCGGGATTCATAGGCAGTAATAAGGTGTTTTTTTCAGAATAATTGCACTGTTAAACTTTCAACATTAAATGATAAAGCTCAAACATTTATTACAGGAGACCCAGATGAAACATAAAGATGAGCGGGCAAAACTCACCAATGCCATTCTCAGTGACATTAAAGTAATCAAACTGTACGGCTGGGAGAAAGCCTTCATGGAGAAAGTGCTTGGTATACGGAAGCAAGAACTACAGGCCCTAAAAAGATCTCAGATTCTCTTCTCAGCATCTCTAGCTTCTTTCCATTCATCAACTTTCCTGGTGAGTGGTTCACCTTCCTACATAAAGCATGTGCTATTACTTCCATTTCTCTTTGTGATCCTGTCTGGACAGATTTTTCCTGTGGGGCAGCTAAAGATAATATCTGCCTGGAGGAGTTGGTGGTCTCATGAGATTTGCTGACCCCCAGTGGAATCAGCCACACAGACTTTTACACTGTCCTAACAGTTCAATGGACGAGTTGTCTGGTCTGGCAGTGTACTCCAGGCAGACTGAGCCTGCTTTGCAAGAACCACCTGGAGACCTCCAAGCTAGACAGAGATCATGGCGCAGTCAGTAGCTGCACAAGCCACTTTTTTACTTGCTGTTGCAGCTCAGCCATGTGTGTTTTCAATGGGAACTGGCTTTGCTTTCACCTTGCTGTGGTTGCAGCACCAAAACTTTCTTAAAGCAGAACAAACATCAAATGATCAGACTTGTTTTTGTCACCAACATGCAAGATCTTTGCCTGTGATATTTGCAGGATGAGTATCATGTATATGGGTGATAGCCTGGATTTAACTAAATGGGTTCCAAGGTCTTTCAGAAGGGGCCTGTCACCCTTGAACCATTCTTTTCCCTGTCTGAAGCAAATGGTTTGCTTTTCTTTTGCTCCCTTTCAGATTGCATTTGTCATGTTTGCTGTCTACACCCTGGTGGATCACACACACATCCTGGATGCTCAGAAGGCCTTTGTATCCTTAACACTAATCAACATTCTCAATACTGCACACTCCTTCCTGCCATTCTCCATAAACGCTGCTGTCCAGGTTAATTGCAGGCTACATTCCTTCTTCTTTGGCCACAAGTGGTTTTTTACATATCACCATTAACGGGTAAAGGTAGGGATTTCTTAGGACTTTGAACATCAGGATTAGCTACTTAATTGCTATTGTGCAGTAGTGAAGTGCAAGGACTTGCAGCTAAAGGTATGCTGTAGTATTGTTTTTCAGTAAGGCTCCATATATTGACGAAGTGGTCACCAAGAACAACTCTTAAGTATTTTGGGGCCAATCACAAGCACCCTTAGATCTGAGAGGTGCTTCCAGTTCTGGTTTTAATCGCAGAAATCAGAATAGATGGAGCAAAATCTCCATGGGAGATCAGCGGAAACCCTGCTAGCCCAGGCCAGAGAGAAAAGCAAGTCACTGTCCAGTAAGAAACTGGGAAATTAATTTCCCTCTTGCACCCCAAGAAGACTGTCACAGCTCTTCATGTACAGAAGCAATCACTGGAAAGATTGCAGGGTGAATTGGAGAAAAAAAGCACCAATTTCACTGTGTGAACAGAAGAGAAAACACAGGAAAGAATATGGGGTTTTGCTAAGCTAAGTAGAAATAAAGGCAGTTAACATAAGGGAGAGCTGCATTTGTCCATCTAAGCCTACAACATCTGCAACATAGCAGCTAGTCAACATCTGAATTGGGTCTTCAAGTTGAAGTCTTCACTTTGGATTTTAGCTAACTTTTATTCTAAACCTTGCTCTCATGTGTGCTTCTTCATTTCAGGCCAAAGTTTCTTTAAACCGCTTAGCAGCTTTTCTGAATCTGGAAGAACTGAATCCTGAGAGCTCAAACAGAAACACTTCTGACAGTGGTAAGCATTTTTGTTAGCACTGTTGTCTTAGAAAAGGAGTAGCTTCCATTGTTCAGCTTCTACTCTTAGGGAACCTACCAGAGTCAAGAGAGAAAAATGTTTCTCTCTTACTGTCACTTTATCTCTCAGGCCTATTTATTTCTAACAATGAAATCTAATCTGGTAATTAACCCCTTCATTTCATACTTAAGGTTCATTTTATGTACTAGAAATACACACTGAAACATAAAGTCACATTATTAGGGACGTTTCTGTACCTACCTTTGAATTTACGAGTGCTGTTTCTCCTCATATTTTAGTACAGGCATGTATCACCATAAGAAATGGGACATTTTGCTGGAGCAAAGAAACTTCTCCTTGTCTTAGAAGGTACAGACTTACCCTTAGTCATCTCAGTTCTGTAGGTCAGGGTGGATGCTGAATGAAATAATTCCTCAGGGCTGAAGTGAAACCAGTGTGGAACATCTAGAGGATTCTGAGTTTGCTTCATATTTAATATTGAATTGTGAAAATTATAAAGCCAGACAAAATGTAATCTTGCTTTTATGCTTGGAAGCACATAAATGGAAAGGTGCCTATATCTGGATGTTGCCTTAATATATGGAGACTGCTTTCTTTACACAATTTCCTTGTCCAAATATGAAATTACAGTAATTTAAATCAAAATAGTAGAATTGATGGTATGCAGATATTATATATGACATCACTATGTGGTTATTTCAAATGGCATTTCAGTTTTAGAGAAAAACGGTGTTGAAAAGTTCTGATGTTCAGGAATGTTTTATATCCAGTGCTTTGAACTAGCTGGTCTCCAGAGTAGGGATCTGGGTCTTGGATCTGGGTTTGAAACTCAGATGGGGATGCAGAAGATGACTTTCTGGTTGGAGGTGTCTTTGAAGGGAAGACTCCTGTTCTGCTTCAAAAAGTCAGCAGATGGGAAGAGTAACCCTGTGCAGCTGAGGCCTCAAGTATGAAATCAGGGGTTTAGTTGGTACATTTTTATCACTACAATACAAGAGCAATAATTTTGGTTATCTTTTCAAAAAGCTTATCTAGAAGTTGATAAGAGACTAATCTTTTCTCTATAGTGTAAATCTTACTGTGCCCCAAGGCTCCTTGATTGCTGTAGTTGGCCAGGTGGGTGCTGGAAAGTCCTCCTTGCTGTCAGCATTGCTTGGTGAGCTGGAGAAGATGGACGGCTACGTGACCATGAAGGTAAATTTTCCCCTGAGCATTTGCTTCTAATTAGGCTGTCTCTGGGAACAGTAAGGTATTAACCAAGGCATCAGGTACTTGATGAAAACCCATTTACTGCTGAATTTTAACAAAGGCTGTATGTAGCAGCCCACATTCAATTATCTGAAGGTGTTTAAGATGTCTCAGATGAGCCTGGCCCATGGGAATGTGAACTGGGACAGGACTTCAAAGATCCAGATCCATTTCCCACTCTGACAGTGAGCTGAAGTGGCATCCTGGTAAACTGCATCATGTACCTGCACCTCTGTTCCCTTCTCTGTAAGATAATGAGAGTGCAGACTCCTATTTTGCAAAGCCCCCTGAGACCCGTCAGTGGTGGTGATCTTTTCAGATTTCTATAAATCTAATTGGGAGAGTTTTTCTTCAAAGATGGTTCCCACAGTGTCAAGTTGAGCTTATGAAAAAGATCATTTATGTTCTTCCACTTCCATTTTTATAGGACACTGCAGCTTATGTCCCCCAGCAAGCCTGGATACAAAATGCTTCAGTGGAAGATAATATTCTCTTTGGGAAAGAGATAGATGAAACATGGTTCAATAAAGTGATAGATGCTTGCGCACTGCAACCTGATTTGGAGAGCTTCCCTGCGGGGCGGAAGAGTGAAATAGGAGAGAAGGTACTGGCCTAAGTTTATATTTTGGCCAACTTTTTCATGAGTAGCTACAACTTTGGGTGTCCAGCGTAAAAAACCTACAAAAGGACTAAACTTGCAGGAGGCAGGTGCTCAGTAATTTCTGAGAAGTCAGACCATGATTTAATGGGGACGGAAGCCCACCTCCTGACAGTTATCCTAACCAGATACGAGAGATGCTTAAGACAAAAATCAACAAATGCAGGTTATTCTTGGGTCCTCTTTTGCAGAAGCTTGGAGTTGCTCAAGAGAATCTGCCTCTGTATCTCAAGAGCCCTGTTTGGAGGGAGTGAGAAAGTGAGGGAGATGAACTGATTTAATAGGGAAATCATAAAACCTCAGTGTAAAAAGGAGCCAACAGTTGGCAAATATGCTGTTGCTTTGGAATAAACAGCAAAAATGCATTTTTACAGGGAATAAATATATCTGGAGGGCAGAAGCAAAGAGTGAACCTTGCTCGTGCCGTGTACCAGAGGGCTTCGATTTACCTACTTGATGACCCCCTCTCAGCTGTTGATGCCCATGTTGGACAGCACATTTTTGAACATGTTCTTGGACCCAATGGCTTACTGAAGGACAAGGTGTGTTATCAACCCTGAACAGTGAAAGATTGCAAAATGCATCTAATTATCAGGGCCCCTGCTATGCTCCCATTAAGGTGGGTTACTCACTTTATCAAAGGCTCTCCAGTTCTTTTTTGCTAGTCGCAGCAGGTACTACTGTCAGCAGCAGTGGAAGTGGAATGCGTAACCTGCAGTCCACACAGCACATGGAAGTCTTGAAGTGAATCTCACCTCGGAGGAGGAAAACTGAGAAGTTAGGTTCCTCACAAAGACTGTCTAGTTTCAGCCTTACTTCTATAGCAGGTTTATAGTTCTTTTGGTTTCTGTCAACATTATCCTTCCCCTTCCTGTGATTTACTTCTAGTATAGTTAGGAAGAGTTGTCTGATCTCTTCCAGCTCATTGTATTTTATCATAATGTCTAATCCCATCACTTCTGAATAGTTCAGTGGCGCCTTTACAGTTCTGTCACCCAAATGTTCATCACTTATACTTCAGCCTTAAAATCCATCTTAAACATGTCTCTTCCATTCTTTTTTGCATCAGTTGCCTTTTGTTATTCCTTGGTGTTTGTCTACTGACAAGCAATCTGGATAAATGGGGTTACATGAGAAGCGATGTTGGGGCATCTCTTTGTTTCATGGTATACATTGCCTACAAATACTTGATTCAGTTTCACATTGTAGAAGGAAAATAGGCAACTTCTTTCATTAGAAAGTCCAAATAAAACAGTCATGTCTGATTATAATTACCTTTCTCTTCATGTGGTTTGGTTGCAAGTATCACATTGTAATTATTGAATTGAAACAGAAAGACTGGTGAAGAAAGAATGTATCAGACTTAAGCAGTGCTCAAAGGGCTTGATTGTATATTAGAAATATAGAACTATAGAAATATTATCTAGGGAAAAATTACTTTATGTTCTTTCCTGCATGTAATTATCTGTGCAAATATGCTCAGAAATTTAAATGAAAAGGACTTGCACTCTGACTCCATTCAGGTTGATGAAGTTTTCAGTCACAAATTTAATTCTGAAATATTGATCTCAGTGACAGTAAATTTTACATACTCTCCCAATAACATCATTCTACTTCAGAACTTCAGCCTAAGGGGAATCAACAACATGGAACTGGTCAGTGAGCCAAGCAAAAGGTCCTCATACACACAGGATGCTAGCCTAGGACTTCAGGCGTCAGTTCCCATCCTCATTCTTTTATGGCGTGCGTGACAAAGCACGTTGATTCACCCCTCCACACAGAGTTCTCCACTTTCAAAATGTGCACAAAGCTGTGCTGCAAAGATAAACTTTATCAGAGACAGAAGTGATAGAATAAATAACAAAAATATCTCCAACTTAGTAAAAATCATAGCTCACACTGAGTACACGTCTGTCTTTAGAAGACAGCTGACTGGAACAGCTTGAGTGAGCAAGGAAGCACCAGAATAACTTTAACTATTCCTTCTTTATTCAAGCAGACTCGTGTGCTAGTGACTCACACAATCAACACTTTGCCTCAAGTGGACAACATTGTCTTTCTGGTGGATGGAACCATCTCAGAAGTTGGTTCCTACCAAGAACTTCTACAGAGAAATGGGACCTTTGCAGAATTTCTTCATTCACACATTACTGCAGAAGAGAAGGCAGGTGCTGGTTTTCCAGGTAACCCAAATGAGTTGGAATCATTCTTCCCAGGTCTATCAGTCAATTGTTTCCTTACTATTATACTTAACATTAAAGAACTGGTGGGGGAGGGGGGTCTGCTGCTGTTCACAATTGGGAAGAGAGAAAAGAATGAAAATGGAAAAGCCAGTACTACATACATTTTATTAGGGACATTTAAAGCTGACATCCAGTCACAGTAACCTATTGCTTTGTGTGGGGAAAAATATGCCTGTCAAATTAACTGACTCATCACCTCAAAACTGGCTTTTGAATAAACAGTTCCATCTAAGTAGACAACAATCATGCAGTAAACAGAATTACCCGCTATATGTGCCATTCTTCAAGCCTCACCTTAGAAACAATTCTTTGTAATGAGTCTTTCATCTGTATTACCAGTTTCTCAAAGGCTATACAGGACAAAATGGGATTCTAAAGCATTTAGAAAAAAAATTCATTTATTTGACAGCTATAGGAGACACCAAAGGCACCATCACCTCTAGAAATGGTCCATCACAGAAGCAGCTCTCTAGGTAAGCTTAAAGCTGTCTCCAACACTGAAGAACTTGCTCCAAAAGCCCATAGAAGCCTATATGGAGGCTCTTACTGAGGTTTGGGATTGATCTGTAAATTAATAAGAGCAAATAAGCAAAACTCAAGAATAGGTAAGAAACTTCTCTTGAATATGGAGGCTAACATTTTTTCCTTATTTCACGAGGAGACAGAACTTGTTCCAGGGCTCACATACAAGGCCTGTTGATACATTTGCTTGCTTTTTCCTTCACAGTGAGGCTGTAAGGTCTGACTCATTTCAATCTAGCCACAGCTAATGAATACTTAAAGCCTCTGTTTGTTAATAGCGTGACAAAGCCCAGTCCCTCTCATAAATATGGACAATGGTTGGGGTCACTCTGGAGGACCCCAAAAACTGCAGCCCTCAAAATAGGCATGAATATAGGGGCAGCTAGGTAAGGAGATCCAGTATTAAAATACTCATTGCCTTGGCAAAAATTGAAAGGATTTTTGTTTTCTTTATGAAGTGACAATTCAGACAAATCTGCTATGGGAAGGGAGACCATTCCTATAAGTCAAGACTGTACAACTGCTGTAGCCACCGCAGGAAGATTAACAAAGGAAGAGAAAACTCAGCATGGCAGGGTAAGCATAGCACCTTCTCCTAAAGGCAAAGACACAGACCATGGGTTTGCTACTGACCCACTCATGGCAGGCAGGTCAGCTCACTGCCTAAGTTAAACCATTGCAACTCCAGGAAAGTCAGGTGAGCAGTACAAGTTTGCGTTACAATTGAGACAATGTCATTTCAGCGTTATTTTACATATTTATATTTTATTACATTTTACACATTCTATGCAAAATGTACCTCCCTGGATGCCCCAATCTAAGCACTGGTTCCAAAATAGGAATAATGCACATACACTGCTGAGAGCACATTATGGAAATAAGGGGGGTGTGTGGAATTTATGGCCACCTGAGGAGAGAGATCCTGAGTCAAGAGTTGACCTGAAGGGGGAAAGTGCAACCAGGGTGAAGTGGTGGTAAGGGACAGAAGAGGAGGATAGATTACAAAGGACTTGTAGTCTTGAGTCTGTTCACAAACTCGAGGCTGGTGGGAAGGGGCAAAGAGGCACATCACTGTTCTCATCTTGCTCAAGGGAAACACCTCAAAAGGCTGAGGGGAGGAGGCTACTGTGAAAGGAAAGAGGCAGGCATGGGATTCCAGTTAGGAGCCAGGGATGGGTGAGGTGTGTATTCAGGGCACGTTGTAGCAGCAGTAAAACATGGGGAGGAAGCAAATAGCTGAGAAACTGTGAATAGATGATAAGTCAGACACCCCAAAGGAGGCGGCTGGTACCCTAGGGAAGCACAGTATTAGCCAGACTGGGATCTCCTCAGCTCTGCTGACCAGCAGCTACTTACACAAGCAGTCAGTGGAATCCATGATAGTTCTGTCACATCAAGAACAAATGAAAATCACTGCCAGGCCTAAGGAAAACCTTATGTGTCTTCCAGAAGTAACACAAGCCTACTGCAGTAACATTCATCAGTTGACAGTAATCACTCATTAACACCATGGATTTATTTAAGCATGGCTTTATTATTCATCAATGATGAAAACAAAAAAAGAATTAACATAGTTGCTATGGCCCATGATAGATAACTGAGTAGACACACTACAATAGATCATTCCTTGTTTCATAGCTGCTTTTCCTTGCTAACAAGCTTGATTCCCCCAATCTCTCCTATTTTTCCCCAATTGTTTTGCTCTAGGTTAATACTTCAATTTATGCAGCCTACCTGAAGGTGACAGGCTTACCACTGTGTGTGTACATCATCCTGTTGTTCACGTGTCAGCAAGCTGTGTCATTTTCTCGTGGTTACTGGCTCAGCATATGGACAGATGACCCTGTCCACAACGGGACACAACAGCACACAGAGCTGAGAGTTGGAGTCTTTGGTGCACTAGGAGTCGTTCAAGGTTCATTTAACTTGCTCACCTAATTCTCTGTATTTCCATTTCCCTTTCCCATATCCAGGATGTTTTCTCAGAATGTAAACAAGTGCATACCCATGGGCTCTTAGCCTTCTGTGCTTTTGGCACCAGCCCTAAAGGTTTGGCATGGGACCTAAAACTACAGGCTCTGACACACAGAGAGAATTTCTAAGGGATCTGAACAGGATTTCCAGCGTTACTGCCTGAAATTCTACTTCATGGTATGCTAGAAGAGTTCTCCCGTGCCTTTCAGCAACCATGACAAATAATGTCTTCCTCTATATTTCCTGCTGAAACAAAATGACCTGAGCCCCTAAAACAATATTCAGCAATGGAAGAACAACTTCCTTACTTTTCTATCCTGCCCCCTTGTATCCAATGTCTTTTGCATATCTTTGTTCCTTTTATTCCTTTCCACTCCTCCAAGATAAATTAATCTTATCCAAGTGCAAGCAGTGGCTCTTCTCCATATTGCATTAAATCTTGGTTTAGATCTTTTGAGTGTAAAGAGAGAAGAAAGATAAAGTTATGGAATTCTACATTTCTTTAAATCTTACTCTTTAAAAATGGTCACAATTTTTGTCATCACTCTTAAAAAAAAAAAAAAAAAAACAAAAAAACAAACCACCAAACCAATCACTTCTTCTAGGACAGAAATAAAATCTGGGAAAATCGCAGCCCAAGGAACAAAATACTGAGAAAGCTTTGAACAAATTGAAAAGAGTGGGGAAGGTTGGGTACACTTCTGTGCAAACAGTGAATCTGGAGGCAGGAAATCTTAAGACTTGAAGTAATTCAAAGTCATTCCAGTCAAGCTTATTTTGTGAAGAATAAAGAATTTGTACTGTGTGTTTAAGTTGCTGAATCTGTGGCCCCCATCAAACTTGCTTAGGTGGTCTTCTGCCCCTCTGTAACTACCCTACAGAAAGGGTAGTTTACCCTGCTGCTCTGAGGTTTGGCTTAATTGCTACCACAGAGAAAGTCAGCTTTCAGTAGTGTAGCATTCACAGTACTAAGCCAAAATCATGATCCAAGATAAGTTTGTTCAGACCTAGTAATTACCATTTTTTATATTACAGCCCTTGGCAGATTTGCCTCCACAGCAGCAGTCCTTCTTGGTGGTGTGGTAGCATCGCATGAACTGTTTCTGCAGTTGCTGAGGAACACTGCTAGATCCCCAATGGTCTTCTTTGAGCAAACACCCATCGGAAACTTGCTGAACCGCTTCTCCAGAGAAATGGATGCTATTGATTCTGTCATCCCTGACAAGCTGAAGTCCTTGCTGGGATTCTTGTTCAACTTGCTGGAGATCTACCTTGTGATTATAGTGGCTACACCAAAGGCAGCAATGGGCATAGTGCCCTTGACTGTTCTTTATGCTGTATTCCAGGTAGGAGCTCACAGAGATACACAGACAGGAACAGCTGAAGCAGTCCTTGCAGAAAGCCTCCTTCCACTTCTTGGGAACAGTCATGCAAAAACTAGTTTCATCATCTCAAACAAGAGTAATGTCAGTGGCTCTTCCCATATCATCTCAGCCTTCCAAAGCACCCCAGAGACCTCACAAAGAGACTTGTGCTTTTCTGAAGTCCAGATCAAGTCCTGCCTAGGGCTATATTCCTTCTCTCCATTACTGTAAATGAAACCATATTAAGACCAAAGGCATTCTTCTTTCCTCTAGATTTCCTTCACTGCTTTTTAATATATCCACATATGCCATGCAGCTCTCCCATTGCACTCTGAAACCTCAAATGCTTTGCCAGGTAAGACTGAACATGAAGGAAGGGCAAATAAGCGTGCAAGTATGCCTCTGTTCTCCATCAAGCAAAGTGCTGGTCTACAAGAGAAAGTAAATGTGAGTTTTGAGGCTTTGTGATTTCAGACTACCCTGGCTTCTTTGCATTAACTAACCGTGGTGTTAATGAATATAGGACGTAACACAGGCAGAAACTCTACTTCACCTTTTAAGGATATCTCCTACCTGCACATTAGGTTTTATAACACTAGGATAGTACATACTATTGCACTTGTTGAGCCCTGCCCAGATTTCTGTGGAGCACCTCCATGGAAGCATTAACTTTCTAATCGCTTCATTTTCCATTTCCTTTTGTACCAGCACTTCTACGTCATCACCTCCTGCCAGCTGAGACGCAGGGAGGCTGCCAGCAGGTCGCCCATCTACTCCCACATTTCAGAAACCTTCCAAGGGAGCAGTGTGATCCGTGCTTACAAGGACCAGGAGAGGTTTATTTTGAAGAGCAATTTTCTAGTGGATGAAAATCAGCGAATATGCTTCCCCGGAGCAGTTGCTGACAGGTACAAATCCATAATATAGAAAAAATGATAGTTTAGTCCCATGGCCTTGGTGAGTGGAGATGGCTGCTCTTGGGGCTTGGGTGGAGGTACACAGGAGAAGGTGCAGTAGTGCACTGTGCACTCTGTTTGGGGGGCGGTAGGGTAGCCTCTCGTTATCACTCGCACTGTGCCCCTCACACAACCAGTATGCTCCCACAGCAGGCGCGTGGCTAGGCACACACACACCCTGACACACTGCTAGAGGTATCACTTGGTGTCCAAAATGCAGGAAGCTGAAGTGTGTGCCTGGCGAGGCCCATCCTCACATGACAGAGTGCATGAGGCTTGTGGTATATGCAGAACCCATCAGACAATAGAGTCATCAGCCACAAGTCATGAAACCCGTGAGGAGTACCAGAAGGAGGAAGAAATGTTAGACCAACTCATCCAAAAAGAAACTGTGTGCTGGCTGCTCTCATCCACCAGGCCTTGGAGAAAATCCTAACAGAGACGAGCAGTTCAGACTGGTGCTGCCATTCAGGAGCTCCAAAGTGGCTTGATAAGAGCAACCAGGGCATGACAAGAGCTTTGTTGAGCATCCTGTACCCCAGAAGCTCCACAGGCGTTTTGCAGAGTAATCACACATTCTCTTGGGAGAAAGGGAGAGGGCACCCAGCAACAGCCCTATACTCTCCATCTCTTTCAGGTGGCTTGCCACAAACCTGGAGTTTTTAGGAAATGGCATCGTGTTGTTTGCAGCACTATTTACAGCAATGGGCAGAACACATCTTAGCCCAGGAACTGCTGGCTTCTCCATTTCATATGCTCTTCAGGTAACTCAGCATTGAAGTAATACCATGTTTGCCTTTCATCAAAAGCAAATTACATTTTAATTTCTAAAAAATTATGAACTATTTCTGTGGCTTTCTGGATGCCTTCTCCTACCAAACCCTACTATCACTGCTGAAACACAGAGCATCTGGAGCATGTGGACTCTTACGGAACGAATGTTAACCACGCACACCAGCCATCTTCTTCCTCCTGCATGGGAACTCATGCTTAAGTTGCAGCATGCTCTGAGCAACTGAAGCAAGGTCTCCAGCATCTCTCTTACCTGCTTGTAGGTTACTTACACAATAGCCTAAGAAATAGCTATGCTATCTTTTAGCATCTAAGTCAGTAGCATTTCATTCCCTATATACTTGCTGAGAAGCAGCTATGGGAGGAACTGGCTAGGGTCTTTAAACACAGCTTAACAAACTTCCACAAGGATCCATGGTTATTTTTTAGCCTTTTAAGGGATGATTTCCTGAAGTAATTAGCCAATGAAGAGGTCTTTATAAATAAACACTAAGACAAAGTACCAGGTACCTTGCAAGTACAGGTCAAGACTTATTTTATCTGCCCTAATGCTTCTGTTTCTTGCTGCTAGATAACTGGTGTTCTGAACTGGATGGTGCGCTCCTGGACAGAAATAGAGAACAACATTGTTTCTGTGGAAAGAGTGAGAGAATACTTGAGGACTCCTAAGGAGGTAGCTAACCAACTATTGACCTTACTAGCACAACTGAACATCTCTGCAAACTAAACTAGTAACTTTTCTGTTCCACCTGGACAAACCCCCTAGTTTTCCCTGTCTAAAAGGCCAGTTATGTTTCCTTTAGAGAACTGCAGCATTTGTTTTTTATCCAGCTGACTAGACTTATTTTATAACCACCAATCATCATTATTTCCTTAAGACAGTTAAGCATTAGATTGCCATTAAAATAGCTTCACTTGGTAACACTCATGGAATGAGCTGTATTTTCTGCCCAAATTTGGAGTATGTATTTATTGCATGAGTTCAGATGCAACTCTCTGATAACTGATGACTGCTAGATAGCCTTTCAGCCACTAAAAGCCTCCACTGCAGTCATTTTTGTTCAGTAATTGAAATTATTTCTCTACATGCTGCCCTGAGATCCTACCAAAGGACACTTTCACAGTCCTGTTTATAGGGGCATATAAATCTTTTTTTATTGAACCACTCATAGTGTCAGAACTCTGACATGCAAACAAATGTTTATCCCCATTTTCAGTTAAGACGATTGGCTGCTTTGCATAAAGTAAAAAGTCAACATTTGCAATAAGAAAGTTAGAGGCCTTTTTCTGGTTTGGAAACAGTAAATAGATCAGGGGAATTTGGCATAGATGTCTTCATAAGCTTCCCATTTCAGTACAGCCACTGGATTTGGTAATTCAAATTTATTTTATACCTTGCTGTTTGTTTTCATCTATTTAGGCACCCTGGACTCTGAATGGCAAACCTCAAGGTCAAGTTTGGCTCACTGAAGGAAGAATTGAATTTAGAAACTATAGTTTGCAATACAGGCCAAATTTGGAGTTAGCACTGAAGCATGTCAACCTAACCATCCATGGGCAAGAGAAGGTAAGCAAAGCCACTTGTTTCAGAAGAGCTACAGAGCGTGAGCAGCGCTTTGCAGTGATCAGACCTGGGCAGATACAGCCCCTGCCCTGCACCAAGGTACAGTAACTTGTAAGTGTGGAAGCTGCAGTAAGGTATGAGCCCGTCTATCACACTGCACACTTCTAGTACAAAGCAGCATTTCCAGGATTGCTGCATACACCAGACATTCTTCTGTGTGATATTTCATTTCACAGAAGGTTAGCAGAGTTACAGCAAAGGAATTACACCTTATAGATCTAGTGCCACATCAAGGCCCTGTTCTAGCTGCTAAGTCTTGTAGTTATTCTTCCCATCAAGGGCTTTCAAGATTCCTTTTCATACAAAACAATTACCAATTATAAATTACTAGCTTTAAGAACGTATTGCTAGACTGTGAATCTTGAACAGCCCTGAAGATTTGATCCATGCAAAGCTGTCTCTCTTCAAAAGGCCCGGAGGAACTACACGACAGGTCTGTCTGACTGTGGAAAATGATCAACATCAAACCCAAAACCTTTCTCTTGCAATTTACAGATCGGCATAACTGGAAGAACAGGAGCTGGGAAATCTACTCTTGCTGTGGGATTGCTGCGATTGGTGGAAGCTGCGGAAGGAGCAATCCTAATTGATGGACTAGATATTGCTCAGCTAGGTCTCCATGACCTTAGAAGCAAGATAACTGTCATTCCCCAGGTATGAAATTATTTTCCAAAATGTTTCAGCAGTGTTGTAAGTCTTTACATCTAAGAAGGATTTAGAAAGATTCTGTGAGAAGAGGGACATTCACAAACTTCAAAGTTGGAAATCACCTCTATGCCATGCTGTTCTCCCATTCAATATGACGTTAGCCACAGATTTGCACCCAGCAGGGAAAAACAGGAGAGCTTATTTCTATAATTAATTTCTGTACTGTCTCTGTGATCAGGATCCAGTTTTGTTTTCTGGCTCTCTAAGACTGAACCTCGACCCATTAAACCAATACACTGATGCAGACATCTGGACAGCTTTGGAACTGACTCAGCTCAAGAACTTTGTTGCAGATTTGCCAGATCAGTTGGAATATAAGTGCAGTGACCAAGGCGAAAACCTAAGGTACCTCATCTGCTGAAAGACAGTGGCAGGGCAGCGCCAGCCCATGGCCTAGGGGAACAGAGAGTTAGTGGGACAAATTGTCTAATAAGTTTTAAAAAAAAATAAATAAAATAAAAAGATACCCAGACAGCAAATTGCTGCATTATTGTCCTGTTTAGCAGCATGAAATCAAATCATTAGACATCAAGTGGAAGACCTTTGAGACTTAATCATTGTGGTGGCTTCTGTTTGTGCAGCACGTAAAACACGGGAATTGTGTTCCAAGTACAGATCTCCTGGGTGCTATAGTAATACAGTCCCTTTGTTTCTTTAGCTTGTTTCATGCTGTTAACCTGCAGTGCCACCAGCCTCAATCACCCTTTCAGGGAAAGGGAACAATCACCTTTTCATTACTATTTTCAGATAAATCACATATGCTCTCAGTTTACCATCCTCCTCCTTTCTTGCAGCACTGGTCAGAAACAGCTACTTTGTCTGGCCAGAGCACTTCTTCGGAAACCCAAAATCCTCATTCTAGATGAGGCCACAGCAGCAGTAGATTTTGAAACTGATCTTCAGATTCAGTCCACCCTGAGAACTCAGTTCAAAGACAGCACAGTGTTAACAATAGCTCACCGGATCAACACCATCATGGACTGTGACAGGTAATATCTTCAGCCGTCTTGCTGAGGAGGAATGAAGACACAGGCAACCTGTGTGAACTAGACAAACCACACAGTGTCAGTGAACAGCAATTTCATTTCTGTCCTTTTCTTGTTTAACACTCAAAGCTTTGCCTTAGTGATTGTAGCAGCTATCTTAATCAGCTAGGCACCAGTAGGTTAATCAAAAGATCATTTATTCCCACATGATGCATTTCACACTGTGTTGGACCCCTTTTTCACCCCCGCTGACAGAAAAAGTGTGGGTACAGCTCTTTGCGTCATCTTAAAATCATGAAGCTAAAATACATGATCAGAGATCTCACTCCAGTCTCAGTTGCCAAAAAACTCCCCTCCCACAAACTCAGTATTTGAATAGTTACTCATCAGAAACCTGTTTCTATCCCACAGCTGTTTCCCAGCTGAAAAGCTGCTGGAAAGCTTGTTTGAATAATAAGTACTGAAATTTATTTTAGAAATAAGTAGAAATAACTAAGTGTATTACAGCTGCTGGTATATCCCCAAGCTTACACTTATGTTTTAATGTTCACAGGATTTTAGTCTTGGAAAATGGCCAGATAGCTGAATTTGATACTCTGGAACACTTAATAGCTCAGAAGGGACTGTTCTACAGACTGATGGAAGAATCAGGCCTTGCATGACCCATTTATGGAGTATACATACCATAATGCCACCACTATCAGGAATAATTGATCTCGTAATGGAGTTATCTAGGTTTCACTCTAAAATGCCTGACACTCAACCAAATCTTGTTTGAGCTGTAACCGCAGTGAGTAGATGAAAAGGGATGACTTGGGATACACATTATTTCCATAGGAAACTTCACGATTCCATTTTCATTGTGTTTCCGGATATCAAAACCTCACTCTTCTTTTGAAAATGAGTCAGTCAGAACTTAAATGCTTTGTTGTTTTTATGGTATAAAAGCAAACAAGCCAAATGAAAAAGACCACAGTGTTTCGAATTTATACTATAAATGGAGTCCAAATATACTGCCATACTTAAAGATTACACAGATTATTTTTAAAAACCAACAAGGTTTTATGAACAGCAAACAAGAATTTAAGTGGCAGCAAGCAAACTTAACTATTTACAGCTTGTCCTAAGTTCCAGGCAGAACAAATTTAGTGTTTAGCCAGTGTCTTAAGGGCTGCTCACCTGAGCGCTGTTCTGACACAGATGTGGACTCCACAGCAGCAGCTGGATCTAGCCACCCCAAGTGCACAAACACTGGGGGAACAGGGAAGAAAAGGTGGGATGCTACTAACCCCGAGAGCATACGGCTGCCTGTGGGCTGCCTGTTGTTGCAGCTGGGGATCAGATCCACTCTCATCTTCTTCCGTGTCAGCTTTGGAGGGGCCCCGAGTGAACCACGCTGTGCAGAGGGTGACAGACTGCCTGGAGGAAGAGAGCACGCCAGCTTAGGCATGGGCTCACTGCTGCAGGAGTCACTTGGCTGGGAGCAGGCAGCAGAGCACCGTTCCTTCTGCTTGAAGGCTCGGAGCAGCCCTGCTGCCAAATGCCAGGCGGTCACAGCAGAGCGTGTCCGAACATCAACGCCAACGTTTCTGAATTGAATTTGGCCACAAGGAACTTGTGTGATGGGAAGGGCACTCCTCTGATCCCTGCAGCGTGGCAGTCTGGAGATGGGGGAAGCAGCAGGGACTCACCTGTTGGCCTGGTGTAATCCTGGTTTTCTTCTTGAGGGCAAGTTTATCTCCTGCATGTGCCAGCCCAGTGCCGCAGCGCTTCGGGTATGGTCATCTTGCAGATGTTACTTTAACAAAGCAAAACAACAGCTGAAAGCAAAGCCTTCCTGGGCTTCCCCCAGTGCTGAGGAGCTGCGGTCAGAGCTGTCCCCAAGTCTCTCTCAGGAATCACAAGATAATGTGGCAAGCAAATCACACTGTGAGATACTGCTGTTTACTGTGACTTTTGTTAAAGCACTTAATTTTCTAGAAAGCTGAAATAAAAATAGAATCAAGTATTGAAATGGGTCTCTTCAGCAAGCTAAAGTATATACAGTATAACAAGGAGTAATGGGGGAGGGGATGGGAGAGTTCAAACCGGCAAGAGTCAACCCAGACCCATCAAGACCCAGCAGCTTCTTCTCTGACAGCTGTTCTGTAGCCTCTTCACCCATGTTAAGAGCAGTTAAGTTTCAGCTGGACAAGTGCCTAAGATACAAGTCCAATGCCTGTTGCCATACTGGTGCTCAAATACCAGGAAAGAGGCAATTTTTTCCCCTCTACTTTCTCTAAACCTTACTAAAGAGCAGAGACAACAAAAAACATTCAAACAACAGATACAAGGTATGAGCACTCTAAAGGTTTATCAATGGATCTCAAAACCAGGAGCGTTTAAAACTAGTGAGATAAAAGTTAGGTATTTTTTCTTTTTAACTGTGGTCAAAGAGAAACAGAAGTGCCCATATTGCTGGGTAATTCTGACAGACATCTTTTAGCCTACCATAATCTCTGATATAAACATCTTTTCAATGCTCACTTTCCGTTCCTAAGTTGGTAATGAAGAGAGAAGGCAACAGAAGGGGAAAATAATCAAAACATACTTTCACACTGGCAATCTTTGAAAGGGTGCAGTTTTACTGTTGGCTTGCACAAACTGAGAGCAAGTAAAAATACAATCGGCTTTCACACATCAAGCTGTGCTGGAAGGGCACAAGAAAGGGGATTCTCAAAATCACATGTGACAAAACCCCACATTTCAGATAAGCCAGGGTCCCCAAGTTCAGGTCCAAAAGTGGTACTGTAAATAAGTGACAAATTGGGAGCTCAAGTCTCACAAAAAAAGGTAACAGTCATCACAAAGAAGTTATCTAGAAGCTGATCAAAGCAAAATATATAAAAGGGTTAATGCTTGGAGAAGACCATCCTCTCTTGAAACTCTGGTTTAAGGAACAGAAAGCCATGTTTAAAATGACAGGTCTGCTGGGTCTTTGCAAAAGTACTTCTTCCTAGATTAGACAATTTGACTGAATTATGCAAGTAGCACAGGAGGTAACTACAGCAGGCTCGGAACTATGGTAACAGCCTACTCCCAAAGTTGCTCTGAAGAAATTTTAAATGTTAAAAGTATGTCCAACACCTCCAGTAATCTGCATGTCTACAGCTGATCAAGAGGAGTGCCTGGACTTGCCCTAGCTACACTTTTGCAGCATTAATTTTTGATTGCTACTGTGCAGCATGAGTGCAGCATACACAGAGCAGCTGTGTTTAGCTCAGCAGTAGCTACCCACTCAAAGTCCAAATAAAATCCACTAAAGAGGGTTTATTGACATCTCCATGGTTCTCCAACTCCTTATTTTTCTATTTGGAGCAAAACAAGTGTTTCACACTAGGTCCAGTAGGGACTCAAGAGGAAAAAAGCAACTTTTTACCTAGACCACAGCAAGAACATGCAATGTCCCTGCGTTTCTGCAGGAGAACCCACATTTCCAAGCCCTGTCTCGCCAGAGGCCGAGCTGTGCTCCCCCCCACAGCGGGCTGCGGCTGGATGGCCAGGCCAGGCTCTGTGTGGAGGCAGAACCAGAGCCAGGGGTTTGGGAGCCAGTGAGCACGGCCAGCAGACAGCCCCGGGGCCCAGCTCCCTGTCCTACCCGCCCACAGCAGCGTTTCACCCTCTCAAAGCCACCTGCTCCAACAGCTGAGCCAGCATAGGGCTGCCATGCAGTTGTGGGAAATGAGGTCAAGAGCGTAATTAGTGCCTTCACTGTTTCATCTGTCTGTCCAATCTGGACACCAAGAGCTAGTGCTTTCAATTCCAAGTGATTTTACTTTTTTTTTTTTTTCTCCTTTTCCCTCCTCATTTAGAGCTACCTCAAGCAAAGTGAAAGCTCAGCATATGTAGGAGTGAAAAAACACCAAAAAAACCCAAAAGATTCTTGTCCCATGGGCCCAAGTCTAAGGTAATACCAAAATTACTAAAGCTAGAAAATAACGAAAGTGTTTCTATAATGAAATTACTTTACACCAAGTTCATGCCGAACATGGAGTTTGTAAGTTGTACTGCTAGTTCCCTGGATGGTTGCAAGATGCACTGGAATGCCAACATGTTAAAGGCATCAGTGACCCAGAGCACAACCATTTCTGTGCAACACTGTGGTCAAGCCAACAAAAGGTATCTTCAGAGAGGGCTCAAGACCAGGAACAGTTTTCTGGAAGTAGCTTTATTCACACACACAAAGTGCTACAGTGTTATTTGCATGTCTCCTGAAAATCCTGGGCTCTTTTTTCAGCGGAATCAGCTCTTCCAGATGTGAGGTATTTTCCATGTTGCAGCAAATAATGTCAGCCAGGATATATCAACATGCACTGAAATCCGATACAGTTAATTCAACAGTTTTCTTTTACTCTTTTATAAATATCAACATGTTTAATTATAAATATGTTAAATGTTTCTTATCATTAAGAACACCACCATTAGCTTCACAGGGGCTGGAGTCACACACACATTACTGTTCTAAGAGAAGATACAGCACAACAGGATCTGAACTGCTTTCATAGATGCCTCACCTTTTAATGAACAGATCAGAACAAAGCGGTTCTGAAATGTAAGAGCTTTGCTTTGAAAGATAAGGGTCTTCTCAAAGACTGGAAGGAATGGTCCACAGAGCAAAAAGCGTAGATTGAACTGGAAAGGCAGAGCCTTGCTCTATGTAAGAGCAAAGATGCCAAGTCTGGCCACTTACTTTTGGGCCTGACACATGTCTGGCAAATTTTTCACAAAATACACATAAATAGCCAGCAATGCAGCTAAATAAGGTTTCCATTTTTAATGCTGATCTGAATGAAATTAATTGTGCCGTCTTTATCAAAAAAGAAAAAAAGAAAGAAAAACCATGGAGCTAGGCTTCCATATGCTCTGTAGCAAAGGAGAACCCACCCACCTCCAGAAGCACCAGACTGCCAGCTGTGAAGGCAGAGTTCTCTTCACCAGGAGGATAAGAACAGGGCGAACTCAGGCCACGCCAGAGCAGCACACTTCAGGGAAACCCTGTACCAGGAGGAAGGTGCCCAGCTCACGTCCCTCCCCAGGGCAAAGGTGCTCGCTGCAGTGCAGGCTCCCAGTACAGTCCCCACCTCCTGTCCCAGACGCTCTGTCAGAGCTGGCATTATTGCTTTCCTGCATGAATGAAAATGTGACATCACGGCTTTCAAAGAAAATACGTCTGCTACGTAACTCTGAGCACAGTGGCTGGAATTCACCCTGACCCCTGAATTCACCAGTGCTTCCCCCGGCAGCTGTGGGGAAGGCTCATCCCCCGGGGTTGTACCAGCTCGGATGCCCTCAGGAGAGATTTCACTTGTCTGGAAGTGCTGAAAGTGTGCCAAGTACTAAATAAGCATTAGGTCCAAACAACCCGCACAAAAATTAAAACAGATTAAATAAGGAAAATCTATTGGTTTTAATGCCAGATTCTAATACCTTACCTTGCAGCAAGTTGCATAATTTTCTGCAGTTGGTCCCAGTAACACTGCAGGCAGGGATCGGTACAAGGCCTTCTCTTTCCTAGCTGCAACAGGATCTCACAGCTACGCCGCTCCAACCCCGAAGTACCTACATGACACTGCTCTTACACACAGGTTCTGTGGGAAGCAAGCTGCATTTGTTCAGCTAGCTCTGTGTGCGGTAAAGGATAGTTCAGACTTAGTCTCAACATGCATAATATAATTTTGTTCAAATTCCATCCAGACAAGATGTTCATCATTTTTATGCGAAGACTTATGGAATCAAGATCATGAATCGGTGCAGTAATAGCACAAAGCACTGATGTGTATTTAGGGCAAACAGAAAAGAGTATCTACTCCAGAGCTGGGGCAGAACGGTTTGTGCTAGCAATTGTATAAATACATAAAACTGGGAGAACACAATGATGCATATTAACAGCCACACCACTGAAAAAGAACTAGACTGAAGCATACATAAAGAGCAGTCTTCTGATCCCTTACTGCACTATTTAGAAGGTTATCCTGCAAAACACAACATTTGAGACATGCAGTTCTCCAAATGATCAAAACCAGCCCATGAACAGGAGAACATCCAGTGACACTTTTCAGTGTACTTAGTTTGAGATAGCAAATGCAGTTTAAGTCATTCCTACACAAACTCCACTGCAAATATTTTACAGAGCAGAAGCATAATTCTGCAAGCTCTGTATTTCAAACCATGCTCCCAAGTGCAGTTCCACTTTTTTCAAAGGACTGACTCACATTAATATGTGAAGGCTTGTAAATCTGTTAATCAGTGTGCAATGGAAAGCATCATTTCCTCGAATCTGAAAGCAGTTTGCACAGAAGTAAGAACTCAAGCAATACAACTTCCTTTGAATTCAATCCCAAACCTGAAGAGTAGTTGCAGAGTCCTCATTTCAGTAACACGTTACACTAAGCCCACAATACTTTTTAAAGTTACCTGAAATCCTGTCTGAATTTCTTTACTGGATGTTCCCCACAGCTCTGCCTCCAGGAAGGTGTTGGTGAGAACCAGTTTGCATAGGCAAGGAGGGAGGCACAGAGAGCTTTGCTGTCTGGTCACCCAGTGCCAGCAGCCCCTCTCCCCTTGCCTTGCCAGGGCTCTCTGAGGAGGGAGTGGAAGGATCACCAAGTGCCCCTGGAAGATGACTGTCCCCAAGCAGGAAAGCTCTCCTGGTGATATTCACAGTTCCTCCTCTGGGTCTTCTCTGCAGATGGATCTGTCTCCATTTTAATCCAGCTGAGTAAAACATCACCAGCCATGCACCTTACCCAACAAGCCCATTTCTCTGCTCCTTACTAACCCTTTATTCCAATCTTTCTACCCTTCTGTCCATCACAATGCTGCATGTTAGGTGATCTGAAAAACCAAAACCCACTGCTCCTTCCCGAACTCCCAAATCATCCCTTGATCATTCCATTTCCACAGAGAAAATTACCACCAAGCTGCCTGGGCAATGTGGCAGACACTGGCCATGGACACCGGGGTAACAAAGATCCACAGCACTGCCGAATCCTGCTCTGTGGATCCACCGTTACTAACTGGTCTGCTCAACAAACCACAATACTCAAGTTACAAGAGAGATCGTGGGATGTGATCCAGCCCTACCACAGCACATGGCTGTTTGCACTCAAGGTTCCTTACCCACCCTATCACCTCCCAGAGATCAGGCCTAGCCACCTGGCTAGTCTAAGCAACACCAGTAATTTCTATTTTCAAGGCAAAAACCTGAACCTACAAAGTTAACCCTTTGTCAAAGACAAAGCAAGAAATGACACTTCATGTTATCTTTCAAACAATTTTTTTTTACTGCAAGTTCTTTGCAAATATTTGTATAGTCATTACAAAAAATAGCAAAGAAAATTTCGGTCTATTCAATTTCAGAGAGTCATAATTTACAAAAAATAAATAGCTTTATTCTAAAGACGACTATTGTCTAGTATTAAGGTCAGCAATATCATTAACAGAAGTCCACATTCTCAGAGTGCTGAGTATTTTGGGTTTGTCTGACATCGTTTGCCTTCTTCCAGCATTTTCCTTTAAAGACTTTAAGACTAAGCAGAACATGAGAAAAGTAACTTCTTTCTTCCCACAGAAAACTGACCATTCAACATGGATCTTGAAAACCAGACTCCATTGCTAATTGAATTGTTAGACCCCTCTGACACACAACTTGAAAAACAGTAAAACTTAAAAAAACACAAACAACTGTAACAGAACAGTTTTCCACAAAATTTTCGAGTCAACAGCAGCAGCATGAAGGGCATGTTTCTTTGATATAAGGCGAATGGTCCTTGATGTGACAGAGCTTCTATTAAAGCACGCAGCTGCCAAAACCAAGGGTATTACAATCAATGTCACGTTGAGCCTACAGCCTCTGCTCAGGCAAATCCTCACTTCTCAGCCTAGTCTCCACAAGCATAACCAGGATTTGCCACCCAAGTCAGAATTCCTGAGTTGAACTGGGTGTAAGATCAGGTACTGAATACTGCAACGCACCAACTGCTGCACGAACTTGGTTTTGGAAGTGATTGTCATTCTAGACATGCTTAAATACTGCTTTGAAGTTGACTGTGCTTTTTCACATCAGCACTACTGACGTATATAGTGAACTTGCTGCTATACACTGTAAACACATGAAACCTTTAGGACAATGCATAAAAGCATTAACCATGTACAGTAAATGCCATAATGAGAAAGTCTGGCACACACGTTATTTCACAAGAAGAAAAATCTTTGGACTATAGTACTATATGCCACAAAATGTTCCAAGTGCATCCCACAGTAGATGGCTCATCAAATGAGAAATCAGCAAACAAGCAAATAACTAGCATTTGCAAAAATGTTTTGAACAAAAAAAAGGGAGACTTCAGAACATAAAAGCAGATAAAAAGAAAAAGCTTTTCTGAACCTCTCTGATGAATCACTCTGCCTTACGTCTGAGCATATAATGACAGATTTCAGGGAAAAATTAGAAGTCTCTGAAGTGTTTTGCACAGTGTATGTACTCCTCCTAAAGCTGGCTAAAATCAGTACTAAGGAGAATTAAAAAAGAAAAAAAATTGCATTTTTATGTTACTTCCATCACCATGCTCTGGCTGACTTCACTAGATCTGAAACTGAACTGTACAGTTCACACCAGCTCAGGGGAAGTTACAATTCTCTGAACATGTCACCTCCTCCTTCCCTGCAGAAACTAACCAAGTTCAAATGCTACACCAAGCCTGAATCTTTGGCCATGCTATAGAAAATGCCTTTTTCCTGAAGAAGGTGGTCTGGGCTACCACACTCCACCACTTCTCCTCTGTCCAGGACTAAAACTCTGTAAAACAAGGAAAAAAAATAGAGAAGGTGGTCACAAGAAGATTCAGAAAGTCAATGAACACAGATATGTCTGCACAGACAGAAATTGACTCTAACATAGCCATTATATGCAAGCAAAGCCAGTCCAGACTGTATGAATGGACAGAGGTTCTCAGTCCCGCCTGACCTCACTGCAGATGGTCTGTCTAGTCTATTTTTTATGTAACATGTTTACCCAGTCATTTGCAGGCAGCCATGAGACTTCTGACTGTGCTCTGAGCCAGCCAGCAACTAGATGGCAGCACTTCTTGTCAGGGTGAGCTCCTAAGACCTTGCAAAATTTGGGATAACCTTCCCATAATACTGCACCGCATCAACTGCTGTTATACAGCTTCTGCTGACAAAATACAAATGCAGACATAGAGTATGCAAAACAAACATGCAACTGGAATTAGGAAGTTCACAAAGCAAGTTACCACAGTCAGTACAGTCAGCTCACAGTTAAACCACTGCCTTCAGATACCTCCACTAACTGGGCAGGCACCCCAGAGACGCTCACTAAGCCCTCAGCAGGTGCTGCTGCACAGTGCTACCCACTGCCGTGACGGAATGGGGCGTTCATCTGCTGACAGTACTGCTGGTCTGGGCCTGGCACAGGCAAGGCTCCTGTCTCTTTCACTAATGACAGCACAAAGAGAGGCCTACAAAAGTACACAAAAATCTTACCACGGTCACTTTGCTCTCTGCCTTTCTGTGATAAAAAAGACATGAGAGCTTAAAACTGAAATTATGAGAGAATAACTCTGCTCTGAATGACACCTTAGCAAGGCAGCTGAGGATGAGGGAGGCTGTATGAACTATAACCAGAAGTGATGGACAGAGAAATGTCAAATAAACTTCAAACAAGAGCAGGAACTGCCCATTTGATTCCTTATGCTGTCTGTGCCTAGCTGAGGGTATGAGCTCCCTAAAATTCTGATTCTTCTTCCAACTGTGCCTAAATTAGGGCAAGACCCAGGAGCAGACTCGGGTCCTCGCTTCCCCACCTTCTGGGTTTGTCTGGGCAGGAATGGCACAACAGCAGTGTGACAGAGGGATCAGAGGAGCTGCCCAGGCTGAGCACAGCCACAGCAAACCGCAACACCTCCACCCCCCACCCATCCAAACAAGGGTTCCAGCAGCTCTGTGGAGAGGTGGCTAGAAATGCACTAGTAAACATTAAGCTTACACAAAGATGCTCATCTAAGTAGAGCACAATGCAGGTCACACATGCTATTCTTCAAGATAAGAGTAGTATTACTTTACCTTGTGTAGTCCATGATCGTGTTCAGACGATGTGCTATAGTTAATACAGTACATTCTTCAAATTGAGACTTTATTGTTGACTGTATAAGCTTATCTGTTTCAAGATCAACAGCAGCTGTGGCTTCATCTAGGACGAGGATTTTGGACTTCCTGAGCAGAGCTCGTGCCAGGCATACCAACTGGCGCTGTCCCACACTATGCAGATGGGATGGGAGGGTGGGGAAACAAGTCAGAACAAATTTGCAGTATTCAATTTGCAGCCTAGTAATTCCTTGTTCTAAAGTATAGGTGCCAAGAATCCACCTAAATAGATAAGGTCAGTCTTGCTACTTTACTGCAGAATATCTAACAGCATCTAAAACTACAATCCCCTCACAATGAAGTCCTGGCAATGTAGTAAGAGACTACATTACAAATCATTTCAGCATAACTGATTCACTGAATCAATGGTGTTGAGGACTGGACTTTAAATGGTTTCTACAGACTGAACATATATCCCTGTTACAGTGCAACAGGCAAGCTAACAACTTAGAAAAATTGCATCTGTTGGGCAAGAGCCATGGTAAGTTCACACACCCACTACAAATAGCAGGCTGCTGCTACTAAAATCCTTTCCAATACTGCCTCAGCTGTCAAACCTTGCAGCACTCTGAGTATTTCCTAAATTACTTTAAGTTCCCAAACAGGAGAGTTTAAAACATGTTGAATAAAACCTAGTTGGTTGATTGCCTGGTCATGCATTAAGAATTCCCCAACACCTTATCCAAATTCTCACACGGCGTGGGGGAGCCCCACACTGCACTGCTATTGCTAGGGTCTAGCTACATACTGTCCCAGGTGAGCTGCAAGGTTTCTGGAAATGCAAAGTCTAGCTACAAATGGGAGGGCACACGCGCCTCTCACTCCTCATTTGTTCTTAAGGCAATTTTCAAAAGCATGGTTCTTTGACATACCTGAGGTTCTCTCCACCTTCAGCACACTCATGATTAAGTTTATCAGGAAGGGATGATACAAAGTTTTTCAGGTGAGCCAATTCCAAAGACCTCCAAATATCTTCATCAGAGTGTTGGTCAAAAGGGTCAAGATTCATACGCAAAGAGCCAGAAAACAAGATTGGATCCTAGTCACAGAAAAAGATAATCAACAATGTACACAGAACATGGCAGGTGCTCCAAAAGCATTTCTTAGATAGTGAAAGGAAAACAACATGTCCAGATACATCTACAAGCAAGCTAGTTTACTGGATTTAGGACCAAGATCTCACTTTTTCCAGTAACAGCAAGCTATTCTGCCTCACCCTTATTCCTCTTGAGGGCCTGACCTCTGCCCTTTGCATACTCTGGCACTCCAAACCTTTCCATGAGTCAGTAATTCATGAATCCAGAAGAGAAGGGGGGGAAAAAAAAAGAAGAAAAGGCAAAAAAACGGCCAACTTTCTTTTTACTGGACTACTAAGTTAAAGAACAGGCACTCCCTGCCCAACCTTCTGTCAGCAGGGACTATTATGTCAATTTTTCACTTCTTAGGGAATTACATCATCTGTAAATATTTCAAAAGTAATCAGCTGCAGTATTAATGTATGCAATTTTTTTCTTGGATGTGGAGAAATACTACTTTGGAAATACTTTTGAACTAGTAGTGTTAGACTGATGCAAAGTGATCAAAAGGAGAAAGCAAAGTCTCCAGATTTCCAAAAGAAGTGGTGTAGAAAACCTCTTACAGTCTACTCACTTGTTTTTGCCAGCGTGCTGTAACGGTGATTTCTATAAACTCATTTTATGGTCTTACTTGGAATCAGAACAGGCAGGCAATGAAAACTACACAGTAAGAAGTCCAGTGCTTTTAAAGCTGTACTTCCAAACATTTTGGACTATCAAAAGCACAGTTTCTGGGCCAGACTAGGATGGTTCTGTGCAGGCTTCTGTGAGTGAACAGTACTGCATACCTTGCTCACAAGATCCCACCAAAGTCAGAATGCTTTGTACAAAGGCCCAAGGAGTAAGTATCAAGACTGAAATAGCAATGCAAAAATCCCAATCCCTCATAACTGGACTATGAAGTAACTTCATGCCATCTCTAACCAGAATGGAACCAAAATGAGATGAAACTGACCTCTAGAAAAACTCCCCTGAGGGCTCTCCACAAGTGGAAATACTCAGACTTTACTTCCCCTCTACTGTCCAAAAGAGCAACGGTCCCCATTACCTAAGAGACCTGGATCTGGTGTTCAGCTGGGGTCAGACCTCCCCACTCAGGCTAGGCTGTCCATAGCATTAAGTGACCAGCCTGAGGTGCTGACAAAGCCCATGAGCCCAAAGGCCAAGGTTTTGCTTCCACATCACAACCTGACCATAGGCAAGCTCCTACTTGTTACCCAGCACAAGGAAACTGAAGCCAGACTAGGAGAAAAACTTGGTTTCAAGTCCATGAAAGAGCATGCTGAAATTACTTTGGTTTCATAGCTATAGATCAGAAAAGGAATAAATATATTCTCCACAGTACATTACATAAACAGCATTGTTACAAAACAAGTTCTGGTAATGGTAGGATTTTGCACCTACCTGAGGGATGATGGTGATCTTGAACCGCAAGTCATGGAGCCCTATCTTTGCAATATTAACCCCATCAATAATGATTTCTCCTTCAGCTGCTTCATTAATCCGAAACAAACCTAAAGTAAGTGAGGATTTTCCAGCGCCCGTTCTTCCAACTATTCCAATCTGTTGGGAAGAAATACAGGAACGAAGTACTCTGGGGAAGAGTTAAAGCCATTTGCAAGCATTCTCCTGAAGTTGACACATTTTCTGAAGTTGTCATATTTGCTGGGCTATCAACACCCCAAAACAGCATAACAAATTGAGGCTGATCAAAGGGAAAGAGAAATCACTGGATATGACAAAACAAGAACAAAAAGCAGTCAAAATTTGCAATTCAATCACAGAAGTTTTCAATTTTTCTAGAAAGGCAGATAGAATTGAGTAGAGCAGGCCAAGGTTTTTCTAATCCTTTGTTTGGTTCATGCTTCACTGTTAAAAATTGTTGAGTTGACATTTATCTTGTTTGAATTTATAGCAAAAATATACCCAAAGCATTAAGTTTCATACTGTGTGATTGGCTTCCCAGTTAGACTGAAGTCTTCACAAATTCCTTTAATTTTTTTAAATAAATATAAAAGATTGCTAGTTTGGTTGGTTGCTATCTCTTGCCATCTCTGCCCTTTGTAAATACTCTTGAAGCAGTGTTCTGCCCATATTTGTAGATAGAAAGCACGCACTCAGGAAAAAAGGAAATGCCTAGTTGGACACCACAAATAAGGAATCAAAGAATGGTTTGAGTTGGAAGGGACCTTAAAGATCACCTAGTTCCAACCACCTGCCATGGCCAGGGACACCTTCCACCAGACCAGGTTGCTCAAAGCCCCGTCCAACCTGGCCTTGAACCCTTCCAGGGAGGGGACAGCCACAGCTTCTCTGGGCAACCTGCACCAAGGGCCTCACCACCCTCACAGTAAGGAATTTCATCCTTATATCTAATCTAAATCTACCCTCTTACAGTTTAAACCCATCACCCCTCAAATCCTATCCCCCCACCATCACTTTTCCTAGAGCCCCCTTTAAGCACTGGAAAGCCACTCTAAGGTCTCCCTGAAGCCTCCTCTTCTTCAGGCTGAACAACCCCAGCTCTCTGAGCCTGGCCTCACAAGGGAGGTGCTCCAGTCACCCAATCATTTTCATGGCTGGAAGGAAGCCAGACGGTAGATCTGTCTTGCAGCTACATTTTATGTTGCTGTGCAAGATCACACTATTATCAGACATCAGAGAATCCACACAGGACTGGGGCAGGATATGTGTGAGCACATGGGGCAAGGAAGCAGTAGGAGACACACACATATCACCATCAGTTTGGCCAGATCCAGACAATCTACTCTGAAGTCTCATTTTTTCCTGCAGAGTCGTACACTGCAACTTCTGCTTCACTACATCAGGGCCTCCTCCTCTCTTAGTAGCTCATTTTCTTGAAATTGTAATGAACTTCATCTCTCTGCAACCTGTACTCCTCTTTGCTTACAGCAAAGAAATTAGCAGAATTTCCTGGGAAGGGGAAAGAAGACAGAATAAACCTCACTTCCTTACAAAACCAGACCAGAAGATGCTTCACAAGCCCAGGTAGCAGTGTATCTTTATCCCATGATGCAGGACAGACCTTGAAAAGGGTAAGAGCCCACTACATCTGCCAGTTACAGTTAGACTGATTCTACAGAAGTTCTTCTAGTTCTTAAGGACCTGAGACACCCTACAGAACAGGGTTAGACCTCTCTTTGGCCTACATGTACAGACTTAGAAACAGCAACACTCTACCATAAATTTAGATCCATTACCTTCTCACCCCCATCTATAGTAACATTTATGTTTTTCAGAACCAAATCCAAGTCTTCCCGATAACGTAAACCATAGCCTCGAAACTCAACCTTCCCTTCCTCAGGCCAGGTACTTGCTGGGGCAGTTTGTTCAATACTCCATTCAGCCTGAAAGAACCACAGAAACATATCTGATCAGGTCCTCCTTCAAGTGGACATGGGCTCAGAGGACTTGAGGAAAGCAATTAAAGCAATTAAGAGAAATCCTTGTTAGTGTGTAATTTGCAAAAGGAACTGTAAAGATGATGGAAGAGAGAGAAAGAGCTACCCCAAAGCAGATTAAATGGTATATGTAGACAAGGGCTTTGCTATCACAAGTCTCACTTGCTGGGTAAACTTTCCTCTTATAAACAGCAACATCATACAGGCAACATGTATTCTGATAACCTGGCTGTACACCTCCACCCTAGTAAGGAAACCATTGAGGAAGCCAGACATGCAACAAAGCAGTTTAACTGAGACATAAACACTGAAGATTAACAAACTGGTAAACTAAACAGCTGCTGCCTCAGCCTCCCACAGAGGTGGGAGTGAAGAGAACACATCCCATTGCATCCAGTGCCAGGGCCGAACAACAAAGCTTTTAACTGTATAAACACTGGTCTGCTACCAGAACCTGAGAAAAAAAATTCTAGGAAGGGTCCTCATACGGTCTGGCTGCAAAAATAGTGACTCCAGTCAGGTTCAAGGGACAGGCATGGCAAAGAAGCCATGGGGAACTCCGTCCTATAGCCCAAAGGGGCACAACTGCAGATGAAATTAGTTGTTAGGTGACTTGAATCAAAGCACTGACAGCACTAAGCTCTATTCCATCCCTCTGCTCAGAACATGCCCAGCTGCACCCTCCAACCCTTTCAGTCAGGCTGCACCTCAGAACAGGGCACTGACTTCTACAGCTGTGGTGGACAACTCAATGTACCTCCTTCTCCATTTCAGCATATTCTTTGACTCTTTCAACAGCAACAATGTTGGTTTCCAGCTCAGATGACATACGAACTAGCCAGTTCAAGTATGCTGTAATCTGCAATGAGAAAAGAAGTCTAGAAGCAGTTTACACTAAATGTGTTACCTGCAATAAATAAAAAACGTGAAACAACCAAAGCACTGCAAGTTCATGGAATGCATAAACACAGACAAGATCCTGGCTAACCAGTGCTAGACAGGAGAAAAGTCCAGATGCCTTTGATATGCAGGGGATGAGTCATCTTAGCAACATCCCCTCACACAGGCATAAAAGAAACTTTCTAGCATCTTCCCAGATGCTATTTTTAGCTATTATTCTCTTCCTACATTCCTTATATTAGGTAAAATTACCTGCAGTGAATAAGACACTGAGAGGCCAACCAGTCCTGCACTGAGTCTGTTGCGTGCAATCACTGCAAACAATGCTGCAAAGAGGACAATACAGTTCCCCACATACTCCAGACGGACAGCCAGCCACCTGCGAGACACAAAAATGTAATGCATCTTTCTGGTAATTCACCCACTCACAATTAGGAATGTAGCCAACCAATGCTCTGTCACACAACTTGCTTATGAAAAGATTAATAATATGGCATCTACATACTGCCAGTGACAAGGAAACTGTATTATGTCTGAGGTTCTGCCCCAACAGCATGAAAACCTAGAGGCATCCAAAATTAATAAACCTTTCAGGTGCAAAAATTCCATTCTTAGGTCAGAAAGCAGTTGTGATTAACACTGGGATCAGTGAATAAAAACTTTAAAAATATTACCCAGAAGTAAAGCAGGATAGTTCCTATTAGAAAGAAGAAATTCAGAAGTAACCTTAATTCCATCACAGAAGTTTAAGCAAAACATGTGAAACTGATCTATTCACACAGGTTTCCCTACCCTGAAAAAGTATGCTGAGAGCTGTGGTTTATAAGGAGCACAGGCAGCAGTACCCCATATAACTGCCTTTCAAGATGTCAACCCCATTCTTACCTGTTTGCAACAATGCTTGGATAATAAGCTTTCTGATTTTCATCCACTTTCATGTCGTTCTGCTTTATGAAACGTTTCTGCTCCTCAAAGGCTCGAATGACACTGACTCCCAGGAGGGTCTCATTGAAATGAGAATATACAGGAGAACGACTGACAGACTCAAGGCGTTTGAGCTGGCGAGAAGTAGCCACATAAAATCTCTGCAAATCAGAGTATGAAAACTATGGTTACATACAAACCGCATCTGAAAAGACAAAGGGAATCCTAAGAGAGTTCTCTACCATTTGGGCTGTGAGTTAGAGATTCAACTTACACATGGGAATACATGCCTTCTCCAACACTTTCAGGCCTAGAAAGACCATTACATCCACTCTGCTGCTGTCTTTAAACAGCTGCCAATCAAACCAACTCACCCGACAGCCATTTTCTCCTCCTTATCTTCTTTGCAAGCTTAGTTCAACAGTGTAACACACTCATATGACTACCTTTAAGGTTTGCTAATGGAGCCTGACAGGATTCACTAATTCAAGAGTCAAAATCGAAACCCAGCTCCTTCTCTCTGATCTGTACTGGCTCCACTACATTTCTAAGAATAAAGCAAGAGGGTAGGAAGCACAGCCTGCCTACACAAGGCAGGAGTGAAAGGCTAAAGGCTGCCATTGTTTCCCTTGCTCTGTAAACAACAGTCTGGCAAAACAGGCACATCCACCATGCACACATACCCCTCTAAAGGCTACTCTTTTGTTTGGGAGCAAGTTTTAGAAAAGCCTGTGCATTTTCTCTATTTGGGCTCTGAGCAACAACCTACACAGAATTCGTCTCAAAATCTAACATTTTTACAAAGTCTGCTTAGTTATTAAAGGATTACCTTCGCACAGAAGCCATTCTATACTTGACGATGGAAGGAAGTGCTCTGCTAACATCAGCTAATCAATAAACCATACAAAACCATCAATAAACCAGTCAAGCATGACAAGACAAACACATTAAAATCCATTCCAGTGCAGAGTCAAAAAATAACTGTCTTAAATAACAGAGGATGAGTCTCCGCTGGTCCCAGTGCCCCCAGGTAAAACCCCCTACCTGCACAAACAAGTAGACAAGTCCCAGGGGTGGAATAATGACAGCAGCTATAGGTGTGGCCAGCAGAATGATGATACAAGCCCCAATCACATTAAATGTCGAGCCCATGAACATCTTGATGATTGGTGGAATGGTGGAGTCAATGGTATCTATCTCCTTAGAGAAACGGTTCACCAGATTTCCACTGGGTGTACGTTCAAAAAAACTCATTGGAGACCTGAGGACATTGTGCAGCAGGTTAAGGTGCAGGTGTCGTGAAGCAAATATTCCCCCTATTGATACAACCATCGAGTAGCCAAACACAGCAATACCTAGAAAAGAAGATTTATTTTTAACTACTTCCAGCTCTATCACGAAATTTTTTTCTCCATTTTGTCATCACTTGTCATTAGCATGTCTCTACTACGATAATCCTGAGAACTGGGGTTCACTACAGGTAGAGTCAGCAATTACTTCAAGTAATATTAAAAACAAACAAACAAAAACAAACAAAAAAACCCAAACAAACAAACAAAAAAATAAACAAAAAACACCCATCAGTGAAAACACTACATTTCTCTGATGGAAAAAGTTGTTTCTCTATTACAAATTTTTGTGTCATATTGGAGCATTTTCCTTAAAGACCACTGAATTTTAAGGTGGCATTCAGTTTTTATGGAAGGATTTTTATTGCAATTATGAAGTGGGGTAACTTGGGGTGTTAGGTTTCATGGCAAGCAAACTTTGACCATGAAGGGGATATATAAAAAATTGCTCAGCTGGCCTCCCTGGGGTGCCTTGGATGGACCCTCAAACAGTGAGAAGAAACCCAGCTCACAGCTCAGCCAGGCCATGGCTGCAAGGCAGTCAGCGTAGCCATGGCCTCCTGCGACAAACTGTCCCTGCAAACCAGGCTAGCGTGGTCCATTTACAGGCCAGGGAGCCGTTTCCTGGGTCAGACATTTTGTCACGAACTGCTGCTGGCTCATCAGCCCCTGCAAAGCACTTCCATTCTTGCTTTGTACAAATAGAAGAAAACCATATTCGCTAAGTAATTTTATAGGTTGGTTTGCTTGCCTTTTTGTTTTTATTCACTCAAGCTTAAAATCTTTCTACAAAGGAAAAAGAAATCGATACAAGGTCACCAAGAGCATTAGAAACATTCTGAAACAGATCATCTTAAAATAGGTAAGACCAAGCAAACCTTGAGAAATTCCCAGTGCTCCATACACTCCCAGTCTAACATTTGTGTACTGCTGTGTCCCATTGATAACAGGATCATCTGTCCATAAACTTAGCCAGTAGTTGGAAGATAGGGAAGCTATATGATTACACATGAAGAGGAAAATGCTCAAGAAAGAGATAAAGAGTCCAATCGCTTTCATGTAGTCCCAGTACACTGTTGCCTTTACCTGAAGACAGAAGAAAAAAAAAATATTGAATTTCTTTTGCAAATTAAGTTTCAAACCCAGCAATTTCCCCCTTTTTCAACCCCTATTTAAAGTCAATATCTCTGCATCAGGCCATAAAAACCCTACAGTTGCACTCTAGAGAGCCACTGCTTGGGAACACAAGCTGCAAAGTGTTCTATGAAGATATGGCAGACCAGACATCCCTCAAGGGCAGGCACACATCATCTTTCCTTTGTCTTCTAAGGAAAGGGAAGGGTAGGGAGAGCACTGCCTGAAGTAACACACAGCATCGGTGGCAGAGTCAAAAACTTCACGGAGGAGTTCCAGATTTTGGTTCTGTCTTTTTACAAGACTATATAGCCTTTAATTAAATCCTTGATCCACGTGGCTTGTAACCTATGATCTATCTTTAACCAGAGGATTCAAGCAACACTGCTAGGAGGTCTAACTCATTTTCCCAGGAACCTCACTCTCAGGTTTCTCAGAAAGCCCTGGGTATCCTGGGATTAGATACTTCGGTCTACAGTGGAAACTTGGCTTAAATTCATCTGAGTCAATTCCAGCTCCTTACACTGAAGGGCAGATTTCATTTGGTCACCTAATTGGTCACAACCTCTCTCCAAGAAATAGCTGCAAGGTTTTTATTTCTTATTTTAAACTTTGATGTGGTCAGGCCCATCATCTTAAAAACTTTGGTGTCAGCACTCTTTCTGCATGCAAACCTGGGGCTCAGCTTTGGAAGCAGAAGGCACAGCAACACTTCTATGAAGTACTACACAACAATCAGCAAGTCCAAGGATCCACTCAGACCTCTTTCACCCCAGTTACACGGTCTTTGGAAGCTATTTTCTTCTGGACCCTGGGGATTTTTCTGAAATTGCAAGAGTGTACAGGAAGCGGCAACAGGAGACCTTACCCTTCCCGTCTTTGCTGTATCAGCCTCTGTCAGCTTCCACGAATTCTTTTCAGCAAGTGGCTTCTGCAGCTCTGCTGTGCTGCTCTGGTGCTGTGACTTCCCCGTGTCTCTGCTGTATGTTGAAGAGTTACTGAGTTGCCTGTTTGAAGACATTTATTTCTCAGCCTTAGCATGACACAGGCCAGGTGTTTACTTCATAGACAGACTCCAACAGTCCACACCACCAACTTAGTGGCTTACATTACTCTGGTGATAATCAATCTCCTAACCACTCATCATCAGGCCAGTGGTTACTATGGCTTTCCTCCTCCCCTCACAGCCCACTCCTAATCCTCCCTGATGGCATTCAGTTCTCAAGTATCCATCTTCAGATACAATTAACAGGCTAGCCAAAGAAGTCTTGGTTGAGCAATCAAACTCCCAAAAGAAAAATGCTCGGTGATCATCAGCATTAGTCTTTACAAACCCTATCATATGCACTGCAACTGCTGGAGTGCAAAAAGGGTACTCTCACACTGGTACCAATATGGGCAAGTGGACTCCCAGGCATCGATTAGCTTCCAGAAACACAGTATCTCTAGAGCACAAGAATAAGGCATAGACAACGAAACTGACTGTGGGAAGGTATAATCAGAGTGAGTGCCTTTGGGCTCCTTCAAGCATAATAGCAGCTGTACTAGATCAGACTAGAGGTCCACTTAGCCCTTCATCCCACCTGACAGCAGTCAAATGCAGAAGCCTTGGGAAAGCATACTCGAAGCTGGACTAGCCAATATGACACCCTCCTTTCCATGTGAGCCAAACCCACTGTATCTTGTCACAACACAATTGTTTCTTCACGTGGAAAGAAGAGTAGGAAAAGAGGTCTGTGTGTGCAGACATGCATGCACAACAGCCTGTCCCAACAGCTGGAGTGGGGCTGCAGCCTCTGAGGTTCACATGCCCATTTGCTAGCAACTGGGGAGACTAGGACCCAGGGGCAATGACTGCGCAGACTGAGTGCCTCGGCCCAACTAGAGGAGGGATCACATATATTATATTCTCACTAGTGAACCTCCATCCTCCTCAGCCAGAGATGGCAACAGGATGAAGCTATTTGGTGCTGTGTTTGTGCGGGTGCTCTTAAGTGTCTGTCATCTGGGCGGCTGGCCATGTATATATGTGGTGTGTATGTACATTCTAAGTGCATGTGCCTGCTCGGAAAACATCTTCAGCCTTGCTACTGTTGAACCTGGAGCTACGGAACAACAGCAGCCTCATCTCTCTTGGGCTGCTGGATCCAGCAAGATACCTTTTCCTCTAACAAATACCACAAACACCAAATTACTGTTTGTCCGTGACTGAGTAACGGGGGGGGGGGGGAAGGGAGGAAAGAAAGAAGGGAGGAAAGAACACACACCTATGTATCAACTTTCCAGAGGCTTCATTCACAAGAACTCCATTTTCTATAGGCTTTCCTTCCTTTCCAGATGGACTATTTGTATCTGGAGGGGTGTGAAAAGTAAATATGAAAAAAAAGAAGTAGAAAGATATAAAGATTTCGTTTCAATTCTAAATGCCAGGTGCAGTCCTAATAAGCAAATAAAGCTGGGAACACAAGTAAGTACATACACTAAGAGGTAACTGACCAGGTGAACAAATCAGTTTAGTTTCACCCCAACAGCATAAGTTGCCAAAACAACAAACATTTATTTTTCTATTTTTTCTATCAAATGCAGGCCAGTAATAATAATGTAATAAAATTATGAGGACATACTTGATTTTAAAAAGCATGCAATACCAAGTCACACAATGACTAACTCTGTGGGGAACAAACAATCCAACCACTCCTTTTCAAACCACATCTTTTACACAATTAACTATAAATTATTTTCATTTTAGAGCACAATGAGAAGACATTCTAGCAAATTATGGAGTGAAGCTGTAAATACAGAAGGTATATGCTATTAACTTTGAGCATTCCTACAAAATTAAGCAGGAAGCAACATGCAAAAGACTGGAGTTTTTAAGCAACCACAGGAATCATTAATTTAAGCAAGAGATCCTTCTACTAATGTCACTTCTCAAAAAAAAAAAAAAGTATTGTTATCCCGCAACATCCCATTTGTAATATGATGCAGCACACACAAGACAACTGTCTAAAATACTTCACAAAACTTGTCAGCCTGAAATACTAAGCTTGCTCTGGGCAACTTAAATCGGCGTAATACAGGGCCATGAATAAAACTTCTAGGTTCAAGTTATGCCATCATTTTCCTAATACAGACCAAATGACCGACTCCAGAAAAATAACTGTCCATTAAATGGAACTCTATTCTCAAGTATGAAAGTTGATTCAGTTGATTTGTAACAAAAACAGAATTTTGCATTTTAAAAGGCTTATGCAAACAAAAAAGTCCACCTGCATCTATTCAAAAGATATGTGGGAAAATATGTGTAGATCTAGACTCTGACATTTTCATGTTTTTATACTAAAGCAAAATATACGCATAAACCAGTTCAATCAAAACATTAAGCATGGATTGCTTGAACATAAAGCTATTCCATCCTGTGTCTGCAAACAGAACATTGGTTCATTACTCTAAAAACCCAAAGCTAAACTGTTGTGATCCAGAAACAGAAAAAAATGTGAAAAAATTGAGTTCAATGATTTAGTTCTTATTTTTACAAATGAGATCAAACCAATATGGGACTGCTGGTTATACTGAGCACTTGCCAGGACTCCTTTTGAAAGGCTCCTATATGAAAACCAGCAAGTTTCCTAGCATCATATCACTTTAGAGCATCACTGAAGTTCTAAACCCACACAAACAAAACAAAACCACAAATACACCATACTGTCCTAACAGCTCTTAAATTTGATTTCGTGTTGTAGGCTACAAAGATTTCCTGCTTATACTGCGTTTACCTGCTCACTAATGAAGGCTCTGCTGAAAACTGTGTCCAGCAATGATAGAAGGGAAGAGCTGCTTAGTGCTGAATACACCTGTGAGAGCAAAAGGGACCTTCAGGGTTCAATCCTGAGCAAAGGCTCTCTGGGCCCACTCAGAACACTCCCAAGTCCAGCAGGTAACTTTAAAGTTTTTCTAAAGCTTCCTCATGGTAGTGTTTGAGATAAAAAATTGCTGCTGCTGAGTTATCTACAAGCTGACACACCAACCACTGCAACGTCACACAAACAAGTACCATGCAAACCAAGCAGCTACCCTCTATTGTGCAGACAAAATTCTTCTAGAAACAACTCAATCTATTGTACATGAACTGCAGCTACTCATGCTACTCCAACACAAGCACTGATATAAAGCCACAGGGCAAAAAAGCTGTTACCTGTTTCCAGGGGTTGAATCGTTCCTTCTAATGAAGGATCCGAGTCTAAAAGTATATATAATTAACTTTTTCCAGAACACAACTCAAACATTTTCAATCTTTACAAACACAAATGCATTCAAGTAGTACATCTAAACCACAAAACCATAAATACCCATGGCAGAATCAAATTGGCTGAAATGGACCTTTTTTTAATCCCAAGCATCATACACAGTCAAAAAAAAAAAAAAAAAAAACAAAACCAACAACAACAACAACAAAAAAAAAAACACACACACCACAACAATGCTGAGTTAAAAGAAAAACTCAGTCAAGTCAGATGGCTACAAGTAAATGCTCAAGAAACTTCCTTTCCTTCAAGCTATGCACTGATGAAGAGATAATCAAAAAAGTGACTCTGAAGTGGCCTCATACTGACAATGACAGAAAAAACTCACTAGATACAGGGAACTACCATACACAGTTTCCCGGGTGGTGAGGAAGAGACTTCATTCAAGATTCTTAGGAGAGTCCCTGACCTTAACAATAAAGATGCAAAGCACCATGTTCTCAGAGTGGCAACTTCTGTTCACAGGGCTACGCCTGTCCTCCCACAGCTCTGCTCTTCTGCCTTGCTTTAGTCACGCAACATCAATGAGAGAAGGAGAGCTGTGGTAGCACAGGTTTACTTAGTCCCATCTACCATGTAGTCCTCAGTCATCATCCTGCATAGACAGATTAGTAAGAAATAGATACTTCATTCTTCCAACCATCTTGATACCTTAACAGCACTCATCTTGAACCAGTATTTGCTTCTGCCATTTGGGGCAGAGGCTGCAAATAGCTTTTACTTCAGTAGAGAGAAAGGAAACAGCTGAATTTTGCTAGCAGTAAAATGGATTTAAGTGAAAGTCAGATTATTTCCTGACAGAAACAGGTGTTTCCTGAATTGCTACTTGCTCCAGACTCCACAATAGCATTTGGGAAAGAGCCAACACATCTCAAAATATTTAACTCTTGCCTTCCAAGAAGTCAGAAAGGAGAGAAGCACCCAGCCATCCCTAAAAGCAATCTTGACTATCCAATGATGCCATTAAGCTTAAATCAAGTCTCCTGCTGTTTGAAAAAAGCACAGCCACAAAATACAGGTGTTCTGGGTTTTACTGGGAGACAGTACTGATTGTGCAGGCACAGTGTTTTTCCTTGCAGATATGAAACCCCAGCCCGTAACACAGAATTAATTTGTATTATGAAATACACACTGCTATCTAGTGTATAATATAAAGTTATTCAGCGAGGAAGACATCTGCCTTTCAAATTCGGCACTTTTAAAAATTTTTCCTCACTGCTGCGATTGGGAAGCAATTTATACAGAGGCCAAGCAAGGCCCTGTGATTCTCACTCCTGTACCAGACTACATTTTCCAGAGAGCAGATTTCTAGTTTGTAACAGGACAACAGCTGGAATTTGGGGGATTAAGTCCACCAACTTTAAGAAAAAAAAGACATACAAATTGAACAGCTACAGGTGACAGACCAAGACCCTTCCTTTCAAGATATGCAGATTGTTGAACTAAACCCTACAGGCCAGACCCTTAGCACCTCTCAGAATACTTTTACCACTTTTCCCCTTGTCCTGGTTCGGGCTGGAATAGAGTTCATGTTTGTTTTGGTAGCTGGAGGAGTGCTACCAAAATGAACATGAACTCTTATTCCAGCCCAAACCAGGATATCCCTCCAAACCAAAACTGAGTAAGCCTGTTGTGCTGGTAATTCTCATATAAAATAAGATGAGTAGCTGTTGAAAGGTCTTTCAGCTTTTTATCTGACTGCAAGGTCACAGAGGCAAATGCAGGGGAGACAACCATCTGAAGCACAGCCCACACAATGCAAACCAGATTTAGAATTACTAATTGTGCTGTACATCTCTATCTTTCAGGTACTGCAGTCAAGACCAAAGATGAACCAGAAAGTTAAAAAGTATTTCAAACTTACAGTGCAGTTGCACTTCTGTGGAGCCACTTTTACTCCCTCCAAACACTAAAAATAGCTCCAGGACTTTCAAGGACAAACCAAGTTTATGCTGAAGCCATTTGGAAAATACAGCAAAACCTCAACTCGTCAAAACAAAAATTAACATCTGCTGCATTAGTCTATATGTGAGACAAGGAAAAACAGCCCTAAGAAAGGTAATCTTCAAGTAACTATTTGCTATCTCTAGAGCAAGAGCTACTGCAGCAACAGCTACAAGTTGGGGTAGGGGGAGACATGGGACAACACCAAAAATGAACACTCACAGAACTCAAAGGCAGATCTCTTTATCCAAGAACCTGTGATTTTTTTAGTAATATCTAGGGACCTTTTACACATCTGATAAATATTAATATTATTACTGTGAATCAGACAAATAATGCCCCTATTTCTCAATTTTTATCATTGGCAGACCACTTGGCCAAAACTGAGAAACAAATTTGCTGCAATACAGCAATCTTCTCCGAATCACCAGAATCATATTCAAGTTAAAAGTGCCTCTTATTAGACAACTGCAGAAAAGCATGGCAAAAGATAGAACACTGGCTCACTTTGCAAAAGAAGATTCAGTATTTTAACAGGCAAGTAAAGTAACTCAGTTTAATGTAACGGACTTCAAAACCTACCATACACTCAGAAAGGGGAGGAGACAAAGGTTAAAAGAACAAGGCTATTAAAGGAGGCAAATCTTTGTACAAATCAACTTGTTAACTTCCTAGGGAAGTGCAAAGAAAGTTAATTTGTCTCTGGAAGTATCACACACTAAAGACTGCAACAAGTCTGACTGTGCCCTAAGTAGCTACAGGAGCACCTACACAAAATACACAGAAGTTAACCTGATTGTTTCCATAAAATCTCTTCCCACAATGCTTTACACAGTGTGAGAACCCACTCATAGAACATTCTACAGAAAGTGTCCACCCAAAGCACAGAATGACAACCGAGACATATCAAGAGACTCTTCCAAGAGGGGAGCTAGCCTACAGCAGGGCATCCTGACCTTGAGCCTCAGCTCGACACACCACCTCCAAATCCAGCTCCCCATCTGGGATGGCTGGATGCATGAGAGGGAGCCAGGAGAAGATGCCACCTTCCACATCCAGGAAATGAGCTCTGCTGTTTACAGCCTCCAGGCTGACAACAGACTGCCCTTCAAAACTAGAGGGCAGCTTTAAAGATTAAGGAAGACTATCCCAGCCCTCACAAAGAACTCGTGGATGAATATCAATAGCAGCCCCTTGCCAAAGGCAGCCATTCAACACCTCTTTAACACTTCACAGCTTCATCAGTGCAGCTAGATATGGCACCATTTCTGGTTTTCCTGTTATGAAGCATGTCAGGATTAGACTAAAAATTCCTGTTTTCCCTCTAGGGAATTGGTGGGAACCAAGGCTTTTCCAAACAGAAAATTAAAGGAAAACTAGGCTCAATCTTCCTTGTTCTGAAGAGCCTGCTCTGCAGCACTCAGCAGCAGCCATTTGCTACCAAACAGGCCTCAAGTACACGACAACTACTTCACCCCAGTGAGCACAGTGCAAGCACCCCTCATACTTTTTGGCATGAGCATATCGAGGAGTGTCATGAAATCACCACAGGCAAGACGCTTAAGAAAACAGGCTGGAGGCAAGAGACTAGTTTCCCTTATTAAAATCCAATACTGAAACCATTTACATGTAAAAAGAAAAAACCTAACATATAGTTCTGTATCAGTGCAGCTCTACAGCTGTTTTGTAAAGCAGAAGCAGGAGTCAGGGACATCACCTAGAAAAACTAGCTGCTTCTTCCCCATCCCTAAAGGAATTATCTGCATAAACATGACACACCCAAATAAGCACAGGAAGGGTGTATAAACTCCAGTTGGCCTTTACTTGATCTCACAACCATCTGAATTTTGATATGAGAGGAATTTTACTACAGATCTGCTCCACATTTTCCTAAAATGCTAGGAAAGGTGCATTTAATCTCACAACCTTCAACACCCTCAAGAAATAAACACCTCTGCCTATAGGTACATCACAAGAAACAGTAATTTCTTTTAGATTTCCTTCCACTACCACTATTTTTCCTTTAACATGACTCCCTTAACATGCCACACATCAGCTTATCTTAAGAGAATTTATTTGTAAACTTACCGCTGGTCTCTGTGCTTTGTTCAGCATTGGCATATGTACGAAGAAATTCAGCAAAAGCCCCATCTTGCTTCAGCAGTTCCTGATAGGAGCCCATCTCAGAAATTTCTCCATCAGACATTACCAGAATTGTATCCATTTGAGGCAGATAGTTGATTGCGTGGGTTACCAAAACCCGCGTCTAAATAGCAAAAGAAAAAAAAAAAACACACACACAAATTAGTAAATACAATGGTTGAACTACTGCTCTAGCTGCCTGAATTCTGTGTATAATACAGTAATAACTATGGACAGGCATGCAGTATTTTTAAGAAAAAATACTGTCCTTGTCTTCATTTTTCCATCAAAGAATTTTGAATTACAGAAGAGCACATTTCATTATAGAAACTCACTGTTTTATAAAAGTCCTCTAAAAATCTCAGAATGATCCTTTCATTTTGCAGATGTATGAAACAAAAAAGACTGAATATGCAACTTAAACTTGGAATCATTTTAACTCAGCAAAGAAAAACAAAACATTCTCTAGAGACAAGTATCTCATTAGGACATACTTTATTTTTCAGGATTCCTTTTGGTCCAATAACTTTTTCAAAAATATGTTTCCCAACATGAGCATCAACAGCTGATAAAGGATCATCAAATAAATAGACATCTGCATTACAGTAAACTGCCCGAGCAAGACTGACTCGTTGTTTCTGTCCTCCAGACAAATTCACACCCTAGGGAAACAAGAAAATATCATCCTTTATTTACAGCTGAAAAGACATGTCTTGCTACAGTTTGTGAAAGACAAGTCATACGTGGTTTATGCAAATTAGAGAAATTTCAGCATTGTACGAAACAGATCTCCATCACAAGTAACTTCACTACCACAACAGCATAAGCAACCAGTCAAAATCCTCCTGGAAGGAAGCACATCTATGAAGTTCTCACTGTCAGTGAAGGACTAGTCAAAAGAAACAACTGTAAAGCAATTAAACCAGACCAACCTACCTCACTCTGTACGTTCAGAGGCTACTCTTCTCAGCTGTATTTCTGCAGTGCTGTCTCTGATTTAATAAACTCTATTCACACTCTATAATTTGGTTGACCTGCTCACCAATAAGGAAGATAAACCTGCACTCTTTAGTGAATCTGGGGCTGGCAGTTGGCAGCTATAACCCACCTATAACTAGTCAGCAGGCAAAGCACATATCCCTACATATCCCAGTCTTCTGGAGAACATCAACTTAGCAGAACGCCAAGCAGGTTACATACCATACCCTGCTGGCCACGCGGTTGGGGGACACCCGGTCCTGCTCCCATAGCAGAGCACTACAACACCTATGCAAGTTTCTAAATCCCACACCACGCATACTTTTGCAACCAAGGGCCAGTTTTGGGGTGGTGGTTGTTTTTGCGGTTTGTTTTCTGGGGCTTGGGGGTGGGGTATGTGTGTGTTTGCTTGTTTTACTAAATGAATTGTTCAAAAGATTTTTCACCTCCTGTTTCCATACATTTTGCTGCTTTGTGACCATGGCAACTTAGAGACAAATAGAAGCTGTCATTGCAAGCTGGTTTTATATTTGTAATTGAGAGCAGGTTTCCTCCCCTTTGAAGCTTAAAAGACAAGGAAAAACATGCTGCTCAAGTTTGCCTCTTATTCTAGAGGATTTCTACTCTGAATGTTTTAAATTCAATACAACTTTATCTTAAAGTAGGACAGAAGTCATATGGCCTTAGCTACAAGCAATAGCACTGTTATGATAGAGTGGGTATTGAAATACCTTTTCTCCTATTTCTGTTTTGTCTCCTGTAGGAAGAATCTCTATATCAGGAAGCAGTGCACAAGCCTCAATCACACGCTTATACCGGCTCTCATTCATCTCCCTTCCAAAGATAATGTTATCTTCCAGAGTTGCATTTTGGACCCAGGCTTGCTGAGGAACGTAGGCAACTGAGCCCTGCAAGAAAAACACAGTTATTTATTCAGTACTTATTCAGTACTTTAGACTAAATGTCTCCACACAAAGTCAAAGCACAGCAGGGCTTTGTGAGGCAGGCAGTGCTAATCACCCCGAATTGCCTATGGTCATTTCAAAACTGCATGGAGTTCTTGGGCTACCACTTCCTCCAAAATGTTATTGTTATAATCTTCTCCACAAGTGAATGTAACAAAGTGTATTGGGGGAAAATAAAGGACTTCAAACGAAGTATGATCCTCTAACATAAACCTGGAAGAAACATTTGTTTAGAGAAATCTCTGCACAATTACTGAATGTCAAAAGTCATTAGTTCTTTCCTATAGTTATAAATTATGTTCTGCATAAAACAATTTCATCTGGAATGCAAGTGTTTAACAAATGCATCCCTGCCAAGAGATTTCTGCACAAAGCAGGGGAAGTAGATTTTATATAAAAGTCACTTCAAAGGCAGAGATTGAGCTACTGCAAAGCATTCTGCTTTGAAGATTAGTTCCGCCTTCTCTTTCTGCACAATTAATCAGTGATTCAGATCTCGCGTGACTTTTCCAGAATTTTGGAGATGACTAAATGTGCATTCTTTTAAATGTAACATATTTGTTTTGCTTGTAAAATAATTCACTTTCTGTACATTACAGCAGCAGCAAAATCCAAAACAAGGACTTTCACTTACTTACTTCCAGGTCATTTTTCCTCTGTGAGCTCTGTACAACTCTGATGTCTAAGAAAGTACAAACTACAACAGCAGGTTTTCCCATGTTTGGGTATCTGGCTGTACCTTCTCCCCTTGTAATTCTCTGATGCCTAAGAAGGTATGAACCAATACTGCTCTTCCTCAGGCTGGAGTATGTATAATAGGGTCTTCCCCACCTCATACCTGGCTGTCAACAAGACTCACCAGAATACTTATCTTTGAGACCTCTGTAATTCCATGTATTTGATTAAATCCGAAACCAACAAATTTAGAAGTTGTTGGGTCAAAAATTAAAACGTAATTACACCGAGTGCAGGCTAAGATATGTACATGGCTTGCCAGGAAATCAGGCTAAAAAATGCATTCATTTGAAACGCTGTCTCTTCCCCTCTTCAAAACATTAGGAACTCCAGAATCCCTCTGGCAATATGCACAAATAGCTGAACAATTCTTCAGACACATCACACCTTGACAACCACATAGCCTTCCTTCTTGTCCATCTCCCCCAGTAATGCAGACAGCAGTGAAGACTTTCCACAGCCAACTTGACCAACAACAGCTACCAAGGAGCCTTCAGGAACGGTGAAATTAATGCTGAAATAAAGCGTACATAATTCAGCCTTGCTTGCTGGCACATCCCACTAGTTAAAACAGTCTACTGAACGGCCCATATAAAGTCAGATGCAATGTGAACAACCACTGCAAATGCTGACATAGCACAGAAACTTTAACTGTTTAAAAATGCAAACCTCTCATTCAGAAAGCACCGAGCTCTTTTATTTATGACATAGCATCTTATCTAATTAGTCAAAAAGGGAAGAAAAAAGAAAAAAAAAAAAAGCGCTGTGACACAAGCTGTCAACATTTCACTCAAATGTTCAGTGAACACAAATGTAAATACCAAAGGATGCTTCCCAAACAGCATCCTTGTCCCAAAGGACATGCAATGTAAGGCCCAAGAAAGTACAGTCAAAATTATAGAAGGGGACAGGGAAGACACAGCTTGTAGCTGCATCACCACAGTTACTTTGTTAATTATAGCATGTGCAAGGTTCTTCACTGATTTTCTACAGGACAGGAATCAAGGATGGCTACAGTTAAGCTGGAGTAAAATTTTAAAAGGAGGACTCTGAGGACATAGTGCAAACATGAGGGACTAGGGATAACTGCAAGGGGCTAATCTGGCTGCATCCCCTAGATGGAGCTCATCCCACCTGCAGCACAGAGCAAGAGCCTGAAATCTCTTGAGGCTTTCTCTCCTGCCATTGTAACTCTTGCTACTCCTCTTCATGCATTCCATACATACAACATACTTTGTAAATCCCTCTAGTTCATGAAGCCTCTGGTTTGGAAAAAAAATTATATAGACCAAGATTTTATTTGTTCTCTTGTTCCTTTAAGGAAACAAACTCTTCTGCGTATAGACTTTATAATTCAAACACAGATCATTTATGATGCAGTAAGATTATGGAATGGAACAAAGGATACTAATTCTCACCTGTTGAGTGAAGGAGGATCATTTTTGGACCAGTTAAATGTTGCATTCTTTACAACAATGCATCCTTCAGCTGACAAATAGAAAATTCATATTTATAAAAGTGCCAATGCAAGCAGCTAAATTGTATGCTCTGGATCATGCCACAGAAGTCAATCTAAGCACATATAAGGAGACGTATGAAGCTACTTTTCCAGCAGAACAACCACACACTGCTTATTAAAAACTTGTCTTCTGCTTTCACCGAATTTATCAAGGCAGCAGAGGTTCTGAGGTTACACTTACTCAGTAACCAGGAAGTACATGAACATCAGCTATACAAAAATCCTGACTTACTCAGCTGCACCCTCTTTCATCCAGCAACCCCACTGCCGCACTGCAAAGTCAGTTCAAGAAACTAGCAGCCTCAATCTGATTTATGCTTCAGTGGAAGCATCAGCTAAACTGCCAATTCTATGTATGAAGCCAAGTTACTACAATTATAAAGCAAAATAAATCAAACTACCAAATAAAATAACTTTGACCAAAAATACAGTTCAGTGAAATGTTGCAGGGCACTGGCACCTGCAGATTTTTAGTGACAACTCAAAATACACCACTCTTAATTCAACAAAGTATGCAATAAATCCTTCGCTTAGGTAAATATTTACATCACTATACAAGTATGACCCATTATGGATTTAAAAAAAAACAAACCCACCACACTAAAGATTTGCAAGCAATGTATTCATGGTTGAGTAAGGGGAGGAGATATTCCCAAAAGTAAGATGAAGAGGGGGAAAAAAAAAAAAAAAACAAAAAAACAACACCACAGCAGATGACTGCTTACCAGAAAGTCAAGTGACTAAAATGATACAGAGCTTAGCCAACCGCATGAGGGAGTGATGAGGGTTTCACTTTGTTAGTAAAAAGGAAGTAAGAAAAATAATTTAAGTGGCTGATGGAGTTAAAGCCAAGTTTTGTTTTGCAAGAAAAAGGGAGTTAGTTTGTAACTAAATCTGGCTTTGTGTTTATCTATGTCCTAAACAGCTTTATATAAGCAGAACAGAAACACTGGATACAGCAGGATTGACGCTGGGAGCGACACTTTCTGCACAAAACAGAAAGTAGAGGCATTTGCCGGAAGTTCTCCTTCAAGGGTACTGAAGTGTTACATGATTGTTCTTCAAAATGTTGGGTTTTGGCACAGCACTGATTATTATATTCTGTGCTTACTGCCTACAAACTTCAAATGACTACACTTAAACAAGTGATTTCTGAAGTGACCATCTGTATCTGTATGCAACCATTTCGTAGTTCAGACACAGGAACTGGGGAGAGGAAAGAAGTTACCTGAGAAGGTGGTAGAAACTTTGTATAATTTTCATTTTACAAACCCCTTTCTCTGGTTTCTGGCTAAAATTTATCAGTGAAATCCACCAAAACGCAGCAAGTGTTTACAGAAACCAAAGAAACATTGTGAAGTCACCCAAAACTTGCACATGCTGATTTTCAACAGGAAAAGAAACTCACCCTCCGTGATGGGACCCCTGATTATGCTGTCTGGATCTAACTCTTCATGAGACAGGAACACCCTAAGGCGCTTCAAGGAGACACTGGCCTGCATGGGAAAGGGATGCAAAACTATCTTATACTTTGCTCATTACATTTAAGAGCTTGTTGTTTTGCACTACGTATGCATTACACAGTTACGCACTCCTAATCCCTCCTTAAATCCATTGAAGTTTCTTGGATAGTCATCAAACTTGCACTTCCCAAATCACAAGAAATATGGTTGATTTCAGGAACACCCATCCACCATGAATTGGACTGATAATTTTGCTTGCACATCACAATGCACAGGAAGTGCAAAGCCCCCTTTCTGAAGTGGCTGAATTTTACCAGCGAACATTCTCTAAGCACAGGAATGTAATCTTTCCACCCAGTGGCTACTTCTGCACAGAAACACCTGGTAATGACTGAAGTCTTACTTCCACTATGCTGCTGATAACCATAGGAAGCATGTTCAATGGAAACCTGAGGATGTTGAATAATGCTAGGGAAACAAATGCCTTCTGAGCATCCAAGATGTTGTTCGTGTCTATTGTGACGTACACAGCAAATGTGGACAAGGCAACCTGAAACAAAGTGTAATTGTTAAAGTTAGGGTAACTTTTTTTAAAGCAACTAACTCAGGAGTCACATAGTCTGACAACTGGAATCAGAGGTCTACAAATCAAAGAAAGAGTAATGTTCTAGTAACTTCCTTGTTCCCAATAGTTTTTTTACAAAACACACATTTGATTTAAATCTATCATTGTAAAACGAAGTCAAAGGTTCCTCTTGGAGAGGTGTTAAGCGGTCACTTTCTTCACACAGCGAGGGTGAAGCCACAAACATCCCAGGCTATTTGTGGTCACCCTGCAGGAGAAGGGAAGCAGAGGAAACGATCACAGTCTTTCTTGCTACTCTTTCAGTTTTAGAGCACTCCCCACAGTACCAGATACTGGATAAGTAACATACAGAAAGAAGTCAGAAACACCCCAAAGCTAACCCATTTTTTATTTTGCAGAGACTACCACAACCCCAGATTTCCAAGTACAACCCACTTTCATGGACAGATTGTTTTCCAAGAAACCTGAAATGTTACTGCATTACAAAGATGAAACCTGATAGTACCTAAACAGTTCACAACAAAAAAGCTTAAGATCCATGCTAAACAAGATGAACATCGAACCATTGTTATCATCAATCATAAGGTATAAAAATAATTCCCAAAAATCCATATGTTTACTTTTTTTTAAAATGTGTTGATTAAATTATAATAAACTTCAAGTAAACTAAGTAAAACTAAACGTTCCCTTTCAGATCTATTCCCTTCACAGTGTTTTCTTCCATGTTAACAATCATACCTCAACAAGACTGCTGTGACATGTATTGTTCTTCATACAGTGGCTGACTCAGCTGTGCATGATTCAGTAGCTTGTTTGTACAGCTTTGGTTTGGACAACCATATCCCAGGGAGAAAGCCATCCCACAGAGATCAGAAACAAGACAGGGTCCAAAGAAAAACTTCACAGGCAGCATGTTGGCACTCCTATGTTACCAGCAATTAGTCTGAAATACACCCTTACCAGCACATACAGCAGTAGGGGAAGTACTGCAAAATGAATAGTTTCCTGACACCATTATTAAACAATGTTTTAAAGAGGCCTGGCCATGGAAACAGGAGAAGGAGTAGAGAAAATAGAGTTTTGCATGTCAAAAGCGCTTTCAAGTAGGCACTTGCAATATTTTTTTAATCAGAAGTTCAGAAGAACATATATGAAAGAACAAAAATCTGAGAAACAGAATGTAAAACTGCAGCCTTAAACTTCAGGCAGTACCGTTCTTGCCCCAGTGCCAAACCCCCTAAGGGGTAGGACCATGGCCACACATTCACAATGTGCCCTGAAACAGAGCTAGAGCTACTCTCAGCTAGAGCTACTAGTTAGGCAAATTTGTTTTCTCAGACTGCACAGAACAGCATTAAGGAGTCTACCTGAAGAATTTTATTTAGAAACTTCGTTTAATAATGTATTTATATTAAAACCATCTCAGACATCTTTTAGAAAAGCATTCACTTAATAATGCAGCTGATGTTTCCTACCCAGGGCACTGCTTCTGCCTTTCATCACTCCCAAAACATAATGTAAACACTACAAATGTTTTCAGGGAAGGAATCTGAGACTGGAAAGTACACTTAAACACCTTCAACTGGAACATCACATATTTTACCCTAATGTAGTAATGGCTTTTGTTTGCTTTTGCAGACAAGAGCAATAGTCCCTTATTCTAATACGGTCTGAAGCAATTTTTATGTGATCTCACCCTTCTTTCCCTTTTAATAGTTTAAGCTAACCACGAACACAGCAGGGATGTTTCACATAGCAAAAATATATATCTTTTTTAAAAAAAGAAGACTTTGAAGCAATCCCAGGGTATACACTAGCTTACCAGCTTTACCTCTCCATGTTGTTCTTAAACAGATGATGGGAGAGCGCAGGCCAGAGGTACATCTGGTGCACAATGTCCCATTCAGAGACTCTTATCTAAGGACCTGCTGCTCTCGGGAAGATGCTGAAATAGGGAAGTTATACTCTGCCACAGCTACCACCTGGAGGGTACTATGTGCTTTAGTAACCTCTTCTAAATCTCACAGTGTATTTAATCTTAGGTTCCTGAAGTTCACCACCAAAAATAGAGTGGGATGCAGAGGAGGTTTTTATTTTGAAGTACTTCAAGCACTAATTTCTAGAATACATCCAACTTGGATGTTACTAAGTTTCAAAGAAAACACTAGTGCTTTTTCATAGAGAAGTGGAGACCTGTGTTCAATTTCCCACTGCTGCAGAGGGCATTATGACTCTTCCACTCATTAAAAAATAAAATCAAAACAAGTTCTCAAGCATTGCCTTGGAAAGCATGATTCCAAAAAGGAGAGCAGACTTTTAGATTTGTTTCACTTACCAAAAAAGGAGCACAAACCCAAGTGAAGGTTGCCATTGCAGCAAGGTAAGCAGATTTTTTTAGGACTTTGAGTTCTTTCTGTCTGATCTCTAATACTTTCTCTCTGAAGGCTAATTCCCAAGCATAAAGTTTCAGAACTTTAATCCCATTGAGAATTTCATTCATCAGCTTAATTCTGTTGTCTTTGCTCTTCATTTGAGCCACCTAAAAACAACATACCAAAAAATAATTAGCAGAGCACAATACTTGGCAGAGCCACAAAGTTCTGAGCTTTGTATTTTGCAATGGCAAAATTTACCTCATTATCATCAAAAGCTTACTAGCTTCCCAAGCAGGAAATCTGAGATGCTATCTGAACAAACAAATATGCAGAATTAACAAGATGTTTTAAACCAATTAAAAGAATGCTTCATGCAACTAAAAAACCAAACCAAGATCAAAACAATCGTGCCACTGGTTTAAGTGGGAGTAACCCTGCCTCTGGGAGCCCTGGGACTCTCCTCCTAAGTACAATACGCAGTTAAAAAATAAGCCACTATAATCAAGCTTCAGTGATGTGCAGTTTGCATCTAACCTTAGATCAAACTTGGGTTTTGCTTCATATTCAGCATTATCAATGGCTTTGTGGTGGTGCACTAAGGCAAAAGGCTTTCCATTCAGCCATAAGAAGAAAGTCCATCAGAAGTTTCCATCTTCGTAAAGTATTTTAATGAGGGCAGTGCAAACCTGAAGCAATGTTCTGACCCAGCACTAGGCAGAGTGAGTAGACTGCACCGGTACATCTATCCCAGACAGCTGTTACCAGTGGCAGTGTGGCTGTGACCACTAGATATCCCTACTTCTCCCACGTAGGAACCAAATGCTGTGGTCTATTTTGATGAGCATCTAGAGCTAAAAGGTTTCATTTAAATAAATCAATCTTCTCTCATGTTTGGTAAATTCAGTTAGTAGTGAAGTCTGTACCAGAAAGGGGCTGCTGGAAGTAGTTTTTGCAATAGAAAAACATGAGAAAACATTTACTTATGTGCACACTCTGTAACAAACTGATCACCTCTGAACAAAATGGACTAGGGATCAAGAACAGCCAACAACTAAGACTTCTCCTTCTTCATCCCTCCAGGGAAAAAAAAAACAAACCGAGAACAAACCACACATATCCCCAACGCTGCAACCCCCATTCAAGAAATGTGAATATTTCACTCATTAAGGTTCATTAGGCAGACAGTAGTTTAAGTTTGCACTTCACTTGCTAGGCAGCAAGTTAAAATCTAAACTAATCCAAATCCAACCATTGGGCATTTCTAGAAGCTGGCTAACCTGCTACCCTGGTCTTAACTACCGCAAAATTTTTAGACCATTATGCACAGATACACTATCAGGCCAAAAAATACATGAGTTTGCTTACTCTGCATATACAACACCTGTGACCTTTCTTTCCCTTTCCTTTTTTTACGGGATAGAGGGAGATAAAAAATTTGAAAAGACAAACCTCAGGAACAAGTCAAAGAACAGAACATGTTTCTTAAAAGCACTCTGATGCATATATAAAGGTTCTAACCTGGTAGGTTTTTGTCTTCATTGCCATCACAGCATTGATTGGAACCAGAAGGATCATGACAGCCACACCTGCCAGCACTGAAGGACCTAAATTCTGAAAAGCACTTAATTGTAAACATTTATTACAACTAATTTTTACAAATCTTGGGTCAAACCACTGTATATGCTACAGAAAAGTATTTCAAAATAGCTTTTCAACCACTTCTTCCTTTTCCAAGAACAGCTTGGGGGGAAGAAGAGGAGGATCAAGTAGGGGCTTGGGTTGATGTTTAGGTGCTTTGATTTTTTAAATATACATACATAGCCCCCATATAGAGAGGTACATATAGATACAGGTCAGTATCTATATACATATATATACACACACACACAGAGATCTTTTAATGTTTTGCTGGTTTGTCTGTTCTTCTAAGTAGAGACCCATGCAGGGAGTGGTTGACTTCCTGGGGAATTGATTACCTTTCTGATCAGCAGTAAGAATGGAGAAGAGTCAGCCTGGTGACTATCTGGACTAGAAATAGCAAGTATCCCATACAGTGACTCTCAGAGTGCAGAACAAAGACCACTTTTCTTTAAATCAAGTGAGATACTATAGGTGCTGCAGTCCCCTAAAAGATAGAAGCTCCCATCTGCATCCTCCCCCATGCACTCAGATGTGCAAATGAAGAAGCTTCTTGACAAGTGACAAAAGCAGCTCTGAATGGCTTCTAAGCAAACAGCATGTTCTCCACACTGCAGTAAACCCTCCAGTGGTCTGAACAACAGCTGTCTGTAGTTGCGACCACAGGAAGCAGCACACAGCCAAAGCCAAAACAGGAAACGAGACACAGTACTCACCTGCCACAATAAGTACAGTGCTAATATCACCTGGAGGGGAGCAGACCAAATCATGTTTATGTAGGTAGCCAAGTCCATGAATCTCTGAGCATCCACAGACATTAGATTCACAATCTCACCCACAGTAGAAGTCTTCCTAGCAGAATTTGTGATAACAAGTGCCTAGGTGCAGATTAAAAATAAAAACAATTAAGGCAACACGAAGGAAGACTTACTCATTTGTATTTTTTCCACAGAATTCAATTGCTTTACAGAGTTTCATCTTCAAAATTACAAGCAATCCTTTTCCTGCTTCGTATTCTACTTACCCTGCACATCTTACAAAATACAAGTTTTATAGTCTGAAGCAAGGAGCTTGGTTTAAAGTAATAAAGAATTAATAGGGTTGGTTGGTGGTTTTATTGCTTGCAGGAGGGTACTGTTTGCTTGTTCTGTTTTTTAGTGTAAGAGCAGAATCTTCACTTTTGTCACACATTTTTCTCACGCAGAGCAATCAGTCCACAGCCTTCTAAAATGTTCTAGCTTATTCTAAGTTGAGGTGGCACTGCTAACAAATCCCAAATGAAACTGTAAATGGAGATGTATCTTAATTTCTGCACAAACTGGAACAGTTTCACACTCTTAGTCTAAATGAGACATGGTTTCTTGTTTAGCAGTATCAAGAAGGTGGTGACTGAACTTTAACTAGTAAATCAGAAAATTACTCTCTATCTTAAAGGCTTTTATTTCCAAATTAGATACTCTCATATTTCTAGTAGGAGTTAGGATCAGCCTACCAGAGTCTCCAAACTAATTATTCAGACTTAAGTAATGTATTTGCAGTCACTGAGAGGTATTGTCATATATTTAAAGAAACACCTACCTTTCGATAAATTACACCAACAATAGCTGTTTTGAGCCTCATTCCAGTTACAAAGCAAATATGAAAATACTGGTGAAGAATCAGTGTCTGAAGACATGCACAAACAAACAGCAGCCCTGTATAAAAATAGCCTTGCCAGTTTGGGGCAGCTTTGTTATTTACAAAGTTGATCAGCAATCTGTGGAGAGAGGAATTACTTCTCTTAATATATGCAATTCAGAATGAAATGTCAGGGTTACAACCTTAGATTATTCCAAACATTATATGGGTCATGCAAGCACCCAAAGTACCAACCTCAGACAAAACACTTTAGCAAACTTCTTAGAAACTGTATATCATTTTATACTAGCACACATCACTCCCTCCTCCTAACAACATACTCCTTCAAAACATAAAGTACAACATACTTTACATGTGCAGCATTCTCTTGGAGCTACACTAAAGTCTCATATTCCCTCCAGCTAAAATACAACCCCTTACAGTTGTATTACTACTTCTCACCTTAAAATAATGTAACTCCTCCTACCCCCTCAGCTCTCTGCTGCTTCACATACTGTGACTTGCAGTCCCACAATCATTACAGTTTAGAATTAAATAAACTCTCCTCCTATTGTTCATTATGTTTCTTGCCTGGCTTTCCTAGTGTTGGAAAGGAACATAAAAAGTCAAACATTTAATGCATGATGTTATAATTTGAAAACCAATGGACCAAAATCATCTGTGCATGGTCTATAACTTGCATAACAGCTCTTTCCCATTGCACTAGCTGAAAGCAAAGCAGCTTGGTGAGTAAAATACCAGCATCTTTTAAAATCCGTCTACATACTTTGAGTAGAATAATAAAGTATATAGGTCTTACTTCAGAATTTCCGGGCCAGCAAACATCAAGAGATCATGTGCAGCTTTAAACAGGAAGCTCATGAGAAAATATGGTCCAAAGGTTTTATATAACACCTTGAATAAAGATGCTTCAGAACTCTTTTGAGATGGTTTTATAATCAAAGCTTCAGCCTCTTCTGTCACATCACCACTTGAATTGCTTGATTTTTGCTGGTTTTTAGGTGAGTATAACATGTTTAATGGTTGCCTGAAATAAAAGTAGGTATAAAATGTAGCCTTTATTCAAGCATAAAGCCAAATGGAAAAATGCACAACATAAAAATTAGCTGTTTAGAAGCTGTTTACTGCCCCTTTTAATAGTTTAACTGGGTTTTACTGTCAATCAAACATCTTTTTAATCATACACCCATAGCTGAACAAACTGGCCATACAGAAATGGTTGTCTTTGGAAGGAGAGGTAACGTTCCTGTTGAATCTCCTATAGATCTGCTCCAGGGAATGAGAAATAGGGCAGTAACTTGTGTTAAACAAAGAGCAAAGAACATCATTATTCTAGAACCCAGTATGCTGAACCTCCATCAACATCAAGACCTCACTTCTATCACCAGAGTTAAAAGACTGCAGTCAGATTTAAACCGAGTCATCCCCAACGGACTGAACACATTCAATTCATACATCTGGCTTATGTCAAACTACATACTTCTGAACTTCTGAGGACAAGCTTTATGTAAAAATACACTGTGTAAGCAAGCAAGCAATTTTCCTTCAATGAAAAGGTACTTCTGTTTGCTGCAGTAAAAGATGATGAAAGCAGGATGGAAACTGTAGGCATGTAGTCTGTCTAATTTTAGTCATCTGGTTTAGATGCCCAGGCTCCTTATATAATCAAAGGGAAGAAATAAACTCACTTCTGCATCCTGAACTGCCCTCTTCAGGCTTCACTAACTATAGAGGGAGCCCAATTGGCTTTGAATCATGAAACACTAAGGGAAATTTAATGCAGCTCTTTGCAAAGAGGACACACAACACCCCACTTGGTTCCTGTTCTGTATGCACTTAAGGACAAATACAAAGCTGCCTCTCGGGCCTTACAAAGGTAGGCCTGATAACAGATGACCAACACCTCTAAATAGAGGCTGAGTAACTTGAGCTTTTGAACCTCCACATCTTGGAAGAACTGCCAGCCAGGACAACGGAACTTACCTCTTGGTCTTTGCCCACTCTTTTGCCCAGTTTCTAGCCAAACCTGGCACTATCTCCTCCGATTTGTCCTCTTTATTTAACGACCACAAATCCTTAGCTTCCAAAGGTCTCCGATAACCCTGAACCATCAACCTGTATTAGAAAGAATCAGCATTACATACTTAAGAGCACTAGAGATATGCAATAAGACAGTGGTCCTTACATCCCAAAACAGCCAGCTCTTAAAAAAAATGCATGCAAGAATTAGTATCTGTAGCAACACAGATCCAGATGCTAAAACATACGCCCTCCTGTATTTACTGTGAGAATTAGACACCAAAACATCTAAGGATCTAATATATGCCACTGAATTAAAATTTCAGGGAAAATAAAAGGAAGGATGAAGTGATCTCATTTGAAAATCAACCAGACAATATTCCCATGCCTACCAAATTTCAAAATCTTTGTTAGCCTTTAATTTTACAAAGCTATTCCTTTCATCTAGCTTTCTGATGGAACTCTGGCCAAGTACCAACCACAACTACACACCAATATTATTTTACATGTTTCTGTGTTTTAACTCACAAGAACATGTGTTGTGATCAAATCATTCAGCGTAACTAAAGCTAAATTGACCAAAAAAAAAAAAGAGAACCTGTTAGACAAAAAGAGCTAACAGTTTTGAATGCCTTAGTTTCTAAATGCAGTAGATAATTTCTACCTTCTTATATTTCCCAAAAAAATTTTTTTGTATTATCAGCAAACATATGAAATATATACTGGCAACATTTAAAATTACAAAGACCCTACAAAGGAAGTAAAAAAGATTAATCAAATAAAAAAAATTCCATTTAATCTACCTACCAAACAACACACCAAAACAACTAAAATTATCATTGCATGATTACTGCTAATTTAACTCTGAAAGCAAGATCCTAAAATGCCATCTAACTTCTACCAGCGCTTTATGCACCATCTTGATCTTACCCAGTGATCCACCAGAATGTGATTCTGGAGAGGAAAGAGGCACAAAATTCTGGACATGGATTCTAAAGGAGAAAAAAAAAAATAAAAATCAATCCATAGATAAAGTGACTGATACAGGGCCAAAAGAAACAAACCAGGCAGAAAAGATGCTTTTTAAATTCCATTTATTCCTAGTATTTTTCTTCGTATTACTAAACTTCATCATTTATGAAGTTGAGAGCTTGTTCAGAAAACCCAAGCACAGCTTTGGGGCTGTCAGCAGACTACACCACTGGGACAAATGAACAGCTATGCTCCTTATCAACAAGGCAACAAGTAGTTGATGGAATTTTATAAAACAGTGCAGGTCAGACAATCTCAAAGTGACATGGTCAGTGTCTACCTGCATCAATGCAAGGCATGTTACCATATGAGAGTGTAAATATGTTAATTGGGTATAGTCACAAATGAAGAATTCAGTTCTACTGTTCTAGCAGTTAAATTCTGTGACTTCATCAAAACTGATGCACAAATGAAAAACAACTTGTAAACTCCATAAAAGCATTGTCAAACCCACCTCTAAAAACCCCGCATCTCATTCATCAATTAGCATGGGAAACTTAAGTATCCATAAAGATCGCAGCTACCCAGTGTTCTACATCCAGTGCAATGGCTGGATGTTTTAACTACTCTTCAGGTTAACAACCTCTCCTAATCTGGTTGGATTAAAACAGCAGAAAGGAAGACTGGAAGAATTTCAAAGGCACTAGAAGTGATTTACTTGCAGAATTCCAGTGCAGATTTCTCTCTTCCTTCTTTCACTTCTCTGAACAGCATCTAAAGAATACTAAAACCAGCCACTCCTTTGGCACATAAACCACTAGGTTTTTAATCAGTAACTATAATTGGAGCCAATCAGGTATTTCCATCTACAGAAAAGTCACCAAACATCATTAGAGTACTGCAATTAAACAGCCAGAGCCAAGTGTTTCCAAGATCTGCATTCTTCAACTCATGTTCGTGTAAACTGGCTTCTACACTAAACTGTATTCAAGTGTGTTGTAATCAAGATACGTGTAACAGGCTCCTGCATTTTGTCCTCACAGGACAATTTTTTGCAACTTCGTAGGGAACGGTATGCATAAAACAGATTTTTAATTTTTTTTTTTTTTTTATGAAAGCAGATAAGAGTTCCACATTTCCAAAGTATTTAAATACCTGAAACAAAATTACTGCATGCAAATCCAACATCATCACTTAATGAATAAATAGAAGTTTTTAAACTCAGGAGTAAAAAAAAAAAATAATAAAATAAAAAAAAATAGGAGGGTGGGGTGAGTACTTTCAGCCATGCCAACATTCCTGACACACATATTTCTACCTCAGCAAATACAGGGAATACTTTCAGTTTCAACAAAATTTCAAAATAACTTTACATAAAATGGTGTATTACTTTTTTCCTTTATACTTTTTCTTAATCTACTTGCAGGTGGAAAGCTTACATTCAGGAGCCCAGCAGATCTTGAACTGAACTTCATTTGCATAAAGAAAAAGTTTAAAATATTAAAACATATTCATTATTGTTAAGATAATACTATTTTTGATAAAATTAAATCGTTATTGCAGAAAGAACTATTAATCCTACTGACATTTATGCCAGATAGAATGAAGACAGCAAGTTGTAACAAGTCTGGACTTATGTAATGTAAACAAAGCAAAAACAAGAGACAAACCACATTGTTTCACTTTTATATACATCAGTATCTACATCTTTGAAATTTCACTGTAGTTTTTTTTTTGCTTAAGTGAACATATAAGATTTTACTCAAAGCTTAAACATTTCTGGTTTGGAAATGCTTCACAGAAGGGAATAAAGCAGAATTTAAGATTGACTAACATGACTTGCTTTGTTCTTTTCCCCATCATAACATTCAACAAAACCACCACTCATGAAAAAAGGTTAAAATTTGAAGTCTGTCCAATTTCCTAGACACTCCTAGAAATACTCAGAACACAAAACCAAACCACTGTGATCTCACACACACCTTGTAATTATTGTAACCATGATCAAAGCAGAAAAGAAAGTTTCCATAAATCCACAGTATCCTGTCAAGCACCTTTCATCCCTGAATGAGATGAAAAGAACCCAAAGATGAAGAGGATCCAAAGACTCTGCAGTATACTATTCTTTCCAGGCATATACACACAGACTGTCTGCCAGGAGTAATGCAGAGCTTCCCCGGCACACTGGTTACCGACAGAAAGGGTAACTGTGCTAAGTGCAGCTGGTTACAGGCCTTTTCCACAGTTACAAAGGCAACACTTATTTCCCCCCTCACACATTTCACACCTTCCTTCATTGTTCAGCATCACCTAACATTCATCAAACCAGAATTATGCCTGTAAGAAAAAATACAGAACTGAGGTTTCTAAACTTGGCACATCCAAACTCCAGGCAGTGACAGGCATCACTCCACTGTGACTCAGAAGGTCTAGCCCGGGGCTAAGCAAGCAGTATAACGATGCAGCATCCCTTGGGTCACTTTAGATCCATGCCATATAGCTAGCACATGTAATTAACAACACATGCAAGAGAGATCATGTCTAGATAAAGTTAAATTTCTACATCCAGACCACCCTCTAACGTTAACTACTTTTGCAGTTGAGCTGGTTAGATTTTTGGTTGACACAAGAGAGGTAAATATGGAAATCAAATGCATATATCCAGATTCACAAGTTAGCCAAGTGTAGATTATTCTTCCCCACCTTCAACATGAAGGGAACACACACCCTTAGAAGTTATTGCCTACTGAATGGTACCAGATGACTAGGAGGACAGCATTTCCAATCAGTATTTCCCACTGATTGCCAGAAGCACTACCGAATATAAATACATATGACAACCTTCTACTCAGGAATGACTGAAACAGTGATTTTGCTCTTTCTCCTAAATACAGCCCACCCTGTTTTGCATGTTATGGGCTTCATCTTGTGGATCACCAACTAAAGACCAGAAAGAACACTGTATTGAAAGCAAGTTAAGAGGTTTTTAATTATTTGGCATCTGGGAGACTATGGCGCTGTAACATTGTACAGAATATTGTACATATGATACTCAGCACTTAGTATGGACTGAACACTTACAGAATCATTTACTGTTTCAGAAAACAAAGGTGGTCGTTCTGGAAAACAACACAGGATGAGCTGTACAAGTAACAGGATGAAGTAGATGCAGAAGGTGACATAACGAAATGCATCCACTTCAGCACCCTACAAAGGAAGGTAATATTCCAATTAGAAGGCTTGAGGAATTTCTTTAAAACAACACATTACTATTAAACATAAAACACCTCCTTACTGTAAATTCTGCAAGCTACATAAATGTTACACTACCCACCCCCATGCAAATTAAAGTCAATGTCTATTTTGGTAAAGAGAAGGTAAAGAGTGGGAGGAGGAGATGAAAGATACCATTTATTTTTAATCAGTCACTGCCACAGACACACTAGGCTGAACTTCTTCTGTAGAGAAGCTCTCTTTAAGACACAGTTTGTACCAACACAGCAGGCCCCAATTTGAAATCAAGGTATTCTTTACATGAGTAAGGCATTTATGCACTGGGCAGTAGTGAGTTTTCAAAGCAAATTTGTTAATTAGTATGCACAAAGAAAATAAGAAATAGAGAAGCAGAATTTAATTACAGTTTGTTGTGCTGTGCTCAAATTCCAGAGGTTCTTCCAATTTTTAGACTGGGACTGACACATAAAGCATAATCCACAGACAATCAGAGCACAGGGATGGATGGATGGATACACACACACCCACCACTAAAATCCCACTCTGAACAGATAAAGACAAACATTAGCTTAAAGTTCTCAAAACTCACAACATGGCTTAAAGGTTTCAAGAAATAAAAGTGATATGCCATTTTCAGGCAGCTCCACAATTAATCTGTTACTTGAGGAGGCCTTACTATAAAGCAGATTGACATACAAGTATTTCACTTGTACACTTTCATTTTCTGTCTCAGCAGATGAGACCACATTACCATCAAACCAAGTGTTTCAGGAAATCCACTGCATAATCAACAGGAAGACGACGTAAATTCCCAGAACAGTTTCATATCAAAGATTGTACGCTTTTATTGTACTCAAGCAGACACATCCGCTTTCTGGAACAGCTAACAGATTTTTCTTGCCAACTGTTGCTAGTTAAGATCACTATGAATTTCACTAGCATTTCAAAACAAAAGCCATTAAGTCTTGCTTGTTTTGCTTTTGTAACCCAAGGAATGAAGGTACACTGAATGGATCATTAACTGACTTGACGGGCATAATTAGTAAGCAACTACTCTATTACTGCAGCATTTGGGTTTATTTTCAACTGAATGAGGCTAGCAACCACTTACCGTATTTAAGGCATGTATTATTTTGGATCTAAAAACCACTGTGGCACATGACAATGAGATGAACCAGAAAATCATCATTACACCTGAAGACTGGACTCCTTTTATCCTTTCATACTGTATTAAAAACGTGGCAAGCAACTGTGGACAAATAAGATAAAAATATATTCACAAGCTTTAAGTTTTACAACACGCTATACACATATACAAAGTTAAAGTGTTCTTACTTAACATTTTAAATCCAGTATCTCCCAGACATTCTAACACCCAGAGATTTTAAGTTTAATTCAAAAATATGTCTAAATAGGAAATTCTCTGGAGCAGTAAAATAAGAAGTCGACAAAAAAGGTAAAGGGAATATCTATTACATAGATGTAAATAACCACAAACGCAAAACCAATGTCAAAAGCTTCCAGTCTTTATTTCTTTACTTTTCTGGTTCTTCATCACAAATCAACATGCAATTACAGTGACGCTATACCCTTTCCAAGTATTTCCTGATTAATTATTTTTAAAATAAAAATATTTCTTTCCATACAAACCACAACACCAGACATCACTGACCAAACATTACTCTATTCCTGTATTTTGTGCATTTTCAAAGTACTTTAGGAAGCTGGTACAACTTAGTAATCTGACTTGTCTGCTGGAACATGCATTTCCAATCAGCCTGACAAAAGCCTGACAACTGCATTGTTAAATGACCACAAACTATTTAACAGCTCTTGCATCTGTCAGTATGTTTCAGGGCTGTTGAGTTATTTTGGTTTGGGTTTTTTTTGTTGTTCTTGCTGTTGGGGTGGTCGTGTTCTGTCCCCTCCTCAAGTATCATGGTTAATCACTACCATTCCAATTCTGTGATAAATGTAAGGCAACTGACAATAAATAGCAAGGCATTTTCCTGGAAATGCAGGCTGCAGAGATACTGGTATGAAAGTAGACAATACTTGTGCACCTAGGTAGAAAGAGTTAGCTCGGGACACCTTTGTGCATCATGTGGTATTGAAGACTTTCCAACATGCCATCAAACATAACAAAGAAAACATGCACTAAATGTCACATGCAAGAGAGTTTGTAGTAAGATAATAATGCAATGCCTTCAACAGGCTTTTACGAAGTTCAGTGTGATTTGTATTATCTAAGTTTAATCATTCCCCCACCCCATTCTTGAGTCAAGCCATTAAATGCATGGTAGCTCAAGTGTACCAAAATAAGGCAAGACAACTAGCACTGGCTTGTCTGCTGACATGCAATGCACTGAGTGCAGCCTGGCTGAGGTTTTCTTCTAATTTTTGTATTAAAAGAAAGCAGACATTTCAGAGTCAGTATTTCACAGTGCTACAGACTTAATCTGCAGTTAAGATTGTAGCTTAAAAAATTACAACACTCTGAGTAATACTAAGATGCATTTTATTGCTTAAGGCTTTGCAGGAACAAAGGTCAAAACAGAAGAACTTACCATTGTTATACCCAATACTGTAGGACTAACAAGAAAAAATGGAGCTCGAAAAATATTTTGACTTCTTTCCTGGAAAGAGTAGAAGAGGTCTGCCCAGCAGACTATCCACAGTATTAAACCCAAAGCCTGCAATACAAAAGTGTATTTCATACATCACTTCACACAGATTAGGCAGCAAAATATATACATGAACACTAGATGTTATGCGTTAGTAGAAAAGGAGTCGTAATCATATCACCTCTTTTGGGCAATTCTACAACATGCAAAAAAGAAGAGTAATTTGGCTTTACCTATTTGATCCCCACTAGAAGAAAAAAGTTAACTTTTAGTATCATATAATTCAATGTATTATAAAGCAGAAAGCTGGTGAATCCCACTCCTGAATTACACACTACAGAGATAAAAACTCTCCAATACACCATGCTATTATAGACCTTCTTAAAACCTTTCACTTATTCTACAGGAGGGAAAAAAAAAAAAAAAAAAAACCAACACCAAAACCACAAGACAAAAATACCAAAACATTAAGTATCTATTTCACAAAGAAGTGGAATACACCACTTGCAGCAGTTCTAGAAATCTATGCTGTGTAATTTCAGGAGCTGACAGAATAATAAATTCTTTTCATTACTGAAATAAAGGCCTCGAGATTGAATTGCCTTAAAATAGTCTTCTCCAGCTGGTTTTACATAGGATTTGTATGCTTTTTTGCTATGTCAGAGTAAGCTTCAGAAAGCCTACTGATATAAGAGCAATGGAAATATATAAGGCTTGGAAATCAAACACAAGCAGAACAAGTAAGTTACACCTAAAGCGTGCATGCAGGCCAAGAATGATGCTTAACAGAAATAGTATGCTAAAACATAGCTGAAAATAAAATCAAACTTCCAAATAAGCTTAATAAGTTCTGATTTTAAAAAGTCACATACCGTTTTAGCTTTGTTGAGGGTTGACATCTGTATGTATCCCCTGTCATGACGACGAAGGTATAAAAAGTACACTGGGAAGCAGAGCCACAGGTAAATGCAAGGAATCCAGACCAGGATTGTGCTCTGAAAGCACTGGGTGAAGTCTGGATTTTCTGCATGCCATGTCAGATTCCAATCCTGGGGAGATAAAACAGATCAAGGTGAAGAAAAAGCAAGCACAGAACTTTAGTATTTAAAAAAAGAAATAGCCACTACCTGCCTTGTTCAGTATATCTTGTGTGTTTGTTTATACTTGTATTAAACTGACACCATTCTGTGACCCATCTAATTTCATCGCACTTTTTGTAGCTGAGAAGTTTTAAACCTTCACAAGGTGACATTAGAGTCACTTTTGTTGGTTACACACAGCTACCACAACATGTAACTCACCCAAATGTAATACCGTGATCTTTAACAGTACTTATCAGGATCTTTAAGAGTATTAATCAAGTATTTTCACATTATTGCAGAAAAATAACATGACAATGCAAGATATCTCCCATTATAATCACTCTGTGTCTATGTATAAATACTCAGATATACCACATTCCCAAATTGCAGTGTGAAAACATTATCTGGCACACAGTAAAAGTGAACAGCACAAAGCAACATCAGTTCACTATTTTTAAAGTAGTCTCATAGCTCCCAAGCTGTCCGCAGCAAATCTAGTTGAGACTTCCTGGTATCTTTGTAACAACAGGGCACAGAACTAAGTAAAAGGCTCACCCTTGCAGCCTGTTTCCTACTCAACAACAGGAAATCGTAAATCAATATAATGCAATTTTTTTTCAACAGAAGTCTCGAAAACAAGATAAAACAACATACAATCAAAATGAAAACTGACACTTAGAGTAATAAAAATGTGATCACCATTTCCATTACTGGTACAAGGACTATTTATGATGACAGGCTATTTAGTAAAATGAACTTTCATACCATATTTATGATTGAGTCAGGGAAATCTCTTGCAGGAAATTTTACCTTAAAATTACTGACTTTGCTGTAAAGTTATGACAAGGGACACTTCCTCTCGAGTGCTGCAAATTTCTGACTTTCCAACAGAATGATGCAATACAGAGATATCACTGCTGCAAATGGACTGCAATATTTCACAGCTGAAGCATAGCTCACAGGCTTCTGTTTAAAAGCCACGCAGCCAAGAGTAGCAGTCCCACACCCAAAGGCTTGCTAACTGAAGTGTCATTTTCAATTGCAAAGCATTTTTTCAGACAGTTGCAAAACTTACAACTGCACAGAACACCAGTACCACTACTGGGACATAGTGGCAGTCAGTAATCCTTCTCTACAGAAATAAGTGCCATTATTTTATAGATAAAGAAACAGAACCAAAAGGAGCTGTTGTGCCTGTCCCCTCTATTACAACATCAAAGCTGGAAACTTATCTCACTTCTCAGAATAGCCACAGTTTGATCCTTATTTGTCCCCATCTTCCACTGATTAAACAGTTTCAAACACAGAAGAAAACAGATCTAAAGAGAAACAGAAAACATAACTTGCAAAAATTTCAACTGGAGGCTAACCAGATATTATTTTACCGTAGAACCGGTTTCCCCTCAAATTTGACCATTCCACATTAAATTGTTTTGTTGTTGTTTGGTTGGCTGTTTTTTTTAAATAACTTCTTTTGACAATGTATTAACAAAAATATTTTCCTTCCCCACTTCCCTCTCAATTTCTGTCAGATTCTGGGCCTTCCTTCTCAGATACAACAGACAGTATGCACAGGACACACAGATGTTATTTTTCTTCTCTAATCCCACAATATTCTAAAAATCCTTCTCACTTCATACAATTTTTAATGTCAGCTAAAAAAAAAAAAAAATTATCTCCGAACTTAATACTGCCAATTCAAATAAATTAACACTAGTAGAGCATCAAAATGCCCAGTTGTGTTTGAGTGTATCTGCACAGGGGTCACGCAAGTTGTTCGTGACAAGGCAGTGGCTGTGAGACACTGTGGGCAAGCCACACACTTAAGTCCCCTGACTGCATAACATCATCAGAAATTTCAGCTGAGTCATCCTTACGTTTAGTCATCACACAAATGCTTTTGGCTTTCTAATTCCCAGCTGCTCTGCTCCAGCACAACAACCAAGGAAAAGTCTCATGACTCTGCAGAACAGCTTACAATTCACAAATTAAGACAGTTATGTGTGATTATACAAGTAAATTGACAGAATGTAATCAGCTTTACAACAAACAAACATGAGCAGTGACACTTTGAGTAAATTTTTGGAGACACACACATTGCTTAAGAAAGTTACTATCTTTTTTCAGTGTTTTTAAATGGTTCCTGTAAAGTGAATCAGGAAATTACCAGAAAGGACAGAGCAGGTAATGCCTATGTCACTGCCACGTGTCTAAATAAAAAAAAAGAAGTGCTGTATGCATGACTGCTATGCATTATTGGCTGGAGGATATTCTAAAAACATGTGCAATCTTTCATTTGACTTTCATAATTGCAAATTATCTGGAGGTGTTTCTGCATGAAAGGCAAGACGGTATGATGCAATGGCACTTCATGGTTAAGAACAGAAAGTTGAGACAAATGGGCAGTTTGGGGTAAGATTACTGCTAGAATTTAACAGCTACAGCAATGTCAGTGTATCTCCTTTCATATTTTTCCAGGATTTGATCCAAAGGCTGTTGATGTCAAATAGGAGTCTGCTTAGCTTAAATACACTACTCTCTGTACAAGAAAAAGGGCTAACACACAGGTGAGGTGCAGAAGCCCTTTCTGTTTTACATGTATTTCAGATAACAAAAGGAAAGCATGCATGAAGACAGAAATGGTGGTATTTTTCCCTCCTGATTCCCCAGGTACAACTTGCTCAGGCTATGACTACACCAGGCAGTAGCGCAGACAGGAATAGAGCTGTAGACCCACTGCTAGCTGCTGGGCACCCAGCATCCTCACAAGATGCTTTTCACTCAGGTTCACACAAGTGGAGTTGCAGGCTCCTCTGCAGATTGACCAGACTGACCATCAGCCACTGGAGCACATTTCCCAGTTAATGCCTGTCCAAAAGGTGCTCAGGCCAGTCTTGAGTGAACCAACAAGCAGGACAGGGGACTGTCAGGAGGTCACATCAGAAGCAGGCTCCCTGTCTGAACTGAAATGTTAAAGCCCTCAGTGGAAAAAGTCAAGAACTCAATCCATTACAGAAGAAAGGCATACCCCAAGTTCTACTAGGATACCCTAGCTTTATGAGGTTCAGCTGTGGCTGGAAGACATGTCACACTCAGCACAAAACCAATATGCATTCATATTCAAATCACCATGGTCAGTTACACAAATCTAGACTAGTTCTGCCAGTTGAAAGTGCATGCTTCTCCATTTGCTTTATATAAATCCAGTTTCAGAGTTTTATCTTTCTGCAGCACAAATCAAAACTCTTTACAGATCAATGCAGAAACATTCACTAAACCTGACTTCTGTATTTTACAAACATTAATTAGCAAATTAATGACATTTTTTCTGACTCAAGTTTTAGAAACACTATTTTACCAAATCCTATTAAAGCACTAAGTTGCCCCATTTTCACATCTCAAAAATTAATAACAATTTTCACTCTGACTGATCAGCTAACCCTTCTGCTTTGCAAGAGCACATCAAATGACAGACATCCAAGTATCCACTGAAAGCCTACACAAACTAGCAGACTCCACCCATGAAGGAGGAAATAAGGGGTTAAGTCTATAGCTATTGGATTGCATAAACTATATGACCACAGGAGAAGAGTCAGCGTGATGCTCCTTTCTTAGCAGATGTTGGGAGAAAAGAGACCTGCTGTTGTCTTAGTTTTAGTCTAGTCCAGAAGTACCACATCTCAGATGTTAAACAGCTTCAGGTTGGGGTTTTTTTTCCTTTTAAAATCCCTGAACAATTTTAAAGTTTCCCAGAATAGCAAACTGGTATTTTTTAATGTATCTGACCTATTTCTCAGTTTTCATTTCCATCACCAGTACTGTGGCTGAAAAAAATACCAGTCCACAGTTTTCATGCCCAATAGCATGTTTTCTCTTATGGGACAAAAAGGCTTCCCCTCACATTTGAAGTGAAACCTCCTGTCTCCAAGAAGAACACAAGAAATGCTTGGCGTTACCCAGAATCATGTGAATCTTTTCACAGGTAAACCACTTATTTAACAGTGCATAAAACCCTTGGAAAATAAAGAACTATGTTAATTCCTGTCCAAAATCTCAGGAACAGGCAAGATAAAAACATTGGCAGTAGAACTGTAAAACAAAATTGCAACACAAAAGATCAATTATTCTGTCTCTGCTGATGGAAGAAAGACTACAGGGAAGCTGTATACCTCCTGCATGCCTCCTCTGAGGACAGGCAGGAAAGGCTGTTAAGTTAGCAGCCAGCGGCCGCCTGTTCTCACATCAATAATTCCGCTTGACCCACAGCACATTTTAAAATTCTCACTGGCAGAAATGGAAAGACCAAAATTGCTCAGTTTCATGCCTGCTGTGTGCAAGTGTGCTAGAGATGCAAGCTGCCAACCAGACTGTTAAATCCACCTGCATGAACCAGCTGCGACTGAATAATTACTCTAAGCATTACCACACTCCTATGAAAAAAAAATACAAATCACAAAGCCACACTGGAATCTTAATATCACAGTCAACAAATACAAACACAAATGGAGTTTGACACTGACATCAGTGTGTAACCACTACTTTGATATCACCCACAGAAGAGCCACCTCCTTTGTAATACCAAGATATGGTTTCTCAATCTTAATTTTCCTAGCAGTAAAAGACATTTTTTTGTTTGATGCAATGCTTACATTTAGTAGAACGCAAGTAATTAGCTCTCTCAGACACTATGACTGTAATTGCTGCTGACAACTTCATTATAATAGCATCACTTTCTCATTGAAATGTGAAGTCTCACAATCTGGCTGCTCTAGATATCATACTTAACATTCCCCAGCGTAGCACCTATGAACCCATGAGCTGACTCAACTGTTCTCCCTCAGATGCCACAAGGCCCTTGGTCTTTAGTTTACACTATCTAGGACAGCAAATTTCCTGTCTGCCTCTCCCCAGATAGATTTGCCTGATCTGGCTGAGCCTACAGCCTCAGAAGAGATACTAGCATCAATGGACAATGCGGGGGAAAAGGGGTGCAGAAAAGGACCTCTCTCTTTAAGGCTGCTTTAAAGGAACTCTGACCTTGCTTTAGAAGTCCCTGACACCACCATTCTCCATCAAAACCAAGAGTAGAAACAGAGACCCTGTTGAACATGCTGGGAATTAAGGAAAACAAAGAAATACAAAGTGATTGAGATTTTGCAGTAAATTAGAAGACAGTCTGTTTTCAAGTGATGAACTTAAAAGAGCTCTCCAAAGATACTCAGCTTGCCAAGTAAATTTTGTTCAATTTACCTTCAGAAATTCCAAAGACAGACTTAAACAATGTTCTCAAAACACTGTAAATACAGCATCTTTATTCTGCTATTCACATTTTTGAGTCAGATCATGAAATATGCTGAATGAAGCTCACCATTTCTCTAAGAGCATACTTAGAATAGAGCGTATAACAAACACAATCATAGACAGTCTTCACCAGCATAACATTTGCCCTGTTGTGCTTACTGTTCAGGCTTAAAACACAAGAGGTGACAGGTTGATAAAACAAGCAACAGATTCATACAAGAAAAACTCCAGAACTCCCACAAAAAGCAGCAAAACACCCACACCTGCAGCTCTCCTGTCTGCTCAGCAATATTCACAGAAATAAGCAGCAGACAGTAACAGCATCCTTAACAGTGGCAAACAAGACTCTAACTGAGGTACATGACACTATAAACCACCACCACAAACCTCCTATTTACATTTATAAATCCCTTAAAAATACTATGCATATTACATTGAAATTATTTTGGAAAAATTGCTACTTGCATTACAAGATCCAATGGCTCTGTAATCAATTCTAGATTAAGTAGCATAATATACAAGAATCAACATACCTTTTCACCTTTGTTGACATTTATTTCCTCTAGCTTTTTTCCTTAATAAACAGGAAGTTACCCAAAATGCATGGATCTCTCCTGGGACAAAATGTCACAATTCTTCATGCAATTGAAGTTAGTGCAGAATGTACAAGTAAAATGGTACCTTTGCTGTAATGTGTATAAAGTGAGCTGATGCTGCATTTAAATAAAGCTTCCAATACACTGTCAATTCCTTTGAAGACCTATACTACCTACATGAAATTAATGGTTTATTGGTTTATTGTATCATTTAAGGGTGGAATCTGCAAATATGAAGTAGAAGAAAATTGTAAAATCTGTATGAGCATTTTAAATTAATATTTTTCCAACTGCTACTTTCTGTGCTTAATGAAAGCTAGCCAGGAGTGATTTTTTATTTTTAGGACACACAAAACCAGGTCTCTACGAAAAAGTAAAAGCCACATAACCAGATACTTGGATCTCATTCCCAGACCTCCACAGACTCTAAAAACTATTTCTGCAAAATGAAATGATGAAATTATGCTCCTGCAGAGACCTATACCCAATTACCACAAGTAGTGGAACAAATGAACATAGTGTGTCAGACTGCTGGTTTGGGAATAGACTTCGGGACTTATCAGACATTTCTTCAAGCCAATAACATCTCAATTCGATAAATAAGCTTCTGCCTTTTTGTTCTTTTACTGCCACAAAGGTGAAATAAGAAACATTAATGGTAATTAACACATTGGGATGTATGAATTAGATTCAGATCTCCAACTCTCATGGAAATCACGGAGGTTCTGTTTTGGTTTGTTGTTGGTTGTTTTGTTTTGTTTTTTTCATTACTACAGGAGAACTAAGCCTACCATGCAGTTGAGGATCTTCTCTTACTTGATAAGAAAGTCTTGGGTGCAGGGTGGGATAAGGGTGTTCACAAAAGAGTGAGAACACAAAACATTTCTCCTCATAAAACCATGAATGGAATAAAACTACTGCTATTAAATCTGAAGTTCATTCGTTAAAATGCTAGTAGAGGTCAGGGAAGCAAGGAACAAATAATAGTTTAACAAAAGTTTGAAAAATACAGGTCTCCAATTAAGACTTTGAAGTGTAAGTCTTGTGTCTGAATAAAAAGCCTTAAATCTTTCACAAGCAAGACTTCTAGCCCAGACTCCCAAAATATCAGGTTCATATCAAGACCTCAGATGGAGGGAAAGACCATGTCCCTTCTCCCTTTGTTTCAAAGTAATTCTGAAATCTAAGCTTTATTCTTATAGTCTCTTAATGCTGTCATGAGACAAGATTGTTAGAGCAAGAGGGGGAAATGTTTAAAAGAAAAAAAAAATTCACATAATAAGCAGGTGTCCTAATTTTTTTAAATCAATTATATAAAGAAGATTTACAGAGGAAAATATGAGTGTTTCTACTGACAGAGAAATACCCTTAATTTCTCATAATGTTTTTTATTGGAAACGGTTTTAGCAAGACTAAGTTCCTTACGTAATGCAGATCTGACCTGTTAACACAGCCAAGAAAAAGGCTCTACATTCCAATACCTGGTCCTGAACTTAAACCAGGTGTCTGAGCCTTCTTGTCCAAAACCCAAACCCAAACATCAGTATTTCCTAATGTTTACAACAGAGTTTAAATCCTTTCTTATAGACAGCACTGCATCAGCAGAAACTGTGTAAAATGACAATAAAAAGCATATTTTGCCTTTGTTTCCATTTAGCCTAAAATAAGAAGCTGGTGCTAACAAGTTGCCAGAGAAAGGAGCACCTGCAGCTGTGGAATTTACAAGAGCTGATCTTTGTAATCCAAGAAGCTAAAAATCACTTAACTATGACTATTTTTTTGTGTCAGGGAAACACATGACAGATTACATCAGCACTTGTAAAATTAAAATGTTTAGCTTCTTTCTACAGAGGTAGCATTTCTGTACCCTGCCATATCTGCAAGTACCATGAGACAATACTTGGCCACATGACAACAAAATAATTACTATTCACAGTTTCAGAATCAAAAGGATGGTTTTTACTCTTCTGTAAAGTTTTTCACTGAAACCACTGTTATTTAAAAGGATACAGGAAAAAAATTTCTGCTCTCATCTCCTTTTTGCACCAGAACAAGGACTTTTGCTTAATAATGCAACAGCCTCCGTACTGAGTTCAAACCACCATGAGAAGTCTGAACACACCTGGGTAATAATCTTACAAAGGGACTAAGATAACAGCTGAAGTTGGGATAAACTGTATCTGAAGCTACCACAGATGCAAACAGTGAGAAAACAGTAATGCATGGAATTCTGACTCTATTAAAAGTAAGCAAAAGGTCAGTACCCAGCAGTAGGCTTTTTAGAGATGTGACCCAGAATGACTTCAGTGCAACCCAGGTTAACCTTCACTTAGTCCCAGTATAGCACAGCGTATCAATGTAAGCTGCATTGTAATTGCATGGAACAGCACGCGTTATTCAGGCATTTTGCTGGGTTTTTTTCCTCATTTAACTTTTCTGAAGAACCTTGAACTGATAGCTATAGAATGACAGGTCATCTGTTAAGAAAATCCCCATCAACAACAGAATATTGGGCTTCATTTTCCTGTATTCCCCCTGAACTGATCTATCCTGAATCAAGCGAGATAAATTTATATTAGAAATTAAACTTATTTTCTATGTAAATTTAGACCCTCATCCACATAACCAACAAAAATGTTTTACAGGTTTAAACAAGAGAAAGCAGACAAATAAGCCTTTGGCTTTCATCACTGAAAAACCCAATCACCACCAAGCCATGAGAATCAGGCAATTGGTTATAATAAAGGCACCATTTTGTGTAAAGATTTTTCTGTTTAGCACTCTGCTGCTGCTCCTCTTCTGTTCCAAATGCTGTCCACATATGACCCTCCTATGTCAGCAAATGTAGGTAGTTTTCTGATCTGCACAGTCTTTTAAACTCTGGTCACAAATGCATTCATAAACCTGACACCTGTACAGTTCAAGGAAGAGTCTAAACTCACAACTTTTATCAAGCTCACTCAGCACCTCAAACTCCCTTCCCAGTTCTGCCACAAACACACTGAAAAACCACTAGACATATTTTACACTGCAAAAAGCTGCAGGGTTCCAAGATATGTGCCAATCTGCTGCTTCTCTAATGCATGAAAGCATAAGCCACAGAACTTCAGAACATGAAATTACTCCTTACATAAAAAGCCTGGTTTTCTTTCAGAAGTCTATTTCAGGAAAACTATCAGTGTCCTAATGTCCTCATAAACAATATAAGCATAGCTGCTGTTTACATCACACAATATCACTTCACAAATGTCAGCTAACCATTATAATGAATTAAAGAATTATTTTTTTCTTCATAAAATCCTATCAAGACACATTATAATCTTAGAAGATCCTAACATGTCTGCAACCATCTGAGAGAGGCTGGTAGATCTCCCCTAGTTATAACAGTGTCAACCTACATACAAAACATGTCTCTGGACAAACACTCAAGAAAATACATTTATTAAGGCAGACAAAACATACCTGCAAACCTCAGACAGAACTCTACACAACAGCAAGGGAATCATCCCAATCCCACCAAACTGGTCCCTGGATTTTGTCTGCGGGGCTCTGCCTCACATTTTCTCAACCATTCTGCTCATCTCCTGTAGTTTGGTTCCATATGAAGAAATGCTAAACATAGCATAGAGCGTTTGGATGTAATTTCTCTACTGGCAGAGAAGAGCCTCCACAGCAGCTTTCTGCACCAACAGGAAAGCAACAGGCCTGCGTTTACACAGGCAGACAGTTTGAATCATTACAGGACTCAAAACAAAACAGAGGAGATGAAAACTTGCTTTTTCTCCTAGAAATTAATGGAATTACTTGCTTTCAATCCTTCCTCAACCACCAGAAGTCCAACTAAAAAAATGTGGGAAAAATTTCCACTAAGTTTCCACTGAGATAAAGAATTAGAGTTAACTTCTATCTAAATTAATTTTAAAAAGAACTATGTCTTTGCCTGTGAAGGACATGATAGGAGCTTATATAAATATAAGCCATTTCTTTCGCACTTCCTTAAGTAAAAGCAAGAATATCAAAAATTTCAGGTTCTATATGACTTGCAAGCATCTTCTAATGAATGATTTCCTATAAAACTTGTAAAAAAATTACTTCCTGTAAAACCTGGCAAAGCAGTTGGGGAAGGACTGTAAAGAACTGCTTAGTGTGAACTCACTTTTTCATTCATATCTCTTTTTTCATATAAGCCCTATTGGAGGTTAGCCTTGAAAACTCAAAGTGCCACAAAAACTCTTAACCTCTTCCTTTAACAATATGCAATATGAGAAGACTTCTCTAAATGTGATACTGCATAGTTTACAGGCTCTGAAAAACATAAGCTACCCCAAAACTTTATTCAAAAGAAAGGAAAACCAGCAGACTATCTCCAAATGTAACTGCACTGAGACCACCGATCCTGCATTCGTGCATATATCCAAACAGCTAGATCAGCAGGCCAAAGTGTACAGTAAGTTCTACAGCTGCCCAGACACTTCTGCTTACCTAGAATGACAGAGTTCCACACCCCACCTTATTCTTTTTTACACACTGGTATTGAAGCGAAGTAGGTAACATTCATACACTAGTGATACTCTTGGAAAAGCTATCTTAGCACGTCAGGTCACAGAAAAGTTTTCCTGTTTAAACAGGCCTTTAAAGTCTCTGAACCAAAATGCAAGTAGCACAAAACGTTATCCCAGCCCATCATATTCTTTTAAAGCTTTTAGTCATCAACAGCTATTAGTAATTTTATCTTACACAGCTGTACCTTTCTTTATATTTTGGATGAGATACTCCTTCTGAGATACTCAGTAATGCTAGAGAAAACAAGGATGAAACAGTACTCTTCCAAAAAGGGAGTCTGGTTCAAAGGAAGCAAGAAACAGTTAAGTTCTGTAAGCAAATCTGATTGCAGTGAAGTTAATATGCTGAGGGGGTCACAGAGATAGGTTAAAGGGCGGAAGGGGGTGTGGGAGAAAGAGTGACAAAGATGATAGTAAACTTGCTTGGGCTGATGACCTTTCCAAGTAAGTATTAAATAAAACCAATCTGTTTCATTCTCAGACAAGAACTTTCAACAATAACATTCCTTGGGTGTGCAAACAAGAAAAATCCTGGCCAGCAAAGCTTAATAAGATTAGCATACAGTCTTTAACGGTCGAATAGCTCCTTTCAGCCTGAAAAGTCTTCCCCACAATTTAAAACTGAGTTGCCCCAACTCAGCACCACCCTTTACAGAAAATACCTCTCTTCCTTGAAGCTGAGTTTGCCAGTGGTAGGAAATTCCACTGCTTCACTAGCAAGGCTTCAGCACCAACCAAAACAGCTGATGCAGCCATGTAGTTCACCACAAGAATGCAGTACCGTGTGCCACCGGGTATCCAGCAACCACCCAGCCCTGGGGAGCAGAAGAGTGCAGTCCACAAGCCAAGGACAGTCTCACACACACAGGTAATACCCAGAACCTCAGTAAAACATGCAATATACATAGGCATTTTCTGAAAATCCATTATAACATCAACTTCAAACAGTAGCAACAATGGTAGTACCAGAAAATAAAGCAGCCAGAGTATTCACAAGCAACAAAACCAGCATTACTATCCTCTCCACTACTGGGAACAAGACAACAACAAACTAGATAGAGTGTTGTTTATGAGGACAAGTTCAGTCAGGAAGAATATTTTTCCAGACACATCTTACACCAACTGCAATTCACAACAGTTCTTTTTCAGGATGAGAACAATCCAAAAATCAACCAACCACACCCACAGGATCTTTAGCTGGAAGAAATGAAAGGCTGATTCCACATGATTTGAAGAAGGATGACAAATCACAAAACCATCTATATTCTTGGGAACCAATGCAACTAGTGAAAAAAAACCGTATGGAGTACTTATGACACACCACAAATATCAGAAATGGCTGTAGTATATACAAGAATTGTAACTGTTTCCATAATAAAAGAATCTGCCAACAGAAATCCTATAGTTAGAACTAGTTGTTTCCAACATCCTAAGTTCAGATCTTGCTTCTGAAACTCAGTGTTTCAATTCCACAGTTCAAAGAACTGGCAGCTCCTTGTCACAAAACTACTACTCTCTCAAATCAGTTTTTCCATAAACTGAATTCTGAAACATGTTTTCTCTAAGGCTCTTCAAATAAAATGTCTCATTCTAGGAGAGGATAAAAAATATGTTTCATGACAACTCATAATTTAGCCAGTTCTGAAAAATCTGAAAATTACCTGAAAAGAGATGAACATAAGCAATGTAAAAGCAGACTAACAGAGTCACTTTTGATCAGCTGGAAGAGCAAAGTGTCTTAAAACCTTAATGATTTTAAATATATCTACTAAGTAATATCTTAATGGTTCTTGAGACAAATAGTACAATGGCATTTGTTGAGACATCCAATTTTATTTTTTTTTTACTAGTAAGGCAGTTCATTAGCTCAATACTACTTGGAAAACATCTGATGAATACATTAAAAGTTCTTTCAACAGCCTAAGAAAATCCACGTTTTCCTCTTACCCCTACACTGCCTTCACTAGCTCTCATCCCACTTTCTTCTTTCTTAACTTCCAGCTTGCTCTCCTCCAAACAACCTCCTTCTCCATACAACCTGTTTCCTCCTCAGAAGGATTTTCACCACCCTCCTGCCCACCCAGGGGCCTCACCGCCGCCCGCGCCTGTGCAGAGGAACCCCACGGCTCAGCTGAGCAAGACCCACACTGCAACGTTTCTACATCACTCACCTGTGCATAACTGGTTTTCAGTTTACCCACTGCAGGCTGAGCTCACCACTCTCCATTAAGGAAGAGTAGATACACTGCTATGAAAACACGCCTGCAGAAAGCTTATCTTTCGCCTCCTTCACAGGAGAGCTCACCACTCCTCAGTACGATGGCAGCGGTCAGTCACCGTTACTGATCTTACCCGCACAGCCCTGAGTAACGCGGACGAGCGGCCAAAGGCAGCAGGCAAAGGAGGCTGCGGTCGCCGGGGAACTCGTTTCCAGTCTCCCCAGCAAGCTCTCACTCACCGGTCCCGTCCCCCCGCCAGCACTGCCCTGCCGGAAGCCCCGCACACGAGGCACGCCAGCTCCCGCTCTGCGACCCAGGCGCGGGGACCTCGCACTGAGCCGGAGACCAGCGAGCGCCGTCCACGGCCCAGTCCCTCCGCCCAGCCCGCGGCCGCTCCGCGCCGGTGCTCCTGCCCGCACGCCGCGGCGGCCGGCGGGGCTGGCGCACGGCCGCGGCGCGTCGCAGCCCCCCGCGCTCTACCCACGGAGGAGCGCCGGCACGGGAGGCTCCCGCCGCCGGGCGCGGCCCCCGACCATCCCTCGTCCCACCCGGCTCCCCGCCATCCCTCGGAGCCCAATACCGGCCGCCGCCGAGCAGCACCCGCCCCGCCGCTCACCCAGAGGAGCTCGGAGGCGTCCGCGCTGCAGAAGCTCTCGATCCCCATGGGGCGCGGCGAGGCGACCGCGGGCTCCCGCGGCAGCCCTGCGCTTCCCCCTCTCCGCACCTCTCCGCGCCTCTCCGCACCCGGGCGGCGGCGGGCGGAGACGGGCCGGCAGCGCCAGCGCGGCGCCCTGATTGGCTCCGCGGTCACGGGGATGCCGAGCCCGGCGGCGCCGCCCCGCCTCGGCGGGGGCGGGAGCAGGCGGCGGCGCGCGGCCCGGCCCGGCGGCAGCGCCGCGGGAGGGGCGCACCCCGGCTCGGCGCAGGAGGACGGGCCCAGGAGGCTGCGAGCTCGGCCAGAGCCTTTGTTCAACACAAATCCCCCGCGCCTCCCCCTCAGCCTCACCAGGGCGCAGGCGTGGCCGCGCCTCGCCGCCTGCCCGTGTCGGCTGCCCTCAGCAGCCCGCCGGGCCCGAGCACAGCCACCGGCGGGCACCGCGCCACTCCCCTCTCCGGGACGCTGCTCCGGCCCCTCCGCACGGGGACCCCACGCAGCGCCTGCGGGGAGGCCCGGTAGTGCCCTGCCGGCACCCGGGCCCTGCGCGACGGGGCCACGGCACCGTCCCTCGGGAAGGTCGCAGTGAAAGCCGAGGCTCACCTTCAAATACTCCACTTTTCAACGCGAACCAGTTAAACTGGTTTCAGAGCCCTGAACTAGTTCAAGTTGACGATCATGGACTGAACCAAAATAACATCACCCACAACCAAGTCTGCACCAAAATACGGGCTAGTTTAAATAACGGCACAGCCCCTGCAGTTGCATTTTGTTGTGTCTCACAATGCACTCCAAACACTGTATTTAAAATGCATCGGTTAAACCCACAGACAGCACCCATGCTCTGCTGACCAACGCACCAGAATAGACCAGCTGGAGTACGGATGGCACATATGTAGGAATGGCATCACAGGCTGCAGGGAAGAGCTTGGTGGTTGCAAGCTGCCCTCCAGTAACATCTGAAAGCTTTAATCACACAAGTTACATAAATAACTTCAATTTAAAATGTTCTTTTGCATCCAGAGCAGTAACGGGAACAGACAAAGTTGTTAGAAGAGAGACAGGTTACATTTATCTAACATATAACTAAAAAGCAAGCATCACACATACAAAAACCTTATCACCGATTGCTTTTTTTACTTACCTGCACATCCTCACTGCAGTTTCAGAGCTGTGCTGGTGGCCGGCCATGGCCAGGCTGCCCATCCGACTGCAGCACTTCTGGTCTGTCCCGCCGGCTCTCTCGCACTCCCAGGGTGTCGTGTCGAGGAGCAGCAGTAGAGTTCAGCACACACCGAGGTCAGGTATGCCTTGACAAACAGAGCACAGTCGTCACAGAAAGATCAAACCAAACAAATCGGGTGTCAGAAACTATACAAGTTTGTGACAGCTTAACCCATACCTTAGTTCATACCATGTTAAATTTGCAAGACAACAGCTAAATGTTGAAGTCTTATTCCCCTTATTTGTATTAAGAATATTTCTGTCCTGTTTTGTGCACTCTCTACACTCATCTTAAAATGGTATCAGATACCTTGGTAGGTTGTTTTTTGATGTCTTGATGATCACTGTATGACTCCTGTTGAAAAAGTTACACCACAGTCTCCAACATCTGTTATCCTACTGCCCCGCAGCTGTAAGGAATGTTTTTTCTCCTGGTTGCTCTACAGCACATATAAATAATAATAGCTCTGACAATGAATAAAAGCTATCCCACAGTTAAGTTGGAAGAGCTTTTCTTTTTCAACAGCATTATTAATAAAGTAGTAAACCAGAAAAAAATATAAATATATTAATACAGCTTCTAAGAGCTGACACTTTTATACATATACTGTGTGCAATAATAGAATATAAACTTATAGTTTAAATGATACAGCAGAAAGTTATTTAGGATCTAGAGATCGTATGCAGGGATTGTCCCAAACAAGACGACAGTAAATTAGCATGAAGTGAGGAGTGTCAGGAAAAATACATTTTTATCCACACGTGTTTTTCTCCAGATACTATTGTATGCTAAAAGACTAACAAAACTTAAGTTACACTCTCACAATTCAAACCTGCCAATTACTTCAATACAATGATTTGGTTTTCAGCCTCAATCTGTCCCTGTACCAATGGTCATGCACCAGGTTAATGATGTTTCTCATTATAAATAAATCCAAATAAAGATACTTGGATCTGCACCTCAAATTATTTCCCTTCCAATTAATTACATCTCCTTCCCTTAAAAACTCTAAGCAACAGCAACAAAGAAATATTCATCATGGAGGAGAAAAAACAGAACCGACACAGGCCCAAACCTGCAGAGATACAGATCCAAGACCTCAGACTACCAGAAAGTCACCAAATGTGGATTTCACAAACCACTGTTATAACAACATCTTTCAAAACACAGATTAATACATAAAATAGAAACAGCAATCTTATTTTTAAAGGCATTTCCTTTCAATCAGAAAAAACAAACCCAAAGTTCTATTTTGGAGCCTAAACTTTGCTTTGTAGGATACAATTTAAAGCTGGATAGGAAATACAGGTGGAAAACAGCAACAATTTATCAACTGGAAATTGGGTGTAGTAGAATAGTGACCCACATCAGCATGGAGAAATTTGGAAGGATGCAGAGAAAAATGTTTTGACTGTGAGAACACCATGCATTGTAAAGGTAAGCAGTCGCTCATCACCAGTTGCACTAGGGATCTGGGCAGCAGACTTAGGATAGACAGAGGCACCCACTGCTGCTGACTCACTGAAAGGTACCACTGTGTTAAAGGAACAGATTAACTTCACCATTACTCCTAAAGACTTCTTTTTGCCTGATTTTTATTTATTGATCCCTGCCAGATATTCTCTGGAAGCTCATAATGTAAAATACTTGCTTAGAGAGGTAATGTAAAAATAAAAAAAAAAAAAAAAATCCCAACAAAAAAATCTTTACCCCACCCTTCAAGGCTGTAAGTGGTTTATTGCTTAAGACGACTCACATTTTCCTTCAAGCCCAAGCAGGCTGATCCATCTAGACCATGACAAATCCAGTTTGTTCATCCGCACTGGCTGCATTTCCTTTGGGAAATACTTAATACATTCACAAAATAAACACTGTCGACTCATCCCTGCGATGTGAAGCATACACGCATGCCTCCAGGCACACCAGGGATCCTCACAGACATGCAAAACACCCAGTATACGGTTACATTTTGGCAAACCCTTTTAATTAAAAGCTCAACTTTGTCCAGTCCTTTTAATTAAACGTTAATCTTTCGGGGACTCACTACAAAACTCCTCCGCTACACGAGGGAGAAACTCTCATTCTCCAAGTTTTTTTTTTTTTTTTTTTCTTTTTTCCTCCTTTGAAGCCGAAAATTCAGTCACAATAGCCTTCTTCACCTTCAAGTAAAGTACACTGACAAACTTTCAAATTACAGATGGGAAAAAGCACAGTAACCCTGAAGCGCCGTCCGCTCCCTCCCCGCCCCGCCTGACGGGACTGAGCTACGGGCAGGAGACCGAGCGGTAACTCCATACCCACCACGGAGGCGCCGCTAATTATTTTATCCCGGCCTGACCTTGCCAGCGGACAGGCCGGCGATAGCGCCAGCGGCAGCGCCGGGGATCGCTCCGGGGCTGCGGAGCCGCTCCCCGCGCAGGGGGGCCGCGCCGACCCCGCCCGACAGCCCGCTCCCGCCTCCCAGCGCCGCGCCTGCGCAGTGGCCGCCCCCCGGCTGCCTCATCCGGGTGCTTGGTGCGGCCGTTGGGCGATGGCGACGGTAGCGGAGCTGAAAGCAGGTCGTGGGGGTGGAAGGGTGCTGGAGAGGGTGGGGAGCCCGGGGAGCGGCGGGGGCACCGAAAGGGCGGGCAGCAGGATTTACCTCATGTGCCCGGTGGCCAGTTGGGTCTCGTAGTCGCCGCCGGCGCCTCACACCACCCGAGCCGCGAGAGAAACGTCCCTGAGCCCCCCCACAGGCACCTGGTCATTTATCTTGGACTGGTTTTCACTCGTTAAAAACACCTTGGTCCAGTTACATCCCACTTCTGAAACTGCTAGAACGTATGTTTACGACTAGAAATAATGTAAGTGCGACTTCCTTGAAGTCTGTAACGTTCATACTGTTATTGCCTACTGGTCTATGCATAGGTGCGGATATCTTATTTTTATTTCACTGTGAATATGCCGAAAATATGTTTATACTGTGTATGATAAGCGCTGCCTAAATACGTTTGGCTTTACATTAACAGTTCTTTTTTTGGTAATAGTTTTAAAGGACACACTGGAAAAAAGAGGTGCTCTTGGACAAATAAAAGCAAGGATCAGAGCTGAAGTTTTTAATGCACTGGATGACCAAAGTGAACCACGGCCACCACTGTCTCATGAAAATCTCTTAATCAACGAACTAATTCGTGAATACCTGGAATATAACAAATATAAATACGCAGCATCTGTTTTAACTGCAGGTATTGGGGCTGAATTTTTGCTGTCATCAATGTATTAATAGACATTTACTGTTTGGTTGAGTAATTCCGCTGATACTTGGACATTAATAAGTGGGACTCTGCACAATCTTATGTTCACTTGGAAATAAATAAGGTATGAACACTCTCCACGGCTTTACTTGCAGTGTTAAGCCAAATCATACCATTAGTTTTCAAGAAAATTTACCTTTCGCTCCTTGTCCTTGAGGTAGATGCTTTGACAAAGCAGTTGATCAAAGAGCAAGAAAACTTCCTGGCAGCCTGCAAAATTAAAATACCTTCATTGAAATACCTGCTTTTGTTTTTGAAAATGGCTAACTATTTTTAAAGCCTATATCTCTTTTTTTTTTTTCTCACTGGCATTTGGCTAAAATAAGAAAAATAGAAATCCTACCAATGAACAGAATTTCTTTGAGAAATAATTAAAGTAATACATACATAAAGTAGTTGATAGTCTGAATTACAGCAATTCTGGCAAGTCGTGCCTACCTACCGTATCAGAAATGTGGTTAACATCCTCAGCTTAAATAACAAAAAAGCATATGAAGAAGGTCCATATTTTTCAAGAACTGCCGTTAAGTATTACTGTTACTGGCTGTGCTAAATTACCAATATTTCAGAGTTATCAGACTACATCTAAATAGGATCTTTAATTTGTGTGGTACAGCACTTATTTTTGCAGCTATTGCTAACTTGTATTTGAAATTTGAAGTTCTGTAGCTGTGCTTAGATACAGCAATTACATTTGCTATTTAATAATTTGATCTATTTCACTCTTAAAGTACATACACAAAGGTTCTTCTCAAGAAGAGGAAATGGAGATAGTCTGTATGTGTATGGAATGTATGAAATCTGTTTGATAACTGCCTCTTTAGAGAAAGAGTTGTTTGCCTGATTATACTGTAAGACTTCTTTAATATTTTTCTTAGATTTTAGAGTAAAGATAAAAATTGTAATCTGCTACTGTAAATTATATGAGTATGAAGAACTAACATTTAAGTAAGTTCCCTGAAATTACAATATTCTGTTCGATATTAATAGTTTAAAAGGGAGGTGCGTGCTCTCATTCGCTGTTGAAATCTCCTGAGCTGTCTTTAAATGTTATTTGGTGATATTGTTCTTAACAGTCTTAAGATTTTGGGGGAAATCTCTTTTCCAGAGTCTGGCCAGCCTGAAGTACCCCTGGATAGACAGTTTCTTGCCAAAGAGCTGAACATAGTCGAAGACGCAAATGGAAAATCAGTGTAAGGAGTGATTTTGGAATGCACAATATATTCTGTTCTGCATCTGTTTTTCTCTTTGGTGTTACTATAAATCACATATAAATGTTCTCACCAATTGAAATGTAGCTAGATCACAGGGCTCCTCTGACATGCTGGATTCAAACTCACAATGTCAGACATGGGACCATTTTCAGACATACTCAAAACTAACATTTAATTCTGCCAACTCTATAGCATTCTGCACATAGTGTACTTACACAACAAAACACAAGCCTCTTACCAGTACAGTCTTCTTTACAGTCAGAAGCAGAAAACAGATAACACTCTGCATATCTGTGAGTTGCTTTGTAAGAGCAATAAAAAGATTATTGTGCTCTGAGATTAGATATAAATTCACAATGCTCTGATAAAACTGCATTGATGAGCTAGGGTACTGAAGCAGGTTTACACATGTTCAGTTCTCTGTAGCTTGTGGCTGTCAGAATCTGTCATGTGCTTGGAAGAATCAAGTTTGGGATGTGCAGCCCACCAAAGTCTGATCCTTCATACTCCATGAGTGAGAATGTGGATCTGTGTTCTTGTGCTAAGCCTGCTCCAGTTCTTCACCTACAGGGGATCTGGAGCTTAGTTGAGAGTGTCTCTTAGTGTGAGCTTTTGAGGAGAGTGTTGGTGTTCAGGGTGGGCTTAGCCTGTGCTTATTTATATGACACTTGGCATAATGTATTTTAAATAATTACTCTAAAGATATATTCTAGAAGTAAACATTAAGGTCTCAGAAGTTCTGAGGAAAGGGTGGTTTTTTAATGCTCAGTATTTCAGAGACTGCTTTTGTCATTTCTCTTCGAAGCAGACCACTCTTGTATGGAATTATCTCTCATTTCTTACATGGTGGTAAAGAAGAAAGCACCCAGAATACCCTTCCAAAAGTGTCTTTGCTGAATTATCCAAAGCAGAACCTTGGCAAACTACCTACTGAGAGAAATCAAAAAGGTGGGTGTGGGTATGGGATCATTTTTGCAGTTTTATTTGTGACTGGATTTTCTATATGATACATACACATCTAACAGTATAAACATGTCAATGGACACAATGTCCCTTGTTCTCTGTGCAAGAAATGCTTTGAGCTGGCACCTCTTTTGTAAGAAAAATTCTTCAGCAGAGCTGTGTTTATACCTCAAGAATACCACTAGTTTTGCTCTGCAGCTACTAGTAAAGACCAGAAAATACTAATATCCCAATTTTCAGTATCGGAAAGGTCATGCACCAAACTCCTTTACCATTTTCCTAAAAGGTAAACTGGCCAAATTTTACTCCCTTGCATTATTACAAATCTGGAATGGGTCAGCTAGAGACAGTCTTACTACACTGGCAATTTAATACAAGAATTTAACCTGAATTCTCAGTAGAGAATGTTAAATAGTGGGCGCATCTCTTTGTTCCTCATCTGTTCTAATTTACCTGATTTCTGCAGCAAGTTCTTAAATCTTGTAGCTGTCAGTTTTGTATATGGGCATAAACCTTTTCTGAGGTCATATCCCAGTTACTGCATGAAGCTTAAGCTCCAGAGTTCATTGCTCTATAGTAGAACACTACTAAATCTTATTTTCCCTTTCTGGTCTGCTTTTTGACTGGTTATGATTCATACTGCCAAAGCTACAGAATGAATGGGATCACTGGTCCAGATTTTTCCATCAAATAGTCTGCTTGGCATATTACTTCACATTCTACAGTGAGAATTTAGTACTGTTGTGTTAGTGCTATCAACTATTTCTTTTGTATCCAAAAATTTGAAAAATGTGAGGCCTGAGATACTATTGACATCTATAAAGTGTGAGAGAAGCATTAAATGCCTTTTCTTAACAGTTAATTCATTGAGACAATGTTGTTTCCCTTCTGCCAGAAGAGGGGGCTGAAGAAATAAAATTTCAATACCAAAACTGTTCTAAGTGATCTCTTTGTTAGAAACTAATTATTCCTATCAGAAATTTCTCCATTTTAAAAAACAAATTTGGTGCATAGAAAAATTGTTTTTAAAATATAACTTTGTAGCTCAGTTCTGAAATTGATTCTGTTCAGGGTCACCTTGCCCTGTTGACTCCAATATAATTCCACATGGGGTTTTAATTGTTTAGTTACTTACAAAACTGAGGATTAATCATAAGACATGACAGCACATTGCTTTTTGAACTAAACAAAAATATAAGTTTCAAGGCTTTTAACCTTTAAATAACTATAGTCTGCAATTAATTTCTGCCTGTATTTGTGGAATATATGTCAGTGCAGATCTAAAGGCATTGGCTTTAAAATACTAATTATCTAGCTATTTTAATTAGACTGCATATTAAGGTAATCAAGTCCATTCATAAACTAGACCCTTCAAGTCTCATATTTTAACATCTAACTTGCTTTCCGTATTAGAAGTTATCTTGCTTATTTAGTTGAATTAATATTCCAAGTATACAGACTGGGAATCCTGATAAAACATATGGAATCTGGTGTTTCTGTTAGTTTGTTCACTATAGCTGAGTTGAAGTTGTCTGAAATCTCATCTGTAGTAATGCAAAGCTCTTATCTCAAACAGCTGCATGGAAAAGCAGCCCTGTAAAATTGGCCAAGTTTCCCATGATGATATTCCGTATCAAAGTTGATAACAGTACAAAATAACATGCCTTTGGATCTCCAGATGTGTGTGAATATTTATGTCTGTTTCATTTTCAGATAGGATTCCAGAACCAGGAAGGATGGCTGGTACGAGCATCAAAGAGCCCCTTGTTTTACGAAGTACAACCAGATGATATCTTTCATATGCTAATTTCTTATATAAAGATCTGTAAGAGTTAATTTAAGAAATTATTCTTTGCATTAATTTCCCCAACGTTACTGAGGGACCATTTCAGCTTATTAGATCTACCCATGAGACAGGACAAGAGAGTCATACTTATTGTCAAGGAAAAAAATTTTAGCAAAGGCTCTCTTCCTCCAGTGCTGATAGAAGGAAAACTGTATGAAGTCAGACTAGTGAACCCTGTGTTTAGAATCAGGCCTAAGAATACAGGGTTTATTTTATAAAAAATTATCAGATACCTTATAATTTCTGCACTTTCCTTATTATGTTATGTCTTTCTGTGTCTGTGCTGTGTTTCTGAATAAAATTTTTCAGTTTTATTGTGTGGTATTTTGAAAGTACTCAAACTAAGCATTTTAATAATAATTCATTAAAAAGAAACTGCTACTTTTGGATAAGTATGGGAAAAGAAATTTTAATAGAAAATTGAAGTGCTTTAAAGCAATAGTAGTTTTTAATTCTCCGGAAATTAGGACTATATTTATCTTCATGCCAGCAAACAAATGAGGGCAAGTCTTTTCCATCTGGAGTTGCTATAAATTGTACAGTGTAATGTTGAGTATATGGGAGGGGAGGAACTTTTTTTTCCCCAAACAACATGAAACTCAAAGTCAGGCAAAGCTAAAAATAAAGTTGATAGTAGATTACTGATTCCCAGAACTCTTTTTAGCTGAGGTATTTACATGTTTTGAAATGGTAATTTATTTTAAAAGCCAAACTTTCAGAGGTACATAAAAAACAACAGGTTAGCTATTTTCTCTACTAATTTTAAAAAAATGTGTAGATGTTAATGTTTCCAGTGGTCCTGAGGGGAGTTTTGTAAAAATAAATTTCTAAGGTTGTGTTCTTAAAAAAACTTAACTGTTAGATAAATAGTACAGTAAGTGGGGAAAAAAAGGAAGAGAACATGCAGTTTGTGAATTGAAGTGAAAGGACCCTGAGTTGTACAGACCACAGAGTTTTGCCTTTATCTTGATTTGACCCAGTTAGCATTACAGATATCTTTTTATTTTGATAAGCAGCCTGGCCTCTAATGTGAAATTGCAGAGAAAGTTACAGGTTGAAAGGAGAAGTTGCATTTATCCATTTGGAGCCTCAGCAAGGAGTTCATCCCTTACTTACCATAACTTACGCTATGCAAATCTTCCAGTGTAACCAAAGCCATTGCATCTGCTTTCTGTCCCACCACAGATCATACAGAAGCTGCCCAGGTGCTGCATTTTCCCTAGGAAATGTATTTTTAGTGGTAGAAATTAAATAAAATTTTTGTTCTGGTTGAAGGCAGCAAAGGGATGTTTGGTACTTGCCCTTTCCCAAGCACACAGCTCAGCAGGCTCATGGTCTTCACAGCCATGAGAGCAGAGGTGGTTACAAGGGTGTCCTTTGCTGAGCTTTGAGGTGAAGGTGTATATCTTAAATCAGAGAAGAAATCTATGTAAGACAGAGGCAATCTCGGGACTATTTTCTTTGGGGATTGCAGCTTCAGCCCTTTGTCAAGATCCTGCGCTGGAACAGTGGGTAGAGCTGGCCCGTTTGCTCTCAGTGCAACATGCATTTCATCTAATTCTCTAATACCCTTACATTATAGATTGGGGGTTTTGGAACAAGCTCTTGTTTCAAAGTATAGTCATTCTACAAGCAAATTAAAATTAAAGTGCATTTCCAGTGATATTTATTCATACAACAAAGCTTTGAAATAGGTCTATGAAAATACACTGGTCTAACCACAGTATTAACGGTCTAGAATTTATCCTGACACTACATGAAATATGAGAGCATCTTTCAAGATGCAGACATATAGCAAGTCCTATGAACATCAGGCTGCATTACTTGTTAACAGATGAAGAGTAATTGCAAAGCCTGTAAAATATAGCTGCATTGTGTAAAAAATAATTCCTTAAAAGTTTAAACTAAGTGAGGTCAGTAGATGAAAATAATTCACAACCCTAGAGTCAAAGGTTCAGGTTTTAGATGAAATCGTCACCTAGATGAGCATGGACAAAAGTTTTCTTCTCAAATACTTTAAGATGCTTCATCTAACTTAATTACAGGCAGTGATGTCTTGCATTAACTGTCCTTATTCTTTCTACTGACATCAGAAAATGAAAAAAAGATACAAGCATGTAGAAGTTCGGGGGGTTTCATGAGCAAAATGCATTTCTGAATTTTATTGAAGATAGAACACTGTAACTGAGACTGTTACGGAGAGACGTTAAAAGAGTCTGTTCTTTGTCTAAGCATGATATCACAAGCGAAGGTGACAAGGAGCCAGTGAAGTTTGGTATGGATATCAGATCTGGAAAGCACTTTGGAAGAACTTAAGCCTCAAGTACTAAAAAAAAAAAAAAATTCTTTAAAACTAAATTTTTGCTCTCCTCTAGAATCAGAGGAAACTATGTTTACAGACTCCACTGCATCAGTGCTGTTTCAGAGGTATTAGTTTCTGTCATGCACAGGGGAAATTTTTTTCTAAGCTTTATCAACACGCTCCAAGGAGTCTGTTACGCTTTCCTTCCTGAGCACCCTTTGTATCAAGCTGAATCTCAGTGTCAGTTGATCAGTTTTCCGGAGAAGTTATTATCATTGGGTGATTATGTTTAGGAAAAAAACCCCCAAAATATTTGTTCACACTTGCAAAGACACCCTTTCAACAGCAGCTTGCGTCCAACTGCTTCAGAATTGACTTGTGTGCTTCACATACTTCACCTGACCTGCAGGCAGCAATAAGAACAAAGCTTAACATTAAGCAGCTGGTGACTATTTACCTCGTCAGACTACTCCCATAATTAATTGTTCTACTTTGGACACAGATTGTCCCTCCTGTTGCAAGAGCACAGCTTAACACAGGTGGTAACCCTCTGGTACGCTTGTCAGCTCCAATTACGTATGTTGGCTTAGAGAAGCATGGTTGGTAAACTTAGGTAAAAACATTTTTAAACAGAAAAAAAATTGCTTACCTGACATTTAACAAACTAACATCACCATCCATGCTCTTCTGTATTTAGGTTACACTGTGGTAAGGCAGCTGGAAGCTAACTTCTTTCCTTCTCGAGTTCTCTTTTTTTTTTTTTTCCAAGTACAATATTTACAGTGCAAATTCAGCAAGGGCATATTTTAAGGACAGGCTGCTCAATACTTTATTTTTTTTATAGAAAAGTAATTAAAACAAATAAACAAATCAGTGTGTGTGGGTGTTTAAATAAAGCTTATTTGTTGTCACAAAGGCATTGTCCACTGGGAATCCACAGCTTTCTTTCTGAGGCAACGTTGGTTTAAAAAAAAATACTACAGCATATAGGAAAGTCCAACCAGGCTCTTGTACTAGTATATACTTACATTAAAGTGAAGGCTGGAAGTCACCCTTGCACTTATCAGTTCCTACCCCACATGGCTCCAGAGTGCAACTGTTTCAGTCCCAGCAGTAATACTTTTAAGACTTTCCAGCTCGGTTTAATGTCACATCATATATCACCCTCCACCACTGCCTCTGTTAAACACACTACTCGGGCAGCAAGCCTGCATGTGCACATGCAGCGGTTTGCAAACCAGCCGGAATAATTTCCACTCCTTTTTAAGCTACTATTAAATGTGCCTGTTTTTGTGAAACAGCTGTGTAGGTTTAAAATTAACTTCTAAGGATAACTTTGGTGCATGTTAAAATGATCACCGTTTTCAGAGGATCCCCTTGCATTTCATTATTTTATATTCATTGTATTCCTACTTAAAAGTTAACTCTGCAACCGAGAAACTGCAAAAAAAATAATAAAAAATAGGTTGAACTACCCTGTGAGGAACTTTCTGCTAACAAGGGCAAGTTTCTTGGCTTTACGTCCCGGCGATCATTTCCCCTGGCTTTGCTCCAACACAGTCACACATGCACGAGTCTGATACGGCACCGCTGCCTTTCAGGAGGGCTCTTTGCATGGTTGTGCAGCAGCCCCACACCGCAGTGGACACTGACCCTCCATCTGGAAGGACAGGCCGCACCCGCTGGGACTGTGCGACTGTGTTGGCAAATCTGGTCTTCTTCAGCTAAGGCCTGAACATGAGTTCATACCTCCTATTTCTGAAATGTTGCAGGGAAGAAACCCCAATGTTCTTCCCCTCTCTCCTGTTTACCCAAATTTGTTCATTGCTGGCCAGAGCTAGAAGAAGGGTCTGCAGGTCCATCACACCTTCAAGCGTTGGTACTTCGACTGAGTGGGAGCAGAGGTTTTCAGCCCAGCCTCCCTCAGGTATTTTTTTTAGGATGCCGAGACCAATATGAGCCTCATCAAGGCTGTTGATGTCAAGAGAAATTATTTCATCCAGGACTATGCTCTGATCCTTTGGGTATACACCATATTTAGTCTGTTGCTGAGAGGGGGTTGTTTCGGTATTTTGTATTTGGCACGTTGATGGGAATTCCTAGATGATCCTAGCTTTCCCTTTTTGGGATGTCTCCATCCACAGGTCTTGCTGCACATGGCTGTTGGATACTAGCAGGGGAAGGAGGGGGAGGAGATGGAGACTGAAGGTTTGGGGGGGTGTGAGGAAGGTTTGACGAGGACCAGACGACTCCGTAACCCCTGCAGGTCTGGATCCCAGTGCCCTGTCCTCCTCTCCCCCCCAGCATACTGTGCCTGCCGCCTGTTCTTTCCACTGTATCCTGGGGACTGTTCCCCCTCAGCTATTTATCACTTCTCTTCTTCCTTTTATGGATAGAGGGAGGTATTTCTTATATATGAAAAAGTATTTACAGTCCTTTCTCAGGAACTGAGCTGTGCACTGGATCACAAGAGAAACTTCAACAAATCCACTGAGAAGGTGGGAAACAACCCTCTTGTTCCCCATGGGCAAAGGAGGCTTAAACCAGCCTCAGGCTCCGAATGTCACATAAACACACGGAGACCCAGAGCAACCTCCACCCACACATCCCTGCTGTGCTAGGAATAACCTTCCTCTCCCAAGCAACCCCTGAACTCAGGGACTTGACTTGGCTCCAAGAAAATGCACTGACAGTGGGTGGGAAACCTCCCATGCCACGCAGGACCATGACCTGCCCTTTGTCCTTCTGGGCAGGGGGCCATGGGGGGAGAGGATGCTGCCAAGGCAGGAAGGAGTTAAAGGTCCATTTGCCTGGCCAAACAGTTTCACCCCAGGAAAAAGCAAAACCTCTGAACTTGTGAGGGGCACCCCTTTTGAGTTAGGGGCACCCCTTTTGAGTTAGGGGCACCCCTTTCAAGCCTTCCCGAAAGCCAGAACCAGCCCGCTTCCCTAAAGAGTGGCTCGGGGCAGGGGCAGCAGCCCAGCGTTAGGCCCTGCTGGGAATGAGCTCCTTGGCTCAGGCTGTCTTTTTTAACCCAGGTACCGAGAGCATTTTCCAGCAGGACGTGGTTTCCAGGGCCCCTCCCCACTGACAAGATTCTCCTCCTCTATATAGGGAGGCTGCAAAGGCGGCGAGGACTTGGACTGTCCCGGCTGGTGGCTGTGCAGGTTCCCGACTCTCCAATCCACCCTCTGCTCCCCTAACTGGACGCCTGTGAGTACCGCGGGGGCCGGAGCTGCCGGCTGGGAACGGGGCTGGGGGCTTGCCGCGCTTTGGGATGGAGCAGTCTGGCAAGCTCACTACTACGTTACTTAGCAAAGACGTTCAGTGAATTAACCTGCAGGTAACACACACATTAGAGATGGGAACAGACCCATCGGACATGCTCAAACGGTTTATCCCGATTTGTGTGTCACTGATTGGGTTCTGTTTAACATTGCGTTAGACCATGCACGTTTGAAAATGTGCACAGAGGTTCTAGCCTGTTCCTGAGTCACTTCTGACGCTGCTACCGCCGATTGAAGCCCTGAAGTTGCGGGCTGCAGTGCAGGAGCTGCACACTGTGTGGTGGGGGACACACGGCACGGAGCCCACGCATGTGCCTTTGTACGAGGCAGCCTCTGCTCGGCTCTCCTTTAAGTATTTCTACTTTTCCAGTCCTAATAAAGGAACTTGGTGCACTTCCCATGCTGTTTAAAGAAAGTATAACCAAATAAAATAATTAGTTTGTCAGTGACTTGGTCTTTAAATGGGAAAAATGCTTAAAAATTAGAAGACGTGGAAACATTTTTACAAAAAATGCCTTAGCATTACATATGCATGTTTTTAATATGCTGAGAATAAAGTTTCATCTGACAATTCACTGAACGACACTAATTCGAATAATTTAAATGTGATATGCCTGGTTTTTAAATGGAAAAGAAAGCAAACGTTTAACAAAATACTGTGAATAAATTCAGACGACAGTAGATGGCGGTATAGAAAGCAGCTTTACTGTCATCCCATTTCACTGGCTTCTCTTTCACAGACACACACGCACGTATATATATATACGTGCGTGTGTGTCTGTGTGTGTGCACACCTATATAAATGTTATATGTATGAGAGTATATGTGTGTGCATAATCAAGAAGTAACATGAGATATTTTAAATATAAGGGAAATCAGAAGGTTTGTCATCATTAGCTAATACATACACCTCAGTAAAACCTTTTCTAAAATACACTTGTTTAAAAACAAGCCCATTCCTCTTTCACTCAGAGCTTTGCCCTGACAGACAGCTTGCAACAAGACTCTCTGGACAGACTGACTTGCTGAACTCCCAATGTTCACAGTTCCCTCAAGCCACTAACACAGAGGCTAAACCGATGAACCCGCAGAGAGCACAGTGCTAAATTAGTAGTCACTTTAATTTAGTACATGATACTCCTCTGGCTGTATTCGCTTAGATGTAAACAATGATTTTTATTATCTCATTTGCAATTGACACACTAGTCCCTAAAAGGTATTTGTTTTGAATTTGTTATCATTACATTTTTGTGGAACAGCTAGTATTGAGAAGAACATCGCCATATATGGTAGCATGCATAGATGTATGCAGAAGATCCCGACTCTTTATAATTCACTGAGACTTATTAGTTGCAAATATGTTGGCTTTTAAGTATGTTAATTTTAGGAGAAGTCAAGAGCTAGAGATAGCTTTCCAACTTGTGCAAAGCCCAGTTAAAATACGGATTATTTGACTTCTGATGAATATGCAGAATCTGATTTACTTAATAGAATGACGTGGGGGTATTTGAAATATCTGGTATTTTCTAGATAAAGGAAATCTATTATCACATGATGCAGTACAAGTATTTTTTCCTTCTTTTTAAATTTTTACAGTTTATAACACAGGTAATAACCTGGCTCAATTTCCTTGGAGTATTAAAAGAGCTATCAACTGTTTAATCAGAGTTATGTAGTAGCTTGCATTAGCAGAGGTGAGAAGACCCAGTGGGAGACCAAGGCACTTACAGACAATTTGATTAAAGTATGTATAAAATGCATTAAAAACAAACACCAAACAAACAAAAAAATAAACAGCTCTCTGGAATTACTGAAAATGTTTTCTTAAAATATAGATTTTTCCTCTTCCATGGTTGAACAAGCATAAACTAGTACTGATTATACCTTCACGTTCAGATGAAAATGTCCATGATGAGAGTAAGCATTTGAGGGGTGGTCCTGGTGACCAGTGGGGAGAGGTGAGAGGCCAGGAGACACTGGTAGCAGTGATCGTGACAAAGCTGATAGTGCAGGGGAACCAGATCCCAAACAAAGTTCACAAGATTAGGAATCACCCCTAGTTTTTCTTTTTTTCAAGCAATGCTCAGTTGGGTAATTCAGTTAAGTACTGGAAAAGTAAAAGATAAGCAACCTGGAAATAATATAGTCAAGAACTACTGTAGCCCAAGAGATACAGTTTGAGTCAAGCAGCAGGGTACCACTACACTCTACCATCAGAAAACACTTATGAGAGCAGGACTTGGTTTCTGAAAATTATTCACATACTTGGTTGTATGTCCTTCTGTTCTAATAATTATTCCCTATACAGCTGCAATAAACTTTTATACTGACATGCACATCCTGCAGAGGAAGGGAGAAGTGTCCTTTATCTTCTCATTAGGAGAAAAGCAGTCCCTCTAAGGTCTGACCCAGGAGGCAATTCTACTTGGCCAATAACCTTTTAATTAAAAGTGCACTTCCTGGAGATATTTATACTTTGTCCTTGGAATAATATACACAGGATAAACTGATTGTAAAGACAGCATTCAACTTCTGTCATTGAGATTAGGGAAAAGACAGTGAAGATCAACTGGATATATCTGCAGTGGGACAGCAGAAGGAGGAATAGAAAGTAAGTGGTAGAAGCATGCATGTCCATGTGTATGTTCACATTTGGGGTTTAGATAAGTGTAATGGATGCAGCTCAGTGTAATTTGGCACATTTCTGAGGCAAGAAACTTCCTATCAGTAGTATTTCTGTGATTGCTTTTCCTCCCTTTTATTCCTCCCTTCCTCAGGATAGCTCACCTCTGAGTATAAAAGTATTTACTCTTGTATGAGATTCAGGCTAACGGATACATAAAAGAATAGATGAGAACCTTTTACCTCCCCTTGCACAGATAAGATATTGTTCCCTATTCCTCTCAGCCAGCCCTACAGATGCAACACAGGAACTGGCTAAGGGGTAAATTTTGCTTTTAGGGAACGTTCTCAATAGGTAATAATGAATCTGTCCCCCATTTCCCCAATATCAATCATATGCTGGACCAGTGCAGTTCAGTCTCAATCAGAGGTGGACCAGAAGGTTTATTGCCAATTATTAATCAGAAAGTTTCATCAGCTTATTAGTTCAGTGCACAGCACCTCACTAGGATAAATCTAGTTGAGTTTGTGGAGCTTGTCTTCTACACCTTCCATTCAGAAACCCTCCTTTATTATTAATATGCATTAATTAATATTCATTAAGCCACACTTCATAACTGCATTTCATTTTTTAATACAGTAGTACTCAGCTGCTACTCAAACTTTATCCTCAGATTCCAGAGGATCAGTCAAGAAAAGTTCTTTTTGCACAAATCCATGTTTTCTCCTCATTGTGTTACAAAGGAGTTAAAAGATCCAGCTCAGACTGTCTATTCTTACTATGTTTAAACTAGTTAAACATAGTACTTAGATCTAGGGGATAAAAAACTGTATTTCCAAGCTCTGCAGTTCATGCCACCTCTTACACCTTCCAACCTCATCTCACTTTCAAAAAGACTGTATTTAAGTAACAAGGTGCAGAAAGTTTTACATGCAGGAAGGAGTAGGAGAATGTAGTTGAACACAGACAGACTGGCTCTCTGTTTCATGCTGTGACCTGTGGAAGATCTTTTTGACTTTGCATGTAACAAGGAAAGGAACTTTCCCTTGGTCCTTGGGCAACAAAAAGCAAAGAACTTTTGGGTTGTCCCACTGGGAACATGCTTTGTAGCAGGCCAACAGTTTTATCTTCAGTTGGGTTTTTGAGGTAGATGGTCAGGATGATTCAGTTTGATTTCCACCATCCCTGTTTGTGGGCAGTCTCAAAGTAGCAGTTTGACTCTTGTGAAACTCAGCTCTGCAGTTCAGTCTAATTTTTGCTGTTTCTGACAGCAATACCAAATTCCTATTGACTTGAATGTGCTGTCACTTGGCACTTAGGCACAGGCAGCACGATCCAACCTTTCTGATGCTTCAGGATGACCATATAGCTCTCTCTTCTAGGCCTAGGATGGACGGAAATCCTCCCACTCCATTGCCACAGCAGTTCCTCCTGCACTGCTGGGGCAGTGGGGCAGAGAACATGCCGTGCCCATTGGTACCGCAGCGGGAGGAAAGAGGCCATGGCAGGCTCCTGCTGCTCCCTGAGCCCCATGCTCCTGGTGATGGGGCAGTGCTCCCACCATTCCCCTCTCCGGTCGGCTTCACGCTGCAGCCGCCAGCTGGAAAGCTCAGCTGGAGAGAATACCATCTCCATTATTGGAACTGTGTGGCTCTACCAGCCCTCTTGGCAATGAGGGAACATTTTCTGCCTTAATCCACACAGAGGTCAAATAGTTTCCTCTTGCAGCTCTCTTCCAAGAATCCCCTGGGAGCAAGCAAAGAGCCACATCCTACAGAGCTCCCTCGTGGAGATTCGACAGCAGGGAGCACTGCGCGCGGGCCGGCGGCAATGCACGGACCCAAGCTGTTAGGGTCTCCCTCCTGTCCACTCACACCACCTTGCACATTGTGTGTGCAGGGATGACCTGAGTGAATTCTCCTTTTTGGGATTTCCAGTCAAGGCTGGTGGCTCTAGAATGAGCATGGTTAGAGGAAAGCTGTTCTCTTATTTAGAGGAGACAATTGTTGAGGGAGTTTGAGGAGCTGGGGCATCTAATTTCCACTGAATTTCAGTGGGATAGAATCTAACCCTCTTAGGCGCCTCTAAAATCCTAGTTCTGTTTTTAAGCTTTATGTCACCTTCTGCTTGATCCATGTTTCTCTCTCAGAGCCCTCACACAGTCTGGCCTTGCAAAAGAACATTAATCTGTGGGAAGGCTTCAGGGACAAATATTTGGAAACCAATCTCTGATACTCCCAGAGCACAGGGTGTCCACTTGGCTATGAACCACAGAGCTTGGTCTTTACAAATATCATTCTGCTTACGGGTTGACTGCTGACAACTTTAGCAGTCAGTTCTCCAAGCTCCCTCAAGATTCATGCTTGTTTGAATGCTCTAAATATTAAACTGATTCTCAATAAGGAAATGAAACAGCCTCTGTCTCCTAGAGATGTTTTTCTTGGGCACACACTCTTCCCTGTTCCCCACTATAGCTCCTTCCCAGCTCCCCTCTCTGCTCCACTGCATGGCAGGTTTCCTGATTAGCCCTGCTCTTCCCTGCCCTGTAGCAAACCACAAGAAGTCCTCTGTTTACTCCTTTCCTCATTTAGAGCTGTGTCCCATAGGACAAAGCAGAACACTTAGGGAAGCTCCAGCATTACCAGTGCAGATCCTGCAGCTACATCCTAACTTCCACTGGCCAGAGCAGGAGAGAAGCTGCCTCTTCCCTCTCAAACATGGTGCAAAGCAGCTGAAGCACTCCCACTGCTCCCACCTACGGAGCAGATACATCCAGCTGCACGATGCTGTTTCATCCATGTGCAACTTCATGACACAGATGCATCATCCCTCCAATTTGAGCATCATGGTTCAGATTATCTAATAGCTGATGCAATTTCCAGGCTTGTTTTATTTCTTCTCGGTCTCATGTGGTAGACATTTGCCCTTCATAAATGATCAGCTTGCACCATCTGAACCATGGAAAGGTGTTAACTCTAAATTACTTCTCCACTGGCACTAATGATAACTATTTTTTTTTCTGCTTTTTTCTTTTGACCTTTTCTTAATCTTATTCTTCTCCAAATGAAATGGTATTAGAGTGATTGGAAATAGTCCTCTGTAAGAAAAGTTCATTTCTGTCCTTTCTGGAACACAGCCTGGGAACTGTTCTTCTACTAATTATTTCATTATTGCACTGGTATTTCAGTATGCACCCAACATGATTTGGGTGATAAGAAGTTGTGATGAGAAATATATCTGAATTCAATTCCCTCTGTGATGGGCAAGAGATGAGGCTGCAGGAAGCTGTTCAGCTGGTAGTCTTGGTGCTGTCCTGACAGTCTCACTGCACAGACATTAGTTATGCCTTACTTTTCTCTCTGATCTTCAGTACAGCATAAATAAAGTAATAAGACCAGGTGTTGTCCTTTGTTTTAGTGCCATGAAGCTTTTGATTTAGGTGATTTCAGACAGAGTAACAAATGAATGGGAATCCAAATGCAGATACTAAGGTATTCAAGCAGGCACCCAAAATTATCTGCATGGAAATGTGAGATATGACACAGGACTTATAGTGATTTGGATTTATCACACGGCAGATTTGACAAATGTGTTTTACCTGGAATGTCTCCATGTTTGCCTCCCTTTAAAGCAGAATATTTTGCTTCCTCAACAGGTGACTACTGAGTCAAAATGGCTCAAAAAGCTCTCAGCGATGATGAGAAATTCCTCTTTGTGGACAAAAACTTCATTAATAACCCACTTGCCCAGGCTGACTGGTCAGCGAAGAGACTGGTATGGATTCCATCAGAGAAACATGGATTTGAAGCAGCAAGTATCAAGGAAGAGAAAGGGGATGAGGTGACAGTTGAACTGGCAGAAAATGGAAAGAAAGTTACACTGAGCAAGGATGACATCCAGAAGATGAACCCTCCAAAGTTCTCCAAAGTAGAGGACATGGCAGAGCTGACTTGCCTCAATGAAGCTTCAGTGCTCCACAATCTAAGGGAGAGATACTTCTCAGGTTTAATTTATGTAAGTAGAATTGAACACGCACACAGCATTTCCTATTGCATGCTACCATGTCCCATCACAAATGATGTGGATCCCATCCGCTGTCAAGGATACAGTCCCTGCGTGTAACACTGCCATGAAAGTACTAACCCCTCAGTAATGGCATCCTAAACTAAAATTGTATTTAGTTCATTTTATTCCCCATGATTCTGCTGCATCTTTAATAATTGCTTCTTTACTTAACTAAATTAAAACACTTGAAGGTTTCTTCCCCAAAACTTGCTGATTGTTAAAGGATATTGTTGGCTTGGAAAGTACTTTCTGATAGATGAACACCACCTCAGTCCTGCTGTTTAAAAAAATAATTTAAAAAAAAAAAAAAAAAAAAAAAAATCAATAGGGACTTCTGAATTACTTCAATGTAAACCTGAGAAAGTTTCCAGTAAGCTATAAAAAGAACATACGGAAAAGCCAAATCATGCAGTCTTTTCCTCAGGCAAAACTCCCACTGAAAGGCAGCTGACAAGTTTTGGTTTGGTGGGTGCTTGAGTAAAACCTTATGTTCGATTAAATGAATAAACCCACTGGAATTCAAGTGAGAGTACTCATACACGCCAGTGTGTTACTGAATCAACGTCACACAACCACTAATACTTTTTTTTTTTTTTTTCCCTGCATGTTGGTCAATTTACAGATCAGACAAGCCTGGAAAAATTACAATGTTCTCTATTCTCATGTGAATTAGGGACAAGATTATTCTTCCAGTCCACACAAGTATATTAACACAAGCATATTTTGACATTAATAACCTTGTAATCTATAGGCATCAACAGTTAGCAAACTGCACAGTAAAAAAGCCCAGAAAGTTTTCATGGGACTTAGCTGTTATCTTTGATTTTACACGGAGGATCCTTATGGTATGGTGCAGAAAAGTAATCTACAGTTTGAATCTATGAAAATTTTACTTGCATGACAGACCACTGATGAGGAAAAGAAAGTACAGGGCTTAAATAACAAGGTTTTAGAAGCAGGAGTAGAGCTCTCATTATTAATATGAGGAATGCTATTTGGAAAGTAGGAAATGAAGCAGAAAATGAGATAGTTATATACAGGACAACAAAAGAACTATTTAATTGTTATGCATAACTTCAAAGAGCTAAGCTCAAGATCGTTCCTTCAGGAATGCACTAAAATGCACATCACCAAGATTCCTGAAAGAAGCTAGATTTCCCATCTTTTCAGTATGAGTTTACTGGATTTTAAGTTTGCAGGTGAACATATGGACATATGTTCTATTATATCAGAACATGCAGCATTAATTACAAAAATAGATTTTTTTCTGAAAATGTTCTGCATTGTTGCAAGATCTAAAAAGAATTAGCAAAAGAATAGTAGGATAAAACATGTGGGGTTTATTTCTTTGTTGTTGTTGTTCTCAGCAGCACTCGGCATAGATGCTCCAAGATTTCCAATGTGTTTACTTTGTGGATTTTTGTGAATTTCTACTTTCTACAGGAAGAGGAAATTAATTTCTAAAAGTGGATAATGCCATTAGAAATTAAAGAGTTTTTCATGGAGACAAAAATGGAAGTGTATCTGAACAAGTTTTCTTTCTCAAGAGACTAGATTTTAAGATGGTAGTAAATTAACAGTTATAAAGAAATTATTTTGACTTGTATTGCAAAAAGTTATTAGTATTTTAATTAACTAAAACCTGCTTAAAACTCTCCAGCCTTACGCAGTGCTGCCCTACTAGATACTGTTATACCTCTTAAAAAAAAAAAAGGGGGGGGGGGCATCTAAACAGAATTTGAGTCTCATCCACTTGCAAAACTAACTGTAAACAACTGACCCCCTGGCTTTGACATGCAATGCCGATGTTGCCTCCCTTGGAGTTCCACACACACAAAGAAAACTTGACATTAACATTTTCCCCTTTAGAGCATCACTGATGCAGATGGAGATTCCTAATTCTGCTAAAGAAAAAAAAGTCAACCTAGCTGAAAAAAAAAAAAATTAATCATCCACCCCCTGCATTCATATTAATTATTATTAAATAAAAAGATTCAGTGCAGAAATTCACTGTACACTGGAAAAACTCCCTGGACTTTTCCTTCATCACAGATAATTAAGAAAGAAGGGCAAGAAGCGTGTTGCCACTAATTCACGTTTCACATTGCTCAAAACAAACAGAATCTTCCTTGCCCACACACAAATTAGACCAAAAATGATTATATAAACATCAATAAAATAGAAATGCAACTTCAGTGGATTTGAGAGTAGAATCAAGCTTCTGTGCCTGTTTTCACAGGCACTACTAATTCAGTCTTTGCCTAAAAGTGCAAAATGCTTTCTTAAATACAGAAAGCTGTATGTGCATATTGGAACCAGAGGTGGGATTCTTCTGCCCAAACCTAGGCATTTGTACTGTAGTTGTGGGCATTTGTGCCACTCTCTCTTAAATGCCCATCAGCAGTAGCTGTCCAATGGATACACAAGCTCAGCACTCCTACAAACAGTGTCCTTCAAATATTTCAAATCATGTTCTGCCTTCAGACCCTCCGGGGAGAGATATGGCTGGGGGTCCCCCACTCTGGATAGACCGTGCCCCAAGGAGAGTGATTTAAGGCAGAGAAACTTCAAATCCCCCCACCTTCAACCACATGCTTAGCCAACTGGCTCGCTTACCTTCAAAACATCACATATATTAATCTGGTTTCCCCAAATCCTTGTAAAGCAGATACCTAGAACTACAATTAATGAAACCAAGAGGTCTTGCTCAACCTTCCCGAGGTGAGAGATGACACCAGACACAGTCCAGTTAGACATGGGGATTCCTGAACTTCATCAGCTCAGGCTTTTGCCCTGCCTTAATAACCTGTTTCTTGGGCCACAAAGTTAGCTCTTCCAAGGTATGCTACTGCATGCCTGGGTATGTAAACAGCCCTGCATGTGGCAAGTCAAGCAAATGCCTAGAAATCTCAGGGAAGGGAGGCCTAAATATTTCCCTGAATTGAAAATTTTTTCTCCTATTATTTTACTTGGTTGGGAGTGATTAGTTCAGTGCATACAGTAAATCTATTTCTACTGAAAAAAAGGCCTGCCTTTCCTTTCCGTAAGGGCGTTGGTGGTCATTCTAGGATAAAAAAACCTGTCACTTTTCAGATGTATTGTCCCAGCAGCATCAAAGTTCATTCTGACACGATTAGCACAGAGTTTCATTCTGAACTCCAGTGTCAATGAAAATCCAGCAGAGTAATCATCTACCTTCCACATCGATGGGTTTAGCTTGGGGATATTGAGAACTGGTGAAGATTTTGAGCTTGATTTTCTTGTTAGATAACTTGAGACTACGGTGATGCAGTCACAACCTGAAACAGCAGGAGGTCCTCATCACCACCCAGGGCACCCCAGACCTTCTCCTGCCCAGTGTGGAGCACCCAACCCGCTCCTCGCTGCTGGTGGATGCTCTCACTGTTTGCTCAATACCATATAAAGAGCTCAGGCAGTGCTGAGACTGTGTTGTGCCATTTCCTATTATGGTCTGGAAAGGGAAATCCCTGCGCCCAGAACCAAGCCTCCCAGATGCCATTTTACAGCTCTGTGCTGCAGTGCTTCCTAGGGGGGAACCGAGGCAGCTTGAGCCATCCTTGGGCACAGCCCTGAGATCAACGCACAGCAGCAGCTGCACGCCGCAAAGCGCTCCTTCACATAGCACAACAACGATAAAAAAAATAAAACAATCCAAAACCATTTATGCCTAAGTCAGAACGTAATTTCATTATTTCAGGTTTTTTAAACTACCATGGTTTTAAAACTAACATCCATGGGCCAGCTTAGGCCAGCTTAAATATCACAATACCCCTGCAATTATAATCAATAATTAATTGAAATAATATATCAATTAAACCTTCATAATTTTTTATTTTGGTGCTTTAAATATTTTTTTTTAATTAAAAACCCTTGCAAATTTGTTACTTTTAGAAAATGTTTGTGAAATATGGCTCACCATCTATTATCATATGCTATTATTTCTGCTCCAGCTCAATAGCTGGAGCTTTCTGAAATAAAGGAAAATTTTAAAAATAAAATAAAATTTAAAAACAAACAAACAAACAAAAAACCAAACAAAACGCAAGCAAAAACAACTAACAGAACCTGAACAGCTATCTGGTAGCCAATGCTCTTGTTTGTTTATCTATATATTTTTATGTGAATACCTACATTAAACTATAAGCAGAAACTATATTCTTCCTTAAATTTCTTACCGAAACAGTCATGTAGTAAAGGCATGACTGTTCTGTTGAGACATCTATTTGGAACTTGAATACTTTTTTTTCAAGGACTCTCATCAATCATTATTGTTACACAGTGTTCATAGAATCTTTTTTAAAAAAACTTTGTAACATCAATCCAAGCTTCTTACCTAGGATTTCATTTTACAAAATGTGAAACCTACCTGAGAAAAGGACATACTCTGGTATGAAAATACACATATAAAGAAATACTAAGAATTTTTAAAGTTATTACATCATCACAGATAAGGGTGATTCATTACACACTGAAAATAACTGAAGTCAAGAAGCTCTAACATTAGATCATCGTGTTTCTACCCATTGCTAAATTCACATACTTTCTAGCAGTTTGCTTACTAGAAACAATTATTTGTGCACTTGGAAACCATCCACCCATGTACATTTAGAAATCGCTCTTCATTTGTTACACTAGGCAGAATACAAAAGAGTGTTATTTGCCAAAATCCTGTTAGTTCAATGTAGCTGATGCTTATGTTTCCCACACTAGAGATGGCACGTGATAGTAATTCTGGGTTTTATTTTAATTTCCTTGCAGACTTATTCAGGTCTCTTCTGCGTTGTGATAAATCCATACAAACAGCTGCCCATTTATTCAGAGAAGATTATTGACATGTACAAGGGAAAGAAGAGGCACGAGATGCCACCCCACATCTATGCTATCGCGGACACAGCCTACAGGAGCATGCTGCAAGGTAGGCCAGTTTAATGCTGCAGTTCCTAGAAATTTCTGCCTGCTAACATGGGAGCAAACACCTTATAACTCCATACACGCTCCTGCAAGAAGCACAGCCAGAAAAGATCTGTTATGGAGGGCAACATGGGCTTTCTAGAAGTTTCAGAGGAATTCTTTGGCAGGAACAGCAGTCCACAAACACTGTGACTCAAAAAGGAAAAACAATCCTTATACCCATCTGTATCGAGGCATGTGGGAAGGTTTCAAAGTCAAGCAAATAGTTTTGGCAAATACGGGCATGGAAAATGCTCCCTCTCCACCAGTGGAGACTATTCCAAAGTTAGCTGCTAGCACTGCTGGGTCTGTCGGCACCTCTCCTCTCTCTCTCACACCCCTAGCAAAGCAAATTCAATAATGTTTTGGGGCTACGTTTATTACAGTCCAATGCTCTGGACCCCTAGGTTGAGACATGCTCTGTTTTCTAACAAGAACAGCAGTGAGCAGCAATGGGACAGCAGTCAGGCCCCAAATGAGGCAAAGAAATCTTCCGAAAGTCACAGAGCCCTCCTCCTGTAGTCACTAGTGACAGACTGAGGAGCTTTTGCTCTATGGAAAAAACATAATTTATGGATAAAAAAGCTATAGTGATGAATGTATGAGGCTGCAACACTTACAGACTACAGGGACACAACTGGCTGCCATCTCACAGCAACCTTGGTGCTCCAGGAAACCAGGGCTCTACAAAACGTTTTGAATGTAAATGCCCTCATTGGGAGCTGATCCTGCAGAAATTCTGGCCGGTAACTATGGCTCAGCAAGGTTTACAGGCTTGGCCCTAAAGCTTAGGGCTTTCCAGTTTGGAGCTTAAGGACTGACAAAAACAATAAACAGCATCTCAAAATTCCAGTTTAACAGCTAGATTAGTACCCAGTATTGATTTGTAATGTTTACATACGTACACAGAACTGTGATTGTTTTGGGGAAACACATCTATTCAAAACCACTGTGCACTTTATCTGATTATGCAAATGAAATTACACAGTATTTGTCTAAGTGTACAGCACATCGTAATCACAATGATTACAATACTCCTGTACTTACCCTACTTGAAACTTGAATCTGAATAATTTACTAGAAGTTACAAGTAGTCAGTTTGGCATATCATAGTTAATTGCTATTTTCTAAACCAAGATTTAGACTAGACGAACTCCTTCCCCATAACAAAAAAAGATAATTTTACATGTGTGTGCCAGGCCATCAAATCCACAAAAGTGTAATTGCCTGACACCAGGCAGCCTTCTACCGACTGAAAACACCAATCAAAGCCCTGTCATTTTGATACAAGCAATATATATATACACACACACATCAATCATGACTGATATCAAAAGCATCAAAACAGTTCTTTCTCTTCCTTAAAGAAAGTCTGGAGTGCTCATATGTACTAACTGTAATATAACAAAATAACCCAGATAACAAAATTCTTAGGACTGCTGAAGATTAATTTCCCAAAGAGTATTTACTTAAGTTGCTTACCTAATGATATCTTGGGTTCCTGACTTTAGAACCCTAGATTTTCAGATGTGTTTGAAATATAGTTAATTCAATTCTAAACCCAGAGAATTAGGTATCTACAATGTCAACATTTTTTATTCCTATGGCTTATCTGACATTTATTTTCTGGAGCTATTTCAGTTCCTTTATTCGAGTGCATCCCAGAAGGCAGAGCTACAGTGCAGCAGAGAAGAATAATCAATAAAGCAACAATAAAAGAAAACAGACCTTCCTCCATACTATAACAGCAGAGTTATTAATGAAGACAGACATGTAAAATACGTGTAGGACTGAGGGGGAAGGTACTTTTAAAATAATGTAGTTCAGTAAGTATAATTTTTGATGTAACCACAGTTAAAACAAACTTGGCATAAACTCATCCTGCTAAACCACAGCCACATACCTATTTTCCAGATAATCTTCTGACCACTGCAGTCCGCATCCAGCACTATCCCAGAGCTCCAGGCTGGCTCTGAAGTCAGAACAATCTTATTTCCTCAGATCCTTTATTTAAGCAGCAAACCTTGCAGGTGAGCTCTGCAAGAAGCTTCTGGCTCCTGCAGGTCATCAGCAGTGTTCTCATTCAGCTGTGCAGAATACTGCTACTTGTCCCTAAAAATAGGATGGGGAAAAACAACTGGGAAAGGGCTACAAGCTATCTACAGGAAAGAGGAAAAAACATGATACTACAGCCTGCACTGAAACAGGAGAATTGTTTTGGCCTGATAGTACATGACTTTTCTGCTTAACACGAAACTAGTATCAGCATAGATCAGCCGGATCCCAGCAACATTGAGTACCTCTTTCACTCTTCCTCTCTCTGACTGTCTCCTCACCTTCCTAACATGCTTTCCCAAGCAGTGGTAAAGCCACTGGAGCTGCTTCCCCTTTGCTGTGGTTATTAACTGGACCTGGAACAGCCTGGGTGCAGCTGTGACTCCCAGGCTGGGTGCTGGAAGGAGGCAGCAAGAGTTCATGCTTCTTTCTATTCACTTTTTTGATGCTCATAATAATTTAACTGGCCCCACCAACTCTTGGGGAAACTTTACACCTCATTGTTCATGTGCCCCCTTTGCAAGGAATTCTCCTTGACAGCAGAGAGGAGGGGGAGAGCAAGTAGAAAGAAAAGAGGAGGGAATAGATCATCAGTTGAACCTTTAAGAGAATGCTCTTCCACCACCTCCCATCCTAACCACACACAGCTGGCACAACAGCCAGGGAGCAGTTCCACAAGAGCTTGCATCACAAGCCCAGGACACCCACGCTTTACTTGCTTATTTACTTGCACATGCCATTTTGGAGTCTCTCCATCTCTGAAGAGGGCCCCAGCTGGTTTTAAAGCTATGCTTTTGTTTGTAAAAACGTACTCATGTTTTGTGCATAAAACTAAACCAAACCTCAAAATAACTCTAGTTATTCAGCCAAATTATATTCACATTGGAGTGGTGAAACTGGGTGTCAACATGGTTGTGTGTGTGTGTGCACACAACATGTATAGACATAGAAAGTTTCATAGCTTTTTTAAGCATATTTGTAAATGAAATATAAACAAAAATTCTTACTCATCAACATGGATCAGGGCACTGAATGTTTTCCTTGTGAAATCTCAGTATTGCTCCTTACCTGGGAAACTTGCATAGTTTCTTCTTGCCAAAGTAAAATATATCTTAAATTCATGAGACTGAAGAATTACATTCTGGTACTTCATGACTAGGGCCACTTGGTCAAGAGCAATCAGCTTGTTCAGATGTCTCAGGGAACCTTTATCTTTTAGTGAATCAAGCCTTGGTGTCTGCAGATCGCTGGTCCTATTGCAGGTTCATTGTCAGGGAATCACAGCCCTTCACATTCTCACCCCCTCCTCTGTTGGCACAAACATCCAGCAGAAGACATGAGGTGTGCACATTGCACTCCTCCTCTGCTTTAGAGACTTATTTGGTTAATGTATTTATTAGGGATGATGATTAAGTCCCATCAAAGTTGTTCTGGTAATAACACTTAGCCACGGTTAACAGAAATAAGATAATTGGAATTTCTTCCAAATATGAAGAAAAGCTGACATCTCACAGGACACGGGAATTAACAAAGATGTTGGCTGGGCAGAGATAAACTTTCCACTTGTTTCAAGTGGGTCTGAGCCCCCAAGACCCCTTTACAAATCACAATTATGCTGTCTCATGCTCAAACTGGAGTGCTGGATATCTTGTTGAATCTACTGATTTCCACATCACTAATGCAGTATGATTGCTGCCCAGGCACAGTCACTGATGCTCATTTCCAGCCAGAATAAGAATAAACTTTATCCACTTCAGTTTTCTTTAACCTATAAGACTAAGAGAATATAACAAATAAAAGAATATTCCACAAGAGCATTTTGTGTGTGTATCTGTCCCCAGGAACTACCACACTGAACTGGGCCCCACCAACTGTCTATACAGACAAGTTAGCTGACTACTACTACACTTAGAGGCTGTAATCATAAAAATCACCCTATGCTTCTGCACCCACCTCTCTCTCCTGTGTTTCGGATGAAGTAGCTCCCCAGGGGCACAGCTGCCATACGAGGGCTTGACCAACATTCCAACTCCTGTACTGCCAGCACCACTCTTCATGCAGTCATCATGCAAAACTGCTCCAGGTGAAAACCATCCCTTGCTTTTTGCTGAATTAGTTCTAAGGTGTGTCACCCCTTCCTGGGGCACAGTGTGGCTGCATGAACACTGGTCACAGCAGCAAGGAGAGGGCAGTGCGGGCCAGGGAAGAGGAGCTGGAGGTGGGTGGATGACTTCTTCCTGCAGCACTGCCAACCTCCAGGGTTGATGGAGCTGAGACACTGGTCCTGTAAAGAGGAGTAATTCTGCTGCCTTCTGCCATCTTCCCTGCATGCAGCAAACGGCAAATCAGTGATAAACAATACAAATGTGAAAAGTCAGGTTATGTAGCAGTAGTAATAGATAAAAAGTTTTCATGTGGATGTTTAGGCTTAAGTTCTCTGGCAATATATCATCATGGAGAAGATATATCACAACTTTCTGCAGATTCAAGAAGGTTATTTATTTTCTGCAAAGCCATTTTTATGCAAACTTGAGTTAAAGATGGAAAAACAAACAACCTGATAGTTACTGGGAGGTATGGGAGGGAAACACTGTTCCCAGGATCTTAGAAAAGGAGGCTGCTGTGAAAAACCATCTGTTTACTGTGTCTTTAACAAGACTGTACAGAAATGTCCCCTTTATGCAGTGTCATTATTAGTAAATGTAAAGAAGCAGTAAGCGAATGTTGGAACATGGTTTCAGTCTGTCTTTCTCCTTTTATGGTAAAGCTGCCAACTTGCTGCTTCATTGTGATAAACCATCAGATTTTGTTTGTGATTTAGTAGAGCTGGCTGGTCTATCAAGAACAGAGGGGCATATGATTCTTACAAGCAATCTGGAGGTGTTTGGTGATAAAGCTAAGCAAATTCCAGAAAAACAAAAATGTCAACTGAGTGTTTAAGAAAGCTGGTGGGGTTTAGAATGTAAATGTAGATCTCTGTGCTATTGAAAACTGAGGAGAAATTTTTTAAATGTCAAAAACATCTAATACAGACGTACAGGGAGTGGATATGATAGTCTTACAGGTAGTGCCAAATTCTTTAAAAAGGCATTAACCAAAAAGATATTGGAATCTAGAACACATATTTTGTTACTTTTTAAGCCCCAGGAATTATGTTTAAGGAGTTTTATTCATGTGAGTCATTCTCTTCTGATCCATCTACCTACATAAAGTTGCAGACTCCCAAAATAGGGCACAGTCCTTTCTATATAAAATAAAACATTATAGAACAGAAATAGGAGTAGCCAAACAGGAGAGCCCTTGAAAGTAATTGAGACCAGTATCTGCATCTCAAGTCATAACAGAATAGGATTAGATTTCCTGATACATTTCCTCCTTACCTTTGCAATTTGTTAGAACTACTGAAGGAAATAGAGTAACATCTGGAATTCTCCCTCCATGAATGTTCCCAGGACAGTTAGTCAGCATGAGGTTTCGCAGGACACGCTGCACAGTTCAGCAATACAGGGCTGAAAGCTTTGAGATTTCATATGGCTGCCAAACACAAGGGAAATTAGAAGGGGATAAGTCCAATGACCAAGAGGGAAGCTTGCAAGAATGCCATGTGGTTGTTCACTTGCAGAGAACAGGCAAATCACATAGGTCAAATCCTGGAAGCCTCTCAGACTACAAGAGAAAGCTGAAAGCAAATAAATAATTGCTTTTTTCCCCTCCAAGAACTCCCACTAGCCCTCAAGCAAGTTGCAGTCACTCAGAATCACTGAAGTGCTGCTTCACCAGAAGGCATCCTTGGAGAGCCAGCAACCACCCAGAAGTCCCAGATTTCAGTTTGAGTCCTTCCTGGACCAAAGACCCACTGTTTCCTCCCTTCCCTCTTACTCCCCTTTCAGCAGGGTTTGTTCCCACTATCTGTATGCAGGGCTGGGCTGATCGAGTCCAGAGAAATTCAGTAACCCAGTCTTGGCTTGCATGGCCTGTTCTCAGTCCCAGAGGGTACTTGGTGCAACTTCTGATGTTCCTAATCCTTCTTCTGCTCTTACATTTCAGCAGAACTGCCCATATGTGTGCACTCATGCAAACCCCTGCGGTGGGCCAGTTTATGAGATACCTTCAGGAGAGGTTTTTAACTTACTGCAGAGCAAAAGAAGGTCAGCAATGGGCAGCAAAGAGTAGTGAGAAAATACTTGGCTTGGAGGAGACTGACTTTTTCTAATGTTCCCTGAGCTCAGAAATTCCACTGGCAACTCTATCAAGGAGTCACTTTTATTTTCTTTATGGTATTTATGGGTTTGTGATGAAATATCAATATATACCCATGGTTTCTATTTACACAACAGTGTATTTTTAGCAGAAATTCTACCGTGTTCTCACTTTTTTAACTTAAAAGAAAGCCTAGTGCATATCCTGCAGTGAAAAATAAACATGGCTTACAGCTCCTCTCCTCCCAAATGTTTATGTGGAAGAGTCCTGCTGTGCTGATTGCTGACAAATATCTCAAATACAAAAGTAGTGAGTAATTTTGCACCAATTTACCGAACAAAGCAGTAAAGTCACACCATTTGCTGTGTGAGTGATCAATAAAGCAGTTAATGTTATAGCTATTGAGAAACTGCGAGTAAAACAGTTGTTTAATATTAATCCAAGCCATAGCAGAATCCTCTACTGCTTTTCCTAGACTGGCTGTGGTCCAAGCAGCAATTACAACTTGCAAGCTTAATAGGTCGAATTTATCTCCATTATCTTTACACTGTACAGAAAGCTTGTTTATCTCTCGGTATTTATTACATACAGGGTCAGCATTTGGGGGTAAGCAATCAGATAGGTAGCCCTGCAAATCACCCCACCCACTGAATTAAAGGAGGAAGGAGTTCATGTCTTAACCTCTGACTGGAGGCTCCACTGGGCTAATGCTAGCTCTGCATTTGATAAATAATGCCAAACCATACAGAATCAGTTGCTTCTGCTTTAATTATCTCCCTCAAGTCTCAGATTTGTTAACTATGCACACTTTTCAAGAATGTATTTGACCTGCCTGGGAACTTATTTTCCTAAGTCAGAAGAGTTTTCTGCAGTCTGTAAAAGAAGGTCTGTGACAGTCTCACTCAAAGAAAGGCCAACCTCAGTGCCAGGGCAGGTTGCTCAGACCCTTGTTCAAATCTACTTCCAAATAGCTCCAAGGGTGGATATACCACACTGTCTGGGAAATCTGTCCCAATATTTGACTATTTCCACAGTGAAAAAGACTGTTCTACCTCAGAACTGATCACAGCAAACACGGTAGTGAAGCATCTTTACATAGAGGGCAAATTGTAAAGCCCCCCATTACCACAGACTTTTCTGGAAGTCTTGCTTCAATGGAGCTTTACAAAATAGTTTAACATTGTGGAGCACATTATGAAACGTCTGTGTGTATTCACTGTCCATCACAGTCTAGAGATCTTAGCCTGAGATCAGCCTTTTCATAGAAAATTCTGTGTAAACGTTCTGAAGGTAAAGAGAAACTCCAAAAGCATAAGCAGGGAGGAACGCTGCAAGAGCAGGTTATGGAGCCAGGATGTAATCCTAAACCTTCCTGCAGTATTACAGCATACTGGACTCTGCTGCGCAGAAACCTCTGACTTGCCTCACATAGCAGAAATAGAGGGTTTGGCCCACCATTTTATAAATCATGATGATCCAAAATGTGTTTGATGGTCCTGTTCATAGTAAAAAGCATGAAGAATACTTATGTACTTGTTGACATGCTCTTGTAAAATAGGTGAAGTATCTTGTTTTATCTTATTATTTGAAGGACATCTCAAATAAATTACTTGTCCTCTTGATAAAAGTTGTATCTGTCTGAAATGAAATAGTGAGTACATTATTCAGGTATCTGAACTTCTCTGCTTTCAAAATTCAAAGCTTTTCATGACCAGCTTAAAATATTTTAGTTTTTGATGCCTTATCTGTCCAGACTGTCTCAAGTGGGCTGGTAGCCATACTTCATAAGCATAGTGAAAACTTGAGTTTCAGGTTTGAAATTTTCAGTTATAATCTTCTTATAGAGAGCCTGGTCTTTCTGCTGTCCTCATTACAGTTCATCTCTAATGGAATTTACAAAAAATATTTTTGAACTCTTAACCTTTTGTTCATTTTTTGTACAAAATATCTCCATTAGAGATGGTTGTTTAAATGCAAGGGCAAATTAAATAAGATGTGAATCCAGTACTTTTTACTAATCATAGATTTCCAGATTTTGGAAGGTTTAGGATGTTCAGTGTAAAACCTTATAAATATAAGTGCTTCTGTCAGGACAGCCATTTTCCCTAATTAATAGATTTTTTTTTCCCTTTGTTCACAGATCGAGAAGACCAGTCTATCCTGTGCACGTAAGTAAACTAATATATTTTAGTATATCCCAATATTACAATCTATTTTTTTATTCAAATGTATGTCAAATTTTGATGGAATGGACATATTCTCTTCATCTTCAGTCAGCTTGAAGTCCAGTCCTAAATCTATCCCAGTAGATAAACAAGTAAACTACTCAGTAGAGTAAATCAACAAGTAAATCTACTTCAGTAGATTGTTTACTTCAGTTTACTTGTTGATAACATAAAAATCAGGTATCAGTGTTGTAGGCAGTCTTTAATGCGCAAACTTATTTCTTTAAATTGACTTTCTGAATCCAGCGATTTAAGAGTTTACAATGAACAACTGGGGAGTATAGTTGTAAAACTGAGTGTTTAGAGAGAACAAAGGATTTTACAAGGTTCCTAGAGGAAGCTGAGGAACAGAAAAAACTGAGGAACACAGACCATCCCAGATATTTATTGAATAGCTTTTCATATTTAGCTGTTGGTGACTCACCACAACTTCCTAATTCAGCTGGAATTGCAGAAAAGCGTGATCTTTCCTGTTCATGCTGCTGTTTTGTGCTGTTTGCATATCCGGTAGCTAGATGGGGGCAGGACCGGTACCTCCGGGCTGGCAGCGGACACCCCTGACACCAGTGCACACGGCCAGGCTCAGCAGCAGTGCACGGGTTGGACCCTTCTGCAGTCCCTACCTAATCAGTTTAGACAATAGTGAAACACCAGCTAAGCCAACCCTGGTTTGGACCCTCCAATTTTATTGTGTCCCGGCTTGCTGAAGGCCTCCTCCTTGAGTTTTGACCCACCGGTGCTTGGACAGCACTAGTGTGGGGGGTTCAGCTGCTGTGCTGCAATAAGCATTGCTGTGCACAGTTTACTGCTCCACAAAATCCCAGTGGTTTATCATTCCTACCTATTTTGCAAAACACTCAGACTGATGAATTGGACAGGGATCTCCTATTTCACCTTCAGTTTTGACCATTTCTTCATTCCTCTGTGGCTAGTTAGTTGGCTTTATTTATTTGAATGCCACTGATGATGCTTTTGACGTAATTTTGTGTTTGTAGTATTAGCCATCTTCCAGTTTTCCTGTTCAAAGGTAGGATTTGATCCTGTGAAAATACTTATTATTGTTTGCAGAAAGTGGCATGCATATTATTTATAGCAGGTTCATACAGTGATGCTGTAGTCTGTCAAGTATTATAAATACATAGTCCCAAACTGCACTGGTCTTAGGTTATCTGTGAAAATGTTGCTCCTGATTGACTGCATATATTTATAAAACAGCTTTTAAAAAGCACTGCTACTGGTCACCAGACATACATTTACTTGTGAGTGCCACTGCTAATTGGAAAAAGTTTATCACCTAAGAAAGAATAAAAATGATGTACTGTATCTGGTACCATAAAGGCTAGCATAACTCTCACCTCTGTTGTAACAAGAATTCATTACATGTAAGTATATAAATCAAGAATCTGTCCAAAAATGCATTAATACCAAAAAAGAAATCTAAGATTGCTGCAATGATGAAATAAAAATTGACCATCACATTCTTCCCAGGATGAAACATGCCATGGTAATGAAGACTAATTTACAATATGCATTTCCTCCTTCTCTTCCTGTACTTCAGTTTATTTTTTCATTAGTAAATCTTCAGATCTTCTTTTCACTTTGGAATATTAGGATTTTTAAGAAAGGGACTTTCTTTTGCAAATCTATGCCTTTTTTTTACATGAAAATCCATTGAAGGATTCACTTCTGACAGCTACCATATATTGAAAATACCTTTTTTTCACCTAGCCATCTAAGTTGGAAACATAAGGTGTTTCACAGCAGTAATACATAAAATAGAGAGAATAAAATGTCTTTCTGTTTTGAAAACAGCCACAGTAAGTGATTCATTGAAATGTTTAGAATAACTGCTGTATGTTGGATGGGCATCGTGACCCATAGCTTAAAAGAGTCCTCACACATCTTTTAAACCATGAAAATTAGTCAAGCGAAAACCAACATATACAACCTTAACCACTACTGGTTTATCACCCTTGTTGGCCTTTTTTGGCTGTACAGAAAGAAGGAAGTTCACTTGGCTTTCAGCTGGGCAGCTGTCAAGTGGAAGCAATTTGCTTTATTTTATAGAATTGCTAAAAATTCTAAGAAATTATCTTTTTGCCTAAAATATGTAACCATAACTGAAGACTTCGTTGGCTTTGATCAGCTGGGATCTTCAAAAAGCTACAGACTCAAACTTTCCAATTACCTGAACTGTAAAAACTGTAGCTGTAAGGGTTCCTATATAAGTAGTTGTGGATGCTGCCAGAAACTCACTTATGTTCAGTGATGCTGCAGTGTAGGCTCTTGCATTCTTCCAATTACTCCCACCCATCTCCCACAAATAACTTTTTGCTATTCACCTTATGGCAATTCAGCAGGATAGCCAAAATAGTGATGTCAAAATGCAAGCAGAAATCGTGCACTTTGTTTTTAAGTACCCTGTGCTGTGTGCTTTGTAGTACTCCAGCAAAGTTATTCCACTGTTAATAGAGCTCACCTGGAAACCAAAAGCCTGGTGGGATGCTGAGTCGCTGGGACTCGCCTGAAATGACGCTGAGGCATAGGCAGGGACATCTGAGAACTAGGCGTGATTCCGTGTTTCTGAGTATAAATACGCTCATTCTCAGGACTTCACCCTCAGTTCATTGAACCTACCCTCATGTGGTTAAGTGTTTGCATTCTTTTCCAATACCTACCCTTTGTGTGATTAACTGTGGTATGTTTAAAATGTTCCATATGTCTTTAATACTCATGGGTTCGAATGCTTCCTCAGAATTCCCCATCTTTCATAGACTTCATTATTTCCTCTACATTTTATTAATAACTACACACATACTGCCTTTGATCTGCTCTCCTCTGTGCACACTTCCTCTCTGCTGTTAGCTCTTTCCCATGGGCAGCATCCCTGAACATCCTCTCATGTCATTCCCTGCTAGTTCGTCACTGCTACTTTACAGTCAGCCTCAAACCCACACATCCTATCATGCACATTTACAAGCTGCCTCTCTGGAACATAAGAAGCTTTATACCATGGCTGTGCTTACTTATATATTTGTGGCTGCATTATTATAACGTAACATAATGCAAAGTAACATATGTAATACACATACAATATATATAATACTGCACTAAGGGCATGAAATCTTATTATTTTATGTGTCTGAAAATTAAGGGGGTTAAGACTTTTCCATCCTTATGTTTTGGTCCCTGTACTGTTCTGGGCAGCCTTCACTGCTCTGCCTGGCTATTGGGATTCCTTGAAATTCCGGCCTGCCCTTAGGCCTCCCCCACTGCTGTCTCTCTTCTTTGACATCTGAATTGGCCATGAAATATTCTGTATTCACTCTTGCAAAGACCATGCTGGTCTGTGTTGACCAGCACATTAGATGTTGCTGAAGGAAAAATCCCAAGAAACCTGTTCAGTTACTCAGAGATCTGAGCAACCTTGGTGCATCAGCAATTAAGTGTGAATTGCACTAAGCGATGGCAAGCCAACAGGCTTGTGACTTTTCAAGCTTCTTCCAATGTAAGTCTCCTCAAAGGAGACTTCTGGTGTCTCAGTTGTTTGGTTTCTAAAGATACAAGTGGATTCTCCTGGAGTTTTCAAAAAGTTTTTTACTAAAAATTCCACAGGTTCTTATTTGCATAGCTAAGCACATGAGTGTTTTAAAGATCTCCTCTTAAACCTGTCTGATCTTGGGGTTATCACATTTTAGCCACGTCCTGAAGAGTGGGTAGATTATTTTCTAGAGAGCAGATGTGACTAAAATGACTATGCACAAGTATCAGTTAAACAAAAAAGCACCTTAAATGAATGAAGAAAAAATATCTGATCAAAATTCTGAAAGTTTGGGGTAATGTGAAGCCTATGAAAACAAATACTTGTTAAACACTTGATTTGTACATATAATCATATGCTTTTTCATTACCTTGTACTTTTTTTTATACATGTATTTAGTTCGAATAGCTTCTATAAAAATATGTGGTAGCAGGGTGCCATTTCCACTTAATTTGATAAAGTAACAGACAAAATATTGAGTGAGGCTGTGACCATGCTGCCCTTTTCCCCTTCCTCCCCTCTCTTGTTTCGGACAAACCCTGCAGAGCCTCACCCAGCCACGGGACTTCAGCCCACTTTCTCCCCTGACACATGTCAAGAAGCAGAGTCATCCAGAACATCCTCCAAACTGCAAAGCCCCATTAGTCAAAAGACTCCTCCACAAGAGAGCTAAACTCTTCTTTCCCAGCTCACTAAATCTCAGCTGGAGCTGGCAAGCGTTGCTGCCTGGCCCTCCTCCCATACAGATATCTTGTGTAGCTTTCAGACCTGGGGTGGAGCTTGGTGCTGAACCAACATGGTCTCTTTGGGGAATTTTTTATAAGTAAATGATTAGGATCAGTGGGCTGGCTTCTGAGGCTGGTCTCTAGTGGGGTACAGCTGGTCTAGGACAAAGATTGTCATTATCTCTGCACATCTCATACTGCAGGATAAAGCCTGCCAAGCCCTAATGTGATTTAGAGCACCTCATTGACTGCTGTGTGCACAGGGGCTTCCCACAGCGCCAGCATAGACAGATTAAGAAATGTGTGAATGGGCAATTTTTGTGGTTCATTGCTTACTGAAACAAATGATGGAAATAAATTCTGCTGTTACTTTTTAGATGTTTCCAAAAGTGGAATTAAGCTAAGTCTTATGTCATAATATTAATATAGAAAGCTTTAAAATTTTCAACAAAATTTTCAACAAAAAAAAACAATTTAGACCCAAATGTACAAGAGTCCTAGCTACACCACAGGCTCACCCCACAACAATGGGGCCAATTTGCTAGTCTAATCTTGTCCTAATTTGGAAGCCTATTCTAACTGGGATAATTTTAATTTAAGGTGAAGGTAATGGAGTCATGAAGGATTTAGTAGCTCATGTGGTACAAAACCTCTGCTATAGCTGAATACTATGTATGTGAGCTTATGTGCTTTAAATCCTGTACTCAGCTCCTAAAACAGTGTATAGCAAGAAATGAGGGAAGAATAAATTTAAACTATGCCACACATTGTGAGGGGTGTTTTTAACAGAGCAAGCCTGTAAGCCTAGTAGACCCTTTTGCTCTGGGAAAGCTAAGGAGTTTCTTAGGAGGAAAACATGTATGGGAAGTAGATAAAGTACTGCTGTTGGGATGATCAGAACTGTGCAATGGGACCTGCTTGGGATCTGTTTTTTTTGTGTTGCCCCTCTGAGCTGTGTGCCAAGAACAGAACTGGCAGTAAATGTGCTGCCTCTATGTATGGCAGGCAACAAGAATGATTTGAGATGCTTCAATTAAACAAATGATCAGTCTGCTCCCAAAAGATCATGATTAGGACAGCGGTAACAGCATTTATATGGTGAACAGCCTCTTTGGAACATAATTTAGGGGCAAAGACTGGGGAGAACAGGCACTCAGGAGAGAGAAGCAGATGCCTCCTTGGAGGAACCCTGTTGTGTATGGTCTATGCCAATAGCACTGAAAGATGCTTGCAAGAAAAAGACCCATCTTTAAAAATTTAGTCACTGAACATGGGAGAGCATGTGGATTTTAAAACAGGTGGGATTTCTCATACCACTTCACAATGAAAGTTGTTTCTGCCACCCCAGAAATGATTGTACTTCAAGGTGAATGCAGAGGGAAAAAAAAAGCAGCATGACCAATTCAGTTGCAGCTCAATATTTCTAGGAAGAATTTAATTCACTTGTGAACTAAGAGATTCACATGCTCTCTTCCTCCTGGGTCTCTTCCCTTGTAAGCTTCTCTGTGCTTAGAGGCATTGAACCTGATCTAGACATTCCCTCTGATTAGTTAGTTTTTAAACACATGGTATTTTATCACTGAGATGAAATCTAGATGTTGTCATACAGCTGTGATGCATCCTTCAGAAAATGAGGGCTACTAATGTTGTTTAATGGATACTTGTTTATCAGATCTGTCTATTGTCACAGACATTTAAAAATCATCTGATGTGTTGAAAAACTAGATGTATTTATCAGCTATTGGACATTATTCTTCATTACTTATTGAACTTAGATATATTTTTCCTACTTGTTGCTGTTGAGATCCTGTCTGTTTTCCATCTCATGTTGAAGTTTTTCCATTTCATGTTGAAGAACTTTTTATCGTCCTCTTCAAAAGGAAGTTAAAGCCTCAAAGTGTATCTGCAGAAAATAGGAAAACCCCCAACATGTGAAGGAGCAAAGAGTTAAGGATGAAAGCACAGAACAAAATGTTAAGTAACTCAAGCATTACAGTATGGTAGGATAATTACAAGTAAAATGATGCCATATATGGTAATACTCACAGGGATTCAGGGGAAAGCCAAATGATGGGCACTGTTGCCCTGGGAGAAAGGAAATGCAATTCCTGTAGTGATGAACTACAAGTAACCTTTAATAAAATGGAATAGTTCAAAGCCTGGGGTTTGTTTGAAGAAAGGTTTTTTTTTTTTTTTATTTTTTCCAAAGAAACAAAGTTGCAAGGTAGATTTATTTGAAAACTTTGCATGCATATGTCTTCAAATTGGTGTGCTTGTTTTGGAATTGTTCCCAGGACACTTAATTTTTATCAATAAAACATGGAAATGTTTTAGCACTGGAGCCCAGGCAGAGATGAAACCAACCTCTAAACTGTGCAAATTAACCCAGGTCTTGTGAAAAGGAACATATTAATCTCAATTTTTTCTGGTTAAAACTGTAAAAGCCAGAAGAACCACTTCACATCATGTCATACCTCAGGCAAGAATTGTTTCTGCTTTCCTAAGGTTTACATCAATGTCATTCCATCTTGAAAGTTCTGCCCAGCATTTACCCATATTTTTTATATCCATTTATCACTGGTCCCTTGGTAGGGAAAATTAACTCCTGTATTTCCTAATTAGGAAAAGAAGCAGAACTGCAATGGATCCAGCTAAATAGTTTCAGCTTCAAAAGATTTTACAAATACCCATGGGATTTTTTAATGTATTTTTGTTTTTATTTTTAAATCCATTTTAGTTTAAATTCAAAGAGGTCAAACTTACATTTAGACTGTTGCCCTCCTCACAGCACTAGCTTGATACAGTTGAGAGAACTACTTTATTACAGCCACACCCAATTGAAGACCCTTTTTGATTGCTGAGACAGGACAGTATAAAAACATTTTCATCTATATAATCATCAGAGCCAAAGGTATCTAGCAGACGTGAAACAACGTAATGTGACACTTAGGGAAAAGTAGGCTGGAAATGATCTTCTAAGAAAAGACTATAAATCTGGCCCTTGTACCTGAACTTTGAAAACCACTATTTTGCTTTAAGGAAGGGCTTCAGAGTTGTAAATAAACTCCAGCCTGGAAGTCCTCTGGAAGGTGAAACATTACCACTGCCTTCCTTCTCCCCATGGGGCACTGCCCAGAGCACAGCTGGGGTGCCATTTCTGCTGGTCAGACATCTCCCCCCACGAGCTGTCCCTTACCACCCAGTTAGCAGGGACACCTCAGGCAGTCCCAGCTCTGGTCCCACTGAATTCAAGGAGCATTTGAACATGTAGTTCAGATGAGGTGGGATCATTTGTTTATTCTCCAGCACTGATACAAACTGTTAGCCTACTTTAATGTCAGAGTTTCAGAAGAGAAAACGGTTGTATTACTGTTGATGTTTTTTCTTACGGCTGTACTACATCATCGTTAATGTTGTATTTTTTGGTCTTAAAATACAAGCAGACTCCCTGCCAGCTCCACATCTCATAAATGTTCAGATGCTGCCAAAGCAAGATGAAATGCTGTTCAAAAATGCATCATGTTTTAGAATTGCCTTAAATGGCCCAATGTCCAGTCAAAATACTAACGGGACAGATATATAGCTCTGATAATGCGTTCTTTGCATGCTGAAGTCAGGTGGGTTTGGAGAGACGGTGTTCTGGGGTAAATACTAACTGAGCCAGGCAGTTTCCAGTCCTGTTTTTATACACTAAATACATCACATGGCAGAAGGAGTCCCACTAATTACCTACTTTCTTTTGTGTTATTTTCTTTCCCCTCAGAGGTGAATCTGGTGCTGGCAAGACAGAAAACACCAAAAAGGTCATTCAGTACCTGGCTGTTGTTGCTTCATCACATAAGGGCAAAAAGGACATCAGCATCACTGTAAGTGAGCTCTTCTGCATTCAACTCTTCTTCAAGCCTGTTAGGACTGTACTGAGCTGACTATGCTAACAGCAAGTCAATCTCTATGGCTTGCCAAACAGTTGACATATTAAGAGTACACAATTACATCACAGCTCTGTGTTTATGGAAAAAACCTTTTGTTTGACACCCCTTTAGGCATCAAATCAGAATGTACTTCGCAAGAAGAGAAGTATTCATAGCTTTACATAGGCATAGCACCTATTTATAACCTAGTATGAAGGCCTTGAAGTCTGCAAGGGCTTGGATCCTTATTTTACCCTTGGCCTCTGGCAACTGAGAAGTTTGGGAAAGCCTTTAACTAACACATTGTCCAAATGAATCACAAAAATGTATACCAGTGTTTAAACACCCAGAGTTTTGATTGGCTTTGTTTGCGAGTGAGTTTTCTTACTAACTAGCAAGGAATCCCAGGATAAAACTTGTCTTTAGTTTTTATTCCTCTGTCAGAGAGAACAATTTTGAAAGGTACAATTTTTTTAAAGTCCCTTCTTCCTTCAAAATTTGTAAAAGTCTTGCCTTAGTGACTAAGGTTAATTTTCTTGCTCTGAACCATAATACAAGCTTATACCTGACCAGTTCCTGGAGATCATTAGTGTGGCTGAGGCTCTCAACCATCTTTGCCGTTTTGAGTGTTACAACTCCAGGTCCTATGTCATTTCCAGCCTTCCAGTCAGTTACTCAAACTTCTGCAAAAAAAATGTGGCATTTCACTTTTATGACAAAAGGCTTAATTCAAGAAGACATTTCAGTGTGTCCTAAATGCAAGACTAGGTACAAAATAAGTAAATAGTAGGGTAATGGGAAACAAAGTAAAAATCTCATGACCACACCTGTGCTGGGTCTTGCAGCTGCTCTTGTCTACCCTGTATGCCAGCAGGCAGAGGACTCCAGAGCACAGGGTGTGCAGCCTGGCCTCTTCCACCATAAATAAATTTTGTTTATGTACAGCAGATTCTGCTTTGGGACAGGGGAGGGAGTAGATGTCCCTTTGGGTCGTGTTTTCTAGAAATCTGTGATTAAATTTAGCAGAAACAGTTCAAGACTAAAGGCATCATTTTCCTTTGTTGAATGTTTATGCAAAAAAACTTATTTCTTCCTACTGGGTCCCTGCTCAGTGGCTGGGGGAAATGAACTTGTGGTTTCAAGGCCATCCCTAACAGGCATGTAACTGCAGTTGCTGCTGGCTCTCCTGGAGAATTAAGTGAGTCTCAGGATCAGATTGGCCCTGAGACAGACCTGAAGGCAAACAGCCACCAGACAGGAGCTGAGAGAAAGTCTATGACATGCTAACAGTAATTCAGTGACTGAGACTTAGGATACTGCAATTTCAGTCATTAAAAAATAATGAATAGCAAAATGTCGCAGTTGCACCAGAGAAGAACTGGGAATTTACCATAAAAATATCTGTCCTTGTCTGATCCTGGGAGACTAATCTGGGACTGGATCCAAAACCCATCCCTTTGCTTCAGGGTTGTTTTTTTTCTTCAGTTAAAATGTTTTATATATGTTAATGGTATTTGTACTCTTGGTATGTCTGCAATAGATTGTTTGTATTTATATTCCTGGTTTATTTGCATGGAAACTGTGTATTGGTTATTTTAATACAGGAAAAACAATAAAAATGTCTATGTAATGGAAATGATACTGACACTTGTTTTATACCACGTTATTCAATACAGCAAGGTCCATCTTTTTCTTACGTGAGTAACTTAGACTGTTTGATGTGTGTTTAAGGCACTGAGTGTAGATCTGCATGCTATTGTTGCACCTCAAAAATTTAAGAGACATTTTGTTGAAATATGTTGTATGATATGATAAAAAGCAACAATAGCGCCAAATGCTCTCACAAATCAACCCTAACTGTGTCAGGCTCCATGGTAAAGGATGAGGTCTGACACAGGCAGGGTCATCTTTCAAAGATCACTCTCTTCTATATGTGTGTGTTCAAATTGCCATAGTTTGAATGAAATTTCCCACGATCCTGAAAGAGCCACTCAGCCTGAAACTGAGCAACATGATTTCTGAGTGTAAATACCCAAATGCTTTCTGTGCTTCAGGTTGAACTTTTTGGGACTGTTGTGAAATAATTCCTAAACCTCACAGTGGCTGCATGCTTTCCATTTGATATTGCTTTCAATTTTACATTTTCATGTAACTGTTGAGAGTTGTTCACATCCACAAAGGTTAGCATGTTCCTAGCTTGCTGCTATGATGTGCAACAGAGCAATTCCCACTGCAGCGTGTGTCTGCAGGTGTGTTATGGCAGTTTCTTACAGGCTCTCATGGGCCCTCCTGTATCACGGTGTGCCATACAAGCATACCAATGCTTTGGGAATATAGGCAGGTATGCTGGCATATTTTTCCTGTTTCTGTGCCAGGCAAATGGGATTTTTTCCCCATTCTAACTGCTGCCTCTCAGACTTTGGCTATGACAAACAGCAATGGGTTGCCCCTTAGTTAATTGAGTACTTCATTTGACAAGCTCCTTGCAAAAAAACTAATTCATTGCTGGCATAGGCAACTCTGTGGAGTTCAGTGGACTAAAAATTGCATACATAATTTGGAGCCACAGTTTTGTACCCCAAGTTGATGGCATAGGCAACTCTGTGGAGTTCAGTGGACTAAAAATTGCATACATAATTTGGAGCCACAGTTTTGTACCCCAAGTTGATGGCATAGTTCAGTTCTCACTAGAAGCATGTGGTACATGTCTCAGTTTAGCAGACAAGGCTCTATTTTAGCTGTCACCATGTGACTTCAGCAACATCCTATGCTTACAGTGGTGGTTTTAAGTCTACAGAGTGTAACTGGAAAGAGTTGCTCAAATACAGTCAAACTTCAGGGACTTTTAGGAAATCATTACTTATTCTAGGACTCCTGTATTAGCCTGTTTGGAAATCTTGCTTCCCTCTTCCTCCAACTGTTAAGTAGTAAGCTTTGGGGGATTTTTGGTGTAGCTTTTCTCTTCTTGTTTCAAAATGCAGTCTTGATACATGCCTTCACTCTCAAAAGATCTATTCTTTCAGGAAGGCGGTCATCCTCCCGTTTTGTGACCATGTAGATAGGTTTAGAAATTGGTTAACAATCTGTTACTTTTTAATGATATTTTTGAGGCAGCTCTCATCATTGCCACATAGGTTACAAAACATTCAGGAATGGCATTTTAAGAAAGGTTACCAATTTTGCACACTAATTGGGAAGCACTGTCATTTTCCAAATTATTTCCCATAGAGTCAACATAAATATTGCCTGATTTTCTAATTAATTTAAATAATATCATATTATCTATCAGGGACTTCTTCCTTTTCAGGGTGAGTTATTTGAAATAATGCATGCTACTGAAGAGTAGTACTCAAAGAATAGCATGACAAGAAGCAACTGTGAAAGTGAGTGACCTCATAGGACAGAGTTGAATTAAAAGTTCAGAAAACCTGTATTCATAGGCGAAGGTTTTTTTCAACTTTACTGATTTGTTTAGAAATAGGAGTATTAAATGCATGCTTGTTTCACTGCATGATTTGTTTCATTAGTAATTACCAATCACAATTAACAATGTAATACAAAGTTTGTGTGTTTGCATGAGAATTCATTATCTTAGTTTGAAATAAATCAGTGCATTTCCATGTTTAACCTAAATAGCCTTGCATGCATCACTATTAATAGACTTGATGAAATCTGCTTTGTAGCTTTGTAGCTTTGTGCTGCATTACATTAAAATGATTCTCAGCAAGTTATTCTAATTACATCGTCATTTGCTAGCAAAGGATCTCAATAAACTAACTAGAAAAAGACATGCTAGAGGTTCCTTTAAGAATATCCCTTCTAAAAATGATATTAAACTGGAAAAAAAAAATTGACATTGAATGACCCTTTTTTTTAAGAAAGGCCAGTGATGATGCTAAACAGATTAAGAGACTATGATCTGTCACAGGCAACAGGGCTGGAAAAGGGTCATGTATACAGGACAGCAGTCAACTGCATAACTATATAAACACAAAGATTAACAGAGAATGAGTACAAATCCACATGAAGTGCAGTATTCAGAAAAAAAAAAAAGTTAGAGGCTTAAATTATCTTTCACATTTTTCTCCAGTGCACATGTTGGTTTTAATTAAGTAATTATGAAGTTTAGGGTTAACTGCTTCTGAATGAATTTTAGGGTGAGCTGGAAAAACAGCTTCTACAGGCAAACCCTATTCTCGAAGCTTTTGGAAATGCCAAAACTGTGAAGAATGACAACTCCTCCAGATTTGTAAGTAGGAGAAATCCAGTTGGGTCCATGTCGGGGGGAGGTATAGCATCATTTAAAACACAATGTACAGACAGTGGCCTTCATTGGTGCTTTTCTCTAAAGAGCATCTTAAAACTCATCCCTTAAAACCAGTTTAGAATTCCTCTCTGAAATAGGAATTCGGCCATATAGAAGATTAGAGATCAAGCTCAAACTTGACAGTACCATTATCCTCTCACAATTTAGCAGTCTATGTGTGGCCTTCCAGAGTCAATTCTGGATCCAGGACATATCCACCTTCAGCATATTTGCAAACAAGATCTGTACTTTATTTTTCTTTGCACCATTATTGAGCATATATCTCATAAAGGTGCGACTGTTACTTAGCAGGAGTGGTTAATATATTAAATTTAAAACTACAGGAGAAAAAGAAAAGCCAGTCATACAGATTCAAGTTAAAATGATGAGTTGAGGGCTGTCACTATTTGATGACACTTTTTTCTGGGAATGCTGACAGATACTTGTTTTCCCTGCAGACCCTCCTCTTGAACCTCTGCTCTCTCCCTGAAAAGTTCAGGGATCCATGCAGATGAACCTCAGCAGAGGGAGTTACACAGATCCAATGCTATTCCTTCATTGACCTTGTGGATTTTGTCTGTCCTATCCTCAGGTTCCAAAGCCTGGTCCAGTAGGGAGGACTCCTTTCCCTCTAAGTGCCTAAATGAAACATGGGGGCAAATCTCTGCAGAGGGAACATCAGAGAAGTTCACTTCCTTCCAGGCTTTTCCATGGGTTGTCCTATCAGGAGAGGATGTTACTCTTAAGAGAATGATATACATGTCTTATTAAACAGGCTAGATACTAATATTGGAAAACCTGGCATAACCTGAAAGAATAGCCCAATCTAGATCTTCTTTTCATTCACAGGGTAAATTCATCCGCATCAACTTTGATGTGACAGGCTACATTGTCGGAGCAAACATAGAGACTTGTATCCTTTTCAGTGGGCTGCACTGGAAGCTAACTAGGGTGAGCAGAAGGAAGTAAGATAAACAAGCTGCATGGCATGTCTAAGAAAGGCAAATATTGCTGAGGCTGATATAAACACAGATGGAGCGAAGTGACTCCATTTATGCTGATACCAGCTTCTCAGTTTGTCTTACTCATGTTTACATTTTCAAGTCTGTTTTCTTAGCTATAGGAAAGCGTGCTATTCCCCATATACAGCTTCAGAAAATGGAAGCCCCATACCTAAAGCAACAGCAGGGGACTTTAAAAGCAGAGTCCCAATAATACAATAGTGGGAAGAGATTGTTTTGTGGTTAAGACTGCATGTGATCTTGAGGTCTTTTTGTTTCCTATCAGTGTGATCCTGCATGGGTCACTCTGGTTTTCTGTGGTCTACGTTTCCAGCTGCCTAAAAAGTTTTTAAGCTTTACTGTTTCTTACTGGTGCTGTGACAGGCACTTTGAAAAAACAGTGAATGTTCAGTATTATCACTACAGTTCTCCCTGGAACTTGGAGAGTGCTTCTCAGTTTTCAAGTCCAGGTTTGGCACTTTGTCCTTGTCCTGACAGCATGTTGGGATTAAGTTCAGATGCTCATTACGATCTGACCCTCAGCCCTGTGCACCCTGGCTTCTGCAAGGGAAGGGTCCTGAGCCTTGCAGACTGAATGATCAAACCTGTGGCTGCATCTGCCCTGCTGTTTAGGTATACCAGAGGTCATGTATGTTGTACTGGGATAGAGGCATTCCGAGAAAAAGCACTGAGAATAATCTGTTAAGGGAGACTTCTATATGATACCTAGTATGACAGCTTTCTAATGCATATCTGGAGGATTGAGGGGGTCTTTTAAATAAAAGTAATATACCTTTTTCTTCCACCCCTCTAAAGACTTTATATTAATAAAGACAAAAGAGACAGGAAAAGGCAAAGAACATGGTGCAGTCAGAAGAGCTATCTCAGGGTCCTTACTGTTCTGCTCCCTTTGTCAAACCAAGGAACAATTTAGCCTGAAATTGGATTGAACTCTGCATATTTTGTTAGACAGTCATGGTCAGAAATTACATGCAGAAAGTCACTCAACTGAAGTGAAGCAAATATTTTGCTGGTGTTGATGCCCCAGATAGCACCAAGTCCTAGATATTCCCAGAGAACTTGCCCACTCTGTATCCTAAATGCTGCCCTGCTGTTTCAAATGACACATCCAGAGCAGTGAGCTATATATCAATAACCTTGATGTATTTTTTTCAGGAAAAAAGTACAGAAATTTCAGAGAAATTCAGCTTAGCCTGACTTCACTTGCCAAGTACTGTTGCCTCTTCCCTTGGCTGTATTTATGAGATAGTGCGTTTTAATGAACAAATTAACATGTAGCTAGATTTTTCAGTGCTGCATTGCTCATCTTTACATAGACAAGGAGCTGCTTGCTCCAATAATAAGAAAGAGAAAGAAAGATGCAACTATAAAGAAGGACCTTAACTCCTGGGTGTAGCATTAAACAACAAACAGTTTATCTTTCTGCTCTTATTGTGACAAGTGATCTTTAGAATAAATCAAGTTTTAATTTTTTTTGGTCTTAACTGAAGTTTTATCTATAGCACTATAGCTTTTAAAGAGTGAATCACTGACTGGTGATTGCCAACCGCATTTTTAGTAGTTTATAGTTACAAAAATGGACCATAAATAAAGTTTGCTTTTATTGCTTTTATACCTACAATACTGGCCTCAAGAGCTTTTTTTCTAGCAACTCCACCTTATGTTGAAAGAACCATATTGGTACTTCATTTTAAGTGGTGTGAATTATATCATGAATAATATTTTTATGTATCTGATTTTAGAAGTGTTTCTGTCTATTGTGGTGCTTATTACTCTGATTACCAGAATTTACCATACAGTAAGAGGTAGGAAACTGATCTGCTCATTGTGGTGATAATTATACCAATACCAGAGCTCCTGCCATAGAATCAGATGCACATTCATGTTAGACAAGCTCATGGCAAATATTTCAGCAATGTTATTGATGGTTCTGAGGCTGATGGCACAATTAAGGGAGGACTGAAATATGTTACTGATTTTTTTTAACACACTTGACAAACAGATTTGCTTGAAAAATCCCGTGCTATTCGTCAGGCTAAAGATGAGCGAACATTTCATATCTTTTACTATTTGATTGCTGGAGCTTCTGAACAAATGAGAAGTAAGTTACTTGCTAATGATTCTTAGATATCTTTGAACAGTCTGAGCAACGGCTTACTTAAGTAATTTATCTTAACTTCTTTAACTATATGTCATTAAATCCTTTCTATAAATAAACATCTCTTTAGCTATAGAAAATAACTCTCTCAAGTGAATTGTAAGAAAGCTTCAACTGATGCCTACCTGTTTGAGCCAGGTTGTTTGCAGTTTACAGGATGTTTCAATTTACAGGAGATGTAAACCCATTCAGATCCCATCTTGAAAGATATTGCAAAGATGAATAGGGAAGAGTTATTAATTATTTTATACACAAAAGAAATGGGGCTTCCCAATAAAAATATTGGCTCGTGGTTTTAAAACAAATTAAGATAATGTCTTTCCCACAGCACATTATTACACTGTTAAACCCATAGCTTCAGAATGTCGAGAAGGTGAAAAGTGTAAGTGGATCCAAAAAAGGTTTAGACATAATATGTACTGGAACATCATGGTTCAAATATGACATATTTCCCTAAATCATTGATTGCCAAAGAATGTATAAATCAGTGGATAAATCTGTATTTTCCCTTTTTTTTTATGCTCCTTACCAAAGAATCTGCTGTTGGCCACAGTATAGGGCTGAAGAGTCTTTTGATCTGGCCAACTACAGATTTTACCTAGTTCCATTCTTATTATTACCTGATATGAATCCCCACAGGGAGAGGCATAATTCTGAGTAGGTTACACATGGCAGTAAATGAAAGACTTTTGGGAAGAAGGGCTCAGATCTGAGTCCATAGGGTGCAAAATTCCACTGAGGGGCAGAGACATTCCCCAGTTACTAATGAAAACTGGAAACTTAACACAATCAAGCTTGCTATATGAGGAGTTACCTTTAAAATATTTGTGCACCACAAAACCCTAAACTCATAAAAGCAGAGTCTTCCTTTAGTGAAAATACTGGGGTTTTCCCTGTTGTTCATTGGGAGAACTCATGAACCAAGAGCATTAAGTTGATGCACTTAAGTAAAGCTTTTCTTCTTTGCTTTTTAGATGATCTGTTGCTGGAAGGCTTCAACAATTATACCTTTCTATCTAATGGCCATGTGCCTATTCCGGCTCAACAAGATGATGAGATGTTTCAGGAGACCTTGGAAGCCATGACAATTATGGGCTTTACTGAGGAGGAACAGATAGGTGAGAATTGTTAGCAAGATTGTATTCAAGTTACACATCTGAAGGGACACTATATAGAGATGCTAATGCATAGAGGTTAATTCTGTCCAGAATAATCACTTTGCAAAATATGCATATGAAGTAAGATTCTACATTCGTGTAAGAAAATTATTTAGATTTTATGTCCATGTTTCTCTGGAGAACTGTGATCCTGAATGAACCACCAACTGGAGGATTCTAAATGTGCTCATGTTATTTAACTTGTTTGCCTGTTATTTCCACTGTGTAAAGCTATTACCAACCATTACATAGCTGCTGTTTCTAAGTGCACTGTGAATTACTGTCCGTAGCTTTCCCTCCTTCTCAGGAGGTATTAGAAGCATTAAATCATAGATGTCTTATGGAAAGAGAGTGAAGGTTATCCATTAAGGCAAAACTTCTCAAAAATGGAACAGGCTCAAATAGCTCATATTTCTATTCACTGATTCAGAGAAAAGTGAAATAAAATCAAAGAGCATGAACAACAACTAAACTATCTCAAAAATGTGGGCCTGCCAGAGTCATCTATCTGCACAGCTTTTACCTCTCCCTATTCCTGGAAGTGTACAGGGCTTCAGCGGGTGCATGCCAGTGTGCATCGCCCATGGATGCAAATTGCTATGTCCCAAGTGACACCTGGTGGCAAAACCAGCATCGCCCCATCACTTGAACCTTGGACCAGCTGTGGCAACCAGGAGCAGAGCTCCGTCACGTCCCACCCCTGCATCAGTGACTGAGTGGTGCTGAGAAAAAATGTCTTGTCTTTCAGGACAACAGTGCAAATCCCAGTCTTGGTAAATTCAGATGATGTTGCTGATGAAGACCAGTTCGTTCTCCTGCCAGGGCATGTGTATTAGTGTTCATAGCAGCATTCTCCATTACAACAATAGGAGTCATTATGTTACTGTCTGAACCCTTTGATCACATGTTCTAAATTATAAGACCATTAGGACAGTATTCTTCTCCTGTGTAAGTTTACCGAACAAATAGAACTCTCTAGATTCATACAATCTCATCTGTAGCATACCAGTAGATTTTACTGCCCAAAGTTAGGCAACATCACGTTTATATGTATTTTAGTAATCAAACATTAAGCAATTACTTTTCTGTACTTCAACACTAATCCTTCAGAGACTTGTATACATTTGATGTTAGTTGCACAGCTAAATATCCACATGTACCTGCATAACTGGAGCTTCAGAAGTGCCGCACATTTTTGAAGCTACTGGTAACTCATAGATACTTTTAAGTTTTAAAGACAGAGATACAGCTTGTCAAGTGACTGAGCAGGGAAGGTGCTATAAAACACTGTGAGTGGGAGATGAATTCCTGACACCTTGGGGTCTGCCTGGGGAGCAAGCCCAACTTAGCTCAGAGGTGCTGGTGCTCTCAGTCTGGCCTATTTACTCCACTGCACAGATTGTTGAGATGCTGCTCAATCAGCTCTCAAACTCCTGCAGTTAATGGCACAGGATTTTAAAGCAAACCTAGCTCTTTCCATAGAGGTACAGACTACCATAGGCAATAAGATGAATCTTCATTATTGCAGAGAATAGAACTTTCCAAATGTGTCCATTCTGTTCCTCATTTATATTATCTGCTTCTCTTACAGCTATATTGAGGGTTGTTTCATCTGTCCTACAACTGGGTAATATTGTCTTCAAGAAGGAGAGAAACACCGATCAGGCTTCTATGCCAGACAATACTGGTATGATTTGCCCCTTAAAAGATTTAGTTAATTTCATGATGTTAATAAAATAGCAGCTGAGTAAGCACTCTTTATCGGTATTTTTTATTTGATTGTTATTACATACATACTTCTCAGGCTTTAAAAGATACACCATTCTTAAAATCAGCTCAATTATCATTATCTTTTCTAGTAATCTTGAATCCATAAATTGATGGTGAATTTGCCACTTGGATCATGAAGAACAGTTTTACAGAAAGTATATATACATCCTCTTGTATGTACAATAAAGGAGCTTTTAAGGAAGATAAATAACTTCACATATTTGCTCAGCTGCTTGTATTCACACTTACTGACCTGATAAGAGAAAATTCAATCTGAAATAAAGTATCACTCTTTTATTCTAGCTGCACAAAAAGTGTGTCACCTGATGGGGATTAATGTGACAGATTTCACAAGATCTATTCTAACCCCAAGGATCAAAGTAGGACGAGATGTCGTTCAGAAAGCTCAGACCAAAGAGCAGGTATCTACTTGCAGTCTGATCAGCTCTCCTGAAACTGTTTTTTCTTGTTTTCTTCTTACACCTTGCCTAAAGGGAAATGTCAGTTTTCTATCTCATTATCTCTACAGAAATTGGCAGTTAATTGGATTCTTCTTCCACTTAAAATTTTCTCTCCTTTTTTTCAGGCAGACTTTGCCATAGAGGCTTTGGCCAAGGCACAATTTGAACGTCTTTTCCGTTGGATTCTAGCTCGCGTAAACAAAGCTCTTGATAAAACAAAAAGACAAGGTGCTTCCTTCTTGGGGATCCTTGATATTGCTGGATTTGAAATTTTTGAGGTACATACTATGGGACACAAGTTGGCTAAACTCCTTATTATCATGCAGTGGCTGGGATATAAGAAGACAAAAATCTAAGTTCAGAGCCACAAAAGCAATTTGGTTATTTCAAGTTGGCTAGCAGCCAATGGCCAGCAGGACCCACAGGTCTACTATAATATTTCTGGCTGCTTGCCTTTCCCTTGGGCAGGAAGGGTTAGGGCTGGCAGCCTGCTCCTGATGGGCTTCTGCAGGGCTCAGTGTTTAAAGCCAGGGTCTGCTTTTTATGGTTTATTGAATAGCTCCCAGTACAAAAATTTACCCCTTGAGAACTTACCGTAAATTTTCAAGACCTTATATTAGAAAAATATTGATCCTTATACTTGAATTATTGCAATATGTAAAAAGAAATAGAAGATAGCAAATTTCATCTTGGCATTTAAGTTCCCTCTTGAAGGTCTCTTTCTAACACTAGGAAATCACTTTTTTCCTCCTCACAGATCAATTCCTTTGAGCAGCTGTGCATCAATTACACTAATGAAAAACTTCAGCAGCTTTTCAACCACACAATGTTTATATTGGAGCAAGAGGAATACCAGCGAGAGGGCATTGAATGGAATTTCATTGACTTTGGCCTTGACCTGCAACCTTGCATTGAGCTGATTGAAAGACCAGTAAGATTATATCTCTATAAGTGGGATACTACACAGGTTGCATGAGAGTCAGTTATGTATGGGTATAATGAGAGAGCCATTTAAGGTATTTCAGATCCTTTGTTGCCTGGGAGGATTTGTAACATAAGGGATAAAGAAGGTGGTGCTTTTCTCTGTCTCTGCCTGTGATGATACTGATCTGATATTGCTTACATTGCAGACCAACCCTCCAGGCGTCCTGGCTCTGCTGGATGAAGAATGCTGGTTCCCCAAAGCTACTGACACATCCTTTGTGGAGAAACTATGTCAAGAACAAGGCAACCATCCCAAATTCCAGAAGCCCAAGCAACTTAAGGATAAAACTGAATTCTGTATAATGCACTATGCAGGAAAGGTACTGGACAGATTGATCTATTTTGACTTAGGGAAATTTGATTCTTTGATGCCCATATGGTAAAAAAAATGGTCTGCTACCCACATTGATATGGGACAGCTTTAATTATAAAATGTATATATTAAGTGCTTTAATTACATATCATAAAATAAGATTTGCAAAACATTAATTGCTGTGCTAAACTCACATGAAAACAAAAATAACCAGCACGGGCATTATTGAAAATCCAAATAATTCAGACTCCTTCTAGCAAGTAGATTTTTTAAAGGCAAGGCAGGTGCCTTGCCATGGATAAGTCTGCAAAAAGCTTTGCAGGTGCTAGTACATGTAAGAAGAAATACTCAACTCAGCTCTCAACCACAGAAAGCTTTTCACATTACTATATGTATGATTTTGTGTTAAGACAGTGCCCTATGCTCTTGGTCACTCCAGATGTGTTTATCAATAACTGATTTTTGATGTATCACTCTTTCCTGCAGGTTACCTACAATGCAACTGCCTGGCTAACAAAGAACATGGATCCGCTAAATGACAATGTGACTTCTCTGCTGAACCAGTCTTCAGATAAATTTGTAGCAGACCTTTGGAAAGATGGTATGAATTGTAACTCTAAATCAGAAATGTGGTTTAGAGGGAGAAACTTCTACCAGAACTTTTCGACTGCCATCCCTTGCTGGCAGGACAGAAGTGTGAAAATTATAATCATAGAAGAGATTAAAATAAGAATCAAGAATAATATGTTCTAAAGACATATTTATGGAAAGTATCATTAGATAGTTTTAAGCACTATAAAAAAATTTCCTTAATATTATTCAGCAACAGAATAAAAATTATTTGTTACAATGTTGCTGAATATGTGATATTGTAGATCTCATTTAATAGAGGTTATTATTGGGTTTTATGAATGACTTACCTTAAATACTCCTCTCCCAGAAGTCCTGCACAGTTCTCTCCAGTGCTGTACAATCTCAGCAAAACTCAATCAGAAGAATGTCTGTATGCATATAAAACTTTGTTTTAAAAAAGTTTATATGGATCTGTAACATGTATACTAGAGTATAAATATTTAATATATGGACATAAACGTGCATGCAGACACCAGCAAGGTGTCTCTGAATTATCAAATAACTAAGGGACATTATTAGCTAGACTTTGAGAACCACTGGGTAACAGATGGGCGTCAAGAAATGTTGTTCCTGGTTCTGACACCAGCCTACCAATTGGATATTTTGCAGATGGGCTGTCCTTTTTTGAGCAAGCATAAAATAAAATACATTCGGCGTATTTAGTTGCTCCATTCTGTCACTAGTTAACAAAGATCCTCATTTACTTGTTTGGCAGAAGTAGACTATTTACCCAGAAGGCTCTTTTAGTACTTTTGTTAGTACATTTCTACTGCACCAAAAATATACTGGTCCTCTTTGGGAAGCTGCAGTTTAACAACACCAGTGGCAGATATAATGTGAGGTGAGGACAATTTATATAATTTATATTCTGTTCTATATTTCAGTGGATCGTATAGTTGGGCTGGACCAGATGGCCAAGATGACTGAAAGCTCACTCCCTAGTGCTTCAAAAACCAAGAAAGGCATGTTCCGTACAGTTGGACAACTCTATAAGGAGCAGCTGACCAAACTGATGACCACCTTAAGGAATACCAATCCCAACTTTGTCCGCTGTATCATTCCAAATCATGAAAAAAGGGTAAATTTCAAATACTCAATTTTCAGACTCCTGGCACATTATTCATGTTGAGCTGCTCACTGTACCAGCACATCGCAGAGCTGAATGATGTCTTCAAACATAGATATGCGGCTGGTAACATTTTTATAAATATCTACTGTGCTAAAAATACTTTCTGTTCCTTCTTCAGGCTGGCAAACTTGATGCCCATTTAGTGCTGGAGCAGTTGCGCTGCAATGGTGTCTTAGAAGGTATTCGTATCTGCCGGCAAGGATTCCCCAACAGGATTGTCTTCCAGGAGTTTCGTCAGAGGTAGGAATCCCTCAGTCGGTCCTAACTCTGGGTTTAATGGTGGTGTAATACATGTTTGTCTGTACAAAATAATCTGATGTGTTTCAACCTCCCTAACATCAATGTCTTTCGGCAGATATGAAATTCTTGCTGCAAATGCTATTCCTAAAGGATTCATGGATGGGAAGCAGGCTTGCATACTGATGGTGAGGAAAACATTTTTGATCCTATTGATAATCAGGTCTTTAATACGTATATAAAAGCTGTTGAGAGTACACAGAAATGAGAAGTAACTTTTAATACCGTAAACCTCAGCAATGGAGTTAACAAATATCCCTGGTTTCCTCCAGATCAAAGCATTAGAACTTGATCCCAACTTGTACAGAATTGGACAGAGTAAAATCTTCTTCAGAACTGGCGTTCTGGCTCACCTGGAAGAAGAGAGAGACCTGAAGATCACAGATGTTATTATCGCCTTCCAGGCTCAGTGCCGAGGATACCTAGCAAGAAAGTAAGACTATGTACTAATAAAAAGAACGTCTTTTGCAGCAGAGTATCTATAGAAGCCTTTAGTTCTCTGTACAACAAACTGAAGATAATAAGACGTTTTATTATTATCATCTCTTATTTGTATTGCATTAGAGCTCAACTTGTGTCCAATGAAGGACTCACTTCCTGCCCAGAAGAGGCTTATTAGGTATTATTAAAAGGATGCAGTTACATTGTAAGGCTGCTTACACCCTCTGTACAGTAAGCTCTCTGAGGAAATGACCCATCATTTAAACATGTGTTTGTACAAGCAGAAGGAGCATCCTAGCCTATGACTGGAGTTTTATGCACTATTACAAGTAGCAACACCACTGGCATTTGTAAAACATAAAATAATTTCTTCCACAGCTTGGGCATGAAGAACTGATCATCTAGCATGATCTCAGTTAATGTACATCACAAATCTATTAACAATAGTGCCTTTTTTCTGCACACTACCAAGGCTTTCAGATTGCTGAGCAAAGAAATTTAAATACAATAGGTTTCAAGAATGATGATCAATGCAAGTTCCGAGTGCTCATGTACTCTGGGAAGATATTCACATCCAGAACTAGATCTATACTTTGTGGTTTGTGCCTACCTATGGAGTACAAACAGCCAAAAAACAGAAGACTAAATACAATACCAGAAAGCTAAACAATTATCACATTTCCTCAAGAAATCACAGTCACAGTTTAAGTGACAAATTAATTTGTGCCTGAATCCTCAAGCCATGTGGCTAATCAGCAGACTTACGCCACAGTTTCTTTGCTTAATGTGTATATCTTGCAGAGACCTTATATCCTCAGACTAAACCAATTTGCTTTATGATTTTAATCGCAGAGCCTTTGCCAAGAGACAGCAACAGCTGACTGCAATGAAGGTTATCCAAAGAAATTGTGCTGCTTACCTGAAGCTGAGGAACTGGCAGTGGTGGAGACTGTTCACTAAAGTGAGTGACTGCTATCAGTGAATCTCTCTCTCCTCAGCTTTTCAAAAGAAATTAAATGCACAAGATACTGAGGCATACCATGTGAGGCACACTCCTTGTTCCAAAGTCCATTGCAGCTGATGGCCGAAGCCTCATTAGCTTCATAAAATTTTGGGTTAAGAAATACTCTGGATAGTTATATAATGTCATTAACATTAAAGTTAATTCTAGCCTGAGAAAAAAACAAACTAGTTAACCAGAGATTCATAAAAGATTTTGCATGTTTGGGGACCTTTTTTAATTGCCAAAAATTAAATAATTTCATAGGGGTGAATAATAAGACAGAGTAAAACTGAATTTTGTGAACATGAAGAGTCATATCTATGGGGGACCCAGTAGCTCCCTGAACTGGGACACTAACCATCTTCCTACTAGGAACTCAAGCAAATTAAGTCCATTTGCCTATTGAAGAGGCCTGTTTGTTTTTTGTTGTTTATTTGTTTGTTTGTTTTCCCCCCTCAAGAATGGTCTTCACTTTCAGTTCAGAAAACTGTTCCTACTTGCATTGATAGCAACCTCCTCTGCAACCAAAAATAGGCAGTAACACACACCTGCATGTGCACATTGCCTTTCTATGCAGAAGATGTAGATTTTGTACATTATCAATGGACAAAACCAGCCTTGGAGCCATTCAAAAAGTGACACTATTGGAGGCAGAGGTGCTAACAAGGCTCCAAGAATTAACACAGAGATGGCCAAGACCAACACTGCTGAAGCTTGCTGGTTTAAAGATGCTTACATCAAGCTTGGCTGGACAGTATTTGTCCACTACCTGAGCAACAACAGACAATGCTACCATTAGTGCCAGTCAGCAGGGCACCTTTAAGTACCATGCTCAATAACATAAATACTGACAGAAAACATTCTTAAAAGAACTTTTTATTTTCAGGTGAAACCACTGCTGCAAGTCACCCGCCAGGAAGAAGAAATGCAGGCCAAAGATGAAGAACTACAAAAAACTAAGGAAAGACAACAAAAAGCAGAGAGTGAATTGAAGGAGCTGGAACTGAAACACACACAGGTGATTTGCAGCTCTGAGCCTCTGGGAAATGCTAGCTATTCTTTCACCATTTCTAGAAGCTATTACAAATTAGGTGTCTTTTTTCTTTGTACTCAAGATTGTATTCACAGCGATGGTCCAGAACAAAAGTTCAGTGCAGGCAAACTCCCAGTTGAGGCCTAGCACCCACACAAGAACCTGTGGTAGAGCTGCCTGCCTGTACGCTAGGACTATCTAGTAAAAAGACACTGTGGGGCAGTTTGCAGTCCAAGACTTCACTTCCTATCCATTTTATTTGCATAGCTTTGTGAAGAGAAGAACCTCCTTCAGGAACAGCTTCAGGCAGAAACTGAACTGTATGCTGAAGCTGAAGAGATGAGAGTCCGTTTAGCTGCTAAGAAACAAGAGCTGGAAGAAATTCTGCATGAGATGGAAGCCAGAATTGAGGAAGAGGAGGAGCGCAGCCAGCAGTTGCAAGCAGAAAAGAAAAAGATGCAACAACAAATGCTGGTAAGGAGGCATAAGCGACAAATAGAGATAGTAACTTGTATCTCACAAAGAATGGAGACTGGCAAACCTTAGATCTTATGAAAGTGTTTGCTATTCAGCCCTCTGTAGAATATGTCTGTGCCACTGAAGTAAGAACAATCAGCTGATGCTCTTTCCTCCAGAGTTCTCTTCTTCCCCATCCTAATTTTAAATATTCTTTTCTCTAAAAGAATATTTTAACAAATCTTTCCTTCTAAATCACCAAGCATTAGAGGTTGCCTAGTTTTTAATAAAAACAACAAAGGCTACAACATACCCCACATACAGTGACAAACATTAAACATTTCTTATAATCTAAGCAGTATTGTACTTCCAGAGTTGATGTTTTGTGGATTTCTTTTTCCCCTCAAAGGACCTGGAGGAACAGCTGGAAGAAGAAGAAGCTGCAAGGCAGAAACTGCAACTTGAAAAAGTGACAGCAGATGGCAAGATAAAGAAAATGGAAGATGATATTCTCATAATGGAAGATCAGAATAACAAGCTAACCAAAGTAAGCATTGTGGGTCCATTTTCTTTGTGAAAAAGAACCATTTGTGCAAGATGAGAGAAAACTTTCTCTTCTGCTAGGAGTACTCTTATATAGTCTCATGGGTGTACAGATTGACCAGACCATTAGTCCAGCCTCTGTCGAATAAATTCCTCATAATTTTTCCATGTTCATTTAAACAATTCAAAATTGTGTAAAACTACTGGGTTTGAGGTCTATTGTGGTAACAATTTTTTCAAGTAAAATAACCAATAGCAGTCAAGCACAGTCAGTGGAAGAGATGTCTTCTTGGCCTCAGCATAAATAACTGTCTTGGTTTTCAACTAATTTCAACCAGACTTCATTACTGAAGCTGGAAGTAAGCATGTATTCCTATACTTTTTGAAAGAGGATGCTCCTCTGAACTGGGCCTTGTACTTACCAGCCATTAGAGTGAGTACAAGATTCTAATAGCAGATTAGAGAATATGGAAGCACTCCTCAGCTCCTCTGTAATTCACAAATTGAAATATATGACTATAATCTTAAGAAATATAGCCTAAAAAGACAGTATCTTGGACATTTTTAGTTGGCAAAGAGTTGCTTCATGATCAGCAATGACAGACACTTTTGTTAACAGAAGTCTTTTATTTTTCTTAAGGAAAGAAAACTCCTTGAGGAAAGAATAAGTGATCTAACAACAAATCTTGCAGAAGAAGAAGAAAAAGCCAAAAATCTTACAAAGCTGAAAAACAAGCATGAATCTATGATTTCAGAACTCGAAGGTAACATGAACAAAACTGTTTTATATTGTTTTTTTTTTTTTGCTTTGGCACACAAAAAACCCATAAACATAATCTGGAGAGAACTTAAAAAAAATTTGTGGGGTGTTTTCCAATTTTCTTATGTTGAAGCAATTTTGTGCATGAGAATCACCAAAACCCCAGGATGCATAAACGATAGATACCTGTATTTTACATACAAAAGAGGAGGGAAAATTGAGAAGAAAACGTAATGCTTCCTCAGGAGAAAGATACATAAATTATTCTTTGGGATGGCTAGAAATAAATAATGACAGTAAGTTATTGCATGTTGCTTCAGAAATGCAGTGACTTGTAGTTCCATGTATGGCCTCACTGGAGGCCAGAACATTTTTTTGCCTAAGTTAAAGGTTGGATTAAGGACTCCTTCAATTAACACACTCCCATGACCAAAATGCTTACTTTCTCAGTGCGACTGAAGAAGGAAGAGAAGAGCAGACAAGAACTGGAGAAAATTAAGAGGAAGTTGGAAGGGGAGTCAGGTGATCTACATGAGCAAATCGCAGAGCTCCAGGCACAAATTGCTGAGCTGAAGGCACAACTAGCCAAGAAGGAAGAAGAGCTGCAGGCTGCTCTAGCCAGGTACTCACTCATGAATCTGCATACAAGGTTGAAAGCCCAGGCTGGAACATGTATCTCTCCCCTTCCCAGTTGCTGGGATGCTGCAGCCATGAATCCCCTCTCTCAGTTACATACTCCCTGCATGCTTTCCCCATTTTCCAAATTCCCTTTTACAAAAAATAATTATACTATTTTTTGCCCATAGACACGTAGTCTTACCTCCAGATATCAATGAAAATGCCTCTTCCCAATGGCATTGGCAGTGCCATCAAGTAAAGAAAGAAATGTAACCACATACTTCATTGGCAAAACGCAAAAATTACTGACCTTGATCAATTCCAGAGTCTCAGTGGATTTTCTGTATGAATTTAAAAGGGACAATACTGAACCAAAACTTTTGCTGAATGGGCTGATCAGCATCTCCAGGAATTGTGTCCTGATGAAGAACAGCTGCCAGATCCTTCTTGCATCAACCCCCTCTCTTTCTTTGGTACTTTCTTGCATGGAACCTAGAAACCTTTAATCTCTGTATACCGATTTTGTCAAAGTGAAATGATTTTTGGCTTTTAATATATACAATTAAATACTCTCTTTTCAGGCTTGAAGATGAAACTAGTCAGAAGAACAATGCCCTCAAGAAGATCCGTGAGTTGGAATCTCACATCTCTGATCTCCAAGAAGACTTGGAATCTGAAAGAGCTGCAAGAAACAAAGCCGAAAAACAGAAGAGAGACCTAGGTGAAGAGCTGGAGGCTCTTAAAACAGAACTTGAGGATACTTTGGATACCACAGCCACCCAGCAAGAGCTCAGGTAAGGAGATGCAGCACATGGGCCAAAAATAAATGTCACCAAGCTTACTTTACAGTACTGTCTAGTACTTTACAGTACTGTCTAGTAACTGTGCAGTAGTGCTATTTTCCCAGTGACTGGAACACTCTTTGCTGCTGCTCCATTTATGTGTGTTACTTTCCAGAGCGAAGCGTGAACAGGAGGTCACAGTGCTGAAGAGAGCTCTGGAGGAGGAGACTCGAACTCATGAAGCCCAGGTCCAGGAGATGAGGCAAAAGCACACTCAAGCTGTGGAAGAGCTAACAGAGCAGCTGGAACAGTTTAAACGAGTAAACAGAAACCCATCTTATTGAGAAATATCCACTAATAACATGGCTTCCTTTTATAGATTATCTTTCTTCACCTTATGCTTGTAGGCTAAAGCAAACTTGGATAAGACCAAACAGACACTGGAGAAAGACAACGTTGATCTGGCTAATGAAGTCAGGAGCCTGAATCAGGCTAAACAAGATATGGAGCACAAAAAGAAGAAGCTGGAAGTACAGCTGCAAGAGTTACAGTCCAAATACACTGATGGAGAGCGTATTCGGACAGAACTCAATGAAAAAGTTCATAAGCTACAGGTGGGAAGGAGTTTGACCTTTTGCTGTAACACCTTGGGCTTGAGAACATTGGTTTATACTGTTCTGTGAGGGTATATCTGGAAGAATCCTGGCTCTGTTGACTTCAGCAGAAATGCTCATTTTTGTCATCTTTAGGGTTCCTACCTTGAACACTTACCGCAATTATCACACAATTAAACAATTACAACCACTCTGTCTCATGGAACTGAGAGCTTTTAGTCTCACCATCCCTCTGTACATATTGCAGCCTGTAATGTCACCACTGGTTCAGTGGCTGTGCTGCATGTTTACAGAGTTTCTTTCTGCTCATTCATTTTTGGGTGGTGGGGAATATTGATAGGAATGTGGCTACTGGAAATGGATTAATGAGCTATTAAACATATAAGATGTGCTCAGAAAAAAATGACAAGGAAATGAGAATGCTCACTTATCTGTGATTTAGCATCTAATCAGAAATAACTAAAGATAATTTTAAATGGTTCTTTGGTAGATGTTCAATGTCGAGCTATACTAATGAAGCTTATTGTTACAACTTTGTTCATAGCAGCACTAAGCTTTTCTTTATTATTTTAGGTTAGTGGATAAATAAGAAAATATAATCAAAATACATCAACTTCTGTCAAACTTGTGAAGAAGAAGGAAAATCCATAAAAATCCCCATTCCCCGTTACAATGAACTGAAAGGAACATACTAATATTGCCTTATGAATATGACTAGTTGTTGATATACAGTAATAAAATACTAAGGTAAACTGGACAAAAAAGGCATTAGACCTTGGGGTTCTTAATACACAGGTCCCAAAGATGACATGTGCAGGCACTCCAGAATTTGTGTGTAGGATTTAGTTCCACACGACTTAAATCCCACATATTGTCCAGAAAAATTATGGCAAAATTGTGAATTCCAGTTAAGATAGAAACACTGTTGGTGCTTGAGGTGACCCAAAAGCATAGGAACAGATTCAGATCCTGTTCAAAGTTAGGATTTTAATCTAGAGCAAACTAAAGTTTGGAGGAAGATTTTTAAGTTGTGCAAAATAACTGAGTTTATTCATTGTGGTGTCTCATAGGTTGAAGTTGAAAATGTTACTGGTTTGCTCAATGAAGCAGAAAGCAAGACAATCAAATTGACCAAAGATGTTGCAACCTTAGGATCTCAGCTACAAGATACACAGGTAAACCTGCATCCAGTAACAGCTCATCAAAATATTTATAAAATGCACTATAAAAAGACTAATCACTGTATTGCTGATTGATGTGGTGACTGTAGGAGCTGCTTCAGGAAGAAACGCGGCAGAAGCTAAATGTGTCTACCAAGCTTCGGCAGTTGGAGGATGAGAAGAACAGCTTGCAAGAGCAGTTGGATGAAGAAGTAGAAGCAAAACAAAATCTGGAGAGACATATTTCAACACTGACAATACAGGTATCAGTGCCATAGCTTAAACACTAGCTCCATCACTGAGAGTTTTGACAGTAATTCCAGAGGTTTCAGAACTGTAGAACTATCCTGGCACAGCACATGGACCTTCAGGGAACTAGTGCTGTTAGCTCAAACAGCGTCAGTGAAGCTCCATGATGGAGCCAGCAGTCTCTCTCCTCTTTAAATTGTGATCTCTAGGACAGGTACAAATGCAAGGTAGCTCCCAAGATAGTCTTTCACACTAGGCCTGTATGATCACGCTAGGGCTGTGGTCTACCTCATTTTATGAAGGCTGGGTGATAGAAAACTAGTCACTAGCTTCACATTAGATAAGATTTGTATGTCTTGGTTGTCTCATGGCCATCTTCTCTGCCAAGATTTGTTGTGACTGCTATAAGATTTGTTCTATGAATTAAAATTTCAGCTCTCTGACTCTAAGAAGAAGCTGCAGGAATATTCCAGCACAATAGAAACCATGGAAGAAGGCAAAAAGAAACTTCAGAAGGAAATTGAAAGTCTCACACAACAGTTTGAGGAAAAGGCTGCTTCTTACGACAAACTGGAAAAAACCAAGAACAGACTCCAGCAGGAGCTGGATGACCTGGTGGTGGACTTGGACAACCAGCGCCAGCTGGTCTCCAACCTGGAGAAGAAACAGAAGAAGTTTGATCAGGTATGGATTTAAGATTCTCCCTTGCTCTGTCAACACCGAACTTCTCTGGAATTCACAGAGCCTCCACTGATTTAGTGAAAGATGAAGCAGGGACAAAAAATAAACTAAAATTTAATTACAAATACACTGGTTAATTTTGTATTTATATTCCTCTATCAAAAAGCTGAGATTTTTCTCTGTCATTAACAACTGACAAGACTGTTGCAATAGTAAAACCCTATTACTAATTATCAATAACTTCCAGTACTAACACTACCTTTTTACAGATGCTAGCTGAAGAGAAAAACATCTCTTCAAAATATGCAGATGAAAGGGACAGAGCAGAAGCTGAAGCTAGAGAAAAAGAAACAAAGGCTTTGTCATTGGCCCGAGCACTTGAAGAGGCTTTGGAAGCCAAAGAAGAACTGGAGAGAACAAACAAAATGTTGAAAGCTGAAATGGAAGATCTTGTTAGCTCCAAAGATGATGTTGGCAAGAATGTAAGTTTTGGGCTTAGAATAATTTCCACAACAATAACTTAAAATTGCAGCTAATTAACAGATCATTGTTTTCAGTGTGGGAAATTCTATGCAGCACACAAATCCATTCAGCAAGATCAGATATTTCGTACAGAATTCAAAGGTTATTCTATATGTGTCCAAACTTTCAAGAGACTTGGCTAAGTAACTGTTAGCCATCTTTATTTTTAACATGATCTCAAGCATGAAGATTCTTACTGATTTCTAAGACTGAAAAAACATTAAAGACATTCTAAATACTTTATTAAACAGCTTTGAAGTTGTAAACTCCACGAATCTGATTTTATTAGTTATATTTGACATTACCACCAACCTAACATTTACTTGTACAGCTGCAACAAATTTCAACTGAAGCATTGCCAATCACTTCTTTTATTACAGTGATATAATAGTATTACATCTAACACTAAATAAATTCAATTATAATAATTGATAAGATTAAAAATGAAAGTTTGGGATAAAGAGAATCTCAGGTTATTTTAAGAAATATTTGCAAGTATACAAAAAATGCTAATTTACCATTTTCAGTGCAAATTAGTTCATTCATTGTCCAGAGCTGATGTTTTCAAGTATGGCCTATACTGCAGTCAGATTGTGTTTAACTAGAATTACTTTTATTTCTTATAATAAGTCTATTAAATGCTCATTGCTTGAAAGGTCCACGAATTGGAAAAATCTAAGCGGACCCTTGAACAGCAAGTAGAAGAGATGAAGACACAATTAGAAGAGCTAGAAGATGAGCTACAGGCTGCTGAAGATGCCAAACTCAGGTTGGAGGTTAACATGCAGGCCCTGAAAGGCCAATTTGAAAGAGATTTGCAAGCCAGAGATGAACAGAATGAGGAGAAGAGAAGACAACTCCTTAAACAGGTACCATTCTCTATTATTGCCTTTGTAAATATCTAACAAGCCAGTTGAAAATACCCAGCCTCATGCCATTATTAAAAACACCTTACTAGAATGAGAAGAAAACATCATATTCCCTTGTGCTTTGCAAATAATAACAATTAAAAAAAGGTTATAAAATAGGTTATTTTACTGAAAAAGGAACAAAACTATATAACAGGTTACTTGCTGTTTCAGTAGCAGATCCACAACTACCAACAGGTGTAGCAACTTAACACTACAACCAATATAATATAAAACATATGAATTGTTATTTCTGACACAGTCAAAAGAATCTTCCCTATATTCTCAGTGCAAGTGAAAAAAGACAGCTTCTAATATATCTGCCTTTCCAAGGTGCACTGAATGGATACAAAATCATTGGAAATAAAAACAGAGAAGACACAGCCTACTGACAGCAAGGGCAACTGCTGTAGTCATCGCTTTGTAATATACATTTTTCTGTGAATACATGCTGACTCCTTTCAAGAATCTTTAGGTTTTGGACAAAATGAAAATCTATTTTAACTGCCAGGGAAATCACAATTCATAGAGATACAGGGGGCTGTATACATACACAAAGTGTTTAAGAGTGATCAAGGACTTTCCCAAACTTAAGTTATTTTCTTTAATGATCAGCTCCATGAATATGAAACAGAACTGGAAGATGAACGGAAGCAACGTGCCCTGGCAGCTGCAGCTAAAAAGAAGCTGGAGATTGACGTTAAAGACCTAGAAAGCCAAGCTGATTCTGCTAATAAAGCTCGGGAAGAAGCCATCAAACAACTTCGCAAATTACAGGTATATAATCCCATAAATACAGTTTTTCCTACTTCTGTTTTTGTACAGTCACAATATGAAAGTTAGGTGACATCTATGAACTTGATGCCTATTACAGATAATTGGTTAGAGGGGAATTTTTAATTAGACTCCCAGATTCATGTATCTGTACTGTAAAATGCTCAGTTTGAGAGACAATGGAAAACTTCACATGCAAAACGATGAAAATCTTAAATTTCACTATTGCAGAGAGGTTCTAAAATTCCCTGGCCAACACTTATCCGCTGTTGACTTACCCACATGAATAAAAACACAGATTCCTACCTAGAGAAAGGGCTAGACGGTAAAATCTATTACAGGACTTCAATCCTGGTTCTAACACTTAGAAGTGACAGAAAGACTGTTCAGAAATTACATTGTCTCTGAATTAGAATTCTCCTGTTTATACTGTAAGCCTCCATATCAGCTGTTCTGTCATATGCTGACAGCTAAACAACAAAAATGCATGTATCGGAAAGATTAAGACTGCACATGTACCCAAATATTCAGAAGAAATATGGACAACAGGCGTTACAAAAGTCACAGTGTGCAGGTGGAAGCGTCACTCTTCTTGGAATCGCGTTTCAGACCTTTCCAACATGTGCTAGCTGATCTCTCCAGAAAATATAATTTAAGTAGGCATTATGACTATGTAAATGTGTATGTGTTGTATTTTGTCCAAATTTATTTCTACAGAAAAAATAAATCTCTCTTATTCTTTTCAACAAGGCTCAGATGAAGGACTACCAACGAGAGCTGGATGATGCACGGGCTGCCAGAGAAGAAATATTTGCTACAGCCAGAGAAAATGAGAAGAAAGCAAAGGGCTTGGAAGCAGAACTTATCCAGCTTCAAGAGGTAAAGTGGTGAACTTAGAGCAGTATGAAGCAGACTACACATGACCTTCAGTAGCAAAACATAACTGCACTGAAATAATAGCTATCAGGGATGGAAAGCTATAAGAACCACTTGTAACAAATTCCACGTGCTCCATGCACTCCACTAAAGTTGCTGGATCTACATCTGAGCATAGCCTGATTCAGCTGAAAAAAATCACCTTGGAGAAAGGCACAGTTCACCAGTCTTAAAGGGAAATTAACTGTATGATCCAACACAAATTGTTTTCAGTAGCTATACATTTCTGAAGTCTCGTTAGTGCTGTTATTCCTATGTGTATTAAATGGCAATCTTGTGACTAAAACCCATAAAATAGAAACCAGCTGACTGGCTGGATAAATTGTATTTCATTGTACTTCCCTAGCATTTATGGTATGACAAGAATTTATTCTGTTAACAAGACAACCCATCTTATATCTGTTTTAGAAAGTTTACAGGCCTATGTATCATGCTATAACTGTTTGAACATTTATTTGTTCATTTCTTTACTATACTGCCTTTTCCTTTTCTCCTAGGATCTGGCTGCTGCAGAGAGAGCTCGCAAACAAGCAGATCTGGAGAAAGAAGAGATGGCAGAGGAACTTGCAAGTGCTACTTCTGGAAGGTAGGAATAGACTGGATTACTCACAAGGCTGTAAACATGCTGCTGAATGTTGCATGGCTGCCAAGAGAAGTTATGTTCCTCTCCCAATAGTCATCTCGTTTTGACAACACAACATGCACATATATGATTAGTTTAATATATTTCACTGGTTTCACTAGTTCTCTTTTCTTTATGAATTATTGGTAGTTCATAATAGTTTCAGACACAGTCAACTGGTCAGATCCATAACTACACACTTACTAAATTTAAACTCACAGGACAAGCCTTCAGGATGATAAACGGCGTCTGGAGGCAAGAATTGCCCAACTGGAGGAAGAGCTAGAAGAGGAACAAAGCAACATAGAGGCCATGGGTGATCGTATGAGGAAAGCAGTACAGCAGGTAGAGCTCATTTCAGCACGTCACTTTGTTTGTATTCCAGCAAAAGCTATTTGTGGTTCTGAATAAATATTTGGAGAATTGCCACCCCAAATTGCCACCTGTCATTTCTCTGAAAGCATGCAACACTTTTGACAGCATCCATTCTCACCCTTGCAGGCAGAGCAGCTGAACAATGAGCTGGCAACAGAGCGCTCAACTGCACAGAAGAATGAAAATGCTCGGCAGCAACTGGAGAGGCAGAACAAAGAGCTGAAGAGTAAGCTGCAGGAGATGGAGGGAGCTGTGAAGTCCAAATTCAAAACTACAATTGCTGCTCTGGAGGCCAAAATTGCTTCTCTTGAAGAGCAATTGGAACAGGAAGCCAGGTATTGGTCTCCCAGAGGGCACAAATGTCCATTTATTGTTCCAGATAATGAGACAGAAAGTAAACAAAGGTGTACAGGATTTGTGTCATGAGGCTCTCAGTGCCTTTAATGCTTGGTAAAGCCATTTCTTAGACACATGGCCAGTAACTGGTGGTGTTACAGGTTCTGATTAAGAACCACTTCATAGCTGAAAAGTTCTACTGGTATCAAAGACAAGGATCTGCTCCCCTATGTTTTATAGTAACTACCCTATGACCCGACCAGGTTAATTACCATAACACATTGTGCCATTTGTAGGATTATTTCTTGAGGAAATCACCTTGTGTTTTAGAACAGATCTCCTGGAGCACCTCAAGCACAGAGCAAAGACACATATTTGTTTTGACCAGAAGAACATGACCTTTAAGTTTTGCTTAGAATTCATCTGTTAAATTCAGTAAGGCCTTTAACATATGGGTCCTTGGTGCCAGTTTCATGAGCAACATGCCTGAGGCAGGTGAAGACTATAGACCTTCCACATCACCAAACGTTGCACTGTCGTTTGCAGAGAGAAGCAGGCTGCAGCCAAGACGTTGCGCCAGAAGGACAAGAAGCTAAAGGATGCATTGCTGCAGGTGGAGGATGAAAGAAAGCAAGCGGAACAGTACAAAGATCAGGTATTAGGCTGTGTCATGAGGGTCTTAGTCTGGGGGACGGGGATTTTCAGGTTTTAGCCAAAGAAAGGAAAAGTCCATGTTCTGCCTTAAAGAAATACCTTTCTAGAAAGCATGCTGTCTGCCTGGATTCTATGCTGGGAGTTACATAGCCCTTTGCTAAAAGACAGGACAATATAATTCTTCTTCCCTGCTGAGTCAAGTGCCAAAGCACTAGTCCTTGTCAATGAGCCAGCTGCAATGGTCTGACTGCACAGTGATATACAGGACTGTGCACAACATCCTTATGGGTATATGAATGGAGATTATGAACACGTTTTTGTTTAAAATTTTAGCTTTGCCTAATGCCACCAACCTGCAAGCCAGAAAAGCAGAGGTAGGACTGTGCAGCAAAAGAAACAAGGTAGTGTCTGAATACAGTGTCTATCAACAAAATGAACTCCCACAAAACAAAGTTATTTTTATATTTTTTAGATTTTAAACTTCTACCTTTGATTCAGGCCATGTTTCAGTAAAACTCTCAAGAGAAGTATGAAATTAAAATGAGGAATGTAAAGCTATTGTATCTCTTTCAAGGCATTACTCTAAAATCTCCTTTTAGGCCGAGAAGGGCAACACACGACTCAAGCAACTGAAAAGGCAGCTGGAGGAGGCTGAGGAAGAGTCTCAGCGTATTAATGCAAACCGCAGGAAGCTGCAGAGAGAGCTGGATGAAGCTACTGAGAGTAACGATGCCCTGGGCCGTGAGGTTGCAGCACTGAAGAGCAAGCTCAGGTAGAATGCCCTTGTTTGGGATAGCTGTTCCCACTCACTGACAGCCTTGAAATTTAGAAGTAAACTAGAGAAGTGAAAAAAAAGCTGCTAAAGAACAGATGCTGATAATGCTGCAAAGTTACTCACTCCTTGCATTAGCTTGGCAGGTACAACAAAAGGTCCAAATCAGAAGGTGAAGTGCATTTCATACACTGCAGCAATGTCAGGATTTCATCTCTGAGATGAACAACTGTGATAACATGGCACAGGCCTTACTCTGTTTCTAATCAAAACTCCTGTTGGCTTAAATAGGAACAGAATTAGGCTTGGTTATTTTGGAAAACACCCCTTTTATAATGGCTGTATGTATTTCTCCAGAAGCAGTCACAAACAGGTAGAAATGCTTCTGCTTTTCACACTTTCAAACATGGACAACTCACACAATCGTAAAGTCTTAGACAACATCACAGGTGACAGAAGGCAAAGCACATTATATAACTCTTCTGCAAAAGTCTTTTTGGACTTCACCACAATGGGATTCAGTGTCATCAGACAAAGGAAAAGATCAAAACGTCCCTTTGCATTTTCTTATTAAAACTGACTGGGGAAAAAGATAAAGCTGTGGTCAGTCAGCTGATTCAGAGTTCTCCTGCACTCACTGGGTTTGAAAACACAAGCTCACTGAAATAAAGAGGCTGATTTGAATTATAAGGAAATTGTTCTATCTGCATCATCACAATGTAAAACTTTGTTTTCTACCTAAAATCAACAATATTTCAGATGACAGTAAAGCACTTGACTAGTTGTGTTCTAGAAGCAGTTTGCCACTGTGCTTACCAGGAACATGCATGAACCTTCAGATGTGTATTAACTGCAAAATGAAGGGTTAGGGATGTGGTAGCCTTTTCTATTAGCACCATCTTGGGTGGCACATGCTGCTGGCCACTTTACAAAGGAGTGGCTGTGTTCAGCCCTTTTTACATAGAATAGCATGAGGCTCATTTTTGTTTTATCTGAATGTAATGTAATTGGCTGTAATGTACTTTGTTTAATTATTTAAAATTAATCTACCTACCTCTGATCATGACCATGTGCTTAGTATAACTGCCCAGGACTCTCTATCTCTGTTTCAGAGGGACACAGGAACCTTCGCATGACTAAGCAGGTACCATGCCTTCAACTTTGCAGCTAGCTTGTGTTCCACAAATTTCCATTTTCTTTGGCCCAAGTAAAAATTCTGTGAGGTTTATAAAATTATGTGAGGTTTCTGCAAACTGTGAAGGCTTGGATATCTTGGCATTAATCTGTTTTATCAAAAAGAGACAAATATTACAATAATCTAGCTACCATCAGCTTTTCATCAGTGATACATCTTTCTTACAAGTAGGTTACGTACTGATGTAGACTCACCCATGTTGCATTCTCACAAGCTCTACCAATAGAGTACCTAATAAAGTACTCTGACTTTTTCTGCATGAAAATTGTCTTTTTTGCACCTCATCTTTGTGCACAGCCACAAAGATTAAAATTTTTCAAATCAAATACACCATTGGTTAGTAAAATTGATTAAAAAGACTAATGAATATGAAGCGTCACAGCATGTCATTAGAATTTCACAGTATTTCTTGCACATAATGTAACGCTGACTCTAAGGTAAGATCTCATCTAACTCACCTGAGATTTGGTAAGATCTTACTTGCATGTGAATTACTGAACTTATACCACACAATGACAGACAAAAGAGAAAATCTTATCTTTCATTACTTAGCACTCCGTGCTTGTATTGCTTACAAATAGCTATTACTTAGGCCTTTAGAGCTATTTTGCAGTCATGTTGTTTGTCTACTGTTATTAAAGCATAAAGCACGGACACAGAAATTAGTATTAACACTGTAACCTAGCACAGTATTATATTATACTTTATCACATTCTCTGGAGATAGGAATAATATCTGCTGTTGCAAAAATTAAATAGCTACTGCCTTGTAATATTTGTATATCTTCTATTTTACATATGCTGGATTTTGCTGTGAATACACAAATATTTAAAGATGATGTCTTGTCCTTGCATGTGCCTTTTAGTCAGCCTAATATGTCCAGTCAGACTGTTATTCAAGCACTACTCCCGTAGCACTTGTTCACAGGTAGATTAAATACAGAGCTACTAAGCAATCACTAATGCTCAAGGCTTGCCTCAACTATACGCATTATTCTAAAGATACTAATGCGAATGCCCACATGAATATTATTAAACCCATAAACCTGTTTAAGAGGAACAGATACGAACAAAGAGTGCTCATCCACAGGGCTAATACCAGTTTAAAGAAGTATTAAGTTGATGCATGCTGCAATAGTTTATGTTAATAAGTGGTTAGTGTGTGATACGGAGTTCTCTTTGTAGCCAAAACTGTATTGCACAATTTGGTTAGACTCTTGCTGTTACTCCCCACGAGTTCCATGTTCCTTTATAACGCTTCAGTGGATTACTGCAGCTTAAAGAGTTATCTTAGAAATTTCTCATCAGTAATTGAGTCCAGATAGCAGGAGTTCAAGGGGATAAAGAGCTCTTCCTTTAGTGACAAGAATTAATGCATTTACTGACCTAACTAGAACTTTCCTGTTACGCAGTAATAACAAATATCTGCTATCATAAAATAATAGACACTGCTGTTAAGACTGTCAAGCACCTGCTAGAATAGAAATGACATACCCTTGTGTTCAATACATGCCATCGGCACCAGAACAACTACAGTTAACTAACAGCAGATCTTAAATGAACCTTTATTATCCAGCTAATTGCTTGCTCACACTGAAGTTTAAGGGCAAAATTGGGGAAGACAGACTACATCACATTTCCACCCTGGAAACACAGATTTGTGCCTCTGAAATAAGTTAGTCCAGCCAAAGTTCCTACCCACTTCCCGTACATGGAAGATTGAACTCAGGACTTAAATAGCTGCTTTAGAAAGGGCACCACTGGCTTAGTCTTTTGCAAGGACAAGACAAGCCTTTAAATATTTACGCATGATTGCTGTACCCAAAAGTGCAGAGTTGGGTGTATTTAACACCAAATTAGTAATTTTGGCACAACATTCAGTGATCATGAATTTATTTTATTGCTTGTATCTGTGGTCTCAAGCCTTTACAAAGGTTTGCTTAATGGGGGCAAGTGAGAGGCCAGATTACAAAACTTACGTGTTTTGTAACACAGTAGCAATGGAGGCCAAGAAGAGACAAACCAATCTTCTGTCTCACTTGCTCACACCTCCCCAAAAAATTAACCTTGAGGACTAAAGTGTCCCTGCCTTGAGCTGCGGCTATGAAATATATGGGGATGGGAGGGAAATGGGAGAGGAAAAGGGGGCGAGATGGGAAAAAGCATTTTCTATAAGCACTTCTGCAAGACACTTGCACTGTTAAGTGTCAGCACCTGAGTTACAACACAGTTCCAAAGCAGCACTGGTGTCCTCTCTCTGTTGGGAAAGAGATTTGAGCTACTCACAACCTAGGATGCGAGATGTGTCAAGGCACCTGTGGTGCTCTGATCAATGCAGCCTCTGCAGAGGGGGACTGAGGGCTCAAAAATACCTGCTGACATCCACAGCACCGCTCCAGTCCCAGGTCTCATGGGCCTTCAGTAACTGGTGGGTTTATTCCACCTGCAGGTCAGCTTCAGCATAAGCTGTTCTCCCCTTGCTCTTTTAAAAGGGCAAGGAGGACCCTTCCCTGCTGTCGTGGGTACAAGCAGGGCCCTTTCCCATTCCTTCCAAGCACAACCAGCTGCAGACACCATAGGGGAAAACAGTGAAATGCAGGGAAGAGTGGGGGCAAGGCTTGGGGCAGATGAGACTATTTAGAGGAGAACTTTAAACAAAAGTACAAGAATCCCATCCCAGGGAGTTTCAACCTGTTCCCAAATTATTCTTACATGCTATAGAACAGAAAGAGGTATTAAGAGGCCCACAGCTGTTCTGCATTTAAAAACATAAGCCCCACAGGTACTGTTACAAAACTCTGTGTTTATTTGTGAGGACTGCAAGTGACCTAATACCTGATTTTTTTATTATTTTTTTTCCCCCCTCTTATTGCAGGAGGGGAAATGAGCCAGCATCTTTTGCCCCACCACGTAGATCTGGAGGCCGAAGAATAATTGAGAATGCAACAGAAGGAGGTGATGAAGAAATGGATGCAAGAGATGGAGATTTCAATGGAACAAAAGCCAGTGAATAAACACGCTTTTTAAAATTGCACTGCAGCGAGGGGAGGGAGGACAATATTTAGCACTGTATAAGTCTACTCTTAGTGTCAAGGTCACATACACCCACTCCTCTGACAATGATAAAAGCACAACTGCCTTGTCTCCAATGTATCAACTGATGTTAGAAGTACTCCAAAACTTATTTTACCATGAAGTGTATTTGAAAAGGTTTTTTTAACAGAGTAATTCACTTTGAGAATCTTCCAGAAAGTGAGCTTTAGTACCTCAGATGATTCCAATCCCAGTGAACTATAGTTTACACAGGATTTGTGAGACTGTTGGAAGGGGAAAAAAAAAAAAAGCATTGGTCAGTTAATCTTTTCTTAAACTTCCATTTTGTCTTGAGTATTCAATTAATATAAGGTATTTTCCTGGTTACTACACCCCTGATGCACCATTCACAAGGTGGAAGTGCCTTTTTAATCACTTACTGAAAAATAAAATATCATTTGTTCAAATTAAGTCAACTGTTACAGTTTTATATGCACCATGGATGTGCTTACACACTAATAAAAATCTATAAAAACTACTCCAGTATTCTTGTGTATATATGTGACTTGGGTGCAATGCAGCATGCTCCAAGGGAATGGGGGATGCAGTAGAGCTTCTTTACAAGTCAAATATTTTTTAGAAAAAGTCATCTGTAATCATTAGAACAAAACCCTGATTTTCGCCTTTGCAATTGCTTTTCAAGGAATAAAGAAAAGGTACACCAAACTGAATGTAAAATGACATGAAGTACTTAGGACAGGTTTGATTACCTCATGGACACATAGTGCTGAGGTGCCCTAGGATGTATCCAAGGACTGACAGACATGACATAGGACCAGCAGGTGACTTGCAGCACTTTGGTGCAGCAACTTGAAAGCAGGCAGGGCCCTAAAACGTCTGTTTTCAGGCAACTGAACCCACCCTTGAAGTCTCTACATGTGGGGAGATTTTCAACTAAAGCGTCTAAATTAGAAACAGCAGCCCACACCAAATGCAGTGATCCAAGCCAAGCTATTCTGCATTAAAGGAACTGCACATAGTTACATTTTATTTTTGGAGCACTCCAATAGGACCACAGCCCATTCCTGGGAACTATCAGGACCTACCACAAAATCCATGCAGCTCCAGTACTTTCCGAGAACAGCTAGCTAGTCATACTGGGGCAGCAGACAGCCATGCACAGCAAATCCAGGTGCAGAATTACTCAAAATCGAGTACAGAGAGTTTATGCCAAGTCTGTGAACCTTAAGCAGTGTGACTTCAAGGAGAGCAAGTCATGCAAAAACATCCACCTTGACAGCTAATGCAACCGTTTTCTAAATCTAAGCATTGTTCCAGAAGGCACAGAGATCATGAACTGGAGATTCAGATAGGCACCATTTAGCCAGCAGAATCAGAGCCCAAAGAATGCTCTCTGCTCACAAAAGCATAAAGGAAGAGTTTAAATAAGAGTCCATTTAGTGCAATTTAGATGGCAAGCTGCAGGAGGCAGTTAGGAGCTATCAGATAAGACCTTTTCATTACTTCATCAGCCATGCAGACCAGCTCTGTAAACATGCTCAAGAGCTGGCTGTTAAACACACAACTTGTGAGCCTGCGTGTGTGGGAACAAGGAGACCAAGGAAGTCAGACTTCATATAAAATGGTCTAGAGCACCAATGCTTGGAGCAGAACCAGCAAACTGAACATGGAAACTTGTAATAAGAATTAATCTAGAAAATCCACATGCATAATGGTAGATGTTGGTCTCATGGTTAGAACACTCCCTTATCACTTGAGAAACTCGGGTTCCAGTGCCTGTTGTGCAAAGCCTGTGACAAGACAAGGAGTCAGTTTCTTTAGTAACACCACAGAAAGCATTCTTCTGCAACAGTGGCCAAATTGAAGTTCCTCTCCTAAAAACACATCCCACTCTGTACCATTAGAAGTGACTGTTCTAGACTAAATTATTTTGACAATTCTCAATAACATATCCACTTCTAGTCTGTCTGATTATATCTGTGGTCTCATTAATAGCATATCTGTAAGATATATAATACTAGCACTGCCATGATTTTCCAACTTTCTACCATATCTCAAGGCTGTATCTCAATCTGACTGCAAGCCAGCTTTCTCACAAAGCAGGCAAATTCTGGCAAGATAAGGAAAACCAAACTTGTCTTGACTGCTCCCTCCAGGCTACACAGTCCACTGAACCATAGTTCATGTGTCAGCACAACTATAAACAGCCCACATGCTTCTGCTCCTCGTGGGTAAGAAGAGTGTATACTCTGTGTGCGAGAGGACAAAAATCATGTTAAAACAGCCAGAGTTTGAGATTCTAAGAGAGCTCAATGCCAGAAATAAGCACTGTAAATCCCAGAGGCATCTTTAGCTGTGGCAGTATTTACATTCCTTAGGGTAGGAAACCATGAGAAGAAAGAGGTGTAGGAAAATCTTTGTGTACAGTTCAGCAAAACAAGGTCTCTTTCAGCACCATTGATCAGAAACATTCAAGAAACTGGTAGCAAACATCTGTGCATAAACCACAGTGACAACTTGCAAAAAATCTCAAAATGAATCAACAACTAGCATTGAAAATAAGCTTTATTCTGCTCCCCAGTTAAGCCAACTTTGTAGATATGGAAATGATCTGTAGTTATTTCCTATTCCAGAGAAATAGATGCATCGGTGGCTGTTTTCACAGTATTTTCTAAAAAAAAAAAAAAAAAACACCAAACCAAACAAACAAAAACATACCCACCAAAAACCCACAGCAACATAAAAAAACCCTCAAAACAAAACAAAAAATAAAAACAAGAATACCCAAACCCATTTATGCATTCTTTTGTCAAGCCCTCCCTACCCCACCCCCTGCAAAGAAACCATAAATTGTTTAGTCATGATTACATGATTATTATTTGCAAGTACAGGCTTCCATAAGATACATTAATACTGTGAGTGCACCTATTCAATTAAAAAAAAAAAAAAAAAAAAAAGAAAAACACAGTAATATTCTATAGGGGAAAAAACTAATTTAAAAATAATTCTCTACTCGTATACATTTGTCTAGCATAAAGAAGTTTTCAGGTTAAAAACCCATTTCTAAATTAGTAACAACTAGCATATATTATCATAGAAAAAATAATAAAACAAGAAAAAAATCATTAATACCCAAGGCACATTAATAAAGGGATGTTTGGAAAGCAGTAAAACCTACCTATTCAGATGTTAGAACTAGGAACTTAATCAGCTCTCTTGCTTCCTACAACAACCAGGCTTTATGGGTCACAATATGGCAAAAAGATGTCTGTATGCTAAGCAAGTCCAAAGTCTCCTACCTTGCTGTTAGCTCTGGGATCTCCTGAGTACTCTTAAGCACTAGGCATTCCTCACCTTTAACCATGACTTGTTCTTAACGGCAAATCATTGCTTACAGAACCATCTTACCACTATAGAGGCAGGTTTTTGTGTAGCAAGATTCTGACCAGCAAACATCCCACAGAGCTGAGCATCTTCCCCACAGAAATACGCCTTTCTCCAGGTAAAAATACTCCTCTAATTTGGGTGACTGCAGCACACAACATCCATGATAGAAAGTCAGCACAACTAGAACTTAAGCCATGGTGCTGTATTAACACCAAAAGCCAAAGCCTGAGGAACTGCATAGGGAATACTGTCTCTGTTGTAGGTAGAGGGACAATGAGTTTGACTGGCAGTGTCAAAAGAAACAACTTTCAGTGAGCCATGTACAGCAACTGATGTATGAAGCAATTTAAGTCCTGCACTGCTAGGCGGCATTGCTTTATCACACTACCCACAGAACTTGGCCAAGGCCAGACTGGGCAAGGCCACAGGAGGCCATTGCCAGTTGCAGCTTCTTGCTCAGTTCTCACCTCCCCTGAGACTGCTGCCTGTTTGCTCATTGATATTTTCTTTAAAACTAAAGTTTAAAATATATATGTTTATATATATTCCTTTTCCAAAGCCAGCCAGGCTTTTCATAGCAGCATCTTGACAACACTTTGCGAGGGATGGCTCACTGGTCCTGGAATATTTGAAGCCCGTGTTCCAAACTCCAGGCGTTTCACTAACCTGAAAATACAAAATAGAAGTTAGTGCATTTCTTGCTCAGTGTTACCATCTTCAGAGTAACTGGTCACTTCCAGAGTACACCACTCAGCTTGAGAAATCAACAGATAAGAGAATATCACTCTGAGCACCTAAGTGAGCCCACTACTTAACCGGGCTGAGTTTCCACTGCAACACATGGCTATGTTTCCCTCTGAGTAGCAAGAGGCTATCTTTTACAGGTGTTGGAATTTCAGTTCTAGCATTACAGCAGTAAATGTATAATCAGCTGAATGTGTATGTAAATATATGGCCCTTGAAGCTTTCCTGTAGGAGCTTTCATGAGGTTTCTCCCCAGGCTGGGATATCAAGTACAATGTGGTGTACTTCTTCCACACAGCAACTTTGGGTAACAGGTCAAATCAGTATTCCCAGGGCAAGGGTCTTGCTGAATAACTAAGTTTGGAACAAACTGTAGTGTAGGCATTTAATTTACAGGGAATCTAAAGAACGTGCAGTACAGAACTGACAGGGTTTAAGGTGGCACTAAACTGCAATTTGCAATAACCTTGCTGATTTTTCTTCATTTCTTTTCTGGTGGTTTTGTTGGTTTGTTGTTTTGTTTTCCTTTTTTTTGTTTTTGTTTGGTTTTTTGTTGTTGTTGTTGTTTGTTTGTTTTTGTTTTGTTTTCTTTGTTTTTTGTTTGTTTGGTTGGTTTTTTTAACAGTACATACTTTCAGACAAATTTATAAGTCCATTCAGGTAACTTCCTGTCAGCTGCTCCTTGGAAAAACATCTTAGCAACCATAAAGCACTCTGAGTGAATCTATTATTTGCCTTTTACCAGTTCTCACATAAATGAGAATCTTAACTGTGCTAAAGGAAGTCCTTACCTGCCAAAATGTTCCAGAGACATCATTTGTGCAAGAGCGTAAGGCATAAAACAAATTGAGCCAGTAAGCAAGAACTCCTCTGTTGTACTTCATATCCCATTTAAACATTGGGTTTATAATAAAACATGTTACAATTGCTTTCAATTTGTGGTTTTTCAAAACTTGATTCCATCTAGTCTTTGGATTTCAGCAGCTAGTGATTCCAAATTTTAAACTGATCTGAAACATTCAAATCATAATCCTGAATAACTAAATTTTATGTCTTTCAAAAACAAATCTGACTCTACCAAAAAAAAAGTAGTAATACTAAATAGTACAGTACCAGACACTAAGTTCTAACACCAACAGTTCTCACAAAGACACAACAGTAGAGAATAGACTCACCCTGTATCACACAGAGGCTGATGACTCAGGCGTGTTTCAAGAACATCTCTGTTCATGTACATAGACACCGTGGTTCTGTTTGGAGACTGGTCATACACAAAATTTCGGCAAGATGCAAGTTTGGACTCCAAAGCCTAATGTAAACACAGATATAGTAAGTGTCAGATATCACACCCTTCCCTTTCACAAGATGGCACTGCGGCACACCAAAATGGCATTAAGAATGTTCAGGTTTGTTTTTTTCGGTTTCTTTTATGAGTTGTCTAGTAGCGGAACCTGCCCAACCACAGTGCAGCATGAATTCTGAATTTCTGAAGAGATTAAGCCCATCATTTTGTAGCCCACACAAATGTTTCTCATCAAGTACAAGGACATATAGGATATCAGTTAGGTCAGTCTGTTCTTTAAACCATCTGCAATGATTTAGTAAGGAACTTCTCATCAGGAGCTACTGTCCTTGAAGAACTACATCCTGAAATACGGAAGCTCATTAAAATTGTTTACCATAAATCAGCTTACTTAAAGATTGGAGTGTCCTTTGGAGGAACTATCTTCATTGTAAGAATAAAAATCACACCCACTGCTCTGAGGACCCCTGCCCAAATAAAGACCCTTACCCTTTGAGCCTGTGCAGAAAAATTAAAACACACTGTAACTTTAAATCAACAAAAGTCATATTACTAACCAATGAGAGATAAAGTGATAAGAAACCACCCTATGGTCATTATAGTAGATACGTATTTGTGTAGCCTGAAGTGTAAAATACCTTGAAGTTCTTGTGTGATGTGCTAGCTCTGTGGAATTACCACCTAGCACCCCTCTTTCTGCAAATGTGGAATAAAATGATCTCTCAGCTCTGTGTGTAAGATTGGCTTTTTGCACACTGGGTAACATACCCTGTTTGAGGGACAACAATGTCTCTAAAGCTGAATTTGTTTCTGTAGGAGAGGTTAAAGAGTTGATGCTGTTCACCAGCAGGAACACAAAATCTTCAGCTTCCTCAGGGAGATTTTGACACCTTTCTTGCAGGCATCACTTTTTAGATTACTAAATATTCATTTAAGCTCTCTGTTTCCCTAGACACATGTAGGTTGTATGTACTAGGTGAAGGAGCTGAGCCACAGATAACCTATTCTCTAACACACACTCATCCCAGATCACTCTGTCTTTGTTGCTGGGTTCAGCTGTATCAGTTCTGCAGCTCAGCCCAAAGATTCATATAAATGCTTGTGCCAACACAGCACTGGGGCATAAGGGAGAAAACAGAAGGAAATCATAGGATAACTTTTCTAGCATCAGCACTACCTTAAATGTCAAACTACAGCTCAACATGACATTAGGCTTTGCTCAAAAGACTACTGGACTCTTAAGGTTCACCAGAAACCTCTGGACAGCAGGCACCAGCCTGCTTTCTCCTCTGCCTTTCATAGGAGCAAATCCCTTCTTAATTTACTCATGCTGATTTATTCTTTCTGCACATGTGTTTTCAGAAACTCATAGTGCAAAGCATTAGAAAAGCAGAGCAAGGTCCATCTTCATTCAGGGGTTGGACAGAAACATATCAAATCCAGATCAAATTTCAAGGCCATGCTTAGCTAACCTGGAGGCAAGTTACTCTTTCCAGTCTCCCTGAACAGCAGCACAAATAATGCTGGCTGCAGTCTCAGACAGCTCTACCTTTTCAATTGCATTGCCTACCATGTAATCACTCACCCCCACTTTTCGCAGCAAGTCTCCCACGATGTTAAGTGCAGATATTCTTGCAGCAGGTGTAAGAGGAGTTGCACCATAACTGTCCTCAAGACCTGCAGGGCAGGTTAAAGAAGTATACATTGCTCATTAAAAAAAAAAAAAAAAAAAAAAAAAAGCAGCTTTGACATTGGAAGTCAGAAGACAGCCCGACATGCAGAGCAGAGGAAACATCAATATCTTCACCATTTTGTATCTCACCTCCAGATCTTTCATATCCATTAGGAATATGAAGCACTGTCTCCCTAAGACAGCTCAAGTTACACTATCCTAAGCTAAAGTCCCTAGACATGCTGTGGCTTGGGTTTCTAGAGATCTGTTCTACCAGCCTACTTTGCATCTCTGTTGCTGCAGTGGAACCAGAGGGATGTGTCCTCAGAGAGGACCATCATCTCTCATTTTACTACAAATCACCAAATCCTCTCACTTTTACAGAGGCATTAATTCACCCACAGAAGACACACAGTTTTAGGTTAAGCATATTGAAGCCCACAATCAAACTTTGTTAGTGCTCAGAGCTATAATATCGAATCATCAGAATGTGACAGTACAACTCCGTTTACACATACACACGAAAAGAGTTACACAGATTTCTGGCTTTTTAAGTAAGAAGATGGGAGAGTGTTAGAGGTTTCAAATATTGAAATAATTGGTGATAACAAAAAACAAGTAACTGATATTATTAACATGAAAGCAGAGACATAGTCATTTAGTACAGACAACTAGGATGACTTATCGGTGTCCTGCTGTTCCAGAGTAAAAAGAAAGCCTCTCTCAAAGAGCACCTACTCTCACAAAGAAGCCAATTCAAGTGACATGAGTGTGACATTAAAGATCACACTGAAGTTTCTAAAATCCTTCCCCTAAGTTAACCCAATATCTCTGGGCCAGTTATGACCTATTAGTAAAGCCCCAACAGCTCATCTTGTCCCTCACAATTATGTTTACTAGACAGTTCAAGTCAAATGGAAATGAACAGCCTATTAATAAACCCCAAAATCAGAGTCTTTGAATACTGAGACCATGGTGACTGGATTTGGGTGTATTTAACCAAAAGACTCAACTCTGCGCCCTTCTTCTCATTTCTCCTGTAGCCAGAAATTATAGTAAAAATAAGAGCATCAAATAATATTTCTGTGCTGGTTCTCTGTCAGTCACCTCTCCTAAATGTCACAGGGGTGGGTATGTTGATGTTGGGTGCCCGGTGCACCAAGGGAGTTGAAGGCACAGATAAAGACGCTTGAACTGCAGTGTCTGTTCTTTCTGTTTCCAGAGTAGTTTGCATCGGTGTTTTGGGTTTCTCTTGTTTCTGCTGCACTGCAAGCTCTTGTCGTAGATCTGTAAAGGAAGCAACACAAATCAAGCCTCTGGAGTATGCATCCACCAAGATAAAAACAGGTGAGAATGTTTTGCTCAAAAGACTTTTCCCCCTTGTGAAGTCAAGTCACTTATCCTTGTAAATCTTATTTCAGGCATATGTTCAAAATCCAGATGATCACTAAAGGCTTTTCTAGTATTGTGGCTCAAAATGTTTCTGTAGTATTAGTTCAGTTGCTGTTACCTGGCTTTAATTTTCACACCCTTTCACAAGCCTCCGTTTGAGGCAGGGAATTATCTACTTTCCAAATGCTACAGGCTGATAAGAAGAGGCACATCAAGACTGAGGCTAGGCAGCTTGGCACACCTTGGCTACATTCCAGCTCCCTGCCAGGTTGAGATCCTATGGATTGTACCCTTTTCTCTTCTACCCTGGTTTCCACATGAAGGAAACCTGAGTTGAAGCCAGGTGGAAGCCACACCACTATCAAGCCAAGGAATAGAGCACTTCTGTCCCACAGCCAGACTGTAGCTTATAAAAACCTCTCAAGGGCACAGAACCTGAACAGATCTGAAAAATAGAAGGCATTTTTCCAGCTCCATGGTCTCTCTCTTCTCACTCAGCCTTATTGATAGATATCAAGCAGCTAGAACATGAGGCTATTCAAAGGTAACTAGAAGACAGTCACAGCGCTCCTGTTTTACTGCCCCATTAGTGTTTCATTGACTCCACTTTTCACAGGCCAGGACATAGTGAGGTTAGTAGTTATTAAGGCTGAGCTTCATGGGTTACAGGAAGTCAGACCAGCACATGCCCCAGCTGGACTGGCTCTTCGTAACCCCCTAAAGCCTCAAAGCATTACCACAGATTAGAAGAAGGCTGGAACAGACTTTTGCTTCTGTGAGCAGCTCTGGAACAAGGTCAGGAGTTCAACGAGTGGGGGGGACAGTTTTAAAGCTTCCTCATTTGCTTCTACATTTCAGATAGATTTAAAAGATGTGAACTTAAAAGCCTAGCTCTAAGATATATGGAGAGAGCTGAACAGCTAAAAGCCAGGAGGGGAGAAAGGGAACAACGCAAGGAATTTCTGTCTAACCTCTAGCTTCATCTTTCAGACGCTGCACGGACTCCAGAAGGTTTTCTTTCTCATCCAGCTCACTCTCCAGAAAAGCATTTCTTTCAATAGCCTGATTTAAACGCTGTTCAAAATCCTCAAGGGACATTATAGTGGCTCTGAAAAAGAGTGCACAAAATGTCACTACCAGATCCTTCAAGCAGACAGAGGAACACCCTCTCTCACAAGAAAAAAGATAATGTAGAATTTTTGTCTTGTTTGCTTTGGTTTAGTATTATTTTTTATTTTAGCTTGTAAGATATGAAAGCATGCAGTGGGGGCAATGGAAGGGAAAAAAAATTATCACACTTCCAATCTGCCCCAAACATCTTTACAATCATCAACTAAGTGATGGCAGTGCTAAGCTCAGCAACACCACACTCACAGGACAGAACAGAGGAGGAAAAAGAAAACACAGAAGTTGGGTCACCTTTTTGCTCTTTCCAAGTCATCATTTGCTTGCTCAAGTTCTCGAATGTATTTCTGAAGTTGATCTTTGATAGCTTTTGTCTGTGCCAAGTCATCTTCCAGTGCAGAGATTTGCCTGTATCCTTCCGAATGCTGCATTTCAATCTTCTCCTAATCAAGGGCAAATCAAACATCATATTAGTGACTTAGCAACACATGTTCTCTTTCTATGACATTGTTCTTGAGAAACATCACCTTACATATGGTAAAATGCCAAAGCTCACATACTTCTGGGCTGCCAGCAGACAAGAGCTCTTCCAGTCACTGCTTATCAAACAACAGTGCTGGGGAATAGTTCCTGACCTCCACAGCACAGGGCCATTCCCTGCTCTCCCAGACAGTGAGACTCAGCACAATTTTTGAGTCCCAAGAGCTTTAGCAGCACACAAAGCAGGATGCAAGAGAAGCCACTTATTTTCAACTCTAATAAAAAGTCAAGCAGTACTTAAGAGCCTAAATAACAATAAAAAAAAAATAATCCAAGCATGACACTTACATAGTGCTGTGGAACCAGCAGGACTCTCCAGTGCCCCTGTGCTTTTAGTAGCCCAAAGCAGGTTCAGAGTTCTAGATCGCAAACTATCTCAGCTGCAGTTGTGCAACATGCTTTGGACATGAACCTAAAACTCTGCCTTCCTTTAAAGCATGCACACAAAGGTACATTTAAGAGAGGCACAGGCGGAAAGGAAGACTTAGCTTCTCCATCACTCTCTCCTGCTATCGCAGCTACATTCAGTTAACTCTACATCACATGACAGCACACCATCTACTAAAACACTTTACATTCCACCACCCTGCTATCAGCTCACTTCAACATGACAGAGAAACTCCAAGAGTAATATAGCATTCCTGAAGTGCTTTCTCCATCCAGATTTTAAGTACAATACACTTGACGGCACTGGAAACAAATCCACGCACTGGAATTTGAAAACCGTGGCATGTAGTCTAGCATGACTGATAATTTGAAGATAGCTATTTTAGCACATGAAATGTATAGTCAAGGAGGGAAAGAGATATCCATTCTGAATTAAGAAATCCTTATTTGATTACAGTGTGGTGACAGTGCTATAATTCTGAATCTCTGAAGCATAGTTACATGCTGAATTTAAGAGCCCTCAAGCTCTAAGAGGTAGATTACTTTCAACTAGCTTTTCAAGACTCTAAACAAACCCTCCAAAGCATTATTTCCATTTATTTTTAAGTAGTGTGAATGCTGGTTTCTGAGGGGGGAACAAGCACACACACTAGGCTGGTAAGCTCAAAGCCACAAGCTGTGTGGGCCTGGCAAAGTTCACTAGTGTTGACCCAGATGGTGGGCTCAGTTAACACTGCTGCTCAATAGCTTCACTAGTTTAATGCTTTGCTCTTGAATTGATTCAGATAAAAGACCAGAACTGCAAGGCTTGAGTCTTTATTTTTAGCCAATTGTAATAAGCTATCAGCTGATCTGGCCATCAATGGAGTCTCTGTTCCTTCGCTGCAGACTGTTACTGCAGTTTGCAGGCCACATTAATAGCTAATTGTTAAAAGGTTTGTTTCAAGCAGAATATGTTTTAATAAAGTTACCTACTGTGAAGAATAATTTAAGATTTTTCTAAAATATATTTACCCTCCACTTTCTGAAGTTCTATATTGTTTCCTACTGGTTTTATTTTTAATTGCTTTGGCTGGTTCATTGTCCCCTTCTCTCATCCTAGCTCCTCTAGAAAAAGAAAATAGTCCACACCCTCCTGAATTTAATGAACTGCAGGTTTTATTTTTGTCAAACTTATGCCTTCTCTCCACACCCATCAGCTTCCATGCGCTTATGTGGCTACATGGAACAGCAGACCAATACTCCACACAACATTTAATACTGCTAAGGCAATTAAATACAAGAACAAACATCAGTGCAACATAACATACAGAACAAAACAAGTCTTGGAGGCTTTGCTGTCAAAAAGTGGGGAGAAGATCACTAAGTTGGTGATAGAGGGACAGGACATCTGTCTGGGATGGAAGAGTATTTCCTTAATACAGTAATTCGGACAACAGCTTAGACAAAAGGGGTTGCAAATCTGTATTAATCCTTACACAAATACTTTAACTCCCATTAACTCATCACTGTATCCAATTAAGTAGAAGAAGTATAATTAAATTAATCTATGCTTCCACAGATATTGACCTAGCCCTACAAAATACAGCCTACTCTTTCTTGGGTGACTACGTCTCACCTTTAACTAAAAGGCCAACAAGATCAAACCTTTAAACAGCACACCAACTTCAGTGACAATTTTTTTTCAAGTTTAAGGAAACTTACCAGTATTTCCTAAATCTGTCACCTAGCACAGGGGACTAGCAACATCTTTAATGGGATTGAAATGAGGCAGACTCATCATTCTTCACACTCTAGATAGCTTCATTATTTCTTAAGTCATTCTGGTAAGAAGTTCAATCTCAAAAAGTTCACATCCCTTATGTTTTATAATTATGGAAGTTAATGCTTTTTAGATGGTTCTTAGTTTCACAGAAGGCTAACCAAGTGTGAAGTGGATAAATTACTTTTCCCCCAAGTACAGACAGATTCAGTAACAAAACCAGGACAGAAACTGTTTTGTGTCTCAGTTCTATGTGTTACCCACTGGCTGCTACTTCCCATCTTATCTGGGATGCCAGATAATAAATACACAACTATGTAAAAAAATGTTTAAAACTACTGAGTTTTCTTACATAATGCAAAAATGTTTATATTTTGATTGTTCTGCAATATTATCTGTGTCTTCACAATGCAGACAGCAAGAAAGCTGTGAACAAAAGCACTAAGTAGATGGAATAAGTAATAAAACAGCAGCTCAGTTATGCTCATGTTTACTCTACTGCAAACAATTTTCTCCTGTCTCAAATCTACCCTGACACAGAGCCACACCTTGCAAACAGGGGTACAGGAGCATTACCAAGGTATCCAACACCCCCAAAGCAGACAACAGATTGGTATGTCTTAATTTTTCAATACTTTTTTTTCTGCAGTTTTCTGTTCAGTTGTTATATAATGCTCCACAAGGCAAGTTGAATCTGCACATGCCTGTCTCATTCACCTTTGCACTTAGGATGTACAGATACTGTATGCATCATCCACTCTTACCTTAACTGCCTCCAGTTCCATTCGCAGACGATTGTTTTCTGACAGAAGGTCTCTGTTTCTGGACTCTGTTTGCTGCAGCTGAGTTTCCAGTTCAGCTTCATACTCTCGACTCCCTTCTTGGAATTCACGCAATTCCTCCTGTGTATTCTCAGCACTAGACAGTAAGTCCAGCAACAGAATTCATCAAAAAGGTCTGAACATCTAGTCTAAGAAAGGACCTACCAATATTAGCATTTAAAAAGTCTTGATTTTTTTCACCAGTTACTGCATTTAGAGCAACATACTGAGCTAAGGGGAAGAGCCAAGTATGTCCATTCTCAGCTGGGGATTCTCCATGTGCATGCTGTCAAACTGTTCTTGATCCACAGAGATCTAAAGAAGGAACAGCAGGATCTCTCTCTGCAATGACCCAGACCACCCACCCCCAACAAGGTTCTGCAGTGAGTTACATTTACCTGGGCTGCCCACAGACTGCAGTCAGAGGCACAATTTCAGCACCGAGTCCTACTCGGACCAGAGCAGAAGCCAACACCGACAGTGCCACGGCACCACAGATCCACCGCTCAAACAAGCATAAGGGATTCTGGGCCACTGTAGCTCATGCAGAAGCATTGCTACTGCTGCCACTTAATATAGCTGAACCACCCTGAATCTACTCCCCTATGTGGTGCTACCTATGTCTTTGCATGCAGTCTTATGCTCTCTATCAAACAATTTAAGAGGAATGAAGCCACTGCCTTACCACTGCTTGTATTTCATAGCCAACTCTTTCCAGTATCCGGTTTCCTCTTCTACTGAGTTGAAATTATGTCCTTCTGTGTCTTCCATTATGAGTCCTCTAAGTTTAAAACTCCTGTGTCATTTTTCTCCCCCTGGAAAACAAAAGGATTGGGCATAAGAACTAATGCAGTGATCTATGTCAGTACTTTTTGATGCACATCAGTGCATCCCTCCTCGCAGAAAGTCACTGCACATCTGAAGACCAAACTGAAGAGCAGCCTTGACAGGGCTCCGTCAGATATACCATAAATGTGAAAGAATCACTACTGAGTAATCAGGTCCCTTTCTCCAGTTCTCCCAAGTCTGCTGGATGCTCACACCACATCCCCACCAGTAAGTATCTTCCCCACTCTCTGACCACACAGCACCGAGCATCAAGCTGCAGCTCTGCCAACACACAGAGAACACAAGTAAAAGAGAAAACATCTCAGGCACAACTTCAGCTCCAAAAACAGTGTAATTAAGGTTGATTTCAACAACCCTGAAGACACCATGAAATTAAAGAGAAACTTCAGAGAGACACAGATAATGTATTCAACATACTAATTTCCTGTGTTAACATTACCAGGAACACTTAAGCTTTTTAAGGACATAACTGATGGACACGTGAAAAATTTCTGCCTAGGTTGATATAGACAAAACTACCCAATTTTAAACCTGAAATATCACAATACATGTATGTCTGAGAACCACAATATATCTGGATACCTCAGAAAGCCATGGGAGAAGGGAGCTCCAGAAATTCCCAGGGAAATGAGGATAAAGTCTCCACAGAGATTTTAGTGGGATACCACCTGACTGGACTAGGTATGCAGAGAGATTGCAGCAATCCAGTGAGCAATCCAGACCACTCAATTGTCCCTGTGCCAGCATAAACCCAGTCATAGGACATAGTCCCAAGTGGGAATGACACATGAAAGAGCCACAGGGGAATCAATAACCTGAAGTTGGTCACTCCCACTTGAAGACTTAAGTATCTGGATACCACAATTAAATAAATGCCCTCTGATCTGCATTATGCACTCTAATAAGCAGGTCACTCACTAATATCATTTTATATGAGTTAGTCTTGACAGTAGAGAAATATCAAACCTAATGCTCTGGATAATCTGCCCATGTCCAACCCTGGGTGAGGCAGATTCCACACAGACATTATCAAATTAATATAAACCCAAATAGATCAAGAACAGTAAATAAAAGTCGAGTTGAACAATTCATGACAATGACAGTTCTCAGAAAAATGTATCACTGAAATCTAATGACTGAGGAAACAGTTATTCTACCAAGTTTCAGCTCCAGATCTACTCAGCAAAACATTTCCTAGAGGTAATCCTTATGAAATAGAGGAAAACAGCCAAAGACTTCAAAGACCATTTAGATATCAGTCTTGCCTTTTACTTTTCTTATTTATGATACTCAGGAAATGCTGGATTAGACCTTCTGAGAAACATGTCATAGCTGAAGAAAGCATACATCCACTGCACATCCACTGAACTCCATAGAAAAAAATCATTCATAACCCACATTGAGACTTTCCTCTCCAGAAAATCACCTGGTTTAAACAGGATTAACAGCCATCTATTTAGTAACTCTGCTGAAACAAATATTAGTGGTTCTCACCTCTACTACAGAAAACACTATTAAGTACTCAAAGTAGTCTGGTGATCTAAAGCCCAATTCTTACCTACCCAAGCAATGCTGCAATGCACAAGTCCTTTTCACAGCATAGGTGATTTTCAGATTATTGAGCAAAGAATAAGCAGCTGTCACAGCTAACTGGGCTGTGCTCGCACACCTCAGCTACACACACGCAGAAATTACAGCATTATTTAGAAGGGGAGCTGGAAGGTACGGGGGAAAGTTACCAGGTTTTAGTTTTTATAATTCAGATTCCTAACACAAAATGTTAATAAGACAAAACTACATCTTTCTTTTAACAAATAAAACCACTGAGTGATGTATTGACACACTTCCAGCAAGAAGTCTCAAGGCTGCTGCTCTTCATATGCATTTATAGAAGTATGCACTGGGGGGGAAGGAAGGAGGAAGATGAAAAGGAATGTTAGAAAGAGTGATTTTCCAAATAGTACCCTTGCCCATTAAATAGAAAATCCTGACCAAGCATAATTAGTAAACCATTGGGATAGTTTACAACACATCTAGTCTATTATTTTTAAGCGAACTGAAAGTACCTTTGATGTTAATGAGCATGTCCTTATGCTCAAGGCACTGTGCAGACATACACCAATCCTTGCAGTGCACTTGTGAAGAAAAAACTTCTCTTCTGCAGATGAGGGACAGACACAAAGAAGCGATGCAGTTTCAATGAAAAACCAAGAAGGACCAGCATCCATTACTGTGGCCAAACCACTCCAGAGAACAAGTCAGAGTTTCCTTTAGATAGTTATTTCTCACCACTCAGACAACAGGAAGTTTCTGTATTTCTTCAAGAACAGAGATTCAACTCAGGGTATGCCTGGTTTTGCTACACAAATTAAAATACATTTCAGAAGTCTCCAAAGAGGAATTCTTCTGAGCAAGCATTATAATAAATCCCGTATTTGTGTTCAGACAGTCAACAAAAGGAAGTCAAACAAGATAAAGATGGAATGCAAGACATTTTGCTCCCAAAAGCTTTCAAATAACCTTTTGAAACCAAAAGACACAGCTCCTGTTGGCCCCAAAAGCTCGAATTTGCTCTTATCTGGCTCTCACTTGTTTTTACACTGCACTTTGGAAGGACTACAAGAATGCACTAATTTGCATTTTTTTAAGATTGTATGGTCACATATGAAACTTTCCCTAACCAAGCCATAAGATTTAAGAGTTCCACAGAACCTTGGTAACTTTGACAGAAACATTTAGATGCTGTCCCCTTTGGTTTCTCTCTTTGTAAATATAGGACTATGGACCCACTAAGGATGTTCTCTGTTACTAATACGCTCTGTTTCATGGTACCCATTACAAAACAGTACTTATAATTTAAAATTAATTGTTAAACTGCAAACACATGCAAGGACTGTGGACCTATATTTATACCACAGAGATAACACAACATGGCAGAGATTGTTTCACTACTGTCCCATGCCACAGGCACATGCTCTTTGTCCATAACACAAAAGGAAGACCTATTACATTCCCTGTACACCTGCACTACATCTTATCTCACATGGATTTTCAAACTATCCAAAGATGCAAGATACAGACCTAAACTGAAAAGGAAAATTTCAAGTTTTACACAAAGTATTAAAGCCTCTTTTTATTTTCTGAAATTTGTTTTGAAAAAAAAAAAAAAAAAAAACCACAACAAAAAACCACTCACATAAATCTTTCTAAACTGCCTGTAGCAAGGTTAGGTCTTTGACTTTTTGTTTTCCCCCTACTGCCTTCTCCCCTTGATTTTTAACAGCTTAGAGACAGCATGCAAAATGCCTGGAGAGTAATTAATTAAACCAATTAAGAACTCTTCATTGTCTAGGCTCACTACAAAAGGGGGGAGAGCAAAAGGGGTGAAAGAGGTTTTAATAATGTTTTGTTAAACATTGGCAAATGTGGAAAAAAACAAGGAGAGAAAGTCATAGTATATACCAGGCATACACAGGCTGCACCTTATTTGTTTTCACACACGTGAAGGCAGAAGAGACATGTGGCCAGATTTCCGGCATACAAGCAGCACAAGTGCTGGTCACAAACATTGTAAAACCTCTACATCATACAGGAAGTGGAAATGTTCATGGGTGTGGGGAACGGACTTCTGCAAGGAGAAAAATATCTCAGCATAAGTGCTGCAGGAAACAATTTCATACAAGTGAGAGCAGAATTGCAAAATTCTTAAGGAAAAAAAAAAAAAAAAACACACAACATTAAGAAAAGCCACACACAAAATTATTGAAGGAACTTCAACTTGGGAATCAGTCTGAGGTCACCAAATTCATGAGGACCTCATCTTAGATTATGTTGCAGTCCTAGCATAGAGGACTCAAGACAACTCTGCATACCGAATTTTTTTTTTTTTAAATAACATTTTAGCTTGGTGAACCATGTTGCCCTATTTCTGTAGCAATACCTGATGGTCCAAGTCAGATAAATTAATATTGTAATAAAAAAAGTAAAACAGCACCATAAATACTGCTGAATTATCCACAGCAGAGATGATTAAGCTCTTATTAAACGTTTTTCCCTAAATATAAACCAAAACAAAACCCCTCTTTGCTCCTGAAAAGTAACATTCCCATCCTATGAAAATTACATTTTCTTACAACAGCAGTCTCCTTGCAAGGGTCTTCCTGTAACACAAGAGCCTATTTTCTTTTGTTTAAGCAATACAAAAGAAAATCACCACAACAGAGAAAGACAAGGAAAAGGTCAGAGTGCCAGGATTACTACAGACTCCCACAGCCAGCGCTGAAAAGGGTCATCTTCTCAGGGTCTTCTCTACCGAAAAGCTTTATTCAGCAAAGCCTTCGTGTTTTCAAATATCAGCCCAATTCCAATACTTCCGAGTTTCCAGTGATTTCTACGGAAGCTCGAGGAAGTTTTCTCTCTCGAAACGCCTAATCTTGATGCTTCCAGCTGGGCAGCGCTCTGGGGCTCCCCATTCCCAGTCGGAGCACGAAGCCAGGAGGGAGTTAAACCAGCGGGCACGACTCCCACGCTCCGCTCCATTCCCCTCCCCACCAGCTACCGCAAGAGCAGCTCCACAAACAGGAGGCGACACAAGCTCGCAAGGAAGGCCGCGGGAAGGGGCGAGCGGCCCGCAGAGAGGCAAGTCCCAGCTCCGACACCCCGACCCTGCCCCAGTTACCGCCGCACGACCAGGGGCGCCAGGAGGGGCTGCGCCGCACCAAAACCGCCCTTCCCTCCTCTACCCGTGGCAAGGGCGCTCGGGCAGTGGGGGCAGCCCCGCTCTCACCAACACCGCCGCCACAGCCGCGGGGAGCTCGCGCCGCGCCGGCAGCCACCGCTCGGCTCGGCTCGGCTCGGCCCGGCCCGGCCGCCCCATTGGCCGCCGGTCACGTGCCGCGGAGGGCTCCGCCAATCAGCGCCGCCACAGCGCGTCTGCTGGGAGGTTTGGAAACTTTCGCTACTTTCAAAAGGCGCTTGGGGGGGGCGGCGGCCGGGGCGGGCTCGGCTCGGCTCCCGCCCTCAGCCGTCACCCCCAAAGTGGGGAGCGACCGGCCGCGTGCTCTGAGCACCCTCACGCTCAGCCCTGTTACCAGCCCTTGTGGGCTACAGTGTGCACAAGGGCCTGCATCTTCTCAGGTGTTAATAAATCAGCATTTACCACCATGCTATAATTTTAAGTATGTTTTCCCTTGAAATATTCTAAAAGAGGACAAGCTTTACATCAAATATTCATTTTTTTTTTTAATCCCGAAGGCCTCTTCCGAAAGTCCAAGCGGTGAGACTATTTAATGTCAATGCAACATTTTTAGACTAAGGTCCTCTTTTCACAACCAAGGAAAAGGCTTCTGTGTCACTGAAGCCTGTTTCACAAGGACAATGCAGCCTGTGAAATATTAGACACTTGCACTCATCTCTATCTCAGCATTGTGTCACCATTCCAGAAAAGGAGCTGCAAGCATCCGCAGGGGGAAGTTGCTCCCCGCAGACAATTGGACGGAGCTCAGCTCAACGCAGCCAACTAATTACTCGCAGTGCCCTCACCACGCTGGATGGATGGGAAGGGCACTGAGGTATGCGGAGGCTGCCTCAGGTGCCCAAGGTGTGTTCCCACCCAACAGTGTACACAAACACTTGGTCATTAGGCGTGTCTGGCATTTGTTTCCCCGAGTCAAAACAAAAACACAAGTTATCACATATATGTAGATACACTCCAGCCCACATTCATATGGCTGTATGTCACCAAGTATCACTTCACACCCCAGCAGCACGCTTTCCAAACTGCCAGATGAGAGGCACCCACAGCAGGGGCCCCCATCCCTGTTTCATTTACTACTGTGATGCAATACCAGGCCTGGAGCAGAGTCTGATCCTGAAAAAACTTCACTGCCTAAACTGGGAACGTGCCTCTCCCAGATTCTGTAGAACAAGGCTGGGACTGTAACAAAGAGGACAGACGCTATTCTGTAAGAATACTCCACTAAAAGAAATCTATCCACAGCTAAGATAACTTTAACTGAAAAGGGTCAGTAAAACAATTAAACTTTCAGGTCAGGTATTCAGCAAAATATTTATATTTTGAGGTCAGATGTTCAGCAGAAATAAATGGAGACAAACTATTATACAACTAGGAATAGAAAACTAAATTAGGTATTTTAAAAATTGGGTTACCAGCAACTGGCAGTTCTGTCATTACTCCGGAATGTTTTTATTATCAGATAAGTTACAGAAAATAAACCACATACTATTGTAGTATGTCCCCAGTAATTAAAAAATGTGTACGTTGTTTGCAAGTTTGGGACAAAGGACATTTTATTTCAACTCTTTGAACAAATCTCTGAGGATAGCATGAGTACAGAGATTATATCAAAGGTACACCTGAGTATTTTTAATAGTTCTCATCTTGAAATACTTGTAAAACATAGCAAAAATTCTCATATTTCAGAGGAAGCTGTTTAACCCCTCATCCAATTCCAAACCAGTGTAACAGCACCCTAGCAAGTGCCAGAGGCTCAGAGGCACTACTGTACACAAGCAATAAATATTAAGAAGAAGGTTACTATAATTGCTATCATTGCCTTGTTTGAAAGAAGAATGAGAACATTTGTCTGTTTTAAAATTAGCAGAGGAGAAGAAGAAAGTATTTTATGCATTTATTTTTAGTTTACTGATTAATAATTAACAAATGGCAGATTTTTGTGGTGCTAGGGTTCATGTGCTGGCTATTTTAATGAGAACGCCACGCTGACTCTTCCATGAAAACTAAGTGGGCAAAAATGGATACACTTTAAGTTCTGGTAAGGTTGCAACACCTTATCTTTTGTCAATAAGCTTCTTATGGGAAACAAGATTTGCTTTGCTGCAAGAATTAAATAACTCACCACAGAACCACTCACTCCACGGATGAAATGCTCATCAATTGTAATTACAAACTACTGAACTTTTTTTTTAAATGGATTACTGATACTCATAACAAGATGTGACAAACATATGTATCAGAATATTATATGGAAATATTGCTGTCACTGAAGAGCAAATATTTAACATCAATAAAACCTATTTCTGTCGCTTTAAAGATGTTAGATAATTCTCTGCAGTCTGTATAAGTAAAATTGGATTTCCACATGCTTAAGCAAGAAACAGATTCTCACTACTTTAAAACCCTTTTGATATCTTGAACTGACAAATTTTTCATGAAACTGTTAAATGTTCATTAATATCTCTGGCTTGTTAAGCAAAGCAAAATATAACACCATGCAAGGCCTTGGTACACAGCAGCATTACACCCTGAGTGAACCATCGTAGCAGGGGCAAGACTTTGCGAGGCCTTAGACCTTGGCATTATTGTTGCTAAAAACTCGTCAGTGACTGACTCTGGGCACAGGTCGAAGGTTAAACAGAGCTGGGGAGCTAGTCTGGTGTTACCTTCTAGAGGACAGAAGAAGCCATGGTCATACCACCCTCCTGTTATATCAAATCACAAACTGTACAACCCTCCTGTCATACCAAGATTGTAACAGAGCTAAAGAGCTAGCTCAGCATTACAAATGAGCCACAATTTTCCACATATGGGACTAATCATGACCACAGCTGTGTATTTGTGTAGTTCCCCTGTAAGAACAAAAAACCCACAACTGTCTCAGTGCATGATGGTTATCAGACCTCTACGTACATGTGTATAATGATTACTGGATCTCTCCGTACATGGGTGAGGATTATTAGATCTCTCCTCAAAGAGTATAAAAAGCAGGTATAAAGACCCCAAATTGTGAGATTCTTCAGGGATGTCTTCTGTACAGAAGCTGCCACCTTACCATCTGTCCCACAGACTCCCCTAGTTTGCCATAAGGATTGTGAGTATGGGACCCCTTCCTCTTACACTGCTGCAAACTCTTTTATTTTACTATTATTTGTAATCTTTCATATGTTTGCTCTTAATAAATGTTAGTGTTATGCCTTAATTTCTGTCTATTTGTGTCTATGCATCTGTAACTGGGACTGGCACCGGGGAAAGTCAAGTTGGTGGCGAGTGTTCTTAGTAGGGCTCATCAGAGACTTCTGCTATCATCCATACCTGTTGTAGGTATGGTCACCCAGCTCTGCATTTCAATGTACAATCAGCTGGCAAGCCAGGTGCTTTTAAGGCACTGCTCTATAGCAACAAACTAAGTGAATGACAAGTTATTAAAACTGAGGTAGCAGAGGAGGCTGACCCTTTTCTTGGTGCTTGTTTGGCCAGCAGACTTCAGGTGTTTTATCAGGGGGTGAGGACCACATTAATGTCTAATCCAGAGGCTTGTTAGTAAGTTGTTCTTTTTTGTTAGCCAGTAATTGCTTAATATTTTTAAGCTGTATATATCTTACTTGGGTTATTTCTTTATACACAGCTAATGATGCCCAAAGCGATCCAGAGAACAGTACAAAGAGGTCACAAACTTCTGTTAAAATAAGCAAACAGCAGATTTCTGAATATACTGATATTCAGCTGCTGTCCTTGGGTTTAGGACTATACACTGCCTTCAAGTAAACAGGCTTTTAAAAGTGGTTAAAACTGTCCGTCCCTGGCAACCTACTGAGACTTTTTTATGTGTTAGCAAAAAACAAACAAACAAAAAAAAAGCTTTAAGTGAAAGCTAAATTCTGCACAAGGCGTTAAACATTACCTGTAAGAGCCCAGTTCAACGCCGCGGCAGTTTCCTCACTGCCTGCCGTATGCCTGAACGGCGCGCACAGCAGCTCCAGTACCTGCCGGCAGCCGCGGCCCCGCCACAGGAATACCCGGAGGCCCCGGGGCCGGCTCCTCCCGCTCTGTCCGGCCCTGCAGTGTAAGGGGTGAGGAGGTCCCGGTGTAAGGGGGAAGAGGGGCGTTTGTCAGCGGGCCGGCCGCGGAGCGCCCCTCTGCCTCTGAGCGGGGTCGCCCTCATCCCCTCAGGACGGAGCGCGGGCTCCTTCGCAGCCCCTCTACCCCGGGCCGGGGGTGTTGTTGGGCTCCGCCCCGGCCAGCACGCCGACGGCTGCCGAGAGCCCCGGGCAGGTTTAAAAACCATCGCTCCCAGCCCAGAGCGGCCCACGGCGCGCCCGGGAGGAGGAGGAGGAAGAAGATAAAAGAAGAAGAAGAGGAGAAGAAATAGAAGGAGGAGGAGGGAGTGGGACGTTACGACAGCCGCATTTGCGGCAGCGGACTGGTTTCCGGCGCTCGGTGTCGCTTGACGGCAGAAGGAGCGGAGAGGGAGGAGGGAGGACAACAAAGGGGTGTGAGGGGACCCGGCGGCGTGTGGGGGCCGGCGGCGCGGGGGGCGGCTCAGGTGAGGAGCGGCGGGGGCAGAGCAACGCTGAGCTGGGCCCGTCCGCTCCCGCCACCCCGGGGCGGCCCCCACCGGCCTGCAGCAGCGGGAAGGCCCCGGCGGAATGGCGGGGCCGGGGCCCGCTCCCCTCGCGGGCGGCAGCCCGGCCCCCGGGCGGAGCCGCACAACGGTCTCGGCCCGGCGCCGCCCCGCGGCCGGGCGGGAGGGAGGGAGGGAGCGGCCGTTCGCCCGGCAGCGCCTCGGGGTGCGCTGGGGCTGGGGGTGTGGGCGCGGGGGGTCGGGCCCCGCCGGCGCTCCCCGGGTTGCGGCCGGGGCGAGCTGGGCTGTAAGCGCCCGGGGAGTTGCCGGGCGCCGGGGGCGAAGCGCGGGCGTGGGTGGTTAACGCAGCTTACGGGTCGTTTGAATTCCTGAACCGAGTGGTGCTGTCAGACGTTTTTAAAAGTAACGTATTCAAGAGTTAGAGAGCTTTGCAACTTACAACTCTATACAGCAGAATTTGTGGGTACTTAGGGTTCGTGTGAATAAACGTTTCTGCTAAAAAAAGAAAAAAAAAAAAAAAAACAAAAAAAAACCCCAAAACCAAAACAGAAAACTTTTGTCTTAAAAACACTGCTAGGGCAATTGGAATGCATCCCATGGTTATTCTGTTTAACATGAAATGCAAAAAACCAGGAGTGTAGTGTAATGAATGCAGTGCATGTACGGGCGATAATCATAGTTTTTCTAGCACAGTGTGACTGGGCCTTAAACAAGTTGCTTTGCTTCTTTGTGGCTCTCTAATGCTAAATTGATATGGTGTGCAGTGGGGTAGCTTGAGAATTAAGAGAAATATTTGTAAATAATTTTAATAATTTAAAGCTCTGTTTAAATACTAAATGTTGTGTGTTTGATATAGGTGTATATATAGTTTTGTTAGCTAATGGAAAGCCAGTGAATATGCAGCTTAATTCTTCCAGCTGAGTTCAGTTGCACCTATTTGGTATTTACTGATGAGCTGTCCTTGGAAAACCTACCTCCTGCCCTCTCTTTCAAGGAGAATGCACTGAATGTTTCAGGGAATATTTCATGTCAGCAGCAGTACCTTTCTGGGAGTCTGTAGTTAATGCCATGTACTTAAATAGTGTTTCCCTCGGACTGCCTCAGCTGTGCTGCAGATCATGAGGAATATTTCTGTACTAAACAGGAATAGTCAAGGCCATGTCCCATGTGCATAATTAAATTTAACATAAATAATGCAGGTCCAGAGATCTAGAAGTAGTAGAATTCATAAGACCGCATTTTTTTTCTATATTAATGTAAAAGTTATTTAAAGCTTACATTTTTGTTTTTTTTTCCTCTTTATCAGGTGGGAAGAATGAAAGGAAGGGGAAATGAAAGAATGTTGAACATTTTTGTTTGGCTGTATGATGGAAGGAAACAGGACGGAGAACCTCTGCAATAGATCATTTGGATGGCTTCAGCAACAAGAGAATGATGCTAAACCATGGCTGTGGAAACTTTCTAATTGCTTTTCTTCTTCTGAAAAGTCTTTGCCTTGCAGTGCGAAAACGGTAATTCGTTGCTTTACTAAAAGCCCGGTTGCTATCCTGGTACAGAGTGGTATAACTAACTGCAGTGTTATTGCTGACAAAAGGGGGCGAGTGGGGAGGGGAGGAGGAGACAGCAGTTACTGTGGTAAGTACAAAATCTGCATGGGAATTTAAGGTCTTTCGTCGCCTTTATATCTCCTTTTTAACAGTCTTAATCTCTTAATGCATTATTTCTAAAACTGTAATACAATTTTAAAGTCCTTATTTGAAGTAGGTAATTACTTATGTACCTCCAAATTGTGGGTTTTTTTACTTTACATCGCATCCATCTACGTTTGCTATTACAAGAAATAAATCTTGTTTTGCTTTGTAATTGCAGAGTATTTCTCAGTCTTAGCCTAACAGTTTTCTGCTTTCTAAATTCTGTTTTACAGACCCATTGCTATTTGCTTTATAGCTTTTTGGTTTTGTTGCTTCCGAAATCCACCGATATCAAGATATCTCAGGCTGGCACACATAACTGGCATGTTTCTCTTAATATTTTACATGTTCAGACAGTGAGGTAATAGTAATCATAAAGATAATGCTTTTCAAAATCTAGGTTAGTGTCAAAATGGTAACAGTCTAAGAATATGCTCATTTATACTATAAAATTGTTTATGTATCTGAATGTAACTGAGCTTTCCTTTTGTAGAAAGATTACATGGAGAACAAGAAAGTTGCTGCAGAGTTGAAGGATGCTTCATCTCCTCATAATGCTGGCTCAAAACTGTTTCCTGCAGTACCACTTCCTGATGTTCATCCTCTTCAGCAACAGCAAATACAGCTTTCGTCAGGCCCGAAAGTAAGCTGCTGTGCTCATGGCTCTGACTCTTCTTGTACTCCACAGATGCATTGTGGTGGTGGTGGTGGTAACTTGATTCACCCTGGCACAATATTAGACTCAAAAAGCACTGGGACGATTACTTGTCAAGTAGGGTCAGGATTTGCTTATCAGTCTGCATCCTCACTGAAGAACCCTCCAGCTAGAAGCAATTTGGCAGGCATTGCGAGTGAGTTCCCTGGCATGTGTGTAGAAAACAGTTTGTCTTCCTGTCAACATCTGCCCTGTTGTGGAAAACTCCATTTCCAGTCCTGTCATGGTAACGTGCACAAACTGCATCAGTTTCCAGCCCTTCCGAGCTGCACATCTTCTGGCTATTTTCCTTGTTCTGAATTCACAAGTGGGGCTACAGGCCACTTGGATGAGCATATTGCACAGTCGGAGTTAACATCACGTGTGTGCGCCAACCCTTTGCACCTAAACGTGGCACCTTCAGTTTGTTTAAAGGGCTCTCACTACTGCAATGACTGCTTGAGCAAGGTTTGTACACATAGTGTTTCTTACTTGTTAAGCACGGTATATGGTTAATGCTGAAATGTTATTTGAGCAAAACACCAGCTTCCATGGATTGCAGCTTGCATCCCCTTAGTTGGTGATGCACAGTCCAAATGTTTCAGATAACCTTTAGGAAGATGATCTCTTTTCTGAGGTAACATTCAATTTGATAGGAAGACAAAAGAGACTCACACATTGTTGAGCTTAGAGGGGATCTGTACTCTACTCGAGCAGAATCTTGACTGGATTTGAAAGACAGTTATCTCGGCAGCTCCAATTAAAATGTTCCATAGTAGCAACTGAGAAAAGGCTAATGACAGTTAACATGTATCCTTGGGCAGCTGATCAATAAAGATCCATCTGTAAGTCAAGTGAAATGTCTGATGCTGTAAGGATATTCTAGTTTTGGTTTGGTTTGATAGGTCTTAGTTCAGTCCTCCCAAATTTGTAATTTATACTTCAATACCAATTTAGTATACTCGAACTGATTAAAACTGTACTTGAATTTTATTAGGAATTTCAAGTGAAATAATATACACAACTTTGCAAGATGTGTTACTTTAGCTTCCAAATTTGAATTTCCAATATGAGTGAAATGTCGTCATTTCAATAAACTAAATGGTGAATTCATTAAGTTTGGCATTATGACCACTATTCTAGGGGTGAGAGAGGTGATTCAACCTTGTGCTGATATCACATGCTAGGCTTTTTTTTTTTTTCCTTTAAATACATATTAGTACTTCTTAAAGATGACGCATCTTGATGTGCAGATTTCAATAGATTCTTTCCTTGCATTTGGAAATCCAGAGCTAAGTATGCTAAGAAAGACTTTAGGACAGAAGCTTCCTTCACGCGGTGATACTCTTGTTAATTAACTTTATAAAGTAGATCAGAACTTGCATTTGTTGCAGAAGGGAAACTGAGTATCTCTAGCATGGAATAGTATGTGTTTAATATTGTATACTAAATGAACGTGTATTTTGAAAAATTGTCCCAACAGCCAACCAGAAACAGCCTAGTTGATGCTGCTAAAATCTGGCCAAATATTCCTCCTCCAAGTCCACATGCTGCACCTGTTCCTATCCCAATATGTAATGGCTGTGGAACCAAAGGAACAGGAAATGAGAAGAGTTTGCTACTGGCAAGCAGCCTTGGCAAATCACCACAGAAATATGGTAAACCACATTTGTTTGAAACTTGCACTTAGTGGATGTCCTCCTTAAGTACTGTTGCACATGAAGAGTTTTTTCTTAAATGGCACTGTTATCTGGAAACTTCTCTAAAGTCCTAGAAGACTAAACAGTGGGGGGGGGGAAAAAAAAGACCTTATTTCTGTTTTGAGAAGTCATAACTTGGATTTACATGTTTTGACTACCTAGCTAACTTACTGTGGTGTTTGCATAGAATTTTGATTTTTTTTTTTTTTTACTATTACGGGTTTTTTACCATTTTAAGAACTAGATAAAGTAATTCTAGGGACTTGGAAGCTGTATTGTTCTGGAGGTGTATAAAGAAAATATCTTCAGTCATTCTTTGAAAAACATTTTCTTAGTCTGTAGTGTCTATTGTCACTTTATATGCAGTAAAGTTGTAATGTTTATAATTACAATATAGCTTTTTTCGGTGTTCTTGAGGAAAATATTGTGTGAAATAATGATATGATCTTTCTACAGTGTTAATACTGCTTCAGTTACAAAATCATAGTAGAAAGTTACAAACGTAAGTGTCATGGAAGAATAAAAAAAGATTAGTTTTACATCATTTTAAGAATACACCCATTTTTAGGTTTATAAGGTGCAACACCCCAATTAATTGCATTTTGCAAGGACATTTCCAGTGACCCTTGTAGAAAAATAACTAGTCAACATATACCCAGACAAATACGACATTTGTCTGCTGTGCTTAATTTTATATTCGTAGCTAACTAGTTCTTAGCTTGTTTTTGACCTGTGAGGGTTCTATGTCATTCCTCATGTTACTTTTCCAGTTGTTTTGTGCGGATGGAATGTGTTTATAATCGTAATTCAAAATTAAATCGATATTCAGAGTGCTGAAACACCAGGAACTTTATCTGCACTTCTTAGTCTGTAATAGCAAAGACTCTTAACCTCACTCTCCTGAACTGTAGGATACCTTTGTGTTTGTTCCATGCTGCCTTAATTCTCTGTAATCACTGTCGCTATACTGGTAACCTCCTCCAGTTTTGTTTAGATTCTTTATCTAATTCACACTGTGGATTTGAACAACTTCCATGTTTCACTTCTGTTACTGATAGCACCCACTAAGTTTAGTGTGACACAACTTCAGACTGTTTCCAGAGCATGTGCCAGCTCAGCACTTGATAGAATTGTTTTTTAAATACATTATTTGATTATTTTTTTTTTGAGTTCAAAAGTAAAGCTGAAGTTGTCTTGCATCTTTATCCTAACTTAACAGTGACTAAATTTCTCTTTAAGACTGTTTTTTAGATTCCTTAAGAAAATAAAACTGAACTTGCATTACTGAGCAAGTTTATAGTATGCGAATTTTAATGTTTTCAGTATTTGGAGACTAAAATTAACTGTTTTGTCAAACTTGTACAGGGTCTCCGGAAGTTGCAGTAACAGGCCAAATTCTGGAAAACTTGCCCCCCATTGGAGTCTTCTGGGATATTGAAAATTGTTCAGTCCCCACTGGCCGTTCAGCTATAGCAGTTGTACAGAGAATTCGTGAAAAGTTTTTTAAAGGTCACAGAGAGGCAGAATTCATCTGTGTGTGTGACATCAGTAAAGAAAATAAAGAAGTTATTCAGGAGCTAAACAACTGCCAGGTATCAAAACAGCACCTACTTGGTGTTTTTACTTGAATTTGTGTACGCAGTGTGCTAGTAGTGATTCTTGTTCGCTAAAGCTTTGTTAGCTTCTGTGCATGAGCTTATAATTAGTTTATGGATGGGGTGTGTAATGCTGAACTTCCCTGGTGTGATGTTTTTTAAAAACTGAAACTGCATTCCATTACATTTAGATTACTCTTTTAGCTTTAGTTTTAATGTTCACAGAGATTTTAATTTCATCCACTGAGAAGTGGTGGTGGCATTTTTAGTGTCATATTTCAAATCTGTGACTGAATCATTAACTTAGAAGAACTATGATTCTGTGAACTTTTTTACTTTTGTTAGTGATTACTGTGCTGATTAGTGAGGACACTTATACATTAGTGGTATTGATTGGGGCCCCTTTAACACTGCATATTTTTCCATCAATACCTTTTGTTTCTTGGTATTTTTTCAACATTTTGTGCAGGTCTCTAAGCCAGAAATTCCCTTCCCCCCTCCCCTAAACTGCAGATATATGTTGATGGTTTATCTGCTCATGCGAGGTAAAAGTAATTGATAGTGAGTACTTGCTATGTTTTCATAAACCGTCATTTGGAAGAGGGGTGACAATGTTTTTAAGGTACATAAATTGTGATCTTTAACACAGAACAGAAGTCATTCCTAAAACAATGCTGAACAAATAGGGTTGAAGTTCATTGCTCTTTAGAACAGTCTGAGATCCATACATGTTTTATTTCATGCATGTGTGCATTAAATTATCTAAATAAAAGGTGCGTGTGAAAGCTTGTAGTTATGTTAACTTTTTTAAAAATTAATTCTAAGCAAGCGTAGTTCATGTTCAGGCTTCTCTTTAGAGTGTATCTATTTATTTCCACAGGTGACTGTTGCACACATCAATGCTACAGCAAAGAATGCTGCTGATGACAAACTCAGACAGAGTCTTAGGAGATTTGCTGATACACACACTGCACCTGCCACTGTGGTTCTTGTGTCAAGTAAGTGTTAGTGGTACTTGCCTATAGGGCAGAATTCAATTCCTTTCTTCAGTAGCACTTTTGTGTATGACACTGTTCTGCTTTCCAAGGGTTGTGTTTACAATCAGCTTTCTCTGAATTGCTCGAGAATTATTAATAATGTCAGTGTCAGCAAGGGAAAAGTAGGGACAGTAAGATGAGAACTTGTCTTAGTTAAATCAGCACTGGAATCTGATGTCCTGTTGGGTGTCAGTAGGTATGTGTATAAATACCGTCTAAAGTTAGACAGCTTCAGCAGGAAGCTAATGAAGTAAAACTCATTGAGTCTTCCTTATGGTAATCTTTCAGAATACTTTGAGCAAAATCTATTTGATTTGGTTTTTATTCTTGTAGCAGTGTACTATACCGTTAAATGTGCAAGCCACTCAGCTATTTAATTGCCATGTGTTGCCTTGGGTTTCTCCCTAAAGCTAAACAAACGTTTGTTGTAAAGTACACAGTACCAGTTGAATGCCTTGCTGATAAATTGCTAAACTTGCTATTAAAAGGAAGCCCTTGTCTGAGACTAACTGCTGATAATTTAAATTATAGCTATTGAGAAGCCTTGTAGCTGGTGCTTTTTCACTGTAAATTTTCAGTGATAAATAGAACTTGTCAAGTAAGACACAGGGTTGTGTTTGTTTAATCTGATTTTTTTATTAGCTTTTTTCATGTTCATTCTGTTTTTTTTCTTTCCCCCTTTTTTTTTTTTTTTTTTTTTCCTCTAGCGGATGTAAACTTTGCTTTGGAACTCAGTGACCTGAGACATCGACATGGTTTTCGGATAATTTTGGTACATAAAAACCAAGCTTCAGAAGCACTCTTACATCATGCTCATGAGCTTATTTGTTTTGAAGAATTTATTTCAGACTTGCCACCAAGGTTACCACTAAAAATGCCGGTAAGGTTTTTAATTCTTAATGCAACAGACATTTCAGAGTGTCAACTTCTTTTCTAACTTAGAGAGAAAGCAGGCTGAAATTGTGTGGTTTTATGGTGAGACATGATGCATGCTGCGTATTTAACCATTGTCTATGTTTCAGTTATTACCATGTGAATGTATGCTTTCTGCTTTGACTGAAAGAATGAAATAATAAAAGTACTTTAACTGAAGTAAAATAGCACGGTCACATTCTTATCACTAAATTTATCAGATAATGTATGTGACAGGCTTTTCACTGGCAGAAAGGGTAAGAACTTAGTTGTGTATTAAGACAGCTCTGCTTTCTTAGCAGTTTTGACTGACTTGTCTACTGTTTTCTTGAGTGTTTTTTTTTGTCTTCCTGACAATTCCCTCTGGATTTGCTGTGTTGTCTTTGCAGGGCACGCACAGCCTTTTTTCTTTGAGGTAACTTCTGAACTACATGTTCACATGCACATGTAGAATATATAGAATTCTTGGGTTGAAAACAGTGATGCTTTCATATCTGGAAAAGTGGTCAGGTATTAATCCATTGATCAGGGACTCTAGTCTCTTCTAATGTTAAACTATCTTGGAGATGAAAGTTTGAGGATCTACCTTGGTGTGAGTTTTTCAAACAAATTGAATGGTTTAAAAAGAGTGACTCGGGGGGGGGTGAAGGGAGAGCATGTGTCACCAGAATAAATGTAAAAATACTGGTTTTGAACAAGAGTGTTCTGACATCAATTAAAATCTTACTCCCTTTAAACAGGCATGCCATACGCTATTATATGTTTATAATCTGCCAACAAACAGAGACAGCAAAAGTGTCAGTAACAGACTCAGGCGTTTGTCAGACAACTGTGGAGGGAAGGTGCTAAGCATTTCTGCAAGCAGTGCAATTCTCCGTTTTTTAAATCAAGAAAGTGCTGAACGGGCTCGGAAGCGAATGGAAAATGAAGATGTTTTTGGCAACAGGATTGTAGTGTCTTTTACTCCCAAAAACAAAGAACTTAATGAAACAAAAAGCTCCAGCTCTGCAGGAGCTGAAAAGGTGAAGTCTCCCAAAAAAATTAACAAGAACACAAAGCTATGCCTCCTCAATAAAGACTCAAGTGATCACTCTTCTGGTACCAAAGGCTCTGCTGGGAGAGGATTCCAGATTCATGGGTCTATCGTCAAACCCACAAATGTTAAAAGTTTACAGGTATTCTTCCACCTTTATTAGTATTCTTGCTTTCCCTCATGTTTTGAGGATTGTTTCTGTTACAGCTTTCTTCAACTTGTCAATCCTATTTAATGAGTAACTGTAATATATATTAACCTTCCTGAATGAGAGCTATATTTATCTGCTTGGAAAGCAGGCGATGAATTTGAGGATGCTTTTTTTCACTCTCCCTACCACCTTTTTCTCAATTTGAAAATACTTCTGGTACTTATTTCGTCTCAAATTCTAGGCCAGTTTTGACTCTTGTATTGGTGTTGAGTATAACATCTAGAGTGACCCACTTTGATAGTTTTAAGAAGTAGGGTAGATGTACAGTGTAGCAAACATATTTCAAGTAATTGACAGTTTGCTATTTTTTGTCACAGAAAATCAAATATTCCTAGGTATGAAGTGCCAATGAAAACGCTATTAAAGAAAAAATTGTCAGTTATCTAGGTTTCCATCACAAGGAGAGCCTCTAGCAAGGAATGTCTTGTGCTTTTATGCTGACCTTTCATCTGTTTCATGCAGGAGCTGTGCCGCCTTGAATCAAAGACCATCAATAGAAGTAATGAAAACCAGCAAGAACATTTAAGAGAACAAATTCTTTCTCCTCAGAGTAACTCTAATACAGCAATTCCTGTATCTCTGGCAACCAAAAAAACTGGAACAGGAGAATCAACCTGTAAAAGTAGTCAGAAGTATGTTTAAAGACATCAGTGTTTGCTACTTTTTTTTTTTTTTAATGTGAATTCTGCAACATAATGTGTTTTTCTTTTTCTTATATGTCTAAATAGAAAAGAGATCTCTGCTTCCAGGAGCATTACCAATTCCCCTGTAGATAAAAAAGATAAAGATGAAACTGTATTTCAGGTCAGCTATCCCTCTGCTTTCAGTAAGTTGACGGCCTCAAGACAACTGAGTCCTTTACTCATGTCTCAGAGTTGCTGGTCATCTCGGTAAGTGTCTATGTCTTATTTGGGAGGTGAAGTGAGACTTCAGTATATACATTGATTGTTGACAGCTGCATATGGAGTTGTGTATGCTAAGCACATTACTTTAATGCACTGATTTATGTGGAGGCAAAAGGAAAGCGTGATGGTGCTGAACCACTTAAGAGAGGGTGGATGTAAATATAAGTTTGAGTGAACTCTTTTTCAGAAACTTACTGTGTGGCAGTTGTTTCCTGCAAACTTTGTCTTTAAAGCTTCTGAAAAATCTTCAGAAGTATTAGACACCTTCTCTTAACTTCTGTGCCTTTGACATTCCCAGTAGTAAACTATGTTAAGTTCTCATGGACCTAAATATCTGGCCTTTGCCAATTATTAAAATCATGTGAATGAATTTGACTTTTTAAATGTGTTAGTAAGATATGAGAAAACTGGGTGTCAAAAGTATTACTAAATACGGTGACTGAAACATGATATGAATTAATTCCTTTCTTGTAGGAAGTATTTGTCTTGTTAAAGTGTTTTGCTTGTGGTGAAATCTGTGCTGTATTTGTGCATTTGACCTGTGTCTATTTTCTGATTAATTTTGAGACGTGCATATATATGAATTGTGCAATAGGTACTTTAGCTCATAAATGTGTTTATTTTACTCAGGAGTATGTCTCCAAACCTCTCAAATAGATCATCTCCACTCACATTTAATATAGTAAATAATACCAGCGGTACAGACTGCTCTGATCCTTTTGCAAATGGTACAGACATTCAGATCAGCAATATAGATTACAGATTGTCCAGAAAAGAGTTGCAGCAAAATTTACAAGAAATTTTCTCAAGACATGGCAAGGTAGGGTCTAAAATACCTTTTATTAAATCTGTTTTAAATACTTCCTATTTATGTATTTATGGACATGTTTGTGGTCTAGCTTTAAGTGAGTAGGAATGGAGAGCTATCCATACATGACGGTTAAAATGAGGCATTATGTTTTTCATTTAAAAAAAAAATCATCACTTACACTAGGTTCTTAATTTGCGTGTGATCTCCATAGATCTGGTATTCTGAAGTTTTGTATATAAAATTCTTAGTAAATGGCTCATGCAGGGAAGAGACTCAGGCTTTAACTGCATGATCTTTTTAAGCCGTAAAGCTGAATTCCTAATATCACCTTAAAAATCACGGTGAAAACTGAGTTTCTGTTGTGAATCAGAAGTGATCAAAAACAGACATGGAGTGTGTGAACTGGTAAAAAGCAGCTATGCAAGGAGATGTCATTTCTGCAGTGGTTCTATTCCTGTCTGATCTGTAGATGACATTCTTCTGGCATAATCATCTACATGGAAAGATGATGCTCATGTTAAGGGAATATCATGGCCTTGCTTTGGCCAAGGCTCATTGCACTTGGTTCTTATTTGCATTTTCCTATTGGCCATGGTTCATCATACTCTGTTCTCTTTTGCACTGTACTCGGCTTGTGGTCAAAGCAAGGCTGCGCTACTGTTGTGTTGGCTTGCCTTGGGCTAATATTTTGTGATAAATGTACAAAGTGCTTTCTTTCTTTCAGGTGAAAAGTGTAGAGCTCAGTCCTCATACAGACTACCAACTGAAGGCTACAGTTCAGATGGAAAATCTGCAAGAAGCGATCAGTGCTGTCAGCATTCTTCACAGATACAAAATTGGCAGTAAAAGGATCCAGGTCTCATTAGCAACCGGAGCTACTAGTAAATCACTCTCTCTACTTAGGTAATAAGCACTCTGGCATCTTCTTAATTATTCTAGTGTGTATTGAGTAGCTGAGAGGTAATTTGAAATATTGAGCAAAGGAATGATAGGGAAATAGAGTAACATCTTATGGCCTGATGAATGTGTTAAATACAACTAGGCTACTTTACAGTTCAGCATTTTTACACTACTTAAAATGTAAGTTGCATCTGGAGAGACAAGATTTCTTTAATAGTGCTTAAATTTCACCATTACTCTCTCTAATACTGTTATACCTCAATGACTTCGTTTGTGCAGCTAAGTTAAGATTACACTTGGCATCTTTATTTCTTCTTCTCTTCAAGAAAATGCATATGATTTTTTTCTTTGAGGATGGGATACACAGTTTAAATGCTGTTGGTGTTTCTTTGATCTCCATTTTCTGTATGGAAAGATGATGGAACTAGAGTGCTGATAGTGAGAATACAAGTAATTTTTGGTTTCAATTTTTTCCTTACTGAAAGAAAGCATTAGGAAAAAAGTTGTCTTCATTTTTTTCCCAGAAAGCTCCAGTGAAAATAGTGCTTGGAGTATAGAGTATTCTACAATTATGTGCTATTTGCCATGGTATAATTTACAATTTTATTTCATTCTTGCGTTTTAGTTTGTGCCTGTTCAGAGTTCATAATGTAATGACCAGGACGGTAACTTCTAATGCTGCAGCTATAATGTTGTATTTTATGGATGCAAAAATCTTACCACCACTTATGAAAGACGCAACTCCTTCAGAGACATTACCTAATGAATTAGCAGAAATGTTACTGCTTGCACTCCCCTGATCTGAAGTGTCAACTTTTGTAGTGCTGAGATGGAAAGTAATGCAAGTTGTTCTATTATTTTTATAGTTCATAAACTACATTTGTAAATATCTCACCAATTTGGGCTGGAGACTAATACTAAGAATAACTTTGTGCTAATGTTACAAAACTTCTTTTATAGCTCTGAAACGATGTCCATTCTGCAGGATGCACCTGCTTGTTGTCTGCCTGTGTTCAAATTCACAGAAATCTATGAAAAAAAGTAAGTTCTTAACTGTTGTTTTTTCTCCTGTATTCCTAAAAATGGTCTGATCTTGTGTGATTTGTTTATGGAGAATTATGGGGGTTTTTTGTTGTTAGATGTTGCAGCATATTATCTATCCAGAGGCAATGACTGTAATACTGGCCTTTCTTAGAGGGTTTTACTTTCAGTATTTTACTTTTTTTTCTGCATTGGGATGAATAGATTAGTTACCGTAACACCTTGCATAGAACAGTTTCTAGCATATTCCTGTTTCTTAAGCAGCAAATGTAGATTACTGCATTCTCTAACTGTGTTTATAATGTGTTTGTATTTCATTTTTTTTTCTTTTAGATTTGGGCGTAAATTAACTGTATCGGACTTGTATAAACTAACAGATACTGTGGCAATCCGTGACCAAGGAAGTGGGCGGCTGGTGTGCCTCCTACCCAGCAGCCAGGCTCGGCAGAGTCCATTGGGATCTTCACAGTCACATGATGGTTCATCTACAAACTGTAGTCCCATAATATTTGAAGAATTGGAATATCACGAGCCTGTTTGTAAGCAGCATTGCCTGAATAAAGACTTTATGTAAGCTGTGTATAAAATACTAAAAAATATTACAAAATATTTCAACAGCATTTAACACTTATAGGTATATTAGAGTTGAGGTATATATGTTCATATAGCATGCTCCAGTCACTGTTTATATGCTTATGAGAATAAGTCAGGCAGAAAATAGATGGCACAGTGAATTTTCTAGGCAGTTCTTACAGATCAGTCTGTTCAGGTAAGGTTACTGTGTTCTAGCACAGCTGCCAAGATTGAATACTTCTTCAGCAGAAGCTGAAACTCCTTCCTACCTCTGGTTATATAGAACTACCTTCCTCTGGTTATATAGGAAGGTTATACATAGTAGAGATTTCTGTTAGCCTGAATTTTATTATGTAATTATAGCTGGAACTGATCATTCATCTTTATCCTCCAGCTACACTTAAGTGATTCATACTGGGCTGAAGATTTCCTGAAGCTATCTATAAAGTTTTTTGTTTTATTCAACAGCAGCCAGACTGTGCTACTAGAGCACAGGTGTTCACTGTTAACTGCCTGGTATGTGATGCTAACATTTATTTTGAAAAATTTAGTGTAATGATAATAGAATTGTGATCCTCTGAGTGTTGCTTGTCTTCTGGAGGTTAGCTGTAGCTGTGTTAATTTTTGTGAAGAAAAGATGGGAGTTGCTTGTGACTGTACACAGTGGTATTGTCAGCTAGTAGCAGAACATTGTATGCATGTAGAATAATGTTTACTATGGGTGTGTATGGGTGCACAGGCATACTATGCTAAAGCTATGTGTAGAATGATCATATAAACTTCAACCTATTGTTTTTACAGTGAGCATGAGTTTGATCCAGATTCTTACAGAATTCCTTTTGTGATTTTGTCTCTGAAGACATTTGCTCCCCAAGTTCACAGTCTTCTACAGACACATGAGGGTACTGTGCCTTTATTAAGGTAAAGTATTTTAATTTAGGCTTTTAGGGGCTGATCTGTTAAAGATTTAAAACTTTACTGATGGCTGTAATGCTTTGAAACTGCCTGTTGTATAAAAACCTCTGATTCTTATGTAAGGTGGTATCCTTTATAGCAAGTAATTGCCTTATGAAATTACTACTTCTGGAATTCTTGTTGAGCAAAAAGGCACACATTTAAAATATACATTTTTATAAAGACTTCTGTAATTTGTTGATAAGATATTGAAGCCTCTTGCTCAGGAAGTGTCTAAAAATAATGATATTTTTAGGACAATTATTACAGTAGTATTTTAGTGTAAATGGAAGTTGTTTTTTTTTTTCTTCCAAAGTTTTCCTGATTGTTATATGTCAGAGTTCAGTGATCTTGAAATGGTGCCAGAAGGCAATGGTGGCGTTCCTTTAGAACATCTAATTACCTGTGTTCCTGGAGTTAACATTGCCACTGCCCAAAATGGCATTAAAGTTATTAAATGGATACATAACAAACCACCACCTCCTACTACAGGTAAATATTTCTATTTAAAATCTTTTCTCTGAACTAATCTTTCTACTAAAAAATAGCATAAAGTAAACATCTTGTCTAATTGTTAAATTTTATAAGAGAAACTTTTAGCTTGAATCTTCATTCCAATTTTCTCCTGTGCTCTACCATGTGTCAAATAGTGTAGTGTTTGGTGGAAGAGTATTAATAAAAGGTTCAGTAATATGATTTTTTTTTTCTTTTTGTAGATCCTTGGCTTCTACGTTCTAAGAGCCCTGTAGGTAACCCACAACTTATTCAGTTCAGTAGAGAAGTAATAGATCTACTTAAAAGTCAACCGTCCTGCGTCATACCTGTCAGTAAATTCATCCCAACCTACCATCATCACTTTGCAAAACAATGCCGTGTGTCTGACTATGGGTATTCTAAATTAATGGAGCTGCTAGAAGCAGTGCCTCATGTACTGCAAGTGAGTTACATGGCACTGTTTCTTTTAATTTGGGGAATTGTATCTTTATCTGTTGGAATTACTGGCTGGTATTGTATAATAGATGCAATGCAGTTACCTAGTCCACCTTGAAAGAGATGGTTAATTGAACCTTGGAGTGTAACTGTTTCCTTTTTTGAGATGTTGCTTCTGTTTGTTTTTATTGTCCCCACGCTTACAAAATGGCTTCTGGGGAAATTAACTCTCTATTCCAGAGGTTTAGATTAAAGTTAGAAGCAGCTTTTAGCCTGTGACTAGTGCTTGGGTAAAAGGTTTTAGTTGTGCTCTCTATCATAAGAACACTGCGAATGCTGAGTGCTTGGAAGTTAGGCTGTGATGTGTAGCCTTGTGACTTGAAGGGTATCTGTGTGAAATAAGTCATGTGGCCTATTGTTACAAAAAAGAAATACTGTGGTCACATTAGCTTGCTACTTTGAATACCAGTTTGCCCTAGAATTTTAAAATAACCAATACAAATGTGCAACAGTTGCAGTAGCCCTCACAGAGGAAGCATGTCTTAATTTCTTGATGACATGCCTTAGTACAGTGAGTGTATGGCTTCATGAAGCTGTCTTTCCAAACACTGTCTGTATTATCCTTTATTTCTAGCCTACCTATACAAGAAATGACTTCTAAATATATTGTAAAAGAATCAGAGGATGCTAGATGTGAATGATCAAATAAAAATTTTCTTTCAGATTCTTGGTATGGGTTCCAAACGCTTATTAACTCTGACGCACAGAGCTCAAGTGAAGCGCTTTACACAAGACTTACTGAAGCTTCTCAAGTCCCAGGCCAGTAAGCAAGTTATTGTGAGGGAATTTTTACAGGCTTATCACTGGTAAGTTATCTGTAATGAAATAAGAACATCTGTGCAGGGCGCATTTGTTATTGGTGGTTTTAAAACACAGTGCAAGAGAAGTCAGCACTGCTAAATCTTAGTACAAACTACATTACCTCTTCATTGTGATGTGGAAGTCAAATTTCTAATGAAAACTAAAGCTCTCTGGCAGACTTCACTGCTTCCTTGAGTACTAGGTTCATTTATTGTAGTTAATTAGTTGTCTTTGAAGTCATGACTGCAAGCAGGTCATGGCATGTTAACATGAACAATAAAAGGTAATTTTAGCGTTAGGTTTTCTTTAAAGGGACTGATTGTCAATAGGCACTACTTTAACTGGACCTAGCAATGGCACAACATGTCTTGCTATTACCAGGAATAACGTTCTGTTCTAGCATGGTAAAAAGTGGGGGGTTTGGCTTTTTTAATGGGAAGATAGAAAGTAGTGCTTAATGTACTTTGAAGAAACCATAACATCTTAGTGCTACACATGGTCTGCCTTTGCATGTGTGCTCTTGTGCTGCATGTGCCAATAGGTTCTTTTTGGCAATGCATGCTTCTACTTATGTTTCCACTATTGGCAAAAACACGTTATTGGTTGTTTCTAAATCTACTAAATGTGCATCTCCATTGTAGTCAGCTCTGGCCATTTGTTCAGTAAGGATATATGTGAAGTGTTCTTGCTTTTGAGACTTCCTGTCAGGGAAGCAGGGAGAGTAAAATACCTTTTAATATTTTACATAGTGTTGTGAACCATAATATGGTGTTTTTCAGGATATGGTCTCTGCCTACTCATGAATTAATACCATTTAAGAAGAGTGTATGTCTGTATCTATTAAGCAGAAACTGACTGTTGAAAGTGTAGCTATATGGAGCTGTATAACATAAGTGATTTAAGAAAATGTAATTATAACTTGAGCTTGAAAAAAATTACTCTGCACTGTCACTTGCCATAACTAGTCCGAGGCATCCACTGGCTGTTATACAGCACTTTCTTCCAGTATCATGTGAACATCAGTGCATCTTAGTTTTCTGGTTAGAATGGATAGATAATTTGAATTAGGAATACTTTTCCCTATTGTTTCACATGCTAGTGTTTCTGCCAATGTGGAAATTATGCTTATTTCTTTAGAATTTGAGGCTTATTCTCTCAATTTCCACATTCTTTGCTTACACAGCATGTATTAATACTTGTATTACACAATTTTCTAAAACTTTCAGGTGCTTCTCTAAGGACTGGGATGTTACTGAGTACGGAGTGTGTGAACTGTCTGATATTATATCAGAAATTCCAGATACAACCATCTGTTTGTCACAGCAAGACAATGAAATGGTAATTTGTATTCCCAAAAGAGGTAAGTCCATGTACATTTTTTTCATTGTTGCCAAATAAATTACCCTTTGACTATTTTAAAGCTGTCCTAGACTTGGGGTTTTTTATATTTGTGTTGCTACCGTCATAACTAAGTTATGAACTTCTAGCAAATAAAGAATTTATCATTCTAGCAACACTTCTAATGGAACAGACAGGAAAGCAGGTGTCAGAAAACATAAAATAATTAATGTTGCTACTTCTGGATGTAGTTAAACTTTCTGTGCAATGATTAGAGAGTGGATTTTTTCCGCACAGCAAAAATACCAACATATTTGGCTGTTTAACATCTTCTGAAGTGATCGCCTGATTGTTTTGGACTTACATGTTTAAAGTTTAGTAAAGGTCTTCAGGAGTAGAAGAAAATAGTGACTTAGTGTGATACGTGATTTTGCTGAAACTCAAACGCTGTATTTTATTATATTCTGTTGTATTTTACAAGTGTATTGGTACATAGCTCTTGCTTTGTTTTTTTAATTTTAGAACGTACACAAGAAGAAATTGAAAGAACCAAACAATTTTCTAAAGAGGTAGTAGACTTACTGCGCCATCAACCCCATTTTCGAATGCCCTTCAATAAATTTATTCCTTCTTATCACCACCACTTCGGTCGTCAGTGCAAACTTGCTTACTATGGTTTTACAAAACTACTTGAACTCTTTGAAGCCATACCAGATGTCTTACTTGTAAGTTCTAAAATCCTAAAATGTACTAAAGCATTTTTGAGATCTGTACAACTGTTTCAGCAGGGGTTATATTTCTCATTAACTTTAGAGGTGTGTACAGTTTATAACTTGCACTGATGTTGGACAGCTGTATTTAAGCAAGTATCTGGTACAGCTGTTTTGGTAAAATGTCCGAGGTTTTTAGCATGTTCAAGCTGCATTTGTTAACAAATTCAAGTTCTCTAAATTGGATAATATTTACAAAACTCAGTGCATCAAAATTAGAGCTAAGTTCCTGTAAAGTTAAACCTGCTTTAGAAAGGTTAATAACTATTTAAGTGCCTATTTTGTTGTATTTCAGAAATTACACAGTTCTGCTTGTTATATAAGTATCTTTTGAGGTAGCTGATCCCTGCTACATATCAAATGATTGCCTGCAAGCACTGAACTTTAGTTGCAGATTACACTTTTTTTTCATCCAGACTAGGTAAATCACTAATGAAAAGTGTAATTTCTGTTTTGTAGGTATTGGAATGTGGGGAGGAGAAAATTCTCACGCTCACGGAGGTAGAACAAGTCAAAGCAGTTGCTGCTCAGTTTGTTAAACTGCTGCGGTCTCAGAAAGACAACTGCCTTATGATGACTGATATACTGACAGAGTACAGTAAAACATTTGGGTACACACTGCGCCTTCATGACTATGATGTTAGCTCAGTTTCAGCTTTAATGCAAAAACTTTGCCATGTTGTAAAGGTAATCTCTTATCTTTGTAGTTTATCCCTCTAAAAGGTATGTAATGTTCTGTTAAGGAATTTCCTGTCTCAAATTACATCCCTCAATCTGCTTAATATTGTACTGCAGAAACAAGATTTCATTAAGTTGGGTGCAGGAAAGTCCAAAGGGATTTTAAATGTAGCTTCTATATTCCTATGATGTTCTCTTTGTACCTTTGTTACCTTTCAACTTTCTCTGGGAAAACTCTTGCTTGTTTACCAAATAATAAGTAAAAGATTATATTATGGTACTTACTTTAACAATACAAATTGGTGGGTTTTTTTTTCACCTGACTTCTAACTGTGTAAAAGCAATAGACACCAGATAACCATAATAGTTATCAGTTTCCTAATGCTTTATATTCCTAAATGTTTAGATCTATGGTTTGAGGCTTTGACTCTGCATGTAAATACATAGATGGTATTACATGTCAGTGGAAAAGAAAGTTTACATCTACATGTACATGGGTATACTGGTTTAGTTGCTCCAGTTAGGTTAATTTAGCAGCTGGTGTTCAGGCTGGTGTACAGTCAGGTCCAGCTGGCTTAGAACAAAGAGTAAAATCATGTCTACCATGTGGGCAGAAACTACTACACAGCTTTCATATATTTAAAGTAAATTTTTCCATATAATAAGCTGCTTTATCCTGTGTGCTCTTGGCAAGGGGACTATCAGATGCTGGTATGTAATATCAGATACAGCTGTGCTTGAACAAAGCCCATCTACACAATTTATAAATTAATCTCTTCTCTGTCCCTAACTTCATTATCAATTCTTTTTTCTAGATTGTTGACACAGAATCTGGCAAGCAAATTCAGCTGATAAATAGAAAATCTCTGCGGACTCTTACTACCCAATTGCTGGTCTTGTTGATGTCCTGGGATGGAACATCCTTTCTCTCTGTTGAACAGCTTAAACAGCATTATGAAACAATCCATAGTACTTCGCTTAATCCCTGTGAATATGGATTTATGACCTTCACTGAACTCCTGAAGAGTCTACCTTACTTGATTGAGGTATGTAAGCTCTTCTTTCTGGTGTGCTTCAGTGAAAAGATACTGTGACTACAGGAGATGGAAGTATGCACTCTAATTCTTTCTCTTCTCTTGTTCTGATAGGTTTTTAGCAATGGTGCAGCAGAAGAGTACGTGAAGCTTACAAATCTGTATATGTTTGCAAAGAATGTAAGGTCCTTACTTCACACTTACCACTATCAGCAGATTTTTCTTCATGAGTTCCCAGTAGCATATAGCAAATACACAGGAGAGGTGCTGCAACCTAAAGCGTATGGATGCAGTAATTTAGAAGAGCTCTTAGGAGCAATTCCACAGGTGAGAAGAATTCTGTTTTGCACAATTACATTGAGATTTCCACATGAATTAAAAATAATTACACAATTGTGTTTTCTATTAATTGGTGTGAATTACTGGAATAATTACTTTCTTCAGAGTCTTATAGCAGTTTTATTTTTAATAGCTTCTCAGGAATCTGGAGTGTAATGAGAAAAATTTATTTTTCTTTTACATCTTGGTCAGATTTTTCTTAAGAACAGTTCCTGGTGAGGCCATAAACATCCTTGGCATCTTTATCAAGTGAGATAATTGATTTCTGTCTTGAATGAATGACTGTATAGTACTGAAGCTTAATTTTGGTCAGGGTAGATTATTTGTTTTAGGAGCAAAGAGTTGTGGGACTTTATCAGAAGTGTCACATAGTGGAATTTTGCTGTGGCTTTTTCTTATGCCCATGTCCTAAGTGTTCTAGGATAACTTTGTGACCCAGTTCATGGCTATAAGCTTTCTTTTAAGTAAATTATTCTTTCTGGAGAGTGATGAAATGGAATTTTAAAACTCAATGTTTGAACATACAGTTCTGTTAATATATAGTTAGTATACTTTCTAGCCCTATCGGTTGCCTTTGGCATCAGTTATTTTTGAGACAGAGCTTTTACTTGGGTAGTGTGGTACAAATTAGCAACATGGTTTAATTTAATTTTAGAAACAATGGCAGTGCAAGGCTAGATGAAAGGCAGAGTATAAGCTGCTTTAGGCTTTGACCTTATCACATGCTGATGTTTAATTCTGCTTTTTTTTTCTCTGTAGGTGGTCTGGATTAAAGGACATGGCCATAAGAGAATTGTGGTACTAAAGAATGATATGAAAAGTAAGCTATTTGAATTTTGAGCAGTATCTTAGTTTCATTTTTCTTAAGAGGTGACTTGAGTAAATGAACCAAATGAACTTGCCTTTTTGTAGCTCGTTTTAGCTCACCTAGTTTTCCCCCTGCTGATCATGTGGATGATCATGGAAATCAACTTGCTGACAATAATGGACATATTATGGAGACCCCAGGATCCACTTCATCAATGGAACTAAGTCTGGGAACACCTAGCAATGGTAATGCAAAATTGATTTATATGAGAAATTTATTTTCTTAGAGGAAATAAGCAGAGTAATCAAAGCAGCATGGGGAAAGCTGTGAGTTACTCAATCTGAACTTATGTAAAAATGCTTTATGTCTTGAAAGCTGCTGAACTTCTTAAAGTATGTAGCTAAGCATGTGTCCTCTTGACGAGGACATCTGTTGTCCTCAGGTGACAGTATATACATAGCTGCTACAGTACTGTTTCCCATGGATTTTAGTGGAAATTGAAGTCTATAAGCATAAAGCTAATGAGAGAAGATGGTCAGTAGCAGCTTCTGCTAGGAATGTCCTCCCATGTTCTGATGAGAATATAGTACTCTTTTGTGGCGTTTTATGTTGATTTTGTGTTGTTACTTATTTTCAAATAATAATGGCACTCCTGTTAGTATAAATCTGTCTCCAAGTAAAAATAACCAGGAAATGGTGACTTTGTAGTTCATATCGTGCTGTGGTCTCCAATTCTTTTACTACCTGGAGGTTGGAGAACTCATGGAATGGTTGTTGAGTTATTTCAGAAGTCTAGGCTTGTCGCTTTTAATAATGGCAAGTCACTTTATTTTGAAACTTTCGGCTTAATTTTCACATGTAAATGTGCTAAATGGTACATAATTAGTTGATAGGGTATTGATATGCCTGCAGGGGAGTTGTCTGGTAAATTACCCTTCTCTGTTAAAGATGTTCCTGTAGGTCTTGTTTACTCAGCTCTTCTATTACTCAAGTTTGGCAAATACCAGATTTTACTATGGGGGTATATTTACTCAGGCAAACAATAGGTTTAACATACTACTGCTTCATCTGCTGTATTGTAATTTGCTGGATCAAAAGCATCTAACTAAGTTAACTCTTGAGTAAATCTGAGGTTAGCATTAATTAAATTAGTTTGATATTAGTATTCTAAACATGGCATAGGTCTCAAATCCTCATAATCACATTTGAAGACTTTACATTTATCAGCTCTGAAGTAATGACACTTTTACAGCTTACAGATACTTTCAAAGATGTTCCTGTATTTTTGTAGGTTCTAATCAAACTGAGCAAGAACTTCTTTGCCTCACAAATACATCTCCCGTTGACCTCTTGTGTGAGCCAGTTCCTTCCTGCCTACCATCCCCGCAACTGAGACCTGATCCAGTGGTTCTTGAGTCTGCAGACCTCATTCAGTTTGAGGAACGCCCTGCACCTCTCTCTGGTAAGAGTTTGCTCTTATGTTGTATTACTTACGGATGATAACTCATACAAACTGGTAAATAAAGCATCAAACAAATGGTTGATTATATAAAGTTCCATTTTAAATACATATGTATATATATCACACAATGGGATGTGTTGGAAATGCAAGTGGCTTCCGTCAGAAACTTGAGTACTGACCGTAAGTGACCTACTATGATTCTTGGGGGTGAATTTTATCGGAACCTTATCCACCCCAAAAATGGCATTTTCAGTCTGTAGCAACCTTTTCACCACAGTAATTTCACAGTGCTTTTCCGATTGCTGAGAGATTTAATATGTGACAGTTAAGTGAAACCTTCTAAATAGTATATGATGCAGACAGAGCCAGAAACAAACATTACATCAGCTCCAGAGGTGAACATGACACATCTCCTGGCTTCAGTCAGGCTGACAAGTTATTTTTAAATATTTTGTTGCTTATTACCAGAGAAATTTTCTTTATTTTTCAATAACAGAACATGAATAACTTGAGTTATCTTACTTATTTTAGAGATAATGATTTTAACAGAAGAAGAAAAACAAAGAATTGTTACCACAGCTCAAGAAAAATTGGCCTCTGGTTCTGTGGTATCTAACACCATAGAGAATGCCTCAGTACCTCCCTGTCAGTCCTCTGAAACCCAACTAAACAAGGAAGCGATGGACAGCCCAGCCAAAAAGCAACACAAAAACAAGGTGAAATTGGCAGCAAACTTCTCACTTGCACCTGTAACCAAGCTTTAACTCTTTCTTTTTAGTGTGAAAGACAAATACCTATGGACTCTGCACAAAGTAAAGCTATTTGCTAGCCCTTATGTATTTTAATGAAAGGCCTAAAAGAATTAATTTGTATTTAATGTATTCCGTGAAGATTTTGTTCCTTTTACACTGAACACAGCTGTTAGCAGATTTTTTTCTATTATTTTGAAAAAAAAAATTCTGGCATTAGTTAAATTATTCTTAAATTTTACGATTTTTCATAAATGTGTGTTCAGTAAAAGCAAAATATTAATTCAACTAAAATTGAACAGATTTTATTTTCTTTAAGCCTCGTTGTTGTTAATCATAAATGTAGCATATTGTATTCTATAGGCTGTTGCTTACTGGTATTGTTTCAGACAGTATTAATAAAATGCATGATCTGTCTTTCAAAAGCCTGTTGAGAAACTTTAACTTGCTGACCTGAAATGGCAAAGGTGAAGGAGATAATTGTTCTCTGACCTTTCAGATGACCTGTAACTGCATTGGGAATTCTTTTGTCTAAAGATGTCTGTAGAAGATTATGTGGATTTTTTTGTAAAACTAGTTTTAAATATTTTCTGTAGCTTTCAGTTCCACTTAGGAGCTTTCTAGAATATTGATGCTTTAAGCTTCCCTTTTATATTTAGTTCCAGTCTGGCATGGGTTTGGTTAAGGAAAAGACTGTCTTGGTGTTATGAGTTTAAGATACAGACACACACACTTTATTGTGTCTAGAAGTGAAGTTAGGAAGATTCTGATATTTCTGAAATATGCATTTAATGCATAAATTACAGATAATAGAGCTGGTCTTATTAAAATGTTTTGTGATGGAAGATATTGATGCTATTTCCACCTGTAAGGAAAGTTCTAACTACATGTGGAAATGCTAAGGTTGTTCTGCTTAACCTTGTTTTCTATTTTTAAGCATGTTCAGTAAATGGGAAGCTTATTCTTTGATGTGCTGTCTTTTAGCTGTGTCTTGTTTTACTCTAAAACTTACTCCTAGTGTTGGAAGTTTTTTCAATTTGTGGTGTCTTGTGTTGGCTTTTGAAGGGGCCAGCTTTTGAAAGAGAGTTTAAGTCAGTGGATGACCTTAACTCTAGTTAGCAGAAATGTCCAGTGTATGAGATTTTTATACCCATTCTGGGTAACCATGGCATTTACAATGGGTTGTATTTGCCAGGCAGCAAATAAATTGTTTGTAGTATTGAAAGAACCTATACTAGAGGTTTTCCACTGGCCAACTGAAAATTTTTTAGGTGGGTTCTATTGTGATATACAAGAGACGGAGCACAGGCTCTAATTTCTCAGCCAGCAACAAGAAATGCCACTGAGTAATGGCTATAGACAGAATTTTACTAGTCAGATTTTGTTATAAAATCTTTTAAATTTATGCAAGTATCACCAGTAGTGAATTTATAGCCATTGTGAATGCAAAGAAGCACTTGGAAGTTTTTCTGAGCATTATGGCTCAGTATTTTGAGTCCTTAGTAAACCTCTACAGACATACTGCTATAGAAAGAAATTTAGAAGTAGTATTTCTTGGAACACTTTTAATGAGTTAAATGCAAGAACACATGCTTTCACCTTTGGTTTGATAAGGTTAACACTGATCAGTCTAGATCTTTGTTTCAGAAGAACATACATTGGAGAAAAGACCAGCTTAAAACTATATTCTCATGGGATGCAGCTACAAGTCATCTGGAATACTAAAGAAAACCAGGTTTTTGCTTCAAAGGAGAATACAGTATTTGTCAAAGTGAGTGTGGTGGTTATACCATTCATGGAGGTCAGCATATCTTTTCTGGATTCATGTGTGATTCTGATGAAATCGCTGTTTGAAAGTAATAGAATAATACTTTTGAGAAGTTGTGTTCATAGTGTAACAAAATAGCTAATTGAATTGCAATATATTTTTTTATTCAAAGGGTTAAATGAATGATGTGACTTACAGATTTAAAAGCATTACAACCATGAAATTCTTTAACAATTAAATGTACTACTTCAGATTCATGTCTGTTTAAAAAAAATGTCACTGAAGCCCTCAATTTATGCACTATCTTTTTTTTTGGAATGGGAGGGAGAAGAAAAAAATTCTTTTCTTAGCTGTCTTTGTTTGAACACTTTCTTTTGTGGCTCAAGTGCTGTTTTGTGTGTTGGGACCAAACAGTTGTGTCAATAAAATTTTCAAGCAAGCATAACTCTTGTCCTTGTCTGAAGACCTGAAAAAAAAACTGTGCTAAAACTGTTCATTTGCTGTGTCACATTAAGTTTAATTAATCCAGACAGAGCAGAGGGCTAAAATTTGGGATTTAGTGAAGACAAAAGTAAAACTGTAAATCTGCAACCTGCTATTCTGGAGAATGAGTTTTCTAAATTTTTGCTTTTCAGATGTTTGCGGATGGACTCAGCAGCTCTTACTGCGCTTCATAAGGCATAATGTTTAGGGCTTATTTTTAAAGGAAACTGTACTATTTATCAGCCTGAAGAGAAAAATGGAGAAAGGAGTGTAAATGCAAGTAGAATTAAAGTATTCCTCCTGAGTTTCAGTCTCACTTTGAAATGTTAAAATTGTTGTGAATAATGTTATATGGAGTGTAACTGTGCAATAAATTTAACAAGTCACTTTTGAGTTATAATAGCCTTGTTTTCCAGCTTGCTGAAGATAGTAATTATCCAGGAACTACAAGTCTGGCAAGCTGGTTACTTTGCAGCTCCACTAGTGCTTTGAACTTCAGAATCTAACAAAATAGTTTAAAAAAAATAATCTGCAACTAAATTGAGTGCTTTGTTCATACAGCTATGATATGACTAAAGTGAAGAGCTGGATGAGCTGCTTCTGACTTTCTCTTTTTTTTTTTGGTGGTTTTATTACACATTCTCACTTAATGGAACTGTTAAGTGGCACAGTCTGCTAGAGTAAATGTCAGGCCTGCCACAAGTAAGTGTTCACTTGACCTTGCACAGTACTTGCTTGTTCAGTAAACAATTTTAAAGTAATTGCTTAAAAACCTTATTTATCTGAAAATGCTACATAAATGTGTAATAACTACCACTCATTAAAAGGAGGGGCAAGAAGTTTATAAAAACTTTACATAGCATCTTAAGCAACACCACAAACTGTATGATTACCACTCTTTCAGTAGTTGTGAATGCTTTAAGTATGCATGAGTAAAATGCCTTGTACCTCCTGGTATGTGATTACCCTCAAAAGGTGAGTCCAACTTCCTTTTGTTACCATGCTGCAAACATTCCCACTTCTTTCATTCTCATGTTAACCATCTGTTTAAGAACAAGTTTTTAAAAGTCATGATGAAAATAACTTGGATTTTTTTTTCTTTTCTAAAATGAATATGGCTTATTTTGTCTGCCACAATGTAACAGGACAGGGTATAAATACATGGTGAACTATGGTTTAGCTCCTATTTCTATTAACTGTAATTAAAAAAAAAAAAGGGCACAAGGAGAGACTTGGGTATAATGGCAGAGAAGGGCATTAGGGAAGTGACTTAGCTGATGTTTCGGGTGTAATGGGGTATGATGCTGATAGGAAGCATGATTGTCTAAGAGAACAAGAGAACATGAGGCTATTTCTTAACCTTTGAAGTTTCTGAACAGAGGAACGGATGAAAGGCTTTTCATTTGGAGAAAGCGAAGCTTTTGAGTGTGAGAAAGAAAAAGCAATGTTTCTGTAGAATAGGCTGAGGCCTTTTGGTTTTGGTCACAAAGGACAGATTGCTTTCTGTACTCAAACAGTCTGAGGCCTTTGGTATGGAGAGAAAAACTGGCTGCTTGGACAAAAAAATATGGCCTAGCTTTGCTTAGCTTAGCTGTTTGCAGAAATGCGAGCAACTGAAAACTGAGTGTTATTGGTGAAGCCTGCTTATCAGTCTAAGGGAGTATGCTTCCTTTTAACCTTGTCACTTAATTTCTTGCCTCTGATGCTTGAAATGTGTTTAAGTGTCTTTGCAGCTAACCTTCTTTCAATTTTAATATTTAATCTCTTTTGTGCCCTTAAACTAGAGTTTGCAAACCTTGGCTTTAAGTGATTGCTCATTCAAAATTTGACCTTGATACCTGTTCAGTCTGTGTGGCCATAGAAAGTCAGATGCTGATGTGCTTTAGAATCAGCATTTTATTAATATATAGTGTGATGTCTTACAGTGGATGCACACTATGGAACAACTGAGATACCTGAAAGATATGTAGGTATTTTCCCACAATTTAGCTGGCATTTGTTCAGAGTATGTCATACAATGTCTCTACTCTTCCAGCATGCATTACTTTTAATAGTTGCATTTGTTTTCCCTAAGCTTTTAAACAGGTTGGCTATAAGTAGGGACAAGCTTGGCAGAAGAAGCCTGACCATGCTGGTTGCTGTTAAAAGGAGAGTTGTTTGAGGTGCAGATTGGTGCATTTGAAGACATCTCAAATATAAGCTGAGGCTATTAGGATAGGATTCTTAAATGGTGACTGAAGGTTGTTGCCAACAGACTTGGGATGAAGAGGATAGTGTGGGTATTATGCAGTGAGATCTAAGCACCTTATCAGACTGAGTTCTACCTGAAGAGTAGAATAAGCGTTTAATATGTGAAGAGAATTCAGAGAAAAACAATTAAATTGTGTGAAGGGAGGGAGAGGAACAGTTCACGTGATAGTCCTGTAACCACAGATTGCTTTCATGTTTTCTGTAGTGTTTTCTAAATGTGCGGGAGGGGAATGTGAGGGTAGAATATGACAAGTGTGTGGAAACTTCCAAGATGCTCTGAGAGAAGAGTGAGCTAGGATGAAATAATTGTAAATGGATTAGAGAAGGAATAGGGAAACCTCCTGAAAGCAGTATCTTGAAACTTGGGGTCAGTATCTTGAAGGATCCATATCCTGAAGGACTTTTCAGATATCCTGGACTTTGTCCAAAACATAGGTAACACATGCAAGAAGAGCAGTGGTGCAGTAGCAAGATGACAGATACAGAAATTCCTTGTCCTCACTAAGTCAGTTTGTCACCTGAAAAGTTGAGCAAGGTATTCCCTGTGCCAAGAGGATCATGCTGCTTATACAGATGGCCCGTGTAGGTACAGACAAGACATAAAAACGTCTGGCTTATACTTTTGATGCTTAACTCGGTATTTTGAGTTATAAGGGACAGTTCTTAGTCCCAAGACAACTGGTGGAGACTGGAGTGTTCCTATTGCTCAGGAGGACGCAGATGACCCCTTTGGAAACTCTATATATAATCTGTTGAGTTTGACAGTCCTAAAGCAAAAGCTTTAAAAATATTTCCTTTAAAATATATCTGTGCCAAACAGGTTTTGGAGTGATTATAATCCAACCTTGTGTGGCTGTCGAAGGAGGCTGTAGAGCAGCCTTTGCCAGCTCAGGAGCAAAGCAATTTGTGATCTGTGACATTGTGCCAGATACAAGTTTTGTAGTAATTCAGGAAGAAAGATTATGAGAAACATCAGCTGTTGCAGCCCTACTTTGAGTTGACATTTACTCATTTCACCTTGAGATTTGGAACCTGTATTACTGCTGGAAGCCATTCCGCTTAGTATATGTCACAGACCGTAATGTGGAGTTGACTTGCCTACAGCCTTATTCAGTCATGCTGGAGTAAAGGATATGATCAAGACTCTGGCATTCCAGTGGGTCAGATAGTACCTGGCTGTCAAAGCACTATTACATGTCATGCTGTGGGCACAAGTCTGAAGTCAGCTTTTCAGTTACTGGATTCAAAAGTAATAAAAATGACATTCTGCCAGAAAGCCTATTTGGTATGATAAAGTCTACTGGTAAGAAAAAAAAAAAACAACCAAACAAACAAAACAAAACAAACAAAAAAAAACACACAAAAAAACCAACCAACCAAACAAAAAACAAACAAACAAACAAAAAAAACAACAAACAACTTTGTCAGTGTAAATTGGATGAGGTAATTGGCTCCAAGAAACTTGCAGTTAGCTGCAATCATCTCTGCTGGTTTTGAGCTTTCTTAAAGTATTCTGCAATTTACCTGAAGTAATTTTTGGTAAAAGTCCAGGCCATAAAATGGAGTGCTTGTCAGGCCAGCAATTATTTCATTAGCTCTGACATAGACCCTGCAGGTCTGTTACATGCAGCTTTACTGAATGGGCTAGGAGGGGCATGAAGCAAGGCCTGGCTGCTGAGGTGTTCCTAGCGCTGATGCTCTGTGTGCTGGGATGACTGCTGTGGGCATGGCTGGTGTTCTCACAGATGTTCCAGCTCTGAAATCCTGATGGCAACTCTTACCAGATTCCTGGTATCCTGGGCACAGTGCATATTTTGATGGGTGATAAAGGACACTAGGAATGCAGGGTGAGCTCCATTACTGTCTGTGCTGAGGCACTTGCCGATGATGCTGAGGGAGCTGCAGTGGTGGTCTTCCAGGCTGCTCTGTTGTCAAGAACACCAACCCTCTTTGACTCTGGTCTCTGCCATTGCTTTCTAAGGTCATGCTGCTTAACTTTCTCCGGATGTGTAAATGATCTCTTAAAGGTAAATCTCCTGCTAAAACGTTTTGATACATTACATTTGTGTAGAATCTGGTTGCAGTTGGGTACAGTCTTAGTACAGAAGCTCTTGGAGCACAGTGAAGCTGCTCATTAATGAGACAGGGTGGTCTTAATCAGGATGCTGCCTCAGATCCTGAAAGGGAAGGTGTTTGCAGGAAAGAATCTGTCATTTGTTTGCCTGCAGGGAAGATGTATTTGTATGGGTTCTCTTGGACGTCAATCTAAGAGCATGAACTTGCCAGAGAAACAGGTGGATGATTATATTTTGAAAACTATAGTCATGACCCCCAGGAGAGAGTCCTCTTTCATTCATTTGATACTCGGTTTTAAAATAAGCAGTTGTAAATTGAGGTAAAGATTGCTCTGCTGCTTTCTTGTGGCTTGTCTCTTTGATTTTGCTAATAAAGACACCACTGTCTGATGCTTTAGGAGGAGTGTGTTCACCAGTGCCTGTGGAAGTTGCACTTCACTAGATAATCTTGTGCTCTGGATGTAATGTCTCCATAGACCTTCATTTGCTCTATATAAGTTGATTGAGGGCTATAAGACTTTCAGTTAGGATTATTTTATGCTAGTTACAGAAGATAAGATTACCTTGGCAGTCTTTTATGTTGTCAAGTAGCTAAGGAGCTTCTGTGTTTATGGTGTTTTATTAGAGCAGCTTTGAATGCCCAGTGAAATAAAGCTAGGTCATCCAGAAGGCTTTGTGGCCTGAAGGTGCACAAGCAAATAGTAGTGGGGTATAGGTGTGTTTACAGAAGCTTCAATACTAGTACTGTCATAAAGGAAAACTTTTTTGCATTTCAAATCCAGTGACATGTTCGTGACTTGAAAGGCTCATTCAGTGGAACTCTTAGGATTTGTTTGTTAGGGAAAACCAAACACATCTGATGGTTTTGTTAAGTGAAGACAGAAATAGTTAAATGCATTGCTGCTATCATTTGCAGCTCTTCAGTGCATGAGTTCTCTATTCTTGTAACTTGAAAATCCTAAATTGGAAGTTCTCTGTTTAGCTCTATTACCTGCTGGAGTGAGTCTGTCTAAATCATGTCAAAGTAGGTTTGAAAGTCTAATCTTTTGTAACATCCAGCCTGTTATAATCCACTGATTTCTGTAGTTGATGAGGTTTACTTTTTAGGTATCAATTTAAATATCTCTTGGTGTCTTACCACAATTTGTTCAACCTTACATGAAGTATTACTGCAGAAAACTCTGTCTAGTTGAACTAATAATGCTGTAAAGGATAGAAGCTTAAACGTAAGGGAAATGCTACTGTTACGACACTCCTCTCTAAGACTGTAAGATGTTGCCTAGGCTGTCTGGATCCAGGTCTAGATACCGAGGTGTTCTCAAGATCCTATGTGAAGTATTGAATCCACATGGAGGGAAGAGTAAGTTTTGGACCTTTGAAGTAATGTTTTTATGATGTGACTCTGTTCCAAAGCAGCCTGCTTGGCTAGCCGTTTACAGGATTAATGGGATCATGTGGTACAAGATGCACCTTGATAACAATGGTAGCATTTATGCTGGGGCAGAGTAGGACTGTGTTCATTTAAGTAACATGTGACTGCTCTGGAAGAGTGGCTTGGACTTTTTGCTGCTTGGGAATACATACTGGGTCTGGAATGGGAAAGGGAGCTGCCCTTTCTTCAAAGTCAAAACAGAAGAAAAATTGCTTTGCTTTTCTTTAGCCTACTTCTTAAATGTGAGAGCTTGGTGTGGTGACCTGCTGGCACTTATTTTTTCCAAGTGTTAACATTACTATATATATTGTAATTTTCCATTGTTTTAAGTAGGAGCAAACCACAAAGAGCAACTTGGTTTATCGGCACATCTTGGAAGACTCTGTACTGCAGAGTACATATTCTCTGGGTTGTCTGTGTAACAAGTTTGTGGTTGTTTTAGAGTAGAAAGAGAGATGCTTATTGAAAAAAAATCTGAACTCCATTCCTTCAAGTTCTTTTCTAATAAGAAAAAAATTCTTCATGACCAGAAACATTTTCTGTGGTAATTGTTTACAAGTGAGTCTTAACTTGCAGGTTGTCTATTCATTCTCATCTGGAATTTTAATTAATCTTAACTGTAAAAGAAGTCTGAGATCTTTTTGGTTTTGGAGCCAGTAGTCAAACTCTTACTTTCCAAGAGCTGCCTATGAAATGCCCTTAAAGATTTTTAACTGCTATTAGAGGCAGGGTATATGGATAAAGATATGGGTAGAATGTGTATTCTACACATCCTCTGTAGAATAAACTTACAATTTGAGGTAACTGATTTCAGTCTGATGTAAATGTTCTATTTCCAAGTGGCATGGTTTGAGATCAAGCTGAAGAGAATACTGGGAAAACGGTTCTCCTTAACCATCTGCTTAGTTGCAAATGAAAACATGCTCTAATGCCTGTGTGAGAAGACATGCTCCAATGCCTGTGTGACAAAGCCTGAATCACACCTAAACTTATGGTCACCAGCCACAAAGATGAAAGCGTGCCCAAGTTACCTTTTGCAGCCCCACATTTCAGCCTGCAGTCAAATGCAACTTAATATTGGTTTTTAAGTAAAGTACTTTTCTTTCTGGAGGGTGGAGGGGGTATACTTATGAAAGTACTTGTTAACTCTTGTTAAGAGTGTCTTGGTTAGCAACACATTGGTAACTTGTCACCAGGGTACAGTTAGGCAGAGAAAGTCTGGATGACGCAATCTGTCTCCCATGTATTGCTGGCTTTTGATTTAGGATTCCTCAGCTGGCTGCAGGGTTATGCTTAAAGCTTTGCGTTGAGCTAAATTATTTTATTCTAGGAGGTGGGGGAGGAGAGAAACTTGTTTTCCACACCTCTTGTGCAGATGATACACCATTGCTGTTCGATATTCCTTAGTTGACTCTCGACACCAAAACTTTGTTAATATAAATCTTGACTTCATGGTGTTGGCTTCCTACAGGAGGAAGGTTGGGACAATGAGAGCAAAGCAGCAGCATGAGATCTACCCCTAGATGCACTTGATTCTATGTCATTTGCTGTATCTGGTCCCCGAGATCTCCAGAGCCCTACACTTACAGGTGCCACCTGAAAACCACTCTGGTGAGCAGACCAGACAGTGCTGATCTGTTTTTGTTGTTTTTTGGGTTTCTTGTTATCGTTTAATTGCTGTTAAGCCCTTCTGGCTTGGCAATGTTTTTGATAGTCATATATGTTGGGACCTTTATGTAGGGCTGGGAACTGTTTTCTAATCTGTGCAGTGCGCTGGACTATAGTGTGGTTTCAAGTCATCTAGAACATAAAGAGATTGGCTCTTTTTTTAGTGGTTTTTGTTTGGAGTGTCATTCGAGAAACTATGTTTTTTCAGTGAGATAAAATCCTTAATTTTCATGTAAATAGCATCACTAACTTATCAAATTAGTCCTTTCTTGCAGAATAATAATAATACTATTCTTGAAAAGTATAGCAGCACAATAAGTGCATCCCACGCTACTCCACAACCACTTATTTCTTTCAGTAACAGGAAGAAACATATGCTTAGTGTAACACAGCAGCTTAGTTTATTTGGAAATATATTTAATTTTGCTGAAGAGATTCAGCAAGCCTAGGGGAAGGTACAAGAGAACCATTTGCTGGTAGAATCGGTGATTAGTACAAATAGCACTTCGGCACTTTTGTTTTTCTCAGTAGACCAAGATCCTTTCCTGAATATAGCCATGTTTACCAGTTCATAGAGGAAATAGCATGTCAAATCCACCTTACATTTTCTTCTTCTTCTGATGCCTTGCCTTCTTTCTGAAGTGATAAACAGCCAGGATTTCCAGAAGAGATTTTTGGGTGCTTCAGTCAACCAATGTTGTTCTTTGCAGACAGTAAGAGATATCTGAAAATCAGCTCTGAAATTATGCCAGTGACTGCACGTAGTCACCTGAAGATACTTGTCTGGTATTTTCTGCTGATTGCTGATATGGGGATTGCATAATGTGCTATGTTCATAAGATCGTGGAATTTAAAGCCCCTCATTGTTCTTGAGAATACTCAGTGGTTTAGTCTGATTTTTAAAAACAAGGACCAATATTTTTTTACACAATTAATTCCTTCCTAAGTTGAATTTGTTTAATTACAACCATTATGTCTGAAGTAAGCCATTAGGGCTCTGCCGTGTTTTGTATGGAGAACATTGTAAATCAGTGTTAAACACAGTTGAGAATCTGACCTCACAGTCTAAAAAATCTGGGACTTTATTGCTAAGCAGCATCACTGACCCCTGTCTAAAGGAACCACTGGTGCACTGAAGGAAAGCTGTCCAAACCCACCCAAATAAAAACAAAACTGAAGCATTTTCTAAATAAAAACAAAACAAACTTACAGAAAGAAAACTTTGCAGCTGAGCCAAGCTAGAACTTCTGAAAATGAAGTCCACTCTCATTAATACTGCTGTAGTTCAAGTCCTTTGGGGCACTGGCTACCAGTGCTTAACTATTTATGAATATTACATACTCATACTTGCTGTGTGTTCTCTTCTTCATTTTAATGAAAGGAGGGGGCTCTGTAGCCTACTCATGAGTGTTGCATCCCAGAAATGTTTAGCTCCATTTCCTGTTAATAATATTTTTTCATACAAACCTACATTCTACTGATTTCACTTTTCTTCCCAAAGACTAGATTCTGTGCAGCATGCAGGGATAGCCCCAGTCATCAGCACAGCCTGGTTTAAACACTTATGTGCCTAAGTCACCTATTGCCTTACAAAAACTGTGTGCAAGGTCCTCCTTGAGTACCCTTGAATTACTAGCATTCACAATACTTGGTTGTAACAGATGATCCTCCTGAGGCTTTAAGTTTGGTGCTTCACTACAGGTTTCTGCCAAACTTCCATTTGCCTTTGTTAATGGCACTGAACACCTGCTTTTTTCTTAAGATACTGATAATGCCTGATGTCTTAACTGGGTAGCAGCAAATTCAAGAGGCAGCTGAATTTTACAGAAACCAGTGTGTATTTCTTCCCTTCCAGTGTGTATTCTTCCTTAAAAGCAGTTTTCCCTGTAACTCTGTTAATGTACACAGGTGCTACAGAGTCCAACCTGTACCAGATACAGTAGATATTAACAGATACAAAACTTACTGAGATGTTGCGGGTATCAACAAGGATGCAATAACTATATATGACTATTCAGCCTCTGGATATGTTTTGTCCTCTTTCTGTTGTCTTTGGTCAAAGTAATTAAAGTGCTTCATGTCTTAGTGGAAGCCTCTTGTGTTTGTTTTTTTGTTGTTTTTTTTTCTTTTTTCCCTCCTTGATCTTTAAACCCTAAGAAACTTAGTGATAGGTTCTTTGTCTCAAGTGAGTCTGCAGTACTGAAACAAACGATTCTGGAAATGCAAATTTTCTTCATCAAATCAGTCTGATGCTAGGGATTAAACTTTATTTGTACAAGAATGATCTGAGTTACTTTAGATGGTGTCTATCTCCTTGAACCTTAATAAGATCCTTTCTCTCTCAAAAATATTACTGTTCATCCTTTTCGGGTAACTGCTGTTAATTTTTTTTTTTTTTCCTTTCTTATAACTGTGGTGCCTTTGTATATAAGTGCACACTTCAATTAGCTGGCTTCACAGAATGAAAGTTCCTCTTAAAACTTTATTCTAGGAACTCTTTGCTATCTGTTTGTTATTTCTAAGCCTGAGTTTTTCACATTAGATCCATGTACATTTATTTTACTATTTACACTTATCACAGTACACTTATATGGAATACCATCACACAGACAAACCAGCTACTGACAACTAATATAAAGATATTAGATTCCACAAGGCTTAATCTGCATAGAGACCAGAAACACATTTAATGGTGAAACACCGATAAGTCTTCCTGTATTTCCCTTAATTTTAAACCCATTTTGTTGTAGAATGTGATCCTCCTACCACAAATACTCACTTTTGTATTTATATGTTTGTCTTGTGGCCAATCTGTCTTGGGTTGCCAGTGTCGTCTTCCACTTCATAGTTTCTATTTCTTATGGTCATGAAATATGCAATTAATAGTTGTTTTAAGCACTGTTTAAATATTAGTTAAATTTTGTCTTCCACTCTCCTCCCAGCAACCTACTAGTGATAAGTAATCTCATATTGCATGTAACTCCTAATAGTGGACAAAATTCTCTGGGTGAATATTTCTCTGACTCCATGTGAGGTGGCAATCTAAAAGAGAAATGACCCAGCTTTGGACTGCATCATCTATTGGCAGATTGCTAAAGCTTTACCAGAGACTTATTTTCTCTGGTGCAAACAACATAAATTTGACTTGAGTAATTCTACAATCATATGGGATATAAAAATCTATCTCTGCTTGCAGTATCCTTGTCACTGATCCTCATTCTTTAGGAAGAATGCCACAGCAAAGTAGTTGAACATCATGCTAGTTTGATAGTATTTTGTGTGCAACGCAAGTTATCCTAAAGTTGCTTCATCTATCAGTTGCGCTATATACAGCATTGATACTTGTGGCTTTTGTTTAGAAAAGTAGCCCAAATGGCGTGTTTCAGCAATGTTTTGAGTGCTGTTTCTTAAGGGGGAAAAGTAGACAACAAATTCTTACAAATTGATGGCCTATTAAAATTGCTGTTTTACACCTTACTGGATGAAATATACCCTCTTTTCATTTACTTTTATCACTAGGGTGTTTTTGTTGACTCTACTACAGATCTTTTCTGGTCACTGGACAGCCACTATATAGATTTATTTTGTTTTTAGGCATGCGTGTTGAGTGATCCATGCAACAGTGAAGAACCTGCCATTGTACATTCCATATATTACTGTTGTACCAGTTGTTCTTGATTCCATTAGCAGGATGCTGTTTGTTCCCTTCACCATACAGTTTCATTAAATGAAAATCTTTGAAGACAAATATGGTAGAGAGCCCAGAGCTACATGATGTTGCATTGTGTGGCCCCACAACAATCTTTAATAATAGCCAATCCTGCTTTGGCAATGGTGGGCTTGCTTGGAGGAGGTTCTGCTTTCTTTTCTGCTGGGCTGCCTGCAATTTTCAAAACAGGATACCATTAAAACCAAGAGCTGGTCAAACTATTTCTTCCTACTTCTGGCTTAAAGAAAGCAAGCCTTTCCTGCCCTCTCTCCAAACCCTGAATTTTTTACCTCTTGTTTGAACAATAAATCTAATGCTTTGGTAGCAATCAAGCTGGTATGTGGATTCAAACTGCTCAGGAAGCCTTATCCCTTCAGGGAAGAGAGGTAAGAGTAGACTAAAGAATCCAGACATCCCAATGGGAGGGTAAACTTCTTGCATCTTCTTCAATCCAGATGCCCCTGTTCACAGCCATAGGGTCAGACAACAGGTCCTTCCATGAAAAGTCATCTTACTGTGTTTAAACCCCAACAAAGGAGTTGAACAGAAATATTGCTAGAGTTTATTCTCTCATCAACTTGGATGTCGTAACAAGGAAAACAAGATAAAGGAAGGTTTTAATTTTTCAAGGTGAAAAGAGTCTACCTCTAACATTGCATTGAAAAGCAATGACAAGGAGTAAACTAACAAGGGAGATGAGTCATGCTCCCCGTGACTAAAAGGGTATAATGCATATAAGGGTGATGCATCTTGAAAGGTCTGTCAACCTTGTACTTGAACTTCACAGTCATTCCACATCCTTCTAGAAACTCTTTAGCAAGATCTTGATCTATACAAAATGGCAGTATGTTTGAATACAAACATCTTCAGCTGGTTGACGAAATGTACTTTCTAAGAAGGACACCACTGTCACTTGTACTATCTCCCTGCCTAAAAGCTCAGTTTGAGACGGGTCAAAATCAATCTGTTAACTTTTAGAGCTCACACTGTGACTGTTTTAATTGAAACTTGCACCTAAAATCCTCCAAAGGATCGTGTAATACACCTGATTTCTGAGAAATCAGTGTTTGCCCTTCTATCCATAAGTGATTTGGGTTGAGGTGATTTAAAAGCCTGTTGATGCTGGTAAAATATAAGAAATTTGGGGCAGCTGTGGAAGTTTGCAATCTTTTCTCTAGTTTCCACCTTGCCTGCAGTAAAACAAGCAAGCTTTGCTTCAGATATCCTAGCATATATCTTAAGAGAGTTTTTTTCCCCGGTTATTTTTGCAGAACCAGTTGGAAAAATGATTGACAAAAATAAATCTAGTCACTTATGAAAGCAGGTTGTGGCAATGTGTATTCAAATATACTCTGCAGATTTAAAAAATACAAAGCAATTTTAAAACGGACATAAATGACTTGCAGTCAGTTTTAAGGGGTAATTTGGCATCTGAATTCTAAGTGGTCAGCAACTGCTGACACACTGTCTTGTTTCAGGATGATCTAGCTAGGTTAACCTATTTTATGGCAGAGGCTGGCCCAGCACGGCCTTTGAAAACGCTCTTTCATCCACTTGTCTTTTGGAGTTTTTTCTACTGTTCTTGTTTTTCTTAATGTTTAGGAACTCACTTGTAAGAGATTGTGTTGTTTTGTCTAAGGGTTTTAACTTGGTACGAAGGAATTCAGCCATCTCTTTGTCTTCTTCTTTCTCTCTGGTGGAAAAAAGGAAAATAAATCTGTTACAGAAATAACAGTGTTTTCCTATGTAAATAGGATGGTAAAAGCTAGAGTAGCTAGGATCAAATCACTAATAAACAATTCACTTTGTTGTTTTTAAAAATACTTAATTTTGCTGCTTATTAAAGTGCAAAATATTTGCCTAAATGAAAAAGGTAACAAACTTCTTGTAGAATTCAGAGACAGAATTTTCCCCAAGGTTCTTTAATTCCCTCTGATAGTGTTGGATTCATCATATTCCCTAGTCAGTGGATTTAAACCGTAATGTATCACCTATTTCAAGCTGGCCTCAAGTGCTTCATGATGTTTCCTCTACAAAGTAAAGCACAGGATACGTATTGCTGTGATCGTACTGCTTAGTTTTAAAGGCCGGCTTAGACAAAACCTGGATCTCATGGTCTTCTATTAGTGTTTACCAAAACCAAGTATATTTTTCTTTGCTTGAAGATGACAGCATTAGTCCCAAAATAAAATAACTGTGTTGCTACCCTTGATTGTATCTATTAATGATATTTCCATGTTAGTTTCTTTGCTATTTCGTTACTTAAACTTTAACAGTGAGTGCACTGGGTGAATACCTCAGTTTAAACGAAAAAAAGATTTTATTATAAAGAGTTTTAAAGAAAAGCCTCAGGTTTTACTGCAAATGTGAACTGACACTAATGTATTCACATTTGCATAGTGCATAGCGGTACATTTTCAGTAGCCTACAGTTAGGCTTCTGTATTGTCTGGCTGCTGGTGAGGTTTTTGTGGTTTGCACATCAAACTAGCAGTTGAGAGCTCTGGATTACATTATGAGCTCAGGCTTCCCGTCAGCTGCTGACTTTGGCCAGCTCTCTTTGATTAGCTGCAGGACTCTGGCAAGCTTTCTTCTCTCCTGTCCTTTGCTTGCGTAGGATTTAAATGTTTTGGAAGAGATAACTGTCATTTAGGCTAAATGGATTGATGAGCCTTGAATCTTTACTGTTGAAAGAGATGGGGGAAGTAATAGCAAACCTGACTTTTTGTAGAGTGTTGGGTTCTCAGTGCAACAGCTGGAAATGAACTTTTGAGGAAGAACACAGGTTTCTTGGCAACTTTGGCCAAAGATAACAAGATTAAATGTTCTGAACTCATGGTTTAGGTTAGGTAGACCTGTGTTAGTGATTGCATTTTTTTTTCTTTTTTTTTTTTTTTTTTTGCTCTGGCAGGGTGATAATAGTAATAATAAAACCCAACCACATTAACCATTTGTTTTTGGTTTTTGTTTTTTGTTTTTTTTTTTTAAAAAAAGGGCAGATTTTTAGATGTCTACAAATATGCCCCTTGTAGAATTTAATTTCATGTCTTCTCATGCCAAGATGATCCTCTGGTAACAGCAAAAATGCTTCTCTTTTTAATGGTAAATGCCCAGACTCTTTCTGGTAGGAAAGAAAGAAATCAAACCCAGTTGTAATCATGAGATGACTGAATCATTAATGGCATACAGAGCCACAGAAGTGCAGTAATCTAGTTTTTCCTATGGAACCAGGAGGAGGCTTTTAATTTGGTAAGTTGTTTTAAAGGACCAATTCTCCCATTAATGTTCATGTAATTTTTGTCACTCAGTCCAGTGTAGTATTAGACTTGTGAAATCTCATTAATAAGTTCAGTTGCTTTTAGTTCTTACCGTAATCTCTCTACCTCTGCATCATCAACAAGAAAATCTCTTTTTTGTACCAGTCTATGGATCTTCTGAATCAGTTCATCCTCCCTCTGTTTCTCCATCTTTGTTTTTTCTTTTTCTGGTCAAGAACAGAGAAGAGAGACTATTACTTTGGATTCTGGGGGGTAGACATTGCAGATGTTTCAGAGTGAATTACTGATCTAAGTCAGTGGTTCTTCAGACCTGAGTCACCAAAACCCCAGCAAGTTCAAGTCACTGCCTCTTTTTTCTCTTCCACTTGCTGCTGTTATGTCTGATCAGCTTAATGGTCCAGAGAGTCTGTGGGGCTTGGCAAGCCTGCTTTTAATATTAAATTACTCTGCAAGACACTGCTTTGAATTTTTTATGGAGCTTTGGTAAGAAAACAGTCCAGGATGCTTAATTAAAACCCATGGTACAAACTCCCTTTGACCACATCAAAAGGAACCATTTCTCTGTATTTCATGACAGCTTTGGCTGTTGACTACGCTTTTTTTTCTACTCTGGTAAGTCAGGTAAGCTGCAAATCCACGCAAATAGCATTAGTTGTAAAATGTGGAAGAATAAATTAAAGTGTTTATTGTCCCTGTGCTTCAGAAATCTGAGTAATTAATATATGTCCTTTTAACTGGCCAGTCTGTAATGACTAGGTTGCAATAAGCAAAGATTTTTGCAACATGAAAGATGTGCATGTCACAAGAAAAAACTCATGAATGTTAAGGATTACAGAGCTGTAGTTTAAGGTTATAAAGTAAATGTGAGGAGATAGAAATCTTCAAACCTAGCAAGTAGAACAGAGATGAGAAAGCCAGAGGTAAATCCCAGCCCACATATTTCCCCAAGAAGCTGAAAATTTTGATTAGCTGAGAAGACACTTTGCATTAAATCAAGAATTTTGGTTTTGAGCAGTAGAACTGTGTTTAGAGAACCATAAAATTAAGTACAGTAAGAGTTGTGGGAAGAAAGGCAAGCTACCTGCAGTCTAATGCATCTGAGCTATGTTATGTCTGCTGATTTGAACTTGTAAGATATTTTAAACAGTTAAATAAATCAGATATTTGAAAATAATTGTTTAATACAGCTTAATTTTGGATCATGGGCTTCAGGACACTTACTGCTGGGAATTTCTGCAATAAATCCATTACTCAGTAAGAAAGATAAAAGTACCTTAAATATATTTTCAAGTCAATGAAATTCTGCAAGTGTCAATCTCAGAAACTCATACTCCTTGGAGAATTTTAAGTTATGGTCTGACAGTAGCAGAGGAAATAATTTGTAATATAGCAAAAGGCTGCTTTACCTGGGATGTATTTTCTGTGTTTTATCTTTTAGAAATGATAAAGGAAGGTGGTTATTGATTGCTATGAAGATTTCAAGACCTCTACGCTGTTACCTATGGAGAATTCCTGTGATTAATGCTGAATTTGTAGCAGAGAAAAAAGGAGAATGCTTAGAAATCACTGCTTTTTCTTGCTTTGCCACTTACATCTATGGAGCAAGAGATTTTCTCCTCTCACTGCTGAAGGTAGAAGCTACTTTCTACTTCCTTTCAATCTGTCTTCTTCCCAGACTGAGATGTGCTCTGCCATGATATCCTTCAGGAAACTGCCTGCTAAATATACGCATCCCAAATTGTGGCAAAGTACTGCATGCTCTCCGTACTAAAAAAATGTTCCCATGTCTACTGAAATTGGCTAACCTGTGTTTACTGAAACCAAAGAGTAAGTCTTGCTATACAAATCTGTATACTAGCAGGAAAATTATGATAAAGATGTTATGAATTAACCCATTTCTGGAAAGCATTTTTCTATGGTAGGTACACGCTGTGTCAGCACTTAGTTCTGTGTAAATGCCAGTAACTTCTTTGTCTTTGTTAAGACAAAAGTGTTCTTGTGAGTCTGCCAAAAGGTGGTGCTGCTGGTACTGCATGTACCTAATTCTTAAATTTGAGATTTGCAAAATACTAAGGAGAAACTGCTGTCTGTGGATCTCTGCTTAACATTCTGACTGGAAAGTAGTTTCTAAAAAAAAAAAAAAAAAAGCCCACCAAAAAAATTAAAACTGATCAACCCTTAACTGTACTTCCTACTCTTAAAAGTATGGGTAGAAAAGCTGCAGACTAGAAGAGGCAAGGAAAGGGGAATAATTCAGATACTTTCTAGGATTCATAATCCTTTTGAATACCATTTAAACCAGTAGTGTACCAACAGCGTTATTAGAAATTTTAAAAGTGACCTATAAGTAACTAAGAAGTATGAAGAAAGAAAAAGTAAGAAAGATTATAAATCTACTTTTGTTGGATGCAAAGAAAACTGAAGAAGTTCTTGTACAACTAACCACATCTGGCCTCTGAGTTAGACCCCTGTTTCATGAATGACCTCTCTCCTTTCTGCGGAGAAAGTTGTCCTTTAAAGTTGCACAACAAATGTAGGATGAAAAATCAGGGTAACCAAAGGAGAGTCAAAACTTGTCCTTAATAGTTAGGCAGAAGCAAATTATTTCTGAAGGGTGCTAGAGGCCATGTAGTAATATTTAGTATAAATCACCCACTGCAGTTGCTGAGTGTTTTGTGGGATCTGCCTGTACTTTTTTTCTTGACCAGTGTAGGATTGTTGTGGATGATCTAAAACAGCAAAGCTGTAGTAAAGCAAAATTCCTCATTGATTTCAGTTGGAGTTAAGGACTGAAAAACTGCCCACAACTCTGCCTCTCCTTAGAGCAGTGAATTTGCAGAGAATTAAGACAAAACACAATGCAGAATTTTGCCCCTTGCTTTTTTCAGAAACCTCCTTTACTTTATTCTAGGAGGTAGGTTTAACTACAGGTGTCACAATGAGTTGGTATTTCTAGGAAAAAACTAATCAAATTCACAGTGATGGTTATACATCCCTCTCCTTTCTTTTATCTTAGGTATCTCAGTACTCTGTCTTTTCTACCTGACAATCTCCTTGACACTTGGCTCCCTTGAGATTGCCAAGGGAGTACAAGAACTAAGGAATGTACACCCTGAGTGATACCTGCAGGGCTGCTGCCAATGGAGCAGTGAAATACACCATGAAAAGAAATTTGGAGACCAAGATATTAAAGATGGGAAGGAAAACAGGAAGAAAGAAATATGGACTAGAGGAAAGAGATATGAAACTCAACCCTGGGGGGAGATTTCTGATTGTTAGGGGCAGAGGTGTGTTCCTGACACCATTCCCACCCATGCATCACTCAAGCATTATACTAATATTGATTGGAGATAGCTATTACCTGGGACTGCTACCAAACTCTGCAGCTCTTTCTTAAGGTTCATGATGTCTTTGCACAGCTGGATGTCATCCATCCTGCAGAAACAGAAAAAGCATGGTCAGACACATGCAAATTCCATCCTGTATTGATGGAATCAGCCAGATCTCATCTGAATATATGATACTGTCCCTTGCCTGGGACCTGTGCATCAGCTTGAAATGCAGAGGTTTAACCTTGGGATACTGATACTGTTCTTTCACCAATGGTAACAGCAAAAGGTATTTAATACTAAATGTCTGTTGAGCCCTTGATTACTTGTCTTACTGAGATCTAATTTGTGTGTAGGTTATATCTGTTACTGCAGATTATTTTACACATCGTGGTTTGAGCCTGGTTGGCAGCCAACCACCACGCAGCCACTCTCTCTTCCTTCTCTTCTGGCAATAAGAAGGTACAGAGAGCCAGGCTTGGGGTTCGAGATAGGACTGGGATGGGGAAAAAAAATCACCCTTCATGGTCATGAGCAAAAGGCAGACTCGTTAGGGGAAGAAAAAAAAGAACACACATTTATTACAGACACTAACAACACTTAACAGAGTAGGACAGTGAGAAGCATTGCCACATCTTGAGAACACCTTCCCCCCACCCCAGTGTCACTGGACATTGTGGAATGGGCATCTGTATATTTAATTGTCATGAAAGACAGGTGTGGCATTGCACTTACTGCAGCGACAGTTTTCACTAGGGAAAAGAGCAAGGGTGAGAATAACAGGGAGCCTGGGAAGAGGCAGCAGAAGCCCATACATTATTTGGCACAGCCAAGACAAGGTTTATATTCCACTACCAACTTTTTTTGTGACCTTACTCATGACTCAAGATCCGGAGATCTGGAAACTCATAATTTGACATCTATGTTGAGGTCTGTGCCTTGGGTGAATGACTTTCATGGTTGACGTGAGCGCTTCAAATCCTTGATGTGTGCAGAAAGTCCATTAATGTCAAGAAACAGAAGACAGATAAAAAAATAATCTGTAACATTAGCAGAAACTGCACATTCAGTTCTTACTGAAACTGATACCTATCCTGAGAGCTGTTATGCTGAATTATTCCCCTGGAAACTAGCAACTTTCAGCATTAGCTTCCTGACAAATGTTTTATTTTAGTCTCTGAGCCATATTGGCAGCCAAGGCTCAGGTGTTGGTTCTGAGGGCTGCATCAGGGGCTTCCATTTTGAAATTATGCCCTGAACAATACAAAAAACCAGCCTTTGTAATTAATTGCACATTCTTTAACTCGGATGTCACCAACACTATGCTTGCCCATAGATCTCAAGAGTCCTTGTTTCATAATCCTATGCCTGAAGGGTGGATTGCCTGTTGCCTAAGCACCTGAAGGTAGCTGAAGTGCTATCAGAACATGGGTAGTGACAGTGGTATTTCAAGTGAGGAAACCCAAGAGATTAGAATGTGTGTGTGAGAGCAAGCACAGAAAGGATAATGCAGTCAAATTATTGAATTAAGTGAGGAGTGAAGAAAGTAGGTGTTTCTGGCACAAAAAGAGGTTTTAATCACAACCTAAGAGCTGTTATTCTCCCTGCTGCTTCTGTATGGAATGCAGGTCTCAGCATGGAGCTGTCCTTCAGCTGCTTTGCTGGTGTTATTAAAAAATGTTGATCCTTTTATTATTTGCTGCTTTGGTTAACTCCATCTTGCCTGTTCTGCTACTTTCATTGTGTATGGTTGGACTTGATGATCTTAAAGGTCTTCTCCAAACAAAATGATTCTGTGATTCTATGACAGCTATTCCTGCTGCCTTTTTACTTCTCTCTTCCCAAAATATGACAGTGAAATACCTCTGATAATAATCTTTATTGCTGATGTCTTTTTGTTGTTTAGGTGCTACTGTAACCTCTGGTGGGGATCTGCTCTCCCACGATACATCTGTCTTGTAAGATTTACTTATACGGGGAAGATCAGCATGCTAGCCTCAGGGCTAGTCCATGGTTCACTGTTGCATGTGTTTAGGATACTTAGAGGCAGAGACATTTCTACTGATGATTATTCCTTACTTGGTCTCCCCATATTATTCATGATGATTATAAGCAAAGCATATTTTACTTTTGAGATCCATCAAGCTAAATGCTACTGAAATTACTGTTATCAATTAACAATCTTAAACACTATCCCCTCAGGAGAATTAATATTCAAAATGTGCTGGGATGTGAACAAGCCTCACAGCTCCTTATCCATTTGATGTTCATGCAGTTGGGTGTCATATTAATATAATGAGTGTTAATATATTTGAGAAAAATTACTATGGTTAACAAAAACAACAGTTTTTTGGTTAGAAACGTGTTCAGTATTGATCTGCTGTATTCGAATGATACATAGGGGCCAGATCCTCAACTAGCGAAGAGAACAGTGAGTTTCTACAAAAGAGATCTCCACGACATAGAAAGAGAGGATATTCTTTTTTGTTTGTTTTTGTATCAGGTAGATTGGGCATCGTTCTGGGAAGATCTGAAAGACACTAATTAAAATACTTCACTGTATCATTTTGGCTCCTTGCCCTCCTCAAGGAATACCCAAAAGCTAATGTTACTTCTCTTTTCTCAGGATATTTAGGAATTTAGAATGTTGGCAGTATGTTCCAAGTAAGCAAGATTGTTGATGTTCAGTAGTCCCTACTGCCCCTATGCTCAATTTGTGACAAAGGTACTGGCCTCATATTGCAATTGTAGTTGCAATTCCTCCCATTATTTTAAATATTTTTTAATCTGACTGCAGAGTATATAGCTAGCACTCTCCTTATACATTCTTAGCATCTGTTTTTTCTGAGACCTAAACTTTGTGTCTGCCTTGTAACTCACAGGAGAGAAGTAAGTAAGTGGCCTATCACTTAAGGGCTGTAACAGCTCTGTGACAATCTGAATTCCAAAAGTCATAAGCCAAACGACCTCCCTGGAGTTCCAGGTCTGTAGGCTAGTGAGTTTTGATGATGGACAAAGACTAAACCCACCATTGGTGCCACTCCCCTTAAGCACATGGACCATCTTTCCTCCCATCTGTGCCAAAAAACCTTTGTGTTTCATCCACTCCATGGTGCTGATTAGGAAAAAATATAAAAAGATATGGTTAAAAGACTAAACGAGGGCTGTGAGACGTATTCATAAAAAACATGTGAAGGCTTAATGGAAGTAGGAGGTGTAGTTGCTTGTAACTACAAATCACATCACATATCTGCTAGCAAATAATATTGAATGTAGGGCTACACTTGCTGTCCTGGGCAAGAGTCACCTTGTTGCCCTCAAAGAAAAGGGAAGGGGAGGAACTTCTGCGAAAAAAAGCTCTTGAAGGCCATTCAATCTGTACTGGTATTACGAACCTTCCTCTCTTTTCCCCCTTACAGTCTTGTTCTTGAATGTGAGCAGCTACAGGAGGCCCAGGAAAGGTTAATACTGCTTCTGGGAAAAAAAATCAAATCCCAGTAGATTTCTCATTTGAAAGCTGCATAGTCAGCAGGGTTTGACTGAGAGAATATTTGTATTACTGTCAGACCTCTTTAGGAAGTAAAAACAGATTTTAGGAATCTTAAAGAAAGCAGGAATCTGCAAAGTAGAGAAAACAAAACTCCCTTGGGTCCCCTAACCTTCTATAGAGAAGCTGGAGAAACACACTAAGACTATTTCTGCAGCACTTTCTCTCCTATGTGTAAGTCAAATCTATCAGAATTCAAGCTGGGCAAGAGGAGAAGTTACACAGACTATTGTCCAGCTTATTTAAAAGCACTGTTATGCTCCTTGTGAACCTGGTGCTTTTCTTGAAGGAGAGCAAGCAGCACAGACAGGTTGTTGGTCAGTGCAGAATGCAATGGCTTTTTCCCTATAGATACAGCATGACACCCTCTGGGCCTGTTTGTTATCTGCAAAGCTGCTTGATACATCTGCATAAAATTTGCAATATATAAACAAACTTTGCTGAACTCTCTGTTCTCTGGAATAGATAGAACATTCTTTCTAGTCCCTGTGAAATTGTTTTTGATGTTGTAGAAAAAACATCAGTAAAGCACACAGCAGTTGCAATATGTCAGTTTTTCCCCCAGAGCTGAGCTTTAAATGTCTGCCCAGCAATCTTAAACGCATGAGTTATGAGTATGATAATGCATTTCTCTCATTAAGAACCCAAATCCATTCCTGGAGTAATTGCAATAGTACTGAACTAAGGATGAATTCTCAGTGTGCTTTCATGTATTCCTGACACACTGTCTGTAATTCTGCTTTTCTGTTTCTTGATGGCTTGTGGCAAGAAACCCTCTGTATGCTTGGGGATATCACATAAGCATGTATTATTCCTTTCTCTCTTGGTATTTCAAGCTATGTCATCAAAACCTAAAAGCCGACTCTCTGTTGGCCCCCCAAAAAAGATAAAATAGCTCATAATGGATACACAGCATGAGCAAAAGATTTTCTAAACATGTCACAAAATGACAGGAAAATAAGTGGGTCGGAAGAGCCTGCAGTAATCTGGCACAGTGACTCAGCCCCAATCTGTGTTTCTGTGGTCCAGTTACTGGGAGAAGAATGCTCCGAGTGCTGTCATTCCTCTAAAATCCACAAGTGAGGTGACAGTATGAGTCACCTCTGCCGTGCACCATCTGGGCTGAGGGGGAGCAGGGCAAAGAAAGAGAGGAGACCTCCCATTCAGCTGTGGCCTGGCAGGTCTTGGAGGCTGTGGAAGATAATGGCAGGCAGGACTTAAAAAAGAAACATTCTATACTGGGCACAGAAGTGGTGTTTTGTTTTGTTTCAACAGATATTATTTAGTAACAGCTGAATTTTTCTGTCTTTTCAGCTGAGGAAGAAAACCAAATTCCCTAGTGTAAGACCTAGGTACCATCTAGAGCCATGAATGGAAAAATAGCAAAAATTATAATAAAAGGCAGTAGGAAAATCACTAAACACTTATCTTAATGGTCAGCCAAAGAAAAAGAGATGGCCAACAAATTTGTTGAATGCTTAAGATTTGAGAGTAAGAAGTATTAATATAACAGCAACATAAGCATCAAATATCTTTTTCCTTGATTTCAGGATAAGCAAAGCAGTTCAATGTGTCTAGAGAGCTGTTGCCTTTGCTGAATGACTTTCAAAGCTAGAAATAGATCTGTGCTCCCTCTAGCATGTCTATAAAAGGAGGTCTGAGATTCTTTTGTCTTCTGTTATTGGATTAAAATGCTTGAAGTTGAAAAATGAATGTAGAGTGGTTTGCTTGGTTTCCTTCCCTCTCTTCCAAGAGGATTTGCAGACACTTAGGCTATTTTTAGTTCCAATTCCTGTCACAGAAGTAAAATGCATGTAATTGTTAAGAGTTTCTGAAGACTTTGATAGTGCCAGTCTGAGAGATGGCCTATGAATTAGATGTCATACTAAGTCATGAGTTTACATGATTACATCTATCTGGAGAAGTTTTCAGTATAGGGATAAGATGATCATCTCTCTGTGGTGTCACCAATGAACATGCTGAATACCAGTCAAGAGCAGCTAGTAGTGATGGAGAAATCTGGGTGATTGAACTAAAGAGCTGAGTAAAAGAGAATTACTACAGACGGAGATGGTAATGTGTTGTCAAGCTACAGACTGGTAAAATAAGAACTGAGGTGGGGAGGAGGGTCATCAGTGGAGGCTGTCTTTGAGGACTGCAGGTGTTTAAGGCCTTGCCAGAGCTGTGGGGAATCTGTAACGGTGTAAGTATTCCAGCAATAGTAGAAAACAAGTTTGTGTATGCCTCTTTTCAAAATTTGACTTCATTTTGTCCATGTCAACTCATCTTAGTTTCTTAAAGCTTCCAGTTATAAATCTATGAAATCACAGGCAACATTTAATGAATATAGCACACGTTATCTGAGTCATTATGGTGTGTGTTTATCACCTTGTTATTTAGATCAGCACCTGGTGCTGCTCAGCCTGGAAGACACAGAGCCAGCAATTAAGATAACAGATTGCTGGCCAGCTTGCTTGGCAGCTCAGGTTACAAAACAAAAGTCCTATGATTAACTTTAATAATTAAAGTAAGTGTGACTATCTTTTCTTGTTAGAAATGCTCGCTGATGGAGAGAAGCACTGGACCTTAACTTGCAAAGTAATGTTGTAATTCAGCTGTTGTTTCAGACAATTGAAGATGGCAGAATTTGACAATCTCAGTCCCTAGAGGTCATATTTAAGGCATATTTCACAGAGATTCAGAATACTGTCTAAAGAAGCTGTCTATATTTCACTCTCACTGACACTGTTAAATTCTCTTGAGCTTGGCAATCTCCTCTGCCAGTTATGAAGTTTTCAACTTCAATAGTAACAAGAGGAGCTTTCCTGGAAGTGCCCCACTGTGGAGTGGAATATTTCTCTACATGGCAAAAACTGAATGATAATTTGTCTAAGAACATACAATAGAGAAATTAGATTTAAATTCATAGGTATCTAACCCTATTGCAGTAGCATTCAGAAGACTGCATGTAAAAGCATAGGGCCATGTGCATGGTTCATTTAAACCGGTCTGGTAAGGGTTTTTTTGTTATTGGTCAGCAGAAGTAGGAAACTCTAAGTTTGGGTATGCATTGTCTTATAGCAGATTCGATGATAAATTTCCTTCTTAATTTGCCTCCATTATTTGATCTTTTCTTATTTTTAAAACCAGAAGAGCAACTATTTGGTATCAAAGCTGAAAAGAATATAAAGGTATCTGGTATAAAATTAAACATTGACAGTCTGTCTGTTTCAGGACTTTTCAATTCACTGTTGAAACATCACTGATCTATACTGTCCTATTTATAGCAGAAGGTAAATGAGAGAGACCACTGTAATACCACAGGTTGAGTTACGGAGCGTCGTTGCCTGTAGGAAGATCAACTGTGCAAAAGGGTGGGCCACAATAACTCTGAATACTATATGCATCTTGGATACATGGTCTCATGGGAGACAATTCATTCTACCATCCACTCATGCAAACCAGACCACAGGTAGCTAAGAACTGGGAAATCAAACCCAGTTTGGGATTAAACATTACATTTTGAAACACAGTGCTAAATCAAAGGATTAAAGATACCCAGAGCTGTTCCCTCTTATATTAACAGCAATTTGTAACAACCACAACAAGTATTCAATGTAGGAAACAGTATTTAAAGAAAATTTTCTATTAAATTATTATTTTCCTAGCTATCCAACAGAGATAATAATGCAAATTCCTCCTTTTAATTTTTATTTTTTAAGACACAAACATCTCAACTAACAGGTACTAAGTCTACAATTCATTAAACACTTTGCTAATATCTTTATCATTATACACGACTAAAAAATGCTTTTCCTTTCTGAGCATTTTAATGTAGCGTTTTTACTGCCACACAGTTGAAAGTGTAATGCCATATTTTCCTCTGGGGTTGATTGTTTGCTGTTAAACAGGGCAAAGGAGATGGCTCTGCAGAGAGATCAAACTGAACAAAGGCATTTTTCTTTCCTCTTTGAGAGCTAGTTTGTATTTATACTTACAGCTTAAAGTGCACAGTCCAGAACTTTGCAATTCTGTCCTGAACTCATGTTCCTGAGACTTCCAAGCTCCCATCTGAAGAGCTTGGAGACCATCACCAGAACCAGACCTTCCAGGAGTTCCTAGTTCTACTGTGGTCACACTGACATCCTTGAGGCTACCAGATCCATGCCAGTCCCCTAGAAGTGCTGTCCCTAATCTCAGAAGCCTCAAGCTTTGAGAATCTGACAACTTTCATTACAGAAACCAAGTTGCGCCATTTCCTAGCTTACAGTTTTCTGGTTATTTCTCCAAGGACTCTGGGTATTTGCAGGTCTGACACTGTTGCAATGTACGTGGCGTGGGAAAGGTGAATGGGGACATACAGTCACAGCCACAGATTAATCCTATCTTGCAGAAGAGTGTGTGCCACACCAGGCTATATCACTGGAACATGGTAACCCTCATAAAGCTGTGCTTGCTATTTTCCCTAATGGTACCTTATCTTATGAAGCCGACAACCTGGCATGTATATTTATTGAAAAATATGTATCATCACACAACTGCTGCCTCCTCTACGGCACCCCAAAGTGCATCCTATGTTCCTAGAGCAAGACACAATCAGGAAGAAAAAGGAAGGAGTTCACAGTAAGTTATAGTGTATTGTTAAGATTATAGAATTGTAAAGAAGAAAAGATTTATTACTCCTTTCCATAAAAGGGAAGATCTTATCAGAAAACACTAACAACAACTACTCTATTAATGAATTAAAAACTGACTTTGTTGCTGTTATTTCTTTGCACTATAGTAACAGCTAGGTGCCAAACTCAGAGAAAAGTACTAGATGCTGTACACATAAGTAAACAGTCCTAAGAGAATTCCATGCTTAACCTTAGGAGAGAAAATAGACAATATACAGTACAAAGATAAAAAGTAGCAGAGAAAGAATCAAAACTAGCCAAGAAAGCAAAAGTCAGAACACCTGCTTACCAATATATAAAAAGCAAGTTACCACTGCTATTCACACCTTTGACAGCTTGTTTATCCCTTTACACTCTTCCTCTCACCCTTACCCAGGGTGATGCTCAGTGTGTGTCACTGTTGCCACATACGGCATTAAGCCACTGAGAAGTCAGAGCTGATGCTACATTAGTGAGTCACTAGAAACAGAGATAAAGTATTTGGCTGAAAAAGTAATTAAAATTTGTATGAACTTCATTAATACAAAGACAGTAATCACTGCTGCATTTTCTCACTTCAGAATGGAAACATTCCATGTAAGCAGGCTTTATAGTACAGCGTAACTTTTCAAGTTTAGCCAGTCAAGAGAGACTGTTTGTTTCATGTTCCCACTTCGCATGAGTCTACTAGATTTACTGCACTCATTCTAAATTAAAACAGAATTTCTAAGTTGGTTTATTGAAGGTTGTCGTCACCAAAGGAATTAACCTCTAACTTCTGCAGTTCTTGTGTAGCTTGAATGTTGCTTCAGTTTGCAGTGGTTGCATAAAGCCAGGCAATCAGCAGACATTCCTTTTTGAACTTCAAAATTCCAGTGTGCTGTGCATACTGCAAAAGACAGAAAGGTGAGAATCCTGACTGACCTCTGTTGATGTGTTATTGTTCTTAGAAGGAATATGGACTATAAATTTTTTTCCATTATGAACTTGCCCTAAATTTGAGAGTCTACCATTACATCCAAAACTGTATAGAATGACCATTACTGACTATCCCACCTCTATTGCTACTAGCAATGGGTACATCAGTGTCATAGCAGCAAAAGAGAGAGTTATGTTTTTTTTGCAAAGTGGGAAAAGGATAAAGGTTAAAAAGGCAAGTAAAGAAAAAGTAAGCCTGATAGGAAGCAAGAAAAAAAAAAAAAAAAAAAAAAACAAACCAGGGATTAATTATGTACTCTGGACAGCTGCTGAAGCTGTGGGACTGCTAGTATGAATTTATTACGAGGGCAAAGTCAAGGTGCAGTAAACTTATCTCCATAGAAGGTAATTGTTCCTGGGATTACAAGTAAGCAAACATAATAGTGTAAAATGGTCCAAAATCCTAAATGGATCTATAGAGAATTTGTATGATGTCAATATTATGAGCACTCTGGAGAAGAGGGAGTCATCTAATAGTGTGAAGTGAGTGTATACAAAGACAATGACCAATTTTAATTCTGCTAAATCGATGTGGAGGTGAATTTGGCTTTTTCACAGTATTAGTTCAGCAATGTAATAACCACACAGATATTAAGCAAATACTGTGTTATAACATTTTTACAGATAAAACAAGTTTAATGAGGTAAATAAACCAGTTTTCAGTAATTTCCTGAAGCAACCTAATAGGGCTTACTATTTAGTATCTTATATTCCCTATACCTTAAAAAATTGCTATTCAGTATCATTTACGTGGCAGAAATAACCACTCCCAAAGACAGCTATCACAGGTGGAAACAACTTCCACAGTTTTAGTTCAAGGTCATCCAACATAGCTAACCTCAAGTTTTGCTTTCCATCTGGAAAGACAGCAGTATCAGGCACTGGCAGATTTCCCAAAGAGCTTGTTTCATGATGACAGCGAATGCTATTTCTAAGAACTCCATGCATTTTCTATTCACAGGCATAGGCAGTAACTGTGGGTGATAAGATCTCACCTATACTATTAATATTTACTGGGTCAGAATATGCTAATACATTTTAAAATGCATTAATTTTTCACTATAAAATATTTTGAGGTTCAGTTTAGCTCTGATCCTATATCATATGGAGGTCTGAGGTTTTGCTGCCTGTCTCTTCCATCAGCTAAACTGAGCTAACACATGCATTATCCATTTTTACAACCATGTCTTTCAGCATGGTAGATTTCCATGCCCCCCAGTGATATCAATCACTGAAGCCACACACAAGTATCCATAGCAGTAACACATTGAATGTGCAACAAAGAGGGATGCTGCCTGAGCAGCTGCCTCGACTTTTGGGTCTGTTATCTCACCAGGAAAGGAAAAAAAAAAAAAAAAAAAATGGGACAGGAGAATTAGAAAAGGAGAGGGAGTTTGCATGTTCTGAAGTGGTATGTTTGCTTTGTTTAACAGCAAAGACAGATTGAAAATTTACAGTTTGACCCAGAAGTCTTTTTATAGAGAACGTTTTAAGAAATTAGTTGAGAGAAGCCTGAGAAGTGAATGAGGGGGAATGCTGGCTAGCTATAAACTGATGCTTTTCTGTACATATTGTCTCCTTCATATCAATACATACTGAGTCCTGAGCTTTTCTTAAAATAAACCCAGAAGAGCTGGAGATAGCATACGATGGCTTTAAGCTATATTTTAATTTCCTGGGCTGTCTGGAGATGGTCACAACAGTTCCTGGCATAATTGTATGAAATTTCACAATATCAGTAGCATAGAAGGAGGGATGCTACAGACACAATTGCTACATAACTTTGACATATCCTGAGGAGGTCCATCCTGGGCACTAAGTGAGGCAGGGTCTCGAGACAAAAATAGGACTCAATAATGTAATTACAGAGCAAATCACAGTGCATCAGCTCTGCTGTGACTATGGTTGCCTGAGCTTAAATATGATTGCACGATGTAAATTGTGGCATTACCTAATAGAGGAAGGCTTGATTTTATAATCTGAAAATTGGCTCCATGTAAACTTCAGGTAATTCTTCATAGCAAGCAGGTATTCACCTGGAAGTAGCATAGACTTCATGGATATGAAGAGTACAACTGCCTTCAGCTGCCTTCTTTTTCTTTTTAAAGGAGGAAATAACAGCATGGAGTAAAGCAAAGGACAGGCTTATAGAGGCTAATATCTGACTTTGAAATTGCACCAAGGTCTGAGAAACATCATGACCTGTTAATCAATTGCTTCAGCTGATTTTGCATTCTTTATTTCTTTATATCGATAAAAAGAATTATCAGAAAACTGGCCCCTTTAAGGTAAACAGTACACGATGAAGTAGTTCATGCAATCTATTAAATATATAAAAGAGTGCAGCTGCTTCCCTTGCTTTTCAAATCAAAAAAATTTAGGGGACAGGCTAAGAACCTGCTGTCACACATCTAATTTTATTGAGCTTCACTCAGCAAAATTAAAAAGCTGTGTTTTGCAATAAAGAAGCCTCATAAATTTGAAAATCAGAGATGTCAATGGGAGTTTCCTGTACTGTATAGTTTTGCTTCACTTCAGAGGTCCACGAAGTTACATAGTTTACATGTATCTTTGCCTTTAAGTACTTCAGTTTTTAATTACTGAAATGATGCCTCACGTTATGTTTAGTACACCAGTAAGGAATTTCCACTTCTATCTGTAAGGCAGAGACAGAAGAGTATACCAAGGACTACAAAGCAGTACAAAAGAGAGAAAAATCATGTGTATTGAAACTGTACAAGTATCTGTGGCTTCACTTTAAAATTTTTGGTGTTTCATTTTAAACAGGGTAAATCCTGTTTCCACAGTTCTCACTGAATGTTCACTTCTGTATTTTGGGGAAGTTTTTGTTTAACATGGTGATAAGCAGGCTACAGAAATATCTATATTCGTCTAAGAGCAAACACAGGCATTCCCCTTCAACAATAAATTATTGATCTCTTAGTAAAAAACAGTATGTATTGCTCTATGGAGTTGTGGACAGTACATGATTTTGGGGCCTGGTATAGACATGCAGACAAATTGCAACACCTTCTTAAAGATATCTTCTGAATTTTAAAATAATTTTGATGGATATTAGTACATGCCTGACCTGTCCACCAGTCAGGAATGATGCAATTTCTGGAAGCTGTTGGAAGATGTCTGCCAGTTTAATTTTCAGAGCTGTGCCCCATAAACCGTACTGAGTTCAGGTTTGGACTGGGGTACATGGCCTTCTTGGGTGCTGTACTTGGGGTAATCTGAGCAGTGGGTGGTTTTTACTGAAGGGCAGGTGGAGGATACATACATTTAACAGCTCTACATCCAAATATCCCCCTGGTTTTCACAGAGGCCTCCTGGGACACTCACCCATGCTCCATTGCCACCCACCGGATCCAGGGGCGTTGGAGGTGGCTGCTACAAAAGCATAGTTTTTTGACAGCCTTAGCTGGCAACCAACAGCCTGCTATGCCACACAGCCCAGCAGACAATAAGGAGAGCACACAGAGATTATGAGGAAGGAAAAAAATTCCTCAAAGCTGTTGCAAGAGGAAGGTGGATATCAGGGGAAGGGTTGATGCAGTGGTCCCACAGACAGGGAAGCCATTTTGTACTGTGTGGTTGAACTGCCACAGAATGTCAGCCATTTTGTCTCATGCGGCCACAAAGTTCGTTTCACCTGTAAGGGCAAGCAGTTAGCATTGCCTTTCATGGCTCTGCAGTGGAAGGGCCCATACGAAGGAGTCCCTCTAAACTTGAAAAAAAAAAAAAGTGTGCCTCTTATTAAAGGAACTTTTTGCTGCCCTTTTTCTTCTTTAACCAGAATCATAAACACACAGGTAGGTGAGGTCTTTTATCTGGTAACTGACTTCAGTATCATATGAGTCACTGTTACTTATTGGGTGTCCAAATCTCTTTCTAAAGGTGGAAAATTTCTTCCTGAGGAGATTAACCTTTCTGTCAATATCCCAGAGCAAAGATTGTGAGTAATTTTAATATCCAGTACAGCACAAAGCAACTTGCTTATTCACAGTGTGACTGTTGAAAAGAGGTGGGGGGAAATTCATAAACTAAAAAAACATAAGCTTTGTTGTTTTAACTCAATACATAATCACAGAAACGTATGTGAAATTTGTTCAAATATAATTGAAATTTTCCTCACTTTATTTTTGAAAACTGCAAATCTGAGCCTGTTGAATGTATGTTTGATAGACATAGCCTAACAGATGAGACACAAAGCCTGCATGGATATATATGAGGAAAAAAAAACATAATTTTGTACAGTTTTTGAACACTACTCTGTATCACTTCTTAAATCTAATACTATTAAATCCATTTATTTTTTAGTTTAATCCCATTGCCTGATTCTCAAATACTTAGGACTTGCTTTGAAATCATAATGATGATTAAGTATCTAGCTTTTATTTCTTCACCATCCCACTCTTTCTTTCACCCCTACAGAGTGACTCTTCTAAAGCTTTTAGTGATGATGAACTGTTCAGTAAAGATTTTATTTAGATACTGAAGTGTTACCAACTGTGAGTACTGTAATGTAACATTTGTGTAGTGATGCTAGAGCAACACATTTCATTTTATCCCTTTTGTTGTCCTACAGACTTCATTAGTCACTGGTGTTACTTTGCTCAGTGGGGAGAGGGAATATGGACCTCATAGTATTACTATGGTAAAAATAAGGCCTTGATGCCATAACTTTCAAAGCAAGGAAAGCTGTCTGTATGTTTTGCTAAAGACTCCCTCATGTGGAGTTCATGTTTACTGAAGAGAGACAAATGCTATATAGATCACAGCTGAGGAACTGCCTGAAAGAATATTACATTATCAATGATCTCATCAGCAGGAAAAGTTTTTACTGGTTCCCGCACAGAAGTGTGAAAAATGCAAACCAGCTCTAGGTCCACTGAGCATCCAGACCTTGCTGGTTTTTTTTTTTTTTTAGTTGGGTTTGGTTTGTTTTGGGTTTTGTTTTGGGGTTTTTTGTTGGTTGTTTTGGTTTTTTTTTTTTTTTTTTTTTTTGTATTGGCATTGGCTGATATGCTAATCTGGAACAGTTCTGTTAAATGCTCTTATTTAATGGCTACTGCATTTGTTTGGGCAAAATGTTGACATAACAGTTAAAGATAATGCCTGTTGCAGTTTCAAACATCAGTAATGGTGAGTGTTATTATTATCCCATCTTGATCTCCTTTCTGTGTCTTCTTTAATTAAAACAGTAATTTCAATTAGCTGTTTTAGAGCAAGTTCCTTCCATGGATTAAACCTGCATCACTCTGACAAGGGAAGGACTTGTTCTGATTTCCATCAGCAACAGGTCTAGCTTGCAGTGTTTTGTTTTCTTACTCGAGTGTGAATATTATTAAAATACAGTGTCTGTGTTCTGAAGAGTTGTGGTAGTTGCTGGTGTATATAAGTAAAGCTGGCCTCTAACAGGAGGGAGCCATTGCCACCATTGGGGCTGGTGATACACTCAGAGCGCAAGCCCTCTAGCTTATTTCTGTTTCCTTCTTCTTTCCTTTTTTTTTTTTTTTTTTTTTTTATAAGCACAGATACAGTATAGTTTGTCCTAGCTTTAGGATCTGGCTACACGTGAATTAAAAAAAAAAATCAGTCATACAGAGAGACAGAAGAGTGAACCATTACTTTTAAAAAAGTAGCTAGAGCTATAAGCTGTGTCTGGGTGTGTAAGTGATAGAGATTTATTTAACTGTGTTCATACTTTTATAAGAACTACAAAAAGATCAATTTAGCAAGAGAATTTCTACTCTTTTGCTAACAGCATGAGGGAAAAAAAAAATACCAACATACCACACGTTTTCTCCATTACTATGTTTTATCCTTTTGTTATAACTGAATGAAAAGCTAAAGCAGGTACAAGAACTGAAAAGATCTGGTTCTCATTAAAGCTGGTCTTAGACTCAGTGGTCTGAATGTAGGTGTGGTACTGCTAGTTACCAGCCACATGTTCAAAGTTCAGTCTGCCTTAAACCTCACTGAGGTGGCTCAGTTTCATGCAGTTGGTTGTATAAGTTCTTCACAGGAGAATCTAGTACTGTCAGAAGAAAACTATTACTAAAATTCATGATCTACATACTGACTTCTGGTCTTGGGTCACTGGCAATGCATTACTTCAGGAAACAACTGAAGAACAATTAAATATGGCCACATATGAAGTCTTCCACAGTATGTCTATGAATTAGAGTTTATGTAATCTGCTTAGTTAAACGGTTACAAACCTTGGACCGCTAACGTAACTGAGTTGTGTTGTTAATCTCAGCAAAAGGTCATTAAAAGACATTTGTCATTAAAAGATGTTTTGTAACTGAAAAAAATGCAAGCAAGCCTCTGTTAGTGTAAACTATCCAGAATGAAAGGCAGTAAAGAACAGGTGCTGCTATATTAGTTGGGCATCACTAGCAAGGTGCTTCTCATTTGTCAGGAATAAAATGTAAGAACATTTTTAAAAATTAGATAAAGTCAAATAGATGATCTTTTGCACTCCTAAAAGCTATTAAGGGAAGCATGTTCTAATTCTGGAGGCCTTTGTGAGTGAGAGAGGCTGCTTTTTCACACTTCATGAGCCTATATGAAGAACTTGCCTGTTGTGAGTGGGCTTAGAAAGATGGGAAGCCTACACGGGGCTTGAAAAATTATGATGAGTGCAGTCTTGGTTTGCAAGTAGAGTCCTAATGCAGAGACAGATGCTATCTCACCATTTCATTCAGTGGTGTTAACAAACAAAATTTAACTGCCTCAAGGATTAATGAGCAGTGTCAGGATATTCTGTCATGGAGAAGGGAGCAGTTGGGCTAGAAAGCTCTGTGAATATCCCTGGAAAAGCGTTCATCTTGGCCCGTTGCTGCTGAAGGAATAAGAGGGTCTGTGGCAGTGGCACAGACCTCAGTTCCTCTTGCTGAAGACAGTGGCAGCAGCAACCAGCTTAGCTTTCCATGACTTAGAAAAGACAAAAATGTGGGGCCATCTCTGGCAGCTGCTGCCTCTGTCGCCTGCCTGCTTTGCTAATACTCAGGGCCAAACCTAGTGGATGAAGACTATGATGCTCAGAAGAGCTTTCCTCACTCAGCCAGTGAAAGGCTGGGGAATGCTTTTGGGCAGCTCTAGGCAGAGTGTGTTTGGACAATATTTAGTGCAGAAGGAGTACTGTTGCACAGTATGAAAGTCAGTTATATTCCCTTTTCAATAAGTGAGCTCCTCTGTGTCAAATTCCTTACTCAAACACCTGCTAGGCAATACAAAGTAAAGAGTGTGATGAGTGTGAGCATGGGGGAAATTAAAAGAACAGACTGGATACAAGAACAAACAGAACAACTGGAGAACGTGCAAAACAATGACAAACAGATGTCTGCCATGTCTCTCATTCATTGGGGCAATTTATTTCAGTGCTTTGTTTGATACAGAAAATGTCAAGAGAAGTGCAGGGTTCAATGATGAAACCGTTTCTGGATTAAATTTATGTGTAAGCCAATAACCAAGTAGTTGACTATCAGGAGCAGGTGTGACAAAATCTTTCTTGTTTACTTTATTTGTACCACTACAGCATTATAAAGGTCAGTGTCACTACTACCAGTCCTTATTTCCAAAGCTATCTAAGCAGTGATTCTGTGCTGAAGTCTGGGCTAATAATCACAGATAGATGTCTGTGCTGTTTGAGGGTGAGGCTTTCACCTTCTGGCAGTGCAAGTCACAGCACTGAAACTAACCTCCAGGTATAAGGGTTAAAGTACCGGTCCTATCTTTGTACTTTAAAGGGAGAAGAGAGCAAGTGAGTTTTTTCACGCTACTGTAACTTCATTAATGTCAAGAGTCTGGGTTCAATGGGTTTTAGATCTACTGAAGTTCTTGGCCTGTTAGCAAAGGTGTTAGTTTCTGACCTCAGGTACCCACAGACAGATAGGTCTTCAAAATAATACATTCCTCATTAATAAGTCCTGATCTTTTAAACTCAGTGATTTAGGAATATAAACCCTATGGACTTCATCATCAGAACTGGATTAATATTCATTAGCCTTCAGTGAGGCTCCTATCCCTGACCCTTCTGGCACTTTTAAAAATCTCTCTTGGAATATTGCTATTTAATTTGATACATCAAAATGTGTTTTGTGTTCATAACTTAATGGCCTCCATTTAACAAATGTCAAATCTTGGTTGCTATTACTCCAGAACACAGTGTGCTCTCTTGTGACATGAGCTGTCAATGACTAATGAAATGAGGAATAAAGCCTGAATAAGGTTAGACTGTGGAAGCTCTAAATCCCCTACCTGTTGATATTTTCTTCAGACAAATATCCTTCTTGCAGAGGACTGAAGTCAGGTATAAAAATATGCTCTGTGGACATGTACTTTGCCAAAGTTTCCTTTTGTAAGTCAGAGATCCCTTTTATGTCTTCTGCAAATCATACTGAATAAAGAAGGTGCTGAACAAAAAAGGTAATTTCCTTTGTAACTACAAAAATCATTTCCCAAAGGCATTTTGCAAGCATTCACCTAACTGGAATGCTCTTTATCTTTCTTCCTTTTAAAATGTCAAGCAGATAGAAGTCGTCTAAATAGCATTCTTTCCTATTTTGATTAATTTTGCATAGTGTTTTCCCAGAAGTATTGATACTTACATAAACCTGAGTTCTGATTCTCTTCTGACTAAGACTTCCCGAAGTCTCTGGATCTTTGCCATCTCAAGCTCAATTTCCTCAGGCATCATTGTTGTTTCAGCCATTGAGATGATGTCAAGCTGACCTGTGTGTGAAAGCAGAGAAAATGAATTAAGCTAGTCAAACTGTCTTAATGAGGTTTTTTAGGAATGTAAATTTAATCACAGAGCTATCTGACTGTGGGGTAATTAATGCAAGTAGTAAGGAACATTTTAGCTGAATGTTATGTTGACTGGTTTCTCTAATGTTTTGCTTATTGCTTTCAATGCAACCATTCTGAAGTGACAGAATCCCTAAGCCAAAGTGACATCCATTTTGTTAGTCAGAATCATAACTCTAAGGAATCCTAATCCAGTACATAACTAACTACTGTTCCTTAATTGATATCACTACAAACTTTGAAAGAACAGCCACAAACTGCTACAAAACTCAAAGCAATTACTTGCAACTCTGAAGAGTCCTATCTTGGAGCAAGTGCAGGCAATGTAAAATAATGAAGGTTTCCCATCTTTAATTCGTGTAACTCTTCATACCATTCCACTATCTCAGCTTAACTAACAGTTAAAGCCCAGATCCACTAGAGGAGCCAAGGATGTGATTAGAAATGATGCAGGGCCTACTCCTTCGAGGGGCTGAGCGTTTCTCACTAGGGCACTGAAATCAGTTGAAGAGACAAACAGCACTCTCTAGTAATTACTTGGCCACTGGTAAAGCCAGGGTCCCTCTATGATTATTTCTCTATAATTGACGTATTACCTCATCTAATCCAGAGAGAAAGAGGGCATGAACTGCATTTGCTGAAGGTAGAAGGAACCAATTTATAGAAGGTGGATTTGGAAAGGAGCAACTTGGTCTCTAGAAAACCTTATTCCAAGGGTTCACCATAATTTGCCTTCATTTTGAACAAGAATTTAGAGACTGAAAAATAGAGCGCCTGAATGTTTTGGTACCCAAACGGAGACATATTCCTGACGGCAGGCCTGTTTGAGCTGTATTGGTTTAAAAAAGGAAAATGGAGAGGTCAAAATGTACTCAGCATGACTATACAGAAAACAGGAGACAAAAAGCATCAGAAAAAAAGCTGCTCAATTAATTAAGAGGAGATGAATTCTGAAGTCCCTCCTGACAGACTAAGCACAAACAGCTGGGAATTTCTGACAGAAACTTGGAGTAGAAATGAAACTGCAGAATCTCAACATACACAGCCCCTGCATGAGCCTAATTCACGAAGATCTGTTCTCCCAAAATGGAAGCAAAGTAAAGAAATTCTATAGGATATAAAGAAAACAGATTTTCTTTATATATAATAGAATATATATTTTATATATAAAATATATTTATATATATATATAATTATCCTGCTAATAATGTCAGCAAGTCTTGGCTTCACTTCATAATGAAGAAAGTGTGCAAATAAATATTAAAAATCACTATTGTTTTTCAAGATAGCAGAATCTTGAGAAAAAAAAGTGACATTTTTGAAATATCTCTTATGAGAGAACAACCATTTCTCAGTAGTTTTTAAAACTCAAATTGCAAAACTGGTCGGTAAAGTAAGGTTATCTCGTGTGTCTGAACACACAATTGCTGCCTGTACAATATGGATTTTCCTATTAGAAATCATTGTGTTGTTTGGGGTATATTTAGTTGAGGTATAGCCTAGATGTCCTAAGAAGTGTTGTTCCAGCTCTGTCACCAATAGCTAGCTTCACGTATAAAGCACATGAGTCTTTTGAAGTCACAGCTGTTAAATTAGATGTTGAAATAGGAGGTAAACCCCTTGGAAATTTTGTATCTGTTTGAGGAAAGTTGAACACCACTGAAAATGCCTTAGGGACTGTATCCAGCTCCATCTTTTCCCTCCCCTCACACCCTTCTCTGGGGGTGTGGAAATGAGGAACCATAGAAAAGCCTTGAACTCAGTAGCAGAGTACCTAACATGCTGTGTTATCGCTAACAGATGGGCAGAATTATAATTCAGTATTCACTAGATGTTTATCAGTCATCAGTCAAAAGAAACTAGAACAAAGATTCTACAAGTATAGTTTTGCCTCTTGTTCCTTTTTGGGGTTGTGGATTTATTTTAACTGCTTGCAGCATAATTGGCCTTGGTGCAAATTTATTTTCCAAAAGTATTAAACAAGAGATAAGAAGTTATTCTGATGCTACCATGAATTGAAGCCAATAATACTGGTAATTAGAAAGATAAGCCACAAATATATTACACATATATACATATTTTAAAATTAGTTCTCAAGAGCTCAGAAAACGGGGGGGGTGGGGGGGTGGGTGGAGGAAAGTAACTGTGTTATTTCCACTCTACAACTTTAGCTGTAAATGCCCCAGTGTTACCCCTTGGCTCAGATCATCTATCACGCCATGATTTTAATAATTCAGGAGGGGAATCATGAACAAGCTTTATGCCCTGAATATGTGCTTAAAGCCAACACAAGAATTAGTGTGACAAGCAATAGTCTAGTCTGACCTCTTGCAGAACAGTCACAGATTCTCCTTCACATCCCACTCAACGTGTGCTTGAAAATATTTTTGAAAGCTATCCAAAATTATGCAATGTTTTCAAAAGAATAAAAAATGTAAGCAAGGCACCACAAGTTTGAAAGTGGAGGGAAATAAATATAGAAGCCATAAGATATTTGTTCACAATTTGTCTGCAAACTTAGAGATATAGCTAGAATAATGCAGAGGTATAAGGAGTGGTTTAGTTCATAGCAGTACATGTGCTGTGAACATACTCTAAGGTGATTAATTCTCATGGAGTTCTCAAACTGGAAGGAGGATTGGCAAGAGCTCGATTAAGGGAACTTTGAGAGGAAAAAACAGACCAGGCAGTTGAAATAGGAAGCAATTTGAAGGTGAGAATATAGAGAACTGAATATGGAGACACTGTGGTGCTGTAAGAGGTAAAAAGACAATTCTAAAGGGGTAGGCATGGTCTTTCAAGGAAAAGGAACTGAACTCAATTCATACTTCATGCATGTTCACCTGTGCACTACTAAGAAACGATATAATTTTTACATCAAATGCCCAGCTTTTCTAAATGTCCCTTCCTAACAGGTAAAGACAGTGAGTTCCTTTGTCAGCTGCCAATTCCCCTTATACAGATGAGTCATAGGTCTCAAACCCAACACAGCTGCAATATATCACCCACTTTGGCCGCTTCTGAAGAGTATGCATTTTTAAGGCAGGCTTTGAGGGAAGAGGCACAATTAGAACACCGCATTTCCCAGAATTCCTGAAATAGTGGAGCCCAGGTGTGAGGACACTCTGGAAATACAAGCCTCTGAAGAGGCCACAGGTCAGGATTCCCATCTCACACCTTCACCATTGTGTTCTTCACAAATCACCAACCTGTTTGTGTCTGAATTTTTTTTTCTACTATTGTGGGTAACTGGCCTGCCTGGAAGAAACTATGCTGAAGGATAATTAATTATTTTTCATAGAATGGTTTGAGCTCCTGGAATGTAAACAACTTGGGAAAAAATATGTTAACATTGTTAAGCCTTTGAGTAAATTTCTAGATCTGTCCCAGTGATGAATGACACCTTTACTACTTTGAGACATGATTCTAAACAACTTCACACAGAAGTCTCTTTCCTTTTCATAAAAGAAAGATAAGTGTTTAATTTTTTTTAAAGCAGGCCTGCATTAGTCAACTATTTTTTAGCATATATTGTTATTACACTCTTTCTGGTAATGAGCCAAAATTCATAAAGCAGAAGTGGAGATAACATTGAGATTAGTCACAGCTAGTGATGGGAAGAAAGTATTTTGTCTGCTCTGTAATCTCCAGGATAATTTTCAGTGACAAAGAAACAAGTAAAATATTATTACTGTATGCACAAAAATATATTAGCATGAAAATAATTACTATATAGAAACAAAATTATCAAGCTATTACGTATAATGAGAGAGACTGAAGTGGTAAACCTGAAGCTATTTATGCATATTTTTGCTTCAATGTAAATGCAGACTGGTATAGTTAAACTGAGTATTAACTTAATGATCATTTTTCATACTCAGTGTGCCAGCCAGCAATGGAACATTAGCCACCTGTGATGAAAAGCAACAAAAAAATAAAATGCCTATTAAGTTAATAAGTACAAAAAAAACTTTAAAAGAAGCCTGAAGTGATATAATGAGAAATGAGAGAACGCATTATACCTGGTGTCAGTAGTTTCAGACAAATTGGTAAGGAATGCTGGAAGAAAAAAGCAGTTATCAGCAAAAATCCTGCTGCTGTCACTTGATGCAAGCATATTGTTCACTGAGAAGCTCATTGTGCTCTACAACCATTAGCTGGTTTAATTCTAATTTGGGGGGTTTGTTATCATCATCTTTGTAAAAGACAGAGGTACGGAGAAGGTGAGGTGTATCAGTAACACAAAGGGTCCAAAATATATGCTGTAGGAATCCAAAACCACAACATCATTATTCTGGTGTTATCCACACATGGAACAGCAATCAGACCTACTTCATGAACCCCTAAAGCAGTATGCAGGCAATTTGCAGTCTAGAGGCACTACGAGCTGAGTGATGAGTTACTTATGGGTAGATAGCAAGTCTGTGGTAGAGCCAGTACAAGGTCTGCTGGATCACAGCATCTCTTCAGGACATTGTTTATCCTTTTTCTTGCCTGTGAATTTGTTGCTGTTGGAAACTCAGTCACTCAGCCTTGAAGAGTCATCTCAGTCATTTAGAAACAGAAGAGCTCCAGCACAGGTAAGGGTAATGGCCCAGCTACTCTGCTGCTTTTTGTCATCTTTGACATGGATGAACCATCTTAAATGAGACTCTGTGTTTGTTCAACCCATGGCTGCTGAGAGCTCTTTAAGGGACTGCAGTACAAATCAGCTGCATGGCTTCTCTAATGTGGACACCATTTAGCAACAAACCTGGCTGCTCAGCCCACTCAATTACAGTGCTTCAGTTGCAAATTATTTTAAGTTATTGCTGTCCTGGATTGGATTCAAACTGAGCAATTTCAGGCCTATTTTCACTCAAATTGTCCAGTAATAAAATAATCCTTGTTAAAATACTGTTAATGGTTAAGTTTTGTTCCAAATCTGGGTCAGCACTTTTGGGGCTTTCTCAAGAGTTCAGTGACATTCTCAATCCTTTTTCACCAAAGTATATTAAATGCTAATACAGCATGGTGCAGCAAGTACACTCTTAATGCTGTTTCAAGTGTCAAAATCAAGACTTTCAAGACCACTATTAGTTGATGAGCCACAGCAGAAGTAAGCATGAGGCACAGGTTAGAGGTGGATGAAGAGAGAACCAGATGGTACAACTTAAAAACAGCACACTTGGTGGAAATTTAAATAGTTGTGTAATGCAGAAAAACAAATTGTTATAGTACAAAATATTACAGATAAAAAATGTTCATGTGAAAGAATCAGATGAGCAGATGTAGTTTGTCACTAGCTTGTCATCTGGAGGCACGAATGACTAGTCTTGTAGCCAGGCCTTTTTCTATACCTTTTACTGTTGCCTCAAGTGTATTCAAAGGTCCAAAGTTTTGAGTTATTTTCTCTTTGATTTAACCCATCTGGAGCAGGATGCAGTGGCCAATAACTAACTTGTACAGAAAAAACCTATATCTAATTGCTTATTCGTAATCTAGCCTGCTGCAGCATTCTATTACTGTGAATCCTGACAATGATTAAATTTGGCATGTGTGTGGAATAGTATTTATTCAATGTTTTATGCTGGAATTACCATATAAATATAGCTAATAGCTAAACACAATACAAACAGCTGCAATATATTTTGTTTCTGGTTTCCTTAACAGTCAGGCAACACTGTAATTTAAAATGGATAAACTGGGGGAACAGGGGAAGGTGGCATAGGATAGTAGCGGTGTAGAAATGACCTGACTGTCATGGTGCTGAGTACATCCTACCACTCTTGCTGGTTCGACTGCCTGGGCTCAAGGTTTGTTTGGATATGGTGGTGTCTGACTTTGAGAAGCCCCAGCAGAGGCTCCCTCTCTTTCCCTCTTCTTTTGCTCAGAAGCAAATTTCAAGCTCAGGCCCTTGGCCTTTGCTCCTCCTCCAGGGCCCTGGACTTGACTTCCCACTTGACCTCATGCCTGCCTTGTACTCGGTATTTGCTTGGAGATCTCGACTGTGGCTGACCCTGGTTGTTGTCACCAGGCCTGCTCTGCTTTCCTTGCTCAGGTACCACTGGGCTGGGCCCTTGCTAGTGAGGACACTGTCCCTGCCCCTGCCTGCCTTACAGCTCTCAGCATAGGGCTTGCCTACCCACCCTGCCTACCTGCTGCCAGCCCTTCTGGTACCCAACACTGATCCTCCACCTACAGTTATTAATAGAAATGCTTCTCATGACTGCAGTGGACCTTGGACAAAGGCTTACTTCACCACAGTTTCCCTTTCTTACTTTTGATGATTTCTGGAAAAATTCCAAAAGAATCTGCATATATAAATACAGACTGTGGGAATCGGTACCAGCTCACTGCACATCTGTTTCAAACAGCAATGCCTCACCTGCTTCTAAGTACATTACATAAACTCAGTGTTTTACATTCTCACTTTCCAGGAATAATGTAATGAATATTTTTGTACTGCCTGTGAGTCCTCTCAGATAGAGGCTGCTCTACATACATCCCAGGAATCAGTCCTCCTCCTGCTGCAGAGTACAGTCCACAGTCCATTTCAGTGGGTTATTTTAGAAAATGCTGTATCCTCCTCTTCTCCCTCAATGCAATGTCTTTCCTCTGCTCATCATTTGGCCCTCCTGTTTCATCTCTTGCACTGAAAACAGACTGGTAATGACAGCCAATTTAGTAAAAGTTGGAATCATACTAGTAGTTGTACCAGGCCTCAGTAACCAGCTAAGAGGCTACACTGAGGAGCACACATACCTGATGAGTTTTAACACTGGGGAAAAAGTAATCTCTAAAGACAACAGTAGTGTGCAGAAGCTGTTACTGGAAGAGCAAAACCCTAATGTTCTACTCCCCTTAGATGTGCTGAAGTTCTCAGAATCACTTTGCTTCCACTACCATCAATAGCACTGAATACCAGAGATGACACAGCTGCGTTTTGCTTCTAGCAGGAAGCTGAATTTTTTTTTCATTTCTTACTATGCCTATCCTATTACAGCTTTTGAATCCCTATATTAATACTTCTCCATTAGTTAAACAACATAATTATTTTGGAATCACTGGCATGTAGAACCATGAAACGCACTTTGAGCTGACACAAACTGAGCACGTATCTGTCATGGGTGGCTAGATGTGCTTTGTCCCTGCAACAAATAATGGTGGCCAGAAACTTTCTGACAAAACAATCTGCTAGAAAATGCTAGAGAAGTGGCATTCATAGTATCTGGGGGATAACATCTTGGATTCAGTACATTTACTATGAAGTCAAAAGGAATGCCTCTGTGCAAAGAGCCTGGTTTCCTATCGGTGCACGAGGATCCAGTACAGCCTTGCAGTTCTGGAGATGTTAGATCCTCCATAAAACCCTGGAAGCAGAAGTTTCAACTGCAGTGCAGCTCCCAGGTGCACAGGAGGTAATTTTGGAGCCCTGAAATACTGGCTTAAAGTAGGCATCAAAGTTTCCAATATTTTTGCCAGACAGCAGGGCACCTAGAAATCCCAAAGCTGTTTTTTCACATGCTCCATGTCTCAGGGTAAACCTCTGGATTGGCTGATTTCCCTTACAGCTTGGTTTTGCAACAGGCAGCTGTGAAATCTGGCAGCTCTAGGGAACCCCTTTGGCAGGAAGGAACCAGAGATGCATACTGAAAACTGATGAAATGCCAGGATCTCAGGGAATGTCACAATCACCAAATAGCCCTGCTTCTGAACAGTCATTTGGGGAAGGAGAAAAAGAAGATGGAGGATTTTTGTGATTCATGGGGAATTGTGGTGCATCTATGCTTCCAGTAAACCTGAAATACAAAGTACTAGCCACCTCAGCTCTATACTGTGCTATGTAAAAATCACTTATGTTCTGAGATAAGCTGCTAGACTGGCACAATCCCTTCATATCTGCGGTCCATTCTGCAGCTCCACAGTCAAAAGATCAGAATTTCACGTTTGCATAGAGGCATTCTGGTACAACCTATAGAGAAGCACATCTCTGAGATGATCAAAATGAATTATCACACATTTAAACTTGCCATTTGTGGAAGGAGAGGAAATCTTCCTTTCATAGTAATGATTAGAATCACTGGGAAAAGCACTGTTGCAGCATCAGCTGCAGTGAAAATATTTTTATTTTGCAACTGGAAAGAATAAAAAATACTTTCTACCACCCCTTAGGATGATAGCTGCTATTACACAGATTGCTTATGAAAAAGGATTTTTTTTTATTTAATCAAAACGAAAATCTTCCAATTGTAGGACATAACAGCATTAGTAAAGACTAGAAAAAGCATGAATAACCTAAAAAGACGTATTTATTATATGGCAAATGCACCATTTTTTAAAGGTTTTGTTTCAAATTTTGCTCAATCTGTTGAATTAATTTGTCAAATTAATCAACCTTTGGAAGAAGTCACTTCTGGATACTATGATTATTTCTTTTGCTCTGTTCAGCTCATTCAGTTTTTGACCACCTCTCAGACTTGTTTATTATTCAACACTGAATATCAAAGATAGTCTGTTTCTGTAACATATGAAATGACTCCTTCCTGTTTTCTAATAATAGGCTGCCATTACTTATAACAAGTATGTGCAGTTTTATGCATAGCTTGGATCTGTTACAACTTATATGTATTTTCTCCCATCTTTGAATAGTCTGATCAGTTTTCACTAAGCACATCTTCAAAATTATAGACAAAACAAAACTTGGAGTTTTCTTTCATGCAGAAATCTTAGCATTAAGCCGACTCTGTTGAGGAAAAAGAAGCTGGGTTGAGTGGACAGAAAGGTGTGAATTTGTCTTGTGGAGATGAATAGCTCTGCAGGTCCCCTTTCCTAATCCAAGGCTCACTGAAGTCTATAGGAATCTTTCACTTCAGCCTATTTTTTTTTTTTTTTTTTTTGCATATGTCATATATAACTTGCCCTTCCAGGCATGCAGCTATTTTTGCCTTTGAAGGAGAAGAGTGAGTTTGAAAAAGTCTTGGAAGTTCAGACTTGGCTTTTTAGAAATCTGTATAATTCTGTTGGTATTCTTTAAAGCTGAGTAACAACCTGATGAATTTTGTGGAGGTAGGCTGTGATATGCTACCCTTTAGTCAAACCTGAGGGAAAGAAGAATAGCAGAAAAAAACCCAAAATAGTAAGACAGAACTGACATTCATAATTTTGTTGAATTCAACAGAATCTGAATGAGTCTTTGAACCACCACATGGTAACAGAAAAACCCTATTGCTAAAAACCACCAGAGATCATTCTGTTTGACATATAATTTCCTTCCAAGGTATATTAAATCTTCTGATGTGACTGGAGATGGCTCTGTCCAAACAGTCAGTTGCGGTCTGAGTGCAATAGCACAATTATAATATTAGATTATTATAATAACTAGAGAGGTTTACAGTCTAGACATATTACAACCTGAGTTTTTACTTCGGAAGTATCTCACTCACACTCTACCATATGACCCCATTTTAAAATTAGGTAAGCAGAGAATATAAAAAGTACTGGTGCAATTGTCTACTGCCCTTCCAGAATCACTGCCCTGTCTTATCCATATCTAAGAGCCTCTTGCTATAAAAATATTCTTTTAGTTGCTTATCCTGTAAGTTCTTATTCTTAATTTCAAGCTCTGACCTTATATCTTTCACTGTTTACCTTTACAAAAAGCCTGTTGGCAGCAGTCTGTTCTTTTCCATTTCAGGTTTTTGTACACTGTGGTCTCACTGAGATTTCTCTTGAAATATAAACGCCAGATTCACAGTGTTGAATATTAACTCCTTCCTATAACCCTCAAGGTCCTTTTGGTTTCTATGGTATCATACTCAAAGTATTGCACACAATGACTGCTTTCATGACTGATGTAAAAAAGTGCCTGTACCTGCCCTGTGCCGAAATGAGATTCTTAGTCGCTTTGCATCTTTTATGCTGTACTTCTGTAGATCAAGTAGTACTGCACTGGAGAAACATTGGTTTAAGAACTGAAACTGAAAGAGATCCTGCTTTGAGTTTTCTAATTCAACTATATGTTCCCAAGCAGAAATAGACATTCAGGCAGGAAGTGATTGCTAATTAAGGATTGTCTTCAGTACTTTGCTAACTAGAAGTTTTATTGTTAAATGATGGTTCCAACTTTCTAATTTAGGGACTGTTTTCTGCCTTGTTCCATATTTAAAGATATGTATCAGCACAAGTCCATAATGATGAGATCTATGAAGATACTGCCTCTCAAAAAAAGCATCAATTAAATTGTCTTGTTTGTTATCGTAAGAAATTTATAAGCAGTAATTATTCTCTGCTTTGTCTTGACCATTTATGACAGTTCCAATTTCTTAAATGGGTAATTATGTAACCCTTTAATCTTACACTTGCCCCAGGAAAAAGATCTTTTTAGTCTTAAGAAACCGCTCTCTACACAGAAGACTTCATTTTGGTTGTAATGATACCCTGAAAAAACAGCTCATCTCTCAATAGTTATTCATGTTTCTCTGCCAATGAAGACCCTGTGAACCTGCACAAGTCTGGAGTTCTAGTAGAAATCTAATGGGATGCATAGAACTTAATGTGATTTTCAGACCTAATGTATCTTATCAGCTAGGCAGCAATCCTGTATTTGGATGATAAATTCCATTTGTTCTGTCTTGCACTTAAGCTTTCAGATTTTAGCATTCTCCTGACTTTTGATGCTGACAAAATCATGATATTCATCTTCATGTGAAGATGAGTATTTTGTTTAGCTAAGAGGAAAGGATCAAGGATAGAGGAAAGGATTGATTATGTTAAATGGCAATGGCTGGTGTAAAAATAAGTAGAGGTAAAGAATAAGCTTAGACTTTCTTTCTGAATAATATGCTGAAGCAGTACTTCAAGTAGTATATTGGAGGAAAGGAACTAAAGCTGTTTTAAACTAAGATCAGAATATATGGATCTTTTAAGGATCAGAACTCACTTTTTTTCACGGGGGAAAAAAAACAGACAGGTCCTGTGAATAAGCTCAGGTATTGTATAATTGTCTGCATTTGTGGGAGGGTAGATTTGGGAAGTGGAAAAGATTAATTTGACCATTATCTGGGCTTTTACTCTTTAAGGTAGGATTTAGCTTTCTGAGGTCCAGTGTCCTCTGCAGTCAGTCTTGCTCACACAAAGATTCCAGAATCTTTCTCCATGTATGAAGTCATAAGGATACATTCCATCAAATTAAACAGTTCAAGATAGTGCACCATCTCTGCTTTCATATTCTTCCATCTGGATCTAAGGGTGTTTGGTTATGCAAGGAACTGACTCAGTACAATAGGACAATTTGCTACCTAATTATCTGTAACTAGAATAATTTCTTTTCTAGCTGTAAATCTGTATATGATTTGGTGCTGTTTTATAGCACTATCAATATGATTTACATGTATTTTTCTACTACTGAGCTTTCTCTATTTTTATATCTTGTCTGATCTGTGACTTACAATACCCTGGATAGTCCCCTAAACAGTCAATTTTAGGGGGAAAGGGACAACTTTTCCTCAGCAGTACCCCTTCTGGCAGCAGTTTAAAAGCTAATACAAGCCATATTTACAGATCACGAAACAGAATTTCAGCACTCACAGCAATAAATGCCCAAGGAGTCAGAATTTAATACTGAACAAAATGTGTTTTCCTAAAATATAAGATAAATGTAACTTCCTATGAAAGTCTTCCTGTAAACAATGAAATAAAAGCCCCAGGCCTGATTTGATTGTGCCATAATATTAAGTCAAAAATACAGATTTTTTTTTTTGTTTAAATATGATTGAAATTTGCAGGAAGTGTTTCTGATGTAAATAAATTTAGGGTATGCAGAAGTATGCCCACTAACATAAATTACCCTAATGACACTCACAGATTGGGTCTTGAAAACACTTAGAGACTTTGACAGTCCAATTATAGGGCTCAACCTTGCTACTTTGAAGTTGATTCCAAGACTGTCTAGGCAATTTGCATGCCTCAGCCAATCTCCATTACAGTCAATGATAACAATGTTGCATACATCTCTTCAGACTGTTAGAGGGCAAAGGCATAACAATGAGGAAAACTGAATCATGAAAACAGCAAACAGAGTTTGGAATTAATGTATTTTTATAAAATCCTTCTTAAACTCAATTCCCATTGAATTAAAAAACCCCAGAGACATTATTCATGGATTCACATGTGATTCTCCACTCAGCTGAAACTGAATCCTCTGTTTTAATGTAAATTGCATCTCTGAGTTGCAACAGTTTTCAAATATCCAGATTCTAAATTTGGCAGATGTAACTTTTTTTTTTTTCTTATGGTGGCTATGATAAGGTCACAGCTCACGCCTTCAGATGCAAGATGGTCTGCAAGTGACTGCTCAGTAGCCAGCTTAGTATCGTCTCTGTACAGTTCCCATCACACATCAGATATAAAAATCTAGCAACGCAGAGTGTCTTTACTTGTGTCTCAGATATACTGACAGAGTGAAAAAAGGACTTGCTCACATACAGAAAATTTTCAGAGTAATTACAGCACACTGGAAGGGCATCATCATGATTGGTGTGACCATTTCAGACTTCAGTTTCCAGCATCCCCCAGTGCCTGAACTGAGCCACTAACTCTCTTCAAGACTAGTACAGTTCATTTGCAAAATAGCCTGTGGTATCTCATCCAGCCATTTCTGTTGTGTATAAAGAAGGATTAAGTGGTTTTGAGTGGGATTTAAAGAAGAGCTGTCCATATAATTAGGTCTGCGGAGAATTATGACAGACTTAACAAAGTACTGTAATTGAATTGTGCAAGAATGTTTTCCAGACTTCCTACTGTTATTTCCAATTTTAAACAAACTCTAGTTTGGGTATCAGTACCACATTCTTTGTTGCCAGATGCTCTGACAACAGAATTTTTCACACATTTGGCTGGTGGCTTTAGGTGAAGTGTGAAAGCAATTTCTCCCAGACCGCATTACATGTCAGTCTGAAATTAAGCAACCTAATTTGTCTTGCTATAACTGTAATAATAAGGTGGTATTTTTCCACCTCTTTCTATGAGATGTACCACCATGTATTTCATATCAGTGATTCTCTTATTGACCTAACCTGATAGAAGGGTGTCCTCAACATCCCAGAAAGTCTAAAACCAGAAGCTTTTCCTAATATTCTGTTCTGGTTTCTCCCTCTTCTTTCTCCCCCTACACACAGAAAAATAAATAAATAAATACATCTTTGCAGATGAGACAACTTAGCTGATCTTGCATGATATTGTTTCAGCACCCAAGTAAGTGCTGTGTCCAGAACCCCAGCAATTTATCTCATCTGTTTGTGACTAACAAGTCATTACTACTGTCCAGCCTGCCTCAGCCTGACCTGGATTTTATGAGGAGTGGCAGGAAGCTTTGGTACAGAGGTTGGTTTTCTCTGAGCTTGAGAACAGAGGCATCAGCCGAGGGGCTCTGCATCCAGCTGTGCTCTCTGCTTCCTCCTGGATCTGGAGAAGGTGCGTAATAAATTGCTGTACATCTTTCCATTTCAGCTTGCACCTGCCAAATCTTTCCAGCAGCCAAGAAGAGGGACAGAGAAATGGCCATACCAGTTCCTCTCCCCTCCTCACCTGCCTGTTTTAGGGAAGATATAGGCCCCTAGTTTGCTGTGCTCTATTCATAAGCAGCTTAGACCCAAGACTCGAGCAGCTTTGAGACAGAAAGGGAGCTGCTTACCTTCTTGAACAAACAGCTGTTTCTTATCACAGTCACAGTTATATCACGTATCACGGCCTTAGAGAAGATTTTCTTAATTTTATATCCAGCCTGGGAGTGTGTCCCACTTAAAATGCTGCCCAGAGAAGTCCTCAGTACCAAGGTCATATGTGACCTTATCCCCTCACACAGGAAATGAAAGAGAATTTTCCCTGTTTTGCAAAAAATCAATGTGTGTGATACAAATACTTGGTGCAAAGTTGGAGGTCTCTTATATGAGAAGACAGCTTTCTTATGAGGGAGGTCTTGGAAAAACTGGTAGTTTTTTTCATCTGATCTCAGTGTGTCTCCACATTACAAAGCTTAAGGTCTAGATCTTTGACATATGCTGAACATAAACGTCTCTGAGAATCAGCCACCACAAAATCAACAGACCAAACTCCTGTGTTTAAGTGGAAATTCCCTATATGAATTAAACATAAGCTCAAAAAGAGCTAGAAACAGATTTGTCATTCAGTAAAATATTGGGATACCACCAGCATGAAATCTGTTGTTTTTAAAAATGAATTAAGTTAAATTGCTTCCTTTTTTCTTCCTCTTTCCCCCTCAGGTAATCTTTCCTATTCATTTTTTTTTTGGCTTTACAATAAAATTTGCCTCTTTCATTAGGTGTTTATATCTCCTCTGTTGCTATATGAAAACTTCTTGCAACCAGCAAAGAAAATAATATTGACTCTATTCAGGAAGTGTTATCAGACAGACTGAATAGACAAAACACACTCACTATAACCTGTCTCAGACCAATGTTCATATACGTTGCTATTAGCAGAAAAATAACATATCTTACAGAACTGTGATTTAAGTAAATTCTACAGGATTAAGTAATGAATTTACCTTTTGTTTGCAATTTTAAGTTCTGCTTACAAATTCTCATTTTAAATGAGAATTTATTGGGGAAAAAAAAAAAAAGATAGATAAGTTCCTTTTAATTATTTCCTCAGAAGTCACTATGCAAAGTTAATCACCTCCTGGATTAAGTGTGCTTTTGGTGATGAGTCTCATTTTTACCAATCTTTCTTCTGAACTGATTATCTCTGGCCTAATTTATGTTGGTGCAGACTGGGGTATAAACTAATACTCAAGCATTGCTGTAAATGGTTCATGCTATTTTATTTTCATCTGTTTGCACAATTTTCAACTCATTTGCAATACTGATTCATTTAGAAAGATACACATCTCAAAAAGATCATCTTCCATGCTGCTTGTTTCTTTATTTGACTCACCAGCAAACACCCATCTGATCCTAGCCAACATCTGGTAATACCCTGGTTTTGCCCACATAAATGTCATTGCTATTGAGTCTTCTTTGATAGCATACAGAAATCTCTTCCTACTATTTGTACTTTCCATAGTACCCAGAAACTGATGAGAATTCTGATCTTCTGTTCTAGTAGATATAAAATGGTTTCTAGCTGCTTTCTACCACTCCAGAAGAAGGAAGTCTGGGGAAAATTATTAAAAGGATAGTCTATGAGAACGGGTTCTGTTTCTTGGACTACACAAGCTCAGAGTACTTTATGTGCATTAGGTGTGGTCTGTCCAGTCCTCAAATCACTGTAGTCTTGCATATATAAACTCTAGAGTAGCAGTGCTGTGGTTTGAGTCATAGTTGTTTTGTTTTGTTCTTTTTTCCTTTGAAAGAACATACTTGAGATGAGACAGAGCTGCAGTAAAGAGAGGAGGAATCAAGGAGAGTGGATGAATTAAGCTCAGTCATTCATTCTAGCACACCATGTCTGTATGTCAAAGACAAGAATTTGGATGTAGTGGACAATGTTGCTGGAGCCAGTAAAAGAGCTCTGGCATCCATCTTGATCAGAACCCCATGGCAGTATATGGAAGTAATTCCATAAAATGTAGCCAACCCTTGAAATAGGCCTTCATATTCCCTTCATCCCCCAAGTATCATCCTAATACCACTGTTACATCTCTATTGAATACTTTGTTCACTTTCTAAATACAGAAATAAAAAGGTCCATGCTGGTCACTGACTGCCTACAGGTACTTCAGTGCTTCTCACACCACAAGCACCAGTCCTTTTGTCCTCTCTCTAATGAACTCCAGTGCCACAGAGACATATAAAAAACATCCAGAAATCAAACTGCATTAGTTACCTATTTCTAGAGGTCTGATTTGTGAAAGCAGGGGCTATTTCTTCTAGTATCTCTCTGATTATCTTAAAGCTAGTGCAAAAAAGGGACAGGACCTACTTGTACCTGAAGTACCTTGCTCTCAGTATCTTCTTTAATGCCTTCACACCAGGGTGGGGTATGGGGTGCAGGACATAGGGACAGGGGAACGGACTGACTGCTTAAAATAATATTTTGTTTTTCAAAACAAATCCGTGAGAGAAGAAAACTTGGTTTACAGTCAAATAAATAATGATGATGACAATGTAGTTACCGCTGGGTTTTTTTGCATGTTCCTTTCACCTTTTCCCATCATGTTATGAATATAAAATAGAACCTTGTGCACTTTGAACAGCAGTTTGTCCTTCAGAGAATGGGGAGAATATGCAGTTATATGCAGCCTGGTGGGAAAGTTTGCACAGTGTATATGATATGATAACTGTTCCTATGAGAAAACGGATCCAAAACAAGACAAAAAAAATGAGGGAAAATTGACTTTGAAGGTCTGACCCAAAAGCCCTCACTGTCAGTTTTATTCAGTGACACTAGGTTAAACCTCTATCTGCAAGAAGCTATTTTAGTCTGGCTCAGGAAGACTGCCAGGAGTCAGGAAAACTCAGGAAGGGGTTTCCATGCCCAGCCCTGCATGAGATTCAGTGCTGTCAGAAGGCTGTAAATAGAAACTGGTACAGTTAGTTACTGTGGTAGGAACCTTCCCTAGGGTGGAGTTCCCATTGAAATCAATTCACATTCCCATCTGGATGGAGCAAGATTGTTTCTAAGCCATACTCCAAGGAAAGCAATTCATGCTTCCATCAGTTCATCTTATGTGATGGAGAATTAAAAAGCCATATTAAGAAACACACATTACTTGTTCATTTACTTCTGTCCTTTTGCTCAGTGGTCAAAGGAAACAGCCTGTGGCTTTCCATTTTATTCCTCACTAGGGTCATATTCTGATCCTGTAATGTTAACACAAAGCTTCACCATTTAAGTTTCAAATGATGTAACAGTGCCAGTTACAGCTAATGTTCAGGTTTTTAGAGCTTATTTAGTTTGGTATTTTTAAAATACTTTTTCTATCTTCATTATTTTTTTTGTTTCAGAAAAAAAAGTCAACAAAATTCTCAGTCTCAAAGTCTTGCAAAACCTCTTTAGGAATATACAAGTTTATGGTTTCTCCTATGAGCGTCAATTGATAAAGAGCAGCATATGTTGAGAATGAAATAGTAGTAAAACGGTCACTGACATTTCTAAATTTCACATCTTTACAATATTCTCCCTCAAAATTATTTGACTGCATAACAGAAATGCTTGTTTCTCTCTCCCACCCCCATGATGTGATTCTCTACTAACACAGTTTTCTAACAGTGCTTTAAAAATCTTTCCTGAAGCTGATAATTTTAGTCAACCTGAAAACCATTGGCTAAATATTATAGATGTATGAGTCCAATCCAGTAAAGGCCAAAGTGATACTGGTATGGAGAATTGCTTCAGACAATAAAGAAATTGGTTCACATTAACAGATTCCCACTCCAGCAAGTAATTAAGTACTGAGAAGATGCTCCTCAGAAACCGAGAAAAAAGGTCTTTCACATTTCATAGGAGAAAAGACTAATGATTTCCCAGGGGTATTTCTAAGGCCACAGGCATACAATGTGTACAGTTCAACAGCAGAGTCGAAGGCCAAGCAGCAGAGAATCATACTCAGATCTTGTTCTCCAACATATGAGGTGCACAGTACTTCTAGGGAGACACAAGCAAAAGCTGTGCCCTTCCTTAATGATTAAATTCGTGGAGCCAGTAGAGCCAAAACCAGCTGGTTCTTTTTTAGTGTATGCTCAGGTGAAACAGCACAGGGCCCCATCTCTTCAACTCACACAAAATAATGACAACAGTTGGCAAATAAATCTATTTTGCACTTGCTTTTCATTCTTGCATGTGGAGTCATTCTCTAGCAACCTCTGTTTTCACCAAGTTAATTTCTTTTGCATACTTAATTTTTATTCAGTTTTCTTTAAATATGCTAATATTTTATTTCTCTCAACTGGCATTAGGCTGATGTGAGGCTGAGCTCCCTGCAGGTCTCAGAGGTGAGAAAACGAAGGCAGTTCAGCAGAGTCGTAATCTATATCACTGATACAAATGGACAGCTAGCTGTCACCTTCTCTTTGTACAAGAGAAGGAAATAAATTTTGCAATTGCAGGGTGTTTCACACCTTACCAAGGCAGGAACAAATGGATCTTGATTTTACTGGCTTTCAAAACTCCATGGCTATGCCCTTCACTATCACATCCCACATATTCTGTCTGTGCTACAGACAAGCATCAGCCTGAAGGAAAATGTCTCTGTCAGAGTCTGCCAAACTGCAGTAACTTTAATCCCCTCCCAGGCACAGTGCCCAGAGGAAGTTATATGGGAATCCACAGTAGAAGATGAGAGAAGAGAAACCACAGATTGGGTAAGGAGAGTGGGGTCACAAATGCATAACTGAATTTCTGTGACTTCTTCTTTTCCTGTGAAAGAGAATGGTTTGAGGAACAGCCACTTGCTGTAGGGGCTCCAATGTGTTAGCTAATGATTCACTGCTCAGAGACAAGAAGGTTGAAATGGCATTATTCCTGCCAGTGCAAAGGGTTATTCAGGGAGTGAATGCTTGTCATGGCTTGCCAAGGCTCTGCAGGACATGCCCAGTGAGAAGTGAGGGCAGAGACTAAGCTCATGGAGCAGCCTGACACCCAGGGGAATCCTCATGGAACTGACACAGTCCCCAGATTTCCTCACCAGAGTTTTCTAAAGAGAATCAAGGTAAACGGGGCTCTAGGACATGAAGGCACAGAGATCAGTCCAGTTTTGCTTTTATTGAAATCAGTGAGGAAACTTTCATTGATCTCAATGAACTCAGGACTGTGTTTTGTATTTGTAACTAAGAAAGTGTCAGGCTTCTCTGACATTTCCCAGGGAGGTCAGGTCATGGTCTCATTCATTTGGCTTCAATACCATTATTCTAAAACTTACTTTGGCCTCACGTACTAAAAGGGCATTAGTGGTAGAACTGACTATTGATTCCTTTTCTGGGTTTAGTTGTTTTCTCCAAGGGATGAACAAAACCATTAAACCACTTTATACCGAGAATCTTTTGTTCCAATTTTATCAGTATATAAAAAACCAAATGTGTCTGTACAAAACCTTTTAAATCCCTCATCAGTAAAGGCTTGGGTGGGAGAAGGGTTCAGAGCAATAAAAAGATCCTTAAACACAGCTGATACTCTTACAATAACAAATCACCTCTTGTATTTTAGTAGTGTTTGCAATCATTAGGCTTTTGCAATGAGCAGCTTGCCTCATTGAAAATCATTCATCCTCATTTAATGACAAATTCTCTTAAAATTATTTTCTCAAATATTTTGCCCTTTATGAACTGACAAAATGTTGATAATTCATGTCTCATTGCTGATCCTGAAGGGCAACTAACATAATTATCCAAGGGTGCTCAAGCTGATTTCTCATAGTTTGCCCTCCAAGCATATGTTTTTCATCTTTGAATTTTGAATGCATTTATACTATGCCTTTTATGTAGTTAGACAGCAGAATATGTTTCATGGAAATAAATTAGCATTATTTATTGAGTCTCTAGAACTCTTTTACTAAGTAAGACTTCTATGAAAATGGAACATATTCAACTACAGAGGAAAAGCACTTTGGGATTCAGGATTACAGAGTGCTGAGTTCCAACCTTTCTTGTGCTCTGAAACTACAAGAAAACTTTATAAACTTCATGCGTGATACGCAGTACTTTGCAGAGCATGCCCAACCCTGAATATAAATTTTTAATCCTGTTTTATAACACACCCTTGACACAGGCACATACACATTCTCACAAGTGGTTCTCTGATGAAAACATGCTATGCAACTGAGGGATCAATTATCAAACATAGTCAAAAAAATTAAAGAGACTAAGTCCATAATCCCACAGGGTACCAGCAGCAGAGATGATGTATGTAGTTCAAAGTGTCCTATTTTCCAGGTCTAATGCATTTTTTTTTCTGTAAAATATATTTAAAGGAGATAGGAAAATTTATGAGCAACAGTCCGAAATATGACACATTAGCTTCATCTATAACTTTTCCAACAATTATTGGTTGGCACTGGTTTGAATATAAACACTGCATTACACATTAAGTGTTCATTTCCTGCCTGGTACACACAGTTGGACACAGAGATTTTGGAAGCCATTAACCCTCTGATTTATGAATACTTCAGCCAAGAGAAATGTCATTGCTGACATACGTGAGTAGATGTGAAGCAGTGAGATCCTGATCCATAATAACCAACATGTTTTTTTCAAGGTAGACCCTATCCAGAATTAGCCAGACTCCAACTACACTCAGACCCTTTGGCTTTGATTAGATTAGGGTGGGTTTGGTTGTTTTTCTCATTTGTCAGTGTTTTGTAGGACAGGTTGGCCTTTGTAGGATACAAAGTACTGTCAAGAGACAATTATGTTCAGAACCATGGGACAAGTTAGGGAGTAAATTAGCTGCAATTTTGTTGAGAAACCTTGGACACATATAAGCCCATAGCTAGATAGAAAAGTGAAGGAAGAGCAAAACTCATTAAATATGATAGGAAGACTATGGGGGGCAAGGGTATCCCATTAAATGATTTTATTTCTGTCATCAGATAGGAAAGTATATTTCTGTGGGGATCTGTGCTACAAAATTCTGTAAACTTGGGAGACCAACATGAAGTAGCACCTGGAAGAAGCTACTCTAAGGGTCACAGTTTCTCCCAATGTTTGCCAATATTTTAACAGGAATGCACTCTGAGGCACTAAAATATTTCCAGTTCTCCCTTTTCCTTCTTCCTCTCTCTCAGCAGCTGCCTGGAGCACCCAGCTATGGGAGGAGGAATTAGAAAAATGAGACAATGTGTAGATAGTATAAACTGGATTAGTATCACTCTGTAAATCATTGTCCGGGCTCTTTGTGAAGTAAAACAAAACTGAGATACACCCTTTCTTTATGAGTTACAGGTGATGCAGGAATGACCTGGTGGAGATACTAAGTGGCAGGTTCTGTATTTAAGAAATATTTTGCAGAAGGAAAAGGATTAGGACATAATACATGTAAAAGTGGATAAGCAATGAAAAGGCAGAAAAATTGGATGTGCATACTGCTAGCCAAATTCATCAGTGACTTGTAAAAATGCTAAACTGTGTAGGAGAATTTCAGAACCATCTGACTGCCATTGAAGCAGGTAAATTTTACAACTGTTTTGTAGAAAACAGCCTCGATCCTCTCTAGAAATTCTTCCTGATTTTCAGTGGGGAGTTCTGTCTTGGTTTCACAGATCAGACACAGGCTGCTTTTCTTCTTGAACTATGATATAAATATGTTAACATTAACAATTATGAACCAGAAAAAAATCTAGAACTGGCATCTCCTTTGAATCAATTGTCTTTGTTGACTACAATATTTTGTTGAGTATTTTCTAAAAAAGGTGTGAGGTTCACTATTAGTGTTTTATTGTCACAGTTGAATTTCTTGGTCATTCTCTTTTCAAAATGTGTACACAGTTGTTTGTTTTGTTTTTTTCTTTTAATGGAGACACGGAAAGAATATTAATTACATTTTCTATTTGAAGCCTGTCTTCAGAGCTTCATAAATTAACAGACTTGCTGCTTCTATAATAAGAAATATAATTGTGTATATCCTTCAGTTAGCTTCTTTCCCACCTATCTTAATAAATGGTCTGAATAAGCCTAATCTGTTTCGTCTGTTTTATTGCCTGTAATAGATACAATTAACAATTTAGGGGAATTTACAGTAACACAAGGGCATCACTGTGAAAGAACAGCAGTGGTAGCAGGGCTATATAAATGCTGTTTGTGCCTGTGAAACATCTTTTTCTTTTTTTTCCAAATCAGAGTGGAGACATGATGAGACTGGGGGACAGTATCATAAAAGCATGATAGGGAGGGTCATACTGCATTCCTGACTGACAGGAGAGGTATTACAGTAACAGAGAGTTTTATGCAAAGCACTGAAGTAGGTTTGTGGATGTCTGTGCAATATGTGGGATATTATGGAAGAAGGTGCAAAGGTGTGTGTTTGAATATTTAACTACCAGATGATAGAAACATCTATAATTGATGCAGGTTTGGATTTAACTGTGGGCAGTGCAGAGTAAATTTCAGCCCCTTGTCAGTCTCAACTCATGACTCTTCCCTCATGCTGAGAGCTCCTAACTCCCAGCATTGCTTGGTAGTTTCTGACTTAGCAGCCCTGACCACCATTGCAACTTTCTAATCACATTTCCTTCCCTGTCTTGTGAGACAACACAAGTCACCTTTCACTCTCATGAGACAATACAGGAGGAAGAAGAATGAGGACATCCAGCCATATCTCCACCAAGTACAAGGGCTGAGTCCACCTTTGTTAAGAGTCTAAAAAAGTTTGCTTTTCTACAGTCACTTAGGATCAATCCAGCATGAATACACAGGACTGTATTGATATCTCACAGGAACCAACATAATATCCAGTCTGTCTGTACTAGATATATAGATATAGGAGCTATTGAATATCCAAGTTTTATAAAGCTGACACAAATATTCAAGAAAAAAATTGGAATTTACCTACTTTTTGACTGATACATAGAGGCATACAATTAATACAAATCTACCCTAACTACTCGTCAGTGACTAGAATGACAGATAGATGTCCTAGGATACTAGCTATGATGACTGTGCTGTCCAAGACAAATGTGTTTTTCTGTTGCTACTTGAATCATTTTTTAATATTGCAATAGAATTTTTTCAAGGTATTATAAAATGTTGTTAAGCAATATTAAAACATCATGAGCTAGATCCTGTTCTAAGATGCAACCATTCTGTTCTGTTAATGAAATCAGGCCTTAAAGGTGCCACCAGCAGTGTGCCCTGTAGATTAGATAAAGCAAGTGCCCATAACCAGGGTATAAATGCCTTTTCTTCATTCTTTGTTCACCAAAGAAAAAAGATGACCTGGCTACAGGACCACTATCTATGTTATTGCAATCTATGGTCATTTGTTTTTTATCTTTCCAAGCTTCTGCAAGCTGAAAAAACATCTCTGTGCACAACAACAACACTTCTAAAACAAATTGGTCTTGAACCAAAAATGCTCCACACAGATATAAGCCATCCACCTTCCCATGCTGCCAAGAGAAGCAAATGCAAAATATTAAATAGTGCATATTTTCAGTGTTTGAATTGAGTGCTCAGCAGTGGAGCATATAAATACATACAAGAGTCTCTTTATGGCTAACAAGCTTAGAAAGGTTTTCAAGATAAACTAACTGAACATGGTGAAATAAGGTTTCACATGTGTCAGCCCAGGATCTCTGTGAACCTGGAAACAGTACTATCTGCTGTTGGAACAAATCTGAGCAATCAAATGACTAGATAAATTCACCCCACTGGTGCTGTTCTGGAGTGCACTCCCATCTCACAGCACCTTGCCTGGACACAATCTATGATACAACATTCACAGCATGAAGGGAGAGCAAGTAAAGTTGCCTATGAAGGCTTCATCCTACTACTGAGTCTCTTGTTGGGAATCTCCAGCTTCCTCTGCTGGCCTGTAATAGGGCCCCTTTACCCTAATCTCCAGTTCATATTCAAAAACAGTTAAAAAGTTAGACCTTTGCAATATAGGAGTGTGGCAGTTTACCTCCTGAGTTACCATTCAAATGAAAACAATAAATAAATTTCATGATGCACTAAACTGCATCAAAACTGCATCAAAACATAACCTTTGCAGTTTTCTGGCATTTCTGCTTCCTTATACTGACTAAAACTGGGGCATTCATCATGAATTTTGCATTTAGTTCCAGACCTCATACAAACTGAAAAAGGAAGGACAAGATCAGCAGAAATATATCTAAGAAGTGAACACTCAAAAGGATGGTGAAAAACTGCTTTGTTTCTTTGTGGCTATTTCCCTGGCGTGGCATGCAGTTATTTAAAGAGGGCATTATGAGTCCCTGCCGACAGCAAGACAGATGATTCTAAATGAAGCTGTGCACTTGGTAATGAGGACTGACCAAAATGCTTAAGAGCTCTGCTTCAGAGCAGGCTCCCCAGGACTAGATGGTAAAGATCATTTACTGAGAAAGCTGTAACCACATTATTATTATTATACAAGCCTGACAATTTATAAATTCAACTGTGTTTTACAGGCGTGCACTAGAAAATGTGCAAGTTGCTCTGTACATGGTAACCCATCATATTTAATGTTCTCTACTCCTTGGAAATTCCCTCCTGTATGTGAAGAGATATGTTTCAGTGTCTTGTTAGGGACACCTTATCTGCTTCGTATTTTGCATGCAAACCCTCTGGAGATCATTACACCCTCAGGTTGTAGGGCATCAGATCCTCAGCTACCGTGAACCAGCTTAACTCCAATGACAATCTGGCTGAAAGAGGCCATTGTAGAATAAAAATGTGCATGATGTTAAGTATCATTGATATGAAGTAACTCATCTTTGGTTATAACCAATAATCAGCAATGCTTTCGGTACCACACATAGAGAAGTCAGCACAGAGCTCCCTTTCCATTTAAAAAATTTAATAGGAACTACCTAACTTCCATGACATTCTTTCTGTAATGGACATAATCAGGATGTAAATTCTCTTGTGATATGACTACACTCACATCAAAAGGTGCTGACCAAGAAACGGCACTCCGTTATGCAGAATGTTGTAGAGACACACAAATTCTACCTCCAAAGAGATCCTGATTGAAGACACGACAAATCGTCAGAGTAAAAAGGGCAAATGCATATGCAGTAATATGCTTCTGCTTTTGTTAATACTATTACTTAGCATTTCATATTTAAAACAGTATGCAAATACCAAAGGCTAATTGTTGACATCAGTAAAAAAGGGGATGATGCTTTTTCAGCTTCTTCCCAGACCTTCTGGAGATTGCTATCATCGTGCCATGCAATATAGGACCTATGCTGTAAGGGAGCATTAAAGTAAATATTAAGATCTACTTATTTTTAATCAGTGCAGAAGTGTGACCAGAAGTCAATGTTGGTATTAAAATAGGAAAGACGTGCAGGGATCATCTAAAACAGCTACCATAAATAGCATTTCCTAGAGTGTTTTAAGAAAGTTGAAGCCTATGGGCAAACAAAACAGATCAATAGTTCATACAGAAAAGTCTTAATAATTTTATACTTTTCAAAGAACAGAGCATGGCCTCTAGATTACTTCCTATTCTCTAAATTGTCATACATAGAAAAAATATTCTTATTAAACTGAATCTAGTGTGTAGAAGGGCAGCTCAGTAGCAAAGCCAGGGTGCACACACCTGGGCACTTGGTTCTAGTCCTGCCAACAGCCCATTCTGGTACTGGATCAAGCCGTGATTTGGGTGGAAGCTCAATGCTGAGCACATATTTTTGAGCAGATTGGGTCTCCCACTCAGCCTCCACATTGACCTCTGCCAAACAGATGATCTTTTGCTCAAAGCTTGCAAGCCATAACCCTTCTGTCACCTCAAGCTACCAGTTATTATTATTATTATTACAAGTGCTGCACTGCACTCAGCTCCTGAGCTCTGGAACAAAACCAGACATATTTATGAGAACAAGAAAAGCACATGTATCATGCCAGAGAACCTGCATAACTGTTGCATATGTCTGAGTCAACCAAATCAGTCAACAGCAATTTCAGTCTTTAATTCCATTTTAGAAAGTGTGGAGTTACTCAGTCCTGAACCTATGCCAGGCACTGCAACAAAACCAACACTGCAACTGAAGCATCAGAGCGGGAGAGCTACACCCCTGTCATTAGCATATGGTAGACAATAACATATGCATGAAAAACAAGCCAGAGGTGAAGTATGATTCCAGAACACAGAACTATCTGAAAAGTCTAAACATAGAAAAAGCGCTCGCTAAGATCTGCTACCAGGATGCTGCAAAGCCATGGGATGTTAAGAGGCATCCAGGTGAGACTTCGCAATGCACATGAAAAGACGGATGGTGAATCAAGAAAATCAGCAACCCCAGTATCAGCTAAAATGAAGGTGTCACAGCAGATACACACAAAGCTTTTTTTCCCTGTGGCCTAATCAAATAGTTTATAAAACTTAGAAAATATTTTTATTTATACTAGTACAGAGCTTCTTGTGACAGTCTTTTCAAGATTTCTTGCCTCAATGGTTACTTGGAAAATTAGAAGAGGTTTACAGGCTTGTTAGGTTGTAAAGAAGCTAGTTTTGACCGTGGAGAAGACAAGGTCCCATGGATAACTTGAATTTGCAACTATGTATCTTTTTAACTACTCCTTCCATCGGCACTTTGGAAAGGTTATGGCAATTGCAGCTTGCTGGAAAATTATGATATCAAGAAAGCTCTTTCACCACAGAGCATCTGTTGAGCTCATAAACACAGTGCAACCACTAAAGAAGTGAACTAAGTGCTGTATTCCTGTACCCTCCACCTGAGATCGCAAAAGGGAGTAACATGGTTGTCATCTGTGCCTTTCAAATGTGAAGCTCACTAAAGACTACCAGTATTTGTGAAAAGCCATATATTAAATCCCACCTAATAAACAACAAGGGAGAGCTAACGTCCCAGTCATCGTTCCTCAGCCACCCTCTCATCGCTTCACTTTGCGGAGCGAACGAGCAACCTACTCCGCAGGGCAACGCCGAAGCGCCGGGGCTGCACCGGCACGGCTCCAGCCCCTGGCTTCCCCGGCCCCCGACAGAGAAAAGCTGCTCGTCTCCGACACAGCCCCCTCGGGAAGCGCCAGCCCCAGAGGGCAAAACGGTCACACAAACCTTCCCCCCCGAGCAGCGCAAGGTGGCTTCGCCCCGCTAACAGGAGCCCCCGGCGGCCGCTGGTGGCCGGACCGCCCCGCTCCGCACACCACCGCACCGCGGCGGCCGGCGCCCCCCGCCGCTCGGGGACGCCTCGGCCGGCCGGACCCACACCCGCGTCCCCCACTCACTTCTCCCCAGCGCCTCCGCCTTCCACTCTGTCTCCTCTATTGCCCCGTAGCGTCTCATCGGTCTCTCGGCCTCCGCGCTGGCCGAGATGGACCTCCTCAGCTCCATGGCCGGGGCGGGCGGCGCGGGGCTCCGCGGCTCACTCCATGCCAGCGGGGCTGCGGCCCGACTGCCGCGGAGCCAACGCGAAGCTCACCGCTGCTCTGCGCGGAACGGGGGCCCGCGGGGCGGGGGGAGGAAGGGGCTCTGCGCACATGCTCAGTGCGGGGCTAGGGCGGGGGGAGGCAGGGAAACAATGCGGCCGTAACCCCCCGCGGGGGGCCGGCACCTGGCACATGCTGCACACACGCCCCGCCCGGCGGTTCCCCGGGGCGGGGCGGGGGCGGGCCCCTCCCTCCCGCTTGGATGGGCAGACTGACCTCCACGGCGGTGCTGCGGCGCGGCTCGGGGCTCCTGGCTAGCTGGTTTTGTCTCTGCCCATCCCTGCACCTGCGGTGTGCGCTCCCGTTGCATCGCCGAAGCGACTCGGGCAAGCAAGAGTTCGTGAATGCGCTCACTGCCAGGGCACGGGAGGACTGTCCTTGTGGCCAGTGCAGCACTGAGCACATCTTCTGGCCTCGGCAGCTGGAGAGTAATGGTGAAATCCAAGGGCACTCAGGGCTTTTGCAGTTGTAACACATCTCAGGTTGCTGTGCATGTAGCCTTTGGCTTTCCTGGAAGTCCTGCACTGAATGGAGTAACACTGATCTCAGCATCGTGTTGCCAAAAGCCCAAGAGCACCAAGAGCACCTGAACAAGGGATGGGATTTTGTATTTCTCATGACTATATATGTTTTTCATAAGCATGCAGCTTTGCTGTTTATGCGGCCTGCTGGGATTAGAAGAGAAGGAAATGACTATGCAGAAAGCACAGGTGTGATGAAAATGATTGTTATTATTAATTTTTTCTTTTATTGTAGGGGAGGTTATATAGATAGAATCCCTGAATAGCATTTTACAGTTGGAAAGTACCTTTCCTGCTGAAATTCCATTGCACTTTACTGTGTGTGGTATCATTTCTGGCATAAAGACAATGACGCAGGAGTTAGGCAAGTTGTCCAGTGCCCCTCAGCAAATCAGGATTTCAGCACTCCTTGCCTGATTTATGAAGAGTCATGGGATACTGGTAATGCTGAACACATACTGGGTGTATGAAAGCTTGTTTCTTTGTCACCTACCTTTGCCTACAAACTTGTCTTGCCCTTCAATCATCAACACTTCAGAAGTACTGCCTCTATATTCAGTGATGTACTTACTAATTGGACTGACGCACATTGCTGCTATACTCATGGACAATTTTGTTTGGGGGGTGCTTCACATGTTGGAGGAGAGAAAGCCTCCACAACAGTTTTAAAATTGTAACACTGAAAATCTCTGTTATCATTTATCTGCTTTTTCTGAGAATCTGAATTAGCTAACAAATTAAAACGAGTTGGACAATGTTTTAGAAGGTCTTCAGGGCACTCTGATTTTTCTCTGTCAGCTCTGCTCCTCAGGGATATGCCATGATTTGAGCACCAGACATGCTGGAAGAGCTCTCGGCTGTGCAATGCTCCATCCTCACTGGTTTTGGCCTTTAGAGATGGAGCCCAAACAGAGCTATGCGTCAAGCAGAAAAGTTGGTGGCAGCACTCTGCACAGCTGATTTTGGGTGACAGTGCAGCTGCCTGCTGGGGTGGGCTGGACTGACTCATTTGTAGAAGTGAGGAACACAAGTGTGGGAGGAACATATGAGCCCATCTGGGATCTGGATGAGAGTTGGACTAAGGGAAACAGGCTGATTAGGGAGAAGGGCCAATTTTTGGTGGATCTGAGGACTATTTAGTGTCAATCCATCCCTTCGAGTGTTTTAGATAATTATAACCTCAGTGCATTGTTTAGGGATGGAGGAATTATCTTAGAAATGGTTGAGTATTTAAAGCTCTCCATTTGTTAGTATGGGAGAAAAACACCCACTAGCTAGAAACTTGGATGCACAGACTTTACTTACATAAAGCAAAGAATGTATAAGGTGATTTACTGTAACTAGGAAGTTTTCACCTGCCCATTTTGAAAAAGTCACAAAATCCAGTAAGGGCCCAGTCCTGCAGACTATTAAATATAAGAGCAGGTATGTGATGCAGTCCCACGGAGTTCATTTGTGCAGACGTTTTTGCAAGACTGGGGCCTAATTATGTACCAATTATTTTCATAATATTCTCAGATTAGCATTTTTGCTCTTGCGACTTTGGAGCATTTTCACTGCTGCATTTGCAAGTGAGATTACATTTTTCCCCTACTGATAATGATGGATTTCAGTGCACCTCAGCAATAAGTATGCATTCCTTTACTCACAAATATTGTTCTTCTTCTGCTGAAAGCACTGTTAAGGAAGAAAATATAAAAATTCAGGTCTCTTCTCAGTGCTTATAACATAATGCTTTGTAGAAAAACAGAGATGCACTTTGCTCTTGCAGTCATTTCTCTTGACTGCTTTAGTTCCTATTTCTCAATTAAGTCCTGCCATCAGGAGCTACAGCTGGTCAGTGGCAGCTGGCAAATCCACTCCCTTATTTATTGCTCTTTGGCCTCCATTAGACATCGCCAATGTCCCATGGCAGACTTGACACTATATATACCAACAGGCACACTTTACTCAGGCAAAAATCCCTAACGGCAATATGACTTGTAAATCAGCTGAGGGAAAACAGTCTTTGCTTTCATATAGCTTTTCAAACACCTTTGATTTCTTGGCTTGAAGTTCTCAGAGCTTTCTTGTCTTTATGGGCACCTCTGGTATATCAAAAGGGTTTTCTAAAGCTGCTTTGTGGTCTGGGGTGGGCTGCAGTGAAGGTAAAAGTCAGGGTTGTTGTTCTTTGTCAGATAGTACTGTCATTCTAACAAAAAAAATAACAGCAAATATTAAAATTTTGCCCAGGTTTTTCATTGATTTGCCATTATTATAAAAACCTCCAACTCAGATGATGAAACAAAATTAAATTAAGTGGATTAGGCACAGTTATTCCATTTTGTATGCATAAATACCCAGATCCATGTCTATAAAGGACAGAAGGGTCACTGTGCTCATGTAAATTGACTGCTTGTGTAACACAGGTTGTGGGACTCCTATGAATCTGTCCTATAAAATTTTTTTAAACACTAAGCCTTGTTTCAGAAAATTTCTGTGTTGGAGGAGCTACCATAATTCCTTAACATTTGATGTCATGGTTAATCTTACTTCCTGTGAAAATACCTCCTCTTCAATCTTCATCCCTCAGCTCTTAGGGTTCTCTGTAGTTTCAGACCCTTAGAATTTCCCCAGTTACTCCAGGTGTCCTGGGCAACCTCAGACCCTGTATCCCAGCCTGGGGGGGCGTCACTCCACATATTCACACTACTGTGCTACAGCCTCTCTGTCACCTCCAGATCTCACTTGCCCGGCATATGCATGACACAAAAATGTCTGGGCACAGATGAAAGACTGTGATAGAGCATTAAAGGAAAAGGCCTGTCTCTTGGCAAACCTGATAGTCAAACAGATTTTAGAAGGCACACACTTCATGATGTTTCCCCCCCTGCATGGTCCTATGCAGCTGAGTTGCTGTGGGGTGAAGACAGAGGGCCACAACTACACTAAAGAACCTACACAAGGCCTTAACACAGTGGGGTTGTTGCAGAGCACCATTCACCCAAAATTATCCCTGCAATAACAGGTTTCATCTGTGCTTGAAATACAGCCAATTCATGACTTTTTCAAGGACTCAAATTGCTCCTATGGTGTTGTCCTGGTTTCAACTGGGATAGAGTTAATTTTTCTTCTTAGTAGCTAGAACAATGCTGAGTTTTGGATTCAGTATGGGATTTGGTATGAGAAGACTGATAATACACCCATGTTTTCAGTTGTTGCTGAGAGATCAAGGACTCTCCAACTCCCCATGTCCTGTCCGTGCGCAGGTGCACAAGAAGATAGTAGGGAGCACAGCCAGATCACTGGGCCTAAACTGGCCAATTAAACATTCCATATCATGTAACATCCTGCTCAGTATATAAAGGAGAGGTGGCAGGGAGGGAGGGGGTCCTGTCTCACTTGAGGATTGAAATTGAGGGATCTTGGTATTTCAGGATTTCTAGCTGGGAATGGGCTGCGTATCATGCATTGTGCATTACCTGTTTGTACTTTCTATTATTCTTATTTTTTTATTCTATTTAGATTATTAGACTGTTCTAATCTCAACCTATGAGTCTCCCTTTACCCCTCCAATTCTCTCCCCCATGCACTGGCGGGGAAGGGTGAGCAAGCAGCTGTGTGGAGTTTAGCTGCCGTCTGGGTTCAAACCACAGCAGATGTGAGTAGAAATCAGTGTCATAACCTGGTACAGGTCTTGTCTGAGGCTGCTGTGGCCAGAAGCCCCAATACATACTGGTGTGCAACATTGTAAGAGTGAGCACTGTGGGCAAACGGACAGAGCTTCACACAGTACAGTGCCTACCAGTGACTGAGGATCTCTGCAGCTCTGTGGCTACAGCCATACCACCTGATATGGTGGCAGTGTGCTCTCCTGGGAGCTGTACTGGTAAATCTGTACCTTGTATTTCACCTTTTCCCAAACTGTTATGACCAGTCCATATAGACAGCTTCACATAGTGGGGAAAAATGGTTCTAATGTGTTAGTGTCTCTCGCCTGTCTCATAACACAGTATGTGCTTATCTGAGTAAATGGGATCTTACTGTATCATGTATTCAAATTATCACAGAAAATCAGGACTGTGTCATTCTAAGTATATTTCTTACACATTTGTATCATCACTCTCCCTAAAAGATCAGTATTAGGCCAGCATAAATCTCATTTGCTTTTTGAAGAGTCATAATTAAATATGATCTAATTAAAAAGAGGGGAATGGGAGAGCTAAGAATTACAGGAAGATCCTTGATACAGAAAATACTTTCTTGCTGTAAGCTCCCACCTTCAATTTTGTGCTAGCTTGAAAGAATTCTCAAAATCCTGGGGTCTGCCATTCTGCACTTGAAAGAGGATCTGCTATACTACAACTTGTGCAGAATGAGGGCCTGGATTAATAAGCCAATGCATGTTCTTATTATATTGTTCCCTTTTTTATGAATCCTAGCTCATGTTTAGCTAGTGCCCTTTGTATACTTATTTATTTAGAATTACAGCCTCTCCATATATTAACCATTCATTTGAAAATATTTTTTAGGCTAAAGTAACTTCATAAATAATTCACAATAGTTGCAGTAAAGTAACTAGGATGTTGGTCCTTTTCCAAAGTTACCCTACATCTCCGTCAGGATAGAAAAGTGCATCTATAGCTTAAAAGCAGTGTGTATTTCAGGCAAGCAAGGCACTCTAATAAGCTTGTTAAAAGGCAAATGAGGTGCCTTGAATTTAATGTCAGGATCTCAGGTATGACAGTGATCCAAATATCTGTGTGTTCATAAGTATTTCTACCTGAACACCTATTAAATGTCATCTAATTCTGATTTTTAAATTTTTTAATAATGTTTCCATGTGAAATATTTTATAAATGTAATGCTGGTTTCGTTGTGTCATTAACTGTTTCATCAAATATGCACTTAGAAAAAAAATTGACTATATATTCAACTTACTCCAAAGCTGAATTTCTAGTAGAGCTATGGAAGCAAGATGAGCATTTAATGGCAAATTTTAGTGAACAGTGTGCCACTAATAATGTGTCAGATATGGCATGCTCCACAGTGTCTGGTTTGAATGATACTAAAGTACTTCATGTCCTAGAAACTGTTTTTCTAGGGAAATTTTCTATTTTTTAAAATCTCTGCATATTGCTGCTTATGATTTGACTTATGTGCGGTAAATGGTAACTGGCAGCACTGGAGCTACAGCATCTACCTGCCTATCTCTTATCCAGATTTGGAGATCTATCCTGTGATGTTGGGTCTGATATAGCAAGTATTTAGAGAACTCTAAGGACGAGTACTTAACTGCTTTTATATCTCAAATCAAGACAGAGCCTTGCAGGACTGAGCTCCCAAAACACAGTCTAGGCTAGATATAGCTTGTTAAATATTTGGCCATTTAAAATATGGTTTGGGTGAAAGGGAACTGATAAATCAGTGGCCTATGCTCAGCTATGCTGTTTTTAAGTCCCTGACAATTGTGTCTGTACCTGTACTGAGCCTATTTGCAAATGTTCCTGGGAGGCGAGTAATAGAGACCACTAAAGCTGGCACAGTACTTTCCACTTACTTACATTTAAATCAGCTACTTTTAGTATAGAAGGTCAGAAAACACAGCCCAAATTCAGGAGATGCAGTAGCAGAAGACAGAGAGCATATATGTCTGGTAGAAAGAATGGAAAAAATCTGCATGGACCAATGGCTGTAGTTGTGACTGTAACACAGATTTCAGAAACATACTCTTCTAAACTCTTTTTCTTCCCATTTTATTTTTGTCTTAGTAAACCGTTTCTACATTCACTCTCCTTTTAAGGTACCAGTTTTACAGAAAAAGCTGTTACAGCATCTGTCAGATATGTTACTAATGCCACAGGTAGTGAAGTAAGTAGGAGTTCTTATTTTTGGCATTTGGAACCAACTCCAGTGCTATGACTGGACTGACTGTTGTGTAGGTGAGTCATTATTGTGCAGGTGGCTTTTGTATCAGTGATGGGTGGCCACAGAATCATAGAAAAACAGATGTTTGAGTTCAGTAAATTTAGATGTTGAGATAAATTGGTCTGAGCTGTTTTAGGAGACTTGCAAACACAGTGGATGATAAGTAACATTCTGGTGTGTATGCAGGCATGTCCATTTTAAAGCAATAAATTTACTGTATAATATCTGCAAACACAGCAGTATGCATCCCCAAGCACAGCTCTCTGAGGGCCTGAGGTTTTCCTCATTTCACCTAGTCCAAAATGTAAAGCTGACTCTTTGTAAATCTCTATTTTACCTACACAAGTTTGGATCTTCTACAGAGAGCTCAAAACTGCTTACAAGCTGTGAGGCACACAAAAAGGCTGTGTCAGCATCTTGCTGAACCCTGTTCCTATGCAGCATACGTGCTCTACTACCCTTGCATCCTAACAGGCATGCCCATCACTTTGGTGGAGCATTTCACTACCCCCTTCACTGGAACTGGAAGCTATAATGTCACAGCCCTGAATTCTGAAAAGGTTTATCACTTGAATTCCTCTCCAAATTTGGTCTTCGGTGATAGAGAACCTGTAATCCATTGTTTTTTCAACTTCTGCCCCAAACAGTAAGCAGAACACTGTATAGGTAATCGTGGTATCATATCAGGTGTAATTACTACGAACACACAATAATTCATTACTGTATGATGACTGTTCTGAGCTAGACGTTGAATTAATGCAAAATCCTTCAGTGTCACCACTGTATCATGGCAAATCAGCTGCAGCTAACCGTCTTGTTACATTTTGGATGTGAAAGTATGTGATGCATGAAATGGAAGTAGCTGAACACCCTTAGTAAATAAGTAAAGGTGGTTTTTACTTCACAGAGAGATAGAAGCAATGGTAAGATAAGGATACCACAGGGAACCAGGCTTTGAGAGGTAGCTTTCTCCAGGCCAGCATAAAACAATAGAAAGAAAAAGAATAGAGGATGAAAAAGAACAACTCATCAAAAAGCTTGTATTTTCTTCTCTAAATATTTGTGCAGTGAGAGGAAGGGTGGTTTCCTGACAAATCAAAGAAGTAGTAGTGTAAGGGTTTATTCTTATGTACGCATACACTAAGTGCAGCATGTTATATACTGATTCCAGGCAAGAATGTTGTAACTTAATTTACCCTGCTGCCAAATTATACACTTACAAAAGGACACACAATTCAGAATGAAGCTGACACTTCCTCTACAGATAAAGGATCTCAATTGGTGTAGAGCTTTGTGTGCATGGTTTGTGAGTCCATATGGGCCAGACACTCTATTTATCACAGCCATCTGAATGCTTATGTGTTTTAATTCTGTTGTAACTGGATAAAGTACAGTAACAGAACTGGGAACAGCATATTCCCACTCTCCCTATATCTCTGGTGACTGACCTACCTACTAGGCTTGATTATTCATGCTTCCTCTTGGTCTCTCTTTGATTTAATCAGTCTTGACAGTGTAAAATGGAGAAGAGTGACTGTATAAAGATCCCATATTTAAGGTCTTCTCCTGTCAGAGGGGAGCTTTTGCGTAGGTGTCCCAAGTTACATCACTTACAAAAACCATCCATATGCGCACGGACTCTGACCTGCTGTCCTTTTCCCTCTGGTTTTAAAGCCCCACTTCACAACTGGCTTTCCCTGAACATAGCAAAAAGGCCCATTCTTCAGTTTCTGAAGTTCTCTCATGTACCCACTGCTACAGCAGAGCTGACCTTGACAACGTCTTTTCTGAACATACTCCACATCTCATTAGTCTTTTCTGGTGCCGAGACTTCTCTCAGCACAAGTACCTGTAATTGTTACTAGTGTTGCATGGAGGGGAATGATGCATTTTACTACACTCTTTACAATGAAGTCTGGTTTTCTATCTGGATACACAGTGCCTTTTGGGCACTGCCACATTAAATTGATAAAATGCAAAAAAAGAGAAGGCAGTGTTTGTTAGGGTGAATGATGTTGAAGAGTATATGCAACACTCATACACATACATGATCTGCATTCTTCATTTTCATTTAACATGGATTACAGTAACTTCGATCATTGTGGTCTGGCAATTGAATGTGAATTCTGCAGCTTTGAAATTAAGGGAGTACATACAGTCTTTGGCTGCTTAAGCACATGCTTAAGCATGCCAATACCTACAGTCTTTGGCTGCTTAAGCAAAACAAAAACTTTGACAGTTTACCACTACGTGCATACAGAAGACTTTGTCTGCTGTACCAACTCTTGTCAGAAAGGGAGTAAAAGTATCTTATTAGAATGTTAAGGCTAGATTGATTTAGAGAGGTGATAAAATTTCATTAAAATACATAATTTCTTAGAGATGCAGAAGATCCTCTGTTATGTGAAGCCTTTGGATACCTTTCCAGAAGATGCCATGACACTTGACATCACTGGTTTGATTCAGGAAAAACTCTGCTTTGCATTATTCAGGGATTCAGACTGAATGATCTTTTTTGTCCCTGTTGGCCATGAAGCCTGTAAAACAAAATTTTTCAACTTGAAACCTTTCCATAAACCTTCCTCCTCATTCTAAATATATAAGAAGTTGCAGCAGGGAATGGAGGTGGTGTCTCTCTTCCAGTTGTGAAATACATTACTCCCTTCAGCCTCAAATCTTCTCAACAGTTTCCTTCCTACGAGAATCTTACACAAACTACACTGAGTGTAAGTCCTTCAATAAAGACCCCATTGCTAACCCATATACTCTTTAAAAGTTTTTTATATCTTTTTCCTACCTGAATTCCTCAGTTCCTTCTGCAAATGTATTAATTATCTAAACAGATAATGACATCAAAGCTTTACCTAGTTTTAAAAAAGGAGAAATTAAGTCCACTGGCTTCAGCGTAAGGGTTTGAAGATGGGAGTCCTGCTCTGAATTTGTTCAGAAGTGGCAGATGACTTGAAACACGTAACTAACCTTGAAAGGGAGTGAATGATTCCTGACTACCCTTTACTCTGCTGCGGTGTTAAGGTCTATGACATCAAATTGAGCTTTTTGCTGCATGTGGTCCATGAAGATCCCCTAAGAGCTTTGAGTAAGACAACAGACAGAGCCAAAGAACTGCATTTAATGTTTATTAAGCCTTTGCAAAAACACAGACATTTTTCAGTCAACTTGAAATTAATTATTTTAGTCAAACTCAAGTATTTCTTACACATTTCATTGGATTGGCACTAGCAGTAGAGGCAGCAGCATGAGCAGAAAGCATTGGCACTTTGAGCAGAGAATCCGAAGGCTGAAGCTGCACAGATTTCAAAGGTTGTGCTATACAGATAACATAGCAGATATGGTAACCAACTACAGGCAATTTCACCTTCACTGCAGTATGAAACTGGTTATTTTATGGCGTGTTATTGGATGGTTCTTTCTGGTATGAAAACCAGAGAGGACTTCTGGTGAATTTTCCAAGCCTTGAAGGATATATTTCACATACCATTAAGCACAGGAGGTTCATTTGCATAAAAGATTTGCAATAGAAAAATACATTCTGAAATTCTCATTTTATCAAATTCAGACTCTACAACTCCACAGCTATCCAGAATAACATGAAGCTGGAACCGCACCTGATATAAATGTCTTCTCATCCCATTTGCTCTCAGAGAGGACCCATGACATGGTAACATCACCAGAATGCATGCCAAGTAGCTATTGGCAGTGTGTTCCCTCCTTCCTGAGCACCTACATGATGTATAATACTGTTCATCTTTCTGGTTATTGAAATCTGCATGTTCAGCTGGCAATAAGATCAGTGCAATTCCTTGAAATAGTCATAAAGCATTTACAACTGTTTTTGAAAGGGTGGTGGAGAGACATTAGGACAAGTCTCATCCATCTTTTTCTTTCTTTCTTTTTAAGAAATTACTGAATTACTAGAAGAAGCAAACAAAAGTTTATATATGTGTCAAATAGGATTGTACTAGATGACCTGGGCTGGACATCCAGAGGCTCTTTCCAACCTCAACACTTTGTTATTCTGTGCAATTAATCTTCTAAGCCAAAAAATTACCAAGAAACAATGAAGTCTTTAACAATGGAGGGGTTAGGTCCTCAGACTAAATTGACAAATGCAGAAAATCTTTATAAGGTGCATTAATTTATGCACACTGAGACTTTGTCCCAACACAGCTTCACTGTTTTGTATTATGTAGGTCTGAAATGTTCCTAAAACCAATCAGTGCTAGTAAATTAGAAAAAAAAAAAAAAAAAAAACACAGATTTTTTTTTCTGTGAAAAGGGTCTTGGGTTACTTAACTGTCAAGTACCTTAACATGAGAAACAGAGCAAGTGAAAGGATTATGCAGAATCTACTGAAATATAAGAGCTACAGGATTCTGCTACATGAAGGAACTGTACTTCAAGTAATAGAAATATGGAAGGAAACCCTGAAGCTCACAGTCAGAGAAACTTGAAGTCAAAGCAGGATTTAGCTCAAATTCCCAAGCAAAAAATTAGCAGCCCAAAAGCATACATCAATAAAGCACAGCTTGTATAAGCTTTTAAGCTGTTTAAAATAAGAGAGGGATCTTCCATTCATTAAATACTTCTGCTTAACAAAAGGATCAGCATTATACAGATCATGAGAATAGTTTTAAATTCTTGATTCACCTGGGGATTAAGTTTTACCAACTATACCCATGCATAAATTTTTTTTGCACTGAGTTGCATCAGAACATTGCACACTGCTTACAGCAAACCAACATCATTTCACTATTTCACTCTCCTTGTAACGTCGTTATTTTCCAGTTCCCTTCTCCAAGAGAATTCTATTAATCATTAGACACTTAAGGCACAAGCAGAAATAAAAATAAATAGCATCTGTAAGAAAAAGTCAATTACTTAATTAGCACACTTTATCCAAGACTTTTAGGTCTCAATAAATAGAACAGACTTTAAAACACTACTCTGATCCTAAAAATATCAACAGAAAAAACACTACTGAAATTTCTTCTTTATCCTGAGGACTTAGTATGCACAATAACAATTTTAACAGCTGTGGCTGTCTGAAACATCTATTCACTCATCTCTCATTTTTTAAATAGATAATAGCTCCTCTGTGGAGTTCTACTCCTACTGGGATGTCCAGCATCAGGACTGCCCAGTTCACACTGTGGGATTCATGCAGCAACACCCACTAAATTGCTCCTATAGAGACATGTAAGATAGACACCAAGCAGGAGAATTCAACTCACCAAATACGAGCATCTACAACGAAGCTATCTACACAGGAGCCAGTCACCTGAGACTCTCTGCTATTGGTGGAAATAAATAGACACTTACAGTGCACAACTCACCATACACTAAAACAGATGTCTAAAACTGCCAATTTTTCTCCACTGACTGTAAACAGAGCTTAAACTCTTTAGCCAAGTTGCAGATGTCCATGCTACAGATGTCAATTAAAATGAATTCCACCTTAAGAGCGTAGGCAGGTGTCCTCTTCCACGTCTACCTGTGCAGCTGAAGATGGGATTGCAATGACTTGTCTATCCTGAGAGGGAAGTAACCTCCTTCACCTGTCTGCCAGCAAAACAGATGGTAGCAGACCCCCTGCCATCTACTCTCCTCCCACGTACTGTAGTCGTGTAGTCAAAGCCATATGGGTACCTTGCATCACTACTGACCACTGGGTTACGCTAAACAAGCTGATTTTACCTGGAATAGATTGGGCAGTGCTTGCATGAGCCTTTTCCCTGTCCAAACGAAGCAGCATTGGTCTCCCAAAGTGACAAATAATCGTAACCAAAATGTTAAGTACTACAGCTGCTGGCCAAAGAAATGTGTATTTATAGCCTAAGCAGGCTTTGGTTTACAATTTAGACATGTCTGAAGATATTCAGACATTCCTCAAAGTCGTTTATTATTGTTGTAACAAAGAAGGTTGAGTCTACTCTTTACAATCATCATCAAGATGGGTTAAATCAGATACTGTTTCAACCCTGTAATTTAGTAACTTCACAGCATAAAATCCCATTCTGATAAACGAAGGGCTCCTTTACTGGTCTGATTTCAACATACTGCAATCATAGGATTTGCACAGTTCCTGTTCTAAGATACATATGCACATTAAAAAAATACAGATGAGCACATTTGCATCCAGACCAGATCCCCAGTTGACAAAGCAGACCTATAACTAATTTTCATCTTTTCCTAGTCTCCTATGTGTAGTTACCCAGTGTCTTTTATGAAAAGGAATGTTTAAAAGCCATTTGAAGAAGAAATAGAAGTTCCTTATATATAGCTGGATTGTTTTGAGATGGATTCTGGCATTCATATTACCTTCCTTCTCACGCTCTTTTTCTTCAAAATCTTAATTATATCTTGAACACAATGAAACTGTAGAAAAGAGTCAAGATGTCAAGACTCCCATGTACTCTTCAATACTTTGACCCTTGAGGGGCAAAGGAAGAAGTCATTGACAGGTATAACAGAAGCGCCCTGCAGTAGTTAGGTTCTACCGTGCAGGAGCTGCTTATGATTTCCTCCAAGTGTCAACATGCAGCACCCGCCCCAAAGAACTCTGACCAAAGTTAGTTATCTTTATTCTTCCAATTAAGATAAACGATGTACAAATATATTCCAGGTTTGTACATTCTGTGAAATAACTAATTTGCTATATAGATTTTCATGTAGAATAAAGCAAGTTGCCCCTATAGAAAAGTGGTCCCTACAAAACACAGCACTTCTGTTTTCTCTGAATAAAACAGATTAAGTGCCACTTTTTAGATAAGAAATCCATTAAATTTTGTTTTGCAAAAGCAATCTTGCACTGATAACAACTGTCAGGTCCGACAATTGGCGATTTAATGTTCTATTCCCCTTTTTTCTAGCAATTACAAGTTGCTTGAAAATTAAATTACGGTTAATATTTCTCCCCAGTGAGGCAGTCTGACATGATGTGCAAATGCTTACACTGCCCTATAAGTCAGTTGTTCCCAGAAGAGATGGGCTAGCAGCATGAAAATAATTAAATGCCAATATACAATTGGCCTCTTTTATGAAGAATAAACAGGCACAAAGACAAACTGTTCCACTGCTTATACTAACCAACAAATGTTGAGATGACTGTTTATTTTAAACACAGCAATGAAGCTGCAGTGTGGTTTACTGACTTTCATAAATTCAGTTTTAACAATTTAGAATGTGTTCAGAATTAAAGTTCTTATTTCTCTGATGATTCTTCATCTGCATTGACCTTCTCTCTTTGGAGCCACATAAATGCTGACTTTGCTGTGCCATCTCCACTCTGTTGGGAAAAGCAAATGAAGGTAGCCCAGACAAAGCCACAGAGCCCAGTGTAAGCTGTTCGCAGGTAAACAGGGACCAAAATGAAGTTTGACAGCTGCGTTGGAAGGAGAGAGAGCTCAGTTAGTGCTCCAGGCATTGCTAGGTCTTACATCTACAAATCCAACACTTCCACTGACTTCTCACTGGGTTAGATACACTAGGAATGCATCAGATCAGGTTTTATGAGAAATAAAGGCTCTCTGAATTACTCTAAAAACTCACCTGCACAAAAGGCCAGTACATCAGTCCCGTCTGAAATGAAAATGAACCTTCTGTTATTCTTACAGACTTCAACCACAAAGACTGATTTTTTCTTACCACATTTAGCAAAGACTGAAACATATTTGAGTAAAGTTAATAAAAGCCTTTCAGTTGTAAATTAAGTTGCTTAACTTAGAGGTTGCAATATTAAACATCTAATAATCATGAGCCTCTATGCTAGGAGTTTCTCAAACGTATTATTCTAACTCATTTTCAATACAAAACTCTAAGCACAGTTAAGTCTTCATAGTCACCTGACACCAGATACATAAGCGCATTTACCAGATGGGTGAACAAATGTTTAAATATGTTAACATTTGTATTAGCCATGAATGAAAAATACCACTGAACTCTATTTATTTCATACTTGCAATGCTCCTTCTAGCTACTCATACACGTAAGGCTTTTTGAAAAAATCAATGGGTAATTTACTCATAGAACATAAGGTCAAAAGAAACCTTATGATTCAATAGGATATAGTGAGCACTGTTTTTAGAATCGTCCTCCGTAGGAATAAAAAAAAATCCTACCTATATAGTTCCACAGTATGAAGAGAAGTTCACATTGCATCACAGTTTCTCCTTCTATTATATTTTTTCTGCTAATCTATCTTTCTTCTTGCACCTGGTAAATCTTTAAAAATTTTTAATTTGCTAAGCTCTGAGGTAGCATGGATAATTTTTTCCTCTGTAGCAGAAATGCAAACCAAAACCAGCTATTTATACCAAAATCTCCTTAAAAAAGGGATTGTGTTTCTGAAAGTGAGAAGACTGTCACTGAAAAGTATAGGATGAAAATGATTCCTAAAAAAGATGTCTTTATAACTAATGATTTTGACAGGTGTTCATGTAAGCGTTGTCAACAGCATTGCTAACTAAACACTGGTGTGTGGGTACTTCTTAAGATAAAAGGTAGCAAAATCTTAATCAGTGTTGTATTGTAGGGCTCTCATTCAAACAGGGCCAGGTGCAAGTGTTATGGATATAAACACTGTACATTTTTAAAATGGCATCATTTCACCCAGCTGGCAGTGCTGCCTGCTTCAGACTACCCTGACTTCACATGACTGCTGGTACTTAAAGCTTCCTACACATAATCAAATAATGGAGTGAGAGAAAGGCTGTTGGAGGACAGAATATTTCAAATATTTTATTCAATAATATTATCTTTTTGCTTAGCTGGGAAATAAGTGAATTGTTTGCCTCACCTTATATGTATTCCAAAATTTCTTCTTACAGTCTGAGAAGATGTCCTCTTTCCGCTGAAGGATGCTCATACCTAGTGGTAAAGTATTTATAACAATCAGAAAAAATGCAAAACCAAAATGTGCACTTTTTTCACTGTTATCCCAAACTCTTCTCAAAATATACTACAATAGCTTTGAAAGAAAAGCAGGTATCATTACAAAGAAAAAATACCATTCCAGCTACCTCATAGTGCTATGTCGTATCTCCTCATCTATTGATTTGACTCTCAGCATTGACAGCATAGATCAGCTGGAATATACTGTATAGGTAGCATATTGTATCTGTTCCACTGCCACATAATTCACCAGTGGTATGGCAGTGGAACAGATATGATGAAAGTACCCTTTACACGCACAAGATCCAGAGAATAAAGCATTCTGCACATTGTTGAAGTGCCAGAAGTGGCTCAGATCCTTGAAGGCGTATAGGAGCCTACAGACCACTGAAGCGAGTGGAAAAGGGTACCTAATTTTTTTGTTGTTGTTTAAATTTAGGCCATAATCAACAGGCTCCCATCATTACACCCAAGATCAAGAGAAAAGCGGTATGACTTGACATTACATATTAGTCACATGCAAACTGGAAATAAATTGACTGAATGAATTCTCATCACATGTAATATCATTTAAAGGGTTCAAAATAATAAACCCTCTAAACAGTACTTTGCATGATGAGAACCTTCAGCTGTCAAATTAAGACTACATCTTTCTAAGAGATGTAGCAGCTCTTCAGTGATCACCCACCTTCACTGGAAGACATGACCTATATTAAGCAAAGGTATTAGACAACATGCCTTTAGCACATCAATCTAAAATCAAAAGCTATGCATCTGCACATAATCAGAGGCCCAAAATTGCTTAGTCCAGCTCAGGTATCCTTTTAGGTATTTGCATGCCACGAGGTTATCAGTATCTCTCAACAGACACATTTTTTTGCTATTACATCATACTGCTACCCAATTTAGGGATTTTTACCATCCCTTTGGTGGTCCTTCAAATCCTTCTGGTCCTTGAGCAATTCTCTGCTTACATTCTGACACAGGCAGGTAGTATTTTAAGAATAAGTATCTGGTATTTGTCTTCTTCCTTTGCTTAATTTCTCTTCAGTCACAAACTGAATGATTTCCCCGTCAGGGTCATAAAATGCAGATCTCCCAATACCAGCAAAAAGAGTACCCGTCTTGCTCTTCTTCCACATGAAGTTTAAATTAAATGAGAGGCTTGTTTTGCACTAGTTTCACCTACTATTTTTCTTAGTCCCTCAAGCTCGGGGAGAGCTACCGCCGGCTGCGAGTCCCCAGCCGCTCCCCCGGCTCCCAGCGCGGCCCCGCCCGCGGCTGAGGCGCCCGCCGAGGCCTTGAGCCGGCAGCGCCCGGGCCGGGACCCGCCGCGTGCAGCGAGCCGCTGCCCGGCGGCCGCTTTCGGTGCCTCCCCACCTGCGGTTCTCCGACCGACGCCCCCGCCTCTGCGGTGCCCGGGCGGCGGCGGCACTCACCCGTGTAGAAGGCGAGGACGGCGACGGGCGCGCCGAGGAGCTGGTCGCAGAGCACCTTGCCGAGCACGGCGGGCGGGCGGCGGCCGGGCAGCGCCCGCTCCAGCGCCCGCAGCCAGACGTAGCTGAAGTTGCCGTGGAAGGCGAGGGCCACCAGCGCTACGCGCCGCGTCTGCGCCCAGTCGGGCGGCTGCCCCCGCCGCCGCCGCCGCCACAGCTGCTGGGCCGCGTCGCCCGCCGCGAAGAGCCCGCCGTACAGCAGCACGTTGCAGAGCCAGGGGAAGCGGCGCACCCCGCCGCGCAGCAGCAGCCCGGCCATCGCCCGCCGCCTCTTCCGCCCGCCGCCGCCGCCTCCTCCTCACGGGCCCGCCCGCCGCCGCCCCGGCCCCGCCGCCGCCCTCGCCATCCCCGCGGTCCCAGCTCCCGCTAAGGGCCACCCCTCCCGGGGTGCCACCTCCGCCGGGCCTGCCCCTGCCAGGGAGGGCCGGCACCCCACGGCGTGCCCCCTGCTCAGCCTCCCTGCGGCCGCGCCGGTCTGCGGTGGGCCCGCGGGTGATCGCTGGGCACCCGGGCTTCTGTTCACGGGCTTATTTTTCAGGTGACTGTGCATTCACTCATAAGTAGGTCACTGTGGCTCCTGGGCTTTGGTCTAATGTGCACTGTGGAGGGCCTCTGCAGTATCGCTGCAACAATTAAGTGAAAACTAGGCACTCTTTGCTTATTAACTTTTAAATTTCTTTATCTCCCTCTTGCTTGCTTACATGAGTAGGTTATGGCTTTTCAATTTTGCTGTTGTTTTACACTGATTTCTGTTACCGCACTGAGCAGGGCTGATGCACACCTGCTGAGCAGCAGCTGCCTGTGCAGTTCCTCCCCTTTGCCCTCTCCTATTGAGTCAACTTGAGAAAGCCAGAAGTGATGTGTTTATTCAAGATACTTGTGTACACAGCTTTGTACACACAGAACCCTTGCCACAAAGCAGATCTGAAGTCATGCGATGAGCTGACAGCGAGGGAGGCTTCTGTGCTCCGAGGAAGCCCTTAGCCACAGAAGACATCGAGCGCATCCTGAAGCATCGGGAATGTCCCCTCGGTCCTGGCAACGGGCTCAAGCTTGACGTAGGGAACCATCTCCAGGCACAAGGTGGTAGTTCACTGTGTCCTAACAGGGACTGGGATCTATGAGTTTGACACTGTCATGAAGTCTTCCAGGAATGACTCCAAATAGGCATAGATGGCTTGTAGGTTGAAATACATTTTATTAACAAAGTGGAGCAAGTAACCCAATGCTTGGGAGACTCACTGTCAGGGCTCATGGGCTGTCCTTACCATGTCTTCTGAATACATAGACTTGGCTGCGAGAAAAACAGAACTGCAGTGCTCTCTGAAAGTTGTGCTATTAAATAATATAAATGGCGCTAAAAGGAAGCGCAATACTTACCGGAAAATAACTCCAGTTTGAAAGAACAAAAATAAACCTCTGGAAAATAGGGGTTTCTGGGCGAGGACTGCCCGGCCGGGCGGAGCCCGCAGGCAGGGGCGTGCGGCGCTCCCGCCGCCCCGCTTGCTCCGGGGCCCGTCCCCGTGCTCGCCGCCGCGGGAGCCGGGCAGGGCGGCCTATTGCTCCGGGCGGGTGTCGCTCGGCTCCCCCCGAGTCCGGATGAAGCCCGTTCTTCGGGGCTGTGCAGTCGTCCCCCTGCGGGACCCGTACGCGGAGGAAGGGTTTTGGTGTGGCCGTTAACCAGCCCCCGCAGGCCGAGCTGCCCACACCGGGGTGACAGCCGGGGGGCGTGTGAAGGCTGCGGCCGTGCAGAACCCTCGCGGGGTACCGGGCTGCCACGACCCGCCGCGGCGGGGATTCGAACCCTGGACAAGGAGGCGGCTCTGTCCTCCCTCCTCCACTCCCCGGCCGGGCCGCATTCACTGCGCATGCGCCAGTACCTGTTACCTCCCCGGTCGTTCTCCGGGACTGTTCCACTAGCTGGAGGTGGGGGGGGGTGGGTGGTTTAGCAGCGGTAGCGGGCGTCGTGCGGAAGAGAGGGAGGGTGCTGCGCTCCTCCCAGCCCGTGGTGTCACGGCGCGCGGCTCCACCGCGCCTTCCGCGGTGTCGCCGCCCCGGACTCTCCCCGCCCATCTGCCGCGGTGGTCTGGGCCGGCTGCGCCGCGGGGCGGGCCCGCCGCCGTTCCCTAGGTGAGCGCGTTGCCCGCCCCGCCCGCTGCGGCCTCGTCAGCGCTGCCAGCGTGGAGCCGGCCGGGGCTGAGGCGGAAGCGCCCGGCGGGGAGGCGGAGCGCACCGGGGACCCCGCCGGCTATGGACGCTTCTCTGGAGAAGGTCTGCGGGGCGGGGGACCGGGGCACCTGCGGGCGGAGGGGTGTTGAGGCGCGGCGGGCCCTGGCGGCCGCGTCGCCGACGGGGCCCCGGAGCCCAGGCCGGGGTCAGTGGCGAGTCGGGGCTCGGGGCGGCGCTTCCCCAGCGCCTCGGCCGCGGCGGTGTCGCGGTTCCGCCGGGGCTTCCGGCCCGTTTTCGCCGGGGGGGGCTGTGCCGCACGGGCCTCAGTCAACTTTGTCTCACGAAGCCTTGGAAGTGGAGCCCCCGGGCCTACCCCGCTCCCCGCCGCCACGGCGCTTGGCGGTCGTCGCCTGTGTGAACGCCGTCTGTTTCTGTCCCCCGGTTCTGTAAAAAGGCTGAAGAACTATCAGGAAATGCTCTAGGAAACAAGTTTCTTTGCTTGTTTTCTTAAAAAGAAGATGGGGCGTATTTCCTGGAAATGTTAGCCTTCAGCAGAATAGTAGAGAAAATATTATTTGACTTCCTAATTTTTCATTTTATACTGGAGATATTTACTGCCCTGTGTTTGCTCTCTTCTGTCTAATGTACTGTGCAAAGCAATTATTGATTCTATAATACCCGAAGTGACTGACAAAACTTACTTTGCCTTTGTCACTGTGAGTCAGTCAGAATCTGGTAATCTGGGACCTGTCACACTTCTGCTGCCTTTCATGGCACCTGCCATGCTCCAGAAGACCTGTCCTAGAAGTGACGGTGTCATGGCTGCTCATGCATAGATTATCACTATTGTATGTCTTTGAGGACAGTATGCATTTAAAATAATTTATACTTTATGTGCTTAAGAGATGTAAATGCATCCTTCCCTTTGCATCACTTACTATATGCAGCATGTTCAGTTTTATGTAATCTCTGGAATTGCCTAGATGAGTTTGAATGGGAAGTGCTCTAGTGAGATGAATAGTAAGGAAATTCAGGAAATATCTTTCTGATGTGATTAGTGAGTTGGTAGCAAAATCGTTTGATATATTACAATCCCCATGAAGAATACAGTATTAAAGAGTATTTGGTAGCCTTTAAAAGCTTAAATTTTTTACCAGTGCTGACAGAAGTTACAGTGATTGCTGCTTCTCCTGAAAAGTTATAGTTACTTAAGTAAAACTTAATTGAATATAGTAGTTTGGAATATAGTCTTTATCGACTGGACTCATGTAGAATAATGGTACAATATGCAGTTATTGAAAGAGGGCACATTAGTACAGGCCAAGTGTTTGTCCTGTAGTATTGACAAAGTACTTAGAAACTTTGTTTGACTGGGTCATCATAAGAGGCAATAAAAACACTGTGTAAGAATTAAATACCTGAATTTCTTACCAGAATTTGTATTCCTGATGTAAGGAATAGTCTGTAATGGTGAGGGCCCTGCAAAAACTTGCATGTCTGATTTTTCAATATATTCAGATATATGTGTATAGAGAGTTAACGTTTATGTTACTTCCTCTCTTGTTTATCATGGCTTTTTTCCCCATGTATGTTAAAAGCTGTAGGCCTCTCTATAATAGCATGCCACAATACAATTATTGTCTTCTAGCCACTTAGCAGTTAGTGCTCTCCTGAAATAGTCCTTGCTTAATATTGTTGTAAATCTGTACAATCTGCACTTTATCTAATCTTGAGGATGATATATAAGAAGTTTTCTCCCTAAATAAATTTGAAATTGATCCAAGTTGGGATATGCTTATCCTCAGAGAGTATGTGTCTACTGATCTTGTGCTTATTTAAAAGCATTATCATAATGCATCTGAGACTGTCTTTTATTTGAACCATGGATTCTCTCTTCCTTATATATTTATACATGTAGTTTCTTGGGATGTAAGTGATAAGTACTTTTTAACTTGTATTAAAATTCATCAAAATTATCTATTTTTTATAATGAAGGAGGCATTTTGGTACAATCACTTAATTAGCTGTAATGCATGGTGACATTGAATCACTACAGTCGTTAGGTTCTTGCAAATGGAAAAAGATATATTTTTTTTTTAGCAGATGAGAAACTTCCCAAAAGTTGAAAACATTGCACCGTAGCATCATGAGGAAAACCTGTTGTAGAATCTGACACACAGGTGTGCACACCAACAATCTCATAGTTCAATTATCTTTGTTTTATCAGACAAGTGGTTTTTGTTCTTGTTGGGTGGATGGTTTTGTTTTTGTTTTTGTTTTTTTTTTTTAATTATTAATATTATGTGTCATAAGTGGCATAATAAGAATTAATTTTATTTGAAATCCAGAAATCTTTTTTGGGGTGAACTTCAATTTTAAGTTCTTCTGGAAGCCTGTATTAAACTTCAGAAGTTTGGCTAACATATATATGATTCTGTTTTTGATTTTCTGCCTCATTTATCTTTTGATATAAGTGACCAATCTTCTGAAGGTTTTTAACATTTTAAGTTTCAAGTTAGGTGACTTTGTCAATGGTAACATAGGGCAAATTCTTTCCTTGTAGTTTCTTGCTGGCTCTACAGCAGTGTTTTCCCTAAACATGGAAAAACTGTTTTGGTTTCTTGCTCAGCCTGTAACTTCTGTCTTTTGTTACTGTGTTAATTACCACAACATCCTGGTAACTTTACTGGGAAACTAGTGACAGCAGACCTGCATGCAAATCCTGCTGCATGTCAGGGAAATTATAAAGATTAAAAGATAAATACCTATCAGAAGCCCTGTGGTGATACAGTGCTGTTTTCATTCAAGCCTGACAGTCATGAAGTGGCTGCTTTTTTATTTGTTATCTAAAACTTTTCTTAGCCTGGAGAATAACACAGTACTCTTGGCTGAAGAATCCTTATATTGCTGGAGATTCATATACTGTTGAGAACAGTTTTTGGGTTTTGATGGTAAAACTTTCTTCTAGGCAAATATAATAACGTAGTGGGAAAAGGAGGCATACTACTTGTGAAGTATGTAATGAGCTATACCTGTGAGGTGTTTTTTGCACACACAGTAGTTTATGTAGACTGTTTAAAAATCATCCCTTTCTTGGGTTAGGAGTACAGCCTACCGAAATGCAAACTCAATATTGCAAAACATTGGTATATGAAGCAACACTGTGGTTTTTGAATTTGTTACTAACTTTCAGTCTTATCACAACTGGAGAATGGCCCCTTACCCTTCTTTACTTGGCAAGTGACCCCAAGGTGTGACATACTGCCTATAAAACCAGAAACAATTTACACTTCAAAGTGCTTAAAAAAAAATAGGAGCAAATTAATTACAAAAACAGGGAAGTAACCACAAATCAAACCTGTTGCAAGTTAACCTTAGTGAATTGGATTAAGACATTTTGAAGACAATGAATGATAAAAGTCAAAGTAGGGCAGTGAATGCCAGGGTCTCTGAAGGGCTTGTGGAGGCAGGAGGTATCAAGTTGCTGAACAACACCTTGAAGGAAGAAGCTGGGGCTGGTGCCTCCTCAGAGCTTGAAAGGACATTGCATGTCTTGTAACTTACCTGGTCAGAGGATCACCTAACTGTGATCGCCTTCAGAGCCTGTGATAACCCAGGGAAGGACTGAGTGCAGAAACTAAGGCTAATAGAGTATTTAATGCAGCTATTTTGACCTCATCAAAAACTGTTGTCTTGTAGTTCAGGAGGTAGTATTCAACTTGTCCACCGGTCTTTTTAAAAACAGTTCAAAAACATGAAAAAAGGATTCTGTTTCTTACTGATTGGATTTTATACGCACTTGATGTCATTTATGACAAAGCTAAAGCAATGCGCTACTTCATTATGGCATGTTACTAAAGTGTGTTCAGAAATGTTTCTTAACTGAATGGCTTGTTGCTGCAACTTTGCCACACTTATTTTTCTTGTTGTTTAAAATAAATAGGTAGTCTTTTGCTTCCCACCTCCATGCCCTTACTAATGTGAGCAGGGGAGGAAGCATATGTAAAATTCAGTATGCAGCAGTAGAAGGGGTTTTGTCTTCCCATAATTCAAAGGAGAAAAGTTGCTGCATATCCACTTAGCAATTGGAAGAAAAACAGAAGGGATTTGTTTTCCAGTTAAACCCACATCAGAATTCAAAGACTTCCTGGATTTCATAGCATTTTATGGAGCGTAGTGTAACTTCTTAGGACTTTTAGAACTGTGTTTTATGTATTTATTCTGCCTGTGTAATTACTAGTAAGTGAGACAGGATGAGTCACAAGGTAAGTATGTTCAGGTTTTAACATCTGATGTAATTCTTGCAGGTGAATTTTGTGTTAATAATAAACAAAAGCATTTCAGAGACCTTTTTGTAGTGACTCTACTACATCTTGTGTCCTAATCTACAGCAGATTTGTTTGAATATTTGCATGTGATGTTGAGGAAGGTTCAAGCCTTCAACTGCCTTCCAGCCATTGATCATGTTTTACGGCAACCTGAATTAAAGTATGTGAGATAATCACAATCAGTAAATTATGTCTAATCAGTTACTTCCTTAAAGGCTCCGAGGAGCAAAACCTTTTTTTTTTTTTTAATGTAAGATTTCTTTTAATATTTTTTTTGATGTGATGAAACTCTGGAAATGACTGGAAATGTATGGAAATAACGCTAATGATCATATTTAGATTTTTCTTCTAGCTATATATGTTGTATTCTGAGAATCAAATGTTTTCAGTGTGTATATTTTCTTAAATCTCTGTGATGAGGTCTTGAACTTTTTGTATTTGTACTGCTTTTTCATTCAGTGCTTAATTTTAAGTTGTGTCCCTCAGAGCCAATGGATGTTGTAGAAACCAGAAGTGTAAAAACCCATTTATTGCTAAATGCTGGGAGTTCTTGTGGGAAAATATTACTGAATACTTGTACTGTTCTTTTGTTCTTCCCCCAAACATTTGTTACTGGCCACTTCTAAAGCAACAGAATAGAGAACTGTGAATCTTGATTTGATCCAGTGTGACCATGCCTCACTACTGATTCTTTCAGCCACCTACCACTTGCTATATAATATGACTTAAATCTCTCAATATTTTGGTAAAAATAGTCTTTGAACATATGGTAACTCTCAATTTAATTTTTTTTTCTTTTCTTGATCAGTCCTCTGGATGAAAATAGTGTAAAATTGTAATGTAAATTAATCCCACTACCTTCTGTGATTAAATTTGCTTTTGTGTCTGTATCTGTATGAGCAAATGTATTTGCCTGTGTTGCACATGTGCAGCAGTTGCATGTGTTTCCATTAGCAGTGATGGGAAGCATGTGCAGGCCTTTAGGAGTATTGTTTATCAAATACTGTAGCAGACAAGCTATTATATGCCTGCAGTGTGGATAGTTTAAGTTTAATTAGTAAACTTGTTTTGGACTTCTTTTCCAAACACCACACCTCCCCCTTGCACACCCCAACCTTAGAGCGGTCTAAAGGGTTAACTGCTAGAGGCTTTGATATGAGGGCTGATCTTTTGAAAAAGGGTTGATGTTGAATTTATGGAGGCTGTGCTTACAATACATTGGGGAAGCAGAGGAAGGGAGAAGAGAATCTGTAACAGCGTCACCTGAGTATCTTAGGTTTTTTTGCTAATGTCATGGGTCTTATCAGTGGTGTTACCTTTTACCTTTTATTGGGGTATATTTATTTTTCAAATACCGTTTAATATTGAGCACTATAGGTAAGTCAGACTGTGCTAGATGATACCATTCACATTCTCTGGAAGCTTCTAGATGGCATCTAATCCTTAAATGGATCAGTGTTCCTGTCCAGATCTCTTGTGTCAGTGTCACAAGCTTCTGCCAGGCTTCTTGGGTTAAAGCTCATGAAAGAGACTTCAAAGCAAAAGCAGTTCTTTGGAAAATACTTACTCGTCTTTGAACTTGTCACTGGTTCAGTGGAAAGAAGTTCAGTGATTTTTGAGCTCTTCCATCTTGACAGGCTTTTTAACAAGTATCTGCTGTTACCTGGTTTCATCAGTGAAACCAGGATTTTTGTTTCATTTTGTGTAGCTGGAGGGCTCTAACTACTAGAAGATAACCCTTTTCTGCATGTCAGTATTCCTTAAGCTGCCTGCTGCATGTCAGATTTACTCTTGTCTAGTTAAAGGGCTTCTCTCCAATAAGTTAAGATTAAAAATTGGTTTAAAGATGGCAGAAATAGGAAAAAAAATAGATTTACAAGAGTATTTGGATTAGGTGTTTTCTCATCTGTTTTGAAAACTACTGCTGTAAAAGTTTGACAGGGAAGACTGCCATTTTATTTCTGCTTTTGCTAGAACAGTCTTAAATGATATCTTCTTATGTTTCCTAGGTAAGAAATGTTGGGTTTTTTAACCTCTTCTAGAAATTATTACTTGAACATGTTTGAATACCCGTTGGTTGAACTGTCAATCTTCCCCTGAATTTGCATCGAAATGCTCAATGACTAAAACCTGCCTTGGTCAAATTTTTCAGTTTAGCTTCCCAAACAATGTCTTTTCTAGAAGGTAACTTTCTTGTGAGAATAGTGTTGCACTTACCCACTGATCACTCTTTCATTTGGTAGTGGGGTGTTTTTTTTTTTTTTTCCTCTATTACTATTAGGACAGAGGTGCTAGTTTGATTTTGTTGTTTTCGGTTGTTTTTTTTTTTTTTTTTCATTTTTTTTATGAGAGTCTGTGCATCATGAGAGCTGACTGTCAAGCCAACTCAGTTGAGTTGATAATGGGGTTTTTTGGTGCAGAAACAGAGTTCTCAGGTGAAGTAAAAGGATAATTTCTAAATGATATTTGCCACTTGTCATTGTATTTGGGGTATCAATCTGTTTTTCATACTCTGTAGAACGATTAGGATGTCCCTTAGCAGGTTTTTGGTTTTGTTTTGTTTTTTAATTTTGAATACAACTGCATGTGAATTTTTATATTTAGGGAAATACTTAAAGTTTTATTCCTGGTGTAGAATGGCTATGAAAAAGGGGGGAAAAAAATCATTCAAATGGGCTAAAGTGGCACATACTTAATTTTTTAGCTAAAGCATTATAATGAGCACTTACTTGAACACCTTGTGCTTCTCAAATACTTCTGATGCTCTTTCTTCCATTATTCATCAGAAAAAGTCCTGATTTCCCCTTGTGAAGAAAAAAATTGGATCTGTCAGTAGTAAAATCCACATCACAATTGAGTTTTCTTTTGGGTTATTTTAGGTTAGTAGTATGTTCTCATTTTATATATTTTTGAGTTCAGAATATTCAGCATACTTTTAAATGAGTAAAAGAATCTGGCTGATGCATGAATTTGTATTGAGGATGTTGTGGGGACAGTGGTAAGATAAATATTTTTGTCTTCTAAAAGTTGTTATCTTTTTTCATGAAAGATGGTTGACCCTACTCTAGCAGAAATGGGAAAGAATCTGAATGAAGCAATGAAGATGCTGGAAGATAGTCAAAGGTATGTGCAAAGGATAACAACTACAAAAACAATTGCTGTTTGTGCTAAGGGGAGGATTATTAATATTGCTGTCATTAAATGGGAAAGAACTCATTTTCCTAGTAGTTTAAGCTCATATTGTCATTCTGAAGCTTACACCTATACAAGTCACCACTGGTTCTCAAATGATGGGATCTTAATAATAAATGTACATGTTTTTGTGTGTGTTCTGTAATATTCAGAGCAAGTCCAGCAAGCCTGTTTTCTCAGAGATGTAAGGTTTTTTTTTTTCTTATTGCTGTGCAAGTAACTCTTAATTCCTATATATGAGACTCTTCTGCAAGTTTGACATTTTCTGTTAAAGAACTAAAAAAAAAAAACCACCCTGGGTACTGTTTAATTAAGTTTGGGCTCAACTTATGTGTTGGTCTCATCAGATTTATTTATGAAACTATTGCCAGTGAAATAGATTGCAAACATGTCAGTATGTATTTCTGCAAGTCAGAGTGAACTGCATATTTGATGTTATAAAACATAAACTAAATACATAGTTTATTCTTGTGTCTTTAACTAAGAAAAGCGGAGGAGGAAAATGAAAAGAAGTATGCACGGAAGGATATTCCTGGACCACTCCAAGGCAGGTAGGCAACAACAATTTCTAGATAATGCTCTTTACTTTTCAGGATCTGTAAAATGCATGTAATGTGTTTGTTTCCCAAGCAACTTCTATATGAATGCAGTTGTGGTGGGTTGACCCTGGCTGAATGCCAGCTGCCCACCAAAGCTCTACTGCTCCCCTCCTCAGCTAGAGAGGGGAGCGAGAAGATAACAAAAGGCTTGTCAGTGGTGATAAGGACAGGGAGACATCACTCACCTCTTGGAACTGCGGGCATTGGCTCTGTCAGACACAGGAGAAACTTCTAGCAGCTTCTCACAGAAGCCACCCCTGTAGCCCCCACGCTACCAAAACCTCACCTCGCAAACCCAGAACATGCAAACATGAACACTTGACAGTCCAGGCACTATATCAACTTCTTCCATACTTGCATAGGGAAAAGAAAAAGGTTATTATCATACACGCTATTTCCATATTCATGTAGGAAAAAGAAAAAAGATTACTTGGTGTCTGAAATTTTTAACTCTTGGAATCTAATGAAGTATTGATGCCTACAGCTGTGACTGAGACTTAAAGTAAATATAGATAAAGTTATCTTACATAATAACGATTCATTAAAACACCCAGATTAAAAACAAACAAACCAAAAATAAGCCAAAAAAAAAAAAAAAACCAAAAAACACCAAAAAACAAAACAAAACAAACAAAACAACCCTGAGACTGATAAGGTAGAAAACCTGGAAACCCCTACCCCCCCCAACCACAAAACAAAACCAAAACAGAAACCCCCTACCCCTTCAGCACAACTGTCTTAAAAAATTGTATGGAGCTCTTGTGCATGAGACAGGTAAGACCACTGTACCTGAAAACTAAGATTTAAATTGGTTGTAGTCTTTTTGGAAGGTGATCCTGCAGCAGTCAAAGCTAGCACTTCAGAAAGTATTGCAAAATCTATTTCAGTCTTTTGAGTACATAAACTAAACTTGGTTTTGAGTGGAGACACTGGATTAAAATTTCTAAGAATAAAAAGCAATTTCAGCTGTCAGAGTGTAAGTTCTTATACTACTGTAAATTTTATTTGGAATTACAGAAATTGATGTGGTATGTCTTTTCTAATTCTAGCATGTCAGAGTGCATCATGTCAGAAGCTAATGTAACTTTGTCTGCCAGAAATTAATATTTGTATGTAATTGCTTGAGATGTGCTGTTTGTGAGCTGAAGCTGGATCATGTGAAGAGAAATTTATGTTTTTAGCTATTATCTTACTTTGCTGTGTAGCAATAAGCAATTAAGCAGTAGGTCAAACATTTCAGTCCAAATTTTCAGATTTCAATAGATTTGTTTTATTGTGAGCCTGAGTTCATACTTATTGAAGTGTCCTACTACAATTAATTAGGGTTTTGAATTAATTGATTCAGTAACCTCTTCTTCATTATCTGTTTTTCTGAGAGCAGGGGACCATTTTTGTTGCTATAATCATCATTCTGTAAAAGTGTACTGTTGTCTTCATGTCTTACCAAGCACTGTCCCAAATGGCCTTTTTGTTAGATGCTGGTATTTAACTTTTTTTAATGTGACTTTTGTTTTTCCATCCCCGATATGCCAGTGGCCAAGATATGGTGAGCATACTTCAGTTAGTTCAGAACCTAATGCATGGAGAGGAGGAAGAAGAAACTTCACAGGCCTACCGGTAAAGCCAGTATGAATTATTGTATGTGGAAGATACCTGATTTTGTTATAATCTGACTAGTATAAAAATTATACATTTATGCTTTTTAAAGTATAAAGATATTGTGCAACCACGTAACTTTTTAAAGGCAACTTACATTATATAGTAAACCAGAATAATACGTTAGACTTGGCTTTCTTAAAATTATAAAGCTTTCATTAGTAATTACTAAATTGAATTATACAGGGAAATTGTTTCTGCTGTGACAGCTCATTTTATTTGCTACTTTCTGAAAGTTGCTTTAAGTCTGAAAGTCTTATAAAATTTTGAATACCAATAAATTTTTTTACCATCTCTTACTGTAAATTTTACAGAAAAAAAAAAAAAGGAAATAAAAATTGTTTCCATTTTGCTATAAAATGTAAATAATGCTAACTAATCTGCAGAAGGTTAATGAAAACTAACATTTGAAAAACAGTTTGGGGATAAAAACAAACAAATAAAAAAAACCCGAGAAACCAAAAAAGCCCCAACAAACTAATGACAGCTATACCTCTAATGAGAATAATAAGTCTCCTGAGTTTTCTCTGCATGAGGAGGGAAAGTATGTGTTTAATGCACTTTAAAGTCCCAATGCCGATAAGGTGCTTAGTTCCAACTCATGCTAGTTGATTGGCTGAAGCTGAGGTGTTACTGTAAGCATCTAGGCAAAGTGAAGTGCTTTTGTCTGCACTGGCATTTTAGTATGTAATACACAATGGCAGGAAGGTGACTGCTAAATATTTAAAATTGCATGTCAACAAATTCTGCCACTCTGCAGTAAAACTATGCAAACCTAAAACTAATGTTCATGACTTGTATTTAGTTGGCAGTTACTCTGTTCTGGCTTGCAGACTTCAAAATGTTGGTGAACAGGGTCACATGGCTCTACTGGGACATAGTTTGGCTGCTTATATATCGGTCCTGGACAGGGAAAGACTGAGAAAACTTACAACAAGAATCCTTTCTGATACTACTCTCTGGCTTTGCAGGCTTTTCAGGTGAGTCACTGTGAATATCTTATGTATGACTAGGTAGTGATAATTGTTTAAAAATATGTATGACTGGACTGAGGATGTCAACAAAAGAAACCACTGTGCCACAAACTTACAAATATTCTTTGAAAGGTCTGAAACACAATATATAATTAAAAAAAAAAAGACTGCTTGTTGAATGGCAGGAGCTTATCAGTAACACGATTGCCATAAAAATCCTTTTATAAGGGTTATATGGAGCTAAGAGCCAAAGTACAGTTGTAGACATACGGTTGGTCAGACAATTCACTAAAATCTTGTTTCTTGAGGCATATGGTATGTTGCTGAGGCTTGAAGTATTTCATATTTTTAAAAGATGTTTTCAGTTAGCTTCTCCTTTGCTCTTCCTGGATCTGGTATATTTTTCCAGGTATGGTAGGTGACACTACTGAATTTTACAGTATAGTGAAATCTTTCATAAGTGCCTGTTTCATCATGTAGATATCTTAAACTGTTCCATGAGAAAAGAATGGAAATCAGCTTCTGTGGGGGTGTTGGAGTGGGGGGGGATTCACTGATTTGAAATTCCTTTTTTTCTTCCCGAAGCCAAAAAAAAACCCCGACAAACACTTTCTCCCTCTCATGATAACTCTGTATTTCAGAAAATCTTGCCAGTGCTGCTGAGATTTTTTTGTTTAGCACAGTGCAAAATGAAATAGTTAAAATACAGCTGAAGTTAAATCAAATTTAGTTGTTAGAATTACAAAGGATTTTTCTCACATTGACAGGCTCACCTCTATCAGAATTATTTTATAAATTCAGCAATTATCTTTCTTTGACTTAAAGATGTTGAAAGCTTGTGCAATGATGAAATTTGAGAAGTTGCAGGTAATCCAGCTGCTTTGGCAAATGTATGTGTACATAGAGAGTGTGTCAGTGATGTTTCTAAATGACATGGCTCGCAAAAAGAAGTATTCTTGTTTTGAATCAAATAATCAATAGAAGCGTGATTTTTTGTATTAATGCTGGGTATCTATTGCACTGTAGTCCCCAAAGTTTTGTGATCCATAGGCAACAACACTGAACAAATACCACGCTGTGAACTGCTTCATACTTCTTGACAGATTTTGTGGCTAGGAGCTAGAGGAGGCTGGAGGAGTTTCCCTCTGTCCATGTTAGAACATAGAACTGTTGTGTAAAGGTGAAGTAAATGTTTGCACATAGGTCATTCTGGAGTTTAATTCCGCAGTACTCAGCAGTATTTGTGCATCAGGTAGTCTGTGATAACCTAAGATGTTTCAGGGCCTTTATGTAAATTTGTTGATAAATGCCGCTCTTAAATTGTGCAAGACTACTGAATTACATGTTGCACAAAAATGTTAATATAAAAATCTAGCTTGCAAGTTGCTTAATAAATTGACATACCTACTACTTTCACTGTTGCTGTTTCCTTTTCTACAGCTGAGACAGCTGAGGGATTGCCCTCAATTTGGAATGCTCGTACCTTATTTCTTCTTGGTTACTTTGCTCCTATTTCTTGACTATAAATGTTAATGTGCTGATGTGAGTTTGATTCCTAGCAAGATTAAAAAAGGTAGGGGAGGAGCAGACACCCCCCCCCATGAGTACCAAGGAAACATGCCTAATAAATCAGATGGAAGGCAAAATAGCCATAAAATCATTAAAATATTTCTGGGGAAAAATACACTTCATTTATGTAACTCACATATTTAAAATATCTGGAAAACTGTCTTGCAGTGTGCTGAATAGACTGTAGTAAATTTTGGTCTTAGTTTCAAACTCTCTAAAATAAAAATTACATCAGTAGTTTTGGATATTACAAAATACCTTGATTTGTAATTTTATAAAAAGTTTGCAAGTTTCTGCCCATTTACCTTACTTCATGTGTCTCATTCCATTACGAACTTAACTTAAAGAATGCCAGGTTGTATTCTCTTTAAAATTAGCAGTCTGGATTTTATATATATATTATAAAAGGCTTCATCTGATTTTATGTTTCCTCCCCCACTCCACTCTTAGTAAGCAAGGTTTTGAACTCTGTAAAGGCAATCCTTAGGAACCCACGTGTTTTTTCTTTCTTACTTTATCTCTGAATCTAAATGAAAATATATACTAGGTTTCCCTCATTGTTAATCTCAGCCTGCCTCATCAAAGTTTCCTTCTACTCTACTTTATCCTGGGAAAATAAAAGGGTTTTTTGTCTATCTTCTTTGTCCTCTTGTGAACTCCTTTGCTGGTCAGTGTTGTTTTAGTCACTAAACTGGCTATTGGGTTTTGTTGGTCATGTTTACTTGGCTTTTCTTGCAGATATGAAAATGGATCAGCGTATTATCATGAGGATGATCGTGAAGGTCTGCTGAAAATATGTCGACTTGTTATTCACACACGCTATGAAGATTATACAGTAGAAGGATTTAACGTGTTACATGCTAAGCAGCCTGTCATATACATTAGTTCTGCAGCTAGAACAGGCTTGGGCCAAGCTCTCTGCAGTCAGGTAAAGTGAATCAGTTGGGGTTTTATTTGCAAGTAGAACCTACCAGACTTCATATTGCCTACTTGAAATTTAGATTTTAAAAATATATTCACACTTCTCCTGCAAGAGACTCATACTTTTGGTACAGCCTTGTACACTACTGGCAGCAGTCCTGTAAATTGGTTGGGACCAGTAACAGTTTTCCTTTAGATCCATATGCCTGCCTGGAACATCCACTGTTAGAAGTGAAGCTTCTTTGAGATTTTTCCCAATGCTACTATGTTGTCTGAATACATGTATCCCCAGGCAAGCTGAACAGGCTCTCTGCATCTCTCCTATTCCTTCCACAAATTGTTTGATCAGTGTTTCTCATGAGCAGATTCCCTTCATCCTTGTCTCTTCTTTGCCCTTCTGTGGACATATATAATTTTATAAGCTATAAAAAACTATGTTTCTAAGACTTAGGTTGATGTGTCTGCCTGTTGAAACACAGTATGAAAAGGGGCATTCTGAAGAATGAGGACTGAGTTTTGGCCTCAGAAAAGTTGTTTTAGCAAAAGCATAACTTGAGTGATTGTGAAAACTTAATTATTTTTCCTCATGGTAGGAACAATAGCAATGTGACTAAGCAACACAGCAGGGGGTGGGAGGGGAAGGAAGTCTGAGGTGAAACCATACTTTGATGCCAGCCAAATATTCACAAGCTGATAATACAAAAATATTATATACTGTGTTGGTATTGCTTTATTAATCGTAATTTCCAACATAATTATAAAACAGGCAAAGGAAGCAAAGTCCATACTGGGGGTAACCTCAGTAGCTGTAGTGGATCGTATGTTTAAAATAAAACCATTTGTCTGGAAAAATACTTTCAGGTTGCATTTACAGTCTGTGTTTTTTCAACAACAATACAGTGGGAGGAAGAGAAATTTTATTAATATTTCCAGGGAAAGGATCCTACATGCTAACTTTTTTTTTTTTCCCCAAACAAGTGACTGTTTCTAGATTGCACTGCACTTTACATAAGCTGTTCGTTGTGGTGAAAAAAAGACTGGAGCCCAAACATACTGGATTTCCAAATACTGAGTTGTTATAAAATTTGTACGGAATGATGCACTTGTACTCTTACTTTCAATAACCATTATCTTATTTTTTTAAAGGAAAACACTTGAGGGAGAAGTAGGCTGTGTTGATCCAATTTCAAAAAGTCTTGTTTGGAATATCAAGATTGCCCCCAAAACCCAGCACTTTAAAGAAACCCAGTTTTTCCTAATTATGTTTAAAACTTACTGGTTTTGCCAAGTATTTATTTGCATGAATGTTTATAGACTTAAATAAGCTAATTGAGGCTATATCTAGGCTTTCCTATTGCATACCTAACATCCAGTGCACTAGTGATATTTTTCAAACTTAACATGCACTGAAACTAAGAGTCAAGTTCTTTGGGCCTTTGTTTTTCAAGTCTGTAAAGAAGGCAGGCAGAGGTACTACTATCAGATTGAAAAATGTGAGCTGAAGAGAAATAAAAATGGTATCATAAATGGAACTTGTCTCAGCCAAAATGACTTGGGAAGTAAGTGGTAAGAGTTTATTGGAATAGATTGGTATCTTTGGTAAAGCCAAGTGTTGCATGTAATTACTGACCTTGATTCAAGAAATATTGGTAAGAATCAGTATTTTGAGAGCCTATTGCCTCTGAGTACATTCTGCTAATAACAGTGGTGCCTTATCTTTTGTTTATTAGGTAACCTGTCTGCATTAGGTGATCACTGAACTTAATAGATTTTGAGTAGTGTATATTGTAGAGCAGACAATTGGAACCGAGTAATCAGACGAAAATTCAGTTTCTGTTAAGTGAAAGGATAAAACAAACTAGTCTGTAACTGTAGTTCTCTTAGTTTGCCGAATCTTCTGTTCGTTCACTGATGAGTATGATCATCTAGATTTCACTGGTCTAGTGATCTTTCAAGTTAAAGATTGAAATGTAAGAGACCTTGATTCCCCAGTTCCCCCTGATGTAAATGATGCAAAAGTTATCTGGAATTTGCCTCCGTATCCTAGGAAGAACTTCAGACTTACCAGCATGAATAGTTAGCTGAGCTGTATCATCAAAGTAGGTAGACTGTGCTCTACTCAGTAGTAAAGTGACTGAACCTCCAGAGGAACATGGACCACGCACAAAGCACACGTTTGCTTATAGGATGTATTAATTGTAAGGATGGCCAAGAAAAAGAGGACTGAGTTTTTAGGCTGTTGTACAGGGTATGGGGATCTTGTTGGAAAAAACTGAACTCAGCTGATGTGCTAACCAAAGTTGACTGTTGTTGTTTTCCAATTTCTCCTGTGCTTTCTTCTCTCTGCTATTAATTTGATTATAAATTTTAGCAGGAAACTTACTTTATAATGTAATACCCAGCTTTTTATTATCATGATTACTATTTTTTGTGTCACTCTATATTTCTGTGAATGCTTGAAAAGAGTATGTCCCAGTTGTTGAAATTCCATCATTGTTATTGCAGCTGGGGTTACCCCTTTCTTGCATGTGCCGTGTGCCTTGTAACACTATGTTTGGATCTCAACACCAAATGGTAAGTTTGTGTTCCTTAAAAGCTCTTTTGCTTTTGGCCTTTTTTTTTTTAAGCTTCATTAAATGAATGTCAGATAAGTTATTAGGAAAAGCTATGTACTAAAATGTACTTACTTTTTCAACCTCTAAGCCTTCTGTGTTCTAGATGTACAAATCATAGATGGAAATCTTCTAAAAAGCCAGTAGTTTTTATATCGATCTTGTCATTTGCAAGATATTTTTAATGGCATATAGTAAGGTGCTTTTTAGTCGAAGATTTTAAGAATATGTGTAGTCAGAGGTATGTTTACAAACTATATGATGTATTCACGTTGTATTTTTCACAAATGCTTTATCTGACCTTCAGGTTATTTTACCTTTGAGAATAAGAAACTGCAAGCCACAAAGACATTAATGTCTTCGAGTACTTCAGAATGCTGTCCATTTTCACTCCTAATGCATTTTTCCAGTTCAGCAGAAACAATTCTGCATTGTTTGACAAAGATGTTTATAAATACATATCTTTTTTCTTATTGACAACAGGATGTTGCTTTGTTGGACAGAGTGATTAAAGACGATGTTGAGTCTGGAAAACTGCCTTTGTTGCTTGTGGCCAATGCTGGTAAGTGTTAGAGACAAACAGTAACAAAAAACCCTATTTCATGAATATATAGATATAGATATGAATATATATAAAATCCAAAATTAAAATATATTTTCTGAAACAGCTTAGTGGTTACATGTCAAGAAATACCAGGAAATATCTTAATGAACACACAATAACTATCTGTCGAATGTTTTTATTTAACTGATTTAAAGGTGGATTGTACTGCTTATGCCAGTTGATGTATTAATATGACTAGAACTTATTTTAGTGAGTGTAAATCTCTTTTTGAAAATCAGTTTCACATTGGCACTTGAGAATTTTTTGATGCAAGTGCCATCAACTTTAGCTTGAAAAATTATTCTTTTCTTCTAGTTAAACAGAACTGCTCATGAAGAAAATTTGTTTGAAGTAACAATGAAGGAGGTGTCTCTGACTTGCTTTGCACCTGGAAAAATATCCGAGATGTTAATCTTGGTTTAGTTTCCTTTAGTTGTGGTCGTACTTTGAACATATTAAAAATGTCTGCATTTCTTATCTGAGGCTGCTGAATCTTTTAGTGCCTAGGACATCTAATTTTCTAAGTATTTTTAACATATTAACAAGCAAAACAAGTATCTATTTTTTTTATCTAGTATTCCAATTGCTCATAAGTCACAATGAACCAGGTGCGATTACTGTGTAGTGGGCTCTTTTTAAACAACCTCTTTCCTGCTCTTGGACAACAGTACAAGAAGTCCTTTTATGTAGAGACCTAGTTTGCATGCTTATCATTTGTCATTGCTTTTTTCCTTTTCCACAAAGGGACACCAGGTGCTGGGCACACAGATAAACTTGGACGACTGAAGGAACTTTGTGAGCAGTATAATATGTGGCTCCACGTAGAAGGGTATGAAACTTGAAATGTATTTCTGTGTAACTATATTCATTATTAAAGCCTAACTAATGGACAGCACATAATTTTACGGCTAACTAGCTAGTAGAGAGCCATAGGACCATTTTTGATTTTTGTCATATTAAACAATTTATATGGTTATAATTTTGTCACTGTATGAGGTAATTATTCCTGTGTATGTAAAAAAATTTGTCATTGGAGTGGCTGTTTCAGGATAGGTTAGTGGTTACTTTTACTCAGATGGTAATCTTATCTGCCCTTGCTTTGAAGAGCTTGGAATACAAATAAAAAGACCTTACAGGACAAGTCAGGGGAGACGTTATACAGAGAATGAGAAAGGAGAATGAAATGAGTGTGGAAGAGATGACACTTTAATGAAGGTTGTCAAGAAGACTGTTGTAAGCACAGTGTGCAACGTAACTGGGAGGAGGATGAAACCAGGAAGGAAGGAAATCCCAAGAGCTTAGACAATGTTAATGAAGACTCCAGTGCTCAAAGATTTTTTTTGTTTCGTTTTGGGTTTTTTCTTTGAGCCTGGAGTAGGGGCTCTCTTTCTCCTCATATTTCATTGTTTAGCGTTACATTTGCATGCTATTTATTTCCGATACCAAACATGCTGAATTATGGGTAGGACTTCAGGGGATGATTTCCCCAAAGGTTGGACTGAAACATTTTTAGATTGAAATGGATCTTTACTTTTGGGTTTTCAATCTTGGAATACCTCGTAGCAACATCTACTGCATTGTTAATGACAAATACATGAACAAAAATTACCTCCCTTTACACATCAATGTGAAATCTTTAAACTGAAGATTAAAATGCTCTCTCTTAATATATATTTAATATGTGTTAAAACCATTTTCTTTTTCTAGTGTCAATTTGGCGACTTTGGCTTTGGGTTATGTCTCCTCTTCTGTACTGGTATGTTTTACCATATCTAGAAGGTTAATAATGTGCTGTAGATTTTAAGGTCGTGATCTAATCAAAATATGGCTTATATTCTGCTTACTGGAATAAACTTCAGGCTGCTACAAAATGCGACAGCATGACTCTTACTCTGGGTTCCTGGCTGGGTCTCCCGGCTGTACCTGCAGTGACACTCTACAGACATGAGGATCCATCTTTGGTATGTCCAGCTTCTCAGTCGTTATTCTCAAGATCTTGAAACTTTCATCTTGATCGTAGTGTAGAGTCTTGGTCTTCATCTGAATTATAATTTGCAAAAGCTCCCCTGTTTAAGTTGTGACATACTCCATTTTTGCCAGTTTATGTAATAATTGAACAGGTTAATACTGGTTTGTTTATTGTTTATTTTCCTCTTTAGTCCTTAGCAGCTGGCCTGACATCGAGTCAGCCTGTAGAGAAGCTCCGTGCCCTGCCACTGTGGCTCTCCTTGCAGTACCTGGGCCACGATGGGATTGTGGAGAGGATAAAGCATGCCTCCCAACTAGTAAGGAGCAGCTTGTTGGCACATTGCTTATGGGTACTTTGCTTCACAGAGTATGGGCTAGAGGCTGTTCTTCTGATTGAACAGATTGAATCTCCAAGCAGAAACAAAGTTCAAGTAGCAATGATAGTACAAGTGATATCCAGATGGCTATCACAGAACACTGTTACACTTAAGAATATTTTTATGATAATTGTTAATACATATTGATTATTGTGGTGCATTGTAGAAGAGTCAACTAAAAATACTGTAGCTGTTGACAGTGTAGCATGTTGGTTTGTATTGTGTTACAAATGAATTATGAAAACAAAGTGAACTGTTTGGGGAGGGATGTGCTTTTGCTATTAGATTGTATATTTTATTAGGTTTTTTAAATGATAAATATTTAATCTTTATTCTTTCTATACAGTGAAGTAACATATCCACTTCCTTCTTTTGGTCATTTCTCTATTTTGCTTGAAAGCTGTTCAGAGAAAGCCTTTCTTAGTTTTCTATTTGGCATTGTATTGATTTAAGTAATAGTAAATTATAAATCTTACAAAAAGTATTTAAAAACATTTATACAGTGGCAAGTGCACTATTTTTGCAGTTAAGTCCTTACCCTAGTAGAAATTAAGGTCCAATATAATGTGTTAGTTTAAACATGCAGTGTTAATATGCAAAACATTTTTTGTTAAATTTCCAGCACTTTAAAAATTCAAAGGCCAAAATGGAAATGGATAGTTTCTGTAATGGTTAGGGAAGAAGCTATTGTCATGAAAGACCGAAAAGAGTGACAAAGTATCATTAGTTATTAAGATTTTATGGCATCTAAGATTTATCTTAGCTTTTATAGTAGTCTATTAATAGTTTTAAACCACAATGTAAGAATGTCTTTTCTAGTGAAAATAATTTAAAAAGCCATCACAACCAGTTGCTCTGGTAGCTTTGAGAAGTTTCACTGTTCCACTATATACTGTGCTTTTGTTAGTCAACACAGTTGTAGTATCTCTGGAACTTTGTCAATAAATACACCAAGACTTTATTTTAATGAAAATTGTTTTGTAGTCAGTGTTTTACTAAAAACAAAAAATATTTTTCCATTACATTCTAAATTTAGATATAAGAACTGGATGAATCCCTGATGTGTTGTAGGGATTTATGCAGAAATAGAAATTATGGTAGTGATTATTTAATGTTTTTTAGAATAATTTTTAACTTCTAAAACGATGTGTTTGTCTCTTTGTTTTGTTTTTGTTTCCCTTCTGCTGTGGTCTTTTAGAGTCAGAGGTTGCTGGAAAACTTGAAAAACCTGGATTTCATTAAAACTTCGGTATAGTCTACATTTAATACTTTGGTTGTGTAACCTAGTCCTTGTTAAGTTATAAGAATAACTTTGATTTTTAAAATTATTTTAAAATATTACTTAAATCATAGCCATTGTTTTGAAGATGCTTGGTATCTATTTAGTTCAGGTGTTCAATTAAATAGTATGGCTTGGCTGTGTGTGACCTCTAGATTGTATTTGTTGTATTGCTGTGTACTCATGCACTCAGTGGAGCTGACACAACAACATCCAGAAATTGTTTCCAGAGGTTGATTTAATTCCATTTAAAACATGAATTTGTTCAGTAATACATTTATGAAATCAGTTTCCATAAGCCTCTCTAATACATTCTGGCTGCATCTTACCCTGCAGCTGAGATGGTATTGTGAGCCCTATAAAGTTGTGTGCAAAAATCATCCCAGCTGAGGTTTTTACTCCAGTAATAGTTCTAGAAATTACATCTAATGTATTCATTCCAAATTCGGTTTCTGTGAGATGGCCTGTTCAACAGGGTTTGGTGGTTTTATTCTTCTCTCCCCCCTCACCCCCATTTTAATTGACACTTAACATACAGAAAATATACTCAGCTTAGTTTTCTGGGGCAATAGATAATTCATGGATCATGCTGAGTGACAGCAATGGTTTTTGTAAAAATTGTTTTTCTGAAAGTATTAATGGCCTTAGAAGTTCAAGTCACTTCTCCCTTCTACTTCACTAAATCTTGCATTTTTAGGATTGTGAAATGTAGCCTCAGATTGCCTCCAGAAGTTTCCCTGTCCATTTCTCCTAGCCCCGAAGCAGGATCAGTTATTATATTGTTATTCCTGTAGGAACTTTCTTAATGTTCTCAAATGATTCAGGGGTGAATTACAAGATAATTTTTAAAATGTTAATACCTGAAAATACTTAAAGCTAAATAAACTATATATTTTCTAATGAATATGCTTAGGTTTCTTGCTTCATAGTGCCCAATTTTTAATTATGCATACCTTAAAATCAATATCATTCTGCTTTAACTGAATAATGATTTACTTTTCTGTGTTTACAGATACGTTTACTTATATTCCTAGAGTTGCCTTCTAATACTGAGCTATTGTAAACATTGTTACTGCTGTCAAAGCAAAATGATCTGCTTTGCTCATCAGTCTAAGGAATTATACAATGTTAAATCTTTAAAAAAAAAAAAAGTGAAAATAGATCTGATTTTTTTTTTTTCAAAGGTTGAAGATGAATTGAGTTCACCAGTGGTGGTTTTCAAGTTCTTCTGGGAATATTCAAATAGAGGTGTGTGATTTATTTACAAACAAAACCAAAAAACCACTCTTTTTATATATATATATATATATTTTTAAAACTACTAATTTGTAAAATGAATTTGAGGTAAATGTGATGTAGTGCACTTGTCTTGTGTAACATGCTTTTAAAAAGGTTGTGAAAGCTGGTTGTAATCTAGTGATAGAATCTATACATGTGATAGCTTCTTTTTTAAGATAGACTGCAGTGTGTTAAATTTTCATACCAAGTAATTTTCTGCCTTCTTGTGTGATGAAAGATTTGCATATGACTTTGATCTTGAGAGCAGATGATGGAAGTCTCCCGTAAGCTGCAAGCTGTGTTCGAGTGTACTGACTGGGGAAGATCTTCCTTGTTTTTTTCCAGGCTTTCTGTTCCTTCTAAACTTTTGGTGGCAAATTGCAAGAGCTATGTTTCTCTGTTTTACTGATCTCACTTGTGGTTGCACTCATTTTAAAAATAGCAGAACACATTAGGAGCCGCTCTGGAAATACTGTCATGGGTATACAGTAGCCACACCACATGTGACTCTGAGCAGAACATCCTCTTTCTTGGAGAGCATGTCTAAATAAGGATTTTTGTCCTTTTGGTTGCAGCAGGATGTTGTGCTCTTTGTGTGCACATGCTCAGAGGGTGGGGACATGTCCAGCTGGGATGAGGCAAAAGACAGCAGAAAGAAAACTTGGTAGTTTTGTTATGAGTGTTGATTTTAATTGTCTGTGGAATATTTTGTGTTGGGCATGGGGGAGTATTGGTTTTGGTTTTAATCCAATCTGTGGTTGCACTCATGAAGTAAACCTACTCAAGTGCAGTGACTTGGTGAATTGCTTTGTACACTGATGCATTTATTTGTGTCCTGGGTTGGGCTGCTGACCAGGCTCAAACCATGACAATTTGAAAAGCTTTACTAGGGAGAAGTCGCCCACCTGAATTGTAAGGATGCAAGATGGTTGGCCGTTTCTGCATGTTTTATGTGTATAGTGGACTCATAAATCATTAGTATTATTTTTATGTTGTTTAAAACAGAAAGTAGTTCTTAAAACTTGATAAAAACGTAGCTGAATGCATCAAATGAAATACTACAGCCTGCTGTAACAGGGTTTTGCTTTGTGAAAACTTTGTTTTTATTTCCATTGGAGCATTTGAACCTCAAAGCTGAGAGAAGTGTTTCACTGGTTCCTTTTAAAACTCAAACTTTTAAAACTCTGTTTTAGTATTTGTCATGTTTGACATACCTTTAAAGAAAAAAAATCCTGTTTAGGCTGCTTGAGGTCCAGTACATTGTGTAGATCTGTTACATTACCCAGGAAATGTAATTGTCTTTTACCTAAATTTTAGGTTGCCTTTTGCTTAATTAAGTAAGTAAAAATCCACTTCTGTGATTCTTATATCTTTGAATTCAGATCAAACATCACGTGCTGCACAGGCCTCAACTGTTCAGTACCCCATGATAAGCAACGAAAGGCACATTTATGACACCTTCAATCAGTGGGTAAGAATGGATGCTTTTTCTCTTTAGGAAAAAAGAAGTGACAGTGGAATGCTTCCGGGGCTCATCAGTAATTCTAAAACCTTTGGTAGATTAGTGTGATAGGTTATTCTTGATCTGATATCTTTTGCAAAACTAGTGGGCATTTTGGATTTAAAAGATGAATTTGCTCTGAGGCAAAGTTGCTTTCACATTTCTGATTATTTTACATGTAATTACTACTGAAATTATTACTGCATCTTAAGATGTTGGTACTGGATTTTTTTCACTGGTCTTGTGGGAATACGTGAAAAATTTAGAATGCTTTTTAATCAACTAGTTACTTAATTGACAATGTGTGTTCATGAATAGACAGTCTTTTTCAGTTCTTAAAGAGAATTAAATCTAGAAGCCTGTGCTTTCACAGAGCTGAGCACATAACTGTTTTGGATCAATTGCCTAATAATCATGGCATGCTTAATGACAGTGACAATTTTGCAGAAGATTCTGACTTGTAACACTTACAGCTTATCCAGAATTTTCATGATTTTAAATGTATGTCCAACCTTGTCATATCACCAGCAAGCTAAACTATTTTGTTACAAGAAGTGATTTTGAGAAATACAAAGAACTGTTGAGCATGTGGTTCTCCTTGACTGTGGGAAGTCTAGCCTGAGTCAGCAGCTCAAGAGGTCATGCTCTGTCTGTGTGTAACTGTGCCTTACCCCTGCAGCTGGGAGAGCAGCTGGCACAGCTGGTTCCTGCCAGTGGAGTTGATGTGGTAGAACTGGAAGATGAAGGCACATGTGTGCGTTTTAGCCCACTAATGACTTCTGCAGGTAATGTTCACTTAATTCAGCCACTTGTGAAAATTGGGATATGCTATAGAATTGAACAACAATCTCCTGGTGTAAAAGCAGCTATTCTCAAGAAACTCTTTAGTATATTCTCCTACATTGAAGATTTTCTTATAACAAAACAGAACTGTCTTTGCTTTGCCATTCTGCTGTGCTTGGCAATGGGTGCATCAGTGGTAGCTCAGCTGTTGGGGGTGACACTGCCTCACTACCTCTGCAGGGAAACACTTTTACTGATTATTTTTAAATTCATTAGGGAAAGCAAGGGGAGAAGCTCTTTGTTTCTAACGGTTATAGAAGAAATGTGAAGGATAAATCATCCCTACATGTCTTTCTCTCAGCTGCTTTAACGCAAGATGCTTGACCTATTTACACGGGTGTTTCAACACTGAAATGGTGCTTGTGTTCAAAAGGTAGCTACTTAACTGGAAGAATTATTTACTAAACTTCTAGGTTTTTCTGTAGTTACTGATGGGCGGGGGGAATAAAAATCTGGTTTTGGAAAGTGTCTTAAATGTTATGTTTAAGCCAGCACTGTATATGTACTTTGTTTAGACTTGGCGGGTGCACAGAGCAACTTGCAGGGGCTCAGGGGGGTGCATGGTATCTCCTTTTAGCTCGTGTGGGGTGAGTGGCTTAGGCTATCGAAACACCCGGCGCTGATGTGAGAGGATCCTGGTGTGCGCAGAAAAGTAAAGTTTAGAATAAAATTACTTGGTGATGCTCTGACGTTTTGTTTTAAATCGGCACTGAAACTAATTCATGATCTGCTTGGCTGTGGGGAGAAGAATTTTTCTGATGCTAGCTACTGGTGTAATGAAAAAGGCTATTGTCCTTATTAGTTTGTAACATCAGAATATCCTTTTTATTAGCTTATATTTTAATTAAATCCTCAGCTCTCTCCATCTTGAAGTACCAGTGGACAGATAACTGAAGAAAAACCACTGTTTCATAGATCAAGATATTTCAATACTCTCTGTAAATGATATTGTCTTAGAGTGGCTTCTTTACTGATTACTTAATTCAGTCACCTGTGTGATGTCTCTTCACTTGTATCTCACATTAACACATCAGCTCTTTAGTTTTAGGAACTGAAATACAAGATGTTGATCAGTTAGTAGACTGCTTAAAAATGAAGATACCAGTATTGACAAGTACACTGCAACTGAGAGAAGAATTTGAGCAAGAAGTAAGAAGAACAGTAGGCCTGTTGTATATTGAAGATCTTAACTGGCCAGGATTAGGTGTTGTAAGGTAAATTTTTCAAAATTTTCTTCACTATATATTTGGATAGACTGCATTAACGGAAAGGAATACGTGGATCGCTTCAGTGGTGATGTGGATGTACTGTTTGCTGATTATTATCTGGCTTTGCACTCAGTTGAAGCTTTTGAGTGCTTTTTTAAAAATTACCTTTTTAATGTTGTGTTGTTTGATTATTTTTCAAAGAAAATTTGAAGAGCTGTTTTAGCAAAATTAGGGCAACAGTTCTACTATTGGAGGCAGCGTATGGATATGTAATATGCAAGTGCATCCTTACTGTATTTAGCCAAGTATAACTTCAGTTTTTATCTATAATGGCATTCACTTATATACTGAATACCACTTCAAAAAAGCCTTTAAGTGTCTGTTCTGATCCTCTGATACTCTTCTGGAAAGGATTCTGTATAGTCAAAACAGTTGAACGATAATCAGTATATTACCTAGAGATCTGTTGTGCTCAGTTAAGTTTGCAGCAGCAAACTCACCCAAACCCCAAATTTCTGATTACAAATGCCAATAAACTTACTGATCTAAGCTGTAATGTTCTGAGGTTTTTGGGTCATAAAATACAGAAATTTGTAGAAACATGCTAAATGTGTATATATTTTTGTATGTACTGTAAAGTAAAATTACTATCTTCTGGCTTGGTTTGAAGATACAACTATCACAGTGATGGGAAGAATGATGACAAACAAGAAAAAGAAATAGAAAAAATCAATACAGAACTTCTGAAAAAATTGAATGAACTGGAGTCGGATCTCACTTTTTCTTTGGGTAACTGCACTATTTAAAAAAACTTCTGTTCAAGCCTGTAGTCATTTTACTGGCTGTGTTATGGTTCAATAGGTCATTTGTACATAGGTCATTGTAATGCTGAATTACACTGCTGTGTGTATGGTTATTGTAGAAACATCTGGAAGTTTGTTTCTTTCTCACCCCTTCCAGTTGGTAAATGTTCAGTAGGGTGAGCAAAGTGCACTGTTCTCAGAAATAGAAAACTGCCTCATGAGCCACTAGACTAAAAAGTGTTTCCTTGTCAGAAAGAATCCTCTTTGTAAGCTGAGCCTTCTTGGTCAGTGCCGTATCTAGTGAAAAGCAGAGCTCAGTCAAAACCCACTGACCTGTTCGCTGCCTGCTGGTGGCTAGATTAAAAGCTTCGGGTGACTTTCTTGATAATTAGCATCGTTTTCACATTTACATAGTGCCACATTATAGCTGAAATAATATTAATTTGCTTACTCAGAACTCTGATCCCTTCTTCTAGTCAGCTTTCAAAAGTTAAATGACCTAGAATTGTGAAACCAAGAAACCATCTGTAAATGGCAGAAAGTAACAAGTTTGAAGTATATTCAACACTGATACTTATTATACAACTCCTCACGTGTATAAAATTTCCATTGTTTTTCTTGTTTAGATGCTGTTTTCTCTTCTCTTTTTGAAAACCCACAAGGCTGAGCTTTTTCAGTCTGCGTAATTTATACCTATGCAGCTACTGCCCTTCATTACTGAAGCGTGTGTGGATGTATTGGGATTTCCAGATTCACAAGCATGAGCATTGTACCTCTTGTGAAAATGTGTTTTTTGTACATCATGAAGACTTGATTTTCCCTGTTCTCACAGGTCCAGAATTTGGAGGGCAGAAGAACTGCATTTATATTGGCATGGTAACTGAGGATCTGGACGTGTCGGAGTTAGTTGAAACTATTGCAGCAACAGGCAGAGAAATTGAAGAAAATTCAAGAGTGTGTATTAATAAATCACAGAGCATTTCAGCACCTTTTTTTTTCCCCTTCCATATTGGCTTCAGGACATGGTTGTGTTCTTTGTGAAAGTAAAAACTGTACTTGCTTGCAACAAACTGTATTAATTACTCTGGAAGTAATTTATCTGTGTCCACGTAAGGAGAACTTTTGCTACAGGATTATAGTATTCTGAAGATGTCCTGATTTATGTTCATGGTCCTGTGTTCAGTAGTTCTAATGAAAGACTTCAGTAGTACTGAAGTAGACTCATTTTATGACTAAAATTTAAACTGTAAAAAAAAAAAAAAAAAAAAAACAAAACCAAAAAACAGGAGAAAAAAACCAAAACCCAAACAAAAACAAAATGGAAGGTGGGGGCTGATTCTCAGCTGGTGTTTCTCATCACTGCTAAATGTGGTGGGATTGTTTATATACCAGTTTTAAGACAAAACTATGCCCTAATATGTGTGGAAAAAAATTAAATTGGTGGCTTAAGACCAGAAATTACAAATTACCCATTGGAGTAATAAAGCTGATGATGCAACTCCTTTGTGTAAAAGCATTTATCTGATTAGAGTTCTCTCAATGTTCTCTAAAGTAGAATTTCTAAATGACCTGCATCACAAATGAACGTATCCTTTTATTCCTCTAATGTTGGGCATCTAATTTCCTCACCTAAAAAATAAATAGAACTTCATAAATCCTTTGCCTATTTTTGCCTATGGTAGTATGTTGATTTTGGCAATGAACTTTTTTCTAGCAGTGTTTTCTGGAGACTTTCTGCCCATTCTTGACTCCCTCTGCTGCTGTGAGGGCGAGATGAAAAATGGTTTGCCTGTAGAGTATCTTCAGTTTTAAAACTGCTGTAGTTGAGATTAGGAACCAAATGTTGGAATATGGGCTGCTGCAATCCTGAAGCTTCTAGGGAGGAACGAAGTAGTGGAGGACTCAGAAGGGTGCAGTTCTGGGAAGCAGCTCGAGTCAATCTGTGGTACTGAAAGGATTGTACGCCATTTGATACAAAACTGCGAAGCAGAACCGATCTGTGAGAATGACACTTGCATCATTTAGATAAGTGATGTTTGGTACAAGAGAGAAGCTTTTAGAAAAAAAGAACTGCTCCAGTATCAGCAAGCCCTGAGGACATATACATAAGTCTGCTAAAAGGCAGAACCAAAATTTAAGACAAACTTCTTGACTGGACCAGAAAACATTGTGGTTCTTCCTTGTACTCTAAATGCAGTCCTGTTACACTCTCTCCTGTAGCCGGTGCCTTGGGGTATGTGCTGTGTGGTTCCTGGCTTGCCTTTCCCCTAGGGAAAAGGAGCTGTTTCCTCTTTTTTTCCTTTGTTTGTATTAACTGACAGTAACCCAAAGTTTTGGCGTTTTGGAGGAAGTGCCTGTCATCTAGGCCTTGTGCAATATTGAAACCCATATTAAGTTCTGGAAATTGGCATTTGTCTCACACAAGACAAAATTGTGACTGTTTTTTGATCTCTTGGGTTTGTTCATTTGTTGCCCCTACAGCTCTCCCAGTAAGTTGCTTGTCCTTTGCAGTATGAAGCATCACTGATGCTGCCATAGGATGCCACAGAGATCGGCTTGGCAGTTGTGTATTAAATTTGAAAAACGAAGTTAAACGTAGACTGATGTGGACCTGCTTAGATTTGCTGTGAGGCTGGTTTAAGTCCTGGGTACTTCTAGAAACCAAAATGTACTCTATACAGTTAAAAATTCTTCCCAGTCAGATTCAGCATCTGATGAACTCATATGTGCTAAGCAGATCTTTAAAGACTTTGGGTCACAGGCTCCTTCCTAAGTAAAAGAAAACTATGTACTGTTCCTGTTCAAAATTACATGCTGCCTTCTAGGTCTATCTTTTAAAAATCCTTGTGTCAGCCTGTACATTCTTTAATTTACAGTCATAATGAAATAGTGATTGTGAAATGCTGCCTTAAATTAGAAAGACAGCTGACTGCCATGTTTACATCCTCAAAACCTTAACTAAAAAGACAATTTGAAGTCCAAATAATAGCTATAATAATGCCATTTTTGGTTTTTATTAGCTGTTGGAAAACATGACTGAAGTTGTTAGGAAAGGGATACAGGAAGCACAACTTCAGCTTCAGAAAGCAAATGAAGAACGACTTCTGGAAGAGGTAAGACTATAAACATTGATTATCTGGGTAACTTGAAAGAACTTGTCACAGCATAGGTCCCTTGCTCACTGGCCAGTGTTTGATTGTGCACTCTGCAGGGACTGCTACGACAAATACCTGTAGTCGGCTCTGTGCTGAACTGGTTTTCTCCATTCCAAGCCTCACCCAAGGGAAGAACATTTAACTTAACAGCAGGTAGGATCACATCACAGTGCATCTGCAGGTGTTGTCATTAGAATCATTTCCAATTTTATACTAAAATTGCAACACACTTCCTTGTGCTGATTTGATCATGAGTGACATAATCCACCCTCGGGATGTGAAAGAACATGCTCTTCACTGTTTCTGTAATACCCACTAAGACGGTCTAACCTCACTTGGGCAGTTTATGTTTTGTTCTTGCGTGTTGAGTCACACTAAAAAAAATGTATTAGACATTGGCATTTATTAATAGAGGAATCATTTCTGTGACTTTTGGCTACATATGCTGCACAAGTTTGGTGTTTATGCTGTGTTTATAAATATGTAAGCTAGCAGAGTAGCTCAGGTCTTAGAAGGTTGCTTCCCCACATAGGTGCACATCTATCCTCTCGAGTGTGCTTGCCAAGTGGCGCTCGGATGTTCCGCTGTGCTACGGGAACTTGATGTCTCTGAAATCCTGGTTTGAGATCATCTGGCTATTGCCACACTGATAAAGTGTGAGTTTGCATGTGAAATAGTGCAAACTCTGACAAGGACAGGCTAAAGCTAGCTGTGGACTAGTGTGACCCTGGCTTTGTGGGAGACCAAAATGAATGGAATATTACAATGTAAAAGACGATTAACTTACTCATATATTTGTAATTCATGTCTGGTGATGTGAAAAGAATCCTCTGTAGCTTTTACATAATTAAGACTGATGTACTAGCATAATACTTTCTGAAATTACAAATTTTCACTGTAAAAATTCTCGCAGTCTTAAGAATATTCCTGAACTCAGCAAACTGCCTGTCACACCTAGAACAATAGCCCAGCTGTCTGTGTGCCTCTGTGAACAGTCAGGAAGGCTTTCTGCTGTATTTGGGGTCTTTCTTTTTGATTCTTGATGCACCAACTGGGAGGTTCTTACAGCAGAGAAAAGCAAGGCTTCCTTGGGAATCCTTAACCCCTCCCCCAGGCACTGCTCAATAGCTTGCGGCTGGGAGTATGTCAAGTACCTAGTGGAGATGGGGGGAAAAGGACTGCGGGGTGTAGCCGAGCTGTGAAGTGAGCGAGAGGGAAAACTTTATTCATCTTCCTAAGTCAGCACTCCTGGCCCTGGGTACTCAGAGCAGCACCAAGTAGCAGTTTCAGCTTAACATAGCACATACAGTTTGAGAAATGTGCATTAGCAGTAAGATTGTTACATACCTTATAAATGCAGATCAGCATAAAACTTGTCTAGTTTGTGTTACATTCAACTTGATACATTTTTTTAAACCTGCAGGCTCTCTAGAATCCACAGAATCTACATACCTATCAAAAGCCCAAGGTACAGGCACTACCCCACCACCAACTCCTACTTCCAGCCTTGCAAAGCAAAGACTTCCTGGTAAGTTCTAACATCATAGTTTTATTTCTAAAACATCCTGCCATCTGAGTTGCATGACATGGGAAGATCCACATGATTTTCCATCTTTCATAGTATGTGGAACTAGAGCTCATCTTCTAGTGCCTTAAGTCTGCCTTAAAAACCCTTCATTTAAACATGGCATAGAACACCACCCCAGTCTGTTTTCTCCCCAAGAATTCTTCCTGGGACTACAGGAAGTTATCATCCCATTAACTGGCAATTGCCCATGAAGTCTGGAATCTTCATCTGGAATATTATGAGATTATTGAGTTTTAAAAATTAGCAGGTAATTAAGCCAAAAGTTTTGTTTGAAAGAAAAGAATAAATAATATATAATCATGTATTTGAGCAACTGCATTTCTGTTGCTGCCTGAAACTCTGTGGACAAAGTCACTTTAAGGTGACTGTAAGATCTGTTAAGTCTATGGCACTTTCTGTGTAGTTTTATTAATAATTAATGTTGATTTGACTGGCAGGAAACCCATAGTTTTAACTCAAAAGGTGAGCTGGTTGACTTCCAGCCTGTGATTTTCAGTGCAAGTTTTTACCCCAGGATGACTTCACTGTGCACGTAGGCAGCTTGTTTTTCAGCTGAATTTTAACACTCTCTGTGTAAACAGGATGAAATAACAGGCGCTACTGCCTTGCATATGTATCTGTAACTGCAAGGAAGTATGTCTGTTTAGGGTGCCAGTTAGTACCCAAATAGAATCTCTTTGCAGCTGTAAGAATCAGATACTTTCTTTGAAACTTAACTCGTGCATACCACATCTTTTACTTGCTGTCTTCACTGGTACTGTATTTTTCATATACTTCACAGGTCAGAGAATATTTAAAAGATCTCTAAGAAGTTCTGATGCATTCAGTGAGACCAGTTCAGTCAGCCACTGTGATGACCTGGAGAAGATGGATCAGAGACCCCCACCTCTGTCCCCTGGCCAAGAGCAAGGACCTCTGGAGACAGAAAAAGCAGAGGAGCAGAAGGAGGTAACAAAGACAGACACTGAGGACATTCAAAGTGACAAACTGCCACCTGATTGCACAAAGGTAGAGGAACAAGAAAGTCAAAGATAAACAGACTGTGGATTTCAGACTTTGCAGAGAAGCCTGTGCCCTGGGAGGCTGGGTGTTAATGATGCATTTGAAATGTGAACAGTGCCACACACTAATACAGTAATAACTACTGTAACTTATTAACTGGGATTTTGCACAAATATAAATTCCTCCCCTCCCCCCATGGGACAGAGATTTGTCTTATTGTACACTTGTTACAGTTGCTTTAATCTTCTACATGTCAGTGTCACCAAAGTTCCTGTGAAATTTATCAAGTGCTTATAAACATTTGTAAAAACAATTGGCAGTTAGCCTTCCTGTAGGAATCTAAGCATGATGATAGTTGCTAACTAACCAATCAGCCATACACAAAATTCAAAATACAGTTGCACCCAATAGTTCTAAAATGATCTTATGTTAAATCACCTGCCAATGGTTCGCCTTTTTTATATTTAAAATTCAGTTTAGCCTCTTCTGCAAAACATCTACTGAAGTCACACTAGCTCTGGTTTGCTTATTTTTAACCTTATAAAGAACCTTGCCAAACAGCTGTGGTGTGGTGAGTGGTAGGGAGGGATGCCCATGTATATAGGAGTCACTGATAGTACTTTGCCATCAACCATTTTTTTTCCTGCTGCTGAATGACCTGAGGGGTTCAGCTAAGGCCCTAGGAACAGTGGGGACAGAGTTAATGAGCTTTGAGCCTTCTAGAAAGAAGTAGTGCCTCTGCATGCCTGAACGGCTTCTTGCTTCTGCCACTGGGAGGAATCACCAACGCACCCTTTTCCTTTGCACGCCATTTATAAACCAAATGCTATTGAACACATTTATGTAGTGTAACTGGTTCTTTCTGTTGTGTATTTTTAAAGATAGTTGTAGTAAAGCTTAAGAAAACAATACATTTGTGATGGTTTCAACACTTATTTTTTGAATAACAGTAACTTACCTATGGTAGGAATTGTACAGACTCAAAGAAATTATATAGGTTATTTACACTACAGCACAACTTCATAGTGTCTAGGACTACTTAATGCACAAGCAAAGCTTTGGATAAATCAGAAGCTAAGGTGTAGAAGTCTTACCCCCCCACACCCTGAATTATCTCAGTCACTTTGCAAATTTTCAGAGCCTCCTGTGGAAAGGAGATGTTTGGAAAAGCTTGCTTTCCCCAAGGTAGCCGATTTTGAGGAAAACCATCCCATCCCTATAGAACTGGATACAAGTACTGTAGTTTGCTTCATTTGGGTTTTGTTTGGGATTTTTTCCTCCCCCCTAAAAGGTATACGTTAACACCATAATGGCTGTAGTGGTAGCAGAACTCTGATAATCTGAAAAATCTGGGGTTTTTGAATTGTGCTGTCACCTGCTTTGACTCTCAGCTTCTAGACCCCGTGGGGTCAGGATCTAGAATGGAATGACATGAACGAGGTTAATTTTGCTGTTGGAGTAATTTATGTAAATCAGAGTGCAATTTTTCTAAAGTGCAAAAATAATTAAGTTGACTAGTCTTCCTTATTGGTTTCTTTGGTGCAATGAAGTATGTTAATAAGAGTAATTTGTTGGGGATAAAGTTATCACCACAAGGATTAATTTTTAATGTTTTTATATTTGGAAGTGTAAACCAGTAGTTTTGTTGGAATGAGCTTCATTCTTTAGATACTATCTGAATGTTTCAATAAAGATTCTTCAAATTATTACTCTTGAATTAAGTTACTGTTGAAGGATACTTTCCTACATTTCAGTAAGCTTTAAGTGTGTGCAACTTTCTTTCATTTTGTGTAGAAAATATTTTTCTAAAATACACACCTATGTAATCAATGACTTACCTTCTCAGTCTCTCGGCACTGCTACCTCTCTTTACCCAGGCCAATCAAATTACTGCATTGGAGCAATAGAATGTAAACAAAGCCAGATTCTTACTTCAAAATAGCAGTGATTCCTACATAAGGAGTGCAGAAAAAGCAAGTTACTTCTGTCAAAATATTTTATTTTGAAAAGCACAGGAACAATGGTATTTCTTTGTGACCAGCCAACATGCTTTTTACAACAAATTGCTCTTCTTGCAAGACTATACTTGACTGTACTAAAGCAGTTGTGCTGTCTGCTTCTAGGTTAGATCTTGTCAGAACAAACCTGTTCCCACAACCCTTCTTCATTTTTTTTGTAGATGCGAGGTTTCCTGTCAGGAAACAGGGAGCGAGATGGAAAGGGATGTTCTTTTAAAAATGTTAATGTGGATCTAATGTGGGAAACAAAGTGAGGTGGCTCAGCCAGGGGTGATGTGGAAAGATTCTGAAAAACAAGATGGGAGCAAGAGCTGTTTGACATTCAGAATACAAAGTTCTCAATTACTCTGCCTTTTTAGAAGACTATTTCCTGCCCTCCCCAGCAGTATAGTGGAAAAAGTTTTAACAGACCCTGCCCAGACAAAAAAAAAAGGTCACTTTCAGGTACCTGTAAAATCTGTTCATCATCTTGTTCCAACCAGAAATCCACGTGTGGGAAAGGCCTCCAGAAATAAGGCCCAATATGGAGTTGTTCCATCTTTGCATCATAAATGTTCGTCAGCTGCAACAACACAGGGAGCCTTAGGGGTTAGACAGTGCTTACACTGCGGAGAGAGCCAGCAGCTTCACTGCAGTGGGAAGGCCCTAAACCGCAGCTTCTGTGTGCCAGCTCTGCCCTGCTTCCTTCCTCAGGCATTCAGATTAACCAATTGTTCTGAACTGTAACAAACCCAGAACTGAAAGGTCCTGCTGGGGTTATCCCCGTGACCTGCCAAAAGCTGGGGGGGAAGAGCTGCGCTTCCAAGCCAAGGCTTAGCCCTGCAGAAGTGGTTTGATCACCACTGCGGTCCCTCACCTCTGCAGTGGTGATCACTCTTTCTCAGTGGAGTCCCTCTTTCTCCTGTGGTTTATTACTGACAGAAAACTACCAGAATATTTTTATCCCAAACTTTTGACAGGTCATTGCCCCTAACTGATCACCCCTTCTGGCAAAAAATACCCTTTTCCCCTGTTATTTTTACTCACCGTTGCTCCTGTTAAGACATGGGCTGAACGCAAATCCTCATCCGGCCCTTTTTCTGGGAAGGTTGCAGGAAAAATCTCTGCTGTTTTAACGTTCACAGCTGGTAGGAAATAGAGTTTAAATACAGAAACAATTAATTCTTACAAAACACTTGTTTAAAAGGACCACATCCCCAACACAACTCTGTTGAAGGCACTTTAGAACCAATCAACTACTATGCTTTTATTTCTCAGTACTACAGCCCCCTTTGCCTGTGATAGCATATTTCTACTTATTTTGCTTTGGCAGCATTTCAATATTCCAGAAGAACATTTTCAGATATACTGAATACTAATTAGATACTGATTAGAAAAAACACAGAATGAACAATGAAAGGAAGGTTGAATTCTAACCCCGAAGGTTGGTATGGTAGCTTGATACTGACAAAATCATAAATACAGTTAAATGAAAAAAATCTACCTGTATTTGTACACAACTACTTCCCCATGTGCATCCACCTAACTGTGGTGCCAGAAGAAAACTTCTATTTCTACCTACACTTCCCGCAGAAGCACTTTACCTTTAGGACAGGCTTTACCTGGTCATTAAAAGCAGCCTATTTACTACTGGAATCTGAAAAACAATCCAGTTACAAAAATATAACTGAATTCTAATTTAACTCACCTATTCCATAAATGATTGGAAAGTGAATATCGTTCTCTTCTCTGTCATTCAGTTCTGCAATAAATAAAAAGTGAAACTTGTAGGGCTTTGGATTTTTTTCTGAGTAGCTTTCATTTAGTTGTGTTATCAGAGAAGAACAGATCTGACGCACAGAGATAGAAAAAAACCCAAGGGAGCCTGAAATACGGAAAAGAAGGTACAAGTCAGTAACACCACATGTGGGGTCCGGAGTAGGACTCTCCATCTCCTAACAGCACATCCAGCTCCAGCCAGTGCTCACTCCCCTTGCTGCACAGGCCAGTCATAGAGAAAAACCCACAACACAAAATTACCTTGATGCTAAGTTTCAAAGATGTAAATCATCAACAGTGTTGAAATGCAAAGATGATGGAAATACAACCTGAATGTGACATGAAAAGGAAATGACTTTGCCCTTTATGAGGCATCACACACCATGAACTAACTGACTGAGTTTCTGAATACATTTGAGCTGGGGGGGAGGCAGGTCATGGGTCTGTAAGTGCCCTTTCTCAACTGCCTCTTCTAAGAGATCCGTAGCCACGCAGCCTCCTTCCACAGGCCCAAGGGGGCAAAATAACCTGGTAATGATCACAGGTGGCTCTACTATCAGTTGTACTTCAGCAGCACTTGGTAAGGAGAGACCCTCGCTGCATGGTTTATTTGACATCACCACACACACTACCAGCAACAAAACTAAAAATTACATATCATTATGGAGGACTAGTGGTGTTCTTCTTTACAAGACAGATTAAAAAAGCCACATGTGAGAAGACCCCTGCACTTTGATTTCAGTGGCTGAAGATGCTGCAAAAACCAAGGAGACATTTTCTTACCTGTTACGCAGAAAGTCACTAAATGAACATCATCTGGTTGGAGATCGAATGCTCCTACAGCAACAATGACAGCAGCAATGTGTAAGACTGACTGGTGGCAAAGCAGGTGCTGTATCTAGACGAGGGGGCATTATCAGTGCTGCGCACTGCAGCACAACTGGGCACAGATACCTAACGCACTGTTCCTAAATAAGGCAACAGAGCAAAGAGCATTTTGCAGATTTACTTCAAACTAACTTTTATAAAATTAAAGCCACAGCTATTAAACGTAACAGTAATTTACAGAGAGTAGCCATTTGTAATAACAAATACATGCTAGAAGTGGTGTGCCGCTTACTCCTTTTACAGCCACTGGTTTAGCTCTGCCATCACATCAGCTCTGCTTTAGTTCACTACATATTTAATAGCTTATCTTTAAATCTGTTTTCCTAAAATGTTACATATATAGTGAGCAAACCCAGTCTTTCATTAGCTGTAAATTAATTCTGCTTTTCACCACCCCACACACTAGAAAAAAAAAATGTATTTTTTTTTCAAAGTTCTACTAGCAATACAGTGTTACTGTTTCAAATTGTAACTTGATGCATGAAAGATGCATCAGAAGGTTGAAAAAAATAAATTAACCAACACACTTTATTCTGTACAGAAGTCTCATGCGGCATGTAGCTCAGGTAACAGGGTCCCTCGGTGCAATGGCCATGCGGATGCCTCCCAGGACCTCTGCCAGTTCCATTTTCCTTTTTGTTTATCCCCTTGGCCACCTCCCTCCAACCCTGCCATCCACCCCTGCCCGGCCCCTTCCCCGCTCTGGGGCCAAGGCCCCTCCACACTCAGGAAGCGCTCAGCACAAGCCAGAGCACTTACAGATAAGCAGGTCCTTTAGGTCTCCGATTTGTAAAGCACTGCAATCACTTCTCTGGACTACAGAGTTTATCAACAGACATAACATCTTCCATCAGACAATTCCAAACAATAATTAAACTTTACCTCATCACATTAAGGTACGAAATGAATAGTAACTAATGAAGTCACCCACATGTATAGATTTATACAGTGACAACACTTGACCAAGATCACGTGGTGTATCGGCAGCAGAGCCAGGAATCGAGCCCAGCTGAACTGCACACCAGCTCTATACACTAGAATATAAACCAGGAAAAAATTACAAGTTTAGACCCTCTGTCCCGCACACTGGCCATATGTGAGCCTCAGAACTCCAACCCCTCTCCACACCAAGTTCTCAGGTAGAGAAAACACCCTTCAAAACAAATCCAGATTTCTTTCCATTAAATGTCAGGGGGCTCAGATTACAAACAAACCCTACCCAAATCCAGTTAGAACTATTTTTTTTGGACATGAGAGTGGAAAAAATGTGAACTTACTAAGAAGCTGATTAGTAAGTTTTTGTGATAACTGCCTATCATCATTGAAACCTCCAACTAGGTGCACTTCCAGCCTAACAGAGATGGAATAACAGGAAACAGCAATTAAAAAGACAAAGTGAATAGCTTTACAAAATAATCCCCAGCCCAAACTGCAAAGCAATCATTAGAGAAGCCTCACTTGTTACAGTAACATGCACCAAGTTGGTTTGCATTACACAGCAAGCTACGGTAATTCCATTCTGAACACTTCAGAGATCATTCAGGAATTAGCACAAATTAAAAACTTTAAGAGGCATTACATGCATGCAATTCTATCTAACCCAGTGGTACCTCAAGTGGTCAGCACCTCTGGTTTGGATAAACTTAGTAACCACCTTTCAGTTCCCAATAAAGGGTTAATTAAATGAAGATTTTTGCTCCTGTGACCTCCTCACAACTAGTCTGGACCATACAGCAGGGTTCTTCTCTGAGAAGTGTCTATGTAAAGACAAGTCCTGACAAATCACGTATTTTGTGAGACTATCTTCTAAATTCATTGAGTTTTTGTTCTTACCAAACTACAGGGGCAAAAACCTCCACATCCAGAAGAACCTTGTTTGCTAAATTCCACTTCAGAGCTTTTTTTCCCCACTGTCCTGTCCGACCTTGTGTTTGTTTTTTTTTTTCAAATGTGGGACTTAGAAAAATCACAGATGGACTCTCAGATTCCAAAAGGAATTTACAAGACCAACAGTGTGGAAGGAAAAATATAACATAAAACCAAAAAAATTTCTTTGAAAAATTTTGCACATCTGAAACAAAAGTTAGTTGGGAAACAGTAAACACAAAACCTCACAATGGCATTTTACAGAGACACTATTCAGAACAGAACCATGCTTTAAACCACTACTAAAAATACCCTCAAAATCATCATCAAGGAAATAATTTTCACTTTACATGTGGCACCTGATCAAGAATTATTTTCTGCACAATTGCCTTGTCTGAACCCCATATAATCACATAAAAATTCCCCATCTTAGAAACCACTGTAACCTTTGTGAAAAACAGCACACAGGAAATAAGAGCAGAGCTGACCTTCCATATTCTGTGGTGTTAGAGAAAGATTTGACTGAACTCATGATGAGTGACACCTCAGCTTCTGTGTCAGATCCGTCACAGTGTGTCAAGCAGGTGGCTCCACTGCCTGAGGAAGACATAAGAGCATTAGCTAATGACACTGCTGGAGGCTGTTATGCTACTGTAATTGAAATCACTAAGGGTTTACACTGCTATGGTGGTGTAAGAGCCGGATCCACCACCCCCTTGCTTCCTCCCAGGACAGCAGCCTCCTGCAGGAGATAGGGGCTGACTGACCGAGGCAATAACCTCTTTGTGTGCCCCGTTATAAAGTCACCCGAACTCACATGAAGGGTACAAGTGCCATCTTAACCAGGACCAGGCAACATCCCTCATGTCTGAAATCCAGGCACGTAGCGAGGATCTCTCCATAAATTCTTCCTCTGTTACTACCAAACCCTGCAGACCCAAACTGCTGAACACAGCCAAGGTCTGCAGCTGCCACTGTCCGCTGGCCACATGAGCAGATCGAGTTGAGGATCTGCTCACTGAGCAACCAGGACGTGGAACCTCTGACACTAAATACGCCAACTCTTTGAACAAGTCATTTAGTTAATACATCATGTGACTTTGAGATTCAAGTTCATATAAACGTAACTGCAGTTATTTTATTAATGCAGCATAAACCAACACTGATTTGTTACTCCAGGGGTACAGGTTTTGTTCTGCACATCCTTTAAAGATACCTGTGTGTCGGAGCACAACTATGTGGCAGGTTGTTGCATCATCTGATCCAAGAATGGAAACAGAACCTATTTTAAAGGAGAGAAACATTGTAAGAACTCTGGTCTCACAATGGCTGCTTCAGTAGAAGAATAAGTATTTCTGTTCCCACATACCATCTTTAGGGGTAGTCACTGCAAACTCTCTCTGCTGGACATACAGAAGACCTTTGGGTTCCACCATTTGAGCAGGCTGACTTCTCAAAAGTTTTGCCTTTTCCTAAAGATAAATGATAATAGAGACTACGGTGGCTGAATTCTCAGGTGTATCTGTTACTTGATAGAAACATCACCCCTGAAAAGCAAATGGATCCAGGCCAGATAGAAACATAGGTATTTTGGATTATGGAGTATTCTGAATTTTGAGAATTTTTTGCTTTCCTGCCACTGATCTAGTTAATTGTTAAATCCCATCATTCCACAGACACACAAAACCCTTTTCCCTGCTTTACAAGTGATAAAATGGAGGTATAACAAAACCCAATAAGACTTAGCAAAGATTACATTAGGCAATACCAGAGCTGATCTTGGAAGTTTAATCAGGACATGAAAGATTAAATGTAAAAGTTTAAATCTTCTACTGACACAATCCAGCATATTTATTTAGTACTTCTCAAAATATCCCTATTTATTAGCTTGCTTAGTGCATGGAAAACCCTGACCCCTGTTACAGACCTGCTAGGTAGGCAGTAAATTTCCATCCTGGAGCTCAAAAAACACTTCACAGTTTTATCAAATTTGCACTGGTTTTCTGCAAAAACTCAGTTTCTATAAAGAAGCATCTTCTGACGAGAAACATCTTCCCAGCCAGCTCTGCTTTACAGTTCCTGGCTCAGAGTCCACCGTTAGGATTACAACATTTATATACTCAAAGTGAGGTCAATATCCTCCTAAAAGTTGCTATCTTGACGTCTACCACCAGTTTTTGTTATTTCGCACAGGAAGGGGTAGCTGGGCCCGGCCCGGCCGCGCACCCGGGAAGGCAGCGGCGGCCCGCGCAGCTCCCACCGCGGCCGGTCACTCTTCGCCTCAGTGTGCTGACCACGAAACCCCTCCGGGGACGTTGATTTTACCGACGGCGATTTTACTTTCAGTCAACCCGCGTCTCTTCGTTGTTACGACGCAGGGAACGCGACGGTGCCGGGCCGCCCCGGGGCGGGTTCCCTCAGCTCGGGCCGCCTCAGTCCGCGACCGCCCCTGCCCGCGCCGCCTCAGCCCGGGCTCCCTCAGCTCGGGCCGCCTCAGCCCAGGGCCGCCCCCTCCCAGGCTACCTCAGCCTGGGGCCGCGCCTGCAGCCCGGGGCCGCCCGTTTCGCCCGGCCAAAGCGGCGGGTTGCCTGCCGGGCGCCGCCGCCTCCTCACCTCGAGGTGCGGGTGGGCGCGGATCACGTCCCCCGTGGGCCGGGCCAGGTCGATCCGCTCACCGTTAATCAGCAGCGGCATCTCGGGGAGCGCCCGGGCCCGGGGCAGGCGGCGGCGACTCCGCGCTTTCCTCCCGAGGCCGCGCCGAGCCGGGCGTCGCCGCGCGGGGCGCTGGGAAGGCGGCGGCGGCGGCAGCGGGAAAGCGGGCGGGGAGCGGCGGCACCGCCCGCGGGGCGCCCGCAGCCGCGGCTCAGCGGGGGAGCTCGGCCGCCCCGGGGTCCGGGCCCTGCCCAGCCCCGCAGCGGTCGCCGCCCGACGCGGGGTCAGAGGCGCGGACAGAAAACAGGCCCGGTCCTGTTACCGCCTAACGATTTTAACACGTTAACGTTGCAGGAACCCTCCCAGGTCCTGAGACTGCGAGATTATCCGCAAATTACTATAAGAAACCATTTTGGAAATAACCCTGATAAAGTCACAACTTTACAAATAAACCCACGCTACTATCCTCCCCCCACCGGCAACCACAAGACTAAATTTTCAGTCCCAAAGACAGCACTTTTTCCTTACATACCAGGGGTTTTTCCTCTAGTTGTCCATGCATGAATAGTAAGAAAAGCAAGCGTTGTAGCAGCAGAGTTAAATTCAGCCCACAGGGAGAGAGGACAGCCAGGGCACCGGGGCCTGTTCACAACCAGCAGACAGAAAAAACCCTGATACCATACTCTGACTTTCCAATCAGAGTTTCACAAAAGTAAACAGCTACAGCCAGACACTGTCTTCAAAAGATACATTGTGCCTCTCAGGCAAGGCAAAATTTCCACCTCCAAATCAGCATTCCTCTCAATACTGTTGGTATTTACAGAACAAAGTCTCTCCAGTGAAATGCCAGCACCTGCCAGCTCACCAGTCTGCAACTACAGCATATAAACTGGGTTTATCACAGAAGAGGTTGCACTGTAGAGTTCCCACTTGAATCTTTATATTCAGCAAGTCCCTTTAGTACACCAATGTTAATTGTGCAACTTCAGTACAGACAGTTCCATGTCTGCACATTTTTTAACGTTATACTTGACATCACTTATGTCTTTCATTTTTCACTTACAATAGAGACATAAGTTCCTGAATCACATACCTGCTGTTACAACTCGGGAAGTTTTACACAGCCTAATTTTATAAGAAGTAGCTGACTATGTTGTTAAAGAAATAACAGGGAAAGAACAGAAAAAGACAGCTTTCAAAGGATGTTTTCCTTGCTGTTGATGTGAGGAGGGTTCTTCCATGCCAGGAGACAATGCAGTTACTTCAGATGGAAATCTTTTTATTACTCAGGACTAACAGTAAAGAGGACCAAAATTAAAAACAATCTCTCAATTTATCCAACAATGAACAGATCTACTGATGCATTTTGCAATATTATCCCGAAAAGTCAGATTTGCAGTCTGTCTGAACAAACACCCTAACTTTGAGAAACTATAGAGAGAGATCCTTAGTTACATACAGGGATGTGTTTTTAAAGAGGTGTAAGAACTGCACTGTTTGCATCAATCTTTATTGGCTCTGAATAAAATTGTTGTCTTGAAAGCCTGCAAGTTCAGAATCTTAACAAGGACAATTAGAGTTTAGTCCCAAATGCGTAAGGTTTTCAACTAAATGTTACACAAATAATATTTTTTTTTCCACTGTCTATATTCTTACTCAAGTCTAAAAGCCAGCAATCACGAAAAGACAAGAAACCTATGCAAAGAAACTCTACACTGACACATGGACAACACAAGGACACCAGTGACACCATCACTTCCTTTCCACAAGGGAAGATTGTTTTTGTATTTCCAGCATTCACATATAAACTTCAAATCCTGAAAATAAATACCTGTCTCAGAGTGCTTCACAAGCACCCCAAAGAAAACTATCTACAAATCATACCTTCAGCTACTCTGTCATTTTCAACACTTCCAACATTCATCACTTTTACAAGTATTAACTTTCATAACTGGGAAAGTTGTGTCAGCTACAGATTTAAGAAGCCATGACACTTATCATGTGAACACACTTTCCATTATCAAGTGGCTTTCCCAAACACCATTCCACAGACAAGAAAAGCTTAAGAGAAGTGTGCAAAAGAATCACTGTCAGATTTGATTCACGGCTTCCTTATTGTGGGATCACACCATTACTCTGAAACCAACTCAAAACCAATACTGACAAAGGGAATTCTGGTCCCCACACAGATCAGTAGGAAGAAAGACCAGAATTTCACCCCTGGTATATAAAACCTTGTAGAGAAACATTAGTAAACAAAGTTTTTAAGAGTCAGAAAAAACTATAGAAAATCCTTAAAAAACATTTCAATGTGAAATTTGTAAAATATCCTATTTATTCTCTAAGCTTTTCTAGCAACATATGACTTTATCATAATGTATCTGTAGAAATCTAATGATTAAGAAACAATAACTTTTCTTAAATGTAGTTACTTCAACATTTGCCAGTTTGGAAAGTTGGGCTAAAGTCTCTTTACAGAGCAAGAAATTGCACACAATTTTCAACCTTTTCACTTCCGATTCTCCATGTCACTGAGGGTATGGCACAGAACAGTCTGGAGGGGAGCCAATGCTGCTCACTGGGCTCCGGGTATTTGACTCATAAGAATTTGGAGCAATTCCAACCACACCATCATTTTGAGGGGTTTCTCCTTTCAAAAAGTCATCATCTTCATCTTCAGAAGTACCCTGCATAAATTTAAAAGGATCAGTGAGAGCAGAAAGATACACCAGGCCTATTAAGATTTGACAGAAGTAATGAATGGTGAGACCAAAAAGGGTATTTCTAAAATAAATTCTGAAATGTCGCAGTAATCAAATCTGCTATCAAAATGCTACAGAAAAGTTTATAAAGTTACCAGTTAACAAAGCTACAACACATTAAATTATTTTTACAAGTTATCACAGGAAGGAAAGTAAAGGACTCGGAAATCTGACATAGGATCGACATTCTGCAAGAAGGTAAACAGACTACACAGGAGATTTAGAAGGACGTAATTCAGGATTTGGGTTGTACTACAACTGTCATGACTAGTTGGAACGGTAAGAGAATTAGGAAATATGGGTTCTAAATTATATCTACAAAGTGGATTCCCAGTGACATCAGCATGTCCATATTCTGAGAGCGTTCATAAGCATTCACCAGCGGTCCTGTGCTGCCAAACTAACTCCTCCGCAGAAGGAGAAAAGCGTTCTCAAAGCAAGGATGGATCAATCCCTAAATCTTCCTAATTTCAGTCACAGTTTCTCCTAAATGTTTAGTGTACTCATATCTAGTAAAAAAAAATTAATCCTGCAATAGGAGCAGCCGATAGAGATTTGGCAAAAGTTGAACTGAATTTTGATCAAAAAAGATTACCTTTTTAATGGGTTTCTTTAGATTCTCAAGATCTTCAGCACTCAGCTCTTCCCAAAACTGATAAAAAGGTTCAATAGTTTTCTTCGATCTGAAAGGAATTAAAACACATTATGAGTTAATGTATTCAGTAAAGTCATATGTATTTCTTTTTAATAATACAATATAAAATGCTTGGCATTTTTATAGTCCTCTGAAGGGTTTTACAGACTATTCCATTCATCTCTATATAATCCCCAATTAGTTGCATTAAGCGGATAGGTATAAATTACAATTGTTTGCTTGAGAAGTTTTGATACAGTCAGGTCTCCTAATTCCTAGCTGGGTATTTTTAATAGTTACACTATGCTTGTTTGCAAGCATAGTTTTCTTCCAAATTTGTGAATATAATATCAACAATCTTATTATTTATTAATATAATTATACAAGTAAGATTATAGTATATATCACTTAATACTATACATTATTATAACTAATATTAATAATTTATACTTCTAATGAAGGTCTCCCTTCTGTGGAGTCTTTTTTAAGAGACAAAAAAAAGCCAGAATGTTGCCCTCTAACATTAAAAAGTGATTAAAGCATCATAGTGCTAGACATTTTGAAAACCTGCAAACGGTCCACTATTAATTTTAAAAGCAAGATATTTTGGATAAGCTCAAGTCTCCAATCAAGGAGCAATACACTTAAAGTGCAAAACACCCAACCCAAAACAAAAAGACACCACCACAAATCCAACAAAATATGTATTAGGCTAACATCATGATATTTTACCAGTGGCTTAAAACAAAGAAAACCAAAAGAAAAGTCACCAAACATATTAACTAGACCTTCCACAAAACTGGGTCCTGTTCCTTCTTCATCACTCTATGTCACAGTGGGGGTAGACTGCAATTCAAACCTTTGACAATCTCTGGTTACAATACGCAACATGAAAGGTACTGAAGATCAGGGAAGAAAGTGAACTGCAGAAACATTGACATTTTCTTACAGTTTTAGTTCATTATTTTCTACAAGGCAGAAATGAGTTATTTTTAAACTATACCTTTTAAGTATGTAGGGATCAAAGGGGAAGAAACTATCAAGTGGGTTAGTGCATGTATGCACAAGGTCACCCCCAGTGCCACTCCGAACAACTGGTATAAACTGCCTGTTGTTCCTCTCAATAATTGTGTAGCAGAACACCAACTGATACTTCCTTTAAAAAGGTAATAAAAAAAAGATAAGCATTTCCAGCACACCAAAAGCAAGAATTTCAGATGGTATTAAAATACAAAGTTATTTTTTAACAAAATAATTTCTATCTTCCATTTTCTAGCTGATATTAGGAGTTTTCAAAAGGTAAGGAGTCTATTCCTCTACACTCTTATAAACTTCACTCCAGGTAGAATGATATTGGCTCCAACGCAAAGCAATCATTTTCACAGTACTGTAGAATTTCACTGAAACTGAACCAGAAATAAACTTATCCCCCCTAGAACATGGGCGGTTACATGAGTTGTCTTACATAATACCGTGCCTAGCAAAACCCATGTTCCAAGTACTGTGCTGTTTTTAGATACACACACACAAATACTTGTATCGAGCGGAAACTGAATAAGTAGGTACCTGGTAATGGCAGCAAACAAGTTCACAACAGAGGATATACAAATCTTCAGGGGGTTTAGCTGACACATGACAATGCGCTCAAAATTTAAACTCTGCAGATACGACAGACCTTGAAAATAAGAACGATTTACAAATATAGGTTATATGTGATGTAAGCTGAACTTAATTTCTAAGAATTTCCAGTCTGACCAGCCTGCACTCTGCACTCCACCACAGAAGCGCAACCTAGGGTGCTTTCTTACAGTAGAGATCTAGCCCACCGTTTGTTTAGCAGAAAGCTACTCTAAATAACAGTAACCTGTCACAGCCAAAGGATCCTTCTACCATACACTACACTTACACACTCATTACAGGGACTAGCAGAGGCATAGAGTCATCAAGACAGATTATTAATTGAAGTCCACAATAGTTTTATATAGTTGGAATTCAAACATGCTCAGTAAGTGAGGCCAGATATCAATGTTGAGGAGTTACCAGCATTGTTTTCAATAGTGGGGAAAAAAAAAAAAGATTACTTTACTTCGTAGCCCAACAGGTGTACAAGCTATCTCATTTTATTTAGATCACAATGACATAAACTTGCCATCAGATACTTGACTGAATTGACCATTACAAAACACATCAACAATAAAACTTGCAAATGAGTCCCAATACCATTCAAATCTAACATACTTACCCTTCCTTAAGTTTCCATCCAAAATTTGCTTATGACGGAAAATAAGTGTATAGAACACCGTCTGACAAGTAGAGTAAAATGGCCCATGGAGACCTACATCACAGTAAGTGTTAGCCCCTGAATCCTGATTATCAATGTATTTATGCATCCAGTTCACCAGAAGATCCAGGCATGCTTTTACTGTACTGTAATGGAGGGAAAGGAAAAAAAGTGTGAAAATAGCAGCTAAAATGGTGTAGCAAAGATGATAAACAAGTATTCAAGGATCTCAGTGATTATAAAAACATCAGTAAGAAAATCTCATCGTAAGAGGAGATTCTGTTATGAGCTCTATCTCAGCATAAAATGAATCAATGTATCAGCACTGAAAACCCCAATCAGTGAAAGCACAAGATGCCAGAAGAGATGAATCCATGACTGCACGTTGCACGTGAAACGCACGGTAAACAATCTGAATCCTGGGCTACAGGTGGTATAGAGAGAGATGTCTCCCATGTCTAACAAGCGAGTCCACTATCAAATGAAATTCAACATTAAAGTCACCAAGCCCACTCAGCTCAGCATAAAAACACAGAATGTGAAGACATCTTCACCCATCTGCTGAAGTATTTTAATCCATCTGTATCAAAATACTAGAACACTTGGCTTCCCTGCCTCAAGAGTCTACATAAAACGCCCAGCAAAGGGCATTAAAAATATCTTAACATCAGATATACTGGGCATCCACGACTCTGCCTGAAGTCAGCATAATCTGCTTGTGCTCAGCATTTCTTGGTAAGTGAAGCCTTAAACAGCAAGTCATGAATCCCAGCAGTCATTAGTCCACACCCTGTAAATGCACAATTTTCCTGGAAACTTCAAGACAATACTGAAACAGTATTGTAGAAAGGACAAACAAGACTATTGATTTAGGCTTACTAGCAAAGCAGTGGGAATAGAGGACCAAAACTGTGTGTGCATTCTGCAAATTCTGTACTTAACCTCAGCAACCATCATAAATTGTTTGTTTCTGCTCATATATCAAAACAACTTACACAACTGGAATAAATTTAGCTCTTGCCAAGAAGCTGCCAATATAACACCCAGCAGTCTGCCTGATCACTGAAGGATTGTTTGGATCACACAGTTTTTTCCAAAGATGGTCTAAAAATGCCTCAGCCAACCCCTGGAAACAAGATACATAGAAAACATGAGTTGTTATGCTGATGACACTGTTTAAGTAATTGATTTCTAATATGCAATTTCCATAACCAAACCATTAAAAAAAAAAAATCTACCTATAACTGTAGTAAATAACCTTTCCTACATGTGATGGAAGAGCACTCTTTTCTGTCTCTTTTTCTACACTTGTAAAAAGTAAATGGAATGAGAAGACTAGAAAAAAGTCAGGAATAGATACATGAGAAATGTTTAAAAACAAGAGCAGTAAGGAAGTAAACATGAAATGACTGTTTACTGCCTCTTGTAGTAGGAATGGTCAGGGACATCCAATGAAAATAGCAGGAAGACAAATTTAGAGAAACAAAAGTGATTCTTCACCTTAAATGGTTATATTGTGAAACTTTTTGCCACAGAAGTTCATGATCCCAAAAATTCACATCCATATAAAAAGCATAGTATCATGAGATACTTTCTCCTTGAATTTATCCATCTTGGACTGTTACCATGAAAGAACATTACTTTGGCTCAAGAAGTTACTGGACTGCTGATAGAGACTGAGAGAATATTCTCGCAAAGCATCATAACACGCTTGCCCCATTCTGAAATTCTTTCCAACACATCCACTATTCACCACAGTCAGAAACAGGGCCTTAGTTTACCTGGATCTTTAGCTACTCTTAGGCAAAAAGTATGCATGTCCTTATTTTAATATAGTAAGAATAGTTTGTTAAGAGATGGAAAAATGCAAGGAGGAACAAACAGCAGACATGATTTTCAATCTGAAGAGCTAAAACAGTATCTTTAAGATAGTTTTGGGATACTGAAGAAACTTGCTGGAGCATTGTATCTTGGGTTCAAGAGTCCAACTAATTTTTGTAAAACAGGTTTGTTAAGCAAGTTCCTTCACACGAGCCTGGATTCTGTTTGCAGTGTATGAACACGGAAAGAGCAACTACATAAAGAAAAATTTGAAGAAAGGAGTAACAGAGAGGGAAAAGAAAGCAAAGATACTAATGAATCCCAATGTACTACCTTCAGACTAGAATTACAGCAGAAAACAACTATTTTTTTGTTAAAAAAGCCCTAACAAGGATGCAGAAATGACAGAAGACATTGCATTTTAAAAACAGCTTCTACTCACCAATTTAAAGCTACAGATGTAAAACATGAAATACTGTACATGACATGAAGCATGGGTTGGTAAAATGAGCTTGTCAAAAACAGAAACCAGATCCCGATACAAATCCTTAGTGCTGTTGATATCAAGCTTGCCTACACAACAAAAAAAGAACAGAACAAAATGAGCCATTTCATGTCTTTTTCCTGCCCTCATGCTGCAGAAGTGGCATTCGTCTCTTTCTAAACCAGCAAGATATATGTAAAGAAACACTGTCAATGTGACTTCTAGGTTTATCGGACATCTAAAAAATATTTATAGTAAGACCTTCCAGGACTTCAGTTCTGCTTTTGCAGTGGTGTATATGGAGAACATCTATATGTGTGCGCACACACACACACACACGTATAAAACGGGCAGACAGGTAAGCTTTGCAATAATGTGTTAATTCAGGAAAGCCAGAAGAAAACACTAAGAAATAAATTACCTGACATATGTGAAGAAGACACAGCAAAATGATTTCTAAATATTCTGTTTTAAATACATAAACCTAAGAAATCCAAAGCCTTAATAAATGCCAGTGTAAGACATTTCTTTCAGTTTTTTTCCTGCAAACAAAGTCTTGCTGTAGCATTTCCAATTGAGTGACATTACTGGTTGTTTTAATCTATTTTCAGTCCTTGTGATGTTGAAAGGATCTGTAACTCTATAATTCTAATACTTAGAGCAAATGATAAAACACTGTTGTTAATCATAAAGTATTTCTAATCCCCTAAATTCTCTAGCACAATGAAAAAACAAAACTCTATTTACCCTTATACCCTGTAATGCCACAGTTTGCATACAGTGTCATACTTATATAATCAGAATGTCTATGACTGAAAAACTAAACCTTTGAAGTCATAAATGTACCTCTGCATCCTCTTTCCAATAACACTGGGCAGAGGCAGGAATGCAGACTACAGCCTGATGATGGAAGAATTCTGCTCCTAAAGCGTGAAGGCTCTATCATACACCAGCAGAAAGCAAGAACTTCTCGTACATTACTCCTACTTGTTAGCAAAACAACAAATTTGGTTCCAGTTCAAGTGTTCTTACCATTAACATGGCAAACATCTTTAATATAAGAAAACAGAATGGTCATCAAAACATCAAGGCGCTCTGCAAGCGGATGGGCCATTCGCTCACTTCTGGAAGAGACAACGTTGCTTCCCTTTCTTTCTTCATCTTCCTCCTGATAGATAAAATGGCAGTCATGCAGCTTTTATATACACAACAGCATAAAGTCATCAATCACAGGAAAAGCGAAACAAAATTTCTCTTTCAGTGATATGTTAAAGTTCTCTTTTTTTAAAAAAATGCAGTATCTAATTATACAGCTTAGCATAAGAAAATTTTTGTAAACTAAGCCAACTACCACAAATTCTTTCATTAACTTTACATATAGGTGCTTGTGTTTTTACATAATGAAACTGAATCACTGTGTGTATGCTGGGTATTTACATGAATATAATCAACACTGGGAGAACACAATCATTTGGCAGCTGTTCAGGTTTCAAGAGCTGTGTGCAGTGCAGTAACAACAAAGCAGTAACATTCCTACACCATCTGAGTTTTCAGCGCAGATAACAGCAATAATGTATTTTTACACTGTCTTAGTTCACAGACACCTGAAAAGTGAAAATTTTACTAAAAATCTTTTAGTAGAACAAGATAGCCAACCATGTCAAAAAGTCCTTCCTCTGTAGATTTTTCCTGACTATCAGAGTTATCAGCAGTTTCTTCAGCATCTTCAATATCTTGGTGTGGAGTATTAACCTACGGTTGCAAACAAAAAATTATTTTTTATAAAGACCATGACAATAGTATGAAACCTTTTAAAATTACTTACATAAGAAACGACAACACAAGTAACTTCTAGACTAGACTTTGTCCTTAACTAAATAAACATTTTATATGCTGAGGTTCTCCAAAATAAAAAGCCTTAATCATTTACAATGCTACCCCTTCTGTCTTTTTTTAATTATAAATCCTTTTACTTCAAAGGGATGATAAAACAGACCAACCACACAAAGAGAAGCACATTCTCTGCACATTAGCAGTGATCACCATGAAACAGTTATTTTGATTCTGGCATGAAGATTCCATGCAGGGTTATCATGGTTTAACCCCAGTCACGAGCTAAGTACCATGCAGCTGCTCACTCACTCACTCTCCCCTCCCAGTGGGATGGGGAAGAGAATAGAAAAAAGTAAAACTCACAGGTTGAGCTAAGAACAGTTTAATAACTAAAATAAAACAACAATAATAAAATATAACAACAATAATACTAATAATGAAAAGGAATATAACAAAGAGAAATTAAGCCCAAGAAAAGACAAGTGATGTACAAGCAATTGCTCGTCACCTGCTGACCAATGCCCCAGCAGTGATTTGCCCCTCCTGACCAACTCCCCCCAGTTTATATACTGAGTAGGATGCCCTATGGTATGCAATAGCCCTCTGGCTAGTTCAGGTCAGCTGTCCTGACCATGCTCCCTCCCAGCTTCTTGTACCTCCTTGCTGGCAGAGCACAGGGAACTGAAAAATCCTTAACTTAGGATAAGCACTACTTAGCAACAACCAAAACATCAGCAGGTTATCAACATTATTCTCACACTGAACCCAAAACACAGCACTGTACCAACTATTAGGAAGAAAATTAACTCTATTCCAGCTGAAACCAGGAAAAGGGTGTAGCAGTACACATTATAGTTATCCTCAAGTGTGGAAACATCTTAAGACTGGGAATGGAGTGTAAGTTTGGTTGGTTTTATATTCATGATCATGAGCACCACTGCAACATATTTTTGTTGAGCTTAACAGTGAAGCATATTGAATTTCCTACTCTGTGTATTTTAACACTAAGCTTCCTTAAAAGATGATACAGAAAAAACTTACATCCAACTTTAACAGCTTTTCAATAATAAGCTCCAGAATTTGAAGCCTCAGAGTTGGAAGGTACACCGTAACTCGTAGCAGGTTATGAACATAACATTCCTATAACACAAAATTAATTGATATGTATAATAACGTTAATAGAAGATCTAATTTCTGTCAAAGTTTTTCAGAAAACCAGTTTCTTAATTTGTTATATAAAGAGCTAGAAATAGGTTTAAACAGACTGTATTCAATCTAGAATAAGTTAATGTGTAAATCAAACACCACCTTTCAATTGAAGCTGTGTTATCATTAACTTCTTAATCTACTATTTCCATGCAAATTTTCCCAACTATCTCTAGAGAGAATGAATATAAATATTCTATAAGAAAAGTTATCAGTTTCCATAGGAGTTTATGTCTAAACTTTCCCTAGGAAAATTAAACCAAGCATATTCCTCACTACATCTAGAACCAGCTCTAGTAGAACTCTTTAAGGTGAGACTGAAATCATCTTTATTTCAGGTTGTTATAATATACCAACAATTCTAAATTCCACAGGTATGTCTCCTCAGAGTTGTTCTGATTTTAATTCAAACAGGTTAACAGACAAGTTCTGTTGAGTGTGCATGTGCCCACCCATGTATACACATATGTACAAAAGACAACGCTGCAACTTTCATATAGAAAAACTGTCAAGTCAATATATAAAATTAGGTAAAGTGCCACATTTAAGTACACCACAGTCTCTTTGTGAATATGCATTATAACACAACCTTTAATTACATGAGCACATATGATTTTTCCACAGGCCATCTGGCTCAGTACATAAAATGGATAGGGCTAGTTTAACGAGAATGTATGAATTGGAAACATTTAACAACAATGCATGGACCATATTTTTATTACACTTAATTTGAACCTTGCTCTCAAAACGCAATTATGAATTTGTTCACAACTTGTTCCTCACTGAGCTGTTATATAAATAAATAAAACTTCTCCTAACACAGTGTAAGAGGTATTATCCCCCTCATTATACAGACAGGGAACCAATGCCCAAAGTTATTTGGATTAAAAAAAAACCCTAGCAATGTATACAAAGAACTTTGGGGGTTTTTCAGCACTTGGTGAGTTCAAAACACGGCTCCAACTGAACTTGGCTGGTGGAGCAGGACTCTGTCTTTCTGCAAAATAAAGTGCCAACATCTAAATTTGGAGCAAGTAAACATAAAGATCACACAAGAGCCATAACCTGTCAAAAGTTTCCAGCTTGTTTTTCACCACACATGAGCATTATACCAGAGATGTAATAACACAACACCCTATGCTACTGGCAACTTGGATTTCACCTATAACGTCCATTGCTTTCTATCTGCTTATCAAACCCCCTGTTGTGGTAAATACTTTTCAGTTTTGACAACAAATGAGACAGGTATCCTACCGTCTCCTTACTATACAACCCTGAGATTCATCGCCAAAGAGATCCATCTTGTGCATTGATTAAGAAAGCAATCCTGTGGAAAAGATATGCAGTTATGTCATTAAAGACTAGCATAATGCTTATGCACAAGGAACTTAAGTATGCTTGGATAACCCTATATTAAACAGACACACTCATATATACACATACTTTTATAAAAAAATAACAAGGCTCTTAAAAAAATACACTAAAAAAATCTGCATTCAATGCCACCAAATCAGTTGTCATTCTATACAGTATATTTATACATCAAAAAACAAGTGAACAAATAAACAAAAATATTCACAGCTCTTACCAAAGTTCTTTCTGATTTATTAATAAAAGGAAAGTTTTCCACAAGTATCGGCATGAGAAATTGTGGTGTCCTACAATTTAAAAAATAAACAAAACAAAACCAAACCCCAAAGTTATAGATTATTACCATGAGAGCAAATATTGCAGCTCCAGCACTAAAGACAGACTGGAATAAGCTTATTTCACAGTAACTTTATTTTAAGGTAAGTAATAGTATAAAATCTGTTTTGCAAGGATCACCTAATATATAGTAAGTAGCAAACTTTCACTGTGGACTTGTCAGAAGCCACTTCAAATACAATGCTATAAATATGATTTCCAGTTTTTATTAACAGGATTTTCAGCTGCTGATGCCTATGGAAATTTTGTAATGATTTGATATGGCATTCCATCAGTTAGTGAATATTAGTTTCATAGCATGATTTTTCCTAAGTATTATACTTCCAATTAAAGGAAAAAAATAAATTCATTCATGAGCTTTAAATTTACAAGGAAAGGGCATACAGAACAATAGGATTATATACTTACGAAGGAACGTATCTTGCAATAGTTTGCAATGCCCTATGGCATGTATTAAAGTTTTCAGGAAGGTCTGGAGAAAGAAAAAGTATGCATCTGGTTACAGAAAACTAAATCCACAACCAGCAAAACCAGTTCATATCAACGAAACATTTTAAATATTCCCAAGGAAATTGCATTTGCTAAAATTTTTTTTTTTGGGGGGGGGGGGGAGGGGAGGGAGTGTGGGTTTTTTTGTTTGTTTCATTTGTTATTTTTGTTTTTTGTTTTTGTTTGTTTGTTTGTTTGTTTTCTTTCTTTTAAACTGAACTGCCTCACTACCAAAGTAAGTGTGAAAAGTAATCCCAAATAAAATTAATGGCATCACAATCAATTAACTCTGAATGTGCTGCCAGCCCCAAGGTCAAGTATTGTTATACACTCTCATACTGAACGCTAAACTTGGAAATCCAAAATTTATGCCACAATACACAAATGTTTAGAAGATATGTTAAATCCAACTCTGTAACTCTGGATTAAATCTATGGGAAGATTATGCCTCATTTTTGCAAAAGTCAAACAAACAGCTAATTAGTCTTCTAAGACTTTTTAAGTCTGCAGGCTTTTTTATCCAATGTCACAAGTGGACAGCAGAAGAATAGCTAGGTCATCACAAGCAGAACTGAAATTTATTAAAGCATTCAAGATAAGAAAATATTAAATTCTTGAAAGACATTTACCTGTTTGTTTGCCTTATCAATAAACACACTAAATATGCGGCATTTTTGTTATAAATATCAATTCTATTTGAGCTTACCACAGGCAGACAACAAAAAAAAGACTCAAGAATCCCCCAAAGTATCTAATTTTATTGAGGTAAATAAAATGGAAGACAAAGAACTCCTAACTTTTCTTTGGCTTTGAAACAATCTAGGAGTAGGAACGTTTTCCTATGCATTTGGTCTTATTCCTACAGATACTGCACTAACTGAAGTATTTTGAAAGTAACAAGGAGTGGGTTAGCACACCACTGATTCAATTAGAAGGAAGTTTTTGACTTGGGAATTTAAGGATGTACGGTTTCTTAATGTTCTACATTAATTCAGCTAAATTATTTTTGTAAAAAAGGAGCAACATGCACTGATTACTTCTTTAGTAAAGGTATTACAGCAGCATATGTCAGTCTTGCTTCCTTTATACTCACTTTCATCATCATCAGAATCTGAAATATCCACATCATCTTCTCTGATGGTTACTCGAGCTAGCAAAAAGTGAGATTATTACATCAAAATTGTACAAATCTTACAGGTAACAGTTTCAATGCCAAATCAAACACACTGGCCAACAGCCTTCATCAGGACTAAAGTATCAAAATTATCCACAAGACTTCCTAAAATAAGCATAAGATCATCAAAAAGACCGTTTCATTCACAGAACCATGAGGTTCATGAGAACATCTGACATGATCCTCACTGCAGGTCTTGTTTTTTAGTAATAACAACATTATACAGTTCACCCCTTTCCAAGACTTCTTCATAAATGGGGTCTCCAGTAGTCACTAATCTACGTCTTCTAAAATCTAGGTACAGAAACTATCTGTATTGCAATTCAGCTATTCAAGTGAAAGAAGCAATCAACAGGAAAAACCTCAACACAATAATTAATTGTCACGTATTATACTTAGAATTTATCTAGGAAAGACATTTTGATAAGCAACCAAAGAAGGTTAAGAGAAAAGTAACTTACCGGGGACAAACTGCGATACAATCATCCGGAGACACGGCCTAAGATGAACAGTTTGTGCTGACACTAGATTGCCAAGAAAACCCAAATATTCTTCCACTACCTCTCGGCTTCTTCTCAACCATGGCAGCTTCTGAAAGTAAGCAAAGACCAAGATGTCAGAGAAAGATGTTTTGCATACTAAACTTCATCTTCCCATGTAATAAACATATTTACCAGCAAAATGCTGACCAGTTGTTCAAGCTCTTTGGTCAAGTATGCAACAGAAGCTCGAAATTCATGCAGCCAACTAATGATCTGGGCATCCTTAAAATAAGCAGAAAAAAAGTAGATAACTATTCTGATAGACAGTATTACCTATTACTAGAAAATAAAATCCTTAAAAGTCAAAGATGAAGACTGAAAATATAAATTATTTTCACATTAACATGGAAGCAATTTCTTTAAGTTTATGTCTTCACTAAGTCAAGTTCTTGAATGCAAGAATAAATGCATACCAACTCCTAAACCAACAGCCTGCCTGTAAGACTTCTAGACTAAGAAAGGCATGCAAACCTCACTCACACAGAACATATTTGAAACAAATGGCATTCAATCTTAATTTTCTTTTCTTTTTGCTCTAGTTTAAGCAGAAGAGACATTCAAGTACTGAAATGAGATATACTGAAACAGTATCAAAATCTACAGAGAAAATTTTATGCTGATTTCGCCTGTACCCTCCAAAAGGCCTGCTAAAACCAAAGTATTTTACAAAATCCTCTTTAAAGAGAAAAGGAACTCCATATAGCATTATGCTTCCAGCAGCATTCTTAATTAAACCAGAAAGTTGTGAAAAAAGGGGAAAAAAAAAAAAAAGACAGCATATGTGCTGGGTAAACACAGTTATACAGAAGAGCTGTGGAACAATAGTTATGGGTATAACTACTAAATGAATATGTATTTTACTGCCTAATTAAACAAGACTTTATTGAGAACAGGTGAAGGCAAAAATTCATGCCACTTAAACACTGTGAAAGTCAGAAACCATGGTTTGATCTACAGAATTATCTGCAGAACAAGCATCAGTGACCTAGAAAGATGGTATCTGGAACAAAGAACGACCCAATCAGGAAGCAAAAAGTTTCTCACTCTGGAGCAAAGAGTCAGTAAGCATGAAACACCATTTATCCAGATCCTGAATATAAAATATGTATGTATGTCATGGCTTGAGCTCAGAGGGCAACTGAGCACCATGCAGCTGCTCACACATCCCTGACCTCTCAGCAGTGAGTAGGTACAAATGAGCCAGACATGGTACCTGAGATAGGACTAGGAGGGGCAGATCACCCATTATGGTCACGAGCAAAAGGCAGACTCATTAGGGAAAGAAAAAAAGAACATACATTTACTACAGACACTAACAACACTTAACAGAGTAGGACAGTGAAAAGCATTGTTACATCTTGAGAACACCTTCCCTCCACTCCTCCCTTCTTCCTGGGCTCCGCTCTTCTCCCGATATCTCTACCTCCTCCCCCAAGTGGCGCAGGGGCAGGGAATGGGGGGTGCAGTCAGTGCTGCCGCTTCTGCCATCTTTGGTGGGGGGAGCTTCTGGAACTTCTTCCCCTGCTCCTGCATGGTCCCCCTCTCACAGGAGACAGTCCTCTCCAACTTTCTCCAACATGAGTCCCTCCCAAAGGCCGCAGCATTTCCTTACACTGCTCCGGCGTGTGACACCAACTTTCTCCAACTCAGTTCGCTCCCATGGCTGCAGCCCTTCCCAAGCTGCTCTGGCATGGGACACCCCTGCATGCTGCAATCCTCCCAGGACCGAACTACAACAGCAGGGGTGACCTTTTCCTACAACACCCCAGCCTTCTTTGGGCACAGCACCTTGATCAGCCATATGAAATGAAACACAGGCCATAAATCAATGTCCGCTCCACTGCAGATCTTCATGGGTGGCAGGGGGGGGCCGCCTTGCCATCTCACCACAGGATACAGGGGGGTCTCTGCTCCGGCACACCTCCCCCCTCCTTTCTTCCTCCATTCCTCCACTGACCTTGGTGTTCACGCAGATGCCTCAATTCCTCCTCACCACATCCCTTCTTAAATACGTTATCGCAGAGGTGCAGCTGATCGGCTCAATTTTTGTGCAGAGGTGGAGCTGACTTGGAGCTGGGGGAGCTTCGAGAAGCTTCTCACAGAGAGCCACCCCATAGCCCCCTCCCCTGCTACCAAAAAACCCCACCACTCACTCAAAGCCAGGACAATGTGTATAAACTGACATTGTGGGTTTTTTTTTTCATTTAGAGTTTTAATTCTGAGTTTCTACAAAGCAAAAACTGGTAAATGCAACCAAATGTTTAAGTTATACATATATATATTAAAAATATATATAATTATATATACATATATTTGGTAAGCACCAGAATGACTTGTCTGATGATTACACCGAGGCAGCTGAACTTTAAATGGTCAGACCCCTCACTACCAAAACTTACCTTTATGTCCGGATCTGACAGCTGATGCTTTAACAACTCAAAATCTGTGGTCTCACCCTAGCAGGGGAAAGAAAAAGAAGTAACACTCACATTTTTTCCACCAAAAAATATGAATTTCATCAATGTATCTAAACAACCCAATAATGTTGTACAGCAACATAAAGAACACAAGTAAGCAGGAAAGCTCAAAGGCTGCTGAAGCAGCAGTAACAGAGTGCTGTCCCTGAAACAACAGGAGCCGCTGGGCCATTTTTAGCTGCTCTCACAGCAGAGACAGGTGTGATCACTTTGTGCCCTTTGGCGTAGGCCCCGCTTTACATCCATCCCGGACGTCACTCAGGTTGACTCACTAGGGAACCCTTTCCACTTGCACAGCAACACCGCCTGGCACACGCTCTCCACGCTCAGCCGCCTTCGTTTTTTTTTCTCTAAGCCTTCAGACGCGGTCTTCCGTGAGACAAAATGAGCCTGCACGCGGAATTACAGCTCAAAACTGGTGCGCCGGCGACGCACGCAGCCTGGAAAAGGAGCCATCCGAGCAGAGCCGCACTCACCTTCTGGTACTTCAACAAGATCTCCGTCAGAGTGCCCCCGAACCGCACAGTCTTCCTGGGCGGGGAGCTGATGAACTCGTCGCCCCCCATCATGGCGACGGCTCCGCGCCTGAGGGAAAGCGAAGCCGTTCGAGCCCCCGCGCGCGCCTCTCCTCAGCGGTTCCCGCCTCGCCTCGGGGGGGCGGCAGCGCGCGCCCCCGCTAGCGGGGTAGCTGCCGCCGCGCGCCGCACCTCCGCGTGCCGCTCTGGGGCGGAAAGGGCGCGCGCCCCGCCGGAAGCAGGCAGCGCTCCTCCTCCCTCGCACCATAGAGAGGCGCGGCGGGAAGGGCTGCAGCCGCTCTACCCCCGCTGTCGGTGGCGCAGGAGGCCGGGGGCACCGGCGGCGAGCGCCCAAGCCCGCGTCAGCGGGGGAAGTTTAACGCGTCCCGGGGAAGCGGAATTGCAGATTTAACCACCACGTCCAGGAGGCAGCGAGCAAAGGTTCGGCTGGTTTCCACGCAAGCGCTGGCTGGCCGAGAGGCGAGGCTGGGGATGACCCCGCGGGACAGCGAAGCCGCGGCCCCGGGCCCAGCCCTGAGCGCGGGTTTTTCAAACGGCAAACGGGAGTACTGCAACGTCGAGGGGAAAACGAAACGGTCTAGACAACTTAATCGAGATGAAAAAGCGCCGAGTTCGACCCTGGGAAGCAATGGGGCGTTTGCTAGACCAGCAGCACAGCTGGGGCGTTTAGCCTAGATTGCTGGATGTTTTCATCCTCTCGATACAGGCCAGGTCTACATTAAAGCACTATGCTGGCAGCTATAGCATTCTGTAAGGACTCCAAATAAAAGATGTTATAGACTCTTCTGACTCTGAACTAATAACTGCTTTTCCTCTCAAAAGATCCTGTGTGCCCACCAACAGACTACTGTTGAGAAAATCATTACCTGCATTTATTTCAAAGGTCATGGGTTTCTTTGGTGTTTGGGTTTTTTAGTTAGGAGGAGTTTTTTTGTTTTTCAAACACAGTAGCTGACTATATTAAAGGATGTAGCAGCATGGAGATCATATAATTCAAAGTTAAACAAATATGAAATACTTAAAAACCTTCAATAACTTTTAAAGCAACCAGGGTATGTATGAATGGAAAGATGCATTTTCTATGTAGTTCTTCAGTAATGTTCAAGCTGTTCAAAACAGTTTTTTGGGGTTTTTTGGTTTTGTTTGTTTGTTTGTTTTTGTTTTTTTAACTCAAACATGGAATGTTCACTTCTCCACCTAAACTAGTCACAGCAACAAAGGACATTATTTTAGCTCAGCCCTCTTACCCAGCTGAACATATTTGCTTACTTGCCACACAAGCTGCTACTGCAATAATTATCTCCCTCCCAGGAACAACATCAAACAGATTTTGTAGAATTTACTAATAACTTTAATTTAATTTCTCCCTGGAGATGATGTTCTCATTTTAGAAAAGTAAACCATATATTCCACAGGAAAACTTCCTTTAGATACAGTCCACATCTAAAGAGTCTAACAACAAGCATTTGATCTTGCATAATTACAAATGAGGGTGTTGGCTTTTTTCCTTTAGTGGAACATAGGATGCTGTTCTGAGCAAGTTTTAAGGCTTAACCAGTTACAAAAAATGCCTGCATAATCTCACTCCTATAACCAGAGTTTGTGTTTTTTGCAATTTTGGCTGTGTTTTTAAACAGAGTGCATAGGACCGTCCTTTAAGTCTAAAAGAATTCTAGCTTTAGATGCAAAACTGTGTTCACACAACAGCAAGCAGTCCTAAACATGTACAAGTGCTTCTTTCCATCAGCAATATAAAAATGCTTTGATCGGACTTTGTGCTGCATTAGACTACAACTGATAAGGATACCACAAGACTAAAAATAACAGTAAATATTTGTTAATGTTTAACTGCTATTAATTCAGTTGCCAGTTTCTATTTAGTATTAGTCTTCCTTATTTAGAAGGCAAACAAGACTGCATGAAATGGTAATGGGTAACATTTTAAAAAAGAAAGGATCATAGCTTACCACAGTTATTGCTGCTCCACAGCAAGTACTGGTTATCTCATTTAGACACACCATACTAGTAACATTCTCATGCTTCTCTGTGATTAACATCCTCCTTTACTGATGTATCAGCTCCTATATTTAATTTTTAAAACATACATACTATTCATAATTGTAAACATTTGAATCCCATGCAATTTTTGAGTGAAGTTGCAACAGCCAACAACATTCTAGCTGCCATCTTACACAACAATCATTAAGTATTAATATGGGATTTAAGATCAATTACATTGTAATGTACAGTGAATGTAAAGCCCTGCTCAATTCACTCCAGTAATTATGACTGCAACACTAGATCACAAAAATTTTTTTTCACCAGACTAAGTATGTGAATGGCTGCACAGAAAAGTTTTGGTTTAATTTACAGTTGCTACTAATCATTCCACTTATTAAACATTACATCTCATAATTCAGTTTACAAGTGAAACTATGGGGAATCAGAAAAAGCAGTTATCTTTATGCAGAACAATTAAATGAAAAAATCATTGTGAATGATACTGAAGCAGTGATCTATAAAGGAAGGAGTTTGGCTTTATTTTTTTAAAAAATGAAACCACTGTAACAACACAGCGGTGTCACATTACAGTTCCTCTAAAAGGAGGAAACAACTGTATACACCTCCTAAACACTGCAGTTAGTAAAGAAGAAATCACATTACAGACCTTCAAATTCAGTGTTCATCTAACCTTGTTGAAAAACTGAGAGCATTTGGAAAATGTTTTAAAATTAGAATATGCATAGAAAAGTAAGAAGTTACTCCAGTAACTCACAAGAGAATGTTGAAAGACATTTCAGGAGTCTACAAGGAAATATAGCCACAGTATTCTGAGCAAACATTTTCCTTAAAGCCACCTCTAGTATTCAAGGAGGTGTGGCATAAAAACAGTTGTACATTAAAATTTTAAGACCTACCCATATTTGCTAATGGTGGGCTCAAACTCTTAATGTTAGTTCAAAATCAGAGGAACTAATGAGGAATTTCTCCACACAACAGTTTTAGGTATCATTAACTTTAATATAAATATTTTCCCACCTGCTACTTCTCAGTTACACCCAAATGTAAATTTGTTAATATTATATAAAGCATTTATAAAATATCTGTTAATCAACAAGGGGTCTTTTTGGTGGTTCCTCTCCCCGAATGCTTCAGCATTAGGAAAATAATTCCCAACATCACTGTAGTAAAAATGGGTCGTCTTAGAGTCATATTACATCATTTGCTGCTATGAAGAATGTACTGATATGCCAACATTACTATTTTTACCTAATTATAAAACCCCAAATTCCAAGTTATTCCAAAATAATGATGAAACTTTACAAGAGTCACTGTAAATTGTGTATTTACACTATAAACAACTTCTACTACATTTGCAACTTTGCATCAATAGTTTAACATAGATATTTTAAAAGCACCCTTACAAACAAAAGTATTGCACTGGCATCATAAAAATTCACAGTGAGTTTAACTTCCAGACCTTGGTAAAACAGTGCAAGAGCTTTTCATTGTGCAAGAGCTTTTTACCCAAACATTCCCAGGTTATTAAAAATTTAAAAAAACAAACAAACAAACTATATTACATGCTGCAGTGATTTTTATGTGAATCAGGTGTGTTTCTTTTTTAGTTCTCACTTCTTAAGGGATCTAATTTATGGTTTGAAATGGTGAAAAATACCCACAAGAAACTATCCAGTCCAACACTGAAATAGGTGCATTTGGCAGAAATATGGCTCTATGTGTCCATTTTATAGAGAGTCCACAGTGGTTGCAGATACTATTCCATAATGAGAGAATCCTATTGCATTGAGTAGGGAATTCTCCTTCCATAATTTGCAGCGCTTCTCCCACTTTTAGAGGCAATAACTTTGACAGTCACGTCTTCAACAGATCCTAAAGATAACACATTAAGAAAAAGTTACTTCAGAATAGTCTTGAAACAAATTCATATAAAACCCTAAACTGTTACTTGAAGTCAGTCTTAATAGTATTTTTCCTCATGTTTAACAGCCAATTGGGACCCAAATGAAAGATCCATCAAGTCAACAGCCCATCTCCAGTGGTGACCAAGTGCAGATGTCTCAATAAAGGCATAAGAATACAGGAGGCAAGTAACATCTCCTCAGTATATTATCTCGACTGCCACTTACTGCCCCAGGTCTTCTTGAGCCAAACACATTTTCTTCGCATCTCTTCTGTTTCTTCCTCTGGCTTTTTGAATCAGTAAATTTTTATCTGTCACATTTGCCCCTGCCAAATAATCTCACACTTCAGCTACATGTGACATATCACTAGTTCCTGCTTTGTCTTAGGAGAAGCATTCCCTATGTACCTTTTCCATACCAATTTATGACTGTATAGACCTCTAGAATACACTCTGCATCTCTCTTCAGGCTCAGGGATCCTAATCTACTTATTATTCTTCTGACATAATTCATTCTACATCTTGAGAATTCTCACCCTTCTCACTCACTTCTACTATATATTTTCTATGATAGGAAATCAAAATAGCATGCAGTATTCCACTAATAACTTCAGAAACTTATTAATGGCAAGAACCAGAAAATTATCTAAATGACATAAATAGTTTCTGTAAAGAGAGTTACTTATTAAAGCAACAGTTAATTTTCAAATACTTGTACTACTTTTTTTTAATTAGGTGAAATCTAAAGTTAATGGCCCCGGAAGCTCTTTTTTCTTGGTGTTTTTATTTTTTTTTTTCAGTATTTTTGTTTTGTTTGTTCTTTTTTTTTTTGTTGTGGTGGAGGTTTTGTTCCTCCTCTCTCGACAATATCTGCCCAAACATGTTTAACCCGTTTGGTTAAGTACATAAATATCTCCAGATGTGGAAAGGATTTAGTCTACCAGTAAGGGATGATCCAATTCAGACAGTTGTTTATGAGAAGATATGAAGTACTTCAGGTGAGCTTACTTCAAAAGGGAATCCTGAATTATCTTTGAAGGTGCAGCCGTTTGTTATCCTTTATTTTACCTTGAAAGTTAAAATCAGAGTTCATGTTACAATGTGTAACAACTCTTATACACTCCCTCTGTCTTGGTTCCTTCTGAATTACAATTAGTAATGCAATTGTACCAAAGTTTGTTTACTGTAGCATTAGAAGCTGCTGTTTACTTGGGAGAGGCTGTAATAAAGTACTCTATACATCTGCCTCTACAGTTAATAATAAACCATAAATGATTTCTAATTAAAATCAAGTAACATGTAAGATTTGAAATATTTTAAAATAATGGATAGCTTTCACTACTAGAAGTTCATTACAGAAAAATACACATCTATGTATGCACATTAAAAGTAGGACCATGTACGGAGATAGCAAATTATCTACTGAACTCAATACCTCTAACTGCCATAATGTTTAGATGAAAAACGTTAGGCACAGTCATTGAACAAATGTAATTTCTTCCCTGCAGATACGGATCTCTGTCAGTTCTAAACCTGTTTCAGAAAAAAAACACTCTAAAAAGAGAATGATTCATTTTCAACAGCCTGTTTTCTAATTGCAGATATAGTTAATAATAAACTAAACAGCCGTAACAAATCCTTTAATGTTGTATTGCTGCTATTCTTATTCCGCTTCCTACAAGTTTTTTATTATGCAATCGTTATCTATATTGTATCTCCCTACTGTTAGAACTTCCTCAAGAAAATTCTGTGGTTTTCATGAAAGAAGACTATTTCCACATGAACTTTTCTGAAAGCCAGCAGTAGTTTCAAGATTTAGTTTCAAGGAGCAGCAGAAAAAGCTGACCTTGTACACAGTGAATCAGAACTGCAATATATGTTCAAAATCCTCAAATAGTTCAGACACTTAGCACAAAATTGTTTTCGCAGTTCGTTCAGAAAAGGATTTTACATAGTGAAGTGAAAGCTTTACTACTTTTTTTTTTTTCCTCCCATTTTCAAGGCATTAAGCATGCTTTTCTTCCTAAACATGCCCTATTAGTGAACACACTAGAGATATTTTGAAAGGCTTGATGATCTTCAATGATGTTTTGAAGCTGGATCTAGCCACTTTCTTTGCATACTGGATAGTAGCACACCTTTTTCGGATGACTGAGGCTCAAGATAAGTAGTTTAACTATTGATTGCATTTATGAGTTTCAAATTGTTTACTACAATTCTACCCTGAAGTTAAATACAAGTCAGCATTTCACCTGTTTTGCTGTTGCTCTCCAAGAAAGAAGCATTTCTTGGTGCTAAAGAGAGAGCTTCCCCTCACAAGAGCTCATGTAGGTAGTGGTTAATGGCTGTTTCATCACCCCATACTTCTGGCTGCATTTAGAGCTCCTGCCAGGGCCAGTTCAGAGCCTCACGGCTGCCATGCCTGCGACCTGGCAGACCTCGCAGCAAGCTCTCAGCATGCCAGCTCCCCCGCGCTCACGCACGACTTTTCCATTCTTAGACATCGACAGGAAGTACCGTCCCTGCCTAATCAAATGTGGGCCATCTCTCTCACTCGGTTTCTATTATCACCCGTGTCGAGAAAAGTTCCCTACAAATTTAGGATAAAAAAAACCCAACAACCAACAAACTGTGAGCGACTGGTTTAACGCGACAAGCTCTCAACTGACACTCAGGTACAAGTTTTCTCAAGTTCTAAACAAAATTAAGGTTTCCTCCCCCGCCGGCTTCCCTTCCACTGACCCCTGTCGCTGGAGTCCCGTCCCAGCCCGGTGGCGCAGCGGGGCCCCAGCCCCCCCTCCCCGGCTCCCACCTGCTCGAGTCGGCGGGGCGGCCCCGCGGGCCCCCGGCGCGCTGCAGCTCCAGGTCGTCGGCGGCGGCGCGGGAGCGGGAGCGCGGCGCGGGAGCGAAGGCGGAGGAGAGGCGGAGGCTGAGGCCGTGCACCAGCCCCCGCAGCAGGCTGTCCCCGCGACCCTTGGGCGGCGCCAGCCCCACGTCGTCGCGCAGCTCCTCCGGCGGCACCTCCAGGTTGCCGGCGTACCAGAACACCCACCAGATGAGGCTGAGGAAGATGCCGATACCGCCCGCGTAGATGAGCAGGTCGGAGAAGAAGACGTCGGCGAATACACCGGCCAGCAACACGGCCAGGCCCAGCGCGTCGAAGGCCAGCGCCAGCCAGAAGGCGACCACGCAGCGGCCCAGCCCGCCGGGGGCCGCCATCGCGGGGCAGCGGCGGCGGCAGCAGCGGCGGCGGCGGCACCGCCGCCTCGGGCCGCCCGCACCTGAGGGGGACGGCAGGGCCACGCCCCTCGGCCTGCACCTGCGCGCGGGGCCGCGCCCCGGCGGCCGCTGAGGGGGAAGGCGAGCGGGCCGCCGCCCTCAGGGAGTCCCACTGCCCCCGAGACGGCGCGGGCTCTCCGCCTTCTCTTAAGACACTCTCGGGGCGTCTGACGCCCCGTTTGCCGAGTCCCGCTTCCTACCGCTGGCCTCTCCCCGACAGGCCCCTTCCTCCTGCCCCTGCCCTATCGAGGCGGCTGGCGCACCTGGCTCTTCCTGGCCTTGCTCCACTTTACAAGAGAATGGCGGGAGCGGGTGTTGGAGATTGGTCGGTAGCGACTGTCCGCGTTTGGGAGCTGAGGTATCCCTCGCAAGTGGTGGTCGCTGCCGCTTCTTTGCACAGGTGAGTGAAGGACAGACACAGCTGGACCTTTTCAACTGTTCCTAGTCGAGGCGGCGTCACCTTGTTAAGAGGGGTGAAGTCAGGATCTCACACCCCAGAAGTGAGGCACTTCAAAAAAAGGTGGTCTTGAGATGAATGTACATGTAGACCTCCACACTTGTAATAGGAGGCAGGTATTAGTAGGCAGCAGGGAATTGCAAGACCGTTACAATGTGTGTCTGGAAAGTCATGTAGACTACATGAACTACGTGCTTGAGGTTGGCTTAAAAAGAATAGTTAGAATACAGCTGCAGGTTAACAAACAGGAAACTAGTTGTGAATGCAAGATGAAAAATCTAGCAAGTAAAACAGTTACGTAAAAGGCAAGATACATATTTCAGTTTACTCTTGTGTCAGTTAATGACCTGGTACCTATCTTTAACACTCCCAAACCCTTAAGCACAAGAACTGTATTTGGCTGTAGGCTCTCTTGCGGGTATTCTGACAAGGCCCTTATGTCTAAGCTTGTTTAATCATGGGTAAGTCACACTTACAGTAACTAGAAGTACCAAGTCAATGTAAAGTCTGACAGGCCTAAGAATGTATGCAGCTTTCCCATATTTGTGGAAGTACAGCATGCCAAGAATGATGCCACTGAGGAAGACTATTCCTCCAGTGACAAAGAATGCTGTTGGTTTGCTATAGTAAGACTACAGACTCAATTCCTAACATAGCACTTGGTTCGCTTACTGCTGCTGCTGAACATTGAGAATCAAGAATAGGTAAAGCCACTTCTTCGTTAGTGACTGCCTGTGTTAACTGACATTATTTCATAAAATATATCCTTAGGAAATCACAAGCTGAAATCCTCTTAAAAAGTTAAAATAATTCTAAGTACTTACAATAAAGTATCTTTCATTTTGAGACCTAATACCACCTCTACATTGAGAAAAATAACTGTACCAAAAAGCCTATACTGCTATTCTTCCTGATTATTTTCAAGTATCTCTTGAATTTTAAAGTTTAAACATAGCTTCAGTAAAACACCTATTGTTCTACTTCTGCCTCACATTATGATGTTAAATAACCTTCTAATTTTTGTCCCTCTCAAAAGTATAAGAGAAAGAAGATAATGCACCTGCTATCAAAGTTTGAATATACCTGCTTAGTTTAGGGGGTTTATTCTATTAGAATCAGAATAGCTCTCAGGAGGTCAAGCTACTTTTAGGATTACATACTTATCCTGATGGCAGTAGGAATTCTAATAATCATATGGAACCCTAAAAGAAATATTCATGACCATTTTGCTTAATCTGAAGAGTGATAGGGTAAGATGGCAGGTCTAATTACAATAGAATAACAGATACTGAGGGAGTTTTAAAAATAAATCAATAATCTTAACTCAGATTCTTTTGAAAAAGAGCTATTTAAATCATAATTCTAGCCCTATGGCATTCTTATTGTGTGCACCAAATTTATCTCCCCATAGGGCCCAAAATTAACTCCTACAAAATGACTTAGTGAACAAGTTTCTATTATCTTCTCTGCATCCCTTCTGCCAAGACTTTGGTTTCATAGTATTCTGATATTTAGCTTTATTATTAGCTGTTATTCTTCCCAGTAATGCTGCATTTAAGGGTTAATCTGAAAGTGTAAATTACCGTAGCACCTTTGTCCTACCAAACATGCATGCAACTATAGTGATTTCTATAAGCATGGCAAAAGGCTTACAGACCAGTTGCAGGCATAAACTAGTCTGTTTTTTTCTAGGCAGATGATATTTTTCTTCCCTATTTATATGTCTGTAGAAATTATTTTTCAGCAAGAGCTCAATATTGTTCAAAACATGACACTGCTTAAGTTATTAACACATTGAATATATCTCAATTTGATTCTTTGTTAAAAAAGCACCCAGCCATATAAATCAGGGTAGAAGTTAATGTAGTTTTAAAGTTTTTCCTCTCTTGCAAAAGCAGTAGTTCAGCAGGCTTTTTTGGAGGGGAAAGAAAGGCACTTTGACTTCAGTAGAGTAGTAAGTTGCAAGGTAGCTGCACTAAGTTGTTTCACTGTAGTTTTAGTTTCCAATATTTACTGCAGTCTTTTGAAAGACTTGCTTCCTGGCTCCAGTTTATCTCTGTGAGGAACACAAGTTAGTGCCCACTTTAATACAGAGAACAAGTGAGCAATGTAGAATCAATTCTACTCAACCACACTGTGTACTACTAGAGAAAATATTTTGTTATTATCTTTATTAAACCTTTCAAATAAAAGCAAAGACTCCTTGCAAAAGCTTGTCCTTATTGAGTTTAGTTTTAACTCTTGCAGCAGATTTTAATAATAAAACTGATTTTTTTTTTTTTTTTTTAATGAGTATGTTGAGATTTTGAAAGTTATCAACAACTTCTTTCCTTCTAGCCTCCATATGGCCACTCTGCTTTCAGGACTTTTTAAAAGGACATGTACTAACTCACATTAATGGTACACAAAAAAAAATTGGCTATTACTCAGTCTCCAGAAAGCACTTAATGGAGGGTTACATGAGCTGTGTAAAGAAAACATTGTTTGTATTTCTTCAAGTTCTTAAAGAGCTTTGATATGTCTTGACAATTCTGTATTTTAGAAGTTACTCTACACTCTTAATAGAGAAAAAGTTAACAGATTTTTCTGTTAAAAAACCCCTACAACCTTAGCTGAGGACAAATAGCACTATTTAAAATGTTGTGTAAGAATTTAACCAAAGTCCCCTTTTTAAATTAAGAATTATGGGGCTCCTGATAGAACTTGTGGTGATAGAGCTTTATTATAAGATTGATAATTTTACTAGCCATACCATAATTGGCTTTGATAGTTCATTCCTCTGTTCTTTACACCTTCAGTTTTTAAATAAAATAAAAATTATAAAGTCAAAGGTACAGTACCTTAAATAATTATTATGATTTCTATTGAACCTTTTACCTTCTGTTTCTAAAGTCAGTCAGAATAAATATTACAGGAATTAAAATGGTCACTGTAAGAATTTATACATAAACATACCAGATTTGCTTTAGTGTATTGATGTTCATTCCCACAAATGTCCTTACAAAAGCTCAGACATGACTACTGCACACTAGCTGTTTATGTAAGACCGAAGGCTCACCAGTGCACCTAAAGCTAAACCAGCTCAGCCCTCAGGGAGGTGATTTCCATCTTAGCTGCTTCTGCCGACATAAAGAATTCAGTTATGTGTTACAAGAGCATTTATACTAATGACATGGTCACTTGGTTCTTACAGCTTGCCAGTTGAATTTTAATTGAAAACAATTGTGGTTTATACCTGATTTGATTATGTAATGCATCAGCAATAGGCAGTTTCAACTTGAATGAATGTTATTTTTTTGTATTTCCTCCTTTCTTGATTAGAGAAATGATGGGTTTTCCCAGGTCTCTTAAACAAGCAAGAAGAACATTAATAAGAAACAGTTTCCTGAATAAACATAACAAGTATAGCTCCATCATTCAACACTGATTTTCAATAATACATACAGCCCACTGAGTTGAGAAATCTACCTCCCTGTAACAACAGTAACTTACTGCTTCTGAGCAAGCGTGACTACTGCAAATATCTCTGTGTGAAGATTTGCAATCGCTATGTCAAATTTATCATTTATTTACTAAGGTATTTATCACCAGGAGTTTTCATCACAAACGTGCCTTGTTTTCTTCAAAGGCTGTGAAGTAATCCTAGAGCACAATTTGGTTATTCTCTAAAATTTTAAATATATAACCTTTCAGTTCTGCAGTGTACATTTTTCATGCCTTTATGGGACTGGTTCACCTAGCCAGCACACCTGAAATTGAAACACCCTTTGGTTTTTCAGATGGAAGAAACAACAGTATTACTACAACCATACAGGGATACCCTCATTTGGTCTGGTAGCAGAAGCAAAGCCCAAAAGTGAAGGTAAGGAGATTTTGTTTGATGTCATAAATGGTGAAAGCATACAAAAATAAAATTGTCTGCACTGCTTTTTTTTTTTTTGTTAAATATACAAATACCCTAAGTAAAAATAACTAAGAAATACAGTGTTTGGCTTGTTAGCAGGCTGCTAACTTAAGTATGTGATCCAAGATTGATAAAATAAAAATCTAATGAAAACAGGTTGATACCTAAGAAAAAAATGGTAACAGCCATTTCACTTTGTAAATCGTGTTAAACAGATTGCTGTTCTTCATATGCATGCTTCAGCCCTTGTGTTCCAGTACTATGCTTCAGGAAGATGTCACTTACAAAATGTTTCTCAGCTTTTTGTTCTGGAATAGTCCCCTCCCTGCTCTTTCACACTTAAAGCATTTGAGTGCTTTTAATTTGGACCAGGAAAAGATAAAAGGTAAGAAACAGAGCCAATTAAGATCATTAGTTTATTTGTTCCAGCCGATCAAGTAGAAGGAAACAGAAATGAATCATTACAGGTCTCAGTGAAAAAAGCTCTTAAGAAGGTATTTTACTTTATCAATATATTTATTTACTAAAAAGACACCACTGAATGAACGTATAAGTGTGTTACAACAATTAACATTCATGCTGACTGTAGCCTGCACACTTTCTTGGGTGCTTGCTTTGGTGTTTTTGAAGACTTCTGGGCTGACTGTACTGATTTGACAGCTTTGGGTGTTGCAAAAGACTTTGCTTCAGGCTTTTTTGGAGTCTTTTTCATCTCTTTTTCCTTTATTGCTTCCTTGGGCATGTTGAGCTGCTTGGCTTTTTTCTGTTTTGGTGATGTCTGCAAGTCTGCACACTCTTCTGTAACTTTATGTTTTGTTTTTGGAGTCTCCAGAGCTAGAGATTGTTTCTTTCTCTTACCAAAGGGTGTTTTCATTTTCTTGCCCAGGTTGTTACCTTCTTTGGGACTTGGCTCCATTTTCTGTATTTAAGACACACAAACAAAATTACCTTTCCATCTAAGAAGCATCTTTACCAATTTTCAAGAAGTATCAATTAAAACCATTATAAATGACAAATGCTTTATATCATCTGAACCACGCCCTACTCCAAATAATCTGTTCATATTTCAGTCTAGAAGCAAAGGATTAAACAAGAACTAAATCATGAAAAAACAACAAAATACTAAGAAAGTAAATAGATTTAACAGATGCAAGGATCCTCTTGGCCAGTCGAGTCACTGATCTCTGCTGGCACTGCTTTAAGCCACTGTTCTCTCCTTGCTGCATGTTCAGGCTTAAGCAACTGAATAGAGAGCGGCTCTATTTGAAGTCCAGCTGTACACACACACACAGACTGCACTCTTACCTGGGCACTAGGCCTGGTATTCCCTAGAGTTCATCACGTATTCCCAAATGGGCCTCATGAAAGAGGGCCCAACTCTAGCTGTATCTATCCCAGGTCTCTGGCAATCAATCCCACGAGCTAATGCAGGCCTGTTGCATGAGTGCAGCTTGAAGCAAGCTACATGAATCTTTTTTGGTGGGCCTGCACATAATCACAGTTCTAGTTAGGGCATCTCTGAAGAAGTAGGTAGGTAGAGTTTAAGCATATGCTCCAATCACAAATGCAGTATAACTAAGTTGAATTTCTAAGTATTAGTGTTTTATTTATACAGGTAACTTCCTTGAATACTTGTTAAACGTGAGTTTTATCAGACTGGTTGCTTTGCAGGCGTGTTAATGACATGATCCACATAATTTCCAACACTGGCAACAAAAATCCATGGAGTACTTTATGCAGGCTGCTAGCTCTCAATTTATATTATGTGATTGTCAATGTTGTATATTACTATCCTAGAGAATATTACTTGTTTTACCTCAAGTTTTGCCCCTCAGGCAGAAAATGATACATTAAAATACATTAAAACTTAATTTTGCAAGAAATCATTAATTAAAAAAATTATTATTTACTTGATTAAGTATGAAGCTGTTTCTCAATCATTTACCCTTTCTTCTAACTTCAGGCTTGTTATTTGACTTAGATAAATGGGTTGTTATTCAGAAAAATATGTAAAAGGACAATACTGTTTTCCTTTTTCTGTAAGAAGGGTTAACAAAAAAAACCTAACCACCTCCCTGAGGCACAGACCTCCCCATACACTCAATTCTTGCTTTCATGATATATTCACAAAAAATCCAGTTTACCTGAAGTGTGTTAACACACGCTGTTCCCTAAGAAGCAATGAATGATTTAAACAGTTCAAAATCTTTAGTTCTAACCGAAACATGAGTTTCTCGATATTATTAAACAATTACCTTCAGCTCAGCCAAGCTGGTTGTTTGCATAGGCACCAGTTGTGGAATTTCTTCATCATCGTGATCACTTGGTTCATGGACTACTTCTACTTTTTCTTTTACTGCAAGCTTCTGGGTAGCAGCAGCAGCATTGATTTCAGTTGTCAAAGTGACTTGACTTGAGTTCAGTTTTTTAGCTGCCTTCTTCCTTTTCTTGTTCTTTCCCTTCTAGAATTAATTGGAAATACATCTCAGACAAATCTCCATAACATTTCTAAATGTATAATAATAGTTTTAATATGCTTAAAAATAAGACAATCTAGCAACATCTACATAAATACTGTTGTTCAGTGGTTGATCTGTCCAGGTCTGTATGTAAAATATGAAAAAAATGCATTACTTCCAGAAGTTTATAAGTAGCTCGTAAGTAATAATGTCAATATGACAGTCTTTAAGTTTTATATGCTTCACATTTATTTTAGTCAAAAGAACATAATAAGCAGAACTCAGTACAAAGGAATAGCTGATTATGGTCTCCTTTTTAAAAAGTAGGTCAGCCCCCCCCCATATGCAAATATATGAGCTTGTGAATTATTCAGATGCCACTGAACAGCCAACAAATAATGGATGCATAGTCTGAATCCATGTATATGTTAACTGAGTGTATTTTGAGAAGGCAAATATGAATAAAAAATACAAGCAAATCTTTAAGAATGAATCTCAGCTCGCTACAGTTTAGGACTAGAAACACCTACCTTATTTCCAGTGTGCTTTACAACCTATCAGGGAGTTTACATAATTTTGTTAGTATTATGGAGTATTTGAAGCACTCAGAGTCCGGAACTCCTAACCTATTTTTAGCCATAAATGCCTGGGATCAACTAGTAAAACTTTGAAACCCAACACACCAGACATTATAATGCGTAAGAGGAAGCCAATTTGGTTTTAGGGAAAGTCTGAAGAACTATTTTCTTTTTTACCTTTACTTCTTTTTTTCTGAGAGAGGGTTGTCTGTCAAGCTCATCCAAGTTGGAAATATTTGCAGTAAAAATCGGAAGCGCAACTGATTTAAGTGTTTTCAGGTGAAGAAGTTTTACATTTTTCCAATTCTGCAACAACAAAAACAGTATCATATGTAAAAATAACAAGGCTGAATTATGAAACGACTTGGCTATAATGCAGTCTATCAGCAGTACCTTCGGTAACTTCTTAGCAATCACCTCAGCTGCTGCAATGACATTATCCAGTATCTCATCAGCTTTCATTCCAGTGTGACCTATACGTGCTGTACTGAAAGAAGTGAAGAGTACTATTTATATGTAGACAAATAAACATTCTTTAAGTTACTTGCTTTCAGGCATACCCAGAATTGAAAAAAACCCACTTATCTGCAATTATCTTAACTTTCATAAAGGATGGCTGGCTATTTCAGAAGTCTTTTGTAGTAACAGAATAGATTTACCTCTATTAACCTTTCCATATTTGGATATGCAACTTCTGCCTTAATGTATTACTGATCATATTACCAATTTAGATCCTTTTAGATGCACAATAAATTAAAGTGAAAAAAAATTAAATACAAGAATATAATACTTTGGAAGTCATTTTTATCTAATTTAACAGTAATATTTTCCTAAAATTGTACGTGCTGTTTTGACAGTGACAGTTGCCTCAGAATTCCTTAGGTATAAGGGGAAAAAAAAAAAAAAAAAAAGAGACACAACTTTACAGTAAAACTTCTGAAGTATAACTACTGATTTCTTTATACAGGTTAAGGTTCAGAATAGCCCGTATCTGTAACGGTGACCCTTAACCTCTTTCATTCACATATTATTGGAATAAAAATAACTCAAAATTCCTATAGTTAAGGTACAACTGTCCTTCAAGTGAAGTATTAATTTAATCATACTTACTAACAGCACCCTTTGTTGGTAACCGGGAGTGTAGTCCCCTGGATATGTTTTTGTAGTTCTTTAGCAAGATTTCTCGCTTTCAGGTTTACAGATAAAGGTACCCTAAACAAGAAAAGTGGGGGATTAAAAAAAAAAAAATTAAAAATCAACACCCCCAAACCCACAACAAACCAAAACTTTACTAAGAAGAATCTAATATTTAAAAAGATAAAGCAAAATGGATATAGAGAATTTAAAGACCTACTTTTTCCTTTCATAAAAGTGTTTTCCTATATGTGAGGGCAAAAGCCTTCTAATTCGGTCATCAGACAGAAAGAGGTCAAATCTGTTCAGGAGGCGACGCTTTGCTTCAAATAGTTTATACTCTTTTTTGAGAGTTTTGTATGAGATGACCTGAAATGCAAACAACAGTTTAGTCCCCACTGCTTAAAATGCACCCTAGGCTACTTCTTACAACTGCAAAGAATTAACTCGCATAACTGATAGTCTACTGTGGTGCATTATTTTAGAATGATGAAGACAATCAATAGAAAAAAAGTACAGTATTTTTTGTTTTAAGAATCAAACAATATGGATCTCTTGCATAGTAATTGTGAATCACCAAACAAAACTTGAGTACACGGTAACATCTAAATCAAGGTTAAATACAACAGTAAGATTATTTTATAGTTTTACGGCTAGTAGCATAAACAGTCCAATCCAGCTGAAAAGAACTGAACTATTCTTTTACATTGTGAGTTTTTCCAGTTGCACTCGAACATAATATTGAGCGTTTATCCAGCAATTACATCTGATTGCTAAAGATCCTGTTTCAAATTGAAGAAATTATTCTGAGTAAATTTTGAAGTTTAGAAAAACTACAGTTTGAATAGTCAGAACAATCTTAGGAGGTATCATTAACTCAGAACATGGAGATTAGAATATTAAACAGCAAAAAACAACTACTTTCCATTTTCATTGGTACAACAGGAAAGAAACAACAGTACTGTACTATACCATCATATATCTCTCTTACCTGGCTAACACTTCTGATCCCATTCTGGATTAACAGTTTCCTGTATAGATTTTCAGTCTGTTCTGCTGATAAATTTGGCTCATCCCTTGTGAACAGGCAAACCTCAGTTGTTTCTGGTCGAATGCCATGGGGCAGTGGTCTACAAGGAGAATATGAGATGGACTGAGAATGTCTAACAGGAGAGACATTTTTTCCAGAACGACGTCCTTTAACAAATACTACAGGGGAGTTATGTACCCAGATTCTAGTCTTTGTTAGCATCTGAACATCCTTGGGGGTACCTGTACTTTTTAAAGCACACAGAACTTTGAAAGTTCAACAATCATACACCGTGGCTCCAGTCAGATATACCGCTGAATCCATCTGTTGTGCCAGGAGCAGTTACCACACAGGTCCTGGGCCGAGGAGAAGGACCATCCAGTCTCTCTTTACACCGCTACAGCATCTAGTCCACAGACAAGTCTGTAGTACTGGGGCCCAGATAAACAGATATAAACTTTCTCAACATAGCATAACTACAGTTTAAAAGAAGCCGTTAATTCATATTCTCTTGGGGGTACCACAAGAGGCAGGGGTCTTTCTAGTTACTTGGTGGGGGGTTAAGACAAAGAAAGGCTTTATTTCTTTTCCTCAGCTTCAGGATTGAAAGCCCCATGGCTTGTAACTGGCAACCACCACGGTCAGTGTTCTCTGTGTGCACGAAGCAGGCATAGCCGAGCTCCCACTTACACCAACGCGGGGGGAGAGCAGCGGCCTGGGCCGGCAGTTCCCGCTCACGGCACGGGCGCTGCCCGCACAGGGTGGCGGTAGCCAAACCCCTTCAGCTCAGAATCACCCGAGCGCACTTCGCCACGCCAAAGAACAGGGGCAACCCCTGTAACTACACGGCCGAGGGCGTGTTTCTTACATTTTGATGAGTTGTGCCACCCGCGGCACCTTCCAGACCGTCACCAGCAGCTGGACGCTCTCGCTCTCGTTGAGGAGCAGCGCGCCTTTCTTGGCCTTGCTTCTGGCGAAAGCCAGGAGGGCCTCCGCCGCCTTCTTCACCTGCAACGGCACAACAGCGGCAGCAGCCGCGGTTAAAGCCAAGCCCGGCCCGGCGCGGCGCGGCCGCGCTCCCGCCCCGCCGTACCTGGGCGCGCTCCAGCTGCCCCGGCCCTTCCGCCATGGCTCCGCCGGCGCCACGTGCAACCGCCGCGCCTGCGCACACGCCGCCTTCCGCGGCGCGACTGGGCACGTCCGGGGGCGGGGCCACCGGGCCTTCCGCCCCGCCTCTGGCACCCCGCCGCGGGAGGTGCCCCGGGCTGTGGCGCCGGGGGTCTGCGGTGCAGCCCAAGGGCAGGCCGGGCTGCTCAGGGCTGTATCTGCTCGGGGCTTCGCACCCTCCGGGGAGGGAGGCTGCACTCCCTGTCGGGGCAGCCTGTTCCTGTGCTTCGGCGTCTCCATGGTGAAAAAAACGTTTCTGCCGTACTTGCCTTGATCTGCTGATGGTGCTGTATTGGTCTGGCACCTTTGTTACCAGGGAGTGTGTTTAGGTGGCTTCTGTTTAGCTCACTGTCCCCCAGCTTCTTTCCAGCAGAGCTGCTCCCCAGCCAGTCATTCCCCAGCCTCTGTTGTTGCATGGGGCTACTCCTTCCCAAATGCAGATTTGCGTTTGTCTGTGTTTAATATTGAAAGGTTTGTGTTGCCTAATCCCTCCAGCCTGTCCAGGTCCCTCTGTACATGAGCCCTGCCCTCAAAGGTATCGATTGGTCCCCAAGTTTGAAGTCATCTGCAAACTTAATGTGACCATGCTTCAGGTCACTGATAAAGATATTAAATAGAACATATCCTACGATAAATCCTAGCAGTACTCCATTCAGGTAGAGTACAAGCCATTATCTCTGCCTTCAGAGCCCCATCATCCAAGCAGTTGTTAGCCACCTAGCTGGCCACCTACCCAGACCATAATGTTTAGGATACAGGAAGATCGTGAGAGACTGTTGAAAGCTGTGCTAAAGTTGAAGTGAGTGCCATCCACTCCTTTCCCATCATCTGCAAATCTAGTAATTTTGTCATAGAAAGTAATTAGGTTGGTCAGGATGATTTGCAGTTGGTTAAGCCATGCTGATTGTTCCCAGGCACCTCCTTCACGTGTCCAGAAATGTATTTCAAGAGGACTTGTTCCATGATTTTCCCAGGGACTAAGTGAGCATGACTGGTCTGTGGCTCCCAGATACTCATCTTGGTGTTTTCTGAAGGTGGAGGAATGTTTGCTTTTCTCCAGACATTGGGACCCTCCCTCAATTTCCTTTCAAAGATTACAGGAGTCTTGAGTCTTGCTCTGACTTCATCCAGCTCTCAGCATCCTTGAGTGCAGCCCAACTGGACCCCAAATCACTTGTTCCACTCAGCAACATGTCCTTATTTGACCTTGTGTTACTACTGTAGCAGTAGAACCTCTTCTTGTTGCCCTTGACATCCTGGCCTGTTTCAATTGTAGGTGAACTTTTATTCTCCTAAGACAATCCCTACCTGCCTGAGCAATGTTTCTAGATTCCTTCTTTGCAGCCTATCCCTGATTTTACCTCCTGTATTTCTGTGTTTGTGCACTGGAGTGCTGTCCTAAGTTCCCTGTTTAGCCAAGCCAGTCTCCTGATAGATCTAGATGTTCTCCTGACTATCAGGAGGGACTGCTTTTATGATTGGGGGAGGTTGTCCTTAAAGACCTGCTGCTAGCTTTCCTGATCTCCTTTGCCCTTCAGAGCTGCCTACCATGGGATCCTGCCTATTGGTTCTCTCAGTAAAGCAGAGTCTCTTTCCTGAAGTCCAGGGGTTGTAGTCTTGCTACTCATCTTCCTCTCAGCATCTTGAACTCCGCTATTTCCAGGTCATTACAGTTGAGGCTACCACCTGTCAAACCATTTCTTCCTTATGTGTGAATAGCAAAGGCAGAACTGCTACATCTCCACTTCAGTTTAGAAATGCATTGACTGACTACATGGAAATAGCTTAACTGTGGGATGCTTATTCCGTCCAGTTCCATGCTGGCTAAGTGCATTGTTTTGAGATCAAATGTAGCCTGGAACTATTTTGGCCTAATTTTCACAGGGCTGTGTGTGCCCTGGCAGCTTTGGGCTATCTGCATTCATCACACAGGTAAGCTGCTCCCTGGATAATGCAGCTATGCATAACCAGGGGTTAAATACACATGAAATTAGTTTTAGTCATTTACTCTTCTCCTCTAGATTTTTTCCTGCTCTTTGCCTTTCTAGTTATGGCTTTATTCCTTCTCATGAAATGTCTTCCAACAAAATTTGTTGCTCTGTCAGTGTGCCAGTACAAAGAGAAAGGAATTAAAATACCCTAGTCTCTTGACAAGCTGCTTTACATAATTATGTTTGCATTCTGTTGGTGGTGTTCATGGGCCAACAGTGGCATAGTTGATGGCTTCAAGACTTCCCCAGACTTAAGAAGGAACTATCTGGTCATATACTGATATATTAAAGAGTGGAAAAAAATCCTGGGAGGCAGAAGTTTTCATTTTCTATTGTGTGATTTGTGCAAATGAACAAAATAAATGAAAATGGCTAAGAAAAATAAAAGCTGTCATTTGTTGACATGTAGTCATATGAAATATTTATTAGATAAATTACTGAAAGGCTAGAAACATGCAGAGTAGCTAAATAGGGCAGACATTAAAATCTTTTCAGTACTGGTAGAATTTAGGCATATGATACTAGCTGTGGTGTTTTATAATCATATTAGCCTTGCTCCCATCTCTGCATAGGCTTTGCATATTTTAGAGCAGCTATGTTTTAATAAAACATCAACATATTAGCGTGACATGTTAAAACAAACCAGAAAAAGTCAGGCAACTGGGACATCTTTCTGAAAATAAGCCAGGCTAGTCTTGCAAGATATGATTGAACAGTATGCTTGAGGCCTGACTCTACTGGGTCAGCATAGAATTAATAGGATAAAACTAAAGGAACCATTATTAGTGACTTAAATTCAAATTTTTCACATATCAGTCTCATAGTACATTTTAAGTCTGACATGACTAAATGTTACTAAATGTCATTTAACTGAATGTTTGACATAGCTAATAGAGCTGTCTTGGAAAAATAAATTAATCCCTGGATAAGAAATATTCCAGTTTAACACAGCATGGAATGAATATAAACTATAAAGAGTGTGCTTTTAACTTAGCAAGTTCACAAATTAATAGTTACTCTTACAAGGGAAACTAGGTTTGTTACTTTCATCAATGTTATTGCTGTACACTAAATATATTCTGCTGTGGCTCTCAATTTAACTTTTCTGATTATAAAAGTATATATTTTTCCTTGTAATTTTTCACACTTATTTAACTGCTGAGATATAGAATGACATGGTTGCAAGCCATTTTACCTCATTACTTAAGAGGATGTTTCTATATATCCCTAATTTTATACTTTCTCCTACCAGAAGGGATGTACAAGTAGAAATTGTTTCTGCTGTAAACAGGTCTCTGAGGTTTAAGATTATTCCCTTAGTGTGCATCCCAAAAGTTCCAGTACCAGGCTTATGTTCCTCCAGATTATTTGATGGCAGATGTCAAAATCCCAGTTCTCTCTAAGTGTACTTCTTGCAATGAAACAAGCACAAAGAATATGCAGAAATTAAACCAGGAGTAAGAAGTCCCTTATGAGAGATCTCTGAAAAGATCTAGATCTCTCCCACTAGATCTAGAGTTCAAGCACTGTTTTTCTTTAAATTGTGCTCCTTTGCAATCCTAGTGTAAGCCTCTAGCTATAATCTAATTGTCAGCTAGATGGATGCTTAATAGTGCAACTTATTCACCTATTCAAAGACTACTTTTTCAGACGAACAGAGGCACCCATCTTTGTGACACAAGCTGCGAAGTTTTGTTATAATCTTTTGCCTATCATCAGTTCTCCAGGCTTAATAGATGACAGGAACATAGCCTCAAGCACATTTTTTTTCAGCAACAGTTAGTCTGTTATCTCTTATTACTCTTATTCAGAAGTACATGGGCTTTTTTAGGTGTATATAACTGAGGAGAGAGGTAGAAAAATCCAGTTGACATTGGAAGTTAAGAGTTTTTGGGAATGAAAGCAAGTGAATGGATATATATTATTAAAAGTTATATATACACACAACAGATTTTGGGTTTGTTAGCGTAGATTTCTATTTTGTATTAAGACTAGACCCCTTTCTAGCATTTCTTCTGAGGAAAAATATTTTGTCAGGTTTATAGTGTGTTAAAGTAAACACAAGGAAAGAAACAGGTTCACAATATAAAATCTTCAGTAGTAACTCCAGCTCTGTTGGTATATTTTTCGTTACCAAATCCTCTATAGGGTATACAAAACCAGCAGAATAAGTAAGAGCCTTTAAGTATCAGTTCAGGAAAAAAAACAGTCTTGTCTGGAGTACATTTCATCTGCTTTAACATCATAATTTAAACAGTCTGCATTGAAATCGAAAAAGCCAGAGTAATACAGAATCAAATACTTGGAACATTGAAACAATCTTTTTTTCTTAGATAATATTCAATAATAAACACATATAAAAACACATTTCTCATCATTAACATAGTTATTAATATATGGACCAGCGCCATAAGTAGTCTAAAACAGAGGTTCTTCATTGAGCAATTTTCGCTGGGCTTTTATGCCACTGAAAAAAATCTGTAGAGGGGCATAAAATTCATGACCAGCAAATATCCCCATGGATAAACCTCCTTAAAGCAGCCATTTTTCTTACAGCACTATTACACCATCATCAATAGCTTGTTGTTCAAGAATACAATTTACTACCAGAGTAAGTGTCTCAGGAAACCGGTGCCATCATATTTGGGTATCAGTTCCCGATTGTCTGCGAAGATGACCAAGGTAGCTAGAACGATTTCAAGTAGGTAGTTGATGGTAATGTTAGTCAACTGATTGGTGTACCCATTCCTCCATTTAGTGTGCTTTACTTCTTGTAACTTGCAGAAACGAGTAATTATTTTCCTGTTGCAAAATAATTAGTACTGTTGCACATTCAGTTTTGTTTTGGTTTGGGTTTTTTTTGACTTTTAATTACGTTACATATACCAAGGCTTTCAGTTCAAGGATATACAAGGTCTTAATTTACAGAATTATAATTTATGTTTTTAAGTTACAACATGGCTATACACTTAAGCCATATCTATACTACAAACTTTGGCCAGCAATCAGGGAGAATAGGCGTGATCATTGGTACCACACTGCACACAGACTGCTGTAAATGCCATTATACCTGGGGAAAAAAAACCAACAAACCCCTCCTCTCTGTAGAAACACGGTCAAAGTTTTGCTGGTATGAGTTACATCCATGCCAGGATGCAGGCACACTCTGCCAGTATCATACGCTAGCGCAGTTACACTGGCAGTGCTACCAGAGTCCCCATAGCTCCCATCCAACTCCTATTTCCCCCCACCTTTTTCTTTTTTTCCTTTCCTTCCTTTCAACTGTTGTGGTTTCACAGCTCCTGTATTTTTTTCCATCTTCAAAGCAGCATACCACATTTTCACAAAAGGAAGTATTCAAAAAGGTCATTTAAAAAGTTTTATTACATCAGTGAATCAGCAAATAGTATTTATTTCAAACAAAGCCACATTGTCTTTTTTTCTTCTTTCATCTAGATTTAGCTGTACCCAGTAGTAAAAACAGGACTATAAAATGTAGAATGGAGATGAAATGAAAAAGCTGATATATAATGAGGACTATTCAAACACTTTCAGCTCTTCTACCCAAAATGCAGCCAATTTGTGTAGATTTATGCTTTACATTTTCACATAACTATGTTTGTTATAGAATGCAATTATTTTATATGTAAATAAAAACCTCCTACAGTTTAGCAATATCTTTAGTTGTATAATGTAGATTCTGTTAATGATCTTGAAATAATTTAGCCTCCCTTTACAGACAAGGTGACGTTAACTGCATTTATGGGGTTGGTAATCAAATGCACTAAATGGGATGAATAATGGAAATGATCGCTTTCTATCTACCAGTATTTAAACCCACCAGCTGATTTTTTTCAGTGTAATAATAAATACTCAGTCCAGCCTCAAAACAATGAAATTTTAGAATCAATTAAGTTTGCTCAAAAGTAGAAAAATTCTACTAGAACATCATGTAGTCTTGAGATGCATGTCAATGCTTAGAACTTTTTAAAAAAACAGGTTTAACAGTTTAGGAATCTAACTAAGTGTTCTCCAGTAATGGCCTTTGCAAATATCAAATCCATGAGCTTACTTCAAGAAAGCAGTCAGATATGCAGAAATCTTAAGTCAATCCAGAATATGAACAAAACAGTAAATTTCCTTGGCTTTTGATTTCTTCAGTAGTTTAAGATCCAAGGAACTAGGGGGTTTGTTCACTTAGTAGGGGAAAAAAAAAGTTACTTTTAAACTCTGATTTACCATAAAAAAAAAAGCCCAGAGATTTGCAGACATAATAAAATTTATTTAAATTCCATGCATTACGGTAGCTACAAGTGTAGTCATATGAAACTGAAGGACAATAACTTCTTCTGTCCATACAATGTAGCTATAAGTGAAATGAATGGGAGTTCCACAGTTACAAAGAAACAAACAAAACCAGAAAAAAAAAAAAAAAAAAAAGGTGAATGTTTCAGTTTTGAGTTATCTGTCAATTCAGATACAGTCACTAGACTGTAAACTTTTGGGGGAGGAGATGGGCTTGCTACGATTGTACAACTGAAAATGCTTAGTTTAAGACATTCTGCAGAAACTCTGACGATACTTTTTAATACTTACTACCAATACTCTGGGAAATGAAAAAAGAAATTCGTTAGCCTTCATCCTAATTGTTAGAATCAGGATTGCAATTGTACAGTTCACTTTCAAAGTGCAGCTAAATTGGATTTTATTATGCAGCTCTTTCAAGTTGTACTGAGTAAGCTTTATTTTGAATCAATTTTGCTTTAATTTCTCAAGGAAAACTTCCCTGGTCCTCAGAAGCTTACATTGCTTTTTGATATGCAAAAATTTACAGACTGTGCTTGATTCTGACCCTCCCACATTTCAGTATGTGCAAACTCTTAGGGATCTAAATAGTCTTTCTCCCTCTCAGTTCAGACTGATCTTTAAAACAGCAAGGATTATCCAAGCCCTCTAAATCAAAGACAGGGTGAACCGAGTAACTTACATAACTGGCACTTTTTAATTGGCCCAGTTCTCCCACAAAATGCAGCTCTTATAAATACTAATAGGCACTATTGCCACAAATTATCTTATTTTTGCAAGTTTCACTGATTTACTGGTGGTTAGAATTTTCTGCAGTTAAGAATTTAATAATGCAGAACTTTATAAAGACACAATATGTAGTTCTAGCCTTCAAAATTAACTTACTGTGTCTAGTATTGATATTAAGTCAGTCTAAATTTGCTGAAGATATTAACAAATGTAAAGCTAGTGAAGGTGCCACGTTTGCATGAATGTTTTTTAATTTTAAGAATGTATTCAAAGGGAAGGGGCAAACCTAATTATTTTAATACAAACTTGGTTGAGTGCCCAATTGCCTCATTTAAAACTGTGTGTGTGGGGAGGCTGAGGAGTTTAGAAAAGTCCAAGTAACCAAATATCTCTAGGTTACTGGAAAGTTAAAAAGCTAATGCAACTGTGTTACATCTGGATAAAAAACATTATTCAAAAGCAATTCAAATACCGAAAAAGATTTCAAATTGAATAGTTTATTAACATGGTAGTCATCTTTGTAACATGTGCACACACACTCGCACACTCTGAATGATCTGCCTGGAAAAAAGAGGTCTTAATATATATATATGCTGGGGGAAATTAAACATTAAAAATCCTTTAGGTTTTCATAATTATAGGCAATTATGTCCACATCACTTACAAAGCTATTGCCGAATCTTTCAAAGGAAGCAGAATTTGGGAGAAAAAAAAATTCTTTTTGGGAAAATTCAACAGTGGCATAGCAGAGCTCTCAATATGAGAAAGCTGACATAATGTGGACCTTTGCTGTGAAATTTGTCTTTGCAAAATATGGGGAGAAGTTTATCAATGGGCAGAAAATAAGAAGGCGGTGTGAAGTAGGCTTTTGCAGAGTCGATTTTCCTCACAGTATTGTGCGGGGGTCATTGAGAAAAATGCTTAGTCCTTCTCTGGAACCAGTTTCAGAACTTTTCCAATTGCAATGGTCTTACCTAAACAAAGGAGACAAACAGAAGAGTTACATATATCGTGACAAGAATGTGTCAGTCTCTAAGAACAAGAAAACTTCCCCCCAAAATACAGCCTCTCCAGAGTATTAGAAATAATACAGAGAATAAATTGTTGTATTGTATAATGAGAGCACCAGTGTATTTTAAAAGCACAATAAAAATCTTAAAAATAAAACTGCTATTCTCACAGTAAAGAATACAAAGTGCATTGTGGAAAGCCTCCTCTATATTCATTTAAGGAGAAGGTGAGGCAGAATCATTCAGCCAGATCTGTTTATTGTTTTTAAGGATAATTCCTTAAGAAAACAGTGCTGGTAGTTTTTCAAATTCAACCTTCTCTTTCACAGTGCATGTTTCTGTCCATTATATTTCTAAAATAAAACACACTTTTTGTTACTAGCAAGAACTCTGCACAATGTCAACAATCTGCTTAGATTTACTTTTCCATTGTTACCCAGATAGTGATTTCGACTAGATACCAGCATTTTAATACCTCATTGCCATGTATGATCTCCTATTTCAAACAACTGTATTTCTGCAGCAGTTAGTAACTGTTGATCAAGTAGTCTTACCCTCATCTCTTAAGGTAAAGCGACCCATCTGAGGGAAATCTTTGAATGTCTCAAGGCAGATAGTTCCTGCTGTCCTTAAACGGGCAATGCATACTTGATCTTGTTTCACAAAACGGGGCCTTGTCTTACTTTTTTCTCCTGTTTTTTTGTCTACCAAGCAGATTAAGGCCTGCATAAGAAAAAAAAAAAATAATAGCTGTGAGTGCTAAAACAAGGGTTTGTGGGTTTTTTTTGTTTGTTTGTTTGTTTCTCTTTGTTTTTGTTGGGTTTTTTTTGGTTGGTTGGTTGGTTGTTTTTTTTACAAACAAAACTGAAGTGGTCTAAGAAAGAAAATACTTAGAAATAACCAAAAAATTCCTTCTAAGATTTACTATATAAGAGAGTCAGTCATGACTTACCACACTTTTCAGATGGCTTATGCTAAGTTAGAGCCATTTTTGGTTGTGTTACAGTACTGACCAAAGATTCCATTCAAGGCTGGAGCTCTGTTGCATTAGATACTCTACAGATGTACGTCATGACAGAAGTCCTCTCCCCAACAAGTGGATTCTCTATACTCATATCACAACTTAAAAGGACACTTACTGTTATCTCAACTTCTTCAATACAGGTGTGGATGTGCAGCACAGCATTATAACCTGGGCAGATAATGGATTTGTGCTCAATTATCACTATCTGTAAAACAATTGAAAGTAAGTGCATTTTTCCTATTTTCAAATATAAGAGAACAGAGAATAACAAAATACAGAACTGTATTAAAATGTATAGCAGAGCAATACACACACAGCATGTTTTTGTGAAAGAAACAAAATTTGTAAGTGACTAAGTTGTTTATAATATTAAACTATAAAATTGAAGAATTGGCCTGACAAGATCTTGCTTTCATGATTACAGGTATCTAAAACTTAACTGAGAAGTTACATTCAAAACAAATGATGTTTTAAAACCTCAAATTAATCATATCAGAGCATTAGGTATATATGTTACTGTCAATTTGGAGACATGATTGTGAATAAGAAATCTGAACTGAATCTTCAAACTGCTTCAGTTTAGATTTGGTGAAATACAGGCAAGATACTTTAATAGTTTTTACCCATCTATACAGCAATTAAATGATACTACCTGGGCATCAAACGTGCGTCCAGAATGACACAGGTTATTGGGATCACAGAGAATAAATCCTGGAAGGATCTCTTCCTCTTCAATTCCCTTCAGTCTAATCTTTAGATTTTCACCTGGGGCTACTGAATCAGTTTCTACATCATCAGAAAGGATTCCAAGAACTTCCACATTGTGCTTAAAGAAAGTAAAAATTCAGTTTTCTATTGTGAATATTTTAGTCTGATACAAGATCATTTTAATAAAATGAGATTTCAATAAATAATTCCATTATAGTTTAAATTAATCATATTCATTTCTGAAAGCTTCAGAACATTTAAAATATTTGAATTATGAGTTACTAATATTTAAACTAGCATATTTAATCAAATATATTTTACTGTAATTCTATAGGATATATTAAATGGAAAGCAAATTTTAAAATATCTACTACTTCCTAAAGTAAAATGAGTTTAAAACTTAGAGATGAGAGATACCATAGATGCATATTATCTAAGAAGAATGAAAAAGCCAAAGCCACATTGTTGTTCAGACTTGTTACATTCAAAATGTAACAGCCTGAATATTAATGCAATCTAGGGAATCCTAGAATCCCAAAATTCTACAAGATTTCCTAGAGAAGATTACAAAAATACCAAATATGTATTAATGAACACTCTCCAAACAAACACCAAAATTTATTTCCTAATGTTCCTATAGGTTGTAATCTTTCTTCTGATTTTTATTCTTTACACAGTATGAGATACCAACAGAAATGTACTAGATACCAACAGAAATAATAAATAAATATTGGAAAGGCAGATAAGTTAAAAAAAGGACTAGTTTCAGAAAGAAGTCAACTGTTCTGACTTCCTGAAGTTTTACTTTAATCCTCAGTAGCTGCCACATTACTAATAAAAAAAACTATGTCATCAAAAGCACTGACTATTTACTGAATACAAATTCTGTACCAGCTGAAAGTCATTTACAGTTTATTAATTTATCCTAATCAATCCCAGAATAACATGGGTGTCAGATATGTGTCAAGCAGTTTTAGCAAGAGCCACTATCTGGTAAATTACCTTAAAAACTGAAAAGCATAATCTCAGACTGCCTTAGTTAGTTCCAACTTTCAGTAGCTCATGAGAAAGGTGACAGGGAAGTTAATCTAATTAACCCATTTAGATTAGGAAACACCAACTTTAAATAAACTGTGGATTTATTGTACATTGGAATATTGAGACATTTTTACTGAACTACCTCAGCCTACAGATTTGGAAAAAGTGTGTCAGCTTAAATCAAGATGACATGAATAAATAAAAACAAAATTTCCAAGCCCTTTTTGTAAGATATCAATGGAAACAAACACCACTATTAGTTGAGTACAGTATTCTCATCCATTGTCTCTCTTCAACTGTGTTTTCATATCCTTCATTTTTATATTTTCACATTCTTCAGGGCAGCACAATGATTCCAAATAGTAATCTTACATTATGGAACAGCTACCTATCTGCACAAACAACCTATCCTTAACTAAAGCAAACACACACACCTGAAAACATCACCCATGTAAAACATGAAAGCCTAGTTATGTTCAACTGAGCAACAGAAAATTGTCTGATTTAAAGTAATGAGTATCTTCAAGAATCAAGCTCTTTTTTTAAGATAGTAACATTTTTTAATATCTAAACCTTACCATACCTTGTTTGGCATCATCACAAGCTGTTGTCCTTTGCAAATAGAGCCCGACTCCAGCTTCCCAAGGACCACAGTGCCCATATCCTTCACAAAAATAAATTATTACGTAAAAATGGAAAACCTTTTTCTAAAGAGTCTGCTCTCCTCTATTTACGGTTTAACTCTTAGGTATGATTACTTAACCCTATGAAGTTTTTTAGCACTGCTATACTTAATGTTTTGGAAACTGTTCTCATGAAAGATTACAGATTTTAAGTCTCATAATCCCCAAATTATTTACTTCCTCCACCCAATTCTATTCTACAGTTGGAAATGTGGACATAGAAAAGAAAAGAAAGATACCTTCTAAAAATACATTAAATAGTCTATTTACTGCTTTCCATAAACAGTCCATTTACACTTCCAATCCTATTATTTTAATTTGTACCTTATATTTATCCACAATCGGCAGCCTGATTGGTCCATCAACTGAACGGTTGAAGTTTGGCAAATTATCCAGGTATGGAATAAATGGTAATCCACTAAAAGAGCAGAAGGAATTTGCTTCAGTTTCATTTGTACCCTTCTATTTAAAAATTACTCAGTATGGATAAATGCAGTCCAACAAAAGCAATTATTTTTATTCTGTCGTTATTAACAGTGACCTCTAAGACAATTAAATCTATCATAACATCCCATCATTAGCTAGCATGTTAACGCCCAGGAAATGCATATAGTTTTTAAACTACATTACAGGCATATTTTACACAAATACATTATTCCTTTGAGAACCTTGCTAGATGTGAAATATGTTTTGGAAATACAAAACCATAAGATAGGTCCAAACGTGATTTTCATGAATGTTTTAACTGCTATGAACAATACTGGAAAATATGACATCCAGTGAGAGACATGTCTTGTCACTAATTATAATACAGCTTCAAGCAAACTGTTCACATCAAACAGTTACTCATTCTAGCAACATGTCAACTGCAGCATCACTGGAAAACTCAAGGGCTAGTATGGCATTCAAACTCACAAAGCCAAAGAATACTGCTAATACTATTACCGAGTCTGCTAACTTTAATCTTCTGCAGTTAGCAAATGCTTTTATTTAGTTCATTGCCCAGTTGTGTTCTTGCTGCCCTGACTATATTTCCACAAGCATTTCAGGACACAGCTACAATATATCATGCTCTACTTCTTCCTAGCCTCGCTGTAACATTTACTTTTATTGAAATATAGCAAATATCCAAGTTGTTCAATTTAAGATACATACATGTACCAAGGACAGAATTCTGACTGTTCTTTTAGGTTTGCTCCAGTCAGTCCTGAGCAGGGCATGAAATGAATATCCTTTTTGGGATTGAAGCCAACTTTCTTCAAAAATGGCACCAGTTTCTCTTTACATTCCTCATATCTATTAAAATGACAAGCAGATCAAGATAAGTTTCAATTACTCAAGCACGACATAATACTGTGCTTAAAAAAAACATCAAAAGCCACAGACATTTAATTTTCATCGGTTATTCTGTAAGCAGCAAGCAAACCTAATAAAGCCTAGTGACCTATTTGCCATCTTCTCCCCAGTCTTCCAGCATAACTTGGTATTGTCTATTCCACCTCATCCCTCTGCTCCATAAAGCATCATATACCTCAATTACCGGGCTGGGTAAGCAGCAGCATATGCTATATCTGCTTTTATGCAAAAGCTCCAGGCTAAGATAGCAGGACAGACCAAGCAGACAGCTACTGAGGTCATGCTGCAGGCTTTCACTTTAGTGGTGGCTTGTACTCTTCCAATCTCCTACATAATTTCCAAGAATTAATGCTATTTATTTCTATTATACTTCTTCCCTTCAGACAGTTTCATCTGAATTCAATAATGTCAGAAGGTTGGGCAGGACCAAGACAGCACAATTGGGCATACCTTACTCTTAGTAAACTAGGCTCATGTTGTAAGGTTGCAGAGTCCCTCATAGCTTTCAACAAAAACTTTCACAATTCTTGACAGCACAGCAAGTCCTCTGACAAATGTTCTTATTACACCATAGAAGAAGACTGTATCCTGTCATTACACAAATACCTCCAGGGAAGGACTAAGTTACTTTTTAGCATCCAGCTTAAAGGGGTGAGAAAAAAGATGTGACAGAAGCCATAAAAAGACCTAAGTTTTGACACTTAGGGAAATTAGAGCTCTTTAGTAACATTTCAGTATTAAGGCAGAAAAGACTAACTTAATACTTCTAATTAGTTAATTAAATATTATATATTGACTTTCTAGTTTTTACCTGGCCTGTATTATTGCAAGATTCCCTTCCTCCCCCCTTCTCAGACTGTAATTACAAGCTACTTTAATATATTAGTTGCTTATTCAATTCAGCTTATTATAAAAGAACAACTCTAAACAATACAGGACAGACACATAAGGTGAACAAGATAATGCTGTTCTCACCAAATCTAAGCTAGGAGCTCAGCAATAATGTGGCCAAGCAATCAAGGATCTGGCAAACTAATGAAAACAGAGTGGTTTTCTTTTAGGTTCAGTATAAAGTTTCCAAGTCAACAATTAAACTATGTTAGAATGCATGGATTTGTTAGATATGGCTGTATGGATCCAAACAGTTGAGAGTGAATGTTTTCCAGTGTAGCACTTCAAGCTTAGTTGAAAGGCAATGTCCTAGGCACTATGCTTCTGTTTTTCCTGCAATTTTGATAACCTCTGGTTTTAGCCCACCATTCTTTCAGCAAAAATGGGATGCAAAAAATTACTTAAGAATTATTTTATTTCAGTATCTTTTAATGAAGATTAGTTTTAATATTAAACTCACCTTTCATTACTCCAGTTTACAGTTGGATCATCCATTTTATTAATAAGAACTATTAAATGTTTTACACCTGCTGTTTTTGCTAACATGGCATGTTCTCTTGTTTGTCCACCTTTCTCAAATCCAGTTTCAAATTCTCCTTTTCTTGCAGAAATAACCTAATTAAAAATACACATTTTAATAAAAGCTCTACAATTCTCTCAGCAGAACAGTCGACAATGGGTAATACTGCCTTACTCAAAAGTAACTTTGGATAGTCAAAACTGGCAAAATGCACTAGTATAGCCTCAATATTACCCTTTAGATCCTGCACTGACATATATAAAAATCACATGACACCTCTGGACAATTTTATGAAGCTGTTAAGTTACTCCAAAAAACCCACACAATTCGGTAGGTAGACTTAAGATTTGAAAATTTTGACCACTAAAGATCCACGAGAGTAAACAAGCCAACAAAAAATAAAATTCAAAAGCTTAATTCCACAGCATGTCCAAAATAAAAGAATCTGGTATGTCCTCACCAGCACAGCAAGATCAGCTTGAGAAGCCCCACCGATCATATTTGGAACAAAGCTCTTATGTCCAGGAGCATCTAGAATAGTGAAGTGTTTCTTCTCAGTTTCAAAATAGGCACGACCCACTTCTACTGTTTTACCTTTATCTCGTTCTTCTTGGTTTGTGTCTAAGGCCCATGAAAGGTACCTAAAAAAAAAAATAATCAACCCAAATATTCTATTTTTGTATTAATTTTCACTGAATTTATGTATGATGATTTGTTCATCATAAAATGTCTTTTTATCCTGCTCAACTATTCTAACCACCTCTGCATTACTGAGCTTAAGCATTTCCAAGACCAATAGTGACTTTTTATTGGATGTTTTTTGTATATATAGTGAGCTGTAGTGCCCAGTGCTAGCTCTCCCTCACATACCTAGAAGGATGCAATTCTAAAAAACAATTTTCAATTACTGAGTTCTCCAGGTATGATATAACTTCAAATACTTTATTATTTGCCTCAATTTGAAAAACACCTCTGGATCAAATACAAAACAAATCTCTTTCTCAGCATAATTAACTAAAAAAATATTTTTGATTTGCACATATTCATATTATGAGACCTATTATTTTTAGTTCTTATTTGCACATATTAAACAGAAGTTGGCTATGAAATAGATACCACCTGTATTCACCTTATCTTTGATACTTGGATTATATCAACTGTTGTCCCCTCCTAATTATATTTTATTCCATTGGCTATTGACAAACAAGTTAGATTTAAGTTAAACAGATGAACTGAAACTTAAAAAAAAAAAGATTATTTCACAAAGCGTGAAGAAGCTAAAAGTGGTGAATAGAAAGGAGAGAAAAATATTAAATTGTCTCACTAAGGAGAAGTAGTAATAACTAAATTGAACTGGCTTAACTTAGCAGTATTCTTCACCATTAACAGCAACTTACAAAAATCTTTAGCTTGTCTTTTGTATTGACTGGATAATGTCTGAAGAGACACTGCTAACTCAGCTGACCAGTGATCAGGGAGGGAGCATTGGGGACTATTAACTACAAAGATGTCCCTTCCAACTCAAGAAGTTACTCGGTAAGAGAAACACTAAGCATAGGGAATTATGGATATATAATCACAGTCTTACCCAGGCAGTACCTATTTGTCACTGATGGAAGTCTAGATAGCATGCTAGATGGCTTTTTGTTTGTACCAGTATGTGTGCTCCTATCTGTTGCAATCTTCACCATGGTCTGTGTTTCTGGAAGATTTCAGCCAAGCCAAAGGTCAGGTTTTACTCAAATAACAAGTCAAGAGGGAATTTGTGTGGTAGCTGGATGGGAAGTCCTTTTCGCACATAGGGTTTTTTAGGGAAGGATGCATTTCTGACTGAAATGTCAACTCTGCACTATAGTATAGAATTTTCTGAATCACAAACTGCTCAAATTTCAAGACTCTCAACATACGAAGCAAGCTAACAAGATCTTTGATAATAACACAGAGGTACATCATACTTTCTGTTTTATGATATATTTTAAAGAACAAAACTAGCATTCAAGGAGGCACTTCTGCAACTCATTCTCTAAAAGAGAAAGGTGAAGAAGAAATCTGTTTTTCAAGCTGTCAAGTATTTTTGAGCAAGCTCCTAAAATATTTATTACTATGGTCACTCCCAACAGGGGGATGATGCTTGCTTGATAAAAAGAACATGTCACCCTTTCTATCTCCCTCTCTCACATATAATACAATTAGTTCAGGTCAGTGCCCACCCCCTGTGTGCTACATTGCTGCTCTATCCATAAGGAAGTCTTTAAGCTGCTTCTTTTCCACAGCCCTTTGAACCCCTATTTTCCTCCACCACAACCAAAAATGGAAAGTTTCCAGAAGTAAAATCAATTTTCTGGGAGTTGTTTGAAGGAGAAAGCAGGCTGCTATATGTGCTGTATACACACACACAAAAAAAAAAAACCACCAGAACCCAGCCTAACAAAAGACAACAACAAAACCCTAAACAAACAAGAGGCCAACAAAAAATCCACATGACAGCAGCATCATCTTGCCTGAAGGAAACTTAAGAACTGCAGACCTAACAATGAGATACGTGGTGACAGCCAAAACTATTAACTCTCTCTCTCCTCACATCTGCCAAACTGACAGCTTTAATCTCTATTCCTTAGATATCTCTCTGCTGTTTACAGGTGAAAGACATACAGATAGAATGACCCCAAGAGCTGCTTGAGAAAAGTGTCTGCCTTGTATTCCTTTTTACCAGCTAGGTTTACCAAAGCACTGGAGCAGCGAAAGCTGTTCCAATGTGAATTGCGCTGTTGCATATAGTTTTAGTTAAAGAAGTATTGGAGAAAAACAAGGGATTCCTCCCCCCACACTCAAAACCCATTCCAGAAGGAAGCCAGTGCTATGGAGACAGAGACTAAAAAACAGTTTCCCATTTTCATCACAGATCAAAGAGAAAAGCACACTATTATCTTCAGTAAATTCATACCATGTTTCTCTGTTTTTTTCTTTAGCTTCTCTTTCATATTTTTCAAGTGTTCTTTTGTCAACCATTCCTGTCAAATACCTAAGAAAGAGGGGAAAAAAAAAAAGTGCAATTTTACATAAAGCAGAAATGTGGTTCCAAATAGTTAAAATACTTATACAATCCCTACAGATTATTTTGAAAAACTGGAACAGCCGTTTGCAAGCAGCAGTGGAATTTCTTCTCCACAAAAAGCCACGCCATTATCTGATATGTAGAAGTACACCAGTACCACTTTAGCAGAATTATGAAGAATGGGGTTTTTTAAACCTAATTGTAAATTGTTCTTGCAGATGCAAATTTTGAAAAGGAACAACATCTGTTCAAGTCCGTTTCTGAGACTAAGCCAGTATTTCAAAGTAAAAGTTGTGATTAGTGTACAGTTTTATTATCTTAAAGCTTTAATATTCTTCCCTCAGGTATTTCTACCTGATCTTCTAACACCAGTAATCTACTTAGTTTATATGGAAAATTAATGGTAACAGTAAATAAAAGGCTAGTGACAAAGGTGGTACAAGCACAGATTTCTCCCCCCACACCCCTCTTACAAAGGGATATTCTGCAAAACTGAAAGACCACAAAAAGCCTTAGGAACATAACATGTTGGTAGGAGCGTTAAGAATAGGTATCTCCTTGTACTCAGACTCATCAGATAATAAAATGCTAATTTGCTCCAGTATGAACTACAAGGTTAAATGTGGCATGACAGTTCCAACATTCCAGTTTGGTCAAAACAAAACAAGATTAAAATGCTAAGACAAAGGCCTCCCACTTTTACTGAGAATATTATTTTAAATTCATAGAAATACTTTGCATCTGCAGGACAGTATTTATTTTTTCATGTACTATTTTGAGTTTTTTTACAAACTGAGATCTAGCTGTATTTATTTCCTTTTGTCTCAAATTATTGCAGTCTCTAGGTGCTGTTCCTAATAGACTTAAAAGATGAACTATTATAATTTCACATTTTGAAATCAAATTATGGCTGAGTATGTTAGCACCAGGGAATACGGATAATCTTTTTTTTTTTTTTTTTTTTTAAACATCACAAAAAGGATGTAATGAAGGGTATAAAGCAGTTTCAAGTAGCATTTTAAAATGATGGAGAAAAACAGAGTCATGCTCTAAGAAAGGGATTCAGTTTTTTTAATTTAATAATGTATGCTTTTGCACAGTTGTTTCAATTAAGTGAAATTTATAGCGATAAAATTAGATCTGCTGGAATTAAGAAATTCCAAAGACAGCAAGTAACTAAATTAATAGGGAGAATAAGAGTAACATTTTATTATAAAAATATTAATCTATGCAGATTAAAACAATTAAGAAAATATTACTCGTTTTACTTTGTGTATTTTTAGTTCACAAGAAAGAACAAATCTAAAAATTGTATTTGTAGTTTCCTTACATTATTTGTCCTCCAATAGTTGACTTGCCAGCATCTAAAAAAAAAATTTTAAAAAAATTGTCATTCACAATATAAAAGAAAATCCTAGAAAAAGAAAATAATTATGAAGATAGTATCATTTATTTTCAAAGATTATTTTAAAATTATAATCCAAGTTTTCTGAAGCATCTCTCTGCTTCCCTTGTTTCCATACTAATTCACTGTCCATTCAATCACACTGAATTTTAAAAATTCTGGTTTTGTACATATAAACTTGGCATTACCCATGACAAAAAAACCCTCAACAAGCAGTGATCCAGCAAAAGACTTGGTTATTGTTAGAAGCTCTTGCAAAAGCCCTTTCCCTGCTTCCTTTCTCTGTCGTCCCTAACTTCTGTGAGCTGCTCTTCAATATTAGGATGTACCTCTGCCCAATGCCTCTCTACTTTGTGTGACTCCATTCTGAATTTACCCGAGGACTAAGTTACAGTACTTTTAAGGTGATAAGAGAACAAACAAAAATATAGAATTTACTGTAAAACTCTGGATTCGGTAACTCTTCTGTACTTTTAACACCACTTAAGATTTTTCTGAATCTTGTTGAAACTATTCAATTGGGACATTTTCCTACAAATGCTTCTTTTAACCCTGAATTATGTTTATCTATTGATACAGCTCTATAATTTTTAAAATTTTGAATAATAATACTTGAATTTAATAATAAATGAGAACCCTCTGAAAATATTTAAAACAACCAGAAAAGCAGCAGTGCTTTCCATTTTGTTCTCTGGATCACAACAGTGTCACTTAAGCACTCAGTAAAGCAGGTAGTTGAAAAATCATGAACACAGACACTGTTGTGTCCAAGAGAACACAGGCACTCTATTCTTGGCACTCTACCCCTGAAAGACTTTCTTTCAGTTTTTTAATTTTTCCAGAGCAGCTTCATTAGAATGAATGGTCCTTTTACCTCAAGGCATGGTGAATACATACATCCCTACGAAAAGCAGGATTAATTTCTAATCCTCCAAATTCTAGATAATACATAACACAAAGACCCAAATACTTCATATTCATTCGACAACTTACCTACATGCCCAATGAATACTACATTTACATGTTCTTTTTTGGGAGCACCTGGTGGTGCTACAACAGATTTAGGTTTTGGTATTTCCTCCTCCTCTTCCATCATTTCCTGAGCACTTTCTTCAGAAGGTCCTGCATCCCCTGCAGGACTACCTCCTAGCTCCGCTTCACTTGTTTCTTCTTTGTGGTCCCATGACTCTTCTGGGGACATTTCCGTCTCTCCATTTTCCACTAAAAATTAACCAGTGAGATATATTCAAATAGATAATGAAATTAAAAGCAATTACCATGGAGAAAAGCTCCTGCCCCAAAGATCCAATCAAAAGACTTCAAGTATCCAGTCTGTTAATGTCTTCCTATACAAAAATGGGCAACTGTTGCTTATTTCTGAAATTATTATTACCAGGAGCCTTCAAACTAGCTTGCGTGCTGACACCAGAAAACTATGATTCACAGGGATTAAGAGGCTTCTGCTTTAACAAGCGAAAAACAAATCTGAAGATCCACTCAAGCCACCATGCTGGTCCAAATCCAGACACACACGCTATCATATATTTAGAAAGAAAAGGAGAGGCATAATGGTTTATCTCAAAAGCCATACAAATACAAGGAGAAAGATACAATTTCCATATTCGGATTGCTCCCATTACTAATCACTTTAATGTTTGTTTCTTAATCACCATTTCACATATATTAGTAGGACTATTCTAATATTAAATTATTTTTTAATAAAGCACTGATGCTTTTTCAATGTCCAAGTAATCCAATTTCACCTGTTAATGCATACTAGTGTTTGATTACCCCTTTCCTAATCTAAGTATAGAGATGCAACAAGAATTAATAAGGACCAAAAATGCAAAGGCTTAGCAAGGTATTCTTCAATTTTGTTTGCAATGATTCAGCAAAAACACTATAGCAGTATTTTATAGTACTATTGTAGTGAAATGGAACAATTCTCATCTTACCAACAGATTCTGAAATTTCCATGTTAACAGCAGCATTTGAAGCTAGGGAAAAGCAAAAAAAAAAAAAAAAAAAAAAAAAAAAAGAAAGGAATCATTAAGGACACATATTTACCATGATAGTATCAAAACCAAAGTAGAACACAGTGACTAAATTAATAAGAGGCTACTTCACATATTTGGGCACTTGCCAATACTATTTAATATACGGATTCAATTTTTAAAATTCTGCTTCATGCAAGCTTTATGACCTTCAATAAACCACTTGGTCTTTATGTGCCTTGCTTGACTGGCTATAAAATTGTAAATAACCACTGATAACCACACTGCCTTACAAAAGTACTATGAGGATAAAGAGAATGAAGACTGGAAAAGGTTCACAGAGATTTTTAAAAAGGAGATACCTTGCAATATTTTCTTTTTAAATAGTTTAATGGAGATACATTGTGTACTGTCAGAACATGAAAACAATTACCTTCACAAGAGGCTGTCTGCTCCTCTGGAGAAGTCTCTACAGGTGCGCCTGCAGATAAAAAAGTTCAACTTTTAAAATACACTGATGTAACCAATTTCCACACTTATGCATAGAAGACCACCTTCCAACTCTATTGCAAGAAGTGTATTTAAGAAAACACACCTCTCCTCCTGAAAGCAGCATTAAATGTAGCCTCCAAGCACAAATACTTCTAAAGAACACTGCCTAAAAGTTGTGAAAATAATACACCAGTTCTAAAAAGTTAGGTGTTTTGGTTTTTTTTCCCCACATGGAAAGATACACTCAAAGCAATCTTTAAAGGAAGCAATTTTTCTATACATAGTATTTTACCTGCCCATCCTTTTCTGGCATGCTGGCTATTTTCAGTGTAAGTTAGTATCTAACTGGTGTTTAAAAATGTCAAACTAGTATCACAACTGTACAGAAAGGTTACCCCAGCTTCAGTTTATGGGCATACCTACAATGCTATTGCACCTCAATTTCACATAAGCATTGAGTAGAAAATTGAAACGTGCTTTTAAGAATAAGTTCTTAAGATCTTCTGTAGTTATTATGGTCAAGAGATGATAAACTCATTCATATGCCTGGTAAATTTGCCAGTCTTCTTAAACACCCTAATACAGTCACATTACTTGGGAGGGCAATCTCACCAGTCACATGAATATCAAAGCCACAAGTATGTTTTTTGGATAGATCACTCAACCTTCTCATGCACTAAACCATGCCACTAAACTATATGCCAAGGTATAACTAATTGTTAAGCCTACTAAGAATGGTATGTGCCAATTAACAATTACACCACTTGATGTTTTGGGACATTATTCCACATAATCAAGAGGCCTTCTATAATAATCCCTAAAACCTTAACCTATTTAGTTTCCTCTTGGTATAAATTCAAATTCGAAATATTCTTTGAAACAAGTTATCTTTTTTTTTTTTTTTCAGCCACATACTAAATTCATACCCACTATTTAGCTATACTCCAGCTCTCCTTCCATGCCATTACAAAAACACAGATCTTACAGCATCACTTGCTCTACATGCATGATGGGATGTAAAGATGAAACAAATCCCCTCAAAAGAACAAAACCATACAGAGACGGACCCGATTCTAAGCCTCTTTGCTTTCACACTGTTTGTGTATTTGATGCAGACTTCTACAAACTGGAGCAGCACTGCAAAAGCTGGAAGAAGGCCAGAGAACAAAGCTTGCAGACAGGGTGAATGTGGGTCACAGCACAACACCCAGTGACCAGCAGCAAACGGTGGAGGGGGCACAGTAACACAGACAAGGAAGCTGTTCCCTACGCTCCACTGTTAGATCATTTATGACATGCACCCCAGGATCCCAAAACCACAGGAACAAAACTTCAGGAAAATGATTTAATATGGTAAGTAAAAGCATAAGAATAGAATACCTTGAGATTCCTTGTAAGAAATGGTATATTACTCCCCTTTGAGAGCTGGAAAAAGACCCAAATCAGCCCATTTATGAGCATGGTAAGCAGGTGCTAGAGAATCTAGGTATGAACCTAAAACCTTCATTTTGTAACGTATCAGAAGATTGTTGGCTATTTCACACATACTATGGTTGGGATGCATAAATATTTTCATTACAAGATAGTTTCAACAAGCTTTGGATTTCACTCTTGAAGTTTGTCCATAATAAAAACTGTATTAAATTATAGTATTTATGCCCCTGCCTTGAAACAGAAGCTCTGCAAGAGGTTGAAATGTTACTTAATTGCTTAGACACATATTGTCAATCAACAGCATTCATAATAAACTCAGTTTTTACTTTCTGGTCTGTAATACAGGAGGCATGCAGACAGGATAAAGAAGTTTCTTCACAAATAACAGAAAGGAGGTAGGAAATTGGTAACCTAAAAAAGTCTATCTGTTAAATTTTGTAGGAGTCTAGCACACACGAGAATCATTAAGACAGTTTGTGTACAGATCCTGAACAGTACTAATGCCACACAATCAAGGGACAACAGATACTCAGTTATGAGTACAGCCACTTACTAAATTCTGGTCACTTTGGTTCACATGTGGCACACATGCTTTGAAAGAGAACACTGATTTACATGAAGCATACACTGTTCCTTCAAAGCAGAAAAGGAACACAAACTGCTCTTTAAAATAGTTCAGTATAAAGAAACCAAGTAAAAAATAAATAAAGAATCTTAATTTCAAAAAGGACAGGCTTTAAGTGATAAAATAAACACTACTTCAGTATTTGTTTACTTCTGATTCACAATTTCAGGTTATGTCAGATTATTTCAGGCACTGGTACATTGCAAACAAATGTACAAGATAAAAGTCTGACTTTAAAGGGTCAGATTTATCATTTGTTCTGCGTGGAAATGAACAGACTGCCTGAAGTATGCCTTTAAAACAGTCACCTCAAACAAAGGATGCAGTCTTACTGCTTCTTAGACCACCTAGTTGCCACATTTTGCTCTTTGTCCTCTCTTCTCTCATGTCAGCCCTAGTGCATGTGTAAATATTGAAGCTCCACAAAGGGAGCTGGTCTGACCAAAAACTGAAGTAGCAAAGGATCTACCAGCTTCTGAGTGGATCAGCACTCTGAAGCAACGTATCCGCTGGGTAGAAGATCAGTACTAGTGCCAAGGCAGAGAGGGCAGAAAGGCAATCTCAATAATTCAAGGCAAAACACTTTGCCTTTAAGGTTCAGTACTGAAACACCTAGGGAAACTCTGGATCACATAAAAAAGGAAATGACAATTCTGAATCTAGTTGAGCTAGGCTTACTACATAGGACTCAATACTGGATACAAGAAGTCCAAACTCCACACTGTCCCTGTGGCAAAGTGTTTGGAGAAATCCAGTGAACTGAAGTAACCTTGCTTATTTTGCCCATGAGATAAAGGCAGTCATTGTAACAAAATACCTTTAAAGATTAGGGAAACTGAGAAGGGTTCTAAGTAGTCCTTGTAACTTATCCTCATCTCTCCAAAACACTGAAGCAGATATGCAAAGTTTCTCATTTTATGTTTTCTGGAAGGCAGGAAACTAACTAACAACATTTATGGTTGACATAGTTCACTATTATTGTAAAAGTATCACATATACCAAATTAAACACAAATTAGAAAAATCTGTAACACATTTCAAGTTCAGCTTGAAAATTCTAGATCCTCATCTGTGAGAACCATTCAGAGAGGAAACTTGTCATATGAGAAGGATTCAAAATGTAGTTTTTATGAAATCTGGTTTTAAATTCAGACTGTCTGAAATTAAGCCAAATCTTCAAGTAATGCTTTGAATTCACATGCGATAAACAATTAGATTTTACATAGCATCCTCCATACTCCATTTCTCCTCAAACCGTAAGTCAAGAATTATTGTTGCAACTTTATTCACTGTATTACATCAGGTGAGTGGTTTATCTTTAGTCCTCTTTAACATCAGAGCCCTACGACATTTTTTGGAGTATCTTTGTTATCGATGCCAAAGGCAAAAATGGATACACCTGCTACATTTATCTACTGATAAAAACCATCAGAAAAGGACATTACATAATTCAGTCTTGTCTGAATAAAGTAAAAATCATTATTATTTTTTAATATAAAATTCACTGGAGTATGATGCATGCTCCCAATAGAATCCAAAACTGCACAACTTTTAAAACGTGATTATTGGTATCTTTAAAATACAGCTAATGTTCTAAAGAAATACTGCAAGAATCCACTCTACCTACTTTGTTCACACAACATTGTACTACAGCTGATGAGTTCGTTGCATTTTACATTGAGTTTTGTGCTTGCATCATTTTTGTTGTACGATAACCAAAGCTGCACAGGTAGAATGAAATAAAAGTTACCAATCAACCTCTGAAAATAGTTTTAAAACAGTGTAAGGCAGGAGCTTCACAGTGTTAACAGCTTAATATTCTTGTAGAGAAATAATAGTAAATTGCTTTATAATTAAATTTACATTAGAATTTAAAAAGCTTTTTTATATAGAACAGGTATAGCTGGTAAACTAGGAATCAATATTACAAGAACTGAAGTTAAAATACACTATTAAAGACAAACCCAAGTGCTAAGCAGTAGTGACAGCTTCCACCTTTATGTAAACTGCAGTATTTACCAGATGCACAGAATAAGCTCAGAGATGTCTCCACACAAGCAGACACTGTTCAGTGGTTAACTTGTAACTCCTCAGAAGCAGGTACCTGAGCCACAATGCAAATGCCTTCACAGAATTGATTAGAGGCCATCATTCGTTGCTAAGCATGGCAGCACTGGCAGCTCCTGGCCTGCTCTGCTGCTCAACTGATAAGAATCTAGACGGTATGGGTACCTGACAACTGAGGTAGACTATGGGGTTAATGAAACTGTTCACACAACAGAGCATAGAGAGAGATTAAAAAAAAAAAAAAAAAAAAGAAGAAAATAAAAAAAGGCAAATTCAGTTTGAAAGAAGTGTCTTATCTACAAAACTTGGATGGTCTGTATAGTGAGTTTGTTGCTGCTCCTCCAATACAGGCATCAAATTCCTTCACAGGAATTCCTGGAAGGCTGAAGAGTGAAGAAACACATGACACCTGTCTTTGGATTCCCATCACCTTTTCATCTCTGTGATTTGGATACCCGAGTTCAGTACACGTTTACACAATAGTCACAGTCTCAACAGTTTTCATTAATTACATAACAGATATTTGCCCTCCCTCCTCCTTTTTTTTTTTTTTTTTTAAACAAAAGCATAAAGGGAATTACACTGGAGAAAAAAAAAAAAAAAAAAAAAAATAAAGGTCTGAGACCTACACACAGAGCATGAGAATCAGAATAAAAAAACCCAGGAGATTCTTAGTTAACAAAAAAAACACACAAAAAATTACTTTAAGCACAAGTGCTAGAGCTAAACGAAGTATTTCATATTCAATATTTTAAAATACACAGAACAAAAAAGGTTTTCAGGAGTTCACTGTAATTAAGGCAGTTGTTTGAAAGTTAACACAAAATTATTTTCTGCTTGTCTCTGCCCTGCTTCATAGCCTATGTCCTACCTTCACCAGTGGACAGAGATATATGCCCAGTTTTTAAAATGCACCAATGTAAGAGCACCTTTAATAGATTTAACATGACTTTCTAAAATTCACCAAAAATATTAGCACTTGCTTTCTATTAATAAGATTTGACTATGTTAGCTTAGTAAAAGACCCACCTTTTTCCTTCCCCAGTGAGGACACACCTTAAGTTTATCTTATCTATACCCAACACACTTCTTCATAACTAAGTCTAAGAAAGCTTATGGGGTTTTTCAGGGAATATAACAAAAAACCTTTTTCCTTAATGCCCAGTATTTGTGCTCTGTTGATAACTTGATTTTTGAGACAGACAATCAAGAAATCAAGCCCTATATTAGAACAGTTAAGGATTCCATTCTCTAACAAAGATGTCTCATAGCCCAGCAGGAATAGAAATTAAAACACAAAGCCAAAAACCCCAAACTTAGCAGGTTAAGCTCAGGATCTTAACATTCACATGTAAAAGAGTAAAATTTACACATAAATTCTCAGATTGTTCTAGAGAATACATTTTTAATATTGCATCACCTGTCCTAAACTAACTTTTGCACTGAAATTCTGTGTCATTTTTCACAGACTTCGTCAAAATAGTCATACATTTCACTGATAAAATTTTCCTTCATAATAACTTATTCCTTCATAATAAAAACAACAAAATAAAATCACCTATCTTAGCTTCGTACAATCAGTTGCTTCTCTTACTTGCATGTGTCTCATCACAAATCAGGAGAGAAATCCCAAAATTCTGAAAGTGGGATTGTAAAACCAGATTGTTAACAGAATCCAAGAATTATCCCAAATTATTTTTGTCTTCATTTTAATAGAGCAATCAAGTTTTAAGATAACATCATGCTTTCAAATACATTAAATCAACAGTCCAAACCCAGGTGCTAAGCACATGGTCAGCAGACTGCATGTACACTCCATGACAGTTCATCTAGTCCACAGCCGGCTCCCAGTGGTCTGTCTTTTATTGGAGTCATGCAAAGGCTACAAGCACGATGAATTACTCTAACAGAAGCAACATAATCCTGGCTACCTTCCTGGGGACAGTTCAGATGTAGACAAAGGACATCTGTGTAATACACTGGCACCTTGACTGCATCACACAGGTATATTATGTCTGATCATCTGACAAGCCAGTGCCAAGACATACAGCCTTTCTCTGCACTGACTGCTTTAAAAGAGGTTGTACAGCTCATCTGTCTAGAAAAGCTGATACAGAAGAACACAGCTCTATATAGTCAAGTGATGACTCAAATCAAGATGTCTTTGATAATAAGAATTTATACCATATACTGGCATTCACTATATGACACTGATTCGCTGTCGTGTAAGCAGTTCAAGTTCACAGTTACGAAGTATTAACAGTAGCATTACCAATAGCCTACTTGTGAGGAAATCATTAGCACATGGCTATTCAGATGCTGATATGAGTAAACCATGTAATCCTTTAATATGATAGCTTCCTGAATGGTGGACTACTAGTTTTAGACAAACAAGACTTCCTTAGCAAATTCATATGCAAAGTGAAGTCTCTTGAGGATTGAGTTGTTGAAGAGTCTTAAAATACAGTCTATAGAGAATTGTGTAAAACAAGAGATGATCAGTTTTGGGGAACACAATGATACAGATAACTCAACATCCTACTCTGGAAATTACAAGTTTCAGAACTGGATCAGAATATATTGAAACTCCTTCTTTTGTTTCTGACTGGCATGTGAGGGGGAATATATGGATGTCGCAAGGAGGTAGCTACAAGGTCAAGAAAAATGAGGGCAGGGAAGCCAGAAAGATAGATGCTATATCCATTTATTTACAGCACTTGAAGGCTGATGATGTCCAGCTGCTTGAATGTAACTGTTTCAAAAGTGACTACCACAGACAAGTGAGGATATTTAGGAAGTGAAGCAATTTAAAGGGCACTGAATCTCAAGCCAGATGTTTGCTTGGCTCAAGACTAAGTTTGAGTTGTTTAAACTGTAGTCATTAACAAGTATGTTCAGAAATCTACTTGAAGCGGTCAAGAGAGCTACTAAATGAAGCAGTAGCAATACCACCAATAGGATAAACACTGTCTTTCCTTACACAGCTGCTATGTCACACACTTTTTGTTCTTGTTACTTTTGTACTAATGACACTTTTTTCTTATCACAACCAGTGCATACTGCAAGTCATTGAACAATTCAGGTTGGAAGGGACCTCAGGAAGTTATCTAGTTCAGTCTGCTGCTCCAAGCAAAGTCAACAGTGAATACTTAAAGATTACTTCTAAAAAGAAATAAAACTAACATAAAATATTGTGTAGCCCATACAAGGAAGCTGTGACCAATTTTACCAAGAATCCTGTGCATATTCAAGAACTATGACAAATCTTGAACCTGAGAATGTGGGTTGATGCTGCATTTTCAGAAATCTCCCGCTTCTCTCATACCTGAGATCCAAACAAAACTTAAATAGTAGAATTCTTATTAATCTAGGGGTGGAGGGGTGTAATTATTCCCCTATACCTCTGAACCATGCCTTGACACAGAAACAAACAAAAAGCCACCCGAATGCGAGTACATCATCTATACACTTACAAGATTAATAAACCATAGTACAAAAATAAGTCATAGATGCTACAGAACAGTGAAGCTGCAAGGTACAGTCGTGATTAGGAATGTTTAGAGGCCCTCACACAATCTACTGTCATTTTATTGACTATGACACCTCCCCTTAATTTAGTTGAGTTTGCTAGTCCAGCAACTGCTATCTACAGCAAGTTTGCTTAAAAGAACAACTTGTTCATGACATACTTGACATGCCAACTGGAAGAAACTGTGCTATAGCAATGTCTGTTGCAGTCAGAAAATCAAGAAGTCTCTATTTCACATTTCTGACAGAACCCAGCAAAGAGAGATTTTACACAAATGAGTTTGACTTTGACACAATTTGATAAATGCAAGTCCTCGTGGCTACATTTGGAACATTATGGTTTTAATATGTTCCTTAGGTTCAAAAACTTAAGTAATATCCGCTTTTTGCATATAAACAAATGATAATTTAATTCCAAACTAATTCTGAAATTATCTGCAAGCAGAAATTATATAGTGGTAAACATCAGTCAGATATTCTCTCTAATATAGAGTTTGCGATCAAAAAGTACTTGTAAAACGGAAATTTTAAAGTAAGCTATTTGGAATACAGGTCTCAGGAGTTTCCCAATTTTATAAAGTTAACATCTTGTTCCCTAAACGGCTTCTGTAAGTGTTATTTCAGTGCTCTAAACACAAGTGACAGGAATTTAATACAAGTTACTAAAAACATTAAGTTAGTGTGCATAAAAGGAAACACTGTTACACACTACAGCCACACAATGGAGATCAGTTCTGTGGAATTTTTCTGTATGTCATGCTGCTACTACACATTTATCTTGACCTACAACATCCTTTAAATTACTATTGAATTATGACTCAAACTAAATCTCACCAAGAAAAGTTCCAAGAAGTGTTACTAGAACTTAACTTTAGGCTATGTAAGTTCTCAAACTGACACCCAGCTTTTCAGATTGTTCTTAAGAATCAAGATTAATTTAGATTCTTCCCAGTACAAACCAGTATTTGTACAGAACTCAATACAAGATTTTTTTTTTTTTCCTCACAATATAATGAAGAGTGTCACAGAACACCTAATTCCCTATGGAAGCAAAAGCAAACTGGGTTGCTGAAAAGTAACCTATTCAGCACCATTGTCTAATAACATGTTGTTCTGACTTATTTCCAGAGTAAGTAAGCTCCACCTAGTTCTTCTAGTCAGGGAAGTAGTTGTCACCTTATACGAACATCTGCAAGGACAAGACTCAGTTACTTTCTGTAACCAAGTACATCAGACCTATAAAAGTATGTAACAAGTATAGTATTCCAGTTAAGAAATAAACTTTTTAAAAAACAAAACAAAACAAAAACAAACCTGCAGATTTTTATCTGTTTAATCTTAAGGACATCCAAGTTAATTATATAAACTCAATATTCTAAACCTTAAAGAAGATATAGAAGCAAGGTGAATTCGAATCAGGTAGCACTATGTAGGAAATGTACTCAGCAACTAAGACGGAAAGAAAAGTTACCCTGATCACTCCAGATGACCAGGAAGCTTTCAGTAAAGTCGTCTCCAGTCTCTGGAAAGACAAAGCTCACCATAGGCCTCAGAAGTAGCAAGAGTGGAAAAAAAAAGAGAGCATGAAGAAATAAATATAATGAGCAGGTAAGGAAATTTAGTTTAAATCCTACCAAAAAAAAAAAAAAAACATAGGAAGCCTTAGAAGAAACCTGACAAAAGTAGGCAGGGAAAAAAACGCAAAGTTATTCTAATAGCATTCAAAACCCCAACAAAGTTCTCAATCACAGTATTGATTATGCATTTAAAATAAGACTTAGATGCAGGTTGCAATGGCCTAAAAACACATTAGAATTAATTCTGAAGATTATTCAAGGCTGCATCACATGTTCAGCACAGTCTCAAGCTATCAACTGTACCTTTACACCTGTGGACCTCAAAATACACTTTTATTCTAAATGGAATCCAGGAGTCTGACCATGGCTTTTTGGAAGTATATTTTAATGCATTTACATGTGGCCTGCGTGCATAGCATGGGCTACAATTTCTGACAAAAAAAATCATGAGTGCTGAATAGCTGTAAAGAACACATCATCTAACATTTGCTCTAACACAAAAAAATGGCTTAATTTTCTGTTATGAAAATTTGAAAGCTTTATATGCTAAAGTTACAGATTTTAGGCTGTTAACATCTAACTTTAGATACTAGGGAGAACAAAACTAATATATCAGAACGCAATAAATAATAACCCACAATCAATAGGAAATAGTGGCAAACATAATGTAACAAGTAGTCACTTTAGTGAAATTAAATTACTAGAATCAATATCTGAAACACTAGCTTGTTTCATATTATATGAACAGGGATACAGAAAATTACCAAAAAAAAGGAAGGTGTTAAATTATCATACTCAATCAGGCCTCAAACTCCTTAGCTGCAGGAGTGACATTAAAATACTACCACAAAGTTAACTAACATGTTTGATGTTTGGAAGGACCTTCAGTTTGAACCTGGAAATTAAGAAGCAGCTCTCCTTTAACTCCCCATATGCTAAGTAAATCTAGTATAAACATTGGTTGCACACACAAAGATCCTTTGAAATTAAAAGCAGGGTAAATTTCAAGTTATTCCATTGACTGTGGCCAGCTAGACAAATCTCCCTTCCTGACTAATCACTTACCAGCATTATATTAGAAAAAACCCCACCCTACTTGATATAATGTTCAAAACACATACCAATAAGATACATCTGAACCACCAGTGGCTGAAGCAGTGTTGTTCTCCCCAGCAACACTAAATTGATCACCACCAAAATCTTTGACAACTTCTGTAGTGCTTTAAGAAGGGAGCTATGTGGTTTCCTTTCCTCATGGGCGACCCTTTGCGAGCAAAGGTACCAGGGAAATGTCCACAGGATCCACATACAGCCAGACCACACCAGTTACTGCTGCTCCTTGAGCACACTACCTGTACCACGGCTCGGCCTCCCGCAGCACACCCCGCAGAGTCCCCAGCACCCCAGCTGTACCACGTCAGCCTGCAGCCTCCCCCCCAAGGCCCCCTCGAAACTCTCGGGGCTACATCAGACGCCGCAACCAGCCCCACTACCCAGACTCTGCTGCCTTACGCCCCTTCGCCCAGACCCCCTCTCCCGGCCTAAGGCCCCCCCCCGGCAGTGCCCCCATCCACGTCTGCCCTCGCCGACGAGACCCTCCTGCCCTCAGGATCCAAGGCCCCAACCCTCGGGCCGGGCCGCTCTCCCACCGCCAGGCCGGGCCGCCTCTTGGCTCCCCCCCAGCCCAGCGCTGCCCTCCACGCCCCCCTCCAGCGCTGCTGCCCAGGCGCCCCGCCCGCACCCCGTCAGCCAGACCCCCTCGGTGCCCGCGCTGCCGGCCGCCTCCCAGCCCCAGCCCGCCCGCCCGCCGGAGGCCGTCCGCGCCGCGCTCCGGTCCCGCGTGGCCCTTCCCCTCCTCCCCCGCGGGGACCCCACGGCCCTCGCCCCGGGCCCCGCCGCAGCACGGCCCCGCGCCCTTCCAACATGGCCCCCATCCCTCCGCCCTCAGCGCCCACCCGCCGGCGCAGCTCCGTCCCGGCGCGGCAGTTACCGTGGGGCGGCGGCGGCGGCGGCGGCAGGCCGGGCGGGGGCGAGGGTGGCGGCAGGCCGGGCGCCGGGCCCCCCCTCAAAAAGGACGGCACAAACTCGGCGGCATGGACGTTGGGCACGAAGGGCTTGGCGTTGACGTTCAGCTGTCGGCTGAAAGCCGCCCCGAGCAGCTCCTGCTGGGCCTCGGCCTCCGCGGCCGGCGGGGCGGACCCCGGGCCAGCGCCGCTGCCCGGTTCGATGTCCGCTTGATCCCAGCAGTCGGGAGCTGAGTCGCTACTGCTCCCGCTGCCGCTCCCGTTCGCCTCCATTTTGTGGCTGCCCCACAAGCCTCTGCGGCCCCGAAGCGTCTCCCAGCGTCCGGGGTGAGGGGGAAGCCGGCGGCAGCACCGACTCAGCACTCGCTCCAGCGATTCCGCGTGTACTCCACCGCCCCGACGCGAGCGCAGCGCGGCCGCCCGACGCTCCCGTACCCCCTCCCCTGCTGCCATTTTAGTAGTTTTTAGGTCTCGGCGCAGCACGGCTGAGGTAAGGCGCGGGAACTACGATGCCCATCGTGACTTGCGTGAGCTCCTCTCTGGCCCACCTCCCCGGAAGACGTGGGAAATGTAGTTGCCTGCGCTTTGTGCGTATTAAGAAACTACAATTCCTGTCAGCCTTTGCGCTCGCCTGTCGTTTCTTGCCGTCTCCGCCTCCAGTGACAGTTGGCGCGCACGCCTGAGGCGGGACACGGACTACCCGTCCCAGCAGGCCAGGCGCCAGCCTTCCCTTAAGCTACGCCTGTGTGTCGCCCCGCAGGCCTCTGGGAAGTGCGGTTCGCGAAGGTTGCGAGGGGCCAGCGTCGTCGGAGAGCTGCTCCCCATTCCCTCATCCCACACGAGGGTCGTTTCAGAGGGGGACGGGCGGCAGCCGTGTGGGGCGCCTCCTCGCCGGGGAGATGAGACTGTCCCGGGCGCTGCCAGGGACCTCCTGCGCCCGCCGCCGCCGGAGAGTCGTCCCAGCCCGCGGGGGTGCACCGCGGGGTCTGAGGGGAGTGGGCCCGGCCTGGGGTGCCGCCTCTGTTAAGGACTCAGCGTCTGAAGCCGCGTGAAGACGTGCTTGTTTTAGCTTTTATCTGTGCAAAATTGCACCTATCTAGTCGTAGAAACTGTAGGTGCAGAGTCACAATACAGTTATGGCACCTGTGTTAGTTCAGTAAACCTCCCAGATGAAGATTTGTGACCACGTGCTCTCCTGTGAGAGGAGAGCGAACCTTTCTGTACGTGTTCAGCCATAAGTTGGCAGAATGTGTTAAAAGTGCCGGTTTTGGCAATTCTACAGCACGCTTTGACTTGGTTATTTAAAAAAAAAAATCCAGTTAAGCCAAATTCAGTAGGACTCCTCAGGTAATGAGGCCCCTAACTGATAAGACTATTAGACCATAATAGGAAAACCAAACCAAAACAAAACAAAAACACAACCCCCAAAAACATTGCTTGAAGTTAAGCATGTTTGGAGGAGACAAGGAAAAGCAGAGGGGAAACGAGTAGATTTTGGTTAGCAGGCTGTACATGGCTGTGGGAGCATTTAATCTTGCAGTGTTCAGCATAAATGTTTATAACCAGACAGTGAGTGCCTGGGAGAAGGGAGTTTCTTGGAGTGTTCACATGTGAGGACTGAGTCATCTGCAGCATTATTTATATTAGAACACTGTAGAGCAGGTTACAGAGTTGTTTTGAAAGCTTAGAACTAAAGTGTAAAGATCTTCATTCAGTACAAAATCTGGTGCAGTGTTGGTTGGAGAACTATACACACGCTCTTAAACTGGCATTTATGTAACATAATCCTGACACAAGAACCAGATGGTTTCTGGCTACACACCAGCAGCAAGATAAAAATTCTATATGGCAGGTAATGCACGTGTGTTAAGGGAAAAATGTGCTTCCAGCTGATCATATTCAGGGAAAACATTAGTGTACAGGGCAGCACTTACAAAAGAAAAAAAAAAATCCCTGCCAACACCACAGATAATTAATTTGAAAGAAAGAAAGAAAGAAAAAAAAAAGTAGTTCACAATAAAAGACTATATACCTCTGGTAAGTGGAAGTCCTTCCTTCAAGCATGAAGAGCTTGTCCTCACCAGAGACTAAAGAATTAATTTTAAGACCATTATTCTCTGGTGCAGAGTTCCTTTCCAGTTTTCAGACACACATTGCCAGGGCCTCTATTGTTCAAAGTTGAGTATAATTAAGGAATATTCTCACCTGTGTTACTGTTGCAATATTTAAAATTTTGTTCAACTACATTTAATTTTCTCAGCTGTATGTCGCAAACATGCTTCTGTTTAAAAAAAAAAATATAAATCATATGCAGACCCACTGAGGTCTGAGACAGAAGCAGAAATAGGATGTGATATTTTTTTATCGGGGGAATGGAGGAAGCAGTTAGGAGTAAAGCTACAGGAATAAGAAATAAGTTTCCTAGCTAGCTAGCATTCTAAGGAACATCTCAGTATAGTACTCTCCACTTACAAAAGGTTTGTTTGGGTTTGTTTCCTTTTCTTGGTTGGTTGGTTGTAAATACTAACCCTTGCTTGTTAGGTGACATTTATTAACCAGTAGTTATCTGATACATTTCATTTAGTATGGAAACAAGGTTACACCATTTGGAACAAAGGAGCTCATGGGTTTACCACTGTTGAATAACAAAAGTCCGGTGGAAACAAAGCTTCATGAATTCTGCTGACAGAGTGGCTTGTTATTGTACACTTCTTACCATCATTATAAGCATTTAATAGCTCAGGTTTGTAATGACTGCAATGCTGCATTGCAAGCTTGTTTTTTGTCTGGGCCTTGACACAACCTACAAGTCAGGAAAGGCTTAACTGGAGGCAGGTACTATGTTTTCAGAGCAATTAAGATTGTCAGCACACAGAACATGTAGACAGCAATTCTTACATGCACTTTGGAATTCCTTAAAAAGGCTTCTTAAAGTTTTTTTGATATGGAGTTTCATTCTGCCAGCTCCTAAATTACTGACTTGTGATTTTTTTTTTTTTTTTTTGGGGGGTGTGGGGAGTGGAGCCAAATATGTGTTTGATCAGAGGTATGGAAGTGTGTATTACCACTGATTTCAGAGGAAAATAATTACTTGTGTTATTCAACATTCCTTGCTTCCTTCCTTGACAGGTACTTATTCCCTAGGTACTTTCTAGGATATAAACAATTAGTCCACAGAATTTCAGAAGATGCCAGATGTCCTTCAGAGTGTACAAACCTGTTTTGCAGGCTGTGTCACACATAGGAATTGTGTAAACTCAAACACTAAATTTTTAACAGGGCTAGCAGTTTGTTTTTCCACTTAAGAACAGCTGCTACTCAAAACAAAACCTAGGTGTAATCATGACAATTTTACTGGCAAAATATCTACTGGAATGTAAATGGTCATGATTTCTTGATGTTTTAAAGCATTATAGAAGCTTTTCTTGTTTAAATCTCTTTTGAATCAAAACGTTTAGAATAAATATACTAGCTCTTCATTTAATAAACACTAAAAAGCTTTTCTTATTGAGAACCACTCAGATAAATCCATCATCACATCATGACTGACTTAAATTATCAAAGCACTGCTTAGAAAAGGCTGGATCACATCAGGGTTAACATGTGGACTGAGGTGCAGAGAAACTGTCTCCCCCACAGTCGCCGTTCTACCTGTCCTTGCGCTGCCTTCTAGCTCTTGTTAGACCCTTGCTGAGCCAGTCTATGTCATTAAATTTATCTACAGAACAATCCACTTTCTTTTCCTCCTGGATTACTGAGATTAATCAACTCTTAATGGGTGTTTGACAAATGCCAGAACTGATATAAAGTAAGAATGGGGAACAGGACTTACTTTTTTCAGTGAGTGCAAACTATTCATATATTCAATTATCTCGAGGTAGCTTCACCCCTACTTTGCAGCCTATGATAAATCAATCCTATAGCAGTGAAATAGAGGTCCTCATTCATATGATATTCCAAATAGTATTCTGTACTTCAGTAGTAACTTTCATCCAAAGTTCTCACAAGCACTTTACACCCTAGCAAACATACCCATGAAATACCAATGTTTTTGTTATGTGAGCTGAAGCAGAAAGAAAGATTTCACTAGAAGGCTTCAAACAAGTTATCAGCTTCAAGCAGTTAACAGCTCACCACCAACAGGTAAACTCCATAGAATAGCATCAGTCTAAGTAGAGTGGTTTTAGAGTGCTGGGTTCTGTGTGAATTGACTCAGTTTACCTTGAGATCAGATAAGTTCCTGAGCTGCTGCAAAATGGGAAAGAAAGCATTTGACTGAGATTGGGAGGAGCAGGAAAGGAGTAAGACTTCCCTTTCTGGTGTGACAGCAAGCTGAAATTCAACTGACGCACTTTGAGCCATGCCCTGAAATTGAAACGTATTCAAATTAGTTATGTACTTAAATGAGTAGTTGGATATTTAGAATTGCTTTGAAGTTAGAATGAACCTTTAAAAACAAAGCCAAAAGAACAAGTTACTTACCCAGGAGGAAGAAAATAAAAGAGTTAGAAGGTAAATTATTAAAAAAAAAATAAGCTATGCTCAGCTATGGCAGTGCCATTCTAGAAGCATAGATCTTTCTGAGGCTTATGTGAAGGAACAATCTCAAAAGGCATTCTAGAAATTAAATTTAGCATTATTTAGAAGAAGCAGCTGGAGTTAAATGAGTCCAGAAAGTTTTTGTGGAAAACGTTAATTAAGGATGTACCTAAGTACAAGTGATATACCTCTCTTGAAGGAAAGCTGTATAAGAGTTTTTCTAAATACCTTTCATAATATTAATGAGGCCTGACACAACTGAAAATACAGAACTAGTCTAGGTTTCATTAGGTGCCAGGAGATTATAAATTAATATTCTTCAACTCTGAGAAATTATCTTTCCAGGTAGTCTGTGGAGATGTAGCTGAGAACTAGAGAACAAAAAGCATGCTATGTTTCAGCATGATGGCTTTTTCAAGAGCCAAGTCTATCCTAAGCTTTGCTAGTGCTCCTAGAAGCGTGAGGAATTATAAAGAGGCTTTTATGTTTGCACAAGACCATGTATAATCCAAACTAAGATATCTTGACCTGGAAACATCTTTTCACTGATTTGTTTGTTCTAACCCTGCTATTTAACAAATGCTGTTTCTGACCTATTACTCTCCCTCTTCTGGACACTCACATAATTGTTGTATTTGTGTTGTCTTACATTAATGTATTTTAAGATATTTGATTGGAAGAGATTCAGATAAAAGTCTTCTTTGGTCTTCCAAATGTAGCATCATAGCATAAGCTCTCTTCCACAGTCCTGTAGTAGAATTACTCCGAGCTTGCAAAAGGGTATCCTCAAAGGAATTTAGGAACTTAACTCTTACACATTTCATTGTGGGTTGGTGATGAGTACTTCTGAGCTGGATTCTTCTTTTTGAGGTCTCCAGTCTAGAGTTAAAGCCTTTTTTTAGAGCAGTTAAAGTACATACTGCAGGCTTCAAAAGGGGCATAAAATTAATTGTTTTTACTTTCGATAGCAAAAGGAATACATGGATCCATACACTAAAATACCAGTTTATAATTGTCTGTGCCCATCTCCTTATCTCTCAAATGCTTCATATGTTCAGCTCATTATTTTCCAAGGTAGTCATGTGTCCCTCACTTCTGTATGTATACACAACCTTTCTTTCTCTTCCTTATATATCCAGAAATGAAGACTGAAAGGTCTTATTTTTTACAAGTAATGGGAGGCTCAGAGTTTCAGCCATGTGATCTATTGCTTAGTTAGCCTGTTGTTCAGATTTGAAAAATATGTAAGTTGTGTGTTAGCTAGTTCTTTGTTCAAGGTGCCTCTCTTTGAATGCACAGTTATTGCAGTTTACTTCTCAATTTCTTCAGTGGTTTTGATACCATGAGTCTCCAGACTGGTAAACAGTAGGGGGAGGATGGTTTAGGTAAGTAGTTTTGCTATCAAAACTGTTTCTTATGTGTGGGATTTTTTGCTATCAAATCTCAAAATAAATGAAGATGGGGGGTTTAGGTGTGCACATTGTGAAGAATTTGTACATAATTAATAAACCTTATGACAGTTGAAAATGTTGTAAATAGCAGGATTGCTTAATGTGAAAGGAATGTGCTGAGCAAAGAATGCGCATCTGAGTAAGGCAAGAATGAGATCTGTTTAATGATGTATACAGTGACTGAGGTACGATTGGAAAAGTTAGAGATGTGAGTGGATCTATTCTGAAGAAAGGCAGAGACTGTGTGGTTTTAGAGATCTGAACGCCAGGTGTAGGATCGGTGGGAGGAGGCATCATGCCAGTTAAGATACTGAAGCAGCTGAAAATAAATCCTGTTAAGTACAATGCAGACCTCTGTTCAACTCTTCTTAGGCTTTCATCTTGATTAGCAATATTTTGATTAGAAAATTAACCTACTGCTTTGTTAGAATAAATTTGTTTTCATCTATAAATGTTGGATGTGGAGGGTAAATACTACAAGCCTAATATACATAGATTCTCTGGAAGTGATAAATGGAAACAAAGGATATTTCTGCTCCCTGTGACCTGAGACAAATTTGAGAATGTCAGGGGCTGGGATGCTGAGTTGACTGAGCAACAATGATAACTTTTAAGTGCCAGATCCTCAGGAGATGTTCTTCCACTGGCTGTAAGCTAGCAGGAGACAAGAAACAGAGAGAATTTGCAATTCTGGATACCATCAAATTGTCAGTCTTGTGGCTTGTAGTATTTAAATTGGGGCTTACAGTCTGACCCAGATGCACAAGGTGCATCTATTGAACAGCATTCAGCTGTACCTCATGTAATTTTTGTAAACTATGTTAATAAAGAATGCTTTTGTGAGATGATGAAAATGTTGAATTTAGCACCGAAAATATCAATACAGGCTGTTAATGCAGGGTATATCACATGCTGTTTTATTTACCCTTTCTTATTGCAATGACTCCCTGACATGGAGAAGCTCAGTTACCATGTCTCCTGTTGGGTTCCATGACATCTCCAGGCCAGATCTTCTGCCCTATACACGTGGTAAGAGTTTTATAACACTTATGTTTCATATGGAAGGTTTTCGATGCTGGCTGTCTATCTCCAGGGAGGTGGGAATAGAAAACTAGCTCCATGTGGAATTTTCATGTGCTTTCTTTTCCCCTTCTTAATTCTCCCGAATTCCAGTTGAGGGAGCATTCTGTCCATTAGAGATCCCTTAGGGTTTTAGTTTTGGTAATGACTAAAGCAAGATGGCATTATTGTTATGAAGAAAGAATAACAGTGTCATGGGATTTTTAAAGCTGTTCTTCAATAGCTAGTTAACATGTTATCATTGCTGCAGAAAATAATTACTTCATTATGAAATTGTGAGAATGACATAGTGAGCTTGTTTCTAAACAGGACTAATTACTCAAAAATTATTCTGTGCCAGTATTTTTATTCCAGAGAAGGCAATTTGCATGGGGATTTACTCTGGAATAGGGATGGCTAAATCGATCACAGTTTCCCTCCCATCCTGAGAGAGAGCACATATGGCACCGTGATGCTGTACATGGGAGTTTGAAATAAAGTAATTGTGTGTTACCTAAACTTGTCCATAAACACTGAATGGCTAGAGAATTTGGTTAAAATTATCAGAAGAAAAATTCTTATTAGACTTTATTGTATGCCAAGCACTTAATGTCATTCATAGGTGTTGATGCATATTTTTGTTGTAACTCCATTACTTCTGTTGGCATTATACCACTGATTAGTTTTAGTTTGTTTTGTCCATCTGCAAAGTCACTAAAATAGTAGTATGTGGGAGATTATTTTTCCAACACAAAAGTTAAGAAATGAAGAATAAAATAAAGTTTGCATTCTGTAAAAATTATTGCACCAACATAAAAATGTCACTGGCATTCTAACAAGTATTAGCTTAATCTAAACTTACTTGCACAATTATTGTTTTATGCATTGTCCTTAGTAGCTACATAACTATGTTGGCACATGTGGAATGTCAGACAAATGAAAAGGTATCTTCTTTCCCCAAAGGGTTTATAGTCTATTAACACTACTTTTCTGTACAATGCACTTAATCTTTTCCATAACTTGGTTCCTAGCTAAGTAAACTTGGAACATGGTAAGGGACACAGTACTTATCTGAGATTTAGTTGACAATGTTTATACTATTGTTATTTTAATTACTATTTTTAAGGAACATTTGTCTCTTCAGTTGTTCTTTAATCTTTATTGGAAATACCAGCTGTAGCAACATCAACATCACTCTTTTCAAAGCGGCAGTCTAATTAAAATGTGCTGAACCAAACAGGCAAAATCCACATTGTTCTTGATTTTGCACTGTGCCCAAATGACATTAAACAATATTGTGTCTAAAAATAGCATTGTTCTCTGCAGCTTGTAAAAGTTAGTGAACATGATCAATCCTTTAATAACCCCTTCCTTTTGTTCATTAGCAGTGTGTAACCCATCCCTAGAACAGCTTATCTCCTCCCAGCAATACAATTAAAGCATACACTTAACAAAATATAGATTTCTGAAAATAACCGTTTCAGAAAGTTTTAAAGCATTTTTTTAGGAGGTAACTGTAACACTGCTGTTGCTTGAAGTGCGGTAACTTTTGGGAAGAAAAAGTGGTGGGTTTTTGGTATGTACATTAATCTCACAGATTTTTAGGATCGTTGTGATGAGGTGATTTATAAGGGACGTTTTTCTTTGGATTTTTTCTGTAAATAGCTTTAGAGAATTGGAGAGGACTCAAACCGAGCCTGGACTATAAGACTTGACAGGGTAGGTCAGTTGCCTGAGTGAGTGGAAAAAAAAATTACATGTGCTACCCAGAAGAGCTGTGCCAGCTCAAAATGACCAATGTGGAAGCAACTATACAGCCAGAAGAATTCCTTTGTCAGCCTAGCTAATGTTATTTGTGAAGAGAATGCAATAGTCCTAGCAGAAAACCCGCTTTCTCTTGGTAAGTGCTATGTAATTATGCCAGCAGAATTTCTGAAGTACAGTCAGGCAAAAAAGCTGGCACAAGCATGAACAGAGAAACCACAAAGCAGTGTCAAAACAAAGCTTTGTTGTTGAAGTTATGTGTGGTAAATAGACCTTAAGCTACTGTTCTGTGAGAGATGAAATTCAATCCTTATGTTTAATTATTGACATAATAGTATTACTTTCTTTGGTTTTCTGTTTACAGTTTTCATTTTATTATTTCAGTGGTGAAAATCACAGTACCTTATAGTGAAAGATAAAATCTCCTTACCTTTTTCAGGTGACTAATTTCTGTCACATTCATAATACCAATTTGTCACACGTTAAAAATGGGCACTGACAAGGATTTCTGGAAGTCTTAGGCTTCTCCAGAGGTTTAAGGAAACCAACAATCAAATTTGGGTTCATGGCTGGAAATGCTCTGGCTGGATGCTCAGTGCTTGGTATGCTCGTATTCTGTCAAAGCGGCATGTAACTCTAGGTCTCTTACTCGCATGACAGAAGGTTGTAAATCTAGAGTGTGTGTACAGCTACAAAATACTACCTCCTGGTATTTGCTGTGCTGTTACCTGCTTGTAGTCCCTTCACCAGTAAAAATTATTTGATTTATTGAGATTCTGTTCAGTAGTTTGATACCATAGTAGAATTGACAGCATGCTAAAATTCTTCTAAACAACAAATGCTTCCAGATGTAGATTTGAAGTTCAGAGAGGGGTTGTCAGTGGTTAATAATCACATTAGGAGAGCAAAGAAGTATATTTCATACTGGTCTTTATAAATTGTCCCTGGGTGTCACTCTTGAGTCAGACTGAAACACTTCAGAAGCAAATCTGAGAATTCTTTTTCCTTTTCTTTTTTTCTGTTGTTTCTGCAGTTGATGCTTTTCTTCTTATTTCCCATTACTCTTCATAATGATGTCAACTTCAGCAGGCCAGCCTAACTTGTCTGAATTATATTATTCTTAAATGATATCTTGAGAGTTTTTGAACTTAAGTTACAGTAATGTAACTGCAGAAATACCTCCCTGGCAACAGTTTATGGATTTACAGTTAAATAACTGATTATTATATTTGATAAATCCTTTCTTATTTTGTACAACTCAACCAATTTCTGTCATCCTTTTGGAGCAAAGTCACATAGCAAGGAGAAAGCATTTATTAGTATCAACACGTTAACTCTATGTGGAAAGCCAATGCAAGCCCTGTAGATCCCCTAGCTGAAAAAAAGCTGAAATGTAACTTCACTGGTAAATAAGACATATATTTATTATTCTGTAAAGGCAAATATCACTGTAGGAGAACCATCAGTATCCAGTCATCTTAGACATTTCTTTTTTTTGTGTGAGTGTGCACAGCCTACATGTAACAAAATAGTCTGCAGCTTAAAGGATTTAATGTGTATTATACAAGTCAGTGGAGAAATTACTGACATTACAGTTTCTAAGTAACAATATTCTTACTTAATGTCACTTAATGAATTTATTCTTAATGCTTCTGGTTTTTGTTTCATTGGTTGGCTGAATCCAATATGCTTTAGATACTTGTCTTCAGAAGTTCTGGGGAATCTCATGTAGTCAGTGAAAACAGTTGGTGAACCACAGGGCATAGATTTTGAAAGAAGGTGTGTTTTAGATGTGTAGCAAGGTCTGTCACTGGGAATTACTGCTTATCAAGATCTTTTGATTATATGCTTGCTTTCAGACACTTCTGAAGTAGGACTTCGGAATGTTAGGATGTGCAGAAAACAAAGGCAACAGGCCATGACAGCTGTAATTCTACCATTTGTCTCCTCTGTTTTGACATTACATACATCAATAAAACTATATAAAGTTAAGGAGAAAAGACTGTGACTTGAATGGTGGTTATTCATATGAATGACACATTAGAGACCCTTTACTATCATTGCTCCCCAGTTTCCTATGTGTAAAAAAATGTATTGTATTGCCTAATAATCAAGTATTTGTGTTTTGAGGCACATCTATCAAAAAAAATTGTTTCTCTCTAAAGGCTGTAAGCTTTGGGAAATATTCCAACCATAGAAGGAAAATTATCAATATAAGAGACAGCAGTATAATCCAGAGCTATGATAAATGAGTTGTATTTAGCCTCTTACTTGAGGGGAGGTTTCCTAGAATTTGATTGAAAAGATAAGACGTCTTCTATTTACTTCTCTGTCTTATGATAAATGTGTCTGAACTCTAACTTGCCACGTAGGAAAACTGTTTCTGGCCAGCTGGTTATGGAGAGTATAAGCATATCTGCCACAATATCTTATGATCTCATATGCACAATATAATATAGACACAGATTAATTTCTACTGCAGTTAATTTGACAGGATTTTTTAAATGAAGAGATTGGCACATTACTTCACCAAATTTGTACTTCTATGGTGGACTTATTTTCACATCCCTGATAGGTAATCAGCTGTTTATCTTTTTTATTCTATTCTGTTTCTGGCCTTTTTTTCCAGGTTTTAGGGATTAAAACTCTATGAATTGATTAGATTAACAAATTAAAGCTGCTTGCCACATGGTCAGGTAAGCCCTAGAGCCCTTCCCTGTGCTTCAGAACACTATAGAGTGAAGAACAGGACTATCCCTTTCACTAACACCAAGGCACTTAATCAGCTTAGCTGTATATAATCTAACCACATCTTTGGTGACCTACAGACCAGTCTTGCTAATTAGACATGAATCATCTTTGTGCCAAATTAGTCTGATTTAGAATATATCTCATTACATTTGAGTGATAAAATATTTTAGGAAACATAATATTAACACTTCCACATATCATATAACAGATGTATTAAAGTACAGTGACAGCATGCTGTTTTGGAGAGAGAGATATTTTGCATACACAAGAAAAGCCATTGCCAATAAGTCAAAATAGATGCGCTTCTGGACTAGGAAAACAGAGGAAAGAATTTAACAGCAAAAAGTAAAGTGAAGACTAATAGTACTACCTATGGTAGGAGTATTATCCTGTAGTTACTTTCATTGTTGATTGTCTCACCCAGTAATGTCAAGTCTTACACTCCTCTAATATTTTTCCTGAAAGTCCTGTATTTGGGCTACATCTATCATAGAATGGTTTGGGTTGGAAGGGACTTTAGAGATCTATTTCCAGCCCCCTGCCATGGGCAGGGAAGCATCTATTGGGAAGCATCATCATCTCTGCCTCAAGATGAAGGTACTTGTTTAGCATCAATGGATCATCTTAAAAATGTTCCACATAACAGCACTGAGTTTACAGTATGCCTTGAGAATCTCTGGTATGGTTTTTTTTTGTTTTGTTTTGTTTTTTTTTAATATTATTATCTGGTCTATGCAATTTTTTCCAAACTACTCTCATTGTTGCTCTGTCAAAACATGTGCAGAGAGTCATGGAAAGGAGAAGAATGTGCACTGCTGGAGAACATAAAACTGTACAAAGTTATCACCATCTTCTTGCTCTTGCTTTCACTACCCCTCATGAACTGCTTTGTATTACCAGTGACATCCTCAGTAAGAGCAGCAGCTATGGGTTCTTTTCACTGAATACATCAAGACTTCAGTTACTTTTCCACAAATGTTAGCTTCTTATTCTCCTTGAGAAAAGCGATGTTGATTTAATCATGAGTTTCATGTGTATTTTACACCTCACTGAAATGGTATTCCTTTTTTTTTTTTTTTTTTTTTTTTCCCTTCCAGATTGTCCAGAAAGATACTATAATCTGGAAAGGAAAACATAGGTCCACATCATGAACTTTTAATTCTTTGTTTCATCAGGCCATCCTAAATAAAGTCAGACCAGTCCAGGCTACCCTAGTCTTATGTGAGTTATTTAAGAAAGTTGTTTGAAAAATTCTTGAGCAGTGTTTTGAGAGCCGTCTGGTTTTCTAGAAAAGATTAATCACATCTGTTGCATAATAGTATATTTTGAAATGTATCTTACCTGTAAATTATCAATAATGTATTTTGCAGCACAGAAGCCTGAAGTTTGATTTCAGACTTCCTTTTGAACCATAGAAGAATTTGAGCTATAAAACCAGTCATCTTCCCAGAAGGTTCTTTAAGGGTGTCACTTTACATTTCAGAAGTGAAATGTATAGTTTCAGGGATGAAATAATGTCTGAATCAACTGCACCAAAATATTCTTACTGTTGAGCATTACTTTAAATGGTTGTGTTGATGACTTCAGTACATTTTCCCTGGAATTTAGAAATCATATTTGGGTAAAGCAGTGGTGGTCATAGAGAAGCAATGTTATAATCATTGTGTATAGCCATTCTAGACCTATCTTTCTTTTGTTGCTTTTCAATCATTGCTCTCTTTAAGCCCATTCTTCACAGTTTTTATGAATAGTAGAATATCATATCAAATATGTATCGGTTGTAGGATACATTACAGTAGTAAGTAGAGCAGAAGTGAGTAACAAAGTTCAACAAGGACAAGTGTGAGTTCTTGCACCTGGGAAAACATCATCCATCAGTGCAGCACAGGCTGAGATCTACCCAGCTGGGGAGCAGCTCTGCAGAAAAGGACCTGAGGGTCCCGGTGGACAACAAGCTCAGTGTGAGTGACCAGTGGGCTGCAGCAGCAAAGAAAGAAAATGGGATGCTGGGCTGCATCAACGAGGGCATCACCAGCAGAGATAAAGAAGTCATTACCCCACTCGACTCAGCGCTTGCCAGGCCACACCTGGGACACTCTGTTGAGTTTTGGTCCCCGCTGTGCAAAAAAGCTGTGGGCAGGCTGGAGAGGGTCCAGAGGAGGGTCACAGAGGTGATCAAGGACCCGGGCAGCCTGTCCTATGAGGAAAGGCTGAGAGAATGGGGCTTGTTCAGCCTTGAGAAGTTCTAGGGGAGACCTTATCACCATGTTCCAGTATTTAAGGGGTGGCCAGAAGAAAGATGGAGACTCCCTTTTTACAAGGAGTCATGTGGAAAAGACGAGAGGTAATGGGTACAAGTTACTGCTGGAGAGATTCCAACTGGACACAAGAGGAAAATTTTTCACAATTAGAACAATCAGCCATTGGAATAATCTCCACAGGGAAGTGGTGGATTCCCCAACATTGGACACTTTTAAGATTTGGCTGGACAAAGTGCTGGGCCATCTTGTCTAGACAATGCTTCTGCCAGGAAAGGTTGGACCAGATGATCCCTGAGGTCCCTTCCAACCCTAGGATTCCAAGATTCTGTCAACTCATACTTTGCATGGGTTTAATAATTTTCATTGAAAGCACTTAGAAAATTTGCATAAGGTTACTTTGAACTGTTCCTGTGAAGTAGATAAATATTACCCATGCAAGTATGCAGGAAAGTTAGACTAATGTTTTCCAAAGAAAGCTACCTCCTTCAGCCAATACCTTTTGAAGATACTTTGAAAGTATCTGTGTGCATTTTTGGTTTAGGCCTGGTGTTTTTGTTTTTTTTTTTTTTTTTTTTAACAGTAAAAGAACTACTTCCGGAGTGTTAAGCGTTGTTTTTTACTCTTTGGTCAGTGATACAGAGTGTTGGCTATATATGGGAGAAGTCACAGACACCTCTAATAGAATTTCTCTTCCATTAAAAAATATTCTGAAGATGACCTGAAGTAGGATAGAAGAGTGTTCTAACGGAACCTATCACTAGCAAGCATTTCAAGGTTTCTTTCTTTATGGTAACAACACTGAACTTTGTTCAAGCTTAGTATTATCTGTGTGGCCTACTTGGGATTTCTACATGCTATTTAACAACAGCATTTTGATATCTCCCAGCAAAAATACTCACCACTGTCAATCTGAACTTCTTTCTCTTCTTTGTGAAACTGTGAATTAATACCAAAATGCTATAAACCTACCTATTTAGCAAAACTACTTTGTTGAAGAAAGCTAGTGTTCAAAATAAATATACCTACACAATTCAGTCAAAAGTCAAAAGAAAAAAAAATGTGTCATTGTTGTACATAAAAAAATGAGGCAAGAAAACTGTAATAAAAGCAGCTGAAACCAAGACAGTCCTTCCCCATACCTCTAGTACAACTGGAAAAAAAAGTGTGGAACTGACTGAAGTACAGGTTCATTCATCTTTTATAGTGCACATGTGATTTTCCTAGACTACTAAAATAATGCTAGAAGCATTCAGTGGCTGTGATATCGTTTGAAAGTTTTGGAGTTCAAGCTCTCAATTTTATAAGGAATTTTACTACAATAAAGACTGTACCTATCCTGCAGATGTGGAGTGTTGGAACCAGCTGCAGAAAACAATTCTAGAATTAGTCAGCTGGTTCCTTTATGAAATAAGGGGTCTTAGAACAAGTTATAGATATGAATATAAAAATGCAAAAACAATGGGAAGTTGCAGCACGGGAAAATATTCTATTTAAGTAAAATTAGAGAGCATTTCCCAGAAGTCAATGGAATTATATCGATAAAAGCATTGGGTCCAGTTTGTTCTGAAATTCACTTATTGTCCCTGTGCATACCATGAAGATACTTCCACAAATATCTGCTGCGTTCTGATCACAGTTGAGAATGTGATTGCCCTCTCCATGTCTGAAAAGGCTAAATAGCATCTTACAAGTGAAAACTCTAATCATTCTATGCATAAACTACCAAATAGTGCTTCATCAGAAATAGGAATGATACTCTAGTGATAACTTAAGTTTCTTCCCCTGGAGTGTGAATGTATGAACCAAGTCAGAACGAGTTTTATGACTTCAGCACCAGCACTGACTTCCTGGTGAAATTTTTGGCATCACCCATGGTCTGTGTCCATATTTTCTTTCGTCATGCTTAAATCAGATTTTCTGAATTCCTGTGTATCTACTAATCTTGAACAGGGAGAAAAGCCCATAATAGAAAGCCCACAGCTGTGCATCTAGCCTATAGAAACAAGTGCAGAAGTCACAATGAGCAGTTCCATCTGCTAGAGACCAGAAGACAGATTGCTTTGTTAGACTATTCCACTAAAAACACTTTGTATATTCCCACATGGTGCACTTCATGGGAAAATAAGGGAAAAAATGCAGATAATATTTTGAATCAAAATTGTAAAACATTAATATAGCTCTTCTTTCACAATAAGAATGTAAACTTAGTAAATTTATCATATCACTATGGTTACAAGCAAAAAAACAGCTAAAACCACCAAAATGAACCAAGCAAAAAATGTGACCAAAACCTAATGGACTAGATAAATGAGGTTAATTTGGAATTCAGGAGCAGTATCTCAGTGACTGAATCTCTAGACTTTGTCTTTCCTTTATAACTGGAGGTCTTAGATGTATTCTGTACAACACAAATATGAAGTAATTGCTGAACTTGTCCTTTAACGGTATCTCATTTAAAACCAGAAAACCATTCATTTACAAAAAGTAATTATTTCATTGTCTATGTGTTCTAATTATTATTGTCCATCCAGGTGTCCTGGTTTTGGCTGGGATAGAGCTAACTGAGTTTTTTTTCCTTTCCTTCTTAGTAGCTAGAATAGTGATGTGTTTTGGATTCAGTATGGGATTTGATATGAGAAGAATGTTGATAATGTACTGATGTTTTCAGCTGTTGCTAAGAAATCAGGGACTTTTCAACTTCTCACATCTTGCTGGTATGCAGGTACACAAGAAGCTGGGGGGAAGCACAGCCAAAACAACGGACCCAAACTGGCCAATAGAATATTCCATATCATCTAACATCATGCTCAGTATATTGATAAGGGTTGATCGGGGAGCTCCACTTGGGTTTCCCAATGGTGGTTTCAGGACTCTCTCTTCTCTGGGATCACTAGCCGGGAATGGGCTGGGCATCTGTCAGCAGGGGGTGAGTAATCACATTGTGCATTACTTGTTTGTATTTTCTATTATTACCATTATGATTATCATTATTATTTTAATTTAATTTTATTTCAGTTATTAAATTGTTTTTATCTCAACCTATGAGTCTCCTTACCCTTACCCCTCCAACTCTGTCATTCCCTGGGGTTGGGGAGGGTGAACGAGCGCCTGCATGGGGTTTGGCTGCCGGCTGGGCTTGAACCACAACACGAGGGAAGCAGGTACGAAGGAAATTGTCTGAAGTTGCAGAATGAGTCAGTGGCAAACCTAGAAACTGAACTGGTCATATCTTCTTACCGCTATGCTTTCTGCCTCTATTTTTTTCATCTTATGCTCCTTGGACTGGGCCAAAAAGAACAAAAAGTAAGCATTCCATAGGTTGTGTATTACAGAACATAATTACTGTAGCCCATCACCATGAAAAAACCCACAAAATTCTAAACACAAGAACAATTATTAGAAACTCCTGTTTGGAGTTCTTCTTGCTTTTCTACAGTTTGTAATGTTTAGCACCTGTTCAAGAAATGTCTCCTATAAATAACCATTTTCTGTTTCAGACAAAAATTTACATTGAAAATTATCTTGGTGCAGCTGTCCAGTTTTTCTACAATTGTGAATTGCCAAAAAAAGGAACAATAATTCCTTGGGGGCCTCAAAGTTAAATCCTTTTTATTTAACCTGATACTATGTAGTTGGAGGTGTGATTGAAGTCCAACTATTATTGCTGGCTCCTCTTAGATTTGCTAAAATTGAGAACTGAAAAGCCCTTTGTAGATAATCCTCACTCTTTTAGAATTTTTGTGGCTTCCCAGTTCTATAATTACTGACCCTGATGGCACACTGCCCCAAAAATGAGTACTTTGATAATTTGCTGCTCTCCTGTAAGCCTTGTCATCTTCGATGTTCTAGTACACCACCACCTTCATGTGAAAACTACTGTGATAAGAGTAAGTAATATTTCTGCAATACTTTGTGGCTATGCTGGGCGTTTTCATGTTGTAATTTAAATAGAATTGTAAACATAAAAACTTGAAGAAATCTAAAACCTGGAAAGAATTTCTCAGAATAATATGTGGGCTCAGAAGTATTAAAGGCATATGCAGTGTGTCCTATATGAGTATGTGTGTTAAGAGTAGTAAATTTTTAAAGCTTTCAAGCTTTACTTGAGCTGTCACTCAATAGAAGTATAAATTGCTCCTTTGATATAGAAGTTTTATGTGCTGGACATGTTTACTGTTCATTGGTTATTGTTTATAATTAATTTAATGCATCTCTTTTATTTCATAAGGTACTGATTCAGGTGGAGTTCTTTGGATTTGTTTGGGTTTAGGAGTAATTTTAATGCTCACTCTGTTCACCTTAATGATCTTGTTTAAATGGAAGCACCTAACACAACTAAAAGAAAAACTGAAAAACACAGGTGAATAAATAAGATTCTTTATCAAATAATTTGAGGTCATTGTACATTTTAGCTACTCTCACCATGTATAAATTTTGCATATTTATTGCAGATACTGATACCTGGTTTTGTTGGGTTGTTTTGTATTCCTCAGTCTCAATGAAGTTATTGAAGTTATTAGGGAATAAAATATCCAGATGATAACTTGTGAAAGCAGCAATCTCTCTTTGTTGGTTCCGGATCATGTCAGGATTGGTTTGTTGCATATTCAAACCTGGCTTACTTGTTGGTGTTTGAGAAATCATTTATGAACCCTCAGTAGCAAAAGATCTTTATTAGGGTTTCATCCTCTTCTCATTGAATGCAAAAGGAATTCTACCTAGGTAGAGGATACACATTAAATATTAGCTTTCCATCTTACAAGACATTAAATAATTTTACTCAATATTATAACCTGTGAGAAGAATATGTGGTATATTTTGGGTAGGTGAAAAAATTAAGTTATTTTTGCATTTTACGAATACTAATGTTTGTGTTCAGCCAGTAAATAATAACTGAATAGAAAATATGTTAGAATACTTAAATGTTTATCCTGAACACAGAAGAAAAGATTATCACATATAACTACATCTTAAAACTTTCACTAAGGTTAGGAATATAGTTGGAATATAATGAAATTTGGATCTTTAATAACTGTATGTCTGGTATAGCATGATGTCTGCACTAAATTAACTTCTGTATATTTACAGACTCTTCTGTGGAGCCGAATAATATTCTCAAGGCTTATACTGAAAGCAGTGTGAATACTGAAGGAATTAGATACTCAATTCAAAGTGAAACATTAATGTATTCAGTGGAGGAATGCACTTGCAGTGACTGTGGCTTGATAAAACCTCAGATTGGCTGTGAAACTTCATTTCCATTACCAGCTACAGAAGAAGGAGCTACCGTTCTTGTTACCACAAAATCTTTTGATTATTGCAATTACATTCTGGGTGCTGGGTGACTATGAGAGAAGTATATTTTTACTGCATAATAATAAATTAGTTACTCCAGTATAGCTATTAATACTTGCAAACAGTGGAGAAGGCTAGTACATCATCCTTATAGATCTTCCATTGAGCTTTCATTAATATTGTCATATTATTTCTGGTACTAGTATCTCTTTGGTCAAGTATTTCTACACTATTCTCAGGTACTAAACTAGTTATCGGAATTTTTAATTTCTGAAAGTCCCTATGTAGCATGGCTTTTTCTGCCTTTAGAGATTATATCTACTTATGCTGGATATATACAAACCCATCAATAAACAACTTTGCAAATACACATTGAGATCTGGGGCCAAAAATTGCTTGATGGTACACAAGGAATATTCCAAGAGGCAGAAATGAAGACACACATAACATCTTGTAAAGAATAATTTCAAATAGCCCATGTGATGCTTGAAATAGGAATGTTCTAATGATCATAGAATCACAGAACAATGGGAGTTGGAAGGTACCTTAAAGATCATCTGGTTCCAACCCCCTGCCATGGGCAGGGACACCTTCCACCAGCCCAGGTTGATCAAAGTGCTAGCCAACCTGGCCTCGAACCCCTCCAGGGAGGGGACAGCCACAGCTTCTCTGGGCACCCTGTGCCAGTGCCTCACCACCCTCACAGAGAATTTCTTCTTTACATCTAATCTAAATCTACCCTCTTTCATTTTAAAACCATTACCCCTTGTCCTATCCCTACACTCCCTGATAAAGAATCCCCATCTTTCCTGTAGCTCCCTTTAACCACTGGAAGGCCGCTATAAGGTCTCCCCGGAGCCTTCTCTCCTCCAGGCTGACCACCCCCAACTCTCTCAGCCTGTCCTCCCAGGGGAGCTGCTCCAGCTCCTGATCATCTTCGTGGCCTCCTCTGGACCCGCTTGAGCAGGTCCGTGTCCTTCTGACGTTGGGGGCCCCAGAGCTGGACACAGCACTGCAGGGGGGTCTCCCAAGAGCGGAGCAGAGGGGGAGAATCCCCTCCCTCACCCTGCTGCCCACCCTGCTCTTGATGCAGCCCAGGACAGGGTTGGCTTTCTGGGCTGTGAGCGCACATTGCTGGCTCACAGGCAGTTTTCCATCCACCAATAGCCCCAAGTCCTTCTCCGCAGGGCTGCTCTCCATCCACTCCTCGCCCAGCCTGGATTTGTGCTTGGGATTGCCCCGACCCATGTGCAGGACCTTGCACTTGGTCTTGTTGAACTTCATGAGTTTCACACAGCCCCACCTCTCCAGCCTGTCCAGGTCCCTCTGGATGGCATCCCTTCCCTCCAGCATGTCACCGCACCTGATCCCACTGTCCATGTCACCAACAAAGATGTCAAACAGCGCCAGTCCCAACACCGACCCCTGAGGAACACCACTTGTCACTGCTCTCCACTTGCACATTGAGCCGGTGACCACAACTCTTTGAATGTGACCATCCAGCCAATTCCTTATCCCTTGAGTGGTCCATCCATTAAATCTATGTCTCCTCAATTTAGAGACAAGGATGTTGTGCAGGACAGTGTCAAAAGCTTTGCACAAGTCCAGGTAGGTGATGGCAGTTGCCCTTCCCTTGTCCAGAAACCTTTGTAGTGTACGGGGTCCCCACCACCTATAGATTTATTTCTATTGTAATAATTTACTTACCCTTGTTATATGTAGAAAGACTGCTGATTAGATATAATCACATTAGGCTATTGTGTGGCCTAAAATTAGGAATATACTTTTGTCATCTTGCCTCCCAACCATTAATGTAATGCTCCTAATGTTAGGCCAGTTTTATTCCTGGAAAACTGCTACAACAACAATCTTTTGATTTGTAAATAGCTTTCTATTCTGAGTTCCTGCATGAATGATGAATTAAAATGTTTTAAGACTAGTAAATTATTGCACAAAATCTATGAACAATCACTATTACAGCATCTTTAGGAGGCTGACCACAACTTTTGGGCCAGTTGTGAGTTAGCTGTGTAAGTCTGGCCACACAGCCAGAAACTCTTGAAATAGTCCCACAGAACAATTACATTTATTATTATTACTTTATCTAGGAACTCTTAAAAAACCCCACTATGCTCTGTTTATCCAGAGTGTTGAGCAGTAGGTGTCAAATGCACTGTACTGTGTACTGCATGATGCCTTAAAATGAGCCTAAAACATTTAAGAAAATCAGGTTGTTTTTTGGTTTTTTTTTTTTTTTTTGTATTAGAGGTTTCACAGTTCCTGTACATGTTTTTTTGGAACATGAACTTTGTAGGACTTTCAGCTTAGACAGCACATGTGACAGTTTAGCACATTTTATCTCCATCTTTCATCTGCCCGGTATCTCTTCATTTCCCCGCTGAATTCCTGCCCGGGCAGACCGTCAGGCTTTCCGTGGGGCGCGAGGACTACCGCGGGGTTTCCCGCGGGGCTCCGCACCCCGCGTTGCCGCGAGGAGGCAGCGCCTTATTCCCCAGGAGCGGCACGCGAAGCCTGAGGGAAGACGACGCCGCGACGAGCGGCCGCGGGCGCGTAGCAACTCGCTCCCTCCCTCCCTCGTTCTCGGCCCTGGCCCCCGGCGCGGAGCCGTGTTTACCTTCCGGGGCGGTGGGGCGGAGTTCCTGGGTGGAGTTTGTGAGCTGGCTGGCCCGGCGTTGGGCTGTGCGGGAGGAGGGACTGGGTCCGGCGGACGGAGGGTGGGAGTCCCGCGGGCACCATGAGTGGTGAGTGGAGGGCTGGAGGTGGGGTCCTCTCTGCTGCCAGGGTACGCTCGGTGGGTCCCCCGGGTCTCTGGGGTACTGTCGGGGCTGGCTCGAGCAGAGCTTGCCCGGGGGGTCCCCGCTGCTCCGCTGCCTGTTCGGTCAGGTGTGGCCCTGTCCCCCGCGGGCCGAGGCCCCTTTCTCCCCCTTTGCTGATTCCCGGTGAGGCTGTGGGTTGTGGCGTCGTGAGGCACACGAGGTTTTGGCCTTTCTGGTCCTGCAGTGCGGGGTAGGGCTCAGCCCTTACCCGTATCACCGCATCCTGCTCCTCATTTCGGCTCCCAAAGCTCCCCAGAAGTGGTGGTTTACCTCGTTTTAAATCCTAAAGCCTGCCCTTGTGCATGACACTGGCTGACTGCACAAGTGATGTTGGTCTTGAGGAGTTCCGTTGCCTCAACTGTGCAAAATCACAGGAAATATTCCTGAGAAAATAAATACTAAGAGGAAGTAATAATAAAAAATTCATGAACTTACTGACATGCAGTTGGTGGGAGAGGTGAGTAGCATGGCTAGTGGAAAAAGTGGACCCTGCTGGTATTTAGGTTGTATTGTTGCTGTTTCTCAATCTCTGTCCTGATGAGGGTGTGCTGGTTGTGGATGTGTTCATTTCTGGCCTCCGTGTTACAGTGAAGTGGTATGTGTGGGTGTGCTAGATCCTGAGGTTTTTGAGGTGTCAGTAAGGGGAAATAATTGAAAGGTTTGCATGAGAATTGGGACCCATAAACTTTAAGGACTGGAGGAAGCATGGCCACTTGAACAGGCCAGTATGGGGAGTTATTTAAGATGGAGGAAAAAATTTCAGTAGATTTTTCTTGTAAATATAAAGGAGTTAATATGTCTTAAAACTCGTTGGCAGTTGTTTGTTTGGGTTTTTTTTAGGAAGGGAGGTGCTTTAGTAAATGCTTTCATGTGTCTGTTTATATAACTTCAGTAATGGAAGTTGCAGACAACACTCTGTACCTGAGAATTAGATCACACATTTTTCTCCTACCCTGATTTAATACACGGTGAGATCTGTTGCCAAAGATAGAAAAAATATTTGAAGAGTTAACTGGAGTAATTAAATGCTACATCTTTTATGGACAGCAGTTATTTCTCAAAACGAAACCAGAAATGAAAACAGTTCAGTTGTATTTTTCTCTCTTTTGTTCTCATCTTTGTGATAAGAAGAAAACTGAAGTTTTTTATGGAAGAAGAGATGAGGGTTAAAAAAAAGATTATTGTGAAAAATGCAACTAACAGTCAAATCTTTAAAACCATGGAAAAAAAAATTTTCTCAAATGTTTCAGATCTTGAAATGATATATACTAATTCTGAAGTTTTTAAGAGTCAGCATTTTCATATGGAAAACCTCAGCCATTCAATGATGAATTCAGGCTGGGACTGGCCTTGGGCAGATCGGAGCCTAAATCTTCCTAGGACGCTCATCTTTGGGAGCTCTGAATTCTGTGACTCAAAAGGCAATGTAGAGCCTCTTGTGACATAAAGCCTCATCATGTAGCTATTTTTAATACCTTTTTTTTTTTTTTTTTTTTTTTTTTTTAACAAGAGATACAAGTTTATGAGGAGAGAAAACATTTAATTGCTTAAAATAGAATAATGCCTAAGGTGACAGTAAGGCTAGTAGTTCAGTTGCATGGCTAACCTACCCATGTATAGCCCGTGCCAAGACCTATATGACTTCAACAATTTCGATTAGACAGCAAGATAACAGCAAGAACACTACTTCTGCACTTTGTCAGACATTACTGTTGTACAATACTGTACAGTATTTTTCCAGAATAATGTAAGTAGAACAGATCAGGACAGAGAAATGTAGCATTATCGTGCTTGTTTCAGATAAAGGAGTTAGCTAATGTTAACATAATCAAAGTTAACCATCTTTTTTTCATGTTTGTGAAAGTACCATCTACACTTATTTCCCTGCCCAGTTTTAGCCCTTGAAAGTAAAAGGGTTGTTCCTAAAATATAGGCAGAAGAACCTATTTCCCCACTGGCTATAATTATTTTTATTATATATTTTTTTTAACTACAATATATTTCTAGTGGATGTGAAGGTAGCTTGCTGTTGATTTGAGCATTCCTTTAATATTACTAATGCTATTACTAATTACATACTCATATTTAATTGGACAGTGTTGCATAGGCTAAACTTTAAAGGGAAGTAATGCAAGGATACCGCATTTATGTACTTGTTAAGAATGAGGGGTGTTGTCACTTGTTAGTGACAGTTTCAAAAAAGATATAAAAATGCGACTCAGGATGAGGCAGTAGAATCATAACAATGTAGTACAAGGTAGTAGTTAAGTTAGGTCTGTGTTTGCTTTATTGTAAACTTGTGCCCTCAGAAGCTGTACTATAGCAAGCAAGAGGCTTTGCAGTCTGAAATTTTAGGTGCAAAATTTCAAGATATATGTAAGAGCAATCAGACTTTTTTTTTTTTTAGCCTATACACTACATGTGGTGCTGAAGAGAGCTGTACCTATAAAGAAGTGGATCAAAATCCTGTTTTCCTTTACTTGGATAGTGAGTTTTCTTCTGCTGTAGGTGTGTGTATTTCTGGCAGGGTATGGAGAGAAGTTTGTTTTAAAAATAGGAAAGCTGACTGCGAACAACAAAAAATGGCAAGGGTCACAGAGGCAGGTGCAGTACCTGGGCCTATTTTTAAGCCTTTTTGACTGAGTAGATGTCGATGAGAGGAGTCTCTTTAAGTTTCTTAGTTTCTGCAAGCTTGTACTTGTTTTCGCAATTATTTTTAGACTCATGTATGAACTTCCTTTTTTATTGCAATAGTCTAAATATAGCCTTTTTTCTGAGTAATGCTGTTTATGCATTCTATGTTTTAATCTAATGTTTTGTTCTATTGCATTCCATGTTTTGTACTTGTATGTGTTACTGCAGTTTTTACCATTTTTCTGACTATTCTGAATCAGTAGGAAGGGTATTTTGGTCAGTTTGTGATACACTGTTAGTCTTTAATCAACTAGAGATGATCATGATTAATTGGTGCTCTTGTCTGAAAATATGCTCTTTTTAAAAAAAAAGTTTAGAAAATGAAGACTGTAGAAGAGCAAAATCTTTAAAGAGACTTGGTAGAGATTTGTATTTACTTTCCATCTACATAAAAACATTGCTAAATACTACTACGTTTTCTAGGCATATTTTTCTATGAAAAATATGTCTTCTGCTGTAAAAACACCCAATTTAATCTTTCAATTTAAAAAATTGTTAGACTTTGTGAATATTCTTTTTCTTCTACCTGCAGAATTTCTATGTTAAGTACAGCAGTGGAAGAATTCTGAAGACACGCATTGAGCCGAAACCTTGGCCAGTCCTCAGTATAGACATTATGTGGCCTTATAGCCCTGTTAATGGTGAAGATGATCTGAATTTCTTGTGGAAATTATTGGTTGTAATCATGTGTAGTCATAATTGTTATTAGTACAAATGTGCAAGTAAAATAAAGACAGAATGTGCATTACAGTGCACTCACTGTGTAAATTTGAGGCTGTCTGGTATCACATGCTTTAGTCTTTTGGAACATCAATTAGCATAGTGATCATCTGCAGGTTTTCTGTATTTATGCATATTTTTTTCTATTGTTCACAGTCTGATATCTAGTTGCAAACTATTTCTGTGTTACCAAATAGATACAAAGATGCCAAAGAGGTGTGAATTTAAAAACTAATATGTATTGCACTTGGAAGACAAGAACCCACATACACAGTATTTTCATTTGATAGATGTTTTTCAGGTCATAAAACTATTAATTTCCATGCATTTGTTCTGAATTAGTTTCAAACTATTACTATAAAGGGAAATGTTGCATTATGCCTGTTCTTGCAGGTATGTGGATAGTGTAAGACTGTAGAAGTAATGAGTTTTGAAACAGTAGGGAAAATCTGCAGGTTTGTATATATTCATTGTTACTGTGCGTGGGGGGTTGTACTCAAAGTTGGAATGTAATTGTTTTCCTTATTTTATAGTTACGTGATTTATTACAAGGCATTTAGTTGCATAGGTATATGTGTCTCCAATTTTGGTCATGCATGCTAAGAACACTGAATATAGTTTAATAAAATGGTCATCTCTGAAGGAGCGCAGAAAGTGGAGTAGTAGGGTTTATGTGAATTTAACCTTCACAGTGGCATAAATGGGATAGTTGTTTGGAAGTTAAAACCTATTTAGTATGGGGTTTGTTTCTAGAGTCCTTTACTAGCATTGAACATTGTTTGCATCTTCATCTGAGTTTGCACACATCAGAGTATTTGTCTAACAGAACCAAAACTCATACATCACATGTCTGCACAGTTTGAGTCAGACTTAAAGTATAAATTTTGAAAATCCACTGTAATGAGCTAAATAAGCATTGTGAAGCTATGTTAGCTAGCAGCTACATTTGCATGTTTTTCCTATTGTTTTCTTTATTCTGGCACTGTATATTACAGATTTGCTGGGGGCTTTTTCTTCTCCTAATCCCATATTTAAGATGAAACAAAGGCAGAATAATTTCAGTTTCCTCCTGATGATTTAGGAGCAAAATACTTTGAATGTGATTATGAAGATAGGAAATTCTGTGATTGGGACTTTGCAGTGTTGGACAGCAAGAGGAAGAGATATCTTTGATGTCATCTCTATTTACTAGAGGGCTTATTGTATGGTGTTTGATTTTAAGCATCTGGAAGAACTAGCTCTTACAGAGTGTTGATTGGCTTTCAGTCCATGCATATATTAGTTGTATGTTCTTTGAGAGGAAAAGAAGAATAAAATTAGTTCAATTTCAGAGAGTTCACAGAGGTTTTTGAAGGATATTTTGAATTTAAGATCAGAATAAAGGAATTATAGAGGTGATGCCGGTTAATTAAACAGTACATTTTACACATATTTATGGGAGTTTATAAAGCATATACTGACAAGCAAAGTATGCTATTTTTTTGTTGAAATGATTGAGAAGTTAAAGATTGGCATAGTTGCTTGTATAGTAACAAACTAGATTTTATATGTGTTAATCAGGAAAAACTGTGCTGGCAATTACATTTTAAGGGATTTATTGTGGCAATTGCTCTCTGTTCACCTGACTTAAAACTCTTTCTGCAATTAGGTTGTTGAACAATAAGAAGATATTCCTGCTGTCTCTTTCTCATTTTCCATTATTTCTTGTGCTATGATGATATACTACCCAGGTAGTTGTCCCAGTACGAACATTTATGGGATTACAGTGTGAGCTCCATCATACACCTATACCAACTGACTGAAAAAAAATAAATTAAAAAATAATGAAAATCTTAAGCTAGGTCAGTTCCAGGCTTGCAATGTGGCCCCACAGGTGGTTGTGCTATGAGGTTAGGGGCAAGCTGTGCTGGTTTTGCACAATTATACTATATTTGCTATTGCTGCAATATACCTTATGTCATGAAACCAAAATCTTACTAAAACAAGGCTCTAGATGACATTTCAAACAGCATTCCTGCATATTAGAGAAAGGCTAGTTGAAACCTCAAAACACAGTCTTATACTGCATCATTTTACTTAAAGAAAATGCATTAATAAATTTAATGGAATAATTGGCAAGGGAAGAAAGTTTGCAGGGCCCTTGTGTTGGCCCAAATATATTTTTCTTAAAAACCTCTTCATTTTAAAATTATGATTTTGTTGAATTTCAGGTTCACAGAGCAATGACACTAAAAGACAGTTTCTCCTAGAAAGGCTACTGGATGCAGTTAAACAGGTGAGAAATCTAATACATATTTCTATAGTATACTGACTGTGAGTTGTCAGTACTAGCAGTATTTGACTTTTTTTCCCCTCTTTATTGGGCAATGAAGAAATCTTGTCTTTCACAGAGTACTACTGAGTGTTTGTGTCTGCTAGCAAATAAAAATTATGCAGTATTTGTTTAAAGGTCTTGACAGATTATATTTGTAGCGTATATATTATAAATATGTCTAATAATATAGAATATATATTATCTATATATATATGTAGTACTTATATGGCTGAACTAAATTGTAGTATACTGCAAAGGCTAAATTGGTTAACATTTTACAGTAGCAGCTTTTTTTTCTTTACACTACAATTTTACTGAATAGTTAAGATACAGGTAAAAATGGGATTTCTTTATGTATATACATATCTTCCATCAACATGAAGTTCAGCAAGTAGAATTTCATAGATTGGATTCAATTTAGGAAAGCTTGGGAGGCAAAAGAATGTCTTGGAAGCAAGCCAATGATGTGTTTTGTAAAGAACAAATCTTCTGTAATTGTAGCACTGAGCTGAATAAAAGTAGTGTTTGTTTTTGTGGGTGTACATTTAAAACTCAAAAGTAGGAATTTTTACTCAATTTTAAATTTAGTGAAGGACCTGCAGGTGTGGTTAGCAAGTACATGTTTGAACTGCAAGAATAGCCCATTAGTGAGTGGTACCTGATGCTGTAAAGCACTTTTTGGTTGCAGGCTGTATTTGCAGTGCTTTATTTTGTACTGCTTCCTTTTTTGTTATGACTTTGCTTCTTAGATGGAAATATTTCAGAATATTGTGTTTGTAAGCATAACAAAAATTTCTTAAAATCTGTTTATCACAGTGTCAAATACGGTTTGGGGGAAGAAAAGAAATTGCTTCAGACTCTGATAGCAGGTAAGATAGTCGAATAAACTTTTAACATGCTTACATTATGCATCATAATGACATAAAACATAGGGCACAAAATACTTTACATGCTCAAAAGCCCCCAGTTCCTTTTGTTTACACAAACACTGACATGGGACTCTGAATTTTTCATCTTGTTACAAATTAGACAATTTAACAGTGTTCTTCTGTATGAAGTTACAAATGTTTAAGTGACTGCAGAGTTTGTGACAAAACATTGAATTCTGAGGTCTGAGCATGAGATTAGGAGAATTTATCTTTCCTAAAACCTCTTGAAAATGAATGCATATTTATTACCAACACACCTGTGTTTTATGAAGCTTGACACCAAAGTGTCAAGTGAAGTGTGTTTAGCACATAGTCATTAAGAAAATGTTCATTCTTATTTTTTCTTATCCCTGACATGTTTTAGACTTGTTTTTTTTTTTGTTTTTTTTTTTTTTCTCTGTATGAGGAGTTGTTCCTTTTTATTAATGTAAGTAAAAGAAAAGGTAATTTAATTCCTATTAGTTGCATTTGTTGTCATATACGGCATATTGGTTTCTAAGGCTTTTAAGAAGGTTACTGGCAGACAGAAATTGCAGTGTTTTTTGCATCCTATCGAGTCTTTCTCAGAATCTGTACTACTGAAAAATCTCAGATAAATAAAACACCAGGATTAAATGCAGTTTTTTGGAGTCCTTTTTCTTACGTCCTTGAAGTTCAACTCTGCCTTTTGGGAAGAAGTTAATTATCTGTTGACCATTTATAAATGATGCATAAAATTCTCTCCAGAGTTCTCCCATTTCAGTCTTTAAGAACATGTCTAAGGGTGTGGTTTCATGACTTCTGGAAAACCAACGTAACATTTCATTGCTACTGAAGGGATGAGGAGTGTTCATGTTTCTCCTCAAGGTCCCTGACTTCAGTACTACTCTCTTGAAGCACCTTTTAAGAAATGCCTGGTGATCATCCAGTCCCCTCTGAATTAGTTTAATAAAATAAGAAATAATGCAAAAAGGATAACTGTCTGCCGTTTTAGCGAGTTAAATCAGTGAAACATCTGGTGAATGCTAGATTTGCTGCAAGGAGGGGGAGATCATGCAGCTAGGAGCCATGGGAAGTGCAGAAGAGGAGGAAGAAACATGAAGGGATGAGAGGGCAAACCCGTGTCCTTTCAGGACCAGCTTGTAATGTAGCTCCTGTGCATTACCTGTATGTGAAACTCCAGGCTAATGCTACCGCATGGCAGCTTTTGGCTACTACTGTTATCCTGTCCTGCCCTTGGCTGTTTTAGCTTACATTGTTTTGGGGAAACAGGCTTACAGAAATAGTGGTTCATTCAGCTAGCATGGGGGAGACAGCTTAGTGTGGGGTCTCTTCAGCACGGGGTTTGTTGGACAGAAGCTGGTGCGAGGGAGGAAGCAAGAAGTTGCAGGTGGGATAAAGGGATGGTGAGGCTGAAATATCTAGCAGTTGGACTGTCTGTGCAACTATAGCTGTTGGCACAGAAGCATCAACTGGAGATAATCATTTAATCTTTAGTGTATGTGAAACAACATATTGATTATGTTTGCCTTTGTAGTAGATTGTGTAATCTTGGCTAGAAGGAAGTACCTCCTACTTAGAGCAAATTCTCTGGATCTAAACATTGAGCTTTGTTACTCAGTTTGCTTGAACAACTTCTTTGTTGCAGTTGTTTAGTGATTTGAATTATGACCTTTAGTATTTGTCTTCTTGTAAACAGGGAGGGTTAGGATTCCAAAGGTATAATGCTGGCCAAATTTTACTTAAAATTTTTCCTTAGAATTCAGTAGACGTGCTGAATAATTATATGAACGATTATAAGGAATGATTACAGCTAGGCAGTTTAAGGATTAAAAAGTAAGTAGAAATCACATTAATGGATTCTTTTTTCCTAAAATCCATGGTGTTCAAGGTTGTTACTGTGCTAAATATTGTGAGATAATTTTAAAAATGGGGATAGTCTGAGAATTTAGATCAAAATCCAAGATTCTCCTAGTTTTGTTCTCCTAGTGTTTTTTTTTTTTTTATCTTTGAGATTATAATTTTTGAGAGTTCTATTATGTATTTGCTTATTTAACATACCCTTGTAATGCTTTCTAGTAAATACACTATGTACATAGAGCATTGTAGAATACCTAATGTTTAAAAAATTTTGTTTTCCTGGTGGCAAAATTTTCCTGTAAAATGTTGCACAGTTTTCTTGTTTTGATTCTCAGTGCAGATGAATTTTTAATAATACAAGTTCTTTCAAAGAACTAGTTTCTGTTCTACTTTTTCTGAATTGAAAAATCATGTAGTTTTTTTTGTTGTTGTTTTCTTGGGAGGGGTCATGTATCTGCTGGAATTTCCGTCTCTAAAAGGAACAGTCTTTTTGACAAAAATTCATCACATCTGCTCCGCAGTGATATTGAGTATTGCTTGGGTTCTGTTCTGCTTTATTAGTATAGTTACCTGACAAAGTGAAGTTTTCCTAATGTAGATGTATTGGAAAGCATTATGTGTTAAAAGCTCTTCTGTCCAGGGCAATTATGGTAAATATACCTCTTTTGCTGACTGTGGTTATCCTGAGATCTTGTGCTTTTTTATGTGACCCTGAGTATAACTCTGTACTTCTGGAATGCTGGTGCAGACCCCTGAGCCACTTTGTCAACTGTTTTTATATATTTGCTTGAAGTATCTGTCATTCCTTTTAATAATCAGCTTTGGCAGCCAGGTGACAGCTTTCTCAAAGCTTAAGTTTTAAGTATTATTTAATAGCAAAAATAAAACCTAGAGAAAGTAAGATTTAAAACAGATTGCATTTTTATCTGTTACACTTTAAGCCTTACTATTCCTTGTAGGTTAGAATAAATTCCTTTCTTTGCCAGGCTGAATTTTAAAACTTTGCTGGTTTTACAGTGTTTCTACCTGTGTGAAAACTGATTTATTAACTGTTACCTTCAAAAAAAATCAGGAAATTTATAAATAGTATTTTTGAGAACAATGTCAAACCCTGAAAATTCACCATCTTCAGAAAAATCTTTCTTATTTTCCTATGACTAGGATTTCTGAAGGACATTAAAATGTATGTTTAATTGTTTTCCTAGGCTTAAATTATAGTGTACTAATGCAAATTAACAAAATTGTCTATTAGTTGTATAGGAATTTATAGCATATTGTTAGAAAATCATTCATTACATGTGTAGTACAAAGTATATTTATGAAAATGTAATTGTGTTACGTGAAAGGTAGGTAATCTGAAGCTGAAATAACATGACTAACAACCACCACAGCAGGTGAAGATGATTTGTCAAATTGATTGCCAGTTCTTCTGAGTGTAATTTGTGCCCCAGTTTTGAATAGTCATCATGAGACTGTGGGTATAAGTAGATTATATTGTTGGCAAATAATGAGATTAGTGCATACAAGGGGTCTTTGACTACATATAAAATAATGGTTCACAATTACATTCTCTATTCAGAGATTTGGAATAAACCTGATGTATAGGAACATAGTTGATTGTCCTTTTCACATGATTTCTTTAAAAATTCTGTTGCAGAGTCACTTGTTTGTGTGCTCAGTTTGAAGCTGTGTTACAGCATGGTCTGAGGAGGAGCCGAGGATTAGCATTAACAGCAGCAGCGATCAAACAGGCAGCAGGTTTCTCCAGTAAAACTGAAACAGGTAGGTTGTTAATTCTAACTATTCTATTTTAAACAGCAAGCGATATAATTTCTGATGGAAGCTTTAAGCATTGCACCAAACTGCAGACTGTTGGCATCATGCTTAATACTTGGACTCTCATTAAACAGTGCAAATGGTTATTGGTTTCTTAATATAGTTTAACTTTCATACTAAGTTTCTGTAGAAATTTTGGTATTTTGAAATCTGCACTTCCTACAGTTCCACCATGAATGGTATCATTGACACATTTGTTTTGAATTCTGGTAGGGATAAACATTGTGAAATTGTGCAGTTAAGTTTTTACTACAACATTTTCATTCTTAGCCTTGTCTTACTCTGTTCTTTGCTGTATTCTATAGCATCAGATATGTTTAACTTCTAGGTATTGATGTAATTTTAAAAATGGAGCATACATTACTTGCATTGGTTGGGTTGTTTTTAGTACTTTCTCCACATTTAAAGGTAAGATTCCTTTCTTTTTATTGTCTTCTCTTCACCTTAAAGTTTCCCTTGTTTTTTTAGTCAAAAGTATATGAAGGCATTCATCAGTTTTGTTGTGTAGTTTGACATACAGTATCTTCTTTTCTCAAACAGAATTATTACTTTCTCCACATTAAAAGAAGTTTTTTGTGTTTTGGTTTTTGAAATTGTCAGGTGTAACATATAACACATAGTGGGGTTTTGGTGTGGTAGTTTGTTTTTTTTTTTTTTTTTTCTTAAATATGTTCAGTGGTACTAGAATTGGTAATACATTTTGATCTCCAGCCATAACTTTCAGTTACCAGACAACTGCAAATAATGTAGATCACATTAACACAAAATGTGTAGTTTGATATAATGGTGTTTTCAATTGCTGTAACAATGGACTTGTTTCCTGTGGATGATAGGGTGAAATATTGGGTCTTGTGTGCTGACATTCCTGCTAATGGGTTAGAGCCTCCAGACTTTGCTTTTTAGTGGAGCTAAAATAGCTGTGCTTTTACGGAAGTTAGTGAGTTTCCTATGTTCACCACTTTTACTTAGTAATGTGCAAGACTCAACACTTTGTGGGCTTTAAATGAACAAATAAGAAAAATTCAGCTGTTTACAGAGTCTTTACAGATTTTTCTGCTCTTTTATATACTTTTTTTCCTCCCACGTGTGTGTTTATAATTGGGGATTTGATAATCAATGGTCTCTTTCAGCGTCTGGGTAGTTTCCATTTCTTTAACGAGTAGTGATTCCGTTATCTGCTTTTTATCCCTCCAGCTTGCAATTGAGAGTCCTATGCTTCAGTGCAGAGAAGGTTCTCCCCGTTACACCCTCTCTGATTTATGCAAATAGCATGTCTGAATTTGAAGACATTATGTATAATTCTCTAGTTCTTACGATTTCTCTCTTGTCTGCTAGTACCATCAAAGGTGTATGAAAGTTTTGGTCCCGTCTTTTAGTGGCCAGATGTACAAAGGTATATTTTTGGTACTTGAGAACTTAGTAACAATTCCGTTATATGTTAGTGCATATGTGTGTATGATTTGGGGGCTTGTCAGTGAGATAATGTGGAGAAAGAGGAGAAGAAGTTGGGAAAGTTATATGTGGTTGGGGAATTGGAGAAGGAAGAATTTTTACTCCTTAAGAAGGTTAAGCAATATATGGAAGTTAAAGAGCAAAAACATAGTGACAAGAGAAGATTTTTTTTTTTTTTTTTTTGTTTTGTTTTGGAAATCATTTGGTTCCTCTGCATTTATCTTTGCGAATTGCTGTGTTGGGGTGCTTTTTTTCTGAAAGCAGTTGCAAAGCACATCTGTATTTTTATTACTTTCAGGCAAATGTGTCTGGCATGATTTAAATTCCACTCTGTCTAACATAATCACCAGTGTCATCTTTTTCTTTAACATAGTGGAAAACTCCTGTTTAGGCTATACATTCAGGCTTTGACAACTGAAAAATAAATCTGTTCAGCAGTGGTTTTTATTTGAAATTTACAGATACTTCATGACCAACTGTACTTTCAAATGGCTGTAAGCAATGTAGCATCATTTTGCATTTAAGAGCTTCAGTGTTTTACTTTGTTTTTCTTAAATGAAAATGAACATTTTAAAACTCCAGTAGTAGTTCTTTGGAACTGTGACTTAAAAATCCTATTTAAAATATTTTAACTTTTTAAATTCAAGTAAACAAATTCTTAAGATCAGTGTGATTTGGTGTCAATGGTATGGTAATTACAGGCATATGCAGTTGAGCAATCTAAGCAAAACCAGCAAACAATAAAACTGTATTCTGTCTTTAGATTGTAACAATATGAGGGTCTCTTTATTTAACTACAATTAAGATCATGTGAGAATACTGTAGCTATGTATATATATACAGTATGAAAAATCATATCGACAGTTAGGACTTGGATTTTCATTTAATGCTATTCTCAAAGAAGAGAATGAAGTAATTTGAAAATGCCCCTTACATTACTGTTTTTATAAAGCATGTCATGGAGGGACTTAGAGTTGGAATGCTCTTTATTTCCACTGGATAGATTTTGATTGACAACTGATGATAACCCAAATTTTGAAACTTTTAAAAATCCTTGATATCTGTAAATAGTCAGAATGCCAAGAAGCACTGAGTTTTACTCTCAGCACAAGGGGAAATCTGCTTATTTTCTCTATTCCTGTAATATTTTCACTTCCTACTTTAGTATGGTTTTGAGCTTTAGCAAGACAAAAATGGATTTTATTGGTCATAAGAAACAATGAAGTCATTAAATCACTGTCATCTTGATACAAATCTGGCATTTTAAGAAATGCTTTTTTCTACTTACACATGCGTTTTATTTTTGAAATGCAAATCAAGTAAGTTGAAGCCAAAGGAGTGGGACATATGATATTTGAATGCTCTTATATGTTCAGTGCGTCTCCTTATTGTTTGCATGTTAATGTGCCTGTGAAGTCCTAGTTTACCAAATTATGCCTTTAGTTTTGCATCCTACATTGTAAATTCAGTGGTTTTATGTGTTTTGCATATTTGTGTAATTTAGAAGAGCTCTGGGTTATTCTTGCATAGAAGACAAAAGCTGTCAGATCTATTTGGCAGAACTTTTAATTAATGAATCTAACCTGCTTGTTATGTTTCGGTTTCTAAAATTGTGTTATAAACTTTGCTAATCTAATACTGTATTTGGCTTTCAGCAGAGATTAATAAAAAACCTCATACCCTCAAATGAGCATATTTCACCAAAGGAAGTCATAAGCTGTAGTGAAAACCTATTCAGAATCAGACTGCATGCTCTTTATTTAGCAGAGAGAAAGAGAAGCATTATGGATGGAATTTACTTAAAATTCTTACTACATTAAAAAAGATTTAGAAAAGTGATAAGCAGGAGTGGCAGGCTCAATCTGATTTCTCTCTCATGTGAATTTTTTTCTGTGTCTTTGAGGAAATTTTTTACCCATCTTTAAGCATCTGCTTACATTGAGATGGTGATCAAAAATGAACAATATATTTGAGGTGGTAGTGCACCATTCACTTGTACAGTAGAATTATTTTCCCTTTTTTGTTAACTTAAAAAAAATGTTGAGCAAAGACATTCATTAAACTGTCAGGAGGAGTACCTGCATGTCTCGCTTGAAATTGATGTGTTTTTAATTTTTTTGTAATGCCTGAGTTTCTCAGATTTTTTTTTTTCTTTAAAAAATATCCTATTTTCCTTAAATTCAGTCTCTTAACATGTTGCTAACTGTATAGGGTAACAGGTTTCAAACTGTTGTAGTTATTAAAGCAATTCTATTTATAACAAAACCACATGAACGTTAATGTTATATTTTAAGATACTTTCAAGCAGTATGTATTTGATGCAATATTAATGACTAATGATTGCCAAACTATACCATACAGTAATGATTCAAGTCTTACAGATGAAATACTGATGTTTGGTTGTTCTTTTCAACCTGAGAAAATGGTAAGAGGTGAATTTTAAAAGATATGTCCTTAAAATATGTTCTTACTCAGTTAAGAAGCAGGAATATGTAAAATACTAGGTGTTTTATTGTACGTTTACCATTGCTGATGTAGATTTTTGTTGCCTCCAATTGAGAAATTTGAGGTAACTGTAAAAAACCTTTTTATCAATATTTGGGGACAGGGAAAGGAAAGTATTTTAGTTGAAAGGGGCTTTGTTGTCTTTTAAATATAACACTTGTTTTTTCAAGTAACATGAATTTGTCTTGCATGTCTGCAAATTCTGGAGCTACCCATTCATTTGGACCTAGTTTCTAACATTTCACAATCAGCAGTAAGACAGAATTTTAAAGAATTTTTTTCCTTTGCGTAATATATTCACAGCTGAATACGTGAACCTGTTCTGTGGATGAAATACTAGCTTAATTGTGCTTTAAAGTGTGAATTCTATTTAAAAATATAAGATAGAATCCTTTAATATGTGTGTTTGGCTTTTTCAATGAAGTGAAAAATTGTAAGTGCTTAAATAGTCCAACTTCTGTAGAATTAATAACCTATTTAACTGGGGAGTCATACGAAGATGGTAAATGATTGACCTTTGTTCAAAGTTATGTACCATTACCTGCTTGTTTTATGAAGTTGCATGTAAATGCATTCAGATAGTAGCTTACCATTTTTTTGGTGTTTTTTTTTTTTGTTTTTTTTTTTTTTTTTCTTTATTCCAGAGCCAGTGTTTTGGTACTATGTGAAAGAAGTTTTGAATAAACATGAACTGCAGCGCTTTTATTCTCTGAAGACCATTACTACAGATATTGGTAGAGGCCGGGCTTGGTTGCGCTGTGCATTAAATGAACATTCTCTGGAAAGATATGTTCATATGCTGCTTGCAGATAAGAATCGACTCAGGTACTGTATTTGATGTCTTTGTAATGCAGGAAGTGTACTGACAAACGAAGAACTGAGACTAAAAAAAACAACCAACAAACCAAAAAACATAGCTGTAATAATATATTACATTAATTGCTGTGCTAGTGAAGCCACTTAACCTCTTAATTTTATTTCGTTAATTTTTTAAATTTTGGCAGCCATTAAGGTTTGTGCCTATATCAACATGTGACCTGAAAGTGGCTTCATTCTAGCATGTGAGAATATATGCTGCTTATCCTCATCTTCATTTCTATTCTCTTTCCTAACTCCCTTCCCTATTCTTGCAACAGTTTCCTCACTGAGACCTCAAGAGCATGCTTTGAGGTGCCACTTGCATTCCATTAAAGTAGTACACAATTGCAGCCTTGGTCTTATCAGTTCATCAGTGGTAATTACCCATTGCCTTTTGGAGATGCTCATCCTGTAATTGAATTGCTCCAGCAGCCAAGAAGTAGGTAGCTAGTACTGCAGATCACTTGGAAGTGGTTTTATACCAGTTTGTGAATTTTCTTGTTACAGAGTCTGGTGGATTTAGCAGAAAGGCATTCTTTTTATTTGCATCAATTAATGGATATACTAGAAAAGATTATTGCTAGAACTGAGCTTGTTAGTACCTCCTTTTTGTATTTAGTGTGTTCCAGTCCTCTGTAGCTTTCTTGCAAGATAGATTTTTATACGAAGTCAAATAAAGATAAATGAAACAACAAAGGAAAAAAAAAATCTGAAAATCCTTGAATTGCTTTGTCATTAATTACTCTCATGCACATATTTTTCAGAGTTTTCATATCTTTTAGAAATGGCATATATGTTAACACCGGACTGCATGTTCTTTTTTTTGTTTTCCTTCCCCCCCCACCCCCCCTTTCATATTACAGTGTCTTCTATGAAGACGGGTCTTTTATGATGGATGAAGAACGTTCTAGTATGATCCCTACGATGGCCGCTGGTAAGACTTTCACTTAAATGCTACTGTTGAAAAACTGTTTAATTTTGGGATGTTATATCCGTTTCTGGTTGTGAGGAGCTTCTCTAACAGTCTTTGCTTGTGTGGAGAATGTGTGTCAGATACACATTCAGGGTGAATAGTCCAGGTATGCCAATTTATGCGATGAATTGGTGAACTGTTAAAAAGCATCCTACAGTTCCACACCTTCCTACAGTTCAAAAGTCTTTCACATAAATTTTCTAACTCTTCTCTCAGTTAAGACTAACTTTTTTTTTGAAAACTAATGCAATTTAGAGAAAACAAAATGGGTTATTCCTGACTAGAAAAGAGCAATGATAGACTAATGTAGTAAGACCCAAATTATAGGTAAATACATGGAAGGACAGTAAGAGTAAGGAATGATAACACATAATTTACTTCTAGAGTTTGACCACAGCAGTGATATATTATTATCTTTTATACCCCTTTTCTCAGATATATGGTCACATGATTCATTCTGCAAGATAGGGTTCACAAGAGTTTTTCTTAATACAATATAGGAACCAACAAATACTAAAGCTGCAGTGAAATGGGCTTAAATGAAAGGTTATAAATAAATGAGTTCCCAGTACTTACTGCTTACTTAACGTGCAGCTGAACAGCCATCAAGATAAATTCAGAACTGATTGCATCAGCTTGAATATCATCTAAAAAAGAATGAGTGGTACATGAAAGAATAAGAATTCATGCATGGAAAACTGTGGGAAATTTTGGGGGAATAATGTTTTACATGTCATAGCTTTGTTAATGCTTAGGTACTATCTTTGTAATTTCTGTATGAAGTGTATATAGTGGGGTTTTGGTCTTTTTTTTCCTTTCTTTTATCTGAAGGTCTGAACTCCATTCTTTTTGCAATCAACATTGATAATAAGGATTTAAATGGACAGAGCAAATGCACACCCACCGTGTCTGATTTGTTAAAGGAATCGACCCACAATGTAACCTCATTATTGAAAGAATCCACTCAGGGTGTTAGCAGCCTTCTTAGAGAGATAACTGCATCATCTGGTGTCTCGATTCTAATAAAACCTGATCAAGATACTGACCCACTTCCTGTGCTCTCAAAGAATGTAAATGCTGGTAAGCATTTTTGTAACGTTAGTGTCATTCAGAAACATAAAATATTCAGGTGCGTTTAAATAACTTTCTGAATTAAATTTAATGCACTATGATGGAACAAAAACCTTAAAAGTAAGTGCATTACACATACAAACTAGTTAAGTGTGAAATAAAAGGTATGAAAATTTTTGGCAATGCTGGTGTGAATACTGGATGATAAAAGTGTATTTTAGCTTTCTTGTATCACTGTGAGAGAGAAGCTAAACTGTCTTACTGGTAAAGTGCTTTGCTTGTGACCTGAATTTGAATTTCTTATGCATAAGATTATGCCTTGCAGTTTCTGATGTAATGATTTTTCATTTTTAATATGTTTTCTTTTGGTACTTTATCAGTCAGAAATACACTGCCAAATATCTGTTGATATATATCAGCTAAAAATCTTTGCTTGTAATCTTCAAGCAGCAATTCCTATATGAAGTAGGTAATTAGTACAAATGAAAATTTACTCATACACTCTTTGTACCTTTAAATGTGTTAGTGTTGCACCCATTTTGCAGGATGTTACTAAATAAGACCCAAAGTCTTAATCTCTTATAATTTGAAATTAATCAAGCAAAATGTGATACTCATTTTACATTTTCAGTTCCAAAAATAGCAAAGGAATATTTCAGCATTGTGATTTACAGAAGTTGAGCCGCAAGGATGTTTTGTTTTGTAAAGCTACAAAACTGCAGGAAGATTCTGGAATTTATGTGTTTTTCAATTAAGAAACAAGGTTTGAGTTTAGGTTTTAAATTGTTTTGGTTTTTAGAAAAAGAAGAAAAACCCACATGTGAATGCTGTCTAGTAGGAATTGAAGTTGAGATAAAATCTATTGGCATTTAATATAGACTTTATCTCAAAACATGGTTTTCAAAACAAACTTGTTAAGTTTTTGTTGGTTAGCACTTGAAATGAGATTAAAATGTCAGGTGATACTTGACTTGGGATAACTTTGTTAGCATAGAATAGTCTTGCAAGATGAAGTTACAGAATAATTGACCGTATGCTGACCATAACTAAAACATAATGCATGTTATGTGTATAGTACATATGTATACAGTACATGTAATGTACAACTTACAAAAAAATGTCACTTTAAAAAAATCGGGTTTGTTCAAATACCATTATATGTTAGAGCAAGTCAGAAGTTTTCATTAAAGTCTCTGTTCTTTGCTGGAATTCTGTTTGCATCCAGAATGGTTTTTTAACATCCTTTTACTCTTAAGAGTATGTTAATGTGTTTTGTGGATATAGAACAGCTGGACTTGAATTAAATAAAAAAGTATAGTCCCAGTGTGAGTTGTCTTGAGTAAATTTCTGATATTTCTTAGAGTGCTTCAACTTTGCAAGATCATTTAGCCTCATGTGCACATTGCAATCAGTGTGAATAGGTAATAAATTAAAAATAAGTGCTATCACAGCATAGATGTGATATAATCAGAGAAGATTTCAATGTATTTCTAGATCAAGAGCTAATTAGCTGAGGGATGGATCAAGTTTAATTTACTTTTCTGAAAACTGATTGCTTAATCTCCAGAATATAGACAAAACTAACTTTATTTGATTGCAAGTTGTGGATTTTGCTTGTGTTGTGAGTTTGTTCTTTTTATTTTTTTCTCCCCAGCAGTGTTTATGTTTCCTCTGTTCTGTAGATATACTCTGCAAAATACACTAGCCATATTCCATGGAAGAAAGTGACAGGAAGGCTAACTTTTTATTTTACATTTAATTTTATAAACTTGTTGAACTTTTTTTCCCAGTTCCACTTGAATACTGTTATGAACGCACCTCCAATATATCTTCTAAAATCTGAATTATGTAAGACATATAAAATAAAAATGGTAACAATTTAGCAGCTCGTGTATGGAAAGATAATGAAATGTCTTGTAGATCTAAGAGGTTTTTTTCTTTACTAAACTCATTTAGTACATGAATTCTTTTAAGAGATAAACAGGTGTATTACTTTGATTCTCTTTTCTAAACTATGTAAACCTTTATGTTGCTACTAGATTTGAAATACAAAAAAGATCGAAAAAAGAAGAAGAGAGTGACAAATATTATCTCATTTGATGAAGAGGAAGATGAGCAAAATTTGGGGGATGCCACAAAGACTCTAATTACAGGAGAAAGTTCAGAGGAGAGTATAGACAGATCTTCAGTTTTTGTATTATCCTCATCTGAAAGCACTCTCGGAAAAAATTTGAACGGGAAAGAAAGTAACCATTTGTGGAAAAGCAATTCAGTATTCATGAATGGAGAATATGAATATCAGAAACTAGATGTGAAAAGCATTGATGATGAAGATGCAGATGAGGATGAGCTATATGGAAAAACATTAGCAAATAAAGGCACAGAAGGTGAAACTGAAGCTTCTGAAAAGTAAGTAACGTTGCAGGAACCAGTGGTAAATTTTCCATGCTTCCCCCTCTCCCCCTGCCACCTTCCTTCATGGATGTTGGCAAATTTATGTAACTAACTGAACTATAGGTTTTCTTTTCTTCCCTCCCTCCTTCCTCCCCCCCTTTTTTTTTCCTTCCCCATGCTTAAAACCATTTGAGTCACTGTGGTCACGGTATTTTGTTTCTAAGTTCCACTGAAAACTAAAATTGTTAGATTTAAGATTTGACCTCCTTCAAATTCTCAGTTGTTGAAATTGTTGAATGATATAGCCAGGCTATAATTCTGGCCTATTTGAAGTTTCCTTATTCTTAATATATCAACTCTACTTTGTCTTCACAGTAAAAGCACATATTTTAAACAGTTAAGCCTGTTATCGTCAGAGTAGATAGTTAAACAAGACAAAATGGAGAGAAAAAGAATAATTTTAGATACTAATGCCCTCTTCTTCTGACACAGAAATCCCTTTGAGGAAAAGAGGCAACCACTGCTTGTGTCATCTGCTTTGGAGTGGTCTGATCTTCAATGAGTTTATGTATGTCTGAACTAAGAAATTGTCAGGCAGATTGAAATAAAGATTATTTTTTTTTTCCAGTGATATCTCTGAAAGAAATATAAACATTATGAACATGAATATTGACTGTTACAAGTAGGTTGTTTTATTTGTTTGTTTTAAATCTAGGCCTCACGAAATAAGCACATGCAATTCTCAGATATGTAGTTGGACTCCTCTGCAGGTCCTGAATGATGACTCAGATGTTCTATTTCCAGTCAGTGCTGTTGGCTCTTACTCCCAAACAGGTGGGTATTTTAATTTGTTGAATTCCAGCAGACTTTATAACAGCGTTTCTAACATGGGACAATGGTAAGAAATGATGAGATTGTAAGGACATAAGAGATATTGCATAACTGGAATGGGAGGTTCAATTAAAATTTATTCTAGATCTGAATCAGAGCTCTGCATTTGTGTAGATATTTAGTTGAGGAGGATTTATCAATCTCAAAATAAACCACATTTTTGTTGGGGTTAAGCTGTGGTTTTGTATGGTATTTTATTAATGTTTAGGATGGTTGAATAGAAAATATCCTTATTCATTCTCTAGATATTACTAAGCTGGAAGAAGCTGTAACTGTTTGAGAATTTGAATTCAAATTAATCTTGACAGATTGGAGAAAGTATCAAATATTGGATGCAGTTCAATAGAAGCTGTTATCTGTTTGTATACAGGATGAGGAATGACTGGCTAGGAAATACCTCTTTGGAAAAGGATGTGGGAATCACAGAATCATAGAATGGTTTGAGTTGGAAGGGATCTTCAAAGAACATCTAGTCTGACCCCCAGAGGCAGGGACATCTTTCACTGGATCAGGTTGCTCAAAGCCCTGTCCAACCTGGCCTTGAACTCTTCCAGGGAGGGGGCAGCCACTGGCAACTTGTGCCAGTGCCTTCATTGTAAAATAAAATAAATTTCTTCCTTATATATAATCTAACCTCTTTCCATTTAAAACTGTTGCCCCTTGTCCTGTCACTGCAGGCCATGTTAGAAAGTCTCTCTCCATCTTTCTTACAAGATCTCTTTATTGAAAGACCACTATAAGGTCTCCTTGGAGCCTTCTCTTCTCTAGGCTGCACAAGCCCAACTCCCTCAGCCTGTCCTCACAGGAGAGGTGTTCTAGCTCTCCTCTGGACCCACTCTAACAAGTCCGTGCCTTTCTTGTGCTGTGGACCCCAGAGCTGGATACAGTACTCAAGGTGGGGTCTCATGATAGTGAAATAGAAGGGGAGAATCATCTCCCTCTACCTGCATGCCATACTTCATTTTATGCAGCCTAGGATAAGATTGGCTTTCTGGTCTACGAGCACCAGTTGCTAGCTCTTACTTAATTTTTCATCTGCCAGTATTCTCAAGTTGTCTTCTGCAGGAGATCCATAGTGGGTCACAAGCTGATAGTGAATTAGCAGAGTTGTGCTTCTGTGGTAAAAGCACACCTTGTACGGACATGCATAAATGAAAGTGTCATTTGTAAATTTATGCTCAGTTGGCTCTGCTGTAGCCTCAGCTGCAGTACTGTGTTAGATACTACACTTCAAGAGTGATGTGTAACATGTGGAAAAGATCTTGAAGCAAGCAATGAAGATGGTCAAAGATATGGAAAAGAAGACCTGGTGCTTTTCCAATATATGTAATGGTACCAATAACAAACAAAAAACTTCCACCTACCCCCCTCTCACCTCCCTGCCCTGAGTTATTATTTTGCTAGCTGTTTATAAAACATCGCTCTTATAAAACTTTGGGTATGTATTCTCATTTCAGTGACCACTTAAAAACTTATCAGTGGCATTCAAATAATGTTTTAATTATAAAATAGTTCATATTTTTGTATATACATTATATATGCCAGGAGTTTAAATAGACCATTAATTGAAGACCTGTGAGAAAGTGTAATTCAGTTATTTAAGTTTGGTGATAAAAAAAATGTGAATTGTAAAATAATGCTGTACTGCCCTCTGCTGTATTTTAAGACATGTACCTCTTAAGAAATGCCGGTGGTTCAAAAAAAATAGAAAGTACATTCTCATTTATTTTCTTGTGTTCTCACATTTTTCAATTTATGAAGGAATGGATTTAGAAAACATTATATAGTTTGCAGCATAGCGTTCTCTTAAATTTTATATAGAAACTGTTAGAAAAAGTCCGTAGATTTATAAGTGTTTGCTGACAGCAACAGATTGAAATCTGGAGTACAAGTAAATGTTCCTGTTTATGGAGGGGTGTGTGGAATGGGAGCTCACAGTTGAGCTCTAGGAGTTAGTAGCCAGTCAGACACCGCAAGGCATCAGGAGCTAGAGGCAGGGATTTGTAGCTGAAATCAAAATTTAGGAGACCAAGCCAAGAGTCAGTACTGGAGACAGGTGACCAGAGAGGACAACAAACAGTAAGTGTAAGGGGCTTAGTTTTATTAAGGAGATACCAAAGATCCTTGTTTCACCTTGCTTCATCTCAGAACTGTTTTGAAGACAATGCTCGGACTACTAGAGGTGATCAACAACAGGCCCATTCAGATCCCTTCTGGCAGAGTGTACAGATTTTAAGTTCTTCTCCTGCCCCTCTCTGTTTTTGCGGTAAACCCTGTGGTCCAGCAGGCAAGCCAGAATGATACAGCACTGGGCTGGTGAAGCCAATCTTCATCTGTTATAGGAAACAGCAACACAGAGTCTGCTGTCTAATTTCCTGATTTAAATTTTCCATGCTGTCACTGGGCCCTTCTGGACTGACAGAATGCAGACAGTCTTCACTAAAAGGCCCATCATGCAACCTAAATGTCAGTCAGGGTGAGTGATACACCTGCATACGCTCACTTTCTCCCCAGCCATAATGACAATTTGATGAGATTGAAAGCTGCCTTAGGCAGTTGTTTGCTTGACTTTGTAAATTACGCTTTTGTTAGATGAATGGTATCAGAGGGAACGTGGGTTAGCTTTTTCTGAGAGTGGTTCAGCCTAGTAACTGGCAAACTCAGTATTATTATGACAATGTTTTTGCTAAAGCATGCTTAATGAGCTCTTGTATATAGTTTAACCCAGTATATTGGTTTATAGGTCTTAATACAGATAAATAACAAGACATATATTTGACAGGGATCACAGCATAATCTATAGTGTATGTTAATATCGGTGTTTTCGCTTTTAATCTGCTGCAGTGCTTCAGTGATGTGTTAGGGCGTATCATGTCTTGCATGTATGTAGAGATGAGAGAGCCTGAGTCAGAATTCAGTTGCTTGGAGCAAAAATGGTGTATGCATTTTAGGAACTGATCTTCAGTAAACTCTGCAGTTTAGAAGATGAACTTTCTCCTCCATAGTAATTCAGACATAGCTCTAATTCCCATTACCTTTTTTCCTGTAATTCCTCCTTTTTAAATTCTGTGCTACTTTAGCTCATGATTTTAGGATTGTTTTATAGTAACTTTGTAACCCTTATATACTGAGATGTAGAAGAGATCAATAAAATGTGACTTTTGTTTCTTTCCATCTGAACTACGTTAATGATGGGGCCTATCAGTGGTGCGTATATTTTGATCCTGACAGTTGTGGATATGTGGACAGATGCATATTATCCATGCTTTTGAAAACATACCTCATCTGTCTGATTCCTGATGTTTGGTAGATAGGCATAAGGAGCCAGAGAAAAGCCATGGTTCTCTGTTGGGAATGCATAAAGGACTGGTGTCTTTGCAAGGTTTCATGTACTGGGGACTAGCCACAAATTCTCTTCCTGCAAGTCACGGGGAGATTTGTAATGAGTATTAGATGCCATGTAGTGGTTAAACTTCTGGGGCTTGTAAAAATAACTTAAGAAAGAAGTCTTTTCATAGCTTTGTGACATTGTTATCAATGTAAAATTACACTTACATTATAATTTAGTAATTGTGCAGTACTATTTGTTTTTCTAAACTGATGGCTGTGTTTCTAAGGGACTTTACAATCCTGCTGGCATTCAGCATGAATGTGCAGAAGCGAGCCTTAGAGAGAGAATTTTAAAGTGTTTAAAAGCTTTAGTAAATATGAGTATTTCTAGTTAAAAATATAACTACCTTCCTTCTGGTATTGTTTTTAATTTATTTTATTTTTAAAGTACTGTTAAGAAATCTAATGCTTATGCATTCTTTATGCATGCTTTAGATAACTTGGTGAATGGAGAGGGGCATGAACATGTTGTTCATGCAGTAGAACTGGTTCAGAGAAGATCTGATCTTCCTTACAGGTATGTGTCAAATACGTTTTTCTTGAAAGAAAAAAGTCTTCACCCTGTAGCTGCCAACTTATTGTTACCTAATGCATAGCTACTCAGTACTGGAAAACAAATTATTCATCAGGGTACTTTAGCAAATGTTTGGAAAGACAAATGCAAAAGTCTACACTTCCCTTTTTGCTTGGTTTCATATATTGAACTTTTCCTAATTATCTTGAAATCATGTAGTCATGTCAAATATCAGGCAAACTTAACCTCTTGCTTTTGAATATAGGCTTTATGCTGGTTTTTGTGTTATTTTTTTTACTGTATTCTCCACGGCCTGTTGATTTAGATCTTTTTGTGTTTATTAAATCAGAAAACAGATGCATTAAAGGATAATTAAACATCAGTTGATTGAATATGGGTGAATATTATGACAATTCTAGTTTCTGGAATGCTTTTTTCTTTAGTTTTGAATTCAGGATTTTGTTTTCATTTATTGATGATATTGTACTTTTTTTGACTAGAGTGGAAGTCAGTCCTCCAGCTCAAGTGAATACATTAAGCACTATGTTGCCTTCAGCCACTGTGCCAGAATCCATGACAATTAGTAAGTACTTCCTTGATGTATCTAGATTGATGCAATTAACTTCTGTAGTTATATAACTCTTCATTTCTATTTCTTATTTCAGTAAAATGCCCTAGAAGGGCATACAGCACTTCATTTCTGATATGCTGGCCATGTTAGAAATGACTGCTCTAAAATGATTTTTGAATTGGCAGATCCCAGGTTATGGTTCATTGCAACTGATATGACATTCTCCATGGAAAGAGAAGCTAATGTCATCTTCATAGTGGTTAAGTAGTGAGTAGTTAAGTGAACAATAATATTTTAATTTGATTAACATCTTTAAATCTCTGCTGATAACAATAATGGTTGTTTCTGATGTGATCTTAGTTATTTTGCCTGCTTCCATTAATGCGTAGTATGGAAAAAGCCCAAACAAACCAGGAACTCTTTCTGTGTACACTCATTCTGTGGTTTTGATATGGAAATCTGCTCCAAACATAAATATGGGCTTTCATAAGCATTAAGATTAAGGTGGAGGACAATCATATTTTCCTGTGTTAAGAGCTGAGCTGGACAGGATAAAATAGCCTTTGCTGTCGAAGGCAGTTTGTTTACCCCATTTTGAATCTTTTCTCTTCATATAAACTTGTAGAACAAAGACCTAGTTCTTAAATTGACTAGCTGTCTAGACATGTAAGCCAGTATGGTTCTATTTTCCTCACTGTAGAAAAAGTTTTATAACTGAACTGGTGGATATAACTTTGTTCCTAAAGCTCTGAGGCATGTGTTTGTTGCTTTTTATAAATTTAAATAGGTAAAAATTTTAAATTATTAAATTTGGGAAGTTAGAAGTGATGCACCCAAGATTCTTTTCTAAAATTGATTTATGAAATTATCAAAATGAATGAACCCTTAAAATATTCTAATTGTATGTTCAAATGTCATATTCAAATGATATCTGTGTCAGTGTATGTTAGACTATGCATTTTTGCTTGGTACTGTTTCAGGTTCTGGCATGGGTTTGCTGATTGAACGTTACAAAGCTGAAAAATCCTATTTTACACAGTACTTTATGAAGCGGAAGACTAGTTTGAGACTCTTAAGTGACAAAATGGAAGGTGTAGAAGAAGTTACTGTTGATAGTTATTGTGATACTTTGGTCACTGGATATTCTCTGCTCATGTTACTAATACAATGTCCTTTTGTTCTTACATTATTATTTTATTTTTCAGTAATAGAATTTTAATGGAAAACTTACTGAATTTATTAATCTATTGATTTCTTTCAAAGGTGTGTTAGGTACCAGCAGGGGCCGCAATTGGTCTCTTTCAGTTGCTCAGTTAGGCCCTATATGTAGTTAAGACAACTATACAATAGAAAGTAAATCTTGAGATTTTAAATTCTTGATACTTAGCAATTTGTAAATGAAGTGAACCACAGGATCAACAGAAGCATACACGCTGTCGTTAGTTTCCCATTTCAGAGAAGGTTTTGGTGGAAGTAAAGCAGGAAGCATGTCAGAACAATCTCACTTAGTAAATAATCTAATTATCATTATAATAAAAATTCAACTGACTATATATATACGTTAATACCTTTGTAATAGGTGATCCCAGATACATTCAATAAAAATGCTTTTCTCAAGTTCATTATTACTGCTTGTAGATTCTCTGTACAGGAAGAATTCAGTGCTTTGACAAATCTAGACACTGAAGCTCTTTTTCTCTTTTGCAATTAGAAGAATTATTAAATGGTGAGGCTTATAGCTTGGTTGCGTAGCAACTAATTCTGACACATCAGACAAGAAAAATGGAATGCAGTAGTGCAGTGAGAAGAGCTATGAGGTCTCCAGTGACTGGATTTTTCTGCTGTTTACTTCTGAAGACAAAGCCTAAAATGATATTCTTAAAAAAATCTATTATTTTCCTGCTTCCTTTCCAATTTACTAGTATAGTACTAACATTTTCTCCGTTATTTTGATATGCAGGCTAGAAAATTATTTTATGAGAAGCTGTAATTTAAAATTCCTGCAATTTTAAATTATTTTCCTGAATTTGTGTTTCATGCATTTGTAAGGTATAGGTTAACTTAGAAGCCGATACATCTCAAAAAAATACTGATACCCCTCAAGAGAAATCCTAATCCATAGTTAGAGTTTCACTGTATGAGAAACCATTTGAAAATTTGTCCCTCTTTACAGATCATTATGTCTTATAACCAGTTTTATAAGGAATTAAGTTTGTCAGAAGTTTTATATTTATGCGCCTATTCCATGATGTCATTTTCCAGTTTTTAAAAAATCATATTTATCTTGTCATATTTGAATCACAACTTTCCTCCAATTACTGTCTTTGGAAGATTATATTTTCAGCATTGCTTTACACCACAAAAATCTGTGCTACCAGCACAAGTCTCTCCATTTTGTTTTTGTGGTGGAAAAAAAAGGAAGTTCCAAACTTTCATTTTAGAACGATGCTCCTTCTGTCTTTCTTTACAGTATTCTTTGATTACAGTGCTATATTTAGTAAATAATTGGGAATTTAGTTTTTCCACAATAATTTTCTCAGTTTTTAAAGTTGGGCTTAGCTGTAAACATTAGTAAAAGTTGTAGTGTTTTACAATATTTCATATTTTTTCATATATACTTGAGAAAGCACCCAGTTTTTCATGATCACTGAAGACCTTTACTGAATAATCAAACCTAGGTATTATATTTTTATCCTGGCTATGTTAGTAAAATAAGGTTTATGTTTTTGTACTTCATCTGTCCTCTAAATAGCTTCTGAGCTATTCTGTAACTTGGTTGCCGTTGGTCACTGACATGTACTAAATTCTTGTGACTTCTCTGAAAGCACAGCTGTGGAAAGAGGGTGTATAAATTTCATCACTGAGAAAAAAGCTGCAGTTTTCGGTCAGGACCCTTCTATATGGTAGAAGGCCAACACTGTATTGTCTAATTGTTTCCTATTAAAATTTGTCCTATTAATACTGACATGACAATATTTACAAGATTTTGGAGCACTAAATAAAACCTTAATAGCCAGTGTTCATTGTAGACAGCTTAGGGAGCATGTCTTTAAAGGTCAGACTTCTGATTTAAGATGTAACTAGTCTGCTGAAAGTTTTATTTGTCTCTGAAAATATCTGTGTAAATTTGCACTCAGGAAAATAAAAAAATCACTCCTGTAGACTGCTCCCAGCCCACCCTGATATTCTATCTGCAGGATTGCAGAGGAGTGCTGCATGGCCTTGTGTACACTGAGAGATGATTGCACTTACAGCTCATTCTTCATAACAAGCGATTGCAAATGATACTTACTCAGTCTTTGGCTAAACAGCAGAAGAGTTGTGGAACTTATGACTTTTCTGGAGGTTGCTGGGAAATTGACAGGTGTTTCCTAAAGCATGGCACTTTTTTATAGATTTCATGCTCTGAATGTGGACTTACAAAAGCTTTATAGAAGCTAGATTTTGCATGTAGTATGCAAGTGAATAAAAAAATGTTTTAGAGTGAATATTTGCTTTATTAGTAATTAGGTACTACAGATTAATTTCCACAATAAAAGATAAGTTTAATTTTTTTTAAAAAACATCAAACACTTTAAAAAGTGAGTTTTAACATGAAAAATGTAATTAGCACATCCCTTGATTTTTGTTATTTTTTGTTTACTCATGGTGTACTCATGGGCATGCTTTGGAATTACTGGTTTGCACATGGGAATGCTTTTTCTTAGTTGTTGCAAAAATACCTTTTAAGACTACATAATTGCAAAGACTTCACTAGTTATTATAGCTGTCTGAAAATCTGATTATCACTTGAATTTTAGATATGTTGGTGTTGAATGGTGATCCTTAATAACAGTAGTGTAGCTCTTTGCATTAATGTTACAATACAGAATGTATAGTACCAGGACAATGACATACCAAGCACAAAGCAGTTCAGAAGTAGGACATAACCTCTAACATCAAACAGTTTTTCCAAAATGGTTATGCTTTACCATACTCCCCCTTTTTTATTAAAAAAAACAAAACAAAACAAAACCTGGGAGAAAAATACTGATATTGTGAAGTCCAGAAGTCAGGAAATGCCAAATTTATGGTTGCTGCTACAACCCTGATTTTTTAAAAATTATTTATTCTTTTTTTTTTCTAAACCACACAATGAATGAGACATAAGTCTGCTGAAAAAATCAGGTTATGATCATACACTGGTCTCAGAGGCAGGCATAACACACAGACAAAAGCTTGTGAACTGTGGATGTTCTGTCAGTTTTGAAGTGAACCTGCTGCAGTGTATGTTACGGGGTTTACTTTCCATTCAGCTGACTGTTCTGACACACTGCTAAATTTTTTCAAGAAGGCTCTGTGAGAGTAAGATTTTTGAAAGTTTTGAATGTTATGCCTGCATTAAATAGGATGGTATCCTTTTAGTTCTATTCAGTTACTTGCATCAAAAGATCATGAAATTAAAGTTCCTGGTTTTTCTTTTTCTTTGTAACTTTTTGTTTATTCAATTACACTAGTTGAATGTCTGACTCCCTTATATTTATTGTGGATGGAGAGGTTAAAGAAGTATTGATGATAAACTCTGTATTTTGAGTAATCAGTAGAAAATATGACTTCTCAATACTCATCACTTCAAGAAGAAATAACAGCAATGAAGCAATATCTTTGCTGTGGTAAGCACAGGCTGTACAAGGCTTCTTGGAACCGTGGGCTCTTAGTGCAGACTAGTTGTTTGTGTTGATGCTTTCTTCCACATTTCCACTGCTATCAGTAGTTGAACTAAATTAGCAAGAAATCCTGAATATGAAGTATTTTTTTTACTTTTGTGGTCCTAAATCAAGCATTGATTTTTGTAATAATGAAATATATAATAATGTAATAATGAAATTTGGAGTTTCTGCTTTGCTGTGTCTCCACAGTGTTGTCAATTCCATAACTTTCAGAAAAAATGAGGCAAATGGAAACAAAAAGCATTTTAACATCTTTTATTTCAAGAGGTTGTTTTTTTTTTTCCTCTCCTTTTATGTAAACCATGGTCTTTAACAGAATCTTGCTTTCATGCTCTGCTTACTTAAGTGTGTGTTGGAGAGTGGGGTGGGAGGAGATGGGGTTTCAACTCTCTATTAATGCAGAAGATTCCGGGTGGAATAAGGCAAAGAAGATTAAGTTATTAGTCAAGTTAAGGTTACAATTTGAATAGGCTGGTAAAATTAGAAAAATTGAGACAATTTGTAATAGCTTCAACTGTTTAAATGTTAATAAATCAGTACACATTTAAAGAGGCTGAGTATGCATACAGGCAATTAGAGTAGTCACCCCAGCATAAGTGCAGAGCCAGTGCTACAATAACTTGTCTGAGTAGCAATGGCTTTAATTTATTCAGTCAGAGAAACAACATCAAGTAACTCAGACTGAGCATTATAATATTTTAATGATACTCTTGAAATATTTAAAATGGCAATGACTTGATGCTTTCTTGAGGAAGAATCTGAATTCAACTTCATAGTTAAAGATCTTTATTTTGTTATAGAGTGTTACTGTACTGAAAGCTTACTATGGATGTTTTTTGCTTGTGTTGTAAATGGCTTGAACACTTATTGGATTAATCTATTTTTTTCTCATCCTTAGAGCAATTTTTTATTTCACAGATAGGCTGATGGATTGTGGTCCATTTTCATGACACTACATATTATTATTTTCAGGAATGTTACAAATCACCAATTTTCCACTGATAAAAAACCCCAGCAACAAACTACAAAATAACCCAAACAAAAAAAATCCCCTCAAAATCCCAACCTTTCCAATCAGCCCTCAAAGTGGCAGTGTCTCATCATGACCAAAAGAATACTAAGTGTGTTGAATTTCATGATCACCAAATTTAATATTTTATAACTAAATATAATACTTAAGTCTCAGAATGTAGGGTGTGGTATTTCTCCCTTCCCCCTTCCCTCCCCCCAAATGCTAGTTAATAGAAGCTATTATAGACCATCTTTTGAAAAATCGTAATGAAAATAATGGAGCACAGCATGTTTTGTCATATATAATCTTTCCATTCTAAATTTTACTACAATTGCTACATAAATTGCAGTGGTTACCCGGTCACTTCAATGCAATATGAGCTTTATTCTTGCCAAAAAGGGTATTCCACCTTTTATTCCTCATCCTTACTGACTAAAAAGGTGTTCTGTTCTGCCCTGACTGCTTTCTGCTATGTGCCTTGTGCCAGGAACAGTATTAAACTCAACTATAAGATCACTTGGCAACTACTTATCTGAAAAGTAGCCCAGCAGAAAAACAAATGAAAATCATTTGAGCTGGATCAATTCCTGCTAGGACACCGTATATAAATACCAGTGCCAGGACAAGGGAGGTGGTAGCAATGATGGGTAAGGCAAGCTGGAATGTCCTTTTTGCTGAAAGCACAGCCTTAGGAAGACTGATTAAAGTAGCCATGTAATCACAGCTTTGGGTTTGAATATGAGTAATATAATTGAGGGAGAAAGTAGAAGTCTCTTTCAAAGTGTGTTAGTATTTAATACCCACAAATTTCACTTTTGGCTTTTCTACAGGATTTGGTTTATTTTTTTTCCCCTTTTTTTTTTTTTCTTTTTTTGATAGCTGTATAGAGAACTCATATAAAGATGCTAAGTTACTGTAGAAAAGTAATTATTCTTTCTGTGCTGAATTAATGGAGTGCAAAATCCCTCTAATGACCTACTGTAATGTTTCTTGCTAATGTCAGTTAGTTATCAAGCTGTAGTGTAGAATGGGTGGGAAAATAATCGTTGACTTTCTTCATGTGCAAAGAAGCAGAAATGTTTTGGAAAAAATATAGCACGAAGAACTTTGGCTGATTTCAAGTGATAGGAGAACCCTGCCAAATCCTGCAAGGGTGGATTTACCAGCAGATTACCAATGCCAGACGAAGTGTGGTGTCTGCACTGACTGATACATTTGATCAATTGACGTTGTAAAACCTTTCGTGCTTTGTCCACTACTAGAGTTTGTCAGACTTAATCTGTCCACAGGACAATGTTAAATTTTTTTTGAACTGGCAAAAATTTCTGTAACTCTAGAAAATATTAAGAAAGATACAGGTAAATCAGTGAACAGAATGTAAAGGGGAAAAAAAGTTGTGAAATGCCTTTGCTTACTTGAAGAAATGAAGTAATACCTGTTCTGTTAGTATGTTTTCCGTAAAAGCACAAGGAATTTGCTGACATCTGCTTTGAATAGTTGCAGAACAGAATTGGCTGATTTATTTACATATAAACAAAGGAGCATTTCACTTAACTGTTGGGTTGGCAATATAATTGTGTCCCTACAGAAGCTCTCAAAAGTATTGATTAACATAAATGAAATTGTTAATGAAATTAAAAAAAAAAAATCATAATTTAGCACGTGTCCATTCTGCTGTTTGTTAGAAGCCATTCAAATCTTTGAAGATCTGTTACATTTCATGTATTCATGCAAGATCTGAAAGACAGAATCTGTTTTAGATTAGATGATTAAGTCCTAGTATTTTTCTGTAAAACTATAGTAAATAGTACAACTGTACAGTTACATGGTAAAACCTTTATAAAAGCAGAAGGACTCCAGGTGAGACAGTGCTTTGAGCTGATGCTTTTCTGTATGGTATTCAGTTACTCTGGTTCACTGTTAAACCAAACCCTAAAGAAGCCTTTCAAAATTCTAAAATTCTGTCACAAGTTTTTTTTAGTAATTTTCATTCTTGGTGTAATGACAGAAAGTATTTTTCAAGGTATTTGTAGGAAATAAAAAGGTTTTCATAAGAGATTGCAAGATTCAGAAATCCCATTGTCTTTAAGATAGTCTTAAAAACCGAGCTTGAAACAATATGCCATGAGGAAGCAATGACACTGTCTCTACTTTCGTCTCACTATAATAGTTACATTTCCTATGTCAGAATTTATAGCAAGGAAAAGAAGCGATTTGAAGACATTAAACAAGTAACAGCATATCTCATTAATATTCATGTAGTGAAAAGGTGCAGTCCCATATGTCTGCGATTAAAACAAAACAGCTGCAGCCACAGGCAAACTAGTAAATGTTTGTATTAAAGCCTGGTGCAGACTAATTAGATTTGTTCAATACCACTGATACTGTGTTAGATAATACCATTTTTGAAAGATTGATCAAATTAGTGATGAGATTCAGAGCATTTTTTTGTGCTTTGCTGAGTAACAAATGATGTTTCCATCATTTTAAGTGTGATGCTGAATTAGTGCCACTATGTACGTGACTTTTATATCTGAAATGAGCAAAAATACATGCAGAAATTAATCTTTTTTGTCCTTTCTCTTTAGATGAACTTCGTCAAGCTATCGTGGCCATGATGAATAGAAAGGATGAACTGGAAGAACAGAATAGGTAGTTTTCTTTTTCCAGTCAAGAGGCACTACCATTTTAAAAAAATCTGTTCTCTAGTACAAGCTGTCCTTTGTGTAAAGCTATGCATAACCTTTGTGTAATCTTTTTGATGTATATATTATTTTTCTGTGAAAGGTAAGATTAACACTTCAATACGCAAATGTTGATACTGGAGAGTAATGTTGCAGGTCAGATTTTTCATTTGAATTCAAATCACGTATAATTCTTTTTATCTTGGGAGCTTTTGCCAGTTGTAGTTTTTTGAAACCAAAACTTACAGCCGAATGATTCTTAAGATCTCTTAAGATAGCCTTCCAAATGAGTAATAGTTTGTCTTTATACAAATATTCAGAAAACGTCCTTTTTTCGCCTTCTGGTGCAGAAGTGATGTAGGATGGCTAACAATGTTATGCTGAAGGTGGCTGTCATTAGTGAGTGTCCTTATGTTCACTTGGGGCAAAATGATGATGTAAATGTAAAAATGATAAGTTGCTTATTTAAAATGGTATCAAACCTACTTTGTGTTTTAGTCTGTTGGAACACATCATTAGATGAATGAAAATACAAATGTATTCAAGACATACTGTTATGCTGTACTAGGACTATTTTCATAGTTTGCAGTTTTCTATAGATACTTTATTTTGGTGTGTTTTTGATTTTTTTTTTTTTTTTTCAAATGTTGAGACTACCAACTGATCCTATTTTCCTGCCTCCTATCCTCCCTACTTCTATAATTGCAAGTTACTGCCCCATTCAGCTTTGTATTTTTTGGCAGAAGGACCAGGATGGTTTGGGTTTTACCATTATGCATCATGCTGACCTTTGCTATCTCATCAAAGGTTTTGCACAGACATCTAAGGCAGTGCTGTCAGTAGCAACAAGACCCCTACCTGTCTCCTGTTCTTGCTAGTAAATATATTGCTTATAGATTATTCCTGAGATGTATGGACTCTCACTGGAGCACTGACACCGTAAGATGTTTTCTGCAATAAATTATTTCTGCATAGTGGTACAGTAGATACCAGAATAGGTTATGCTTTGGGCACATTGATGAGATTGTAATACAAATTAATAGTAACCACTTACAACTGTTTTGATTGGGTCCTTTTTCATTGTAGCTTTTCATATATTTGTATAATCAATTCAGGTGAATTTATTACATTAAATAATTACATTTTAGGATGACATTAATGGTATCATTCAGGCAACCTACTCTGTGATTCGTAGAGTATTCTCTAATTACTAGGTAATGCTGGCAGTTCTAACAGAGGCTGCTGCCTTCCTCCAGATCTCTGAGAAATCTGCTGGATGGGGAGATGGAGCATTCCGCAGTGCTAAGGCAGGAAATGGACAACTGGAGAAGGAAAGTAGCAGAACAGGAAGAGCGACATGCCACAAAAGTCCAAGCCTTGGCACGGTAAGAAGCACTGAAAATGTCGTAAAAGGTAACAGCAGTGGAACAAGGGAATGAGAAATTCTGCAGACAAGAAAAAATAATTTTGAAGTAGACTAGTTTTCAGGAGAATGTAAGTGATTTAGGACTAAAAATCCCATAGCCTTTAGTTGAATTTAAGTTGAAAAAAACCTTTGAAAGATTTTTCTGATAAATACAGTGGGTTTGTGGTTTTTGTTTTGTTAACAGTAAGTGAGAGTTTAAAATATTAGTAAAACCATTGTTACATCTCCAGAGGAAAGAATATTAGCGAGCTGAACTTATGAAAACATCAAGATTAGTTTTAAAAAAGTAAGTAGACTAGTATTAAGAAATATAAGCCATGAAAATAGCAACAATTACATAATGAGACTAGATACAAAGGAATACATGTATGTGTAAGGTAAATGTAAGACTCTTCTCTCTTCATATATCTATTTTGTCCAGTTCTAGCTCCCCTTGCCCCCTCTTTTTTTTTCCCAATTAATTTTTGTTTTGCTTGATATTTGGGAGATTATTGGTATAGCTGTCTGCCCAATCTGGACCAAATCACTGTATCAATGTCCTTGATTTTTTTCTTTCTATTGGCTATATGATATTCTTAATGTTGTTAAAGTACCTAGCACTGTCTGCAAACAGTATTTTCCAAACCTCAAATCTGATACAGCTTTCAAAAATAAGGAGGTGGGAAGGGGAACAGAAACACTGCGTCAGTGTTTATTGTGAACAAAGTGGTGTTCCTGTCTGAGAATACTGAAATGCTTATTCTTGTAGTAGACAAGGGTGCTTTGGTGCTTGTTTAAAACGTTTGGTGGGTGTTTTTTTTTTTTTGTTTGTTTGTTTGTTGTTTTATTTTTCAAAAATGTACAAGCTAGATCGTTGTGATTCTAGCTTTCATACCTGGAGTCAGTGAGGACTTGTTTTGGAGACTATTTTATTTTAACATTACTCCACAGTATTCCTCTGGTAGATGTCCAGTATATTTCCACACTGAGATTATATGGGAACCCCTCTCCTCCCGGCAGGTTCTTATTTCAGTCAGTAGAAATAATGCAGAGTGATCTCAGTGTCAGTTAAATTGAGTAGGAATATTTATGTCTATATTTATTGCTTTCAGTAATACAGAATATGTCAGTGTCAGCTGTTGCTGACACAAATACCCTTCTGTATGTATCCTCACATATGTAAGCAGTATGGATTGTCAGTCCTCTTCAGTGACATTTCTGTCTGATCTCTCTTTCTTCCATCTGATTGTTTAAGCATGACTTTGTTTTCCTTGGTCTGGTGTTCTTTTCTTGTCCTGTTGTCAGGTTTTCATGGCTGACCACTTTTATCAACAACTATATCATAAATAACAGCTATTGCGAAACAGTATCAACAGTACCTATTTCTGAAGTGGTGCAACTGCTTCCACCTAGTTCTAGGAAGGTCAGCTGGAACAGGTTGCTCAGGACCATTTCCGGTCAGGTTTTGTCTATCTCCACAGCCCCTCTGGGCAGTGTTGTTGGCAGTGACCGACTGGCAATGCTCTTACTGATGCAGTGCAAGATGCTGTTGGCTTTCTTTGCCGCAAAGGGTGCATTGCTGGCTCGTGATCAGCTTGTCCACCAGGACTCCCATATCCTTCTCTGTAGAGCTGATTGTTAGCCCCCAGCACATACAAGTGCCTAGAGCTATTCCTCCCCAGATTCAGGACTTCACATTTCCCCTTGCTGAACTTCAAGGGATGCACCTGCATCCATTTCTCCAGCCTGTCCAGGTCCCTCTGAATGACAGTACAACCATCGGGTGTAACAGCTGCTCCCCAGTTTTGTATTGTCAGTGAACTTGCTGAGGGTGCACTGTGTCCCAGCATCCAGGTCATTAATGAAGGTGTTAAAAAACATCCGCTCCAGTAGTGACTTGCCTCCAGCTTGACTTTGTGCCACAGCTATGCTGAGAGAAAAGAATTTTAACCCTTATCTAAACGTGATTTAGCCTAAGAAAGGCCTCTGAATGTTGCTGTGATAGTGAAATTATTTTCTTCTTGCAATTCTAAATAAGGTCTACAGTAACCTATGATGCCTAAGATCTTGGGGATGATTCACATGTATAGTGAACAACAAACCTATCGCAAATGTTAAATAAGATTAGTAATCTGTGCCTTATCACAGAGAAGTGTTTGTTTTCTGCATGTGCAGGCAGAGTGCTTAGTGTCAGTCATGAAGTACCACAGCTGAGAGTCATATAAGCTTTTTATTGCATAGCAAAACTAGTATCTTAAAATGATAAATATAAAGCTTTGTAAAAAAAAAAAAAAAAAAAAAAAAAGTATTAAGATACGAATTCTGCTTTTGATGACACATCAAACCAAACTACTCACTTTGAGGGAGGAAGAGATACGCATAAGTGGGTTTGACATTCATGTGATGTAGGGCAATTGAGACAATGCAAATACTTCATCATTAAATATTCATAGTTCAGGTTATAGGAATTGTATATTCATATTTCTTTGACTCACTTCCCCCACAGTTTTAGAATTTCCAGTGACATATGGGTGAATCAGATATTTGTCATGCCCATACCTTTTCAAAGACTAGATAATGAGCTCTTATAAAAAGATCTAAAGAGATGCTCACTTAGCCAACTTGTTTTTAAAAGTTTAATTTCTCATACTGCTGTGGAGACTGGGTATGTTGTGTTGTTCGTTCTTCTGAAAGTCAGTTTACCTTGTCACATGATAAAAACAGTGTTGAGAGCTGCTTAGGTACAACAAATTCTTGCATCACCGGTTATTTTGGACTTTGGATGCATTTCTTCAATGATTCATTGCAACTCATTTTCTAGCACATAAGAAACTTTGCATATAGTTATTTTTGAATATAGTTTTTTTTTCTGCATTCGTTTGTTGGTTCACTTTGTACGCTGTAGGTGATGCTGCTGCAATAGTAAGGGTAGTAAGATTTTTTTTTTTTTAATAAATAGTATTTTACACCAGGAATTCGGGTAAGCTAAATGATTTGAAGAGTTTGAAATAACAAAAATTTTGGGAAAGATTTGTAAGTGTTGCTTAATGCACCAGCTGAGAGGAAACTGAATTTCAGATATTTTATAATAGTGAAACCTCACTGTTTACCTTGAAAGCAATTGATCACATGACTAGAGTAGAAAAACTTCCTCAATTGCAATATTCTGAACATCTTAAGGCAAAGAAAATAACTCAGTAACAACCTATTGTAATTTGATTAACAAATATGCTTCACATTATGAGAGCTTATGTTTATGTGTGTCCCCAAAGCTCTTGTGAAGAATTTGACATAAATATCTCCTGAAGTCTTTGAGAACATAAATTTCGGTGACACATAAGTCAGTGTTGGAATGATTACTTCTGCATATCTGCAAAATTGATTTATTCAGCTGGTCTCCTAGACTGTCCAAAGAGTTTCTGGTCTCCTAGACAAAATGCCAGCTTAGAGAAATTTTCCTCTGTTTCCCAGGTTCTCTTTGAAAAATGGAAATATTCTTAGGTCATATTAGTTTAAAGTAGTGGTAATTTAATTCTTCCATGTGAAGTATTTTAATAGCTTTTTCATAACAGTTATGATACTGTTTCAAAAGGAGCAGTCTCAGCATTCAACATATTTCCCAGCCTTCTGATAGAATAGACTAAATAGACTCTCTAGTATAATTTTGTAAACTGTTTTTTTGTTGTTTGTTTTTTTTTCCCCTTGTCAATGAGCCTTTCTCAAATTACATGGATATACTGTGCCAGTGGCTTCTTAGCAATTCTGAAGTGTTTTAATTGAGATTTTTTTTTTCAGTATGGAATACTATTATATCCCTTTGCAAGGCAAAGAAATTTATTGGAGATGACTTCAAAATTGGATAATCTTGGTTTGTATATTCTTAGACTATATTCGGAAATGCTGGAGGAAAGCATTTTACAAAGGACAGGCTTGGTAGCAAGAAAAGCAGCTAGAAAGAGATGATGATAATGCGCTGTGTAGAGAATTGGGGGATGGGAATTTGACTATATCTTACACTTTTATGTATCTTCTGTTTACTGTAAATTCTGTAATCTAATCTGCTTCCTTTTATCTAGTGTCTATTATTTAAGCCACATTGCTTTGGATTTGGCATCTTATATTAATCTGTTTTACAACACTTCATTCAGAGCCATAGTGATTCAGTGATGGGTAAAATGTTGTGTTGTGTGCATTTTGAAATGATTGCATCACTTACCTTACACAGCTTCTTAGAAAGAGGAAGAAATATCTCTTGTCCCTGCTTGTGAAAGCTAATTTGAATATTCCTATATTCAACGTTTTTTTTTTTTTCCTGCTTAGTTATTTGGTGACATGTCACAAGTTACAAAAACATTTTATAAAGAGATACTTTATTTCATAAGATAATCAACTTCCTCATATTTCTTACCCACAGATCCATTTTTTGCTTTTTCAGATGTGATATCAGTGCTAAGATAGAGCCCTTTCATAATTTAGATTTGAAAACATTCTATGTTGCGAAGCTATCTTGAGAATAGTTTTCAGTTTATCATGCATATGGTGTTTGTCTTTCATGACAAGCAGTTAACACATTATTCCTTGTTACAGTTTTTTTCAGAGATTGGTTTTATACTATAATCTCACTGCATTGTATGTAGTTCAACTTCCACTTCTATGAATAATAGTTCTAATTTTTCTTATTTCATTTAGCATATGTATAATTACAATTAATTGTGATCTTATACCTCCTAATAGTAAGATCATAGGATAATTCCGGTTGGAAGGCAGCTCTGGAAGTTATCTAGCCCAACTTCTGTATATAGATTCTAGATATTCTTGCAGTACACTGTTTATTTCAGTTAATTTGCAAGAATTGTGCCTTTTTTTTTAATTATTTGAAGATTTGGTACCTTTATAGTGTTTTCTAAAACACTACATTTTTATCAAAACATAGAGATTTGTTGATCAGTTGGATTTTTTTTTTTTTTTTGTAAACCTAAATATAGAAATAAAACTCATTTGAGGAGTAAGCACCACAGAAAGCACTTGTTAATGTCTGAGGTTTGTGCCAGAAACTTAATTATAGAATTCTTCAGGCCACTATAGTTGAGATACATGAGAAACTATTATATTTCAAATTCTATTCTTACAACGTTCATTTTACAAAAGACGTAGAGGAATTTTTGTATCTTTTTCAAGAAGCAGTTGTGTGTGTGTTTGGTGTTTTGTTTTGTTTTGTTGTTTTGTTTGTTTTTGGGTTTGTTTGGTTTTTTTTTGTTAAGGAGTAGGAAAGTAAGTCCCATAAAGCTTCTTCCTCTGCAACAAAAATCGCAACTTAAAGGTATATTGTTCTTTAACCTTTTAATAAAATTTTTGGAAGTCAACTTTTATAAAACACTTTATTACTGGTATTCATTTGTATTAGCAGCCAGAAATGTTATTCTGATTAAGATAAGATGCATCTAATTTGACTTTCATAGTAAACCTTAACTGTATATACATGTGCTTCAATAAGCATAACTATCTGTCACAGAAACTTTATGGACATTACTGGAAAATAGCCAGGCTCCTTCAACTCTCCTGTCCCCCTATAATGATAGTTTTTAAAAAGGATGCTATAGGCCAAGGAAAGTGGGGGAACTGCGGGGCCTTGGTCCTTCTTCAGGAATGCAGCAGAAGTCCTGGTAGGGGCGCTGATCCACTGCTGTGTTCCATATGAACACCATCTCTCTTCCATACTGTCCTCCCTTTGATGTGAGAACGTGCCACTTGTTATCCTGTTACATTCATCTTCTCGATATGAAAGTCCTTAGGGAACAGTTGCTACTTTTTCTGGCAGGAATTAACTTTTTGGTGAGGATATGCATTTATCAGTAATATTGCGTGCTATCTTTTCATTCCTTATGTATATAAAAGTTAGGTATATGTTTTCCAAAATGTGAACTTGCTTTATGCAGCTAAAAGAAATTATTGTTCTTATAGTAGTTTTGAGTTTTATTTCAGGCAGAGTTTCCTTAAATGCTAATTTTTAAATAGTAAAATGGAGAGGAAGTGTAATTATTTTTGCTTCAAAAATAGTCAGGGAATTGAAGGTGTTTGACAACTTATTATGTAATTGATCATTCCTTGTCATTCCAGCTAGTTTTCCAAAAAACATAATAAATAAGCAAGCTTGTTGTTGCTGTGTTCAGCGGTTGTGTACCATTCATGAATATTTAAATAAAGTTTATTTCAGTAACGCAATGTTTTGTTTCTGTATTAGTATGATCAATGTCACTAAATATTGCCATGGAAAAGTAAATCTTTTACTAATAATGTTTTATTTCATAGCTTTGGTGAAAAGGATACCTTATACTATAGTAATGCCAGTGAAGTATTGCTGTATAAACAAGTTCTGACCATATACATAGTCTTGAAAGAAATTTTCTGAACATCTTTGCTTTTTCTGAATTTGGTTTCAGTACAGGAGTTTACTAATATATTTCAGATTTTTCATATAACCTGTGAATACATAGTTTCTGGTGAATTTGTAAGTATGTGTGAACAAGAGAAGTACCATTTTAGGGCTTGTATGTGGTGGTATTTTACATTTTAGAAAATTGATGAAAGTTACACATGTAACACTATTTAAGGTTTTGATACTTATTCCTCATATCTTTGCTTGCAGTTGTTATTATATACTGATTCATTATGATAATTAGTATTGTATTTTTCCTCTGGTTTTAAGGAAAGACACTGCTAATGGCTGAGAGGTGGATACTTACAATTTTGTAATATTCTGATTTATCTTCAGGAAAAACACTAAAGCAAAAAGCTAACCACAGAGTTTAACTGAATCTTAGGTAATTTCACTGGATATAAGTGCTATAAAATAAAATATATTCTGCCAAAAAAGGTTGATCCTTTATGCTTTAGCTTATAAATAATGCATTTATTGGAACCTGGAAATATCTTTATCTGGTTTTCTTCAGAGAATAGTCACAGAACTATGGAGAAATCCCTACAGCTGCTTGAAAAAAATTAAGATGGAATAAAATTTTAACCTCCTGCTATAGATATGTGGCATTTGTAAGTTGCTGTATTTAAATGTGTTTGTATTTCTCAAGTCATACTTCCGGAGAGATTTTGGAAATAAATCTGCTCTGTTAGAAATCAACTGTGTCTTAGGGATAAACAAAGGTGGGGAAATGCATATGTTTTTTTCTTTCTCTTGAAGACATAAAGCTTCAAAAACGTTCTGCTAATCTGCTTCTTGTATGTACCCAAATAATAACAAATTATAAAGAGACCTGGGGAAGAGTTTCTGGTCTTGGTTTCATAGGATGCTTTAAATCCATTTTTTTTGCGATTGGATTTCAGATCTTCATATTTTTTTTCATTGTTGCTGTCAATGTGCAGTTTTCTAGTTTTATAATCAAACAACCAAAGAAAAGCATGAATAATCACCAATGGTATAAAGCTTAATCAACAGCACACACTTGACCTGTGCCATTTGAGCAAAAAGAGTAATTTGTAGGAATACTAGATTGCCATCCTCTGTCAATGAGCTGATAAAGGGTAAAATGACATATTATCATTCTGTCTTTCAGCTACTTATTAACATGGTAGAAGTGATCAGGCAGGAAAATTCATTATAATCGAGGTTTTGGGGATAGGTGTGCTTTTAGTGGCATAGTTCTCTGTTTCTGTTTTCCCATGTATTTCAGCGTGATTTTTTTTTTTCTTTTTTTTTTTTTTTTTTTTTTCTATCCCCTTCAACTTGTACTCATGGTCTTGTCACTTATTCTTCATCACAGAATGTGGAATTGTTTGGAGTACTTCAAAAGATGCTGAAAGCATTGTGTTTATCACTAGTCTCGTGACAGGCTAACAATTTTGCTTCAAGTTACATGGTAAAGTTTGGAAAAGTTGCAGAAGTAAAGCTGGGGCCTTCACGTAAAAATATTTAACTTCCTTAACAATATGTAGTACTGTTGGTTCAGCTGGACAAGAATCTCTGCAAATCTGCTCTATAACTCCTATACAGGACTTTCTCCTCCTATAAAATACTTGATATGAATATCTGATATAATGACTCTTGAAGTCATAAAAGACTTATTAGTGAGTGCTTACTAATTTTTTTTTTAAACATCCTCCAATAAAAAGACTTATATAAATTCATGTATATCAGGATGGGCCCTCTTTGTAATCTAGCTAAATAGTAGTAATGAGAAAGAGATGTCAAAGAATCAGATATAATAAGATGATATAGAGGCATATTAGAAAATTGTGACTGGGCCATAGTATCCTGCTTTGAATTTCAGTCTTGTCTCAAAAACCTTAAGTGAATTAAAGTCTTTCTAAAATTCATGTGTACTCTATCAATTTTGAGTCGATAGGCACAATAGTAAAAAATGGATTTTTTTGATTTTTTTTTTTTTTTATGCTCTCTCAGTTCTGACAAAAGGCACAGAGTCTATTCTCAAATGTAGAAATGAGATGGTGTATGATTATTCCATCAGAATCCCTAAAACTATTGTAAATGTATACAGGGATTTCCGTGCAGACATATTTACACTTCTGGTGAGAAATATTTTTGTCTAGCATTCATATAATTTTATTTTTTTCATGAATAAATTTTTTAGACTTGTTTTACTATAGTGTGTAGAATTAAACTCAGTTACTGATTATTTTTTTTCCCCTTAATCTGAATATCAGCATCCATCTGCTGGAATAAAAGACTTGTTCTTTGTAGTCTAGGAAATGAAAAATGCCATAAAATGCCTAAAATCATCAGGGACTTTGTTAAAATTTCATAGTTGGGTAATCAGTAGTTTCATCTCAATTACTTAGCAACCTCCTACTAAAGGACTGAATAAAATTAAGGTTACATAGCTCAGAAAACTGATTTTTTAAATCCATAGAAATAGGAATACAGTACCAGTCTAGAGTTTTTATATATAACTACGGCATTGCTCTTACCAGCAGTTTTATTTTTGTGTGTGTATATACATAATTGTATATATATAGTGTGTATATGTATATATATAGTATTATAAGGTCTGTCAAATATATCTGCATGTGTTTCTGAATACTTCTCATTCTTAAATAAATTCTCATAAATAAAATGTTTACCTTTTTGTGTATAATCTCTTTATAGCTTTCCGTAAGCTGTTACATATCTAGGGTTTCGTCTTCCCTAGAGCTTGTACCACTCCTCAGACATGATTTTGACCTGCCCATGTTCTCTCTTCTCTAACCAGTTGTGGGTTTCTCGCGTGTGATGTTCTGTGCTGCATCTGTGGCACCTATATATTTCTACCCTGATATTTTCTTAAAGAAGAGTAAAAGTTGTCTGAACTCTCTTTCAACACAGTTTAGTTATGTTTCTTCTGTATAAACACATCTGTCATACTTGGTTAACTGAATGGGCTTAAATAATTGAATTTTCAGACATGCAATTTGTCACCTTTGATTAAAATTCAGTTGGTTGGAATCCTTATTTCCCCTCAAATATAAACTAAGGTGCTAGTATCCCATCCTTATTTTTACAATCAAGTGTTGATTTAGGTAGACTGTATAATTTTTCTGCCATCAGTGTAGCATAGTAAAGAAAATCTAAATTAAACAATTAATGAAAACTTTTTGATTATGAGGCAGTCTGTTTCACTGATGTGTCTATGTGGCCCTGGAAGATGAATTTTCCTGGTACTCTGTTGTTGGTGTATTTTTTAATGTGTAAGTAATTTTTTTTTATTTTGATGACACAACTTAGATAAAGCTTATTATTACAGATAGAATGACTTTTTTCCATTGAGAGGGACTTTAATCTATTTTGAGAAAACAGTAATATTTATTTATTCTGTTCTTTCTGTCAACAGAGAAAATGAGGTGCTAAAAGTGCAACTTAAGAAGTATGTAGGAGCTGTCCAGATGCTTAGAAGAGAAGGTCAAACAGTGGAAGGTAAGGATTAAATGAAGGGAAAAAAATAATACAGTCCATGCACAGGGTTTATTTTCCTGTATGGTACCATTGAAAGAGAGTTTATTGGAGGCATAGGTATAGTAATTAAATGATGGAAGTGACTCCTGGACTTGCATAAAAAAATGACAATGGAAGAATAACCATTGAACCAGCATGTGTCTGGTTTACAGGAATCTGCCTTCTTTTTTTTTTTTTTTTTTTTTTTTTTGCTTTGTTTTCTGATTTGATTGATCCTAGAATGGATCTCTGTAGATAACTAGTCAAAACAGTCCTAATGTGGCTGGGGACACAGTTCATGCCTCCACATGCCTCCAGTATGACATCAGCCCTCCCCCTGTTGGAAGATATGAAAAAAGATGAAAATTCTATGAGAACTGTCCTGGATGCATCTCTGACTGTGCTATCTGCTGCTGTGTGAATGGTTTTGTAATGTAGATTGATATAAAACAAAAAGAATGTTATGTGATGGCATACCATCACATTACTGCTGAGTAGAAACAATCAAGAAGTCTTTGCTTTCCTTGTTGAGTCTTTGCCAAAACAAATGAAATCATTTACATGAAAGTGGGGTTAGTAGGAGATAATTATAAGCCCTTTCCATCTCTTCAAACTATGGTAGAGTAGTATCTCCCAGTAGTGAAAATAAAATATTTGATATCTTTTTCCTTTTGAGAAAAATACTAATGTAGGTTTTTATACGCATTTTTACAGTGTTTTCTGGTAGATGAGGTGGTCTTTCTTTCAATAAGAAACTTCCCAGAAAAAGCTATCAGATGGAAATGTAATTTAAAAAATAATCTGTGAATTAACGTGATACTCGTACATAAGAATAATTATTTTGAGGAGAGAAAATTTAGTATCTCTAGATTATTCTGTAAGTGTTGTTTTGGAAGTCAGTATTTTCAGACTTTGAAATAGAGTCTGTTTTAAGACCAGAAATTTAACTTTCTTTGCTACATTGTTCTGACTCTAATGAGCAGATTTTATATTTGAAAGATAAGTTAAATTATCAGCAGTGTTACCAGTCTTTCTTCTGTTATGTACACTTCTATCACCACTGACCACTGGATGAATTAGAGTCTTGATTCTGAATCATCATCTTGTGGGACCTGTATTTCCACTGACAGCAGAAGGTATTCTGAGAGACAAGGTGGCTTTTCAGAAATGGTTACTATCTGTCATTTTTTCTTTTTTTAATTGTCAATATTGTGGTCATATAAGTGGCTGTATGAATGAATACTACATTAAAGGCTAGTCACTATACTTATCTGTAGTTTAGAAACTTCATTCATCCTGAAAAGGATTTTTGTTAGTGAGAGCACATGTTTTTACTTCCGACTTTGCTTGTGTGTAGTGATCCATAATAAGAATTATTCACGAAAACCATCTCTTAAGCTTCTTATAATAGCAGAAATTATCCTTCATTAGGATACTGACAGTTTTCATGATGAGTGTAATTATAGGAAAAGAAAAAAAAAAAGTATTCCTAGGCTAGCTATATTCTGCCATGTTAAAATTATGCAAATTAATGAGTGATAAGAATAGAAACTGAGTAGGATGGTCAGATTTTATAGATGAAAAAGGGAGATGGAACAGTACCAATGTTTCTAAAAATGAATACATGTATGCTTTATGCTCAAGGGATATTTAATCAGTCCACACTAATTTTCTGTAATATTCATCATAGTGACCAGAATAAATTTCAGCTACATGCACTATTTGTAATAATCTTTCTTATATTCTAACTTCACACATTATATTTTTACAAAACCAAATTATTTGTTTTCCATTGGAGATTCATGTGAAATTTTAGTAGTACTGGGGCCTCTGACTCAAAAAAGTACTTAAGCATGTAAATATTTCCTGAGAAATAATATGTTTAAATACACTTCAGAAAAGGAGAGTGAAACAACAAAAAGAGTTTTTTCTTTTACCAGATTTATAGGAAGTACTGTACCTGTGGTTTATATAAATAACTTCCATTATCTCATCATAGGCATTCATATTTTTTAGATGTGAGCTTCCATAATTGAGAATATTTGCATTATTAGAAAGAGCTATTTGTACTTTTCACTATATAGATCATTGTGTAACTTAAGGTAAATTACTGAATTTCAATTATGGTATAACTTAAAGTGACCGTAACAACTTGTCTCAATTAAGAACTTTGTTCTTAATTAGCTTACATACATAAAAGGATTACAGAGTACATCTAGAAGACCTTTATTACTGTGTTCTGATATTGTGACAATTATGTGAAGAACACAGAATTAAGAAACTACTGTTTTCTCTGCTTTTTGTAATTTTAAGTTAAAATTATTGTTGGTTTCTTATATATTAATTTACACCCTCGTAGGTTAAGGTTCTTGACTTGTAACTAGCCTTACATGTAGACAGTGACATAGAGTTCTGATCCGCTTAAACTTGGAAAACTCCCAGCTGTTGTTTTTTGCTGTAATGTCAGGAAATGGTCTTCATCAGAGAGGTGTAAGATGTTTCATACAACTAATTTCACTGCTGCCCTATGTTATCATAATGAGTAATTTCAGTGATGATTAATCTTCTTCCAAATGGTATCAAAACAACAGTCTTAAATGTATTGTAGATTTTAGAACACTGTGTGTTCAGACTTTTTTTGAAACTGTTTTGAGTCAAAATAAATTGAGCTTCTGCTATTACTTTTATGTCTATAAATGGAGAGGCATCTATGCTTGCTACAACAGTCAGATCAAGTGCTAGTGAGTATGGCTTTTAAATAGTTTCCTAAAATAATAAATAAAACTCAGCATAATACTTTGCCTTGTGGTGACTTAAAAAAAACAAACCAAAACACTTAGCAAATGTGATTATAAATAAGTTGCTCAAGAGTCACAACTCTGTCAAGTTCAGAATATAATACCAGCTTTCAAAATGAATGATTACTGCTGTAGACTGAGCAGGTTCATATTGGTATTTAAATATTTAATAAATGAGCATCCTGATTTCTCAGCCATCGACTGGATTTGGATGTGTACCATTTTTCAGATCTGCTTAGATACAATAATATATATATCAAAATGCTGATCTTAGAAGTTTGTGGCTAAGAACTTCAAGCAAGATTTACAATAAATAGCTCTTAAAATAGCTTTCAAAATTGACATAAAATAATAAACTTCTGCTTGTATATGTTTTTCCTCAAAGCAGAAAACAGTCCCAATGCTCAGGAGTGTTAGTCAGAAGAATTATGATGTTTTCTATTTACCTTGTAGTGGTTGTATATATAGTTTAGATTTTGAAAAATGGTGAAATCATTTGTTAAACCTCTCTTTTTAGGGCTTGTTTACTTTCTATGTGCTAACTTTTAGAAATTCATGATCTATCAGGACAAGTTGAATATGACTTTGTGTAAGTTAGAGGAGATATAGAATAGGCCTGAAAGCGATCATGAAATACGTAAATGATAGCTTGGAACAGGAATAGAATAAGCTGTAGTGTTCTTTCACTGCGGGTAAGAAAAGAAGCAATGGACTTAAATGGCAGGTGAAGGAAGTTTGATTAGCTATCAAGAAAACCTTTTTGTCAAGAAAAATTTAAATAGATTGTGCAGGGAAGCATGAAATCTTCATTATTGGAGGTTTCTAGGCATAAATTAGACAATTAACTGTCAGGAATGAAATAACTGCAGCTGATCCTACTTTATGCAAAAACATGAAATACTAGATGAAGTATGGAATGTCCATTCTCAGCCCTACTTTCTGTAATTTCAATGATATGTAAGTAGTCTGTGCAAATAAAATGAAATTATATTTTGCAAGATAAGTAGAAAACAGACTTAGAAGAGAAGAATAGGCTCAGTTTTCAAAGGCTTTGGGTAGGAACTGTGGCTACTACTTACATATGTTAGGTAGCTGTAGTCACAGAACAGCCAAATGCTTATTGTTTCCATTTTTTTTGTGTTGAGAGTACCTGTCTAAATACTGCTCACAAGAAAGCTCTCTGCAGCATTTGTATTTGTACTTGTAATACTGTTTAATGTTACATCCTATTTTGATACTTCTAATAACTGTTTCTTTTACAGCTATTATTTCTAAGCAGGTTGTCTTAGATATTTATGTAATTTAACATTTTAATTTGAGGTATCTTTTTGTTGTAGTTCTGCCAAACATTTGGAGCACTGATGGTGAACTTACTATTCCAGAGCAAAAGCAAGTAGAAAACAATGAGGAACTAGCTAGCTCTTATGAAAGAAAATTGATTGAGGTAAAGTATGTACTGCACAAACTTTATGGAATCATAATTGTAGCATAACATTGGAAGTGGTAAATAGTTTCTTTGCTTAGTTGTCGCTTTTTCCCTGTTAGTGTAAAAGAAAAGTCTGATTTTTGCTTTAAAAAAAAAAAAAAAAAAAAAAGATTTGGGCTTCTGTGGTTGAAATACAAATTTGTTAATTTAACTTCAAAACACATTTAAAGCAATTCTGATAATTAAAAATACTTTTGATAACAAGGGTACAGATTTATACTTTGTTATTAAAATGAAGGTTTTAATAAATAAACAAGTTCCTTAAGGTTATAACTTACGGTGGTAAAGTTGAAAGCATCACAGACAACATGTTTCAGGTATTGTATAAGTTACAGTACATAGTCACGGGCATTCCTGTTTTGTTAGTTGAGCTTTAAAATGAGGACATAATGAAATCTGTGGCTACTTCTGGGCTTTAATACTGTTTTCTGATTGCCAAACTGTGTTTCACTTTTGTATTGCCTTACCATATAGTTTATTGAATACTGCAGTATGGAAATGGATGATGGAAGCTACTAGTTCTGTTGATATGACCATGTTAGAAAAAGTTCTTCATGCAAGATTCACTACTAAGACTAATGTAAAATTAATTAAAGAAAAAAAGATTAGGGTTTCATCCTAAATTTAAATACAAACGATTTTCCAGACAGAACTAATGAAATTTAATATCTAATACCCATATCTCCTATTAAATATTAAATGAACATTTTTATAAAAAGTAAAACAATTCTCTATGTCTTCCTCTTGCCCAAAATACTCTGAATTTGGATACTCGTATTAACTGACTAACATGAAGATGACTAAAAATGCAGGTCATGCATCAAAGAGGTTAATACAGTTCTAGAACATTGACACTTGGTTATCCTTTTCTCATAGGACCATGTGAAACTAATTCTCTCCCTAATACATACCTTTGGTTGGGTTCTTCTGACTTCCTTGCTCTGTTCTGTACCTTTCAAAAGAATACCTTAGTTAAGAACACAGGTAAAATCTCTTTCAGCTTTAAAAGCATCCTTCTTAGTTCTTCTAACTTTGTTCTGCATGTTCAGGAGTTTGTTGCTAACACTTCTGTGTTTGTGGAAGACAGTTTTAGCAGTGGCACTGGTGACACAACAGTAGATGTAACCACTGGAAAACCTTGTGGCAAATCACATCCAGAAGAGGAAGTCTGCACCCGAGTCTCACTTACTAGTCTGTAACAATGTCTTCCCGCACTCAAAATAGGATGTAACCCCTGTAACAAGCCAAATGTATTTACCAGAAGTCATTACTCGTTTTTTCTCTCCACAAATGAAAGATGTGAAGTCTCATTTTCAAAGGTTAGCCTGTGTTGTGTTCCATGCAGGACTAGGATAGAAACCACTCTTGAAATGCTGTTCTGGCAGTTCCATTCAGCTAGAGCTGGGTCTGAAAAATGTTCAGACTTAAGCAGTTTTAGTAACTGTTATCTTGTGTGTAGTAGTCTATTTCAACTGAAGACAACAATTCCCTTGAATTTCTTGGTAGCTAATCAAGATATTGAAGTATTGAAGTCTCCACACAGAGAATGGTTTGGCTGAGTAATTAGAGATTTTTTTTTCCTGTTTTATCATTGGAAATTATTTTGTTCATAATAATATATTTAAGAAATTTTCACTTTCTTACCTTATTTGTAAAAATGTTTGTATTTATCAAAGTTCTTTAGTTACGATCTGTAAATTGATTGATTTAACCAAGTGGATAAACAGAAGTTGCAAATAAAAAGTCTGATGCAGTAAAGAAACTCAAAGAAACTTTTTACTGAATATTATATTTAAAACAATGTTAGGGAAATTTTTGTAAAAATTCTGCATAATTTCTTTAATGGTGTATTTCCTTAGAAATATTAATGAAACATCTATCTAGTTACCACAATTTATTCTAAACCCCCAATTTGAAGCTTATTGGGATATTGATAGGTCTTTGGATACCTCTGGCAATACCCCTATGTTTTCCAATGTCATATGCTTTGCGACCAGAATGCTATTTTGTTCTAGAAGAGAAAGTAGGTCAATTCATACAGCTCTCAAGCCATGAATAATAAAAGGTGTTTAAAATAATCGTAAGATATTATTTAGGCCATAGCTATGCATTGTTAGCATAATTTGCTGTACATAAGATAAAAATACGTTTCTTTTGCTTTGTCCTGCATCTGTAAGGTTTGTCAGAGTAACATCACTGGAAGTTTTCCTGTTACACACTGAGGGATAGACAAACTCTTCATAGTTTGTATTGCAACTAAGGTCACAATAAGCAATTACTAAAGACTTCCTGACATGTCAGACCTGATACTGCTAAAGATTTAAAATGAAGCAAAACAAATAAAAAAGCTAAAACAATTGGGGTGGTTTACATCTTTAAAAGATCTGTGGCCAGATTGTTATCTGTAAGACATTGTTTCCAATCGGTCTGTTCTTTCTTTTTGTTGCTGTAGACCAGTAATGAACTAGTAAACATACCTAATTAGAGAGAATGTGACTTCAACTTTCTTTGTCATTTCAGCCTTTGATAATTTTGTACTTTATTTAAGAGTAATTTTAGTGGTGAACTTTCACCTGCATTTAATCAAAATTAAATTGTAGGTTATGCTTATGGTATACTAAATTGTATTATGAGAAAGCTCTGTTAAAGACTCAAATGACATTAAATTTTCAGTTTCCTGGAATAGACTATTTCTGTCAGACTAGGAAATGAGGAGACTAGCTCCTCTGCTGGAATCACTGGCTTTTGAGGTACTCAAGCTTATTAATCTCTTATTGTTCTCTAGAAACACTCATTCTTACAGGAATTTTGGAGACAGACCAAACAGTCAAAAAGAAAAAGTCCTTTCCAACTCTCTAAGGCTTTTCTTGTAGAAGCCTGTACAGGAAACTTGTAGGAGTCAGAATTTTTCTACATAAATTAACTAGGAATTACTCAGTTTTTAAAGTGAAGTTCCACAGAAACCTGCAGTTTGCCTTTTAATGAATTTGAAAATACTCTTGTACCTTTTCCTCACGCTCATAGACTTAACTTTTTATGTGGTAGGTGTACTGTTGTATTTTTATGCCTGACAAATTGATCTCTGAGCTTTTGGTATGTGAGGCTGGGAAACTGTTTTTCTGACATGGAAGGTGCATATGCTGATCGTGTGAACTCAAGATGTGAATCACTTTGTTCAAATAAGTACAGTCAGTAGATTAGAGTTAGTAGTTTATTTCTGAATATTAGATATTCATGAAATCTGACATCTGTCAAAAAGGTTAAGTTTAATGGTTTTTAAATTCTTGCCAAATTATGCAGCTCTTCTGAGAAGTTGAATTGTTTCAAACATTTAAAATATATGCAAAAGATAATTTTGGATATTAAGCCAAGCTTTCACCATTCTGGAAAGTTTCACTTAATGAATTTTCATGCCTTCTGTTCTTTGTTGTTGAACAAGTAATTCTTTGGCCAGTTGCATCCTGAGGCTTTCAGAAGGATGCTATGGATTATTTTTTACTCAAACTACCATCAAGATTCTTAACTTTAATCTCAATTTAATTTCTAAGTGCTCAAATGGCTTTAAGCTTTATTGAGAATTTTTTTTGAGCCAGCAATTACAGGAAAAGAACAAATTATGGCATGTATCATTCAAGTTGTGTAGGTGGCTTTTTTAAACAATTTTAAACATTTGACCTTTTGATGATTTTTTTTGTTTTGTTTTGTTGTAGTGGAGTAAGGAAATAGTATAGTATCATGTGAAAAGCAGCTGTGTAAATAATAGCCCTTGTTTGCTTAGCTTTAACATTTTCTCATAGGAGAGAATTGAAAAATAGCCTTTTGTGAAACAAATCTTTGGCTCTTATTAACATTGAATAAACAGTGCAAGTTTGATCTCTTCTGTTTATATCTGTTCTGTCAGTCATACTGTTTACTGACAGATACTTTATTAGCATACTTGCACTCAGCATGAGATTTCACTCAGTAGGCAAATGAGATCAGTGCATCAGTGGCCAGTGATACTTTCGGAAATTGTTATTTTAGTTTTTTCTTTAAAGGTCTTAGCATGGCATGGAGCCTTGTTTTTAAATGTTACTTGTGTTTGAAGTCAGTATAGAATATACGTCTTACATTAGTAAGTTGATCAGCACTTTTCTGTGTAATCACAAGCCCTTCTGTAGCTTTTGTCAGTTAAATTATTACTGTAATACAGTGAGATGTAATTTCATCTGGCCAGAGCACCTTGGCACAAGGGTAGATTTTTTTTTTTTTGTAGTTCTTAAAAGAATTTATCTTATTTCGTAAGAATTGTGAAATATGGTTTTATATATGTGTATATTTATTTTCTCAGCAAGAATTTATATCCAAATAAAAAAGAAGAAAATAATTTGGATAAGTTGTTCACTCCCAAGGGTGTGCAATGCACAGTTTTACCTTACTAAGTGCAGTAGTACTAGAAGTGAACTGGCAAGAATGACTTTTTGTGCAATTCTTGATATATAATATATAGTTCTCTGAATGATGTGTATAGCATCTCTCTCACTGACAGACTAGTCTTGCATGAGTAAGATGAGCAGTTTTCTTTACTGGGGCAAGAATGATGCATCCATGAATCACAATACACTTAAGTGATCCATATAATGTGCACACAGGTCAGGTTTTTTAATTTTCTTTACAAACAAACTTATTTCTGAATCACTGCTGTTTATATTCAGTTAACAGTAAATAACTGTGGTGAGTGTTAAGCTGTCTCTTGGGCAAGTTCTACAAGGAAAAAGCAGTGTGGCATTTACAGTGAACCATTGCTATTATCTTACCCACTGTATTCTGTTACAGGTAACTTATCAAGGCAAGATTTCAGGAAGAGATAGTATCTTTTGTTATATCAAATCACATACTTGGGGAAAGCATGGAAAATGTTCTTTAGGTTAAACACATGCTTTGGTTTATGTTGCATGTTTGGCAGAGATACCAATTTAAGCAGCCAATCTATTGTGTGAATCCTGCTTCTGCATCACAGGGCACCTACCCCACACTTGTAATCTAACAGTAGTTTCTATGTTCATGGTGCAAACTGGTTTGAGAACCTTCTTTAGCTTAAATATTTTTGTGGTATTTTCATCCAGATCACTTCCTCATCTGATTGACAGTCCTGAACATAGTGTAGATGGAAATGAATAAACATGAAGAGGATCAGTATTTTGTGGTCAGTGCTGAAGGTTTCCTTGTTGTAAAGCCCTTGCCACCTCAAAAACACTAAGGTGCCTCTAAGGGATGGCAATGACTGCTGAATGCGTTACCTAACTATGTTAATCTCATGATTTGAAGGAAAAGGGAAGGGTTAGCAGTTTAGGAATGGAGAGTTACTAGCAAGGGCACAAGTAACAGCAAATTAATATCTGTGGAATAGTGAAACCACAAACTGACATGACTTCAAACAGCCCTCTGACAGGAGGAGCTACTGGGGTTCAAAAGGTGTGTCAAGTCTTTTTATTGTTGCAATTCAAACATGGCATATGGGGGATAACAATGAGAAGACTGTGATAAGCAAGAAGAGAAACATTTCTATTCTGCTTTTGTGGTTCCACAGTCATTAGTAAATACTGGATCTGTACACTGTCATGTCAGCTGAGCTCACCAGTTGGTTTGGATTAGGTATGGAACCACAGCTGCATTTGTGTAGCTAAAATATAAAACTTGTGCCAGTCAGTGTTTTTGTTAGATCTGTGCAAGTTATGGGAGGACAGTTAATACCTGGTCTTAGTGTAAAGCCTGCTAGGTAAAAATCAGTCTGTCAGTGCTTTTTTGAAAAAAATCAAATTATCAGAGTGATTTACACTAAATAATGTTTTGTGATATGTGAAATTACTTTTCTGAAGTCCATGATTTTTAGTATCCAATAATAATATTAATTTAGTTCCAAGTCTTGTTCTCTTGGAGGCAGGCTATGGAATGTTTATGAAAAGTAGTCTCCTGCTCGTAGCTGTATCTCTGTACTTCATTGCCTATGTCAGATTATCCTTATAGATGCTGGTTATATATTTTGTGTTAGCTCATGAAGATAATACTAGTAAAGGGATAGTGAGTTGCAATTCAGAATAGCTGTCTCAGCACAGTAGATGAGGTGAAGCCTTCCTCCAGGTGTGAAATCGGAAGTTAAAAGGATCTAGGGAAAGATAATAATGTTGGTGGTTAGAGTTTTGTTTAGATCTTTGTTGCTTAGTTTTTTTGTCTTGAGCTTTTAGCTTTTGCTATGAAGATACATAGAAGAATACAGCCGCTAGAGATGTGGTAATTTTTATCCCTCTTATTAACACTTCTTAAACTCATTATTGTCTTTATATGATTTTGCTTTTGCTGGTTATTTTCGTTTTCCCTGGCCAAGCACAGGTGTTGCCAGAGTAGTGTTTTTTCCTGTTCAGTGTGTTAGTGCTCTTTTGTATGTCAGGGTTAACCTCAGTAAACACTGGTAGAACTCTACACAATTGTCAAAGACTGAAATATTGCAAGCATTAATACGTAGTTCATCTAATGGGCTCAGTTCCCAATGTATTTTGAGTTGAAAGCTAAAGCTTATTTTCTTCTTGTTGGCTTTGATGAATTGTGACATGTGCTTACTTGTAGTTATAGTAAACAAACAAACAACCACCCCCCAAAAAAACCAAAAATCCACACCACAAAACAAAATTTAAAAACTCCAAACCAAAACAATCAAAACTCAATCCTATTCTTAAATGGATTTTTCAGACTGACTTGAACTAAGCAACTTGAAGATGAAAATGTCAAGTATACAAAATTGAAGTTTTGAAAAAGAAAGCAATGACCAAGCATTTTATGGCTATATCAATAGATTTGTCTGAACTGTCTACCATTTTGAGTTTTACTGTTTCTCACTTGTAGAAAAAAATTAAACTACCAGTATTTAGAAGGATACCTGCTCTTCCTTGAAGACCTTTGCTGTTATTTCTGTTGGGGAGAAATGTAGAAGAATGTTGATTTTTGAAAAAGGACATCTTTTCATGGGAAAAATGCACCCATGCTTCCACTGAGAGCAAAAGGAAGCAACTTTCAGTTCAGTCTAGAGTTTCTTGGTAAATATGTTGGTTTGTATTTTGTGACAATTGGGGAAAAAGTGCCTATGCCTGACAAAAAGTAATTCAGATATGGCTTGTGCAATAACTTTTATGAATTTTAGCTGCAAATTATATTAAAAAAAAAAATTGACTTCCACTAAAACACCCTTTAAGAAAACCTTATTCATTTTTCCTTGTTGCAAGTTCTTAAAAGTCTGTTTCTCTACTTTAAAAGTATGTCCTAAGACAGATTGTATTTTTCATATAGTTAGTGAAACATTCCTAGCATGTTTTAAGTTTACATAGGACCAGGAGGGGCAGATACCATTATGGTCACGAGCAAAAGGCAGTCTTGTTAGGGGAAGAAAAAAAAGAACATACATTTATTATGGACATTAACCACAACACTTAACAGAGTAGGACAGTGAGAAGCATTGCCACATCTTGAGAACACAACACCTTCCCCCCACCCCTCCCTTCTTTCCAGGCTCAGTTCTGCTCCCGATATCTCCACCTCCTCCCCCCAGCAGCACAGGGGCAGGGAATGGGGGGTGCACTTAGTGCTGCCACTTCTTACAGCTTCAGTGCGGGGAGCTTCTGGAACTTCTCCCCCTGCTCCTGCGTGGTCCCCCTCTCACAGGAGACAGTTCTCCACAAACTTCCTCCGATGTGGGTCCCTCCCACAGGCTGCAGAGTTTCCTTACACTGCTCCAGCATGGGACACCAACTTTCTCCGACTGGAGTCCCTCCCACAGCTGCAGCCCTTTCTGAGCTGCTCTGGGGTGGGACACCCCTGCATGCTGCAATCCTCCCAGCACTGAACTACAACAGCAGGGGCTACCTTCTCCCACAAGACCCTGGCTTCTTCAGGCACAGCACCTTAATCAGCCATATGAAACAAAACACAAGCCATAAATCAGTGTCTGCACCACTGCAGATCTTCATGGGTGGCAGGGGGGGCCACCCTGCCGTCTCCCCACAGGATACAGGGGGGTCTCTGCTCCGGCACACCTCCCCCTCCTTTCTTCCTCCGTTCCTCCACTGACCTTGGTGTTCATGCAGCTGCAGCGACTCCTCCTCACAAGTCCCACTGCCCGTCATCACGTCCCTTCTGAAATACGTTATCGCAGAGGCGCAGCTGATTGGTTCAGTTTTGGTGCAGAAGTGGAGCTGACTTGGAGCTGGGGGAGCTTCAAGAAGCTTCTCGCAGGGGGCTGCCCCTGCAACCCCCTCCCCTGCTACCAAAAAACCCCACCACTCACTCAAACCCAGGACAGAAGTCTAAATATTTTATGTTAACCTCACTTCCCCTTCGTGATAAGAATTTGGGCTCTTTAAGCATGCTTTCTGATATGACCAGAACTGAATTTGAATGATCATCTTAGCTAAGGGAACTTAGTTGATCTGTACTTTAATTTTCTGCTTTAAACATATTGTCATGGAGAAGAACAACTGTGAAGATGGGTGAAATCCTAGCTGGGAAAACCATTGCTTAAGCTTCAGTGTGGAATGAATAAAGGAAAATGTGATGACATAAAATGTGCCTGAAAGGATATAATTATAAGGAGACCACTTTATTGTTTTTAGCAGACCTTAATGCAGGAAAAGTTAGAGGAACCTCAATTAATACTGTTATTTGGATGTACATTTCATTTCTCCTTTTGGTTTGCTCTGATGGTAAAACATTCTTCTTTGACAAGAAAAAATATTGAAGTAACTTAAAATTACTAATAAAAGTGATTTTTCACAAGTAACATACCTGCCAATCTGTCCTTTTGATAATATATAGCAGGTGTTTTGCTATTTTATTTGCTGTGAAGTTTTCTTTTTATTATTTAACTTTAATAGTAACAGACATACATTTTTGTATTACTTCCGGTGTTTTGAGAGAGCTGTTGAATTTACATATTGAGTCTGCAAGTAGAATGTTATTTCACAGACATGCAAATGAGAGGGAGAGAAAATAGGTATTACATCAGATCATTTGGATTTTGTTCTGATAGAGACAGGCACTGAAAAATCAAACATGATTTCAGCTATGTAAACTAGTGAGTTTTGCGTCTATTCATAACTTTGTATATTGCTTTTGATAACAATCAGCCAACTCAGTACTATAGTTTTGGTCTGTTCATTTGCAACTAGTAGCATACTGCATCTTTTTGTATGTGAAATACAATGAAGTTCTGCCTCCAAGCCCAGGCTCTCTGTAATTAACAATGACCTGAATTAACCTGAATCAGAGGGGCTTATGGTATTCTTAAATATTACACCAGTCACTTTGGGTTGGAATGAGTGGTTAAGCTAGTATGGAAAACAGTTTATCCAGCGTTAATGATGTTATATTATTACTTTATCTAGTAAAGTTGGCAGTTTTGTTTGTGCATAAATGTATGTAATTTATGAAGGAAAACTGCTTGCTAAGTGGCACCTACTACGTTAGTTATAACACAGACGTTCATATGGATTTAGATATCTTTTTTTTTCTCAAACTGAGCTTACTAATTGCTAACAAGTGTTTGAAGACAAAGAACCTTTTTTTATCAAGGCTGAGGTTGAATGAACAATTAAGATATGAATACATGTCATTAATTGATAACATGGAAATCCTGACGTTCTGAGTTTTATCAGGAGGAGCCAGAAAAGAGTCTAATTATGAGGCTGAGAAATTAGCTTTTCTAGTAGGATTAAGTGCAACAGAAATGCTTGATAGGAACAGCAACAAACCCAGTAAATTAAAGCTGCCGTATTATACTATAAATAATAATAACAATAATAATAATAAAGCTTTTTATTGTTGAAACTATATTAATACTATGTTAAACCTTTGCACTTGAGAAATTGAGGAGTGAAACTAAATAACTTGGATGTGTTGCAAGCTTTTTGTATTGTAATGTGTAAGGTAAAGCATCAATATTAATCTAAAACTGCTTACATAATCAGACAAACAAATAAAAATGCCTGTTTGGGTTTAAATAATCACTCTGAAATCTTCAGCTTTTGTATTTCTTGATAGTCCCATTACAAGGCAAGTTTGTTGTTAATTCAATTACTGTTACTGGATTTTAGCTCTTAATTTTCTAAGCATTTCAGAATAGTTTGTAAATTCAGAATTAATGAGAGATACCAGTCTAGACAAATAATATCTGGGCTTAGTTTAGCTCTTTTCATGTATATGCAACACTGATGAATTACTGGATTTGAAGGACTGCCTCTAATTTGAAAAGAATTTGGAAAAGAATACTTGAAGTTCAACTAGGGCATAATTATTTTTAAATTTTAATCATTTATGTCAGCTCCTGGTTTTTCAAATTGAAGCTGTTTTTTCTGTTTGCTTTAATTACGTGAAGGATACAGGTTTTCTGGAATAAAGCACTAAATTAAAAGCAAACACTAAATTAAACAAATTGAATTAAACTGCTTTATCTTGGGGAACTTCCCTGGAAAAGAGGGAGAAGGCAGAGTGGTAATTCAAGAAGAGGAAAGTGTGAAATCCATAGATAGTAGTGAACTGCCTCCAGAAGGGAAACTATGAAGTCTTGAGAGATTTGGCAGTAGTCCAAGTCCCCATGCTATCGTTGAAGGTAGTGGATTGATATTCAACTTGTTCAGCTGTGCTTTCATAATGTTACCCCATTGTCTGTACTATTCTCCTAGCTTTGGTTCACTATATGAGGTGGCATTTCAAGAGTTGGTGTAACCTGAAAAACACATTTAACAATATTGTTGTGGTAGCCTGCTATGCCTACTAGGGCCAACCCAAGTCACTGCTGCTGTTTTCATCTAACTCCTTTTAAAATTGTAGCTTTTCTTGTTCTGCCCTGGGACTGCTCATCTGGTGCTCCACCTCTGATAGTGGCCCTCATCAGTATTCTTGCTCTTTAATACAGAAGTCATATAAGGAGGATTTACTTGGAAACATCTAACAGTGAGGTTTTCTGAAGAGTCTTTCTTTTCCCTTGAAAATAATTCTGCAAACCCTTTTGGCTCAAATTTCTTTGCTTTAAGGCTTCAAGTGGCGTTATCAGTTCAAGACAACTCCTCTTGCCAGGTATATTGTGTACTGATGGACCATCCATCATAATTGAAATTTTCACTCAATTTTACAGTATAATGATTCTGATAGGAATAGGTAAAAATCTTGCTGAACACAGGTTTTAAGTTTCTTTTAGCCTTACTTCCTGTTTCCTCTAGTTTCTTCATCCCATTTTCTTGATAATAACATGTTACTGCTACTACTTAGACCTTTGCTATTTGGGAGCCCTCGTCCTTTTGGAGTTCTTCTCCCTTTATAGGCTTACGCTTTACTTCTGTGTAAGAATAATTCAAGAGCTCAACACCATCTTTAACTTTGAGTTGAGTTTTACCGTTTTTTGCTTCTCTTGGCAGGAAACCAACTTAAACATAGTTTGCTCTGTAAATTGGTATACTTTTCATCCTTGTCATTCATCCAGCCCTGTTCACTTTCATAAATACCCTGCATTAATGGTGGTTTCTTGACACTTTGACTCAAAAACAGAAAGCACAGACATAGCTAGATTTTGTGTCCAAAAAGTCCATGCTAGAGGCCACACTATTTACCTATGCACAACTTGTGCCACAGTGTAACTGTGGTGTCTATGCTCCTTTGACCCCTCTCAGATTTGCTTGGAATTAGTGGACTTCTAGCTTCAATCCTATTAAAACTTCAAGTAAGAGTGTAGAATATATTACTCACGGATCATTGACAAGGTTTAATGCAGTTTGTACATTTTGTATTATTTGCAGTTCAAAAGAGTGTGATTAGATTGTAACTGTTGTGTGCTGTGTTCATCAAAGAATTAAACGGAGAAAAAAGTTAATAGGTATTTTATTAGAATCAGTTGCCATAGTATCTCTTCTGATAGGAATAAAATTGGACATAGATTGTATTTTGTCATGTTGAATTCAATATCGAAACCTACATTTCAAGGCATGAGTCAAAAATTATTGTAACTGTCTGTTCTTAATGGTCAGTTTAATGCATTAGCAATGAGATGCACTACTTGGAGAGTACGGTGAAAAAAAAAAAAGTTGATATACATGTAGGATGGGTTTTTTTCAGTTTAGAACACAGTTGTCTCTTGGCTTTGTTTTTCAGGTAGCTGAAATGCATGGTGAACTGATTGAATTCAATGAGAGGCTGCACCGTGCTCTGATGGCAAAAGAAGCTCTTGTGTCCCAGATGAGACAAGAACTAATTGATTTGAGAGGGCCGGTAAGTGTTTATTACAGTGTAGAATACCATTCTGGAGGAAGCTCAAAAACATTACTCGAGGTGAAATATAATATATATTAGCTTATAAGAAATAACAGCTAATAACACATCTGTCAAGAACACCCTGGTATTTTTGTTTCTCTTTAGCAAAATTGAATATACAGTAGATATATTCAGAGAATAAAATTGTTTTCTACCAACTTTGGCTTAGGCTTTTTGTGTTAAAAAATTTGGTTGAAATTTGAAAATGAACAGGGAGGAAACAGGAGTCAAAAATGTTCCAAATATTTGTCCATCTTGTGAGGGAGGCGTATTTTGGTAGTTTTTGTTCATATGGTTGTGTGCTATTGTTCCTTACATTTTTTGTTTGCACTGGAAGCATTCATGCCTTTTTTATCATAACATTTATGTAAAGTGGCTGATGACAGTTCTGTGTGCATTAATGAAGTAGGATTTCGTCTATAATTTTCAAGCCTTTTAGATGGAAACAATCACATTATTGTGTTAAGAGATGACAAATGATAAATCACATGCATATTATATTTGTACTTTCTTACTCGGAGATTTTGGGCTGTATGTCCCAGCTCAGAGGTTTTGTTTTTAACCATGTATCTCCATATCCTAATCTAGCAGTTAGATATTGATAGATATTGGGAGAAAACTTAATTCCTAGAACTTTTTAAGAAGTGGAAATAGTACTGTATTTTCAAGGGCTAGCTAAATGCTAGTCGTTAGTTGTTACTGTCCAAAATTAAACTGTGAATTGAATATAGTCCTAAAGACTTACGCAGTAGAACTTTCAGAGGTGGTAAAGTGTGTAACTGCCAGAAATTGTAGGATATGAATATTTGATCCCCCTTTGACTTCTTTGAGAATATCAGCCCCGTTCTTAACATTTTATTATTAAAACAGTATATAATTTACAGTTTGTAATAAAAATAGTTTCCATGATTCTTCACTGTCTTCTCTTTTCCTTTTAATGCTGATAATCAATTTTAATGGCTATAATTTACAAATTAGTTGTTCACAGTGATCTTTCCAAATTTCTAGTCTTTGGGTTTCAGAAATTCTGCAACAATCAAAGGAATATTAATACAAAAAGTATGTGCTCTCAAGGGTATGAGGAAGTACATTGATTTAATATCTCCATCACTGTGATTTACATTACAATGAACAACACTTAAATTACCACTACAAAGTCAGAAACCAGTCTGTTTCAAGATAGGTGTGCAAACAGTGGAACTCATTAATGTCGTCCTTTTTCTTATTTCTGAAGTCCACACTGAGGTTTTTCTGCAAAACTTCTACTTAAGTTAATTAAAATAACTGTATGTATCTGGTGGTAGGTTTTTGCTGAACCATATCTCTTTAATCTTGGGAAGGCGAAATTCAGTTTTGTCTTGTGTACTGGGTGGTCTTGAGCTAATCTCTCAAAACATCTTGGAACTGGATTTTCTTTAGTCCCCTCTGAAATAATACATTGATTTGTAATAAAAATATCTATTGGTTTACAACAAGCAATAATATATATTTAAGTTTCTTAGGCAGCAAATATTCTGAAAAACAGTAATGTGCATGCAACATACATTACAGAGCTATACCAAACCAAACCAATATTTAACTAACGTAGAAGGTGTCTGTGGAAGTTCACAACTTTTAGCTGTTTTTTTTCATCAAAACACATGAATTATTCTGTCTTATGATTTACATCTTACAGTATTTAAAAGAGAGAAGATATACTTTAGCTAGGTTTAAAGTAAGGTAAAAAGCTATTGCTGCTTCAGTTCTAAACACTTTCAACCTTGTTTTCTTACAACTGCTGCTTCTTTTGATTCTGCAGCTGTTAGTCCGTCATTGCCATCTTTATGAACTTTTGTAGCTGTATAATATTTTGTAAGAACACAGCTAAAATAAAATGGTCATGTTTCTTAATGGAATGTTGGTTGTAAAAGAGCGATCACTTAGTTTTATATGCTTCATCTTTTCCCATAAATTGTTTATGCACACAATATACTTTGTTTTTGCATACTTTGCTTATAAAGGCTTAATTGTGATGCTTTTCTCTGGGTTTTCTATACCTTTCAAAATTACAAGCTATAACAAGCCCCAGTTTGTTTCTTTACAAAACTATAGCAAATTCTAACATGAAGAACTTGCAAGGGTGATATGTTCACAATCCTGTTGCATGATAGTTTAATTTTCATTTATTGTTTCCCAGTAATAGTTCTTATTGGCATTTAAAATATTCAGTGGTGAATTGTAATTTCCTTATAATATTATGCTTTCTTAGTAGAAAGCATAATAACTGTCGTGTGGGAATTATTTCTGTTTTGTAAATATAGGTCCCTGGAGATTTGAGTCAAACATCTGAAGATCAGAGTTTGTCAGATTTTGAAGTGTAAGTTTCATAATATACGTATTTTCCTCTTCGTACTGTCTTTGTGGGAAAGAAGAATAAGCAAACAGATTCAGTAATTTGCTTTTTGTATATTATTTCCTATACCTGAATTCTCAGCTGTGGTATTCCACTGTTAAAAAGTATGGAGCGCTGCACAGTCTATGCGCTGGTGTCATTTTTAATAATGTTGAATGCAAGGAGTTTAGATTTATGGAGATTCTCTTGGAGTGCTCTATCAGTGCACTAGGTCTTGGTATTCTAACGAAGGACCAGAAAGTTCCTGTTTTCTGTTGCTTGGATTTGGTAGATGCTATTCATAATGTGATGGACTTTCTCATTTTTACAGAATAGTTCCTAATTAATGCATACAAATAGTACTACAAAGAACCCCACAAACAACCCAGCTGATCACCCCAGATCATTCTAGAGTGTTGTTATTTGGAGTTTTGCCTTTATTAATCAGACTAATGAATCTAGCTTTTTGTGGATAAGGGTGTGAAAATGTAGCAGATGTCTTTGAATCATAGAAATTTGGAGATGAATTGCAAAGAGTGGATGAAAATGGATTCTCCGTAGCTGTGTAGTGCTCTTCTGTTATTTAATGAACTCAGTGTTGTGCTGAGTTCTGTGGACCAAAACGTAGTTTGTTGAAATGAATAGTTTTTGTTTCATGTGTATAATGAAATGTTGTCAAATGCACGCTATTAAAAAAAAAAAAAAAAACAACAAAAAAACAAAAACCAAACAAACAAAAAACAACAAAAAAAAAAACCAAACCCCAAAAGACCTGCAAAGGGAATTATTTCAGTGCTTTTTCAGTTATGTAAATTTTAGGGAACACTTAGATACAGCATGTATAAAAGGTTCAGGCAGAATTGTAATTTTTCTGATACTCCATTTGAAATGTTAAATTGCTTTGTTGATCACTTTGATCATTATCTAAATCACTGGAGGTAGTTGCTGTGCAATTCTTATACATAAATATGATTCCTTATTTTAAATTTTTCTCTCTCCTCCTCAGATCAAATCGTGCTCTTATTAATGTTTGGATTCCCTCAGTCTTTCTGCGTGGAAAAGCTGCTAATGCATTCCATGTTTATCAGGTAAGTGATACATCTTAACACAGATTTTGTGTAAAAGTTTCTGACTGAAATGGCACATTTTAATAATTTGAAGATCTCAGTATAATTTATTTAGAGATCAGTTACTGAACAGCAGCAGTAACTTCATATATATTCATCCATAAGACTGTGTTGATTATCCAAACAGCATATTTTGAGGGTTGACTTTTAATAGTTTAATACTTTCTAAAAGTGTGCTAATAAGATGACCGCATTGGCCAGGGAATACAACAATTCAGTATTAATCAGTAACACCTTCTTCAATATACATGTACATATCCTATATCAATTTTAGGGATATCAATGACCAGGAATGTTGCTTGACAGACAGACAAATGTGGCTTACTGTAGTATCTCACTCAAAAACATTTTGAATGGTGCAACAAACCTTCACCATGTGTCATTGGGCATTTTCATAGTGTGTTCTGCTTCAGCCTGGTCTGAATTTAGGGGTTTGCGTTCTAGCCTTGCCTTGTAGTTGGAAGCATTGAAGTAATATACTGTTGATTGATTCCTGGATTCTCAGCTTCAGAAAAATTATACCCTCCATGGGTAGAATGTCATGGCAAACTTTAAACACTTGTTAATATGCTGTTCCAGGCTGTTTGTACTTCTTTATTTGTGGATTACTAGCAGCTGCAAAATTTTTCCATTTTTGTTCTAGCCACATGTACTTAAGTCTGAACAAGATTTTTTAAGCTTTTTAACATTCCTCTCACTCTGATGATTTTTGTAGAATTTTGAATCATTTATGAAGAGTTGACAGATAGTTGAAAAATACAGGAAAATGCCCACCTTTTGGCCAGTAAAAGATAATGAAAATTAAGACTTTAGCTAATGGAAAGAAAAGCTAACAATACTGAACAGTTAGTAATTCGATCAAAATCATTACATAATCAATTTCAGGTGCACAATTGTTTGTGGAAACCTAAGTTGTTGACAAGTGTGATTATTTTTGTCTTTCTGGCTCTCACGTATTCCTCCAATCTGCAGTCCCTGGCTACACGTTCTCAGACCCAGATACCAGTTCTAAATTCTTAGAAGCATCAATATCTACAAGTGTCTTACTCTAATGATGTTGCAGTTGTGTGACCACTACAGGAGCTCTGGTTTCTCCTGCTTATTTCCTAGGTTGCTCTGTTTTATTCTTTTCATCCTGCTTTGTCAGTTCTTAGGTTTCTCTTATTCCTATCACCATGCACCATTTGCTTTCCACCCCTTCCACTATTTCCTCACCAGGTTGGTCAGCCTGTTGGCAAAGGTGATCTTGTCCCACTCTGTCAGGTGGATTTCATCTCTCCCAGCAGTCCTTGATCATTAGAGACTGTCCCATGATCATAAAAGCCAAATCTGTCAGTGGTACCTGCTGTGCAACCAGGTACTGATGCACAGGATCCACCTGCTCCTATGCAAGCCTTTTCCCCTACTGGCAGGACCAAGACAACCAGCAGGGCCCCTGTGCACTTCATTCTTGTCCCCAGCACTGTTTTGTTGTCCTTGATTTGGTAGTAGTCTTCTCTGGAATTAATGTTGCTGCCTGTGTGGATGAGCAGTGAAAGGTAGTATTAAGGGGTACCTATCATGTACTATTAAAAGAACTTTGAATTTTAAAAGTTCAGTCTTTCCTCAAGCATTTTTATATCTAGACTGTTGATCAAGCAAAAGCTGGAATTTGAGGTACCCCCAAATTTTCTCTGTGTTTTGTTTGGTTTTTTTCTCCTGAAGTTGCATAGAAATTTTGAATTTCTGGCAGATAACTATAAAATAAGACAATTCCAGAAACATACCTAGTATCTGAACAATGAGGTCTTTTGTGTTTGCAGAAATATGGCACTTGATTTTCTACATTCTCTGACTTTATCCTTTTTTCCTTTTTTTGAGCCATATCTGCAGTACAGATTGAAATGAAGGCACCTAGTGAATATGTCTTTAATTTTAAATTCATTTCTGACTGTTTAGGCTTGGCACACTTCTAAATGATGGTGAGAAATTACATGTAACAGTACTGTCTGCACAGCATTAATTTTGTGTCTTCTTAATGTTACTGATATCTGCTGTTACGTGAAAGGCAGGAGAGGGGGAATATGACCCAATAGTTGATCTTATCTTTTCCAGTTACTCAGGAAAGCTTATGTGGATGCAATGAACACAATTCCATGTTTCTTTTATATTTATGTGAAAAGTAAACATAATTTCTAATTATCAAATTGTGGGCATGAATTGTTGCAGTGAGAGACTTACTGCAAAGAAAAACATTCTAAAATCTTTTATATGTAAGTTGTGAATAAGAAGTAAAATTAAACTATGGCTTTCTCAGGTGTCTTTCGCTCACACAGGTTTTCCTCCAAATTTGCTTCGTTAGTGAGACGTAGAAACAAAAAAATTGTTGTGACTGCTTATAGATGGGCAGAGAGTTTAGCTACAGGCAGCTCTTTAGTAAAACGAGATACTGTGATAGATGAAAGAATGGGAGGAAAATTGTCTTTGTGTACTATTAACGGTTCGTAAGTTCAATAGTAACATTATTACTGCATAGGGAGGCTATTTTGTTTAAAAAAAAGAAAAAAAATGCTGACAGTTTGGAGGTCCCGAGTGCTTAAGTGGCCAGAAAAAAATAAGAGGAAATGAAAGAAAATCACATAAGCATATATCTGTTTGAAAAAGGATCATTGAGAATTTGTGTGTATTGCAAATAGCTCAATTTTTGTCAACAATTTTAATTTCATTATTGCTTTTTCAGTTGCATTCTTTTTGGTTGAATAGGGAGAAAGAATCCTTTTTATTACTAAACTTACTTTTATATTTTGAGTTTTGTTACTGTTGTTTCTGGTTCATGTCTTATTAGTAACAATTTATTTAGAAGGTTGCTCTCTAATATGCCAAATCTATCTTCTTTTTTAAGTAATAAACTGCTTTTCATTAAGGTATATTAGAACTAGATGTAAAAACATTAATTTGTTGAAGAATTTAATTTATTTTTTTATTTGACTTGTAACTTGAAATCAAACTTAGTTACTAAAGAGTTGAATACTTTTCCTGCTGTTTGACTGTACATGACTATACAACTATCATCATGAAAGCCTGGAAAGTAAGCAGAATTTATATATACTATAGATGTTCTGCACATTCTTTTTCTATAGGAAAAATATTGAGATAAACTAAGCTTCCCAATATATCAGAGGTTCAGGCCTTTATCCAAAATCTGCTGAGGTGTGTAAAGCGTTAAATGTTGCTTTTAGTTTGCTTTGGTTAAGGGCCTAACTACAGTGATTTGAACAAAATTTAGTTTTTTTTTATTGTGCTCTTGCACCTTATTTCTATTTATCATTGTCATGGCATTTTAGAAAATATGTTCTGCTGGTACAGAGTGGGTTTTAATGGACTTCATCCATTACTCATCATCAATGGAAAACAAAGAACTTATAGTTGAAGGCTAAGCTTCTTGAGAAAAGGAAAAAAGCAAGCAAGATATTGTTGCATAATTCTGAAAGACTGAAAATTCTATATTTACATAAAGACAATTTTCAGAATTTTAAGGTCTTTGTCTACAATAGATACTCATAATATTGGGCATCCATAGTGTGAAAAATTCTGTTTATTGGTTTATGTGTTTGAAAAATGTACAAGTTCTTCTGAATATGCTCTATTCATTATCTATTCACACTAGTGATTTACTGGACAAATGTAATGTGGAAAGTTAGAAGTGTCTATTTAGAATAGACACAGACTGTCTGTAGTTTGCCTTTAATTACAGAACAGAATAGAATATCACAGCATTCCTCTGGTGAACAGTTGTGTATTTGCTCAACTTTGTCTCTTAATATTTAAAAAATAAAGGCAAGCAAGAATTACCTGTAGAGGTGACCTAAAACTTCTAGAATTCTTATTAAACCTCGATCTGGGTACTTGCTGAGATCCTTTCTTATGGAAGAATACATTAATGACATTTCTACCAGTTTTTTATCTCCGTAACAGGAGTATGACTGGGAAGTGTATCTGTCTAGCAAATAACTTTGTTTTCTGACACTGTGCATGTGAAAAAAAGAAGTTTTCCTAAACAGACATACACTGTATTTCATAGCATTATGATGAAACACTTGAAGTGATTGCCACATCTCTGATCAAATATGTAGTCATGTGCTTGCTGATTATACGTTCTGCATTTTATATCTACTGGGAAAGCATTAATTTATAAAACTTCAAAATAGTGTAAATAACAGCACTGTGCATCTATCTTGTTAAATCTCTGCCAAAACATGTGTTCCTGATTACAGAGAATTTGATTCAATGTTGAAATTGTGGAAGAGGATATTTACCAGGCTACCAGTATGTAATGAACAGACAAGGACTGGGAGTGACAATTAGGATAAATGATTGAGCTCATTTCTGAGAGTCCTTTTATTCATAATAGACATTATTATTGCAGCTTTATCATTTTTTCCCTCCAATGTCAGAAAATAACATGCATGTGTAACTCTTTGTATCAGCTACGTGAGATATATCAATGTGAGATGTATCAGCTACAAGAGGTATATCAATGTAAAGGGAAGTAGGAATATTGCAGAATGTTGGTATTATTGAGGTCATTACTAACATCTTTTGGAGTTCAGATTTCTTTGTGAATACTTGAGTAACCATAACTTGAGATGTTAAAGCTTACTCTTGGTTGTGCTGGTTAATTCTGAGAAAAAGATGTCAAACAAACTTTGGAGACAGCTAAAGTGTGCCAGTTGGAACAGGCAAAGTTTGAAACTTTGGGTTTGGTAAGCATCGTTTTTAGATATGCTAAATACTTATGAGTGTACTTAAAGCTAATTGGAAATCAGCCTTAAGATGTTTAGCCTACCTGAAAATTAGATTGTATGCATAATACTGTTAAGGTAAGATGTTGCTGCAAATGTAAGATGTTACAAAAGGGCATGGACCTTGACTGTTGCTTTTCCAAACTCAGTTCACGTAAATATACTTCTAATATGGCTAGATTTCTTCTGCATCTTCTATTACTAGAAAGCTGAAGAGATTGTCCTCTTCTCCCTTCCTGTTATGAGCCACCTCGTTAACCTTTCCCAATGTGAAAATGTGTATCACTGGATCACTTCTCTTGATGGAGAGAGGACAGCAGTGTGCCAGTGGAGACTTGCTATGTCACATGTACTGTTGATGCATTTTAGAATTGTTGTGCTCCTGTCTTTTTTTGGTCATAAATGCATATTTTCTAGCAGAAAATAAACTACTGCATATGTATCATGTGCCTTGGAAATGACCAAAAGAGAGTGGACAGAATTGCAGAGAACCTCACATAGTTTGGAAGATTATGAACCTATCAGTCCCACTGTATCTGTCATCTTTTTCCCTGGATTTATAAATGTTTCTTAAGAATGTAAGAATTAGGAGAAATAAATTTGAGCAGTTGTGCCTCTTCGAAATCAATGCCAATTTTGCATTTTTGCTTTGTAAACCAGGAAAAGAAATGAATGACATGTTAATTTGCATATCAGGAGGGCCTGACCTCAACAGGATAAGAATAGACTCCAGCAGGAGTTTTGTTATAGTGCTTGCTTTTTATTTCTTTTTATTTATTTTTTTTTTAATTTATTGTAGATTTGTAATGCTGTTTTGAAGGGCATTTCAAAACATTTCTTTTTGTGTCATGTTAATATTTTGGTATGTTTCAGATGTCGTGTTCAAAATCAGTACATCTTCCATCCTTAAAAAACCCCAGGTGCTGTTCTTATCATTTGTATGATGGAGTTTCCAGCTCCAGCATACATGTCACATAGTTTCAACCATAAAATAGTTTCTTTAATTTCTGTGAAGGGTTAAGGATTCTAGACAAGCTTAGAAGTAAGGTTGTGGTCTCTGAAAGCAAGCAACATTTTATAATAAATTCTATTCGATGTGGAAATTTTAATCAGACCTCTGTATTTGTAGAGTTACACTGCACTCTTGCAGTAACGTTTAACTAGCAGAATTTACTGGTTATGAATCTTAAGAATTTAAAAACAAGGTGTAGAAATATAGCCAAATTTTATGCTTAATTTGAATGACTGAGTTTAAGGGGACAGTTGTGAGCAGCAGATCAATCAGTGCTCACAACACTATCTAATACTGCCTTAAAAATTAACAGAGCCATAGACTTATATCGTTCAATTGTGGATGTTACAACAATTAGAAGGTATATAAATTTTAGTGAAAAAAAAACTGTTTGGAATTGGACATACATTTAAGTGCAGTAATTCAGTTCAATTTTAAAATATTTTTTCACTTGTTTTCTGAAATACCACCATTTCACAAGAACTTTCAGATGACTGCAATAAATAAATGGTGACTACAATATATAAAGGCAAAAAAAAAATGTTGTGGTACAGGGCTTTTAAGATTAAATAGCCATTTAGGGCTTTGCTTTCTCTTACACTGTGAAACGTATTCTGAGGACAAAGATCCCTACTGAGAATAAGTGGCTGTAAGGGTTGGGGAGTTCAGTGTTGTCATTCCCTAGGGTTATCATATGGGACTTTTTCTGATAGAAAGATGGGAAGACTTTATGTTTCTAGATGGGCTACTAAGCCATGATGTAGAAGCTAATGTTCCATTTGGTTTCCAGTTATAGAGGGTGTAAAGGAGGGTATGGAGGCTTCAGAGAGGTGAAAATCTAGTATTTTGCTTCATGAATTAAAAAGATGTTGGAAATGTAAAGGGTTTGAATTCATCAGGATTTGGCTAGGTTTTTGGAATAAAGGGAGTTTTCACAGGAGGGATGATTTTAAATGCAGGTCTCGGTTACTGACACTTGAAGATCATAAAATCTAAAAACTGAAAAGTGGAGGAAAATGTAAAGAAGAGCAGCTGTTTGGGATGGGAATAGGAATTTAAGTAAACTAAAATTAATTTAACTTCTATTGTATAAGGAACAACAAAATCAAAAATTCACTACTGTAATATTTAACTATAAAAAAAGAGAATGAGGAGAAAAATTAGGAAGCTGGTTAAAAAGAACCTGAAAGGGACAGCCAAGATGGTTGCAGGCATAATGGAGACTATTTAAACACTTGGATATTGGTCAAAGGAAATGCATAACCTATTTAAAGGAAAGAGAGAGAGGAAATACAAGGAAAAGATGGCTAGGCAGCAGAATAAGGAAAGTTATTAGAAGTAAATAAATACATTTTAAAAAATTAAAGAGTTCAAGTTATCTCCAAAGAAAAATAGAGAAACATACACATTCCAGAGGAAAAAGTAGAAATAGTGTTACAGGCCTCTTACAACTTCCAAAAGGCATAAAATGTAGTGGTTTCTTCTGTACGTGTCAGGAAGAGGCCAGCTGCTAAAGCCAGTGGGACAAATACTCGAGCTGAAGAAGGTCACAGATTGACAGAAAAATGCATACTTTAAAATCTCTGCTCACCATGGAGTTGTTATGGGGTATTCCCATTCTGGATTATGCCTTGTGGAGAATTAGCCGATTGTCTATTTAAATACCAGTAGAAGATTTTATTGAACAAATAAAGAATAAATCTCCACATGCAGTTCACTAGAAATTCAGAAGTGAAATAGCTGGAAACTGACTGATAAAGTGTTTCTGGCTTGGATACCAGAAGATTTTAAAGTAGCTAATCTGACACAATTTTTAAGAGGGTTTAGGGGGAGATCCAAGTTGTTAGAAAACATTAGGAAAGGAATAGAAAACCAGAAAACTCCATTATGTTCTGTATAATTTCTGATGTATCTGTGTGCAGTTCTAGTTTTCTCCAAAGAATATATCAGAACTGAAAAGAGTACAAGTGAAAAATGAAGCTTTTTCATTTGAGAAGCACATTAGAAATTCTCAGCCTGCAAGAAAGACAACCGAGAGGGGAATACAGTAGCAATCTTTAAAATCGTGAAAGACACGGAGAAATTTTTAACTGTTTCAAAATGCAAAATGGAGCATTCATTGAAACTACTAACTTGCAGTTTCAGAACAAGTACATGACTGTTTTTTTCCACAACATATAATTGAGGTGCAAGACATCTTGCCACAGAGCTCATGAATACTTGAAAGTTTACATGGATTTAGAAAACAATTGGAGCTAACTAATTGAAGAAAAATCAATCCAAAACCAAAGATGTGATTATTTTTTTTCTTTTCTGGTCAGGAAACCCCTGGATAGCAATATTTTGTAAGATTGGCAACTTCACTGGATAAATATTACTATACTTTTTGTTCATATTCAAGTGTACTGATCACCAAAGAATTTTCTGAACTGTTTAAATCAGTATGCCTTGCAGTAACAGTATAGTGGAAGAAACTTGGAGATCATGGTGTAGGATTAACTAAACATGAGTTACCCTTTTAGTGCTATCCTATGAATGACTAATGTAGTTCTAAAATGAAAATAATAGGTATGATTGGGAAATCTCTTTCCTTCCACTAGTGTTTATCTTCTATGCATGGCAAGTTCATTCTAATAGTTTCAGAAGCATGTCTTTCTTCATACTTGCTCAGCTTTGTTTTCCTTCAGGTGTATATCTTGACTACTGTCTTGCCATGCATGAGTTCTAACGGATTACTAGTATAAACATCCTGTTTTCTGTAGTTAAGTAGTTGCTTTCTGATGACTGCTGTTTGTGATCTGTGCAGTTTGATGCCCATCTTTTTTGTGAGGCAGATGTTGCTCAGGCAGCCTATCATTAGAAAATAATGTCTGGTCTTGTGTATTCACAGGGATAAAGACAGAATCCAGATCAGAATAAAAAAATTTTTTTTGCATTTACATTTTACCTCTAGATGGTGGTAGTTGCAGTTTCTTTAGTGACTGTGGAGTAACATGACTATTGTAATAATGTTGGTTTATCATATTTCTCAACTATAGAGTACCTTGTTATTTTCTACATATGTAAGGATTCCACTTTCCTGTGAAGGGTACAGCAAATGCCATTAGTCATGCCTTTTGTTGCTATAATTACCAATGACTGACATTTAAGGTAATGAAACTGAAATTTTCTGATTCTTAAAGTGATATCAATACTTAAATGGCTACTTGCAGATCTGCTTTGTTTGCAGAGCAGTAAACATTTTAGATTATACCGAATAAGATTAAAGATAAGCATGCTAATCAGACACCACTGTTGCTATTTTCATATGAATAGGACCCCCCCTGAAATTATAATCAGTAAACATTTTTTTCTTACGTTTTTATTCCTTTGACTGTTTTTAGTCTTACTATTTAACTGATATATTTTCTCATAATATTTCTTTTTATATTACTTTAAACAACGTTCTATTTTTCCTTTCTTCTTCCTCTCTGAAGGAAAAGCAATATATCTTCATTTAAAGGGGCTATTCCCAGTACCTCAATGTTTCTGCTTAAACAAAGGGAAGAATTTTGACAGAAATGCAACACAGAGGAGAACAGTATCTGATAAAGAATTTTTGAGGGGGAGAGTGTCCAGAAAATTCTGTGGGTGAGAGATGAAACAGTGGAAGCACAGACTGGAATCTGCCAGATGTGAAAACTGACCTTTAATTTATACATGAGCCACCATAGCCTTAGTATTCTATCAAAGATAGAAGACTTAAAAATGGAAGACAATGGATTAAGAGTTAAAATAGTTGAAAAGTAGGCAAAAATTTGCAAAAATTAAACCCAAAGTTGGATTTCATTTCCGTGATATATGAAGAATTGGGTTACTTTAGCAGCTGAAAGACTAAGCAGGCAAAAAGAAGAAAGAAATAGTCTTCTTATCATATTGCATCTCAGAGCAAGTAGAGAAGAAAATGGCCAAGAATGATTGGGAGACTTTGAGAGAAAGATACAGCTTACAGCATTCTGAGAGTGGTTTGAGGGTGCATAAGCCAAAAAGGTTGTGCTAGAGAATAACATAAAAGGTCAAAAAGAAATTGATGACAAAGTGGCATGACTTCGTTTCAATGAAAACTCCTTGCTGTTGATGACCAAGGTTATGGGGCAGGATCTTAGACCATAATAATTGAAATTTCAGGGTGAGCTAAAATACATAGGCCCTTCAGCGCTGTTATCATTGGTAATTGCATCACCTACAGAGTTTGAAATCAAATGGTTCGTAATCTCCAAGATACTTATATCACTTCGACAGACAATTCTATTTATGCAATAACATTTTTTAGTGTAACAAAGACACGGACCTGCTCAAGTGGGTCCAGAGGAGGCCACAAAGATGATCAGGGGCTGGAGCACCTCCCCTATGAGGACAGGCTGAGAGAGTTAGGGGTGTTCAACCTGGAGAAGAGAAGGCTCCAGGGAGACCTTAGAGTGGCCTAAGGATGTGTCAGAGAAACATAAGTGGGTAATGTAGAAACATTTTTAAATAGCTAGGATGGAGTGAGTATTCAAAGATGAGATCAGTCCTTGGAGACTTTTATAATTATATATTTTTCTAAAGAAAACCATAATACAATTTAACACATTGATGTGCTTATAGAAATGTTAATCTGGATGCAAAAAATACAAGGAAAATAAAAGTAGAATTTCAGTTTTCATATTATTTTATACCTGATAGAGAAAGATGATCTATATCCAATAAATATCTAGAATAAATAATAGTTATCTTATTTACAAACTGATTGGTGAAATATCCTCCTTTCAGAGCACCCAAAATACTCTATTTGGAGAAAAACCCAGCAGTTCTGTCATTTTCCATATATTCTCTTCTACAGAAGCTTCTTTCACTGCAGTGGTTGTCATGCATTGCAATGACTGTATCAGTTCAAATTTCTTGTTTATGAAATGGTGTTAATTACTTTTAGATATTATAGGTGATATTTCACTGTCAAAATGAGCTAAGTATGTTATTGAGAGAAATCTTCTGTGCTGATTTGATTTGTATTAAAAATAAAAAAGATACTGATTCCATCCAGCAAAAACGTAGGCATGCTGCTTTTGTTCTTTGGTGTCCAGTCACTTTATTGCTGTTTTGGTGAACAGAAACAGAACTGTGACTACAGAAACACAGTGAACATAATTCTGCTTGTATGTAATTGAGTGCAGTGGTCTAAAATGCATGACATTTTCTGTTTAGTAAAACAATATGGTGTGTATTTAAGGTTCATGCTTTGATGTGCATTCTCACGTATATTTAACCCTGTATTGTTCATTTTTATGGACTAAATATCAAAAGCTTGAAGATTTAGTATAACAAAACATAGTATTTGTAGTCTTTGTGCAAGTAGATAAATTGGTCTTATTGATATAAAAGCTTGTTCACTTTAATTCCTGTTATGTCTCTCTATGTAGAAAGGCATACAAAAAGCTGCTCCTATCACAGCTGAAAAGTTTCATTGTTCCGCTTGTTTTTCATTATGCAGAAATTCTTAAATTGGATAATTTTCAAAGAGGGAACTTATATAAGAGGGACATAAATGCAGTCCTGCAGCTGTGTCAAAATATAACTTGAATTTGTATTCATTTCTCACACTTCAAAGGTAACTTTGGAGAATCCAGCTTGAATTTATATTCTAAAAAGAATCCCATTGTCCTGAAGTAAAGAAATGTAACTGGTTCTTCCTTTTTTGCTATATACTTGCCCTTTGAATTCATACCTTTACTTCTTCTATATGTTTTGAGTGCATAAATAATTTTGACAGAAGCTTCTTAGGTAGATTGATATACCTCACTCCTCTCAGAAAGTACACTATGAAATAGGAAGAACAGGTAGTTCCAATCCCCTGAAAAAAATGATTTCTTAAATGGTAAATTTTGATAAAAATATTTTTAATTTAGTGTTCCTGAATAATTAAGATGTACATTAAAGTTCAGTTAGTTTTAAGAATTTTTAAAACTTTATTATCATCGTAAACCAGTATTTGAGAAACAGAACAAGTGGTAGTTACAGAAGCTCATCTGAGTACATGTCTGCTTATCTGGTTAAAATGAATGCATTTTCTTCTTTCCATAGAAAGACTACTCAGTCATTTTTCTTAGATTACATTAGCAATACTCTACAAAAGTACTGGCAGTTTTGTTTTATGGAAATATGATGGGTTATAAGATTTGTTTAACCAAATGATAACTTAATAATTATTTGGGATTTCTTGCAATGAATATTCTAGGCTTCTATGTCTATAACACCAAACTCAATAAACATAGAGAATCAGTAGATAAATTTTATTGATGTTAGCAAGTTTTGCTTTATAATTCAGAGCACTGAAATTGTTTCTTAGTTTCTTCTCTCCTTTTTGTCATAAAGAAATTTAACAGACATTCTTAAACAAGTGGGTTTTGGGTTGGTTTGTTTTTTGGTTGGTTGGGGTTTTTTTATATGGGAAACTTACAGCGGAAGCAATGAAAGCAATAAACTGTGTTAGGTAGTTGAGGAGAACTTTTAATGCAGATGGAATTTTGTCTCCTCTTACTACTTCCAGCTCTCCATCAGTAATTCTGAACTGGACTTTTAGAAGTCCGTGTCTTGTGCTTGATGTTCCTTCTCTGTAGCTGTATCAGAAGAGGATGTCTTCTTGTGCTGTTTAATACATTACTTTTTATAAGACTAAAAAAGAAATTATCTTTACTGTTAAGATTGGTAAAAGATACTGTGGATCACAGTAAGATTAAAGTATTTTAGAAGGTAATTCTAGTAGTTTAGATAATGAGTGTTGCAGTTTGGACCTGGCATACAATTATGATTGTTTTATGATTATATAATACAATATATAATTATTTAAATTGACTGTTTCAAAGGCAAGAGGTAAAGAAGATGCAAGATTTTGTTGGTAGATTCTGCCTGTAAGAAGGGGAAAAGCTAAAATGTTTGCAGTTTGAACTTCATCCATATAATTTCCTTGCATGATATTTGTTAGCTTTTCTAACCCAACAAAATGTTAAAACAAGTGTATCAACATAGGTGGTTGGAGGAGCAGTCTGTTCCATGTAATTTTTCATTGGTTCCAAGCTTACTTTGTACTGTCTGGGGGAAGAAAAGAGGCAAAGTTAAGAACATCTCCCTCCCTATACAGTCTCTTCTCCCATCCCCCCTGCAATGTTCAAATTGCCAGTCTTAGAAGACGCATAAAATCCATTTAAGAACTGTCATTCATTCCTTGGTTTATCCTGCTGAGTGCTAGCAATGTGCTTCTTAAGATATGTATGTTCTATTAGCATGAGCAGATTTATTAATCTTCTCATCCTTTTTTAACTTAATCTGTTCTATCTAAGCAGATATTCCTGTATCTGAAGCAAGTATTCACATCTTAGAGAAACATTTTATAGCTTCTTTATGGAGAACAAAACTCTAGAAGAAATTAAAGCATTTCTTCTAGTTTGTGTTTACGTTCCTTTTTCTTGCTGAGTAGTGAATTGTAAAGGTAAAACTATGGACCAACAGTGCACCAAAAGTTTTTAAAGCGTTATTTAAAAGCAAATATAAGGAAAACTTTCACCAGTCAAGCTTAGCTGAGTTAACATTTGAAAAATAATGGTACCAATGTGCATGTTATGCTTTTGTATTCATGCTGATTGTGGTGTCTTTACCAAACCAGTTGCTAATTTTTCTTTTCGTTGACACGTGTGAGCATTGATTTGAAAGGCACATGTAACAAACAAGATGATCTCCAGAAAGCCCTTTTTTATTGCTGAGGAAAAGGAAGTTAGAAATACAATACAGTACAGTAATGCAGAAATAGTTTTTTCTCTCACCCTTCTTTTTATTCCCTGCTCCCCCCCCCCCCTCAATGTTTAGTTAGGTGGCAAATGGCACAGTATCTTCCTTCATGTAGATCGATCTCTTTTGCATTCCCTATACTGCCCCTATTTTTTCTTCTTACTTGTAAGAAAAACTATGACCTTGTCCAGCATAGGACTGATTTTTTTATAAACTTTCTCAGTATCTGCTGTCCTTTATGCCATTGGATTTTATATGTGGTTTAGTAGAGTTTCACTGCTCACCTTCCATTAGCATTATTTTCTCCCTTTCTGACATTTTTCTTGCCTCCAGAATGGGACATGAACTCAGAGGGACTTCAACTTCAGCACGTTTGTATTTGTGCAGCTCCCATTCACAGAGTTCTCTGCCTAGAATGCATTTTTCATTATGTATTCAGAAATACATACATACATACATACATACCAGGAAATGTGAGCCATATTTGTAGGGAAAATTCTTAAGTAATTTGGTTTAGGGAAGTTCCTTCCAGATGCTTAATCCGCTATTTCTATAACCATGAATGTAATTGCAACAGAAGAAGATTCTCTAATATCCCATTCAGTATGTCTTTCTACCTACAGTACTTGGGAGAGAGCCAAAAAGTGAATCCTGAATATACCTATCTATATCTTGCATCCAGAAAGAAAAGCACTTACTTTAGACTTCTGTAGGCCTGAAGAACTAGTGTTGATTATATAGGCATATAATATGTGAGGATACACTGGAACTGGAGCAAGTTAGAATCTTGGCCATTGTCCTTTCTTTTCCTCAGGCTTTTATACATAAGTAGTGATGAACTGCATCAAGTTACCAAGTCTGTTACCAGGATTTGTTAACAGCATTTTTGGTCTAGAACTGCTTAGTTTCCTTAACCTATTAAAGAGACTTGGCTCAGAAACCAGTACCATGGTATTCATTTCAGTATACAGTCATTAAACCAGTGCTTTCAAATCAGTTCTCAGAAGTTTTTAGGCATTTCAGTAATAATAAGCAGATAGTTGGCTGAGAAACAAAATATTAAATTACTACTGGTTTTGTTGTTTCTCTTCAGATCTTTGATTTCAGACATGTTTGTGATGATGAAAAAAACAGATTAATACTTTATATATACTTATTAACTGAATTTTTTCTTTCAGCTGGTGTAAATCATAGCTGCAAAAAGGTTACCAATCAATCTTTACATGGGAGACCCGATTGGAAAGTGCACCTAAAGTACAAGCAAAAGCTACTTAATTTTTTTATATATAAGTGAATATTCAAGTAAAGTCTTTTGTCTACACTCAAATAAGCATTCTAGCAGTGATTTTGATTTGGTTTATAAATTTTCATTACCTTGCAAATTACTTAATTAGGCTAGGAAGTCAATGATTTCAGGAAAAAATGGGCATTTGAAAGGAGATGTAGTGATTTGGAATTGATTTTAAAAATGATTAGAGAATAAGGAGTGTAATCCTTCCAATTTTATGTGACACGATCTTAAAATACTGTTCTGTAATTATATGTCATATTAAGGTGTTTTCAGTAGTAGAAAGTAGTTTCACTGTAGGGTGCAACATGATAATTTTGGACAAATGTACACAAAAGTGTGTTTGGCAGCTACAGATTTAATTGATTTCCTATTAAAAGATGGTGAATGATATTGTGCATGCTTTGAAGATGATAGGAATAGTTCTATGACTTCTATGACATTTCAGAACATATATCTCAAGTCACTTGATTTGGTATTAAAAATTTTATTTACAAAGATGATTGTTCCCTGTTATTCCTGTGTTTAAGTTGTATGATCTGTATTTGATTTAAATGAGGATAGCTATATGCCTTATATGACTAGACTAGAATACGTTTAGTCAAGCAGCTTTATATTTAGGATTTACTTGGATTTCCCTACTGGATTTTCATTAAGTGTCTTGAAATACCTTGGCTGGTGAAAGTATTCCCTCTTGAGATAATAAAACTAAATTTGTGCTACATAATGAACTTAAATATGCCTTTCATACTCTATTACATGATTGTCAATAAATTCAGCATGGCACAGGGCTCCAAATGTTGCATTTTAATTTTTTACTTTCTAAAAGAAATCAATATCTATTTACATAGAACAGGAAGAAATTCTTTAACAGATTTATCTAAGAAATTAGTCTGTGTTTTTGCAGTCCATAAAAAATTTCAATTACAGTGTACCAGGTTCCTTAATTATTTAACTACAGGTTACAGCTTAACAGGTAATACTGAACTGCATGATTCACCACCTCACATGTGCAAAGATAAGTGATTAGTTAAATGAGGATTTCTATAAAATAACTAAATTAAAAATAATCTAAGTTTTTTTGTCATCTTTGCCACCAGTAGGGAAGCTGAAACATAAATTTTGGGAATATACACAATATTTCAAATGATATGCTGGTTGAAGTGAGAATAGGCAGGGAGAGAGGTTAGAGCTGGGTGAATAAAGAGTATTTCATAAAGTTTTTACTACATTGAATGTATTTTATTGAAATTTTGCAAGATACTTGCATCAGGAAAAGCTATAATTCACTGTTGGAATTGGCCACATCAAAATTCAAATTTCATTCTTTCCTAGTATTTGCAAAAATACAGTTGTTACTGCCCACTCTGCTTGTGATGGCTGTTTGTGTTGCTTTTTTACATAAGCATTCTCCTAACACTTGCCTTACAACTTAATAAATTACTGTTTATTGTTGAACCAAGGCAGTGCAGTGTCATCAGTAGTGTTCCAGCTTAATTTGTGAAGAAAAATACTGATATTATTGACACACACATGAGAATGAGTGAGCTACAGATTCTACAGAAGCAGCTAAGGAAAGGGTCACTCTGGATTTTGAGATGTAGTGCTTGGTGTATAGTTTCTGACTTGTGCTATTTCAGCATTTCAGCATTCTTTTAAACTGTGGATTCATTTTTGTAGAGGAAAGGTTATTCCCTAGTAATGAATGAAATCTCAGCTTTCTGTAAGTGTATTTCACTTCTGCATGAAATTTTCCTAGAGAACATGAATATTTAGCATGTAATTGGTAATATGCTCATGAAATAGAGCGGCAAACAAAAACAGAGTCACAAAAACTACAGCTGTGTGTAAATTATACTTAATGTCCTATACAAGCAGAAAGAATGAACTGTGTTTATTTTTCCAAACAATAAAATTTGTAGTTTGGTTTTGAATGTTGTTTTTTGGTTTTTTTGTTTTTTTTTTTAAAAAGTAAATTAAGTTTCATGCTTTGGACAAAATATGTTTTGCAATTCTGATTCTACAAAGCTAATTTACAAAGTTGAAAAACTGTGTTGCGTGCATAGAAATTTTATAGTGGTATTAAATTACTTTTTCCTTTGGTCACTGGCTAGTAGAATATGCTGGAAACCATGGTAACAAAAGGTGCTACCATGGTTGCCCCGGAGTCATGTTAAAATGAGAAAGCTATGTTTGTCTTAATTAATACAATAAAAAGAGAGGGAAGAAGGGAGAGAATATGATTAATGACCTGTACAACGGAAACAGCAAGCGTACAGTCAGAGATGTATCTATGGATAAGTGATCCTGGAAGTTTTGGTACCATTGCATCACGAATGTGAAGGTGTTAAGCCATGAATTTTTAATGAGTAAAGGAGATATGTTAGTTCAATGGTTTATTTCCTTCCATGTCTGTATTTTGCAGGTTTATATTAGGATAAAGGATGATGAATGGAATGTTTATCGAAGATATGCGGAGTTCAGAAGCTTGCATCATAAATTGCAGAATAAATACCAGCAAGTGAGGACTTTTAACTTTCCACCAAAAAAGGCCATTGGAAACAAGGTACTTAAAAGAACTCATAGTATCAGTAAGAGTTGGGGAAAAAAACCTTTCCTATCCACACACACAAAAAAATAGGTGACTGTCATAAATAATTTTTACAGCTGCTAGACAGTACCTGCTATTTTTATACAAACTTTGCTCTCAGCAGCTACAGATTCACCAATAATGCAGTTAGTGCTTCGATTTTTCCATTAATTGAAAAGAAGACGGTTTTTATTAAGTGAAATATTGATGACATACAGAACAGATAAATGCACAAAACCTCCAAAGCTGTAATGGACAGATTTATATGTAAAATGTAATCTCTACTCCATTCTTGTAATAAATGCCAGCAATTAATACTGGTCAGTAATTTTTTAACTAGTTCTGTGAATTTTAAAAAGTATCAGTCTAAATTCCTTAAATTTCCTGTGCTGTTCACAACTGTTGTAAGTTCTTTGAACCAGCTTTTGAAAGGTATTTTGGGTACTTAATTCCCATAATCTATGTCTTTGTGTCTTAGGTCTCCCATTTTGAAATGGGAATTTCTGCATTTTCCTATCATACAGGGATTTTGCATTAAATGCAGTAAATATTGTAGTATGTAAGTAGTAAATATGTAGTATCAGGTAGTTTAATCCTTAATTATGGAAACTTGAAAATGTTCAAGAGCTTAAATACACATTGCAACATACATCACAAACCCAGTAAGGATTGAGAATTAAAGTAATTTTTTTTTTTTAAAGGTAGGAATGATCTGAAAAATTTATTAACCTTCACAAGCAAAATATTTGAGATTTAAATCATGCCTATGACCACAAATGTCTATACTAAACCTCTGAGTGCTTGAAAAGGCATTCCTAGTGTTCATCAAATTTGTTACAGTCTTTATATGGGTTTTTCTCTATTTTTTTTTTTTTTTTTTTTCCTCCGCAGAGTGATTGGTGTAGTCATCAAAAGAAAGCTGACACAATGACTAAAATACTCAAAGATCTTCATGACATTTTATTTGGTCTAAGACCACTTTAATACATGTATCACTAAAATGCCAGAATCATGCTAATTATGTCTGTTGCAGCTTTGTCTATGATAGAAAAATCATTATTGCTGATTCATGTGATGCAATATAAACTTTCAAAAACAAATAGAAAAAAGTTATATCTATAAATGCTTTAATGGCATTCAGATGTCAGTGCATGTGGATTGTGAATGTTTAAAGATAGTAACTCTGGTCTGACTTCAAATGATTTCCCAAGCGTTCCATAAAAATAAGTAGGTAAGCTTGGAACATGTGATGTGAAATGAGTAGTAATGCAGATGATCTGGAATAAGTGGTGGTGAATATATATGAATTTTATCAATAAAATCTGTAGGTCTGTCTGCTTGGTGTAAAGTCCAGAGTTAATTAGTTGTTTATTGCCTACTAAGTAAATGAAGGTACTTACGAGAACTTTTTTGTTTTTTTTTCATATATTAGAAGATCATGCATTTTTCATTTCATTTTTAGTGGATAAGTTTGTAATAGATACAATGCATTTTCTTATTTGTTACAAAACCACTTCTTCTTTTTTGAAGTGATGGAGTATCAGCCACTTGAATAAATTACAAAAGTCTTCTAAGCTTTTTTTTTATAGTCTTTCATCACCAATTGCCTTTAAATACTAATTGAATTACAACTTCAGTTGCACGATTGATGCATAGAAAATTATCAGTAGACCAGCTCATTAATAAATTTGTATCGCTTATTCTTTCAGTGCTTTAGATTTGGGCCAAAATTCTACCTTAATCATGCATAAACCAGCAATCACTCTGTATCAGATCTCAGAAGAAATATCTTTTCTTTATAGTAAGAAATGGGTGCCATCCATTGCGCTTCTGAAAGACTACTATGATGAGACACGAACCAGTTGTATAATTGGAACTGATTAGTGATTATACTTCTGGCTACCTGCTGTAAATACCTTGCAAGTCGCAACGTAGTGCTTTCACATCAGCTTTGCAAGACCTTACCACAGTTTATCACACAAGAGCTTATTTTCACATCACAGTGTGTAGGCAAATATTTTGGCCTTTTAGTGGTGCTATTTTCTGTACCATGTCATAGGATGTATTGCATTTAGGAATAGTGTATGGTTTTGTGCAGTATGGTGGATCATGCTTCAGGAACAATTACCCTATAGATCCAGCAGAAATAGTAGCTCCTTGGAACACATTGCACTGTGTGACTGACTGAGATGGGTTAATGGCCTTGAGATGGCCCTCCTTTCCATGACAGAGCAAGTTGAAGTAATTAGAAGGTTTTAAAATTCAGTGTAAAATGAATTACTGTGGGAATGTCTGTCTTCGAATTCTGTAGAACTTTCAGTTTAGGATGAGGGATTTGTGCAGTATGCAAATACTTGGTAATGTTTACAAATGCATATGTTTGGTAATAAGCCTTAGAAGAGATAATGTCAGTACTACTTTTTTCAGTACTGCTTTTTTAACGTTAGTGGCTGCCAAAGCATGTTCCCTTTTAGATATGCTGTTAGATTTCAACAGAAATTTTTCTCTGATGTTCTCTTACACTGTTTTTAATAGAATTGCAGCTGTTATCCCATTTCTAGATTAATCAATACAATATTAAATCAGTACCTTAAATTAGTAGCTAAATTCTGCTAACGAAAGTATTCAGTTTACATGAATCTCTCTCTGGTTTTCATATTCTTTACAAATCCTCTGTGTTATCAGGTGCCCAAATAACATATTGGTAAAACACAGTCGTCCATGTGTAAATGGCTCAAAATTACTATTTTACAGCTTTTGGAAACTGGTGTTGTGTGCTTTTATATCCTTCAGGTCTGTACCTGAATAATGTTATTCATTGCATATCTTCAATACGCTGTTTGGTACTGTGAGGCTAATGAAGGTGATATGCTTATTCTAAATGTTAGTGTCATTGAAAGAGGGTTTTGCTGTAATTGATATCTCCCTTAATACCAGCACAAAATTTGGTGTTCAACTATATGTCTTAGATTGAGGGAAGCTCCAAGACCACCAGAGGACACCATGCTCTACAGAATGACCTAAAACCACTACTGTGGAGTCACAAAATGCCATCTTCTGTTTTGCTATGCAAAATATTGGAGCTCTGAGGAGGGAACTTGACTAGAAGCGAGTAATGCAGAAAAAAAAAAATACTGTGGAGAACTACTAATTTTCATGCATAATTTTCCCACTTACTGCAGTAGAAATTGGGGAGATCAGGTTCAAATGTGAAATTGCAGATTTTGACACAGGGAAAATGCAAAAAGAAAGTAGATTTTCACCTGAATGGTGATTTTTAAAAGTGAAAAAAACATTTATTATTGCACATATATCGTCATCAAGTAGCAGTGAATCTGAAAATATTTAACAGTTGTAAAACAATAGATTAAGAAACAAATATCTATATTAATTCTAATTATTACATTTTTAGTATATTTTTGCCTTTCACCTGTTTGACTTAAGCTGGGACAATTTATCTTAACAGTTCATGTTCGTGATCTTTCAACAAATTTTGTATGTAGGATTAGAAACTAGCTTTAATGCTTGAGGAAACAGCAATTTAATATACAGAAAACCAATTAGTAGAAAATGAACAGACAAGAGGAAAGAATACTGCTTTTGACAGTTAACCTTTTTTCAGTTGGAAAGAAAAGTTTGTATTTGCCTTTCAGGTTGGTAACCTTATTTTCAGTGCATTAGTTTAAACGTTTGAATATAGTAACTTAGAACTAATGTAAAGCAATGAAAGGAATAATTTGTTTTAGAAATGTTGCTTTGAATCAAACCAGAACAGCTAATTTCATTACTGAAGGAAAATATAACAGTAATGCTTGCAAGACCTCATGTATTAAGTTCCATATATACTAGTCCCTGTGCTGTGTATTTTCTACTAATGATCTTTTAGTGCTGGTAGCAAATAATTGTCAAAATCTTTATAACTAGGCCGTGCAGGAATAAGTGTTCTTCCTTCAATTTTTTGATGTTTTGTTTGAGTGAAAACAAGAAACGTATTTGTTCTCTTTTGTTGCATGTATAAGAGAAATGTCATGTATGACAATGTATCAGCCTGGTTTGTGGTTTGCAAAGTATCTTAGATGTAGGTGTATATACCAAGACTTGTGATTTAAACCCATGGTTTTCTTGCATGGAATAGATTTTTGCCTTTTAGCTAGCCTTCAGGTACTTTGGATCTTTTGAATTCATACTTCCATTATCACAGTTTAAGTCTTTGTGACTACAGGCTTCCTGTCAGGTTTCTAACATCCAAAGGACAGGTTCAATTTCGTGAGCCAGACTCAAACTGGTTTGAGTTGTGGAGCTCCTGAAGAGAAGCTTCATTTGATCATAATACTTGATTGCAAAGGGATCCTTGTATGCTCTTGCATAGAAATACTGTTTATTTTTTTTTCATTTGAGTCCTTACAAAAAAAAAAAAAGCCCTTTAGCTTTTGTTGGTGCTGTGTTTGTGTCTCACTTCTTGAAATGTTGCTTTCAGACTAATGATTAAGTAATAATATGTGAGTATTTACTCGACTTACTATTCTAATTTTTTGAGTATTGCAAAGTCCTTAAAATTTCAGTAGCTACTTCTGCATTGGGCAGATTATAACACATAAAGAATGGATTCTACTAACTCAGTAGGCATCTAATTAAGTATCCTCTTGCAAGGGTATTGTCCCAGTAGAGGACATATCAAAATAGAAATGGTTCTTTTCTTCCACTGAAGATGTGAATTCAGTGATTGTGTAAGTGTTTAGAAATTGAATATAAGGTAGCTTTCCACTGAGTGCTGACTTAACTGCATGATATCCTTTGCTTTTCTTAAAAACATTGGATACCCCATATGGAAAGAATACACAGCACTTTTCTGAGATTAGAAGAGAGTGACTTTGCCATGACTCCTCAGTTGCATAGGAGGAACAATACAGAAATCTAAAGTAAGTGTTCTGTCTAGGAGAAAATGTTGAGAGCAACATCGTTCATAACTTTTATCCCATGCAACTGAGCTGTTTCTCCTGTCATATCTTGTTTCATGCCCAAATGTTAGTTCAGTAAAGTAAACGTCTCTCTTATCAATGACTAAGGTAGATTGTAGATTATTTTGTGTATCTAATTATTTTAAAAGTTTGTTAATACTATGTGTATGTATCTTAAAAGATATCTATTTGTATATACTTATATACACATGTGCGCATGTGACAACATCAAAGACAGCATTTAGTATATATATGCAGTTGGCTACTGGAATATATCTTGTTATTTTGCAAGTTCTATTCACTAGGGACTTTGTCTTTCTCCCATTTATGTCAGTGGAAATCTGGAAATCTTGCCTTTGCACTAACAGTGTAGATGGCTTCTTTTTTTTTTTTTTTTTTTTTTTTTTTCCTTTTCCTACCAGCATAGCTGCTTTTTCTATCCATGTCTGGTCTGTTCTGTTTGCCTGTTGCAAACTCTGATGCAGGATAACTACCTTAGGATTAAAAGGTATAGAAGGTAAAGATTTTAGTGCAAATAAAACAAAACAGAATATAGTTTCTGTCATATGCCTATAATATTTATTGTTTTTTAAAAGTTTATAAAGTAAAGCGTTGTCTGGGTCTGTGTATGTGTGTGTGTGTATATGTATGTGTATGAAGTAATCTGAAACCATTCAAATTAGAGTTTTAATTTTAACATTTTTGTTCTTAAGGTTTTCACATTATGCCATTGATGTGTAACCCCTGTTACATATTTCCTTACTGTAAAATGTTGATCTGCCATTTTGGGCCAGCAGGACGTGTATGTTCAGACAAGTATCCTTTTAAAGCTGCTTTTTAGACCAGATGATGGAAGTACTGGACTCCTCTTGGAAAGAGATGAAGAAGAGGAGGAGCATGAGAGGAATAAGGTTTTTTAAGAAGGCCCCTCCTGAGTTTGGCAGAAAGAAGCAAGGGAAAATGCTGCAAGGCTCTGCATCATGCATAGGTCAAGGAAGCAGTGCAGTCCTGTATTATGTTTCAGAGTTAGTGGTTGAGTGGTAAGCTGTCCTTGAAATTCCCCTGAGGGGAACATTTCTGGGTTAGGGACAGAGGATGCCAGACCAGTGCATTTCCTGAAGATTCCAGTATTGATTCTCTACTTCCTCTTTTTCACTTGTTTTCTACTGTCCTTGTGGCATGAAGTGATTATTTATCTGCAGGTATCTGAGATACAGTTCTGGTGTTTGAGATTTCATGTCAAATTTTGTGGAAGTACTTTTCTGTGGGAAAGAGGGGGATAGCTGCTACTGGGTTGGGCTGAGGAGAGAGATGATTTGAGGACATAAATGTTTGGGGAAAAAAACCCCACAATTATTTTGCTAGTATTTTTCAGAGTGTATGATGCTACATAGTTTTCTTTCAAGATTGTTGACATATTCAATAGAGCTATTTCTGCTTCCTCAAGAAAGGACCTGGGTGTTTGCCATAATCAGTCACATTTACAACCCAGAATATGAATTCAAAACTCAGTGCATATTGTCCTATGCTCACTGCAGTGCACAGTACACTACATAATTTGTATACATACGTTAACACAGTATGTATTTTGCTACTGTCATCCAGTTAAACTGTGAGATACTGTTGTCTCACAAATGAGCATTCAGGACTGACAGAAACAAGGAATGAAATTTCCTGCATCTTTCAGATCTGGAGAAGGGCCTGTGTTCATACTTTTTAAAAATTCACTACTATCCCAACAAATATCCTAGACTATCACATTAATAAAATCTCTACCAGTAATTCTAGACTGAGTTGGAAAAATCATGTTCATGGTTTAAAGGATCTAATTAACAAGTTGCATGCGGATGTCTAATGTACAATTTATTGCCATGATAGCAAATGTGATTGTGATAGTTAATGTACTGTCAGTGTTTGAAATACGTGTTTTAAAATAGGAAGTGTAACAATTCCTTTTTAACTAGTACATAGACAATAGCAGAATAAATACGTAATTCTTGAAAGAGGATGATTCAGAAAGAACCTTAGGGAAGGAGGTAACTTCATTTTAGAGTTGGGTGTTTTTGTGTCCTGATTCAGAAAAGCATTTCAGGACATCCTAAAATTTAAGTATGTGTTTGACTTGCATTGAAATCAGAAATGCAGATATGTGTGATTTGTATTTTATGGGGTTTAGTAAGTCATAGACACTATCCTTCATCAGATGAGTTTGTCAAAGTCATACTGTCATAGGGAGCTGTGACTAAGAAAGCAGAGAAGAAAGTAGAACTTCTAGCAAATGCCTTTGGGGCAGTGAGCTAAATAATATTTCATAGTACTAAGCTTTGATATCCGATGTCTTCAAGTAGAATTAGTAGACAATTATGACTCTGTTTCAGAATTGGAATACATTTATTAAAGGAGAAAAGCTTTGGAAATAAAAATCCTTAAGTTATATATTAAAAATTTGAAATGAAGGATTACTTTCATTAATGCTTACTTAATTTGATTTTTGGATGATGTAATTATAGATGCTTAAATTCTATATTATTCTTTATTTTCAAAGTGAGTAGATTTTAATTTTCGATCCTGTTAGTGGACTTGCTCGTACATTGAGTTATTTTCATATACTATTTTGCCTTGTGAGCTTTAGGAAAAACTGTAGCTAATATGAATTTGACAGAAATGCTTGTGCTTTACTATGGCTAAAAAGAAAAGAAAGGGGTCCATTTGTATTGTGCTCAAATCAGGAAAGGAACACAAATTAATCTTATATGTATAGCCGTATACGCTATTTCTATAGCACTGTTTTTCATGGCATTCTAAAGCCATAAAAGAAACTGTGTCCTCTAAGATCACAATATTACTTCGTAACTGGAAAGCTCAGTTCTCAAAGTGTATGAGCTTTAAGTAGCCATTGAGATTAAATTATTACAATCTAGTTTTCAAATAGGTAATTTAATTGAAGTACCATACAGGTAGAAGTAAAAATAATTTCACACTTGTCATAATTATTAAGATTTCTAGTCACAGCACACCTTTTTTCTGACACTGTCACTTGCACACTACAAGGGACTACAGAGCATTTCAGATTTTGAATCCAAATCCTCTGGTATTTCTACTGGAAAAGACTGCAGTTGATGTTTTATGTATACAGCACTTAGAAAAGAACATTCAGTTCTTCATTTCCATTTTTTTGTTATATCACTATCTAAGAGAAGAGAAATAAGTCAGTAAGAAATGGTTGGCTTTTATATGACAAATACTTTATAGCAAACACTTCATCATCAAGTTCTGTGATATGATATGTCTGGGTTACCTGAAGCTCAGCATGAAGGTTAAAGCTAGCACTGTGCAGAGTAGTCTATTTCATTTTCGGTGGTTTAATTTGAAAGGTAAACAGTTTGCCAACTCATACTTCTCCATCTCTTTCAGAATGTCCCACTGAATTAATGTGATCATTTGGTACTCAAGTGTAACATTTAATGAAAATAGTGAATTGAGACTTTTCAAGTTGCAAAAATTTGCTTTTAATTGCTGTTGAAGTTTAGGAAGAAGGAGCACAGACTATTTAGGGTTTACGAAACAAAATTTTGCCTGTCGGTTTTATTTTTGCTGTCTTGTAATCCTATGTTAAGAGAAGCAGTTTATTCTAACAAATTATTGAAGATGGAGCCAATAGAAACTGTTCAGATGGTGTTGTTTTACATCGTGATATTATGGGGGGAAAAAAGAAAGTAATGTGATTTACATGCTGCTTGGACCACTGCTAGATAAAAATATTGCAGTTTCGTAACAACTCATGCATCATTTAGGTATTCTAGTTGTCTGCTGGTATAAAATGAAAATACAAAAATAATTTTCTAAATTTATTTCTTAATGTGGTGGTGATGCTGAATTACCAAGTTACTTGAATTAATAAATTTCAGAGAGAAATAAAACTAAAACCTACTTTCTCTGAGTTTGAAATGTTACCCACATTTTTCTGTCTTTCTGTACATATAAGTACCATTCTGTATTTTATTCCCCCCCTCCCCCCAATGTATTGTTTCATAAATAACGGCAAATTTTAATCTTGTTTGCTGTACACCTGTTGGGGTGATTGCTAGTATTATGCATATTTAGTGTTACTTTTTAAAAAAAATGGAGACAACAAATAGTGAATATTTCACATTCTGTGAAATGCTGGAGACACTTCCTGCATGAAAAATCTGGTTTTCCTCATTGTACCATGTAGACTATCTTTACATGAAGGCACTATAAATAACAGGCACTTGATATCAGTATTCCTCATTCATTCAATTTTAATTTTAGAAAACAGAACCGTCCTATCAGAGTGTATCTAAATAAAATCTCTATTAAAGAAGCATCTAGTCTTCTGAGTGGGAGTAAAGTTCATAGACTGTTTTGTATCCCACTAGTTTGGCAGCTGTGGTGGTAAACTGCTGTGTTAATGAATTTTTTTGATTTTGGTGGTTGGATTTTTTTTTTTTTTTTTTTTTTTTACGTGCTAGAGTTAAAACATTTCAAATAAATATGTTTGGATACTGTTAGCTCACAGGTGTAAACAGTAGACAGAAGCTATCAGCTTTCTTGCAGATCTCCTTTTGATGTTTTAGATGTTGTGGGTTATGAGCAGACTAAGCGAGACTGCCGTAATCTTAGCCGGATCTGTCAGGAGAGAGCTTAGCCAAGAGAGTGGTAGCTGGGCTGTTGTGTGACTCCCTGAAACTGTCCCCTTCCAGCACTTCTGTGCCAGTCTGCACCCATCCATATTCTCTTAGTATCCCCCCTTGTGTCTTTCTGGAGCCATCCAACAAGAGAGAAATGGCCCAAGTTCTGCTTGAAGGTTTTTACTGGAAAGGGAAAATATTTACTGAAAAGTGGTAGAGAAATAATTGCTACTGAATTTGGGGGAATTCTGAAAGCAGTTTCTTTCACTTGCTGAGAAAGTACAAGAGAAATTGTAGTTTTCCATTAACCTGTTTGTGGGTTTGGCTCTTTGCTGTGGTTTTTATTTTTTTTATTATTTTATTTTTAAGAAAAGTCATCACTGTAAGATAGTATATACAAGCTTGTACACTGTAAGCACTGTGTGTACCATGTTCCTAATGGGTTTTGGGGTTGGTTTTGTTGTTTTAAGTTTAGAGTCTGTCTTTACTGCTCTTCAGGGCATTTTCAAACCTGATAAAAGAAAGAAATTAAGCAAGAAAACTGCAATATTGGGGGAAAGCACTGAACTGAGACACATTTTAACTAATATTGTTGATAGTTATTACTGTAATATAGGCTAATAAAAAAATGGATCTCAATTTCATGAACTGTTGTAGTTTCCAGAATCTCCTGAATGAAAATATTGAATAGACTGATAATACTTGGTGTGAGGAGAAAACAGAAATAAAGTATTCTTGTTCAATAGCTGAGCAAAAGATGAACCCTAGGGTCCTTACTATAGGATGCAGTTTTCTACTGATGCTTTTTAATAAACAGTTGATTCCTGAGCAGTTGACAAATTGACACGTGGTTGGCATTTACGTCTTTAAATAACATAATATTTAGATGACACTGGATTTTGTTAGGATAATGTTACCAGTTGAGTTGCTTTTTAATAGTGGCATTAAATACAACACTAAAAAAAGATGAGTTTTAGTTTTATTCTCAAGCTTTCTTTTTTCTGTTGATAAATTTATTAATTTTTAACACTTTCTCAGAGTTTTGAGAAAGTTTTGCCATTTGGATTGATGATTTTGCTAGCTTGAAAATGCAGTGTATCTTGAGAAACATATCTGGTTCCTGGATTTTGTAAATGCCTGAGCCAGTTTAGAGAGGTACAGGACATAGTTTGACTGACATTTATTACATGGGGGAGGAATTTGTCAAAATGGGATTGTCTGTTGTTTTGATAGGGCCTGGGGTCTACACACTTCTACGTATCTGTTAACTTGCCTGTGCTCTGGAGTTGTTTAGAGGATGCTATACAGCAACATTGTATTCTAAGAAAGCATGAACACAACCTTAGTATGACTATAAACCTTAGTAGCTATAATGCTGTGATATATAAACTACCCTGTTACTCAAAATAAAAGGTAAGACTTTTTTCAAGAATTAACATTGGAATGAAACACATATTTGTGAGGCACAGACTGAGCTTGCACTTCTTCTGGTGACCTGAGAAGGCTGGCACAGCTGCTGAGCAACCATTTCCTTACTGAACAGGCTGGCTGTGCTGAGCAGCTCTGCATAGTACTGCAGGAGATGCCTCGGGTCTCAAAAAAATCAGAAATGCTAATGAAAATGTTGCAATTGTCAACATAAATCTGTGCTAGACTGAGGGCATTGATAGCACTGTCGCTCACACTTAGCATGCCTGCTGCTGGATGGTTTTGCAGCAATGCCTTTTTCAAATTACTTTATTGGAAAGCACTACCTACTTTCTGGTATCATTGAAATGAATCTAGAGTTGGAGATGGAAATGTATCAACTATTTTAGTAGAGAAACACAGAATAATAATTGCAATTATGTAATAAATCTGCTTAAAGAAAGATTTCTTTCCAAAACTGACAACTTTTCAATACTTGATTTCTTCTTTGTATCTCATCCTCTTAAATTCCTGTTTGTTCCACTGAACAGTAAATGTACAAAAAAGGTTACAGTGGGATGGGAAAAACAGGAATTGATGTATTGTATACCCTTGTTTTGTTGTGTAACGCTAGCCTGATTCTGCCATACAGAAACTGGCAATACAAGTAGGATGGAAATTTTAAGCTCATGTAGTTTCAAAAAAAATGAATTTTGAGATTTTTTTTTTTCATGTAGTATGGTAGTATTTGGTATATTTAGTATTGGAAACTGTACCTCTGTAAAACTGTTTCATGATGCAGTAGTTACTGAAGGACCAGGTGTATTCAAGTCATGTTTTATTGTGACCTTTGCAAAGCTGTCAATTAAACTGTAAAAATTAATACTTGTTATCTAACTATTTTTTACTCACAAATCAGTGAGAATGACTGAGTAACTGAACGTTTAATTAGCTCCTGTTTCAGCTTGGGATTTCCAGCTTCATTTTTGAGGTTAACAATTTGGTGTCTTGTAAATAGTCAAAAACTGATATGGTAATTTTGCTAAGACTGGTTGACCTGGGTAGTGAAAAATATTAGGCTACACTAGAATAACCTAACTTTATTTCTGCATTTGCAGGTTTATCTTTGAATAGTACTATTGTCAGCTTTATTTGGGATGGGATGCATTGTGTGGTATGAGAGACTCATACAGCTCTCATTAAAGTCCTAATGTCATATTTCTGTTTATTTTAATTGAGTTGAATTGAGCCCTGAGCTGTTTGGGGGTCTGGTTTTGGGTTTTGTACTTTTTTTCCCTAAGCACTAACAATAGAAGGTTAGTTAAATAATGGTTAGAACATCAGAAGCAATGCATTTCATGTTGATTGCAACAGCACCAAACCCAGAATATAAAAATGTTTTATGTGTCCCTAAATCATGGCAGGTAACCATGGCAATCATACCATTTCCAACAGCTCATGGAAAATATTTGAAACATCTTAAGTGAGCTGTCCCATTAATAATGAAGAATATCACTGTTTTGCCATCTGTTACATACTAACAATGTATATGAAAGACCAGCAGTTGTGTGAAACAATTTAAACTGCAAGTTGGAATGAACTTGACGTATAATGAAAAACTTCAAAACAGTATAACTAAAATATGGCATGTCAGACTCTGCTTTTTAGTTTTGTAGCTTAACATCATCTTCTAATATCTGTTGAGAGTCTATAAGATATCCTTCATTTTTAGAGATTTGTAATTTGATATTAGCATTTTGCTGTGGGCAGAAATTTGGCAAATTCTCAGTCAAAAAGAATTTCATAAAATATTTTGGGAGACATTAATTTCAGATTCAGAAAATATTTTCCCAGATGTGTTTTGATGCTTCTGTGATATGAAGCAGTTTTGCTTGTTAACTGAAATTTTGTGGACTCTTAATCAAAAGTGTATGCTCTTGAAATGTAGGCTGGGAAATAACTTTGACAGTAGTTTGTGCAGAAACAGTAGTAGCTTCCCCCCCCCCCCCCCCCCGAAAATAGGTCTGCAGGTTGAAAGTAAATATTGGTACGTCAAGCCACAATTAACAATTTGTGTACAATATAAGTTTACTCTACATAAATTGGTGGTAAATGTGGCCAAGATGGCCTACAGATGCATGTCGGAATCTGTCCATATTTTTTATGTGAGTCTGTCTCTGTATAGCGCCCTTTCTTTTAACAGGGAAAAAGAAATTCTTAATCAGTTAGAAAGGGCAGCAGGTTATGGTTGTAGGCAATGTATCCCTGCATGTACTAGTTCCTTTTCTGTGCACCGAATGCTTTCACAGATAGTTAATCAGGTGGTGCTGAATATGTGTGGCTTTCTCTTTGGTCATATTGGAGCTGCTTTTCAAATACAGTAAGGTAATTTCAGCATCATTACAAAGAGTGACAACAGCTGTCCATAAATATTCCCTCACGCTGGGAATCTTTGGCTCTGGAGAGTTTATCTTTTGGATTGAAAAGAAATCTCAAATCTTGAAAGCAGAGCTCTTGCCTTCTTTGTATATTCTTTTGCCCCCTGGAGTGCCATGGGATGAGGGATTAGGTTTATGAATACAGTAGGTGTTTTACAAGTAATAGTTAAGAGTTAAATTTCTTCAAGTTTGGTGGGATCATTCAGTCTGCCACTGGACCCAGTTAGAAGAACTGAAGGGGCCAGCTGGCCTTGCCTTTTGGTTTTAAAGTTAGTAAGATTTTGTAGCCAATTGTTCAAATACTTTAATGGAAAGATTTGTAGAAACAGATTCTAGGGCCTGACTCAGGGAAAAGCTTCAAAACATGTGCTTACAAATTGGTTATGGAAGGGTCTAGTATGTTACAAATATGGAGAAAAACTTAATATAGAACAGTCTGTTTTTTCTGTAATAATTTCAAATTCTGTATAATTTGTGTCCTATAAACAGTTACAGCTCTTGAATGTATAGGAACCAAATATGTATAATGTTGGTTTAGTGCCATTTTTGGTATGTGCTTCTGGAAAAAAAAAAATCAGTGACACAATTATTCAAAATTTATTTTTATAGCCAGATTTGAAAGAACTTACTGGTTTTTGTCCAGAGCTTCTGCTAGTACTGTTTTTTTAAAAAAGCAACATAAGTAATAAAGGCAGGTAAAATTCATAAAGCATTCCTGCAAAGAAAAAGAGGCATTCATGAGGCAAAGAGAAAATCTTCATTGTGATTTGGATCCCAACTGGTCAAACGACTGGCTTGATGATTCAAGACACAAGTTCCTTTTCCTTGTCAGAGACAAGACCTGCTATTTATTCATCTTACCTATTCCATTTCTTCTATAATTTTTTCTTACCTGGATTTCAGAAAATACCTTTAATCTTTTTAATAATACCCATCCATATTTTTGAGAGCAGGTCTCCTTTTTCAGCTATGTTAGCAGCATTTCTCTTCAGTGTGATCTTGAAAGTGTGTGTTTATTTAGTACTTTTACTTTATCTTTCCATACATGCATTTATTTTCCTAAAAATGAAATTATATAATCTAACCTTTAATACTGTGACAGTTTTTGCAAAAGTATATGTAGTTGTAATTTTAAGAAAATTACTTTGTCCCCAATGTACATTCATATCAAGCACACATAAATCTGTATATTGAATCTTAGGGGAAAATCTTTGCTGTTTCCGGTGTGAATAAATATGCAAGTGTAGATTTGTATTGACAGATATAATCTCTTACAATCACCAAAAATAAGTAATAAAAGTATGATACAAATCCAAATCTTTCCCTTTTGCTTGTAAATAAAAATACCATTTAGGAGTGAGAATATAAAATACCAGCTAGATTTCACTTGTAGATAATTCAATCCAATGAAAAGAGGGAAACAGTTACCTGTTTATAATTTGAGATTGAAAAAAATTGGCCAGCCTTTGAACCAATTGTGGGTTTTTATTACCAATTAGTCTATTTACTACTTTGTGACAAAACCTCTTTACTACTGCAGCAACTTGGCAGAAATAACTGCATGATAAAATAATTCCTGAGTAGCCAACCTGCTGTTGCAAAATGCACATTTAATGATAAAGTATAGACTTACAGCTGAATCATTTTGACCTTGGTTTACATGCATTCTGCTAAGGACAATGGGCCGTAGTACATGGTACAGAATTTCATGGTAGATTGCTCAGTGTTTGTTTTAAAGAACTTTTATAACTGTTCTCAGGCTGAGTGTAATTTCTGTGATTTTTCTCTATTTTGTTTGAATAAATGGCAGAAAAATAGCTATATTATAAGCACTAATTCAATCAGCTGCAAACAGCAAAAATAGATTCCTTAAGGATATTCTCGCAGTCTTAATTAGAAAACTGTTTTGTGCCATTATTATCTGTAGTTAATGAGATTCTTTACAGTAGCAGAAAGGATAGAAAGTACCTACTTTCAGCATTTTGCTCCTGTGTTTATAACAAAGTGGTCCTGCCTGTGAAAGATGCATTTATTTAAATACATGTGGAGTACAGAAGTCATACTAAAAGAATGCAGCTTCTGATTAAGAGCAAATTTGAACATAATAGAAATGATTTAACTGAAAATACTGTTGTTGAGGATTTCTGACTAAAAAAACTTAAGAGCTGAAAATGTGCTAATGAATGTGGTACTTTAAAAATGAAGAATTTTTTCTTGGAGGCTTGAAAACATAATTGATAAAAGTGATGAAATTAGCATCAAGGAAATGTAGTGGGGGAGAGGCTAGTTCTTTGGAATGGCTCTAACCTGAGGCTGGATCTGCACTGGGAGCAGGCTTGTAGAGCAAAGCAATGCTTCTCTTTCCTCTGTTACACACAGTCAGGTAAGACCAGGGAGAGGGTTACTCCATGATTCAAATGGTCTCACGTGACAAACATCACCACTACTCATGGTTAAAGCTTTCAGAAACAAAGCTGTTCCACAAACCTTTTCTTCTCTGAGATCCATGTGCCACACTTGTCTTCTGCCTCGCACAGCTGGTAGCAAATTAGTGTCTCTAGCAATGTGATTATGTGATACATTACATCTTTTGAGTGAAAAGATGGGAAGACAAGGCCATTCCTTGAGCTAGTCAAAGAATCCAGTAGGAACAAAAATATTTGTGAAAAGAGGAAAAATAAGAAAATTTGTTAGCCAATTAGTTAATTAGTATTGCACTACACATATTTATTATTAGTATTCCATTTTATTCTAATATCATGTGTTGCCACATATTAAAATTTTTGCTTTGACTTTTCCCAACAGCTTGTATAGACTTCTGTTCCACACATTTGTCCAAACTTCATCAGTGCAGCGGGGCATGGAGCAAGCTGTTGTTCTGTTCTTTTTGAGTAGTAACTGTACTCACCTGTGGAGTACAGGGTGAGTGACTCAGCAGAGTGGATTGCATGAAGTGTCAACAGTGCAGCTTTGTTTTTTAATAAAGTATCAGTTTCCAAGAGTTTTCAGACTTCATTACTTCATTTATCAGTAAATCAATTAACACTAGAATCACTAGCTACACTATTGTAGTGAGCGTATGTTGCTGAAAAACAGTGTGACTGATAAAAAAGAAATAGAAAACCATGTACTGTGTAGGTGTTTTTATTTTCATACTGATCTTGATTATTACATGTATTTATATAAAACTGGAATGTGAAGCAGGGCTGGACATCTGTGTAAGTTCATACCTTGAAAACCAAAAAAAATGAATCTATATATTTTGGAATTTTGTGAACTTAATGAAACAATACAAGCACTGCCTAAGTTTTTGAAGCCTGTAAGTATAAATGTCTTGAGCAGAAAAAGTCTTCCTTAAATTATACAAAATCAGGCTGTTTTTAGTATACAGGATTACTTGCCAATATTTGCAAATGTACCTTACTTAACATCGGTTGATTTTTATTTATTTTTTAATTCTGTGAATTTAAATTTCTACTTTAAGAAGTGCCATTCAGAATGTTTTCACAACTTCCTGTGTCTCTTAAGAATATTGCTGTTCTTGGTAACTTCTAATGAGGGATAAGAACAGAACAAAATGTCAGTAGAGGTGCTAGGAACTCTACAGCAGTACTCCTGAATTCAAAGGAGCATCCCTGCTTTGATGATGAGTTAGTCTGTTTTACCAAAGGAGGGAATCATCTTCAGATTTACATCCCATGCACAGCAGCATAGCTTGAACCTTTTTAATACAATGAATTTATTCAGTGTTGTCAAATGTATTTATGGTGTTTTGTTAGTGGGTTGTCTTTTTTTTTTTTCTAAGAAGGATTTGTCTCAATGACTTCTCTTACGCAGATAAATAATATAGGTTGGATAGACACATCTTACAGATAATAGTCTTCCTTTGAGAGCTGTAGTTGTCTAATAATAGTTCTGGCTTCAAGCCTAGAGAATATGCTCTGAGATTTAAACCAGGTCATCAGAATGCTTGCGTTTCTGAGATATAGCATACTGGCTGTAGCATAAACCATCCAGCACCTGATTTCATTGTAAACCTATTATAGTCTTATGTTAGTGTGAAATGTGTAGATTTTATATTATGGTTCACTGTAATTGTGATCCCTCACAGGAAAACATTTAAGCTACATGCAAGTAATAGGATACATGGTGTTGTGCAGGTTGTTAGACTTTTGATTTGTAAGTCCCTCAGCAGAATGTGGAGTTTATAGAATTATTTCCTGGGGAAAATATAGTATAGAATCGTGAGATCTAAAATACTATATGAACTTCAGTAAAACATTTTTATGAGAGTTGTGATACAATCTTTAAAAAAGCAATCTACTATATGAAAAATCCATCAGAAAGTAATAATTTATTAACATAATAAAAAAGCTGGAGAAATATTAATCTATACTGCAGTTTGTGTACCCAACATTTGAAAAGTATGGATTGTGAAGAAATTGTGGGAATAAGTTGCTATTTCCTCCTGTGAAGACTGGTAATTCTGGATCTCAAAAAGAGCAATATAAATTGTTATGTCACTGCCTCTATGCCACTGTTAGGCATTACCTTTCTAAAATGGTAGAATTTTATGGAGATCTACTATTAGGAAAAGAATTCTGGTCCACAGAAGAGGCATTCTGCCAAGGAGAGAATTTGACATGCTGTCAATGGATGTTTTTGTGAAACAGGTTTTTATTAGGTTGCATGATTTTCCTTTATCTACAAGAAGGACAGAGCCAAGGGTCTTCTACATATTGCCAACGTATTTCCATAGACATAATGAACACAGATCATCAAAGAATCAAATTTTGTGCTGATTAGGACTATTTAGTTACATTATATAATTGAAAACCATATTCTTTGTGCCACTTATGTTTTTTGCTTTGTATTTATAGGATGCAAAGTTTGTAGAAGAGCGACGCAAGCAGCTACAAATTTACCTAAGGAATGTAATGAACAAAATTATTCAAACTGTGCCAGAATTCTCAGCCAGTCCCAAAAAAGAGACTCTTATTCAGCTGATGCCCTTTTTTCTGTAAGTATCTGTCAAGTAGTCAAGAAAATATTAAGCTTTTTTCATCACAATTTAATTTAAAATATGACAGCATCTCCAAAGTCTTTAAAAGAGTGGTTTTTTAAATAGAAGGTTCCTCTTCAAATTATAAGTTCTTTGGTTATATCTAAAGGAATATATGACATATATAGTAATTTTTGTTTATTTAAATGGTGATGTTGGACAAAAATCAGTGTAAACCTTTCAGAAATATCACAATTTTAAAATCTGCCTCCATATGTAATGTTCATACATTAGGTGCTTTCAATTTCTTTAATTTGGTCTTTTTCAGTTTTGTTTGGTTTTTGTTTGAGTGGGGTTTGTATTTTTGTTTTGAAATTTATTTTGAGGGATGAAGGTGGAGCACTATTAGGGCATTTACTAACCAGATTAAAAAGACAAGCTGTTGAACTCTTCTAGCTGAATTTTGCAATCTTCTGACACACATTCTGATTTCATATGTCGTCTGTTAAGAATCTCAAAACATACCCTTTGGTATAAATCATACAACGGATATAATCTGTTAAAATATTTCTATTTTGCTGTAAATATTGTTCTTTACAGTATTTGTAAATGACATTTAGAACTATTTAAGAAATAGCATTAAGGAAAATTTGTTTTTGAAAGTGGAGTTATATCACTAATAGTTTAATAGATTTTCAGTACTACACTTGTACAAATTATGTATAGATTGAACACACATTCATAGTAAGCCATCATATTAAATTTGCTGTCCACAAACTTCTGCACAGGGATTGTGCAGCCATGCCTGTGAATCAATGGATGGATGAATTTGCAGAATCAAGACCAATTTAAAATTAGTATGTTTCAGTAGAAGCTGTACTATTTGCATGATGTTGTGCAGAGTTTCAAATTTTCAAGTTGAAACTTTATTGCAAGAAAGCTGTGTTTATTAGAAAATGTAATAGATACATGGAAGAATGACAAGATGTATTTTGTGGCATTCATATTTTTTTCAATTTTTCCTGGATTTGAAAAAGCAAAAATCAATTTAATGAGACATCTTGATGAAGTTATAAATGGCAAGATTATGTTTGTAGGGACAAACATCTCAAAAGACTTCTCCCTAAGAACCTATTTTGTAGAATTTGACTAAGGACTGTAAAGATTGAAATGGTTTCAGGTACTTCAGCTGAGGGGCCTGTATGTGGCTTTTTGTTCAGTGATTTTAAAGAAGTTGTCCTTCATGTTGTATTTAATTTTGTTTTTTTGAAGAGGGGGCAAGTACAAAATACATTTGCAATTGAATTTTCAACTTAAATATTTTTTTATCTTCCTGACCAATTATATCTTATTTTAAGATGGTTAAGTATAGCTGTGTGAAGTAGCGAACTGGTAATTTCTTGTCAAATTCATTCCCTCACTTCGCTGCTTTAAATGTGGAGCAGGAACGTAAATTCTGAACAGTGTGCTGTATAAGGTCACATCTTTTCACTGAATTTTCATTGATTATCCCAAGTTCTACACAGACAGCTGGTAATGTAGAATAACATCTGTAAGTTGAGGCTAGCTAGCTTTTCCTCCTCAAGCAGTTTGCTTATGAAAAAAATTAAATTTCAAGCTTTGTGTGGTATAACATATCTTAATAAATGATGATTATGATTTTGGGTGTACATTGAGTTGCTGCAGTAGTTACCATTACCTCGATAGTACAAGTGGTCATAAAGATAGCAACACAACTAATATTAAAATATGAAATAAGTGGACAACAGTTTCAAAAAGAAGTTATTAGATTGGGAAAAACTGTGGTTACTCAAGTTAGAAATATTGATTTGAGGCTTTGGCCTTAATTGATGAAAAACATATTCATAGTAGCAGTTCATTACTTGAGGTGTGATGCATTATTTACATGCTTTAATTAATATTGTTTTGTTTTAGAATTTTTATTTCATTTCAATTATTAGAATTCCACATATATTTTTAAATCTGTCATTAAGTGTACAATTCAATAGTGACCATACTGTCCGATTGTGACAATGAGATGATACAGTACTGATGTAAATGTAATGTTACTACTTTTCAGGTGGGTTTTTTTTTCATCTTAATACACTGTTGTTACAGAAATATTTTGTTAGAGTATCATTTTATTCTGCTTTGAGAAATTACGTTTCAATAATAGCTTATTTATTATCTCTTAGCCACTTGTATTAAAAACAGGAAGGGAAAACAAATTTTCTTTTATTCCTTAGCCCTAAACAATTAACTTGCTTTCTGACAGTTAATCTAATCTCTTTCATAAGTGTGTAAATAGCATTTAGATCTCATGTCTTTGTTTATTAAAAAAGTTCCAGGTATGAGGACCTGCACAGGAAAAAATTCTAAATCACATTCCCACTTTATGGGTCCTACCAATGATGCACAAATCAGAAGAAACACCATCACTGTATTCTGCTGTAAACAAAAAACAACCAAACCAACCAACCAAACCAAACAAAAACCCCCAACCCTGTTTTTTTTGTAATAAATGTAATGAGCTGAATGAGATAGATACAATTAATTTCACAGAAAGAGCAAAGTTTTATTGAGAAGGCAGCATAGTTAAGTAACCTGTTTTCTCAATATGGGTACAATTTAGTGTGTGAAACATTGTGATAGAAAAGAAAGCAATTATCTCTAAGGAAATAAATTTGTTCAAGGAGATTTGCTCAAGCAAATTTGCCAGCACCATTTGTCAACAATTTGTAAACACCAATATGATGCACTGCATTCATGCTAACCTTTTTTTGGATATAGCTATGTGATAGGTTGCAAAAAGCCTGTTTCTTTTTAGAGGGTTTTTTTGCATTTCGCAATTTCACAGTCTTCAACACATTGCATGAAGCAATGGACCATAACGTATTCAAGAATATTCTTTGATATCTGGACATTATGGCAAAAAGGTTCTGTTCACATATGTATATGCGAATTATTTCTTTGGAGCTTTTTCTCAAATAATAGATGTATCAGCATTCTTTCTTAGCTAGAGTAGATAGTTCTCCATGAGAATATTAGTGGGATTCTGCAAAAGCTTAGCTGTTGAGCAAAATTACTGTATACCTCATCTACAGCAGACAAAGTGGGTTTTTAATGCATTTTTCTACTGAGAAATCAGTCTCTTCCTCTGCAGCTAGAGCAGCAATATTAAATTAAGATCTTTCAGACAATGACAGAAGGAATACATTTTAGAAAGTATCATCGCTGCTAGGCTATCGTTTGAATTCTCAATGTCCTTTATTTTCTGAGAGTCGTGACCTGGCACTGTTGGTGCGTAAGAAAAAGTATCTCAAAGAAAATGCATTTCAGTTCCGCTTCATATTGCCAACTTCTCTAATATTGTCCTTCCTTCATGGATTTTGAGCTTCATCAACAGGAGATCTCGAATGTGCTGGACGCTCTGAAATGTTTATTACATTATTTAGTTGTAACCTTTGTATAATACCTGCAATTCTTCTGTTCTGTTAGGTTTAATAATATTGTAGCATAAAAATAATATTTTAAGATAAAACTGTAAATACGTATAATAATTCTGATATGTTTAATTTGTGCTTTATAGCACAAATGTGTGTTTAGTTGGTGATAACATCTTTATCAATGAAAGAGCAGTTGTAAAACATTGAGATATTAGTCATAGGACTGTACTGTAGAGAGTAGTGATACTGCAGCCTAGGAGAAAAAGTTACAGTCTTCATATGCATAAAAAGTCTCTAGGGCATTAGATCTGTCTACAAGGAAGCAATGAAATACAGAATAAAAAAAAGAATTATCTGGTCTTAGAAGGTTTTTTGTCACTGCAAAATTAAATGACCACACTTCAATGTGAAAATGAAAAATCCCATAACGATTATGTCTGATTAGGCATCCTATAGATAGAAATTAAAGGGTCAGTTTTAATTATTGACTTCTAAGATCTGATTTAGGTCCTAGAATATGATTATGATGAACAGAAAATAAGATTAACATCTTTAAGACTGAATCCACTGATTATTAAATGCTGGAAGGAATACTGCATGAAATTTTTGGTGTGAGGTTGTTCCTTTGGGGATTTCTCCCTTCCAAGTGCAGTGATTTCATCGAATCAGGCACAAATCTGATGAGGCAAAACATTTTAATTGATCTGTATGAAGTAGCCTAACTCTGTTATAAAGAAATTAATTTTATTTTGAAACTCAGATACAGTTAACAGTTTGCAGTAAAATAACATGAATCAGTTTGGTAGCATTTCTCGTCATTATTGTATCAAATGGTAGTGGTTAATCATGGAAATGTAATTTGTTTTGATTCCTTATGCTGTGAACTGTCATTAATGTATTTTTTTTGTTGTCAGTCTCTATCATTTGTAATTTTGGTTTGTATATTTTTCAATTTTAATGCTGCTTTAGCTCAGTCACAGATTTGGTCAAATAGATTCTTTTATAGTCCACTTTAATGTCTTAATGTAAAAAAGATTGTGGCTCTGCTAATTTGTCTGTTTACATGCTGAGTAACAAATTATTTGTAATAATAAAATTGACATCACAAGTTAAACAGTCCATGCAGCGCAAAACCTAAATCAAAAATTGGCACTGCTGGATTAGATGGCTACGTCTGCTAGCTGGTGAAGGCCTGTCCGTTCATACTTACTTCATTAACAATTATTTGCACTTATGATTGGTACATAACAGATAAATAAAACCTGTTATAACAAGTACACTTGTGTTTTAATCACATTTTTATCAATCTATCAAAAAAATATCACACACATTAGTTCTTTGTAAATCCATATATATGAACAGGAGGAGTCTTTGGCAAAAAGTATCACAATTATTTGGACCATATAATTGAGGCTTTCAACAAAAATCATCATAATAGGTTATATGATTTCAAATATGTAAAAATCTAAAAGTTGTAAAAAACTGTGAAAAGAAACACTAAAATGTTGTGATGTTCCATTTTTCTGTCTCTCTGGTTTCTCTATCAAATGTCCTCATTTTTTAGAAGGTGAAGATTTTCCTCCCATCATCTTCATAATGGGTGCAAACTGAAATACATGAAAAATAAGAAAAAACTTTTTTTACTGCACGGGCGATGGAACCACTCTAACAGGTTGCGCAGAGGTTGTTGACACTGCATCCCTGGAGATATTAAAGACTTGACAGGACACAGTCCTGGACAGCCTTGTACAGAGGGGATTGAGTAGGCTATTTCCAAATCAGATAGTCTATAAATCTATGATTCCCCAGAATCTCAATTTGCAATTTTAACTAGAGTTGTGTTTTACATAAACCCCGGACAAATACGTGCTAGCTAAATATACAGCTGGTCAAACAGTTGTTATATATAAACAGGAAAAAAGCCTAAATAGTATGAAACTACCAAAATGTGTACTCCACTTTGTAGCTGTGCAATGCTATTCAAATAAGAATACTGCCACTTTATTGACTCCTTTCCTTTGGCAATGCAAAGGTTTGGATTAAAATGTATGCAAGAATGGTACAAACAGAATTTTGTGAATATTTTTAGAGATTACTGTGCTGAGTAGTTTTTTAAATCTCATTTTCTAGGCCACAGCTACATGTTAGAACAGTGTCTAGGTAACTATTAATTATGTGTTCTGCTGAGCTGCAGAGCTGCACGTTTGTTCTCTTGTGGTAGCTCCTCAAACTTATACTTTAAAGAAAGGAGAGAATCTGCTCAGTAAATCATCAGAAGAGAGGCTAAAACAGGTTCTAAGAAACTGTTGTCTGCAGGATGCATTTGAACACCAGAGGAGTCATCAGTTCTCCATGATGATTAGGGGGTTGTAATGTTCAAAAAATATGTTGTCTTACTTTCACTGGATGACATTACAGGCAACATATTTGATAGAGAAACTTGTGTTCTTAGTTGTTTTATGTCATTGTCTTTGAGTCACCAAGTTAAATTGTAACAAAAAATTCACTATTCCTGCTTCTCTTTCTCCTTTTATAAATGCTTCTTCCCTCCTGGAAGGTAAAGTTTTGAGAGGCACAGTAGAGAATTACAGGTACCAACTGATCTGCCACTCAAAAAAAATTTTAAAGATGTTGCCCTGGAAATACTGCTCTGAGATTTATTTAGCACTCAACAGTACCTAAAGCCAAGTGTCTGCTTTTGGTCCTGCAGACCACAAAGTTAAAATAATGTGGAAGAATAGATATTTGTTCTTAGTGGGTTGAAGGATTTTGGTTTAGTTTGAATTTTGGCTTCAAAAGGGTTGGAATTTTTGGCTTCAAAAGATGATTCTATGATAAGCAAAATAATTCTGAAGTATGTTTCTTTAGCAAGTAAACAAAATAGCAGAAATTACAGAATTTATGCAGTGAATGAAGGGGAATCCCTTCTCTTCTTTGAATTCCATACTATCTATATATAACATAAATAAGCAAAAGCCTACGCACATAGATACATCAACCCAGCAGTGAATGTTTTTGTTTTATAATTTTATTCTGCAGAAAAAGTTAGCTTGGAGTATTTTCAGGTATTGGTATGACTATTTATATGTGAGTGCTGAATACTCATTGAGATGATTCCTTTGACATCCATGTAGTTAGAGTATGGTTATATACTTCGTCAGGCATTGCATCGGTTATGTATGTAGGATATGTGGTTTTTAGTTACATATGTGTTTTGGGAAATACTAGTAACATGATTTTTATACTGAATTTTTGTTTTGCACATCCTATAGCACATGTTGGGTCTGCAGTTGCAGCCCAGAAGTTCTTGAGGCAGTTGGAAATGAGACAGAAAAATTGTCCTGTCCACTTGATTTGCAGTGTATGCCATGCCAGTATTCTGCTGTTAGTGTGTTATCAGATAAATAGTAAGATTAAAAGCAAAGAAGCAATACCTGAAATACTGCAAAACAATATTGACGTGAAGTAAGGAAATTTTAAATGCAATTTTGAATAGGTTAGTTTCTCAAAAAAATGAGTTGGCAATGGCACAACACTTCTTAAAGCTATTAGTGTACACATCTGTGCTTTTATTAGAATAAGTGACAGTATTCAGCTATTGCATCCTAAAGTATTGTGTCTAGTGGCCACATTTTTACCTGATTGCATTCCTTGAAGTGGCAGCTTGTGTTACCAACTTGGCACTGAATGGCTTCAGTATCTCTTTAACAGATCTCAGTTATGTTCTATAACAGTAAGTAAGCACTCTGATAAAGAGGAATATAATTTACTTGAACAAACTGGGAATAGCATTTGCTTAAATATGTGACTTTTATTAGTAGAGCACCTTCTAATGCCTGAAACATGCTAATGAAACTAATTTATTACCATGTTAATGGATTGATCTACTTAAAAAACTATGTAGAGACATTACACAATATTAATCTCTCAGTATACCTGTGTTGCCAAGCAATGATGATTGTTGAATTAAAAATATCTTGGATATCTAAAATTTGATTAGCATGTTCAGATAATGCAGTAAGTTCAATTGAAAAAAATGTACTATTCTTCTGTGGAATTTTTGCTGATGATAGAATTAAAATATTTGGAGTGGATTGTTCTTAACAAACATACAGTTGTCTCACTGTTATTCTTGGTTTCTACATTCCTCACTGTAACTGACAGTTTTGTTTTTAGTCTCTCTTAACCTATGAGGCTTGACATTAAAGTTAAAAAAAGCATCATGCCTGTTTTGATCTAACTGAAATGTGAATAAGTAGGGCAAAAATTGTTTCTTCAAGTATATGAGAATTCATACTTTCATCTCTTTTCCTTCTGCCAGAATTATATTATGATGTTACATTGTCTTTTATTTTGTGTTTTGGCACATATCGACATTGAAGACATGTATTACATGGCATTCTACAAGTGTATTAAATTTTTGTTTCCCTGCTCTGAAAGGTTGAGAGGGTTTATGAACGTTAAAGGAAAATAAAGGAAAAAAATATATCAGGAGGAGTAGAAACAGTGATAAAGAGGACAAGAATAAGCAGGGAGAGAGACAGAGATGCAGGATGCTTAATGTTAAAAGGCAGATGCATTGGATATAGTGAGGAAGCGTGGAGAAGTACTGGTACTTGAAGCTTGCTAGAAGCATTTGGCTTTACAAAGCTAGTTTTGTTTGAACAAATGAAGATGATATTACAGTTGTAGCTTTTGATTTTACAAGTCATCTGTCTGGGGTTTGACAGGTTATTTGTGAAATAATTAAAACTTTGATCCTGGCTTTAAAGTATAAGACACTAAAAACTTGAATAGTCATTGGAAAAGTGTGTCGAGTCCGTCAGCATTTGTTGCAACTCTGCTACTCCTTTCCATGTGGTAAAGTGCTGTCCTGCATCCTTCTATTTTGTTCAGACCTGAGGTTTTCAATATCTTACTTTATTACCCGTGAGGTTAGTCTTTTTAAATAGTCTGAATAAATGCTAAAATCTATAAATTGATCTTGGAAATTACAATTATCTGTGGAAGATGATTGCCTCCATAATGCAAACTATAGCATAGTTCTACTTTATTGTGTGTGAAAGACATTGCAGGAGAGTTAAGGAAGCTCTCTTTGAACTGGAGTACATAATTGGCCAAATCTTAGTTTTTCTTTGAGGATTTTTCAAGCAGTTATGTCGGTTAAGAGTGTGTGTATGGAAAAAAACACTCCCTTGAAATACTTACGGAAGATGCCACCTATGCTTGGAAGAAAAATGTATCTGTACTAGCAAGAAATTTTATTCGCTCTTCTCCCTTTTGATCCCAAGGGGCAGTTTGCAGTACAGAGATGCTATTGAAAGTACTGTAGAGAGAAAGGCTTCTTAATCTGATCTGTGATCAGAGTGATGACATATCCAAATTTGTGTTCATGTGTTTCCCCCACCTCTTCTGCCCTGCCTATAGCGTGACATTCTCTGTTTACTTCATGTTTGACAGAATTGGCATCTTCCCCATCAATCCTTTTTTTGATGTGTGATTTTCGTTTGATAACCATTCTGAGTTAATATATAAACATTCCAACCAAAGAGTTTTCAGTCCATGATGTCCCAATTTCAGAAAAGTCATCATGATAGTACTATTAGGAGCATTCACAGTCTTCAGACAGTTGCTGTAGATGGAGATATATTCCAAATACCCATCAGCACTCAAGATATCTGCTGACTTCAAGTTGGTTCTGCTGTTAGTAGTTTTACAAAAGTTAGTAGTCAAGTAATTAACCATTAGAGCTTAAGTGACAGTTTTTAATCAGGAAGAATATGCATCGTTCCTAATGATTTACAGGAGGCATATAAAATTATCAATGAGATCTGCTTTGCATACAAATGTTGTAATCCTTTACATTACAGATTGAGATTTAAGCAAAGTGAAAGTTTGGAGTCAGACTATGTTTGTTATTTTTAAAACTGTTTTTGTAGTTGTTAATCTTTTTCTCAGTTGTTAAAGTAAAATGGACTAGAAACTCTGTTGGGTTTTCTTCTTTATTCCTCTCAGCTGCATTTCTATAGGTTTTATTTCTTTTTCCAGCAGTTGGTCTTATTAAGAGAAATTTGCAAGCAGTGCCCAATGTAAATGGGCTTTATTCAGGTGAATCTCTTTATGTGAATGTCTCTGACTCCTGCCCACCTCTTTTCTTGCTCACACCTTCTTGCTCTCACTTCGATTTTCTCAGTTTTTCACTATCAAGGCAGTATTGAGCCGAAAGTATTTCACTATTCAGTGTAAGTACAGTTGAAAATACTTTCTCCTGCAGATTATGGGTATTAGTGAAAGTATTACAGAAACGCATCCTTCTAAACTCACCGTAATGAAACACCTCAGCATTGTATTGTTCCAGGACTGACACCTCAAAGAAAAGGTATTTGTCATTTGTTTGCCTTGATGTGATGCTCAATAAAACTGATATGTCATACAGCAACTTCATAATACTTAAGGGTTTTATGTATTGTATTTGTTGCCTCATTACTGAGTCCTGCCATTAAAAAAAAATCAACTGTACTTTCAAATAGTATGAATCTTACACCGATTACCATCTCAATAAAGACAGTGAGACTTGCTCTGCAAAGCTAATCACTATGAATTGTTTAACAGGCCTCATGAATAGATATTTATGAGCATATTTCCATCAAGTAGATTTTTCTCATGCTTCTTTGTATTCAAAGTGACCTTTACAGTGCTTATGAGAAGAATAATTTCGTGTATACTGTACTAGAATTGAATTGTCTCCAGTCACCACTAAAAGCATTTGTGATCTTTTATGGTTGCCTCAGAATAAACTCTTGATTTAATGATACCTGACAAAAAAAGAATGTTAAAACAGGCAATACTGATATCTTGTGTCTGAAATTGTTGAATTAAATGAGGGAGAGGATATGGTATGGTATTTCTTTTACATGTGTAGAAATGTATAAGAAATGTTCTCCATTGCATGGTTTAAAAGAATGAGACAAAAATTTAAAGCAAGTAGATTGACAGTTACAGTCAAAAAGCACTTCATAAGTTGTCTTGCTCTTTTACTGCTTGCTAATCAACTCAGCAAGTCTTTAGCAAGAGGCAGGTTTTCTAAACTGCAGTTATGTCCCTAACATGCTTAATTTGTAGCAGTGCAAGAAGAAATTAAGATTCTTCTCATAAAAGAACACACAGCCAGTTAAAGTTTTGTATCATTACCGCAGTGATCCTGTTTCCCTGGTAACAAGCAAGTCACATGCACTCCCTTGTTAAAAAGTGAAGTCTCTATATATTCAGGCATTTCTGTACTGCAGCAAGTGTTTCTGAAATTGGTAGTAAAGAATGGGCCCTAGAGCCAGTAAAGAAAGTTTCAATTTTGAGGCTGGGCAGAATGGGAAGAATATATTTGTAATTCTCTACTTTGCAGACAACATAAGAATAAACCAGAAAAGAAACTTGTAAAAATATAATTTTAACTTCTGGCATCCCTCTTTTTCAGTCTTAACAATTCTCAGCATTTCACATTTCTGTCAATGAGGTAGTAATCTTAAGAAGAAATTGGAATGCTGAGTACACAAAAGTACAGGTTAACTTACACCAATAAAGTAAAATATTTTAATATGTTTCAGAATTAAAACAGCTGAGATTGAAAATTTTCTTGAATAAAAACAAGTTAATTAGAAGACTGATACATTTGAGCACCAGCTGTTGATATGCAGCAACGAGTAGTCACAGATAGGAAAAATGTCGTGGAATAGGACGAAGAATGTCTTTCACTTTTGCAAGTGATTGTGACTCATAAGACTCTCTACCACCTTCCCTGTGTTTGAAAATTCTTGCTTCTGTGTCTTGTATCTTCTTCTGAGAAAGAGGTTTCTTTCTGCTTCCTGTGCCTGGAAAGTTTAGTCCTTCCTTGAAAGTCAGGTTGTGTTTTTTTTTCTCAGTTCTAGTGGCAGCAATGACAAAGGAGCCTCACTCATTTGAAGTTCAGTTGTAAAAAACTCAATTAGCTGTCCATTTTCTCTGCTGGGATTTTTACAGCAAACATTAGCCTGGCAACTGAGAATAATGCTGCTTAAGACTATAAATTGTAAAATATAAGATACAAGTACCATCCATTTCCAAATATATCTTACACAGATACAAAGCCAATTTATAGAGTAAGACGGATATTTAAAATAAACGTGATCACTTGTCATTTTAGTAGAAAGAGGTAACTAGTAAGTTTTTAGACATCCAGCCATTTCACTCAGAGAATATATAACCCTTTGCAGAGTGTCTAAATGTAAATAAACTCATTTTCTATTGCCCATCAGCAAAGACACATCATTCCTATAGGTATACTTACTGCATATTCTTCTAACTGGTAAGTATTTGACAAGGTGGATCTGGTTAGCTAAATCATAAACTATTTCTAATTATAAACACACACAAAAAATCCTACTTCTGTTTTGTCCATACCTAATTCATAAACAATAAATCCAATATTATTTAAAGCTCCTTATGCCAGTTTTGAATCTGGAACAGATTTTTGCGTCCTAACTATGAAAAGTGGAATACTAGGAATGCTAATATAATTAAGTGTGCAGTACTTCAAAGTACTCTCCTCATTCTTGATAGCATGAAAGCATTTTACTATGGAATAAGGCATCAAACAATCAGTTTACCTTTTTTTTTGCTTTCAGAGAAGCTGATAGCTGTCTTGAAACCTTTTAATTGTAATGTGGCATGATTTTCCTAAGTGAATAATAGAAAAAAGTTGGACTTGCCAGTCTAGCCATATGTTAGCTTTACCTGTAATTCAAATACAGAATTAATGTGTGTTTGTTGTAAGCATTGTGGTTTTGTACCAATATGTTCACTTTACCCTCTTTTTACTGTCTATCAGCACTGGTTAATATATTTAATTAATGACCTATAGGAACAGAATTTAACCCAAGAAGGTGTCTTTATCATAGTATTTTAGGGTGTACAGCACAGTGTCTAGGTTCTTAATTTAACAGCAGGGCATAAAAACTCCAAATTGCAACAGTAGGCAGTTGTTCACCAGAGTCATTCTTTTAACTGAAATGACTTGTCCGGTAAGAACTTTCAAGTGAGATTTTCAGCCTGGAGAAGTGTACTAAAAATGCCTTAAAATGGTAGTTTTCACAAAATATATTTTGGAAGGTAGAACAGTAGAATAAAAATGTGTCAAAGACTCAGTAGGATTTCCTCACAAACTCAGGCAGTCCAGTGTCATGCTCTGATTGAGGTCTGGGTGGCTGAAAACTTGAGAGTCAACAGGGATTTGAGGTCTGTATTGTAATAAAGAAAATGTGAAGGCAAACTGAAACATGAAATAGGTGAATTGATTTGAAAGAGATACCTTGATGTGTAGGTTGTTAATGCAGGAGAGAATTGGTTTAGAGTCTTAATTGGTTTATAGTCTTACTGCTGTGAAAATGACTTGACTTCTGGGCAACAGAGGTTTGACTCAGTTACTTAGAAGCGACTCAGCACGGAACTGTTGAGAGAAGAGTTAGGTGTAAAGAGAAGTAAAGCAAACAAAAGATGAGAAGGTGCTGGGTAATAAACTGTTGTGGCTGTTGACATGAATTAATAGAGAAAAACTGGAGAAGGTGCGGAGTAAGAGAATAAATGAGTATAGTAAGAGTAGAGGAGTGCTATAAAAAGTAATGGAAGTAAGAGTCTGAATGAGATAGTTTGGACTGAATGAAGAGAATGTATGTGAAAGTGAGGTGAAAAAGGAAGATGGTGGACAAGAGTGAAAGGAAGGAAACATGGAAACCCTCTCTCACATGGACTTTATTTTCCTTTACTGGATTTTGTGTACACAGAAAAGAAGTAATTTCACTGTAAGTGATTGGGATTTGCTTTCATTTATTGATATGGCAATGGTAGCTGAAATAACAACAAAAGAGGAGGTTCACCATAGGCATAAATTTTTTACTTACACTGTGTAGAAGGTATTTTGTCTTGAAAAAAATATACATAGGTGATTCTGGTATTTTAAAAGATTCTTATTGGGTATAAAGATTCAACTCCACCTAGGATCTTGATATGAGAAGGTTTGGTGCAATGAATATTTTGCATTCAGTTGTTAGCCCATGTATAAAGCAAAGTAAATGACTGGCAATAAGAGATTCCTCTACTTCATAAGTCTGACCAGCTTGGTGGTCATTCAGTGTTCCTCTTCTCTGGGTACTGGGACAAAACTCTCTCTTTCTTTCTTTAATCCTCAGATTTATAAGCTCCCATTCTCACATCCTGAATATATTTTTGCAAAGTGTCTTCCTTTTCTTCACCTAGCAAATAATTTAACTTCATTTTAACTAAGGAATGACATTTTTTTAAGTTGTTAATTTTGTAATGACAATGCTGCTTTTTTTTTTTTCCTTAGAATATTGGTCTTGTTACTGCCAAGCCAAATGATGTTCACCAATTGCAGCTAACATGGCTTAACTCAAATTTAACTTTCTCTACCTCTAGTTTTAACTCTTTTCCAATGGTGTTAAACATATCCTGAATATACAAGCTGATCTGAGATTTAATGAGATTATAGCGTCACCAATAACAGACAACTAAAAGCTAAGTGTGAATTTTACTCAGACTATTTGAAGATATTTTTATTTAATATTTATTATTAAATATTCTTCACTGCCTCCAGTGAAGAAGATACTTTTGTATTTAACTAAAAATGAAGATTTCCAAAATGCTGCCATGCGTATTTTAGGCTTCTGAGGAATCTTTCAGCATAATTCAGGATGTCTAGATGTAAAATGTAACTTTCTTTTTGTCTGCTTGTTTAGTAACTTTCTTTTTGTCTGCTTGTTTAGTACTAGAAAGTTGGAAAATGCACAAACAAGTGTCTTCTATCTTCTGTAACTTCATCATCTGCATACTTTTAAATCAATTTTTACTCATGTAAGCATTCAGTAGATTCTAAGGTAATTTATATATGTTGATTTTTTTTTTCCATGCAGCATTATATATACAGTAGTCATTCTGAAACCTTAGAATCCATATCTGTATTTCCTTAGCAAGAAACATTTTCCTTGTACAGCTGTAAAACTCTGGTGTCTCTTTTTTTTTTGGTACCATTATACTTTAAGTAGATGTATAAAATTACAAAATTTACATGTATGGGGCATATGTGCATCCTCACAAAATTAAATCTAGATGGCAATTTTAATACTATTTAAAACAGACATTTGTGTTATCATCTGGATCTGGCTACAGTGCTCATTCTCTAGGCCTAAGCTATGAAAAACTATAAGAAACTGAAACACTTGCCTATGTAAGATAACCATCAACTTTTCCACATGGAATATTATGGTTGATTCTGACCATATTTGTATCTCTGATTCATTGTGTCATTCTGTTAGTCTTTTAGTTGTGTGTGATGCTCAGTCTGTGCACGTTGCATAGCTCAGCCAGGCTTGCCCAGGGCCTCAAAGTCTGCCTGTCAACTCAATTTACCAGTCTCTCTCTGTTAAATTCAGCCTCGCTGAGAGTTTGAAATAGGTGTCTTCTCAGTTCAGCAGACTCCGCAGTGGGTTAATATGCTATTTGTATTGTGTTCATCTCCAAATGGAATGCCATAGTGTTATACTTCAATCTTGGATAAAACAAATGCATGTTTTAGTTTTCATACAAAATGATAATCAAGAGTTGCAAGTTATAACCATGAAAACAGTAAAATACAAAACAATGTGACTAAGACTGCATTCCATTAACCTCCTAGTCTGCATCTGATTACTAACAGTTGTAAAATAATGACATTTGAAATTTTACATCTGAAAGAGATTGACATCTCTACAGGATTGATAAAAACTTTTCTTGTCAGCATGTAGAATGTATTTCTACATGAATGGCTAAGAAAACATACAGGGCATATCCTTTCTTCCTTCTCTAATAACAGTAATTATCAAAGGTTTGGATTTTTTTGGTGTTCATTAACAAGTATGCATGATTAGCAGAGGAAGCTAAGACTAATACTCTTGTTTGCAATTGTCTAGTTATTTATTTTTACAATGTAAAATAGTTTCTGGCATGATTACTTGAGTAGGATTCTTTTAAAAAAATTGCTCCAATAATATACCTAATATAATGAAAAGTGTTTTATTTTCCATGTATTTTCTTAAATTCTCTAGTTAATGAGACTCGAAATACCTGGACACTATTTCCTAGTTATCCTCTCTGTCCTTAACAATTTGCCCCATTATTTTTCTGGAGCTGGCTTTTCCAGAGGAGAGCACAGAGGAGTTTGCAGATCAGACAATCAATAGTTGAGAATGTGCTAAAACGTTGGGATTGTAAGCAAGTGCAGATGCCTAAGTGTTTTTGCTGTCCCTACTGTATGATGGCATCTACCTTCCACCTTGTGGAAGCTCTCATGCTTTGAACTACCAAAGCTGTATCTTTCTCTCCCTTTTCAATCAAAGTCCTAGCTATTAAAATAATTTTTAAAAGAAGCACAGATTTTTCAATATAAAAGGTCCACAAACATAATACAGATTATTATGTTACAACTTAATATATATTTTTATGTATCATCAGAGAGCACCAAAGTGGCCAAAAAAAATCAAAGTTAATATTTTTATTTGATATGAAGGTAATTTTCTTTCTTGGCACATTTTTTTAAACTATTCAGCAGGTTGGGAATACACTAAATTGTCTGTATAGTGACAGTTACTAAATGAATACACAATGGTAAGTGTGAATGATAAGATAATTTATTGCATTTATTGCATTGTTGTTCAGCAGTGTTTCAGGTACCTCACTGCTTCATGTTTCCATTGTACACCCCGCAGATACCTCTGATATATCCAAATAATGTTCTTTAATGTTTACCCTTCTCGAGCCAGTTTCCTGCCCACTGTTATATTACCTCATGGTTAATAGAATCTGATATCAGAATTCATGACAATTACAAACCTTAAGCATTGATATCCACTTAATTAACCTTGTTTTGCCATGGCTTTTTGTCATGCCATGGCATATTGTCAAAGAATACAAGTTAAACAAGACCACCCTTACCCAAATCTACCTGAATTCCCTGTAGTGAAATTGTGGCTTTCAAAGCTTTCTTTTCGACCTACTAAATCCTGCAAAACAGTTTTTAATATTTATTCTACAGCTGTACTTAAACTAGCTGATCTATAATTGCTTGTTATGTTTGTCCTTATGGAGATTATTTTAAGAAAATTGCCAGAATTAGATAATCACGGTCAAATATCAGCATATGTAGCTGAAGATTGCATAACAGGTAGTTCAGGAGATACGTTTTGGAGAATTACAGGTAGGGGAAGGGAACCATCTGCGGGTCTCATACAGAAAATAAGTGTACCACCATAAAGTGTTTTGGAAACTATTCCTATGAACATGTTGTTTTGTAAGAAACCATCTGGTCAGTCAGAGCAATCTACGTGCAAGTGCAGATGGATATGAGAGCTCTGGGATCCATAACCCTTAGTTACTATTCATGATCTTCAAAACAATACCTTAGAGGAGACCCCTTTTGACGATGTATTATTCCACTGTGTACAGCGATAGCTTGAATGCTCCAAAATCTGATCTCTTTTTTGAAATGGCAGAGTACTGAAAAAGTCCATGACATTTCCAGGAAGAGAAATTTTCAGTTACATTCTCCATACAGCTGAAAGCAGATTTCAGGTAGGCAGTGTAGCATGAGGGCTTTGAGTAAATGGGATTGTGTGCTTTCTTTATTGACAAGTTCTCATAGCCCAAATCAATGTCAGTGGTTTTTTTCTTTTTTATTAGAATTTGAAATGTACAATTGAAGAGGGACGTATTTATTTAAATATATATTCAGAGAATGAATGGGAACTGATTAATGAAACTGTAAAAACCCAAACCAAATAATCTCTTATTTACAATATGTTTATATTGTATTTTTAATGTATTTGGAAGTTGCATACCATGAACTGTGGCACTTTATGAGGTTTTTAAAGCCATACTGTTATACCAAAGGATGAGGTTATTTCTGCTCCTGACTTTCTTTGTGTTGAAAGGAATTTAAGGGCTTCTGACTTAATTTAACTAGTCTGCATGGCAAAATATATCGCTTATCACCCAGGCCAGGCTAGTGTACTTTTATGGCCTAGACTGAACTCAGTCTGGGAATCCATGAGAAGTTCAAATCTCTACTTAGAAAAATAAATAGAGTCATGAAACGGATAGAGTTTAAAACAGATAACTTCAGGTACAAACAACAGTGGCTTAAATTCAGAATGTATGTTCAAGAGCATCTTTTCAGTTTGAATTCTATTAAAAGAGAAGCTTGATTAAGGTATTTGCCAACAACACAGGCCATCTAAAAAATCACTTTTATTCTGAGACTTTCTAAAATGTGGAAGAATGGAAGAAAGCACAGACCAGTATGTCTGTATTTGTTATACAAAGGCAGCACTCTCCAGTAGGAGTATGATTTAGTGGATTTATTGTTTAGGAACCAGGGACTGAGTAACATGACCTCACAGGTTAGCTGTATCTCCTTTTAGTCAGGGTAGTAGACCTGTGTTCTCTCTTCAGTTCCCAAACACCCATTGTCTTATCACCAAATTGTCTTTCTGATACTCTGTGAAATTGAAAATGGTATTTTTTCAAGATATCTGATGTGGAAAAACAATGAACAATTCCTGTAAGTCACTGCATGCTTTCATTTCCTACTGATGAGAGTCACAGTGGGGCACAGCAAGCATCAGTCAAGCACTCTGTGTTCTGTAGCCTGTAGATCAGGCCTTTGTGCAGAAGTAATCACTCTAGATTAAGGAAAAGGCCCTTTTCATATTGGGTGGCTCTCTGTGACATTTGCAAACATTTTTGGCATGGGATGGCATTTGCAAACAGTTTTGGCACAGTGTATTTATGTAATCCATTGTCAGTAATATCACAAGCTAATCTCTTAAACATGAGTTTATAATGTTTGCTACAGATCTCCTGAAATGTCAGTGTCTCAGTTCAGTTGCCCTTGAGGAATCTGTTAGGGAGGAAACAAAAAAGGGAATAAGTATTGAAAATACACTGCTCTTTAAAGCAGAATGTGTGTGTGTAAATATAATCCCATATGTAAATTTTACATAATAGAATGGCAGGTTTTTTAAAAAATTAATTGTCTAATGAAACAACATGACTTCAAAATTTTTCTCTTCATGTAATTGTTAGGTTTGGAGTATTGCAAGAAAAACTGCTCTGTAATGTTTATTTTACTGGGAATAAAACCAAATATTAAGTTTAATTACTTTTCCACAGTGGAAAAGATTTTGAGGAGTGAAAGAGGCTTTGCTGAGATGGATATATAAGCTTTATTCTTTTCTCTTAGCATATGAAACAGTAAGGAATACTCATGAAAGTATGGTTTAGAAAAATTTGTTTATGCATCTTATACTACAGTCTTCCAGTACCTTATTCATACTCCTTTTTGTGCAACACTGACTGTAATGGATAAATGGGTGCATCCATTCAAAGACATGAAGTAAATAATCTCCATAAGGGAGGTATCTTTGTACTTGCGCATGTACTTGGCTTTAATCCAGACCATAACAAGTTTGTTTATGCCTAACTGTGCAGTTTTTCAGAAGGAGGTGGGTTATTTCTTTTCCTCATTTGAACTTGTATTGAAAAATATTTCAGCAGCCATCAGTTTCTCATGTGAAAACAGCATGAATTAGCTACAGGCCATCACTGAAATTCAAAACATACTACAGAAGCTTTGTTCCTTGGTTTTGCTAATCTGCCAGCTATAAACATAGTCCATTCAATTCTGTTGTATTTCAGAATCTATTTTTGTGGTGTATTTTTAATATGTTTGGCACTTCTGTGGTGATAGCAGAATCCATGAACAGTTAGCTGGAGGATTCTTGAATAACTTGGTGTAATTATAGGCACTCATCTATTAATAACAAAAATTAATGGTATGCATGCATACTTCCCTGCCATACCACTTCACATCATTAACAAATGGGTAAAGAAAGTGATTCTTGCTAGTTTTTTAGGAGTGTTTTTTAGACTGCTTCAGAGATCTCCAAATACATTCTCTGTAGGTACAAATTAGGCCAAATATTAGTTCAGAAGTGCAAAATGACCTGAACTTCTGGGGTCTATGCAGAAAGAATAGAGGTAGCTTCATCACACAGATCTGGTTTACCTGCAGCATGAAAAGCTTGCACAGATATCTTCTTCATGCTTGTTCCACTTACTGTTTCAATATGGCCCTAACCCAGGGACGACATGACTGGAGTACTTTTCATATTTACAACATTGGTCTAAGTATAGCATTAGGCTATTCTTGTCTATGATGATGTAGTTGGAATAGCTGCAGATTTCCTAATGCAGATCTGCTTTACAGTGAAACAGGCTTCTTCAGTTTACTCTTGCTAAAATAACCCAATTTTAGACAGAAATTACAGGAAGGATTTGTACTGGGATGGCTGATGTCATGTCTCCAAGAGCAGACCAGAGTAATTTTTCTTCAAATCTTCACATACTAATTGCACAGTCCCCCAGAGTTTGATTATACCATAGCAGTATGAAGGATTATTTTAGATTAAGATTTTAAAAGTGTAACACAATTACACATAGTAGTAAGAGTTTAGTAAAACGCCTGATACGTAGAAAGAAGAACTACTAATATGTGGGTCTGCAGGGATTGCTGTTCCCTCTAGAAAGTGTTAGAAATCTGTGCCTTGTAAACAGCTTGCATAAAATTGCTTAATTTTGCAGCTGCCAAATGAGCCAAGGAGCCTGTTTCTTACTATTCCATGTCTATTTTAACTCGGAAATCTTGTTCCTGAAATTTTATTCTAACCTTTAAGAACTCATTAAGTAATTCTTTATAAAAGATTGAATATATTAGTCTTAATACAGTTCCTGTGTAAGTCTCGGTAAATATATGAGCAGCTCTGAATGTCTGGCTCCTTTAAAAATCTTTCAGTAGAAGACTCCCACATATTAAAAGAGATAAATCCCAAAGCACTAGCCACCGAGAATAGCTAGGTATGACCAAAGAGAAATAAAATGGGGCTGCTTTGCACTGTTAGGCAGACTGAATATTTTGTCATATTTTTACTGTTAGTGCTACAGTGGAGTCAGATGCATCTCAGTCCTGAAGACTCGAACAAAATCCAGTGCCCATCTTTTTCAAAGCACAGGGCAGCTGTATATATAAAGATTAAAAATGCTTCATGTCTAACTGTGGAGCTGTTGTTACTGCAGTCAAATTGATGTGTATCTCCTGTGCACCTCTGTAGGGCATAAATACTCTTCATATTGCATCAGCATAGTCCTTTACTTTTCAGGCATGTAGAGTAATATTGCAAGGAGGAACTGTAGGCGCATGCTATATACAGTGTCTTCTAAGACTTTTCTCCTGCTGCTTGCAAAGCAGAATTACCCTAACCATGATAAAATTATGCGTTATCTTACAGTCTTCTGGTACTGTATACATTCATATGTAATACTGACCTCTACATACAGATGCTTCATGATCTGTTTCTAAACCAGGGAAAGTGATACCTCAGCAGCTTTTTCAGTTACCATTTAGTTAAAAATTTATTCAGAGCCATAAAATGTCCTATATCAAGTTTGGCTAGTCTTCCTAACACCAAAATCTTTATGGGGCTGAAAGCCACAAACCTCAAAGAGCCAAGGAGAGGAGGAACTTCTTGGGGAATTCCTAGGTAAGAGATGAAACTGCCTTTCTTGTGATCTCATAACATCTTTATGGGCTAAAACTCATCTGGGCTATGGAAGGAGATACTTTGGATACCAGCAGCCATTTATAGGCTTTTCTGTGTAACTGAGAACATCCAGCATCTCCCAAGCTGCTACTGCCCAGTTGCCAGGCATGCAGTTCCAGTACTGGAGTTACACCTAAATGGCTGCCAGCAATATGAGAGTCACAGCTGATCACCATTGTTATAAATTGATTTTTCTTTAATTTTCTGGCAAGGAGCAAGCTGATGGCAAATTTTATTTTTTTTTATTTTGAAGTCATTGGTAAAGTTGCATCTGCATTAGAGAGGGACCAAGATGATACAGTTTTTAAAGATTCTGAATCTGATGATACCTGGAGAACTGATCCCAAATTTCAGGAGCTTGTACTTGTGCATTTAACACCCAGTGGAGCTGCTATCAAATTTTACTTCCTGCTAGCCTAATTTGGAGTCATAATTAAAAAAAGGATGACCCTACATTTATCATTGCCATTTTATTTGTTACAAAGAAAATAACTGAAATCCAAATAAACAGAAAATGTGATTTTGGTTGCAGATTACTGTGGTTTTCTTTTTGCTGGCCAGCCTGATGCTTGTTTAGTTTCTGTCTAATCCATCAAGAATGTTGCATCCCAAAATGGCTCCCTTAGTCATTTACCAGGCAATGTCATACCTTCTATGATTAGCTTCCCTTTCTGTATTGGATTGAATGTAAACATTAGTCTTTGTCTTCATTACCAAGAACAAAGTCAGCATTTCCATTGTTATTCTGTTGACAGTACTCAATTCCGTACTTTATTTACATGTTTTCCCATCTTGATTACTTTTATTTATTTAGAGAGCACAAGTTTAATCCAACTATGCCAAGTCTAAACTCTCTGTGATTATATTTCCAGGTGCAGGTGCACTATTTTCTGTGCTATCCAACTCAGTGTGATTTTGTTGTTGTTGTTGTTCTTCAGGAAAACAATAGACTAAAATTAAGAACAATGTAAAAGCTCCCAAAGGTTGAGATTAAGGCCTACATGTTTTAGGTTTTAGGTCATGAATCACTATCAGTATCAAGCTTATGGTTGGAGTGCAGTAAGGTGCCCTTAGTATTTAAAAAATAAAAACAAAACCCAGAAAGAGTGATTGCTATAAAACACTGTTCTTCACTTTTATTATTGCTAACACATCTTCCAGAAAAGAGTTAAGATTCTGTAGGATTCTAGGAGCAGTTTTTAAGTTTGTTCATTTTTCACATTCGTAGCTATTATTGTTAACATGACATCTGTTCAAATATGGTTCTGTCCCTGAGAGCAGTTATGTCAGCTCTCTTCTGCCTTATTGCGCATGTCAATATCATGCTGTAATCTTTATGAGAAATGAAGGTACTTGAGAGAAGCAGCTGATACCTCTTAACTTGATGGAGTAATTAAAACTCTAGCACTTGCTTGGAAGATCAAAACAACATGTTTTGATCACAACATTTCTTTATCATTCCATTTGCCTCTATGGTAATTTTAAAAGAAGGGGTTTGTTCTCAATAACAGTAATTGTTTGTGCAGGTTGTTTTTTATGATGGGCAGTTTACTTGTAGGACTCAAAGACAACCAAGTTACATTATTCCCATGGAGACTATTTAAACGATGTTGGAAAGTGTAAATGCTAGTTATTGTGGGTAGATATTCTTGCCTGGCTGAATTTGGAGCAAAGAGTAGACAAGGAGCATGGAGGTGACAGCAGCCAACTAGCTACCCCCAGCTCAGAACTAAACCACCAACAGCTGCTTGCTCCCTGAGCAATTGGAAGCATAGGTGGCAGATATCCAGAATAGGAGACTGGTAACTGTGCTGCATTACCCATGAAGCTGAATTATGCCGTGTCGAGGGTTAAAAGTCAGATATGGTGAAGCAAGGCAGGAATATGCACTGAGTTTTTAATTGAAATTAGCCTAAGTACTTCAGTGAATTCAGTATCAGGTAAATGATAGGTAGGAAGAAATGTTTTAAGCTTTCAGATTTTTCTTCTCAGCGATACTGGCTAAATTAGGCAAATTAGAGGAGATGGTAAATATTTCTTTTCCTCCCCTGACCCCCCCCTCACTCCTTGGCATGAAAGGTCAACTTCTTGCAGTTTTTGTTCTGTGTAAACTAGAGCTGGATAGCTCACAAGCCTTTTACTGGCTTGTCATACACTGGTGTCTGAGAATGCACTTTCTGTAAACTCTCTGTTGTTACTTCCAGTGCCAATTGTATTGATTATGGGCTGTTTAAAAGCTAATTTGGCAATTAAGGTTGTCTCCATTCCATGTCATTTTTGCATGCAAACAACTTGTGAATATAGAGGAGGAAGGGCCTGGCTAGTCACTGTAATTTATTGCTGTCTCAGCACATTGAAATTGCTACTTGTCAAACAAGAGTTTTACTCCTTTTATTTTTACATATATGATGCATTGTGAATCCTGATGCACGTCTTCTGTTTTTAGTTACCTCAGTATTTTCAATAAAAATGTATCCTAGATCTGTCTCTGCTTTCCCTAAAGACGATAATTACGGTACTAGCAGGACAAAATAAATCCAGATATTCACTGAACACTGTTCTTCTGAAAGCAAATCCTACATTTTTTTATTATAAAAATAACCTTGGAACGTGTTCTACTTCTGAACCATTTGTTCATTAAATTACCTATCACTGAGAAGTGGTAGATTGTACTGTACACAAATTCAGCTAATCCCCAACAGACTAGAATGTTGGTTATTTCTATATAGAAATGGATGGTATAGCCAAACTTACTGCCTTTCAACTAATCATTGAAATACACAGAACAATTATATCAATTATGAATAGTGTATTATGGTGAACTTTTTCTTCTTTGTGTGTTCAGCGGTTTCTGGCTTTCTAGTTACTTGTGAGGGGATCATTTGTGTGAGTACCAAATTTATGCATTATGTTACTCTAGCTGAAGCACCACAAAAAATGGCAAGTAACCGTTCCCAAATGCAGATGTCATTATGCATTAGAAAGCCAAGGAACAAGACTCTAGGTGTAAGTATTGCTCAGATGTAAACTAATGAAAGGTCATTTTTTCTGGGTTCTGAGCATTTCCTGAATGAAAGTGTATTTCATCCAAAATTAATCATAGGTATTACTCATTTTATAGGATATAACTAATGGATACTAAACATTTACTGTACAGTAACCATCTTGTTATGCCAACTTCAAAGTAAAATTAGTGGAAGAAAAGATCTGATCATCAGATTTATGTACAGTGTCATGGTTTACAGAAAAATTCAAATATCAATGCAGATGATGTTTATGAAGAAAATCTTCATGCTGGTATGTAAACTGACTTGTAGCATGAGAAGGTTCAAGTTAGGATCGTTCAAATTATAACAAATGGAAGTATGACTATGTGCTTGTAATCATTTCACGGCAAGAAGAGATTAAATATGTCAATACAAACACTGTGTTCTGCTGTGGAAGTATGTATGTGCAAGTAGAAGGAGCTGTGTGTTAATCAAACAGGTGGATAGAATATTAGAATTAATGCTTTTTATTTCTGGACAAGTCAGATCCAATCTAGATAGGAAATGATTAATCAGTTTTTAACCTGATAACTTTGCTCTAATAGTGTCTTAAGGATTTTCAGTGTCTGAGTGGTCTATAGAGAAATCTTACCTGTCTCTGTTGCTTCTGTTAATAGCTGACTATTTAAACATCACAACTCAGTCATTTGTATTAACAGATGGAGATCACACTTTCTTATTATTCATTATATTTAATTTCTAAAAAATTGAGAGTCATGGTTGGAATGTGGGTCCAATTATTTTTACATTTTTGCAACTGTAAACAAGGATTTTACCCAGATCACTGCAAAACAGGAGTTACTAGAGTATATAAAATTATTTGATGAAGTCAGAGTCTTAGGTAATAATGCCACTAAATGGGTGTTTTAGCTGATTTTAATTGGCAGAAGAATATGATGAGATATGTTGTATTGGCAAGTCAGAGTTAGTTTTAATTTGCCTATCTCTTAATATAGTATAGGCATTGTTTAATACTACCTTCTTGAGGAGGTTACCTGCCTGAATCTAGTCTACCACATTAAATGTTGGGGTTATAACCAGAAATCTGATTATTATCGTGACAAACCAAAAAAATTAATAACACAAGAAACTGATGAAAAAGCGTCACCGAATTTATCTGCCAGCTAATGCCTTTCTTTATAAGGTATATTTAATACAACTCAAGCAAAACTAGAATCATTAATGTCTCCAAAGTTGCACTTACATGTGAGAGATACATATGAAATACCTGATGCTGAGCTTTGCTGCATTCCCAAGATGTGCTTATCGCTTCTTTTCTCTGATCTCTGGCTGGTATGAGAGTATTTCTAATTGCAGATGTTACTCTATTTTTATAAGAAACTTCTTTCTCCAATTTTATCCTGAAGAGTAGACAATGAGATGGGAAATAAATTTCTTCATGTAAATGTTCACAACACGAGCTAAAAGAATACTGTAGTTCTGTATGCTGAAAAAGAAAAAAGAAAACCGTGAGAAATGGTTTACATTTCAATACATGGAGAGCAATAAATGACAGGTATGAATAAACTAAAAGCTGATTAAACAGACCAGTTATTTTAAGCTATTTTCTGTAGATGCACCTCAGGCAGAACTTGACACAAAGACGAAATCAATGAAACTGAATTGGTATCCAAACAAATGCTGGGCAGATCAGTCAGGAATGCTTAAAAGCTAAATAGTGACCTGGTGGGAAGAAGGAATTGATTGCCTCAGCAGGTTGCTTTTTTCTTCAGAATGGGACAAGGTGAGAATGTAGATAAGAACTTGAGCCTTTAATACTTGAACATTCCACTGCTGAACAGGGTAATACCTGGCAAGCATCCGGCTGCCTGCCAGACTCAGCCTAGAAAATTAAACCCCATTAAGACTTCAGTGGCTAAGAAGGTAATAGAATGAAAAGAAGAATGTTATATTAAAACTTAACAGGTGAATAGAATGAAAAGAAGAATGTTATATTAAAACTTACCAGGTGTAACACAGACAGATGTAGACTTAAATAATAAGTGCTTACCACAGGGACTTGGGGTAGCTGTTCTGGAAGAGTTATTCTATAATAGCTACTCCCTGGTTTAGTTTTATATATTTTAAATTTATATTTTTAATCTGAGTAAAACTATCAACTGTAGGTGAACCCTAACTCAACCCCTCAAAACTAGACTAGAGACTGTTTTTACTAAATGAGACAAATGAGAGGATTTCAAACATTGCATGTAGCTATGCTTATTCCTTCTTCCTCAATCCTAAACAGAGATGGGCAAAAATAGATTCAGAACAAGTGTCTCAATTTCATCTTCGTGTGCATTTGTCAGAAATGCTGACAGGATCATTTTAAGGTCTTCATACCTCTGCCCAAGAGTTCATGGAATATCTGACCTGTTGAACTGTCAGGATGTTTAAAAAGGTGTCTTGTTTAGTGCCAAAGACCCTGTTAGTATAATTTGACCTCAAGGCCAGAACTAAATTATTAAATCTAGTAACAAGAGATAGAAGAGATGAGAGATTAATCTTTTCCTCCTATTTAATTACCATACATTTTGGGGGTGGTTGGTCATTTTTTCCCCCAAATTTAGTTGTTAAACTTTGTGGGTGTTATTTGAAAGTCATCATTTTAATTGTAGAGTAAAAAGCTAGAGCTGTAACAGACAACTGAGATGGCAAGTTTTCTCATCAGGTTTTGGAGGAGGGAGGATGAAAAGAGGCTTAAGATACATACTTCTAAATGTATGACTTTTTTTTAATACTTTTTCCTCCATACAACATCTGTTTCCATGGAAGTTGATCAATTTAATTTCAGCTCCAGTTTCCTTTTTAATGCTGGGTTCATGAAGATCTAATTCCTCAGATATAAACTGGTTTCTGTAAACCTACATAACATAATGATTTCTCTTAGAATTTGAATTGTTATTATAAAAATTAGCTAAAACATTTAAGACAAATTATCTCTAATTTGTTTTTTAGATATATCTTGTTCTGGAGTAACATCATTTAAACTAGTAGAATTATTTGCCATCTTTGTCCTATATTCACAGACATTGGACTCCATGTAATTATCCTAAGATGATCTTACTACCTCAGTCATGCCTATCAGGACAGACTGACACTAAATCATATCTCTTCGTTTTAGGAGAATTCATTTTCCACTTCTTGCACTTTTTTCTTTGAATGTCATTTTTCCTCCAGAAGGGAGAAGTGACTTCCCATTGGGCTGACTCTAGTGTCATTTTGTGGACGTGCCAGCAGGAGGAGCTTGTGTATTAAAATGTACTTTCAATAAAGCAATCACCAAATTATAGTAATTGCACATAACACTGTGCTTTCATCTGCAATGTAAACTACTGTGTTCCTGTAAAGTAGCTGTCTGTCTGCCTGATAAAGCTAAAGTACTATCAGCAGTGGCCATCATGGTGGTACATTAACCTCTTAGATTGAGAAAAGCCCAATGAGGTGAAAATTTAATTTTATTCTATTGTATATTTGATATTTAGATGCTTTTATGTTTATAAGTTCTGAAAAATCCATATTATAACACAAAATCACAACTCTCTGAAGCCAGTATCCCATGATCTATTTTACAAGCAATAGAATGTTAACGCTGCATCACTGCAATTTTATAAATAGTATAAAAATAATGAGTAATAATATTCATGTTACCAAAAAGAAATCCATACTAATGAGTACAGCTGAAATTGGATTCATATGATCAGAACTCTACAGCAACTTAGATAATATTGCTGAGTTTCAAAAACAGAAATCATAGGACCAGGGTTGGAAGTCCAATTGTCCTTGGCTACTAAGAATTAATAGCATATGCTAAATTAATTTTTAGGGTTTTTATTTTAGTGACAGGAAAAATAAGGAATTAAAGATCTAATGTGTTAATCTTTTTATTAAAGGATAATATATACCACAGATATTTAATGCAATTTTTTCATGTGAAGGACTTCCTAGTTACCTAGGACGACTAAATACTATAATAGAAGTGCGATGAATCTTTAGAAAAATCCTTTATTATTTTAACTAAGGTTATTTTAGACTGTTCTGCTCAGAAATTTAGACGAGTAAAATACACTGTCACTAAGAAACATAATTTTGTTCTGTTAATGTTTAGCATCTCAATTGGGCACGTTTTTTCTATAGTGTTTTTTTATTATGATTTTATTGAGTAAAATCCAATGTGTGCATTGTAGTTACAAAGCTAATGGCTACCAGTGATACTGCTGCCTTCTCTTGCAGAAATGCTCTGCTTGCTGCAAGTGAACTTTCCACTCAGTCCCAGGACTTGTTAAAGGCTTTTGCTTTGCTAAGATCTCTCCCATGTGGGTGCTCAAAATGATCGAGCTGAGTCTGAGAGTGCCTGTGGCTTTTTCAGGGCTGCCTGACCTGTGAAGAAGGTCGCTCTGCAGGACAAAAGGAACTACATAAAGTAAATTCAGTGGTTATTTTAAAATATATCTGTATTTGTTTAATCTGGCAAGAACTGTAGATAAGCAATTCCACCCTTATGGACTTGTTAACGCACACTGAACATAGGTATTATAAGGTTGGGGTTTTTTAACTTATTTTTATAAGCTTAGCTTTGTACGCTGTGTAATTTTATTGCTTATCTGAGTTGCAAAATTTAGTTCTATTTATTGATCTGTATGTAAGCAGTATAATTAAAAACCATGTGGAGTCCTATAAAAGAATGGCAAAAGTACAATGCTATCCCTTTATACTGTAGTTTTCCGAGGAGTCTATAGCCTCTGAATATCACCTAGGTAAGCTGCAATTTTCTGTTACTGCTTGTTTTTGAACTTAGTGTACTACTTCTCAGAGTCTTTTCCGAAAGGCTCGTTTATGTAAGACTATAGTCTGTTGTTGGTCCAAAGAGACTGAAGAATTCCCAACAGGGATGTATTACTAATGTACTTCATCATGTAATGATACATCCATCCATAATTAGAGGATTGTTAAGTAGAGCATCATCCAAGCTCTTGTCTACTTTGCTTGTACTTTTATCACTTCAAAATGCTTTTCCCACCATTTCTGAACTGCAACTCATAGAGATACGCTTTTATCCTGTAATTTGCAATCTTCATGAAGTATTGAAAGTTCTACTAGTTCTCATTTTTGAAAGAGCCCATTTTGTAATTCACACTTGAGATACCAGTAGAAAGAATGCAGTTCTGTGTAGTTGAAGATGTGTGCTGTACTTTGCAGTCATATGCCAGACTCTCATAACATCTGCTTTTTTCATGTTTGGAATAACAACAAAATAATTTACATATAACACAAACCACCTGCTTCTGTCTGTCTTTCTTGTCTTCCTAGTGATATTCCACCTTCTGGAGAACCAGTCAGCAAAAGCAATCGCTCGAGAGTGACTACACGCTTCCCCAAGCTATCTCGCAGCCATCAAAGAGAACCACGAAGCTTGGAACCTCAGAGTGGTGATCTTTGACCCCTTTTCATAATTGTGAATGCTGGCACCATGTACTTTAAGTTGTTCTGTGATTCCTTCCTAGCCTGTATTTATAATTTAAGCTCCTGAAGAGACTACAGCTGCATCAACTTAAATCCTGAAAAGAGACATTCATTACTAAGGGTCATATCCTGATTAACTACTTTGGAAGGCAGTAATCACTTTCTCAAAAGAATATGAGGGCTCTTCATGAGGGCTCAGCAAACTGATATGCATTTTCTTTGTTTTGTAAAGCTGCATTGCACATTTTCCTTTGTTCTTCTGAAGTTTTTCTGTTACTATGAATTCCTTGTTTGTATTGTGTTGTCTACCTTTCTACATGTACATTTTTATGTTCCAGAGACACATGGGTATCATGTCAAGACAATTTTTTTTCCTTAGAATACAGTTATGATTATCACTACTTAATATGTCAGAAGGATGTGCTTAAAAGAACCTCACTAATTTATTACCTTTTGTAAATAGACAGACTGGTTTGGTTTGGTTTTGTGTTTTTTTTTTTTTTTTTTTTTTTTTATTGTAAAAGTCTGACACACACATGTTTTTAAGAAACTTGACAAAGTAGATGACAAGGGAAAATATTACAGGTGGAAAAATAGCTTTTTTACATTTCTAGTTAGATATTCTCAATAGCTTTCATTTGTGGGAAGTAATTCCTTAAAATCAGAGAGTGTAATGATTTTTTTAGTGAAATTTCAGTCTTGTTGTAAGGCTGGGTGCAATATTGATTTCTACAAACCACCACTAGGCTACACAAAATTAGCATGGTACAAAATAGTGTTTTCAAGTCTTGGGTTATATTTTGTTATTATTTTTTTGCTGATGTTATAGAACAGTCCATCATTAACAGGGCAGTGTGGAATTCTTACCCTGATTTTGTAAACCCCTTCGCATGGTGATACTAGAAATTGCCTGTAATGAAAGTGCCTGTTACCCATCACCTCTTATTCAGAAGTAATTTGTAATGGTACTACTGTAAGAGTGATTAAAAAAATTGTCAAGAATTATTACAAGTGATGGAAGTCCTGACATGGATTAACTGGAATCCAGTTCAGTATCCATTAGATGCACTGCCGTAGGCAGTTAATTATATGTTAGCTTTCTTCTTGTCATTAAGTTTAAGCAGTGTACATTCAAATTTTCTATCAGTTGTATTCTGATTTTCCTTTGTGTAAGAACATCTTCTCAGAAGTTACTTTGGATAATGTTACTTAAATTGATGTATCTTGTCATTTTATTATCCATTCATTATCTTAAATTCAGTAGATATTGAAATCTAATATTACTCTGCAGAAAAAACAAGCTGATGATTAATAACAGATCTTTTACCTCAGTGCTTTACTAAAGTTCTAGCAAACTGGAACTTCTGATATTCAAACCTGTGACCATCCTGTATTGTTTAGTCAGGTAAGTGGTCCAGCCATTTTCAGCGGCACATCTTGAGTGAGTAGGGGTTCATGACACACTGTGAGTAGGATCGGTGGGCTGGTGCCTGAGTATGAGCCCCAAGTGCTGTATTCCTGCCACTGAAATATGTAGCTTACAGATTGCACTGAATAGTAAAATGTGGCAAAGAGGATTGGAATTCACTCTTCAGGTCAGAAATTTCAGTAGATGAAATATCACAAAGTAAAATCATGTCACATAAATGAAACAATATTTTTCAGTCAGTAAGACATTTCATTTACAAAATAAATAGATAAATAGAAAATTCAAACGGCCAGCCTGGGAGCTAGCTGATTTGTTTTTATTCAAAGATGAATTACTGTTGCTGTTTTGTGTAAACTACAGCGGGAAATTTATTTAAGAAGAAAGGAAAGTGAGTAGCTTGTCAGTTAATGCTTCTCCAAAATCTTCAGTCTGATATGCTGCTGATAGTTTAGTTTGTCTTTGTTGGATAGAAAAGTAGCTATAATGATGGTCCCACTTTGAAACAATTATAAATTAATTTTTCAGAAAATGGAGACATGGTTAGTAGAAATATGACACACATTATTAACATTGAATTGCAAGTAAATCTGAAAGAAAACACTGCATGGAAACCTTTTTGATATGTCTGTCACACAAAGCTGTATTCTTTTTCAGGAAATAATTCAGAAATTAAAGTATTCCTTACTCAGAAAATTGCAGATGGTAAGAAATCTCATTTAGCACAAACTAAATTATTTGTCTTAGTTGTTTAGAAGGAATTTTTTTGTATCTACATTTGGCTCTTAAAAGTATTTAATTCCTGATTATCTTGATTCTTGTAGTTTTTAATATATGTATGTAGATAACATAGAAATACTAAATTTGTTTACTGGGTACAAATTGTACTTTATTAACTGTAGCTAAATTATGTATCAGCTCCTAAGATTACAGTCTGCAAACAATGTTCACTTTGTGATACAAGATACCAAAATGGGTGCATTACTAGTCCATTTAAAAGCTCATCTGTGGTTTCTCTAAATTCTCAGAAAATAATTAAATGAAAGCCTTTCTTTGCAAGATAGCTTTCCCACTTTATATCCCTGGTTATTTTGAAGATCAGTGGGGTCTTGCATGACTGCAAGTAGATAGCAAGTGATATGAATGCCCCAATTTTTAGCACCTTTAAGACATTCTAATATGTCCTGTCTTTGAGAGAATTGTACGTATGTGTCTCAAATCTCACTTCTCTTGTTCATTTATGAGAATCAGCAAAGACTGTTGAAGAAGGTTGACCACCTGGTATTAAGAATCCCAAATAGTCATATTATTCTTGTAAAATACCTGTAAGCATAACAATGATTATATCAATTGAATGATTTTATCAGTTTATCCTGTGTCACCTAATTCATACATGTAGTTACATATTTTGTACAAATCTAATTTCCTTTGGTGCTGACTAATAGCTCTTAAACCTTTCTATGCGGTCAGTGGCCAGTGCACAGTGAGTTGATGGGTTCAACCATTCTTGTTGGGTCCTTTGAACAGCACTATAATCACAGAATAGAGGACTCAGAACAGGCTGGACCCTGGTGTCGTACCAGTTGTCACTGGTACGAGACAGTGTAGAGAAATTTGTAGTATTGTTTCCATTTCATTCCTGTTTTATCTTTAGACGTATCAGGTCCCTAGGGCTCCTTATCTGAAACCTTTAGTGACTGTTCGAAATAGCTTGTAAAAAAAAGTGGCACTAGTTTATTTTAATGCTGTTCTCCAATCACATGCAAAATGAACAATTTCCTAAGAAACACAGGGCAGGCAGGACTCTTGCATCTTTTACAGATGTGATTGTCTATCAGTATTCATTACATACTGACTATGGTTTTTCAGAAGCTCATTTATTTAGAGATTCTGTCATTCATTAAAGAGAATGCATTGTATTGACTTGGCTTTTGCATTAAATCAAGTTTCTCAATAATAATAATAAATTTCCAAGTTTTATATGAGGCAGTATATTGACATAAAGGCTTAAATTGATACATCCATTAAGTCATATACTCTTATGAAGATCAATAATTTCAAAGTCAGTCATTTTTTATGGAACATATTGTTGATGCGATAATCTACTGCAAGTCATAAACCATTGTGATTGGATTAATACAAGTATTTAGAGAAAGGGCATAATGGTATCAAAGATCACTGGCTCAAAATTGTGACCTATTGCTAAGATGCATTTTTTTGTTACAAAGTAATGTTTTATTGTATAGAACAATATCTGCGCAGTAGCTGTCAAATTAATTAATTAAGAACCTACTAACAAGTGGGGTTGACTGACTCAGAGCAGCAAGCTAATAATAAATGAGACTCAGTGAACCCCAAGTGAACTAATGATACTGTCTGTCAGGACATATTAATGATTTAAGAATATGATACTTTGTTAACAGAATCAGTTATTAGTACTTTCAGAGATGGATGTCATTCTTTTTGCTTCAAAGCACACAGGGATCTCAGTTCTGCTATAAGTTTCATGTCATTTCTGTTATGTTTCATGTAATTTCAAAGGTTTGAACCCCCCATCCCAAAACATTTTTCTTCTAATATCTTGTAATTCTGAGGACAGATAATATATACCTGTGGATAGAAATACAGTTACCTGCTTGAAATTACTGTGGATCAGCTGTTTAAAAGAAAGAAAAATACTTTTTCATCAAATACCGCTCCTGTATGTCTTTGCAAATCTTGATGACAGCACTGTGTTCTCCTAGCTGGAACTCTAGTATATAGGAAAACAAACATGCTTAATATGAGAACGCAATTTTCTCCTTGGAAACAATAATAATATTTCTGCATTGGAGCTTGAGTCACTTCTGGAAAAGTGGTTAAACAACTCAAGAAAGTAAACAATTTATCTCCTTCAATTTCTGTAGGTTAGGATATTTCCATCAGCACCCTGCATCACATGGAATATTAATTTGATGATACATTTAGTAATTTCAGTAGTTTCTTAGCATTATGTATGGAAAGAATCACTTTAATATATGAAATTATATATATGAAATATAGAATATGTTTAAAAATTTTAGTTGACCTGCTTTGTATTTCACATGTTGAATGGAAGATAAAACACTTGTTCTACACAGTGGTCTGACACTGTACATTTCATTTACTTCTTATTCTGCAGTAACTGTGCTTTTATGGTCCAGTTACAGATAACTTAGATTATTTATAAAATTTCTTTTAAATAAATAACTAGATGATACTTCTAATTAATAATGGCGGCTTAGTTTTTGGTCATTAATGGCATGAATTTATACTAGAAAACAGCACTGAAATATTTAGAGAGGAATGAATTTTCCAGATTTACAAATTTCTGCAAATATCCGGACTTCAAACAAATTTTTTTTGTTCCACTGAAACAAATGTATTGCACTTCCATGTAGGGGGAATCAGTTTCTTTAACAAGATTTCAGAAATTCTGTCCATGCCATGACGAAACTTAAACTGTGGTAGTTGGTTTTTTGATTGGAATATTAATCATTTAAGATGCTAAAAATTATAGAAATGTAAATGTGGTTGAAAATCTAATTCTGAAAGGCTGTGCTTTCTTTCTTTCTTACTTAGCACTGAGATAAATAACAAAGTATCTTGTACGTGGGACCAAACCTATTGACATCTGAAGAAGATGAATTTCCCTTTTGATTTGTGTGGGGGGAGGGGAGGATTTTTTGTTGTTGTTCCTGTTAAACTGTAGGAAAGATAGTATTAATTCTGAAGCGTATATATGTACAGTATTCACGTAAGTATTAATAAACCATTTGTAATATTATTTTAACTTGTTATGCTAATGTTTACATTATAGAATTTTTAAGCAAATGTGTACATATCTATAATTTTTCTAAATACTTTCTTGTATTTTTTTTAAATATCCTGTGGTAATTTTGTTGTACTCTGGTTGAAATATGCTACTTTATCAAGAAGAAAATAAAAAAATAACATCTTTTCTTGTTTGAAATAGAGCACACTTACACTTTATTTGTTCTTCTCAGCTGTTCTGTAATTGCCTCTGTGATTTATGTTCATTTTTTTTCAATGTGTTTCTAGAATGATGTATGTAGGTTGCAGACTTTAATTTGTTAGTCATTATTTCATTGTATGAGAAGTAGTATTTATTGAAAAAATCTTGAACATTGCAGTTTATAATTACATACTGGATAAATCACGCACACAAAGGAAGGAAAACAATGCCTTGCAAGTTTTTCATCTTGCATGTTGTTATTATGAAAAATCTGTATTGAAGTTACATGGGATCTACTGGGAACTAATTGGCACGCATATAATTTCAGTATAATTGGTGTTTCAGTACAGATCAGGCGACTGAGATCTATAGTGTTTTAATGTCTGTGATGCTGATTTGCTCTGGAAATTTCACTCTCCCTCTGATTTTATTGCCATTTTTAGAAAGCAAGAATTTCAAAGCTGTTTTAAAGTCTTTCTGAAGGTCTGCGATATGCGTACGAGCTGATAACCCCTCGAAGAGTGGTTACTTTTATGACTACTTTGTTCACTAGAAAGAAGTTACGAGGGTAGCATTTCCCTTACTTTCTGTTCATTGCTGGAGCAGAGCAAGGGTGCCTCTTCTCCATTGTTTCTGCCTGCATACAAGGAGCCACATTCCATGCTACAGGCTTCCATACTGCAAGAATCTTACAGGAGAAGACACTAAAAAATCCCTTGAATAGTAAGTGAGGTTTTTTGCAAGGATTGATTTAATGTGCTTATATTATTTTGTGTTGTTTGGCTTTCTTATATTCAGAGTGCACATATCTGCATTTGATTTCCTTTTGTTGAAATATGACACATTTGGATATTCAGACTGACATTTTCATATCCAGTTCATAACTGGATGATTCCATATCATGTGAAAACAACCTGCTAGATTTGGATGCTTCACTGAAGAGGAAACTTTTAAGTTGGAAGTGTAGTATACATTTAATCCATTTCCACCAAACAAAGCTGCAATTTAACAAAAAATTAGTGTTAGTAGATTCCTCGTACTCACAGAATAGTCTGCTGCTAATTCAATTAAAAATTTTGAACCCACTACCACTATACATAGATTTAATTAGTTGAATAGCTCATGTTAAAAAAAAAAAAAAATTGTACAGAAGGGCACTAATTGTAAAATTCATAGTGATGTTTAGATATCCACATCTTTTAAAACCTGTGGTAGGTTAGGAATCTTTACAGGAATTAGATGAACGAACTTTTCTTTTAATTTGTTTTGGCAATCCACAGGATTTTGTTGTTTCTAAGCAAATGTGGATGAGACTTTTTGAACAATTCCAACACTGATACTAGTAGTTAGAATATAAGCTTTTCATGTCTTGATTATTTAAGATCTTAAGCAAAATGATGCTTACAAACTTTTAATTAATAGTCTCAAGCCATAGTTTATTTCCACTTCTATCTGCTTGAGGTACTAGACCACAGGTAGCCCCAGGTTATTGATGGGGGCTTGTCTTCGGACTGTATGAAGTCAGGGATCTCACTGTACCAGATGTATGGTTTCAACACTGCACTAGAAGTACCTGTGTGTGTTTTTACAGTCCACTTGAGCTTTATTTCCTGGTCTACCAGCATATCTGAGCCTTTGAACTGCTGTGGGAAGAGTAAAATCTGATCATTAGGGGAAAGACAACTAGATTCAAATCCATGGGACACAGAAGGCTGGAAAGAAAAGGGTTTATGCAGTAACCTTTAAGTGCATGTGGCAAATCCATCAGCTTGCTGAATTTAACCATATCACACTGCCTTGTCCAGATGCTGAGGTGTTTCTACTTAATTACAACTTTCAAAATCCCAGGAAGAACAAGATCATTTAAAGGAACTACTGATTCTTCTGTGAATCTAGGCAAATACTCAGGTTGCATTTGGGGAGTTGTATTGGCTTGGCATTTCTGTGTGGGTCTACAGAGTTTAAATTTATTCTCTTTTTAGGAAGAGACCTGCAGAGAATTTACTGCTTTTTTTCCCCCTCCCCCAAAAAATAAGGACGTAAGGACGTAATGTACAAATGATCTGTCAGAAGAAGGAGCAAAGATACTTTTAAGATAATGTTTAAAATAAGATCTTTGCTAATGCACTTAAGTCTTTCCGAATGACCTTTTAAGTATTGTAAGTGAGCTTACTGTATTCCCAAGATTAAAATAATAGATAACTCATATTTTGATATATTGCAAGTCATGCTTGATTCTGTTCTAGAAAATTATCCTGCAAACTATGCTCTGTGTGTGTTTGTCATTCTTATTTTCTGAATTTTTCTTGCCATTTTTTGACCTGCATTGTAACAGCAGGCTTTTGTTATGCATGGTTTCTAAGTACCATGATGCTAAATTTTTACTTCAAATTCAACAATATCCCTGCCACTTTTAAATTTTCCAGTATTTTAAAGTTGCTCAACAGGTGCATATACCTCATCCAATACACTTCATTTGACATTGCTAAATAAGTATGTCTTTATTTTTAAAGTGATCTTATATCCCCATTCACATGCAGCTTATAATTGTTTCATTCATTTAGGCCATTCATGGATTGCATTATTAGATGTCCTTCCTATAGAGCTTTCTTCTGAGCAAACGGCTGTGCTCTGCCCTGACTGTGTGCATGCAGTGCTTTTTACAGAATAGGGTGAGCCTCTGCACTTTCAGTGTTTTGTTCCAAATGCCAGGCATGTGGCGGTTTGTCCTTTTTCATTGTATGCGAAGCTTTATATACTTTTTTCTTTGCATTTGGACGTTTGCTCTTTACACCTTCTTGTGTTGAGCTTGATATTTTTGGAGTCTCTGTTGGATCACAAAGATCTGCCCTCCCCCAGTTTTCTAGAATTCATCTGTGACAAGTTCATCCTTACATAGTGCTTGAGCTCTGACTTTTAACTAGTTAATTTTTCTATTAAGAATATTTTCATAATTAGTCTTACTCCTGATGGTGCTAGATGTGGTTCAGAAACAGCTGAGGTATATCAGGGGTTTTACTCAGTGTCTGAGTTCTAAGTTAGCAACTTTGCATGACATAACCTCTATAATGATTCAAACTAGCATCTGCCAGGGCTGCCAAATACAAGGCCTTTCTTTGAGAATTATTGTAAAATAGATGTCATGTTCATGTTATATAGCTTCACTCTGTAAAAAATATTTACAGGTTAAGCTTATACAGCAGGGAAAGAGTTAATCAGGTTAATACTAATTTTTAAATGCCTAATTTTTTTTTTTGTCACTTGGTTCCCTAATTTTTTCAAGTGCTAATTCATACATGAATTAAGTCGTTTGCACATGTGTCAAGTTCAGTGACAGTTTCTACATCTCAGTTTCTAGTAGGAAACTAAATTATGATTATTAATGTTCCCAATTTTATGTTACAAGAAAACTAATTTTCAGCAGTCAGGATCCCCAGGTGCCTTCCAAAGTGGGAATGTGGGCTTATAGAGAAGTAGGGAATATGAAATATCATTTAATATAGTTAAGTAACTTTGCAGGTACAAGTCAAAGCAGATAACACCTCAGACATTTGTCATCAGAAATATGTATCTTGCCTCCATTGATGTACGCAAACAAGTTTTATTTCTTAACTCTAAGACTGAATGAAAAATCAGCATGTCCTTTATACTGTGCTGTTTAAGCTGCTGAACAGTTTGAAGGATCTGCTTTTCAGATTTGAGCTTTAGATATACATTAATACTTTGTAGCATACAATTTAGCTCTTCACTCAAATTTATCTTGAAGCAGCTCAAATTCTCAGTAGGCTCTTGTTCAATACAATGATGGAACATACAGTTCTTTGTATACCTTCAAGCAGATAATAAGATGAGAGGCATTTTGCAGTGATACTTTAATTTCAAACAATATATTAGATATAATTGGCATTTTAGAAAACCATCTGGTTGATATTTTTTAAGGGTGAAAAAAAAATGTGTGAATTGGCAAACAAGACGCATCAGTACCTCTGAGTAGTTCTGTATCAGAAAATAGAGGCTAATTGGATACTAGAAAAAAAAGGAAAACAAAAGAAAGCACACATTCTGACGCATCAAGAAGCAACAAAAAGTAGTGAGGAATTCAATGTAGGAATACATAAAAAAATTGTACTACATCAAACTATCACCATATGTTCAATGATGCGATACAACAAACTACATAATATATCTGTTACAGACTCTGTCAGGCCATAGGACCCTTTGGATATGTCAATAATTAACAAATAACATCTGTTGTCAACTGCTGTACTTAATCAGCATGGGCAGAGTTCTCCTCCCTGCATGACAGAGGTAGGCTATGATACTCAGCTTTTCCTTAGTGACTGAAAATTTCTTTGACCACATCACTTTATGCTGAACTCCTGCTGAGATGTAATTAATGGGAAATCTGGACGTGCAGAAACAGCAGAACACAGCTAGATTGGCAGCACAATGCTGACTGTGAGTTTTGACTTCCCCTTGACTGTTTTTCAGTAAGATATGCTTTTCCTGACTGCCTGAATGCCCTACTGTATATACAAATTACACTTTCAGAGTGGATGAGCAGCCTTTTCAGATACGCAGAGAGACTAATGATAGGCCACTACTTCATTAAAGATGCAGAACAGATATGTTCTTGTTTTGTAGACAATACAAATGCAAAAGTGTGTTAGGTCACAACTTGTTAATTGACTCCTTGACTACAGAGAAACTCTCAAATTCAGTGAACCTTGAGAACCAGCACCAATATAAGGTAAATTGAAAAAGGGCAATTTATGGTCCTGAAGAAGTTCTTAACAGAATTAAGTCTCAAAGCTTCTGCCAGTTGCAGTAGTAGTAGTGGAAGTCCGCAGGAGCTGATCCATTTATCCTCCCCATTTCTGAATCCATCCTGGCCTGAGAATGTCACAAGATTCCTCCAGACTAGAGGAATATTGGATGCAGTGATGTAGCTCAGTGTCCTTTTAAATGCAGCTGGTACAGAGAAATGGGGATTTGTAAGTCAAAGATCTGACCTTTCATTCATATCCACGTGTTCAAGTAAGGGTTTAAATAGGAACCTTAGAACTCTTGTGCCAGAGTAACAATTTGAAGTAATGAGATTTTCTTTTAATCTTAATTAGGATTCATTACACAGATAATATATGATTCACTACATAGATAATGCATAACCTGATTAGTTAAAATAATGCTCAAAATTCTCTAGTAGGAGGGCTTAAGTTGGTAAATAATTTTCATGAATTTATGTAAATTTGTTTCATCACAATTGGTTACAGCTGCAGGTGTAACTGTGCTGATGTAGACTTTTAAGCAACCCCTCTGCTCCTACCAGGCTGGTCTTGGTTGCGCAGAATAATTCAGTCTCCATGATTATCACTTTTCTCTCTCCCACTAATTGTGATAACAAAATACCAACTTTAAACAATAACTAAGACACTCTAGTATCAAATCTATGATATCAAGGAGCTAGACAGTGTGCATGTTTTGAGGAGCAGTGTTACCTTCGAACCTGATTGCAGTGCTTTGCCAACACAGGGAATTATTTTGCCTTTCTGTCCCATTCAGTTGGGTTAGGAAACATGTAGTCAAACACCTTTCTGTTCTTGACCCATGATCAAGATTAAGTTTGGGCTGGGAATCCTCACTTCAAGTTTGTCTTTGTACATAGACTGTTCTGGTATCATTTAAAAAACAGACATCCCTTCCTGAATTTCATATAAATACATTGTAAACGTCATTCTCTTGTTGCTTGTTAGCTCATGAGGGAGTCATATCTAGATTTCTGCTGCTTTGGCTATAAGAGTGCTGAAGAGCTGAAATTGTCACTGAAACCTGCAGAGAAGCATTTTTGGTTGCTCACAAAGGAGGCACATAAAATACAGGAAATATTGTCTGACCTGACAATGTAATTCTATTTAAGAAACAGAAAATGTGCTGGATAATATATGCAGACACCTCTGTCATGAAGCCTCCTGTGGTTTCACACCCAATTATGTGTGACCACCTTTGGTTACCATAGCAATTCTCTCTTAATTAGAAACTAACCCTCTGCTCATGGCCTGTTTGTGCTAAAGCATTAAATGCTGCTACACACTTAGGCACTTTATTTATTTGTTTATATATTGACTGTAACTTCCTGTGTCAAATGACTTCTTTATGCAGTACTCTGTTTATTGGACTCAAACATTGATCGGACTTGTAAAATTCTTCAGTGTGTCCTTGACCCACTTTCAATCTGTGTGCAATGGGCAGGCAACACCAGGAGAGAAGGCAGTGGTGTTGGAGGAGGTGATATATGTAATAATATGATCAGTAGGGTGGAGGCAGCTCTCTTACTGCTGCTCTGAGGTGCTCATGGAAGAAGGACTCTGAAACCTTCAGCCTCTATTCAGGCTCAAGTTTTTTTTATAACAATTTCAAAAGAAATGAGTTGCTACCCATATAAAAGTATTTGATAATGTTTGAAGTTGGCTATATTTCTGTCCACCATGGGGTGGACAAAAACCACCGCTGGATGTTTTGATGACAGATTGAAGGGATTTATTCCCATTCTTATAAAAATAAGATGAGGGGGATGAGAACATGTTACCTGCAATGTTGAAGACAATTCTAAAAGTTGGGCATCATTTAAGTGCTTGGGGCACAAGCTTGAAAGCAAAGGTTATGATCCTAAACTCTCCCTCCTGTAATTGGAGAGCAGAGACTCGTAATTCTTGGAGTCCAGTCCAAGACTGTGGAGTCACAAATCTCTATGGTTTCTGATTTAAGTGTAGAACCTCAGACTACAGACACCTCTTTCTATGATAAAACAAATCTCTTCCCAAACAAAATGCCACAGCACAGTTAATTTCTTTTGAGGGAACAAGACAAGAATAGAACACAATTAAGAAATGTACTCAGTACATTGGTAAGGCCAATATAAGAACTTGCTTAGCAGAACAGAATAGAAAAGTATAGGACAAACCAGAATTAATTCATGCAACAAGGTCTAGAGAGATTGTTTCTGAACTTTTGATCCACTTGTAGCAGTTACTTATAACCTTCAAGGAGACCAGTCCTTTGTTCTTTAATCTGAAGTTCTTGGCTATAAGAGGTTCAGGATTGGACTTTGAAAATGTATTTGACATAAGATATGAGATGATTGGGAGAGATAACACGAAACATTAATTTTTAAAACAAAAGATTACCGCATCTGCTATCTTTCACAAAGATTCCTTTTGTATGTCATGACACACAATGAGAAAGACTAGCTTTAGCGTTCATATAAACTAATCAGCCAGGTTCAAGGCCAATGCAATGTAGAGGAATTTTCACTTACTGTATGCTCTGAAGTTCATATAAGTGCTAATATATCTTACTAATACATGTCATTCTGGATAGCAGAAGCAAAGGTAATCTTACCTTTTACCATACAATATATTACACCACGTCTCTGGATTTGTTTAATATACATTTTTGGTTACTGCTCACAAATGCCACTGTTACATATGAGCAGGACCAGACAAACAACAACAAAAGAAATCCAAACTAATTTCAGTTTTGTGGTCCCTTTATGGAAGTTAGGAGACATCAATCAGGTGATAGCTAAGCTCTCTCATTTTTTTTATTTAATGCTTTCTCTCAGTTTAGGCTTAAATCTGATACTGAAACTCAAAATACTAGATTCAAAACTGAAATACAATTGTTACTTCTTTTTGAACATACCAGAAATGATATTTTTAATTTAATCTGCCTGAAAATATTCCTTAAACAAGTAATAAATAGTTTAGTTCTTAAAAAGCACAGGTAAATTGGGCAATAGGCATGTATCTTTAATTACAATTTTAGCCTTAAGAATTGTGCTCAAATCAGCTGTACAACATTATTACCATAAGAAAAACAGCCTATTTTAAAATCTAATGTCATGGTGAAATTGATTAAGGTAAAAAGAGATTATCCAGCAGTCAAAAGCCTAACTGAGTACTAAGGAGAGCAGTCAGCATGTATACACGTAAGTTTGCCAACGTTGCCAATATAAAGCAAACAACTCATTATATGGTATCTCTGTTGTGCCTGAATTCTGATTTTCTGAGTCATCTCTTGTTTTACTGAAATAGAATAAGATGAGTAAGAGAGTCAAACTATAGAGAAGAAGGTCTGCAAGCTGCGTAATGTCCAACACTTACAGAGAAGAATGATTATTCAGATTCCCTGTGCTCTTCATTGGCTCTGAATTTCACATCAGATCCCTCCTGCCACTGGATTTCTCCTACAGGGAGGAGTCTTATAAAAACCTCATGAATAATCAAGGTCAGTCTTCAGTACCACATAGACTGTAAGTCTTTCTGATTACTCTACTGAATTTGTATTCATCTATAACTGCAAAATTGCATCATATGTAACACTGTAAAAGCATATAGCATATCTATATAATGAAGGGGATAAAGGCACTTTTCTATTACCACCACATTAAGTTGAGATTGGATTTTGCATTATGAATTATCATCTTATTGCACATATTGCTGAACAGGAATGTAATGTTCCATTTAAATGTAACTGCACTGGAATGTGAGAGAATTTTAAATATTTGTATAAGGGAAGAGGAAGGTAAAAGAGGAGGAGGGAGCATGTCTAACATTTTTAGTTTCTCAGGTTGTCTTCAACATACAGCATCCTACAATTGTCATACAGAAGTTTTTCACTCAGAGATGTAAAAAGCTATGCAGTACATTTGACTATAGTTGTCTTCGGGGACAGTTTGAAAAATCCTTAATTGCAACATTCAGAAAAAGAAATAGCAAGTGTCCCACAGAGAAGTGTCAAACATGAGAATTGTGTGGCTGTGCAAGGGCTGACCACATACAGCTCCAGTTTTAAAGCAGTATAAAGCTTTACTACAGAGATACATTCTTAAGGCTGAAGCTTGTCCTTGAGACTCATTCTTTTTAAATTATCTAGAGTAAAGGATCATCAATAAAATATCAAATAAGTTATCTGTTCAAGATGAGAACTAATGCATAAATGGTAATGCTAAGGTTGTAGTTTTATAGTATTTAGTTCAAGATAAACTAGTGTGAAAAGTAATTTTTAAAATAACAGTCAATAATTGACCTTTCCTTTGATTTAGGAAATCTTTGTCTATTTGTGTTTCAACTGTTCATTGTTATATAACTGTTCCCCATGGTCTATGAAAATCAGGTTCAATCTGAGGTTAAGTTGTACCTTGTCAAAGCAGGGATGTGACCCAGTATGAACAACTCATATGACTTCATTTGTTTTCCTGCTTTGTAAATCTTTTGACTCTGTGTACATGCCTGCGTAGGAAGAGGAGAGCAGATGTGAGGGAAAGGTCAGGGATGCTGTGAAGTCTGTGAGGCTTTCCTTTTACTTTCATGAGATTTAGATGCCTCCTTATAAGTGTGGATACAGAAAAACGTTCCTCAGTGAACACTAATGTTGTTTATTTTAGGCAAATGATAAACTAGAAAAGAAAGGAAAAGTACAAGTCGAGTAACATGAACATACCAAATGACATCCAAATTCAGTATTGACCCATTGTCAGTATAATATTCAACTGACAAGAAGGTTCTCTCACATATAGACATATCTTCTGTATCCATGTCAAAGAACTGAATATCTGAAACAACATTGAAACTGGAAAACTGAAACAATTTCTTTGACATATACAACAGATCCACCCTTGCCACTAATGTAAAATCATGTAAGAATAGAGAGTTTATAAATTACATGTTCTAAATGAAAGAATATAAGTGTTGTTGATTCTTTTTATATTTGGGGAGTTAGGGTCTGAATTGTCCCAGGTTACATGGGGTGTCAGTATTCCAAGTCTCCCTACATGGGCCAGTACCATACCAGGCAAGAGATCTGAATTTGATCCCTCAAGTTGTATAGCTCAGGGACATCCTGTCACAGCTCTTCTGCTTCCAGCACTAGGGATAACTAGAATATTTTTCCTCTGAATCAAGTCTGCTATCATTTCCCTCATGTAGAAATGGAAAGCATGAATTCTATAGACTCCTTCATTCTCTTCCTCCTGAAGAAGTGAGAAGTCCCTTGAGGCTATGTGTTTGTATGTATAATATCTCTCATGTGCCTTACATGCCTTTGCTAAAATATTTAGGGGTGATAGAACTGTTTCATTTAAGTATCTATGATGGAAATGGATCGTGGGAGGCATGTCTTTATTTTTAAAAGGAATTTTTCATACCTGCTTGTGTTTTTAAAAATCAAGTCTCTCCCCTGTGTATATTAGATTACAATACAATTTGTATTAAAAATTTAGGGCTCTTCAACTTCTAGTGATTGTTGGGATGACTCTCTTTCTCCTTTGCCTCTATCATTACATATTACTCACAAAGCATCATCTATATGAGAGGCATTTGCTTAAATACAAAGATCTTCCTTGACCAAAGAATTTCACACTGTAGAAAAGCATCTCTTCCAACATGGTTTAATAACACAAATAAGATCTTAACTGGTAATAACATTGTCTACTGAGAAATTTTGGCTTCTGTTATTCATAATCACACCTTTTGATTTACATTAATAATAATAATGGTGTTTAGCATTTTTGGAGTTCTTTGCATTGCACTGGAGGATGCATTTAGTAAATCTAAATTACAAAGTTTTGCCAATGCACTCGAGAACGGGGAAAAAAAATTGCCTCTTTGTGGCTGTACATCTTTTCTTAGATTTTAGTAAAGTAAATGGTGATCCTTTGAACAGTTCAAGTTATTATGTCTAGTAGCTATAAATAAGGGATAAACAGTCATCATTTTCCCATCAAAGGTGGATTAGCTGAGCCTGTAATGGAGTACACAGTATTTTAAGATCAATGCCACCACAGATTAACTGTACCATATATTGAGAGACACTGAGAAGGATTCCCAGTGCTTGGTTTCTTCAGATGTGCCACATTCTGATTACAAGTACACAGGAAATGTTATCCATGGGCTGAGCCTACAGCTCCTCCCCATAGTCTACCTCATAGGAAAAAAAAGCCAGAGTAGTTTTGTCTAAGGAATAGCCCAAGGTGACTGGCTGCAGTGACTCTTGCTCTCCGAGTTCTTTTTGACTCCTATTTGTTACCTTCTGACTGTAGGTTAGAGCTTTACAAGGACTTCCAGTTAGAGGGAGGGAGAGAGGGAGGGAGGGAGGGAGAAGAGTGAAAGAACATTTTATGGGTAAGTCATGGAACAGATGACATATAGCCCAAAGTAAATAAAATGAGGTAATTCAAACACTTGCTCTTCAAGAGTATGTTCATTATGAAACTACATGCCAGTTTTCCTTCTATTCTCAAGGAAACATCCAGTTTTCATGGATGGAGAGAAAAGCCTACTTTTGACCTAATGAAAATTGAAATACAATTGAGAGTAAGCTTGAACAGTCCAGGAACATTTGATAGGAAATGGCAAGTGGAGAGTCTGTGGAGAGCCACAGTTGTTGCTCATGTGATGCTCCCATATTTGCAGATCAGAGATCTTGTAATAGTCGATTAGCAGGATGGAAATAAAAGCAAACATCTTTCAGAATTCTTTTTTGTAACAAAGTTGTGCCTGAAAAAAGAGGCACTGGGACTTTCACTGGTGAAATCTGTACAAACATGTACGCAGTTGGCAGAAAGGTTTTCCAAGGTATTTCCAAGGAGTTTTAGGAACTAAGTCATGTTCTGACATTAAGCACCCCTCACTTTGAGTGGTTACATACACCCTGTACTGCATGGCAGCAGACATGAATGGCATAAAAAAAGTAATTCATGGAGAAAAGTTGCTTATTCAGCAGTCATAAAATTCAAAGATAGGGACCACTGGTATAAATAAATTAAGGCAACTTACATATGTTCATAAAGAACATAGTATGAGATGCCCATGTATGAAGTGGTGTAATATACTACAGAGGCTTTTTAGTGTGAAAGGCAGGCATTGATTCTGAAACATATAAAGCTGACTGATTCTGTATAATGCTCCTCCAAAAAAAGCCAAGTGAGAAACAAGGCGTCAGTAAAGGATATTGTAAAAAAAATTAAAGCAGCATACACACAGAAAACCTGTTGTGTATTTAGTCCAGTATTTACAAAAAGGCTTATGCTCCAGAATTACATGCAAGCAGTAAAACTATGGGACTTCATTGTCTCTTATTATTCTTAAAGAAATAATCTTTCTAATTTAAGATACATTAAAGCCCTCCAAAAAAAAAACTTATTCAGGTACTGAATTCAGATATTATTCAGATAGTTATACTCCAAAGCATTCACAAACCACATGAAGCAAAATGGGCATTCCATCAGCATGCGAAATGGATGCTTTTCCACAAGAAGAACTATATAAAAATAAAATCAGGAAGTTCCACTCACCTTTCATCCATTTCTTGTATTCTCCAGGTCGTGTTATAAATACAATTAATACAGTACTAGTTGTTGATGGAGATTTATAAAAATGAGCTCCACTATTTATTTCTTACAATGTTGGTGAAAAGCACATATAATGGTTTCTGCTTGAGATTTTTGCATTTTCATCTTCATGAAACTGTTTTTTGCTTTTCATATTAAACAAAATGGCCTACTTAATTTTGAGACAGGCTTTCAGCAAGTGAAATAGATGCATTCAACAGCTGTATGAATTCTGAAAGATTCAAACATTTCACAAAAGTAAAATTTTTATATTTTTTAAACTTTGTAAAAATACAAAATAGATATATACTAGAAAAAATATGTCTTAAAGTGTTTAGTTTTTATTGTATCATGAAATACAAATCCAGATATACAGTGTCCAATATGTAAGATTTGGTAATCATATTAATAACTCTAGCTTCACACCAATAAAGACTCAATCTATAATTAATTTTTAGTAAAGCAACATAATGTGCGTATTAATATTTTAATACAGTAAGTGCTCAGAGAGACAAAGGAATGTAATTTTGTTAGTCAAAGATACAGGGATACTACACTTGCTGGCCAGATCTCGGCTCCCCCTTGGAGTCCTGATTTTGTAGCCCATTAAGCACATTCTTAAGTTTTTCTCCTATGGGGGAAGGCACTTAAACTCAACTTGAACTTTAAGATAACGCTTTCATGTTTTTTCCAAGCATGGTTCCTCTTCCAAATTCTTAGGTCATTTCAGTATGGGTTTATCTAGCTAGTGAAGTAATGGATCTGTTTCCAGGCAGTAAGAGAGGAGCTAATGAAACAGGTTCACTTAGACTCACTTGTTAATGTGGTTCTACCTTTCCTTCCCTCACCCCCAATTTGATTTTATGTTGAGTAAAATCAAACTGGCCACAGCTGAAATTTAATCATCTACCAAAAGACCAAGGCAAGACTATGAGTAAGGCAAGGCAAGACAAGATGGTAGCTTTGGTGGCCTTTGTACTGTCAGGAAAACTTCCGCAAGGGACTGGAAGTAGCAGTAGTAGCCACAGTGGAAGAGCCACATCCCTGCCATTTATATTTGAGTCACAACTTGTGTTACAAACTTAGAAAATGCCATAGTTGAGTAACTCAAAAGAGAACTCCAACAGTGCTCAGGACAAGAGAAGCATGTTACAATTATGGCTGGTCTGCATAAAAATTGAGAAAAACTGAACTGCAGAATTCAGTCAGTCAATTGCGAAACTAAAAATTGCCTCGAGCAAAAAAACTAGAATAAATTCCACATTAGGGAGCTTAAACTATAATTTAGCAAAGTTAAAATTCATGTAATCCTATCATCCTTTATAAAATACTGGAATTAATAGTTTTTTGAGAAAATAAAAAGTTAATATCACACCTATGAAAATTAATACTATTCCCACAAATAAGATCAGCCGAAGGCAGCATGTACATCTTCATCAGGGAACACAAAAGCAAGAGCTCTGGGGGGAACCTGAAGTGGTTGTCTAGGAAACAACAGAAAAAACAGTCTATGAATACTGCTGTTAACAAGCAGTCAAGGTTCATGCAGACTGTGCAACTTTGCAAGGGGCAAATTCTGAGAATTAGGATCTCTTCTGAGAATTCCAAAATAGGATAAAGTGTTTGAAGTGTCGCATAATTTATACAGACAGGTGTGATTCAACAAGCAAAAAAATCTGCAGCATTGTAGATAGCCTGAGCTACTTACCTTGCATACAAATTTTGCATTTTTATGAGTGGCTGATTTTTCTCAAACAATCTTCACATCCACAGGTAAATAAACACCAATGAGAGTTTGACACTGATACATTTATTGTAGGTGTTAAATCTGTGCGTGGTACTTGTAAGACAATATTGAGAGCCAGCATATAGTATTGTACTTTCTCAGTCCAAACTGGTTGGTGGAATAAGGTACTGACAAAACATGATTAAAATTTATGTATTTGTTTGGTTTTTATTTTCATGCACATCTTAGCTTTCTACAGCTCAATCTGGAATGTCAGACAACTGCGACACATCATATCCTTTTATATCAGATGCCCTTGGGTTTTGCTCCAATCAATTACTGGTTTTACTTGTGAAAGGTAAATTGAAAGTTCATGAACAGAAATTGAATCAGCAAATTATCTTACCATCCTGGATATGTGAAGTAGCCAGGAGTCAGCATTAAAGGATGAACTTTGTAAATTGCCTGGTCAAACAAGACAAAAGTGTTCATTGTTTTTTTCTTTTGTTTTTTGGTTTGTTTTTGTTTTGTTTGTTTGTTTTTTTTCCCTCTGATTTGCAGCAGGACAGTATTATAGAAAGCTGAATTGAAAGTGTTATTGATTGCGGCATTTTTCCTGTCATCTTCTTTGACAGGTATTTGGATCAAGGATATTGGTACCTAAAAAGAGTCTTCTGACTGTAGTCAAGAAACAGCTATGTAATATTACACAGTGAGTGGTCTCTCTGAACAGCAGGCATGTGTATTATCTCTGTGGCGCAATAAGAAAGGCCATTATGATAAGGGATGATCGGTAATGCCAGTTTTGCCGATACATTTTCTGTTATCTTCCTGATTTTCATCTCCTCTTGGATACTTGTTGACCATCCCAGCCTCATGGACACAGTTATTAAGCAGGGCTGAAATCTGAATACAGCAACAATATAGATCTACCACTTTGTGGCTGGTTAGAAAACATAGGGATGATATTTTCAGAATCCCCATTAGCAGTCATTTCAGGTGAGGTCTGAGCCGTTTCTGCCCGGATGCAGGTGGCATTTGCCTTGTGTGAAGTCGGGAGTGCACACAGATGGGTGAGCTCCTTCCAGCCCTGGTCCCTGCAGGCAGCTGAGCCCTCCCTTAGATGTCTGAAGGAGGCTCATATGCCCTTCACCTGATCTCTTTTCCAGCTGAAATCAAAGTTTCAGACTTTGTTGACAAGCTTTCCTCTCTGCACAAAGCATCTGCCACCTTCTTTGCAGCAGAGGGATTTTGTCCTCTGAAAGGTCAACTCAGCTCCCAGCCACCACCGCTGGCTGCGGATCAGGGTTTCTGTGGAAACTTTTCCTTACTCAATCTAAAGTGCTTTCTTCCCGCAGGATGCCCTTCTCTAGCAACCTTCTCTAAATTAAAACTTGAGTGATTCCCCCCGCCCCTCGGTGAATACCTGCTCCACCCCGCAGCAGTTAAGAGTGAGGGGCGGCATTTTCCGCAGGCAGCAGTTCCCCTGCCCGGCCCCACCCTGGCGCGGCCGCTTTAAGTGCAAATGGAGGCGGTGCCGCTATAAATTCGAGCTGGGGGAGCAGGCGGCCTCCAAAGAGGCTGCGACACCTTTTGTGTGGGTACGTTCAGAAGAGAGGGCTTAAAGTAGATTGCGAGGCTGCTTCCTCACAGGTGTTGTGGGGGTGAGGGGTGGGGGGGTGCCCGCAGTTCCTTCCCTGCTGGCCTGGAGTCATCCCAGCGGTCCCCAGGTTTCTCTCACAGGTGGGTCAGTGTTGTGCCGGGGGTGCCCGGGTTTCTCTCACAAATAGGTGTTTACAGCACCCACTGTTGGCTGGCTGTGCCCAAATCCACGAGGGGTGCCGGCTCGGCGGTTTCTAGAACCATCTGTGGGCAGCACTGAGGGCTCTGCTCTGCTCTGGGTGCCTCAGTGGCGCCATCACCCGTGCCTGCTGCCGGCGCTGACCTCTCCCCCGGACTTCTCTGCCCTGGAGGGCACTAATACTTCTTTGTTGTTGTTGTTTGTTTGTTTGATTTTTTGTTTGTTTCTGTTTTGTTTTTACAAAGAGTTTTTAGCCCTAACGCTTGTGTTGCCCTAGGGTGACCCCACCGCGGGATATGGAGCTATACATTGGAACACACGTTTTTGGGAAGCAGTGAGCTGAGGCTTATCAGTGCATGGCATGTCTTGCCCCCGGTGTGCTGCTGCTGGCCAGGGTGGACACCTGTTTGGCTTCGGAAGAAGGTACCACATGTTTAATGCGGGTCTACTCAATGGGGAAATTCCATGAGGCTCTTCACTGCTCAGTCCTTTACGGTATTCTTATGGTTGCCTTGTTTCTTTTGTTCTTCCTTTGTAAGTTACATGAGGAAGGAATTTGTGAATTAATAGAGGAGGAGGTGTCAAAATGTAAATGATTTTTTTTGCTCAATTTGCAACACTTGTCACTGAGGGAAGTAGTATAGTTACTCATAAAAAAGAAATCCTATGACTTTTAATGTGAGAATTAGGCAGAAGGTTCTGGAGAAAGCCTGCAATTTTCACCACCTCAGGAACATGAACGAAGTTCCTCTTTGTACCTAGGTTGTGGCGAATCCTCTGCATTCAATGTTACTGTCACTAGCTCATTTGTGAAAGGGTTCACCTCCTTTTACAAAAGTCCGTAACAGAGAACTTGCATTAACTTTGTAATTAGTTTTTGAAACTGCTAGTCACTTATTTCTAAATAGGTATTTGTGCTATTGATGGAAACCTTCAAAAAGCTTGGAAACCGTTAAGACCTCTTAGCTCTTCAAAATTAAGCTAGAAACCTTGGTCCTTTCTACCCAGCTCATGTTATAGACTGGAAGCTCTTTTGTCTTGGAATGTACTTGTTTCTCCCTTGATACGTTACTTCAGCAGCACTCAACTGCCAAATTAATCTAAAACTAAGTTTGCAACCATATATCTGAAGTTTCCAGGCCTCAGAAAGTATTTGATTTGTGGTATGGAACAGAATTCAGTTAAGTTATAATTTTTAATACAAGTTTAGGTAACAGCCCTTCATAATTCTTTAGCCAATTACATCTAACTGCTTGCAGACTACCTGTCATACGTGGTTTCAGTTAATTGTATAGCACCCCATTGAGCTGGTAAATACAATTGTCAACTTTTGATAGAATAGAGAAAGACAAACAGATATGAATAACTTTCCTGGAATGACAGGACTGCAGTAAGAGTATGTTCTTTATATGGATGAAGAGGAAGTCATTGGCCAGGCAAGGAAAAGAATTTGAGTACCAATTTCTAATCCTTTACTCTAACCACTAAACCCTGTTGTCATTAAGATCTCAAAAATAGAGCATATTGTTATTCCTAAACTGTGATAGTGTATTTTTATTCAAGGTTTGCATCACATATTGTAATGTATTATGAAAGAAGTTGTCAAAGCGTAATTTCTTACAGGAATGACAACCTACCATGCAAAAGCTGCTTTATTTACAGTGTCTGTGACTCAGTGGACTGATGACACTATCACTTGTTGGAAGTTATAAGTGGAAAAGGCTACAAATAAACCAAGTCTGTAGCTTCCCAGTCATACGCAAAGAAAGTGTTATCTGGTAATATGAAATCATGTAACTACATAAGCACACAATTTTTTACACAGACCTGAAAGCAATTTTTCCCCTTATTGTCGATTTTGTACACCTTTTTCTTTATTGGGGCAAGTGAAATACGCATCAGAAACAGGTGAATGTACGCTTGGTCTGTAAATTTCTATAGGAGGAATACTGGGAGAAGTTTGACCCTGACCTTCTTTGATTGTGAAGGGTTTTGGACAGTTTCTGCATTTGAAAAAGGAATACAGAATTCCTTTGAATGTGAAGTGAATGAGAAATAATCTCTGTTTGGACAGAGGAGTTAATTAGTTCTCAAAACACGTCAGAAAACAGAACTCTTAAGTGTCTGCTGGGAAATGGCCTAGAACATCTTTCATAGCTTGCCATTTTCTGGTGATCTGCAGCATAATAGCAGTGGAGCAAGAGGATCACGTGTGGTTCAGGTTCCTGGTATCTGTTAATAGTGGTGATTTTAGGAAAACATCACACCAAAGCAAAGAAACAAACAAGAATCGCACATTCCTGTGCTAATTAGTGAGTGGCATACTACAAATCAGCTAGATAACTGTGGTTGTTTTAGTTAAAAAAGTGTAGTGAGTATGCAGAGAAGTCAGGTAGGGAGATAACCCTCACACAAAACTAAATACTGCATTTTAAAAAGATACAGTGAGTATAATATTAGTCTATTTCTTTTAGATGTGGGAGGATAATTTAGCCATTATGATTCAGGGAGCAGAGGCAGTCACAGGCCATATTTTCTCATTGTGTATCGATGGGATGTATTTGTACACATTGGTTACGAGTGTTTTGGATCATTATAGCTGTGCCTCTTGTGAAGTGTAGGTGTTTGCATTTCTGACTTTCACAGAGCTGTGAGGGCTTGGAAAAAACACTCTCTGTGCTAGCTTGTGTTGAGTGTGCATGCGTACAGGTTTCTTTAGCAGAATCAGGAATCTATGCCAAGCTCTTGGGTAATGAATGAGCTTGATGAAAGTAGAGGATGGAAAGGTTAAACAGAAGAAGAAAGGTAGATGAATGTATGTTTCTTGAAGGTTACCTATAGGGAAGTTCAGGGATTCAAGCATTAATCATTGGGTTCTGTGCATATTTATCATGGGCAGTTACTGGGTACATCACTGCTCTACCTTTGAAGTTCTGTGTGCTTTCTCCTGCTTCACAGTAACCCAGGACTGTATGTTTGTTTTCTTCCTCCTTCTCCTCTGTGAAGATAAAGGTTGTGCCCTTCCTATAAGGATCGTGGAAAGGGTAATTTTCCCCTTTGGTTTTCCTTCTGTACCACTAAATTAGAGACACTAGGACAACTCCTCTGTAGAATACAGTTCCACCTCTTACTTCCACACTTTCCATACATAGAAATTCGCTTTTCTGTTTGTCTGGGAGCTTGGGGAGGTTTCTTTAGTGTTTGGAAATGAAGTGTCATTTTCATTTCCTCATGAGAGGACTCGATCTGTTGGCTGCAGTGAGAAGGAAGGAGAGCAGTGCTGTGAAACATTCATCATAGCCTCTTGAGGGATGTTTCCCAGGCTGTTGAGTCAACAGCACTGTTCAGGATCTTTGCCCTGACCCCAGGTTTGCGTGATTTTATACCTTCAGAGTGACTTTTCAAATTGGTTCTAAAGTTACTGTCATGGTTTAAGCCCAGAGGGCAACTGAGCACCATGCAGCTACTTGCTCACTCCTTCCCCCTCAGGGATGGGGAGGAGAAAATAAAGCAAAAGGCTCAGGGATCGAGACAAGGACTCAGCTTTGCTCCCAATTTCTCTACCTCCTCCCTACCAGCAGTGGAGAGGGACAGGGCGGTGAGGGTTGTGGTCAGCTCACCACCCGTTGTTTCTGCTGCTCCTTCCACCTCAGGAGGAGGACTCCTCACACTCTTCCCCTACTCCAGCGTGGGGTCCCTCCCACAGAAGACAATCCTCCACAAAATTCTCCAACATGAGTCCTTCCCACAGGCTGCAGCTCTTCACAAACTGCTCCAGCGTGGGTCCTTTCACAGGCTGCAGTCCTCCCAGCAACAGATGGCTCCAGCACCGGCTTACCTGAGAGTCAGGGCCTTCTTCAGGCACAATCACCTGCTCTGGTGTGGGGTCCTCCACGGGCTGCAGGTGGGCATCTGCTCCACTGATGACCTCCCTGGGCTGCAGGAGACAGCTTGCCCTCTTGCCACGGGCTGCAGAGGACCTCCAGCCTGTGGTGAGAGTGCTCCAGAGCACCTCCCCCTCCTACTCCTTTCTTCAACTGACTTTGGTGTTTGCCCAGGTATTTTTCTCACAACTCCAACCCCCTCCCTGTTTCCCCTTCTTAAACACATTATCACAGAGGCTCAGCCACTGTTGCTAATGGGCTTGGCTGTGGCCAGAGGTGGGTTGGGCTTGGAGCTAGGAGAGCTTCTAGAAACTTCTCACAGGAGCCACTCCTGTAGCCCCTCCCCTGCTACCCTGGCACAAACCCAACACAGTTACTAGCATGAATTTTGAAAATACAGGGCATGAACAGAAACAGACCTTCTGTCCCTTGTCTGTTACTATCAGAAAACAGGTATAAGTAGACCATGGGGACCAGGAATTGTAATTGCATTTGGTGTTTTTTCCAGATTCTTTAGCTTTTACAGTTGAGGTGATTCTTACTGAAGAAGTCTCTAGACTTTCATCCTCTTGTAGGGTTTATCTTCCGTGTGTTTGTAGTCAGTGAGTGGGATTTCACAAGTATATCTGTTGTTAGCATTTGGACACCGCATTTCTTAGACTTTTCATTCTTGCTGTGGTCAGTTGTAGTGGAGATTTGATTTTCCTTCCTCTTTGCTGTCTTCTGTAGACCTTTGTTGTATTGTTTCTGCAGTGCTTTGTCACTTTGGTCTTTTCTTGCACTAGAAATATTTCCCAAGCAGTTCTGGAATGGCTAGTACTGATTTAATTTTGACACTGCTGGTAATGGACACCTTGTTTAGATAGATTATTTTATCATCAATCTGGAGAACAGAAATATTCACATTTCTTATAAAAGAAGTTGAGGTCTTTATAGTTTGGTGTTTTTTTTTTTGTTTTTAAACATGTGTGCACACTTCCAAATATTAGGTTTTCTAAACTACGAACTGTACGGGGTAGCAAGTTGCCATTAGCTCTGTTTGCTTGTTTTTCAACAGTAAACAGCAAACTAAACATTAGACTGGAAATGGCAAACAAAAATTGTAAAGGGACAATATGTGATGCAAGCTCTGGCTTCTGGGAAAGTGGAAGGAAAAAGGGAAGAAAATAAAATACCCAGATTTCCCAAATGTAAATTTAATATCCTTGTCTGTTTGAATGTATTGTAGAATATAAATCTCTATTACCTCATATTCCCTCTCCTTTCCAACTGCCTTCCTTTTTATGACACACACTGGATTCAGATTAAGAGTAAGCTTTGTGACTTCTCTAATCTTTTATTTCATATTTGCATATAAACAGTAAGTATACAGCCCCAAAAGGAATGCAAATATTACATCTGTGTCCTCATCAGTGTTAAGACATTTAAGAAGAAGGGAAAATGGATTTATCGTTTGCTATAAAACATTTTATTGAAACAGCTATTTATCATTATAGATATTAATTCAGTGTTGTAGTCAGCTGAGTGGTGTTTTTGGAAATTGCATACTAGGGATGGAAAGAATTAAGCCAACCTTCTGTCATAAGGGAAGCTTATGACAGAAATGGACTGTCTTGCTTTGTACTGTAGTCTGCTAAGTTATCAAACTGGATTTTCTTACTCATCTGTGTATATGTTATACTGTAAAATGTTTTCATCCATTTCACAGACCCAGTAGTAACAACAAAATGTTGATACGCTTAGTACTACAAGGCAGACTGTCTTGCAGTTCCTGTTCTCAGAATGGTATGGGGTCAAGGAGACTCTTGATGTATCCTTAACATTATTTCCACATTCTTTAAATGATTTGCAGGTTTATATAAGTCTTACTTGGGTTTTCCTGTCTTTTTTTAAAAAAATCTCATCCTCAAGAAACTTCATGTTCTCTTTCAAATGTCTTTTAAGATGAAGTAACAAAAATTAGGTGTCTCCCTCAAGGAATTTCGTTTCAGTTAAAAAAAAAATTCTCACAAGAATTACTTTTTGATAGAATTTTCCCCAGGGCCTGTTAGCTGTACAGAAATCTGAGTAGGTCTGGTTATCCTACGAGGATTGTGTTTCATGTCTTAGAATTTCCAAACTGCTTACTGCCTGCGATAGACCTTTCAGACTTTGTATCTTGTAACATTTTTGTAGTGAAGTGTACTGGGAAAATACTCCTGCAAGATACATGTCTTTTATGCAACTTCAGTGCATGCTGACTGGTGAGTTAGCTAAATTAATTTGGTTGCATAGATCCACCACCTGGGGAAAAATGAAATCCTGCAGTGCAGAAGAGAGACAGTAACGCTTTGCCTATTCATCATTTTTCTGTCCATTCCTTGGGAGTTCTGATGTTGATCATAACACTCATAGCAGTAAAAATGTGCAGAGGATCTTGTTGGGTGATTGTGCAGTAGCATCCCTGTAGTCTTTGTTTTCCGTTTGTGCCACTGAGATCTCATTTCTCATGGCAGTATTAGGAGTTGAATGGGAGAATCTTATGGTGCACTGTACTGTCCTTGTATTTTCCTTAAGCATCTGCATGCAGTCCCCCTCTGCTAAATGAATTCTTATGCAGAAAGTGGCTTCACTGTTCATTGAATCTCTAACTGTTGCATTTTTCTGGAAAGCATGTTTGTCATGTGGCAGGATATACCGGTAACAGCTAAGCGAGCTCTGCCTCAGTTTGTGGGTAGGGAGAGAATCATTCCATTCTGATCTTTGCATTACTTGCAGAGTTCACATAAACATTATTGTCTTTTGAGGTAGAAAGGGACCACTCGCATCTGTTAATTTGATGACAGGTTTTGACTGCTGCAGATGGGGTGAACAGGGTTTGACCTAGGAGCATATGTGTGAAAGATAATACAGTCTAGTGCCTATTATTTGGGCAAACTGCTTTACCATATGACAAACATTTAGCCAGTCACTCTTGATAAGTGTCACTGCAAGTGACCTAGAACTATTTTTTTGTTGTTTTGTTTCTGTTCCTTTTATAATCGGGCAGAAAGAAACATTTGCTTTGATCAGTTGTCTTTCTATTTTCTTTTTCCTTTATCCCCAAGTACCAGCTTTTATCATTTCCCACAGGTCTATGCATACAAACGCTATAAACAAGTAGTAAAGTGTCTGAGTCATCAGATATAGTTCCTCGGGGAGTCCTGCAGAAGAGTAGTAGATCCTGATTTTTACTGCTGTTGCAGTGCTTATGTTAAGAATCCCATGACACTGACCTGATACTCATTTATAAGAAACAAATTCATAACCAGATGAAGTAGTTCAGGAATATCAGAATATTTGTAATCTTCTGGTGGGTCTTATGTGACTGCTAAACAACAGATAAATACATAGCAGTAACTCTTTCCCATTAGGTTTTAAAGCAAAAGTGGGAAATAACTGCAGTCATTAACAACTACTAAATTTGCGTATTTATTATATTATGCCAATGAAGAGCAGGACTGTGAATAAACTAATGTTATAACTGACAAGGGATGTTTTCTGGCTGCTGCCTTATGTAGAATCTTATTGCTGTGACAATTGCTGGTTTGATGCCTTCCCAAATGCTGCATTTTCAAATGGCTTCTTCCAGGGAAACATCCTCAAAGAATGCCCTCCAGATTTGATAGTTCCTGCCATAACAAAAATTATGTTTTTTGCCTCTATTTCTGCTCAATGTTCTTTGTATTAGAAAACAGTATCGAAAGTCATATGTGGATGAAATACAGAAATAGTCAATGAAAGGTCAATAAAATGTGTATAGACTATCCTCCTTCCAATGTATTATTTGCAAAGATAACCTAGCAAACTTGTGATGCGTTTATATTCCAGATGTTGTTAATTATTTCTACTGTTGAAAGAGAATTATCTAGGACAGTAAAATAGTCAGCATCAACTCAATATATTCTTTTAAAAAAGTACTTTCTATGTCCAGAAACAATGAAGACAGATAATGCACACTAATAGCACACTAGTGCAGCTGAAATTAGATTTTATGTCAATATCATAAGGTCATCAGAATCTGGTGTACTGTAAATTATTAAATCTAATCCTGACAGTTGTCCCCTGCAGCTTGTGGTCTTAAGAAAGTGATAAGAGCCTTTGAACGGGCAGAAATCCTTGGCTTGTAATAATTTTGTGATGGCACTGGACTTGCATTGCTCATGGCAAGGGCATTGACTTAAAAAGAAATCTAGTGAAATCCAGGGCAGAGAAGAGGAAAAAGTAATAAATATATCACAACTGAGATTTTTCTGATGCGAGTTGAAATTTACATGTGGCAAATGGAGCAAGAACTGCAATGATAGATTTGCTACAGATTACAAGAATTCCCAGCATTGGTATTTATGTTGCTGGGAGAGGTCTACCAAAGGATATGGATGCTTTGGTCACCCATTTGTAGTGAAGTAATTTTAAAAGGCCAGCATTAAGATGACCTTTTTCTGTCCATACTGCTACACAGCAGTTTGTCATGTTACCCATATGGTGTGGAAAAAGTGAAGGCACCTCTTTTCAAGCCTCCTGTTTTGAGAGAAACACCACTCTACTATTATTATTGTAAAACTCATACCACTGTCTAATAGACTTCAGTTCCAGAACTTGCTTAACCTATAGTGCCACCGTTGTCTTATAAGAAGGGATCAGTTAAGCCATTGCCTAATGCTGTAGCGGATAGTTATTGGTATTTAGTAGCACTAGTAGCTCTGAAACATATATACATACCTGATGTGGTCTTCATATTCATCTTCAGGATCATCATCATAGTCTGAGGGTCTTGAAAACAATGCTATTTACAAGGGCCTTCATGTGTCTATATGTGTGTGTGCTCTCCAGGTAGATAAGTTGTTGATTAGTACTGAATATCACTGCATAAATTCCCCCCAGTAAGTTCTCTCTTATAACTGGAAAAAAGGAATCTAAAATAATGAAACTGTGAAATATGTGACATTCTACTAAAATTCAGGACTTTTTCCTGTTGTTTACCAGAAGTTTTTTAACTTGGAGAAATGTATTTATTCTACATAAAATATAAAATTTTATTATTATGTGAAATACGCAGCATTCAGTATGACTAATAAATGCCAGAAAACAAACATAGATCTTAACAGAGAGAGATGGGCCTTTGCCAATGCAGAGTGAAATCTATGGAGTACTGTGCAGTCTGGCTTGATACTGCAAGTTTATGCAAGCAGGCACTAAGAAGCATTGTTAAACTGCATTAATGAATATATGGACCACAGCTCTTTGTTTACAACTTGAGGCAAGAATTTAGCTGTCAGAGCATTAAGAAATGTATTACTTCATAATAATAAGTAGCTTATTGATTGTTACAACAGTTCAATGAGGATAGCAGAAGGAAGATGGGAAGGATATATATTGAGATTACTCTTAAGCTTTCTAGTTTGCTCTGAATCCTGGTTGTAAAAAGACAGCATTGACTTTATGGTCTTTGTTACTGAAAGAGTAAAATGGAGAAAGATAGGAAAGAGTGAAATTCAGATCTAAAAGTAACAGTCCCAAATACTTTATTGAGCCACATATTTTATATTTAATTAGATGATAAAAAAATTATGGCTTTTGAAATGTAGTACTATGAAATCATGTATTTGTGTTACAGCTCAGTATAAACAAGTTTTTATATATATTTTGGAATTTTATATTGTTAATACTCATACATCAAGTTGGTACTGGTGTCAGTGCTATTGTTTTGTATTTTTAAACTCTGTATGTTTGCTTAGTGACTAATTTTTGTTCATCTAGTACTCCTGTATTAATTATACTTCACTTGAATAAATATCTCAAGCTCCTTGACTTCTAAGCACACAGCTTCTAAGAACAGACATAGTACAAGTACTACATTAGAAATAGGCTGAGCTTGACAAGACAAAAGAAGCTTTTTAAATGTATGGATAGCACTGCGTTTTTAACTAGGGATGTGATCCTCTCAGTAAAGGTCTCAAGATGCTAAGTTTTATTAGGTAGAAGAAGTCTTAACCAATATTCAGTTGATGCTTATCTTCCAGGGGAAACTTTTTTGTATTATAAGAGCATCTTGAAAGCATCTCTGGAGTTAAGACTGGAGTAAAGCATCTATGGAATGTTTATCCATCATGATGGATTTCAGAAATAAGAAGTGGGAGGAAGTCCAAAAATACAATTAGTAGTATCGAAAGAGAGTATAAGTGTATGATATGCCTTGACAGCAAATGCAGCAGGTGAGAAATGTTTATTTAACTAGAAAATTATTAAACATGACAATATCCTTCCAGCTTCTATTAAATTTGATGTGGTGTGCCTGAGTGTTTCCAGGAGGTGGTTATCACGTTTGCCTAGCTCAAGGACCTTTGTGCAACGGACAACACTGCAGGTGTTTGATTGCTTAAGTTCTTATATTACCTTAAACAATTCTTTTTCCTTCACCTATTTTCCAACAAACTCACTGCAGCTCAGACTCTGTTCAAATGAAAACCACAGTGTCTGAAGATGGGCATTTGAAAGCAGAAGTGTGTAAATATTTTTGAAACATTTAAGCCTCTATGCCAGCATTTGCTTTCAGAAGTGTCACCTTTCATACACAGATCCATTTTCTTCTCCCTCCTTGCAATGTGAAGATAAACAATCTTAAATAATTGCAGATACTGTATTGTAGGACTGTAATCAGCAGACAAAATAACCTGCAGTTAATCACTTTCATTCCTGTTCTTTTGCTCTATAGCACAATGTGGTTATTGTAGTTATTGACCAGCTTAAAAGGTGTTATTCTGATGCTGTGCAGCGCTTGTATTTACAGTAGACCGTTCAGCCTGCCGTAGCTTTTCAAGTGTGGCAGAGGCTGGCAGCTGTGTTAGGTTATGTAGTTCAGTTTTTCATGTTGCGTAACATCATCATTTTTTGTTGAGACTTTTTCCAGAGTCCTGCTTTGACTGAAGCACTTAAATGTGATGGAATCACAGAAAATAATAGGGGTAGTTGTTGCTCAGCTGACGTTGAAAACCTGGGCAGTTATTATACTGGAACAGAATGAAAAAAAAAAAGTGTTTTTCATGGGAATTTTAAAAATGGTTGTAAAAATACTTGCAAATCTCATTTTTCGTAAGATAGGAAACCATCTTCTGCCATTGGTCCTCCCAACATCTTCCACTAAGTAACTGATATAGAGGACTAAAAGTGAGGGTGGTATGTTTGTATGTTTGATAAATATTCTAACAGACAACTTGAAAAAATTTTGTGCAAATGTCCTGGACGAGTCAAATTCTTCAGCTGTCTTTTCTGAAACCATATATACACACTCTCTTCCAGAGGTGCTGCCTTACTTTCTCTCCTCAGCCTTCATCTGAATGGAGTTGTGGGGAGACTGAGAGTACTTTGGCTATTTGCACAAAAATAAATGCATCAGGCTACAAATTCTTACATCCACAATTGTGATGAAAAATAGGTTTTCTTAAATAGGAACAAAACTTGTACAATTCCTCTTTATGATAGGGATGTACTCTGCAACAGAGAAATGTTAATGCTTCCTGTTGCTTTTAAAATCTGTGTCTCATTGTGACTGGGGGTTTCAGTCTTTTGAACAGATGCTTTTGTTCTGCAACTCACTCAATCATCCAGATTTCTTTAGTTGTATTATACCACCTGGAATGGAAAGAAAAGGAAATGTTTACTGAAAATTACTATCTGCTGGAGGTGAATTATCAGATCTATTTTTCTTGAGACAAATGTTGAAAAGAGCTTCATAAAGATTTTTACAATTTGTAGCTCATTGACAACTTTAATCAATGCTACTGTGGAGGCTTTCAGGTGGGCCTTTCTGCAAAGATCATTCAAAGTGCGATAGCTGATAGAGATGTCTGGCGTGTGTTGTGCTAGGTGGCAATGCTGAAGAGGCTCTCTGTGCCTTAAAAGCAGACATTGGTATCTTTAAAAAATGCATGTGTTGAACATAAGTATGAAAGGGGTTTGTTCTCATGCTTTCTTCTTCCATGTGCATACGTTTTCAAAAGAAATCTCCATTGCTCTTAGGACAGAGAGTGTTTCGTGTTGTGTGGCAGTGATAAAGAGGGACAGTGATCAGTCTCACACTTAACAATCCAACCAAATGACCAACATGCTTTATCAACTGACTTCAACTGCGGAGCACTCTTGAAGGGTAAGGACTTCTTTGTCTTTTAGAAGAAGGATTGTATGCCTGTGAATGAAACTGATCACCCGCTCTGTCTTAAGCAGAGGAAGGTATGGTGATCTTTAGTGTAGTTGGTATCTCAAAGCAGTATTTTGCTTTCTTGCTTTCAATTTCCCTTAAACAGTATCATCCAGCACAAGGTGGAAAGCATGCTGTTGAGAGTAAAGTCAAAAGCTTATGATGAGTGCAACTCTACAATCTGAAACATACCTTACTGGGAGTTTCTCTTTGTTAACACACAGTGTAATTTATGTGTAAAGATAAGGGGGAGCTCCAATTATGCATTTAATGAATAGGAGATGTTATAAAATAATTGACGGCTAATTAGAAACTTCCAAACTTGCTCAGTATTCAAAGACCTTTTCTAATCAAATATAAATTTCAAATACATGCTTTTCTGTCTAACCTTAAGTAGATTCTGTTTCCAGTGACCTTTAATAAAAAACCAGAACTTTAGAGGATTCAAAATGTTGACTAGTTTCCTCATGCACTAATTCCTTTAGAGTAAGCACAAGAGCTTCTGGAAAAAAATAAACAATTTAATTCAGTAATGAGACATATACACATAAATATAAAAAAAGGATATTGTTTATAAAAGATATATAGGAGAGAAAGGCTATATAGGGAAGGATATAAAAGCATGTATCTCTCCTTTATAAAGGATAAAGTTGTTATCCTTTTATCACTGTTTTGCAGCTTGCATAAGATGTCCTTGCTGTCTTATTCTAGTTCTTGGTTTTGAGTTGGCCATTCCTTATTTTCCTAACTGTTGCTAAATAGTACTGTAGGTGAAAACTTCAGAATACGTATACAAAGACTGAGGTACAATTGCCGGGCCCTGGGCACACTACTTTCAGCTTAGAACTAGAACATTTTTCCTGATTGAATGGCTCCTGCTGCTAAGAAAAACTAGCACTCTAGCTGCTGTCAGCCAGACAAAGTATCTTGGAAGATTTTGGCTAATGGTGGTATCTAGTGACATAACTACGGGCTAAAGGAAGCAGTCATGGGTTTTGACCAATTCTGGGTGAAAATGCTCGAATGAATTAGTTGACACTGCAAAATTCACAATATGATTATTTGAAGAATGTATTACCCTCATTCTGAAGTGAGGTAGTATTACTCTGTATGCAAGACACTGCAAATAACTTGTTCAGCAATTTGTTCAAAGCGTATTATAAAATGTTTTAAATAAAATGTTCACATAGCATTTGATTGGCCTTAGTTCAGAGTAGTAATGTCCTAATTTAGGGTAAGAGAATAAAATCACTTCCACATGTTTTGACTGATGCTATTAAGATATTAGATATTAAACTTTCCCAGTACCTTTGCTACTTTTATACTGCACTTAGTGAAATTTAATGTCCAGGAGCAGAGACGATGACAGGCTGACATTTCTGAATACAACCCTTCCAAACAGTTTGATACCAGGTCAAGTAATCAAATTAGGATATTTCAGAGGATTACTAAGATTTTAATATCCTTCTCCTTTGATGTCACTTAGAAAGTGGCTAACAATTCCAGCACATCAAAATATTTTTGAATAATGTTTCTGAAGGCTTTTAGAGTCTTAATTTGAGTGAAACTTGGTTCTACTTTGCAAAGGCTGTAAGACCATTCAAACTAATCAGGCTTTTTTACTAAAAAGCTTTCTTTGATAAATGGTTATTTTTATCAAGACTTCTAAGTGCATTAAAATGCATTAGTCACATGTCTTGTTCAGTACTCATCACTGAAATATTAGCTACGCAGGGTTGAGGTGATAAAAAGGTGCCACGCACTTAATACTCGTAGTACATTACGTGCTGTCATGGTACCAGTTTTCAGGGAAAGTTCAGTCAAGGGTAGTTCAGTCTGTGGAAAAAAAAATCTACCAGCCTGTCCTTTCTTCTTTCCTCTTTATTAAGCCTCTGAATGTGGAGAGCTGGCTGGATAATTCCCCTGACTATTTCTGGGCATAGGTGTTAATTTAAAATAGTTTCACTGAATCTAAGTTGACACCATCAGTATCTGAATTTACAAGAGGTTCCTGGAAATTCAACTTATCCTGTTCCCTCCGTAATGCTTCAGTGTCTCATACTATAAGAAATCCTATGCACTGTTGGAGGCCTTGTTAAGTTTCCAGAGTGAAAACTCTGGACTTAATTTAGTTTTCTGGTAGCATTAAAATAATGAGTCAAATATGAGCATAAATGTTGAAGAAAAGGTTGCCCGAGTTCCCCAGCTGAGAAATAAATGGGACTGATTAATGTGCTCTATACTTGCTAGTTTTTTTGTTGTGTTGAAGAATGCAGATTTCAAATGTTTTTCCTTTTGTTTTGTTTCTGTTTTTTTTGTTTTGTTTGTTTTGTGTTTTGTTGTTGTTTTTTTTTTGTTTGTTTGTTTGTTTTTGTTGTTGTTTTTGGTTTTTTTAGTTTGTTCTTGTTAACTGAGGGACTTCACAATGAAGCCTTTTTTAACCTTCACCTGGAAAACACTGACATGCATTTTTGTAAGAAGATGAGTGCTTGTGATTTGTTTAGGTGAACTCTTTCTTATGGCCTTGTAATGTATCAGGCTATTGCAGTACTTTCCTACAGAGAAGATAACTCGTGTTTAAAGCCACAGATGGGCTAACTGGTCAGTGCAGAATAATAAAGGTGTAATTGGCATTCATCCATGCAGTCAAAATAGTAATTAAAAAAAGCCTCAAGTTTGGGGATTTTTTTATTAATAGCATTTACAAATATTTTGCTTAAATGTTTTTTACAAATTTCTAAAAATGCTACAAATTTCTAGAAATGTTTTTTACAAATTTCTACAAATATATTCCTCGCTGTATTAATGTAGAAACTTGCAATGGAATCTTTCTACGATTTGCCATTAGTGTTGATATGAAGAAGAAAAAGAGATAAACATCTGAGAAGAAAGCTATAAAGTGGTGTATTGAGACACTCCCAGAAACAGGTTCCTGAGATCAAAGTAAATTGCAGCAATTCATCTTCTGCTTGTTAAATGTATATAAAGAACTTGAAAAGAAAATTGCAAACTTTTCTCTCAGCCCATAAGGCTGCAAGTTCAGAAGGTAGAAAATAAACCTTATCATTAATTAAATATTACATTAAGGATTTATGTGATCAATGACACTTCCAGAACTGTGTTTTTCGTGAGTGGGTTACAGTCCTAGATATCTTCTGTAGGTTTCAGTAAGAAGAGATTTATTTATCTTAAAATATATTAAAATAAAGATTAATTAAAATTAAAAATTGATCATATTTGTCAAATCATTCTCCTTAAATACATGTATTATTTTCTAATAAGCAGTAATATTCATCAGTCTGTGGTGTATTAGAAGTACATCATGAATATGTACTAACACTACTACTGTGAGTGAACTGACATGTCATTTTTATTATGATGATGAAAAATTTTGAGTGTTGCCATCAAGCATCAGTTTGATCTCTGCCTCATTAACAGACCTTACTTAAGATGTCATTCAGTTAATGAGAGGAGTCATTAAATATCCTTTGTGTAGTGGTAGTTGAAATGGTAAGGAGCCACCAGTGAGCTGTGTGGGAAGATCAGTTATAATTTACACTGTACCTGATAGATGAAGGTTTGCATTGAACGTGTGCTTGAAGCTCTATTTTGGCTCATCTTTGAGGCAGAAAGTGAAGAGAGACAGCTGAGGATGAGAAGTCATCGGTAGTAATGCAAAAGATTATCTCCCCAGGAGAAATGGGGATCTTTCCATTGTAAATAGACAATTTTACATTAAAAAAAAAAAAACTTGGATTGAACAATGAATTGCTCCAGCTTAAAGGAGCCAACTAATTCCAATACTGACAAGTGACTTCACTTAAAAAAAATGAGATCAACTTCTATCCTCCACACTGCAGCCATGGTTAACAGAGATTTGGTTGTAGAGCTGGAGTCTGAACCTCTGTCAGATCTCCAAGTATGTTTTGACTATGTTGTCTGGTTTACAGCCAACTACTGTTTTTCTGCTAAGGCTCTGTCAGGCTACGTCCTAGTTTCAGAACAGTGTCTTCACTATGTTTCAGACCCCAAGTGCAGTATCTACACCAGATTTAATTAAAAGTGGGAATGCTAATCAGCGTGTCTTCCTGTAACTGTGAGATGTCTGAGACCTTGTCTGCAGTCACTGTCCCAAAGTTAAGTGGCTTTTGCCTTCTGACATTGTGGGAAACATTGAAATAATGCTTCTGGATCACAGATCCCGGAGTCTGCAGTGCCAACATTCCTTATAACTGAAACTTCTGAATAGCAGAAAGTTCATTCAGGGATACTTTGGCTGCGAATACTTCAGTGTAAATGTTGCATAATTGTGTTCTATAACAAATACCCTTCCTACATTTGCAAAATATAAAATAACAGCAAGACCTTTTACTGATGAATATGTGTAAGAAAGGTAAAAAGGACCTTGAATAATTTAATGCCCTTTTTTGCAATGAATTAGATCACATCTATGCACTATAGCAGATACCTGTTTCAAGGTCCTGAGATCTTGTTTAGGCAGATTGCTGTAACCAGGGCATCTCTGTTGCCTTTATGGACTGTGCACCTGGATTATCTTCCCATAGTGTGTATTACAGGAGGAAGTATGGGGAAGTAGAAGTACACACAAAAGCTAGGAAGTAGGTAAATGTCCTGAAGCATAGCAGTTGCTATAATAGATAATAGTTGAAGTCAACAAAGGGAAGAATTATTTACTTTGCTGCTTTAAAGAAAGAGGAGAGGAGCGAGGAAGAGGGAATCGAGTGGAAATAGTGTGCAATAGCTATAAATGCTTACATATGCATGTTGTCTAAGAGTACTGAAATTTCATGGGTTATATTTTACTTCTACAGGAATTTTGTGTTTATACTTAATTTCTAGGAACCCAAGGGCAAATCAAAGCAATTAAAATGTTGAAGACTTAAAGTGCAGAAGCTTCAAGTAAAGTACCTTTAGCTGATTAGTGGCACAATGCATGTTTAATGAGAAATAAAATAGGATTGCATTATTTCTTAGGAGGATAAGGAGAGGCATTAGATACCTGCATTGATAATAGAGGGCTTAGAAATAGTCTTAACACTATGAGCTGCTTTTCTAGAAAAAAATAGGAAACTTCTATATGGCCTAATGCACAGATAAGAAAAGCAGTGAAACAAATAAATTTGTTAGAGTCCTTTCACTAAAAAACTTATTGCGAGGTGAATTTTTAACATAGTCCCATCACTCTTTTGATCTGTTTAGATTCATCCCTTTGGTATGTATCCACGTTTCTCTATTTTTGTCAAATCATTGTTTTGTCTTGAAGTCTGATTTTAATGCAAACTAGTTTATATAGAAAGTGCAGGCTGTAAAATTTAGAATTATTTTTGAATGACCCACATATAAAATGCTACCTCCCGTATTTTCCCACAGCAAACAAAATTCTGTTAAAAACAGGGCTCAGAAATACACTTTATGAAATATTTCTTCTCAGTTATCCTGTTGTGGCAGTGTACCAAATGAAGGGAATAAGAAAAGTCCTTTAATTGGGAAGATTGGCAGCATTTATGTTTTTAAATCAATTCAGTTTTAAATATGCCTTTATTGTCTGGGTTAAATTGGTAGGCAGTGAAGAGGAATGCTGTTCTCTAAACAATAATTGGTCTATTTCAGCTCTCAAATTGTGTCACAGTAGCAGACAGTGTTCTCCTTTCTCTTTTTTTCTTGCTTTCTTGAAAAAGTGATTGAAACTGTGATCATTGCTGTGTTGAGGCAGTGTACTCATAAAAATAATATTTTTCATGATGGATAGATCCTCCTCTTTACCCCTGTTTGTGATGGTGTTGTATTGTAAAACACCTTGAAGAAGAATGTAGAAATCTGCAGTGTGAACAAAATATGCTGAAATGCACTGAGTGAGTACAGCAAGCCCAGTTACTGCTGGAATTTATTTTTGTTAATGAACACTTCACATTCTGTATGGGATTGTGATAAAATGAAATAAATTAGATGATTAATCTTACACTATTTTACATTCATCATATTTCTAAATGTGCTTTTTAGTCAAAACAGAATGCCTGGGGTTAGGGCGGGGAGATGACAATACTGGTCTGCAAAGCTCATATGCTACAGTACTTCTCTCTGGTTATATCTCAAATTCCTCTGACAGTAAATATGTTGGGTTGAGTGTTGTAGAAGGTCATAGCTATTATCTCATGAGTCAAAGCACGAATGCTTTGGATCAACCTGATTTTTTTACTGAAGTATGTGCACACTTAAAAGGGTATGATGGGATCTGTGGAGCTGTAAGGAGATTCTCTGCCCTGGTTTGAATACAGTGCGCACCAGGGCAGTTGGGGAACCTACCTGTACGGTATATACAATGTATAATATTAACTAGTATTTATGTTATTGTTAACAGTGAAAATTGCTTGATGTTATGTTGCTGTGAGTATCCACGTTTAACAAATGCCATAGACCAGATAGGGCTGCTTGACAGCAGAGAACTAGTCCAATAGCCTGCAGGAGCACCCCACGAACCTCGAAAGAGTGTCAGGGAGAGGATGGTGCCGACTTCCAGCTGAGGAAAGTAGCCAGTAGCATGTAACAGGTTGCTTCCCAATTCTGTTTCAGTTCTTTGCAATGCCTTCATGTTCTTTGACATGTCTTCCGGGCTGCATTGTGCTGGATGGAAAGTGACTTCATGGGGTGAAAGCTCAGGCCCTGGCCTGCTGACTCCTGCCCTAGACTTATGGCACTGAGTCTCACCCATCCTGTCTTAGATTCAATGTATGGCTGTAAGTCCATAAAGCATGAGGGAGCCTGAATGGAGATGGTGGCAGAGAAAACAGAGTGGGGTACTTCGCAATGTCTGAGTATATGTATGATGTTTGTATTTGGTCCAGTCCTGCCCCTGCTGTGGAGCAGGGCTAGAAAGAGACCTGGTGGGAGTGGTAACTCCTTTCTGCAGCTTGGGAAATGTGAAGGAGAAAGAGGCAAAGAGAGTGGCTATAGCAGGGAAGTCTTCCTATCCCATCTCTATTTCACTCTCACTGTGGAGAGGGGGTGTAAATTAATTACTAGACCAATGGAGGGCAGAAGGGGTTGGGTAATCTGGATGAACTGTGCTTCAGTAGAATTTAAAGAGTTGTGAGAGTAGGAATCTTGGTAAATCCAAATCAGAAAATGCTTGTAAGTGAGGACCATGAGGCATTATCATCTTTAGTTAGTGTCTGGATTAAAGATATGCTACCTGCAATGCATGTTTAATGCATGATACTCTACACTTCTGTGCAAATAGAGTACTCTTTGCAGAGAGAGATGTGTAGGGATTCTTATGAATAGAGCTGTTGCTGCAAATTCTTTACACAGCTGATGATCTGGGAAAAGGTATGTTTGTGTATGGTAGGGAGGAAGTGCTTTCATCCCAAAGATGTTCCAAATCAAGTGCTGACATTGTTTAGACTCCGAAGATATAAAAGATAGCAGGCTCAAGTGTCTGGATGCATGTTAGATTATCATGTTGCATGGACCCAGATCTGTGACTGCTCTTCAGCTTTAGTTGTCCTCTGCACATAACAGCATTTTCTGTCATTACAGTGCAGGGCTGAATGGTTTTGTGTTGCTGCATAATTAGATTTTGTTTCAAAATGAGAAATGAAAACGTTAAATGTGGAAAAACTATGAGTAAAAATGTTAACCAATATTTTTAAAGTAAACCACATATCTTAACATGTTTTTTATTAGGCAATTTCTGAGGTGAATTTCTGGAAGCAGTAGAAGGCCTGCTGCCAAAGGACACTTCAGCCTCTTTGGCATGAACATAGTCGGACTAGCAGCTCCAGTTTGGGGCATTCTTTTGCCTTTGATAGACCCAGGATAGCCCAAGGGTGTTGGATGGAAACAAACCTGACTCTTATTTCGAACAGTTTAAGATTCCCATGATTATTTTTTTTTCCTACCACAAATCATCTAAACTTGAACAGCCACACTGTTTAGAGAGGTCATAACTTGTACTAGGCCTAAATTTTGTCTTATTTTGGTTTATTTTACCTTTTCTGGTATAGTCTCTTTTTTAGGATTAATTCATTTTGTTGCCTTAACAAAAGTAGGTGTTTCCTGAAGGGTAGCAGGTCCTGGGAATGATAATACAAGCTATGGTTAGTATTGGGAGCAGTGATCAGAGGAAGAAGTTAATGTTGCAGGCACATAAAATGTTTGAGGTTGAACTCAAGTAGATGTTTATAGTTGCATAAACACAAATTACAGATTAAAAAAAACCTGTCCCACAAATATTCACAAATCATAAGCAGCTGTAACATCAGCATGCAATTGTTTTTTGTTTATTAAATGTTTGTCTTGGACACCTAGAGCATGGCTAGTCCCTATATTCATATTAGTTAGCCTTTTTGCAAAAAAAAAAAAAAAAAAAGATTCTGGTGATTTGGAAAACTCAAGTGCAACCTCTTCCAATGCCCAGTGGCTTTGAGCCCACACCTTGGCCTTCCACCTTTGCAGAGTAGGAGCCAAGTGTTGATAGACGTAGACATTGCCTCCTCCAGGGTTAGCCTAGCCTTAAGTAAAGGTTAGGAATCTTGTTAAAGTGAACACCTAGATTATCACAGTAGTCAGTAGAGGCATCTTCAGGGGCAATTCAGTTCACCTAGTTTACACATCACTTGCGGGATAGGTTGAATTACCTGCTGGGGTTATGTATCTCCACATATGGGAAGGACTAGTTGATGAGAATGGAACACCAGCTTTTACACAGCTGAAGTGAATTGAGGTGGTTCCATCTCCTCTTCACTGGTTATGACAGCCCAAGACTTGGAATTAATAGAAGGGTAAGATTAAATTCAGCTCAGGCTTTATAAAAAAAGACTTAAGAGTCGTTGTCTTTGTGCTCTGTGTCCTGTTAGTGCCCTCTTGGCTTCAGTGTTTATGGTGTGCTGGAAGAACCCTGTTCAGTGGCAGTATTATCTTTGTCTCACATGTATCCAAATACAAGTTGTTGCTTTCCTAGCCAGTGTGCTGTTGGCACATTACTCAGAAAATTTCTGGACAGGTAGGTTGCCATATTGCAGGACTGCTGATCTCGGTTCATTAGAGCAGTATGAGATACTTCCTGTATTTCTGTGCCTTTTTTATATGGCAACAGGTGAGAACGATTTGACTATGCTGAGAAAATGCCATTACCAGTTCATTTAAAAGGCCACATTGTACTTTTTAACAGTATACCTTTCTAAACAATGTTCAAGCAAGATAGGGATATATTTAGAAGATGGATGTTCCAGCTGTTGGCTACCCAGAAGTGACATAACACTATAATTCTAAATAGGATAAGGCTTTAACGGGTATCCTAGAGGAAAAAAAAAAAAAGCTGTTTATTAGTAGAAATGTACTAAACTGTCTGCATTTGACAAAGTGCTAATGAAGGACGTTACTTCTAGAGAAACAAATGAAAACGTCAATTAAAAAAAAGTAATGGCTCTCTGAGTTGTGGGTTGGTTTTTTGTTTGTTTTTTTCTTAAGAGAAGTGTTGGGTGTGTTTGTCATATTGCTTGAAAAGCTTTTGGTTTGTCTTTGTTGCCTTAGTTCTGTGGTTTGTTTTGTTTTGGTTGTTTGTTGTTTTCCCCTCTTCTATAGCTGCTGCATGGGAGTTGGATTTCATTTAGGCTGGAGGATTAATTTAATATTCTGGACTAATGCTTTTTCTCTATTTTATGTTTTATTTTTCCAATATTTTACAGAGCACCTTCCAGTGAAAATGTGTCCAAGAGCACAGTGCCTGCATTTATCAACTTTGAGTTGTCTAATCTTCAGATAACTGAGTAACAATTTCTGTTGGGGAGAATGGGATTAGAATGGGTGCAAACTACTCATGAGACCTTGCTCTCTAATAAGAGGAAATAATTTTGATTGCTAAAACAGATAATCTAAGAGACTTTTCCCAAAAGACCCTACAAATCTTTGCTTAAGACCTCCTTTTCGTAAGTTTGCTGTGAAGCTGACAGCATTCATTGTCCTGCCAGTGGAACAAACATAAATGTGGTGAATGTGGAAGCTGCCACACAACTGCTCACCTTCCAGGTGAATGGAGCTGTAGCCACAGATTTCGACCTTGGGCCTTACATGTGTGGCCATAAAAAGGTTTCTTGTATTAAGTCTCTTTTTAGTAGATGTCTCATAGTTGCTGGAGAAATTTGCCCCTCTGCTGCTGTTTTTCTGGTAGTGTTTCATGGCAACTGAGGCTGGCACGCTGGCAGCCTAAATCTCCTGGCTTTGCACTTCAATACCTGATAGTGACATTTCATATCTCAGCATAGAGTAGAAAGAGAAAGAAGATCCTATCAACTGTAGAGCATTAGAGAAGCAGAAATTCCCTCTTTACAATTTTCTAATGCAAACCAGCATTTCTACATGGTAACTGTTCATCATGAAGTAATAGGTAATCTTAGCGTTTGCTCGACAGGCAAGCTTTCTGATAAGTAATGTATGTGTAAATGTTTCCTTTACTTTAAAGTGTATTGCTGTGTTCAAATAGTAGTTAGAAGGCTTAGTGAGAGCATTAAGGAAAGAAGCTTATTCATAGCATTAACATTAGCTGAGACGTTGACATGTTAGGCTGCAACGGCTTGTACAATGCCATACACAGACAGAGGAACTGTGCACTTCCATGCAGTGAACTGTTTAGTTTTTAATGCTCTGTATATTTTCTTATGTTAGATGTATCTCTAATTATGTGTTCTCCTAACAGAATAAAACCAGCTACTTGAGGATAATGTCTGGAAAAAACAGACACTAGAAAGCAAGTTGCTGTGCTGAGGTAAGAAAGCAATCATTGAAGCAGAGTGAACATAGGACATCTAGTCTGCAATAAGGGTGGCAGAAGAGACTTGACTTCTGCTGCTGCCCATTCCCAATATAAAATGTGATTAAGTTGTAACAAAACATCAAGTGTTTGTGTTCTGTTTGGAATCTCCAGAGGTTGAATACTGTAGTCCTACCAAATATTGCCTCTGTTAACACTTGCAAGATTAGATGCTGGACCCAAATGAACTAAAGGCAAGCAGTATGCAGAGTGTATTTAAGGCTTAATGACCCTTTTGGAAAGATTCAGAAGACACATGTTCTTAAATTTGTTGCTTACAGCGGAACTGACAAACCAACATTGATTTCAAAGACATTTTTTCAGTAATGTGCCTCCTGTTCATAGGTCTCCACCTCAGATTGTCCTTAATTATGTAGTATTCAGTTAATTTCACAGGTTGTTCTGGTGTTCTAATATGAATTTTCCACTTCTATTAAGAGTCATCAGGGGTTATCTCAGATTTTTTTCCTCTCTGCCCAACCCTCTTGAGTCCACAGAAATTCATGAAGGCTCACTTTCTCTCTGTTTAAGCAGCAAGTTGAACTTTTAGTGACATCTTGCTTTAAGCTCAGTCATATGCTGAGAGAGTTGCAGTTATCAGCCCTGCTAAAGACACAAAAATAATGTCCTCAGCATCAGAAGATTTTTTTTTTAAAATGATAATTAGTGTCTTCATAGGTGGATTGTTCCGTTATTTAACATAATATGAATTATTTTTATTTACATAAACAAGGACCACAACAACCTCTGTCATTTCTAATTAGTTAAGGCATCAGTAATAATTCTAAATTAGCCTTTTATGCTAAGAAAAGTGATCAAAATTTGTCATTTATGCTGGTAAAAACCCCACATTTCTGTTTTTTTAAACTCTTTGCTTCATACAGTAATGTCCAGCAACACAGTATGGTTAAAAATCCTTCCCATGATTGTAATATATAAATGAAGATGTGCTTTCATCTGAGTTATATATGATTGCATCCACTTCATGTGAATGAGAAATTGGGTGGAAGTGAATAAAAAATGGTAAGTAGATTTTATTTATTTTCCCACTGTCTTAGATTTTAGGATGCCAAAGAGTTTAATATGTGTGCTAAGTTAGACTACGAAGGCAATGGCAAAATGAACAACTAATGAAATGCTGGATACCCCTGCCTATTTCAGGCTAAGTGCAGGGAATTCTTAATTCACTGAACTGAGACATGGGCTCAAAAAGGTCAAAGTACTACAGAGGCCATTCCCCCATTTCAGCTAACATTGTGTTAATCAGAATGTCATCCGTGCTACAGAGTAATAGTTATGCCCACAACTTGATTGGCTCTGACATTTTAACTTTACTTTTGCAAACTTGTAAAGTGACAACCAAAATAAATGTTTCCTGTGTTTCAAATAAACAACTCAGAGAATCTTTCTCTTCCTCCTGTGAAGTTGATCACATTTGTCATCAAGTCTTGAAGAATATATCTGGGTTATTCTATTTTACCATCTAGTTCAGTATACAGTAATAGTAATTACACTACTTAGTGATTACCTTTCCTCACAACAGGTGGGACGAACCTAGGCAAGAGTCTACATAACATATAGCTGCACAACACTGTTAGCTCCCAAAATCCTATACAGGACAAGATGGCATTTAATAAAAATCTGCAGCCCAACTTTACTATCTTATGGAACTCCGAACTGAAGACTAATCTGATAATATTTTTACTCATGAACATAACAAGATAGTTTTAGAAATTACAGAATAAAGGAATAATTTAGGATATACAGAAACCTTTATTTTTTTTAATTGAACTTCACCTTTGTACTTAAGAAATATTTTAATGACAAAATGCCATAGAATTTCTTAGGGTGAAATGACAGTTGAAAAAAGTAAAAAAAAAAAAAAAAAAAAAAAAAAGAGAAAAAAAAAAAGAATTAACATTATGCTTATATAAACATTTATTTTGTGTATTAGTACACTGTGACTCTGAAAATGAAATTTTAGAACACTCTGTATCACTACTATGAGCACTTTCACCCTCTCCTGAAGTTATACTTTGATCTCTCAAGCTTCATATATTTAGTTAAAATTATATCCTTTGATAGACTGGCATACTAAAAAAAACTCTTTAAACTTTTCCTCCATTCAGCTTTACAGTACTGTGCTGAAGCAGAGAGAATATTCCATGCTCAGATTATTTCAGGTCCCTTCACTGAACTTCTTCAACCTTGTAATGTAAACTGACTTAGAAAATTTAAGTCATAGAGAGACTACTCTTCCCTCTGCAAAACATAAACTAGTAGCTCATTCTTGAAATTGTTAATTAGCTGTGATTATTAAAGAGCTCCCAGCTCTATGTAAGACCAAATTTTAAAAGCAGTCAGTGGCTTAAAAGATACCAAAGTATACAGATTTTTAAGACTAGTATCTGAAATACTACTTGACTTCCAGAGAAACAACCATTTGGGTACTTGGGTACCTACCTATTTCAAAGTAGTCTAGCCTTAGATTTTAGTTCCCATTTCCCAGATGTTCCCTTGAAAATGAGACTCTGAAAAGGTTCCACAAAGCGAAACCAGGCAGGGAATAAAAGCAAAATAATTTTCTTTCATCTGCAATCAGACATTACCTATGCTTAGGTTATTATTACATGATGGTAGTCCACATTTCGTCCTGTCCATCTGCAGGTATGGCTGTTTCACTGCTGCAAGGAAATGCTACAGTGGTAATTTTAGAATCTCACAAGTCCCACAAATCAAGCTTGAAGAAGCCTCCTAGATAAACCATTGTGACTAAAATGTAATTAAACTGACTCTTCAGCACAGTATTTAATCTCTCACCATATTTAAATATCTGTAATAACCTCTAGGGAACAATGTTCTATGTACGTATACAGAAAAACTGATAGAATGCATTATTTTTTTCAGCCAGTATTGTTTGTGTTCTTCCCTCTTCAGGTGCTAAAGCTGTGCTATCTCTATTTCTAGATAACCTGTGGCATGGATTATAAGGTGTTCAACTAAATACTTAAAAAAATAAACAGGTATGTGTTAATTACATTAAGACTTTTTTTTTTTATTTAACAGTAAACAAATCAGATGCACTTGCTAAAACTGATAGGTGGATTGAAACACATAAACTTTTTATATAATTTATTTTTAAAGACTTATTCCAGTCAAGAATACATACTTTCTAGTGTTTTCAACAATCAATATTGTGAAATATTACAGTAAGGCACTTTTACATTGCATTTGGAAATCAGAGTTCTCTCCTTGTCTAGGAATCAATGAAGTGACTTCTATAACAGTATTCTGTACAGAGTATTTGCCCCATGCAATTATTCCAGCTTCTGAAGCCATAACAAGAATATATGCTAATTGAATGGTAGTTAAATTTCAAAAGGAAAAGAGCTGTTCCATGTTTAGTTTCTGTCACTGGCATCTATATTAGCTTCATTTATAGACTTTTCATTATATAAAACTAGGATATAATGGAAACTCAAGCTGTGCCTGAAAAACAGAATGTGTTGCTCTCCCATTGCTGCTGGCTCTGAAGAACTAAGAAAGAATAGGAAATAGGGAAAAAATAAAACATCTAGGTAACAAGATCTGATCCAAAGGTTGCTAAGTCAGTGAGAGTGTTGATTTCAGAGTTCTTGAGATTTGTTTTTTTAGAGTTTAAAAAAATGCCCTGTTGTCCAGAGTGTAACAGAAATTACTAAATTTATTGGTTTTAAAATACCCTCACAAATATAAAACTAAAATAGACTTCATTTAAATGGTTATCTAGAAGCTACAACTCTCACTCTTTGACACACTTTCTCTCTAACAAGAAAGTCTTATCTAGGAATGAAGTGAAAATTCTCAGAACAGTTCTTGCAATGATACATTACCCTATTAGTTCTGCTGCTCTTTCATATTCCTCACAGGTCTCATTTTCAAAAGGAGAAACATGTCAACAACTTTCTTATTACTTAGGATGTTAACAAATTGAGAGCTGTTCTGGGGCATGGTACACAATCAGAAACCCATCCCTTCAGCTCGGGGAAACTTTCTGAAGCTGAATCTATTCGTCTAACATGGAAAAAATCACATCCTTTGATAGAGCCTAGTTTTGCTTAGCAAGCATATCTAGCAGCTCTGTCTCTATGCCCTGGCTGTTCAGTTCATTTAAACTGTAGTATCTGTGAACGATTTTTTCATCTGTGACAACAACCACTCGAAGCCCATGCGTATCTTCTCCCAGCTGACATCCTATTGCTGATGAAACCACCATTTCCAGTCCTTTGTAGGACCCTCCAGCATTCCTATGGTAATGTCCAGAAAATACAGCTTTAATACCTGTTTAAAAAAAAAAAAAAGTAATTAAGAGAATATGTATTAGGAATGAAGAGAATATGTATTTAGTTAGCAGTTGCAGTTTATTCAGAAAATGTATTTACTGTGAAAGATATTGCTGAGGTTATATGCTGAGGCTTACACAGCTGCTGGGGTTGTAGAGAAAGTTTTACAGCAAGTACAGCTGCAGGTGACATATTTACCTTCATTCTTTAATGGTTCATAAAGCATAAAATTAAAAGTAAACCATTTACCTGAACTTGCATTTTAAACAAATAATTAGTAAACAGCAATAAATAATTCTAGTAATAATAAATAATGAGTAAAAACTTTATTCTGCTTCACTGATTCTGTTTTAGGGTTATTGACTCCAACAACTTTATGCTTACTACAAGCTGTGTTTGTCATCCTGATACTCCTTTGGCTAGAAAGAAGGAACATTCTAGAGGAAGCTGATTAAAATTAGAAAAAAATTTCAGGATTAGGTAACTGCCTAAAGAATGATGCTATTGAAACATGAGTTGAAAGCCAAGGATTGTGGAGCTGTATTTGTCAATTAACATGCAGAAAATTCACTAAGGAGAGCTTAAGCCTGTTTACCCAAGGCCAGTGACCTTAAAAAAAAAAAAAAAAAAGCAATTAAAAAAAAAATGTACTCTTTTTCTCAAAGACATCAGGGAGTTTTATCACAGATAGAATAGAGTCAGATACATCAAATAAACCTAATAAGCAGAAGAGGTTGTGAGTTACAATAAGAGGGGAAGAAAGCTGAGAGCAGCCATAAAAGGAGAGGATGACAACCTGCAAGAGGAGTCAGGCTTGGTAATGACATGGATTAACATTTACCTAGTATGGGGTACAAACAAGGCAGGTTGTTTATTCTGATTTCCCCTGTAGTTTTAATAACTTAAGGCTGTTCTGTTTCTTTCTTATTTTAAAAAAGACTATTTTGGACTGTATAGGGGTAAAAAAAAACCAAACAAAAAAAAAAATCATTATAAACTTGAAAAGAAAGAAATACATTTGATCTGTTGCAGGAGACAACAATATGCTATATTGAAAATTTCTCTGTATGTCGCATGCCAGTATCATCCAAGCTTGGTCAGGAGTAGAAGAAAAGGTAAATGACAAGCAGCAGCAGGCAAAGAGGACAATCATACTTCATATTTAAGGCTTTATAATGTACTTTGGAATCAGCTGAGTCATTGTCTAACTGATTAGCCAAATGAATGTTTAAAGAAGTCCAACCATTCTTCCCCTTTCAGAATACAGTAATTTAACAAAATTAAGTTGCAAATGCTATCTGATTTTGACCAACTTCTACAGATGACACAGATGCCAGGTCTACTTTCCTGCTATGCTTCTCAGTACCTACAGGATTTTTTGCAGAAATTTTCAAACAATTTCAAATGAAATGAAACTGTGTCATCGTCATCTCCCAACCAGTAAATTCTACTTTTTGTTTCTTCTGCCTTGCAAACATAGACAAATAAATTGGCAGAAGATGCGTTCACTACTCTGAATGGCCTTTCTGATTGTCTTCACCATTCAAATCCATACTACCAAATAGATTATTTTCCCCTCCCCATTTGATGTTTTACAAATTTTAATCATATGTTACTACAGAACAATGAAACCTTGCTTAGTCTCATGAGTCAAAGTAAAGGAAAAGTAATTTTGATGCTAAGAACTTCTCTTTCCTGTCAGAGTCTGTAAAAACATTAACAACAGAGAACCTAGCCTCTTCCTAAGAGCGAACACGCTATCATAGACAGGCATTTAATTTCCAGGTTATGCCAGCATCCTTCACCATTTCACCATTCTAGGCACTGTTGATAGATACAGCTGAGCATCATAGACAACAGCATTCGTAGTTTGGCAAAAAATTATTTAACAGCTTTCCTGCTAATTTAAGATGGTGCATATTTGATTTTGAATGAAAATGTGTAGTTAGTATAAACAGCTAATTTTACAAACAGGTTTGGGGATTAATTTTTGGCAAGCTCAGTCTAAGATCCTTGGATTTCAGACTATTACAGCTTCCTGAAGCTGCATCTAATTCTATTTTATACTGTTGTGAAACAGAAAAATTACTGGACCAGATGGCTAAAAATACTGTGAATTCTCTTGTTTATCATCAAGTGCAAAACATGTAAATTAATTTTATATTTTGTTACAGAAAGTGCTTAAATATGGTGTTGATTTATGGTACTATTAATCACAAATCAAAAATTTTAAAATGCACCTAAAGGATTTCGGTGTAATTTCTCTATTGAAATACAACAGGTTGTGTGCTCCTTAATCATAAAGACTGCATAAAGCATATGAAAGTATATTAAGTTAATACTGAGTGACTCAAAAAACACACTAAGTATTCCCTGACAACTATGACTGGATAGCCAGCAGGTTATCAAAACAACTGGCTACTTGATGAAACTGAATCTTTCCTATCAGTTTACTATGTTGGCTAAAAAACTGCTGTGCTAGAACAGAAAAATATTTTGCTGGCACTATTCTATAGATGCTGGACCTTGCTGAACATAATTTGTGTTTATATTGAAAAATTAACAAGCAAAGGTCTGAATATGTGCCTGTTCCTGAGGAGGACAACAGAGAAGAGTGAAGCTCAGCACATGTCAGGGGACAAGTGCCAGCTGTTGTGGGCCATGTCAGGCACTGCCTGATGGCATTCCTTTCCTCTGCCCACATCGAGGGTCTTGCTCACCACCCCAGGCTAAAAGCTATCCTTAAATACGCAGCACTGATAATTACCTTTCCAACCATTGTTTTGTCATTACAGAATAATGAGCAAGCCTATGAAGATACACAGAGATGGACACTGTGATGACACCACCGAACTTAATTTGTTCTTTTTCATGTATTCCAGCTATCTACCATTCCATGCTTAACACAAAAGGTAACACATGCTTAGTCCTGTTCAAATGGTAGGCCAGAGAACAGGTAATTTGTGAAATACTATAACCTTAAATGACATTTAAAAAAAAAAAAAAAAAGGAAAAGCTAGCAACAACTGATTTTGCCTTCAGACAGCAGAAATTCTGGAAAAGAATAGAGGCAATTTAAAGGCAGAGTGCTGTTATTAGGAATACATTATAACTTCATGAAGAAATCCTTCTTTCTCTAGCCAGAAAAACCTTCTGCCCTTTTTTCTGCAGTAGATTTAGACAGTGAATAAATGAAAAGGGAAGTAGGTGAACCTGTCTTAAGACAGTTAGCGACATCAATCCTTTGCTTTTGTGTCAGTGGATGATTTGAAGACTGATATAAAATACATAAACTAGGCTCAAAGTATAGTTAAAATTTAAGCAACTTGGAAAGCAAAATATAAATTATTCTGCTGGGCGCCTGGTAAAAACTACACAGGCTTTCATGTTTCAAAATCCAAACCCTTCTCAAGTAGCAAATGACTCATGGTAGAAAACAGAGAGTGAAATTACCTTTACATTGAATGTGTATGGACATTGTCAGCTAGAACTTGACTGTTATACTTTTAGTTTATCAGTACCAATTTTCTTTGCTCAGCATAACCTGCTCATCTAGCTGGTGTACAAGTTACACTTGTAAGTCAGTGTAGTAACTTTGAGAGCTTGCTCTGACTCAGCTGCAGGAGCCTAGCAAAAGAGTTCTGTTGGGTTTTTGTTTGGTTGGTTTTGTTGTTTGTTTTTTGTTTTGTGTTTTTTTAATCTCGGGAGAAACCCAATCAAAATACCTCAGAAGGCAGTGGTGGAATATAAAAGGCCTGTGACCTAAAGGAGTATTTGCAGAGATCCTATAATTTCTATATATTATTTGGGTCCTTAAAATCATAATATAAAGATGTTTTACAACTGATGCTACAGTAAGTTTGAGAGTGAGCATTCATCTCCCAACTCTTACCATGTTGCAACTTATTACAGTGACTAATGTAACATACTTAAGCAATTCAAGCAGCAGCACTAAGTGTTTCTTTCTTTCCCATTACATGCACACCTGTTGAGGCCATGAGGCTGCACTTGCCTCCTCCACCCCCCAACCTTTCTGCAGTGACCGACAGAACTTGCCCATCTAGAGCTGCTTATAGCTGGGCATTCTGTTCTCATGCTTCCTAAGACAGAGCACAACTGAACACTGCAGGACCTTTATGTATGACATGACATCCTACTTGTTAAAGTATGACCCATCTTGCCTTGTGGCATTGTTCCTAAAAGAGCAAGCCCTGATGGGCTAGGAGAGGATGCTGAGTAGACAAGGCTGCTTAGGGCGGCCTCTGAGTTAAGGCATTTGTAGGGAAGATGCAAGACACACTAAGCTTAAGGTTACCAATTTGCTTTCAGCTTAGAGCTGCCTGTAATGGATCCACATATGTAGCACTCTTCTGTCCTTCAAGTGCTTAACAAAGAACCAATGTTCTCCAGCAACATTCTAGATTCCACTCTTGGACATCTAGCATGGACCTGACTGTATCTTGGTCTTTTCCTGCAGAGTTAAGCAGCAGCTAGAGGAGGGATCAAGGATTGAACATTTTGGAACCTAACATCTGGTCTGCTTGATTACTGCATTAGCTACATGTGTAAAATACCCTTACCAGCTTCTAGTAAGTGACAGTGCTACTACAGTAACAAGTTATTTTCAGTATTTTCCACTTTTTCTGCAGGTAACTAAAACTAGTCTATGAAAAAGTAACAATCCTGAAACAATAGTGAGGTGTAAACCCATGTGACATACTTTCAGTAAGAAAAATAGGTGCTTTGTAAGGGAAATAAAGTGCTCTTTTTTTTACTGGAAGCATCTGTATTCCTAAGGTAGCATTCTCTCACCATCCAAAGAATTTAACCTTTGGAATTAAAAGAGGAACAGAAGCCAAGACTTTGTGTCATCATATATGTAAACCGAACTCCAACACAGAGTTTCAGTGTAATTAGAAGGACAGAGGGTATAAAAGTAATAAAGGAACTTTAGTTATGCTAAAAATTTCCCCTTGTCTGAGAATTCAAGAGAAGATTTTGAGAAACCCATCCTAGGCAGCAGACAGACACCAGGTAAAAAGTTTGGCCCAGAAATCATGAAGCTTTTTTTTTTTTTCTTAGGCAAATACTGCAACTTCACTACAATTACATTTAACATCTGCTAACAGCCTACACTCAAGAACATATTTCAGTATGGAACTGAAGTAAGAGTGACCTGTAAGCAGTGCAAATCCGATACCCGAGACCAGAAGGGATGTGATTTAAAACCTCTTTTATCTCTCATTGGCTGATCGTGAGAGGCAGATTCTGCCTAACCAAGCTGGTGTTCATGGGTACTGTTCACCCAAATTCCCTCTTTTAGCATGTATATCTCATTCAGATCCTAACTGCACTAGAGGGGTGTCCATTGCTGGAATGCCCTCGTGGATCAGGCTGCTCAGCTCTGCCAGAGCCTAGTATCTGCTTTAGATACCTCTCAGGGAAAATTTTGCTCCGTTTTCAGGTACTCCGTATTTCCAGTGCTAGTACTAATTCTTGTTATTGTTGTGTCACAATATGTTACATCTTGAACAAAGAAACAGGTCACTGCTGTGTATTAATAAAGTCTAACTGATGTTTTTTTCTTAAATAGCATTTTTGTTCACTCAACTGTATTCTTCTCACTTTTCTTAGCATAAGAAGAAAATCTGAACCAGTCAATGCAATAATACTAAGATGACAAGCAAGCAGTTTACTTTGCTCTTGCTTTTGATCTTAAACATAAAAAGAATCTTAGAGATGTATGCACTCAAATTTAATTTATTCATTTCAGATGTTTTTCTGAAGTAATACTGTCAAGTTGTTAACAAGCACTCCCCACCCTTTTTTTTTTCTCCCCTAAACTCTGGGAGGAAAGATCAGTGTCCTGGCAGGCCTCATCTTTATAGCCCCGCTTTAAGGTATCTTCAGGTCAGTTAAATGCATCCAGCTATACACAAAAAGGTACAGTCCCTCCCTGCTGTGGGGGAAAAGAAGAAAAGGTAGAGCAGTGATTTGTTTTTAATCCCTGGTTTCTGAAATAGCAGTTGGGAAAAGCTTTGATATAAAAGCTGTATGAAATACTAAAAACCTACTGTGTAAATAAAAGTCCAAGGGATGGCACCTTCACAAGCATTCATTATTTCATTTTTTATGAAACACACACTGATTTGAATTTAAATGTGACTGGAGGTTTCACAGTAGCCATTAACCAAAAAAACCCAGGATCCGTTATTGCAAGGCACTATTCATACCTAATGGATTATTTATTAAAAGACAAAGAGGGATTAAAATCAGAATAAAGTAAAAAACTCTGCAGATAGTTACTATTAAAAGACCCTGCAAAACAAACCACACACACTGTCACTATGATAATCATCATCTGACATCAGACTGCATAACAATACAACAGTTACGGAGTATCTGCTAGGGAAAAAAAGGCCTGAACTGCCAAATTCATTTTTGACCAGAACAGGACTGGAAGCCAAACTCGGGATGGGCACCATCCAGTGTTGGACACTAGGTCTTGCTCTGTCTGTTCTAAAACTGTACTTGGATCATGAAAACACGTAAAACCAATGAGCTTCATGCCTGCATACCAAACATGAGTTTTCAGAACCAATCAATCTGCCAAATAAATACATGTCTTTGTAAAAAAAAGGTTTAAATACAGGAATTGATTCTGATTTTAGTAAACCAAAGATGTCTCTGTGCCATGCAATTTACCATCATTTTCTGATCAAGCATAAAAGAAGTCCTTTTAGTTCAGATATGACAAAGCTGAGTCCAAAAGAGAGATTCACTGTTTCCAAACTTCTGATTATAGCTCCTTTCCCTTGCAGAGTAATACATTCCTACTAAAGAATGAAATACCTATTTTAGTACAAATTCTGTGAGCCCAAAACAGCCTATTCAGGATAAAACATAACAACCAACCAACACGTGGATTGTTTGAGTCAAGATTGTTCAAGAGTCATCTGAAGAGATTTAATACTTAGATATGTTGATAAGCCTTAGACTCTTCATTAGGTTGACTCATTAGGAAATGGGTTAATAAATACTTTGGTTTTATGCTAATTCTCACATATTTTGTCATTTCAGACTGTATGGTTACACAATGGATTTAGCAAGGAAAGAGGTAAGTACTGAGGAGGGTAATTAATAGCTCATGTAATTCAACATGCTACCTTTGATGCTATCTCTATGTTCATTCATAAGCAGAATCTTGAATGTACAACTCACTTTTTGTCTTGGTTTGGGCTGAAATAGAGTTAATACTCCTTTTCAGGGACCAGATGAGTGCTGTGTTTGGGATTTAGCTTTGGGTTTGGTATGGGAAGAATGCTGATAGCACACTGATGTTTTCAGCTGCTACCGAGACTTCAAGGACTCTCCGACTCCCCATGTCCTGCCCGTGCGCAAGGGCACAGGGAGCAGGGAGGGAGCACGGCCACAGCACCTGACCCTAACTGGCCAGTGAAATATTCCATATCATGGAACGTCATGCTCACTGTATAGAGGAGGGGTGGTTGGGAAGGGGCTCTCTCTCTCTCTCTCTCGCTTCCGGGATTGTGACTGTGGGATCTTGGTATCTCGGGGTCGCTGGCCGGGAACGGGCTGGATATTGGTTAGCGGGTGGTGAGCAATTACGCTGTACATTGCCTGTTTATATATTTCTTTTTTTTTTTTCCCCCTATCATCATCATTGTTCTCATTTTATTGCCATTATTAAACTGGTCTTATCTCAGCCTGGGAGTCTCCCTTCACCACTCTAATCGCCTCCCCCATTCCCAGGTGGGGAGGGGGAAGGGAGGGTGACCAGCTGCGGTGGTTGGTTGCTGACCAGGCCCAAACCACAACACTTTTAAAAACATTTCAAACAAAATTAATATTTTAACTTTGATACCTTTTACCAAGGGAAAAAAAATGATATGAACGCTTTGCTCATGGTTTCTATTGCAGACATTTCTCAACAGAAAATTCAAAAACACCTCTGAAAACTTACTCCCCCCTCCCTTATTTCCAGTGGCTGCTTTCTAAAGCCAGCTCTGGCAAGATGAATGATTTTTACCAGCATTTTCTCTTGGTCCTCTCTTCAAGCTTTGTGAACCAAAACAGCACACTGTGTTAAACCTGCCTTTTTTACACAGATGGTGTAATGGGTACTGTTAAACTGGTTTCGTTGGCCTAATAGGGAGAGAGAAGTAAACAAGTATGAGATTTGCCTTGGATGTCTCATAGAAAAGATTGGTACAGCAAGGGATGACCAGGCCAGCCAGGCTCAGAAGCAATTGCACGTATACAACCATCACATCCTCACGGACTGCATTAGCTCCGATCTAAATGAGATAATGCTTTGTAACGATGACTATCTTACAGCACTTCTGAGTTCCAAAACAACCCAAATCAGAACAATGTTCTGAAAAAAGATGAGTCCAAGGTGAAATATTCACCACCTCTTTCAGGCCTGGTGGCACTGAAAAAAGTCTGAAAGAAAACTTTAGCTACCCCAGTGTCGTTAGCATGCTGCTGATTTTATTTCTGACAAGAGACAGATAAGAAAATAGTTCATTACATGAAGAGAACTGCATACTGAGTATCATGCAGAAGGCAGTTTGTCTGCTAGCAGGAGAAGCTAAGGTTATTTTACAGAGTTTTCAAAGTACAGCATCTTCTTCCCACAAATTATAGTTTTTCACTCAGAGAAACCCTTCTAAACAACAGTTCTGTGGCACCAGGGAAAAGGGTCAGCATGATTTTGACATAATTGCACTGTAAGAGAACAAAGGCATTTAGCGGTGTCTCATGGATAACTCCCCTGAGAGTGATTACATCCCAGCCTTAGCTTACTGAGCAGTTACAGTCCCCTAATTCCCAGATTCTTCTCCCTTACTTGGTTCTCTACTGCTGTTCTATTCTACAGTGTCAAAAATGCAAGATGATGGAAGTTTGGGCATATTTTCAACTACGTTTGGGGCAGGAAAGAAAGGGGACTATGGCCTGTCTTCTCTGTGGATCAACAGACAACTGCATCTTTTTCAATCAGTGTTTTGACCAGCCTTTCTGTTTAAGGAATAGTTAAGTTGTCATAAAATGTCTCAATTTGAAACAAGAAATACTAGCCAAGTCATCTTGTTGCTTTATTAGACAGACAATAGGTGTAGTCCATAACAATGCAATGGTTTTTCCTAACTTTTTGAAAAAATTGATGTTTCGTAGTTTAACCCTCAAAGGAAATCTAGTTGCAATGATTACAGGAAGCCAAATAGAATAAACCAGGATGGAAAACAATGCACCCACATTTATACTGAAATATTAAAAATAATTTAATAAAGAAACATGCACCTAGAAAACAATTTTTCTCATGCAATCAGATGATACTGGGCTAGATTCAGACTTGAACTACTTTAAATTCCAGGGGTGTCTGACTCCAGTTTCTATAATTATACTCATTTCCATGGCTTGCTTCCAAAAAGCCCTGAATTCAGAAGTTGTTTTTCAACTCTAGTTCTTAATGTACAAAAAACATTTTGAGGCAGGTTTGCTGTGTCCAAAATGTGACTGGCCTAGCCTCACTTTGGAAATCAAACTGCTCAACCCAGCAGTATGGACAGTCTAAAAACATAGGAAGAAAATTACCAATATAAAAATAAACCAAAGAAAAGCAAGCAGATTTTCCAAATTAGGAAGAGAATGCCTGGAATAATCAGCATAGGCAATCAGTAGCATGCTTTATTTAGACTGAGCCTTCAATTAAATAAATGCTTTTCTCAGCAAAAGCAAATGAGACTATAAGAGAAAGAGAAGGCTAAATTAGTGCAATATGAATGACATAATAAATATGTAATGGGTACAGCACAGACCTTCTCCTCCCATGCACTCTGTAGAGAATTTGGGAAAAAAAAGTAGTTCTGAGCAAGCAGTGAAATTTACCACATGGTCCAGATTATCATCCTTTAAGTGCTGATTAATGAACTGTTCTTTACAGTAAGTGCAGACATGAATCAACGTTCACTGCATTTCATGTACAGACTTAAGGCTCTCAATACAGACTACAGGTGAAATTCACAGCAAACAAAAGGAAGCATTTCTTCACGTAGCTGTGAAACATGAAACTCCCATCCACAGATCCTTATGTAAGTTGAGTTTTCAAAAACCATCTGAATGAATCTGTAAAAGAATCACTAAATTGGACTAAATTGATAATATGATACAGAAAGCCCTGAAAGAAAAATTGTTGGAGGTATTGGAAGAGTACTTGGAAGAAATACCATTATGCACTTTCCTGCTTTGTGCTCTTTGTAAGCATTTGGCTAGTAGGAGAAGCAGGAGACTGGGCAATAGGGATCATCATTCTGGTCTAGTTACTGTGCTTTTATGTTAGCTGTTCAAATTCAATGATAAAATTAGGTTTAAAATTGAATTATGCCTATCTAAAAATCACTGCTTCACTGGCCAAACCTCTGGCTCAATCAAGGACTGAAAAAAGAGTATATACTAGCAAAAGCTGATCATAGATATATTTATCCCCAAAACTGCAAGAGCTAGAGAGGAGCAGCAGTAGAACCAAAAAAGAAGCAAACAGGTGGAGAAGCAGTTCTGTAAAGAAATTCAATTGTACTGAGTGAAAAACCTGAATGTTATCAACACTAGTACCCTTTCAGTGTTTTCATAGGCATGAGAACAAGATAAGTACTATCCAGGCATAAGGGAGATACTACTTACTGTAAGAGCTCTGTGTGTGTATGTGTGCTTACACCCACACACGTGTATGTGTAGATAGATACTTTTTTTAAAGGTAACATTTCTGGTAAATATAACCTTTTAAGTCACATAGATAAATTGATCTTGAGTACTTCCCCTGCAGTATCAGGCACAAACTGGCTTTTCTTTCTTCCTTTCACTTGCAGTGTACAGCTGCTTTCTGAAGTGCTGAACAACGTGGTCTGTTCAACAGTAATACCTGTTTCTCAGAACAATTTTGCACTCAAAAAGGATGTTCTTTCAGCTTCCCTACAAGAGCACACATTAACCATAGGCATTTTTTGCTTTTTTTCTCCCTTGGGCAGGTGGTATACATAATTTTTCAAGACTCCAGTGTTACAGAGTGAATGATAATATTTAGTAGTCTTTGTAAACAAAATCTCTTGTGTGAAATAGAATTGATTTTATCTCACTGCAATTTGAGAGTGCTCACATCACCCCATCTGCCAAGCAGGTGTTAGAGCAGCAAGGACGTGAAAGCATCAGTCACAGCACTGTTAACAAAACCATTCAGCGCTCACTCAGTTCTCAGACCCTGTTCTCCACAAAAACCCCCAATCATTTCCCACCCACAGAGCTCCAGTAGAAGGAAACAGCCCCACTGGTAAGTCAGGGATCAACACCTTCCACTTCATAACCTCTTCAGTCAACCTTAAATAACAACATTGTAGAATTATTTTGTGTAGCCCTTTAGAAGTTCTGTGTTATCCTACCTTCTTCATCAGAGGAGCTGTGTGAATAGCAACATAAGCATCTTAATGAAAATCTCTCATGCACTGCTGTTTGCAAATACAATCCTACAAACTTGCAGTAAAACTCTTCCTTAAATTTGCTTTGTAGACTAAAGAATCCAGAGCTTGATGCAGCTGATGGTCAGCGAGTCTGTATAAATGGGACACAAGATACTACTTTGCAAAGTATATCTATGTCGAAAAGTACTTTTATATAGGACAACAGTGAGCAGAGCTATATGGAGAAGGATCTTAGTCTCACTTGTTTTTACTATATAATCAGAGGAGAAACAACAGGCACAGCCAGAGGGTGATTCCAGATCACCTAATTAGAGTGCTGGTCTAAATAAGCCTTTAGAGGTACTGTCTGTAGAACATCATTCTGTGCTTCAAGTTAATTTTTTGTGAACGCCTCTGGTGGCCTTACAGTGGAATTTATTTTCTGGTTTTGCTTATTTTTCCATTTGAGAGCGAAGCTTTCTCAAAAACCCAACACAAACCCCTAACCATCCTGGTTTGCTGTGTCATCTAAGGATCAGAGAAGTTTTTATCAACCAAAACCACAGCCTAGTGGTTAAAACCGATCTCAAAAATGGATCTAAATGTATTTTGTACTTGCTGCTGAATTTCTGAAAAAAGTCAGTATAATCTAGCATACAGATACACATATTCATACCTGGGGAATGGTCTTAAAAAACACTGTTCTTACACGGTGACGTAGAAGGTTTCAAATTTGGTCACTCCACCTGTACCACGAGCACATAATTTCAAGGTTGAAAGAGGTTGATCTAAGTCACTGAATTTGAAAGTATTTAAATTATCCTGAATACTGACAAAGCAACACATAAGCAAGCACTGAGATTACTCATTCAGTGTATGGGCTTTGCCAAAATCAAGGTCTCAATGGCAGGAGGAAGAAAATATTACTCCCTTGTCAACTTTGATTACACAACAAAGAAAATAATGAAACACAGCATATGTTGTCTGGTAAATTTTAGAAACAACAGCTTTCAGCACTTCATGCTTTAATTTTTGAACCTCCAATATATCTCAGCCGTGGATGTTCAGAAAGCTGCTTCCTCCTGTAATACTCTACTCTCCTGTCATAACACTTCTAAGAGGAGAATGCAGGTATTACACTTTTAATGAGTAAAAATGTTAGAAGTTACCACACCTACAATAACAAATATAATGAAAAAATATGCCATTTAATAAAGTTAGGTTGTTAGTTTTCCCCTTATGTACAAAAATATTTTTAACCACATCTGAAAAATTGCTTTGAAGACATTTAGACGAATTTAGAACTTTTTAATTAAAAAAAGCTGGAGACTGCAGAGAATTTACTTCTGTATTTTATATCTATCATCTAGTGATTCTCTCTTGGATGCAAAATCCCTCACCTAGATAGACCACCTATACTCTTCAACTCAATGAACCAAAAAGTCTTTTCTCAACTTTGTTGATGAAAACTGAACTATTGATTTATGTTTTATTCAACAGAGCTCTTAAACAAGTTCATACATTTGCATAAATGTCTGAATTCATTCTGGCCATTAAGAAATTTTAATTACTGTTTTGTATTAAGTAATGTAAGTAATTTCAGTGCATTGGTGATGGTTCTCAGTCTTTAAAAGATTGTCTACAGCTCAACAAAAATACCCACACTTTTCAGGTCATAGAAAAAAAAAAAAATCTTTAACATCCTAAGAAAATTATACTGGAATGAGATATGTAAGAAAAAGTATGTCTTAATTTCAAAGTATGCTTAATTTCAAAGCAAATGGATTACTTACGTTTATCAAAGACACACGACCAGATTTTTGGCTAGACCACTACTACTTCTGTATTTTCCCTACAAAGCTATGAGCAAACCTATTTATATCAGCACTGTAAAATTTTTAAAAGCTGAATATGCTTTTCACGCAGGAGAGTCGAGTGACTCCAGCAGATCTCAGATGAGAACGTCAGGTCAGCTCATTCACAGTTCTTGCACGCAGGTTTTTTCTGTACTTAGCTTCTGCATGGAGAGGAGATGGAGCCTTGACAACTGAGGCTGAACTTTCAGAAGTTATACATATATGCTTTCAGAAATGTATTTCCACTTAAATGATAAACTGTGTTCTCAACTGAGTTGATTTTCACTGTCACTGAAATCACTTTTTCAAGGACAATACTTGTTACAATGCATTTAAAGACAAAATGGGCCAGGAGGATTTCTTAGACATGCAGCTTACAAGTATGGTTTAACTTTGCATAGTAGTAATATGTATTTACAATGACAGATTTTCAATTTATAAATATTTATCATAAGGACATGATTTTATCTTTAATTAGCCAAACTGTTAAGGACACTTCTAATGTGAGAAATGTAATTCAGTATTTTGTACCAGATGTAGCCTCTACAGCTAGTCTTTTATCTCTGCTTGTAATGAGCAGATACTTAAACCAAAAACATTATGTAATATGTAAGTGATTAGACAAGAATAACTACAGAAGATCTGGGCTCTGAATTCAAATTAATAATTTTCTGAAGTTGCATACCTCACTTTAAAGCACCTGTTGCAATATCACCATACTTTAAGTATCTGATTATTTCCTACACATACCCACATTAATTTCTTTGTTCATGGCAAGACCTGAATTACCAGATTGTCCTTCTCTCTCCAACCAGGTGAGTTGTAGCTCTGTGTTTGACACTTCTAGAAAAAGTATAAACATGAAAATGGATAGTTCAGGTCTGATTCTGGGTTATCAACAACTGAAATATGATACCCATCTAATAATGTCACATTGCCAAACAGCAACCCCTAAAACATACACATTATACTGAAATTTTTCATAATTACACAACAAACCTTTGGAGGGATTGGAAACACTGAATCAGAGAGGAAGGAAGGAAGGACGGACTAGTGACAGGCTGGGGGGAGAAGAACAGGAGCAGCCTGGTGGACTCATTAAAAAGGCAGACTTACTTCCTTTTTCCAGAATAAATAGTTATACCAAATTTTTAAATCATGTCCTATAAGGGGTTAGACTTCTTAAATGGCACATCATAATTAAAAAAAAAAACAACAAAAAAACCAACCAAACAAAAAAAAAACAAAAAAAACACCAAAAAACCCCCAAACAAACCAAACCTCAAAACCAAAGTAGACTGGGATGTCATTAGCAATATTCTGTGTTTTAATCCTCCAAGAATATATGAAGTAAACTGGGGGAGAACCAATTTAATGACATGCTGAAATCAATTACTCTTTGGCAAAGCAGAGAGTCAGAAAATAGCTGGTGTCATTGCATATCTGTTCATCTATCCTGCCACGATAACTGCCTGTTTGCAATCCACTGATAACATTTTGTGGTGTTACAAAGACCGTTCTTCAATTGAATAATAAAATGGAAACAGAATGCACCCGTTACTAAGGCAACTCTGAGCCAACTTTTGATTCAGCTGATTTTTCTTAGCAGTCTGAGTTGCAGTGAGCTGCTTGCTCTCTGTATTCATTTAATTAGCAAAATGTTTGATTATTGTATTGCAAATATTACCTGTTGACTCATTTATTGTATAAAACAGCAAGGAAAAGATCAATGTTTTAACATATTAACGAAGAAACCAAACAATGTGTCAATTTGGGTGGATTTTTAGGAATGGGAACAAGGGACACAATGTGAAATGATGGAGGGAAGGTACAAATGGGATGTTGGCACAGAAAGGAGTTTGGGAATTTCTTCCATTGAATTGTCTTGTCTTGATGGTTTCCCCTTCTCTCTTCCTTCACCCCATCACTTGAAGCCTACTCAACTTTTGGTTAAGCCTCTACATACACATTAGGAGAATAAGTCTGAAATATCCCTCTAAGAAACATAATAACAATGGTAAGTGTTACAATGATAACATTCTGCATGATTTCTTTACCTGTTGGTTAATTATATTCCCAGTACTGAGTGTTGCCAAATTCTGGATGACAGAAAACTCTAGAACAGAACTGCTTTGTTTCTACATTAATGCTTATTTACTGGGATACACCTGTATGGAGATGTCCTTCTGCTAACAAGATCTCCAGTGAACTAGGATGTCTTTCTAGTCAACAGTAAGTAAGCAGTCATTTAGCTGCCCAACTTTCTAACAGCTGTATTTCCCACTATATAAACACTAGCACAAAAATTTGAAAATATATTATGAGGTATTCTCAGCGCGTCTCCTTATGGGAAAAAGCCCACACTTGTAAATCTTGAATCTGCCAATATGTCAGTCCCCTGGGGAGCCCTCAGAGAGCTTTGAGTTTTGGCCCCACTGACTGGAAACAGTAGGAGATTCAGAGCTTGGAAATGATGCTGGTTTTGGATGAGTCTAGACTTAATGATATGGTAAATGAGGAACAATATCATAAACAGTTTGCACTATTCAGTAATCCAAATAACATACTCTCTTACAGATAAAGAGAAAATGACGCTCCAATGCAGCAATGGCAGGCTGGCAGGAAATTTTGAGGGACTAGCACACCCCAGGAACATGAAGGCAATTAACAGGAAACAATGGAACATCATGGAGGAGGTACCTGTGTACCGTGTCTGTCTCCATGGCATTCAAATGTCATCAGACGAAGCTAAGGGATGTGGTACAATATATTTGTTTAGCATATGTTCCACCTGCCCTTCATCCCAGCAATGGCCCCTATTAGTAATGGATATGCAAAGGATTGATCTTAGCAGAGCAAGATTCTTTTTAACACTGAATAAATCTGGAGCACATTACACTCTTGGTTTAAAATTGGCTCAGTGTGGGAGAAAACAACCTCCAAGGTAATTCTGAATTCTGTTTCCAGTTTTATGTAAGACAAATCCTGTATTTTTCTCCTATGGCAATACCTGATCTTCCACTCTTTAGGCAGGAAAAACTCAAGATGTCTTACATCTATCAGTACTTGCAAAATGGAATTCTTTCTGTTTATTTTAAAGAGTTTTTACTTCTGGATTTTTAATTTTCACTCAGAATTTTAAATTTGGTTTGGTACTTTTTATAGGTGATTAGATTCAGTTGATAATTTTGACCTACAGGGAACAATGAGGCTTACAAGCAGTATCTAGAATTCCTTGAAAACAGTACTATTTAAGTTAAATATATTTTGTCTGACAGCATAGCCATTAACAATTTGAAACAAAAATTATAAAACAGGAGAATGTGTGAAAATACCTGCTTTATGAAACTTTTCCATTATCTCTTGACGAACTGATTTTTCCAAGTTGAAGTAATTGTGGTCTTCATCAGGTTTTTTCAGAAACAGAGGGATGTGCTGAAATACTATAATATGCTTGCATTTATGTTTTTGAGCAACAGCCAGTTGCTCATTGAGCCACACATCCTGGGCTTCCTTTAACTCAGGGCATTTGGAAGAATCGAAGTATAACTGAGAATTCAGCACAAGAAAGAAAACGCCTCCAACCCAAAAGCTGAAGTAGTCATCTCCCCAGTTCCTGCAATAGTTATCTACTGTTTCTTTTGTTGGAGTATTGCCAATATCATGATTGCCACTGACGAATACGAGTGGTATGTCCTGGTCAGTGTTCTTCAGAACATTCTTTAGATCCTGCTCTTGGTCCTTTCTCCATTGACTTCCTATAGAAGAAGAACAAACACATTGTAGTGGTTATGTTATTTTCCTAACCTCATTGTTAGCTTTTGTTTATTGAACTATGCATAGTAAGAAAATATTCTATATTAGAAATGATCATAATATGCAAGGATCTAGAATACATCTTCACTTTAATATTTTATGTCCACTCAACCCTTTCCCTCCTTTATTAGGTACGCAGCCACTTTTAATAACTTGCCTTAAGCAAGGCTCTGGATAGGAACAACGGATAGCATAACAGTAGGTCAGTGTTTTGCACCAAGACCTTTAGCAGTCTGATTCTTTTCATGTGTAGGCTGATGATGTGGCAAAAAAATGCGGCAACCTTGGCTAGTGTAACAGCTTTACACAAGGGTAAAAACCGGGTCAGCTTCTGCTTTATATTTTATGGTTGTGCAAAGGAATTAAGGTGGTGTTTTGTTTTTTTTTTTTTTCATTACAAGAACTACTTTAACAGCAAAAAAATAATCAGTGTCTTGTGGCAACTTGTTTATATGATGAGTCTGTTTTAATAATGATCATAGCATTAATTTCAAAGAAAGGCAATTGTGTACTCTGCTAGTTTTTCCCACATCTCTGTTTTTATATTAATATGCATACCCAGACAGTCATTCTTCTGGTTGTTAGAAAATTGTCCTCGTCTAGGAAGATTTATCTAATTGCTAGATTAATTTACAAACACTGAAAAAAAAAACAGAAGGATTTTTTTTTTTAAAGAAGTTATTTTATTCTAACTATGACAGAGGTTTTCTAAAGTTTACTAAAGAGTAATCTTTAATCAGGGGCCATTGATGTGTTTATTATTCACTAATTACACTGAACATCTATAAAATGTATTTTATCCTGCAATACATAACCTATAACACAGGCCCATTTCACAAATAATAACTGCATTTTTTAACCAAGAAGTTGTAAAAGGATTTTTACAAGAACTCTGAAATCAGATTAATAATATACATTTGCATACTGGTCTATGCAAATCCATCATCATATATTTTTAAATTGTATTCTATTTTTGTAACTACACATCTGTATTATACATAGAAATGTATTAGAGGGGCTGCTGTAATATAACTATGAAATGAAAGATCTTTCTTCTCCATGTTTCTTCAAAATACTTATGATCAATATGTTGACAAAGACTGACCCTGAGTAACTATTATTAGCAAATATTTAAATTATTTTTTCTTATTCTGTGGATACAGGCTTAAGTACCACCTAATTGCTGTTACTATAATTCTACAGCTTTAGAAAAATAATGGGAAAAAAACATACTCATATTATAAATAAATTATATCTAAATGTAAAGACAGATGTGAGATTTGGTATGTGGTGCCTAAAGTCAAAAATCCACAACTCTCTTGTGTTTAACTGCTGTACAGAGTAGAAAGTTATTGTAGCAAAGTCTTTGAGTAACTTAAGAAATACTGAGCATATGATAGCCACTGTAGTCTAGAAAGTAGTGGACAGCAGATCAGTTTGTGCAATTTATTAATGTACCAGGACTGTGGTCAGTTTAGGCTGTCCTTTCAGTTATAGAAAACATCCTGATTAATTATAGAAAAAACAGGACAACTGACATCTCATGTTACTTGGAGGAGCTCGATTTTCGAAAATAAAACCAAAAATTTAAATAAACCTGGCACACTTTGTTGTCCACGGGCTAGGGAACCTGGCTGAGAAAGTTGCTTTTTCTGCCACTCCCCACCTTCCTATGCAGAGAGTGGGAAATTTCAAGCTATAAATGTGAAAATGTATGGGGGAGGGGGTGGGGAAAAGGCTCTCTGTTAAGATATATGTAAACACATTACACTATGTTAATCTCCATGCTATCACTTTGGGAAATTTAGCTAACAATTTTAGAGTATAAAGACATTTATGCATAAGTTACAGAAATAATTTGTAGAATTATGTATACCTCTTCCCTGTGGTGAAATTCAAGCTCTAGAGACTAACACTTAGATTAGATTTGTCGACAGCAGGGCACTGGTTCCCCAATTTAATGCAATATTATTTCTATAGCAACAGAGAGACATATTCAGTGTTTTATTGCAGAAAACAGATTGCTCAAAATGAAAAACAACGTCTCTGCCCAAAGAGTCTAGGAGATCATACTAAGTAAAGATTATTTTAGGACAATTGTATCTTGGCTTGACCTCTTCTTGGTAGAAGGTCAAAACAACTTCAAAAGAAGAGAAACTCATGGAGCTAAAGCTGGGAAATGGCAGAGGAATGTCTCTACTCTCTGGGTGTAGCACTGGAGAGGAAGGGCTGGGATGTACACACCAGCAGTGAGCTGTAGTACAGTAGCATGGACTATGTGTGCTACAACGAGCCACACCACTATGCCGTGTCACCCTGAAGACACCTCCCTCTAAATTTACAACTGAGGTAAGTAACAGATAAAGAAGAGGAGATAAAAGAAGTGATAAAGAAAAGAAGGAAGACAACAGACAACTACAGCTGTCACTGCCATAGCATAAAAAAATAGCCCCTTTAATCTCTACAAGGCACAGAGCTAGCTACGGTATTTAATTATTCCAATTATTATGAAGAACATTTTTATTTGATGGCATGTATTTTTTTAGCTCAGATAGAGATTTGTTTTAGGTGAATAGGAAAAGAATAAAATGGCAAGAGGCAATGTAAAAAAAAAAATTTGGGAAGTGTCAGGGTGGATTTAACTGAAATTAATTTCTATTCTGTTTATTCTGGCATCATGTGCAGTGACATTTTTCAATCCCAGGCTACAATATTCTGTCTGTATGCTAGGTTCTGTAAATACAGTCTTGCTCTGAGATAAATTACTTCACAAATTAATAGCGCATAAAGGGCACTTTGGCTTTTATGAAAAACATGAAAGTGAGAATTGTTGCTAGTGTAGCTGCCTACAATTTTCCGCCGCTTCCCAGTCTATCATTTTTGGAAGCTGAGTGATCTGAACAGGAGCACAAAGGTGCAATATCAGTGCCACTGCCGCAGTACATCTTTCTGTTGTATGTTCTATCACTATTTGCCTAAACACCTCCAATATTCTTTCTTCCCTGCATTGATCAAAAGAGTCAAGACAAACTGCCTTCACTCACTGAAAGAGCAGATTTCAATAAAGTACTTCTATTTTTGCTGAAGCTGGCTTCAGTCAGCAGATAGAATTCAGAGAATATTATGCCAAAGAAATAATCCTTTAGCTACTAATCCACAGTTACAGTTTACTTTAGTATTCCGCAGAATAGAGCACCTCTATAACAAAGTGTGGGGTTTGGGTTTTTTAATGCATTAGCTGTAAAAACAACAGGAAGCACTGTTTACCCTCAAACCATATCTCTGAAATGCATGCTGATTTCAATTTTTGCATCAGAGGCAACTCTTCACTTACAGAAACCTCCACCCACATTGTAACATTTTCCCCAAAACTATTCCAAATGAAAAAATAGCAGTCCATTAACAATAGCACCCATTTTTCTACTGATACGAATTAGAAGAGGGAAAGGGGGAGGTTAGAAAGGTATTATTAGGTGGTACCCCAGGTGTTTCTCTGTCAGTGTTAGGAGAACTCCGGGTACTTTCCCTCCAAGGCAGGAGAAGCCTGCCAGCCCCTGCAGAGGAACATGGGTGTGGTGGGAATGGCAGGCATATTGGCCTGGATCTCCATATCATTTTCTAAGAGATGGAAGTTGTAGTGAGGTAATACGACTTCTTTTAACAATCAAAGCTATTGGTAATAAATTCACAGAGAAAAAAAAAAAAAAACCAACACCAAAAAAACAACAACAAAACAGCAGAGGTCAATTACTCAATATTATGTGATGATGACACATTTCAGAGAACTTTCTACTCTCCAAAGACCTCCTGAGAAGTCACTTTCAGGGATCTGGCTGGCACAAGCCAACCTGGGCACAGGGCAGAACTGCTGCAGCTCCACCCACGATACTGATGTTGCTGCTGTTTCTAAGCCTTCTTTTGGGGGTGCATTTTCTCAGGAGCCAGAACAGTACCTCATGTTTACCTCTTCTGCAGATCTTGACACAGACAGTATTGTGTCATGGTTTGCTACAGGAAAAACTACAGGCATAAAAAAAAAACCGTGGACCTAATACCTGACTTTAGAAGCAGCCCTAACTGAGCCATACTACATATTTACATCCCCACTGATGGTTTGCACTAAGTTACGGCAGGCTCTGACTCCGTAACGTCTTTGCTCAGCTTAGGCTGAGGACCAGCACAGGCACTTTTAGGATGAAGCTATCCAAAATGTCTTCACCCAATTTAACAACATGTAAAAACGTAGCATAATCATTTCCTGGATTTCTAAGTTACTCAGTCTCAGTATTTCAGTGTATCCTAAAAGTGTCCCAAACGTAGAGGAGTTGCAAACACATAATTTTTAAAAGGAAAGCACAAATTTTCAGTTTGAAAAAGAAGAAAGTTAAGAAGATTATTTAACTATGAGCTTCTATGTGAGCAACACTCTTGAAAAGCCCTGATATGACAACTGCAATCTGTCTAGCATTTAACCCAAGAGACAAAGAACAGGTGAGAGCTAAACTACAGATTAAAATACCATATAGAAATAGTAACCAAATCTGATAAAAGCGAAATAAGAATTGTCAAAAAAACACTGATGAAAATGGAATTCATAAAAACATTGGGGCCATTCCTTATATAATTTCTCATGATATCAGGAGAATTACTCTGACATCAAAAGACAAGTAATTCTTGTTGGAAGCAATCACATGATTGTTATAGGCAAACAAAAGACAGATTTGTATATTTTCCTGGGCCTTACAGTGCATCACTGTTGTTTTAATCAGAGTCCAGTTATTTGGGGCTTGTTTTGTTTTTTTTTTTTTTTTCTTTCATGACTGCAGTTGCTCCACTCCTTTTGCATGCCATTTAGATGACTCTTCTTAGCAGTATTCCCTAACTTTCTAGAAAAGAAGAGAGTTCAAGGCTATATTCACATCATGCTACTTTTGTAAGTACCCTACACTGAAAAAAAAATTTAACTGCTACCTCTCTCCCTCTATGGGAAAGCAGTCTCCTCCTGTTCAAAATAGGATTGCCTTTCATCTCTGCTGTCATTTTGGATACCTGGCTGTTGGCTCCAGCTTAACAGGGTTACAGCTAAGCTCCTACATCATCCCTCAGCATCTCTTGGCTGACCCCCTACCCAGTGACAGCCCCATTGCTGCACCTGTCACTTGGAAGACAGAAAAGGCCCCAAACCAATGGTATCATCGAGATCAAACAGTATCTTACAGGCTCCTTCTTGCAATCACATTTTTACTGCATATAATTTTTATGCGCTGCCATAAATAAAAGTTTAACTGAGCTCTAATCTTGTCACATCTCAAATACTGATACACAGTTTTCTCTGATCTTTGCAAATGCAACCCAGCATCTCTTCAGAGCACTGATGCAGACAGCTTTCCCACCCCAAAGCCCTGTCACCATTCCTTGCTGTGCTACCTTCTTTCCTAACCGTCCTCATCTCATCAATACGGGTGACTCCTCTTTACTGTCATGGCTGAACTCATCCTCTTCTCATTTGTTTACATGTTACTATCCCATAAAAGCAATGATTGTTCATTGTTCATGAACAGTTAGAAAAAACAACCTCACTCTCCACTTCACATTCATTTTTCCTAGGATGCTACAAAAATGTGACATTAGACAGGGCACTGGGATGGAAAGAAAAGCTCTATCGGGCCATCCAGTTCAGTCTTACTGGTGCTCTTGTTAGTCTGTACTTTTCATTGTTTCTTGTTTTAAAGTTTCCCCTCTGGCATCTGCCATAATGAAGTCATGCAATACAATGAATAATTTCAAATTATTACATGCAAGAATTAAGCTGATCAACTTTAATAAACCCCGTATGGTCATGTTCTGAAATAGCTTTTTCTGGCTTAGTCTGTGCTGTAATAGCTAAAATGTCTTCTCTCTGTTTTTTAGACATATATTTCTAATATTCAAATAGCCTGAAAACAATCTTATGACATGCAAAAAATAGGTTATTACATAATTAAGAATAATGTAAATATGACTATATTCACTACTGGACAAACTGACTACTCAGTCTAACTTATACAGAACCTAATCTCATTAGTTCCACTGAAAAGCAGGAACTTAGAAGAAATATTTGTCTACAGTTGTAAGAGACTCATTTTTTCAGTACATTAGAAACAAGTAATAATCTGTTCTGAAACACAGAAAGTGACTAAAGAATTTCTCTGCATGAAAACACAAATTAATTTTATAACTTTGAGCACTGAAACAAGAAGAAAATGTAACTCCAGTTTTAGCTAATAATTAACAATTACATTAAAGCAATGACAAAACCCCCAAAATGAATGAAGAAGCCTATTAGGGGATCAACTGCTCCTAGAGTTTCAGTGCATGACATTAAATATAATGACTGCAAATGCCGACATTTTTCTGAGTGCCAGCCACACAGGTGCCCACTTAACAACCTAATTTGTGGCATTTACTGTTCTACCTTCTGCTGTGAAAATAAGTATTATGCTTCACTTAAGCACAACTCTGCTCTTACTATTCTTACTCATCTCCTAGCAATGCAGAGCTGTCACAACAAGCATAGGCTTTTGCTGCCTTTGGGTCTGTTATGATGAAATCATCACAAGCAGGAAAATACACCACAATGTTACAGGAGTTACAACAACAAACTTAATAAAAACAGGCTGAAGGTATGAAAGTCTTGTTTCCAATAACAAAAAATAAATTTTGAGACAAAGCAAGGTTTTAATCTTCTACACTTTCTTCAAATGACTACCTGTGAGAATTTACAGCTTTTTGAGGCCTTCATCATATTTAAATTTTCATACTAAGTAGTTACAGCATGACTAACAACTCTTTGAAACACTAGTCCCTTAAGTCCAACAAAATTGTCCTGTTAAACTCAGAAACGCTTGCAATAAATGGGTACAACTACTTAAAAAGACATGTACTTTTCCTGATGTCTAAGGCATTGTCTACCCTTACAAAGACATCTTTGCTATCAGAACAAGTGCAGAATGAAAAGGCAGTTAATATCAGCCAGACTCAATGGCTCAGACAAACCACTTCCTCCTTAGAATACGCTCTCTTAGCCCCAGTAATCTTTTGCCAGTTTGTGTCTTTGTTCCACACTCATGCTGGCTACACATGGGGTGTTCAGAGATGAGCTGACAATACAAACAGGCGGTGTGCCATGGTCAGAGCTGTAACGCAGCTTGCTCAGAGCCAGAGGCAGGAACTGGATGCTCTAGCCCACTTCCTACCCATTAAAACCATGATACCCTCCACTGACTATGTCAGAGTTGGCAGTTTGGAAAAGACTTGGTTCAGCTTGATCAACTGAATCAAAATTACGTTGGCTAGATCTTCTGCCGCTGACTTCCAAGGAAGAAGAAGAAAAGTCTTTACAATTCAGAGGGATAGAAAAGCCTGGACATGTGCCTTTTAAAAAGCAAACACTTTTAAACTAGAAAGATAGTTCTAATCGCCTCATCTGGCCATACCTGCATAATCCAAAGCACTGACTTTGTACAAGTTACTCTTTACAAACAGCAAATCCAATTCCAGGAAAACAAAGGAGGCAACAAAGATTCTAACACAGAGGTATGCTTACTGTACAACATGCCAAATACATAACTCACTGTGGATGTCTCCTCCATGTATACATTTTCAAATGTTCATAGATATGAGTTGAATTGCTAAAGCTGAGTAGCTAAACTAAATCTTCCAGGGCTGAGAAAGAAGAATAGAAATTGTAACTGGACTTTGAGAGATTAAATTTTTACTAAAACCTGGAGAAAAATCTATCTGTGGTTCCATATATATTTATATCTATTTTCATATATATATAAAAAATCTTGTACTGAATGTAGTTCTTGTCCTGATACTTGTCTCAAATCATGTACTTTAATGATACAAGCATATAATTAATTACAAAGATTTTCATATGTATAGAGTTACTGTCACATGATTCCTTAGTTCAACTGTAGACTGAACTAGATATTATGGTCTAAAATACAAATAAGTATATACTGAAGATTAAATATTTCCTTCTGAAGGCCCAGCGGTTTCTTTGCAATATGAGACTGCAATGTATTGTCAAACATGCATGGAGAATCTCTCATGCTTCCCTACTCTTGGGCTGATTAGAGCAAATTAAATTTCACACTAAGCAGTCTGAAGGCTTTGAAAGCTCCATTAGGTTTTACTAGAATCAGATAATTACTATAAAATGTTTATTTATGTAACCATAGTGACAGTTCTTGAAATAGGTATTATTAGATGTTTGACAAATAATGTGCTACTTACCAAAATTCTTAGATGTTATTAGTTAACATTAGCATAAGAGTTTGGAGAAGAAAATTGTCAAGATTCCCCCTTTGGTTTGGGCTCCATCCTACTGAGCATATCAAAGTTTTTGATAGGTTGCACCAGCAAAAGAAATGGATGCAGTGAGTATATTCTTATTAAACTACCTTACTGTCAGGAAATTAGGTCAAACTTAAACACTGCTCATGGTATTTCAGATGATAGTACAAAAGAAGTCCCACTGATCAGTCAGCAATATTTATTAAAAAAATTACCTTGTATTCAACAAAATTTTTACTTACAGCCTGATTCAGTATAAGCATTTCAAAGCCCCTGTTTCTACCTCGCACTTAAAAAGCCAATATATATGCCTTTTATAAATTGTGCTCTATTACAAATCTCCACTGACAAAGATTCAGGAGTCGGGATTTAGCTGACAATTTTGCTGAAACTGCATGTGACAGTAGAATACAGCTGCCTCCTCTCCAGCTGTGCCAGTCTGATGGGAGGTAAAAAAACTACACAAACTTGCTCTTGTTAGTAAACCAAGCAGCCAGTTCAAATGGCAAAGAACAAATATAGTAAAGGTAACATGCTTACCCTAATTTTTAAAGCTGAAACCATATTTTAAGACACCATTTTTTAACCTGCTCATCTGCTTGCTATGCAGACAAATCAAACATCAGCATTCATACTATTGGCTTTCTAGATGAGAAAGGGAATTTTTTAAAAGAACTATTATATTTTTAGTTAAAACTTAACAAAATAACTCCTTGTATACCTGCTTCCCTTAAGAACTAGCAGAGCAGTTCTTACCTGGCAAGTTTTTTTAAAAATAACGTTCCATTGTTTTAGCAAAATGGGTTAATGGTAATTTAAAAGCAATAATAAAAGCAGTTTACAGCCAGATTTACTGTGGTAAAATCACTTTTTGAGAAAGACATTAAGCATTATCAATTTTTTTCCTTTGGAGAATGTCTTACTAATTCCCTGTATATAACATTAAGAACTTGAACGGGACCTGACATTTCTCTGTAATTTATTCAGTTCACAAATGTATAAATGGCAGCTTGTGTATTTGCATGCAGATTTCAGCAATACATTCATATCACATCTTGTGTGCAAAATCCACCAGCAGCAAATCTCCAAATCTCCCAACAACTCAGCTATTGAAATGTGAACAAGCTAGTTCATATCTGATATAATAAAGTATTTCAGTCTGCCTCCTAGAAAGGACATCAGGCTGAATCAACTACAAAACAATTGCAAATTTACAAGCTTGTACCTTAAACATTTGTAAAATATTTCCTAAGAAGGAAGAACATATACATGCAAATGACAGTAGACTTTATTAAATATAGTAATAGTTGTGAAACTCGGTATTACTCAGCGATCCTTTTTAGTGGATCCAAAACCAAAAGACAGGTAGGACTTCCGGGGATGTACCAACTTCAGCTCTTACTGAAACCAGGTATTCACTGACCTTTCCTGGTCAAGCCCAAGACTGCTTTTTATAGAAGAGAATGTAGAACATTCAGAATAGGTTTTAAAAAGTAATGCTTTGACTAGCAATATTTGCTATGGTATGTGCTTTCCCCTTGATTTAGAAAACTGAAGAAGTTAAAAGAGTTTTCTTGGAGTTACCCTGTAAGGCAGGTGTTTGTATGCTGCAGCCTATGCTTTAAGATTTACTGTCTATAAAGACTACACTTTCTTTTGGAGGGAGTCATATTAATGCACTCAGTGTTTAACAGAAACAAGAGACAGAAATATTCTGGACTGCAGCAGTTGCACATCAAATTTGGGCATGGGAAAGAGGCTCAAGATAATCCAGTTAGTAATTCTCTCAGGAGAGAGGATGTCTTCAAATGTTACATTCGATTGTTAACAGAAATGAAGCCATACTGCTGTCTGACCACCAGAAGCATCAGCTCTGTTCCTCAGCTCTGAAGCTGTCTATTTTCTGAATGTAAATAACTTCACTCTCTATAGCATACGTGTCAGAGCTCATAAGAGCTACTGATTGTATAAAAGCCAGTATGCCCAGTTTGTCTTGTATCCTGATCATCAAATTGTCAAGCAGAAGTCAAACAGAGAAGTGCTGATTTGAAAATCATGTCCCTTGATTGCTGCCTAAATATGAACTCAGAATCCCAATATTTGGCACCTGCTTTTAAAAATTTTGGTGCGTATCATCGCTGTATTATTACATGAAAAGAACATTTGCATGGAAGACAGGAGAGAGTACATCATTTCGAGGAGACATGTAGCCAGTAGTTTTGCTTTTCACCTGAAGCAGAGTGTTGCCCAAATTATAATTAGTCAAACGGAGCTGACGTGCTTTACTGAAGCTTTATGGAGGAGTTAGTGTCAGTGAAACATGCAGAATTTGTGGGGGCAAAAACAAGCATCAGAGATACATATGCACACACAGAGCACTGTACGCAGTCATGGGGAGTTGGCTGGCAGGTGAGAAGGACCCAAAGAGCAGGACAGCCACGCATCCCAGCCGGGCAGGCAGGGGCCCAGGGTGCTCAGAGCCGAGAGGGAGAGCAGGCAAAGGGAGGGATGCTGAAGTAGGCAGTGCACTTGCACCTCCAGAAACCTCAGAGATTCTGTGACAGTGACAATTCCCTCCCAAATTCATCATCTTGACTTTTTACAGGACACGAGATTTTCTAGGTAGTCTGCACCTCTTCACCACTACACACGGTGTGGTGCTCAAGGGCACTGCTTTCCCCAGCTGCAGCAGGTACACTGCCCTGCTATGTGGCTGCCTTTTTCCCCGTTATGCTTAAAGCAGTGTTTTTCCAGCTCTCAAGGCTGCACTGTCTCAATGACCAGTAACACACCATCAGTGAACTGCATATAGTTTGGGGACCTCTGTTTCCAGTTTGTTTCTCTATTGTCAAGGCCTCTCCTGTCACCCCATATTTAAACTGTTCACAGCAACAATACCCGGCTGGCCCCAACCTCCAGTTCACACATCAAGTTCCTGTAACAAGCTGACAACTAGCCCAACAGGCCAGGACTGCGGCATCGCAAAGTCAGCCCAAAGCATCCTAGTTTACAGCCGGTGGCCTGGAGGTAACAATGGCAACACTCTGCCAACTGTGCTCGTGGGTAACAACAGCACTCATACCTATATGTGACCATTCTACAACTTCCCAGGATACTTAACATCCTCTTCAAAAATGTGGGAGGTGTTAAGCAACAGGAAGGTATGAAATGGCATTCCCAAAGGATCAGGGGTTTGCCATGGGTTTAAATTGTCACTGGCCAATTTATACACCTGTATCTGGCTGTGATGCACCAATGGAACAGACTATGGAAAACTGTACATATAGGTACCATCTCTTTGCAGAAACTGATGCACATCACAATTCTCTTTCTCCATCAAGATCAGCAGACAGTTGTTCCCTCCTGTTGAGTCCCTAAAGTTGTATTACAAATATAACACTATGTATGTTCTATGTTGCCTCAGCATATGGATTTCTGTTGGATTAAACAACAGTTGTTGCTACAGTGGTACTCTTTTTAGCACATTTAAATTTTACATACAGATAATATGTACCTGCTTCAACTGCAGTTTAGACATTCAGACTCTGAACAATCTCCTTTAGCTGCAGGCTAACCCCATCCAACTCCATAGGTGTGCCCCTGCTTTCTGTCTGGAAGTTCTGGCATTTTTTGTTGTGCTCACAGCATGAAATATACATTAGATAGCACAGTAAAAACAGGAAGATATGTAACAGACACAATCCTGGAGGATCTTACAATCTATGGCCTGAGAGAGAGAGACACAGACAGCAAGTACACCAAGGAACAGTAAGAAAACATTATCAAATATGACTGCACAGAAAACCATCCAGGGTTTGCTTGACATTGGTGGGTTAAACAAACTCCAACTATCCAAAAAGTTGGACAACATTGAGAAACTAGGTCTACCAGGGGAAAGCCTCTGTATACAAGTAATTTTAAACAGTGTACAATTTGTTTTGTTGAAAAGCACAGTAAATTTTTGATACTGCACTAGTTCGTAACACCCCCAACTAGTTCATAATGTCCCCCTGCACACATTTCCATGCAATGTCATGGTTAATAACAATCCTCTACATTTTCTCCCGCAATACCATGCAGATTAGGACAGCTTTATTTAAACTTGACAGCTCCAGTTTAATTCTCTCCAAGCACCTTCTGTTCATTAAGGTGCAACTAGTTTGTGTCTGAAAAAACCAATCAATTTACATAGGTTTTACTGCAGTGTACCACATTCATAATACTTAAAGATTTGAAATGTATTTCTGCATATATGTGAATGGAAGAACACATACAAAAATATATGTACATTGGCACACGAAAACAAGGATAATGCTCATTCTACCAGGCAGACAACTATTAAACGTATATGGCAAACCTGCCCCATGTTAAGGAAACATTTCTAATAATAGAACACAAGTCCAAGCAACTTTGTCTTTAGCCTGAATACATAACTCATACTGTGATCGTATACATGCTACAAAGCTACTTTTTCCTTCCTCACTGTTGTGGTTTGAGCTCAGTGGGCAACTGAGCACCACGCAGCCACTCATTCCCCTCCCCTCCCCAGCGCTGAGGAGAAAATAAGCCAAGCTTGGGATTCCAGACAGGACCGGGTCAGATCACCCATTATGGTCATGGGCAAAAGGCAGACTCATTAGGGGAAGAAAAAAAGAACACAGATTTATTACAGGCACTAACAACAACACTTAACAGAGTAGGATAGTGAGAAGCATTGCCACATCTTGTGAGCAACTTCCCCCCACCCCTTCCTTCTTCCCAGGCTCAGCTCTGCTCCCGGTATCTCTACCTCCTCCCCCAGCAGTGCAGGGGCAGGGGATGGGGGGTGCAGTCAGTGCTGCCACTTCCTCCATCTTCAGTGCGGGGAGCTTCTGGAACTTCCCCCTGCTCCAGCGTGGTCCCCCTCTCACAGGAGACAGTCCTCCACAAACTTTCTCTGACTTCAGGCCCCCCCACAGGCCGCAGTATTTCCCCACACTGCTCTGGTGTGGGACACCAACTTTCTCCAACTGGAATCCCTCCTACGGGCTCTGGCACGGGACACCCCTGCATGCTGCAATCCTCCCAGCACCGAACTACAACAGCAGGAGCTGCTTCTTCCCACAGGATCCTGGCCTCCTTCAGGTTCAGTCACCTTAACTGTCTATGTGAGGCCCTCACAGGCCATAAATCAGTGTCTGCTCCACCACAGATCTTCATGGGAGGCGGGGGGGGAGCCCTGCCATCTCACTGCAGGATACAGGGGAGTCTCTACTCCGGCACACCTCCCCCCTCCTTTCTTCCTCCGTTCCTCCACTGACCTTGGTGTTCACACAACTGCCGCAACTCCTCACAAGTTCAACTCCTCACCAGGTCCCTTCTTAAATACATTATCACAGAGGCGCAGCTGATTGGCTTGGCCTTGGTGCAGAGGTGGGTCTGACATGGAGTTGGGGGAGCTTCAAGAAACTTCTCACTGGGGGCTACCACTGTCGTCCCCTCTCCTGCTCCCAAAAAATCCCACCACTCACTCAAACCCAGGACTCACAGACGCCTTTACTACTGCAGTGCGACCACTTGAAATAATACAGAGTATCTTGGAAAGGCTACAAGTATTCCCAATATTCTGGGACAGAAGAAAAAGCCACTGTATATCAGATATAATGCATTAAGTGTTGTTTTTTCTGTGCAACAACCCCCTGGAACCAGGTGTACCAATTACAGGGCCACTGCTGAGGTGCAAAATGTCACAAAGCAGCTCTAACTCCAGCAAAGAGCAAAACAGCTCCTTGAAGTATCCCTCCCTCCCCATAGCCTCTGCCTTAAGAGGAGGGGGAATGCAGCACAAGTTATTCAAGACAGCTAAGAAAGGTAACTTTTTAAAAAATTTACTAAAAGTGTCTGAAATGAGTAAGACCACTTAAATAATTTTAACAGCTATAAAATGAATAAAAATCTATGCAAAAAGAAGGGCCCCACAATACCAGACCTTGGGAATGAATAAGAAAGCATGAATAGGCACAATTGCTTATCTTGTTGTGATCAAACTAGAAAGCAAGACGGACAATTGCTTCTGAAGCCAATGAACGAAATGAAAGTATAGGCAGATTAATTAAAAAGGAAGATGTACCATCATAATTAATTCACTAGGTATAGTCAGAAGAGCAGAATTCTTATACTGGAATTCAGTTTATTTCAAATACAATGGCTTAGTCTCCTGCCATCACTTATGCAGCTGTCTAGATTGGTTTGTTCTTTGCAAACAGAGATAACAATTAAAAAAAAAAAAAAAAAGGTAGATCCTACACAGAAAAGACCTTTGAAATAGCAGATGCAAGTCATGTGGGCATCCTCCTCCTCCCCACCTCCCTCAGCAAAACAAAGGAATTCTGAAGTAGAGCACAACACTCACAGCTCTGACCTCTCAGGTGCTGTTTCAACTCACCTTAGCAGAGCTAAAGGTTCCTTCACCAGAACTAAATGTTTCAGAAATCTGTTAAAAGTCTGAAAGTCATTAATTCAATAACATAAAACAAAGGCAGAAGGAAAAAAAAAAAAAAAAGAAGAGAAAAATTTCAGTACTTAATTGACTGAAAAGGCTGATGTCTGATTATACAGCAATGAATGACCCAGGCAGGAAATGCATACATGAGAGATTATGCCTTCACTTAACAAAAGGAATTAGTATAAGTATTCAGTGTACTTCAAGTGCCATAATGCTCAACTGTAGTGATTTTGATTTCTTCTAATTAACATATACACACAAATGAATCTAAAACTGCAAGCAGCATAAACATTACTTGCTTACTGATCCATTATCACACTGCTAACAGATCAAGCTTAATCAAGTTTTATCAGTTTTTTTTTACTATACACATTATTAGACAAGTCTTGTTTCATTTAGTCTCTAAACAGCTACATTTTATTACAGTCACAGCTAAGTAAAGTTTGCAGGAGACTTGCTGTCTTACCTGTTCTTTCACCCATGTAAGCAGAGCAATTAATGAAAAATAATTAAACACCTGGCCTAAAGCTGTATCACATAAAGGACTTTGCTGGCTAGAACCAATGTCTATCAAGTTACTGACAGCAGAAGTATCATTAAAAAAAATTGCAGTTTAAACAATTTCCTCCAAAGGAATTCAGCCACATAAAAATAGCTGCTGGATTCTCAGCTTCACAAGTTAGTGTTTCTCCATGGCTTCAGCAGGGTGACCTTGGCAGCAAACAGTTGAATTCTCTGCTGTCGTAACTAAAGGCTTTGAAATACAGAAGCTGTTTCCTGGACACCAATCTACACTCAAGGTATGGGATGAAGGAAGCACAGTGCTTCATGTTAAATTGAAACAGGAAAGAGAGGTGAGAAAGACGACAGGGGAATTTGCCCTCAATGTATGGAGGGAGCTATTCTATGGAACAGACATGAGGTTGGTTGAGCTTGTAAGTCAGGATCAGAGAAAGGTCAGCCACTAAGAGAGGAGTTTTGCTACAGACCACCCAACAAGGACAAAGAAAGAAGTGGATTAAATCTTCTACAAGCAACTTGAAAAAGTCTCCAGATCACCGGCTCTGGCTCTTATGGGAGACAAACCTCCCTGACATCTGCTGACAGCAACCCAGGAGGGAGTCTGGGTCAACCTCTAGACACAGATGGGCCAACCAGGGCCCAACTCTCCTAGTCCTGATACTCACAAAAATAGAAGTGTTAGGGGATGCATTAATTCCTGGCAACTTTGGCTGTAGCAGCCACCAAAGTGAAGCTCAAGATCCTCAGGGGAGTATGGAAGACAGACAGCAGAAACAGGGCCTCAGGACAGCAGACTGGCTTATGCAGGGAACTGGTATATAGGATCCTGTGGGAGGTAGCTCTGAAAGGCAAACAAGTTTAAGAGAGTTGACACGTCTTCAAAGACAAGCTCCTCCCAACACATGAACAGTCCTTCCTGATTCTGGCAGGGGGAAAAGTAGTAGACTATCAGGAGAATGACTTGGCTAAGTGAATAATACATGCCTCAGTACCAATGGAAAAAGAACATAAAAAGGAAATGGAAGCAAAGATGGACTTGAAAGGAAGAATACAGAAAAGTATCTGGGCATGCTGGGCTGGTGTCGTGAAAAACCCAAGTTCACCGAGTGCTGAAACTAGCAAAGGGCATGATAGGCAGCAAAAGCCTCTACTACTACTTTAGCAGTAAAATAATAAAAAAAAATACAGGCCCACTACTGAGGCAGTGATAGTGACAGGTAATCTGTGCTTCTTTTGCCGGTCTTCACTGAAATGGCCTCCCAGAGTTAAAGGAGCTGAGGAAATACTGGTAGTGTAACAGGGTTCAGCCAAGTATCTCCTGAAAAATTTCAACCAAAGCAAGTCCACAGGACCTGATGGAATGCATCCAAGAGAGCTGGCTGAGGTCACCATGGGGCACCTCTTTATAATCATCAAAAGGTTGTAGAGTTAGGGTGTTGCAGTTTAGATGAGTGGAAAACTAGATGGGCAAAAAACTGGCTGGACTGTTGGGCTCAAAGGGTATTGGTTAGCGGAATAACACAGGAAATTGTCATAAAACAAAACAGAAGGTTCCAACTTGATATGAGAAAAAACACTTTTAGAAATAAATTTCCAGAGTTTTAGAGAAATGCAGTGAAACAAACACAGCATCCAGTCAACAGTATTTTACATTTTGTAGATTACCATTTTTGCCATACTAAGTTACGGTACACTAACTTAATGCACACAAATGTCTTCAGAAGTAAGTCTTTCATTATCATGGTGTATCTAGGTGTAAGTATTGAGTTTATACAAATTATTTTCAGTAACACAGTTGCACTATAAGGTATTGCTTAAAATTCTTGATTATGTACCACAATATTAGTGTTACCAGAAATAGATATCCTATTCTTGATTATGTAATCAAGAAAAACTTCTGAAAATAATATTCAGAGTACAAACTACTTTTAATCAGCAGCTAAATACCAAGATACTGGCACTGATTACTTCGTTGCTCTAATGACATCTGTAATGGATTCCAAGTGCTGTGCCTAATTGCTTCCCAGCTGATCAGGATTCTGCTCATCACTTCTAGCTGCTGGAATTCTGAGATTTCTTGGAGTTCCTTTGCAAAAAGGTTTCAATATTGCTTCTGCTAAACAGGTACAGTGCATGCGTTAAAAGAGTCATCATAAAGTTTACACGCAGAACTCCATGATAAAACGTATTAAGGGAAGAAAGGAAGACCTGAGGTTTTTTCCCCACTCTTTTTATTGACAGGCATGGACTACAAAACAGTATATTCCAAAGGACTTGATACATATTGGCCAATGGATTGTAAGATGTAGCTGAACTTCAGTTGATTATGGCTTGCTTTGATAACCATGCTGCAATAGTAACTGATACACTTTCACTAATGCTGATGTTTTCAGTTTTAAAATAGGTGATATACACAAGTGAGTTAAAAGACAATTTCAGACATTAAGTATGATACACATAAAAGATAAATTCACAGTTGTTAAACTTAAACCAGTGTCTCGTCTCATGTATTTTCTGATTTTTGCCTACTGAAAAAATAAATTTTTTCATCCTTCATTTTACTGAACTAACCTAAGGGAACTGACACAGCAAATATTTTTAGAGAGACTCCTCAGTAGAGTAGTACGAAATGATTGCAGTATGATTCTGCTACAAGTATGCATTACATAGGTCTGAATCATCCTTGGCTAGAATGGTGAAAATACTTTAATTACTCCAGGAAAAGAAATATTACAACTGGTCTTCAATTCTACAAATATTTGTATGTTCAAATTATCGGAAAAGGTATTTGCTATAAAAATTCTTAGATTCTGTTTGGTCTTTTTCATCAATGTAGTATTGCCAAAAGACTTATAAATTTCAAATTTTTGTTGTAACAAATAATGAAAGTGCTGGCAAATTTCAATAGTACTCTTACAATTTTGAAATAGAACTCTTTCTAAAAACGTTGTTAAGAGTTTAATCAGTTGCTGACAGCTTTTTCTCTCATCATGTCTTCACCGTAAGTTAGAACTGTTTAAATGGATTAAAGAAGTGTGAAATCTCAAGCACAGTATTGTACTGGAATTAGTGGAGTGAGACTTGTGCCCTGTGACAGTGGAATACAACGGCTCCTGCTTTTTATCTGAGTCATAGCTGGTACAGAAATACACTAGTGGTTCAAACACATACCTGTGTAAGAGAAGCAATTTAAGAATTCATTCCTTCGCGATAAGCAAGTCACCTCAATCCCTAGAGTTTAGCATGGAATGTAGCAGAGAACTTGAAAATGTGACTGCAATAATTCAAGTTTTCCAAAAACTCACTGCAAGGAATGTGGAAAGTTTTTACTTCTAACATCAGAGATTTTCTATTTTGATAAAAGAATATGCAGTAAGTAAGTTCTTATAAGGCCAACATCCTGGCTTCTTAATGTCAATAAGTATCTTGATGTTTTTAAAAAAGGATGTGAGTTGTCTTGCTTTAAAGTATCTTTTATGTTTTAACTCTTTTTGTGTTTTGAGGGAGTTTCTATTCCAGAAGCTAAGCAAGTGAGAAGGTAGAAAAAATCATTTGAAAAACCTATTATTTCACTTCCAAAAGTGAACACAGATTTAGATTTATCTCCTATGAAGTATTTTTCTGACTGCATTTTTGTCTCCCTTGCTGTATCACACATCTCCCCGCCCTTCTAGGCAACTAGTCAGTGTTAATCCACAGGTATCTGCACCATAGTGCACTTTTATCTTTCTCATCACTTTAGACATGAAGACAAATGGCTGACTCTAAAATTGTACTTACATGTTTACCAATTCACAGCACAGCAAGCCATTTATACAAATACAAAGGCAGAATGAAATAAGTAATTGTTCCAGTTGAATATTCTAAAATCCCTTTAGTAATACATTTCCTTAACTACTTTATATAACTACATGATAACACAGGCTTGCAAATTATTAACATAATTTTAATCAACAAGAAATTATTAGATTAATTAAAATATGGTGGCTCAAGTGAGGTAATCATAGAATCACTTAGACTAGAAAAGAACCTTAAGATCACTGAGTAATGAACTGTTCTTTCTTGCAATTTCTTAGAAATTGCACTAGCCAGTTTCAAATATTTATACAATGAACAGCACATGCATTATACAATGTAAGTGATCTCAGCAGTACAATCCATTCAGTTTCTTTTACATGTTTGTTAGCAAAATTAATATATCAATGTTTTGTGAAACCCTGACAGGTTTGTTTTTAAAATATTACTGAAGTCTGAGACATATACTGGTAAAAGGGACAATAATGACTACAGAGATCCATTCATAAATAAAACATAAGAACTGTCACACGCAAGACTTATTTATTGTATCTAGCCATTCAGTAGCCAGTAAAAGTCAGAAGACTGCTGACTCTCTGTAGTTTGCCTTAGAATAATGTTATTTAAATCAATATAGACAAAAGTACTCAGAACTTTGCATTGTTTTATGGGCCTCTGAGAAATAATCAGGTAAAGTGAAATTAACTTAGCTTCATGGATTATTTACATTTGTGAGTTAAAGATCCTTTTCAATAGAATGCATAATGTCTATTATTTGTCCTGAATTTTTTTCCTCTTACAAGGGATACTGAACATACTTGTAACACTTATACAAATTCAAAGTCCTGATCAAAATACTTATTAAAACTCTGCTGTAGGAAAGCTAGATGATTTTTAGGAAGAGATTATTTTATGATTCTGGGTTAAATCCGTACTTCCAAAATTAATGGAAGAACATAAACCAACTGCATAATGGCAGACTTTACATTATGACCAAGCTACTGAGGTGTTAACACAGCAGATTTGATCAAGCTTAAAGCTGTTGGTTTTTACACTTCCCTGCTCTATCACTAAAGTAGTGTTCTGGTCAAAAGAAAGTCTGTAGCCTATAAATAATGCAATCAATTTGACTTATCAATTTGACAGCTAAGTTTTTAAAATCCACTTTGTAGGACACTGAAAGAATTAGTGAAAGGTCTCCAACATGCTTAAAACCTTGCTGTGCAAACAAGAGCTGGGAAGCACCACCTCAGGTGTGCAAAGCAGAAAGCAAAGCGGAGTGCAAAGCAGAATGTAGCATAAAACACACAGGATTATTTGCAAGCTCACTTGGTGGGTTGTTGTGCTGTCAGCTACGTAGCTAAGGCTGTCTGCAGCTCTGCTTCTTACCAATGCTAAGAAATGTAAGACACCGGTTAGATAACATCATCTTTTCTTTTACTTCCAGTAAAATTATTTATCTTCCTAAAATAGAAAATATTACCAGTCTGCTTTGAAGTTATAGCTGTCAAACATTGTAACACACCTTTCTAGATGGTCTGCTGTTCTTCCTCTGACTGTACACACAAACATACTGATCTCCAAGTCCCACAGCAACAGGACAGAATGATAAAACTTGAATTTGCTGACTTTCAGCATTTTAAGAATTTAAATATTGAAGCAGTTGGATTTACTAAGCATTAATAAGGTAGAGAATTCTCTGAGCTTCACCCACTTTAGATACCCAAAAACCCACAGCTGTTTTTTGTTCTTTTCTTGGCATTGCTCTTCCCCAAGGGCTTTTTGTCCTCTCAAAGCAATTTGTTTAGAAAAAAGAATTTTAATCTACGTTCTTAGGACTTTTATTTCAAAGAAAATTTCTTCAGGCCCACTGAAAACACAGCAACTAACAAAAGTACACCCCTAAAATTTATGATAGAGAAGTCAAATGGAGAAATCAGAATAGCGTCTCAAGAGTCATCTACAAAGCACACTTTTTCCACAAATTCCAGAACAGTAGAATACTAAATCCTATGAAAGAATAATGTGGGGTCAAGGAAATTAGATTAGCCTTGTTGCCAATATGAAACACAAAGAAAATGGAGTTACAATACCTATTCCACACTTTTAATTGCCTTACCTGGCATTCCATGGATAAGGTCTCCACACAACACAAAGAACTTGGGTTTAGGGTTTAGTTTGTTAATGGCCTGCACTGCTTGCTCTGCTAATTTGATTTCTTCTACCCATTCATCATCTCCATTGTTAGTGTCTCCAACCACCCAAGCTTTCATCAGTCCAAACTGAGGATCTGCTCCTTGAATGAAGTAGAAGGGCCCTTTCCATTGGTACTCATCAACTAAGAAGAAAAATAAGAGTGGGAAAAAAAAAAAAGTTAAGCACTAGAGAAACTTAAAGAGAATGAAAGTTTCCATGCATCATTAAATTGATTGCTCTTCACCTAAGTAAACTGAGGCTGCTTTAATGGAAGTACAAAATTCTGTAGTCATGCATATAGGGCAACTATAAAGGCAGAAGTACAAATTTTTCCTCTAATGGATAGAGGCAATAAATGAAAGTATATTAATCTAATTGTACCACATGGTAACTACAGACTGATTAGGGAAAAAGTATGTGAAAAACTCAGCAAATAGTGCTGGAAATTACAAGACTATAACATAGCACAAGTTTATAACATTAGATTTCAGTTGATTCTTTTAAGATTAATTACTGAGTCTTTAATTAACAAGTTAAAACATACATGACAAATTTCACATTTTATGGTTCCAGTAGACTTGTCCTTAAATTATTAAGGAGTTAAATGCTTTTTGTTCTTCTACTTTTTGAGAGAAGTTGGATCTAGCATATTCTTTGGAGTTAGAACTGAACTCACTCAACAGGACCAAAGTCAGCAAACAAAATCCAGCAACATCAGAATTAGCATCAGCATTGAAAATCCTAATTTAGAACTGCCACAATCACTCCTGAGACCTATGATAAAGAAGTGAGAACTCAGAAACAAATTCCAATTGGTAGAGTCAGTGCAGACTGAGGGTCCAACAGAATTTGTACTGCTACAGTTTTCTTAAAGACTACAAGCACATTACGGAAAAAAAACTCAACAGGAGGCGAATAAAGCAACAATCCTGTTTCCTAGATTAAGTCTCAAATTGGAATTAAAGTACAAACATGAGTACAATACGGTTTCTCCAGTTGTCTAAATACATTCATTTGCAACCTGAATATTTCAGTTTTGACAGCTGTTTGGCTTAATACATTTGGGGTTATTGGGGTTTTTTTTCATCAGCATTTAAACTGTTATAAGCTCACTACATCAATCTACAATTGAATCTAAAAAAAGATGATACAGCATATTATTTAAACTGTTACAAGCTCACTACATCAATCTACAGTTGAATCTCAAAAGAGATGATACAGCAAATTATTCCAAATTAAAATATAACCCATAAATATACTCCCATATTATGCCCGTTTGATCTGAAATGCAGTTTGAGGCAAAACTAATCTTTGAAAAACAGTACATAAGCAAGTAGCATGTCTACTTTTGGTTTTCTTTCAAGCCATCTAGAACTGGAGCTTCTTACTTTGCAAGAAAGGGGGTATGTTTCTTTCAAGGAAGGTTAGAAAACAGAGGTCAGAATTAATCTCTTGCACCATGGATATGGATAGGCTGGGGAGAAGGAGAAGGACTGTGGGCAACTCAAAAGCTGTTTGTATTTGTCATCTGTTGCTATGGTATCTGATTGTTTTGCCAAATGCAAGCTTCTACATTTTAAAGTAACATTTAATTTCTAAACACAATTATTTATAATCTGTTAACGTTGTCTGTTAATTCATACCACCATTGCCATGCTCTAAATAATAATCACATATTTTACAGAGAAAAACTTTTAGCCATTCATTAACTTTTAATTCTGCAATTAAATTAACTTTTCCAATTCCATAACGTAAGTCAGATAAGTGAAATGATTCATCGATCTATGAGTTTGCAATAGAGGCCTTATGGAACCAGCTGAATGATATAAAGTAATTCAGGTTTTTATTTTATGTCTTGCATGGCAAAATATGACTGCCATAAGAAACAGCTTACATGCTGCATCAAAGGCATTGTTTGTGCAGAGAAATCAACCTGAAGTTTTTATAAGTGAAAAGCTATAGAAAAAATATCAGTTAAGGAAGCTTGCATCAGAAATCCTTTATGAACTAGATAAAATAAAAATGAAAGAAGGGAAAGTCTGAAACAGGAACTTGTTTTGGAGGAGCAGCACAATCCTCAAACTCATTAAATGGGAAAAAGGTTCAAATCTTCGAGCAACATTGCAGAATTTTTAACACCGGTCCCTTTTCCAGCAACTTAATAGACAGTATTGATAATCAATCCTGAGCAAAATCTACTTGTTTTGTACTGATTAATCTGAAGGCAGTTATTTTTACCGTAGTATACTAAGTAAAATACAGAGACATTTATCTATCTATTTTTACAGGAACTACTTAGAAAAGACAGATAGTCTTTGTTTTAAAAGACTGTGTTTCAATTATGGTCATATGTTTCCCTTTCCAGAGACCCAGGGATGGTGTCTAGTGGCTAAAGGCAGCTGGATCACCTGCAGCAGACCAGGGAACTGTCAGGCATGCTGGCTGGCACAGACATAATATAATTGTTTTTTCCTGCCTTATAGTCATGCCAATACAGTAGCTCTCTAGGTTTAAAGTACCTGAAGGTTTCCAAGACTGTGCACAGATGCTCTGGTTTGAGTGGGTGAGTGATGGTCATGTGAGGCAGAGAGACAGACACCAATAAGATGAATTTGAAAAGAGAAGTTCAGTACACATACAGAATCAAGAAGTGGCAGAAGAAAGGAGAAACAGAAGATGCAGGGGTGGAGGTGACAAAGAGTGGGGAGAAAAGGAAAGAGATAGGAGGTGAAAAGAGAAAGGAACTGAAAATGATGCAGAGGTATATGCTATATTCGCCTGTAGGAAAGAAAACGATAAAATGAAGAAAATGAATCAGGGACAACAGAAAAGATCCAGAAATCAGGGCTACATAAATAACATTTACTTAAAACGTTAGTTTAACTGGTCTCAGTCAAATAATTTAGTCAACAGCAATGTTTGTATTTGATAACATCAAATAGTTACAAAAAATAACAATAAGGTTGAATAAATATTTTCTACCTTTCTCTTGTTATTTGATCACTCTAACTAGAAACCTTTTTTAAAAACAAATAAACCTAGTAGTTACACCAAATTCCATTATCTTATTACTTATCAAGTGGTACTTACTGGTTTAGTTTAGTACTTACTGATTTTGTTCCCCACAAAATAAAAGAATATATGGGAACAAAATAATATATGGACACTTAGTTTAAACTTACAACTTAAGTTTTTGTTTATCGGGAATGTCTTTCAATTACTATAAAAGTACTATAAATAAAAGCAGAATATCATGAAGAAAGTTGTGTTTATACAACACCACTAGTACAAACTTGCACCTGCACCAACTCTTAAGCCTGTTCTGCATTCAGCTCATCCAGGAAATAACTCCTAATTGCCCTCACAGGTCTGCCTGCAGAGTTCATGCAAGCTCTTCCTTATCTGCACAAGGCATAACATCAGTCCAGCAAAATTTTACAGTGTTGCAACTAATGCAATTTAGTTAAATTTGCTTAAAACTCCAGGAGCATGCCTCTGAAGGAACACTCTTTCAACAGACCGATACAGTAGGAGGGTAGCAGTGAGAAATAGAATGTAAAAGCATTTAAAAGCATTTTCCACTACCACAGATGGATCCACAAGTCATTTGCGTAACAATTAAATGATTTATCAACAGACTGTGTTCAGATAATTATTAAGAAAACTTCTGTACCCTACTTCTGCCCTCACCAGCTTCATGTTGGCACCCTCAAGCAGAACTGGTACTGTAGGCCATGCAAATGAACCTTGTTTGCTTAAGCAGTAAGCAGGCACCACAAAAAATTGTTTGAACCATTTTTTTGGACTTTGCACTGAATCACAAGAAGAGTGCTCAGACAAATCATTCTGTTACTATGCTAGGGGAATGACAAAGTCTGGCAGAAAGTTAGTAACAAACAGCATTGGGCACAAGAGTAGAGGGAACAGCTGTTTTTTGCAGTGATCATCCAGTCATGATCCAGGTCCTAGATGTTACTCCATAAGGTTTCAATTAAATAGCATGTACAGTTGCTATCTTCCCTTCAAATGTAGCAAGCAATGACTTTTATGGGAATGACATCAAAGGCATTATTCTCGCAAGGAGTTTCAATTTTCAAGCCTTTAGATGAGCTATGTAGTTCTATTAGATGAAGTGCATGCTAGGTAAAGCAATAGGAGATTAGGATTCAATTAAAACACTTTTTTTTCTGCTTCTCCCTTAGATTGTAAAATTGAGCAGAGCTGTGAATGCCTGCACATTGGCTCTTCATCCCTAGGAGCACAGAGGCTGTTTGCAACTTTCTGACTTTACCACAGCAATAAGAAAACAGAAATGCCAGACAAAAGTCAGCAGATTTCTCAGATAACTGATGTACTGATGGTTTCCATTTCTGAAGGACAAATAATGTCTGTGGAGCTGCTCTTACACATTGAGCCACACAAAACTCCTATTCCAAATCAGTTTTGTTTCCAGGCCTTCTTAAGAGCTGCACAGCTGATTGCCACAGAAGATGTCCAACTTCAGAACATGTTGTTATGCCTCAGTTTCAATAGCTTCCCACTCTTTCTGCTCCCATGCATGCCAAAGTACGGAGAGAGGATCAATGCAATGTATTTTTAGTAGCATGGGCTGAAAAATGGTGCCAATTTCTAATTTTATCTAAGGATTAATTCTGTGAAGGGCCAAAGTAGTCAGTAGCAATTCACAAGAGAAAACCTCTGCTGTGTATTGTGATCATGCACAAAAAGACACTTCAAGGATCTAGGTAGGATTTAAGCCAGAACTCACCATTTCTAGATGACAGTATCTACTACCTTATATACCTTCATTCCTTCCCCTTCTGCTTTTCCTAGTTTCTTCTCCCTTTCTTCCCCAGGATCACAAACACACGTATATAGAGATTGCTCATATAAACCACTGCAAGCTTGCCTCTGACAGCCACAGAGTACTGATGGGACTTCCAGTATTTCCCTGGTGAGATCTTTTTAGAAGTACTATTGAAACCAACCAATGTACACTGGTTTTCTTCCTCTACACTCTACAGCATTTCACAGAAACAAATTAGTTATGAAAAGTTACTCCTGTCCATAGTCTCTCTATAGACACTACTGTATCAGAAGAGAATGGACACAGACACATGCCTAATTGTTGCTCAGTATACCATGGGCAGTAAAAAATATGAAAAATATGATGGATTTGCCAGGGGAATTAATTTCACTTCTTTAAAAAAATACAAAATACTGGAAATAGGTACATGGTTCCCTGCCCAGACCTGTTTCTGCCTACAAAGTGTGCTTGTGACTCTTCTAGGTAAAATTGGACAAGAACCACAACCTTGGTTTTCTAAAGAAGCTATATGCAGGAAGGAAAATGGAATCTTTTAAGTCAAGCAGTATTTATACATCATAAACTTTTTCCTTTGCAACTGTTTTGCAGATTAAAGGAATTTGTTTTCATTCCTCTCAGTCCTGGATTAGCTTGAAAAAATAATAGCAAACTTCCATTAAATCCTTAATATTAAAACATTATCGATAATTATGGCTTAAAACCTACCATTGTTATTGTATGTCTAAATACGAGATATTTCAATCTAATGAAATACGTATTTCTTTCAGCCGCATTTTCCATGTGTACCTGACAGACTACCAAAGATATGACTACTGAGGGTTCTGCTGAATGACCAAGGCTACTTATTACGGAACGTGCAAATTTATGCATCAGGAGAAAAACCCTTCAAAGCATGTATCAAAATACATTTTTCAGAGATAAAATAAAACCCTTTTAAAGAGTAATAATTGTAGAAATTATGTATAGTGAATGTAAACTACAGTAGAAACACTAACACAATACAGTTTCTCAAAGAAGTTAGGCAGTGCTACTATTTTTAAAAGACATACTTTTAAACTTCAATAACTATCAAAGTAGGAAATGCCCCCTCAGATATAGTTTATTTGTACTCAGGGCTACAGAATGCTAAACTCTAGTCAAGCCTTTATGCCCACCCCCCAACTTAATACGTAAACTCATCACAGAAACTTTACAGCTGAAGACTGTAGGTGTGAAGGGGGGTGGCTTGCATAATGACAAGGTGAAGTCACAGAAAGTTGCTCAAAACCCACGTAAAAATTTGCCTAATTCACATGAGAGTTGGAGACAGTATTGGGAATGGAATATGCTAGCTGGTAAGCAGTTCTGATCAGTGCTCAAAAATATTACTGTTGAAGAGCTCTAGAACAGTAATCACAATGTGCCAAGATCCAACACTCATGTGAGAGCAAGAAAAAATAAGAAATCAACTGCAGTTGTATTTAATTTCAAAGGAAGGCGAATTATATATAATTATGATGCTTTTAAAAAGTGCAAAAATCCTTGAAGGCAGCATGGAAACTATTCAAAGACACTATTCCAGAGGCTCAGACCATATGCACAGCATTTACAAATAACTTCAGAAAGACCAAAAAGAATCCAGACAGACTAAACAACATAAACAACAGCCATAAGGATGCTAGTAAGAGCTGGGCAGCATCCTCTAAAAAGCTAGAGCATCCAAATAAAGAAAGGAAAGATTTTATACACTGGAAGGTTAGATACGAAAGTAAGAAGTCAAGCTAAAAAAAGTAAAGAACCACTGGAAACAGCGTAAATCTGAAAACTAGTACAGTCCTTTTTAGAGAGATTAGGAGCAGGTAGCCTGCCAGACATTCACTAAGGTTAACAGATGTTCCAGACATGCAAGATGCACCCAAAGCTAAAGACAGAACAGATGTAAATGTAAATTTTTGTATCCACGTTTATTGCGAAGGAACTTGTGAAGATCTAATGCCAGAATTCTTCCCTACAGACAGTGCATCAGATCTATCTCAAATCCAAATACCAGCAGATAATTCAACAAATAGACATGAACAATATCAAATCACTCAGATTAGATGGCATCCACAGAAGAACTAAAAAGTAAAAAACAGCTGACCTGTGGGGAGTTACCTCTTGCTTAAAACTGCCTTTGCACTAGAGGAACAGGAATATGGCCAGTATCACACCTACATTTAAAAAGGTGTCCCGGACAATCTGGTAACTACTACTGACTACAAAACTGGCACCTGTCTAGGCAAGTTAATGGAACCTGTAACAAAGACAGTAACTTCTGCACTTAGATTCTTCAGAAAGAGTAACCAACAGCTTTTACATTGACAAGGGAAACCTACTTGATACCATCTCCAAGAGGTATTCGATAGTTACTCACCAAAAACTTCTAAGGAAGACAAGCTGTCTTGAAATATGAAATTAAGTCCTCATGTCCTGGTTTAGGCCCAGGTGGCAACTAAACACCACGCAGCTGATTAATCATTCCCCCCTCTCCCCGCCGGAGGATGGGGAGGAGAAAATATAACAAAAGGCTCACAGGTGGAGAAAATAACAGAGGGCTCACTCACAGTTATGCTCACAGGCAAAAGACAGACTAGACTTGGGAAAAAAAAAAATATCATCAATTTGAACACCATCACCACCACCAATAATTTACCAATCAAATCAGAGCAGGATAGTGAAAGAATACAACCACATCTTAAAACCACCTTTCTCCCAACCCCCCACTTCTTCCCCGGACTCAGCTTTGCACCTGATTTCTCTGCCTCCTCCCCCTCAGCAGCAGAGCGGATGGGGGGTTGTGGTCAGCTCACCACCCGTTGTTTCTACTGCTCCTTCCACCTCAAGAGGAGGACTCCTCACACTCTTCCCCTGCTCCAGCGTGGGGTCCCTCCCACAGAAGACAATCCTCCACAACTTCTTCAACATGAGTCCTTCCCACAGGCTGCAACTCTTCACAAACTGCTCCAGCGTGGGTCCTTTCACAGGCTGCAGTCCTCCCAGCAACAGATGGCTCCAGCACCGGCTTACCTGAGAGTCAGGGCCTTCTTCAGGCACAATCACCTGCTCTGGTGTGGGGTCCTCCACGGGCTGCAGGTGGGCATCTGCTCCACTGATGACCTCCCTGGGCTGCAGGAGACAGCTTGCCCTCTCACCATGGGCTGCAGGGGAGCCTGCTCCAGTGCACCTCCCCCTCCTTCTTCACTGACCTTGGTGCCTGCAGATGTATTTCTCTCACTTTGCTCCCCCTCAGCCCAGCAGGTTCTTCCCCTCTAATCACAGAGGCACAGACAGCCTTGCTAATTGACTCAATCTTGGTCAGATGTGGGTCTGACTTGACTCCTGTGAGAAGCTTCCCAAAGCTGCCCTGGCTCCACCTCTGTAGCTCCTCCCCTACTACCAAAACCACACCACACACAAACCCAACACATCTCACATGCATAAAAAACGGGTAAGGAAAAAAATAAATGGACAAGACACACAGACCCCACCTATATCTGTACTGGGACCCATACTGTTCCACAAATTCAAAACAATCTGTAAGAGCAGCTGAATATCAAGGAAGTTAAATTTGCTAAAACTGAGCCATTTGGCAGTGTGAGAATAACGCTCAGCTGTGAAAAACTGGGGAGAGACTTCATTACCCAGGGACTGTTCAAGAAAGCAGATGAACTTCAGTGCAGAAAAGTGCAGGATAGCGCACATGGGAAAAACACCACCAACTTCATAGAAACAACAACAGTTCTTGCAACTACTACAAAGAAAAGTCACCTCAACATGCAGCAACAGCAAAAAAAAAGCAGAGATAGGAAAAAGAGAACAGAGCAAAATAAAAAATATGAGAAGCAACTGAATAAAGAGTGTGCCAAAGACTGGTGAGGGAGGCATGATGTGTGGAACTGAGAACATGAGTATGCAATGATGGTTATCTGCCTCTTCCAGAAAAAGGTTTTGGAACCATCAGCTAAAACTAGAACAAGACAGGTTCAAAACAGAGACACTTCTCTGCCAGCTAAGCTGATGGTACTATCACTTGTTTAGTTATGTGATGAAAGGCGATGTACCTATTTTCACAGAAATTCTTTGCACAGCATGTTACTGGTATACTTGGAACAAAGAAAAAGCCAAACCAAACAAACAAAAAAAAAAACATGACTTTTTTGGGAGAAGCGGTAAAGTCAGAATTTACCCAAACATATGGTCCTGTTTCTTCACTAAAATACTAATGAAAGTAGTAGACATCTGAAGTATAATTTCACATGGGTAGAAAAGACGACAAATTTATTAAGACAGACAATGAAGAGGTCCCTTGCCAATAAAACAGGGTATTTATGCACTGTTTGCTACTATGCTCCACTGATTAAATGGGTAATTTAGATCCCTAACCTTGGGTTTCTGATTCACACGTCACATACCAAGAGTAGTTTAGAGCAGCTTACTGGTATAACTTCCACATTACGTGAAAGCAGACTGAACAAATTACTGTCAGGGGACTGGGTGCAGAAGAGTGATTTTGCAGAAAGGGTAATAAGAAAAAAAGGAAATTAAACTCTCAGGGGTGACTCTCAAATTTTAAAATGAAACAGCGTGCCAAGCCATAGCAGTGGTAGTAAACATTTTGTGTAGCTACCTGTTCAACAGAGAGTGAAACCTAAAGCTTGAGGAAAGCAACAAAATACAGACACCTGATTTTCATCTTATACTGCAAGAAACTTTGCCCCAGTTTTGTCAGCTCTTGGTTCTGTTTTTTTCCTAATCATTTAGTTATTAAAAGGCTGTGTTGAACCTTATCCTCTTAAGAAAGAGACAAGTAAATTAATGACAAAGAAACATTGTACCCACAGATAATAGCTGAACTATGATAGCCTAAAATGTCCTGAATAAGATTAACAACAACCAGTTGGTCAGAAAAGTCTTAATTAATATTTAAAGAATGCCAAACAAGGACACTTCAGGAGAAGGAAACATATCTGAATAAAGTTACCCAAATTACATTTTTTCTTCCATGATTAAGGCAATTTTCAAGAAGTACTTAGATAAAGCTTTTGTTCAGAAATTTTTACACTGCCGTTGAACACTCCTCTTGTTACAATTTCACTATACAGTTGACATAACTAGATGGTTTGTCTGCCATCTGTCCCCTCAACAAATGCTAGGCATTCTGTTCCAAACCAACCACACCATCTGCAATTAATAGGTTGCCAGAATGACTGTATACATACACTTCACATGCTCAGAGTTGGTGATTTTTCTTTATTTGGCAACAAGCAAAGCCAAATATTTCCAATGAAAACCAAGAAAATACCACAAAATTATTGGGATTGAATAGCCTTGCCACCTCACCAAACCAATATGATTTGTAATTTATAAACAAATACAAGGAAATAAAATACCTTCCCTATGTTGCAATAGAAAAAGATTTCTTAACACAGAGCTAGTTATGCACCTGAAAAACCAAGGCACACTACAGAACATCTATCCATGGGAGAATTTTACTAACAGTTGAGATACGCATAGATGTTCAGCATACTCCTCTGTGGGTCCAGCCAAAGACAAGAACCAGCAGTCAGCAGGTGGCTGCCATCTTTGGCCTGGCACCAGCCTTGTTACCTTATTCACCTGGGAGGAGGTAAGCCTAGAACCACGACTCCTATGGAGTTGACTTATGCTCGGGCACTGCTAACCACAGGGGTCAACAGGGCTGTCTGCCCAGCGTGGAAGGGCCAGTGGAGGAACTAGCTGGTGACCTACACCCCAAAGGCTAAAATACCTCGAAGAAACTGGGATCTTATCTAGTTGCATCTGTTATGGTACACCTGCCTTTCCTTTAAGTAACATAAACAATGAGCTACCTGTTAGGTCACCCCTACAGGTATGAACACGATACCAGTGCTGGCACTGACAGTTTCACAATCTACGGACATCAAGTTCAGCAGCACTGACAAGCATTTTAAAACTAATATGGTGCTGGACATAGCTGGCATCTTCATCTGAGCCAGAGCCACCCGCGCTGCGGTCAGGACCGCGGGGCAAACGCTTCATCGCGCCTCAGCTCTCCCGCTGACGTAACGAACTTGGGACGCTTGGGGCGCGCCCCGGCACCACAGCGGGTTCAGCCGAGTCCCCGACGCCCAGCAGCAGCACGCCGAGCGCCGCCGGCTCCCCCGCGCAGTGGGCTGCCTAGCACGGGCTTTCCCGGCCCCGGTCCTCCGAGCGTCTCCCCCTCCCCGGCAGTGAGCGCTCCGCCCGCCGCCGCCGGTGAAAGCCCTGGGCCTCCCCTCCACACGCCCCTCCCGCCCGGCTGCGCCGCGGGGAAGACAGCCCGCCGGAATCCGCAGCCCTATGCCGAGGTTCCGCCCGGCGCTCCCGCCTCGGCGTGGGCCCCACGCCGCGTACCTTGGCGGAAGGTGGTTAGAGTCCTGCCCCGGGCTCTCAGAAACACGTCGGCCTCCTCCACCGTCGCCATAGCTCCCGCCCGCCGTGCGGTCGCTGCCGAGAGCCGCCGCCTGGCCCCAGACCGGCGAGGGGGCGGCACCGCCTCCGCCGGGGGCGGCGCCTGGGCGACGGCGGGAGAAGCCCCGCCGCAGGCCCAGGAACGGGACGCGCCGGCGGCGCAGAGTGTGCTCGGCCTGAGCAAGGCGGTTGGCAAGGAGTACGGTCGGGCAGCAGCGGCCGGAGAGGCTCCCATGGGAGCGGGGCGGGGGCACGGCCCCAGAACGGGGAGGGGGTGCCGCGCCTTGGCTCCCCGGCACCGCCATCTTCGGGAAGCAGTGGGGGACGGTTGGTGGGGGCGGGGGGCGGCGCGGCGACATGGCGGCCGCGGGCGGGCTGGCTGGCCTGCAGTGTCTGCGAGTGAGTGCGTAGCCTCTGGGAGTGAAACCTGCCCCAACGCAGCACTGGCTTTTAAGTTAATAATAATATTAATAGATTTATTTAATTTTCAACTTTTTCCTAACCTGTGAACGGAAGTAAACCGATGTTATCTAAAAGCATCGGCAGTCTCCCTCTGTACCTTGAAGGGATGTTCTCTAGGTCCGATTTCCTGTTGGAGTTAATTGCACTCACAAAGTTAGGCATCACCACCAACTGCTCTCTGAAAAGAAAAAAGAGTTACATGAAGAAGGTGAAGGCACAGTATCTTTCTGCCCCACCACCTGCTCTCGCTGACACTGGCCCAGCAACTCTCCTGGCACTGCCTTCCACGTGGCTGCAGGTACTGTGGCGGGCAGCTTCCATGGCCCATACGGCTTCCATTTTTCTCAGTAGCAAGCTACACAGTCAGGTAATAACTGAAATATATGGATAACCCTCGTGAGACTATGTTTCAATAGTCTTTTTTTTCTGGACTGGAGTCCTCTTCTGACCTAGCAATACAGGAAGGATAATACTATTGCAATTTCCTGAACACCTGGGACCCCATTATTCTGCACCGTGTGACCTGCAGAGTTCCCAGTGCCTCTTTATTCGTCTTGTGAAATCTGTAACAAAGCACTACATAAGGTTCCTGTTATCAGCTAAAACACATTCCTATGGCTGGATTATTTCTCTGTCTGTAAAATGGGGGTATTATTATCAACAAATCAAAACAGTTTTATTCCTGCTTGTAAACTGCTTGATGATCATTATATTGCAAATGCTAGAGGAAGTCTTTTTTATTAAGTAGTTTTTGTCAATTCCCCTCTTTATGAGGCAGCATCTGGTACATTAAGCAGGTAAGTACTAAAATGCATTTATGGCTCTGAGATGCAGCCTATCTAAATATTCTACCACCATTGCAGAAACAGGTGATCATGGTCTAATGCTGAAACAACTCATGCTAATTATAAGAGCAATTGGCTGAATGAGTCAAAGAGATTTTTGACCTTTTCTGTTTCTTTGTTTTGTTTTGTTTTGTTTTTTTCCCATTTTCTTCTCCTCTGCTTAATTGGGCTGAGCAGCCATATACCAGAATATAGGACTGCTTCATGACTTCAGCTAAACTCAGTATGAAATTTGCAAGTGAAATACCATCAAGACCACGCCAAAAAGTGTAGAGAACATTCCTGTTTTGGCAAGACAGCATACTGTAGTTAGGTAGCACAAGGGGGTGAATTTGTGATCAGCACACTGAATTACCTTTGTCTTAACCTGGATGTGTTGCTAAAGGCAACCATTTTTTTCTAAAGTTATGCACATCTGAAAGACTGAATCAGACCTGGCAGAGATGTGGATTCTAAGATCTTCTAGATTTATCAAAATCTCTGTAATTTCACAGCTCTTTTTTCTAGGCATGTGTAGGGGCTCTTTCCTACAAAATTCTGTTGTCAGTACTGTGCTTGATCTTTTTGCAGTATTGGTCACCGATGAGCCTTAGGATGCTCAGTTCTTTCTAGGTATGAGTTCCTATGAGTATGGTGAGTATGCAGCATGCCTATGTTGCCTCCTCTTCAAATGGAATCCTCTGATACTACATCAGCTTGAGTATTGTCTACTGTAACGAATATGCCAAAATAAATTTCCATTTTGTAATTTCAACACATTTTCTTGTGATTTTGCAGCCTGAGTGCAGAAGTGTTTTCATCTGCAGAAATAAAGGAACATTTGCATATAAACGTGAGAACTGAGGATGGGGAGTGTGTGCAGGAGGGGAATTTCTGCTCTCTCCTGCTTCCTTTACTCTGCCAAATCTGAAGTATGCATTTTTGAAGCCAGGATCATGGACCAAATGCTATACAGCTAAACTCAATCTACTATGACTAAATCATTTAAAGTTACTACTGATCTATGTTAGTTTAATTATAGATTTTCCTGGACTTATTCCAGATGAGGCCTAGATAAAGCAGCAGAATTTTGTCATAGGACTTGATTTGTTATACAAAGTATCATGAATATAATGACACTGAATAAATAATTTACAGTACCACGTGTCTGATCTTATTTATAGAGTATAAATTGAGCATAATTTTACTAATTTTAAAAAATTAATGTGAGCATACAGAGGAGAATATACAATTCTGGAAGGGCATGCAGTATATTGAAAAGAAGATAGCTAAAAAGTGAGAAATGGAGGCATTGAAAAGGAAATGCTTATATAAGGTTTAGCTTAGTAATGACTGTAATTAGAATAGTGCAGATCTGAGGAGTTCAGATCTAAGACTTTTTCTAGTATGCATTAGATCATGCTGCCAATCCTTACAGTTCTTAACAAATTTCAAGTTCTGAAAAAATCCAGTAACAGACACTCTATTTCTTACAGCAATTTAAAGTATGATTGTATGCACTTTGAGAGACCTACATAAAGTACTAATAAAACAAGCAAATAATTCTAAAATTTACTATCTCTGATGAGCAATTCATATAAAGAACAAAACAGTCAAAGCAGTGGTTGAAAGATGGAATCCTTTCTCTATTTTCAGTAAATGAGAAGACAATAACTTGCAAAAATGGAAGAATACAAAAGGTGAAAGGGACAGATTAGGGCTGGTCTAGACATTGGAATTAAAATTACAGAGCATAGAAAGATATGCAGATTTGAAACTAAACCATTTCAATCTTATGCATAGAATAACTATCTGCCATCTGGAATTCAGGGAATCCGGTGAAGGTTGGAGGTGTAAACAACATGCACAGGATTATCAACATCTGTTTTCAGTGCATGCTGATACACAATGAGTCCCTAAGGGATAAGTTAGAGAAAATAATGGGAATTAATAAAACCTGATTATATAAAAAGGATCACATCACTGTATTTGTTTAGAGGCAATATGGACTTACACATGCTAAAAATAAATAATGCATACAATGTATCAAGTCTGTTTTCTATTAATCTTTTCTTCCAGCTCCCATAAATCCTGTAATAGGACAGCATTCCTGGTAGATGTAACATTTTGGAAGGTTTGGCATATGATACACCTTTTATTATTCTCTGCAGAACAGCTAATGCATAAAAATTAGTTTTGAAAACTTACAGTAGTATCTCGTAGTAGCCCACTCTATCTCCCGTTCCATTGCTGAGAGTAAAAGACTCCAGGATGACTATGCCAGTGTAAATAAATTGAGCAATCTGAACCTAAAACATTACAGAATATGATAAAACTTAAGGTCTGCTCCTTTGACATTTTACATGAACATAAATGAAGTACTACACTAAAGAGTGCTTATCAATGTTTAAAAAAGGTCCTATTAGTATTTGGCTTCATATCAAATGGCTTTCCATTTTCAAAGGGCCCACAAAACAGTATAAAAAAAATATAAAATGTTTTGCACAAACAAACTTAAACAGGTTGGTTGACCGGGACCAATATTTTGTTGTTAGGAAGGGAACAATGATGACATTGATTATATCCACAGTTAAGAATCCACAATGTAATTGATTTTTATCTGACTCATTTAGTGTGGGCAGGCTCCATTTGTTCAAGAAACCTGTAATGTATTCCTTGAATCACTGTAACTATGAGAGATATAAAAGTTGATGTAATGAGTTAAACACACTATTTAACTCAATTTGTTTTGCACACTGAATTCCCATTTCTGACACAGATACAGCTTCTATCTAGATCTACTCGTTTTTCTAAGATGTCTCATTCATTTTGTGTGTTCCCAAATACTCAACAGTTCTACTTTATTCAGGGTGCCTCTGATTTTGGATTTCCCTATCCTGAGATTTCATGTACACCGAGTACTTGCACCTTTAATTGAGTAATTAATTAAGATCTGGGCTGTCAGCAGATTCAGCAGTCATGACCAGTAATGACTCCAGTGAATAAGACTGCTAGACCAGAAGCAGTTGTTTGATCTGGTGCGTATTTTTGACACATCAGGTGTCTACTCCTGAAAAGCCATGGATATTTGGGTCATGAGTTTGAACTGAAACTGCTACACACAGAAAAAATACATAGGAGTCCAGTTGGGCTAGAGCTAGGTGAAAAAATCAAGGCTTTAACTGAAGTACCTGCTTCCAAAATTATGCAAAAAAATTGTGGTTGACTGCCACTTCATCCTGAACTATCTAAGAATTTTATGACTTAAATGTTCTCCAGAATTACTCCAGTCAGAATTTGACAACATATATCTATTATCTAAAGTTTATGATTCTTGCTGCTCATCAACACCTGTCCAGTCACAAATGGAAGGAATTTAGTCGTAGGAATAGATTTGAAGAAACTATTCAGTATAATAGTTATAATAATATATAACACACATACATATATATATGTGTGTGTTTTTAGAGTACTACAGGCTTCACGTATATACTGCTGGACTTAGTCTAAGAAGACATCTAGATGTAAAAGCTTTTAATTCACATCTAGATCTAAAATTTTGACTTGTTGGACTTTTCTTATTTATAAATGAACAGATTTTCCATTAATGTACAAGCAAAAGCAGCAATCTGGCAGAAGAAGCAGTATTTAGTGTATGCATCTGTATGCATGACTCTCGGATTCCTTTCTCCTTCTTTGCTGATAAATGACATTTTATTAGAAAAAAAAATAAAACTCCAGATGATCATTAACCACAGTTGCTATTTCTGCCAAAAAAATCAAAGAAGCAGCAATCCTTCAAGTATTAAAATTCAATAAACAATCAGAGCACTTAGATGTTTTTTCAACTAGGCATACAACAAGGATATTCTTGTTTTACTGTTACATTGGTTAACTCAAAATGCATTGCGAATGTACTGGGCAAATCCCTTTGTTTCCTTGCTCAAAACAGAGAATTATGTTTTCAGACTGGAAAAACTCATTTTTACATTACAGGTGACAGTCAAACAACTTGGGTTTTTTTGTTTGTATGTTTTGTATTGTTTGGTTGGTTGGGTTTTTTTTTTAATTCCTTTTTCTTTCTTTCTTGTATAAAGAGAATTCATCCTCTTTCATAAAAGGGGAAATTCTTTTTTGGTCTCCTAAATTTTAGCAGGCATGCTCTTTTCAGCTCACTTGTTTAACCAAATATATTTTTGAGAAGCACTTGTACATTACCATTCTGACAGGATCTAACAAACTGGACCTAAAGAAACAACAATGTCCGATTACACTGAGAAAAAAAAATAGTCTTGGTGATTAAAAAAAAAAGCAGTGAAAGAGGAACTACTTTCATACCACTTTACAAATTGGTAGCTTCTACTACAGAGTGAGGTTTGACACCATAGAACTGTCCTCTGTGTAAGTGGAAACTGTAGATACACATCAATCAGGCAACTAAACCATCTTGTTGATTGGCATTCACAGGTCCCAGACTACCACTACTCTCCCCTCAAAATAGGGCCTTACCAATAGATTGCATCAGGAGTTGAGAGGGTATTTGCTGCCTTAGAGGATGATTTATATCCCCTAAAATCTTCACAGAACTCTTTTACACATTAGTATTCACTCATGTTGTGCCAGGTTTTGCATGTGAAATAGATCTTAAAATTGACTTTACCATCTGTGATGTCACTAATATAGCAGTCACTGAACTTCCTGAAACAGGATGACTATGAAGGATGCATCTATTTTGCCACAGATTTCTGTAAAACAAAATATTTTTCAGTAATTAAAGCTGGAGATGAACAAAGAAGGTAGTCTGGGAAAACCACAGATTAATTTCAGCATAAATGACCCATTTAAGTTTTTATTTCACTCAAGTAATGACTGAAGAAAATGAGTTCAGAGACTGATGAAGGATGCTGAATAGGTAATTATTGCTATTACAAACCTCTTAGTTTAATTTGTAGGAAATATGATTTGAAAATTAAATAGTACTTCATTTTTTTTTTTTTTGTTTCAGTGTGGACTCACTTTCAGCTGTGTCTAGCACTTATGTTTCGCAGAATGTCAAGGACCTTTCCTTTTGCATTAATGATAGTATTAGATAACCAAAAGTATCCATTTTTCAATAGTATTATCTCAGCAATAAATTACATTCTCCACTTCTCTCAGGTTCCTGGTCAAAAGATCTGTAGGTGTTTTACAGGCCTTGAGTGAAAAAGAGATAAAGATAAAATCTGGACACAGCTAGAGGCACACAGAGGCTGATTTATGAGTGAAGACATAACATGCACCACAAAGCTTCTACTTTCAAAATTAATAATAGATGAGGATAAGACTGCATGCCCTACAAGGCAAAACTAACCCACCTGTTTTGTCCTAGCCCTTCACTTCAACTACTCTCCACCTTCACTGTGTTTGCAATGATTTTTCTTCCCAGCTGAACTTACAACAACTAAGTCAATGACAGCAGACACTGTGTATTCCCATAGTGGTGATTTAAAATTTTTAAACCCTCCAGTATTTTTCAAATCTGTTACAAATGTAACAGAGCCCAAAGTCTGAATATAAACAAGACTTTCATTGCTGATAGAAAAATGGCTTGCCCATTCTTTGAATTCCTTCAGTTTTTAAAACAATGGAGAACTATAATTTTATTTGTGGAAATATTGCTTGGTCTTATTGATACATTCCTACATTTACTGAAGGATGATCACAGTAGAGATACATTCCCTGTACAGCAGGCAAAATAAAGAAATTAGCTAAAGTGTCTTTTCTCCAGGTGACTTAGAACCATTAAAGATAATTTTGATGTTGGTTGCAGGCATATGCAGTAGAGAATGTGTAGAAGCTATCTGTTCTATACAACAGTAGGCGAAGAATGAGAATAGTACTATGTTCAACGCTTAGCAAATTTATTCTCTGGCAAATTTACCCAGTGACCTTGCAAAATTAACTGCTCCATCCATTTTTGCTTCAGAAACTCAAGCTTTAAAATCAGATAAAACTAAGACCTTACTTCCATGAAGCCTTATCAGGATTATTCAACAAGCATGATGGAGTCATTGAATGCTGTTGTTCAAGAGTGGCTTTGAAAGGGGGAAAATTACATAATGCAAATCCAAAGAAGTAGAGAGGTTGAAGGCCATCTGTCTATAGGGATGCAGACATGTAATGAACCATGTCTCACCAGAGCATGTTAATGACACCTATTTGACAACAGTCTGGCTACAAACCTGTAGAACTTACATGATAGTCTTACTTTATAGACTAAGCTGTTGGAATGAATGATAAAACAGGAACATCCTAAAAATAATGAAGCACGATTTTGTTGAACACAGTGGGATGGATTAATTAACCATAACAATTTTTGAATAATTAACTGTGCTGAATTTTTCATAAAAAAAAAAGAACAACATTCATACGATGTAATACAGTGTGAAACACGTTTGAATTAGAACAAGGTAACCTTGTCATTGGGTAGGTAAATTCATAGTGCCAGGAAATGTTCTCCTCCCCAGGTTATAGGAATTATGTGCCTAACATTCTCTTGCAGTACACAGTACAAGCTACTATTAATAACATATCTATAGCTGAACATAAGGTATGGAGGGAGTATTTAAAATGTTTAATTATTCAAATGAAGGAATTAATCGTCTGTGCCTTTTTTGCAGTTCCACAATATTTCTAAACATTAGAAGAGCTCAGCATGCTAGGAAGGATATAATAAGTGTCTAGGAGGAAATAAAAACGAAAATAAGTGGAAACTGAAAACTTTCCTAATAACTGCAGCTATGGCATACACACTGTATATGCTGTCATTTGGAGTTACATGCATAAATCAAAACCATGATACATTCCTATGTATTTGGGCTCCTGAATGGAAAGAAATCAGATAAGGAAAATATAAGCTTATCGTTCTTAGCAGAATGTAGGCAGGTGGAGTTTGCATGTTAACAACCTAGCCAAAGCTCTCACAGAAATGGTAAAACTGCCAACTGGTGTTGGTATTTACCAATTGACTTTAATATCAAGAAAATAGAAATTTCCTTTTACTGTCTTTTAACTAAATGTGTAGCACATATGAATTCACAATAAGATGGGTAGTTATGCATGTGTCTCTTCCCTAAATATCTTTTTATGTTAGTGTTTTGGCATGAATGGAAAAAACCTTTTCAGGGAAGCGGTACATCACATTCAGCTGCTTATAAATGCAGTATAAGGCTTTGATCTTTGGTGTTTAGGCTTAGACTTTCAAGAGGTGTCTCCTTACTCCCATTTCACGATGTGTTCCATAACTCAAAATGTTTTCACAGAATGCAGAGACCTTCTGAGTTGCAGATGCCATAGGAATTATATTGTACTCCAGTGAAAACCTTGAAAAAAGGTCTTGAACACGAACAAGTAATCACTGATTGGAGAGCCAGTGGAATATATCTAGTGTTGGTGTAGTACTCATACTTGTCCTACCACTTCAGTTTTGAACAGCCAAGTGAGGTCCGAATGATTCACGTTTAGGCTTTCCATGACAACTGTAAGCAAGATGATATTCTGCTCACCAAAGAACCTTTTACTTCTTTTTCTGTCCTTCCTCATAATAATCTGATGTAGCTTTATCTCTTATTAATGGTTTCTGTTAAGTAAACAAAAACAACAGAAAGAAACCACAGACAACTTCTTATGCTGATAAGATGAAAGTAAGATTCAGAGTCCAGATTCTTTAATTGATTAGGAAGAGGCACCTGCTTGCTATCTTCTGCAAGATATTTAACCTCCATAGAAAAGCGCTGGGTGAGACAGACATCTGTGATCAGCACTTCATTGTTGGTTTTCATGTTTTCCACTCAGTATGCAGACTTTGAGGTTCATCCTCTTGAGGCATCTAACTCTCACTATGTCCTATAGAGAAAGCTTATGTATCTGTCTGTATTTGAGTTTCTTCTCCAAAAGACAGGCATTACAGAAAAACATTTCAAAGTCAGGCATTTAAAACAGAGTAACTGTCTTTGGGGGAAACCCATGTATGAATATACGATATATATATAGATACACAAAGTATGTATAGAATATATAAGAAGTGTGATTGATTAATCTGATTCGGTGTGTGAAAATCTTGATGTACTATGCTGATCTGACATCCAAAATGTGATGTAATACTGTATAAACAAGCTGCACATCACTACAATATTCACTTCTGTATAAGAAAAATTTCTTTTATTGCTGATTCCAAAATGACAGTACCTTTTTACCTTCATCAGTTCTCAAGCAATTCTAACCTAGTCTTGTCTGCCACCATACTGCTTGATTATTTTTACAGAAAGTATTAAAGAATTCTGAATTGGTAAGAATTTGCTAGTGCTGAACTTTTGGCAAAATAGCATTCATTATTATAATTCCAAGCTTACCTAGATGGAGATCATCACATTGTTGCTGGAACAGGCTGATTGCCACTCCAGAAATTTTCATGGCTAATTTGGCTCAAGAGAAGGCCAAACTTAACTGGAAACCAGGTTGATTTGCATATTTATTTTCAGGCAAGCTATAGTCAAAGTTTAAATATTGTTAAATATAAAATGTAGAGCCATATAAACAAGATATTTATGCAAGTCAGCGTATTTTCATTCATCTATCAAGGAGGAGGAATCTGTGCAGAGAATCAGCATGAAGACTATGTCTAACTTTTGTCTGCCCAAAGCCGCCTTTTGAGAATTTATTTGGGACTGAACTGACTGTTTGTATAAGGCTAAATTTCTTTCCCAGTTCACATTCTGTAAGACAGTATTGCTAGACTGTAGTAGGGATCCTCCCACTGTACGTGGTCTGTTTATGCACTTGATATGCTACAATACTTGAAGTCCATCTACCACAAATAAGCATGGGAAGCCTGTCCAGGAAGAGGCTTGGAAGCTCTGACCCGAAGAAACATCTGTTACCTTAATGTCAGCCAGAAATAACGGTATCATAAACAGACTGGTACTAGAATTTCCAGTCTTCCCCCTTGGCTTCCAAAGCCAGAAGAAATCTGTGTAGTTCTGGTGTTGCACTCTATTTTTCCCCTTCAGCTCCTCATTGGGCAAAGAAGCACCCTTTGTCTTAATAAAAAGATTGATCCATTTTTTACTAACAACCAGCAGAGAATATTTGCTTTTAAGGCTTCTGCTGGGTTTGCTTAATTGGACTCATTAGATTAAAAAAGCTAGCATAAGGTTAAGCTAGTAGTCTCAAAGCTCTGATTTTCACACTTTAGCACTAATTTACTTCTGGATAAACTCTGGTTATTCAGATTTCTGCAACTCAGGCAAACGAAGTGAAATTCACCCTGGCTGAAAAGAGTCCTGGTCCCATTTACATCCATTAGAATTTAATCTACTAATAGTCTCCCAGTTCTTACCACTTCATCCAGCTTTTGAAGTATAATTATTTTGGCAGCATCCAGGTATGTACACAGATAAAGTATTTCAGTAGCTAAAATCCATTAAAAATTAATTTCTCAATGAAAAACTATTTTATGCTTCACCACTAATATACTGATTAAGAGATTTATAAACCTTGGAGACTGGCATCTGGTTTCCCCACAACAGCAGTTCTTCCACTTACTCCTGAGAACACCTTGTTCTGCAGGTAAAAGATTAGCACCTTGTCCACACCCAGTCAGATTTTGATTTATAATGATGCTGCCAGCAAGTACAAAAAAGTAGTGCAAAGTGCAATGGCATTCTTGAACAACACAGCTGTTAAAAATTTGGAAATTTAAAATAGCATTGCTTACTATTTGATACTTAGTTGAGTAAATATCTGAGAAAGGTTTTGTGATCCAACAAGGTTGCTATTATTTTTCACACTTTTCCTTTCTTGAAGTAAAGAGAATTGCAGTATTTCTGGGTTCTTACATAGCCTAGTCTAGCAAGTATTTATCTCAACTTTGAGATGAAAAAAAGCAAAACGAAACAAAACCTTATCCTTGTATAAATCCTATGTAAATAGAGAAAGTGCAAGGTAGAGGAATTTCTGTTTGAGCTTCTGAACTATAAATCTCACCTGAATAAATATAATAATTCCATTCTGGGTAAAACTTGCCTAAGATGACTAAGACAGATAGGTATATAAAATACTCTTTTTGCGAAGGAGAACTCACATTTATTTATTTATCAGCTAAGATTTAAGAGTTTTTTATCAAGAGAATAATTCACCATATGGGTGTAATTTCTGAAAAAATCGTGCACCTCTCTCATACAGTCTAGACTAAATCAAAGTGAAGAGAGCATTTTGTGATTTCTGCAAATAAATTCATAAAGACCAACAAGACTCAACAGATTTTTAGGACAAAATCATAAACTTGTTGTGGTGAGCACCATGATGTGTGGAGGAGGAGGGAGAAGTGCCAGCTGGATCCATCATCTATCTTGGCAATTATACTGTGTTCATCACCATGGTATCAGAACACCTTTACAAGCAATAAAAGTAATCACAGTAAAGGATCTCTAGTTTCTGCTCATGTCCTAGGAGGGATGTCATCATTGTTGTTGTTATTATTATATTATTATTATTATCATCATCATCATCATCAATAATAATAATGATGATGATGAACAGGTAGGTGAAAATAAGGGATTTTACCTTTTTTTCTTAAGGAGCTGAGATCTGTAATTGTTCCAATATCACCAGGGAATGAACTCTACAGCTGTATGCCAGCTGCCAAGAAAATTCTATCTTTGCATGGTACATAGATGACTCTTCTCTTGTCCCAGAGGAATGGAAGTGTAGTGAAAGGTCACGAAGTCAGCGAGTTCATCCTCTTACACTGTCACAGCACAGGAAAGTTGCTTAGGATGGATGTAGTCAGGAAGGTAGAAACAAGGATTGTTGAATACGCTGCTGATTTTTACTGGCTTCCCTAGTAGAGTGGACAGCTTCCCTCGGCATACGTGCTAGAGAGCTGTCCTTATCACTCTGCCAGCAGACCATGCCTCCCTTGGGCTTCAGTGTACTGATGGACACAGAGACCAGCGTTCTGTTTGAATACATTCTGAACAATACGTAGCTATCTGCACTGGAGCTTAAAGCTGCACTGTATGTGAAAATACTATTTCCTTAAATATTTCTACATTCTCTCATATATCAGGCATCAGAATGTGGCCCCTATCTTTGTTGGTTTTGTGTTTTAACTTTTTCTGTATGTTTTTCTTCTGTATCCTTTAATGTTAGATCTTGGTTTTGCTTTCATTGTGAGTAACACCAGCATTATAAAATGACCCCATTGAAACAAATGGGATTTTATGTCCTATAACGAACATCTCAATGAGAATAAACTTATTAAATCTTGATCCTTAGAGTGGAATCTTCATTCAACTGAATTTAATGGTGATATTCCTGTTAACACTAATGAGTCAAGACACTGTCCTTTGAATACAGCTGTCAATAAGGAATTAACTTTAACCAACAGACCTAATACTAAAAAAATCCTCTGCAATGAAATGAAAAGACTGAAAACTGGACCCAGGTTCAGGCTTTGCATGGAGAATCTATTTCTGATCTTGATGTGCAAGTGTGTTTTTTTTTAACTTTAGCTAAACATTATGACAGAAACAAGTGAGATAATTGGGTATTATGAGATATCTGCTCTTTTTCACTTATGGTCATTTTATGTGTTTAAATACTTGCATTGTTTATGTAGGAAAGTGATCCTATTGTTCAGCCATCTAAATTATCTGTTTCTTCATCATATTATCAAGGCTTACTTCAACTGTTCTAGTTTGCATGGAAATTACATGCAATTTCCTTTTTAATTTTGTTATTTTTTTCTTTTAAAGAAGAACAATCACTATATTCACAGGGAGAATTTGTTAAAATGGAAAATCATATTTAAGACTTCAAGGTGTATATAAATCACAAAATTGACTTTAAAGAGGCCAGCTTTCTGTCAGGTGTGTGGGAGTAACTAACAGACTAATTCCCACACACACCCAAGAAAATTGTGAGTTGTCCTTTTACCAGGTATTCATTTACAACTGGCCTTATATATAAACACATATATATATATACACTATTTCCATATCATACAGAAGTATTCCTTTTGCAGCTTCTTTACATTTTACTCCAATGTTACTTGCCTATATAAATATACAGACCAAATAATCCATTATGAAAACTGTACTCTTAGGTGCCAGCATTTTGTATCAAAAATATGTTTAACCTGATTGTATTCTGCAAAAATCTGCTATATATGTATTAGGGAACAGATATCCTACATATGTTATTAACGTTAGATTATATTTAGCAGGTTAGAGATAATCTGCTGATTTAAGTAAACACTACAATAAAAAGATACCACTAGAATCTGCTATCAGCATCTTTTTGCACCACTTCTCAAGACTCCCTAATGTGCATTTCACATTACAGTTAAAATACTTTTATTTGTCCTATTATTTATCCAACTGTGGGATCGCTGCACTTTCACAATAATAAAAAAAACTCAAGGCAAATATGTTACAAACCCACAAGAAAAAAAAATGAATTATTATCAAAAATGTTCTGCTACACATCGTTTACTTTAAGCATTTACTTTTCAGTTTACTACTGACATGATGCAAAGAGCAAGGAGATTGGATTGATGCCTTTTCATTCAAGACAGGTATAACAAAATACCTAGCTAGATATTACATATATAGCAAAGTTACACTGCGCCCAGAAATATCAATGATGAATCCTGTTAACTTATTAGAATGCTCTCTAGAAAGAAAACACAAGAAATGGCATTTACTCTTTCACCCTGAGATCTTCATGTTTTTTTGACCCATCTGTCAGTATACCTCACTGATAGATTATTTCTTCTCACTGGCTATCACACTAGAGGACAGAGAAGCAAATCCCTTTGGAGCCATCTTTAGTACTGCTCTTTACTTTGGCTGTCAAGTGGAGTCAAGAAGGGACAGTTGTTACCATCTGCCTGAAAGCGTGGTCTGGAACCTTTATTTGTGCACATCAACAGTTTTCCAACATATGTGCCTAAATTTAGTCTCTGAATTCATTATTGGGCTTTCAGATATGTGACCCGGTTTTCAGAAGTACTGACCACTCAGACATCTGGTGATTTCAGTGTAAGCTGTGATTATCCAGCATCTCTTGAACAAAATCACCCAGTGTGGTTTCCATTTTAAATCAGTAGAAAGACATCTGTTGAATTTAGTAGATACTGAGTTGACCTGTGGATATTTAACCTTTGGCAACCACATCTGACACTCTTGGCCAGGCATGGTAATCACATAAATGAATCTGATAGCCACATGAAAAATGCAGTGTCATATAATCAAAAAAGTATCACATAATTTGGACTATTATTACGTTCTCTGTAGCTCGTTTCATCTGTCTTGTGACTTACCATTTTAAAAGCCTAAGCATATTTTAACAGTTAGCATCCTTTAAAAATGGAACTGCCAGAGAAAAGTTCTTCTTCATAAATCTGAAAGTTCCTACATCTATGTATTATTACTGTATGTAAGATACAAAATACATCAAAGCTGGGATGGGCATGTTGTGACAATAATATGGAGAGACATCATTAAAGCTTATTATCAGGGAAGCACACTAAAAAGGTCCAGTGTTCAGTAAGAACTTTTGATTTTGATTTCCTGAAAGTGCATTTTGGAAGACATACAGAATACATGGTGGCTAACATTTTTTTAGTTAAATAATACAGCAATTTTACATTTCTGTGAAGAGCAGGTTCTTCACTTCTGAGGTTTACAGCTCACTTCCAAAGCCCTTGAGGGTTAACAGTACTAAAGCTGACAGACTATTGCTGACACAAATTTGACTTCTTCCTGTTCTGACTTCCATTGATGGATGGAAAATGTGCATTCTAGACTAAAACTTACTTATCTCTTAATCTCAGTTACTGAGGAGTTTTTAGAAGAGGTATTGGTTAGATCAGCTCCTCAGTTGTTCTAACATATGCCAGAGTCAGCAGAGGATTAGAGAATTTTCACTGCTATGCGTTCTCTTCTATGTCTAAGCACAACTTCTCTGTGTTCAGGCACAGTATACAGCCTATTATACTGACTTTAACCTTGAAAAACTTTAATGCTATTTTAGGTCTGTTTAGAAAGGCTTCCTCTCTCCCTTGAAAAGTTGAACTCACAGGAACATAGGTGGTGGGTTTTCAGTTGGAAGGATACAAAAGCAGCTCCAATTTTGTTGATCCTCTGTAGCCTTTCTTTTCTTTTTTCTTAACAAGACATAGATTTTGTTGGCATGAGTTTGGAATGATCTGCAGAGCCTTCTTTGTCAGTTGCAGTAATCCTCAAGCACCTGACCAATCATTCCAGATCTAAATTCCGTGACAGTCTAATTTATAACAAGCAGAAACACACCTTGTTCACAGTTACTTGCAATATTGCTATAATTCAAAAGTAACATCAGTTTTGCCAAAGAGAGAAACTGACTGGCAGTTTTCCTTGTTCAGTATCAGAGCAATAGCTGCGCAACAGGCAAACCTGAGGGCACAACTCATTTTTCAGCTATACTCCTGAAAGGTGCTTTAGACATTTTGGCAATTTTTTCCACTGCTGTATACTGAAGACACTTGCAGTATACATGTGTTTCCTTTTGTACATTTACAAGTACTCCATTTACCTTCTAAATTTATCTGAATTTTTCTGAATTTCCTTTGAATTAAACTGAAGCTACAAGAACTCTCAGGATTTTGTAAAGTCCACTCCAAATGTGAATGCTGTTACTTCATGCCTCAACCCCAACTCGTGCAATTACTATAGTTTTGGTTTTACAAGAAGACTGAAAAGAAAAATATGAGGTGATAAAGGTAATTTCTACATTGTAGAATTGCAGTAAATTATCTTCCTCCTCAGTGAGCCATGAAAACACGTCTCTCATGCTTCTTCATTCAGGAAGCATCTCCTGGCTCCTTAAATCTCTTGATGGTGATCCCTTTGCTATGTGCGGTGTATTTTATTCAGACTTGATGAGAATAACTAAAAAATGCTCAATGTTCTAGTTAAAGTTGCTATAAATTAATGACATTGTAAGAATAAGCTCATTCTGTCCCAGTCTGTATGTGCATCTTTTTTAATGAAAAAAGAAAGAAAGGTTAGTTTAAAGATGTGTGCTCAATAATTATAAATGGAGAAGTATATTTAGTGTCAACACACTGCAGGCTGGGATTTCACACATTGCTGCACTGATACGATAACTAATGATTGCAGTTATTGGCTAAAAGAACAAAGGCTTATGAAGTGCCAGCTGTGTAACTGAAAGAGAGGTCTAGAACCAATTGCATTTTAACCATCCAGCAAGCCTAATACCAATGGGAAAGCACACTCCTCAGAGAGTAATGACAAAACTTTGTACAAGAAAATGGAGCTGTTTGATGTATGCCGATTCAAGAATGTAAGGGTTTTCAAAACAAATTTCTGTGTTGTGTCATTCAGTGCTGTTTACAATATTTTAAATCATGGGACTGTTTTCAGTATCTATAAACATCATGTCACTTGTAGCCTCCTTGTTAAAAGCATTTTGCTTCTTCAACTTATGTCTGTGTTTCTTTTGCGTCTCAAGCTACCTTACTGCTCCACAGCAGACATCTTCTAACATTTAACTGTACTTTAAAAAACTAGTGATTGCAAATATGCTGCCAGTTGTCCTGCTATAGTAGAATCATCAACCCTTTTGTTTTCCAGCTGCAATACATTTTGTATCTATACATTCAAACATCCCATAACAGCATGAAATAACTATCAAGGAACTAGACATTGAGTGCTTCATTCCAGTTTCCACATGACATTTCGTATCACAAAATAACTTTCACATCAATACTGCCTGAGATCAGGCCTGTCTAGCTGCTTTTTTGACCGATTTTCACAGCGCTGGAATGTGTGTTAATAATAATGATTAGAGCTGTATGACATTTCTCGGGAATTAATGACTGGCTAGAAAACTCCATCGACTCGATGCTCAGCAAAGGACTGTTCTCTCTGGAAGGTAATCTGTCCCTGGGAAATACTGAGGGGTTGCATCAACACTGTTTTATTAACAAAAATTAAATATGGAATTTGGAACGTGATAATTACAATTGGTCTATATGTTCCAATTGTTTTATATTCTCCAGATTTATCACCACCTCAACATTCAGGTTAACTCATTAACTTTCTCTCCTAATTTTACTCTTTATTAAACTCTCTTATTTACATAGAAACATCTGCAAGAATCAGTTCTAACAGTATGTACAATTAAACACAGAATTGAACATGTATAGTGCACACACACATATATAGAGTAAGTGTGTATGCAGTTATGTAACTTCCACTGAGACATGGCTATACATTGCTACAGGATTTACCAGGGAAAAAAAAAAAAAAAAAAAAGGCAGCCTATTTTCTAGTTTAAAGTTGAACAAGCATTGCTACTGATCCACATGTGAAAGTCTCAGTGAAAACATGTGAAAGAAATGCGAGGAAAATATAATAGGAATACCTAATTTTGTCTAAGGTCTGTGCCTAAAATTGAGTATTTCACTTAACTAAATGGATATGTACTTGAGTAAAGACAACTCTGTAGGTTCTAGTTGAAACATTCAACTTCTCAGTTGTTTCAGAGGCAAAATACACTCCTTATGGGATAAAACTGGAGAAAAGTAGGCAATTATTACTTACCTTAAAGCAATGTCAAAAAGAGAAGTCTTGAAAGTGAAAGGTGATAGTGCTAACTGAAAAATCTTTCTTGTTTCTCATCTTGCTGAAGACAACTAATATAAATTAGAAGTTTATTTACTGACTTCATTGAAAAAAGCTTTATAAAATCACATAATGACTCAAGATGTGCCTCAGTACTGCATGCAATATCCGTTTCTCTCAACTATTTTTCTTGTTTCCAATATTATACTTAATGGATTTATATTTTGATCATGCAGGTGTTCTTAAAACTACATGCTATGAACCCATTAAAACACACTGCCACAGGTTTAGTAAAAAGGTTTTGTGCCCTAGTCTAGAACGACTCCAGGTCATTATTAGAATTCCAAGACATGATACAGCTAAAATAACTTCACTGCTAATATGACTAACAAACACAGAGCATAATAACTAGAGTAATTTATGATTAATTAGGGTAACATGATTCATGGGGTCTGGGTTCTATGGGTCTGATCCAAAGTTTTATGATGCCGTAGGAAACATCTTTTTTCCAAGGACCTTTAATCACCCTCCTGTTTTCCCTAAGCACATGCCACTTAGGGTCAGATTCTGATCCCATGGACCTGAATCCTGCAAATGTTAGATTCTAGCCTAAATCCTTTGGGCGTTTTTGCTATAGGGGAATTCTTAAGGAAAACCCCCGGAACTTGGTGAAACAAGTTAGTCAGGATTAATAGCCCATAAAATAAATAATTTTTGATGTTATTATTTCTGCACATGTATAGCATTAATCATGCAAAATATTTAAGCAGCTTTTTAGCAGTCAGATCAACAAGGAAACTTGCATAATCTTAAGCGCTTGACAGAACTGAACCTTAAATGTCTCTAGATGCAATAATAATTATTGAACAGATTCATTTTGTGCAGTATTTTCAGCACAAACTGCATCACAAATTGTTAAATAATAAATAATGGCAGAGAGAAGTATACACAAGAGAGGAACGATATAATTTCAGAGGAGACTTGAAAGGGGATGTTGATGAGGTGGAGGTTTTAAGAATTAAATATTAAAAACCAAAAAGGCTGGTTTTGGCTGGGACTGATTGTTTTCCTCTGCTGAGAAACAAAGCGGCTTTCTAACCAACCTCCTGGACAAAGATGCAAGGCTTACTATCAAACTTCTGCGGAATCATCACTGTACTTAGAGTCTATTTTTAAGAGAAAGCAAAGGATCACAACAAGCTAACTACAGTCCTCTCCAATTCCAAACGTCTGCTTTGTCCTCTGCCTCACCTCTGTTTATTTACCGCTTAACTCCACAGGCAGTTGGCTGAAGTTCCTCAAGTGCGGCAGCAATACAGTTCCCTCGCAAGAGCCGGCGTGAGGAACAGTGGCGTGCCACTGCAGAGCGCCAGCACACCAGCCCCTCTTCCCCAGAGGCAACGGTAGCCCTCAAGGCCCCAGCGAGGCTATCAGACTATTTCTTTTTCCCGAGGAAAAGGGAAGCTGCTTTAAGCACCAGCCCGCACTTAAATCACGCCATAATGGGTTTATTTTCTACATTTGGTGGCAGCATAGTATTCAGGATAATAGTACTGCTACTGGCGCACGTTACTGCCAAACCAGAAGACGGAGATGAGAGAGTTAAATAACAGGGATGGGGAGTGAATTGCTAAAAAGTCTTTCCCAGCGTCAGTTCTCTGTTTGGGGGAAGTTATTTTAATTGTCTCGCAAACAACCCGCAGCCTGTGTCCACTGGAGCCAGCCTGACTGACACTATAATGAGATTTTTACATAAATCATGTGCAGGGGCAGCTCATCTTCAGCAGACATAAACGTAGCCCCTCTCTGAAGCATGCAGTACAAGTAACACTGTACCTGTGCACAGTGCGCCGGGGCGAGGGCAGCGCCCGCTCACGCCCATGGTTTAGCGGAGGTGCGGCCCCATGGACACCGCTCCGCCCGGAGGACCTGCCTTCGCCTCACAGGTAAGTGGATCTCCGGAAAGCGCGAGCCTGTGAGGAGAGCAGTCACCGGCAGAAGGAGCGCTCTACTTATCGGGGGAGCGGCGCCCTGCTTTCCACCCTCGGGGCTGCCTGCGGCTCCCCCGAGGCGCCCACCTCAGCCTGGAGCCCGCGGAGGGGCTGTGGGAATCTGAGGCCACGCGCCATCCCGGCTTCCTCTCCCCCGCCCTGTCCGGCGCGCGCTGGCCGTTATCCCCCTTCAGCGCGGCGCGCGCGGAGGGGAGGGGACGAGACGAGGAGGTGCTCCCGCGCTTTTGGAGACGCACCTGTGGGGAGCGCCCGCCTGGGCGGGAAGTCTCTTATGTAAGGGATGGCGGGGAGCGGGGCCAGCCCCGCGGCGGGGCTGAGGGGGCTGAGGCGGGGGCTATGCTCCGCGGCGAGGCTGATGGGAGAGGGAAAGCCCCTCAGAGGGGCCGCTCGGGAGAGGGAGGCCGTTGGCTCCTCAGAGGGGCGGCCTGGGAGGGGGAGGCCGTCGGCCCCTCAGAGGGGTCCTGTGGGCGAGGTGGTGAGGCCAGGCCGGCGGAGCAGCCCCCGGTCTCCGGCGCGCAGCCTGCCGCCGACGCCTCGGGGGACGGGCCGGGTTCGCTGGGCTGCCTCGCCCTCGCTCTCACCCGCACGCTGCCCGCTAAGGCGGATTTCCCTTGGCGGCAGCCCTTCCCTGCCGGCTGCATGCCGCGGCGAGTCCGTCCAGCCTCCCGCGCTTTGCCCTGGCAGCCGTCGCCTTCCGCGGGCTCGCCCGGCTGCAGACGGGGCTCGGCGAGCGCCGTGGCTGGCTGAGGGAGTTGTGCGGGAGACCGCGCCGGGCTCCGCGGGGGAGCGGAAGGTGGGTGCCCCCGGCGCCTGCACGCTGGCAGCAGGCAGGCGCGGGGCGGCTCCTCGCTCGCCCTGTCTCCTCCTTCCCGCCCCTGCAGTGCCCTCGCCTCAGCCCTCCCGCCTCGTGGCCCCCTCCACGCCCCTCTCGCCAGCCCCTTCTCCCCAGCCCGCCGCGCAGCGCGGTGCCGTGCCTCGCACTCCCGCCGCCACCTCCACCCCCCGGTACTCCTCCTTTCCCCCCGCCCCCCCCCCCGCGCGCTCCCTCTATCGCGCACTCCACTCCACAAGTGCCGCGCGCTCGCTCCCCCGGAGCGGAGCGGCGACGGGCTGCGGACGCTTGCGCGGGGGCGGCGGCCCCGGCCCGGCCCGGCCCGCCTGGGGCTGTCCGTGGTGCTGAAGGCGAACGCGGGCTGAGCGGACGCCCGGCCCCTGACGGAGCCCCTTTATGTTCAGCTCCTGGCGCAGCGCAGCATCCAGCAGCTCGAGCGGCGGCGGCGGCGGCGGCATCGCTGAGCCGGGGCTGGCAGGCAGAATGGAAGGCTTTATTCGGCTGCTCTTCGGCTACTTGGTGGCGGACCTTTTCACGCTGGTGTGTCGGGCTCAGGAGAAAGCTGGCCAGCAGCTGGGGAGCTTTGTAGTGCTCTCAGGAGGAAACCACTCCAGCCTTGGGGAACAGCTAGACCCCTCTGAGCCACCTCCCACTCCAGACTTCTGTAGGGGCTACTTTGATGTGATGGGGCAGTGGGACCCCCCCTTTAATTGCAGCTCAGGGGAGTTCATCTTCTGCTGTGGCACTTGTGGCTTCAGGTTTTGCTGCAAGTTCAAGAAGACAAGGCTGGATCAAAGCACCTGCACAAACTATGAGACGCCGTTGTGGATGAACACTGGGAAGCCTCCTTCCCGCATAGATGACCCTCTGCACGACCCTACCAGGGATAAAACCAACCTCATTGTCTACATCATCTGTGGGGTTGTGGCAGTCATGGTGCTGGTGGGGATCTTCACCAAACTAGGTCTGGAGAAGGCACACAGACCCCAGCGGGAGCATATGTCCAGGTAAGACTGAGCACCAGGCAGCAGGGTTCCCTTCCCCCCTAGCTCTTCCCCTACCCCTAAAGAAGAGAGAGGAGCCCATGTGTTCCTGCTAAACAAACAACTCCTGCTAGGCAGCCTGCATTCCCCTGCAAAGCGACTGAGACCAACTTTGGCGAGCAGAGCTCCTGTGGTTCCCCAAGCCCAGGTTATCAAAGTACATGCATACTGAGGAAGGCTAGAAATAATTGTGGAGTCTGCACAGACAGTAGTCCATTTTTATCTGCAGTGTCTGACCCTCTCCCCAACAAGATCCAGCAAGTGTTCCGGATATACTGTGCATGAATAAGAAAACAAAAAAATCCTGAAACCAGCAACACTGAATTATAGAAAGCCTGATGGGTTCCCTCTTCCAACTGTTTCAAAGCTTGGAAAATGTTTTTACTTCTCAACAGAAGGATGTAAACAAATGTCATCTCACCCTCCCTCTCCAGCTGCAAAATTGTTTTGGCAGGACCTTCCCTACTCCCCCAACCCTTGCAAATGTGTGAGCTATTTGTAAAATTTTTAAGCTGTGAAAATGAGACAGGGTGGAAGGAAAGAGGGAGACACAAAAAGGAAAAGCTATTGTAGAATTTCTTAACCTTTTTTTCACTTACTGTTGGGAGGAAAAAATGGAATGTGAAAGTATTGTCTCATCCATACGTGTGTGTGTGTATTATATTCTGTATTCACAGTGTAATGGCTGAGTTATATTGAAGAGAACCTCCCCCACCTAGAGTTAGGCATGCTGTGTACTGTCTATGCCAGATACTGGCTGCCTAGTGGTGGATAGACAGGTGGGCAACTCAGGACAGAGCCCAGTGGCTTTAACAACATATTCCAAACCCAGATTGTCACAGCAGTTCAAAATCAAGGCATAACACATTTGTCAAGTTTGCAGTCTGTCTGATTCTTTATGCTAATCCCAGGCACATGAAAGTAAAGCAGATGGGGGAAAGGCATTAAAAAAGGCAAACAGCTCCATTAAAGAGTCTAAATAGATTCCAGCATATTGGGCAATGTTAGTGATGAAATGCGATTAAAAGGATACCTTCTACTGGATATGCAGTGTGTCAGAAAGGTTCCTCTTGCCCTGACTGGTAATGGTGTAGTTCACAATCTTTAAAGCTTAGATGAAGAGTCGTACTTTGAAAGATAGTCCAAGAGATCAACTCAACACTTGGAGCCTTATTTTTTATTGAAGTTTCTGCATGACTTTTTGATTAACGGCTTATCCTGAAATGAACGGAGAAAGACACAAAAATACTCCTACAAATGCATAACCAGTTCACTACCAATTATTTGCTATTTATAAACTGGCTGCTATGGATATGCTTTTACTACCGAGGAACAAAGCACACTGCAAAAATTTTAGTCAACTTAACATTGTGTGTCAGTGATACTTCTGCAGAGATGGTTTTCGTTGAGCAAGGAATAATAGTCTTTTAGACATCCTGAATATTCTCAACTACTAAATTGAGAAAAAGAATACATGAGTCCCAATTTCTTTCTTAAATTTTACTCTTGAACTACAGAGCTTGTTTGGAAAAAGCTCTCCCTGGCTTCAGCCTCTTTCTGTAGCATCTTCATGCAGGCAAAAAGACAGGGCTCGAAACAGTTACAAAAAACAGGACACAGTCAAGTTGTAGCCATCCTTGCTTATATATAGCTTAAATAGGTCCTATTTCTACTAGTAGAAATAGTTGCTATCTAAAGTACAGGTGTGAAGTATTCAGAAAGGATATTCTGGTATAGTTTATGGAAAAAGAATTATAGGGGATTGGAAAGTCATTCTGAAATCCTTCAGTCATGTATGCATAAAGATTAGGTTTCTGAAGTGGTCCTTAGAAAAGGTCGTCTGTTACCCTGATTACTTAACAGTGTCTGAGATCTTGTACTTTTCTTGCCATGTAAATTCAAGTCAGGATTATATAGAAACTTGGAAAGTCATGGTCACATGGAAAAACAGTCACCCACTCAGTACACATAATAGCTAGTCATGTTCTGAAAAAGAAGCGCTATAGCTTTTTTTTAAAAAAAAAGTTCTCACACTCCTATTACAGCTTACCATTAATTTGAAAAGGAATTAGATTTTTAAATCCTTTTGACAATCTAAAATTCTGTTCATTGAGTGAAGAATTGAAGTAACCTCTTTGTCCTCAAATGTGTGTTTAACTGAAATACTCCATCCTATCTCATTTTACACTACTAATGTTCTGAAAAAAAGGGCTGCAGTGCTTCAGAAATAAATAATTTATCAGTTTAAGCAATTAGTAGTACCAACAATTAAAAATAATATGTAGCCTATATTTGCATTCACCTTCTTTTATAACACTCATCACTATAATATCATAAAAACAAACCCAGAAAGAACACTACTTATGGTTTTTTTTTTGTTTGTTTTTTTTTTTTTCCTGTGCTAAACCTTATTAATAAGCAGAAGTATAATTCAGTGAGAGTGTTAGGTAGGCCAAACAAAAAGTACTAATTGTTACTCCATTTTGGCTGGCAGCAAAAAACACACGGAGGCTGATTTGTCATCTGTTTCCTTAGCTAAGATTGTCTCCTTTCCCTTCCCTAGCCAGTGGCAACATGAAACACTTGAATCCTCTTCATTCTTATCAACAAATTCACCTATGGAAGGGATGGTACTGTTTATCAAAAAAGACAATGCATAATGTAAACTGGTCTTTTTTTATGAGGGCTGATGTTTTAAAGAAGTGAACTGATTACAACTGGTGTAAATTATGTATTTCCATTTTTGATTTATTAAAAATATTTAAAAATATGAACAGAGACCTGACACATGGGAGTAATAACAGTGACCTATAAATAGGAAACAAAATTGTGCCACACTTATTAATTCCTTGCATTATTTCATCTTACCGTTGGTTGAAGTTGATTGAATTCTATCATTTCATCTTACCGTTGGTTGAAGTTATCTGCTGTTGAAGTAAGAGCCTGGTGTGCGTAAGAGTGGTACCATGTTAATAAAGAAAACTTCACAGGCTTGGCTAGCATAGTTTCTATACACTTGCTTCTCATTATATTTTGTTTACTGCTATACCAACACAAGCCAAGAACACTCCATTAATTTCACTGAATTTTCTAGAAATACTTGACAATGAAAAAGCATCAGGGAAATTTATTTACTTAGTGAAAACAATCCATAGGAAAAAAATCTCTATTGGGCAAGTCCTTTTAGGAAAAAAGAGTCAAAATTTGTCCTTTTCTAGAAAGCTTGTTTCTTTTGTTTTGAGAAAAAAGGCCAAGTGTGGCTCTGCTGACATTTTCTTTTTTGTTAGATCAGTGCTTCTCTGTAAAACACTATTGGCATGGAACTGTAAATCTGGAAGATGAAAATGGAGAGGGTAGTACAGTATTAACTCTACATGGCATATTTCATTTTAGACATCATATGATATTGTTTTGTTTAAATCATTCTCCTAATTTTTAAATTTGTTACTTGACATTAAAAGGAGATAAATATTCCCTTCAGCTACAGTGTCCAAGAACTAAGCAGTAATAGTAGTATCCAAACAGAGTAACTCTTCCTTTACCCTCCTGCTTTCTAAGAGAATAAGGGAATAAGATGGTATAAGTTATCAGATATGGCCAAGGGAACAAATGTGGCAGTATTGTGCCTAAAAGGAAACAGAATTGATCTGCCTCCTGAAGCAGACCTAGAAGCTCTGTTAGGCATATGAGGGCAGCATGTTCTTACTGCTTAAGACTACATCAGTGTGACTTCCAGGCTCCATCAGTGAAAGTGGAGAAACCCCTCTCAAAAATGAGTAAAAAAGGGAAAAGCTTTATTTTTGTTTCATTGAGGAGATTTTTCTCTAAATAAAACCACACCTTTGTCTTCTTCCCTAATCCTCGTGGATAATGTGCAAACAAACCAAGAACTGAAAGGATGATATTTACAACCATGCTTGTACACCATAGCTCCTAGTTGTTTGAAGCAGTGCTTCTGACAATATGTTATCAGCCTTCCAAATACTGTGAACCATCTGAATTCTTCATTCTTCCTTCACAGTGTGCTGAGCTCAGGAGTTAAGTCTTTTGTTGATCATTCAAAAGGCATGTACCTGGGGCCAAAAATAGTCCGACTTCCCAAAATCCTGAATCCTCTGTGTGAAATTATTTCCCTTATGGGTTTTGACCCAGTTTTGGAGGCAAAATATGACAAGTGACCTTCATGAAATAACCTTTCAGCTTTCTCAAGCTTGTATCCATAAGGGAAATGCCTCGCTCCCCATGCTTTGTAACACCCAAGAATAGTTTTCCAAAGAAAAAAATCTTATGACAAGAGAAATGCTGAAGTTTTGTGATACTTTGATAGTTCTGGGCCACGAACTCCTATGTAGGTAGCATTTCTCCACTTCTGTGATACTGCAATGAATATCAATACACAGGACCAAATGATATTGCTACCTAATTAAAAGGTTATCTTGTATTTTGCATTTCCTTAAAAAGTAATTCAGTATATCAGAGGTGTAGATAAAGACTCTCTACATATATAAAATTTTCAGTGGGACCCACTCTAACAATTTATTCAGATAATGAACAAAATCTATATGAATATATTTAGGTGAGACAAATACATGAAGGTATTATAACAGTCTGTTGGCCCTTGGAATTTTTCAAAACAAACGTCTGTTGAAGGATTTTGTCACATATTGGGGCACAAACCTCCCTTTATCCATTTCATTATATTGACAAATCCCTAAAAGAACAAAATGCAGGTACAGCATTTCCTTTGTACTTCAGTGATACGAGCTGCTACACATTTTTAACTCGACACCAGTGGAAGATGAGAAAAAGCTCTTTGATATATGAGTTATTCTGCCCTGAGAAGATTGTACAACTTTGGCTAACACAGTATAAACAGGTGCTGTGTTATTGAAAATAGAACTTGATGGAGAGTAGTTCCTTTTTTCTTAATATAGTGGGAGTTGGACAGCTAATTCCTTAAAACCCCTTTGAAAAAAGCCACCCTAAAATGGTAGAAAAACTTAATTGGCATTTTCACAGACAGGTAGTAGTTAATCTGCTATCATACAGGGTGTTATTTAAAGTCTACACTGAACAATATTTAAGGGCAACGTGGAAAGCATTTCTGACAAATCGCTCGCACCAAGTTGGGAAACACTAATCTGTGTATTATAAGCTCTCACAGTTTTAACTCCCACATTGAAGTTAGGAACTTCCATTTGCTTTTCTTCCCTTCCCAGAAATGTGTCCAGCTGCCTCTGGAATTAGAATTAATATTGATGTCAATGACTTCTTTTGTATAGAGACATATTTGCATAATTGACTAGATATTAATGGTTTTAGTCCCCACTTATTTTAAACTATGATTTGCAATATAATGCTTTCATTTTGCAACATTTTCTACCTACTTTTGTGAGATCTCTTCTATTGAATTTTTATTATTCTGTTATGTAGGCCAGCTTTGCTATTTCTGCTGTATAAGCATCATTTCAAATGGGAGCATTGCTCTGATACCATTAATCATTTGGTTACTGTCTTCTGACCTTTTACAGGATCAACAGAGTATTCTGTAACATGTTGATCACAACTGTAACTAATATTTTAATAACATAATGCTAGCCATAAACACAATGAACCATCAATATTGTTTAGCGGTGTACCAAAGAAATGTTCCTGCAATCTGAAAGCAAGATCCACCTCAGGATTCCTCTCTGTCCATAATTTAAATTAAGCTACTTATTAATATTTAAAAGTACAGTGCTTCTTGATCAAGAAATCATCATTTCACAAAAGTACAGTGGAGAAGCTAGATGGCACTTGCCATGGCTTTCACCAATTAATGTGCTTATTTTTATTTATTTATTAGTTCATAAACTAGTCTTTCTTGATGCAGTATCTGGGACACTATATAATTTTGCAGAAAATTAAACTAAACTGGGCCCAGTGCCCGGAAAACGCATCCATTCCCTTAAAAAAAATAGCTCAAGGGATCTAAAAATTAAAACTAGTAAAACAAACAGGAGGCAAATAATGTCAGCGATGCATTGACCTGAATAGAAAAGACTTGCATTGAACCCCAAAGACACTGGTAACACATACCATAGCTTTCGTTTGCATAATGCAACAGTTTCTGCAGGTGGGTCAATTATTTTGTATGGCATAGTAGTTCAGCAGGTAGCTATATGGTACATACCTAAGGACAAGTCCTGCTCCTGCAGAAGTCAATGGTAAAACTCTATAGCCCAGAATGACAGTTAGATGATGAATTTCAGAGCTTAAAACTTAGTCACTAACTCTGGGTCCACAGGGCTAATATGAGTGTGTGTGCTTATCTGTATGCCTAAGGACACTTCCAAGTGAAACTACTTAGAAAATACACCAGAGTGGGATGAATCTGTCTCTTTTTCAGATATGGTTACTGCATGCAGCTCTGCAGAAAAAGTCCACAACCAGCATCAGGTTGGGCCTGGCCTAACTGTTAGGAATCCTTTTGCTTCCTCCCTCTTTGCTAGCATAAAGCTTTCATCCTGTTTCTGAACTGGCTTCAAAGCAGCAAAGAGTGTTCATGTGCTTGCTCTGTGTTAATGACTAGGACTCTCATAGAAGCTGGAAAAGACATTTTTGTTCTCTCCTTCTGGATGGGAAATGCTTAAATCCCTGATCATGAAGAGTGCTATGCCTACTGGATTTGTACATGAAAATCATGGGACCTTTCAACATTGCTGACATTTTTGAATGAAAACAGCCAAGACCACTGTACTATGTGGCGCTCTGTTCAAATGTATGTGTGAGAATTTGCTTTGACAAGCCCTGCTGGTAATTTAGGTGTGAAGATAATTAGTTTGTGAAAGCTATAGACAGGGGCTAGGTGCTGAGGTGCTCAGCTTAAGCAAGATGATAATGTTACTGAGCACATGCAATGGCAGAACTCTACAAGTCTCAACAAGCTTAAATTATGTTCCTACAAAGCCAAGACAACTAAAGAACTTAATGTGTTTCTGTGTATTACTGCTAGCACACTGTCTAAGACAACCTAAAAAGAGCCTTAGGTGCGAAGTCTCACAATGTATCTGATTCCCTGATTTTGCTGTGAATGGAGCTGGTTTCCCCAGCAGACATTATGATGGAATGCATCTCAGACTAAAAAAAAATGTGGAATATATTGGTGATGCCTTACAGATTTTGCAGGTTCATTCTGATTTTGTTTGGTTTTCAGGGCTCTTGCTGATGTTATGCGACCTCAAGGTCCCTGTACAACAGATCATATGGAAAGAGATCTAAACATTGTAGTACATGTGCAACATTATGACAATATGGAGACCAGACCCCCTCCAAATAATTTACGTAAGTTGCATTATAACTTTATCAATATCTGGAATGCTGGCAATAAGATAAGCATTATGAAAAATATTGCTGGATGTCAAATGAGGATCGACAGTACATTGGTTCTTGCGATTTACAAATATTTTTAATTTCAGAATTAGAAATATTTAGGATTCCCTAGTGCAAATAGTGCAACACTAAGAGAAAGCCATTTTGAATAGAAAAATTAACTAGTATGTTTATTTTTAATTAGTTGTCTTAGTTGACTAATATTGGTTTTGTATCTTGGTCTCCTTCTACCTGTTTTTTTTGCACAGCTCATCAAGCTATTCTTTAATCTATGTTCTGTTATACCAAAATACAAACAGTTAAGCTTACAGCAAGATTTAACAAGGTGTTTCATAGGGCTGTAGCATCCAATAAATGGACTCGTTAGGCTGTTATATCATCTCCACTAGTAAAATAATTAAATACTTTCCTGTAGAGCATCAAGTTGTATGTGCTTTTCACATTCTCATTTTTTTTTCTCTCTAAGGGAAAGGACAGAGGAAGATTATTAGTTTAAATTTTAAACAATATTTTTATTCTATATCTGCTATTATGTATCTATGTTACTGAAGGCAAGGAAAAAGTGCACCTTGGAACTTCAGAAATATGGTGACATTTCAAGTGGTTCTGAAGTCCTAGGCAACTTATTTCTCAGTCTTTTATTAGACCACAGTACAGATCTTTCTCAGGCTCAGATACATTTTCCTTTTGTGATGAACAGTTCCACTGCAATTATAATTTGGATATATATTTATGTATTTTTTATTAATTCATATCTTAAATCGATATATATACACACATATAAAAATATATATACCTTCATACAAATTATAGAGAATATATTTACAAATTCAAGTTCAATGTATTCATAAAAGAAAAGGATATAATTCAGGAAGGTTTAGATTGTTAGGCAGTGGATGGCTTTATTCCATGCTGTAGTTCAATGTAGATGTGCATGTTACTGCAAATACACTTTTACTGCATTGGTATTTGGATTTTGAAACATTTAAAGTCCATGCACTAGTCCTTTCCTTACTTTTCTGTAACTATAGAAAGCAGAAAATTTTCTTATATTTGGACAAAGGATGAGTTTTATTTGGACTGCATTGTGCAATTATTGTGAGATTTTACTGCTGTCTTTTGGGGAAAGGGTGTAAAAACATTGGGAGAAAGAACAGATTCATATACTGCATACACTCCTGATACTTGTTTTGTCATAGAGGCTGACTGCAATTTCTTATGCATATCATTACAGAGTAATAGGAGAGGATTAAAGCTGTGACCTCTAATAAAGATACCACATATAGTGAAGTGAGACACCTAATCTGTCTGCACTGCTCTCCAGCAAAGTACTTCCACCTGGGCCTGTGCAGTTCTACACTGCAGAGGGGGAAGTACATACTTACTGCAGCATTACATCCCTGATTGTACAAAAACACACCAATTCTGGAGGGGAACCCATGCTTCTCCCTCAATTGAAGGTGCTCTAGCCCCCTGGAGCTGAAATGATGAGCTTCGGAATATTTAAGGAGGATGCACTATATCTCTCTTTGCCCTATGTATTATCTCTTTGCTGGTCTCTGATCCTTCATGTGACTATGTTTTCAAGAAGAAAGACGCCAAAGGGTAATGAGGTTAGGGTACAATCCTTATTTTCTCTCATATGTGAAATGTTTATTTAGAATCCCAGTCAATGAAAGAGCCAGAAAGTAGAGAGGTTCTTACTTCATTGATTGTGACTAGATTTTTGTAATCATCACACTGAGATATTTTTCTTCAAATTCTTTGTATACTACAATATACGACATAACACAGCAGGCCTTTAATCTCATAGTTTCTTGGATTTGAATTCAGATGTAAGTCTTACTTCTATAAACCCTTGCATATAAGTGCAACTCAGAGCCTCATAGTTACTTCATTAACAAAGAAAAAAATATACATTTAATAATACCTTAGGATCTTAGCTTATAATGATCCCAGACATCTGCACCACCTGTCTCAGAATTTGGTCCTCTGGAACAGGTGGAAAAATTATATTAGTGAAACAGCTCTTCCACCACTGCAATTTACAACATAGAAGCACTACTGCTACTTTGGAGCTATGGTAATCCATTGGGTAATGAATAGGGGCAGTTCCAAGACTGCTTCACATGCAGCTCAGGCATTCCTGCTACAGATGGAAACTTTAGAAGCAAGCAGCTACAGTGGTAACTGTTTCAGTTTTTAATCAAATTTTTTAATTAAGTCAATCATTTTAGATTGTACAATGCACACCTTCAAGTGGTGAAATTACTAAAGATACTCTGTAACTGATATTAAATACATTTACTTCATAGCAAGTAGATCATTATTTTGTATTTGTTGCCATTATATTCTCTCATAAACTCATCTAAAACATGACTATATGACCTATTAGAATTAGCCAGAATATTACAAGTGATTAAAGTCTGTTGAGAGCATGTGCATTTATGGTGCAGAAAAAATCTTTGTAAAGAAAAATTATTAAGACGAATTTTCCAAGTCCATTATCTTAGCAATTTGAAATTTTATAGCAGAGTTCCGAAGCACTACAAGAGCGGATGTTACTTGTAGAAACTTTGGCAGTGCAACATTACCTACTGCTAGTGCTGGAAAAGTGACAGGCTTTTTTGGGTATTTTTACAAGCAAATAAACCAGAGGGAATTACAGCTTTTGTAGAAATTCTATTCCAGATCTTTACTTATAAAATGCAAACAAAATGGTACAAAATTATAGCATCGAACACTTTGATATGTATTTTTTAAGTTTTCTTTTCTAAGTTACCACTTTCTATTTACTAGCCATCTGCAAATGAGACTTAAAAATTTGAGACTGATGTACTTTTTACATTGGTCCATAGACATGAAGAGGGCAGGAGGAATTTCTTAGGCAGTATGTACTCCTTCCATATTGTGTTTTTCAGGATACTGAAGGCAAACTATTGAAGGTCAAACATTATTAAAAATGTTCTAATTTGAATGTTCCTTTGCTCTTTCTGCCCTCTTGAAAACATTTTGCTGTTGCTGCCAACACATTCTGAAAGTGTCTTATGAAGGGAAACTCTGTCAAAATGACAAACTTTGCATGATCTCTGACACTGAAAATGAGTGTGTTTTCATTTCTGGACTGTTTGTTACCAGAGGACAAAGATTTTTTTAAACTGCCTGCAGATAGCACAGCTATTTGCCAAAACTATCAGTTCAATGGAAGGCCAAAAGGAAAGATCTCTTTCAGTGTCTTGCGGTTTACTCAGTTTCCTGTCCCTTCTTTTCTGATATTCAGAAAAGACATATTGGAGGTTCTGAAAAAACATAGGTTTTTTTTTTTTCTTTTTCCATGCGAATCCAGACAACCTAGGTGCTTTTTAGTAAAAGCTATTTTGTCCTTAGCAATTGTTAGTTGTCATAATTTTCTTCCAGTACTGTGCTTTACTTATGATTACTTTTCTCTTATTTCTCTTCATTCATGCACATTCAAATGTAGTGGTGCTTTGTAAAAAAACAACGGGTAACTACCAAGAATCACAGCATTCGAGTTTTCTGACATGGAATGTTAAATAAAATGAAATGAAAAAAAAGGACATTTAAAAGTTGTTAAAAACATAAAACAAAAAGCAAACCTTCATGCAGAGTTTGAGTTGTTTTGTTCATCTCTGAATTTCATGAATCTTAAGAAAGCAACAGCAATCAAGATTTTTTTTTTCTTCTTTTTTTTCTTTCTACTTATTGTGTTAGAAGTAAGCAATTTATTTAACTTGTTAGGATTATAACACTGATACAGTGGCAGTTAGGAGTCTTTGAAGATACATCTTTTCTGAAACGTGATTACTGCTATTATTTCTAATTCATAATCTATACTAGCAGAGTGAAACAAATATTTAAGTTAGTGTAATCCACAGTCACTTTTCCCAACGATCAGTAAAAGCTCTGATAATCTTTCCACAATAACTAGCCTTGCACTAGTATATTTAAAGCATTTACACAGACTCTCAAGGTAAAGGTGACTTTAAAGGGAAGTCAATTCTAGACTGCAGAGGTTTTAAGATGAAAAGTGCTAGCTTTTAGCTAGTTTGACAAGTATGGATTATATCTTCATTCTGAATTTAACATTTAGAAAAAAAAAGTGAATTGTAAACACACCACTCAAAGAAGGAAGTGTTGCACTGTATCAAATGGCAAACTTTAATACTGGCAAGGATTTGCAACACGTGATTAAAATTACTTTTTCTCTTCTTAAATATATGCAAGGGAATAATATGTTTGTTGCAGCATTTGATTGTCAGTTGTCCTGGATACTTACTGACTAAAAATGTTAATGCTGAAAATAAAGCTAAGACATTTCTGTAACTGGTGCCATACGTTAAGTTAACTTTTGTTATTTCTTTGTTTTTGTGTTGAGAGAGTAAGCATTTAAATAGGGGGGTATTTTTTGAAGTTGTTGCATATTAGAATAAGAATTCTGTATTGCGTATTCCTGTGCTTTCCTCCATTTTTGTAAATAGAAGCTCAGCTTCTGTTTTCCAGTAAGAGAAACTGTCACTAGTTTGACACTGTGAAAATACAGTTAGAATTTGCAGTAATTTTTTGCAGTGTCTTTTATCCCTAGTGAATATGCTTTTTGTTGTTGTTGAATAGAGTGGTTTTTGGCAAACTAATTATCTTTATGTTTAACATACATAAACATGTTTATCAGATGATTCATTGTATCACATTGCCTAAATAGAATTCCTACTGTTGCTCATTGGAAATAAGCATAGAGGAATATTAAGAAACTTTAGTAAAGTGAAGGACTATTCTTTGAAATGCAAAACTCTTGGAGTATTTAAAATATGACAACTCATTTATTTACACAGTAACTGTTGGACAATGAATTGCATAATACTGAAGAAGTAGTCACTGAGAATGAACAGGTATTACTGTAACAATATGCTTCTGGTGACAGGGGGCTTGCAACTCTACCAAAAACCTTGTTCAGAGAGAGGGCTGCAAAATCCAAAGGACTGAGCAAATACCTGTATGTTTGGCCTCATTGGTTATCTAGGTTGTGTGATTACAGTAAAATGCTTTTTTTAGGCCTGGCTATATGCACAGGTCTAGCCCAGAGGAACTGGACTATGTTCTTCATAAACTTTAATTGGCTATTCACCTTCTCATTTAGAAGGGACAGGGTTCCAGCCACGTTTTATGAGTGAAAAGATGCACAGCACTAATATGTATTCAGCCAAGAAAAAGATAGTTTTAGCGTAATGAAAGAAGAAGTGAAGTACTGCTGATGGAGTGCTCCCAGACAGTGAAGAATGAAGGAGAATAAAATGGCTAGCTTAACTGGAGGATGTACTTAGCTTGCAAGAAACTACAGTGCTATGATAGAGGGAAGGAGCTGTAGTTATTAAGTATTTGGAATTTGTTTCCATTTAAAGCCTTAGTCTTCACTGCCAGTATGCAAAAACTCATTTTAATGGGGTTTCTATGATCTATCCAGGAAACAACACTATTCCAAAAAATCTGACAATTTAGATTAAATTCCTGAACTAAAAGGTAGTAGACTTAAGTTAAGTGTGGGTGAGGGCTACTTATTACATTTTGATTGTAATATACAAGGAGAACAAATGCCATATTTAAATTATACACTTCACAAAACTAATCATCCAAGAAAAAGCCCACACTACCATTACCAGCCATGTCAAAAGAAATGCCGTATTTCTAAAATATAATTTATTTTTGTGGTTAAAAGCTGCAAGCAGTTTGGTCACAGCTTTCTTGAGACCACTTTTGAAACCACTTTAATTTCTAGATACTGACTTCAATGAAAATTATGCTAACCAGTAGAACTTCAAAGCATGAGCAAGATGGTGACAGAATTTTTGTTAACATAATTACAGCTATAGCAATGCATTCCAGAGCTCCAAAGCTTCCATGCTGGAAACAAAATTTCCCATATAAACTTAGAGTCTGAAGATGCATTTCTTTTGCAACTCAGTCAGTCACTGTAAGACAGTAATATTTAATCAGTTCTGAATGTATGTTTAGCCTCACAATCATTAATATAAAAAATGTTTCTCATTTACATTCAGATTTTAATTCAGATGCATGATGCTGATTTATGAGAAGATGCTATGGAACTTCTTGAAACACCAATTAATATTTTCAAGGAAGTTAATTACAACCTGAGAATGAGAGCTTCTGAGTTTGTTTAGGAAAAGACAAAAAGTAAAACAAATGAAATATCTCATTTGTCATTGACTGTTCTGCATTTCATCAAGTAATTTTTATTATAAAACAAGATGATTTTGAAAATGTTAATATATATCATACACAATAGCTTTTTATTTATAACTATACCAGTCGTCACCAAGTATAATATGTGAGAACTCTAGCAATGCTCCTACCATACAATTAATTCCATGCCTTTGGAATCATCCTGTTGGCTTAATCTGGCAAATGAAAAAAAGCTAATGCAAATAGTAATCCCAAATTTCTGAATGAACAAGGACTGAGGAATTACATCCTGAGTCTATAATCAAATAAAACTGTGAATCTAACATCTTTATGCATGTTCAGTGGGTCTCCTTTTTATTCTAAAATATTTCTTGTTAGATATGATTTTATTGGAAACTCTGTGAGAATGTTATGCATCCTACCTGCAGTTTTAATCAGTGGGATGTATTCTGAACCATATTGGGTAGGTCTTCATAAGCTCTGCTCCATATAACCGTTTCCATTAGGACTGAACAACGAAGTTTTCTATCTTTCTTCATTTACTGTACAATAAGAACAATTAGATTAGATTACTGCCTTGCATCCTATCATTTACTTCCAGTCAGCTTTTAATTCAGATAAATTTGACATATCTTAATAAAAATATTCATCAGTGTAAAATGTATTTAGGACAAATACAGTTAAACACTGACATTATCCTTTAGTGGCAATAATTAACATTATGGTAATAAAAATTATTTAGAATATATTTTTACACTTTATAATGTAGTTTAAAAGGCTGCATGATTATTTAATAAAATAAAAATTATTGTCATGACAGAATAGAGCACTGCTGTATTAGACTGTTACATAGGCAGTCTTGAAACACAACAGCAGACTTGAAAAGCACATATAAAGAATGAGACTCATTTTGCTGTCATTGAGGTGCAGATTAAAGTACTTTGAAATGTTGCACAGTAGTACAGGGATGTATTTACCACCTACAAGATGAAAAGTTCAATATCTAAATGGGATTTGGCTTTGGAAAACAGTTATGTGTTTCCCTTGTGATTCCACTTCTACTTCCATACTATCAGCATAATTATTTAATAGGGTTTAGTTCCATGGGTGTTTGTTATTAGATATTGATATCAAATACTCTCCTGAAAACAAAGGCAATGCTTAGAAGAGTAAGCATCTTTTACTGTTTTGGCACTTTGCAATCTAAGTTTTACTTATAAAATTTTATTAATTAGGTACTATATCTAAGATTGTATTTTGTCTTTGGACAGGCACACTGAATAATAGTATTCTTAATATCAAATAACTTTCAGCATAAAATATTCTCATTATTAACCACAACTGTCAGCAAGATCAATCATCAATGCTTTCATGTCACTCGGATTCCTCATGTCAAAAACTGGTATAGGAAACAATACCAAACTAATAGGAATCATGTTTTGAAAAAAAAAAAAAAAAAACCAACAAACCAACAACACAACCTTTTTATGGTTGTATTCTGCCAGATTTTAGCTCCTTAAAATTAAGAGGATAAAGACTGAGATACCTTTTCCTTTTTTAACATGGCATGGGTCACCTCATTGAAAGGCGAACAAAAAGTACCTTTTGCTTTCACTGTTGGTTTGCCAACACCATCACACAGACAAACTACACTTGCCTTTTTCATGCCAAAACAATATAATTTTTAACTGTTGACTTACAGCTTAATCACCTCTCTAAATCCATTAACTCCCACCCTCATATTTTGTCTCAAAAATCATAGATTTGTAACACAAATGATAAAAACATAAATTCATTAATACATCAGTTTCTGTCTATGCATTCAGGCACACGCATTAACTGTTGCAAACAGATACATCCACAGCTAAACATACACATCTTTTATCATTCTGGCTGTCTGAAACTTTGATACTATATTTTAGATATTAAAATGCTCTTATCAGAAATGTAACATTCTGTAGAATTACTTCCCTCTTCATTTTGTAATCAGTCCTACCAACTTTGCCAAGCAGAATTAGTACAGTGATTACAAAACAAAGTAGAAGAGGTTGGCTGCGTACATTAAAAAGCTTATGAATACATATCCCAGTATTACAAGACAATTGTGATATGCTATTCAGTGATGGAGATTTTAACGAATTTCAATCTACAGTTTCAATCATAAATGATTTGCAGTACCTTTGTTCTATGTTTTCTGCTTTACATCAAAACTTTCCTTGAAATGTACACATTGTCTCTGACTCCAGTTTTATTATCATAAGATAAAGTCAAGAAGGGAAATGAGTGTGTTTAATATTTATGAAATAGCTTTGGTGTTGATTGTTATAGTAGAAAAAATAGTTGGAAAAAATCTCTGTAACTGTGATACAAAACTACGTTGACAATTATTCTCATATGTTTAAAATATGAATTATAATTTTTTTTAGGTATACTAATAAATATAAACATTATTTTTTAGTTAAAACATTTGAATAGCATTTAAGAACCCTTCAGTAACTTATTTTTGTTTTTCATTCATACATTTAAGAAACATATCTGTGCACCCAAGTTTAAGGCTATAACTATACTTCTGAATCCATAATGAATTTGTAACATAATCCAAAATAATCCAATTGTCTTTTACCATCCACTCCTTAATAATGAAAGGAAATGCACATTTGATAAATAGTTATTTATACACATACATGAGCACACACAAAAGAGAGTGTGCATGACAAAATTTGGACATTAGTAGAGTCAGCAATTTGTTTAGCTGGAAGTGTCCACAATACACAAAGTGTAAAAAAACACAGACCTGTTTTTTACCCTGAAAAGTTTGTTCTCACTGTGTTAGTTTGCCTTTTACACTCTACAGCACTACTCAGGAAAAAAGAACAGCCTTTCCCATGTAGATAGTTGCTCTTCCAGGACTAATCTGATCATTCCTTACCACTTTTGAAGTGCTGGATTGTTTTCTCTTAACATACTGTCCATGCATACTAAACCTTGTGCTTCCTATTGCTGTCCCTTCTGCTGCTTGTTACAAGCTGATCCTCTGTGACTAATAATGCTGTTTGATGATGCTAGTTTCTGTTGGTTTAGAAAGTCTGCAGTCAGCCATTCTGAACTACATGTGAAAGAATACCACAGCATCGAAAAATATGGCAAATGTCTACCAGCATTTCGTTTTATCAATAGGGCACTGAAGATTAATTACTTTCAGCCATAAATTACAAAATGGTAGTGGATGCGATTCAGAGGCGGGGAGTAGGCCCAATCTGTGATCCTTACATCGAAAGTCAGATTTTGACAGTGCTTACAGTAATGGCTAGTTTAAGCCAATTAGATGAAATTCTGATTGGTCAAAAGTTGTAGCAAAGCATTCACCATCTTTAGTGGCTCAAGGATTTTACCCAGGGGCACTACAAGTCACTTAAGACCTCATATATATCTTATTGAGGGGAATTATGTTTTTGTTATTAATCTTGAACAAGGAGAGAGATAAAGGGATATGCAGGAAGTTTATTTTATGGATTTGCAAAAAAACATGACACAGCTTAGAGAATTCAATGTTGGAGAAGGAAAAATGCAAGTTAATTGCTGAGAGTAATAAATGTCAGGGGAAGTGCAGTGAAAACTACCAAACTTACCAAATTAAATTCTCCTGAGAAGTGTTTTGAGAAGCGAGGAGGCTAGAAGTAGTTTCCAGCTAGATGTACTTTCCATTTTTGTTCTGATTGCAGGGAAGTTTGAGAATCTGCAAATGAGGAAAGTGTCCATGCGCTTGGCACGCAGAAGAAAGGGAGCCTTCCATGCTCTTCTCCCACGCTCCTCCCCTTTGGCCACACAGCTGCTGTAGTTGAACAACTGTTGTCACCCCCAGTATGCAGAACAGGCCTCTTGGAGAGCTTGTGTGGATACTGAATTCTCAACCGCTGAACTCTGGCACAAAATAGAATTGCAGGTGGCAGCTTTCACTTACATAAATGGTCTAAAATTCCTCTGAAACCTTACATGAGTAGAGAACCGAGCACAGTGGAGATTTGTTTCGCTGAGGCCCTTCCAAGTACGTAGCAATCCAAGTCAGCACATTTGTAAGGGGGTAGTTGGCCAAGAACAGACTAACTGATCTGCTAGTCTGGCCAGGTGGGTTTGGCCTGTGTAAAACAATATGCTTACATCATTCAGAAGCAAATTAACAGATGAATTCTTGAGCATCTCTGTGTGAAAAAGAATGAGGCCTACTGACAGTACTTCATAAACAGCTTCCCAAAAGTAAAAGCAGTCCTTTCAGCATCATTCTCATCCAGGAGTTAAACTAAGGAAGCTGATGGTGATTTGTATATTTTTGCTCTCTCTTTTATACATCTGAGGGCCCAAAGGTTTTGCTGTGCAACATGCTCTCAGCAGTTCCTGCTGGGGGCTGGGCTAAGAATCAGGAATGCGATTTTTTCCTAAAAGCTTTGCTCTACCTCATCAAATTACTAACTCTAGTTTAAAGAACATATCTTGCATTTATAATAATGGATTAAACTATTTCTCATTTTTTCCAAAGCTGGAAGGTTGAAGAACTACATTTCTCTGATAGTAATCCAGATTCTTGTTAAAGTTTCAAGTTAATTTCTGAACATCCAGTGGTACTGTGAGAAAATGTTCCTTATCCTTTGTCAAAAACAAACCTGACCACCATTTCGATTAGAACAGTTGCAAATTTCTAGTCATAGCTCTGTAGTTAAATTGCCCTTAAATGGTTTACTCAGTTAAATTAATTCCTATAAGGATTTTTTAAGCAAAATCATTTACATTTATGATTAATTACTTCCTTCCCATCATTTTAAGACTTTCTTTGTCTTTGGTTCTTGCTTTTCGTCCTTGCTTAAAGGACCTCTATTTAAGAAGAGAGGTCTGTGAAAGGAATAGTTTCTCTTGGAAGTAATTGGCCTAAGCAAAGATCTTTAAGAAACCATAGAAAATCAGAAAAAAAGCTTGTGCTCTGTGGGATAAGACATTTGCAGAAGGTTTTTGCATAGACATTTAACTAGAATAAAGATCTCTTTAAAAGTTATAATGAGCAAAATTCATTTATAGCAGCCATCTCCTTATTCTCTAGTATGTGTCTGGGGTTTATCTTGTGTGTGCAAGTTCTAGCATCAAAATCAGTAAACTAAAATTTTACCTTGGGAGCCCACTACACTATTCCTTAATTATACAAAGATATGATTGTGATGATAGAGAGGCCAGGGACTAAGTCTGGATAAAAATATTTGTAACAAAAGTAGTAACTATTACCAGAAACTTCTGAATCTTGAAGAATATTAAAAGTAAAATATTTATGCTTCTTTGAAGATGTACACATTTTAGCAGATATATTATGGAGGATAAATATCTAAAATACAATTTATATTATTAAGATAGCTCTTTCTCTGTCTTGTTCATTATATGAATAATTTAATGCACCCATTTAAGAATTACCTAACTCAGTAATTCTTTTTCCAACTGTGATCCTACACCTCGTATAGAGAGGTCTAAATAATTATATGCAAATAGATTAGGCTTATTTCCTCTCAGAGTAAGCAAATTACAATAAAGGAAAACCCACTAGTGCTGCAGGATTCTTTTCAAGTGCATACAAATGACACACTTTATAATACGATGATTTTGCGTTGTCATAATCTAGCATTTTAGTACCATTAACATTTATTCGCAAAAATCTGGTTTGAAATATTATTTGCAAGCTGCACCTTATTTCCTAGGTGACACCATTTCCACCATCTCTACAAATATAGAGACACAGATGAAGATGTCTCTGGAACCAGGGACACAGAGCTAGAGTTATGCTGAAAAGTGTGAATCACCTATCTGCTCTATGCACAGGAAAAGTTTTTCAGATTTTGTAAGCATCAAAATCACCCAAATATTTTTAGAAAGGAAGACAAGTGGTCTTTGAAAATCTGGTCTCTGTAACTTTGTGCTTTATTCTGCTGAAATTGTCCACTGGAATAACACTAGTATTCCCCTTTTTTCTTCACCACCTCTCATGTCTCTTCATCAGGAAGAGGTAGGATTCTGCCTCTCCACTCCAACCCCTCTGCATCTCAGTAACCGCTATGCAATACCTCAGGTTACCCTTGCATTTCTTGATTTTGTCTGGACAAAGAATAATACTCTCTGGCTTTTTCAGAGTTACCCATTCTGGTATACATACACTGACTGATCAGCAAACAGAACAAACCATGCAAACAACTACAGAGTTTGTACCTCAGCCTTTTGTCACCATTCAGCCATTTGTTTTCCTAACAGCCATAGAAACATCCCATCCTTGAGATCGCAATAATATCAGAAGTGGAAAATGGGTTAAAAGTTACTATAGGGAGTAGCAGATAGCGAGACAAAAGAAAAAAAATTACATTAGCCTTGTTCTCTTTTAAGAATAATAAAGCTACAGTTATTTACTGAGTGCAATAAAGTGCTACAGGGCATTGTTAGCACAAAACTTGGATCCATAAATCAAATAAGCATTGAGATGCTGCTCTGAGAGTCTTTAATCATCAAATGGGGAGATCTAGTCATCAAAGGTTCAGAATGCCAGGAAAACAAGTAAAAGATAGAATAATCTATGGCAGGTCCCCTTCCCGGTGGATCAAAGAAGTTATCCATCAGGATGATGCCTGGTTTGTAGTGTCTAAATTAATTGTATAGGAAAGTCTGAAGGGAGTCAGGATATGTCAGAAGATCAGATCATAGAGGAAAATACAAGCTCAAAACTTGGCAGATGATTTATTAATTGCTAATTATTCTTATTTCTACTTTACATGATACTAAGTATATGCTAGAAGCTTCCAAGTAGCAAATCCATGCAATAGTTAATGCAGTTCAAAAGCAGCATTAATCCTCCTTTATGGCTTGCAACACTCTTGGGAAAGAAGATATTGCACAGCTTCAAGGATGGAAAGTCACTGGTGTTAAGCAATCTGAGGCTAACTAGCAGATTACAAAGTGAGAAGTCCTAAGTACATATTTCCCTATGTGAAATCTATGCATGTAGAAGTGGATTTACTTTCCCCATATACATGTAGCCTGTATAGAGTTTGAGATCAGTGCACCCTGGAATTTGGTGAGCATGAGCTAGTAACTTTAAGAATACTCTTCTTATATAGTCACTGAGAAGTCTTTTCAGCTTTGAAGGAATTAACAGAAGAGGAATAATTTTATCTTAATTATCATTCCAGTAAATTAAAACTAGAACGTATGCATATCCAGACATGACTGAATCCTGGTAGGGAGTATGTTATGATAAATACTCTATCATCTGAAGAATCCTTTTGATATGTTCTCATAGTAACTTGCAGCCACAGATTTCACTAGATTTGACCTGTGTGAGATAATTGCATGTGGTGTGCAGACTGCTTACTCTGTCTTCTGGATTTGATATCATGGATAGCTCCTAACTCTGTCATTCTCGCCAGCTTTCCTCTGATTAAGGCATGGAGTGCTTTTTTACATCATACACAGGACTAAAACAGGTACATTTTTCCTCTTGTGTTGGAACAGTTCCTGACAACCCCTCCATGTAAAAAAAGGTGAGGCATTACAGCTGGAGCTATGTCCATATAAAGCAAACCTGAGCTTTTTTTCAATCTGACTACATGCAATCTGAGTGCCTCTGAGTGTCAGATTATCCTTGTGCTTCATATTGTAGAAAGCTGTTGCAGAAGCCAGTGCAGAGCTGGCTGTGGTCCAGCAATACATTATCATATTTATGGTTAGATAGCTACAACTGGATAGTGTAGATTGCTGCTGCCACAGCTGTCTGAAGTTGTATCCACTGCTATCACTAGCAGTCAGAGCAAGCTAGGTTTGGCAAACTACAGTATACAATATCAGCAAGAATGAATGAGGATCAGCATAGCCTTAACATAAAGAAATGCCAGATGAAAAGGTAACTTGTCCAGAGCAGATGCATTGAACGTATGGGATGAGAGAAGCTGTCAAAGGAAGATGACAATGAAGAGCCTCACTTTACAAGGAAAATGTCAGAATGCACACAGAGAGAGTGGGTTTGATTTAAAATGCTCCAGAGATTCTTTTTTCAAAAAGGATTCAAAATTTCAGAACTAGATAGTGTGTAACACCTGGAGCTGCCTACATAGCTCACTGAGTTTCCAGAACAGAGGGCTGTGTCTGCAGAACAGTCATTACCCCTGTGGGTAAATCTGCCTGGACTGACCATTTTGGGACTGTATCAACTTAACTTGTTTGGTAGATGTTCGGATGATAAACATATTATATTTTTCTTTCTAAGCTACAGATAAATAATACCAAAAAGAGAGTAAGCAAAAATGAGCCTGAAAACCAAACTCTTCTAACAACAGTAATAATAACTTGATTTACCCAGCTGTGACTCAAAAGCAGGCTGGTCAAACTCATTCTCTGCATCACGAGGAGTATCTAGTGGATGATACCATTGTTTCAGCTCAATCTCTCTCTCTCACTCACTTGATCTCTTTTTCACCCACCAAAGCTTTTCTTGCCTTCATGTTTGTGATTCTGCTTTTCTGTGGATAACAGTTGTAATGAAGATATGCCACAGTTAGTGACAAGGCAAACATTCTAGAAAAATACTGCCAGAAGAGATGAAATGAAATAGCTAATACCTGACATTGGTTTCTGGAAGTGATCACCAATATGTAAATTTATGTTACACTCTGTAACTTACAGAAGAAATCATACTTGTTTAAAGGTTCTCATTAATTAAAAAATCAATGAAAACACTTATAAATGCATGGAAGAAAATAACTTACTGTTAAAGTGTCATTGCAGCATAAAGATCCATAAAGGTGATACAGGAAAAGACAGCATTCTTTTGTCTTTGTTTCAACATCAACTGTAGATGAAAAAGTGTTATGAATTTTTAAAAGCTTGGAAGTTGTGCTACTCAGCATATAATAACAAATGTGAGATTTTTAAACAAATAATTTGTTTTTTCTTACATACTTTAACATTCTCATCACTTCAGGATACTGCAACTATATCTGCTCTACAATAGAATGTGACACTCCTCTTTACTCCCCATTAAAATCTCTGAATTTAGGCCGCATGTACGAAGTATGTGTAAACTGCCACAGTATGCATAGCAACATACATTAAAATATATACACCCTCCACATGTGCTATGTAATATGTAAGATGTATAGCATATTATATTCTCAGCACATCACTGACATTGAATCAAAAGGGTAAATGGAGAGTAACATAATGCATTTTTTCCTCAGCTGTGTAAGCAGTCCTCATTTTGCTATCACCTCTCCTTTATGTATTAGAGGGGGAAGAACCTGTTTGTTATTAATACACCTTTATATGAAAATATAAACAAAAAGTGCCTTCTGAGAGATGCATTTTTTAATATTACCTGTAGTTACTATTACAAGATTCCGTGAACTAACTCATTGCTCATTCTGAAGCAAGCAAATTTATTTTAGCAGCGGCAGTGTGATTTTTCACCCATTATTTACAATGCTTTATAATTATGGTAACAATTAACTCTTTAGGCACAGAAAAGTAAAGAAATTTGTATCTTCAGATCTTAGGAATTAGTGAAAAACAATGTGGAATTTACAATAGCATACTGATCCTGATACAAAACCAGGGAAAGTCAGGTATTCTCTTTCATTGTCTTTGAATTCCATCCACTATGTTTTAAATAAATATGCTTGAGATGTGACAGTATAATTTGCATCAGCATAATACTATAATAATTTCAGAAATATAATACAATAAACATTATAATTGTTTACATAATCAAGATATTCCCATCTCATAATCCAAGGATCCTTATAGCAATCTGTTGAATCATTTACATTAACATTATTACCTACCTTGGGTACACTGAGATGTAATTTAAAACAGAAACAACAGAGTATTGGGGATAAGGAAATGCTCATCAAAACCCTAAGGATTTCTAGAGGTCACAATCATCCTGGCAGTTTGCCAGGATCACAGTTGCTGACTGAAGAACACTCCATTTTCTGTGCAACTGCAGGTTAACACAGTTATTAAAATAAACACTTGGAAAAAATTATGAATTGTTACTAATCAGGATCTCATTTTGGGGGAGAATGGGAGAACCATAAGTTTTATAATATCTATAATGCTTCAAATAAGACTATTAAATATTTAAAAATGTGAAATGACTACCCAGGCTAATTTATTAGTTTTTATGCAATTCATTAAAGAAATTAGCTTAATTAACAATGGTGGTTCAAAAATCAGATATAAAATCTGAGAGTACAAAAAACCTCCTTCTATTGAAGTGGACGTAGACATTGAGAAAAACATACTGTCATTTGAAAAAAAAAAAAAAAGCCGTACGGGTCTGGATGTTGATTAAATAGAATGTGGAGTTTGTCATATCTGGATCCCCAGTTTAAATACAATCATAGTGAGTAGTATAACATTGGTCAGTTTCTAAATTTGCAGCCTAAACTATCTGTCACTAGATTTCTAATCCTCTGAGCATTAAATAATCTCGAAAGAAACAAGTTTGCCAGCTTCTTAATAGTGTCAGTAACCTGTTCTCTTAAACAGACAGACTTGCTAAAAACAGAGGTGAAGGTGTTTATTAGCAAATGTTTAATTTATGAACACGCTTGGTCTTATGGAAGAAAAGTAAAGGTCTTTGAAACAGAAGCACATTAGCTTTATTGATTGACTGAATTTTGGGTGGAACTGTTACTTGGGGGAACAAATTCTGTGACAGACTGACAGCGTAACTAGGCTGTCTGGTAAGGTGGTGTGCTGCCTCTTTCCCTTTTCTCTCACTGTTTTTACAGCATGCTTCAGGCTAAAGAAGTCTCAGTGGTATCTAAATTCCCTTGCTGTGGGAGGAAAAAAAGGTAAAAGTGAATGAGCAAAACTGACCCACAGCAATATGCTCACATTGGCCAACCTCCATCTCTGATCACCTCTTAGCTGCATGGCCTGCGTGGATTCGTAGCTTTTAAAGAATAAATTAGTTCTATTAGATCTATGATCTATACAGACACCCCCTGTAAAATACAAGTCCTGTAATTTTACCCAGCAACTCCTATAATCAGCATGTGGGCTGTGAAACCAAACTGCTACTATCCTTCTGTACCAAGGGTCATATTTTAATGACAAATTTTTTTTTAGTGATAAATGCTTGTTTAATTTTCTTGTCACTTGCTTTGGTCTCATGTATTAATACAAATCAGAAGTGTAAAATATCTTTATAATCCTGAGATCTGTTAAACCCTAACTGATAGTAGAAAAAAGGAGAATACTAACAGAAACAACATATACTGAAGATTTTGCTTTCATGTGAATGCAATTAGAACTTTTCCCTTAAGCTAATAGGATAAGTAACTATAGGAGGAAATCCACAGACACTGCAAATGTGCAGGAGGGAGAGAGTAGTGTTTGCTTGGTGTTCAATGGTCCATGTATAATAAGCTGGCAGTTCCATCTAGTTCCTACCGGACAAATGTCTACATCAGAAATTCCTGTTTCTCCCCTCCCCCAGCTGCACATTTGGAACTTTCACCAGCAAAGCCAAAGGCTGAATTGAGACAGGGCTGCATTTTCAAAGCTATTTTATTTTTCATTCTATAGATAAAGATATGCACACAAATAAATTCCTGTTGCGTATATAGCAGTGCGATTCGGGACATCAGTTAATTTCCTGAATATCTGTGCATGACTGATCTACACACATGCTTTTTGCCAAATTATTATGAGATCCATTCTGATATTCCTAAACTTTGATCTTCTTATAACATCATTTGCCAGCCTGATATAAACAGATTAGTACTGTGTCTCTTGAGATTAAAATAACATTTTAGCATTTTCAGTACTCTGATTTCTGGATGATCAGCTTGTAAGAAATGACATACAGAATGGATCACAGCTCTAATTAATTTTTTTAAAAGATTCTGAAATGATTCCCTAATATTGGTAATTGTTCTATAGAAAACGTAGCAGATACATAGCATAACACAAACAAGCAGTGGATATGAGGTAGTTTGGTATGGCACAATTATTGTTGGCATTAATTTGGGGTGTCTTATTTTTGGATTTTGCCTGCACAAATAAGGCACTTCAAAAATCATGTTGACATAACTTCTGCAGCAAACCACAGTTATGTGTAGCTCCCACAGCTCTATATGCAACCAACAGGAAACTGTCAGTCTTACTTTGACCATAGTGTTTTAGCATGATCTTGGTCAGGACATGGACTGTTTTTATGTAATGTACTATATACAAACTACAGAAAAGATTGTCAGGTCCATTGCTGCCCAGCTTCATGGCTTGAGGTGAGGAGGGCCAGGACCTTGGTGCAGTCGGCCAGAAGTTTGCTGAAATAGCTAGAGCTGCACCATCCTCTTTAGGAACTGTATCAAGCACCGGGGATTACAGCCCTTTTACAAGGAAGAAGAACAGGGCATCACTGAAGTTGTCCTTGTAACAGCAACCCCAGGTAGTGCTTTAACTCACTAGGAGCCAGGTTGGCTAGCACAGCTTTGAGGCTGCTGTAGAGCACATTGTGTGACTGAAGAAAATACAGAATTAAGATGTAAATTGTGGAAATAAAAAGGCTCTCTTCAGATTTTCCTTTAGTTATCAGTAGTCCGTAATGACAATGAGCTCTAAATACTACATATACAGCTCTATGGATTTATGACTCAACAAAAGCTAGTAGCAATTTTCAATTTTATTTTATTTTTAAATCTTGACATATTGGCAAAATCATACAATTAAAAAAAAAATTCTTCATGGAAAGGGCCTTTTCATATAAAAAGATTTCAAGCACTACATATGTTCTTCTTTCCTCTGAGACAGTGGCTGCTGACTCCTCAATGCGTTCTGCCACAGATAAAGATTCCCAATTCTCTAATTCAATCTGTAAATCTTTTCATGCATATTCTATGCTTTTTTTTGTCCTCCATTGTTTTTTCTAGTGCCTACATGTAATCCCTGTGTGCAGCTGATATTGCTGATCTAACCCGAATTTATACTTTTTGACCTCAATACTTGCAAGCTTAAAGCAACATTTAGCATAGTTGGAGTAGGGGACATTAGAATCATCTGTCCTCTTATTGCTATAAATGGTCCCTACTCTATGAAATGTGTTTTAATTTGTGGGCAGTATCTTGCTAACCTGACTGCCACTTTCCTATATAATTTCATAAACCTTAACCCCACTCTATGCAATCTCTGTAATTGTTTAGATGCATAGTGACTTGTCATTTGCATCCCATGAAGCTTTTAGAACAATAGCAACTTCAATTAAACTATGCCACTTGGCTTCATCATACTTCCCTGAAAATATTTTTGCCATCAACATTTCTCAGAGTGTCAATTCTCTTGAGCTTTCCAGAATTTATAGGTCACAGGTAACACAGCATGTTCTTGGCAAATGTTAATGAGTTTACAAACTGCTGAGTATAATAATGATAAATCTGATCATATTTCTCTACTGACTTTACACAGTCTTGGCACTGCAATATTTTTAGCTTATATCTGCTCTCAAAGGACCCAATCTAAAGCTCATTGAAGTCAAGGAAAAGAGGTGTATTAAGATTAGCAGCTTTTGATCAAGCTTGAGACAGACAGTGCTGTAAAAACATTATCTGTGCACGTGCCTTATACGCAATTGATGTCTCCTTGCACAACTGCGAGTTACTAAATCTCATTTTCTTTGCAGCTTTCCACCTGATCAAGGAATCTGTTAAAGTCCAAGCAGTCAAGGCAGCTGTCTTGAGTCAGATAATTTCCAGTTTCCTAAATAAAGGGAACTAATAAAATATCTACTTTATGCCCACATCACTATCATCACTCACATGGTATTGTGGAGAGTTTTCAGAGAGGAGGAGGGCAGAATGCAAGCAGCAGTGATTTCTGGAGTCCTGTCCCTGGTCAGTCCACTGCTTCTGCAATAGGCAGAAGGCTCCCTTTTCCTTTCCACCAATTCCTTTCCATTTTCACCAGTCTTCCTGGGCACAGGTCACTTTACAAAGTAATTCCTATAGCTCTTAAATGTATCCTTTCGTACCTGTGGGGGTATAGTGCAAAGTGTGAACAGGAGATAAGGTTGCATCGCTGTTTAGTCTCTCTGCTGATACCTGTACTAACAGAGAAATGTAGTCTGACATCTTTCCTGGGTATTTTAATATATTTACATATAGAAATGTTTGTTTAGAAAGTCCTTTTATTTCAGGGGGTGCTGTTTTTTTGTTACGGTAAATGATGGCATTAATATATAGCATTTGAAGTGCTAGTAACCAGACCTAACACTACTTTTAGAGAGAAACAAAACTGTTTACAACTGCTTTGTTGAACAATCTTCAACAACAAGTTAATTTAAAAATGCAGATGAAGAAAGTAACATATTTTCAGATGAGAATCTCCATGAAATACAGACCAAATACTGAAAATACCTAGTAGTAATGTATCAGCTATTCTTGTCACTGAAAAATGTGTCTCGAACACCGAAGCCCCTTCAGTTTGTCTTCTGTCAGAAGGCCAATCATGAAATCACTAAATCTGTAAAGGCAATTGTTCACTATTGCTTGAAGCTATTAGTATACATATGTGAAAAAAAGTTTTATTCAGTAGTTCAGTCAAATAACCTTAGTTATGTCAAACTTTAAAATCCATGTGACCTTTTTCAGGATAGGAAATTATTTAAAAAATCTACCTTTCCTCTGACATTTAAATATGGGGGACTATACCATTCATTTATTTACCAAGATAAATAGAGATTAATGGAAGACATACAAAGTAAAATGGACTTTCACATAAATAAATTAAGTTGTTAGAAAGGAATGAATAAATAGGAGTGCTTCTGGCTTTTTTTTTTTTTGCAAGTTTTTAAGTTTACTTTTACACAGTTTAGGGAATAACAACTAGAATACAAGTTACCAAAAGCCCCTGTCACCTCTGCCAAATGAACTATTCTCTGTTAATGAAATAAAATTTTGTAAGGGTTTTGGTATTGTACTGCTGTATGTCACTTGTGGAAAAGGTTATTATCTAACATGACTCAATGTTACCACATATACTAAGTCTTATGCAGGTATCAGAAACTTCCCCTCACATTACTAATGACCATGATTTTTGTTGTTTCATTTAGACACTTGGTGGACTGTTTTGGAGGTCCAATCAACATTTAAATAGATTTTATTTTTATGCTGAAACTGCTTTTGAAGTACTTTAGTTTACAGGCCCTGGCATGGTCAAGTATTTCTGAAATTCAATTACGTGATTATTTTACGTTTTCCTAAGAGCTTTGTGTCATACTAAGAAAAAGACATAGAAGATGACTGTGTCCATTTTCTGTTTTTCATTTCTTGCTAACACTCTGGGAAAATGAGTAGCACAAGCAGTAATCTTCTCTATGCAAAAATAATCAAAGAGCCTTCTCAAAGGCCAGTATTAATCCTTCCCTCTTCCATTCCACACAGCTACAATGAAAAAATACAAAATACCCAAGTCCTCAATTTTAGACAAAACTAAAAATACATTTTCTGATCTCAGACATGTATTTTTTTTTCTCTCCAAAGCATATGCTGTAGTCAGTGTAATATATCATGTAAAAACACTGTGTATACTCCACATACTTTCTAAATATCTGGTGAAACAGCTGTTTGACTTTTTCAGGGCATAGGATGAATGTGCAGTGAATTCACAGAAAAAGCGGTATGTGGAATTTCTAAGATTATATTGATAGATGTAATTTATATTTTATTTATAATTTCTCTGGCCCTTAGTTTTCTTTTCTCTCCTGGTGTCTGAATTCAATATCAAACAAAACTTTGCAATCACACAATGCTGCTTCAAGCTTTAAAAAAGTGGACTACAGCCAATGGCAATTTTGGGCAACTATCCAACATTACACACTAGCTACATGGTGCAAAGTAGCTTTTGTTACCTTTGCATCATGTAGCCACAATTTTCTTTTTTTTTTTTCTCCTAGTTCCCTTGAGGAATGACCTCCTTGTCTGGGTTGCTTCTGTCTAGGAAATGTGCTAATTGTTATTACTTCACTTCCTCACATGAATTGTGTTTAATCCTATGCCTGTTAAGTGCCTGAACAGTACTTTTATTGTACATCATGTACTGTTTGGAAAAGTAAAGCATAAGCATTGTTCAAGGTAGCATATGGTACATGATCCTTTTAGTTCTTTATTTTGAAGGTGAACTTTCAGAAAATGGTATTCATTATTTTCTATTTCTCAATGTATTAGAAATTTCTGTCTTAGTTTTGGAGAAATACTAGAGCCTACTGGCCATGATTCTGACATCTTCAGACACAACTTCATTAGGGAACTAAACAAGTCAGCAACGTACACAACAACAGCTATGCTGGCTTTTGCAGGCACAATTAGAAAGTGTGTGTCTGGAGTCTTAAAATCTTACCATTTGCACTATACCAATCCGGATTCTGTAACACAAATAAATACCACAAATAACCTATTTTTCCAACATATAATTAAATCATTTGAGTTGAATTAAATGAATAACTGCATTTCATGAATGATCAGTGAATTTTAAAATATTTCCAAAACAATAATTTTTTATACCAACTTGATATAGCAAGATAATTACATAAATGGGAACATCAGGTAAGCAGTTTAAGGTCATATACCATGTACTTCTGAACAAATTTATGGCTATAGTTTACTACATCAGTGACATTATTATCAATTAATTGTTTCTATCTGCAGTGGTCATGGCAGTGTTTTCAATATGAAATATCAGAAGGATTATAAAAGTGAAGAGGCACAAATATTTCTCAAATGGTTAAGAGACTTTGCACAAATTCTATAACAAGTCCATATCTAAAAAAATCAGTAGTCAGATGAACCTCAGACATACGACTCTTAAGACTAGCTAACAGATCCTCTACTTCAAAGTAACTGATACTTCACAACTTAAAAAAAAAAAAAAGCTCCATGGATTACTAACATTTCAGCTGAACATTGTTGTGAGTTAACTTTATGAGGCGATCTAACTGAGAATATTTCAGCATGTCGCCAACCAAAGCTCTAACATTTCTGTCCAGTGTTTTTCAATAAATAAACACTTAATTTGGCCAACAGTTCACAGGGGAACCACTGCTGGTTCATGTGGGAGTGTGCAGGTACTATGTTCAGTAGGTGTCAGTGATGCCTATACCGAAAAGCTCTTCGGTATAAAGTAGGTCAAATTAGGAGAGAATTTGAACTGGAAGTAGAAAACAAGACTTTTGGAGTAAAACGAACATTTTTACATCGGGTTTAAGAATGCCATCCTGCCCACTTTGTGAAACACTACTGCTTCTCCTCCAGCCTCTCTTGCAAAGCTAAGCAGAACTTCTGCTGCTGGGTCATTTAATCTTTACTCTGGGTCACAAGGCTTTGCAATCACCCTGTTCCCATCATCCTGCCATGAGAATGCAGTGAGTGGTGCCATGGGTCTCTGGTAAATCCCTCAAAACTGTCTTCTCTTGCATCCTGCAGTCCTATTGCTGTTTGGACAGGCAAAACTCAGGGTTTTCCTACCCAGATCCAGCTGTCTCATGACTGCTGTACTTGCCATACACCATACTCTCCTCTACAACCCTACAGTTACAATAATGCACAGTAGCACCTTTGAAATGATGCACCATCTCTTAACACGCACAAAAAAAAGAGACACCTTTTGAAAAGATTAAAATTTTGCATGGTTTGTCAGGCTCATTTTTTGTAAGACCATGCTGACCCGCATGCCTCATGTATATCCCAGGAAGCCTATGGTTCAGGCAAGCTGTACCCTTCTATTCTTTGTAACTGTGGTGTCACCAGACATTTTCAGCAATAACACCTTTTGGTGTGCTCATTTAATCTCCTAGCCATTTACCTTTTCCTGCCTCTTTATTGAAGAGTATCACCCTCCCCCAATTACAATAGCATTGCTGCTTCCTGACTGTCTTCTAAGTGAGACTGAAGAGCTGTTACAACTTTAAAATAACTTAGCAAAATCCCCTGTACATGTAGTTAATGCTAGATTGGTTCCCCTCACATAGTCCTCAGTGTGGCTTCACAAAATGAGGCTGGAAGAACAGTGGAGCAGCCGGCTACAGCTTGGGGCTATGAACAAGCTCTTTTGTTGGCATCCCTCCACTTTCAGCTGCATTCAGCTCATATTTCTTCTGTAGACACAAGGTCTGTTTTCAACAATTTAGTGTCCTTCTGAGTTTGAAATATGAGAGAAATAAGCCTGCTAATCAGATTTGAGCCAGGAAGTGGGCACCCCTAAATTAATGGCTATTTTCTTAAGGACTCTTAAATCCTTTAAGGACCTCTGATTTCCTTTCTTGATGATTTCCCAATAGCTCAGAATTGAACAAAGCACATCCATTCACATATTTCAATATACCAACAGAAGTTGCATAGTGATAAAATAATTGTACGTTAATCCCGTGTTCTTCACATATATATACAGACATAATAGACAAGGCAAGTAATTCTTCCTGGAAGAGCTAATCAAAGGTTTTAATTTAATCAGTTCATTTTATATTAATTGTTTCTGGTTTGCCAGCCTAATATCCATAATAAAAATTTAATCTCTTCATTGTTTTAATAATGTGAACCCCTATTTTACAATGAGTACTTGACTGACAGTCATAGCCAAATGAAACAACATGTTTGCTTGCCCTCACAGGGATTTTAAATAACTGTTTTAATTCTATGCCTTGAATAAAATAATTTCTTTCCTCAAAAACATGAGGGACAAACAAGAGAAATATGATGCTTATGCTGATTCTTTTTTCCCCTCAATTTCCTGATATTGGCTTAGAAATCTTTCAATATAAATAATTCCCAGTATATGCATAAATTATCTACTATATTGTGGTTTTTTGGAGTCTCCTAGGAGCAGGTATGGGAACAACAGTGCTATAAAACAGCAAAATAATCTTGTTTCTCTAACTGAAAACCATTAACAATCATCAAAATAGTGGTCAATAGAAATGAAGTTTCAATCCAAAAGTCATAAAAGAATGAATGGGAAACAAAATGATTTTTCTTTCATGGCCAGTGACCTTTTATTTATGGCCAACAGAGTACCAGTAGTGGTAATGCAAGACTGAGAAACGATTACAAGGGCTGTATGCTTGAGTGACAATGCTTTGCCCATCAGAAGCTTTCACAGAACACACTGAAAATAAGTAAATTGTCCCCTTGCTGTGAGGCCCATGGATAAAAAGAACTGTTTGCCTTGCTTCCTTTTATCTTGGAAGATGCAAACATAGTCTTTTTTGTTATTTTTCTTTTCTTTCAGCCTTTGCAGGCAGTTAGGCAACCCTGGAAGGAACTCAGCATCTCAATGACACAGTGTAGAAAGCAGATTTTCAGCCTTTCCATTATAATGTTTTACACAATTATGTTTTCTGAATAAAATCAATAGGTTCCTTTTCTCTCTTTATTTTCCTGTCAGACAAGACTTTCTAATGGCATTTTTATAAATGTTGGTAACTTTTGAACTTCTGTTTATACCATCATTCATAGCATTGCCATTATCGCCATGTAACATACAGGTGAGAGCAGATCTTTCCATAAAGCTTTTCCAATAGCAAATTTCATAAAGATACTGATTTTAATTAATTGAGCAGATTAATAGCAGAACATTAAATGCAATCATCTGATGGATTAGAGGAAGCCCAATAAGCCATTCATAACTTATGCCAGGATTCAGAGTAATTCAAGACCCAGAGAGCTGAAAGCTTCCTTTGTTCCGCACATAGTCAGGCTACAAGATGCAGCCCCTTGACAAAAACAAAATTACAAATCTGCTACATTTGCTGTCAGAAAAGCTGCCTGCAATTAAGATCTTTTGCCACCAACAGTAACAATAAGAGTGGAAATAGGAATACATTCAATGACCTTGAAATGTAGTCAGGTATCATTTTCCCTCAGATTTTATTTATTGGTATGAAAGAAACCTGGTTTTCTCAAAAAGAATGGTTCTTGAACATTTTCCTATTTTTCTCTATATATGTAGTTAGTTAATACTATTTGTATTAGCTGTATAGAATATATTAAATCACTAAATATTGTACTATAATGATGTATGTACACACACATATATATTTTATATATTTACCAATCCATGGTCAAAACATGCCATTTTAGAAAAGAATTTTCAAACTGTAGAGTGAATTAAAGGAAGGGCACTTTGAAACTACATACATATTTAAAAACAACACACTTCTTGCTGCTAAACAGGCTCTTTGTTATCTTTTAGCGGTGCTATATAAAATTGTCTCCTGCATTGTTCAACCCTGCTTGTAAAAATGCTATTTTTTGCTTTGGCCAGCACAAGATTCTTTTGCTCCAGCTTTTACAGATAGAACAAAAGGAACTAGCTTGACAGAGAAAAGCTCTTAAAGACTCAGACTTATCCATGAGAAAATTGTCCCAGTGTAGGACTGCAGAGAGCATGCTTTACAGAGTATGCTGAGACAGCCTCACCATGCTAAGTACTACAGACTCTGGAATAAAATTGGGCATTGTAGCCAGCAAGGCATGGCCACTATACTGCTGCATTCACTTTCTGACAAGCTGGAAGTCTTCTTAACACCATGTGCCTGTCCTGTGAATACAAGACTATCTCTTGTGGTGTTCCTAAGGTTCTTGTTACTAAGCCCAATTCATTTTAAGACAGCTTTCCAATTCTCCCTTTTCCACAGACTCTCATTACGGAAAATGCATCTAATACCAGTAAAATACACAATCCGAACAACTTTACCTAGCTGAGCAGACTGAGACCACTGATTGTAATTTAACAACTTTGTACAGATGCTACATAAAATAAATAAATGATTTAATAGCTTATAGAAAAAATTTAGAAGGCTTGAGATCAGATCCTAAAGTTTTATAACTGACTTTATGCTTTCTAGTAATGCTGATCTTGTAATCCTATTAGTCAGTTCCCTTTTTCATGGTACACTTAATTTGAATGCTTTTATTATTTTTCCTGGAATATGTGGATTCTGCGGGCACAGTTTCAGGTCATCTCCCTTTGTTTTGTGTCACTGTGCTCCTGCAGCTCGAGATGGCATTTCTGAGAAAGCAGGTGTGTGGCCAGAACATCCCCATGACTCAGTAATCCCTGGCTTCCAGAACTATCCCATAGGACTTTTGGCTGCCAATTGTTATTAACTTTAAATCCATTATTCTTTTGTGAGGAAGAACACCTCAACCTTCCCAGACTGGACTGAAGTACACCTCTATAAACAGATCATGTGTATCTATCACATGAAAGGGAAATACATGTTGGTTGCATTAGAAAGGTTGCTCAGCATCAGTTTAGAATATTCATAAGTTTTTAAAACCACTGCCAATTGGGATCCAGTATTACCAGAGAGGAAAGAAAAGTAGCTACAACTGCTACAGGTCACTTTCTTCAAGACCACCTTTATTTCTATACTATGGTACATAACAACACACGGAGGGTCATAGTACCAACCTTTGCCATGAAGTCGGTTATTTTGGGATTTCATTACTTATTATTTTAAAAGAGAGTCTCTGCATTGCTATAGCTCATGTTCTTCAAAATGATGAGCACATTTTTAAGGACTGTGGCTTTTAGAGCCTTTTCTTATCTCTTTCACATACTTCTCATACAGTTAAGGTTATGCTGTCTTCTTATCTCCTAGAAGTTGCACAAAAACACTGATCAGTCTTTTAGTGAGAAAGCAGAGAAGTTATAAAATATGTTTGTGTCACTACCATGGAGCTGAAGTCAATGAAACAGTCCTTTTTAAGGTTGGGAAAAGAAACTCACAATAAAAATATGTGACATTGCAGTAGCCATTCTATAGATCTGCACATAATAATTACATAAATTAATATGTATTTTTTAAATGCTGCATTCTTCAAAGTCTTTGTGCACTATACAATAAGCAATATATAGTCATAGAATAAAAATATATTGTGGAAGGGACCTTCAGAGGTTATCTACTTCAACTGCATGCTCTAAACAGGTTCTAGATAGTTCAGGTTGCTCAGGGCCATGTCCAACCAAGACTTGAACACCTCAGAAGACAGATTTTGTAACCTTGCTGGGAAATCTATTGCAATATTTAACCACTTTTCTTCAGAGCAGCATCCTTGCAGCTTGCACTTTTGCATGAGATTCCCTCACAGATGCAAGATGTCATACTCTTTCTTGATGAATTTCATGAAATTCTGCTCAACTCATTTCTCCAGCCTGACCAGGTCTCTCTGAAGAGCAGCCCTTTCCTCCAGTGCATTCGCTGCACCCCCCAATTTGCTGAGAGTGTACTTCACCCCATTCTCCAGGTGATTATTGAAGGCATTAAATAACACGGTCCCACTGCTAATCCCTGAGGGACCCCACTAGCTACTATCTGCCAGCTGGGCTTAGCACCACTGGTTACAGTACTTTGAATTTAGCACTCCAGCCAGTTTTTCATCCAACCTGACTATCTATGTCATCCATATCGTATGAATTTCGTGATAAGGAGACTATGGCAGACTGGGACAAAGGCCTTGCTAAAAATTAAGGTATACAACATCCAATTCCTCCCCTTCTCTACAGGGCTGGTAACCTCATCCAGGAGAGAGCAATGAGGTTGATCAGGCATGATTTGCCCTCTCTAAATCCTCACTGGCTGCTCTCAATAACCTTCTTGTCTTTCATGTGTTTAGAAATGGAGCTAATCCCCTTAAAAGCCATAACTTTACCAAGGCCCAAGGTGAAGCTGATTACAGATTTAATTACAATAAATTGAGTTTTACTGTTTCACTTGCATTCAGTAAAATAAATAAATAAATCTAACACAGAATAATTTACTAGTTAAGTTTTATGTACTTTAATGCTACAAGTTAGTGGCTTCAAATACGGGAAAAAGCTAGAAACCTCTTTGTAGCAAGAAACATCTCAATGACTGAAGAGGGACGGAAGCAGCATATTACCAAATATATGAGATAACCATGAGTCAGTTAATTTCACAGACTGCTATAATGGAGGTATTTTGTTACTATTGTGCAAAAATTATTGACATACTTCATTAAATGGCAGATAAATAACATCTCATTTCTTTTCTGAGGATGTGTGAATAAGAAAAGCAGTTAAAAAAAACACCCTAAATCACTGTTAGTCTTTGGGACTCATCCTGCAAAGTGCTGAGCAAGCACTTACTGAATAAAATGTGCTTTACTGAATAAAATTCTGATTAGAGTAACTGAGTTTTGATAACTGCTTTGCCATTAAACATAAATTTGTTTTAAACTAATTGTATTTGCATTGTATTATGATTTATATTAATGAATGCATTAATGTTTATACTCTGCAAACTCTTTTGAAGTAAAATATTAAAGTCTATACCACTTAATACAAAGTGAAATGCCCTTTGAATAAAAACCTGGCACAGCATTAGTAGAAAAGGTTCCGTAAAGGAATATGGTCCAGATCTTCACTGTTTATGATTAAGAGCAGCAGAGGAAAGGTGACTGTCAGTTTTTTGGACTTCTCCATGGGAGCAGTATATTGGTTTCTGCATTGTAAGTCAGGGTATGGTGTGGGGTTTCTCTAATTTGGGCCAGCTGCCACCAATCCTGCAGAGCCTATGATGCAGCTTAGATAAACTGCTTGCTCTAGCTATTATTTTTGTTCCAATAGTAGAGTGTACAGTGGGGCCCAATAGTTCTAGACAAGGTGAAAGGTAGCAAAATTATACAGCCATTTTCCACTCAAAGAGCAGAACCACCTGATAGCCAACACAAATCCAAAACAAGGAGATAAGAGATGTAAAGTCATACTAAATATATCATAACTGAACTACATAATTCGTTTCTTTTGGTGGCATTGAAAATGAATACCATGAGGTCAGTGCTAACACAGAACTCTCCTCTTGGTCAAATCAGGAAAACTATTCCTTGGGAATGCCAGGTCCCATTGCCAAGCTTTATTGGCCTTGTCTACAAAAAAAAAAAAAACAAAAAAAAAAACCCAAAAAAAACCAAAAACCAAACCCCAAAACCAAACAACAACAACAAAACAAAACCCACAAAACAACACACTAGCCCCAAAATCAGTTTTCTGTAGTTTTAACTTCTAGGGTAGCCTGAGGCCATGCACAGTGGTGTGTTCAGTATGGCTACCAATAACTACAAATTTGCTCTGGAAATTCAACTTTACACATAAAGCCTTATTCTATATAGTTGATCTTGTCACATTTCATTTCAGTTGCTATCAACAGACAATAGTTAAACAATCATAAGAATTTTTTGTCTAGTCGGACTCAGAAACATGAAGTCTGCATTGCTGTTCTTGTACCTGTGGCATATAACTTGTCACTGCTCTTTGACCAAATTATTGCAATATCTACTATAAATTTATAATACAACACAAAATGCAAAAAAAACCCAAAACAAAACAAAACAAAAAAAAAACACAAAATCAAAATCCAACCCACTAATACTCTTAAAAACAATTCTTTTCATCAACATTCCTAATGTTGACCTTATTCACTGGAACATTTGCAGAAGGTAAAAACTGGGAGAAAGGAACATAGACACAAACTTGTTTAAATATTGACATGAATATTCATATGAACAAGAGTGCATTATTTTCTAGTTATTGCTTCAATGTGTAATATGGTATAAATTATGAAAATTAGACAAAGTTCAAAAAGCACACAGTAATAAAAGTATTAGGGAAAAAATCTGAGTTTAACACTGCTTTTCTATTAAAAATGATGGTCTAAAGCCTATTTTCAGCTGTTTGCATTTCCAAATTCAAGTAGACTAAAATAAAATAATTGATCAATTATATTGCAGCTGACCATTAATTTTATTTCATAAACCAAATAATCCAATTTTCTGATTCAAATTCAGTGAATATTCAGTGGCATCCCATAATTCTGGAATAGAAGGCAATGATATGAAGATCACTTTGCTTAAATAATTCTAAACAGCTGGAAATCTGAAACTCCATTTGTCAGACAATGTAGCGCATTTCCAAGAGTTTACAGTACCTCACATGCTACAGGACAGATCTTGCTGTTTCTGTCTTGAACATCTGCTGGTGTTCACTATTTCTGTCCAGACTTTCAAGATAACCCTAGTTTAATTTACTAACTGATACCACGTCAGTACTGATATTTGAGCTTCCAGAAATTTGGAGCCTTGTCTTTTTGCCTAGGCATCTGCTGCAAATATTTTACGCAATGTGAGTAGTTGCTCTGTAAATCCAGACTAAAAACAACCCTCCATGGGGGTAAGCTTTATCTCCAGGGTTTGGGTCAAAGCTGAATGTGAACTTCCCTGGAACTTGGTGCTTGCAGGAGGTTTTGATTTATATTCAGTTGGTATTCTCCGCTATGTGATGAGGATGGTTATTACTGTCACAAATGATAAAGCGAAAGGTAAACAAGGAAATTTCTCGACAAAGCAGTGCCTTATATTTTTAACTTTAAAAATGAAAAAACCCCAAACGATTAATGCCTTTTATTTATTTGCTACACGTTTTACTTGCATAGTTTGATTAGCCCTCTCAGTACTTTCAACTTTTTGCCAGTTTTATAATAAGTCTGTTGTTCAAGCCACTGTATAAAGTGGTGTACAAATGAGGGGCACCTATACCCCTAGCTCCCTGTAATCATTGATGCATTGCACTTTAGGCATGCATGTAGCTGACTTTGAAATCTCAGGAGATTAGAGGTGGACATACTGCTTAGCAATTCTGACGCGTTTAAGATATGCTGAACTCACAGTGCAATTTACTGCTCTATGCATGCACCTGTATTTCTTTTAGCATGAGTTAGACTTACTGTAGACTTGACTTCCAGAGATCTGAAAAATCTAGGATGATATGTTAAATCACTCTTTTTATATAATATTTGTCAACATCTTCAGGTCAACTCACTGGTAAAGAAGTTGTAAACGTCCAGATGAATATTAATATATAGATTGAGTTAAAGTGGTGGAACCACCATTTCCTAGCATTTTAAGAATGATGATTCAGATGTGTCCCATGGTGTAAGCATAGCTTTCATACCTACTGAAAGGTCAGGTTGTCTTCATAACAGGACTTTTTTTTATAGAATTATGCTGTACATTCTACTAGAATGCTTTGCATCATTTCATATTATTGTTTTTTTTAAGTAAATGTGAAGCAACATAACCAAATATAATACTGTAGTTTAAATGTAATGACTTATTTTTACTTTTTCTACTTTCAACATCTGGCATTTTTTTCTGAAGTGCTATTAGTCTAAAACAGTGCTGAGATATTTTTCAGATGAATATCTCTATCTCATAGCAGAAATACAAAGTGTGGTTTACTTAGTTCACCACACTGCTGTATGGATGTCTATTTAAGTCATCCTTCATGTGTTCTTCAAATATGCAAATAACATAATCCTTGTTTTTAAATAAATAGTTACACATACTAATTCAGGATAAAAACATAGTCTTACTGCAGCCTCATGAAGAACATCAAGCCTGCCTCCATACTATATTCAGTTTCACCAGAAGAACTCTGTTGACTTAACAGAATCTAAGTTGTGATTAAAGCAGTGTTGGAAAAAAATTGTGACAAACATAGCTCATGCACCATAGATGTAATATTTTATCATTTCTTCATCAGGAACAAGGGTAAAACACTAAACATATTTAACATCTGATAATAGAGGCAAAACTAGTTGTCATTTGCAAACTGGCCACATTAGGGCAAGGGATTCTTAAAAGAGGACCAACAGAATGAAGGTATAAAATGTGCTGTAAAAGGAACTCTGGAGAAGAGATGGAATGGGGGGTAAAGTGCTGCTTTGGTGTCATGACAGCCATCTCATTCTACAATCCTGCATCACCTATGAAAAAACACACAGGAAAATCTGCTTTCTGGAGTGTATAGGTGTTTGTAGTTAGATGAACAGAATTCTTCATAAGAAATAAAATCCTACTACTTTGAATGGTGGTTTTAATATCAAAATGGGAAATGTAAATGGTCTGTACAATACTCTACAAAGATTAAAGGTGACAGAAATGTATTCGATTTCAACAGACCGTCTTATGGTGAAAAATAACTTTGTACAGTAGCTTAAGTGCTGAAATACAATGTTTTTTTACAGAAATTTCCTACAAAGGAAAAAATAAAGAAGGCATGTTTCCAGTGTAGGGTGCATATATTTGACATACTGTAAAATTCACAAGTATTTAATTGTTGTATTTGTAAAATATATGCAGTGAGCTCTCTGCAGTTTTCAGCCAGTGTCCTGTCTGATTACACTATTTTTAGCTAAATGTTTCAAAAGTCACAAGCAGCCTTTGCTAAATGATTATCTATAGTCAGCCATACCTATCTGCTTATCAGCAACTTCACTGGCTAAAGCACTATATTCCTTTGGAATATTTACCCCTTAGGGCTTTGCTCACTCTGTAGTTACCCCACACAACTTTTGGCTCATTTGCAAAGGCAGATGTCTACACAACTTGTGGGGGCCTCAGCTTTTGCTTAACAGTTGAAATTTGATATTGATTAGCATCATCAGTACAGGGTTTGTCCTTTTCCTCCCTAGTGTTCACAATACCCTTATTTATGTTTAGGAATTGTAACGACTTCTGTATATGTATTGCTACCTGACATTAAAAGGTCTGTTAGAATCTCAACCTCAGCCTAATAGGTACAGCATTATGTTATCACCCAATAGCATGCCATGATAGAGAGGGAAAACTATAGCTAAGATGAGGATAATTTAATTTGGATCACAAGCTGGATCTACTGATAAAAGCTAAATTTCATCTGACCTTTGGGTATTGTACGTACTTTGTGTGTATCTTTGGGAGGAAACAAGAACAAAATAGACGATAAAGAAAATAATGTTCCTGCCCATAGATTTTCTGTCTTTTACTAAATGTGTCATGACTGGTGGATTGAAATATATTGTTTTGTAAATGTAATTATTTTTTCGTATCAGTATTAGTAAAGAAAAGTAAACAGGATTCAATCTAATTTATGACACACTTTAGAAGATTATTTGAAGCAGACTGATTACAGTGTATCAGTCTTAATTACAGTATACGTAAACTAAATAATATGAAATATTAATCTGCTATTTTCAGAATCAATACACAGAATGAAAGTTAATTTTTTCCATGCACTTAAGTCAAGAAATGAAGACAGCTTTATGTAGTTTTAGGATAGCTTTGGAATTTGACAATTAAACCAACCAAAATCCCATTCCTTCAAAATAAAAGCATGAATCTTCAGAACTAAGCACTTGACTGCTTTTTTTAATTGAATTTTTAAGTATTATCTATTTTTCACTTGCTTTTTGCAATGCTAAATAAAAGCATAAATAATGTAATTAAAAAATTAAATTAAGGAGAATCAATTTGTGACAGATTTATGAAAGCATATAGTGGCTCTTACACAATATTGAGCAGCTAGACTTCTTATTTAAAAACCAGATTCCCTATACGATCACACTGAAAGATTCCAGAAATATTACTTATTTTGTTTTACTTCTCTGGTTCTGGGATTCTCTTTTCTTATTGACACCCTAAAACCATATCTGTAAAGCTCTGCCCTGTGTCATACCCTGCAGAAGCTTCTGATTCAAATGTGGAACTTCTTGGTGCACAGGGAAGATATTCTCCATGCTTTAGCCCTTAGACTTGCAGCCCATTTTTTTCCTCTGAGCTCAGGATTGAAACTCTGTTCACTATGTTGCTCCTGGGCACTGAATACAAGTTTCAGTCCTTGGTCTCTAGGATTTTAAGATTTGAAGTTATGCCCCAAATATGTTGTGGTGTTCTTTGTGCACTCATCCCCTGGCACACCAGTGGAACAGCAAGTACCACCCTACCTGCGGTACAGAATGGTCAGTCTCAACATGCAGCAGAATTTCACACACACAGAGCTAAACCATTCCAGTTTGAGTTTCTAAAATATATTGTATGAACCAGTAACTGATAAACAGGATTTCACTGTGATTTGAAGTGGTAGAGAAAGTGAGGCAGGATAATGCAGGCAAGATGCCAAATAGGAAAGTCAGATTTTTCAGCACAGACAAGACCCTTAAGCCTACAACTATACTAGTAAACAGAATGAACTGGGAATCATTTTCTGGCTTAAGGTCAAATGGTATGGCAGAGCACATGTCCACACAGCTAACTATTCTCACATCTCAGACAGAGTGGCACCATCCAAAGTGCTCGTTGGGAGCAGTTTGTGACCTGTGCTGTCACCCAAGCTGTGCCCAGACATGCGGGTTTGGTGCTGCAGGCCCACGCCAAATCTGCAGAGGCTGCAAACCACTGAACAATGTGGACAACTGTGTGCTAATGCCATGGCTGAGACAGGCCCTGTTTAATTTCCTGTTACAGTTTGATTATTTGAAGGATTCGCACTTAAGCAGAAAGGAAACCCAAGCAGATTTCAATCAACAAAGTATAACTACAGTAGTCTGAAATTATCACAAGTTAATTATAATCTCTTAAGAATTTTGTGTGTAAGTTTTGTGACTTCCTGGTACACAGTATCTCAAGGCAAGCATGCACGCTGGGCCAAATTAATCAGACTCAGAGACAGCACATCTCCCATTTGGAGCAGCTGGTGCTGCTAGATTACCAACACTAGAGGATTGTGTGGCTTCCACTGCCCTCTGGGGCTGGCAATCATGACAAATCACAGACATGACCACAATGTTCTGCGTGCCTCCTCCAACCTGCTCCAGCCCCTTCTCTCCTGACATCTATTTACTGCATCATGGCTTCTCTGAAGGTCAGCCATCTAGCCTCCAGAGCACTAAGATTTTGTGACTAGGACTTGGCATTTAAATTACTTTTATTTTATTTTCCAGGCAACATTTTTGGTTTTTCTCTTTGAGTATTAGTTATTCAGAAGTGTCAAAGACAATTTCCAAGCAAAAAAAAAAAATCTTTTCTCCTCTCTCTCTTTCTCTGTATACACACACATGCACAGAGCTATTTGTTTTCTTTTCTTATACTGAGGATAAGCATACAGGTTGGGATTGTTGGTTCATTTGTTCAGCCAATTTTTCAGAACTGTCCTTGGCGTTCAAGGACAAATAATTCTTTCCAATCAGCAAAAAAGAGACAAAAGAGATAATCCAATACTGCATTAGATTTGCAAGTAGTTCAAGGTCTTATCAGGCTTAAAGATCTTTTTTCAAAGAGATGTAGAAGTTTCTCAAAGAAATATATAGAATATTATAAACTTGAAGTAATAATTGTAACAGTGGAGACGGCAGAGCAGAGGCAGTATATGATTTTCTTTCAGATTGACGACCTTGACACTGTAATTATGAGCAAACAGTCCATTATTGTTATGTCTTTAAAAAGAAAATAATTGCCTCTACATTTCTTGATTGCCAAGAAAAGGGATTTTGATATTCATTTATCAATTACTTGGAAACACCTACTACCAAGGTTAGTTCCAAATTGTGTTCAATCTGCTGAAAGAAAAGATGCCAGTAAATTTTCAGTGTACTAGTCTTGGGCCAAGATATGTCTTGTGATAGCACTTAAAAGAAAGACATAGTTGCCATTACCTATCTATCAACAGATGCAATTTTATATTTTTTTCTTCATAATAAACAATTCCTTCATTTAAGAGCGAAATACATCATTGAGTTAACATGTAAAGTAGAGAGGAATTGCTTATGAAGATACAGGGACTAGTCCTGAAAGTGACAACCATCCTTTCTTCCTGTTGGGTTTTAGTGCTGAGCATTTCACAAGGTTTGACCAGGGCCAAATCAATCACTTGCATTTAAATGCCTGCATTATTTCACTCCAGTTAACAGATGTCATGCTTTAGCATGAAGAGAAGTCTGAAGAGAATTGCATCGTGTAGAGTGAGAGCACAAAAAGTAGCCTAAAAACCAAACAGATCCTCAGATTAAATACTTGTGCTCTCTCTCTTACCTGCCAATATCTGCAAAATGTTCTCTGAATATCTAAACACAGAAGAGATCAGTTTAAAGGAAACATAAACATAGGTGGCAGTTGGAACCTGCTCTTAGTCTATTAGAGTAGCTGTACCTCACTTGCACGAAACTACTATTAATCAAATTCTGCGTGAAAAAAAGTAGGTGTTGAGATGGCCTTCACTCATTAATTTCTAAAGGCATGTTTAGTTGAAGCTGGACCCCTTCCCTGCTGGCAATGTCAATTGGCCAGACATGAATCAACTCCTGTCAAGAAGCCATGTACTCTAGGAGCCATTGTCTGCTGCAGCAGGCACCCTCTGCCACACACACACGCTCCTTCCCTTTTTAATATTTTTTAAAATAAAATGTTGAGTATTTTTTATATATACATTTTAACTTTTTTTTTTTTTTTTTTAAAGACGACACTCTTAGAATGAAAATAAAGCACGAGGTGGGAAATTCTACCTCACCTTGTATGACTCCCTGTAGTTTTCACTCCCTTTATGGATGAATTTTTTCTTTTTCATATATTTACTGACATAGAATCATGGAATGGTTTTGGTTGGAAGAGACCTTAAAGATCATCTAGTTCCAACCCCATTGCCACGGGCAGAGACACCTTCTACTGGATCAGGTTGCTCAAAGCCTCATCCAGCCTGACCTTGAACACTTCCAGGGAGGTGTATATATACATATACATATACACACACACAGAGTATAAACCAACAATAACTCCACTTAGCAAAAGTCTTAACTTGCACACAAGCAGCTAGAATTGTACCTCACAAAGCTAGATGCATCTTCTTCCAGCGAAGAGATAAATCAGATAAATGGGTTTATAAAGGCTCACTTACTTTTGCTACACCTCCCAGTTTGTAATTCTGAAACGTATATAGAGAGGCCTTCCACCTTCTTCATATATGTATATGAAATTTTCTGATTATTTGAATGCTTTTACCAAAACAAGTGAAGTATTAGAATAAAAATATTCTTCAGACACAGATTTTGAAGCAGATGTACATTTGCAGCATTTTAAGGTTTTCATAGTTCCTTTGATTCCAGCAGCCTGTCTCAAACACTTCATGTTAGCCATGTGTTTGAAGTACTTTGTTAAATGTAGACCTAAAAAAGAATTCTTTGGCCAAGAAAGACTCATCCAATCTTCCATTATAAAACACATCGTACCTCAGCCCCTTTTCTTCTGAGAGACAGAAAAGTCATGTCTCTGGTTGTAAAGAGATTGGTGTCAGAGAAGTTTCCAAGGAAACGATGAGCTGTAGCAAAACATATTCTTTGTGAGATGAAGTTCATAGTCAAGAGAACAATACAGTTTCCAGGTCTCCTGTATTAAGCTTTTCAGGTGAAAACAAATCTTCAAATACCAAAAATAAGATTCAGACACTGGTTCTGCAAACAAATATGAACATAAGGGTGGTTTCACATGTCAGTATTCAATGCTATAAAGTTGCTAGACTTTGCAAGCACTTGATAGATGTGAATAAGGTTTAAAAATCCCTATACTTTTAAGGAGCGATTATTTTAAATTTGTTCAATATTAGAAATAATAAGGATTTTGCTTTATTCAATAAGGCTTAAATTGATTTAAAATACATCAGAATATCTTTTATCTATGGATTCAAAAGCAAGTCCATTGAACTCAACATAGATGCATCTTTTCTTCAGGCTCTGGATCCAGCTTGATTGCCAGTCTGATAGCCAAGGCCGTGCTGTTACTGAGAGCACTCCAGAACTAACTCTACAAACAGCTACAGTTTTAAAAAGAAATAACTACAACTGCAATGAGCAGAGAACCCTCAAAACATGCATTAAAATTGTGGTTCTGAGCAGATTTGCATTGACATGCATTCTTCTCATTTGGAGAGACTTTGATCTGTCAGGATTTAGGTGTGCCATATAAAATCCAGTTTGGATCCCAAGAAACCCAGAGGTTTAAACTATCCTTAAATAAGCAAATCTGGAGTTTAAAACCCCAGCTTTTGGACTCATCTGGTGGCCTTCAACTTTTCTTTGGTCCTCTTATGTCCATGCAGGATCATGCCTAGACTTTTAGCGAGCTCATTGTTTCTTCTGATCCTGGAGTAGCTGCTACCTTCAATAGCATTGTTTGTTTTCACCAAAAACTAAGTTTGGCAGTTACAGTCTACCACAAAATCCCATTCAACTCTTCATAAAAGAGATAAGTTATACAAGCTCTGCTGGTTCTTATTCTTGGCTTTTCTGTCAGCTGGTTGTAACTGTAGGCAACTCAGAGAGGCCATGTGCCTTAAAGGCTTTCAAAACTTTTTCCTCCCCTGGGCAAGGAGATACAGTTTGTCTTAATGGTTCCAGATGGTTACTAGAGAATAGTATTGCTTAGCTGTATTGCACTGGTGATCATTCTCAGATCAGGTGAGCAGTAATTAATTGATTCCATCTGTATCTACAATTAGGCAGAGAGTGATTTATAATGACCATTCCTACAAAGCAGAAGAGGGCATACGATTAACCAGTCAGCCCGATGGGCTATAGTGGTGTTGAGAGAGTAAAAAAAATGACCGGACTTTCCATAAGAACATTAATACATAAGTTAAGCTATTGCAGTGAACTTACCATAGCTTGAAGTTTGAATACAGTACGTATATGTAAACTTGCTTCGCTTTTCAACTGTAAGAATTACTTCATGACAAAGTTTGTCCAAATACAGAGAAACTGAAAATATTACCTGAAACTACTACTGTGTAATTTTCAGTTAGAGGGTCATAATACCTCAGGTAAGTGAAGCACTTTCTATTAAGGTTTACCATTTAAAATCAAAACAGAGATCCTCTGTCAGCGACCTATTTTAGGAAACACAGAGTGCAAGATATTACAGTGCATATACTGAAGTTGTCTTTCATTACTATTTTTGGAGTACCTATTATTCTGATAGGTTATTACAATTACATATTCATGAAAGAACAGTATAACTTTTTCTGACTGCCACAGTGGTTCCAATATTTACTGTAAATAAGAATTTTCTAGAGATCAAAATTAAAAAACTGCTCAAAACTTAGTCTCATAACTGTCACTATACATGGTCAGAGTTATGATCCATATTGTGTAACATTCTGCATAATTCAGGTGATGTCAGGGACTTTGTAGGATTTGCATAAGAGTTCTATGAATGAGTATTTTTGGAAGTTTTCTCCTTGATGTTTGGAAGCCCACCAGAGAGCCAAGCACTTCCAATTCACCTGCTTAATCCATAAAGCAAGATCTCTGGACAGTTCTTTATTTCCGTAAGGCAATTTCTATAGTATTGTATTACATCTTTTTGATGCATTTCATTGTTTGTTTCCATAGAAGTGACTCATTGCATCACAAAAGAAGCATTTGAAGGACAAATGCAGAACTATTCTCGTTAGCGATGGCAGTTTTTCCTCAAATAAAAACTTGCTGGGATTGGTACTTGAGTACAGTCACTGGTCCTAGACTGATTGATGAATTTCTCCTTGTGAAGTTTGGACTTTGGTTCATCATATTTTAAATGGGTCTTTCTGAATATTCTATACATTTTGAATAAAAGTCTAACCAACTCTAAGTGGATTCACTTGATCGCAAACATGCTAAAAAGAGCCAGATGAGTCTGATACTTGAAAGCGAATTATCTATGAGAAGGCCAGCAGTCTTTCTTTTACAAAGGCAAAAATAGCTCATGTTATTATTTACCACTATTTTGCAGTCCCAGTATGAAACAGGTGACTATAGTATTTCAGTGTAGGCCTATCTATAATTAAAAGAAACTTGCAAGTAATCTATTCTGGCTATGCTGTAGTAACAGCTGTCAGATTGAGCAGCACTTTGTAAATCACCTTCTGTTTAACATGCAAGCGTTAGAGTTATTTATAACTATAACATATAAACATCACAAAGGATGTTTGGTGATTCACAGATGATAACAAAGAACATACTGTGGGACAGACATAGGAGAGAAATCAACATGTTTTCTTAGACAGAGCCATTTGGAGTTTTTCACGCTATTCCCAAGGAGTCCCTGAGGGCATCAGCATCACCACTAGATTGGACTTCTCATTTTCCCCGAAAACCCAGATCTGCTGAAGCAGGCAAGAATTTTGCCTTTGTTTTTCCAAGAGCCAAACTTCCACTGGTGGTTTTGTGTGACGGTTAATGCTGTATTAGCATAAAACAACTGAATGAAAATTTGAGTATGGTGGATTTGCAAGTGCAGTAATTCTGTGTTGCTTGTACTTATGTTTAAGTGACATATATGCTATTTTACTTAATACATTGTAGATGACAGCAAAAAAACCTGCCCAGGGGTTCCACCAGCCTGAGGGGAAGAAGGCATATTTAAACTTGTTCTGGTAAACTTGCCTAGAACTGTGCAAAGCAAATATATTTCTAATTTGGCAACTATGATCTCTTTAACATGACGATTTTCACAAAGTTAACGAAAATGTAAATAAAAATTTTAAGTCTGTCAGAATATCCTAGGAGAGGACGTCCCATGCTATTTAAGGCTTGATAAAGCCCAGCTTTTAAACAGATTGGCTTCTCCTTTCAGATTTTTGACGAGAGAATGCATCTGTTCTGAGGACCTTGACACCACCACATAGAGAGCTGACCTTGGAGTTCACTGTTAATTGTATAAGATAATTCAGGACAAATCACAGATGCTTCCTCGGCCTTTCAAAATTTGTATGCCACTGACTCCACGGTTATATGTGGCTGATTGTTGGGGAACAGGATTTACAAATATATTTACTTAATCTTAGGTTAATTTTTAACCTTTGGTTCTAGTGCTGGCCATTGTTCTTGTGGCTGGTGACCTTAAGCCTCTCTCCTGGCTATGATCTGTGCCTTGTGATTTCTCATTGATGATCATCATATGGAGCTAAAATATAAGAATTTAAAAAACACTGATAAATATAAAATTATTTTAGCTACATTCAATTGATTGCTGGAGACTTAATATCTGACAAACAAGGAAAAGCTTTCCTTTTCTTTACAGGGGTCTCTCTCCCCTTCTGCTGTTTGTGTTATTTGATTGCCTCACTCAGGTATGATTGAATCTGACAACTGTCAGAGATTAGATTTGTTTGGAAGTTTATTCTACAACTTTGGGAAAGGGATGGATTAAACAGATCTGCAGACCAAATGCGATGCAGCTTTTGGGAAAGAAAGCATTTGGACTGGTCTTGCCATACTGCAATAGTAAACATACACCTGTGTGAGGCCAACAGCCACCAGCTCAGAGCAGATGAGTAACTCAGAATCCTAAATCACCAAGTTAGTAATCTTTCTACCAGAGCTGCAATAAAAAAAGTAATATCCATATATGGTACTAGACATTTTGCTTTTTCAAATATCAAAGCTTTTCTAGTGACAACTAAACTTACCGTGCTTGGTCAGCTCATGTAGAACAATTAATAGTTATTACAGAAATAAGAAATTTTTTCTTAGTGGTCAATTTTATACAACTGATTATAGAGAAGCATAATTCTAGTCTCTGGGCTCCTAATCATACTTCAGTCTTGTAGAGTTTACATATTTCAGAATTTAAAGTAGATTAAGGTAATATAGTCAATGAAAAACCAACAGAAAGCTGATGTTTTTAAAAAATAAATATCAGTTAAAAATGAATTCTTAATAGTTGTTTCTAACCAATTGCTTATTACTATTTGCACTACTTTAAAATCAGTAGGGATATACCATTCTGTCACTTAGAAGTATTAGAAACAATTGTTAGAAGCATTCCCTAGACATTGAGTGAATTTAATTCTCTGTGGTTGACAGTGGTAGTTTTGACTGTAATTATTGGAGATGGCATTGTGGATGTTTTCAAGGGCAAAAAAATACTTTAGTCAAAATTTACAGATGGAAAAACAAACTTAGAAATAGTACCAGACCTACAATTAATTGATGGCCATTAAAATTTTCTTTATGTAATAGAAAAGCTACAGCTTCATCCAAATCTTTATTTCTTTTCAAGTTTAGATTCTTTTTTTCCTTTTTACTTTTCTAGTTTACTCATGTTTTATAGCAACTCTCAGAGAAATCATTTTACAACGAATTTGTCTTTTCAAAGCACCTCTAAAACCTCATACCATTACCTGCTATTTAATACAAGCCTAATCAGCTCATCTAGCATAAGTTTCATTGCTTGTTGAAATAGTAGCTCATAGTTGCTCTTGAGCAACATAGCTACTCCCTAAAAATTGCAAGCTCCAAAACCACCTATAAAACAAGCAAACAAGAAATCCACAGGCTTTATAAAGGCAGAAACAGTCAATCAGATCCTGACAAAACAGACCATCTGAATGTTATGTTTATTTAAATTCTTCACACTCTTTCTTTAAAATGAAGAGACAGTGTCCACATATCCTTCACAGTTCATTAATCTTACCAGGATACAGTGGCATATTAATCAAAACTAGTGAAAGGAATGCTGTCCACAGCTGACTAATATACACAAGATATCTTACTGCATTTCTTTGAGAAGCACATTTATCCAACAAAGTATCCTTAAGGATTTACTTCCAAACATAGGCATTTGCCTAAATAAAATTACAAAGGAACTTCTGCCAATAATTCCTTTTACTTAAAGTTACTTTGTTGTTGAGGAAAAAAAGCGAAACAAAACAAAAGACTTGGAAAATTCTCTGTTACACCTCTTTAAATTTCACTCAGGGGTTAACTTGTAACTTGGCAATTAAAGAAAATTAAAATAAGCATTAGGAAATAGAGCTATTTATACAGTTTGACAATTGAAGAATGTTTATTAAAATACACAACTTTGGAGCATTCTGTGGAGTCGGCAGACTAAATAAAATATAGAAGTTTGGGAAGAATAATGATAACATTCTTTGGTTCAGCTTTCACCACTTTGACTGATGGCTAGAAATCAATACCACAGCTGCCATAGAAAGTAATGCCATTGACTGTGTGTTCATTTCTTTTTCTATCTTCGGGAATTAGATTTTTGAAGTTACATGAGATCAATCTTTAGTTAAATCATTGTTTTGCTGTTTTGTGTCAAATCTAGAACATATCCATGAAGCAGCAACATAAGGAGCTTTGAAATGCTTGCTTAGAACAAATACATTTTAAACATTAAGAGGCATTAAGCAACATCTTAATAGCAATAACTTAGATCTAGACTTTAAAGAAACCATATGCATACTTTGAATTCTTACAATAGCATACTCCAGAATGTGCCTAATTTACTGCATTTATTTGGTTTAAAAACTCTCTCTTTCTTGTCTCCTCACTTCCCCATTTGAAACTTCAGTTTGCTGAAGTATGCATTTTCCTAGGAGACCTAACTATCAGTCTTGAGCAAGTTCTGACAATGGGCAATCCTCAAAGTATGAATTTCTCTATGTTAATAACACAATTAATGTGCTTATGTTAATAAAATCCAAAAACCAATACAAGAAACTCTGTAATTTTCTAGGCTTTCCAGAATTAAATAAATGTGTAAAATTCAGAATCCACTTGGATGTAAGGATTATGCTTTGGCACAGGTGTTGCATCACTAAAGTACTAAAATAAAAACAAATATAAGAATATAAGATAATAAAATACCCTACCAGAGATGAATTTTGATGGTAGCCGCTTCTCTGACTTTTTTTTTCATAAACTGCCATAGACTGAGGAAACCATTACAGCCATCCACCCAGACACTGCAGGAACTGCTCTCCCACCCTCCCATCACAATCCACCTAACAGACAGCTGGGGCCATGGCTTTAAAATAGACTCAGCCAATCTTCCTTGAATGGGAGGACTATGACATCTGTAGGCATTAATTAAATCAAAATAGCATTAGGCTTCCTCTAATTTTATTGAGATTTGAGAGATCCTGGGAGGTAGTACATTAACAGGAGAAAAAAAATCAGTATGAGTTAAAATATACTTATAAAAGTTATATGAAAACAAATCTGCAGTGTAGAAGTAAGGTAACATCCCAGACATTCCAGGCGTTTGAGCTGTTTTATCTGACCTTTGGAGTCTTTATTCAAGAACATTCTGCCACCAGCATAGACTCCATAACCCTGTTCTGTGTAATGAGAAGATTTGGAAACTGAAAATTTAGGCTTAAAACATACATATTTGACAAAATTAGAGCATATATAGATGTAATTTTTCTATTATTTTCTCAAAAGTTTAAAGAATCTGTAGTTGGTTATCTACAGGAATATGTTGTCTTTAAAATATTTCTGTATTTTTCTCTTTAAGAACAAAAACAAAAATGGAAAAACTTATTTAGTTTTAGTTCCTGTGTTGTTGGGATTAGAGTTTAACTGGTTCAAAGGATGTACATGCCAGAGAAGACTCTTTTATGGTAGAAATAACTGGACATGTTTCCATGTTCATCTAACTGCAGAACAACTCTTTCTGACAGCAGCTCTTTCTTAAAAACTGTGTCTTAAATCCAATTCCTCTCAAAGGAGAATTAGTAGAGCACTAGACTTTGGCTGTTCTAAAAAGCAGTTCATGTTTTCAAAAAGACAAGTAACAGAATCTCTTACACTTTTTGCTACTATGCTGCTTTGCCTCTAGCATAATAGTTGTATATATCTTATCCCTTGTAGATTTTTTAAGTACTAGGGAATGCTATTAAGCAAATGCAGTAAAACAATGTAAAGCAGGAATGCAAGGAATATGGAAAAGATCAACTCATGTTTTAGTCACATGAATCACCATTTTCTTATTATTGAATTGTTAATCTACAGTTTGGTGTTACTCTATAGTTTGGTAAAGAAATATATTTGTTTTACCCCCATGACATAAGAAGGGATGGGGTGAAGTAACCCATTCCTTGCCTAGCATAGGTCTGAGAAAGAACAAGGAGCACTTACAGCTCTAGCACAGCTCTGCTGCTTCTCACCTCCACGCTCAGAATGTTATTCTTCCTCCACTATTCTGTAAGATAAAGCAGATAGGAGAGTTGTCTAGGCACTAAGGAAGTACATGCTGTACCCTTCTAAGTGGATGCACAAAAGTGTCCCTGTATGAGTTGTGTCCCCTAAGCTACAGTTGAAGCAATATGGTTTCTGCATCCCCAGCTCAACACTATGCACATGGGCCCTCACCTGCGGCCTGTTACAGCCAATGGGAGTCACTGCAGTGACTGCAGTGGGCTCTGAATCCAGCTCTGGAAAGGAGTTAAGGCTTCACTTGTCAGCATAAAGAAAGGCTGAAAAACTTGATGAGCAAAACAAATGCTTTGAAACATTTCTTCATTAAATTCTTATAGAAGGTACTCTGGCTATTAAACGTCATGTGGCATAAGAAAAGAACAAGACTATTTGTCAACTTGTCAGTTGTCTGATGAGTGTTAGCCTTTCAACTACTGGGAAGTAATCAGCTGATCACCCAGCAACACAAAAAGTCAAGAAATACCAAATATTACATAAAAACCACATCACATTTAGATATGTTGAGTGAAAAAATCTATGTTTATGTGTTACTGTAAGTCTTTTGTTTTCCTATGTTGTTATATTTCTTTACTGTGTGTTTTTCTGTTTATGTGACAATGTACTTGTAAAACAGAGATTTTAGCCAACTATTACATACAGATTCACATTAATTCATGCTGAATATTTTCTAAAAAAATATGTATTTCAGCAAGATGAATTTTTCATATGGTTAGTACTGAATTCTCTCATATAACATTAGTTTTTTTGATTAATCACCTCTGCAGTTTTCTGCATTTCAGCCCTGCATTTTATTTGTAGTTACTGATTTTATCTGCTTGTAAAACTTACACTTAGGTCCCTTGTACAACTACTGTCTTAAGGTAGTAATAAAAAAATCATCTGATTCCCTTATCAGAAATGTAAAATGTTGATCTTGGTCTACTGTTGCCCACAAAAAATGGAAAAAAATGAATCACAGAATCCCAGGTTGGAGGGGACCTCAAGGACCATCTGGTCCAACCTTTCTTGGCAAAAGCATGGTCTAGGCAAGATGGCCCAGCAACCTGTCCAGCTGAATCTTAAGTGTCCAATGTTAGGGAATCCACTGCTTCCCTGGGGAGATTATTCCAGTGCCTGGTTGTTCTCATTGTGAAAAATTTTCCTCTTGTGTCCAGTTGGAATCTCCCCAGCAGTGACTTGGACCCATCACCCGTCTTTTCCACGTGACTGCTTGTAAAAATGGATTCTCCATCTTTCTTGTAGCCACCCTTTAAATACTAGAACACGGTGATAAGTTCTCCTCTAGGCCTTCTCTTCTCAAGGCTGAACAAGCCCCATTCTCTCAGCCTTTCCTCATAGGACAGGCTGCCCGGGTCCTTGATCACCTTTGTGACCCTCCTCTGGACCCTCTCCAGCCTGCCCACAGCTTTTTTGCACAGAGGGGACCAAAACTCAACACAGTGTCCCAGGTGTGGCCTGGCAAGCGCTGAGTCGAGTGGGGTAATGACTTCTTTATCTCTGCTGGTGATGCCCTCATTGATGCAGCCCAGCATCCCATTTTCTTTCTTTGCTGCTGCAGCCCACTGGTCACTCACACTGAGCTTGTTGTCCACCAGGACCCCCAGGTCCCTTTCCACAGAGCTGCTCCCCAGCTGGGTAGATCCCATCCTGAGCTGCACTGCTGGATGATGCTTTCCCAGGTGTAAGACCTCACACTTGTCTTTGTTGAGCTTCATAAGGTTCTTGTCAGCCCCCTCTTCCAGCCCAGCCAGGTCTCCCTGCAGGGTGGCTCTCCCTTCTGAAGCGTCCACTTCCTCACCCAGTTTGGTATCATGAGCAAACTTCATCAGGGTACACTCAATCCCATCATCCAGATCACTTATGAAAATATTAAACAGTGCTGGGGCCAATATCTATCCATGGGGGACCCCCTTGTGACAGGTTGCCAGTTTGAAAAGGAGCTATTTCCCCCCACCCTCTGGGTGCAGCCTGGCAGCCAGTTGCCCACTCACCACACAGACCCCTTGCCCAGACCATGATGCACCAGTTTCTCCAGGAAAAGGCTGTGAGAAACCATATTGGAAGCCTTGGAGAAATCCAGGTAGACAATGTCCACCACTGTCCACACATCAACCGAGCAGGTTACTTCATCGTAAACGGTGATCAGGTTTGTCAAGCACGATTTGCCCTTGGTGAATCTGGGCTGGCTTTTCCCAATCACATGCCTCATTTTCCTTGTGATATCTTCCAGGAGGATTTGTTCCATGACTCCCAGGGACTGAAGCAAGACTGATAGGCCTGTAATTTTCTGGACTCTCCTTTAAGCCCTTCTTGTAGATGGGGGTAACATTGGCCTTCTTCTAGTCTTCTGGAACATCCTCCAACCTCCACAACTTCTCAAAGATTATGGAGAGCAGCCTTGAAATGACATCAACCAGCTCCCTTAACACCCTCAGATGGATGTCAGGGCCCATAGATTCATAGGTGTCAAGCTCCGGTCATAGTGCACATACCGACTCTTCCTTTGCTGACGGTGGGCCTGTGTTTGCATCGACCTAAATTTTTGTTCCCAAGGCCTGGAGCCCAACAGTGCTGGTAAAGACAGAGGTGAAGAGAGTGTTGAGAACCTCTGCCTTTTCAGCATTGTTGATGACCAGTTCACCTCTCCTGTTTAACAGCAGGGCAGATACTATGTACCTGAAGAACCCTTTTTTTCACTTTTTCACATCTCTGGCCAATTTCAATTTGAGCTGAGCTTTTGCTTTTCTAACTGCATCTCTGCATGCCCTGGAAATACCCTTGTAGTTCTCAACAGGTATTCATCCACTTTTCCATCTCTGGTATGCTTCTCTTCTGGTTTTGAGCAGACTCAGAAGCTTGCACTTAAGCCAAGGGGGTCTATCGCTCTGCCTACTTCCCTTACCTTGAAAGGGGATGAACTGGTTTTGTGCTTCCAGAAGAGCATTCTTGGAAAAACTCCCAGAACTCATTAGCTCCTTTATCCTCCATGGAAGCTTCCACAGAATCTCTTCCAACTGAGCTCTGAACAAGCTGAAGTTTGCTCTTCTAAAATCTAAACCCTTTGTCTTAGTACTAACCTTCAGCTTGTTAGCAGGATCCTGAACTCCACAATATTGTGAACACTGCAGCCAAGGCTATCACTAACTGAGATATTACAAAGCAGGTTTTTTTGGTTTGTGAGTAGCAAGTCCAGCAGTGCCTCATTCCTGGTTGGAACATTTATGTATGAGGAAGCAGTCTTCTACGCATACCAGGAACTTGATGGATGACATGTGAGCTGCTGTACCGTTCTTCCAACAGATGTGTGGGTAGTTGAAGTCACCCATAAAAACCAGGTTCTGTTGACCTGAAGCTTGCCTAAGTGACCCAAATACTGTTCCATTGGCTTTATTCCTTGGGTTGGAGGTCAGTCATTTAACAGAAACAAATATTCAAGATAGAAGTGCTAGAGTATGCTGAGGATTTGATTCTTGTCAAACTCCATCTGCTAAATGAAAACCTTTTAAAGTAAAATGACTGAGGAGGTCTTCCTAACATTCAATAAGTGAAGTTTTATTGTTTCCCTTTCACAATCCAAGAAAACTGCTTCACTGATTTTAAGTTAGTCCCTTTGCTTTCAAGCATTGGACAAATCAAATACAGCCACAGTCATTCTGAAACAAACATCATTACAGAAGGCTGGAGATAATAAATGCAAAACATTAATATTTAGCAATTATGACACTGGAAACTACTTGCCAGAGGTAAAATGGTCTACCATGGACATAGGAGATTTAAACATGAGTTTAAATTACTCATAGAGGCATCCTCAGGCTCTGTTTCTGATTCTCTTTCTTGCTGTCCAAAGTTGAACACTAGAGTGCAAATAAGAGTTGGTCTCAGCTCAGCCTTATGCTACCAGATTTTTTTTATTGCATCCTTACTGGCATTCTGGCTTTTTTTTCCATTTATCTAAGCCAAAAGTTTAGCATAGGTAATTTAGAATTCTCTTAATTTGTAAATTGGAACCATAAAAATATTATTTCCACTCACAAAGAATTTACTAGATCTACTCCTCAGTGTCTTTTGGCCAAAGATTCTTTCTAGCTAGTACAAAGTATACCAACAGAAGAAGGAGCTGCTCTTCCCCATAAACAGGCTAACATATTTCAGAAAGTGAAAGATGTTAAGAAAGAGCACACAAGTCAAACATTTCAGATCTTAGTCAGTATTGATCTTCTTGGGCTTTTTTATTTGAGGTGAAAAATGTTTTAGAAAATAAATCAATGATTTAAAAAAAAAAAAATTGCTAGGATATTTATTCAGGAAGCTTTTTATCAGTGCTTGCTTTTAGGTGGTTCTCACATGGAACAGCCAAAGCAGGCAATTGCTCAAGGCAGCAAACTGGGACAGTAAAACAGCCATTGCCCTCCTGTTCACTTTTCTTCTACCAGAGCTCTGAAAAACAGACCCAAGTCTGCTAGTAACAATATGCCAAATATTTTACAAACTAATGAAGGACATCATGACAGCCCACCTTACAGTATGCCTTTGCATTCCAATGGGAGAGGATTAAGGCCATTAGAAGGAGGCAATGAGTCAGAGTTTGAAAGGAAATTTCATGCTGCAAATACTGGAGATTTCACAGAGAGGCCACTCTGCAGCATTCACTGGGCTCAGTGGGAGCCATGCACACCTCAGTTTGCACCCTGTGAAGGGGAATGTGCTAGTGAAAGACCATGAGCTGGTTCTGGCAGTGTAGTCCAAATGCGTGGAGGGAGACATGGGGGTTCATGGGAACCAGGGCTTACACGTGTGTCTCTCTCCAGAGACAGGACTTTGGGATCTGATTGAGAGCCAAGGCCAAAGGAGGAGACAGTTACAGCAGCCCAGTGCAGTTCTCAGAAGAGGGAACTGCAGCAGTGGGTGGGATGGGTGCCTGTTAAGGACATTTATTAACAGTTGGTGCTATTAAATCAGCCTTCCAGCACAGCCTTTGTAGCTCCCTGTGTGATACTGACACCATGGAGTAAGAGCAGAAGTATTTCCTCCTGATGTTTTTTTCCAGCACTAATTTCACAGAGCTGGGAAGGGGGAATGTGTCAGAAGATGGGTCCTCCTGTTACCCACTACCTTGCTGTGTGGCTTGGGATGCCATCCTTCAGGGTCTTGGGAAGGAAAGAGGAGCATGCTGGAGATGTGCAACATTTGCTTTTGCATTTTGATTTTCTTTTCCATGTAATGCCTCTGTATGTCTCATGGGAGCTCCAAGTGATTAGCCACAAACTCTGGTTGATGATCCCTTTAAAAGCAGTTTGCTGTGCTCCTGTAGAAAACCAGACTGTCCTTCAGGCAAAAGCAGCGTATACAAAATACGATGTATTTGCTAAAAATGTGCCTTTCCCTCTTTGAAGCTGCCTGTAATTACATATCTAGGGAATAGTTTGATGTTTACATTTTCAAGTATATGGCTGGTTGTATTTAGCATAATATTTTTCATCTTTTCCCTTTCTTGCTGCACGTTCTGTGGTCATAAATTATACTGTATTACAAAAAGAATGAGTATTAAGAGCAAGTCACAGCAGGCCTGAAACACGAGGCCAACAACCAGTTAGGCACTTCTAGGCGGTGGCCATCTCCCCAGAGCCTTCTGGAAGAGATGCCAGCTGGCTCTCTGTAACAGTTCCCATTTATAAGAGAGTCTGGCTATTTCCCATGATGTCTAATGCCCAAAGGGATCTGCTGACTAGTCTGACATCACTTCTTGGGGAGAAAAGTTGGCCAGCTGCCACAGCCTCTCCCCCCTGCAGCCAGACCAACTGTCTCTTGCTCAATAAAGCTGGTGTTGGGCTCTTGGGTTAAATTCTTCTCTTGGATTTAGGAGCATAAATTCTGAAAGCCTTAGTTGGTTTCAAAGGAGGTATTCCAGATTTACACCAGTTTTCTTGTGATCAGAGGCCAAAGTGAGGTCTAGAGTACATAAAATAAATCCAAGGCGTTTGGTCTAAATTTATAGAGTTTCTTTATAAAGCCTTCAAATAAGATTTGTCCTCTGGTTAAAAATACATTTCAGTTGACTTCAGCCTTGTCAGCCATTGAACATACTAAAAATCTTCTGCCACTAAGACAGCATTTATTATTTGTGTATGTGTATACATGTGAACAGTACCACAGAAATAATTTCAACTATAAATTTACAGTCTTCTTTTAAAAAAAAGAATTCTGGCTTTGTGATTTTTCTTGAATTCATTTATTGCTTTCACGAACATTCTCTAAAAATTTTAATAGAGTAAATTATATTATTTGAGTTGGTAGTTATTTTTTTTCACACAAATAGACTGTTAATGCAACTTTTTGGTTGCAGACATGAGCTCCAAATAATGGTCTTTAGGAACTATGCACTGACAGCAATGGGATTTGTGTGTTTCTGCAGGCAAATTGTCACTCTATGTTATTAATTTTTGGACAGTATTTGTTTGCACATCTTGGTCATTAGAATTACAGAAGCTTAATGATGCATATTATAGTTTAAGTCTTTGAATACTTAATGTATTCTTTAAGTATTTTCATGTATTTCCTGGAAAAATTTATTCTTTTTTATCAGATGCATTAATGAATGGTTAGTATACATGCTATTTTGTGCCACAATGGACATCAGCTGCTTGGGACAGCATTTGGAAATCCTGGACATTTTTAAAGAGTTGTGTTATTGGCATGTTAGTAGGTCTGTCTCTTACTAAGGTTTCTTAACACTACTTTGTAAGAGCATGTTTTCATTTGCAAGCACTGAGAAACTTCAGCCACATGAGTTGTATTTTCTGTGCTGTCTGCTTTAGGCTACTTATTTTTAGCTAGACAAAGTTTCAGACAGAGCAGTTCAGCCTTTAAAAAACATTTAGTCTATCTCAGCAAATAGGTGAGAGAAGGGCATAGGAAGTGGCAGTTGATGATGGAGAAAAGTGGGAACCTATGGGAAGGAAATTAATGTGGAAGACAGTTACTGGAAGAGGGAAAGGCAGCTCAGAGAAATATGATGGAGAAAGGTATTATACTGACCCGTGAGGTCTTCCTTACAGTGAATGACAGAAGTGAGTTTAAACTTGAGTCTTGAAAAGTGAGCTGACAGAGATAGAATAGAATTGGATAAGGAAGCAGAAACCGAGGAAGAAAGTTTTGGTGGGACAGGACAAGCCTTGGAAGTGATTTCCAGGGTGACTTGCTCCATTACCTTCCCATGGATCACGGTGAGGCTAACTAGCCTTTAGTTCCCTGGATCCTCCTTCTTGAAGACAGAAGTGACATTTACTTTCTTCCAGTCCATGGGAACCTCTCCTGATCACCATGATCTTTCAAAGATAATATAATAGTAGCCTTACAATGACATCAGCCGCTCACTCAGCACTCATGGGTACAGCCTGTCAGGCCCTATGGACTTGTGCACATCTGATTTGTTTAAATCCTCCCTAACCTGATCCTCTTCCACTAAAGGTGAGTCTTGCTCCAGACTTTCCCAGTGGTCTCAGGAACCTGGGATAGCCAAAGAATGGTGTTACCGGTAAAGACTGAGACAAAGAAGGTTATTGAGTACAGCAGGCTTTTCCATGTCCTTTGTCACCAGGGCCCCAGCCCTATTCAGCAGTGGGCCCATGTTTTCTCTTGTTTTCCTTCCATGCTGATATACTTGTAGAAGCCTTTCTGGTTGCCATTCATGTCGCTCATCAGATTCAACTCTAGGTGGGCTTTGGCTTTCCTAACCCCACCCCTGCAAGTGTGGACAGTGTCTCTGCTCTCCTCCTGGGTCACCTGTTTCTGCTTCCACATCTTGCATGCACTTCCTTTATGGCTGAGTGTAGTCAGTCATCCATGAAGGCTTCCTGCTGCCTTTGCTTGATTTCCTGATCACAGAAATGGACCACTCTTGAACTCAGAGGTGGTAGTTTTTGAAAATGAGGCAGGGGAGTTGCTGGAAAAGAAAACATGTCCCAGATAGTAAATGGTGCCTCAAAAAATCACATTATAGCTCTGTGTCTGTCAAAGGTTTCCTATACTCCACTCATTAAGCAAGGCACTTAAACCAAATTTTTCATAACCATTAATTTCTTATTTTCTGGGTGTCTGTCCTGAGCTTAGGTACTGATTGATGGAATTGCTGAGCACTATTTATTGCAACTGAGATGAATAATGATTTGTAATTTAAATATACAGAGCTTTATTGTTCTAAACACCATGTTCAGAGCATCTCAACAGCACACCTCCAAGTTAGAGGATACTTTTGACCTTCATCTCTTTGTGACTCAATTAAATGCCAGCCCTTATCTTGCAAGAGTTTGTGAAGTAAAATTAATTAGTCATTGTGAAGCCCTCAGAGACAGTAGTGATAAATGAGACAGAAAAGTCTATGCAGGAACTATTTCTCTTCCGAGACGGTTTGAACAGTGAGAAACAAATAAGACTGCTGCCACACACAGCATAAAAAGTGTATCAGAAGGTGCTGAACAGCTTTTTGTGAGAACTGTTTACCCTTGGCACTTAAAAGTGCAAGGGTCCTATGGAAAAAGTGCTGAGAGATTATGAAATGCATATGCATGAAAAATGCAAGTACAGCTGCACGGACAATCTTAAATTTTGGCTTTTCCCATTTTTAAATTACTATTTTGCAACCTTTAAAGTGTTTTAACGTGGTTATGACAGTTTATTTGATACATCAGCAGAATAGATGGTGACATCAGAAGCTTTTGTTGTCACAGCCTTTCAATTTTTCTTTAGTTTGTGACTCATATTTTTATTGATATGCTTTCATTATTAACACTAGAGGATTTTTCACTAATGAAACTACAAGAGTGTCTCTGGTAGTATAAGAAACAGTCTCATTAGAAATAGCATGGTTCTTAGACATAATACTAAACCATAAGGTAATGGAAAACATCTATATTGCAAGGAAAAATACAAATTTTCATTAACATAATGGAACACATTTTCTATAGAATTATGGTACCATACCCACTGCAGCTTTGTCCCATATTTTGTGACATTTCTTTATTTTCACAGGTTCAAAGCTTGGATATAAGCCTAAACTAGAAAATTAAAACATGAACTCTCTCCCCTGTTATCTTTCAACAAATCAGATTCTCTAGTGACAAATTTTTAAGTTCCAACTACATGAAGTTTTATTCTTTTTAAAAGATGGGACATACACTTCTGATCTAGAACTTGCCATCCAGACAGCAAAGTGAAAAACTTTTCTCCTATTCACTTCAAGGAGATTTAGAATTAATGAACTTCAAAACTGAGAATACAAGGCATTTGATAAAAATATTGCTGTGGTTAAAACCCAGTTGAAACCATGGAGTCAGCATGGTTTTACAGCAAGCTCTGAAACAAATGGGATGAGTCAGTGCCCACATGCTGCTGGACCTTCGGTAATTCTTAAGTCCATCTAAACATCTATCTGTCTCTGACACTACCATGAGGTTGTTCGAGAACCTAACTTCTCTGCTAGCTATAAATCTGCTTCTAATTAATCTGTTTTCAATTTAAAAACAACTGGTTTTGTGCTGTCCCTTCTTCCTCTGTGATATTTACTTTGCAGATGCATTTTCCAATAGTAATTATATCTCCTCTCAGCCTTCTTTTGTTGAGCTAAATGAGCTAAACTGTTAAACTGCCTCTCCCAGAATAGACTTCTTGTGCCTGTTCTTTTGGGAATGCCCTCTCCACATTTCTGGTGTTTCGAATTCAACTTTTTGATATGGCTGTCCAGAACAGTAGTGTAGAGAAAATCTTTCAAATAATTTCCATAACAACACTGGTATTTCCCCTTTTCCAGCTGCAAAACACTTCACCTGTACTTACAAACACCATACTACCTAGTAAAAGGCATGTTTTCCACAGCCGTGGCATGTGAAGGTTTACAGGTATCCTAAATCTAACATGCCTGCATCTTTTTCATCTGCTATTCCAGCACAGAAGACTGTGATAGTACCTTGAACCACAACTGTTGGGAACAAAACCGATATGCAGTGAAACTCTGAACCAGACCTAAATTCTTCTCACCAGAGTCAAAACAGCTTGTTCTTTATTGCAAAAAGAGCAGAAAAGAGCATATAAACAGATAACCTACAGGAATATTCTATAATATTTTAAATTCATCTGAAAATTTATGATTACTGCCTAGTAATGCTAAGAGCAAAATTGTAGAAATGAGCTTACAGAAAGCCAGTCACATTTCTGCCAAATGCATTTGAGGGTTAGGGAATGGTGGAGATGGGAGCAGGATTCACATTCTATTGCTTCTATTTAATTTTGGGATATCAGGAACACATGTAGCACAGCTCCTCAGGCAGCCTGGAAATACTCCAGCTCCACGCTACATCAGTCCCCCATGAACATTGCCACCTGCCCCTCTGCCAGCAACCCTGGGTAGAAACTTGTGTGAATTACTTCTTGTGCCTGGAAGAGGCTGCATGACTAACTGCATCCTTTCTGTGTGACCTTGCAATCACCGCCATAGGAAGTTTATACTTTTCTTTTATGTCATTTATACACAGAAAACTGTTACTTTGAATTGGGACAACTGTCAATTTTCACATAATTAAAGAGGGCTCAATGTAGCAGAAAAAATGAATGTGTCTGCACTTGTGCTTGCTCCCCTCTGCCTCCTCCCAAGAAACAAATACCTAATTTGACCAGATTCTTTACAAGGGAGAAAGTGGTACTTGGAGGCAGCTGGAATCTGAACCTTCAAGTTTTAATATGACAGTATAAAAAATAATTTTTCATTAAAGACAATAAGCATCTGGTTGATCTGTCAGGTACTTCACAGTCTGAGATACTGTTGAAAATGTAATCAGCCATGGAGGTTTCAAGACAAAGCCTGTATATATGGCATGCTCCAGCTGATGACAGAAATAAATCTTTTACATACAATGTCAAAGGCATAATTCTTCAGCCTACACAGACACAATGGAAAGCAGGATAATCCTAGGTGATATTTTTAAGTCTGTACCACTATTCAGGATTATGCAATCATTCATTTGACTTAAGAAAATGAGAGGTACAGAGATGAGAAGACCAAAGAAAGGGATGAGGTCTTCACAGCTGCTGATTCTATCAAAGGTGCTTAAATATTGTCTGAAAAGGCCATATAAGTAAGAGAACTAGAGAACAGTGAATTTAGTGAACCGTGAAAAATATGACTGTTTCTTTTAAGTTTTTAAGGTCTCTTTTAACAGTTGTGTGAAACAATTTTCCTCTGTGGGGCTTTTTACATTTTTAAATGAATGATTACAATTATTTTTATTCTTGATAAAAACTACATCTCTTGTGAGCAATAAGGGCACAATTCTGTCTTTGGGAAAGAATTATAAATGCTCACACATTCCTTCTATGAAAAAAAAAAAATCACCTTTGCGAAACATTTTGCCGCTGTCAACAGGTTTTAGTGTATTTTTTTGTCAGTGATGATTTTGCAGGTTAAAGGCAGAAGTACTTTTTGGTTTGGTCAGTCATGTTGTTGTTAGGAAGTGATGAGCAGCTGTGCTGGCGGACCTGGACTGGGTACTGCCATGGTGATACCAAGATGGCCATTTTATCTATTGGGGTTGCTCCCATGGCACCCCAGAAAAACACGCTGCTTGCCTCGCTCCCACTGGTGCAGAAGCAGGTTTTGGTTGTGTGATACGGTTTGGTTTATCGTCTTGCTCCAGCTCTCACAGTCAAGTGCAGGGCTGTCCAACGGATACCCCATACTGCACCAATCCTATGGTTTGTATACCTAATATCCTTTTTTAATTTCCCGCCTTTTTACCACCCACTTCCTCTGCCCCAGTCTCTTCCACAACACCCACATAACTACTTTTTTTCCCAGTTGTTCCCAGTTTTGCTACATCCATCCCAGATTTGCCATTTCTGATACCATTACCTAGGTAATCTTGGCCTTTTGTGGTCTTACTGATGCAGATACCTCGGTGCCTTGCAAGATGTTACTCCCCCAAAGGTCTCCATTACACCTCCCCAATTATCTGTGAAGTTGGGCCTTATGTTCCATTTCTCACAAAACTCCCCCTTAACCACCTGTGAAACCCAGCCATCCTGCACGGTGCTGTCTGTAACTTTAGTCATTTTCTCACACTCTTATCAATCATGTTCAGCACTTTCTCATGTAATGTCCAGTAATTTTCCACATCCTGTTCCCTTACCAAACCTCAGACCAGGACTTAGTCAGTGGCCTAGTTATTTGCTCTGTTGTTGACTCCCTAGAATAGGTTTTCCATATTTCATTTTCTCATCCTTCACTCAATCCAGATAGATTGTCTTCAGTTTCCTTATCTTTCAAATCCCACTGCATCGTTTACCTATGAGCTTCTTCATTACTTTTCTTTCTCCCCGCTCAGCTGATCCACTTGTTCCCTGGATTAGGGATGCTACAGGATGAATTCTTCTTTCTCTTCACCTTCTCCTATCAGCCTGTTAAAATCTGAAGATAGTTAATGGCCTGAAAGAAATGTAGTTAACCACAGAAAGACTTCAGCAAAGAGGGGAGTCTTACAGTCAGGCAGAAGCAAATGGAAGTGCTTATCTTGAAAACAGTGGTGTAGCACTAGTTCTTCCTAGTACTCATTCTTAACGAACTCCCACCATTTGCCGGTACAGAATTACAGACTCTGATGCAGGAGGATAACTGTATGCTTTCACATACGTATTACAAGGAAGAGATAGTAAGTATTGGTTTAGAATTAAAAAAAAATTAGGTGTCCTTAACCTGAAGCAGATTGAAAATCCCTTTTTTTTTTTTTTTCTTCTTCATAAAGTTCTAAATTCATGGCTCTTTAAAGGATTTCAAGTTAGGAACCCCAAAACTGACACATCCAAAACAACCAGAAACTCTAAAGATTTTGTTAATAACAGTGAAATATTACAGACATATTCTTACGTTCTCCCATCACAGTGTGATACTGAGACAGATACAGCACTCTGCATTACAGCTTTTTATCACTTCATGTTTACTGTCTACTCAAAGCTAGATCCAACCAGCGCTGTAAGTCTCTGCCATGCTGAGTTGAACATAGCACTCCAGCAGCAAGAAGAGGATCTGCAGAGTAGGAGGAGGCAACAAAATGCGATGGGGCTACTTGGGTAATTAAAGCGAGCAGGGAAACTGAAGTGATAATATAGGCATCAGGATAACTCTAGTGAATTTGAGATTTTTACACAGTGTTGGGATGAGGCTTGTCATTTTCCCCTTTTCAGTGCTGCCCCTCAAATTTATACAGTATGGCAAAGATTTGAGAAATTAATTATTCAGATTTCATTAATGTCTTTTGGCTATAAGCACACGTTTTGAAATAAAAAAATTGTAACTTCTGGATGGTCTGTAATGCTGTAGCTTTTGATGATTCAGAATTTTCAGTTGGTTTCATACAACTGAAATCTCAACTGTACCTCCAATGTTTCATATGCAACCATATATTTAATTTCTCCACCCCACCTTTCCTGTTTTTCAACAACCAGGGCATTTTTTTCCATTATGTATGGATTTACCAGTGCAGCACGTATTCTTTTTTGTCATGTCGAAGTGGAGAAGCCATGAGATGGTTCTGCCTCTGCATCCTACTTTGTCATTAACTATCCAGAGCTACAATAACATCCCCTTTTTAACTGCAGTGTTAAATTTCATCATATTCTGAACAAAGCCACATTAAAAATCCCACACTAAATGCAAAGTAATTCTGTTCTCTCTTAAATTTGCCTGGAATTTCACTACCATGAACTTTTGGTAAATTCAAATCTCATTACTATCCCCTATTTACATTGGGCTGACAGATAAAAATGGAATTGAAATAAGAATAAAATAAATTTTATCATCTTATCTTCACATACACTAGCCCAAATCTGCCTTTCGGTTCTCCCAGCCTGTACAAGTGAAGATGGCTAGTATAGTAAGAGAAATCTCCTGAATAGGATGGCTTCAACATGAACAAATCCAGAGGCACCGAAGGCTTTAAAACTTCATGACAGCATGATGTTCTCAGACACCTTTCATGGGGGCAACCAGGGTATGGTAATGGAGATGGTTGTAGCTTTGCCTAAAGCAATCCTGTTTCTTCTCTGAAGTCAGCTAAAAGCTAGATAAGGAAACTCAAAAAAAAAAAGGTTCATTGGTAGGCAGGAGAATTGACATTAGCATTGAGTTCGGGGCCTTGGATGAAACAAACTGCCACCAGAGGTTATAAAGGACTGGAAGCTTTGATGTAGCTGGAGCAGGACTCCTTTGTTTTGTATTTGTAAAAAGCTCCCCTGTGGAGTTTTTGTTTGGGTTGTTAAAATCTGTTTAACGCAAAGAGCTGACAATAAGCACTTGGGAGCAAACTGTCTCTTTGAAAGTCTTTTTGCTGTTGAACTGCATTGGCCAGCCCTGCCAATTTATAGCTCTGTTAGCTCTCACTGCTCCAAAGGCTGCTTAAGCAAACAATTAAGCTTTGCTGATCACTCTGAGCACCAGACTGGCAAAATAGGCAGTTTCTCTATAGCCTGGAAGACACCCAGAACAAAAACATTTTTTCACTTACTGTTCCCCACACCATTTTATTAGGCAACTCAACGTTTCTGGGTTTAGTAGTCAAGGGCAACCTATGCATAGCAAGGACTTAATTTCTGATGTATCAGAGCCCTGGACTAAGAGCAAAGTGAGTATTAAAGGTGGGTGTCATTTTCCACTTAATGTTCTTTGAGTAAGGCCTTCTCTGTTGAATGCCTAACACAGTCAGTTTTAATCACTGATCAAGGTCATTACATGTTACCCCCCACACCAACTGATTTGACAAGTATTAATCATTATTTCCAAAATAAACTAATGTGGTCCTTGCCTTATGCTCACTGCACTGGCTGCCTCTTTCTTTTGCCAGGACCTAAATGATGGGCACAAATGACTGGCTCACCACTGGCTGCATCTTGTGCATTTAATCCTGAAGCCAGAGAAAGGTTTAAATGCAGCACAGCAGCCAGAGAATGTTTATCTGATATTTATCATATCAGCTGTCAGATTGGGCACCTCCAGCATGTGATTCAACCTTCAAGCTCATGCCTGTGCCATCCCATTCCTACCTAAGCAGCCTCATGGAATAAGAATTGAGATATCTGTACAAGCAGAAAGAATTTTACTCCAAGGTGTATGTCACAGAGTGTATTATCAAAATTTACTAGATTGAAATAATTCATAGATCAGGAATCTGTTGTGCTAGGTACAACATAACAATACAGAATTAAAAGAAGGCCTGGAAAGTTTAATGTTTGTTCTGTTCTGAAAAGTCTTCTGGGGAACTGGTGAAATCTTTGCCTCTGTAAAAACAAAACAATTGAAAGGTAAGCCCTATGATAGCACCTGATTTTATATGGGAAAACATAAAGAAAGGAAGCCAAACTTCAACAAGTTTTTCACCCAGTTCTAAACTTAATATTTAATAAATTCCATCTCTGCTAGATTTTAGACTCTCTTTTTCTTTCAGCCTGAGATACCTAGAATAGTATCATTCCAGCCAGGTCTTACTGATGAGCGGAATCACAACTTTACAACCAGTAAGGTTATAAAGTAGGTATGTTTATTCAGCGCTGGGTACACAGGGGATAACTCCTCCACAAGCGTGCACACTTGGAGCAAAAAGCAGCTCCTTTTTATTACGTAGAATGTTACATATGTATCAAAATTCCAGGAATAGGGAGGGAATATTACAATTAGTTCCAAGAAATCCTTAACGTATCCTCCACCCCAAGACCCTGGTGCCAGATTCCCCAACTACAACTTTGGTGCCAGCCCTCCCCTAGCAACTCCCATGTTATCAGATAAATGGCATGTCTTAACAAACAAAGGGCATGTCCCAGCAAACAATCGGCATGTCTTATCAAACAATCTTATCAAACAAACGCCATGTCTCAACCCCTAGGTGCGATGTTTCCTGAGGGTGGGGGGGCCATCTGGTTGATGTTTCCTTAGAACATTATGGCCTCTCCTCCACACTCTTCCCTACTCCAATGTACTCAGGTTGTCCTGGCCAGAACGTTGATGGGCACAGTATAAAGAACGAGCATCTCCTGCTTGCTTTGGTACCAGTAACACTTTTTTCCCCTAAAAACAGTAACAGAAAGAAGCAATTGAGAATGAACTTTCTATGCTGTAATTCTCTGTGTAAATGAGCAAAAGGGCCCTTTGCATTTGTCTCTGTGCTCAAGTTCCCGTACAGATTTTTAAGCATAGCTAACTGCTTTTACTCTCCTGACAGTTAACCTATTCCCAGTGCAGAAGACACTGGATGGAAAGTCACTACATAGCAGCTGTTTGAGAAAAACAAAGAAGGAATTTTGCTTAATACAATTATTTTATACTGCTTTTATCTACCGAGAATGGCAGCACTTTTTAGAACATTTGGAGAAGGCAGGAGGTGTTTTGTGGGAAGTAGTAATGAAAAATTCATGAAGGATTAAAAATAGTTGGATTTTTTGGGTTTAATTCAGATTCTCTTTATATTTCTCTTGGTTTCCTTCCCTATTTATATTGAATATAAACAAAGAACTTGTCCTAAAAAAGTTAGATGAATGGGAATGAACTAGAGTGAAATAAGAAATAAATCCAGTAATTTCTAAAGTAGGTGGTTAAACTCTAGACCCTATATCTGTACCTAAGTGTCAAAGTGGTATGGTTTGTTTAGATATTCAGATCATCCACAGATTTATCCAGAGTTGCAAGGAATCTTTAAGTGATGAATTCCCTGAGAATCTGTCCATTTTCATTTTTCGCCTGAGAAATGATGGTCTGAGACACTGTGGTTGCATTTAGCTTTATTGGAGCTTTTCACTGAGCCTGCACTCCTCTCACAATGTTTGAATAAAGTGTTCCTATAACACAGGGCTGTGGAGACTATAGGGAGAGGGATAGAGAAAATGCAAGAACAGAGATAACTGATGTTATTCTGAATCATGTTATCTGGAACATCTCTTCAGCTGTAGCCCATGAGATGGTACCAAGAGGAGTACTTAAAGTGCAGTTCTCTAGTGCGGGCACCCTAATGCACCCTTTTACAATTATTCCTCTCAATTTACCCAGGCATTCCCAAGTCTTCAATGAAGTAGCAAGAGAACAGAGAAAACTCTGCCACTCCTTAAAGGCATGTAAAGCCCCTACAAGATGACTGCCAGTCCATTTTGAGCCAGGTTTACATGATGCCAGAGTTTAGGGTGACAGGAAGATATTTGAGGTGTAATTTCCAAACTGGGATCTATTTCTATGACTATACCTGGGGCTTCTGCATCATACTCAGTGTGGTTAGGTGTTGAACTAAGCAAATGTGCTATCTTTTTTCTAACTATCTTCTATTAAAATCAAGTTGTATTTGGTCACAGTGACCCAAACAAAAACTAGGTATTTGGTAGTTTCATATTTCTATTCACTTCAATTACTATTTCTCTGGTAACATGTTCAAGGATCTTTAGAGATAGCTACGAAAAACAAACCCTGACTTAGGATACTCTTTCAACCTCTAAATTTCAGAAAGGTTTCAGGGTTAATATTATTTTTGCTTGTTTCTTTTTCTCACTGTAAATACGATGAGCAGAAAGATGTTGCCATGGTGAGATTTTATAATGTACTTAAAAACACTTGTTACAGTTATATACCACAGATACTGTAGAGATACGTGAAAAATCACCCCAATGAAGTAGATAGTGAACTGTTTCAGATGTTTGCAATACTTATTTAAGGTATAGATGACACAAATATTTTAGCAGCCACTATATTACTTGGAGACCTACACATTTACAGACAGAAAGGGGGAAAATGGTGGACCAAAATCAATACACCTTACATCTAAAGTATCATCACTATCTGAAATTCAGCCTTGTAGTAAACTGAATTAGAGATTGCAAATGAAAAATAACACAGAGCTCTTGCAATCCAAGTTATCCATTGCTACACTGTGTGCTTGAGGACATTTTTGTGTAGACCCATGTGACGTGCAATGGTTTTGCTTTGAGCACTGTTTTGCCACTGCAAAAGGCAGAGTTTTCACGAATTACTGAGGTATAGCATCATAAATCCTTTGCTAAGGAAAACAGTAGCCTGGAGCCAGTGCAGCACTTCAGCTAAGTCTGTGCTGCTCTGAAAATACTGGGCTCTGTTGCAGTTACAGTGTTACCATGCTCTGCCTTCTGTCCATTTGACTTTCTTACTGACATCTGGAAGCATACCTGTGGGCAGTGGGCCCAGGCACTGCTGGTGGCTTCCTTGTTCCCTTGCCATGCTCAAGCACATGAGTACCCAGCAAGTTCTAATTTTCCTTGAGTCTGAACTTGAAGGCTCACTGTCTGCGTAACTTTTAAGTCTGAGAAAATTGTGGGCCTCAGCTTAAACAGATAACACCGGCTTGTGCCCTGGAATTTCTCCAAGAACTTTACAGCACTTAAATCCCTGTCACACCTGTAGCATGTCCATACTGCTGGTATGTCTGGGATAGAGCTGAACAGCTCCCACTAGAGAGGATAATCATTAATTAACACCTTTTTTGAACAAATTTTTTAAGCAGACACAGTAAGGCTTTCTTACTAGCCCCAGAAGGAAATATAACCCATCCTGAGCTTATTGCTAGATGAAATAAAATGTCGTACCATTTTGAGTCCAGTTGGGAAAGGGGAAACAAAGCTCAAAATAGTATTTTCAGATCTGGATACAGTTACAACCTGAAGAGGGCTGTGCAATTGCTTTCTTGTTATTTGCGTGCTAGTGTGTGCCAAGCAGTGCTACTGGAAAGAATTAATTCCCTGAATTTCCAAAGAAGTCTCTTCTGACGTTAATAGACTCAGTTGTGCGTCTGTGTGAGCTGAGGTAACAGCAGAAGGCAGTGCTTCTTGCACAGGCTACCTTAACCTTGGATAGTATTTTGCATAGGCTAGAGAGAAAGGAGTCACATTGATTCCCTGCCTTTTACCAGCACCAACTCCTGGCTCCACATTGTCACAGTGAGGCAGCCAGCTCAAAAAAAAAAAGTACCAAAGCAAAAACCCTGAACTAACCCACAGCCTTTCGCTGCCAGAATCAGGGCCTTCAAAAGCTCCACCAGAATTATGGTGGTTTATACAGAATTTATGTGGATGATATATGGTGGCCCCTGTATTAAACTAGAATAGTTTGTATATATACACACACAGACATAGAATAATAGAATCATAGAATGGTTTGAGTTGGAAGGGACCTTAAAGATCATCTAGTCCTACCCTCCCTGCTATGGGCAGGGACACCTTCCACCAGACCAGGTTGCTCAAAGCCCCGTCCAACCTGGCCTTGAACCCTTCCAGGGAGGGGGCAGCCACAGCTTCCCTGGGCAACCTGCACCAAGGGCCTCACCACCCTCACAGGGAAGAATTTCTTCCTTAGATCTAATCTAAATCTACCCTCTTTCAGTTTAAAGCCATTACCTCTTGTCCTATCACTACACTCCCTGATGAAGAGTCCCTCCCCACCCTTCCTGTAGCCCACATTAAGCACTGGGAGGCCTCTCTAAGGTCTCCCCAGAGCCTTCTCTCCTCCAGGCTGACCACCCCCAACTCTCTCAGCCTGTCCTCCCAGGGGAGCTGCTCCAGCCCCTGATCATCTTTGTGATCTCCTCTGGCCCCGCTCGAGGATGTCCATGTACTTCTGATGTTGGGGGCCCCAGAGCTGGACACAGCACTGCAGGGGGGTCTCCCAAGAGCGGAGCAGAGGGGGAGAATCCCCTCCCTCACCCTGCTGGCCACCCTGCTCTTGATGCAACCCAGGACAGGGTTGGCTTTCTGGGCTGTGAGCGCACATTGCTGGCTCACAGGCAGTTTTCCATCCACCAATAGCCCCAAGTCCCTCTCCTCGGGGCTGCTCTCCAACCACTCCTCGCCCAGCCTGGATTTCCGCTTGGGTTTCCCCGACCCATGTGCAGGACCTTGCACTTGGCCTTGTTGAACTTCATGAGTTTCGCACAGCCCCACCTCTCCAGCCTGTCCAGGTCCCTCTGGATGGCATCCCTTCCCTCCAGCGTGTCACTGCCCCACACAGCTTGGTGTTGGTGAACTTTCTGAGGGTGCACTTGATCCCACTGTCCATGTCGCCAACAAAGATGTTAAACAACGCCAGTCCCAACACCGACCCCTGAGGAACACCACTTGTCACTGCTCTCTCCACTCGGACATTTAGCTGCCGACCACAACTGTTCGAGTGCGACCATCCAGCCAAACACTTATCCCCGCAATGGTCCATCCATCCAATCCATGACTCTTCAATTTAGAGACAAAGATGTTGTGCGGGACAGTCTCAAATGCTTTGCACAAGACCAGGTAGATGATGGCAGTTGCTCTTCCCCTATTCACCGGTGCTGTAAGCCCATCATAGAAGGCCACCAAATTTGTCAGGCACGATTTACCCTTACTGAAGCCATGCTGGTTACCACCAATCACCTCCTTATTTTCCATGTGCCTTAGCATATTTTCCTGGAGGATCTGCTCCATGATCTTTCTGGGCACAGAGGTGAGTCTGACTGGTCTGTAGTTCCCTGGTTCCTCCTTTTATCCCTTTTTAAAAATGGAGGTTACATTTACCCTTCTATTCATCAGGAACTTCACTGGACTGCCACAACTTCCCAAATATGATGGATAGTGGCTTAGCCAGTTCATCTGTCAGTGCCCTCAGGACCTGCGGATGCATCTCATCAGGTCCCATGGACTTGGGCACCTTCAGGTTCCTTAGATGGTCTTGAAACTGATCTTCTCCTACAGTGGGCAGTTCTTCATTCTCCCAGTCCCTGCCTTTACCTTCTGCATCTCGGGTGATGTGGCTGCACAGTGTATCTGTATCTACATACACACACATAATACATTGTTATCTACTTTATGATATATCATATTGTATATATATTTCTGGAAGTTACTCAGATTTCAAAAATTACATAGATTTTTGAAACCAGCATTTCAAACATTAACACTGTGCTACTGCTCTGAAAAAGTAAAGAAGGTGCAAAACAGATTTTCAGTACCAACCTAAAACTGTAGCACTTTTCTGATAACATTTCTAAGGTTTCCTGGTCTATGTGCTATATTTTAGAGTTCTGAAATAGTTGAATTAAAAAAAATCAAATCACTGGTTACAATAGCCTTCAATACTTATGAATCACTTAGTTCAAAAGCAGGTACTCAGTTAATGACTGTATGGGATATACCTCCTGTGAAGATAAAACCTAAACACTAATTATTGTTAATAAGTGGTGTCGTATAGTAAGGTTAAATATCCTCCAAAGATTACAAGCGGGTGTAAATATTCCTGAATGCCTGTGATGAAATGTGGTTCCAGTCTGCAAGCAACAGGGATTGTACTGTTTTTGCAGTCCAGTGACATGAGACAAAAATGTGCTCAAAAATTGATAGCTAAAAAGAATAAAACTATAATATTAGGGGTAGGGATTGTTTTACTTATATATGGTGACTCTGTACAGACACAGTAAAGTCATCCTACATGGGTGTAGCCATCCATACAAAGACAGCTACTACTATAGCTAGATCCATAGAGGGATGTGGCTTTGCTGGTACAGTTCACTGGTACTCCCATACAAGAAGATTGCTTCTTTGTTTTGGTAAACTTCTGTTTCTACTTAATATTTAGCATTTGGAATCTGGATAATAACAAAATTTTTATGTAATCATGGACTATGGCCTTTGACCTTTCTTCTGCTGGAATCAGTGAGAAAACTTGTGTGGACCAGTCCTAAGAGGTCAAGGCATAGGATGAAGTCCTAAGAGAGCAGTTCAGATTCTACTACCAGATAAATATGAAATGTTGCATTTAATAACAATGTTCATCTAACAAAAATGAGAGTGCCAAATGTGCCTAGAAAAATGAGAATCACAGATCCTTTTAGTTTTCAGAATATATGCATATACCATTAAGAAACCCCAAATATATTTTGAAGTATTGTTAGAACATCCACACTTTGAGACACAACTTTTATCTTCTGTCTTTTTACTGACAATAATAGGATGGCAATCATTTTTGCATAGTATAGGAAAGACTTTATCTATAGCAGATGCGTATAATAATTTGTTAAAAATCTTGCTCATGTCACAATAAACTTTTGAACATTTAGTATAAAAAGGTAGCATTGTGAACTTTGTGAACATGGCATCTGTGAACAAAGGAGGTTCATGTCAAACCAAAGTCAAGAGTACTACCTGATAACATTCAGAGAGACCACAATAGGAAGAATAGCAAGATCCCTTTCTTAAATTGTCCTAATTCACCCAAATCCACTCTAATTTTGATCCACCAAAAAAAAAAAAAAAAAAAAAAAAGTAGTAGTTAAAGAAACATCTTATAGCTGTGCATTGTTGAGTAATGTTTTCAGGTCCAAACACCCTTTAACCCTTCCTGATTATTTGCAGCCTATGTTTGGTCTGAATAAATCCATTTATACAGTGCTATAGCTAAAACAATGGGAAACTGGATAATGTATTTTGAAAGCAATGGGAAAATATTTTTTAAATTCCATCTGAACACACAAATACTAACTAGCAAGAAGAAGAAAATACAAATGAATAAATTAAGAAGAAGAAAGAGGAAAGATAAAGTGACAACAATGGTTATGTAGAAGAAAACTATGCTCAGCAGGGTAGGAAGTTTTTCAAAAGTTCAGAACTTTGTATTTCTTTATGAAATATGTATAAACTGTAACAGACCATTCCTAGATACATTCAGCTCTATTTGAAGTATTAAAGCAAGGACACTTTGGAGTTATGAGAGAACAGAAACAGTTACAATATCTTCAAAAGTTGATATATTTTATTTATGGACATGAGTCTGAGAAACGGGTGCGTTGACTTTTTTTTCCAAAAAGTTTAAAATAAGTAATTTTTGAAAGGGAACCTTCTATACAGCAACAGTTTTCAGCAGTTTTAGTAGTCTGAAAGAGGGTCAGTCGAATTGCCATTACACCCCAAGCTGCACTGTGGTGTTTCAACCCATCACAGCAATGCCTAGTGCTGCTACATGCACCACCTGCCGGGCCTCACAGCCAGCCTGCATCTGAGGTTTGTGTGGTGTGGTAGTATGAAACAGCCTCTTACGCTCATTTACAAACTACTTTCAAATTATGCCCTCTGCGTTCTGACTGCCAAAACCACTGAGGTATAGTAAAATTCAATTACAGGTTAGGATTTAAATAGACTGTAATTTGAGTCTTACATTTCCAACTTCCTACATAATGCCTCTATCCTGTACTTCACAATGTGCCTTTGTCAAACTGGCTGTAGGTCCGTCTCCTCAAGAAGAGAGAGCATGACACAACTGACTAAAGGTGGAAGGACATCTCCCTCTGTTATGCTCAATAGGCCCTATTTATCTCTCATGCCCTCTGTCACTCTGGAGGAGAGAGACGAATGTGATACTCCTTAGTTTGTTCAAGATCCTTACTAATACTCTGTCTATGAAAGGCTCCTTTTCTGCTCTGTGACAGGCTCTTCAGCGTCTCTTTTTCTTCTGTTGTGAAAGAACAGCACCCATACAAGAATATGAAGACAAGAAATAGCCTTGTGGAATTTACAATAGCAAAATGGAATATAAATATGTTCCTCATTGAAAAATACAAATAACATTTTAAGATTACTCTACTGTTATTTTAAACCAATAGTCCCTTTAAAATAGACCGTTGAAATATCCACATATATACATGCATTCAAACACATGCAGAAATAAGACAGAAAAGAGAAATATATTAAATGTAAATAATTAAACCACTCTATCTCATGCATTCATTTTTTCAACTGCTTAGACTAAATTGAAACCATGAGACTTAGCATATTATATACAAGTATTTATGGATACACTATCTAGCCTCACTGTGACGTACACGCACATTTTTGTACTCATAATTTCTACACATATGCATTAGATATGTGCCCTATTTTTATCCTGTCGCACAAGTAAAGGAAAAGATAATCATGAAGCCATTTCTGTGACAAATGAAACAGTGAAGACAAAAACATCATCTCTGTGGCCATCCATCTTGTGTGTAATTTAGCAGAAATGTCAGTGTTTTTCAATATTGCCTTTTATTTTTCCTATCTTTTTTTTTGTTGTTTTTGACACTGTATTTTAGCAATTTTAAAGTATTTTTACAAGTGGAAAAACTGCACGTTTTTTTCCCCGTGTTTCATCCAGTGTGTTGCAGTGCATTTCCATGGCTACGGTATGTGTGGTTGCCATGGGGACGGCTCCCGCGTTGGCTCCCGCCCCGCCCGGGGGCTGCGATGGAGGGCAGGGGCTGGAGGGAGCGATGGGCAGGTGATCCACACTCTCATCTGACGTCTGAATGCAGAAGTGTTTTATTTGTAATATGCGAGAAGTTTAATTGAAAATTAAGTGAGCTTTTCTTTTGAAGTAAGTTATGTGCTAGAGGATTAATTTTGCAGGAGCAAAAGAGTTCCAATTGCAGGGAGAGAGAAGGTATGAAGAGATGAATTGAATAAAAGTGTTGCAATGATTCAATGCTGGTGGAGATTGCTGCATTGAAAGCCTTGCCCATTTCTGTAGTATTGATTGAAATAAGGATTACAATGGGATGCTGCTACCAGAATTGGGCAAGTGAGCAAAACCAGATTGAAAAGCATATCAAAAAGCAATAGTATAAGAGCGTGGGTTGCACTACAGCAGCCTTTTGAAACAAAAAGGCTGTGGCACATTGTCTGCCACTTCTTAAGCAGAAACTCAACTCGGAATTAATCTGTGAGGCAGCAATGCTCTCTCTGACATTACCTCCAAGAAGCACACCAGGCAAGTTAGCATGTATTTAGCGCATTTTTGTACAATGCACTAAATACATATTTGGTATCTTTAAAAAACTTCATTTTATCAAGGAGCCTGCATAGAGAATCACATGATTATTTCTTTGCCCTAAGGTTTCTTTTCTCTGTGAGCAGTTCCATTCCTTCCGCTAAGTTTTAATGGATAGTAAACTGTAGCTGGATGGCAAACTCTTGGGGAAAACATTACAAAATCAAATGCAATGAGCCTTCAAAATGGCTTGGGACTCCTAATTGCTCCAACAATACTTCTTCTGGTATTAGGATAAGTAATAACAACAGATTGGAAATGCTTTTGAGCAGAGCAAGGAAAAATAACTGCTGCAAAGGAAATGGATAATGAATGCTGCACTAATAGAGGGTATCTCAGATGCCTCTTCTTGTGAAAAAAAAAAAAAAATATACAATTTCTCCCTTTTAACCAAATAGACTGAATCAAATAAGAATTTGCATTGGCTGACAACAATCAATATTTATGACTCCAGACTCCTTTACAGATGTCCCGGAGTAAAGTGGATAGATAATTTAACTCTTACTAAGAGCTACAAAGAAATTCCATTCAATCATTGCAAGTCATTATCAAACCAGGATTTTTCTACCCTTCCAGCAAACTCCACTAAACCCATTCTGAGTACTGGCATAGCTGCATGCTGTTGGAGAAGCATTAGAATATTTAGTTATTTTTTAATTCTTGCAGGCACCTCCCCAGTGGAATTCCTGGGATCTTCTCACTAGTTTTATCATTTCCACTTTGAATGCAAACTGTTCACTAGATGGTTTTCAAAACACACAAAAAGGCTGTCTCTATTTGAGGAGCTTGCAACTGAAACACAGATCATTTAATATATTTTAGAGAAATCAACACTGGACTGTTTATACAGAGTTTGAATTTAATGCAATCCAATATTAAATAAGAATCAAATTAATTCCTTATCATTAGGAAGCCCAGCACTACCACTGTAGATATGGTTCTAAAGTTGGAGCTTTGTTCTTTTTATATCTCATATTTTGGCTTTGACAAGCCAGTGTAGTTCTTAGAGCAATATTGCAGATGTCCTTTGTGCAACATGACCCAGTCTCAAACTCTTGCATTGCCTTTGGCAATCAACAGCGAAATAAATATATACATATGACTCAGTATTGTAACTGTGACTAGTATGCTAACCTCACTCGTTCTTTCTGTCTGTCTATCGTAGTTATTTCTAGGGCACCACACCAACTGAATGCTAAAAATTGCCCTTGACAGGAGCCGAACCCACACACGCTCAGTCTCTGAAGCAGCAGTGTAATTTCTGGAACCAGAATGCCAGTTATAATTAGGGAAGAATGAATCCCTCTAAATAAAATAATTGACCAGAATGATAGCCCCACACTTGAAGTGGGCTTAAACCAAAACTTGGTTGCAGTCTTTGAATTCTGGTAGTTGATGCAAAGTTTTCATTTTTCCTCTCACCCCCACAACTCATTGTTCTGTTTCACAACCAGGGTGAGGACATAAATACAATCAAGTACATATTCCTGGCGGTCTGAAACCAAGAAATACAGAAGAACTAAGGAGTAGTGGGCTGCAACCCATATCCTCTAAATTTTATATAGCACTCCACCTAATTGGGTACTTCTCTGGACATTTTTTAGATCCTCACATTAGTATTCCTTAGCAAATTTACATTTGGGAATACGCTCAGAATCCTAACTTGTTCTATCTTTGAGAATAGCAAACACAGGAAAATAAAACAAATACCATATATAGCAATAAAAATAATTGGTACTTTATATACCATATTCCCCTAAGTTCAGATATGTTCATATTTTCATGATAATGGAAGCATGAATGGAAAATGGGCAGAGGCTTGTGCTCTTATAATTTTAGTATGCTCTAAAAACAGTTATGTGTGTGTCATTACAGAGGAAAATGACTTGGCTTCACAGACCTTGTCTTCACTCAAAAAATGATTATTTTTCTTTTATTGCAGGGTTAACATATTAAAGATTTTATGTGTTATAACATTACTGGAGAAAGGACATTTGTATCAGGGGAGGTTAACACAGCATCATCTATTTGTTTTACAACAGAAATGACGTGTTTTGGTCATTTTCATGATGGGTTCTATGTTAGTCTGTAGAAAAGGCACACCTTTTCCAATTTACGCATAAGTAAGTGCTGTCCTAATTTGCACATCTAGAAATCATTAAGGAGGAAATTTTGTGCAAATAAATTGGCATTTTATATACCCAATGTGGTAATTAGCATCACAGCTATATATACGGTGTGATGATTTTAGAAATAAAACCACACATTCTAAGTCATATTGAAGGAAAGCTAGTCATTTTTTTTTACAATTTAAAACCACTGAGCAACATTAAATACCCAGCTTGGCTGTCGGTATGGGCTCTTTCCCTAGACAACAGAGAAAGATGGAATCCTTAAAACTTTGACTGGGAACTGGAGCCTTCCTTGGGAACATACATGCTAGATGTCTAAAATGATTGATTTGAAACCACCCCGAATTTTAACCTGTGCTGCATGCTTCTCTTGTTATTTTGTAACCCCCCTCACAAGGTTCAGCCAGTATTGTTACAGTGAAATGGCAGCAACAAAATTACTTAAGAAATCATAGTTACTGTGTTCTGATAAAATTTCTGAGAGCGAATAAGGAAATTATTAGTTAAAAATGCATACAAGTATAGCTTATGTAAGGAAAATCCAATTTTTGAGGTCAGGGCTAATAAACAGGCAGATGTGAATCTAAGAGGAAAAAAGGGGCTTTTCTATATACATCACAATATATTGCCTGATAATGATCTGAATTTTGATAGAAATTGGCTTTCCTGGATAATCTTTGGATGAAATCCACACAGTATTGTGTTGCTATTTCACTGTTAAAGTACCTATGTACTACTTCATGCCTATACAGTCAACTAGGCTAAAATAAGTTCTGCATCTTTACACACCACCAGGAAAAGCTACCCGTAGCTTTGTCTATCCATAGCCTCAGTTCATTAGTTTACAGGTTGCTCTTTTCTAAATTTGGCATAAGATCAAAGCCCAGGGAAACTGATGGGGTTACTCGTGCTGGTGCTAGTGGGCTTTTCTGCAGGTCCCAGGAGGAGGAAGAGAATTAGAATAGACATGATTTAACACCTTTTTTCACATTCATAATTTTTCTACTTTCATAAGTTATCTTATTTTTTTTTCCAGTTATATACAGTAAACCCCCTAGAATTTAACAAAATATTTTCCAATACTGTTGAAAAAAAGATCTAAATAAGAAAGAATAACCAAAATGTAAAAAAAAAAAACGAAACCAAAACAAACAAACAAAAAAAAAACAAAAACAAAAAACATCGCCAGTCAAAAGTGAATGAAGTAAGTCCTGGGAAGAAAACCTGCAGGCCAGGGTTTGTATCAGGACCCACCATAGAGGGAGTGTTACCAGCTGGCAGAACAGAGGAAACTGAAAGGGATAACAGAAAATATATTTAATAATATAAATAAATATATTTATTAATATAAATAAATAAATTTAAATGTCACTCATACTGACATTGAAATACATCAAACATACTTACTTTTATAAAGGTTTGAATGCTTAATATCTTCTTATCAGGGAAATGAAATACACAAATTTTACCATTGTATCAGATAACATGTAGAACAAGAATGGAATGAAAATCCCTTGTGTTTGCAAAATGGTGTAAACAATTATGCTAAATTTTATGTTTCTGATCAATAATGGAAAAATATATAGATCTAAAAAATATTTAACAATTCTGATACATGCATACACCAAGAGCACTACTATGTATAGCTTAGAAGTCCAGATGCTACAGGAAGAGCAGCTAAGCTACATTAGTCAGGACTATCCCACCCAGATCTTTAGGCAAAGCTAGCAATCAGCTGCAGTTGCTTGTGCAAATATCCCAATTCTAAAGAGGTTTCATAGACAGTAAAATGAAATCTACATGAAACAATTACAGCATTAAAAAAATATACATTATTCACAGGTCCCATTCTCTTAACCATGGTTATAAGGCAATCTGTGCAATAATGAGTAGCAAAGTAGCCAATATTTTTTTCAGCAGGGAAGCAGTTGCTCCACGTGGTTCTGAGTGCCTTTCAGCACTTCTACTCCATCTATTTAAAATCTGTTTTTTAAAAAACTGTGCAGCTTCCCCTGTTCTTCAGCAATGGAGACTGTATGATGAGTAAAATCACTGCTGATGGAACAATCTCAGCTATTACTTTAACTATTACTTCATAAACAGAAATTTGCCAATATTATTCTCTACTTACATGCCCATTACATGAATGCAAAAAAAGTCTTCTGACTTCCTCTTTCTAAAATTTTATTTTCAATTTGCCTAAATTCAGTATGTGGCAGACATTTTAATTAGTGCCAATCTTGAATTTGAAACAGCATGAGGAGTCAAGAAAAGACATAGAATGGTGAAATGGTCAGAGAAAGGTAAAAAGAAAGATAACTTTACATAAATACTACTGAAAGGGGAAAAAAGAAGAGATCAAACAAGATTACTAAGCAAGACGCTTCCAGATTTGAATGATGTACAGGGAAGACTTAGCAACAGTCCCCTTGATTTGTTATTAAATTACTTTAGATAATATTTTTATGCCAACTACATCAGTCTATAAACAACAGGGTTTTTTCAGAGGACCCACAGTCTCCACTCAATATTTATTCCAGTTGACGTTCAGCTGATCTACTTACAGTGAATGACATAATAGATCAAAGGAAAAAATTAAAACACAACCCCCAAGAAATCCAAACTAAATCAACCTCCTACTGACCAAAGAATGGTTCTGTCAGTGGAAAGACTCTTGCACGAGGCTGGCAGAAGCAGATGCAGCCAAGCAGTCCTACTGCAAAAGTACATCAGAGGCAGGACTTCAAACCGCAGCTGAGGTTTGCAGCCTGTAGCACAGATGCAGAAGGCTGCCATAGCCTGGGGAGGAACGTGAGCACTGATTTGTATCCCCTGCATGACTGGCAGTCATCTCCAACAGACACAGATCAGGTTGCAACAGGGCATACTGTTTTTTCATCCTGCTCAGCAGCCTCCTGGACTGAAAGAGGGGGTGAATGTTGCGGTTTCCCACTTGCTCATTGAAGAGGAGTAGCCCCTCTAGAGAATTCTGCCACAGCAGCTTAGCAATAGATACATCTTAATTTTTTTCAGTGTTTAAATGAGAAGACATATAGTGACTATTATTGTTCTGGTGAAATAATAAGATTAATTTTCCAGTTCATACAGAAGGTTTTGAAACAATAGTAAGAAACAGGATAATAAGAATGAGGGATTCATTAACAGAAAGAGTTTGGAGGTTCTAATGTTACCAGGTATTTAACTGAGCAGTTCCCTAAACTTCCCAATGTCATCATCCAGATGTGGCAGCTCAGCCTTCCTGGGCAGCATCTTTTGTAACTTTTGCACTTGAAAACTGAAATCCTAAGTTAGGACAGAAGAATGAAAGAAGTTATTTATTTTTCATGTATTAACAACCAGTTCATGTGGCTTCCATAACTCTTCTATCTCATTCTTCCATGCAGAAGACAGAGCAGATGAGTAACTAAGATCAGCAAAATCTTATCTCCCTTGGAAAGAATTACATTGTATTTTACAAACAAAAAACCCACATCAAGCATAGAAAAGGAAGAAAAATGCATGTTTTTACAAGATAAACACTATTTTCCTGAAAGCATCAAAAATCTCTTAAAATTAGCCACACATCTGGTGCTGACACACCAGGTTAGAAGAGACTGTTAAAAGGAGCTGCCTGGAGTTCCTTAGAGCGATAAACAAAGGGTTGACAAAAAGAAAGAAGGTGGCTTCCTGAGGCACATCTCTTGAGGTGTAACCACATCAGCAGTGGGCTGTAATGCGGTGGGAACCTGAGCAGCAGCCAGAGCAGATGCAAGAGTTGGCCAAGGCCTGGCAGCCTCAGCGGTGGGGAGAGCAGGAGCTGGCAGTGGGGTTTGCTGGAGGCTGGCGAGCAGCAGCCACTGGCTCTCGGGCTGCTCCTCTGTGGTGGGCTGGTGGGCTCCATGGGGAACACCAACCAAATGAGGGAGTGTGAAGATGAGAAGACTGGGAGCTAAATCTCTGGGGCAATCAGCATAGTATGGTATGGTTATTGTGAAAGGAAAATTTGTGTGGTGGAATGGAAGGAAAAAGAATGTAAAGTAAGAATAAGGTCAATGTTCAGGTTCCTCAGATTTGGTCTTAGTTGAAACAGCACTAGAGGATTTGCCTGAAATAAGATGTAGGCCAGTCCTTCAACGAGCTTTGTGTGTGGCATTCCCACACGTACTGACTTTTTAAGATTGCTTTTCTCTCAATGACAATGTCACAGGTTTTCTTGCAAATGTATACTTTACAAAAATGAGCACGAATCCAATAATTCATAACTGATTATGATTCCATTAGGAAACAGCAGTATCTGCAAGTCTTATATAATCTAAAGATAAATCAATCCTAAGTATATTAGTACTTTTACCACTTCCAAATTCTGAGTTAAATGCTTTGCAAATTACAAAATCCTCATTTAATTACTTTAATAAATCTTGTTTACAGATAACTGTGAAAATCAGTGAAAACTAATTCACTTTGACTGTTCTGTCTGCAGTGCTGACAAAAATAGAACAAATTTCTTTTTATTATGGTCTGGAAAGTGGAGAAAAAAACTTTGATTGAATATAATCACAATATGCTAGCAGCACATGTTATTTTCCCACTATTACAACTTGATATTTTTAAGTCTGAGGAAGGAATTCCTTTTACGGGAAAGGACTTTTGTTCCGTTTATTATGGAAAACAAATGTTGACTATAGACTTCATAACATTTTATTTTAGCTTAAAAGATTTTTGTTATACACACTGCTATCTGTCTTACAGTATCAATGTCCAAGGCATTTACTGCACGAGTTCATCTGTTGTAATCATTTGTTAATGGTTAGTGATCAAAACAGAAGGATTTGGCCCAGTATGATTACAAAACATTGGCAGCCCCCTGGGCCATACAAAGCAGTTAAACATTTTGAACTTGGTTTTCTGGAGCCAATTTACAGAAAGGCAGGGATGCCGCTGAAGTGTAGAAGAAACACAACACATGATCATGAGTTGCTAATGACACTCAGAAATCAACAAGTTCCCTAATTCACCATTTTTATATTGTCCATAGTCTTAATTGTTCACATGCTACTAAGAAAATTATTAATTTCTGCACTTTCAGTAAATAAACGTGCAAGACAGGAGACTGCTTCTTCATGGTCTTTGTAACTGATTTTGAACTTTTGGGTGAGATTTTCTTCCTGTTTAGGGTCTGATCTAGTTCTATAGAAGGATTCTCATTGACATTGCTGGAACAAAGACTACCCTTTAATCCTTAGAAGAATACAGCATCAAGTTAAATGTTGATTATAAAATACAAGGTCTGTTTTCCACTTGGACTCATTACTGCTTTTCCTTCTATAATTCAGTTAAGCTGAAATATGCTGTACATGACATATAGAGACAATAAGATATATGTTTATTCTTAAAAGTGCGGATCAAATGAAGAAAAAACAAATTCTGTTAGCATCCTTTTCATCTTCCTTCCTGATACATGAATTAACAACTTGCCTAGAAACCCTAAGGACACACAAGCCCCCACAAATGGGTAGAAAATAGTCTTGTCCAGCTAAAATTAATGAGCACTACCCCTCCAGTAAATACTGGTATAAATCTCATGGTGTGTGAGGTATGCCTAAGGATAGAAAACCTAGTCATCTGTTTACAGTGACATTCATCAAGCAAATACCTTCCAAAACTCTTTCTCTCTTTTGGAAGGTATAATTTCTGGTGTCATATCTTTCAGAAAGGAGGATCTCCACTGTAATACCCTTTGTCATTTCATAGTCACGTAGACACTTACAGTATGCAGATTCAGAAGACTGAATCTTTCAATTATTGTTTTCTGATTTAAACTATTCAATTATTTCAACTACTGACTTACAATTTCTTACTGACCTAGTTCCACCTGAAGCAGATCTGTTGCCAGCACTGTCTTTATCAGAAGTGTTCCTTTTGAGGGCTTAATAAGAATAGTTATGAATACAGTTGGTTTCTTTCAATGTATTTGGAGATTATTTCAGCATACAGAAGGGTTTTTTTCATAAATGAAAACAGTATCCAATTAATAGCTGACACATCATTGTATGTAGTAGGGCACATCATACACTCACAGTATGTTTCCTAATTACTGTACAGTACTATTAACATCACATTGCATATGCAGTATTACAATTCAAAAACATTTTAAGCTGTCTAATTTTCTTCAGACTTGGCACAACTCTTTTCTTTTGATTTTGGAAATCTGAACTCTGATCTGAGGAAGTGAGGGCTGTGGACATTTCCATTGTTCAGCAGTGAGGAACAGGATTTGCATTCAAAAGAACCAAAAAAAGAAAGAGAAATGGTCTATAATTAAGACAGTGCATACAGAGATTCGTTGATAAAAACCCTATAAACTGATGATATTTTAAAGGAATACAGAGCAAAAGAGAGAATTCCAGCATGCTAGAGGCTTTCCAGTTAAGCATTTGACGATGTCCAACCGGTGGCCCATTTGGAACCACTATACCTAACTATTCTAACTCACGTGGTGTAGATGAGGCTAAGAGCTGGATTTACTTAACATGATACTAAAAATACCTGTATTGACCTGATAGCAGTCTCTGTTAGAGCTGCCCCTAGTGCTATTATTAAGCAGAAAAATTGGGTTCTGCAACTAAACAATATCCTAGTATTTAAATCATCTGGCAATTATAGATAGCTGTTTAGAGGAAGGGAAGTTGGAGCTTTCAGAAATAAAGAATACTGTAACAAAAGTTCTGAAACTTGATTTAAAAGGTCATTCTCTTGAAAAAATGTTATGTCTGAGAACAAAGCTCCATGAGGACTAGAAGTGGGAGGAACCATTATCACAAGCTATATTTCAAAACTGTATTTCATGAATATGGCATGTAATAAAACATAATTAATGGGACCAAACAATTTGTTCCACCAGAACTCTTACCAATCACACAAACTAAGGCGAGGAGATCATTATTTTGAAAATTAAATTTGTCCTGAGAAACTGTAAATCTGCTTTGCATCTGGAAGAAGGAAGTCACTATTGGTCTGCAATCACATACACCCTGATACATCAGCATATTATTTGGTGCTATGAAGAACGTTGCTCCAAACAAAGACTGTGACATTCAAGGATCTAATAATAATTTAAAACAGTAACGAGAGTGTTGATAGTTAAGTGTTGCTATTTTATAATATTTTTATTCTTTTTTTTTTTTTTTCCCCCCCCTAGGAAGACACTGCTTTCTGCAGCAGGCAGAATGCTGTCTGTGTATGTGTGTGGTTTTGGTATGTCTGTGTGAGAGGTTTCAATTGCATCAGTCAGAGGCTATTAAGCTGTCATAGTAGAAAATCAGAGCATTATCTTTTAAAGGAGCATTATTTTAACCATTACTCAGGTATTTTCCTTCTCCTTGCTATCACGTGAAACACAGGATCCTGACATTTACTCACTGATTTCTTGTTCAATGGACCTGAGTAACTAAAATGTCCTGATTAGTTTTAATGATTTTGCCATAATATTTTTCTTCTATTCATGGATTATTTTGGCTTGTTTGACCTTCTTATAGAGACAGAATTGAAAAGCTTTATATGTTATTAGCAGCCATTTTCTCTAATTTCAGACTATGTAATACACATTATACTGACTGAATTTCTTAATGATTGCTCAGTTTGTGCATTGGGCCAGTGGTCTCTAAGGTTATTTTGTCCATGTATAGTGGACGAGAGTTTGCTATTTTCTATCCCAAATAAAATCCTTTAGGCCTTCCTGATTTCCATATATTGTTAGTTGGAAGCCCACAGAGTAGAACCGAGTTCCTGCAAAGCTTTGGAAATCCTAACTAACTAACTAACTAAAAGAGCAGAAGAGTTTGCCAACATGTGTGGGAGTGTAGGGATATTGGCAATCGTGATTTGTACAGCTACGCTATTTCATCTACATGTGGGAAAGTCTGTGCCTCACTGACTGAAGTGAGTAGGACTCTAGCCCACAGATCATAGTACAGCCTTTATCATGCTATACCTAGTAAATAAATACAGATGTAGCTAATAAACAAAAATTACTACTTCTAAGAAAAATGTATGAAGAAACCTATTAGACACATTCTTTGACAACTGTGAAACTTCTCAGTCTTTGAGCAATCTAACCTGGAATAATGCTTCTAGAAACTATCCTATGTTCCAGTTACATCAGATTATCCTATTCCCAGTCTGTAATTTCCCAAAACAATATTGCACATTTCTGCTTTTTTCCCCTTTGAGACTCTGCATGGAAATATTGCACTTTTCATAATTACATATTTGCAATTGGAGAAAAGCATCATTTACATCTGTTGTATAATCCAAAGAATTACTCCATCAAAGTTTATCTCAATTATCAATGTTTCCTGAAAAACAGTATTGTGGATCTCTGTACGAATTGTCTTTATGATTCTTCTACCAATTTCAGTTACAAGTTGGTTTTCTATCTTTCTGTGCTTTAAATTCAGACTATGATACGGTTGTTAGTTTTTTTTCCTTGATCTAAACTTTAAAAGCAAGAAGGTGCTTTAAACGTAACTTAATGTTTCTACTGAAAATGCATTAGCCAAAATATCATTCAGTTCTTTCCTATGTAGACATGTTATTCTGCTATGATTAAAATGAATAAAATGTGGAAGCAAATCTGTTTAAAAAGTTCCCAGCTTTGCTTGGTTATTCAGTTATCTTTGATTGTACTATAAATTCCCATAGTTTTATTTTATATACAAACTGATTTGCAGAAAATTTGGATTCAGGTAAACTTGGGAAAGTTGAGTCATCAGAGTTTATGCTTTCTCCAGAGTACACTGGAATAGGCCTCAGTCCTGTCCTGATCAGCACCCATCATGGGAAAAAAATGACCATGACAATGCTTTCCTTGAAGTGATGTGTTTGCAGTGTGCAGGAGAGGAAAAGAACCACTGTGGTAGATACAATACTCCTCCTGCTAAGGGTTAACAACTCCATTGCCAGAACTGAAGCAGCAGTTCTAGTTGTTCTGTGTTGCACTTTAAACGGCTTAGGTCACTCTCTAACCTGGACACCAGCTAAGCACCCTGACAACCAGACTGACATTTGTCATGCCCCTCTATAGCAGATACTTCGGCCATATTTGAGCATGTTGAATATATTAAAATCAAGCAATCCTGTAATTGGTTCCACTTTCAAAAGAAGTGTTTCCAAGCAAATGTTATCTGCAAATTACTGTTGGGAAATTTGGATATAGGAACGTTAAGTGAATAGTCTGTTCACATTTATTAAGTGTATAACAAAGACAGCAGAGAAAATTGTCTGATATTTTGATCACAAAAACATCCATCTCTTCTCACAGAAGACCATTATTTATTCATCTAGATTTGGCTATTATTGTTAAGAAAGAATAACTCACTCCTGAACTTTGAGTGCTTGTTACCTAACTCAAAGCTAACCCCCCATCAAAAAGCAGTGGAAAACACTGAGACAGTTTGTTCCTTTAAATCCTTTCCTAATGAATGCTTATATGTGATCTATCCTACTTTTCATTTTATTCAGCAGCTCTCACAGATACTACCTGTTGGTGGATTTATGGTAATCCCATACATTATTAATAACTCAAGTATTTTTCAGCAAATGGGATGTTAAGTATCATGATATTTGCAATAACATGGTGCAGTATATTTGAATATCCATGTTTTAGAAGCTGTTGATCCTTCCATGAGACACTGTTTATTTGAACGCTGTATATTACAACAGCATGACAATCAATCTACTTATCTAAGATACACATACGGGATTAACACAGTCCTGTATATTTTACACTGTGTTACTCAACTCATCATAAGCAAGTGCACCAAAAGTGCACCCTACAGAGTCCCTAAAACTTGAGCAGACTTTCACCTTTATCTCTGTCATCATTTCCTCTTGCTTGGTGCCCTGTAGATGATTTATATCAGTAAGTTTATTTGTGCATTTTTTCCCTCATTGTGGAATATTTCCTAAATGGAAGTGAGAGCTCTTAGCAAATAATTGCAGTTCTACTTTTAAAGAGGAAGGGAATTACTACAAACATGGAGCTGAAGGTAAGTTATCAGCTCATGTAAATCAGTCAAGTTCCATTAACCTCAGAGGAACTGCATCAAATTAGCCAAGCTGAGGACCAGACCTTTAATTATTCTCTTAGTAATAGACTTCTTTGACCCTCTACCTTAAGACTATGGCCACCAGACAGTTTTTAAACCTCAGCTTTTCATAAGCAACTGGGATTTCACTCAGAGGAACTCAGATTTTAAATGCAAATTAAAATATGTATTGAGGATTCTCACTGTATACTTTAAACATCTAATGCAACATTTAGACTTTTCGTTCTTTCTTAGTTGAAAGTAATTTCTTTCCTTACCTGTGTAATTTAATTGAGCTTGCTTCTTTAACATTATTATTTCTAATTGAAAGAAACAGTAACAGAATTCTGGTGTGCATAGATTTAAAACACTCATTTACAAAGAAAACATGCTTTTGCTTAAAATTTTAAATAAATTATCATGGTCTTGCTGGCTTTTCAGAAGTAAATGTCTCCTTTTATTTCTTAGAAGAAATATCCAATGCAAAAAAAACACAGCCAGCAGTGGGCAAAAGAACAAGTAGTTCCCAAATGACTATATTTTATATACTTCATTCAAGATCTAAAAGCTGTAATGGCATCAGATAAACTTGCAAGTGATCACGCTGATCAGGTTTCATTGAATCACGGATTACAGTGTGTTCAAGTGTTCCAGGCATCATCTGACCCGGGACTGCACATGCCAGGAAAAAGGTACAAGCACAGTCACTTCTGCATTGCCTGTTTACCTTGCTCTCCCTTTGAGCTAGGACCCAGATTCCCTGAGTACCTGCATCATGCTCATGCTGATTCACTCACAGATTCCTTTCTGAAGTGACCAGCTGGTTTTCTCTGAGACACTCTGGCACAGCTGCTATGGTATTTTGCTCTAAAATCCACTAAACAAGCAATGTGGATACTGATCCTGCCATGTTCTATTCGTTCCTCCAAGGGCAGTTTGTCAGTAATAATCCTTATGGCCTCATATGCCCTCACAACATACTGAGGGACATGGAATACACACCTGGCATCATACAATAAATGCACAGTATTAAAAGCATTTCAGGCACTTTGAATGCAAAAGTTGTATTAAATAGTAATTATGTCCCCAGGTCACAACAGTACTGCACAGAAACCACTTGATCTACTTCTGCTAAATAAAGGAGGTCTGAGGATTGATCCCCGGAGCCAGTGCTAAATGGCACTCAGCAGCTCACAGCTATGCCACGTAATGCTGATCGGCTTGAGAGTGAAGGAGTCAGAGAAAACTACCTGGAATGGTCTCTGAATTAGGGAGCAAGCTGATTGCTAGGAAATGGAGCAATCATGAGCTACTGCTGACTCCATTTTCAAGTACTGTCCAGGATAGATAGAGTTAGTTTAAACCAGTGGTTTCTAGTGCTGAGCATGAGGACGTGATTCAGCAGCAATGTTCCAGAAGGACAATACTGAAACAGCATGTAAAGAATCAGAGATGTGACACATCCACTGGGACCACTACTCATACTAATTTAGGGCATATAAGCCATGAGTTCCTATTCTGTTCATGAAAATAGTTATCCATTCTTTGGAGAACAGCGTACACTAAAAACTAATTAGTGGCAAAATGGATTTTAAGCCAAAGTGATCATTTATGTTATGGAGTAGCACAGGACAGATTTACACGCTAAATTTAACTAATATCTTTCTGGGAAAGGATAATCCATGTTTTAGAGAAAAGAAACTGCACTTCAGCAAGACAAAGCAAAGTTTCTGATATGATGCCACATATACAACTACTATTTAAGATGGAGAAGATGGGACCTGTTAGAAATATAGAGTGGAAAAGAATTGCAGATCATCCTGAAAGCAAATATTGGGCTGCAGGGACTTTACATGGAGAATTCCTGAAGGACCAGTGCAAAGGTTGAGCTTACTTGATCTTTTCATAAACAAAAATATAACAAAAAGCTAGGAGTGTGCTAAATGAATCTGCATATGACAAAAGATGAGAAGCAGTTGCCATATGGGAGAAGGAAGTATCATGCAAGGATCATGCGAGGAGTGGTCTTGAGGACTGAAATAACAAAAATCAGATAGATTCTGCCAATATAAAATAGAATTCTGATACCTGGGGAGTAATATAAAGTTCTACTAAAATCTGAGGGCTATTTGATGACATATGGTGTATTCATGCTGTGATCTAAGGCATCAAAAATGCTTCCTGGTTACAACTTGATACAATTCTGGTCACCTGGTCCTGCACAAACAAGATATACTAATTCAAAGTGCAGCAAGTGGGATAAAAAAAAAAACCAAACTTTTTTACAGAATAAGATTAAAATGAGGTCATGTGGCAAACCAAAGGACAGCTGAACAAGAGGCAAAACTGCTTTTGGCGTAAGAATACTGGAGGGAAACACTAGAAGAGCAGTTTGGGCTAATGAACAAAGCTGATACAAGTACAAACTGGTCTAGACTGGTTTTGCATATAGAGGGATGCAAATAATAGAATTTTAACCATAAAAAGAGTGAGTTCCTGAACCAGTATCTCTATCGGAGTAAGGAAAGCAATTGGCCTCAAAGCAAATGTGAGCCATTTATACCATAGTTGCCTGAGAAAGAACACAGCTGGATTTGATAATCCAGAAAGTCCTATCCAATCTTATTTTCATGTTCTTGCCATGGTAATGTAGCGATGAGAGAGATGGTTTCATTTAAATGCCATAGAGCCTTTGTGATATATATAAATGTCTAAATTCATGTCTAAAATCTTGGTCGTAGGGAAGAAAATGTGAAACATCTATTTAGAAGCTGAAATTCTCTTTATGTATACACTTGGATCAAGACAAGGCTATTTCACTCCTAAACTAAACTGAACAGCCACACCTTCTTGTCAGGACAAATTAAGTAGAAGCAAAGATCTACTAGTTTGTGCATCAGCTCTATATGTGTTTCTTACTGATGCGGTACTTACTAAAAGCTAAAACAGCACAATATGAAACAGAAGCCATAAGGTGGTTTATGCCCAAAATTCAAACCAACCTTGAAGTTTGTACAGAATGTCCTCCAACTTTAAAATATATGTATTTTAAATTCATAGCCTTCTTGCTGAGGGAGAAAATCAGCTAGCAATAAACACTGCTTGTATTTTTTATTCTGCTACTGCAGTAACTGCAGAGGCTACCTTGATTAACTAAAAAATCTACCCTGACATCATCAGTGTAGATGGAAACGCAAACAGAAATTACATGCATTTCTAAACAACTGACACCGAGAATTCTCTGTACAGGAAGAAACCTCTAGGAGTGTCTGTGCCACAGAGCAAAGATCCTGGATCATACTGATGACAAACCCTGGGACTAGAAAGTTTCATCAGACTAACATTGTGAACCAGTTCGCCACAATGCAAAACCTTTCTGCAGTGCCACACCAATATACAGTCACACTGCTTTTGGAGTGGGAGCTAATACTCAGAGGTACCTCTGAAGATGTGGGGATTTTGAAACTGAGCTCCTCTTTGTGAAGGAAACATGCCTAGTAAAATTCCAGCAAAGGAAGCTTTGCACTTGCATTCACCTCCAGTTCTTCATTTGAAATGCGTAGCCCAGATTATTATCCACAGGTTTTTGTGGACAGGATCTTCTTGTCTGATTAGGAAGAAATGTTTTTTTGAAAATTGCTAGATCACAGTCCACAGAAGAGGAAGTGGAGCCACCAATCAGACTAGCCAGGAAAACCAATCTCTTTAATACTATGAAGATTTCGTAGAAAAGTTGTTATTGTCAGACTTCCATCTTACTTACCTCCTTTATGCTGAAAAAGCAGTTTACCTCCTTTGGGAGCTTTGGGATAATGAAGATGTGGGAAGGTATGACTTCAGTTAAGCTCTGTTAGTGAGAAGCAGAGGCAAACTCCTGCTATCCCAACAGCAAGGAGTCCTAGGTCAAGGCAGAGGCAGACTACAAAGGCATTTCCTATCATAGTATGTGTTATGTTGTATATAAAAAAGAAATATCATTTTCTCCCTTGCTCCAAACTTGCTGAGAAAAGAGCAAGAAAGAGAGAGAATGAGAAAAAAAATATATATAAAAGTTTTAACAGGGGAAATCCATGTTCAACGGACAAATTTAGAGATAAACTAAACAAGAGAAAAACGCAGAGAGGAACTTAGGTAGAATTTCAGCAATTAAAACTAAAGGCAAAAGCAGATAATAAAAACAGAAGAAATGAGCATTTTTCAAATGGAAATGATCACCCATATTCTGAGAAAACTTAACACACACTTTATTTCTACTTCACTGCAATGCAAAGTTAATCAACTGCACTTAAGCCACCTTCAACAATTCAGCCTGTACACAGATTAGGATAGAGACACTTTTCTTGCCTCCCCTTGAAACTGTGCACTGTAAACAGAAAATACAGATTCAGAGGGAAATCATGACAGTGATTAAACGTGTAAGTTACAAATTTTGCAGTAGGGAGCTGTTGATGTAAATGGTGTTGGGAGCAACACTGGACTTCCTATACAATAGGCTCTTTGTGGATGTCCATATATGAAGTTAAACCAGAACAGATTATGCACTGCCAGTTCACAGTGTAAGATCAGGTAAATAAACTGCACTGCAAACAGGCTATCTCTTTACATTGTTCTGAGGGATAAAGAAGCACTAACATTCCTAAGAATCTAATTTAAAGTTATTTTAAGGACATTTTATGCTAATAGAGTAATCCAAGGGGCCTTTAATGTAAATGAGGCCCAGTGTCTCAGACACTATTTCAGCTCATGCATCTGTACAAATAAATACTTAATTACCTCCAGGGTTGTTTTGGGGCCTAATTAATAATGTGTGTAAAGTGCTCTGAGATCCCTTGGATGAAAGACAGCACAGAAGAACAAATTACAAAATGTATTTTGTGAAACATGTTTTATAAAGCAAAGACCAAGGATACCAAACTGACAGGCATGACTTGCTAGTTTTCACATCCCCTTGCCTTCTCCACTGTGTGCTCCTGCTACTTCACTCAGACTTACATGGCTGGACAGTTATTTCTATTACAATTGGACATTATCATCTTAGAGGAAAGCACAGCATAGGTGCATTCAAGCCTGCAAGAGTTTCATGTAGAAACAAGTACTTGGAAGGTCATGAGCACAGTATTGTAGAATGTGAAGGCTTTTGCTTTGTTGTTCTGCATGTTCTCTGCATACTCATGCATATAGTCTACAAGAGAAAAAGTCTGATTCCCTGGGTTGACACCTGTCTTGGCACTCCTACCGCACTGAGAGAAGGAGAGATGTGTCCTCTCCACTGGAATTCTGTTGGAGGGGAAATGCCTTCCCCAATCATTAGCAAGGTCGGCAAAAAGCTCACTTTCACATCTAACTATGGTTAGCTTCCCTATCCCACAGTTTCTTTGGTGCTGTTCTCACAATTTGAATTAGTAACTATTTTTATGACCTCTTATCTCATAAATGCAGCAACCTTAAGACATTTTCCAAACATTCTCAAAATGTAAACATGATTTAATTTTAAGAAACAAACTATATCACAGAGACATACGAAGACAGGCAATTCCTGGGCCACTGAGACCAGGATGTCTATCTAGCTAGCCATCCATCCATTGAAAGAAATACAGTTCCATAAAAGCCTGAATAAAAAAATAAAAAAAAAAAAAACAAACAAAAACAAAATCCAGAAAAAAATCCAACCCGTTTTTTGAGTTTTAGTAAAGGTACCTATCTTATGGTCTTATGTATCTAAAAACAGTCACAGTCATAAATGATCAGTGGATAATTTGGCTGGATGGTCGCACTCGAACAGTTGTGGTCGACAGCTAAATGTCCGAGTGGAGAGAGCAGTGACAAGTGGTGTTCCTCAGGGGTCGGTGTTGGGACTGGCGTTGTTTAACATCTTTGTTGGCGACATGGACAGTGGGATCAAGTGCACCCTCAGAAAGTTCACCAACACCAAGCTGTGTGGGGCAGTGACACGCTGGAGGGAAGGGATGCCATCCAGAGGGACCTGGACAGGCTGGAGAGGTGGGGCTGTGCGAAACTCATGAAGTTCAACAAGGCCAAGTGCAAGGTCCTGCACATGGGTCGGGGAAACCCAAGCGGAAATCCAGGCTGGGCGAGGAGTGGTTGGAGAGCAGCCCCGAGGAGAGGGACTTGGGGCTATTGGTGGATGGAAAACTGCCTGTGAGCCAGCAATGTGCGCTCACAGCCCAGAAAGCCAACCCTGTCCTGGGCTGCATCAAGAGCAGGGTGGCCAGCAGGGTGAGGGAGGGGATTCTCCCCCTCTGCTCCGCTCTTGGGAGACCCCCCTGCAGTGCTGTGTCCAGCTCTGGGGCCCCCAACATCAGAAGTACATGGACATCCTCGAGCGGGGCCAGAGGAGATCACAAAGATGATCAGGGGCTGGAGCAGCTCCCCTGGGAGGACAGGCTGAGAGAGTTGGGGGTGGTCAGCCTGGAGGAGAGAAGGCTCTGGGGAGACCTTAGAGAGGCCTCCCAGTGCTTAATGTGGGCTACAGGAAGGGTGGGGAGGGACTCTTCATCAGGGAGTGTAGTGATAGGACAAGAGGTAATGGCTTTAAACTGAAAGAGGGTAGATTTAGATTAGATCTAAGGAAGAAATTCTTCCCTGTGAGGGTGGTGAGGCCCTTGGTGCAGGTTGCCCAGGGAAGCTGTGGCTGCCCCCTCCCTGGAAGGGTTCAAGGCCAGGTTGGACGGGGCTTTGAGCAACCTGGTCTGGTGGAAGGTGTCCCTGCCCATGGCAGTGGGGTTGGAACAGGATGATCTTTAAGTTCCCTTCCAGCCCAAACCCTTCTATGATTCTATGATATCAGCTCCTGTTACAAATTACATCACTGTGATTCAGTAGAGGTAAAAGGAACAGGAAGTACCAAGCGATAGACTACACAGAAAGGCTTTACATCACACTGTCAAGGTCAGGCCCTTTGGGTTCTGTTCCATCAACTGTGATGCCATGTCTACATCTGAAAACATAAGCAGGAAAGTAAAGCAGAATTATTTAAATAGAGATGTAAATTTAAAGTATCTTTAATACCGCCTTGAGTTCATGTGGCTACTGTAATTCAGAAATAAAGCTTTAGTTGAGAAAAGTAAAATGAATTTACCTAAAGAAAATTTGTTTCTAATGACACTATTGCAGAAAGGGATATTTAAAATAAATGTATAAATACTGCAGTAAATTAATTTGGTTTAATTTTGCTTACGTGTCCCTGTCTAGACATGTTTTTAATTTATAGCCCTGTAGTAAATTTGTAGAACATAAGATCTTTTTAAATCTTTCTATACATTTCTTAGCCTTTGTATAATAGCAGGAAAAGATGGAAGTACAGTCATGTTCAATGACTATCGATATGAATTGTGGTTGAGGGAGGACTGCTTTTTAACAGAGGCCTGTAATTTTGTAGGTGAAACTCTGTGTTGCCCACTGTATTAAAGTAAATCAACATTTTGCCTCTGCAACTAAAAGTGAATTTAACTAACAGGACAATAACACAGCCCTCAGACAGTAAAAACTGAGTCACTGAAAAATGCAGCTTGTGAGTTTCCTCTACATACAGAAATAACTGCAGCACTTGTGCTGAACTACATGTTCTTTTGTGAGAACGGATAGAAATCATCAGCCATCAACACAACTTTAGAAGGTAGGGCCGTGTTAAAGATTTCACACTGTACTCTGGACTACTGCTTAAATTATTTGGGCTTCATCACTTAGTGGTTTTCTGACCCTTTTTATAAGGCAAATCTGTGCTGCTTTCTTGCTAATAAGTATTTGTCTTGTTATAAAGTAAGGCAGTACAGAAAGCCAAAGCAATGAGAAGCCCAAAAGCAGAAGCAGGAACTTGCAGGTGGCAGGAAGGCCACCCGTGCCCACTGCTCCTTGGTGACTCCCACAGGAGGCAATGACCGCTGCCATGCTAATGGAGCATTTAAAACCAGTCTCACCCAGACAGACTTTTGTGAAACTGGCACACTACAGAGAAACCTTTTGGATCTATTCCATAGTTTTCATGAAACCATTTCACAATCATGTATGTACATGCAAGATACTTTAAGAGGAAATGATGAAGTGTTAAGCTTTGCTAAACCTCATAAGATGAAGCATCCTGTAAGTTTTTTGTATGGGCTGAGTAGGAAAGCTTTTTTCTTTCCAGCAGTCTGATCCCATGCTTAGTGAGGTTCACCTGGCAGATAATATATTTATAGTGAAAAAAACCCCTCTGTGTTCTCATTTAAGTGATTTGAATGAGAAATAGTGCTATAATGAGGTTAATGCAGAACTCAGGACAAGTGTGTGGAATATAATTTTCTTTCTTTTATTACAATAAAAAAGTTTAAGACACATCTAGTGATAGGAGACTGAATCTTATGTAATATGCTATATGTTGGCTAGACAAACCAAAGAGAAAAATAGAAGGAAAGGAATAAAGAGTATGATCCTTGTGGAAAGCAAGGTCATTACATATGATCAATGCCCGTTTGGACAACTCACAAATGCTCCAGTGCTCGTATGTAATTTGAGTGGTTTAAAAGGCAGTTGAAAATCAATACATGAACATTCTTTTAAGTGCTTAGGTGGATATATGGAGTGTGCATGCTGTTCTCAAGCATTTGACATAGTAAAAACAGACAGAAATTTACTTCACTAATGTCACCAGGCAGTGGTGGAAAATATTTACATATATGGTTTCTTTTGGTTATGGAGTGGAAATTATTAAACCTGTAAAATCTGAGGTCAAGGAAAGGCACAAGACTACATCACCTGCTATAGAAGGTATTCAGTTATTGAGTAATGGAGTTGTTGGAGTGGTTTTCTGTTAACTGCGAGGGAGCCATGCTATTGCTATTTTGTGAAAACTGTAGAGAAAGAGTAAAATTGGTCTGTCTATTTATTTACCTTCAGCTATTTCTGTCACTTAACACAACTGCAATGACATGAATTTTCCTTTCATCAGAAAAAGAAAGAAAAATCACAACATGGCAAATTTTGGCAAGCTTAACCAAGTACAAGAAAGGCTTTTCTTGTCACATTTCCAGGTATTTCCATAGTGTTATCTGTATAGTAGATGATAACAGCATGTGCCATATACAGCTGCATCATACAAACAAAAATACATACAATAGCTATTGTATGTTGAAAATTTTCATTAGAAAGCTTTTTCTATCCAATTAGGTTGTGACAAAGCAGCTGCTTGCATTTTCAGCTTCACAGAGGTGTAAGTACAATATCTGTAGAGATCTGGAACTTAATTTATAGTGTGGATCATTATATGTAACATTACTCCTAGGGACCATTGATTCTTGTTGCAACAAGCCCTTTAACTCTATTTGATACATTGTAAATGCTAAAAAATTGAAATAGAATCATCAAAGATTTTTCTTTTTTTTTTTTTTTTTTTGGTAATAGAAAAATATTTATGCCAGTCAGTTTGTAGGCTCTGAATTTAGCTTTGTTATATTAATCCTTAAAGAAGCATTAAGTCAATTTATGAAGAATTTTCTCTTGCAGTTGCAATTCAGACACACAGCATATAATCCTTATAATTAAACCAGGAAAAAGAAAATAAAGGAATATCAGTTTTGATTAAAATAAAGCCAATTGTATTTTTAACTTCTGTGGTTAGTTTCATGTTTGATTATCTAACACCTTAAAAGGACATTATATGCTATGTGTTTCACTGTGAAGTGAAATGCTGTTTTAGACAACTATGTGGAAAAATAAATCACATAAAGCAATCAAAAAGTTTTGCCCAGTTCTGCCACTGTGTACATGTATGTATGCAAACAGTTCCCCTGAGATGAGAAATGTTATTCATGTGCATATAGTTACTTTTCTCTGCAAGTGTTTGCACAATTGAGGGCTTAGATGTCAATAAGGGTGAGGCTTTCACTGCTCTGCAAAAAGCCCTGCACATAAAACTTTTTGCTGATATTTCAGATACTGCTTGCCAAAGGTGTCCTGAATGCAGGTTTTAGTGGTACACTGCTGGTAGGATACAGATACCTGTCACTGATTTCTGGTCCAAATTTTAAATACAACTGTATAAATATACCACTTGCTTAAAGGAAGCACATCTCTCGTATGGCTTGATGGGCTATATTTTAAGAACATGTCATTCCCTTTTGAGAAACACAGTTCCTTCATGGACAGACAATTGTAAACATTGTTTAGTCTGCTAAAGTAGCTGTTAAATACAGTGAGGCTGATCCACTGGTGCTATCACTTTTGGCCCATTTACCTCTGAAAATGTATGAAGTCATGCTATTACTTTAATCTGGTAATCTACATCCACTTTTTTACATGCTAAAGATTAGATCAGAGAACTATACTCTTGTCTTGGAGTTTCCCAGTTCATTTCTGTTGAAATCTTCTTTTCTACCACAACGTATTTCTTACTAATTTAAGAAAAACTACTAATTTTCAGAAGCCATTAAATAAATTATTTTTATCTTAAAAATAGGGTCAGTAGGATCAATCTTCAAATCAAGAGGATTTCTTCAATTTAAAGTAACATGATTAACTACGATTGTCCACCACACAATGTTTCATGCTTCATAAGATGCAAACCAAATGCTACAGGTTTTCTGACCTAGATCAAAATTTTGATGTAGAAGCAGATATTCCTAAAAGTTAATCTTAAAAAAGTAATAAACCTTAATGAATAGAATAACAACAAACAAAAAAAGATAAAAACCTAAAAATGCTAAACCCTTTACCCTCAGAAAAAGTCACAACTGAAATTTCATAAGCATTTTTTAAAAAAAGAATTCAACATCATCTTCTTAGGATGAACATCTCATTGCATATGAACAAAAATGAAAAAGTTGTATGTCTCACACAAACAAGACACCAAAAGGACCTGATCCCCCATAAGGCTAACTGAGGAGGCTTATCGATTCTACTGGCATTAAGCACATGAAAATTACATTGTGCAAGTGCAATTAGCTGCCAAACTAATGCAAATGATTAAACACCTCAGTTGCTAACAATTCTCAAGGGCACAGAATGGCTGACGGTACTGTGGTGTGTATCATGATTGCTTTCATATTCCAGTATGAAGCTTCATCATATTTCTCTCTTACTTTTCTAGGCTATTGTTGCTGTTCCCTAGAGGTGACAAATACAGCTCCACTCTATTGCCAATTTTCATGTATATAGTATGCCACTTCTGCCAGATGATTAATGTTCAAATTCTTAAAAGTAAATGCATTTGTTTAGTTCAAATTTTATACCAGGAGATAATATTTTAAAGGATGGCAGTTCTAGTTATTTGTAGTTACTAAATGCATTCATCTTATTTTTAGGGAAGGATTGCAATTTAATAGTGGTGCATGGTGGGAACTGAGAGATTTATTTACTTTGTTAGGAATGATTTATGAAAGTTTTGTTATAAGAGAGAAAATAACTGCAGCTGAAGGTGAATTATTGTGCACAGTTTAACCAAGTAACATCTTAAGTACCTGTAAAAATATAAATGACAGCTTTAAGGCTCTGATGGAAAGAAACAGTTTAGATCACCAAACAACTGGGAACATAGAAGTAAGTCTCTCCCAAAGATCAGACTAAAGCTAAACTTTTCCTAAGCTTCAAACTAATTCAATGACTATTCTTCCTTTTCTCCATCTGTTATAACATGGAAAACTTCTCTTACGAGTTTCTAACTAGGAGTTTAGGAAAGATATATTTAGATAAAAGATTTCAAAAGAATGCTAGATCCCTGGTCACTGGAGCAAGACAGCATTTGGGGAGTGCTAAAATTCAGACCTGTGAAGATTATTCCTGGGACTACCTGCTATACACATCAAGGCTTAAAGACAGTTCTGTTACCATTTCTTGTTAATGAAAGACTGAAAAAGAGAAACTGATAAAACTGTAATGCAGTTACAGAGCACTATGTAAAAGGCTACATGTAGCTAAAGAACCATCCCAAGCACCAGCACTTCCCAAGAGTGATAATCGTACTGCTAGGGAGTGAGGAAGAGGGTTGTCAGCGAGGTGAAGTGACAAAGAGAAATCTCAAACAGCCAGAGCAGATCACAGCAGGATGGCTGTGGACTGTTATGCAACAGGAGAAGAGTGGTGCAATGCAGACACTGCCTGAACAAGGCATTAATCTAGGAAGTTAAACAGTCAAAGGGATTTCACATGTTTCTTAGCATCTGCTGATAGAACTTCATGTTGCTCCCTGATTAATTAAGGTCTTAAATAATTAATGAACTTCTCTTATAATTATTATTACCTGATAATAGTATCTCGTCTATGCTTCTGAGTGAGAACAGGTATGGCAGAAAGTCCAGGCATCTTCGTTCTTCTCATTTGCAGCTTACATCAGTAATGCCCATTCTTGTAATGAGCACGCAGCAATCACAGATGTCAAGAACAGCTTGATGCAATATATTGGCACACTCCTAGGGAATGATACCACCTGCCTTTTCATTCCTTTCAGTGGGATTTTTATAACTTTGTTTTATTGTAACATATTAGTTTCCTAGCAACATGCCAGGTAAAGAAAGATTTCACACAGCATATGAGCCTTTGCTTCTGCTCTTTTGCTTAAGGAGGATGGTTTCAATGGCTCAAAACCACCAGAAAGGCAGAAAGATGAGCAAAACTGTTGATGCCATTATTGTTCAATGACTTGGAAAGGACAGCAGAGGGAGTTTTATCATTTTAAAGTGTATTCCTGCTGCCTCTGAGCTTTTCCCTGATAAGTGCTTTAGATTAGCTTTTTGTAAGGGTGAAGAAATTCTGTACAGAACATTTTTTTGAAGAATATAACTATTAAGAGATGTAGATGCTGGAATATGGAAGGGAAAAAGTGAAACAAAGAACAGATGAGCTTCATGTAATGTATGTGAAGTTTGCAAGTCAAGAGCACAGATTGTGTTTTGAATAATGCATTTTGTATAGAAAGCGCTCTAAATAACTCAGCAGAGAACACAGTGTGTAAGTAAGACAATTAAGCAATTTTACCAATTAAGCTATGGTCTACCTCAAAATGAGAGTCATTATTTACAGCTGAGATTGAACACTGATAATATTTATGAAACAACATGTTTAAAGGGGACTGGAAGAAACCTATTTCCTTGCAATACATGTAAAAAGTAGATTAGCCTTGGGTATGAAATAAACAATACGCCAAAATAATCTAACCTAGATAAATAAAATGTGTTCACATTCAGGGATCCTACTATAGAAGTGGCCTAATTACATTTTATGAATCCCAGAGAAATAAAATGCAAGCTGCACTCAGCCTCTTTAAAAGTTGTATAATTTTTATTTAGGATGACTTAAATTATATTTCTGAACTATGAAGGCAGCTTCAGAATTTGCATTTTGACAGAGTGTGGCTGGGGCAGTACTTTAGAAAGAGACTATTTCTGGCCTCCCAGTAACACAAGCCTCTTGTGATTTCAAACTTATGATTTGGAAGTCAAAGTTGTTTTTTATTCTTATTACTAAATGTATTCCCAGCAGAAAAGAAAGCACAGAGAGATGAAGTCTCAGATATTTATTAACTGAAATGATAATCAGAAGGGGTAAATTTATGGTCTCTTCCAGAGTCTAGCCAAAGCACAAGGGGGATAGCAAGACAAAACAGCAAGGCAAAAACAATGAATCCTTAATGAGACATAGACGATAGGTGTCTTCCTCTTATCACTTTAGATGATGAAACAGTGATGAAGACAACTTAGAAAAAAATCTTTAGATATCAGTCAGTTCTAAGTATTTGCTGAGCTTAATGGTTTAAAACCCATAAATTGATATTTAACTGTCACATTATATGATTGCATGCCAATAGCTGGGCACATTAATACACCACTTTTATTGACATATCTTTAAATAGAGAAGATGGAGCATTGAACAATTCATATAGGACATGAAATTATGAAATAGAATCATGAACTCTTGCTTTTCAAATTAGATTTTTTATAATTTGCTGGACTTTTTCCATTTCCTATTTTGTTTTCTTGTCAAAGCTAATTCAGTTTTGGGGATCTTTTTATTTTGATTTAAAAATTAATTTTTTGACACAAATATCTTTTAAATAAAAAAATTCCAACTGAGTCTAATTAGGATACCAGAAAGATATACGAAACTTACAGAACACTGAGATTTATATAGAGGGCGGTACTTTTTCAGAGAATGTAAACTATCAGATGCCAGACTAACATTTAACCTTTTCATGATTTCACACAGTGGCAAAGACTAGAAATAAACTAGTGAAAACAAACTGTCCTGAAACACTTGAGAAGATCTGTATCGGGACTCTTCTTGAGCTATAATTATGGTTCTGAGATTAATTAACTTGGAAGTACAGTCCCAGATATAGGAGTTCTTCTGGATACCTTTTATCCTATTCTGCCAATCCAGAAGAGCCAAACCATATGGTCAAAAGGAGGAAAATTGTTTCTGCTGAGAAATTATTTCTTCTTTCTTAGTGTGGCTGGAGGAGGAGCATAGTGGAAGGAGAAGAGGCATATCCACAGTGTTCTGGTGGCCTACGGATTACAGCCTACCTCTAAAAGGATGCTGACAGAAACATTAAGTTATAATTACCATCAGGTTGGCAAAATATCGATGGGCTTTGCTGGCAATATCACATCACCCAAAATGTCTGTCTGCACTATCATAAATTTCACTGGAATTAAGAAAATTATACTCTCAGTATCAGAAGGGAGCTGAGTCCCTCTTTCTTTCAGATTTTTATTTTCTGTAGTATTTTAGTAAATATATAATTGTCATATGTTAATAGATATTTTACTGAAACATATGTCTCTATGAAGGAGCAGTATAAGAAATTTCAGTACAGCAAACTTCTTACCATAGAATCAGAGAATCATAGAATGGTTTGCATTGGAAGGGACCTTTAAGCGTCATATTAGTTGCAGCCCCCCCTGCTCTAAGCAGGGACGTCATTCATTCTTGGTGGGGGGACACTTGAAATACAAAAAATGTATTCCAGTGGAAGTGTTTACTTAAATTCTCCTTGAATTGAGGATGTAAATTGTTTTAGCTGGCTCATAAGTTAAGAGACTTCAAAAGGTATCTTTGAAGTTTAGAAAATACCTTTGAAGTGGCTGAATATGCAAAAAAGAAATTAGAGTGTTTAGCACAAAGTACTGAACTTCATTAAGTGTTTTTGTCAATTAGAAAATACAGCAGGTTTTGCATAGCAAAAGAAGAAAATTAGGGTATCCTGTTAACAAAGACTTCAGATACCTCCTGACAGAGCCTCTGAAGTTACCTAAGGGTTATAGACTAACACGCAGCCTTATTAGGAATACACAGAGTGGACACACTTCCCTTCAAAGATGCACCTAGCTGTCAGATAAGGATAATAATTTATGTTCTTACCAGACAATTTGGTATGTGCCTCTGCCCATAGGACAGAGCTGCAGCTTTGTAGTGTCCTGTGTAGTTCCCTTACCTGCATTTGTTTACATCAGGGCAGCATCTGCATCTGACACAAACACTTTGAGCTGTGAACTGTGTACGTGGTCATGCTCTGATAAATCTGAAAGCCTGAACTGATTTCACTTTTGTTAACTCCCTCTTTAGGCATGTACTTGGAGACGCATTATTTTTTTGCATTTCATTAAACACATCTTTTTTCTCTTTTGTAAATAGACACCAGAAGGCTTACAGGCCCCTTACACCTTAGATTTAAACTAAGGGACTTGGTGAAGAAGTGCTGATAGCATCTGAGATGGAAACAGTCTACTGCCAGGCTACAGATAATAGGAGTGAACTTCTCAAAGACTAAACATGAGGACATCTACTGGGATGAAGTCTGTGCACAAAGATATACCATCTGCATATACATGGTTAGCAAACACGCTGTAAATTCTCAGTATGTGAGGGACATCACCCTGCCTGATAGAGGCTGAGCTAAATGTTGAACAGTTTCAAGTACAAACCCTAATAAGTCAGCTTACAGTAAACGGTACATCCGTTGCAGAGGGCAGATACCACAAAGGTCCTGTCTGTTCTTGCTTATTCAGTCATAATAATGTACTATAGGAGAAGAGGCAGAACAATATTCCTACAAGAAATCTTTAAAACAGAACAGTTTGCATTGACAGTGACCATCTATAACTCATTGGTAGCTATGAATACATGAGTAGCTGGCGAATATTGTTGTTTTGAACTGGGAAACTTTCCCAACCTGATCAAAGCACTATAGTCACTTTTGGGCTCCTTTGGGCTGCTGATTTTACGACTTCTAATTCTTTCTCCCTTAAGTAAGACCAGGTAACTGAATGAGACATGTTTTCTGATGAAACTGCTTCTATCAAAAAAAGAGAGATAAGAATGTTGTTATCGTTGATCTGTATATTGTATTGCTGTAAGACCTACATAATCATGAGCGGGAGCTGTCACAGAGAATACCATGTAGGTATAAGAAAGAGGCAACAGATGTATTCAGGAAAAAAATACGGAGCCCAATATAACAGTGAGACAATATTTGGTGAAAAGAAAAGGAGAGGTCAAAGCATACCAGCTGCATAATCACTCAACATTTTCTGTCATCATATGGGAAAAAAGGCTTTAGGAAGAATATATAGGCAGACAAAATTAGCTCTGTGAATGCTGATAGGAAGCTTATGCTAAACATGAAGATCTCTGTTTGAAAACATAACAGATGAGTTATCAAGCTGATGTTACTGGTACAGGAGAGGTTGGGAGCTGATGTATTAAAAACATCAGGACTGACAGGTGAGATGAGGATATGGCATAAAAATTATGTGATACATATTGGAAATGTTAAGGTTTTCCCAGGTAGGACCCCTCGATAAAGAAAAAAGTATCAAACATCAGTTCTAAAAGGAGAAAAACAACAACATAAACATGAAGTATCACTTGTTCTAGTACTGAAATAAGGAAAATGCCCCTGATAAAATGATTACTGATCCTTCCAATTAATTTCTTGCCCTTACAAGTATATCTTTTAGGAGGTAGCCAGCATCTGCGTAACACTTGTTTTGTCTGTTGTCTGTCATAATACTTCAGGCTGCAGCTAAGAATAGAATTTGCAAAGCTGAAAGGAGACAATAAAACAAATGGTGTATTTTTATGGTATTTTAGTCCAGACAAGAGCAGAAAGCGCTAAATTCTCACAGAATACCAAAAGATCCCAACATTTTCAAACCAAAGTTACTGATTGCTCAGATTAGCCTATGTAGATTTGAGTCCATGACAGAACCAAATCTTGGAAAGTTCACATACAAAGGTCTAAATATCCGAAGCTGGAAACTAAGTTGTCAGAGGGTCCTCTCATCATACGCAAATCTTTGCCCTTGCTAATTAGAGGTGAAACCCAAACCTCATTAAAGCATCAAGCTACTAGGTTGTACAACACACAACATGTGCTTTTAGGCAATTGCCTACCACATAAGCCTTTACCGTCAACCACACTTAGACATTGAGCCTTATAAAGTTAACTAACAATAAGATAAAGAAGATATCGGAACATAAAAAAATAAGTTTGGTAACACCAGAGGATTTTTTAACACTTCAACATCTTTACATATATAAAGAATATATACGTAACTTTGGAAAGTATAGTTTCATGGATATTTTTGTAGAAAATTGTAAGCTAGCCTACAAAATGAACAAGGGATTTGGCTATGGCTTACTTTTATAAATTAAGAATTATAGGGCCAGAATTTTGGTTAGTGTAAATTGTTTCAGCTCTGGTGACTTCATATGTTATCCACTAATGGAGCAAGGATGACTTACACTTGCTGAAGATCTGACTCACGTTGTTCCAAACTTTTTGAAGGAGTCAGAAGTGGAAGTGCTCAGCATTTGAATTTTCCCAATGGCAACAAATGGGTATTTAGATCTTTCCAGGCAATCAGATCATAGAGAACACCATTTGAAGGATATGGATGATATGTTTTCAGTAATTGCTTTCTAATTTCAGTCTGTCTCTCCCCTTTTAGTTCTTTTTTATTACTTCCTCCTCCTCCTGTCATTCCCACCGTCAGCCGCAGGGACCTTTATATTTCTCTTCTTGGCTGGCCCCCTTTAATACAGCCATGCATTATTTTATCACTCCTGAAATGGTCCCCTGTGTTTGGGAGCATCTACTCTCTAAATTCGACTGAATCTTCCAAAGGTGAGATGTGAAGGTATTTGATAGAATTTGTTATGAAGAAGGTGAAGATGCACAGTTAGACTGGTGATCAGCTGACTGTCTGAAAAGTAGCCATTTCGGATGCCATCTAATTAACCAGCTGAGATTTTCAGTGGAAAAATCAGCTTATTTGCCCTTTTAATTCTGTTGATTTTTATAAATTTTTGCTTACAGATGTCTTGATTCTTAAGAAACATCAGGTATAGTTGTTCATATTATTCAACATCTGGAATATTATAAGAAGTTAGAGTCAAGTCATACTTGGATTTGAGTTACTAGCAGTTATGTCATAGACTTTAATAAATGCAATATCAGACCCTGGTATATTATTTTTGGTCAACCTATCTATACCTTTGTGTAAATATACACAATACATAACAGTTTCATTGGAATTGCTTTACCTTTTATGCAGCCAAATTATATAGCTCTGACTGCTCAGTCTTTCCAATTTTCAAGTTAGCTATATCTACTTTTTGAATTTCTAAGCTTGCTGAATCATTGCAATGTATGAGTCATGCTTGGCATTATTGTATTATATTGACAGATGTGAGAAAAGAAAAATAACACCATTTATCATAAATAAAGATTTTAAAGTTTATCATATACAAGCAATGATTCTGTATTCTCAATAATATTGCTTTATACCAGAAACTGTCACAAAAAGATTTTACTGATTATAATAAAAAAGTTTAAACTCTAATCAAATCTTTGATACATTTGTAGGCATTAATCCACCATTTACCTTTACCACATCTTAGACAGCAGCATTTGAGATGCCACGTACTTTATGAGGAAGTGAGGTTGTGACTTGGTATCCTAGGGTACACCTTTTCCACCTCTTGTAGTGCTAGATATGCTTAAGGCCACCTTTTATCTCAAAAGTGACTGCCTGAATGTAAGTGAGTGTTACTTGTCTACAAGCCCAAAAAGTTCTTAAGAGTATTTTACACAGTTGTCCTACCTAAACTATGCCATTTCCTTTAGACGGGACAGAAAAAACAGTCCTTAATGCAGGAAAGGGAAACTTAAAAAAATTATGCTGCACCGGATGGTTCCCACGCTTCTAATTCTTTCCCATTTGACTTTGGTTTCAATTGCTTATTACTTTTTTGAATTTTAACTATTCAGACTAATATATAAATCTGATATAAATCAAGCCAGTTCTCTAATTCATTTTACAGTCATATTGATTCTTGTTCAGTGTGAAGATTCCACTGAAAAAATATATTTATCCATTTCTATGAAAAAAGCATAGGAAAAACAGACAGACCACTTGTCTCCTTAGGAAGGTCCAGTATCTTAAACAGATATTTTTATACTTTAGGAGGAACATTGGCTTATGTCAAATATACCAGCCCCTCTTGTGTTACTCAGCAAAAGTTTTGCAGACATCAGCACTATTAATCTGTACAATCTGTGCAAAACCCCTCTGCCACAAACCAGCTGTACTACCCACACAGGGGTGGTGGCTGAGCTCTCCCTGCTCAGCAGGTAAAGCACAAGTCATTCCACAGGACTCATCCTCCCTAAAGCCACACTCAAACTATTCCACAGTGATTTCACTTTCTAGTCTTTAACAGACTGTTACATTTCTCATGTATTATGTATAACACATGAGGGATGTAAAGGACGCTACTTAGCGAGATCCTTCAGGAACAAGAGAAAAAGAGAATTTGCTTTCCTCCCAGCAGTCAGACGGGCCAAACTCAGGCTTACTGGGACAATGCAGCACTGAATGGGTTAACAGGTTTGTTCCTCCACTCCCAGAATCTCTGCTATTTAATTAGTAGAGATATTTTACACCTACTTCACCTGAAAAGCTGAATGAATTGGCAGCAATAGGAAAACAAAGAAAAGACTATATGTGATTGTGTGATTAAAGATTATCTTATAACATATTCATACTAACTAGATAAAAGGCACTTCTTAATTTTTGCATGCTTAGTTTTGCAACCTAAATAATCTTTTAACATCTTTGCCTGTAGCCTTTTCTGAAGAAAAAATGTCTTACTGAGTGATAATTATCAAAGCAAATGTAGTATTATAAACATTTATAAGGTAAGCCATCCTATACTTGTTGGTCACAATCAGTGCACCCTTATTAAGCATAAACAAGCTTGATAGTTATTCTATTACTAAATTGTTCTTGCTTTTTCCACCAATAGAGAACCAAGGTTATTATGAACCAGAAGAATATTTTCAGCCTTACACTTCTAAGAAGCATTTCCAAGAACGACATTTAGTCATAGCCTTGTGTGCAGCCCAAAGTGACGGTTGTAACAGAAATACTAATATGAGCAAGCTTCTCAGACTTTGACTAATTGCTGACTGCTGACTGCTCAGTTTGTGAAGTCTGAGCTGAGATACAAACATACATACAGCTCTGCAGAGATATGAATCAGAGCAAAAGCAATTAGTTAAAAAAAAAAAAATCAGAAGCTGTTAAAAATAAACTATGTGATATTTTTTGAACTTAATTGTCCAACATTATTCATCTTCAGTCTTTGCCCTGGATCTTAGTCACTCATAGAACCAAACATGCCTCAGTTTTCTTTGTGAAAATAGGCATTTGTGTCTAGAGTCTTGATTTACATGTGTCAGTTAAGGTTTCTATGTAGAAAATAGTAAATGGCACATGAACATGTCTGGGTATAGGCTGTGATTTTTAGCTACTATTAAGATTCAGTCAAAGTTGAACATAGGACATGCTAAACAGCACAGAACTAAATACCAAAATATCCATGGAAAATATCGTACTAGATTGGAAAAGAGAGAAGATATGGAAAAAAGAAATCCATGTGACATTTAAGTACAGAATCCCAAAGAAAACAGAACACCTCATCAGTTAAAACAAAGTTAAAGACTGTTTAAAATGGCATGGCTGCAGCTGAATCCTTAGCTGCTAGACAGGAAAACAAATATTATTAATGAGGCCCTTACCAGACATTTCTCACAAGTTTTCTCTGTCGTTTAGGGAAGCTCTTTGAGGAGTAGACTAACACAAGGTAAAGTCAGGATGCTGGAGGGCAGGGCTGCCATTCAGGCAGATTTAGGATTGGGCTGGAGGACTGGACCAAAAAAACCCTCACAAAATGCAACAAGGACACATGTAAAGTTTTGCACCTTCAGACAAGCCTCCTACAAAGCTCTGCTGGAAAGGATCTGGGAACACTGGTGGACAGAAGGCTGAGTGTGAGCTAGTGTGTGCCCCTGCAGCAGTGAAGGCCCACAATACCCCCAGCCTGAATTAACAGAAGTGTCACCAGTGGATCAAAAGGAATGATTTTTCTCCTTTAGTTAGCACTCATCAGACCACAGCAAGAACAGTGTCCACCTAATGTACCAAACACTCTGCATTATGGGAAACAAATCTGTTATCCTCAGAACAAAAAAATAAAACAAATCAGAAAGCTCGAAAGCTGCAAAATATGAAAGTGTTATCTGAGACATGAACATTAATCCCTCCAGGTATTTTTCTACTTCATCCTCCTTTCCCCTACTTTTCCTCAGACTTTCAGATGCTTTATGAAAAGGATGAAAAAAATCTTAAAAGTTCTATTTCGGACTGAAAACTCCTTTCTTTCTCATTGCCCCAGGATATATTTGATTTCAATAAACTACATGAAAAATCTATTTGGGATTTTCTGATATTCTCTCTGTCCTGACCCATTATTGTATCCTGTTTCAACGCTGTGAGATCAGCAATGTAATAAGTGGATATTCAGAGGCTCCCTGCATACATGGAGCTCAGATGCAGCTGCTAACCAGCAAAATTCAGGTTGTTGTTCGCATTGAGAGGTGGCGGGGTGGGGTGGAGCGGGGCTTGGGGTTTAGGTTGTTTTTTTTTGTTGGGTTTTTTTTTTTTAGTTATATAAGGAGTATTTGTACAAGGATAAAAAAATGCTTAACAGACGTTAAGTAAACCTCCAAGACTTTAAGCTTCATAGTTAGGCATCTTGTCTGACAGGGAGGGATAGAACTGAGTCGGTAAGAAATTCTCAGCTTTTTCAGTTGGAACTTGGCAAAACATCACAACTGTTTCACCTCATCTTCCAATTTAAATTTAAACTTTAATTTTAAATTGCATTTCCCCATGTTAGGAATAGTGTGGTCAGCAGGTCAAGGGAGGTGGTTATTCTCTACTTGGCACTGGTGAGGCCACATCTGGAGCACTGTGTCCAGTTCTGGGCCCCCCAATGTAACAAACACAGATATTCCAGAGTGAGTCCAGCAAAGGGTTATGAAGATGATTATGGGGCAATAAACAGGCAATAGCAGAGCTGAGAACTAAACGCACATCTGTCTACCAAGATACATGTTTTAACATTCATACACTTTATAACAGCTTCCTGAAAATAGTTGGGTGGCTACTGTCATCTGACTTTTCCATGCATTTCCTAATTAAGAAATAGAGGTTTTGTGTTACTTCATATAAAAAATTAAAAGTTCAACTTTAAAATGCCTATACATTTATAGAAATTGACTTCTTAGTCCATTCTATTCTTTGAAGTCTACAAAATGAAAAAAAAAAAAAGTGAAAGTAACATTTATTGTCAAAGGATCAACATTTAGAATGAAATTACTTCATATATGGATAAAACTGTTTCACTGCATTTAGTTCTCCTAGCTAAGTGCCAGTCTCTCTGTTGTAACATGTTTCTTGTACTTCAAGTCCATTTCTCAGAGGCGGTGATCTGGGGAAGGTCCATTCAAATATCTCTGTATGGAATTCCCTGACAACACTGGGGCATCACAGGAATTCTATGCATAACATTTTGGTATGCTTTTTTTGAAATTTAATATTTAAAAATAAAAAAATCTATTTGAAACCTTTGTAAGGCTAAATACTAAAAAATCTTCATTAACATGTTGCTTATTGTAGATCAGCTCATTCACTTGTCATATACATAAAAATGTATTTACATATATATGTATACACACATCCATTCACACAAATCCTTTTTAGATATACTTTTGGGGAAATAATAGATTCGATTAAGTTTTAACCCCTTGCAATTTTCTTTGCATTTTCATAGGCATTTGAAATGTTCTGTTCGTTAAACAAAATGCTTCGAACTCACACAAGAGGATTAGCCTTTTAAATTGAAATCACACATTAGGTGCATGTGAATTAATTAGCAATGGAGTACCTTTCAAAAGGAATTACTTACTTCATGACAGAAATCAAACATTTCCTTTACAACAGGTTTGTTTTTTTTTTTCACTACTTCATATTGTTTTCATCTATTTGGCTTTACTCAAATCTAACTTTTCCTACTTAACACACCCCACTGGGGCACAAAAGTCATTTGCAGAGAGACTTGACAATTTACTACACTGCACAAATACAAGTTCCTCTTTACACAGATGCTACACATCTCCATGAAAAAGAGTCCCACAATTTTGAATTTAGTAAAAACTAGAGCCTACATAGGATATTTGAGGAACAGGTTAAACTAAACCCTTAGACTGTAGTCATTGTGCAAAAATATGGCTATATATACACAGTTTTTAGGCTATATTTTGCAGGAAACATTGTGACATTGCAATCTGAAAACCTTACTCCTAGAATTTCCAACGAAGATTCATTTCTTATGAGTTCAAATACAAAACAGTTATTTTATTATCAAGTATTCAGTGCTCTGTATATTATCACTTGGAAGGTGATTTTTTTCAGGTAAAGCAAGTCACAGAATATGCAGGCACCAACTGATGAGAATTTAATTATTAACAAGCTTAATCTGTAACATGCACTGTTCAAAAACCTTTTTTCCTTTCTCTCAAAACACCAAGTTTTACTTCCATCAAGAACAGTACCTTAAGTACATGTTCAACTTCATTTCCTTTTTCCTCAAAGACCCACAGAGCTTCACTGACCAGTGTCTTTCTAATCCATTCCACACTTCTAATTTCACTTTGGAGACTATCAAGCAAGCAGTCCATCTAGACTGTGACAAACACGTCATGGTAGCTAGTACTAACTGACATTAAAATATTCATATGTACTTTAAATTATTTTTGACTAATCTCTGATGTCCACAAATATTATTCTTACTTTTTATTATTCATTTAGATAGGAAATATTAATGGACTTTTATTCACTAGGTGGCTTTACTCTGAGTGTCTGTTCTCAGGTAAGGGATGTCAGTAAGGAAAAAATATTAGTTCTAATTTATTAAGCCTGAGGGGATTTATAGGTTAAAACAAGCACTTTTAAACTCTAGAGAAACTGAGGTTTCAGGATCCATGATCACTGTTAAGCTATAAGCCAAGTAAAGGTCTGACTTCCAGTATTTCTGTGTTACTGCTTCCTTAAATCTACTATCAGTCCCCTGATCTTTCCTGCGCAGGACATTGGGGAGTTCACCCTAATATTTACCGAATACTGTGTGGGGCAGTGACCTATCTCACTAGTGTTGGTTAAGCAGGAGCTACATCTTCAATGCAGAGGGCAACGGTGGCCCCATGGGCATGCTTTTCCTGCTGGGCTACTTCAGCTTTCTCAGCAGGGTGCAAAACATGAGTGTAAGGCACTCATGACCAGTGCCCAAACTATTTCATTGGGTGTAGGAACCTGACATGATAATGCACTGAGCAGGGCTGACACACCAGAGCATGCTGAAAATATGTGAACCCTTCCTAAAAAATTCCACAGGAGGAATGAAAACTTGCACCAGTCACAAAGCTCTTTGAAAAGACAAGTATGATAATGTTTCAAAAAATCCTCCAAGTCAAATACAAAATTCAAACTTTATCCTCCAAGTCAAATGCAAAATTCAAACTTCGAATTTACATTCAAAGTACTGGTAAAAGAAAAAGAGATAAACTGGTAAAAGAAAAAGAGATAAAAAGAGAAAATGAGATAAACAGAACCATTAGGAAAGTTGACATAGCATTATTACCAAAGTTGTAATTCAAGTTGGAGCATAAGTAAAAATAATCTGACCTGCTTTCTTTTAGCCCTGCTCTTATAAGTCTGCTTACCACTAAGAGGTTCCTGGTTTGAGAGAAATCTATGTTTCGAAACTTAATCCTAATGTTGCTTTGCCAGTTGGTTGTATTGTTTCTATGACATGCTATGATAATGGCATGTTATCATAGCATGTTGGGAAGACATGAATTTTTAAAATAGTAGACAAACATCTCCCCAGTCTAGTCCCCATCAAATTCTGAGGAATTGTGAATGCCAAACAACTTGACTTTTTCTGAGGTATGACTTATACCAAGGTTGCTGATATGGGATTTAGAAGACTTATGTTTGATTCATGGCATAGATGCAGATCCCTGATATAGATCATATCACAGAATGGTTCAGTAGAAGTTATTTAACGTCCTCAGTCTCAGTGCCCTATCTGATGAAAAGGAACAATCGCACAAGCAAGTTTAGAAACTCCACTGAATATAGTGCAGCACTGAGATAAGTGAGGATGCAAATGAAATAGCTCCCTAGACAGTTTTGCATTGATTTGGTAGCATTCCTTTTGAGCTAATTAGACAAATATTTCAAAAACTGATCTTGTACAGGAGAGGAAACTCTAAGGTGCGCCTTGGTAATGGTCTTTTCTGAGAACATGTCTAACCTGTCTCATGGATAATCTGTTTTACTGTACTGGCAGCATGGCAGACAGTATTCCATATTATAACAGGGTACTGTATTAGAGACGAGGTTTTTTTCTTAAGCAAAAGCAGCAGCCAACCTCCAGGATGCAGTGAAAGACCCATGACCCCAGAAAAACTGGTTTAATATAGAGATAACTATAAACTAGCAATAAACAAGTTTTAATATAGAGATAACAGCTATGTAGCCTTAAACAGGCAAGGGTTGAATGAAAATACAACTTCTTATTAGTCAAATTAATATTGAGAAGAGCAAGATAAGTTAATGCTTTTCCACAGGGGAAGAATTCCATAGACATCACTTTAAAGACAGCTGATGACAAGAACGCCACTACTCTCAGTGGATGCTCACTGCCTAAAAATTCATACAAAAATGTGAAGCAGAAGAAGGAAGCACTGAAAAGTTATAGCATTTAGGAAAAAAAAAAAAAAAAAAAAAAGAGAGACATTCAGGAAAAATTGCCGTGCTGCTTAATTCAGGGACAGCGATCTCAGTCATGCTTGTAAGAAGAGAAGATGTTTAAAGAAGGAGTGGGTAAAATAGGACTGTGTGCATAAAGGGATAAAAGTAAAAGGGGAATTAAGAAACAATGATGATGGACCCAGTGACCTTTGCTGTTCCAGTAATTACAGTTATTATGTTCCTAAGTCATGCAATTCTCTCATGGTTGTGGCTTGTATTCTATGAATAGGACCCTTAGTGTTAAAGTAAATCAGGACTCTTGCTATTTTTGGTTCTAAGCTAATAATTAAACAAACTAAAAAAAACCCCAATGCTCTACATTCAAATCCTTCCCCCATGCTTGAATAATAGAATGAGATACAAGCTGCCAAAAATGGAGATATTCAGACATGAAGCTGCTACTTTGTGCTAAAATCTTCCCGTTGTCTGTACATACTTCAGAAGGAGGGTAAGTGATTCAGGCTGGGTATTTATTTAAGAACATAATGTTGCCAAAGCCAAGGTTTCAAAAATTAGTTAGGCCTCAAAAAACCACAGAACCCCACTAAATCAAATTAAAATATGAAATTCTTTAACAGCATATATTTTGGAGTTTTGGTGGGTTTTTTTCCCCCACATTTATATTTTTAAACTTTAGGATACACTTCTGTAAAACTTTCGGTCTTTTTTGTATAAGTAAGGCCTGCACATCTATGCAACTGATCCCTCCTCTCCCTCGCTCCTCTTTAGATCAGTTCCTTTCTGACAAGGGCCAGGATTCTGATAGAATTTCAGAAACTGAAGCTTTAGACTTCAGCTTTTTAAAGACATTTAGGCACCTAAATATGAACCCAAAATTCTAGTGTCATTTTCTGCCTCTTTAGGTACTTACATACTTTTTAAAAAAATCTGTCCCTGATACCTGTTTACTCATATCAGGGATGATACCATTACAGTATAAAAGACAAAAGCGCATCAGACCAAACAAAATAATCCCTGATACAAAAGTGTGAACAGGAACAGGTGGTATCTGTATACAGCAGAAGGTGAAAATACAGGACAGTAATATGTGTTCTTCTTAATTCCAGTCCAGTCAGCTGTTGGAAGAAACCCTTTTAGAAAGCCCGAGATAAGGAGGCTGCCAACCTCTGTTGACATAGTCAAGGTTTGTAACGCGCTAAAGGCTTGCAGGAGCAGCACAGTACCAATGATACCCTGTAAGGAGGGACCAAGTCACCCTGTAAAGATTGGGAAGGGCTGGAAGGAGCATTACTCAGTTAGGAAGAAGAAATTCAAATGTTTTAGTTGAAGACAAGACAGATGGTCAGATGCCTCTCCTGCTCAGCCTGCTGCCTCTCTCTGCCCCACACAGTAGGGAGCTGAAAACATTTCAGTACACACATTTTACTCTTGAGTGGACCACTTATTATTTTTTCTTGACATTGGCTAATGCATCAAAGTTAGGATCCTAGGATTATTTTAGATTACATAATATAAAATTAATTTAAATAACAATAAAGTTAATTAGTGATTTTAAGGTAGTAATTAATCTGTATCACAATGCTGCAACTCCTGCTCTATTTCAGCCTTGTAGAAAGCTGTGGGTTTCCCATTGCACTATTCCCACCTCAAACATACAGCAAGATGCCTGAGGCCAAGACTTTACTGGAAGCAGAAGTAACTGCCAAACAGGCACTTTGAACAGTTACAAAATCTGGGCTCTGCTGAGTCATGTGTAACACACAAACAACCTATTTTTCTTACTACAGAGTGTCTTTTTACTATTATTGTATATTCTTCCTGCTACATGAAGTGGTTTTGAAATCAATGGTGCAGAAGCTCTATTCATTTCAATGGGAATGAGTAAAAGATTGAAAATAGTATGTAGAACAATATCTGCTCAAACCACTGAAGGAAGGTTATCCCATGAGATGTATCAGTAACTCCATTATGTTTTCAGGCCAAGTTCTTATTATACAGTTTCCTGTTATAACTGTAACACAGATTCTCACTGAGTAGATCCAAAGGCTCTTCTTCAACACAACTAGCTGTTATTTTATATTTGCTTTTACTAGTTATTTGCAAATGGAGCTCTGATTCTTACAGAACTTCCCAGATTTGATGCCCCACCAATATATTTCTTCCTTCCTATCAGCAAATACAGCACTTACTAAAAGCACAACAGATGCTTTGTCTGTAGAAAAATGGATTAGTTAAGGGAACTGACAGTCCAGAGAATTTCCATGTTGACAGACCTTTTTAGTTTCACATGAATGACAGGGTCTGTAGAACAGGCCTTGTGCATTTAGGTGGGTTGATAGGTAGAGAGAAAATGGAATGAGCACTTTGTATCTTCTGTTTCCATGCAGTTTAAAAGAATTTTGAATATTTCCAGACCCTATATCACTCATACAGAGAACTCTTTTAGGCAGCAAATTTAAAATGCAAACAATATGCTGTATTATTATTACTGTTACACAAAATCCTACGGAAAGGCAGCAAACTTTCCATTAATTTCAATTACAGCTTTCCATTTGCCAACCATTTTGAAAGTCAGTATGCCATGGTTGACTGCACAGAAAGTAGAGTCTTGTACAGTCAAGAAGGCTGGCAATTATATAATGTTACGCATTAAACCAATTTCATCAAATATGCAGAGTCTTTTAGGTAATAGAAAGATGCAAAGGTAGTCAGTGAGGTAGTCTGAAGCATCAAAGAACGCAATTGTGAAAGCACATGCTCATTTGAAGTATCACAGCTGATTTTTCAAAGTTCTACAGTAAATGTTACTGGAATATTGGTATGTGTTCCAAAAGCCAGAAAGGTACAAACTCACCTCAGCTGGTAGTCATCTGACACAATATAATTCCTTATTGCTTTGGTATTGGTTTATCTATAAGGCACAAAGCACTGCATTTCTGAGAATTCTGTTATGAAATCAAGCAGTATATTATAAATTACTAGAGAACATTTAATGTTTTTGGTAAGGTTGAATGCAAATTGCATTGCAATGACAGTCTGTAGAAATTTCAAGCCAGCATGATATATACCCACTATGAAATTATTCTACTCTCATTGTCACAAGACATACCATATAATATAATGCCATACTGGCTGACTCCTTAGTACAGCAGCATTTACAGGGTATGGCACCATAAAAGAAAAGGGTTGTAAACTTTATACCATGGCATTTTCAAATTAACAGAAGTGATGATTTAAAAGAACTGCTACAAATATTACAGCTGTCCAAAGACATCCTGGGCAGTGAAACATTAACATTGTGAGACAGTTTATTTGGATAATGCTTGACATTAACTTCTTTTTCCTGAAAAAAAAAAAAAAAAAAGAATTCTTGAGATGCTTTTCTGCTAAATGAGATCCAGATTTTCTAAACAGCTCACCTTTTATCTAGACTTTCAGATAAACGAACCAGATACTAAGCACTCATTGAGGAAAACATAGCTGATAGTGAAACAAGATAAGATGCCTACCCCCAGTAGACCTTTTAGTCTGCGTTAGAAAAATTTAGGAAATGATTAGAGAGGTAGACATGGTCAGACCTTTATGAAAAAATATTTATATTGACATTGAAACCTTCCCTAGTATTGACTTTTTTTCTCAGACATGTTGCTCAGATTTAGATTGGATTAAAATGGAGTTGTTGATATGCTAGATAAACTGGACTGTACAGCTGCTAAATACTGTGGGATGAAGATTAGGCTCTGATTTCTATTTTTCCAATGACCATCAAAAAAAAAAAAAGGCAGTAAAGTTTAGCACAAACTTATCATTTATCATGAATGAGATTTTTCCATCATTTTTTATTTTAGCCAGTTCTGACTGTGAAATGGCATGAGATGAAAGAAAGGAGAGTCAACGGTTAAAACAGAGGTAGTTCTGCCAACAACAAGCACACTCATGTTTGGGAAAAGCAGGGTAATATTCTAATCATACCCATGTATTTTCCAACTGAACATTATATTGAGCATGAGGGGGTTTAGTTCATGTACATACAGCAGATATAATCTCGTTCCAAAACTCACAGGTTACAGGAAATTCTCATGACCCATGACTGCACACTGGAATACATTCTTCCCCATCTTTTCCTTACTTCTATAGGACATGTCTGGATTTCCTAAGAAGCGGATAAAATAAACAGCTGAAGTCTTTGCCTTTAATAATATACTCTGCTGTTCTGCAGGAGTGTATTGGTAGTAGGAGGAAAAGAAGGAAAAGAGCTGAGAATGTTAAATTCCTGTGAATGTGGATTTCATCAAGATTTCAGAATTGTTTTCCAGTAGATTTCTTAGCACTCTGTACTGCTCTGTGAGAGACATTTCATGATAGAGCAGAGGTTTGGGAACACGCACATGTGTTGACGGGGTTCAGAAGCAAGAAATCCAAACATTACAATAACTGTAGCACAGTGGTTCCTGTTCAACAAATAATCAAAATGTTTAAGCCAGCATTTTCCCAACCACAGGAGTTGAGCAGCTGCTTTTCTCTCCCTAGAGCTGGAAGAGATCCGAGATGGAGCAAGTGTATCACCTCCATTCCCTACACTGAAGCATCCTAATTGACATTTGGAGGGTGGGAAAGAGGAATGGATTTA